>NW_028327171.1:76068843-78568843 GCF_987537825.1 Furipterus horrens | reverse complement strand
GAGAAGTTCAGGACAGTCCAAGAGAAGCACTTTTCCCGTTGTGCTACATTTCTCTTCATAACTGCGCTTTCAATCTGGTCTCTGCTGGCAGAGCAGCTGTGTGCGGGGTCCTTGTCCAACCACGTTTCAGTTTCTTTTAAAAAGTCTATGCAGTTCCTGCACCGCAGTACCGAGTCACTGTGTGGTTCTCCCACATACAGCCTCCCCAGAAAGCAAAATGTGTATGAAGATCACGCCTGGCTGCAGTCTGCAGGTGCCTCTGACAGACCCAGGAGCAGCAACCTGGTCATATCTGGAACTCTCCAGGCTGGCACTACAGCTATGGATGTGCTGATCACTGTGTGTGTGTGTGTGTGTAGTCTGGGTTTTTCAGATTCTGTATATCCCCCCAAGTGTTTTGCAGTTAGAGTTGGGCATCCCTGTGTTGTACTAAGAACCCCTTCTCTGAATAGGAAGGAAACTCCAAAGCTGGAATTTCTGTCTTGTTTCTCAGCTGCTGCAGGAGCCACGCACCCGGTATTTCCCCGTTCAACTTGTAAAATCTCCTTAATGGATAGTACGAAGTATCATCTGTACTCCTTGGCTTCAGAACTTCCTATCAGCTAAGATTCCGTTGATTGTTCAGGTTAATTGTTGGAAGATGAACTGAAAAACTGAGTTTGAGGCAAGAGCAAGTGGACTCAGTTTCCACTTACTCAGCCGCCATCTTCAAACATCCTGTTGCTGGTTTTTTTTTTTCACCCCAAAGTTGCTTATAACTTCTGGATGTATTTTTCTATTCTATATGATACAAATATTTCCCTCCAATCTGTTGCTTGATGTTGAATTATGCTATGTCATTTTTGTTGTTATTCAACTATTAAAATATTTTTCTTTGCCTTCTGTTGTTTTTATATTATTTAGATAATGCCATTAAATATATTTTTAAAAAGTATTATAGTTCCAAGTAGGAAAAAGTAATACATTAGCCATTTTAAATTATATTAATCCTTTTTTAAAAAAAGATAGACAGACTCATACATACATATTGGTTTGTCACAATAATGAATGGTATTAGTTAATTAGTTAAATTCCCCAAATTACCAATAACTTTGTAAAAACGTTTATTCTTCACATATTCAAGTGCCATATAGTATTGCCGGATTTTTAAGGTTTGACTCATAGTTGGTTAAAGAAAATGTTTTATTAATTTTTATCATTGAAGTTTTAAAACGAAAATAGTTATATCAATAATAACAGTTGAGGTGATGAGAAGTGGTCATATTTTCTATAAATCTTGAAGAGTAACCTGAGAGGATTTTGTGATGAGGTAGAACTGGGATGTGGGATAGGGTTGGGAGGGAAGCAATGAAGGATTATTTCAAGATTTTTTGCCTGAGCTCCTAGAAGTTACTATCAACTGGAGCTTCACGTGGAGCCAGTCACAGTGCAGAAACTGAAAGTTCACTCTTGTGATGCCATCTTTGAGATTTTTATTGGTCATCCAGGTGGGGATATCCAGTAGCCAACTGGATGTATGATGCGAAGTGAGGAGGGAGGCTTGAGCTGCAGATATAATGTATTATTAGGATGCAGCCATGAAACCTAAAGTAACCAATTTTAAGAGGTCATTAAAAGGAGGAGTCGACTAAGGCCTGGCCAGTGAAAAATGAGAATAATGAAGAATGCCTGATGACCTGTAAATCAGGTTAAACTAAACTATTGTATTGAGGAAGCAATAATCAACGCTGTCAAATATTGCTGGTAGGTCATGTAAGATGACGACTGATAATTAACCATTAGCATTAGTATCATGACCTTGATGAAAGCAGCATGGCTGATTGGTATGAGTGTGCGAAAGGATGGGAGGAGAGGATATGGGCACTATAAATACAGACCACTGTGTCAAGGAGAGCAAAGAAATGGGGCCTTTTTGATGGGATTTAAATGCCCTTCATTAGGGGATAAAGAAAGTTGTAGAGGGAATGATAGGATTAGTTCATGTGGATTCAGGAGCCTTCTATTTGGACTTGCTTTTACCATGATTTTTTTTTTCCTGTTGGTAGAAATAATTAAGTGTGTTAACTTATCCGGTATCTTTTAAATAGTTGATTGGACTATATTCCTGCTTCAGTGATCATGGAAGTTTTCCATTAAAATTAAAAGAGTAGCTTTCAAGATGGTATGGCTATGATTTTTGACATAGTCATTTCAGCATGATAATATTGCCAGTGTAGTTATAATGTAAACAGTAAGTATTGTTTGCTATGTATGACCTCTAGCAGGAACTTGAATAATTTTTGTAGATCATTAAAAAGGCTGTAGTTGTACACCAAACTTACTTTTTGAGTTGTTAACCAAGTGCTATGTATCTGCATTTTTTCTCAGTTCAACCATAGTGATTTTAAATGTCATACAATTTAAAGGCAGAAAATTATTTTAATTCTCATTTTTTAATACAATAATATATTTTGGGTGGAGAGATGAAAGATTTATTTATATAAATTTATTTTTTCCCTTCAGTTTTGTCAAAGCAACATGCTTCACAAGTTCTGGTTAGGAAACGTCGTGCAAATTATATGTTTGAAGAAACCCTCAAGGGTAATCTTGAAAGAGAATGCATCGAAGAAGTATGCAATAAAGAAGAAGCCAGGGAGGTCTTTGAAAATTACCCTGAAACGGTAAGAACTGATGAAAATTAATGTTAGCTTATCTAGGCATGCAAACAGACAGAATGATTCCAGCTTGAGTCTGTATTCCATTGGGTGCCTTTTTAAAGTTAATGATTGTGTATATATCATGTTTCACACATAACCACTTAAGCATTTCAGAAAGAAGTACCTTCAAAGGAAGGTGGACTGGTTAGGAAGACACTATAGCTAAAAGCAATGTGCTTTGACCATTAGAGCATGTGATTGCATTGTTATCACTATATTCATTAAATCTCCCCATTGGCATTTTTAACCAGCCTTTAATATAAAGCTTGGTACATAATAGGTACTCAGTGAATGCTTACTGAAGAATTCATTCAGCACTGTGTTCCCTGAGTCTATTTTAATTTATTCCATAAACTCTTGAGAAATTTCCTGAGCCATGTTATGTCATCATTTATTCCTGGGGTTAGAATTTACATCTTAGTGTACAAATGTTTTCAAGTTAGTTTAGAAAAATCTACTCATAAACATCTCTAAATATCATACAAAAATATGACCTTATCTTTAGTCCTCTTATTTCGTAGTGGAGGATATTCTTTAGCATATCCTGTGGGTAGTCTAAGAATTCAAGTGTGGTAATCTTTGCAGTTACCTCAGATATTTTTTTCTGAGATGAACTATATAACCAAAGGGAAATGAGGGAGATAACATATGCAAAGTACCTCCTTTACCTCTGCCATGGCTTTTTGAACTTGAAACTAGTTGAGAGATAACAAGCAAGAATCATCTCTGTAGTTGGAGAACTTGTCTAAGACAGTAATAACTTGTGTTCTCTTCCATTCTTTTACTTCCATCTACCCTAATACATACCCAAAGATTCAGTTTGAATATTCTCTGGCATTGCATCAAACTGTTTCTCTCAATTTTGTTGCTCTTCATGGATAAGCAATTTTTAAGACAAAAATATTTTATTCTACACAATATACAGAGTATTTTTATTTTGTAGAGAACAGATACATGAGCACACATGTGCACACACACATTTATTTTATTATAGAAATTTAAAATATATACTAAAGTACAGAGAACAATATAATAAACCCCAGCATACCTTCCTCCCTCTTCAACAACGATCAATAATCTGCTCTAAGTGTTTTGCCTATTTTCTACTCCGATTTTGTTTCCACTCTTATTTTGTTTTGCTGCAACATTTTAAAGCAAGTGTGCATGCCTGAGATATCATATTATATCACACAGAAATACTTGAGTCTGTATTTCTAACCCTGTAGATATGTTCTTATACTTCTTATGAGTAGCAAATAAGGAGTGAGGTCGAAGATGATAATGGAGAGATGGGAAGACAGTGGAGAAGAAAACTCATGAATGTGCTTCCATTCCACTCATTCTGACATCAGTCTCATTGACAGAAGAGAAAGATATAACAGAGAAAGGAAGAAATGGAAGAAATAAAAGAAAAAACATTTGTAATTTCTTCTCACTGTTATGCTGCCCCACATCCCTAATACTCTAGTCCACATTTCCAATCTCTACCCTGTTGTTTACCTCTCCATTATGCCTAATACTATATTTCTTTCACCCAGCACATAATCTCCTTTTGAACCCATTCATTGCTGCTTATCGTCCTGACTTTTGTTTTGTAGGAGGTAACACCACTGTCTGAAGTAACACCACTGTCTGAAGTATTTGATGGGGTATTTCATCCTTATAAACTAGTAGATAAGAGTTTTGTAGGTTTTTACGTGAGAGAAGAAAACAGTGAGGACTTTGTTTCTGTACTGTATGAAGTTATGTTTTGTACTTAAGTACGTTTTTGTATAGAAACACTGGTTTCTCATGAGGTGTTCTTGTGCTAGTAATGTTACACATTAATACATTATGGCTTAAGAAGGCTTTTGTGAAACAGCCTGAGAACTTTACTACTAGAAATCACTTTTTAACATTTTTCTCTGCCTGGTAAAGTGCATTCTTATTCCAGATTACTGGCTTACAGACAGACTTTTGGTACATAACCAATTAATACATAACGTATTACTTGTACCTATGATGCTAAAAGATAAATGTCCACTTCAGTTGACTTTGATGATGCCAGTGTTATTCAGCATTGAATCTGCTGTGTGTAATCAGCCTGACATGAAATGTGTCAAATGGGTATCTAATCATTATGGAAAAAATAAAGGATTTACAAAAGGGGGCATATATGATTACATTTAACAGCTTCAATAGAACCTGTTTTCAGATTAGAAGCTTTTGAAACATGATTTAATTGATCCTAAGAATCTTATTAGCTTAATGTTATTTTATTTACTCCTCGTATACTTTTCTATAGAAAAAAATCTTATGGAAATGACAGTTATATGTAATTTATTAATATCTTTAGACTTGGAGTGGTGACCACACAATACTGTGCACAGATGATGTGTTGTGGAATTGTGCACCTGAAACTTGTATAATTTTGTTAACCAGTGTCATCCCGATAAATTCAATAAAAAGGAAAAAAAATATTTGCATCTTTAAAATAAAAACACATTTTAAAATTGTTTTAACTCTATAGTGAAATTTAGGTTTGCTAAGACAATTTATTTACTTTTCTTTCTTTCTAGGAATATTTTTATCCAAGATATTTAGGTAAGTTCAAAGGATTTTATTCATATAATTCTAGAAATGCAAGGGAACTTAGATATGATCAAGTCCAATCCTCCACCTGTATATTTCATCCAATACAATTTCATTAGCCTTGGGAGTAAGATCCCATTATGTATGCAATAGTGCTGTCCTTTTATTAAACTTACACAGAAAAATTTAGAATGGTTCTTTAATTAACATGGAATTTTGACTTGTAGTCTTTTCAATTTCCTGTCTTTCTCATAGACTCACTGGACTAATGTTAAGTTATATTTATGTCATGGGTTATCTTTTAATGAAAGGAATGATCTCTGTTCTCTCTGGAGCTTGTGGCATAAATAATTATTGAAATTATTAACGACTTCTCTCTTGGCAACATCATTTCGTCATACCTTGCAGTATCCCTTTTGTACACAATTCTGGACTCCCAAAGAATGAGGTGTCATTTCCATATCCAAATACATGAATTGATTTCAACTAAATATCAATTAAAGATAACAAGATTTTGGTTTGCTTTAAGCAAATATAAAAACATTTTGTATTAATATTTCTTGGGATAGTTGTCGGCATTTTCAGTAATAAAAGTTGAGTATAATTTGCTTGCCTCTTTCTGGTGGGATTCTCTGTAGGTTCAGCTCACAGAGGTGTTCTCTTCACCCTCCTTTAGGCTCAGAATATTCCCTGTCTGTGCATCTTTCCACCCCGCTGTCATCCCAGTCAACCTGAGCTGCAAGCCCTTTAGAAATGAAAAGTGAATCTTGGGAAATAAGTGGAAATGTACTCTGATATATATTAATTACTATGTAGCTTAAAATGTATTAATATAATTTTGCAAATAACTTTCTATTAAACTATTTCTCTTGAAATTAGAAGGTTTAATTACAATTTAGGGTTTTACTTTTTGTTTGCTTTTGTTTAATTTTGAATACCCATGTAAAGATTCCAGAGACCAGCTTCGATTGGGTATATCTCTTCCTTTCCCCCTTTCCTAGGGAGCCTTCCATTGAAATGATGGTATGTACTTATAACAACCCTTCAGAACAATCAACAAATAAGAGCTTAAGACTACTGTGTAGAAGACCCTTTTAGTGCCAAGTGCTCTTTTTCATAGTCCTGAAGTAGTTACTCTTTCATTTTTGAGTATCCGTAACGGTCCAAATCTTGTTTGCATGGCACGTCCCGAGCCAAGGAGACTCCACTATAGCATACTACATTTCATTTCACCCTCTCGTTAACTGCAGGACCTCAGTTCAGTGGCATCTCTCTTTAGAACTCCATGGCATGACGTACTTCTGTTCAATGGGCTGCTAGGTGTTTTCCAGTTGAATTATGACAATTCTTTTTATAATTTCCAATCCAGCACTTCTGCAAGATCCTAAAATTATGATAATTTTTTTCTGTGATTTCTTTATTTCCATTTTATTCTTTCCTTCATCCACTTCCCTTTTCTAGCCACTAATAACAGACTTAAATAGTTTAATTCAAATTTGGAAAGGAGATGCTATAAAAATTGTGTAGTGATACTATTTTTGTCTCCGGATATGAAGACGCAACAAGGTTTTCTGAAATCTTTTTTGTTTTAATTTTTATAGGTTTTATTTATTTACTTTTAGAGAGAGGGGAAGAGTGGGAGAAAGAGAGGGAGAGAAACATCCATTGGTTGCCTCTTGCACGCCCCTAACTGGGAACCTGGCCTGCAACCCAGGCATGTGTCCTGACTGGGAGTTAACCCAGCGACCTTTCAGTTTGCAGGCTGGCACTCAATCCACTGAGCCACACAGTCAGGACAAATTTTCTGAAATCTTTATCTGCTACATCTTAAAAGAACAATGGGATATAGATACACATCCATGAAAAACATCTTTTCTTTTGTAAACTTATACAGGGCTCACTTTGTCAAGCAAAAACTACAGGTTTGTTCTGTTAAAGTGGAGACAAGACAATAATAAGACTATTTAAGCTTCTCAATTTTAGGTAGAAATTTGAATATTTTATACTAAAACACAATATTTGGCTATTAAACATTACAAGCTTGCATTAAAAAAACATAGTATTAATCCCCATCTCTTAGGTCCTTGTATTGAGATTGTTTCTGTAGATGTCAACACTCTAGAAAATATATACCTTTGATCACAGAACCTATTTGGATTAAGATAAGTAACATTTCAATACAACATGATGTGTTTTGGAGGAGTACCTTAGATAAAATATTTTTTCTTTTTTCTTGTTTTATCCCTCTCAGCTTCCATTTTGTTGGTTCAACCTAACTTTCTCTTCTGGTCTGTCTTATTTGGCAGCATAGTAGAAAATCTAAATATCAAATGAGTAAATAAATAAGATATAGGCTCTAGTCCTAATCATAAAAATTTCTACTCTGTCAGGTTATGCAAGTTATGTAGCTTTCCAGGTCCTGTATTTAAATATATGCTGTATTTTCTAACTCCAGAGCTATTGGGAATACTAAATAACTATTTATGGAGATATACTTTTTATTGGATCAAGCTTTCTTTAAATGTATTGTTATTTAACCAACCCCTAAATGAAACAAAAATTTATTTTTATTATGGCTTATTTTTTAAATTAAAATACAATATTTTGGACCTTATTTACACATAGGCATATGTGATGAATCCTATGGCTGAAAATAGAAAAGAAATGCTCTTAGTTTATCTTTTATGTCATTAAATTGTATTTATCCTGTAGACCAGATTTTCCTACTTGATAGAAACCTTTATAATTCTGTCCCTGGTAAACCTAACAGTAATTTTACTAATTACCACAGCCCATGCATGGAGTGCCTTATGGCGAGATAAGAACACCAAGGATATTAGACCACTAGTAACCCATACTTTTTGGACAGTGTTGAGATTTAGAGTTTCAGGGATTCAGAAAGCACTTCAATCTATCCACAGCTTCCATTACTGCATTGAAAAGAGATTTTGGACAGAAATACTCTGGGTTTTTAAGTTGTGTTCTTTTCCTTAAAAAATAGAATAAATAACTCTATCATCTATATTGACCTTTAAATTATCACCTGATAGAGTGGAGGAATCTATTAATGGGAGAGAAACTTCTTGGGAAGAATGCTAAATTATGAGCCTAAATATAAATATTAGAAATAATTTTTAATTTCTCATTCTTGCCAGTTGGTGAGTTAGCCCAGAATGCTGACTTCTCTTAAAATCATCTCAAGAGAAACAGTAGCGTCTAGCCATGAATAATAACAAAATAAAGTAAAAAAATTAAAGAAATATGAGAAACCCATGGGTAGAGTAAAGGCTGGCTTCATCTAGTATGTGCATATGGGAATTGGAGTTCTCATTGCTGAGGCAGTATTCAGAGGATAGATTGGAATATTTAAACAAATGATCTAAACATTCCAACCAAGAAAAAAATAAAAATTAAAGTAAACCCCAAGTAACAAGAAATAAGGAAATAACAAAAAAAGGAATAGAAATAAATCAAATGGAAAACAAAAGAGAGATTATCGAAAGCAAAATCCCATTCTTTGAAAAGTATAATAAGTTAGACCAACCTCTGGCAAGAATAATCCAGGAAAAGAAAAAAGGAAAGAAAGAATGCCAGAACAAAGTATAGGATAAAAATGGGAAATACTATAAACCCCAACATAGATGAGATTTGTGATTAAAAAATAAACAACATCATATTGATGAAATAAAATATAATCATAAAATATTACAAGTAGCTATATAAGATATATTTAGCAATGGTAAAATGGATACATTTCTAGAAAACTATAAAACATCTATAATTTTATAGGAAGAAATGGAGAACTTGTTCATACAGATGAGTATAAATAAGCTAAAACTCCAAAGCCATCTTCTCTGTAATCCCCTAAATCCAGACCCAGATGTTTTATAGGTGAGTTCTTCCACATAAAGAAATTATTAAAGTTTCTCATAAAATTGTCCTAGAAAATAGAAAAAGATCTATGCTGTGAGCTTATTTGAAAAGACTGGTGTAATTTTGATTCTCAAACCAGATAAGGACAAAAAATTTCATTTGTAATTTAATTCTAAATAAAATGACATCCAATCTAATGTAAATTATATTAAAAATAATGTATCATGGTGAAGTAGGCTTTATTCCAGAAATTCAAGGGTGGTTTAACATCAGAAACTCCATTAATGTAATTCTCCACATAAACAGTTTATTACTACCTCAGTTCATACAGAAAAAGCAGTTGATAAAGTTCAACACTTAATTATGATGAAAAAACTTTTAGCAAACTATGATTATAGGAGAACTTTCTGAACTTGGTAAAGATTATATAGAGTAGCCATATAATTTATCTTCCAGATTTTTATATTTTGTCGAGGACTAATTCTACACTAGATAAATGTCGAGTAAAAAAAAAATAAGTATGACTCTCCTGGATAAATTGGTATATATGGGCATGCTAATGATATCCATACAATGTGAGAGAAAGAAAGAATGGAAGGAAAGAAGGAAGGAAGGAGGGAAGGGAGGGAAAGAAAGGATGGAAGGAAAAAGAAAAGGAAAGGAAGGAGAAAGAAGGAAGAAAGGAAAGAAAGGAAGAAAAAAAGAACAAAATCTATAGTTCAGAGTCCCTCTCTATATGGCGGTTCACTTATCGTGGGATTTTTAAAAATATATTTATCGCGTATTTTTTGCTATATCATGGGATTTTTGCAGTACTGTATACGTATGGTGTTAAAGTTACGTAGGTTTAAGAGTGTAGAATAAATGAAAGGTTCCTACTTCACAGGGGGGTCTAGAACATAATACACACGATAAGTGAGGGAATACTGTAAACATTATACTTAATGGATAAACTTTAGGTATAGTCTCTTTTTGATTGAGAGCAAGAATGGAAGCAATTTAGGTTACAGATAGTTCAATAAGGAGAGAGAAATAAGAATTGTGTAGATCATAAGGCAAAATATATGTCTATCATTACATATTTGTAATTGATATAATATACCTAGAAAAAAACAGTATCCATAAACAAAATATTAGAACACATAGGAGATATTAAATAGTTCTAAGTCTTCCCCATAAAAAAATCAGTAGTAGGTCTTTACACAGTAGACCACTAAAAAATAAGAAGTTGGTGCCATTCACAATAGCAGCAAATCTCATAGAATATCTAGAAATATCTTAAGAATATATAAAACTTCTGTAGGGAAAAAAAATCAAACTAAGGATATAGAAAATGAACTGAAATCATAGAAAGATATTTCATGCTTTTGAATTGAGTGATGTTATGAAGATTTAAGTAACCTATATATTTGGGGCAGTCCTGTTTAAAATTCCAGCTGGATTCTTTTTTTTTTTTTTAATTTAATCAATTAATTTATTTATCTGTTATTTTAGAGAGAGGTGAAAGGAAAAAGAGAGGGAGAGAAATGTCAATGTGTGGTTGCCTCTCACACGCCCCCAACTGGGGACCTGACGTGCAACCCGATCATGTGCCTTGACTGGGAATTGAACCAGCGACACTTGGTTCGCAGGCTGATACTCAATCCACTGAGCCACAGCAGCCAGGGCCCAGCCGGATTCTTTAAAGGAATTCTATAGTATCTAAATCAGGGAATAAATTTACACATGCCTAAATGAACCTTAAAATTGCAAAGGAGGAAACGCCTCATCAAATATTAATAATAAAAAACTGTAGAAAGAAAATCACTTGCTATTGTCAGAGGAACATGTACATTAATGAACGTAACAAAGAGTTCAGAGACAGAGACATCTATATTTGGCAACCTAATATTTGATCAAGATGATACCACCTATCACTTTGAACTGTTTAGAAGATCATGTTGGGAAGACTGGCTAACTATAATCAGAAAAATAAATCTGTGTTCCTAACTATCACCAAATGTAAAGATGGATTGTAGGTGAGATAAAAACACAAATGTTAAAGTAAAACTATGAAATTAAACAAAAACTATATGAGAATATCTTCATGCTCAATGGCATGGAGCAAAAACTTCAAATGCAAAAACCATAACACAAAATAATTGGTAGATTTGATTACAACAAAATTAAGAACTTCTCTTAAAAGACAGACATAAAAATAAGGTTAAGAGAAGATAAGAGGCTCTGGCCAGTGTGGCTCAGTTGTACCGTATACCAACTAAGCTCAGTTGGAGCATCATCCCCAACAGCACATCCCTAGGTTGTGAGTTCAGTCCCCAGTCCGGGCTCATATTGGAGGCAACCAATCCATGTTTCTCTCACTCATCGATGTTTCTCTCTCTCTCTCTCTCTCTCTCTCTCTCTCTCTCTCTCTCTCTCTCTCTCTCTCTCTCTCTCTTTCCTCTCTCTCAAAAAACAGTAAACATTTTTTAAAAAGAGACATAAAATAATGAGATGATATTTATAAATGTTTAAGTTTCTGCAAACCCACATGAACAATAAATAAGTGCCAATACAAAAGTGGTTACAAAATAAAATATTCAGAGGAGGAAACCCAAAATATTTTAAAGTGACATGAAGCTATGCTCCATCTCACTGGAAATCAGAAAAACAATGAGATATCATTTTATTACCTATTCTACAAAAATTAGAAAGCCAGGATATGAAAATTATTTTTATTTTATCTTCAGCCAAGGACATGCTGACTGATCTTAGAGAAAGGAGAAAGAAGGAGAGAGAGAGGGAGAGATACATCAGTGTGAGAGAGAAACATTGATTGGTAGTCTCTCATACATGAGTGAGAAACAATGATCAATTACTTATTGTACTCGCTCCAACAAGGACTGAACTGCAACCTAGGTTTGTGCTCTGACCTGGAATTGAACCCTCAGCCTTCTGGTTTATGACACAATCCTCCAACCAACTGAGCCACACTGGCCAGAGCAGAATATAGAAATTCATATACTCTGCTTGTGGGAATGCACCTAGCCACTAAGTTCATGCCTATCTAATGGTGAACCTATCTCAAAGAAATTTTTTATGAATGTACTAACGAGACATGCATGGAGATATTCACTGCAGCACTACCCTTGTAGAGGTGGGAAATTGGAAACAATTTGAGTATCACAGGTAGAGAGGATTTTTTAAATGGTAATTGCATGCCATGAGTAATGTTTAGTAGTTAGAAGCAATAAATTAGATGTAGTAGCACGAATAGGTCATAAAAATACAATGCTAAGTAAGAAATGTCAGAGAATATGACTTATAATACACAACCATTTACAGAAATGAAAACTCGTGGACACAATAAATACATATTTTATAAGAACACATACAAATAAAGAATACACATTAACTCATTAGAATGCTTGCATAAGAGGTAAATGGGAGTAGAAATGGAGATAAAAAGAAATATATATATATTTTTAAAGCAGCAAGCAACAGACTTTAAAAAGATGAATAATAGTAATATATCATCAAGAAAGGAGTATGAATAACTCAGTCTTCCTCTTCTGAAATCAAAATAAGCAAACATTTAGACTTTTATGTGGTGGCATCTTCGATGATTTAAAGACAGAGGGCTGCAAGATGGTGGCACAGGTAAGTATGGCTCGCTTCCTCTCACAACCACATGAAAATTACAGTAAAATATAAAACAACCATCACTCAGAACTGGCAGAAATCAAGTTGAATGGAAGTCTGTCAACTACGGAATTAAAGGAATCATATCCATCCAGACTAGTAGGAGGGGCAGAATGTGACAGGCTAATTCCACATTCATGTGTGGTGGATAAAATTTGAGCGGGATATCTTGGAAGCCAGTGCAAGGAAGATACATTTCCATAACTTCTGGCTGCAAAAACCCGCAGGGATTGAGTCAGTGGAAGAAACTCCTGGAGTCTCAAGAGTTCCCCTTAAAGAGTCCCTATGCAGACTTACACAAGCATGCTCCCTCTGAGCTCCAGCACCACCAGGGTAGCAGCTTAAAAGGTACCAGTGGTATACAGGGAGGAACTGAAGTGTCTGACATCAAGGCAGGAGCTGGGGGACAGCTTTCTCCCAGACAGAAAGGGGGGGGGCAGAGGCCATTGTCACTTTTCTGAGACCTCCCCTAATGGAGCAACAGAGCTGGCAGGCAGGTGCCATATCTGAGACTTCACCAACCTGGCTAACACTGTTTGCCCTGCCCTGGAGATCCCCTGAGACTGTCCTACCAAACTTATAGGCACATCCAAACTGTTAACCATGACTTTTCCATGTGAATGCCTGGTTTTGGCTCACAACTCCTTAAATCCTATCAAACAAGCAACAACTAAATGACCCCAGGCCTGGCCTAGAAGCAGCCAGCCTAGATTCACAGCTTGGCTTTGCCTGAGAATCTCCAAGCCCAGCACAAGTAGCAGCCATCTCACATTGCTTTATAGCTCATGCAGGGTGGCCCTGGGCAGAACACAGGTGGGGGCTACCTTGGCCTGAACCACCCAGGAAACCCCAGTGCCTGCGCACCTAGTGGACAGCTACAGACCACATTGGAGCACCACCACCCTGCCCCTGCACAGCTGATCCTCCATGGAGGGCAGAGGTTGGTGGTCAGTGGTCACAGCAAGTTATTGCAGCTAACTGGCCTGGGTAAATCCCTCCCATTGATGTGCCAGCAGCATTCAAGGCTCAACTACAAGAGGTGGGTATACTCAGCCCACAGGATGGGTTCACCTCAAGTACCCAGCTTAGGTAATAGGGGAGGATGTGCCCCTGGACTCTTAACTGGACAAACACAGGGAGGCTGTTAAAACGAGGAGACAAAGAAGCTGTTAAGATGAGGAGATAAAGAAACATGGCACAAGTGAAAGAACAGATCTAAACTCCAGAAAAAGAACTAAACAAAAATGGAGCTAGTCAATCTATAAGGTGCAGAGTTCAAAACACTGGTTATAAGGATGCTCAAGGAACTTAGTGAGGGCCTCGATGGTATTAAAAAGATCCAGTCAGAAACGAAACACTAATTGAAGTAAAGAACCATTTACAGGGAAACAATAGAATTGATGAAGCCTAGAATAAAATAAATTATTTGGAACATAAGGAAGCAAAAAACAAGCAATCAGAACATGGAAAAAACAGTCCAAAAAAACAAGAATAATGTAAGCAGCCTATGGAACAACTTCAAGCCTTCCAACATTCACATCATAGGAGTGCCAGAAGGAGAAAAGAAAGAGCAAGAAATTGGAAATCTAGTTGAAAAAATAATGACAGAAAACATCCCTAATTCGGTGAAGGAAATAGACATACAAGTCCAGGAAGCACAGAGTTCCACACAAGACGGATGCAATGAGGCCCACTCCAAGACACATTATAATTAAAACACCAAAGGTTAAAGATAGAGAATCTTAAAAGCAGCAGCCTAATTCCCATTAGACTGTCAGATAATTTCTCAAAAGAAACTTTGTAGGCTAGAAGGAATTGGTAAGAAATATTCTAAGTCATGAAAAGCAGAGACCTACAGCCAAGATTGCTCTACCCAGCAAAACTATCATTTAGAATCCAAGGGCAGATAACGAGCTTCCCAGGCAAGAAAAAAGTAAAGGAGTTCATCATCACCAAACCATTATTATATGAAATGTTAAAGGGACTTATTTAAGAAAAAGAAGATCAAAAGTATGAATAATAAAACAGCAATAAATACATATTTATCAGCAATTGAATTTAAGCAAACAAGAACAGAGACAGAATCATGGATACAGGGAGTGTTTTGATGGTTGCCAGATGGGAAGGGGGTGTGTAGGGGAATGGGTGAAAAAGTGAGGGGATTAAGAAGTATGAATGGGTAGTTACAGGATAGCCATGGGGATGTAAAGTACAGTATAAGAAATGGAGTAGCCAAAGAACTTACACTCAACCCATAGATATGATGGTGTGGGGATGCTTGAGGGATTGGGGGTGCTGGGTGGAGGGTGGCAAAGGGGGAAAATTGGGACAACTGTAATAGCATAATTAATAAAATATAGTTAAAAAATAAAGACAAAGGGCTATTAGCTGGTTTCTCAGAGAAAAGAAAAATTTGTGAGACTGACCACTATATTCCCAATAAAACTGTTGTTTAGGTGGCAACTGCAGTTTGAACTATTGTTTAGAAATGGCAGATTAAGACAGGTCCTTATACAAGGGAGACAGGAGATCAGAGTAGAGAGCAGGTTATATGACACTGGAGCAGAAGCTGGGAGTGATGAGAGTGTTACTGAGTGAAAGGGTTCTTTCACTTGGCACCTTGGTGTAAAACCCAACAACTAGTGTTGAGGAAAACAGGGCTTTATTTACAATATTCCAACCTGGGGAGGGTGGTGAGCACTTCATCTCAGATCCCTGTTCTCCCATGGGACCCAGCACTTCCTTTGCTCCCCAAAAGGCTAGAAGCCAAAAACATGCCCAGAAGTTTCCCATCCCTTATCTGTCAGTTGTCTTCTTCAGGATCTGGGGTACGATGTTATCAGTGTCTGTCTAATAGTCCAGGAAACATGTGCCATGTTGCACTGGATCATGCGTGCTTCTCTCTTGTCCTTCCAAAACTGCATGAATCTCCTTCTGCCCTTTCAAAACCGCATGGTGCTCTCTTTCCTTCTAAAACCTCATGGTGGTCTCCCTGCAAATGGCTGCCGCCTTATTTTTAAATCCCTGACCAAGGCCAGTGACGCAGTGGGCAGGGTAACTGGTTCTGACCATTCACAGAACCTTGCACAGCCCCGGTATGCCTTTTCCTCACCATTCTGTGGTCAAAACCCCTCCCATCTCCTTGGTGCCTTGGAAGAACCAAGGCATTTGCATAATATGCAAAGGCATCTTGAAAGCTGTCCCCTTCCCCCATCCCCAAACCACAGGCTCTGGGGAATTTGAGGGCCCTGCTATGTAGCAAGAGGATGGGCCAACAAGCCAAAAAAAATGCAGGTGGCTTCTAGAATCTGAAAAAGACAAGGAAATAGATTCTACCTTGAAATATCCAGCTGTAAGAGAATAAATTTATGGTGTTTTAAGCCACTAAGATTATGGTAATTTGCCACAGCAGCGATAGGAAACTAATGTACACATTGACTTCAAATGACCCTTTGAATCCATCTGTAATAAATTGTGCCTTCCAAAAATGACTGCAAAAATATCTCCCATCACACGTTCTCCTTTGCAGTGCCATCTAGCTGCTTCCCATTCACCACATGGAGTCCGTGCTTGCCACCTCTCCCCCTTGAATCTGTGTGGAACCTGGGATTGCTTTGATCAGTAGAAAAGTGGAAGTGACAAAAATGCCACCCAATTGACCTGGCACCTTCTGCTTTAGTCCTCTTAAAAGCTAGCTGCCATGAAAGAAGTGCCACCTGCGTACCAACACGCTAAGAGAAACAATCACATGTAGCAGCACTGCAGCACGACATGCCAAACGGAGCCTGAGCTGTCACTTGTGGGTGAAAAGCCATCTTGGAGGTGCATCCTACAGTACCTGCAGCAGAGAAACAGTTCAGCCCAACCCTTTCCAAATATTTGATGCACAAATAATAAGCAGAATTAATTGATTGTTTTAAGCTACTAATTTTGGGGTTTGTTTTTAGCAAAAGATAATCAAATCCACGTTTTTTAGTAAACGAGTGACTATTTGCACAGTGAATTTATATGCATATTGTTGTCTTCAGTGACTACTGAGAAATGTTACACTGTCGGCAGTAAGTGGCCCTAGTTACTTTTTTAAAAATTTAATCTTTATTGCATGTTTGTTGCATTACCATTTAGTCCCCTTATACCCGTCTCCCCCTAGCAAGCACTACATTGTTGTCCATCTCCATGAGTCCTTTTTCCTTTTTGCTCAATCCCTCCACCCCCTAATCTCACCCCCAGTTGTCATCTGCTCTTCATCTATGAGTCTGTCCCCATTTTCCTTGTTAGTTCAGTTTGTACATTAGCTTCCACATGTGAGTGAAATCATATGGTATTTGTCTTTCTCTGACTGGCTTATTTCACTTAGCATAATGTTCTCCAGGTCCATCCATACTATTGCAAAGGGTAAAATTTTCTTCTTTGTTATGGCCAAGGAGTATTCCATTATGTAAATGTCCCATAGTTGTTTTATCTACTCATCTACTGATGGACACCTGGGCTGCTTCCATATCTTGGCTATTGTAAATAATGCTGCAATGAACATTGGGGTGCTTATGTTCTTTGAATTAGTATTTTAGGTTTCTTCGGATATGTTCCCAGAAGTGGGATCACTAAGTAAAAAGGCAGATGCATTTTTAATTTTTTGAGGTATATCCATACTGTTTTCCACAGTGGCTGCACCAGTCTGCATTCCCAACAGTGAACTAGGGTTCCCTTTTCTCCGCATCCTCATCAGCACTTGTTATTTGTTGATTTATTATTGTAGTCATTCTGACAGGTGTGAGGTGATATCCCATTATAGTTTTAGTTTGCATTTCTTTGATGATTAGTGACATTGAGCATCTTTTCTTATGTCTATTGGCCATCTGTATGTCCTCTTTGGAGAGGTGTCTATTAGGTCCTTTGACCATTTTTAATTGGGTTGTTTGTTTTTTTCTAGTTACTTTAGAGACCATAACTATTTTATCTCTATTATTTCAACGGTTATTTCTGCCAGATTGTCATATCTGATTTCATAGGGATGGAGTGAGGAATGAACTGAATGCAGTAAACCTGCTTTGCTTTGTAAGGTAGAGGTATTATGCAAATATTATGTTAGTCTCTGTGCAACATTGGAAGAATTGGAAGTTGTCTACAGCAACCAGAAACACTAACAATTTCTATTGATTTAGTTGTAGACACTTTCTGAATTAGGCTCTGGTGTACAGATTTGAGGATAAATGTAGGTCTGCTACAGAATTAAGAAAATAGATTTATGTGACAATAAATTTCTTTGCTACTTCAAGATCTTTTTCACTTCTGGCTTTATGGTTCTTCTCTATAAACCTATTTTTCATAATTTTGTGTTTTTGCAATCTTGTTTTTTGAATGCTGACTCCTGTAAATCCATAGGAGCATAATTTTTACCATGATTTCAGATCAAGTAAGCATGTCTACTCTAACAAGATTACATTTCTTTTTATTTACAGCTTGTCTTGGCTCTTTCCGAGCTGGATTGTTCACTGCTGCACGTCAGTCAACTAATGCTCCAACTGATCTAAGGAGCTGTGTCAATGGTAACCACCTCTACAATCAATTTAAAAACCAAATAAAAACCTGCATGTAAAGCATACTCATGAAAATATAATGTTTAAAAGTTAACAAATGAACCACTTGAAAGTTTTGCCCAACAAGGAGGTATTCTCAAAATGTATTTGAAGGAATGTTTTTCATATGTAAATGCTGCTGTTTTAGTCAAAATGACTTTTCCACCTAATGTTTCAATTGAACAGTGTGCCTTGTTTACTAAGCTTTAGGTCATAGACTTCAGAATTTTATTCCTGACAGCTTTATTTTGGCTGTTGTGACCAAATACTATAGTTAACAGATCAAAATGGAGCCATGCTTATTCTTCTGACTTTTGGTATCAATAACATAAATGTGGAAAATGTTATGATACCACATTAGTCTTCTCCCTCTGAAGTTCACATAGTACATTATGTTTTTCTAATTTACTACTTTCCCAACTAAAAGCCAGAGAGAAAAAGGTGAAATTGCAAGACATGAGTTGGGATGTTTGTTCAGTGAATATTTTAATGCAGTGTTGGCAATATCTAGATATCTATATTTTCTCTAATTTAAAATTGGTTATACTTACATAAGTAAAACTGTTTGAACACATATATTTAATTCACACTTTATCTTTTTTTAATTTACCGAAGGACAGGGAAGTAATTTGATAACAATCTCCTGATTAGTTTTTCTGTCATTTTAACTAGTACCTAACTTATTACTACTTAAAAAAAAGAACAAAATGATGAACTTATAAGGACATCTTTTTTGAAAAATTCAGTAATTAAGTTTTAGCTATATTTGTTTTGTTTTCTTTGCATGTAACAAATTTTTTCTAGCTAACTTAAACAGAAGGGACTGTGTTGGCAGGATGGAAGGAACCCCCAGGGCTGACTAGGAGGGCTTGAGAGGCAGGTGTGGAAATGTGTGGGAACCAAGGGACTGCTGCAGTGTCTGGTGAGGAGAGAGAAACCACAAATGAATAAAGATACAAATGGGCATATCATTGAAGGCAGTGCTAAAGTGATCTGACATTTTATGATGAAAATGTCCCTCCCCTAAGAATGACGGTACTCTGCTACCTGTTGTTTAATGTCTGAAAACCATTGTTTTGACCAGAGTTATATTTATTTAAGGCAGGGGGATAAATCTGGTCCCTTTTACTTCATTTTAGCCCAAATTGGAAGTCCCCAATTTTTTTCCTGTTGATATTGAGAGTAGTTTTATTTGTTCTGCGTATCTCATGGAATTGTTTTAAGGGTCAAATAAGGTAATATATATGAAAGAAATATCTAAATTACAGTTCTAAAATACTATATATCTTTGCAAATATAAGAGTAGTTTCCTTTTGCAAAATAATTATAAAGATTTGTGGATTCACTATTTTATGAAGTAGTATTATTTGAAGGAAGGAGTTACAATTTTTTTGGTTTATTATAGGCTTTATGCACAGGATTTCTATTAAAAGGCATATAATTTTATTTTACAATGGTACGTGGTAAAAATTAAATAGATGTCTATTTCCTTTAGCCATTCCAGACCAGTGTAAACCTCTGCCATGCAATGAAGATGGGTATATGAGCTGCAAAGACGGCCAAGCTACATTCACTTGCATTTGTAAATCAGGTTGGCAAGGACAGAAGTGTGAATTTGGTATGTGTAATAAACCCATATGGCTTATCTGGATTGACTTCCTGAAAAGTTTTTTGAAGGCTTTATCATTTTGAAAATAATTTCTTTTTTCCTTTTTAGATATAAATGAATGCAAAAATCCTTCAAATATAAATGGAGGTTGCAGTCAGATTTGTGATAATACACCTGGAAGTTACTATTGTTCCTGTATAACTGGTTTTATTCTACTTCCAAATAAAAAAGACTGCAAAGGTAAGCAAGCACAAGAAGGTAGAATAAGAAGGTATTTACCATGTGAGAGCAAAATTTAGTTAGAGAAATTTCCCTAGGAAATTCTTGGAAAACTCTCTGGTTATAAACTTTTATAATAAATACACATTATTATCCACTTTGAAGCCTTGTGATATTATGGGACTACCTTTTAGTTTATTATATATAAGGAATTTTATTATTTATATTTTATTGTTTTCTTACTGTAGTTTATTTATAGAGTATTTTCTTATTTTCTTATGTGTGTGTATGTGTGTGTACACACATGATTACATTTTAATAAAGAATTTCATTATATGGTGAAAAGTTAAGTTTCAGTTCAAGTCCTTGCATACTACAATGTTTGCAGAATTTTATTTATACTTTCTTTTTCAGACACTATCATATTATTTCCTTCATTACAATAAGATAAACAGACTATACAAAGAAATTCAGCACAATCCTTAGTAACTTTTCTCATTCTATTTTATATTTCCTTGTCAGAAATGCCTTTCTAATTTGGGAAAAATGCAGAACTGATTTTTTTTATTTTTATACATATAAGAGCACATGATTGTTCATTAGTCTTTGTTTTTTTTTAAATTTCAGACTTAAATAATTTCTGTCAATTTAGCTTTTTAACAGTCATTTTACTAGTGTATTTCTTTTCTTTTTCTTTATACTTCTCTTTTCCCCACATTTTGACCTTTTTCTTTCTGCATAATGTCTTTTCCATTAGACTGCTTTAACTGCCATAACTAAATGTTCAAGTATAAGTGCCAGGCATGTGGATGACTAAAAATGAATTTTCCAGCTTGAATTTAAACTTTGCCTTTAGAAACTGGAAGAGAATTTTTTTTTTCTTCCCTTTCCTCCCTTCCTCCCTCTTCCCCTCCCTCTCTCTATCCCTTCCATCCTTCCTTCTTTCTCCCTCTGTCCTTGTTTTTCCTTTCCTCCTCCTTCTCCTCATCCTGTTCTTCTACAAAGTTAAAAAATTTAGTAATTTAAAATGTAAAGTTTTCTTATTCAACTCCATTTCTATCTACTTTGGTAAATCCACCAAATTAAATAGTCAAGGAATGGTCTGTCCCTCACTGCACTGTAGTGTTTAGTATAGTATAGTTTAGTAATATTAAAGTGCAGTTAAATGACTAAAGTAAACTGTATTAACAGTTTCTTCTAAGCATATATCTAAATTGTGACCATATATCTTTCTCGTTTGCCTTTTTGAAAGTCTGTTTGAGATTAGAAATATAGAATACCACTAGAACTCCGGTTATAGAAAACCATCACAATGCTGAATACCATATGCATGCCATAAACAAATAATAACCACACAGACTTCTATACTTAAAAACTTAATTAGTCTGTCCTTCTGAAGAGTTTGTGATTTATATTTTTAATTAAAAGGCATTTAATCCTTAACCACTGAACTTGTATATGTGTATATAAAGTACTCATAAATAAGAAGGTCCCTGATGACCAGAACCTATGATCTTCATTTGTATAGCTTTTTATCCATGATAACTAAGGAATACAGTACAGAATTATTAGAAGAATATATATACAACTATTACAATAAGGCCTTTGCCAACATGAGAATATGCTTGGATCAAGTTGCCAGTAAATGTCTAATAATTCAAGAATAAAACTTCTCATCAATCATTGTGGAGTCATAAAATCAATGTGCTATAACCTGAACTCATATGATTTAAATAATTCCTTGTAATTTTTCTCAGACCAAATAATTTAGGCATATGTTTTTACTTTCTTTTAAAAATAATAAATATTTTATTTGGAAATAATTGTAGATTCATATGCTGTTGTAAGAAATAATAAAAAGAGATCCCAAGTACCCTTTACCCAGTTTTTCCCTATAGTAACATTTTACGAAACTATAGTACATTATCACATCCAAGATACTGACACTGATACAGTCTAAATACAGAACAATTTTCTTACCACAAGGGATTGATTCTATTATTTTTGTGCATGTCGTTTTAAATAGAGTAATGTCTAAAATTTTGGCTATTAGTCTGTGAAAAAATTGAAGTCCCAACTTTTTAGAGTAGGAAATGTATTTTTCATTCTAACTTGACCTCCTTCAGAGAGTACAAACGAGAAAAGTAAACTTATAATTAGACTTCCATTTAACTATCTCTGTCATTTACTTTTGTTTTTTTCACAGGTGCTTATCTAGTAACTAACTGCAATCAATATTTTGTGTCCTTCTCTACTATGTAATCTGGTAAAGGCATCTGAAATTTCAGGACTATTAACTTAGCACTAAAATTTGTATTGGATTAACTGCAGGTTTATAAATACTTTGAGACCTTACTCAATCTCATTTTATTTTATTTTTAAATTTTTTATTGTTATTCCATTATAGTTGTCCCAGTTTTTCCCCCTTTGCCCTACTCTGCCCATTCCAGCTCCCCAATTCCCTCTCACAGTGAATCTCATTTTAAATCTGAATCATTCTTGAATATTTTAGGCAACAATAGTGGTATGCATATTTAGCTATTGTCCATTTCCAAGGGAAAAAAACATAAAACTGATAAACCTTCCCATTTTTATTTTTTATATTTGTGATAATACACAGTGAATATACTTTTAAGACTATAATTCAGTCACATGTATTTAGGAATACACATTAAGAATATGGTGAATCCCTTATCCTATTTATTTTCATACTGTAACCTGGTAGATAAGACATTAACTGAAATCCTGTTTTTCTTTTAATAATTACACAGGAACATTGCAAACATCAATCAAATTCTTTGCATTTGCATACAGATATCATATTTAGTGAATTATAGATTTAATATTTGTCTTATTTCATATATTAAACCAGGTCCAGGAAACACAGATCAAGGGTTCTTTGCTAGTACCTTCTGGTATGAGAAAAATGTTCTTTAATATGTTGGTTTCATTTATAGATGTGGATGAATGCTCTGTGAGGCCTGGCATTTGTGGCACAGCTGTGTGCAAGAATATCCCAGGAGACTTTGAATGTGAATGTGCTGAAGGTTACAGATACAATCCCACATCCAAGTCTTGTGAAGGTAGAGTTGTGGTGGTGTCATTGTTGATGGTGGAGAGAGTGGGTTTGAACCCTGATTAGATATTGGAAGTGTTGGTTCTGTTTGACATCAACAGTCAGATTTTCTAAGACGGTAAAATCCATCTTATAGTTTGTCCAGTTGAGTAATCATTGGCTTCCTTCCAGAGTAAAAGTATATGTAAGACACACGATCGTTAGGTTTAGTGTTATGTGCTCTGATCGGCTCTGTAAGCTAACCATGGATTGGAGACCTCCCCTGTCTGAGAAAATCAAAATAAACACATTTTTACATCATTTAAATAATATTCAAAGATCAAAAAAATTTTAAGCTGGAAGGAATAACACACATATACAAAAAGAAAGACAAGTTTAAAAATCGTGGGCATTACTTACAAGGGTGGCTAGAAACCCTCAATTTTATATCACTCTTATCTATGACTTTCGGTGTGTAAAATTAGAAATGACAAAGTTCTATTATAATTAAATACATGTAAAAGAAAAAGAAAATCATAACCAAATGATAACTGAGCAGTAGGAATGAGAGAAGTGCTGATTAGTACTGTCAGTGCCTGTGGATTTGAGAGGTCCCTGGACTGGCATTACCTCATCTGGTTGCAGTGCTGCTGCACGTGCGCTGCAGGCAGCTCGGATGTACGTATTAGGGGATTACTTTTTTTGTCATGAGTACATACAAATTATCTCACATCCTCCTTTAAATTTTTTAAAATTTCAAAATGAATTTAATACCATGACTAAAACTAATAAAATAAATAGTTATTTTCTATTGTGGCCAACTATATATGAGATATAATGTGACTGTTTAACTGTTTATATGTGTACAATTCAGTGGCATTAATTATGTTTTACATGGTCACACAGCCATTACTATAATCTGTTCTAAAACTTTCTCGCCATCCCAAACAGAACCATTAGCAATAATTCCCCTTTCTCCCTCTTTCAAACCCTGGTAACTTCTAATCTACTTTCTGTCTCCATGTTTTTGCCTAAATTAATAATAATTTTAGAATAGGGCTTTTCATTTATATATACTCCTCTTGAGGTTTTGAGGCCTTACCTCTTCAAGCAGTCACCGAAAATACCACCACCCCCTCCACACGCACACAATTTCTGCCCTCTTGCCACTCCAGATAGAAATGGCTATGGTAATCCCTAAGCATTTGTAGATTTATCATTAGCCAACTTTATCATCTATATTGTAGTTCTTATTCAATGAATGACAGATTTAAAAAATATTTATGTGACATAATATTACTTTAATCATATAACATTAATTTTAATGGTACTGAGGGATCACTAATCTTGAGGTTCTATTTTAAAGCATTTTGTGTTACTATAGCACTTATGAATTTGAGAATTTTCAGAGATTTCATTGGGTGCATTCATTGAAAAGGTTAGTAGCTCTGAAGTGGATGTTAGCTGAAGCTTATTATTACAACTTTTCAAGAATAATTTTTCTCAAACTATGGAGTGGAAACAGAGACTACTTAGAAGATTTCACAATATGAGAGGTAATGCAGCACAGTGAGATTTTTCTTTTTAAAAATAAATTAAAGAAGAAATAAAGGTATATTCTTAAATCTATTGCCACCATTAATTATTGCATTATGAAAAGTCAAATGGTTTTGATGTTGTCATTTAATCTTCAATTACATCGACCCTCAGTTAAAAGGTATTTTTTCTTTCCTACCTTCCATTCCTCCTCTCCCTTCTTTTCCTCTCTTCCTTCCCTTTCTTTTCTTTGAAGAAAAGAATTGGGAGGTAGTCTCAATGGAATTGTATAATCAGAAATGACAACTAACTTGAGATTCAGTCTTTTTTCCTTCGAAGTCAGAAAATTAGTAAAGTTGTCATGTTTTTGTTATTTACTAATGAAATTTATACATTAAATTTGTTGTTTCAGGTTTGTAAATAAATAGAAATTACACTTGTAACTCATTTACATTTTCATGCCAAGTGTTTAAAAGTAATTTGGTATCATAGAGGTCTCTTTCACTAAGGATCTATTATCACTGATATCTCAAACTAAAATCAGAATACCCCTTCTTCTATTAGATTGAGCATGTAGGAGATATTAAGATCTATGTTCTCTTTTACTCCAGATGTGGATGAATGCTCTGACAACGTGTGTGCTCAACTTTGTGTCAATTACCCTGGAGGTTACTCTTGTTACTGTGATGGAAAGAAAGGATTCAAACTTGCCCAAGATCAGAAGAGTTGTGAGGTAACATTTTGCAATGCTAAGCATCCTATCTCTTTTCTAAAATAAGAGCTCAGGTACTTTTCAGGAAAATACAGATGTTCTACAATAACTGCTATAGTTCTGTTTAGGCTGCAAGTTACAATCTGTTTACTGATTATGGTCATGTAAAGTCATGAACAATGAGGAATAATTATTACCCGAGTAAAAAGAAAAGCTGCAGGGTCACAGTGCACAGAGGCTTATATATTTTGTACAAAATACAAAATATATGTTAATTTAAGAAACTTAAGGAAAGCTGAGGTTTATACTTAACTTTGTGAGAAAAAAATCTTCTGTAGAAACTTTAGTGTAAACATTTCCCAGTGTCTACTTTTCTTTATTCACCATTCTGACAATTTGATCACACCTTAGGCATGTTAGTACTTACAAGGGTGCTCATAAAATCTCAGGTGGACACAACTTTGTCAGATTAGAAGATTTAGTGGGGCTTAAGTATATAAAAATTCTTAGAGGCTCATTTTGTTTATCTCTATTTATTAAACTTGTTTTTAGTTATTCAGATTTAACACATAATTGACCCAGAAATTGAATGTTGAGGGTAGCTTCTAGTTTTTCCTTTATCGAAATAAATATGTCAACCTCTGAAGCTTTTTTTTTTAAATAAGAATCATGTGTTAGTGATCCTTAGTCTAATTCTTTTTTTTTTTTTTTTTTTTCTTAGTCTAATTCTTATATCTCTTTTACTTTTTACAAGAGAAGGTGAGATTTTATGTGATTCTGAGGCAAACAGTAAAAAGACAAAATTCTAAATAATGATTTAATCCTGTGTACTGTATACACATGCCTCTTTATCACCGAGACAAAGTTGTATTATGTCCCCAAAAATGTAACATTCAGTTTTATGCTAACTACTTGGTAGTGGATGGTAAGGTGAAATAGTTGGCCTATGTAGTAACTTTAGAAGTACTTACTTGAAATGCCATGCTGTATGAACATCTATTTTGTTTTTGTAACTTACTATTATAATTTGAATATTTGTTGTAGTTACATATCATCGTCTGTCTCTGAGTAGGTTTCTTAAAGCTCTAAAAGGAGATGAAATGTTATTTTTAGACCTAGATTTAATACATTGCTATGTACACAATTCTTTCCAAAATAGTCATATATATGCATAAGAATTTATCCTTACAAGACTTTCCATTTTAATGTTTATTTTTATTTTTTGAGAAAAAAGTACTTGATTTCAGAAATGACTCTAAATCACTTTTTGGTAGCTTCCTTGGAGACTACAATGGTATCTTTTTTTTAAATTATTTTTTTATTTTATTGATTATGCTGTTATAATTGTCCCAATTTCTTTTCCCTCTGCTCTCCTCCACCCTGTGACCTCCCTCCCTCCAGTTGTCCCCCCCCTTAGGCCATGCCCATTGGTTGTACATATAGTTCTTCTCAACATCTTTCTGTCTACTCCACTCCCGCCTACTGTGCTTCTTAATTCCTGTACCATCTCCCCCCATCCCCTCTCCCTGCAGAGCCCCCCCCATAATGTTCCCCACACCTATAATTCTTTTCCCACTCTCGTTGCCTACTTAGTTTGCCTTTGTTTCGATTCCCTAGCTTCTGTTGTTGGTTGTTGTGATGCAGTTTTCATTTTAATATTCATAGTTTTGATCCTCCTTCTTCTAAACCAGTCCCTTTAACATCTCATATGATAGTGGTTTGGATCTAAAGAACTTTCAGTTTTATTTTGTCCAGGAAACACTTTCTCTGCCCTTCTATTCTGAATGTCAGCTTCGCTGGATAGAGTTATGGTTGTAGGTTTTTGATTTTCATTACTTTGAATATTTCTTGCCAGTCCCTTCTTGCCTGCAGGGTCTCCTTTGAGAAATCAGCTGATAGTCTAATTGGGACCCCTTTGTACGTAATTCTCTTCTTCTCTCTTGCTGCTTTTAAGATTCTCTCTTTATCTTTAACTTTTGACATTTTGATTATAATGTGTCTTGGTGTGGTTCTCCCTGGGTCCAGCCTATCTGGAACTCTCCGTGCTTCCTGGACCTGTAAGTCTATTTCCTTCCCCAAGTCAGGGAAGTTCTGCTTCATTATTTTTTCACATAATTTTTCAATTTCTAGTTCTTCTTCACCTTCTGGCAATCCTATAATTTGACTGTTCATTCGCTTATAGCTGTCACAGAGGTTTCTGAGCCTCTCCTCATATTCCTCACTTTTTGTTTCCTCTTTCTGCACTGGTTGACTGTTTATTCCTTCCCTATGTTCCGATTTGTTGATTTGATCCCTGGTTTTCCCTTCCTCACCACTTGTCTCGTATGCATTTTTGTTCATTTCAGCAGGACTAGCCTTCATTCCTTCCCTGTCTAAATTAAGTCCCGCTGTTAAGTCTGTAAGCTGCCTTATGACTATAGCTCTGAACTGAGCCTCAGAAAGATTTTCTATTTGTTCATCGGTTAAGTCCCATATTTTCTTTTTGGTTAGCTGCATGATTGGTATTTTAATCATTAATTCTGCCATTCTGACTGTTTATCTTTTCTTCTTGGGCGGGGTGCTGTCACACCTCCTACGCTCTATTGGGCAGAGCACTGTGTACTCATCACAACCCAGCAGACCCTTCTCACCGCACTGTGGCCCTTTGCGTGGGGGCGGGGGTCCAAGAGGATTCCTGCTGTTACTGTCCGCTGAGAGACCGGAGCCTCCTCCTCCGTCCCCACGCCCTCTGGGCCTCACAGTCCGAGACGATGGGGGTCTGCCTTCCCTGGCATTGGAATCGCAAGCCGATGGGTCTGGTCTGCAGCTAGGGGTGCTCCCAGGCGCTTCTCACCTCTCCTTAAATACGGGTGTCTGTGTTTACTGCAGTCCTGTCGCCCATCGCTGCAGCTGCCGCCGCCGCCAGCCCAACTTGACCTCTCTACCCCAGCTTCGCCCCTCCTACTTGTCCGGACGAGCATCACTTGTTTATAACTTCATACGTTGGGCTTCCATGTAGCTTTATTTTCTGGAACTTCTGGCTATTTCTGGCTTTGTGGTAGTTGTAGTCCTTCTTAGTTGTGGAATGATACAAAGCATGTCGGTCTAGGCTTCCAACTTGGCTGGAAGTCTACAATGATATCTTATTTATATATTTTTTCCATCTAGTTTTTTCAGTATTCCCTTTCCTGTCTGGATAGCACAGAAAATTTTTGCTTACTAATGAATAAGTGAATAAATGCACCATTTATTGGTATATTAATTTTCTCACCTGTTTATGACTCCAAATAAAAATAATTTTCAGAAATAATTCATGGAAGGAATGATACTTGTATCAGTGAAATAACACATTACATGTTACTACTAGAGGGAAAATTTGTGTTTTGGATTTTGATTTACAAAGGATAAAGACAAAAATATGAAGCCACAAACATTGAACAAGATTTTAAAACACACTTATGCTTCGAAATTATACTGATGGAATTGTTTGTTTTGTTTTCTTTTCTTTTCTCCAGGCTGTTCCAGTGTGCCTTCCCTTGAACCTTGACAAAAATTATGAACTACTTTACTTGGCAGAGCAGTTTGTAGGGGTTGTTTTATATCTAAAATTTCGCTTACCAGATGTTATCAGGTGAGGTACCAATGTCAGTGACAATTTCTAGAGGTAAGCAGGTCAGGATAGAAGATGGAAGTGACTGGAAAAGCTTGAAATGTATGAAGTTGCATTATAAATCAGATAATTTAGGTATATTATCAATCAGATGATGTCAAAAACCCTAAAGTTAATTCACTCCTTCACACATGTAATTTTCATGCTAGAACCAGTTCGGGTCACTCTAGGCTGGTGTTTCCCAGTGATCATTTCTACCATATTCTCTCATTCTTCCTTTTTTAGTGAATGCACATTTACTAAGAAGCTGGGAAAATAGATTTAGTGTATATGTAAAATTTTATTATTTTTTATGTATGTTTTAAAAACTAAGAAAATACTCAAAATATTGTGGTTAAATATGGTTATATTTATACTTACTAAGGAAAATTCATAAGATTGCTTCAGTACAATTGAAGAAATGAATCACGTAATTTTAGTAGACTACCTGAGTACTTTATCTGCTATTCCTGTAGTTAGGATGATATTGGGGAGAAAGTAGTTGTTATGTTTTTGAGTCATGATTCTACTTTAATTATCAAATTTTCTCAGAGTTGTACACCATTTGAAAAAGAAATTGGAGTTGGAATAATGTAAACATGTTTGAGAGTGGTTAGAGTCCAAATTTTAAAATATTTTAATTAAGCAGACATATTTAGAATTTAATTTATTATATGTAAGAGCAATTTTTCATTAAATGTAAATTCAAAGAAATCTTAGCATTAAGAATCATTGAAATATATTCTAAGATTCACTGATGTAATTGTGCTTCTTCAACACTCTATTTTCTGCTGTGACCTGGTTTTCCCCTTTAACATCTCAGCACAAATAATATCATCTAGTGATAGATTGGAGATAATGAGAATGAGAGAGGAAAAAATAATTATTGAATACTTTCAGGCATGTTCGGGGTATTCATTTCTCAGAGAAAATTCACAGTAGCTTGGGCCCTGTCATTGCATCAAATTGGCGAAATAATTATTTTTCCTAATATTATTTATTTAGTTAATTACCTAGTTTAAGCTTTCTATTGAGGTATAATATATACAGAAATGTACATGTCTTAAATGTACAGCTTGATTAATTTTTATGAACTGCCATCTGTGTAACCAGCAAAAAGAATAGCTAGTGCTTTTTTATTTTATTCTGTTTTTGCAAATTCCTTTAGCTCATTCCCATGATCAAATACTCTACCCAAAAGTTAACAAATTTACTCTTTTTATTATACAATACTTCTGAAAAAGATAATGAATTGTTCCCCAATGTAATGAATCAGTATGTTGATGTATTTCAGAAAGAAAATATGAAGAACATGACTCTGAATTACTGGTTCAGCATGATTTTACAAAGAGACAAATTATCTCCGTCATAGAATTGTTATGGAAGATTCTGAGCATGAACAGATTTAGGTTTTGGCAAGATAACACATGCTTCTTATCAGCAAAATGTGATGATTGTGAAAAGAGAAGTTCTTATTCTAAGAAAATTTAATTTTCTTATAAAATAATCTGAGTTCAGTAAATTTCTACTACATTGTTATCCATATAAGACACTTTACTTCACATTTACCTCTTTAGAATATTTCTGTGAAATTCTAAGATTAAAAAGTTTATCCTATCACCTTTTCTTTGTTCCTTCTGAGGTAGATCTGTGCCTCACTGTTGTTATTACTGTATGTGGGGATAAGGTGTAGGGTTCCTTGCCTTATTTAGCAATAATCAGAAGTCCCAGATTTTTAATTTAAACTATCTTTATTTTAATCTAACTTAGATGACTAATGATTACATAACTACTTTTGTATTCTTTGTCTTTTTTTTTTATCATATTGATTTGCTAGTTCCTTGGATACTTTATTGCTGATTCTTATTAAAGTTTCCTGTGGGCATTGAATCAATACATGTTATTTTAAAATATAGTATCCTTAAGATATTTTTCTCCCTTACATTAGCTACATATATGTCCAGAGTCTTAACAGCAACAGGCATTGCCAGAGCTTTGATACCCCAAAACACATAGCTAAACTATGTCTTTTTTGAAGGTAGAATTGGTATATAACATTACGGGGGGCAGGGGGGGGGCAAAAAAACTATAATTTATTTATTAAAAAAATGTGTATTTATTCTTACATGTTAACCTTCAGTCATCTTCAAAGTACTCTCCATTTGATGCACTACACCTCTTGAGACTTTTTCACTGCTCAAAACAGTTTTTGAATTGTCAATTTTGATGCCGTTTAGTGCTTCTGCCTATTTCATATCCACATTGGCAAAATGTTTCCCTTTAAATACTTTTTTCATCCTGGAAAACAAAACAAAAAAAAGTTGCTCCAGGTGAGATCAGGTGAATAGGGTGGGTGGGACATGGGGGTGCAGTATGGGCAGTTGTGCTCAGTAAATCACCCATCATCAAATGGGCAAAGCATTGGAATAATCTTCAAAAAAAATTCATGGGAGCCAAATGCAGCCTCTCACAACAACGCCAGCTGGTACATGGATACAGATGGGTTCCTAGAACACTCATCTAGGAGGGGAAGCCTGTACTACATGGGCCTCACCCTCTGGAAGATAATTCCATTTTGGGTGGTCCACCACCTCATATATAAGTTTCAGGTATACAACATTATAATTTGATATATGTTTATACCACAGAGTGGTCACCACCAAAAGTCTAGTTACTGCCCTTCACTGTACAATTGACCCACTTCACCCTTCTCATCCACTCCTCAAAACCCCGTGCCCTCTGGTACCATCACCCTATTCTCTGTATCATGAATTTGTTTTGGTGTGTTTTGTTTGTTTGTTTTATATTCATGCAGTATTTGGCCTTCTCCCTTTGACTTATTTCACGCTATTCTTTTTGTCTCAAAGAGCAAGATTTCATTCTTTTTATGGCTAGGTAATAGTCGTGTGTGTGAGTTTGTGTGTGTGTGTGTGTGTGTGTGTGTGCATGCGCGCGCGACACATCTTCTTTATCCATTCATCCATCACACACTTAAATTGTTTTTTATATATTCGCTATTGTAAATAGTGCGGCATTGAATGTAGAGGTTCATTTATCTTTTCCAGTTAATGTTTTGTGTTCTTTGAATAAATATCCATCAGTGGAATTCTGGATCATAAGGTGGTTTTATTCTTAATTTTTTGAGGAATATCCATACTGTTTTCCACAGTAGTGTACCAATTTACATTACTGTCAACAGTGTATGAGGGTTCTCTTTACATCTTATCCAACACTTGTTCTTTCTTGTCTTTAAAAAAAAATAATTAATTTGTTTATTTTATTTTTAGAGAGAAGGGAAAGGAGAAAGGGAGAGAAACATCACTGTGCAGTTGCCTCTCACTCGTGCCCCCAGCTGGGGACCTGACATGCAACCTAGTTATGTGCCCTGACTGGGAATTGAACCAGTGACACTTGGCTCGCAGGCCAGCGCTCAATCCACTGAGCCACAGCAGCCAGGGCTTTTCTTGTCTTTTTGATAATAGGCATTCTAACAGGTGTGAGGTTATATCTCATTGTATATTTGATTTGCATTTTTCTAATTATTTGTAAATTTGAACATCTTTTCATGTGCCTGGTGGCTGGCTATCTGTATGCCTTCTTTGGGAAAATGCCTATTCAGATTTTCTGCCAATTTTTAAATTATGCTGTTGAGTTGTGTGAGTTCTTTGAATTTTGTAGATATTAATCCCTTGTTGGATGTATGGTTTGCAGATATCTTCTCCAGTTCAATAGGTTGCCTTTTCATTTTGTTGATGGTTTGCTTTGTTGTGTAGAAGCTTTTAGTTTGATGTAGTTCCTTTTTTTTATTTGTGCTTTCGTTTTCCTTTCCTTTGGAGTCAGATTCATGAAAACATTGTAAAGACTTATGTCAAGGAGCTTACCTCCTGTGTTCTATATATTTTATGGTTTCAGGTCTTATAGTCAAATCTTTAATCCATTTTGAATTAACTTTTGTATATGATGTGACATAGTGGTCTAGTTTCATTCTTCTGCCTGGAGCTGTCCAATTTTCCCAAAACCATTTATTGAAGAGACTATTCTTTCACCATTGTATGTTCTTGGATCCTTTGCCATGAATTTGTTGCCTATATATATGTGGGGTTTTTTTGTTTTGTTTTGCCAATATGATACCATTATGATTACCATAGCTTTGCAGAATAGTTTGAAATCAAGAAGTGTGATACCTCTGGCTTTAGCTATTTGAGATCTTCTGTGGTTCCATACAAATTTTAGAATTATTTGTTCTAGTTCCACAAAAAATGCCATTGGAATTTTTTGTGGGGTTGAGGGGAACAGATCATGGGGACAAGGGTTGGTACCCCCTGCCCAGTTGGCTCTGGGGGTGCCTAGATCTGGGGCCTAAGGCCTGGACAGTGTCTTGTGAAAGAGGATAAAAGGGGAGAGACTCTGTGGGATGGGGAGAGGGAGGGTTATAGACTCGGAAGGCAGGGGCTATGGACCGGGAAGGCAGAGGGGGAGAGGAGGGGGACAGATGGAGATGGAGATGAGTGTGGTTTGACAGGTGGGAGACAGACTGAGAGTTCCAGGGGAGGGAGACATGGAGAGAGAGAGGGTGAGCCAAGGACAGGAAAACAGAAAGGAGAGGGAGAAGAAGAGGGGAGAATAATAAGAACCAGAGACTGAGAAAAAGAGAGAGACAACACACATGGCCATGGGGCCTGCGGGGAGCATCCTGGTGGGCGCTAGTGGGCAGGCCTTCTGACAGCCTATGAGGGCAAGCGGCTAGAGGGTGAGGTCATTGGAATTTTGATAGGGATTGCACTGAATCTGTAGATTGCTTTGGGTAGTATGGATATGTTAATAATATTAATTCTAACAGTTCATGAACACAAAATATTTTCCCATTTATTTGTATCTTCTTCAGGTTTTTTGTTTGTTTGTTTTTAATCAGTATCTTATAGTTTTCAGTGGATAGGTGTTACACCTCCTTGGATAAATTAATTCCTTGGTATTTTATTCTTTTTTTTTTTTTTAAATATGTTTTATTGATTATGCTGTTACAGTTGTCCCAATTTCTTTCCCCTCTGCTTTCCTCCACCCGGTGACCTCCCTCCCTCCAGTTGTCCCCCACTTTTAGTCCATGTCCATTGGTTGTGCATATAGTTCTTCTCAACATCTTCCTGTCTACTCCACTCCCTCCGACTATGCTTCTTAATTCCTGTACCATCTCCCTCCCTTTCCCCCTTCCCTGCTGACCTCCCTCCAATATGTTCCCTATACCTATAGTTCTTTTTCCACTCTCATTGCCTATTTAGTTTGCCTTTGTTTTGATTCCCAAGCTTCTGTTGTTGGTTGTTGTGATGCAGTTTTCATTTTAATGTTCATAGTTTTGATCCTCCTTCTTCTAAACCAGTTTCTTTAACATCTCATATAACAGTGGTTTGGATCTAATGAACTCCTTCAGTTTTACTTTGTCCTGGAAGTACTTTCTCTGCCCTTCTATTCTGAATGACAGGTTCGCTGGATAGAGTATTCGTGGCTGTACGTTTTCGATTTTCATTACTTTGAATATTTCTTTTCAGTCCCTTCTTGCCTGCAGAGTTTCTTTTGAGAAATCAGCTGATAGTCTTAGTGGGACCCCTTTGTATGTAATTCTCTTCATCTCTCTTGCTGCTTTTAAGATTCTCTCTTTATCTTTAATTTTTGACAATTTGATTATAATGTGTCTTGGAGTGGTTCTCCCTGGGTCCAGTTTTTCTGGAACTCTCTGTGCTTCCTGGACCTGCAAGTCTATTTCCTTCCCCAAGTCAGGGAAGTTCTGCTTCATTATTTGTTCACATAATTTTCAATTTCTAGTTCTTCTTTGCCCTCTGGCAATCCTATAATTTGAATGTTCGTTCACTTATAGGTGTCCCAGAGGTTTCTGATCCTCTCCTCACATGCCTTACCTTTTGTTTCCTCTTTCTGCACTGCTTGACTTTTATTCCTTCCCTATGTTTCAATTTGTTGATTTGATCTCTGGTTTTCATTTCCTCACCACTTGTCTCGTATGTGTTTTCATTCATTTCAGTATGACTAGCTTTCATTCCTTCTCCGTCTTGTTCCAAATCTGTTGTTAATTCTGTAAGCCACTTTATGACTATATCTCTGAACTGAGCCTCAGAAAGATTTTCTATTTGTTCATCGGTCAGGTCCTGCATCTGCTGCCTGGTGGGCTGCGTCACTGTGATTTCAATTGTGGTCTGCTTCATCCTGACAGTTTTGTGTTTAGCTTTGCTTCCTGGGCGGGCTGTGGGGGTCGGAGCCCCTTGCACTTGTCGCTACCCAGGCACCAGTGGCAAACAGCGACCTTTTTCGCCACACTGTGGCGCTTTGTGTGGGACGGGGGTCCAAGATGGATTCCTGCTGCTACTCTCCGCTGAGAGACTGGGATCCTCTTCCTCCGTCCCCATGCCCTCTGGGCCTCACCGTCTGAGGCAATGGGGGGTCTGCGTTCCCTAGCGTTTTAATCAAGAGCTGATGGGTCTCAACTGCAGCTGGGATTGCTCCCCTGGCATTTCTCACAGTCCCGCCACTATCCCTGCTGTCACCACAGACAGCACCTCCCAACCTTCCTGCTCCGATTTTTGCCCCTCCTACCCATCCGGGCAAGCACTGCTGGTTTATAACTTCATACGTTGGGCTTCCATGTAGTTTTATTTTCTGGAATTTATGGTTATCTTTGGTTTTGAGGTAGTTGTATTCCTACTCAGTTGTGGAGGGAGACCGAGCGTGTCAGTCTAAGCCTCCATCTTGGCCGGAAGTCCTGGTATTTTGTTCTTTTTGATGTCATTGTAAATGGGATTGTTTTCTTAATTTCTCTTTCTGATAGTTTGTTTTTAGTGTATAGAAACACAACAGTTTTCTGTACATTGATTTTGTATCCTGCAACTTTGTCATACTCATTTATTGTAAGTTTTTTGGTGGAGTCTTTGGGGTTTTCTATATGTGTTATGTCATCTGCAAATCATAATTTTTACTTTTTTCCTTTCTGGTCTGGATGCCTTTTATTTCTTTCTCTAGCCTAATTTCTATGGCTAGGACTTCCAATAGTTTACTGAATAGAAGTGACAAGATGAGCCTCCTTGTTTTGTACCTGCTCTTAGGGGAAAAGCTTTCGCTTTTTCCCATGGAGTATGTTGTTAGCTGTTGATATGTCATATGGCCTTTATTATGTTGAAGTACATTCCCTCTGTACCCACTTTATTGAGAGTTTTTATCATAAATGGATGTCGAATTTTGTCAAATATTTTTCTGCATATATTGGGATGATATATGATTTTTATTCTTCATTTTGTTCATATGGTATATCACATTGATTGATTTGTGGGTGTTGGATCATCCTTGCATCCCTGGAATGAATCCCACTTGATCATAGTATATAATCATTTTAATGTATTGTTGAATTTGGTTTGCTAATATTAGACTATCTTTTGAGCTCTCTTTCCATGTATTCTAGTATAGTTATTTATGCAGTTAGAGTTTTGAAGACCTTTTGAAATCAAGCTAACAGATACATTTTTTGACTTTAACTTTTTTACCCCACATGAAGGCTTAACTATGTCTGCAGTCATCCAGATGCTGTTTTGTGTGTGTGAGTGATTTCTTCCTGACAGATATGAAATCATAGGGAAAATATGCTTTTTGATGGATAAACCAATCATGAAATTGTAATATCTTTTACTAATCACTTACAGATACAGCAGAAAGAAGAATCTTAATCAGATTATATAGTGTATAAAAGGTTCCAGGAGAGATACAAGATGCCTAAAATTGGTACATGTGCATTAATTCCGACATTTGAAAGAGTGCCTTCAAAACAAATGCTAAAAAAAGATGAAAAATTACCTAAGTATCTGTTCAATGGGATAAAAGTCTCCAAAAATAAGCAAGAAAATATAACTTGATTTTAAACACACGTGGAACCAGAGATAATATACCAACAATCTAATCCTTCTCTTCTCTTTTATTAATTCCAGGGACAGAAATAGTTGACTCTTTCAACATATTACTTTTTGCCAGTACAAGAAAAAAAGAATAATGCATTGAGCCTTCCATATTCTCATTGTTAAAACTCTCTCTTTGTCCATTGTTTAGATTTTCAGCCACATTTGATTTCCGGACATATGATTCAGAAGGTGTTATCCTGTATGCAGAATCTCTTGACCAGTCAGCTTGGTTCCTGATTGCAGTTCGTGATGGAAAGCTTGAAATTCAGTTTAAGAATGAACATACAACCCAAGTCATAACTGGAGGCCAAGTTATTAATAATGGAGTATGGAATATGGTATGTTGTAAAGATTTTATAAAGAATCTTTCCACTTTGACATAGTTTATATAAATCATTAATAATTTATTTTTATAGTGATACCAAACCTAAATGGGGGTAGATTTAATCTGATATTATATGAAATATATTGTACGTTCTGCATATCTGAAATGGCCTGAGGAAGGATAACCTCATTTAATATATTCAGGATTTCTCCTAACTGAAATTGTTTTCAGATACATGCTTGACCTAGTCTATCTTTTAACTTCTTGCCCTTTTTTAAAAATCCTCAGTTGAGGACATTTTTCATTGTCCCTAGAGAGAGAGGAAGGGAGAGAAGAAGGGAGAAAGAGAACTATCGATGCAAAAGAGAAGCATCAATTGGTTGCTTCTCCTGTGCATGCCTGGACTGGGAATCTTATATGCTGGGACCGGGCGTCCAACCCACAACCTAGGCATGTGTCCTGCCTGGGAATGAAACCCACAACCTTTCCACTGTGGGTTGATGCCCCAACTAACCGAGCCACACTGGCTAGGATTAATTTCTTACCTTTTTTAGTGGCTATCACTGGGTGAACAGTAGTATCTCTCCTATAGGTCAGGGATTATTAGCTAGCATAATAGTTTATGCAAAGACACCACTGACCAAGGACAGCTACACTGGATAGCCGTCATTTATTTTTTTAGTGAAAGAGAATTACACATAGGAACAAAATCAAAGTTAATTCAGTTTTAAATATTAGCATATAGATAATCAGTCTGTACAGTTTACATTGGCCAGTAGCAATCAGAGTGCCTAGAATCTAGCATTTTATATAATCCCTAATAATAGGCTTTATTTTAATAATAACGTTTTCATAAACTGGATTAAAATGGAGATTTTCTTGGATAAGGGATTACTGATAGTCTATAGTGGGGAGAATTCTTTTCTGCAAAAGAATCATTGCTGCTTCCAGCAGAAGATATGAGATCAGCTTCACCTTAAAATGTGGTGCCCAAAATAGAAACTTTCTAAGTCTGTGGGAGCTTACGAAAAGTCCATGCAGCAAAGTCATGTGAGGTGATCACTAAATTATTTCATTCCTTTATTTACCCACTCATGCACTCATGTATTTAATAAGCTTTTAGTGAGCACTTTCAAAGTGCTAAGTTCCTAGGTACAAGGTGCTAGAACTATAGAACAGGTTTTCCTTAGTCTTGAGCTTAGTACCTCATAGCTTAGTGGCTTATGTTGCCTTATTGAATTAGTTGTCCACATACATGTGGGTTTATGGACTGATGCAATGTAATGTAAAATATGTTATAGTCGCCGCCGGCAGCCGTCCGTCTCGAGAGACGATGGTGTAGCTTCTTAAGAGTCTATCTGCACCGCCGAGAATGGCTGTGCAGTCCGACTCGGGAGTGACACGGTATCTGTCTCCTCCCGTGTTGAATCGACATCTTGCGATGACGCTGGAGTGTCCTCTCCAGTGAAGCTGAAGCTACAGAGCCTGGGCAGGGTGATATGGAGGGTCTGCTGTTGCCCATGCAGCAGACCCCCCCTCTCTTCGCAGCTGAAGGGTCCAAGGGAAAGACGAGTCAATACAGCTTGGCTTCAGGTGCGCCGCAGGAGTTGCCGGTGTTGACTACAGCGTCAAACCGCCTTAGGGACTCCGGCTCCGGATTTTCTGTCGGGGTTTACTCCCTTAGCCTTTCCCCTGAAGAGGTATGCCGCAAGGCAGCGGAGGTAGTAATAAAGTACAGTTGGGCACAGCTGTGGTTCACCATAAAGGGGGCTCTCTGTCCTTTGGCAGCCATAGATTTTGGGTTCCTAACTCTAATAAATAGTGTCTGCACAGGTTTAGATACAGCTGTCAGAGAAATCACTAAAATTCTCTGACTTCTGATGCTCTCATTAAATGCTTTGCTAATATGTCTTTCCTACTCTCATGTGCTAAAGAATGTATTTTTACTGCCTAATGTCCCAAAGTAATGTATCTAAAATCACTAAAATCACTTTTTCAGCAAAAAGGGAGCAAACAGTTTTTTCCAAAGAGTTTATACAAATAGAAAATAGTTGATTAAAGGAGAATTTTGATAAATGTCTAAGTAGGTTATATTATGTATAATGAAGAAGGCAAATGTTTACCTGTGAAATTAATATCATGAGTTGCAGATCGTATTTATTACGGAATTGTCCATGAATCATACTGTTAAAGACAGGATTCAGGGTTGGATGGAAGGAGGCAATTCAGTTCCATAAATTATTCTCTCTATGTTCAAGATCCTTGTTTAAAAGAAACTATTTAATATCTAGCCATGTTTCAATGAAAACATTTTAGTTAAGATCTGACCAGTGGCTCAGTTGATTGGAGTGTCATCCTGTAACTGAAAGGTTGAGGATTTGATTCCTGGTCAGGGCACATACGGTGGTTGCAGGTTCAATCTCCGATACCCAATCCTGTTGTGTTTGATGCCCTGTCCTGGAGCATGCAGCAGGCAACCGATCAATGTTTCTCGCTCTCCCTTCCTTTCTCTCTAAAAGAAATGAAAAGGAAAAATGTCCTCTGGTGAGCATTAAAAAAACATTTTAGTTAAAATCTACCTTTCTTAACTGAATGCAATTTTATATAAAAATAAATTGAAGAACAATAAACAAGTCACAGAAAAACTTTAATCTGCTAATCAATTTGGTGCTTGGTGGTTTTTCTTAAATTTTTAATTCAGTGTTTTAGCAGTTTATGAATGCATCCCCATATTGGAAGGATTCCTTTTCTAACTTCATACTTTTTATTTTAAAAAATTACCACATGATATTTCATCAGCTTATAATTTTGATGGTTTATTAATAGTCATACTGCTTCAAACAAATTTATGCAGCACAGAAATTACTTGAAATAAATATTTTAAGTAGCATCTTATTTTCTTTTTTAAAATATATTTTATTGATTATGCTATTACAGTTGGCCCGATTTTCCCCCTCTGCCCCGCTCCGCCCAGTACTCCCATTCCCTCTAGCAGTCCCCCCCGCCTTAGTTCATGTCCATGGGTCATGCATATAGTTCTTTGGCTTCTCCAGTTCCTATACTGTTTTTAACATCCCCCTGCCTATTTTTACCTACCAATTTGTACTTCTTAATCTCTGCACCTTTCCACCCATTCTCACCCTTTCACCTCCAAATGTTCTCTGTATCTGTTATTCTGTCCTTATTCTGCTTGTTTGCTTAGTTTGTTTTTTAGATTCAGTTGTTGATAGTTGTGAATTTGTTTTCATTTTAATATTCAGTTTTGATCTCCTTTTTCTCATATAGTTCCCTTTAACATTTCATCTAATAATGACTTGGTGATGATGAACTCCTTTAGCTTTACCTTGTTTGGGAAGCACTTCATCTGCCCTTCCATTCTAAATGATAGCTTTGCTGAATAGAGTAATTTTTGTTGTAGGTCCTTGCTTTTCATCACTTTGAATCCTTCTTGCCAGTCCCTTCTAGCCTACAAAGCTAATTTTGAGAAATCAGCTGACAGTCTTATAGGAGCTCCTTTGCTTTGCTCTTGCTGCTTTTAAGAATCTCTCTTTATCTTTAACCTTTGGCATTTTAATTGTGATATATCTTGTGTTTCTCTTTGGTTCCAACTTGTTTGGGACACTGTGCTTCCTGGACTTGTATGTCTAGTTCCTTCACCAAACTAGGGAATTTTTCTGTCATTATTTTTTCAAATAAGTTTTCAATTTCTTGTTTTTCCTCTTCTCCTTCTGGCACCCCTATGATTTGGATATTGATACACTTGGAGATGTCCCAGAGGCTTCTTATTCTATCCTTGTTTTTTTGAATTCTTTTTTCTTCTTGCTTTTCTGATTGAATTTTTTTTTCTTCCTTTGTTCCAAATCATTGATTTGACTCTCAACTTCATCTCCTCCACTGTTGGTTCCCTGTAAGATTTTTCTTTATATCACTTAATGCAAATTTCATTTCTGCCTGGGTATTTCTTATGTTGTTGCCAGAACCCAATGAGTTCTTTGAGCATCCAGATAGCCAGTGTTTTGAAGTCTGCATCTGATAGGTTGTTTATCTCCATTTTGTTTAGTTCTTTTTCTTGAGTTTTTCTCTGTTCTTTCATTTGGGCCATACTTCTTTATTTCCTCAAAAAATATGTTTGTTTCTGTGTATTAGATAGAGCTGCTTTGACTTTCTGTCTTAGTAACATGGCCTATTGTAGGAAAGTCACCTGTAAATTGTGTGGGGTGGAGCCTTAGATAATCACCTGGGCAGAGAAACCAATTTCACCACTTTGTGTGGGGAAGGGCTTAGGGAGGGAACAATGCCACTACCTGGCCTCTCGAGATTTGCCCAGGATGTAGCTCTCTCCTGCCACTCACCCTGTTGCTGGTCACTTTACTTTTCTCCCCATATGTCACTTGTGCCCTTCCAGTTGTTACCCTGGTGTTGAATCCCAGAAGGTGTGAGTCTATATAAGTCCTGAGTCCTTTGTGGGCCCTTTAAGAAGAGTCTCCTGTGCATCCTACCCCAACTCCTCCTGGTTTTTACAGCCAGAAATTATTGGGACTTATCTTCCTGGTACTGGAACCCTGAGCTGGGTGGTTTAGTGTGGGGCTGTGATTCGTCAGTCCCAGGGCATCCCTCCCAATTTTTACTCACCACACGTGAATGTGGGACTTCCTGTTCTACCTCCTGTCAGCGCCATTCCATGTGTCCATGTCACTCTGCACCTCTCCACCTCTCCATGCCTCTCTGTGTCTGCCCCTCCTACCTACCTGGATGAATGTGGCTTCTTTAAATTCTTGGTTGTTGGACTTCCATACAGCTCGATTTTCTGATGAATCTGGGTGATATTTGTTTTGTAGTCAGTCTAGTTGTAATTTTTGCTGTAGTTGTGCGAGGAGGTAAAACGTGTTTACCTACGCATCCATCTTGACCAGAAGTCTAACTACTATTTTAATCAACAAAGTTGTTAAGTTAAATTGCTCTATCAGGTGGACTATTTACTATATAGCAATTATTTTACTAATTTAAATTATTTTAAATTTTTAAATAAAATACTTAAAAAATAAGATATTAAAATTAAAATGTATAACATAATTGTTTTATTATCCAGATAAGTTGACTGTAAGGTGTAATTCTTAAGTATTTAAGATGGCTATAACCCATAGAAATAAATATTGATTTCCTGTAAGTGATGATTAGACCTCATATTTAGGTTTAATCCTAATATTGGTGGGAAATCTCTAATTTGTTATCATAATTTCATTCATTCAGCAAAATATTTATTGAGCACTTTATATGCTATTCCTTCTTCTAGTTGATGAGGATACAACAGTAAATAAAACAAAGACATTGCTCTTATGGAGCTTTCACTCTTTTGGTGAGATGAAAACCAAAAATACATGAACAAATAGATTTCTCAAATAATGATGAATGCTCTGAGGAAAAAGAAAAGGCCAGGCAATAGAGAGTGATAATGGTGAGCATGCATATGGAATCAAGAAAGCTAACTCTGATGAGATTACATCTAACCAGAGACTTGAGGGCACAAGTCATGAGTAATATATGGGGGAAGATGATTCTATGCCACGTAAATAGCAAGTAGAATCTTAGGCAAAAGGAAGTGTTTGTTGTGTAGGAGGAACAACACAAAGGTCAGTGTAGATGCACTGGAGTGAGACAGGAAAAGAGTAGTGGAAAATGAGGTCTGAAATGTGATCTGTAGTAACATAGTGCAGGACCTTGGGAAACATAGTGATAGCTTGGATTTTAATATTAAATAGAAAGATCTTGGATGATTTGAGACATGATATAATCTAATTTGCATTTTAAAAGATAATTCTGATCAGGACCTATGGGTTTGTGAAAACTAGATAGTAGAGAGTAAGGGTAGAACAGGACATAGGATGAGGAGATCATTGTAATAATCCAGTAGAGAGAAGATGGCAACTTTTGTTGCAGTGCTGATAGTGTGAGGGTGATAAGAGATCAGATTCTGGATACATTTTTAAGGTCAAGCCATCAGGATAGGTATAAACTTTTGAATATTCAGCATAAAAATTTAAAAGGCCATGAAATTGGGTATGTCAACCTGTAGTTCTAAACTCTCTCATCCAATGCCCAAATATTTATAATGTTTCTTTACTGTCCTGCAATGAAATGCATTAACAATGCAAGCTACCTTCACATATCCCTAGCACAAAACCAATAGAATACTTTATTATATAAATGAAGAAAGGTATAAGAAAATAATGTATATTTCAATATGTAAATGTTCAAGTTCAAATATAATACTCATCAAATCTTGCTCCTATATATAGAATAACATGAAAGCTACACATGCAGACTTATGCTGGGTGTTGTACTGGCAGCTAGAATAACATAAATGCATAAATGGGGTTGTTATCAGTAATAGTAATTTTTCAAAGTGGTGGAAAACTCTTGGTGAAGATCCAAACAAAACAAACATCAATCCATCTGTGGTTTACAAGGCTGTTATAATCTTGAAATATTTAGTAGCTGCTAAAATACTACAGTGAATGTTTTGTGTTTATATATACACAGATTCAGATAATTATAAGCATGAATATCAAGTAGAGATTATCATAAGATTTTCAGGATATTGAATATTTTATTTTGCATGACTAACCTGCATATTACTATGTCGACATACCTTCTACTCATTGTGACAACTAAAAGTAACCCCCACCCTAAATTTTCCAAAAGCTCGGCTGGGACAATAGAGTGCCCATTTAGAAATACTTGCAAGGCTTAAAGGAAAAGGTCTGAACACAGAGCTCTGGGGCTTTTTGTAGAAGTTAAGAAGAGGAGGATGTAGCAAGGAAACTGAGAAGGAATGGGAAGAAGGTAGGAGAACCAAGCCAGACTGAGGTCCTAGAAGCTATTAGGAATGTCTTTCAAGGAGGGAATAGTCATTAGGGCTATGTTAAGAACAGAATGTACACTGTCTAAATCTGTAAATATTACCAAATTTATTTTACTTTAGAGCATAGTTTTTCTCTTCCTACAGTGATGCTTTAATATGCCTATTGTTTGGCTTCCATAAGTGATTAGTAAATGAAGAATTTGCATGTTGAGTACTGCAGTTTTACATGAGATTGCAACTGTGGTTCTTCAAATTGCCTTTATAGGAAGATTTTTTATTGTTTATTGTCACTACCAATAATTATTTTGAAACCCAAACTACTTTCAAAATTGGAAAAAAATAAAAGTTTAATTTCATGTATTGTGCTCCCTAATGACCTCAATTACTTTTGAATTTTGAAATAAAATATAATTTGTGTGTAATGACCAGAATGCTGGATGTACTGATTTCTTTTAATTCAGTGGTTCTCAACCTTCCTAATGCCGCGACCCTTTAATACAGTTCCTCATGTGGTGGTGACCCCCAACCATAAAATTATTTTCATTACTACTTCATAACTGTAATTGTGCTACTTTATGAATTATAATGTAAATATCTGATATGCAGGATGTATTTTCATTGTTACAAGTTGAACATAATTAAAGCATAGTGATTAATCACAAAAACAATATGTAATTATATATATGTTTTCTGATGGTCTTAGGCGACCCCTGTGAAAAGGTCATTCGACCTCGAAGGGGTTGCGACCCACAGGTTGAAAACCACTGTTTTAATTTATATAGAAATTTATTTATATTATTGATTCTGTATGTGTACTATCAGACAATTGCCAAGTAAGAACACTTAGAAGTTTTCTAAGAGTTTGTAGAGTATATCACTTTTTTAAAAACTCCATTTTAAGGTAGTATTCCCTCACTTTTCTCGGGTATTATGTTCTAGACACCCCTCCCCCTGCAAAGAAGGAACCTTACATTTATTTTAGTATTTATATATATTTTAAGGCTTTATAAACCCTTCCCACACACTTATAAACTATTCCCACTCCCTTATTAATCTTTCCCACTCCCTTATTAACCTTTTCCACATTTTATGAACACTACTTATGTTCTTAAACATATTCTACACTCTTAAACCTATGTAACTTTAACAACATACGTATACAGTACCACAAAATCCCACAATATAGCGAAAAATCTGCGATAAATAATTAAATGTAATACTTTTTTAAATCCCGCAATACAGTGAGGATGCGATAAGCGAACTGCGATATAGAGAAGGACTATTGTATACTGGCTTGAAGGACACATATCATAATCGGATGTTTAAATTTAACAGAATAATATTGATTTTTTTATACTTTAAAATATAGTGATTTAATTTTCATTCAAGTACTGTTCCTCTAAAACACATTTTTATCACCTTTATAATCGCTTGACATTTCAAATGAAGTGGAACAAATTAATAATTACATTAAAATGATTACTTTGGAAAATTGTTTACTGGAATAATAACAGGGTTTTTCAAACTTAGTATTTAAAATGATGTGCAACAATGTTTGATTGTTTGATAATCTCTGTCTTTTTAATTTTAGGTCTCTGTGGAAGAATTGGAACAGAGTGTTAGTGTGAAAATAGCTAAAGAGGCCATAATGAATATAAATATACCCAAAAGTCTTTTTAAGGCTACAAATGGATTTGTAGAAACCAAAGTATACTTTGCAGGATTGCCTCGGAAAGTGGAGAATACACTCATTAAACCGGTAATGGTCCAAGCTTATATCATTCATCATGGATAACGTCTTTTTGTCTAATAGATTTGAAAGTATTACAAAATTCAAAAGAATTTATTTTATTGAACATACCAACTATGACAAATTGAATTGAACATGGAAAAATAACATTAGTGGTCCTTGAAATTATTTAAGGAATAAGAAAATGAGTGTAGTGTTTTTGATACCATTTAACCCTCTCGCATTACCTATGGAGAAATAAATTTATTTTAAGTGTTAAGTTTCAGTTCAATGCTAACATCATAATAGTCCACACTTAGCCATTAAATATATAAATACATATATTTTCATCCAAAAATACATTATTTTGTAAAGTCAGTCAAAGAACTTTCTTAGGTCTATTATAGGACTTAAATTTGGGAGATAAGAATGGCACAAAAGGTGAAATTTTATTTTTTATTTTTAAGAAATCTTTACTGGGAGTGTAACTGCAGCCTATCATAAATTGAAGTTAGATATAATAGATAATTTTCTGAGTATGATGTTTGTCTAATAACAGTGGAATATCTAATCACTGTCCTTGAAGAGTTTTAAATGTTCCATCTGTCAACTGCACCTGCTGGTATAACTTAAATATTTAGTATGTTATATCTACCTTTCACTCATGGCAATTCACAGTTACCTTAACTTAAAAGATTTCTGCAATATAATATAAAACCTGAATTAGTTAACCTATGTCCGTGAATATACCTGTTCTTTGAAATTGATAGATCAAGACATTTTTAACTATAAAGTAAATTATTCAAAAAGAATCAAATATTTATGAAATAGCTACTGCCTGCCTTTAGTGTGACTGGATGCCATGAGGAGGCTAAGGGATGGAAACACCTTAGTTCATGAAGACGCTCTGAGTCTGGGGGCAAGACAGACCTGTGTGGTAAATGCAATTAAAGAAAAACAAAAGCAGCGCAGAGCTCAGGTCAACAGCTAGAAGCATATGTGGAATCCGAGAGCAGAAAAGTTACGCCTGAATGACGTAGAAGAGGCAGGTAGAGTTTGAGGTATTCAAAGTTATTAGGATCTTAGTGGAGGCCTGTGATGGCATAAACTCATTTCTACTGAAGGACACTTTGAAAAGAAAATTTTAGATAAAATTAAAAGCATTTAAAATATTTAAAAATGCCATCAAAGAAAAGGTTTTCCCTCTGAACAAAGACCTGTATATATAATCACTGAAGCCATTATCAACCTGAGAAGTTAAAAATGCACTCCTTGACATGTATTTTATTTGTTAGATTAATCCTCGTCTAGATGGATGTATACGAGGCTGGAATTTGATGAATCAAGGAACTTCAAGAGTAGAGAAGGTTATTCAGGAAAAACAAAATAAGCATTGTTTTATCACTGTGGAAAAGGGTTCCTACTATCCTGGTTCTGGAGTTGCTCAATTTAACATTGATTATTGTAAGTGATTTTCCATTTTATCTTTCTTTTCTCATTAATGACTAAATGTATTCATTGACAAACAGCATTAATGCCTTCAGTAAACACTATGAGTACCTACTTTGTGCCAGGCATAGTGTTAGGCCTATTCATGTTATATATGTTTTATAAAATTTTGCCAGCGTATTGGGGAGGGATAGTTGAATATGCATGTGTTTTTATTTAATGATTATTGGCACATAGCCTAATTAATTTTGGGTAAATTCAATTGAAGGTTCAACAGTTTCTCAGTTGCATTTAGTTTTATGATTAATGCAGCAATAGGATTCCATTTGATCTTTTCTTAAAATGTCCACCTCTTTCATGAAATTTCTTATCTGTTCATACCTGTTGTCCAGTTTTTCCACCTGAGCCTTCAACATATTAATCAAAATTTTAAAAAGTTCCCAGATAGTTTCAACATCTGTGTCTTATCTAAGCCTGATCATGTTGATTCCTTTGTCTCTTGACCATGTGTTGTTTTTTCCTTCCTTCCTCTGTATCTCATAATTTCTGTTTTAAAAGTGGGCATCTTATATAGAACAGTAGAGACTGAGTAAATAATATTTAGATCTGGAAATGAACACAACTTTGCTCGTGCCAGGCCCTTAATGAGGGGTGTTGAATTAATCTAGGTTTTGTTGTTTCTGTGACTACTCTTCAAATTCCTTTAATATTACCTTGAGTTTAGGGCAAATGGTTTGCCAGAGGATTTTTTTTAGTAGTTGATCCATACTATGGTTTAGGCATTCTCTTTATGATATGTGTCAAGAGTGTCTCCATGGTCTTGCCTTACCCAGCAAAGTGTTTACTTGTTCCTGGACACTTGTCGGCATATTAAAGGAGCTTGGTCTCTGGGAACTGGCAGGGAGAGCATTCTCTATTGCTCTGGTACAGATTCAGTCTTAGGTGAGTGCTGTATTCCTGGGTGTCAGGGTGGGGACTCTTCGTTGTTGTCTCTCTCTCCCTCACATCAGTAGGGGTGATGTCTGCTGGTTAGAATTCAAGGTGTTCTTCTGTTCCTTTTTCATGGTAGATCATTTTATAGTTGTTGTTTTTGTTTGTTTCCTTTCCTTAATCTTTAGGGTCTTCACATGTGTCCTACTGTGGCAGGTTTGCTACCCTTCCCCCATGCTTTAAAGTTTTTGTTGTGTAGAAGTGACAGAGAAGGATCTGGGTGGGACTTTGTGCCTTTCCTACTGGTTGCTACTCCTCTTTCTCTGCCCCCAGCTTTTTTCTCTTGAGTACCCGGGAAGGTCCATGTAGAAGGCCTGTGCATGGGTATGTATTTCTCATGTGTTTGCAGTTCCCAGAGCTTCCATTTTCACACCAGCTCCCACTAGGATATGAGCGAATTGTTAAAATTTTACCTAAATTCTTCTTAGCTAATTGTATAGTATCTAGTGTCTGCCTTGGGTAAGTGAGTACCTCATCCTTTCCCTCCTTGGAAGCACCTTTCTTTAGGTTTCTGTAGTAATTACTCTGCAGTCTCAGCTCTTTGATAGTACAAGAAAAGTTGGGATTATGTAGATAATTGGGGTCTTGGTGTGTAAGGGTGGGAGCAGTGTTCTTCCCAGTTTTCTACAGCCTAATTGGATGTACCAGAATGATTCCAGGTTTTTACCTATTTAAGTAATACTTCCATGAATATTCTTGGACAGACATCCTTGTATCCTTATGTAATTTTTGACCTTTTCAAGTAACACTTCCATGAATATCCTTAGACATACATCCTTTTATCCTTATGTAATTAATTCTGTGGGAGAGATTCTCAGATTTCTCTCAGAGCTTACGCCAATGTGTAATTCTTACTGTTTGATCAAACTCTGTTCCAAGGGTGTTTTATCAATTTATACTTCTACCAACAGAATAAATAGGCTTGTGCCTGAGATTTCTTTTCAATTGGACATTTGGAAAATTAAATCTTACATGTAGTTTTAAATAGTATTATCTCAATTTCTACTGAAGTTGAATATCTCTTCATATGGTTATGTTAATTATTTTATTGAATTATTTGTCCTTTTCTGCTAGGAGTTTATTATTTGAGCTACTAAGAGTTTGCATTATAACTTACTGTTAGTCTGATATCTCTGTTGTAAGAAAAAATTCTATTTTAACTGTGTTTATTTGCAGCCTAAAAAAGGCTTACTACAGTTTTGAGAAAGAGCCTTATACCAGTACTTTCTGTTTCTCTAACACAAATTAATACAATGTCTGTAACTTTTACTTCATTCTGTAAATGAAGGATTTAAAAAAATGTTTATATTAGGTTAATTACTGAACATAGGAAAATAATTGGCCACAACAATTTGTTGAAAGAAAAAGAAAAACTCTCAGAAAAAAATGAAAATAAGGGTTATACTGTATCTGAAAAAAATACCTTAAGTAATTAGTTTTTCAATAAATAATTTGAAAGAGACCTATTTTTAAATTACTATTTAATGTTACATTATAATTTCTATGCATTTCCACATTCATTTAAGTTTAATTTTGTTAATACCTTACAGTAAATTTACTTCAAAATGATTATACATAACATATATATTTTCTTATAGGTGGGAATTAGAGGACTATAATGAAAAAAATGTAACAGCATTAGATGTGGATAAAAGGAAGAACATCTTGTCAAAGGAAAATTATTTTCTCCATTCACATTCACCCTCTTAAAGCGCCTAAGTTATTGTTATATATTACTTTATATTAAATTAGGAAGACTTCATTCAGATTGTGAACTAACATTTTTAGGAATCAAACTATTTTGGAAACATATTAATTCAACAAATATTTGTTGAGCAACTTCTGTAGAAAATCAAGTGATGGTAGAGACATATAGAGAGCTTGCATTCAAGTGTGGTAGACATTTAAGAAAAAGAATGTTAGGTATTATGGCGAGAGAATCACAGAGAGAATTTCTATTCAAATGTCAGTTAGCCTTTGATTGCAGAGTATTTCTCTACAGTCAAACTACCCAACTCCCCTATGCATGTAAATCATATTTATTCTTTCTATAACTCTACCCTGACCCCTTTATGGATGAGAAATTGTGGGGTTGTAATGGCAGCCATAACAAAATTTTCCCTCAGAAACATTATAATAAATTTGTTGAGCTTCCTTCTAAATGTGTACTTTAAAATATGGCCACTCTGAGATGTGAGCTTTGGTGAACATGCAAAGCAGAAGGAAGAGCAGATAAAGAGCAAACAGGGAACATTCATAATAATCCTAAACACCGTAGCCCAGTATTCTACTCTAGGAAGAACAGAAATATGGGGCTCCATTTATGTGTTTCTTGCCTGCATTAATTTTTTTCTTTTGTTTTGTTTTGCTCAGGTTATACAGATCATTGAGAAGGGAGAACTAAAATCTCAAGTACCACACAAAATTGGCTTTCATACTAAGATTGTAATAATTCCTTCTGGTATACTTTAGGTGTACTTTGATTCTAGTTTTGTTTTATTGTTCAAACAGATAATGTATCAAATCCTGAGGTTTGGCAAGTAAACGTGTCTTTGAATATTCGCCCATCCACGGGCACTGGCGTTATGTTTGCTTTGGTTTCTGGTAACACAGTGCCCTTTGCCTTGTCCTTGGTGGAATCCTCCTCTGAAAAGCTTCAGGTAACTATTCTAAACCTTTATGATCCTTGTTGTTTTTCTTTTTAATCTGTAAAATGGACATAATAGCAGTTTTTACCACAAAATACTATTTTAAAGATTAAATGAGATAACTGATGTAAAGTATTTGATATATTCTCTAGCACATCATTAAAGACTCAATGTGCCCATTATTGTTCTTTTTTACCAGCTTATTTCCAAGGTCTGAACCAAGACGTGTGGGTCAGAAATTGAAAAGCTTATTGCATTTGTAGTTAAGATTAGGCAGACACAGAGTGCCTTCCCAGAGTGCATAGGGGTCCACCCTTACTCAGAATCCTTGAGGTATCACGGGAATTAGTCTGTACTAACACAATAAGAATGAGCCTGACTACAATCTGCTCTCAGATATTCCGTACCTAATTATAATATTTTGTGCTTTCTGGCACACTTAATCCTTTCTCCCATGGGTAAATTGGGAAAGACTAGAGAAAACTAAAACCAGTCCGCTTGGCTTCTTGCTGGCAACTCTGATTTGAAATTAGGAGGAAGAACAGGAAAAACCGTTACTTCAAAGGAAACATGAGAGTTACCAGAAGATCTGTATTATTCATCTTTCTGTTAGAGGATAATAGCTCTGTCCATGTGTCATTGACAGTGGGTTCCAGCAGTTACCGCAGGAAGCTTGCATTCACGCCAAGCTTTTAAAGAGACATAATTGAATAATGCCTGTAGTAATAAAAAGGGTGCTGTCTGCAACTTAAGAGATGATTTGGAGGAGTTTCTGGTGGTTAACCATAAGCCACCTAAAAAGATCCTGCTGAGTTATTATCTCCAATCTACCACCACAGGAGCTTACTACATTGGGATTTTAGCTTTTTATTTGGTTGTTTGTTTTTGGTTTTTAAAGCAAGATAGAATTTCTATCTTTAACATTATATCTATTTATCTTTCTGTGTTTGTCTCCACGGCTCCCTGTTTTTGCATGTCTGATTGCTTTCTCAAGATCCGTGTAATTGTTTCATGACATTATTTCACACACTAATGATCATTTTGGACCTTTTTCTCATCGGACCATCTTTCAGTCTTAAGGAATTCAGGAATACAGAATGTATAACACAGTAACACATTTTCTAGAACAACCTGTATTTGTGACTTATAGACTTCACTTAACATAGCATCTTGGGTTCCTAAGTAAACACTTCATAATGTCTTTCTACCATCTGGGAAGCATGACAGCAATGCATCTCCCTAGTTTTGATTTTATTTTATCTCTTATGTTTTACATTTCCTCTCTATATTATGTGAGCTCTGTGCATAGATAACTCTCAACAAGTTGAGTAATTTTGTGTACCTGTAGTTTGAAAAGTTCAGCAAAATTAGTACATTTTCTTTTGAGAATCTTCTGATAAATACTCTGTCACTACTGCTGGCAGTGCCTCATTTTTCTCTCTGGGAGTTTCTCCATATACTTCATCCCAAGTCTATAGGATTGCGTGGGTGGCACAAAAACCCTCTGACTTGCTGGCATATGCTTACTAAAGCACTTTAAATTTTTCAAGTCTTCTTTTCCCAACAAATTGTGATTCACTTCCTTCCTTTTTTATATGTAAGTTTTGAAGTTAGGGAGAACTCATAGACAGGAACTATTGCTTAAGACCCTACTTGTGATTCCTGTGGTTGGTACTGCAACTCTATTTATCGAATTTTCAGAAGCCACCATACATTTACATCTTAGCTAAACCGTAAGTTTATAAAACTAATATATATTCTAAAATTATGGTTATTATAATAACTAGTAATTTTTTTCATTTAAACTTGGAGACTCTGTCATGTATTTTTTTTCTCATTGAAATTGTTTTTTAATTTCAAAAACTAAGTCACTCTTAAGTGGCATTACCATCAGTATTTGCTTATACTGAGTTTGTCTGTTCTTCAGGATATCCTGGTATCTGTTGAAAATATTGTAATATCTCGGATAGAGGCCGTAAGTCTGTGTTCCAATCAACAATCCCATCTGGAATTCAGAATCAACAGAAAAAGTCTGGAGCTGTCAACTCCACTTAAAGATGATGTCATCTACTCTGAAGATCTTCAAAGACAATTTGGCATCTTGGATGAAGCAGTGACAGGAACAGTAACCACTTACCTGGGTGGCCTTCCAGGTATCTGCTTATGTTTTCATCAGTTTTAAAAAGTATACTTTTAATGAAATTGATAGTATTTTAAATATGTAATTTTAGTCAAAGAGCATTAGAAGGAAGACAAAATTCCAGTATCCATTATTATTTTCCTGAGGGTTTGTATCGGCATTTTATTGGAACATTTTTGTTTATTTTTTTAATGATTAACTGAAACCAAATTTTGTTGCATTTGACTATCCTTGCCAGAAAGAATTTATTACTTTACTTCATCCTTACAACAGTCTTGTGAATTCAATATTTATTCTTCAATTCATCCATCACTCACCCAATATTTCTTAAGAATCTATACCCCAAGCACTAGGAATACAGTAATAAAAAAAAACAGATATGATCCTTGCTGTTAAGGCTTTCATAATCTAGTGGCAGAAGCAGACATGAAACACATAATTAGGAAAATTTATAAAAAGTTAAAATTGTCATAACTTCTATGAAGGAAAAGTATGGGTTGCTTTTAGAGCCTGAAAATGGGGAAGTATTCTGGTTGTGGGGGTTGCACAGAAACAAGCTACTGAAGAAAAGATTAAAATATTAGAAGGATTAAATGAATTTAACCTGGCGGTGAGGGTGTGGGTGGGGATTGGCATTAATATGCAAGTAAAATGGTCTATGTGTGGGAAAAATGGGAAGGGGTTGACATGCTTGAGGAATATATAGATCGGGATGGTGAAAGCATGTTGGGGCGGGGGGGGGGGTGGCAGTGCAGATTAGGAGGTGGTAGACCTGATTCAGGGTCCTGAGTCTTATTTTAACAGCTATGGAAATCATTAAAAAGTTTTAGACAAGGAAGTTGTATATCATCAATATAGCAGTTTTTAAAAATCCACCCTATGTAATGGATGGAGATGGACAGATGGGAGGCAAGAGTGACAAGATGACTTGGGGGCTCCTGAAGTAGTCCAGATGATGAAGTGGTATTAATGACAGTAGCGACAACTATACTACCATCAACTGGGGCATAATAAACAGTCTGGGAAGTGTTCAGAGTGCTTCGAATGTATCCACACACTGAATTTTCAAAATAGTTCTGTGAGGTAGGTACTGTTATTACCTCCATTAAACAGGTGAGGAAGCTGCTGAACTAGAGTGATGGTGGTTGAGAGGGTACGCAGTGACTTGATGGGGGATGTATATGAGAAACAAAATTGGTAGGATTTAAGATTGAAAGGCAGGTATGGGATCTCCTCGGTATCTGGCATGAGCAGTGGTAGCACTGGGTGGAGATTTCAAACCAAGATGGAGAAAACTCGAGGAAAAGTAGGTTCACCTTTAACTTCATATTGGAAAATATGAAATTAACGTAAATATTTTACTTTAAATGGCAAAAAATTGAGGCAGAAAGTTTGTTAGAAGAATTTTCAAATACCTTTGCAGGTTATTCTTATAGGGAGAATTCTGAGTTTGATGTCTGGTCATGTAGTAACCATCATATTACTTGAACTAATCAGGGTCTTTGTTTCCCATATAGGGATTTTTTTTTTTTTTTTTTTTTTTTTTTTTTGGCCTTGAGGGAATAGAAGTAAATGAGCTCTAACGGTTATAGAAAGATAGATAGATAAAGATAGTTAAGCGAGTTGGTTTATTATTAGGAAGTTAGTTAAGTTAGCATGGTTAAGTATTAGGAATTTTAATTATAGTTCAAATGAATGAATTCTATATTGAAATCCATCTAGTATCTTATTCATAAATTATATGAATATGATTTTAGGAAATCAAACAGAGTTCAAAAGAAGTAAAAATATGAAAATTTCAGTGGTTTCAGGACTTCAGTAAGAGCACTGAAGACTGACTACAGGCAAGACGGGCTTAGCAAAAGAAAGGAAAAATAAGGGGAACTGAAAATTGAGATATTAAGAATATAAAATGTGGGATAAGTAAATTATAGTTGATATGTAAACTAGGCATGCTAAATTGTATGTTATGAATAAAAATCAAATAATGACATAATCTATAGTGCTTAGCCAGACTTGAAAGGGTTTCTTAATAAGTGCTATAAGCCCACAGAAAAGTATGGACTTTATTCACTGTATTGTCAATTTAGAGGTAGAAAATTTAAAGTCTATACTGTATATTTTTGCATAAGGTACTGAGGAAGAAGAATAAGGACTGAGAATATTCACTGGGAATTAAGATTCATGGAGAAGACATGCCAGATAGAGAGAGCGTGCAATAGAGAGATGGATGTTTTTAAGATGAACCATAGTTCTTAGGAATCCAAGAGTGTTGCCTAAGTATTAAATTTGATAAAGAGAGTGAAAGTGTAGAAAAACCCAAGGGCCATAAACTATTCACTGAAGCATCACTAAAATTGTTATTTTTTAGAAACAAATATTACATAAAAGTGAATTCCCTGTATGCTCAGCAAGAAGCTATTTCTTTGGAAAATGCAGAAATTTGCTTTTATTCCAGTAACAATAAAAGAGATGTATTCATCTTGGCATTAAAAAAAAATATTTCTAAGTAGCTGTAATTTAGAGTTGAAAAGTGATTTAACAATGCTTAAACTATTGCTCAAATTTAAAGAGACAATAATGAATAGAATATCATAAGTAAGAATGTGCTTATGTCTTTCTTTTTAAAGTGTATTTATCTTAGGTTTGGATGGAACTGACTGTGTTTATGAAATCAGAGGAACTCATATATGCTGAATTCAGTGCCACACACAATACCTTATATACATAGTAATATTTTAATATAAATTTACTAAATAGAATTACATTATTAACTTTTCCTTTAAGGTTAGAATTTGGTTGGAAATGGGAGGTCTGAATAATTTCTGTAACTATAAGCAGATAAGATGATAAAAGTCTTGGACTGATATTTTAATATTCTCTTTTGCAGTTGTTCCCTTCAATGTGACACCAGTGAATGTCTTGTATAATGGCTGTATGGAAGTGAATGTTAATGGTATACAGTTGGATCTGGATGAAGCCATTTCTAAGCACAATGATATCAGAGCTCACTCATGTCCATCAGTTTTGGAAAACAAAAGGAGTTCTTAAGTCATTTTTCTCTGCTGATGACATCTTTTTCCTGGGTGTAATTATACTTATGTTTTAATAACAGTGGAAGGGTTTTATGTATGAATGGGTATACCTTGATTATTTTACAGTACTTTGACCTTCTTGGAATTTTCAAAAGGCCCTTTTTCAAGAAAACAAGATTCACTTGTGATATAAATCACATTAAAAAATAATCTTACCTCTGTTGCTGTCTAGACATTAAATAATGAAAAACATAAAAAATTTTAATTTGAATTTTTTTGCTACAAATGACATTTCTTCATTTTTATGTTTATAAACGTAAATTTTAATTGTATCATCAGGAACTGGTGTTTAAATATCTATTTTTCTTGGAAGGCAAGAAGGTAAACCTAAACAAATGTTCATGTGACTGTTGATTATCACAGGTACTATGTTAATTGTTTTTGTTTCTTCCTAGTGAAGGGAGAGGGAGAAACAGTGGCCTATTAATTTGAATTGAGTGGAAGGCCTTAAAGTTTATTCCAAAACAATTCCTCAGGGGTACCAGCTCTGGCTTCATCTTTCTTTCACTGGCTTCACATTTGAACCCAGTAGTTTTACTGAATTAGAAAACAAGTGGGATATATTTTCATGACAGCAGCACATGAATCCTGCCGGTTACTAATTGGATTCTCTGAGCATGAGATACTAGATCGTGCTGGAATGGGTGTGGAAACTGAGAGGGTACATTCCTTAACTTTGGCCCTGTTTGGTCACACAAGCTCTAGATTAGAAAAAGCAGACCCTCATGATGGAGAGAATGAGTAAGAGACTGAATAATGTGGAAGCTCATAGTTTTCCCTGATTCCAACTTTAATCACCAGAGTAATTTGCCAGAATGTGACTGATTATTGAAGGACAAGAGGAACTATGAAAACTAAAATAGATTTTAATGAAAGAATAACAGAGGGAGACATAGTTAATATTGTGCCTTTGAAGTAAGCAGTTTTATCACTCCTAAACCTACCATTCACATTAGAAATGTATCTGGTGTTTCATTGACAGTTTAAAAAATAATTTTTCCACTATAGATACTTCATATCATGTAAAACCTAATAAATTGGTGTATTTTTAAAAATTTATATGAATAATATCTATATTTTATCAACTCTTTGAACAGAACATAAAATTACAGCCCTAGCCAGTTAGCATGGGTGGTTAGAGTGTATCCCAATACACCAAGGCTGTGGGTTCCATCACCAGTTAGGGCACATACAAGAATCAACCAATGAATGCATCAGTAAGTGGAACAACAAATCGATATTTCTCTCTCTCTCTAAAAAATTAATTTAAAAAATGTTTAAAAATATAAAATTACATAATATATGTGTAACTCTTCAAGCAGCACAGTAGTTCGTAGTTCAGAGACAGATAAAACTCAAATATTTGATGAGTAGTTATGCCTGCATTGTAGACTGGACCTGAGAAAGGAAGAAAAGCAAAAGTCACATATATTGAGTGTTTGCCAGAAATTGTGCTAGACCATTTTACTAGATGTAATTTCTCTCCCAAGTACCTCCATACACTGCGGGTGATGAATTTCAGCAGTTACATTGGTATAGAAAAGTAAGGAAGTAGAAAAACTGAAAGTATATGAAGAGAAAAAATAAAGAACGGAAGAAAGGAGAAAATAAATTTTGGGGGGAGGGGGGTGGAGCTCTCTGATTCTCATTATGCCCAAATGCACTGAGCTGTAGGGATCAATTCCACATTTCTTATTAGAAATAGAACTTTCCAACGTGCAATAGTCTTCATAAAGAATCCTGATACTTATTTATAAATTCCATCTATCTTTGAGTTGGACTCACATATGGCTTAGACAGAGAAAGTGTTCATACCTGACGCTAAGAATCTCTCATATGATTTTTGAGCTTGGTCTTTGCCAAGAAACACAGACTCCTATTTTAAAAGAGAACAGTGGTTTAATGAAGGCCAAGTAGCATATCTGGTGCTATTTGAGCTTTGTGTCATAAAAAAGTCCGAGTGACAGAGTCATTATAGTGTCCTCTAGAACTTACCATTTTCAGAGATAGGTTATGGAATCAGTAAGAATAATGGTTCATTTGTGAGAACAGTTATTAACCTCAGTTTTCCTGTCTGAAGTTTAATTTCAGTCTCAGTCCCTGTGAGTTTTATAAAGTATTTCCAATTACCATTTGATTCTGGAACTGGTATTATTGCTGGAGAGAGGACTTTTTTTTTTTTTTTTTGTATGTTTAATAATCAACTTATTTCTTTTAGAACTCCCTTAGGCCTTTAATCACTATGGTCAGCACAAAAAAGTAGAATATTGGAAGTAATTTTACCTCAAATTTCTTAATGTTGCTATTAATGGTATGGGTTTAGAAGAATACAGGGTCACTATATTCTCTAGGGACAAATGTGAGAAATTTCTAATTCATTCATTTAGCAACAAATATCAAGTAACTACTCGGTGCATGTAGAATAAAAGGCAGTAGAATCTCTGAAGAGCTAACCCAACAGCAGTAAATGACAGTACGCAAGTCAGCCAATGGTAGGCCTCATACTTCTTCTGTTCCTTGGAGTTAAAAAGCAGATTCTTTCAATTTGTGCTAAGAAATTAAAGCAACAAAACTTTTAAAAAATATATTTTATTGATTATGCTATTACAATTGTCCCAATTTCTCCCCCATTGCCCCCCTCCACCTGGTACCTCCCATTCCTTCCACCAGTCCCTTACCACATTTAGTTTATGTCTGTGGGTTATGCATATAAGTCATATAAGTTCTTTGGCTACTCCATTTCCTATACTGTTCCCTCTGTCTCTTTTTTAAAGGTTTTATTTATTTATTTCTAGAAAGGGGAAGCGAAGAAGAAAGGATGAGAAACATCAATGTGTGGTTGCCTCTTACACACCCACAAATGAGGACCTGGCCCACAACCCAGGCACGTTTCCTGACTGGGAATTGAACCAGCAACCCTTTGGTTTACAGTTTGGCACTGAATCCACTGAGCTACACCAACCAAGGCACCCCTATTTTTACCTACCAATTTATATTTCTTAATCCCTGAACCTTTTATCCCATTCCGCTATTTTCTCTTTCCTTCTGGTAACCCTCCAAATGTTTTTCATAGCTTTGGTTCTGTTCCTGTTCTGCTTGTTTGGTTAGTTTGTTTTTAGATTCAGTTGTTGATAGTCATGAATTTGTTGCCATTTTAATGTTCATAGTTTTTATCTTTTTCTCATATAGTTCCCTTTAACATTTCATCTAATAATGACTTGGTGATGATGAACTCCTTTAACATTACCTTGTCTGGGAAGCACTTCATCTGCCTTTCCATTCTAAATGATAGCTTTGCTGAATAGAGTAATCTAGGTTGTAGGTCTTTGTTTTTCATGACTTTGAATATTTCTTGCCAGTCCCTTCTAGCCTGCAAAGTTTCTTTTGAGAAATCAGCTGACAGTCTTATGGGAACTCCTTTGTAGGTAACTCTCTGCTTTGCTCTTGCTGCTTTTAAGGATCTTCTTTATCTTTAACCTTTGGCATTTTAACTATGATGTGTCTTAGTGTGGTCCTCTCTGCATCCATCTTGTTTGGGGTTCTCTTTGCTTCCTAGACTTGTATATCTATTTCCTTCACCAAATTAGGGAAGTTTTCTGTCATTTTGTCAAATAAGTTTTCAATTTCTTGCTCTTCCTTGTCTCCTTCTGGCACCCCTATGATTTGGATGTTGGTATATTTGGAGATATCCCAGAGGCTTCTTATTCTATCCTTGTTTTTTAATTTTTTTTATTTCTTCCTGCTGTTCTGATGGAATGCTTTTTTCATCCTTAGTTCCAAATTGTTCATTTGACTCTTGGCTTCATCTCCTCCACTGCTGGTTCCCTGTAGATTTTTCTTTATTTCACTTAATGGAACCTTTATTTCTGCCTGGGTTTTTTTTTTTTTTTTTTTTTATGCTGTTATAGTAACCAGTGAGTTCTTTGAGCATCCAGATAACCAGTATTTTGACCTCTGCATCTGATAGGTTGTTTATTTCTATTTCATTTAGCTCTTTTTCTGGAGTTTTGTTCTTTTCTTTGATTTGGGCCATATTTCTTTGTCTCCTCAAAGAATATGTTTGCTTCTATGTATTAGGAAGAGCTGCTTTGACTCCCTTAGTAGTGTAGCATAGCCTATTGTAGACAAGCACACCAGTAAGTTGGATTGGGTGGAGCCTTAGGTAATCACCAGGGCAGGGCAACCTGTGTTGCCATTCTGTGGCTCTGTGTGGGGGAGGGTTTAGAGAGGGGACAATGCTGCTGCTTGGACTCTGGGGTTTTTTCTGCGAGAAACCTGTCTCCTGGCACTCCTCCTGATGCCAGACACTTCACTTTCTCCCCATATGCCATTGGTCCCCTTCCAGCTGTTGCCCTGGCGACTAGGCCCAGATGGAGTGAGTCTGTGTAAGTCTTAAGTCTGTATGTGGGTCCTTTAAGAGAAGGCTCCTGAGATCCTGCAGGTCCTGCTGCTGCTCCAGCCCTCACTGGTGTTTACAGCCAGATGTTACAGGGTCCTATCTTCTTGGCACTGGAGCCCTGGACTGGGAGGTCTTCTATGGGGCTGGGATCCCTCACTCTCAAGGTACCCCTCCCAATTTTTATCCACCACATGTGGGTGTGGGATCATGCATTCCATGTCTTCATCCCTCTTTGCACATCTCCACGTCTCTGTTCCTACTACCCATTGTGGGTGAATATGGCTTCTTTAATTCCTTGGTTGTCAGACTTCCATACACCTCGACTTTCTGACAATTCTGGATGATTTTTGGTTTGGTGTGTAGTTGTCATTTCTCCTGTGGTCGTATAAGGAGGCAAGCCATGTTTACCTACATCTCCATCTTGATTGGAGGTCAAAATAAAACTCTTGATCACTGCTCCTATATTAGAGTAATTTGTTCCTTAAAAACAAGACTTATTTGACAATGCTCTTGCACATTGATTACTTACTATTACCAGGCTTCAAGGTTTCACATAGAACCTATATTTGAAAATTTGGCCTTCTCCAATGGAAGAGGCATTGATCAAAACTTCATCCAGTCATGTACTCAGGCCCACTCCCAGCTCTTGTGTTCCTGTTTGCAGAGTGTGACAGTGAAGGGAAGTTACATGGATCAGCATCCTATGAAGTTTTTTGGTACATATTAATGTAAACACAGCAAGTTCAAATTACCAAATCAGATTGGCACCATAAAAAGATTGAATCAAAATACATCAAGTTAAGAACATCAAAAGAACTGAGCATGGAGTGGTTTGGAACTAGTAGTACACCATTGACCTTGTGAGGCAGTCCTGAGCCACAGTCAAATCCTTCTGCAGTGCTGGAGACCTGTCATGGCATAGCAATGACCTTGTGGATAAGAATAGCATCGAGTGAACTTATAGACTCATTAGACTCATGTCTGCATCCCAGAACTACTTTCCATAGCAAGCCCACTCCAAAGATAACCCTAATTCTATAAGAGAAATTTACAATAAAATTTTCAGTTTAATAGTGAGAAATCCTCTTTTCTGCTAAACTTTTCAAATGGTGGAATCTGAAATCACATTAGTCTCCAGATGGAAAAACAGCTTGGTACATTTGATCCTTCTTCAAGTTGATTTGAAGAGAAGAAAGATTGGGCCAATATTTAACTGACATAGGAAGAATCTAACATTATTATCAGAAATTCCCAAATAGTATACATAAACCAATAATAAGTTATATTACATAAATGATAAATATAAATAGAATAAATATTAAAATGTAGTTAAAGCCATATTGAACCTTGGGGCTGAAACAAGCTGTAAGGGTTAAGTATCTCCCTGAGCCAACTCGGCATGTACAAGGTAGCTGCAGAAGATTGACAATTGGCTGTTCTGAAAAATAGGCACAGCCTTAGCCTTCTTTGTACATGCAACTAGCAAGATGCCAATCTGGAATTCAATCCCATGACACCTGACTTTCAAAAGTCCATGTCCAAACTTGAAGCTATACTGCAACTCTATTAATTATCCCAACATTTAGCAAATGTTATTTTTTTGGAGTGAACAAATTCTATCTCCAGCTCTACATACAACCTGCTGTATCATTGAGTCTCAGTTGATAATATTATTAATTTAATGGTTTTAAAGACAGATGTGATATAATTTAATTCAATTGAGCAAATGCTGATAATAATTCTGGAAATATATAATTAGAAGTCTGGACTAGATACTGCCCTAGGAAATAATGGTGGTAAAGGATCTAAGATTGTGGCAGAATAAGTAGAAGCTACACTAACCTCCCAGCACCAAACTGGACTTACAACTAAATTATAGAAAAATCATCCTGAATAACCAGCTGAACACTAGTTGGAGAGAAGCCTTGTAACCAAGGACTTACAGAAGAAACCATGTAACCACATTGACAGTGGTAGGAAGTTCAGAAGTCCAAGAGGGGTGGCTAGGCTCCAATGGAAAGCAGCTGAAGTTCTGGGAGGATTCCCCCTGAGAAGTGTGGGGTCTAAACCCCAAACTTGGCTCCCCAGCCTAAGCATCAGAACTAGGAAAGGAACCCAAATAACATCTGGCTGTGAAAAGCAGCAAGAAAAAGAGAAAAAAAAAAACAGGAAAAGAGTTAAAAATAAAATATCAATAAATATGTATCTATCAATAATCACTTTAAATGTAAATGCTTAAATGTTCTAATCAAAAGGCATAGGATAGCTGAATAGATAAAGCATGGCCCATATACAGGCTGTCTGTCTACAAGAGACCTACTTCAGATTAAAAGATATACATAGACTAAAAGTAAAGGGATGGAAAAAGATATTTCATGAAAATAACAGTGAAAAAAAGCTGGAATAGTAATACTTATATCAAACAAAATAGACTTTAAAACATAGGCCATACTAAGAGACAAAGAAGGACACTAAATAATGATAAAAGGAACAATCCAACAAGAGGATATAACCCTAGCAAACATTTGTGCACCTAATATAGGAGCATGTAAATCTGTAAAGTAGATCTTGATGGACATAAAGGGAGACACAGAAATGGTCTAGTAGAGAATTTTAACACCCCATTAACTTCAATGAATAGATCTTTCACACAGAAAATAAAAAGGACACAGAGCTCTTTAATGACACTAGATCAAATGTACTTAATGAATATACACGGAGTATTTCACCCCAAAACAGCAGAATATACTTTTCATGTGCACACAGAATATTCTCTAGGATAGACTATATGTCAGGACACAAAACAAGTCAGTAAATTTAAGAAGATTGAAACCATATCAAGCATCTTCTCTGACCACAGTGCTATGAAACTAGATATCAATCACAGAAGAAAACTGAAAAACACACAAAGACATGGAAGCTAAATAACACTTATTTAACAGTGAATGGATCAACAACAAGATCAAGAGAAATCAAAAGATACCTTGAAACAATTGAAAATGAGAACACAACAACCCAAAAGCTGTGGGGCATAAGGAAAGTAATCCTAAAAGGGAAATCCATAGCATTACAGACTTATCTCAAGAAACAAAGAAAAGTTCAAATAAACAATCTAACTTTTTATTTATAGAACTTGAGAAAAAACAACAAACAAAACATAAAGTGAGTGAAAGGAAGGAAATAATAAAGATCAGAGCAGAAATAGATGAAATACAATCTAAAAGCATTATACAAGAAGATCAGTGAGTCTAAGAGCTGGTTCTTTTAAAAGATAAACAGGATTGACAAACCTTTACCTAGAGTCATCAAGGAAAAAAAAAAAAAAACAATAGAAGACCCAAATACATAAAATCAGAAATGAAAGAGGAGAAATAACAACTGACATCAAAGAAATTCAAACAATTGTAAGAAAGTATTATGAACAACTACACACCAACAAATTGGACCCTCTGGATGAAATGGATAAATTCCTAGAAACACACAATCTTCCAGAACTAAATCAGTAAGAACCAGAGAGTATGAACAGACAGATTACACCTAGTGAAATTGAGGCAGTAATTAAAAGAAAAAAACTCCCAACTACAAAAGCCATGGACCAGATGACTTCACAGGTGAATTTTACAAAATATTCTGAGGAGAACTAACAGCTCTCCTTCTCAAACTATTTCATAAATGTCAAGAGGGGGGAAGGCTTCCAACCTCATTTTATGTGGCCAGCAAAAAAGAAAAGAACAAAGAGAGAAAGAAAAACAAGTGGAAAAAGACCAAATGATCTTGGAAATAGAGAAAAATGTCATGTAGAGGAAAGGAGGATAAGCCAAGCATAGGGAAGGGAAGAGAGTGAGACAGAAAGAAGCAAGAAATATAAATGGGAAAAAAAAGAGCAGAAGAGCTCCAGCAGAAAAACAAGGAGGGGCAGACATAGAATTAAATTTAAAAAGAAAAAGAAAAGAAATGTGTCTAGAAAGAGAAAGCAGAAACAAGAAAAAAATAAAAATTAAAAGGAACAAAAGGAAAAAAATGATGTGTAATAGAGACATAGAAACCGAGAAAAAGAGACAAAAAGGGAAATGCACAGTATGGCAAAAGTAGGTTTACAGTTCATATGGAAAATAGCACAATAATTAATAAATAATGACACAAGAATAAACTCGGTTTGTCATATTCACAACTGTAAACCTACTTTTGCCCCCCTCTGTACAGAGAGAGACAGAAGAGGTTGCTTGACTAGTTTAACCATGGTGAGGAAGGCAACCATAGGACTTAATGAGATGATGATCCGTGCCCTGGAGGTGGAGTCCTTGGCTAAGTAGCTGCTAGAGAGTGTACAGCCAGTGTCCCTGGAATCAGTCCTTGGGTGTTTAGTTTCTTCTAGGGGCTTTGAGAGGAGGCTCTGTTTCAGGGAAAAGATGTATTTATGCTATATGATTTCACCACTGCAATTTTCACCAACATCACTAGAACATACGTTCTGATTTATTACGATGCAAGAACAGACATGCTATTCAACTAAGTATCACGTCAATTTTCATTTAACAAAAGACATACTTCTGATTCTCATAAATTATATGAGGGGGAAGGTAAGGAATCTCAAAAATAATTAGCATAATTAATTTAGGTGTATTTCCTCTGGAAACATTAAAATATCTTTGTTGTTTCCTACAGAAATTACTTGAAAGCATTGATATCTTCTGGTTTTTCTTTATAATTTGCAGATAGCTGATTGTGGGGTTTAGAAAGTAAAAAAAAAAGGGGGGGTTTAATTAATTTTTTTTAAAGGAAGAAGAATATATGAAAGGGTGAAGTGGGAGAGCTTGTATGTACGACCCATGGGCATGGACTTGGGGGGAGATTTCTGGGGGAGGGGGGTGCTGGGTGGAGGGGAGCAAAGGGGAAAAAATTAGAACTATTGTAACAATATAATCAATAAAATATACTTTTAAAAAAAAGTGGGGTAAGCCTCTTAAATTTTATATTCAACTTTGCCCTTATTTGTAACCATATATCCATTCAAATAAAAATTATTTTTTTCTGATCTAGTCCATTATATAGGCAATTATTATTTAATACTTTGTTCTTTTTTTTTAATTTTTAAAATCCATTTTATTATACAAATATAGGACCCCTTTGGATGGCAGAATGAAAGACACTAAGTAACTCAAATATTAAATTAAAAATCAGTTTAAATTAATAAAGCTGTGTTTCTGAAAGTAGTTTCTACCTACTTTATTATTATTTACATTTAGTGTGCTTAAGTAAAAACTGGAAAATGTCAGTCTATTAGAGCTAGAAAAGTGGTTTGATGATCATGCTGAGGTAAAGTCAAGAAAAGAAAATATATTTCAAAATTTTCCTAGGGATTCTCTATTACTTTGCATTCATGGGACTACTCAGTAATACTTTAAACATGAAAAATATTTAGCTCTATTTTTTTTCTTTTTCTTTTTGTATATTTTATTGATTATGTTACAATAATTCCAATTTTCCCCCTTTGCTCCCCTCCACCCAGTACCCCCCTTCCCCCAGCAATCCCACCCCCCCTGATTTCATGTCCATGGGTCATTCATACAAATTCTTTGGCTTCACTCTTTCCTATATTCTTCTTTCTTTTTAAATTAATTAATTTTCTATAACAGTAAAAAATAACAATTCCCCCTCTCAGACTTAAGACCCTTTATAATCTTATAAAGGACAATGGTTGAAGGTCTCGTGCTCCTCTGGCTGCTTCAAGCAAGACATGGTCATCGTCCTAGCTACCCTTGGGTCCAGAAATCCCTAATAAGAGTGGGGGTGTGGAGGGGAGGTTGGCCTTCCCACATGGAGAAGGATCTTGCAGACTCCAGGTCAGTTGGCTGTCCCCAGACCATGACATGCTTGATTTAACAGGCTGGCATCCTTGTTGTGTTCTGGGGGCAACTGATTTGGCAACAGGGTTAGAAGGCATCATTCAATCCATAAGCACTAGATGACAAAAAGCAGGGATTAATTTTTCAATGTCTCATATTGGGAGAAAAAAGGCTCTTTGGAGGAAGGTGTGCAAGGCATATCACACCTGTCCAAAACCCTTTTGCCCACTATACTTAGTTTGGGCCGAGGGGAATATTTTAGGTTTCCCCCTTCTCAGACCTCTGGGCCCTTTCTGTCCAAGCTATTAGAATAGAAAAGAGAAACCAGTTTTAAAATGAAGTCCACACACCACCCCATGCTTCACCAACCCAGCCACTTAGTTCAGCCAAACCGTTGAGTCTCAGGAGGCAGCAATGCAGACAGGATTAAGTGAGGCCTATACATACGGACAATCACTTAGGTAATGAGATCATAGGCTTATGCTCTATGAAAACAGAACAGACATGTTAATTTATGCAACATAACCCACAAACCAGTCTCTATATCTGCAAGACTCTCTTATTGGAAAGACACCCAATTACAAGGCATTTTACATTCTTCTTGCCTGTAAATTAAACATCTTTGATGATGTCACAGATCTAGTTTAACTTTCAAATGAAAACAAACTTTAAATGAAAATAAACTTTAAAGACAGCTGCATTGCTTTATAGTCTACCACTGAGCATTCTGGTTTTCCTTGAATTGTGATTTTTCTCCTTAAGATTACCCTCCTTGTCATTAAAGGGACTGCATTAAGACCAATTTTAATTTATTCTGTTTGTTTGCATAAACATCAAGAGCAGCAAATGATTACATATGATCTTTACATCTGCTTTGCTGGAACTTACACAGGGAAACTTCAGGGTGACTTTCAGTCTGCCCTTCAGGGCACAGAAACTGAGCCACAAAACTGCCATTCAGCCTTGCCTGTAAACACCTGTCTTTTCCAAGTATTTTTGGTTTTCAGTTGTGCTTTAAGGTCCCTTCTAGCCATCTTTCAGGAAAACAACCTTCATTCCTTCTCTGGAAAGACTGCCATTGACCGCACAACCAACCAAGATACCAGGCCTTTTTTTCTTGTGAGCTTTTATTACCTTCGAAAGTCAATGCCAGTTCCTCAGGGCTTTTTGGTAATAACCAGAGCTTAACTATGTCTCCTTTAGGCATGACCTTCCAGTCAAAGTCTTGGTCAACGAAACCTGTATTAACAACTGGTCTTATTAGTTTTATGCAAAGAACCTTATGTCATTGCTTACTTCTTCAGAATGCCAAATTCTGGAGGGATCAGGTAGGGAGAAAAATATACAATGTGAAGGAAAATCCTTGTCTCTCTAATAGTCACTAAAATTACATTTCCATACTTTACATTTTCTTTTGTTCACTCTCCTACATGAGAGGGTTTTATTTTGGGGGGGGGGTTGCTGGCTCATTTATTAATTTATTTTGCTTTCATTTTTCCCCCATTAAAAATTATTGTTTGTTTGTTTTCCTATTACAGTTGTCCCACTTTTTCCCCTATTGCTTCCCGCACCTAGCCCACCCCTTCTCCCACAATCAGTCCCCACTCAGTTGTCCATGTCCATGGGTCATTTATACATGTTCTTTGACTAGACCCTTCCCCTTCTAACCCTCTTCTCTTCCTCCTTCCTACCCGCTTGTCACTGTTAGTTTATTTCTTGTTTACATACCTCTGGCTCAATTTTGCTCACTTGTTTGTGTTGTTCATTAGTTTCCTGTAATAGGTGATATCATATGGTATTTTTCTTTCATTGTCTGGCTTATTTTGCTAAGCATAATTCTCTCTAGTTCCATCCATGTTGTTGCAAATGGTAGGAGTTCCTTCTTTCTTTCTGCTACATAGTACTCCATTGTGTAAATGTACCACAGTTTTTTGATCCACTCATCTACAGATGGGCACATAGGTTGTTTCCAGCACTTGTCTATTGTAAATAGTGCTGCTATAAACATAAGGGTGCATAGGTTAGTTTGTAGGTCTATTTTTTAAAGGTATATATTATTAATTATGTTGTTACAGTAGCCCCAATTTTTTTCCCTTTGCTCCCCTTTACCCAGTACCCATCTTCCTTCTAGCAGTCCCATCCCCCCTTATTTCATGACCATGGGTCGTGCATATAAGTTCTTTGGCTTCATCCTTTTCTATATTATTCTTAATTCCCCCCTGTCTATTTTGTACCAAACAATTATGCTTCTCAACCCCTGCACCATTTCCCCATTTCTCCCCCTTCTCCCTCCCAGCTGATAACCCTCCAAATGATCCTTATACCCATGATTCTGTTCCTATTCTGGTTTGCTTCATTGGATTTTGTTTTTATTTTTTAGATTCAGTTGTTGATAGCTCTGAGTTTGTTGTCATCTTAATGTTCACAATTTGGATCTTCTTTTTCTTAAGTCCTTTTGACATTTCATACAATATTAGCTTGGTGATGATGAACTCTTTAGCTTTACTTTGTCTGGGAAGCACTTCATTTGCCCTTTCATTCTAAATGACAGCTTTGCTGGATAGAGTAATCTTGGTTGTAGGTCCTTGCTTTTCATCACATTGAATACTTCTTGCCAGTCCCTTCTTGCCTGCGAAGTCTCTTTTGAGAAATCAACTGAAAGTCCTATAGTTACCTTTGTAGATAACTCTCTGCTTTTCTCTTGCTGCTTTTAAGATTCTCCCTTTATCTTGAAACTTTCTCATTTTAATTATGATGTGTCTTGGTGTGGTCTTCCTTGAGTCTAGCTTGTTTGCGGCTCACTGTGCTTCTTGTATGTCTATTTCCTTTGCCAAATTTGGGAAGTTTTTCTTCATTATTTTTTCACATAAGTTTTCAATTTCTTCCTCTTCCTCTTCTCCTTCTGGCACCCCTATGATTCAGATATTGGTATGTTTAAAGTTGTCCCAGAGGTTCCTAAGCCTCTTTTCCTTTTTTCCAGTTTTTGTTTCCTCATTCTGTACTGGTTGACTGTTTTTTTCTTCCTTGTTTCCAATCATTGATTTGAACCTTGGTTTCCTTCCCTTCATCATTGGTTTTGTGTGGATTTTCCTTCGTTTCACTTAGCATAGTCTTCACTTCATTTCTTATGCATCTGCCATACTTAAGCATATTTGTCAAGTCTGTAATCATCTTTATCACTAGTGTTTTGAACTCTACATCTGTTAGGATGGCTATCCCCTCCTTGTTTGTTAGGTTGGCTATCTCCTTATCACTTAGTTCTCCAACTGGAACCTTGATTCATTCCATCTTTTGGGCCATACTTCTCTGTTTCCTCATCTTGACAGGCTTCTGTGTTTGTTTGCCTCTGTGTCTTAGGTAGAGCTATCACACATGTTTTTGTTGTAAGGGGCAGAGCCTTGGGTATTTGTCAGTACAGGGCGACCTGTATCACCAGATTGTGCTTCTGCATGTGTGGGAGGGGTCTGAGGGAAAAATGCCTCTTGCTCAGCACTCACCCCCTTTCCAGGAACTTCCCCCGCTTCTGTATGGGACTGGCACCCCTCTAGTTGTTGCCCTGGCCATCATTCCCAGGGTGGGTGGGTCTTTGACGTTCTAGGACCATGGGGCCCTTTAAACAAGCAGACTGCTGAGAGACTTGCAGTTTCTTTCTCCGCCCCAACCCCCACTGGTTTGCACAATCAAAAGCAATGAGGTTATATATTCCCTGGTGTTGGAACCATGAGCTGTGCGGTCTGGTCTGGTGCTGGGAGCGCTCACCAGCTGTCCCTCCCCACTTATTAAAACGTATGACTGCAGTTTCTACTGGCCTGCCACTGCCGCCGCTGCTGTTACCACCACACTGCATCCTCTCTGCCCCAGCTCCACCCCTCCCACCTGTCTGGATTATTTCTTCTTTATATCTTTGTTTATTGGACTTCCATACAGCTCGATTTTCTGGAACTTCTGGTTGTTTCTAGTTTTGAGGTAGTTGTATTCTTTCTTAGTTGTGGAGGGAGATGCAGTATGTCTGTCTAAGCCTGCATCTTGGCTGGAAGTCATATTTAGCTCTATTAATTGCATAATAAAGTATACCATAATCAAGTGCATCTTAGGGCTGTAAAAAGAAGCTAAAATATTTATTATGAGTTATTCCAAATTCAATAATATAACTAGATGCTTTCTGTTTTTGTTCTTTTTCTTTTCTTTTTTTCTTTTTTCTTTTGGTATATTTTATTGATTATGTTGTTACAATAATTCCAATTTTTTTCTCCCTTTGCTGCCCTCCGCCCAATACTCCCTTTCCCCCAGCAATCCCCCCCTTTTTACATGTCCATGGGTCATGCATACAAGTTCTTTGGCTTCACCCTTTCCTATATTCTTCTTCTTTTTTAATTAATTAATTAATTTTTATAACAATAAAAAATAACAGTTTTCCCCTCTCAGACTTAAGATCCTTTATTATCTAGTGCTCCTCTAGTTGCTTCAAGCTGGACATGGTCGTCATCCTACCTACCCTTGGGTCCAGAAATCCCTAATAAGAGTGGGGGTGTGGAGGGGTGGGTGGCCTTCCCACATGGGGAAGGATCTTGCAGACTCAAGGTCAGCTGGCTGTCCCCAGACCATGGTGTGGTTGGTTTAACAGGCTGGCAGCCTTGTTGTACTCTGTGGTTCAATTTTGCTCATTTGTTTGTGTTGCTCATTAGTCTCCTCTAATAGGTAATAGCACAAGGTATTTTTCTTTCATTGCCTGGCTTATTTCACTAAACATAATTCTCTCTAGTTCCATTCATGTTGTTGCAATGTTTTTGTTCTTAACTTACATTTAAATTAGCACTTTGAATCCACTTTCCATTTATAAGGTCTGTCTGGAAAAGTCCAGCCATTGTTAATGTAACTAGAACAGTTTGCAAAACATCGATATAACCTGGCAGCCAAGGAAAGTGGACTGGAATTTGCATGCATGAACAATGATGACTTCACTGTACTAGTCATCAGACGCCGTTGAGTGAGCATGTGTACTATGTGGCCATTGCATTCAAAATGACTGAGCAAGAAGAGTGATGAATCTGCATCAAGTTTTGTGATAAGTATGAACATTCCTCTGCAGAAACGATCTCGATAATTCAGAAGGCCACAGCTATGGGCAACAGACCTGCTTATGCATCATGTCTCATGCAGAATTTTTTTCAAGAAACATCAAGTCACACAGGTTACTCAGCCACCCAACATCCCAGATTTGGCGCCCTATGACTTTTGGCTTTTCCCAAAACTAAAATCACCTTTGAAAGAGAAGTTATTTCAGACTGTGGAAGAAATTCAGGAAAATATGATAGGGCAGCTGATGGCCATTGGGAGAACTGTGTGAGGTCCCAAGGTGCCTACTTTGAAGGAGACTGAGGCATCATTGTCCTACATACAGTGTTTCTTGTATCTTGTATCTTCTTCAATAAATGTCTCTATTGTCATATGATGTGGCTGTATACCTTCTGGACAGACTTTTTATGATTTAAGTTTAGTACGTAAGTAAAACCCATGGAAACTAGGGACAAATGTGGCAAATTGCTACAAGTCCTCGGTTCTTTTCCCTGACTTCTTTTTTCTCACCTGCAAAATTCTTCAGTCATAAGACAAAAAATAAATCCTCACTGTAGACAAAAGAGGTGAGACCTGTTGTTAAACTCATTTTAAAAACAGACTACTTCCTTGGCCATTAATTGCTTTGTTTCATTCTTAAGTTTTCTAGAGGGTTTCCAAGGTCCTTTATAATCTTTTCTCCTCCTGTTCCCAGACATTATCTCTACCTCATTAGACCAGTTGCTTAGTGGACCCTTATAGATACCATTTAATCCATTTGTCTTCATTGTGCCTTGGTCTAAGTTTTTCATTTGACTAATGGAGCTCTCCCCACTTTTAATCACCTTATAACCTATGTATATAGTTTCATGTATACTGTTTATTTACTATGTGTCTTTCCATAGACTGTAATTTTTATGAAAGGAGGGACATTATCTGTACCCCAGTACCTGGCATTTAATAAGTTATATGTATTTGCTGAATAGATAGATTCTATTGTTCATATGTGCTTTACTCCCTCTTCAATTAGGTTGCAAACATTTATGTATGGGAAAAATACCTATTATTCTTTTTATCCACAGCTATTTCCAGACAACCTCTTACTTCCTCAAATACCAATGACTTCATGGATACTTGAAAAAATCTAGGCTCATTAAAATCAAGAGGCACTAGTGAAAATCAAAGAGAGCACAAGGAATAAGGATAAAAGGAATGACATGTCAGAGTTTTAGTAAGCCCTTTTTTGTATGTGCTGATATGAGCTGTATTATGCTTCATCATTATCTAGAATAGACAATAACTCGACAATGAAGTTTTTAGCACTGAGTATTTAGAGAAGAACATTTGCAGGACAGAACGGGAAACATTGAAGGTGGCTGTATTTGTGTTCTGTCTATAAAGAAGCAAGAATGGGCTGTCCCTACTCAAGTCCACAACAGGGTGATTTGGGGTAAAAGGCCTTGCACTATAAAGAGATATTAACATGTAAGGAAGATATTGACATGCAAAAATTCATTCTGTTTTTCTCCTCATTCTTGGATTTCATGTCCCAGGCCGAACAGATGACTCATATTACTGTAGAGCAGCCCATATTCACAAATCTTGACAGAACTGTCTCAAAGGAAATCCTCAACTTTTATATCAACCTGGACATGTCACTTTTTTTCAAATACTCTTACAAAGGAGTGTTTCATCATTACTTTGATATCCTTGGGAATAACTCGAATTCTACTCAGTCACAAAGAAAAAAAAACTCCTCCAGTTATTTACATTAAACAGACCCATCCCCTCCCCCTTCTGACATAAAGGCCCAATATCCAACTACATTTTTTCTTTTTGTACATTTTATATTTTTGCCTGCAATACTGCCTTTTCTCTCTGTCTTCCTTTGAAGATAAATCCATATTTCAGTTGTAATTTGTTTCATGTCAGTAAAGTAAAAACAGAACTGTAGCACATTTGGCGGAACATGTTATGGTGTTTGAGAATCCTACTCCCTTCCTTCCTATTGTCTCATACTAATTGTGATGGCATGCTTTCTGGGCTCTCACTTTTGCTTACTACTTTTTATAATTGAAGTAAACTATAATTATATAACATACAATTAACCATTTAAAGCCATTATATAACATACAATTATACACGTTAAAGCCATCCAGAGGTATATAGTAAATTCACAATATATTCACTAATTCATTTACTTCTCTCTTATTTGACCCACTTTTCCATAAATTCAAAAAACTTTTATCATATCACCATACCCGAGTTCAACCATGTGCTTTAGCCCTCACCAGATAATCTATTGTTTAAATTATCTTGGAAGACAGGGACCCCACAGCTCACCCAGCTTCCCATCCCTTCTTTCTTAATGCAGAAGGAAAGCAGTGTTTCTACTCCTTGGGGTCTCTCCTGTCCAATGTGCAGTTTTCCCATTCTTTCCACTTTGTTGGTAACCTGTACCACCAAATACTTCTGGGATACATTTACCTTTTCTCAATTACTACCACAGTGTTCCTGCTTTTGGCTCACACTCTCTCTCACCAGATTTATGGCATTTGCCTCTTAAATTTCTTTCTGCCTCAACTTTCTAATTTCCTTATTTTTTTCTTTTTTATTATCTATATTTTGAAAAGAAAGATCCATCAAGTTATTTTTGTGCCTTAAAACTGCCTTTGTCCATTGCCAAGAGGAGGAAATTCAAACTCATCTTCTACTTGCTTGAGTTTCCATTGTCATTCTCCATATTGGATTTCTTCTATGCACTCCAAAGTTCAGCTACTGTGGATGCACTAATTTTCTAAACACATTCATTTCCTGAACAGCTATGTTAAGACAGGCATTGTAATAAGTGCTGAGGACAGAAAAAAAAACAAAAACAAAAACAAAAAAAAAACACTAGAAAGAGTTTCTTCTTTAAGGAAGCTTTGGGAGTTCCACCCAAGATGGAGGCATAGAGAGACATGCTGCATCTCCCTCCACAACTAAGAAGAAATACAACTGCCTCAAAACTAGAAGCAACTAGAAGTTCCAGAAAATGGAGCTGCATGGAAGTCCAGCAAACAAAGATATAATGAAGTAATACTCATTCTGACAGGTAGGAGGGGCGGAGAGGATGTGGTGTGGCTGCAGTGGCTGTGGTAGCATCTGTGGCTGGCCAGCAGAAAGCACAGTCACACATTATAAAAAGTAGGGAGGGAAACCTGGGAAGCGATCTTCCCCCAGACCAGACCATGCAGCTCATGATTCCAGTGCTGGAGAAAATACAGTAGTCACTCTCTATATTGTGGCCTCACTGTATCGCGGGATTTTAAAAAATATTTAATTATTATTTGCCGATTTTTTGCTATACCGTAGGATTTTGCGGTACTGTATATGTATATTGTTAAAGTTACATAGATTTAAGAGTGTAGAATAAATGTAAGGTTCCTACTTTGCAGGGGGGTCTAGAACGTAATACCCATGATAAGTAAGGGAATACTATAAAGCCTTATTGCTTCTGATTGTGCAGACCAGTGGGGGTTGGGGGTGGAGAAAGAAACTGCTGGTCTCTCAGCAGAGTGCATTTGTTTAGAGGCCCCCATGGTCCTAGAACATCTGCAGACCCATCCACTCTGGGAACCACAACGAGAGCAACAGCTAGAGAGGTGCCAGTCCTATACTGGAAATGGGAGAAGTGCCTGGAAAAGGGATGAATGCTGAGTAAGCAGCATTGATCCCTCTCAGACCACATACAATGCCACAACATGGTGAAATGGATTGCCCCACATTGATGTATACCTAAAGCTCCACCCCTTATAATATAACAGGTAGACTAAGACACAGAGGCAGACAAACACGGAAGCCTCTCAAGATGAGGAGAAAGAGAAGTATGGCCCAAAAGAGGGAACAGATCAAGGTCCCAGTGGGAGAATTAAGCAATGAGGAGATAGCCAATCTAACGGATGAGGAGATAGACAACCTAACATATGAAGAGTTCAAAACACTGGTGATAATGATGCTCACAGACTTCACAGACATGTTTGAGTATGGCAAATGTATAAGAGAAGAAATAAAGGCTACGCTAAGTGAAACAAAGGAAAATCCACATGAAACCAATGGTGAAGGGAAGGGAACTGGGGCTCAATTCAATGATTTGGAACATAAGGAAGAAAAAAACAGTCAATCAGTACAGATTGAGGAAACAAGAATTGAAAAAAATGAGGAGAGGCTTAGGAACCGCTGGGAAAACTTTAAACATACAAACATCTGAATCATAGGGGTGCCAGCGGAGAAGAGGAAGAGGAAGAAATTGAAAACTTATGTGAAAAAATAATGAAGAAAATCTTCCCAAATTTGACAAAGGAAATAGACATACAGGTCCAGGAAACACAGAGAGTCCCAAACAAGTTGGACCCAAAGAGGACCACAACAAGACACATCATAATTAAAATGTTAAAGATAAAGGGAGAATCTTAAAAGCAGCAAGAGAAAAGAAGACAGTTACATACAGGGGAGTTCCTATAAGACTTTCAGCTGATTTCTCAAATGAAACTTTGCAGGCAAGAAGGGACTGGCAAGAAGTATTCAATGTGATGAAAAGCAAGGACCTACAACCAGGATTACTTTATCCAGCAAAGCTGTTATTTAGAAGGGAAGGACAGATAAAGTGCTTCCCCGACAAGATAATGCTAAAGTAGTTCATTATCACCAAGCCATTATTAGATAAAATGTTAAAGAGACTTATTTAAGAAAAAGGAGACCAAAACTATGAACATTAAAATGACAACAAACTCACAGCTATTAACAACAGAATCTAAAAAATAAAAACAAAAACAAACTAAGCAAACAATCAGAATAGGAACAGAATCGTAGGTATGGGTATCATTTGGAGGGTTGTCATCTGGGAGGGGAGAGGGGGAGAAATGGGGAAATGGTGCAGGGATTAAGAAGCGTAATTGGTAGGTACAAACTAGGCAGGGGTAAGTTAAGAATAGTATAGGAAAGGGGAACTTACATGTACAACCCATGGACATGAACTAAGGGAGATGGGATTGCTGGAGGGAAAGGGGTTACTGGGCAGGGGGAAGCAAAGGGAAAAGAAATTGGGATAATTGTAACAGCATAATCGATAAAATATACTTTAAAAAATAAAGAAGCCTTAAGATAAGGCTTTATTTTAAGCTTCCGCTGGTTTGGTCATGCTGTTTTCTCTGCATAAAATACTATTCCCTCACTTGCTCTCTGGCAAATTTTTATTCGTTGTGGAGTGTACATTAACTGCTTTTTCTGTCAAGGCTTTCTTTTTTTATTCCTAGAAAGAAAGGCTTATTCTCTCTGTATTCTGGCCACATTTTTATGCTCTTGTATACTTTTGTGATATTAGCTCCTAAATATTTCTCAAACATGTCTATTTCTGTCCATCTTCAACACCATCACTGCTGGCTATCTTCACCTTCCACTTATACTACTACAGTTATTTTCTATATGGTTGTTCTTTATCAATGTTTGCTCATTTCCACCCATTCTCCTTACTACACCCAGAGTAATCTGGTCAAAACTCTCTGGTTGAAATCTCTTCAGTGGCTTCCATGGTTCTTAGATGAAGATCAATATTATTGACTTAGCATTCTACTCTCTATATGGCCTGGCCCACATTACCAGTCTAATTTCATAACTTCTGCTCCCTCCTTCTTTGCTTTCAAATCACTTTGGTTGGCCATTACTCAGCTTCTCAAGTGACAGGTCATTAGCCCCAGTTACTCCTTCATTTGAGAAATTCACCAGCCCCACTTAACTCACTCTAACTCTGACATCAAATCTCAACTAATTATTTCCTCAGGAAAACCTTTCCTGCCCTCCATGATAGATCAATCTTCCCTATGATATACTTCATTGCTTTACATATTTGTAATGATTATTCATTTATTAATATCCATCTGCCCCACTAAATAGTGTATACCATTAAAGGAGCAATGATATTTTTTCTCAATTTAGATCCCCAGTTCCTAGAAGAATGTACTCGATATATATTATATACATAATACATATAAATGCATATGTATTAAGTCAATAAAGACTTAATTACATTATAACAAGATTGTAAGTTCCCTACTTGTAAGCAAGATCCACGGATTCTTCATACTGGTAATCTCACAATCAAACACTGTGCCTGAGTTATAATAAAATATTTAGTACAGGCATATTTTGCTGTATTCAGTTTAAATTATTTAAGACAATAGTGAATGTGTAGTCAGTGACAGATGCGTGGTGTTTAGTGATCTGTAAACATGTTTCAAATTAATCACTTAAAATGTACATTGTTATTTTTCTGACTTTCCATAAGGTGGTAATTTTTCTATTGTATGATCTATCCTTAAGCAGTAATCTTTGATATAGTTTCAGTGGGATAAAGTCATATTTAATTTCCCATTTTCACCAAGGGCAATCAAGAACTATTCCCCACCTTTAACATTATTCAGTGGCTTAGGTTTTACCCAGTTAATTTTCTTTAAAAAAATATAACCATAGTAGAGTAAGAGGTTCTTTGATATATTTTGTTGCCTGTTATCTAATTGTACTTAATTTATTCCAGAGGCAGAAACATTCAAGCTTGCTTGGAAATTCTCACATGGAACCAGATGAGGTTTCACACCCCCTGCAGAGGAGGTGTGTGCATGTTCTGTGAAACTGGACAAGGCATGAAATGGAATATATGTACATGTGATATGCTCTTCAATTTTCATGAGCCCTCTTCCATTAACAGTGTAACACCTTAGGGAGGACTTCCGAAAAGGAAGGCAGTGAAGCTGGGGCAGCTGATGTAGCAGAACGAGCACTGATTTAGAAACAGAATTGTTGGTTGACACGCTGCGTAAAACACATCTTAGCGCAGGTTAAATGACATGCAACGGTAGAAATGACTTGAGACCTAGCTTCCCCTGCGAGGTTACTAGCTGTGTGACTGTAAGTGAATGAGTGCTTCCTGAGTTTCAGTTTGGGGATCTTTAAAATAGGAATAAAGTATATTTCAAAGTATTACTGTGACGAGTAAATAAACTATCACATGTAGAGATTTAAATACAATGTGATATATTACAGGTATATTATAGGTATTTATTAAATGATAGCTAGCTTTTAAATATTAATGATAATATGTATTTAATGACAATTAGTAGAAAAGTTAAGTTAGTCTAACCAAGAAAGCTCCCAATGACCAAATCATGATTTTACTCTTCAGTAAATGGCTTATTAACACTTTTACTTTATGTTACATTCACTTTTTTCTGTACTCAAAGACAAATACGTTGTTGGTCCAGGTTATGCCTTTCTATCAATCAGGGTTTCCATTGGTTTGTTAAGGCTCCAAGAATAAGGCTCCTCATGTCTTCCTCCAGATATTTTCTGTAGCTTCAACTTGGGTGGTATTTGCTCACACCATGCACCTCTTCTTTTCAAAGAGAAGAATGTTTTAAAAAGTGTGGCAGTCATTTGTATATTTCATAATTCTATTGATCCTGTTGTAGGTAGAAATTAGGCTCTTCCATGGTATTGTGAGGAACATATTCCAAAGACCCACACACAGGAGATTGTGCTGTGACAAGATGATTTATTTGGGTATAAATCTGCCCAGTTTCCAGTTCCTATCTCCCTCTGTCCTACCATGTAAAAATTCCAACCATGTCTGCAGCAAGGCCAGCACAAAACCAATATCCAGAGTTTCCTCTTCATATGAAAGCTTAAACTTTTGGAGCCCATGCAATCTGCTCAGGCCCAGTTAGTTGCTAGACCTGCACAGGCATATTCTCACAGGTGAGAGATAATGCAGGAATGCACTCGGCAGCAGGGCAAGCACATTACTGGGTGAGCATGAGAGAAAGCATTTCTTTGTTCCGCTGGGATTATATTAGCTTTGGTTTGGGACGGACCAGTTGCTTTTTCAAATGAACAAATCAAATTTCCATGCTTTTGCAGACTTTTTGATGGATCCACCCCTAATTAGACTGACAGGCCCCTTTGGTTAAGCATCTCCCCCTGTGACGCCTAACAATCTGGTACCATAGGGAGGAAAGGAGAAGTGTTAATCCCCTTGATGGAGTCCCTGTGATCCATTGGGACATGAAGCTTTAGCTTCCTGGTGAAACAAACAGGCTCATGCTCCCCAGTTTATTAAGGTCAATGTCTAATTTCCTTTGATTCCCTTTCTTATTAACAATTAGCTAAATACTTATGGTAACAACCCTACCCAATGTCATTACAGTACTCATTCCCCTAATATAATCTGGGTTAATTAGATCCACTTTTATTCCACACTTAAATGGGCCCGAGAAGTAATTAATCTGGTTTATCACTATAAAGAGTTTTGTGATTCTTTTAGAACTATGAAGTCATCCTTCTTTTCTATTAAAGTTCATTAAATAAACTTCTTTTAAATTCATAAACCAATTGTGGAAAGTGCCTATATTAACTGGAAGAAAATTATAAATTGAGGTCAAAAGTTATGTTGATGGTTATGTCATTTCAGTAAAAAAGGGACAGATGTGTGCAAATGTAACAGAACCCCTGGGCTGCTCCGATTGAAACAGAACCCACAGGCTGTTTAGTTAGGGGTCCGATTGCCCGCCGCCAGAATCATAACTCTGAATACCAGAGTTTGGTGAAAAGAAAAAGAATTGTTTATTTACACAGTCCTGCCTCCCCCTCCCAGACCTGGCCAGTCTTAGGAAGGTCAGAAACACCGTTTCCCCTCTTCCTAGGCACAGTTCAGCTTTACCAGTAGCTGCCAATCACTCAGTTCTGATTGGGGAGGTCCTTTCTGTGCTGTGGTGCCCTCCAGCTCTCAATGCAGGACCGCCTGGATTCTCAGCCTCCTTGCAAACTGCCTTCTTCCTGCAAACCGCATGGATCTCCTCTCCTTCTCCAAGCAGCCTGGCAAGAGCCTCTTCTTAAAGTCGCCTGGAGACCCGTGCTCCAAGCCAGATGGAGGGAGCCCACAAGAGCCAGAGAGTGAGGGCCAGAGAGAGCCTGAGAGAGAGAGCCTCCTAGAGCCAGAAACAGCCCAAAATGTCCGCAGCTCCTTCTCTCTCTTCCTCTCTGCCTCCTCTCTCCCTCTGCATCCTCTCACGCAGTGGGTGTTGCAAACAGTTCTGACCCTTCACAGAACCCTAGGTAGGCTCTGTCTGCTTCTTCCCTACCAGCCCACAGTCCAAGATCCCTCCCATCTTCCTGAGTCTTGGAAGTGAAGCAGATCTTTGCAACAATGTTTCCAGCCACTAGCTCCAGGCATGCAAGGGCATCCTGAAAGCTGCTTCCTGCTGCCTATCTCCCAGCCAAAAACTCTGGGGTTTGTTTTTGGACTCCCCTGTTTCTGTAACACAAAGACAAAAATAAAATAGACATGCAGAGAGGGGATAGTTCTTGAGGTTCTGGAGGCCCAGAGACAGAGAACTGGATGATCTGGTCCTGGTTCTTCAGTGACATTTGGATTGTCGTGTTGCCTTTTGTTTGTATAAATTAGGTTTTGTCTCAGGTTGGGTCCCCCAGCCTAAGGGGACACTAAGCAAGGCATCTGTGTGAAATATTCTTTGTGTTAGAGCAGTTTCTTCAAAATAAGGAGACCTTAGGCAAGGGATTTGAATGCAAATAATTCATTAAGAAAGTTCTCCCAGGTCAACTAGTGAGGGAGGGAGGGAATGTAAGAAGCAAGGGTGCCATTACAAGCAAGGGCAGCAACAGCCTGATTCAGCAGGGTAAGTCTGGAATGTAAGGTACAATGCACTGATTGTCCTGACTCATGGCAAAGTTGCTGGGCTTTCACACCACCTCACCCACCAGTCACTGGCTGGTGGCCATTGTTGGAGGCAGTGGCAGTAAACTCTTAAGCCCTTCCTGCTCACTGCCTATGTTGGCAAAGATGTTTCAACAGCTCAAGGCCCCCTTTTGAAAAGATGGCAGAAGTGGCTTCCAGAATTATGAGAGAATGAATTTCTGTTGTTGTTAGCCACCAAGTTTGTGATAATTTGTTATAATGGCCATAAGAGACTAAACTTAAAAAAAAAAAAAAAAAGAATCAACAAACAAAAGTACACAACTTTCTAAATTGCTTAATTTCAATTTCTATAACTAATCTGATGCTCTTTGGATTGTGCTTTGAGTAGCACTGTTACAGAACCCCTGGGCTGCTCCAATTGAAAACAAACCCACGGGCTCTTTAGTTAGGGGCCCGATTGCCCACCGCCAAAATTATAACTCTCAATACCAGAGTTTAGTGAAAAGAAAAAGAATTGTTTATTTAGCAGTTATATAGATTTAGTTATTTGCAGATTTCTGTTGTTAAGTCTTATGTTCTTTAAAACACCCATAAACACGTATCCTTGCCTCCCCCCTACCAAACCAGGCTAGCTTTAGAAAAGTCAGAGAAACCCTTTCCCTACTTTCCAAACACAGTCAGCTTTACCAGTAGCTGCCAATCATTCAATCATGATTGGGGAGACCTTGTCTGTGTTATGCGGTCCACCAGCTTTTAATCCAGAACCTCATGGATTCTCAGCCTCCTTGTAAACTGCATAGTTAGTCCTTTTGTAATCCACATGGTCAGTCTGTTCCCGGTCAAATCCGCGCAGTCAGCCTCAGCCTCAGTCAAATCCACACAGTCAGCCTCAGCCCCAGTTAAATGCACATAGTCAGCCTCAGCCTTAGTCGAATCCGAACAGTCAGCCTCAGCCCCAGTTAAATGCACATAGTCAGCCTCAGCCTTAGTTGAATCCGCACAGTCAGTCTCAGCCCCAGATAAATGCACATAGTCAGCCTGGCTAAAATGTCTGCTGCTTATTTTTAAATCCCTGACTATGTCCTCTGATGCAGTGGGTGCAGTAACCAGTTCTGACCATTCACAGAACCTCACACAGTATCTGTGTGCTTTCTCCATACCATCCCCTGGTCCAAGTCCCCTCCCATCTACCTGAGGCTTTGGATGCATTAAAGCCATTTTGCATAAAAAAAGACACTAGCCACCAGCCTCAGGCATGTGGAGGCATTCTAAAAGCTGCTTCCTTTTCCCCATCCCCCAGCCGCAAACTCTGGGGATTTTTGGACTCCCCTGTTTCTGTAACAGCACTATACACTTAAATCCATATAATGACTGCTCTGTCTTTGCTTAAACAATCTCAAATGAGTTTCTATAATTTGCAGTCAAAAAGCAGTTGGCTAAGATTGTCCCCATTTTTCTTTCTTTCTTCTTAATACAACAGATTTGTAGCTGTGAAGCTGACCAATGCTCCTTTCTTGATGGTAACACATGCCCAGATCTTCTGAACCCCCTTCATCTCCTTCATGGGAATTGAAGATTCAGGAGATTTTTTATGTATAGTCCTACCAGCGGCAGCTGCCTCTGACACTCCTGTTGAACCAAACACATGGTGGCTAAATTAAATTTTTCTGGGATTGGCAGGCAATTAAATAATTTGTTAACTTGTCTTAACTGTGGTCCCATCCCCCTTAATTATTAAATCCTTCAACTGTGTCAAGATTTCACTAGGCTTTCTACTTGTTTTATTATATCTATTTACTGGGTTTGTTTTATTTTCCATACTAGACACTCATAACCAAAATAAATTTGTTCATCTAATCTTTAGGTTAAATAAACACTATCTCTACTCAATACATTTTTTTCTTTCTTCATTCGTATATGTACTTACTAGGTCGTTTTTTTCTTTTTTCTTTTATATACAGATGTCCTTTTCTACTGAAAGTGATTGGAACAAACTTATTTTACATAAAATTATCATAAACTCATGAACACATTATAGAAAGTCACTACAGTAGTCCCTCTATATCGCGGTTTACTTATCGCAGCTTCACTGTATTGCAGGATTTTTTTTTTTTTTTTTTTTTTTGGTAACTTAATTCTTTCATTTCATTACAATGGGCAAGTACAAACTGTACAGAGTATCAAACTAAAGAGAAGAAAATAATACTAGGATTGAATTTCCATTTTTCGTACAGTTTTTCCAGTTACATTTTCTCATCACTTCATGCAAAAATATTTTATTTTCTTTCATCCAAATAATCATAACTCTATCATATGACTGTCTGCCTGTCTGTGCATAGTCAACATCAAGAAAGTGAAATAAATCATTTAAGTGTGTCAGCAATTCATCTTTTGGATCTCTGTATATCAAGATACAATTTCAATATGCAGCAGATTTGGCTTCCCAGAAAATAAAAGCAGAGAACCTCCTTGGTTAGAGACATTATGAAAGTATCCATTTTTACCCTTAATGAAATTATTCTTCATGGGAAGAATATGCTTTCCCTGTGAATAATATATTTAGACTTGAATAATGAAAAGATGGTCCTTCATTTATCTTTTCTTTCTTGCAATTTTATTTGCAATTTCAAATTTTAAAAAATAGAAATGGTCAGAGGGCAAAACCTGCATTGGATTATCAGGAATTAACTGTGATGAAGGTCTTTTATAAGATATTTTGAAAACGGTTGGCTAGCATTAACTATGACTGTTTGAAGACCACACTCACACGATAGAGCCCTGATAAATGTTGCTTTAATCAAATTCTAATAAAGTTTTCCTTCTCCTTGCTTCATGTGTTTCACCTTATGCTGTTAGCTACAAATTCCCAAAAATGCTCTTCTTGTGGCACCCTCCTCACCTGGTTCTCTACCTACCTCTCCGGCTGTTCCTAATTTGGTCTTCTTGGGCTTTATTTCATCTGCTTATTCCATAATGTCAGAAATTCCCAGAGCCCTACCTCAGTCCTCTAGTCATCTCTTTACATTTTTTTCTGAAAAATTTCCTTCCATAGCCATCTATGTCTGCTTTGATAAATTCTGTTATTTCCAACACAGATCTTGTATTGCAGGATTTTAAAAAATATATTTAATTATTTATCTCGGATTTTTCGCTATATCGCGGGATTTAGCGGTACTGTATACATATGTTGTTAAAGTTACGTAGGTTTAAGAGTGTAGAATATGTTTAAGAACATAAATAGTGTTTATAAAAGTGTGGAAAAGGTTAATAAGGATATGGGAAAGGTTAATAAGGGACTGGGAATGGTTTATAAGTGTGTGGAAAGGGTTTATAAAGCCTTTATATATATATAAACACTAAAATAAATGTAAGGTTCCTACTTCTCAGATTTTCACCTATCACAGGGGCTGGGGGCAGGGGGGTGGTCTAGAATGTAATACCCGCGATAAGTGAAGGAATACTGTATATGAAATGGAAGTGGTAAAAGCAGTGACAACTTAAAGCCCCCGATTTAGATTTATAGTTATGTTTTTTCTGATGTTGTATCTTTTGATAATTTTATATATTTTAAACATAATAAGCAATTTGTAGTTGGTATTCAATAGAAGAGGAAAAAGAGGAAAAAGTAAATTAGAAATTTGTCTCACAAAGTTGACTGGTATATTTAAATTTTATAATCTGAGATATGTTTGAAAGTGCTTGGCACTTTTTAAAACAAGAAAATGCAGCCTAAATGACCACAATGCTCTCTCTTTATACTCTCAATTAAAGGTGAAAATTTTGTCAGCTAATTTAATACTTTAAAAAGTAAGAAAAGTCATTAACAAAATTGCACTTCTCTGTAGTTTTTACTGTATTTAAATTTTAGTAATGTTTTACATCTGAAAGAAAATTTAAAGGATTTATAAGAAGAAATTTTGTATTTAAATTCTGAATCACTCCTTTACCAACTTGTGTTTTAATTTTTGTCTTCAGACCTTGAGAAAAAACTTAACTTATAAAATACAAATCTGTTAAAATAACCTCATTTTCATCATGATTTGAATGATTATACCCATCCCTCAGTTTTAAAGATGATATTAAATATTAAGTAAAAGATAGTTGGAATGAAAGTTTGGCTTTGTACTTTTGAAAATAGATGTACATGATCTAAATGAGAGAAAAAATGTCATTTTATGGGTTTAATATTTTCCATTTAAGTTGCTCTGATTTGCCCCATATGTGCACTTAAACTTGTCTATTCATGTACCCAGATTTTTTTAGTTAAATAAAAAAGGCACTATGGTTATAAAATATTATTTTGACTGTAACTTGTGATTTTGGAAATGATTATTTGAATAACACAACTTTGAATAGTTGATAGGACTTTTATATAAGACACCCAGAGTATTCAACTGTTCAGAAAGAGGAAATGTTATTTGCTGCCTGAGGTCTTCTCAGCTATGCTGACTTGGTTTTGACTTCAAACAAACACTATCTGAACCTGTTTGTAAATAAGTGTCTAGGCTTAGAGCTATGCTATGAGGTTACACAGTTAACTCCTTCTTGGCTCTTTTTGGTAAGGTGAAGATTCTCAGTTTGAACTCAATCCTTCAAATAGCATATTCTTTCTCTTAGGGACTTTTCGGTATTTCAGATAAACTGCTATGTGTTTGGCTTGCCACACGATGGCGGTGCACGAAAACCTTAGAATGAAAGCAAACTTTAAAAAGGCTTGTTTTCAGGCTGTAAATGTTAACTGAAATTACCGGTCTAAAACATGAATGTGACCTAATTCAGTTCTCCTATTCCACAGAACATTCTTCATATTTATTCATTTGTTATTTAATTATATTGTGTTTTTCCCATTATCATTTAATCCCCTTATATCCCCCCATCACCCCTTCATATTTAAAATATCGTCAATTTATTATGTTTATATTGAGGTTCTCTGCTCCCTAGACATAGTCTTATAGAATTATTAGTAATCAGTGATAGCATAAAAATATTTAAAGGCATTGTTGTTTTGGTTTTATTTTTAGCGAAAAAAATGATCAGGCATTAATGTTGGGTAGAAAAAAATCAGCCTTAACTCTGTCAACCTATAACTCTTGCAAGCCTCATTAATTTATTTCTATAAAGTGCCTTTTTTCTTTTGGTATTATTAATTCTCAGGATATCCATCAGAGGTAAGTAATAAACTAAATAATTTTCATTTTTAAAATGAACGTTATGTTGCCTAGCTATTAAAATTTCAGGGTAGGTGAGAAATAATAAAACCTATTTTTTAGTAGGGGACAATTTTAAGACCAATAGTAGTACCCTTATACACCAAACTGAAATAAAACCATTGTGAGGAGTCTACATATTTTATGTATTTATTTTAAAATTATTGTAAATTACAGTTTACATACATTATTACATTAGTTTCAGGTGTACACCCCAGTGGTTAGACGTTACATATTTCATTAAGTAATCATTAAATATTGCACCCATCTGACACCACACATAGTTATTAGAATATTATTGACTATATTCACTATGCTGTGCTTTACATCCCCACGACTGTTCTGTAACAAGCAAATAGTACTTCCCAATCCTTTCATCTTTTCACCTATCATCCAATCCCTGCTGGCAAATGTCAAAATGTTTTCCATATCTATGCTTTAGTTTCTGTTCTGTTTATTTTTGTTCTGTTCCTTTGATTTTTAGATTCAATTGCTGATAAATATGTATTTATTTCCATTTTATTGTTCATGTCTTTTATCCTTTTTTCTTCTTAAAGACCTTTTAACATTTCATATATCCTGGTTTGATGGTGATGAACTTCTTTAGCTTTTTCTTGTCTGCGAAGCTCTTTCTTTGTCCTTCAATTCTAAATAATAGCCTTGCTGGGTAGAGTAATCTTGATCGTGAGTCCTTACCTTTCATCACTTTGAATATTTCTTGCCAGTGCCTTCAGGCCTGAAATGTTTTTGTTGAGAAATCACCTGACAGTTTTTATGGGAGTTCCCTTGTAGGTAACTAGTTGCTTTTCTCTTGCTGTTTTTAAGATTCTGCCTTTGGCATTTTACTACGATGAGTCTTGTTGTGAAATCCTTTGGGTTCATTTTGTTTGGAGCTCTCTGTACTTCCTGGACCTGTATGTCTATTTCTTTCATCAACTTAGGGGAGTTTTCTGTAATTTTCAAAAATAGGTTATCTCTTTATTTTTCCAGTAGTATATATTTTTAATTTTCTTTTTTAATTGTATGTTTTTTATTACCATTTATCCCCCTTATACCTTCTTCTACCTCCACTCACCCCCTCTTCCTCTTGCAATCATTTCTTGCTATCTCTCTTCTCCTTCTAGCATCTCCATGATGTGCATGTTGATATGCCCAAGGTTGTCCCAGAGGCTCCTTATGCTATCCTCACTTTTTTGGATTCTTTTTTTCTTTTTGCTGTCCTAATTGGGTGCTTTTTCCTTTATTATATTTTAAATCACTGATCTGATTCACAACTTCATCTACTCTACTCTTGTTTCTCTCTAAGTTAATCTTCATTTTAGTTAGTGTATCTGCCCTTTCTGGCTGGTTATTTTTTATGCTGTTAAAGTTCTCACTAAGTTTTTTGGGCATCCTTTTAATCAGTGTTTTGAACTCTGCATCTAGTAGATTGCTTATCTCCATTTTATTTAGTTCTTTTTCTGTAGTTCTGTTCTTTCATTTGGGACAAGATTCCTTGCTTCCTCATTTTGGCAGCCTTCCTGGGGCCTAGTGTAGTAAGTGTTTTGTAGGGTACAGTGGTACATCCTCTTTGTTCACCCAAACTGTGCACTCGAGGTGCACTCTTCATGTGAGCTGTGTACACCCTCTTCTTGTATTTGTGCCCTGATTGTTGTTGACACATCATTGGGAAAGATTTGCCCTCAGGCCAATCAGCTGTAAGGACTGGCATGACCACCAACCACTGTGGAGGATCAGCTTTATAGGGGGCCCACCTCACAGAGAGGACTGAATTCAATGGGGCTATGGTGCTGGCTGAGTCCATGCCTTGATAGTGTTGCTTGTGGGGGTGGTTGGGTGGTGCTTTGAGATGGTCTAAAGCTATCCACTGGACGTGCTGGCTCAGGGGCCTTTCAGGAGGGGCAGGCCAAGGTAAGCTACCACATCTGCCCAGGCCACGCTGCATGTACTACAAAGCAACCTGCAGGTGGCTGCTACTTGTGCTGGGCTTGGAGGTACCCAGACAAGATCAAGTTGTGAACCATGGCTGGCTGCTGCTAGTGCCAGATGGGGACACTTAATGAGAGGTACAGGGCACTCTGAAGCAGGATGCTGCTTATTTAAGAGACTTTAGGAAAACTTGAAGCATGAGCCAAGATAGGCCATACTTATGGAAAAGCTACTGAAAATACCTTGGGTGGGCTGGCATGTTGGGTGGGGTGAGGTCTCAAGGAATCAGCAGGGCAAGCCCTTAGCCAGGTTGATGAAAACTCAGACATGATGCCTGCCTGCCAGCTCTATTAGTGGAGGGCTTATCAAAGGAACAATGGCCTCTGCCAGCATTTCTGTCTTGGAAAAAACTGCCACCACCCCTCCAGCTCTTTCCCTGAGATCAGATAATTCAGTTCATCCCCATATGTCTGTTGATTTTTAAGCTGCTGACCCAGTGCTGGAACTCAGAGGGAGTGAGTCTGAGTTTGTCTGTGCATGGGTCCTTTAAGAGGAATTGCCTGGGACTCCAGAAGCTTCTCTTTTTCTCAGCCTCAATCCCTGCTGGTTTTTACAACCAGAATTTATGGGGACTTTTCTCCCTGAACCCTAGGCTGGAGGGCCTGGTGTGGGGCTGGGACCCCTCACTCCTCAGAAGGGACCTCTGTAGCTGAGATATCACTTTAATTTTTATCTGCCACACGTGGGTATGGAACCGGCCCATTCCACATTTCAGCCCCTCCTACCTGTTTTGATGTGGTTTCTTCTTTAATTTCTTAGATGTAAAACTTTTCATTCAGCCAGATTTTAGGTGGTTCTAAATGATGGTTGTTCTTTAGTTTAGTTGTAATTTTGATATGGTTGTGGGAGGAGGTGAATAATGCATTTACTTTTCCTGCCAATTTGAACAGAAGTTGAGTATACATATTTTAAAAAGATAAATGAGACGACAGAAAGTAAGACGAATTTGATTATTTATATTAGAGTTAAACTTTATATTTTGTTTCCTATTTATAAAATGTAAGGTGAAAAAAAAGTTGTTCCTATTTTCATACATTTTTATGTGACACCTTATTTCCTTTCATTGTATTTTCAATCACCTTTATTAGTTTGAGGTTTTAAAATGCTCTAGTCAGGAACATTTGAGATCTTGCTCCCCAGCATATTTTGTCAGTTTGGCTCAAATAAACTCATAAACACACACACACACACACACACACACACACACACACACACAGCTTTAGTCAATTCAGCCTGCAGCAGATAATCTCAGTTTATGAGGTTCTTCTATTAGAAAAACAATCTTACTAGTCCATTTAGTTTTCCCTTTGATCAATAGAAATTTCTCATTATTTTTACTTATCTAAACATACTTGAACCAAGTCTCATAATTTAGTTTATTCCTTATTTGACCTTACTTGTTCTTATCTTTCCTCAGCTTCCTTGGATGATGGAAGTCTATCACTGATATGAATTTCTTTAATTTTTTCCTAAGTCTTCCCTTTGTGGAAACTAAGCACAGAACTCCTACTTGTCTTGTGGATGCTTCTGAGAATGGACAACCATTAACCTGTTTCCCTTTACTAAATTGTTTAGATGTGTAAATTCTACTACATGCACAATCAGAGAGGTTGTCTATTAAAAGAATATCTTGTCTATTCTGATTTCATTTTTTGTATAAGTCCATTCTTTGTTGTTAGGCTTATTGGCTTAAATCACTTTGTATGCAAGACATCAAAGCTAGAGAGAAAGAACTCATGCAACAAATTGCATTTTTTCTCTCACTTCTTTTATCCTCCTCACTCTTTCCTTCTTTATTTTGTCATTCCGTTCTCTTTCTCTCTCCTTCCCTATTCTTAAGTTTGGAATTCTACATTCTCAAAACCAGACAAGAACAAGGAATAAGAGGTGGGAGGTAGTATACACAATTGTCAAGTTACAACCTTGAGGGACATAGTAATAAACATCAACCTGAAGCTATTTTGGAATAGATTGCATACTTATTAAAAGTACATAAAAACCATATATAAATAAACTTATGACCCACTTACATATTGATCTTGGAAGTCATAACTAACTTCTTAAACACTGCTCAATCTGTCTATCATGACATTTCTCTGTCCTCAGGATGAAAGTTTATCCCTATTAAAAATAACATCAATATTTTTATTTTTATAGCTTTAAATACAGAGCCAAAATAAGCATTAGTGAATTGTTGCTTTATCCTCTCATCCTCATCTATTTGGCCATGATAATTATACTACTGTAACCAGCTTGAATTCTCTTTTAGTTCTAATTCTAAAATGATCCATATTACTATGATGAACATGTGTTTTTATGGAGCTGGCTTCATTTCCTCTTCCTCAGGACTGGGTGATTGTGTTTCCTCTCTGGATGAATTAGTGTAGTATATGTGAGATTATATTTCATTAGTTTTATTGCTGCTTGTTAAAGTTTTATTATCCTCTCTGTTTTATATTTCAGGCTGGCAACACTTACCAGCAGTGCTAAATGACTTGATATATATGAATCATAATTTTGTGACCTAAGAATATGCTGTCTGCAAATATAATGGTGTCTTAGATGTAATACTTTATAATGCTATTAAACATATGCATTCACAGAATAAGCAAATTTGCTTAAATACTTTTTTAGCTATTAAAAATTAGAAAACTTCATTTCAAAATTTCTTTCATCCCTGTTAAACTATTCAGCATTTCTCTTAAGAGGTAAGTGGTACATAATATGCTTTAAATAAGAATTCATTTACTTTGTATGATTTTTATTTATATTATGTAACTGTTATCTATTACTCAATTATAATTCAAGGAAGTCTTCAAAGCAATCTAGCACTAGGTAAAATCTGAAACTTGATGTTACTTAAGTTCATGTCTCTTTACTTAGCTGAATAAACAGTTGAGAAGATATAAAGAATAGTCACAAATCACATAATTATAGTAGTACTAGACAGGGTGAGGGTTGAATAGGAATTATGTTAGAATATTCTAACATTTTCTACCATAATTATAACCCCTGTTACTCTGAACTCACTATACGGTGGTTTATTGTTATGCAAATAGAGATTAAGAATGTAACACTGACTTCCAGCCACGATGGAGGCTAGACAGACATGCTGCATCTCCCTCCACAACTAGAAAGGAGTGCAGCTACCTTAAAACTAGAGACAACCAGAAGTTCCAGAAAATCGAGCTGCATGGAAGTCCAACAAACAAAGATATAAAGAAGAAATACTCATCCAGATAGGTAGGAACGGTGGAGCCTGGGCGGAAAGGACACGGTGTGGTGGTGGCAGCAGTGACGACAGTGGCAGGCCAGAAGAAAGAGCAGTCAAACATTTTAAAAAGTCAGGAGAGACACTTTGGGAGCATTCCCAGCACCAGACCAGACCACACAGCTCACAGTTCCCTCACTAGGGACAATAAAACCCTATTGCTTCTGACTGTGTAAACCAGCGAGGGTTGGAACAGAGGCAGAAACTCCTGGTCTCTCATAAGAGTCCACTTGTTTAAAGGGCCCCCATGGCCCTAGAACATTTGCAAACCCACCCACTCTGGAAACGATGGTCAGGGCAACTGCTAGAGGGGCACCAGTCCTGTACAGAAGTGGGAGAAGTGCTTAGAAAGGGGCGAGTGCTGAGCAAGCAGCATTGTTCCCTCTCAGACCCCTTACCCCAACACAGTGCCACAACGTAGTGAAACGAGTCGCCCTGCACTGATGCATACCTAAGGCTCTGCCCCTTATAATGTTACAGGTTCTACAGCTCTACCTAAGACACAGAGGCAAACAAACACAGGAGCCTGTCAAGTTGAGGAGACAGAGAAGTATGGCCCAAAAGAGGGAATGAATCAAAGTTCCAGTAGGAGAACTAAGCGATGAGGAGATAGCCAACCTAACAGATGTAGAGTTCAAAACACTGGTGATAAAGATGCTCACAGACTTGACAGATATCCTTAAGTATGGCAAATGCATAAGAGAAGAAGTGAAGGCTATGCTAAATGAAAATAAGAAAAATCCACATAAAACCAATGGTGAAGAGAAGGAAACTGGGGTTCAAATAAATTATTTCGAATATGAGAAAGAAAAAAAAAAACAGTCAACCAGTACAAAATGAGAAAACAAGAATTGAAAAAAATGAAGGAAATAGACATACAAGTCCAGGAAGCCCAGAGAGTCCCAAAGAAGCTAGACCCAAAGAGGACTACACCAAGACACATCATAATTAAAATGCCAAAGGTTAAAGATAAAGAGAGAATCTTAAAACCGGCAAGAGAAAAGCAGAGAGTTACCTACAAAGTGATGCCTATAAGACTGTCCACTGATTTCTCAAAAGAAACTTTGCAGGCAAGAAGGGACTGGCAAGAAGTATTCAAGGTGATAAACAGCAAGGACCTACAACCAAGTCTACTCTATCCAGCAAAGCTATCATTTAGAATGAAAGGGCAGATGAAGTGCTTCCCAGACAAGGTAAAGCTAATGAAGTTCATTATCACCAAGTCCGTATTATCTGAAATGTTAAAAGGACTTATTTAAGAAAAAGAAGATCAGCACTATGAACATTAAAATGACAGCAAACTCACAACTATCAACCACTGAATCTAAAAAGTAAAAACAAACTAAGCAAACAACCAAAACAGGAACAGAATCATAAGTATGGGGATCATTTGCAGGGTTATCAGCTGGGAGGAGGGAGGGGGAAAAATGGGGAAATGGTGCAGGGACTAAGAAGCATAATCTACAAATAGATAAGGGGAAGTTAAGAATAATATAGGAAAGGGTGAAGCCAAAGAACTTATATGCCTGACCCATGGACATGATCTAAGGGGTGTGGTATTGCTGGAGGAAAGGCGGGGTACTGGGCAGAGGGGAGCAAAAGGAAAAGGAATTGGGACTACTGTAACATAATCAATAAAATATCCTTAAAAAAGAAAAGTTAAAAAAAGAAAAGTAACACTCCCTGATACATTTATAGTTATTATTAAAATGTGTATACTATTATCATAAAGAACCTGATTGAAATAAACTACCTGAAATTGGACTCCTTAAGAGAGTATTTGTGTAAAGATTTTTTTTTCAGCAAAAGTATCGGCAGCCGTCCGTCTCGAGAGACGATGGTGTAGCTTCTTAAGAGTATCTGCACCGCCGAGAATGGCTGTGCAGTCAGACTCGGGAGTGACACGGTATCTGTCTCCTCCCGTGTTGAATCGACATCTTGCGATGACGCTGGAGTGTCCTCTCCAGTGAAACTGAAGCTACAGAGCCTGGGCAGGGTGATATGGAGGGTCTGCTGTTGCCCATGCAGCAGACCCCCACTCTCTTCGCAGCTGAAGGGTCCAAGGGAAAGACGGAGTCAATACAGCTTGGCTTCAGGTGCGCCGCAGGAGTTGCCGGTGTTGACTACAACGTCAAACCGCCTTAGGGACTCCGGCTCCGGATTTTCTGTCGGGGTTTACTCCCTTAGCCTTTCCCCTGAAGAGGTATGCCGCAAGGCAGCGGAGGTTTTTTGGAGTCAGAGTTTTCCTTCTCTGATGTGCCCTGACTGGAAGATCGAACCAGCGACACTTAGCTCGCAGGCCGACGCTCAATCCACTGAGCCAAACCAGCCAGGGGCATCAGCAAAAGTAATTCTTCAGTTTTCTAGTAAAGAGATTGTTATCGGCAATCACCATCGATAATTTAGTCTCTGGAAGGAGAATGATTCACTCATGAATATTTATAAAGGTCTTACTATGTGTCAAAGGATAATTTAAATGGCATTTAATACATTGTTATTTTTGTATTATTACAGTTTATGTAATTGAAACTAGTGATTCATATAAATATTTCTAGTTATCTAGATGATAACTACCAATAACCTAAAATTACTTGAACATTTTAGAAAAAAAATAAGTGTATTCTTTATTTTTATAGAGTTTTTCTTTCTTGATCGTACTGTAACATTTAAAAAATTAGATAAGATTTGATTAGCAATGAAATCTAACATTTCCCTACTCATTAAAAGCAGAACAGGACTAAAACAAAGTCTTTGGGAGAAAAAGAGGCAAGGTGAAAATGCCAGTTTAATAGTTCTTGGAGCAGACATAAATTCCATGCTTGTTCTCTGGTGAGTAGCAATGCAGAAACCACAGGCCTGTGAGCACTGTATGCTTAGCTTTTCAATTCAGGTGCCAGGAAGCCATTGAAGACATTTGGCATCTCCAAAGTTAGAGGACTCTTGAGGTTTCTGTGGTTTGACATGGAGATTTCTATTCAGTTTCCCACTGATTTAAAAAACCCAAGGGATCCTGAAAGAGAAGACCTCCTGAGAATTCTAATTGTCTTCTGAAGAGCCTGGAGTTTGAGAACAAAATACAACATAATAATAGTAAATTATTTTGAAACTAAGTGTTTACATGTGATGCGAACAAAAAACTTTAATGTGTGCATGATTCTCCCTCCCCACATTTGTTTCTTTTTTTTCTCCTTGCCCTTGACCTCCAAGGAGAATTCTTTCAGTGCCTATATTACTTAGAGCCAATGGAAAAACAAGTAAAAAAGGTAGGATGGGAAGAAATAAAAGAGCAGTGATAGAAGGAAAATGAGAGAAAGGAAAAACAAAAACTCTCATGGGATGGTGGGCTGAGTAGAATGCTTGGTTGGGAGATGAGAGGATCAGAGAGAGATTTTTAGGAGTTGCTGCTATCCATGTGGAGAATGTTAAAAATTATACGGATGGGCAGAATGGATATTTAAGATGATTTGTGGTTTTCAAAATGTATTTTCATACTGCTGCCATTTTCAAAAAAAGACATCTTTAAATAATTTGAATGTCTTCTAATTCCTTCTGGTTCCTCTATTCTATTGTGTTTCTTTAACAATGAGTCTGACCTGAACCTGGATCACATGGGCCTGGTTGTTCTTTGGGCTACTCTGTAAAAAAAAAACACCAGGTAGCCAAATCCAGGAAACTCTTGTCATCCTTTTGCTTATCTTCTTGTGGGAGCTTCCACCACTCCATCTTTCCAGGCGCGCAAGGATGGATGTGTGATCATGATATCTACTCTTTATTTTGATATTCTAGTCCCCTTCACCAGACACATAGTTTTCTAATGTCCTTGGAGCGAGTTCAAGTTAATGAAATCATACTCTGGGAAGAGTTAGGAAAACTTTGGGTGCATGTGGGAAAGTGAGCCTATAAGAAATGCCATGTGGTGGAAGGAAACTTGACTCATTGTCTCTGAGTTGAACTTCATTCCTCAGAGATGCTGAAAATTGGGAGGCCCTAGAGATGCTACTAAAAATTTCATTGAAAATATCCATTGCTCTTCTATTTCTGTGTTGAAAGGAGAGAGGCTGTGGTCAAAATAATTAAAAATCTTAGTGATTGTGTTTTTCCCTATTGTCTCTTCTCATCTTGGTCAGACATTAACGCTACTCTTCATTTTCTTCTGGCTGTCCCCAAAATGACTGAAATTCAACGTATTCAAACACAAATGCAAGCTTTTCTCTCATGAGATTTTCTCTCAGACTTATCTTGGCATTGTTACCCAGGTCTTGGGCTTAAAAATAATCTTCTACTTTCGTATTCACTGTTGTCCAATCTTTCAGACCAGTATTTTCTTCCTTTTTAATATTTTTCAGGCCCTGATTATTGCTAATGATATTATTTTCCTCAAGTTGTTCCTCTAACTTGGGAACAACTATTTCCTCTCTATTCACTTCTTTTAAGAACAAAAGTAACTCTCCTATCTTAGTGTCTGCTCCTCACTCTAATGCTCAGGCCTTCCTCCCTTCTTCATATGTGCTTAGTAATTACTTTATTATTTGTGGGAACTGTTATGAGGTTTATTAAATGTGTTATTTAAAGTACATCTGTCCTATATGCTTACTGAGTTTGTAAGCTATAAAAATTAATATGCTTTCTTTATTTCCTTAATTACTTTGTGTAATCCTTGAGTACCTTTTGAATACATACAGAGTGCTGGGTTTGTAATAAGTTCTTATTACCTGTTGAATTTAATCAAAGAAACATAGTTTTGCTTGTATAATGCAGGGTAGGAGATGCAGTTGACAGTTCAATGAACAAGGGGAGAAGAATACAGTCATAGTGTTCAAATTTTTTCTCAGAAGCCCTTTGAAGCCCTTGTGTATGTCCTGGGTGGCTGAAGTGTAGCCTGAAGTAGCTGTATCAAATATGTTTGTTTGTTTTTTTTTTTCCACCCAGCCCCCGCGCTCTGTATCAAATATGTTTGATGTCTCCTGTTTAACCCTAAAAATTGGGGGTAATTGTTCTTAGTGCCATGTTATCAGTATTTGTTTTAATATAAAAACAATGCTTTAAATTATATATACTGCTGTAACAATTTCTCTTGTGACTACATGTCTCCCAATTCTATGAAATTGATGGTTCAGGAAAATTTGCCTGCTTAATGGTATTTTTCATCCTGTCAAAGATATTTTAGTTTGAGATTTTAGAAACTTGCTGATAATGAGACCAGCATGATGCAGAAAATGAATGGTATTTTAATGACTATAAAACAACAATGGGGAATTCTCACTTAAGGAGGTTTGTACATATTTTTTACTTACTGAAATTGTAAATAGAGTAACAGAGTTTTAAAATAGAAAACAATTGTTTAGCTATAATAATTATTTTATTTATCTATTATGTCCTCAAATTTAATTACAATTTCAGTATATATCTAAAATATAAGATCTAACTTTTAAGTTTTCTATGAGAGTTTTATTTTGCTTTTAAAGAGATCTATATGAAATTACTGTTTGAATGTAATGTTTCTTAATCATTTTTTAAAGTAAAACAAAAGACTTGTATTACAAGGTTAGAATATAAATAGTATTAGTATATTAGTTTCAAAACTGATTTGTACAAATAACACATACATATATAAAATCTGGTCAAATACTTTAATGTTATGCATTCAAAATATTAGATATTAACAGTTTAATTATACACATCATTAATATTTTATAGTTATATAAATAAGCTAATACAATAATAAATTATGTAAATTAATAAAATTATCGATATGTGGAATTACAAAATTAATGATCAATATTATATTTCTAATATTATCTATTTTTTATTTGCAAATATGGTCTCATTATTTTAGCTATGGCACAATTGCAAGAAAAATGTAATATTACTAAAAAATGGAATAAATTAAAATGAGCACAACCAAATGCACCATTAAAAATGTCACCAGCATTATCCATTTGAGAATCACATATTAATGACCTGTGTTTTCTTAAAATGTGTTGAAATAATATAAGTGTGATACTCATATTTATTATAGACTATTCCCTGGCATTCTGGTAATCTTTGAAAAATTATCTTTTTGGTGTTAACAAGTTAATTACCCTGATGTCTTCCCTTAAATTATACTGAGTACACTGTTCTTTTCAAACGTTTAAAAGTATGTGAAAAATATATTAGATTTCCAAATTGTTTAGCTGTCAAAATTGTGTTTAAAAACATGTAATTGTAACTGGTTTCAACTTTCTAGAGATTTACACTGTTATTTGAATCTCTCCAGATGGAGCAATTGATCCTGAGCAAGTGTTTGTAAGTAAGTCTTATAATTTCAATTTCAGAAAAGTAGACAAAGCTGGACTTGATGCTCTCGGCAAGCCTCGAATCCTGCTTCTCACACCAAGTGTTTTCAGAGCATAGCCTGAAATTAAAACAAGTTGCTTTAATTCACTGGGACTATGAGTTATCTCAGGAGTATTTGCTGCAAGTGATCAATGCTTAAGGCTCTGTGAACACCACTGGTAGCACTACCCTCACAGCTGATGGGTTTCTGAGGGAAATATGACATCATGAAAGATCCATTTATAACTCAATCATGGTGACAATTGTATGCTCCACCTAAAATTTCACATGCATTATTTTGTGTATTTGTAAATTGCCTACTGAATAAGAATTTGTAGTAGCTATAATTTTTTCAGATACTAAGATATTCATCAATCTAAAATCTGAAATATTTTGGGAATAACAATTCCCCAGTGTTTCTTATTCTTTCTGTACATTAGTTCTTTGATCTTTTTCAAAGTTACTCCTTTGAGATTGACAAAATATTTTTTAAATTTCTTCTTTTATTGTTGTTCTATTACAGTTGTCCCAATTTTTCCCCTGTTGTTCACCACTGCCCTGCCCTCTCCTCCCCCACAGTCAATCCCCACCCTGTTATCCATGTCGATGGATCATTTATACTAGTTACTTGACTAGATGCTTCCCCTTCTTTCCCTCTTTCTCTCCTTCCCCCCACCCATATGGTCACTGTCAGTCTGTTCTTTGTTTCCATGCCTCCAGATCTATTTTCCTCATTTGTTTGTTTTGTTCATTTGGTTACTATATTAGGTGAGATCATATGGTATTTGTCTTTTGCTGCCTGGCTTATTTCACTAAGCATAATACTCTCCAGTTTCATCCATGCTGTTGCAAAAGGTAGGAGTTCCTTCTTTTTTTCTGCTGCATAACATTCCACTGTGCAAATATACCACAATTTTTTGATCCACTCATCCACTAATGGGCATGTAGGCTGTTTCCAGCACTTGGCTATTATAAATAGCACTGCTATGAACATAGGGGCACATTGGTTCTTTTGAACTAGTGTTTCAGGACTCTTCAGGTATAATCCCAGTAGTGGATCAAAAGGCAGTTCCATTTTCAATTTTTTGAGGAAATTCCATACTGTTTTCCACAGTGGCTGCATTTCCACCAATAGTCTGTATTTCCACCAATAGTGCACTAGGGTTCCCTTTTCTCCACATCCTTGCCAGCACTTGTTGTTTGTTGATTTGTTAATGATGGTCATATTGACCAATGTGATGTGGTATCTCATTGTGGTTTGGATTTGCATCTCTCTGATGGCTAGTGATATTGAGCATCCTTTCATATGTCTATTGGATCTCTGTATGTCCTTCTTGGAGAAAAGTCTGTTTAGGTCCTTTGCCCATTTTTTAATTGGATTGTTTGTCTTCTTGTGTTGACCGACAAAATATGAGACTGACAAAATATTTTGCAGTATAAAAGTTTTCTGAAGGTTTAGGTTGCTTTTTTATAGTCAAAGTATATATATATTTGTGTATATATATATATATATCTTATTTAAATATATGTATTAAAAGATATTTATTTGGAATACCTTAGGAATTGAAATAAGTAATTTACAATAATTCATCCTCCATCAGCCAATCACTAATACTGAGCTTGTGTCTGGGCTGGAACAGTTAAGAGACCTCAGCAGATTTAAAACAGGGACTCTGCTCACTACTTGATCAAATGTTGCAAGAACACTTCAGGGTGGTTGCAGGGTATTTGTCTTTCAAGGTCATCAGACTAGCAAATAGAAAGCCCATTTAGAGAAGAAAAGAATGCTATTATTTATCATTGTTTTATTTTAAAAATTGTTATGCTAGACTCATAGTGAAATTTTTCAATGAATAAGAATTTTTCAATGACTAAAAAGCATAAAGCTGAAAGAATGGACAGTTATAAGGTCTTTAAGATCTCTGTATGTTTTTTTTCCCTAAGATTTGCCACACACTAGGCTGTTTCCAACTTCTGTTGGCTATAAGTGTAAAGTTTTGTAAGGATAAAGTAAAACTGGTACTATAAAGATTTTATTTATATTATGATAAATAGCATTGTCTGTTTTCTTTACAAACTCAGTGACCTCATATTTTATAGTTGCTTTTTAATATAAGTCAGTCATGCTCAACCTTGGCTGCATATTAAAATCACCTGCGGAACTTTTAAAATACAGTGATTCCCCAGCCATCATAGATGTTATTTCTTAATTGGATTAGGGAGGAGCTCTGGCATTTGTATGTCATAAAAGCTCATAAAATGATTTAATACACAATTAGGATTGAGAACCACTGATGAGGGCTAAAGGAAGAGGTTTTATTTCAATTATCTGGAACAATCAATCCCTGGGTATTTTAATATATCCTGTGTGGGTAGTTACATAGCATATGTTTTGGAAAATCTCTCCCACCAATTCTAACCTTGCAGTAGACCCCAGTGTGAAAAACAAGTCCCTCCACACACTTTGTTCTGCTGTCCATTGCAGCTCTTTGGTAAAACAACATGGGGATGAAGTTGGTTTATTCAGCCACATAAAAATCAATGAATGTCAGCAAATCATCTTTGTACTTCATAGCATATTAACATTAGTGTGATTTGTTGTTACAGTTACAGCTGAGATTAGGAACTATTGGGATTGGAACACAGAACAGATGGAATAACCTAGAGGGTTTATAACAATGCTGGAGCACTGGCACCAATTGAGAGAAGTTGCTGGGAAGAAGAAGAGTCAGCTTCATAATTGTACCTAGAGTGAATCCTGCCTATTTTTTTCATAAGCATCTCAAGATTTTTTTTTAAAGTTTGTCCCTTTGTGTCACTAAATACACTGAGGACTTTGCCACTGATTTTGACTAAACTCAATCACGTTGGATCATTCAAATTGTCCAAAAGTTTACTTTTTTCTCACATTGGATTCAGCACTTCTATACAGATGAAAACATGGTTAATTTTGGATTTCAGCTGGACTGGGCCAGGCCATGATGACCAGATATTTGGTCCAACATTATTCTGGATGTTTCACCCTGGCTGGTTTGGCTCAGTGGATTGAGCGTCAGCCTGCGAGCTAAGTGTCGCTGGTTCGATCTTCCAGTCAGGGCACATCAGAGAAGGAAAACTCTGACTCCAAAAAACCTCCGCTGCCTTGCGGCATACCTCTTCAGGGGAAAGGCTAAGGGAGTAAACCCCGACAGAAAATCCGGAGCTGGAGTCCCTAAGGCGGTTTGACATTGTAGTCAACACCGGCAACTCCTGCGGCGCACCTGAAGCCAAGCTGTATTGACTCCGTCTTTCCCTTGGGCCCTTCAGCTGCGAAGAGAAGGGGGGTCTGCTGCATGGGCAACAGCAGACTCTCCATATCACCCTGCCCAGGCTCTGTAGCTTCAGCTTCACTGGAGAGGACACTCCAGTGTCATCGCAAGATGTCGATTCAACATGGGAGGAGACAGATACCGTGTCACTCCCGAGTCTGACTGCACAGCCATTCTTGGCGGTGCAGATAGACTCTTAAGAAGCTACACCATCGTCTCTCAAGGCTCTGTAGCTTCAGCTTCACTGGAGAGGACACTCCAGCATCATCGCAAGATGTCGATTCAACACGGGAGGAGACAGATACCGTGTCATTCCCGAGTCGGACTGCACAACCATTCTCGGCGGTGCAGATAGACTCTTAAGAAGCTACACCATCGTCTCTCGAGACGGATGGCTGCCGACGACGACGACGATGACGACGATTGTGGATGTTTCTGTAAGGGTGTTTTTCTGAACATTAACATTTACATTTTTAGACACGGAATAAAGCAGATTATACTGTGGGTGTGTCTCATCCAATCAACTGAAGGCCTTTATAGAAGACTGACCTACCCCAAGCAAGAAGGAATTCTGCCAGCAGACAGCCTCTGTACTCAAATATAAGACCCTAGATCTCCAATCTGCTAGCCTACTCTGCAGATTTTGGATTTATCAAGCCTCAACAATCATTTCAGCCATTTCCTCAAGAAAATAAAATATCTATCTACCTATATCTGTATCTATATCTATATCTATCTATATCTGTATCTAGTCTATATATTTAATCTATATCTATATCTACACATCCTGTTGGTGTTGTTTTTCTAGAGAACCCTCAACTAATATAGGCCATACTTAGGATGTGGACAGTATGATGGCTACTATGGGCTCATCTGCCTCAACTCCATACCACGGGACCAGCAACATGAGCATTCCATGGGAACCTGTAGAAATGTGAACACTTGTGCCTTATTTCAGACATACTGATTCAGAAACTCTGTGGTGTAGCTAGCAATCTTTATTCTAACAAGTGTTGTCAGTAATTCTGATGCATACAAAAGATTATGAACAACTGTAATAGGTCATAGGAACTTTGGGAATTAGCATCACTTTCTTCCAACCTTACTCTGACTGTATTTTCAGAGACGACCCACCAATGTAACAAGGAATGCAGATTAGTGTTTTTTAAACTTGGCTGTACATTAGAAAACCTGGAAAGCCTTTAAAAATTGACAACTATTTGGTGGGGGAAGACTTGAGGGTGGAAGGATTGAGCAAAAATGAAAAAGAATTCATGGACATGGAAAAGAGTGTGGTAAGTGTGTGTGTGTGTGTGTGTGTGTGTGTAGCGTTATAAGGGGACTAAATGGCAATGGAAAAATATAATAAAAATTAAATTAAATTAAAAAATAAAAATTCTACTGCCTAGGTTGTAGCCTACACCTACTATGAGTACTTCTAACAATTGTCCTGGTGATGCCAATGTGCAGCCAAGTTTGAAAGCCAGGGACATAGCTAAGAACTTACATGGTCTGCTGGGAATAGAGAAAATAGTTGCTGTGTCATACAATCTATTGTCCTTTTAGTAACTGTAAATTATAAAAAATAACACTACAAATAGCATATATTTTTGAGTTTTACAAATACATGTTAACTCATTTAATTCTCGTAACAACTTTATAATTATTTTCCTTTTGCTATTGAGGCAATTGAAGTGAAGAAAGATTAAGTAATGTGGTAAAAGGTACAGAAAGTGTCAGAAAAAAACCTGAACTGAAGCACTCTGGCACTGTAGTTTTTGCTCTATTATTACCCAATACTACCTTCCAAATATTAGTGCATGTCATTGAACACAGGTGTTTTTAAAAAAATTTTTAATATGCTTTATTGATTATGCTGTTAGAGTTTCGCAATACTCTTTCCCTTTATTCCCCTCTATCCCTTGACTCCCCTTCCTCCAGCTCCCCCTCACTTAGTCCATGCCCATTGGTTGTGCATATAGTTCTTCTCAACATTTTCTTATCTACTCCATTCCCTCCTATCATGCTTCTTAATTTCTGTACCATCTCCTTCCCTTTTCTCCCTTACCTCTCCCTGTTGACCTCCCCTCATAATGTTCCCCATATTTATAATTCTTTTCCCACTCTCGTTGCCTACTTAGCCTTTGTTCCAGTTCCCTAGCTTCTGTTGTTGGTTTTGTGATATATTTTTCATTTCAATGTTCATAGTTTTGTTCCTCTTTCTTCTAAACAAGTCCCTTTAACATTTCATATAATTGTGGTTTGGACCTGATGAACTCCTTCAGTTTCACTTTGTTCCGGAAGCACTTTCTCTGCCCTTCTATTCTGAATGACAGTTTCGTTGGATAGTTATTCGTGGTTGTAGGTTTTTGCTTTTCATTACTTTGAATATTTCTTGCCAGTGTCTTCCTGCCTGCAGAGTTTCTTTTGAGAAATCAGCTGATAGTCTAATTGGGACCCTTTTGTACATAATTCTCTTCTTTCTTGATGCTTTTAAGGTTCTCTCTTTATCTTTAATTTTTGACATTTTGATTATAATGTGTCTTGGTGTGGTTCTCCCTGGGGCCAGCTTTTTTGGAATTCTTTGTGCTTCCTGGACCTGTAAGTCTATTTTCTTCCCCAAGTTAGGACCTAAGTTCTGCTTCATTATTTTTTCACATAATTTTTCAATTTCCAGTTCTTCTTCTTCACCTTTTGGCAACCCTATGATTCAGATGTTGGCCCACTTATAGCTATCCCATAGGTTTCTGAGCCTGTTCTCATTTTCCTCACTTTTTGTTCCCTCTTTCTGCACTGGTTGACTGTTTGTTCTTTCCCTATGTTCCAATTTGTTGATTTGATCCCTGGTTTTCTTTCCCCACCACTAGTTTCATATGTGTTTTTGTTCATTTCATCAGGGTTAGCCTTCATTTCTTCCCCGTCTTATTTAAGATCTGCTGTTAGGTCTATAAGTATTTTTATAATCAAAGCTCTGAACTGTGCCTCAGATTTCCTACCTGCTTCTTCGTTAGATTAGATATTTGCTGTCTGGCCAGATACGTCACTGGGATCTCTATCATGATCTGTGCCATCTTGAACAGTTTTGTGTTTATTTTTGCTTCCTGGTCAGGGCTGTCCCACCTTCTATGCTATAGGCAGCAGAGCCCCATGCACTCATCACAACCGGGTGACCCTTCTCACCACACTGTGGTGCTTTGTGTGGGGATGGGGATCCAAAATTGATTCCTGCTGTTCAGTCTCCGCTGAGAGACCAGGAACCTCCTCTGTCCCCATTCCCTTTGGCCCTCACAGTTTGAGGCAATGGGGGTCTGCCTTCCCTGGTATTGGAATTTTGAGCTGATGGATTTGATCTGCAGCTTGGGGTGCTCCCCAGGTGCTTCTCACCTCCTCTTAAATATGGGTGTCTGTGCTTACTGCTGTCCCACTGCCCTTGCCTCAGCTGCTGCCACCAGCACAGCTTGACCTTTCTGCCCCAGCTTCATCCCTCCTATCTGTCTGGATGAGCAACACTCCTTTATAACTTCATACATTGGACTTCCATGTAGCTTTATTTTCTGGAACTTCTGGTTATTTCTGGTTTTGCAATAGTGGTATTCCTACTTAGTTGTGGAGGGATGTGGAGTGTGTCAGTCTAGACCTCTATCTTGGCCAGAAGTTGAACACAGGTTTTTGATGCAGCTGGCTCATCACTTGAGGAATGCTGTCATTTGCCCACCTTGCTAACTAGCTCTCAGTGATCTACACAAGTATTAAAAGACATTTTAAACCAAAGGACAGAATGTAAGTCACCACTCCTCAAGCAATTGAATGAAAATAAGCTCCTGGAAAATATCTCAGAATAGAAAAAAACCTGAATGACATGATAAGTTTTTGTGTTAAGCCCACAGGAACAACAACAACAACAAAACAACAAAAAGCAGATTCTGGTTGATGACAAGGAATTGTCCTTTCTATTCATGCTATTAGCCTGGCATTGGCCTAGTGTCTTCATTAATGGAGCTGAGTAGTATCAATGGTGTATTTGTGTGGAGGAAAACCCATCATGGTTTCAGGAAGGTTTTGTTATTGCTGCTGAATCTTTTAATCTTGTTCCTATGTTGATAGTCCAGACAGAGACCTCCTAAGGAAGGTTTTTAATCAATTCTTGTATGCTCTCATTCATAATGTGTTGTGTGTGATGCAAAAAAAAATTCTGTGTTTGCATTATATGCCTGTTAAATGTTGGGACTTTCTAAATATAGTATCCATTGAATCTATTTAATATTCACTATATTAATTGTCTGAAACTATTTTATTTATCATTTTACACATAAGTTAAATTTGGGATTAAGTATCATTTACAGATATCTCTGACAGCATTTTAATTCAACGTGGGGTATAATTTTTGGAGAGGAAGCAAAAAAATAAATCAAAGGAATAGTTGTGGAACAACTAAAGTGACTTCTTTGTGGATTTCAAACATCAATCTGATTGATTTTGTGAGTTAAAATGATCTTTGTGTTACTTAAGAATTTTAATACAGCAGTGATTGTTTGATTCCACAATATGGATTTGTCTTAAACATAATTGCAGGCTGTCTGTATTGCTGGGTGGTATAAATATGCTGAGTAATCCCCTTCTTGTGAAGGAAAACTCACAGACATGAAGCTTGTATATGTCCTATGTAGCGACTCCTTCTCAGGCTCAGAGTAAATAATAACCCTTTTTGAGTGTAGAGATGCACTTGGTGCTTATTTATGGTACGAGTGTAAAACTTACATTTTGAAATATTCTTTAAGCACTTTAGAATCCTTGGTTATATATTTTGTTTTTATGAAAGTAACAGAGCCTCTGAGAAAATTGATTGGTTTTCTTTGAAACTGTATCATTTCTTTAATGATCACGAAGCAGATGTAGAAACCTATTCTTAGCAATCACATCACATAAATTCCTTTGAAAAATGTGTATACTAGAAGAAACAATTGGTCTATTTCCTGTTAATTATAAAATTTTGGGTTGCAAAATAAAGAAGTACTGGTGATCTTTTCTTAAAAAAAAAATATGGAATGCTTCAGGAATCTTCATGTCACCCCTGCCCACTGGCCATCCTAGTCTTCTCTGTATCATTCCAATTTCAGTAGGTGTCCTGCCGAAACAAGCACTGGTGATCTTTTTCATAATGAAGTTCTTCATCTACTGTTATTTGCTGAGCAATAAAAATCTTTAAATCATTATTTTTTTTTGTAAACTTGGTAGAATAGTGCCTTTAAAAGTATAAAATATAAAAAATACAAGAAGGATAATACTTCCCCCCAAATAATGTGAATTCAAGGGGTAAAATGTACAAAAAGTGAACCTACTCTCATAATTAGTTTAGCTGCAATTGTCTGTCAAACCTAACATAACATATTTTCTCTGAAATAGGAGTAAATAAAACCATATAACAGACCACCTATTAATTTGTTATTAGATATTTTGTTTAAAAATAATAAAAGAAAAAGACTTTACTAATGCATTAAAAATGATGATTATTTTATATTTATATATGTGTGTGGGAGAGAGAGAGACAGTGAGAATTTTAATATCTAACATGTGGTTATTTAGCCATGCATATCTTTCCCTAAGAAGCTGAGCATGGTTAGAACAGAATTAATAACTATTTAGTAGAAATTGACACACAAAAATTGATATGCCTGCAATGGTTGTATAACATCTTAACTTTATTATCAGATAACACATTTTTCAGTTCTTAGGAAAGGAGTGGTGTATATATATCATGAAGAACTGCTTTCACTTGCTAAAAATAATGGTTTTCTTATGAAATTCATTGTCATATTTATGTCACTTTTAGTTACTTCATGTCAATAAAAAGGAAGAAGTCATTGCTGACATTATAAATAAAATAATGTATGTAAAAATACACCATAAAGAGCAACACAATTATAAAATTTGAAGTATATCTTAGTTCCTCCCTCTTTGAAAAGAAAAAGCCCACAAATACCATTGACAAAACAAGTAATTTATTTGAAGGAACTAGAATATTAATATAATCTTTCAGCAATGGTTTGAGAAAGGAGACAACTTTGAAAGGAGATGATGAGTTGCCTAATGAAATCTCATCAAATATATAATTTATACAGCTTCATCATGTTTCTCTTGTCACTTCCTTGCACTTTTCCTTATGTATTAGCATTTTGTATGGCACTGTCCAAGTTAATCCCTTAAATGTATCAGCTCATAAAGATTAATAAAAGTTAAAAAAAATTAAATATAGTTTGAATTAAATTGCATGTCCTTGCAATAATAAAATTTTAGTATTCTAAATGTATAAACTTTACAAATATAAATAAAAGGATAGATATTGAACACAAAAAGCGGATTCATTTAGTGGGTAAGAGAGTGACTCTGGCGCCATAATGACTCTGTTCAAATCCCAGCTCTTTTACTTACAAACATGTGACATTTAGCAATTAACCTTTATGTGTTTCAGTTCATTGTCCTGGGAGTAATAATGTACTTACCTCACAGAGTGGTTGTGAAGATTAGATTAGCTGCCATATGTAAAATATGCAAACCATAGCTCTCTTAAAAAATAAACTAGAGGAGGCTTCTGGCCAAGATGGAGGCCTAGACTGACACGCTCCATATACCTCCACAACTAAGAAGGAATACAACTACTGCAAAACCAGAAATAACCAGGAGTTCCAGAAAATAAATGGGAGTCCAATGTATGAAGTTATAAAGAAGTGGTGCTCATCTGGATGGGTAGGAGGGGCGAAGCTGAGGTGGAGAGGTCAAGCTGTGCTGGTGTTGGCAGCAGCGGTGATGGCAGCGGGGCAGCAGTAAGCACAGACACCTGTATTTAACAGGAGGCAAAAAGCGCCTGGGGAGCACCCCTGGCTGCAGACCAGACCCGTGAGCTTGCGATTCCAATGCCAGGGAAGGCAGACCCCCATTGCCTTGGACTATAAGGCCCGGAGTGGGTGCGGACAGAGGAAGAGGCTCCTGGTCTCTCAGCGGAGAGTGAATGGCAGGAATCCATCTTGGACCACCACCCCCACCCCCACAGAAAATGCCACTGCGTGGTGAGAAGGGTTGCCTGGTTGTGATGAGTGCACCGGACTCCACCCCCTATAGCGTAGGAGGTGTGACAGACCCACCCAGGAAGCAAAAATAAACACAAAACTGTCAGGATGGCACAGATCATGATAGAGACCCTGGTGACACAGCTGGCCAGACAGCAAATATCTAATCTAATGAAGCAGCAGATAGGAAATCTTTCTGAGGCACAGTTCAGAGCTTTGGTTATAAAAATGCTTACAGACCGAACAGCAGATCTTAAACAAGGTGGGGAAGGAATGAAGGCTAACTCCGATGAAATGAACAAAAACACATATGAAACTAGTGGTGGGAAAGAAAACCAGGGATCAAATCAACAAATTGGAACATAGGGAAAGAACAGTCAACCAGTGCAGAAAGAGGAAACAAAGAATGAGGAAAATGAGAACAGGCTCAGAAACCTATGGGACAGCTATAAGCGGGCCAACATGAAAATTACAGGGTTGCCAGAAGGTGAAGAAGAAGAACTAGAAATTGAAAAATTATGTGAAAAAATAATGAAGCAGAACTTAGGCCCTAACTTGGGGAAGGAAATAGACTTACAGGTCCAGGAATCATAGAGAGTTCTAAAAAAATGACCCAGGGAGAACCACACCAAGACACATTATAATCAAAATGTCAAAAATTAAGGATAAAGAGAGAATTTTAAAAGCAACAAGAGAGAAGAAGAGAATTACGTACAAAGGGGTCCCACTAAGACTATCAGCTGATTTCTCAAAAGAAATTCTGCAGGCAAGAAGGCACTGGCAAGAAATATTCAAAATAATGAATATCAAAAACCTACAACCACGAATAACTCTATCCAACGAAACTGTCATTCAGAATAGAAGGGCAGAGAAAGTGCTTCCAGGACAAAGTGAAACTGAAGGAGTTCATCAGGTCCAAACCACAATTATATGAAATGTTAAAGGGACTTGTTTAGAAGAAAGAGGAACAAAACTATGAACATTGAAATGAAAAATATATCACAAAACCAACAACAGAAGCTAGGGAACTGGAACAAAGGCAAACTAAGTAGGCAACGAGAGTGGGAAAAGAATTATAGGTATGGGGAACATTATGGGGGGAGGTCAGCGGGGAGGGGGAAGGGGGGAAAGGGAAGGAGATCGTACAGGAATTAAGAAGCATAGTAGGAGGGAGTGGAGTAGATGGGAAGATGTTGAGAAGAACTATATGCACAACCAATGGGCATGGACTAAGGTGGGGGGGGAACAACTGGAGGAATAGGGGTCAGTGGGTGGAGGGGAATAAAGGGAAAAAAATTGGGACAACTGTAACAGCATAATCAATAAAGCATATTTAAAAATGCAAAAAAGAAAAAAATTAGAGAAGCACTTGAAATTGGTGATATGTGTAAAAGGCTAGAGTTAGTACTAAATAACCTAGGCAAATGGATTGGTTTATTTTGAAAGGTAGTAGAGAAATAATGGGGACTTTATGTTGCATTCTGAGTGAAAAGGAATGTGCCAGCTTCCTTCTATTAACTATGGAAGTCCTTGAGGAAGAAGAAGGAATACTAGGAAGGTTAATATGTAGGCAACTGAGGAAAACTTATGGTCAAGAGAGAGGAAAAAGAGAGTTAGGCTTTGTAAGCTAGAGAGACATCAGTGTGAATTCAAATGAACCTCTATGGTATTTGAAATAATTACTGCAAATAGAGGGTCAATATATTAAAGATGTACATGCCTTTGGTAAAACCCTTGGATAAATTAGTTATATTTTTGTCATATTGCTTTATTTTTATTCTAAAGAATAAATAAGTCAGCAGAAAAATATTTAGGTAGGTGGTATGCAGTGACACCATAAGGAAATATATTTGAGGATTTACAATAAACCATGCTCCAAACAAATTATAATCGCTCCCCAGGAGAAAAAAGCAACAACAAAGAAATTATTTCTATCTTTGTTTGGGGCAAGTTGTGTGCACATAATGCATTTGATGAAAACTAATGACAAAGTAGAGGTAGAACTAGTCACAGCAAAATATTTTTAATTTCACAATTGGGTACATGCCAAATGAGTCTGTCTAAAATAGAGGGAAGTCATAACATTTTCCCAAACACATTCCTGGAAACAGTAAGAGCTGACCTTATTATTGTTTTATTTTATTTGTTTGTCTTTTCAATTACAGTTGACATTTAATATTATATTAGTTTCAGATATACAGCATAGTGGTTAGATGTGTATAATTTATGAATTGATCCTTCCTATAAAACTAGTTACACATAGTTATTACAACATTATTGACTATATCTCTTATGCTGTACTTTACATCCTCATGACTACTTTGTAACTGTCAATTTGTACTTCCTAATCTCTTCCCCATTTTTAACCCAGCCCACCAACCCCCTCCCATCTGGTAACCATCAGTTTGTTCTCTGTATCTATGAGTCTGTTTCTGGTGTTTGTTTTTTTTTTTGTTGTTGTTTGTTTGTTTATTTTGTTTTTTAGATCGCACATATAAGTGAAATCATACGGTCTTTGTCTTTCTCTATCTTACTTATTTCCCTTAGTATGATGCCCACTAAGTCCATCCACATTGTCACAAATGGTAAACTTTCATTCTTTTTTTATAGCTGAATAACATTCTGTTGTATTGGGTTGGCCAAAAAGTTTGTCTTTTCTCTAAGATGGCTGTAGTAGCACTTAGTTGTCTTTAACTTCATTCAAAACAATTTTGTTAGATTGTATTGTGACAGCTGTCATATCAGCATGCATTTAAAAACACATCAAAATTGTGAATTTTTGTGTGTCCATTTTAATATTGAAGATGGAAGAAAATACACAACATTTTGGCATATTATACTTTATTATTTCAAGAAAGTAAAAATGCAACTGAACGCAAAAGTAGATTGTGTAGTATGGAGAAAGTGCTGTGACTGACTGAACATGTCAAAAGTGGTTTGTGAAGTTTTGCACTAGAGATTTCTTGCTGGATGGTTCCACAGTAGGGTAGACCAGTTGAAGTTGATAATGATCAAATCGAGATATTAATTGAGAACTATCGACATTATACCACAAAGGAGCCAGCCGACATACTCAAAATATACAAATCAAAAAAGTTATTGGTGAAAATAAAAATAATGTGTCTTTTTATCTTATGGAAAAAACTAAACAAACTTTTTGGCCAACCTATATATATAGTTACCACATCTTCTTTATTCAGTCATCTATTGATAAGAATTAGGTTGCTTCGATATCTTGGCTATTGTAAATAATGCTTCAGTAAACATAGGGATGCATATATCATTTTGAATAGGTGTTTTGGATTGCTTCAGGTAAATACCCAGAAATGGAATTACTGAATCATAAGGTAGTTCTATTTTTAATTTTTTGAGGAAATTCCATACTGTTTTCCCAGTGGCTACACCAATATATAACCCACCAACAGTGCAAGAAGGTTTCCTTTTCTCCACATCCTTATCAACATTTATTTTTTTTGTTGATTTATTGATGATGGACATTTTGTAGTGTAAAGTGTGAGTTAATATCTCATTGTGGTTTTAATTTGCATTTCTCTGATGATAAGTGAGTTGAACATCTTTTTATATTTCTACTGGCCATCTGTATAAGAGTTGATCTATTTTAAAGAAGCCTGTTCTTTGTACCTGGCACCGTGCTAAAGAGTTTACACATGTTAAAACACTAAATCCTCCAGCAACATTGTGAAGTGGCTACTATTTTCTTCATTTTGCAGATGAGAAAATTGAATCTCAAAGGGTTTATGCATCGTGTGCTTAGTTACTACACAGCTATTAAATGATAGGACAGAGATTCTGCCCTGAGTGGGCCTCTTAACTACACAATATATTTCTGTACATTGAGGCCATAACTCAGATGCAAGCTTAACAGGCACTTTGGGCTGTTTAAGCTCAACTCTATGCAGTCAGACATCTTTAGGGTATCCCTTAGGATTAAATTAACCAACTGAATAGGAATAATGAATGTATCCCATAGCAGCTTTTTAACCATCAGCTTTGCATAGCCATGAGAAGCAAAAAATAAGTCATGGGGAATGTAGGGTCCTGGGTTTACATAAATTATTTAATTTATCTGAGTTCTGGAGTCAAAGTTTTGACTAGATTCAATATTTGAGAGTCAGCCTTAAACAGTTGACAATTGAAAAAGATAAAGAAGTCAGGTGAGAGAGCTAATTAGCCCTGATGATTCAAAGATGGAGAATCCCCTTGGCCCCTGGGAATTAGCCTCTCAGTCCCCTTCACAGTGAGATGTTGCATCCTATAGAGAGAAACAAAGGGGTCAGCAAAACAGTAAGGCAAATGCCAAGCTTTTGGGAAAAAAAAATTTTTTTGGAGTCTAGTCTGGATGTAGTGAACATGTGAACATTTGGAAGTGGGGCAGAAATGATGGAGATTTGTAAATGTACAGACCAGAAGAAAAGCCCTTGGAAAAAGCCACCTTTTAGTTGTTTGCCATTTTTTTCTATTGTGCCTAGCCCTTCCTTTTGTTGGAAGGAAAGATTCTCAGGCTTGTTTTTCCAGATCATTCTTTACTTCCATCCTTATTAGCAGCTTCCTAACCCAGGACTGTGTATGAGATGTTTTCAAACAAATAAGATCACAGTCATTAGTGCTGCTGACTTGAATGCTATTAAGCAACCCATTATTTCTTTTTTAAACTCTGGAGAATATGATATATGTATTATAAACCAATATCTTTTTCTTCTTCTCTCTCCTTTCTTTGTTTAAGCTTCCCTGGCTACTCTTAAAACTATACCCACTTTTCCCTACCTGTACAGTTCTTCCTATATTATTGTGTTAAAATACTCATAATCCATTGTGGATTTTATATTTTGTTATAGTAATTTAATCTGTTATGGAATAAACAGGTTCAATTTGTTTACTTCAGTGACCAGCTATGCTGAAGTGGTTTTTTAAAAAAGCCAAGTTTCCTTATGAGAGTTGTAAGCCAAATTCCCTCTGTCCAGATGGCTCCTTCTCCCAAGCCAGGAAAATGTAGAGCCTCTCTATTTCCTACTGATTTGTTTATAGTGGCCCTTGATTGCTATTAATGATCCCCAGCTGTACCAGCTACCTAGCCCTGTCTCCCTTCTGTCTCTTCCACTCTCATTAACACCTCGGGGTTGGTTCCTGCTTCTCAGCTGTCTGATCCTTCTTCACTTCTATGCAAAAGAAACAAAACTTGAATTTCAAGGGCTTTCTAGGAAACTAGAAAAAGAAATTTATTCTGTTCTCAAAGGGGAAAATGACAATCCTGAAACCTGAACAATTCCAGAGAGGGCTTCTTTCCTTCTTTTTTTTTTTTTAAACTTTGTACTCATGCAACCTTATACATGCTCATTTTCATTCACTCTTTAAAAAAGTAATAAGTTCTGAAGCATCTAAAAATACAAAAGACTCATGCACACATCTGTATGTGTATATATGTATATATATCCATTTTAGATTGTGTTTTAGAGACGTTTTAGTATAGTTTTGTCAAATTTATAAGGGTTTTCATTACACAAAGCCCATTTGGACTACCACTCCCTACTTCTTCTTTGTAGGTGCTGTTTATTTTAGATGCCCAAGACACAAACAAATTAATATACCATAGTGTTAGCCAATTTTTATTTTATTCCAAAATGGAATATTTTTGTAGCCTCTGTTTGAAATAGAATGTTCTGTAAAGAAAAAGAAAACAGTAATAGAATGGAGAATCAACTCATCTTTTGTATTTTTAGCATCTAGGTAGAGCACAAAGCATATATAGCTCCATGAATTAATGTGAAGTGAATTAAAGTGGTTTTAACCTTTGGTATTTTCCTGGTTCCTCTTTCACTCTTTTCTCTCTTTCTGCCTTAAATAGTATGCTACATGTTCCTTTTAAAGATTTCTAGAGTGCTCCTGTGTCCTTTAGTGGGATGCTTGATAAAGAGCTAACATCTACAGAACATGTTTGAATTGCTGGGAGTTGTACCAGATACATGCATTCACTCTTTTATTTATCACAAAACCTTTTCAGCTAGACTTTTGAATTATTACAGAAGGAGATACTGAGAGTTTGGGTATAAACATCATCTGGGCAGTTCTTCCTTAAGAAGAATTGAATAAATTCCATATCAAAGTTTTTGTCTCCAAGCAGAAACCCTGAAACTAAAGTGATTCAGGAGGAAGACTCTGTAACCATTGTTTTAGGTTAGTGATTTTCAACCTTTTTCATCTCCTGGCAAACTTATACAAATTGCTAAAATTTTGTGGCACACCAAAAAATTTATTTTCTGCTGATCTGACAAAAATTAGGTATAATTTTGATTCACTCAACTAGACAACTGTTGTTGTGTTGCCTGTTGTCATTTTTTTATTTGACAGTCTAGGGAAAAAAGATCAGTGCTCTGACTAAATAGTCAGGTATTGCATGTTTTTAAAATTCTCGTGGCACACTGGATGAAAATCACTGCTTTCTGGGAAAGAATCGGAGAACTGGGGACAGCAGAGGTAGCTGTTTAACAGCAGCAGCAGGAAAGCCTTGATGTCTCCAGTTGGGAGCAAGTAAGGAGGGCTGCTGGGGTTACATTGACTCAATGATCTCACCTCTTTTTCTTGCTGGGGAAGGAAGAAGAGATTTGCTTTTATTTTCCTCACTGGATGGCAGAAAGAAATTCCCATATAATAGGAATTAAAAATATATAGATATGTTTTAAAGTAAAAAGATTTAAAAGCTCTCTAATAAACTTAAAATACCATAAACTAACATTTATTAGTAAGAAATCTCATAATATGGCCTGCTAAATTATTTTAGAATCTGTAGGCAGTTTTTATGGTATTTTATGACCCAGTTCTTTGATGGCGTTTCTTCATAACTGTGCTAAGATTCAGGCTGCATTGATAGAACATAGACTGGATCATTTGGGGATTATCTTTGCCACTTCGTCTTTTTTTGAGCTTTTGATTTTTTTTTTTTTTTGTTCTAAATTTAATAGTTTCTGTTTAAAACTACCCATTATCAGATAGTTTGTAGTTAGGGCTATGAACAATGAAATCAGAATGTCTTCCAGTGTCTCTCCAGGAGGGTTGTTTGGTTTGTGGGAACACTGGTTTGCTGAACTAATTCCCCTGGTACAGATACACTATCCGAGGCAGCACATGATGGTGTGCTTTAAGTGAACAGATATATTCCAAAATAAAATGAGGACTTGGGGAATTGTCCACATTTAACCAAATAACCAGCTGTGCAAATGCTAAAATACAATTGATCTACTACAGTATTTGAGAATCATGGAGGGTCATTTAGTTCAATACTCGGATGGTTACCCAGCAGGGTTGGAAGCTTTGCAGGTCCAGCTGTGACTGATGTTAGTCTTTACTGGAGGTGATCAAAAAGGCTGACTGGGCCTCTTTTAACACAGCTACTATTCAATTTATGCATCCCTTCCCCTCAATTCCTAGAACCTGTAAATTTCCACCCTAAAACTTGGCAAAGAAGGTTTTTTTTTAGTATATATATATATTCTCTTCAGTTGAATTCTTGCTCCTACAAAGAAAGGACAAAATTGAACATAAAGAATCATGATTAGTATCAAAGAAAAAATAATCTTAGTAAAAAAATATTTTTTTCTGATCTCTTTTTAGTTTATCCCTAATGCTTTAGCCAAATTTACTTTGATGATTTTTGGCCTCTGAAGTCTGTATTCACTTTTTTTCTTCCATATGGATATAAAACTCTTATATTCATCTTTTATACATCACGTTGTTCTATTTTCTTTGTTTTTCTTGTGTATCAGCTCTTATTTTTTTCACTCAGTTCTATTTTAATAAGTTATTCTTGGTAACTGAGATATTGTCCTGATTTATATATTTTGCTTTCTTGCTAGTAAATAAAATAATCCATATAATAATGAGTGGAATCACTTAAAATTATAACAGCATATTTTCATACTATTTAGAATAGAGTTGTATGAACTGTTGTTGAATTATTAATAAAATCCTTTGTTCTTTAGATAAGGGCTCTTATAACAAAAAGAAAAGTATTTCCTTTTGGCTACACATAGCAATTTGAGTTTCTAAAGTGTTTTGAAATAATGATTTGGGACATGCTTACAAAATGTTATTTTGATTCATTTAAAAATAGTTACTTATTCTTTGAAAGAATAGCTTAGGGCTGACATTTCACATTTTTTGATGAGATGCAAGCCAAAAATGAGTCAATTTAAATTATCCTTTGCTTAGATAAATAGCAATTACATCAGAAAATGTTGAAAAATCATACCTCAGCAGAACCTAGAGTTTTATGGAAAGCAGTGTTAGTGTATAAAAGGGTCTAGGTACCAAAGAGTGGATATTAAAACAAAACTATCCAGTGGATGGAAGCTTTTTTCTTTGTAATTGCTTTGGTGGGGTGAGCAGAAAACAGGGTTTTAGTACTTTCTTTTCTACCTAGGCATGGGATTCAATTTCCCATTACTACATCATCTATCTGCAAGTGATTTCTGTGATCCCTTTCCACTCTAAGATTCTATACATTTTAAGAATATTGACAGAAATTGTTTCATAACTCGTAAGTACAAGCCAACTAATCCAATCACACACATCAGACACATGAGTGACCCTCCAGATTTTGCATCACCATAGCCTGAACTTCTGAGCTGAAAAAGTAACTCATTTGATATTACTGAGAAGTCACATTTGGATAAAAATTTTTAATGCATCTTGAACTCTGAATTTCAGGGGCAAACTCTTTAAGTTCAGCTTTATCTTGTTTCATAGCCTTAGAGTTTCAAAAGATAGCCTCTTTCTTAGATGATCGATGTGGAGAACAAGGAATAATAGGCACCGCGATTGCATTCTAAATACTTTGAAGTTAGACTTCTATTTGTATCTCTCATCACTAAGAAGTACAATGCATATTCAGAGCAATGTTCATTAACTAGATTTCAAATCCTGTGTCTGTTTCTTCATGAAAGGAAAATTTAATTTAATTCATATAGTCACTAGAATGCTTAGTATCGTCAAGTTACAGACCGTCCTTTGTCTTATTTTGTGAGGGTGGAACACTTGTTATACTGACATCATTGTTCTATTTTTTGCAATATCTAGCATGCATGATCAGTACTTTTAGAACACCAGTAAATGTTTGATGAGTCTGATTGAATTAAATTGCCCTCTGATAATAAGTGGATAGATGAAGAATAATTATGCTACCCACCAAGCTACATTTGTTCTGTCATTTTTGGACGACATGGGCCAAATTTTCTATTACCTTGACTTTGAATTTGTAACCTAATACTAGGCCAGAGACTAGGTTGGTGTTTTTGAATAGTTTAATTCATGTTAATCTTGGGTAAAACTGATAGCAACTTAAATTTAATTCTTTTGGAAACCAAGATTTTGACCCTTGCCTTCTGCTGCTCAGCTCTCTTCTGATAAATTTGGCTTCTCTCTGACACCTATAACTAATTAGTTCAGTTAGCTATTTAAATAGACCACCTCCACAAAACAATTCAACCTTTCCAATTGAAAACTTAATAAACAAGTACATGTTTCTAGGTTAGGAAAAATATTAGATAAAATAAAAAGGAGGATAAGTCTGGGCAGTGATTAGAGACAGGGAAGGAAGTTGCCAAAAAAGAGGGGAGGGTGAGTATAAACTAAAAAGTCCAGTTGAAAGTCATCATGCAAAAAAGGTCGGAGGAAGAAGTGTCATAAAACATCTCAAGACTAGGTATATCAGAGTGGAATATAGTGGATGTGATACAGAGAGATCTGATTAAGATTGCTGGAGAGAAGTAGGAGGTGCCATAGGAGGAGTTTGCTGAGGCAATGGGAAGCAGTTTAGGATGGGGGCTGAGGAGCTGACTGCCTCCAGAGCCAATGGAAATAAAAAGAGGGCTGGCACTTTGGCTCGTGGGTTTTCATACCTCCTGAGCTGGCTCTCTCTCAGGCTCTGGTTCAGGCTTAGGCTCAGGCTCACTCTCAAGCTCGCTCTCAGGCTCTTCTTCCTCAAGGATATCAGGATGATGGTGCTGCAGCTGCTTGTGTTTCCCAACAGATGGTATTTTGGATGGGAAGAAACTCTTGGCACAGTCTAGGACAGGCTGGCCTGGCAGAAGGTGGCTGGTTTATTCTTTGGGCATTCTAGAGGTGACAGGCTCTGAGGCAGCAGCCTGCTATTTTTCTGGAATTGTGTAGCTTTTGTGTATTATGTTGTTTTAGTTTGTAAACTAACCCTATAGAATCTAACAGGGAAAATGGAGAAGCCAGGTGTTAGAGTTTGGCCTTAATTGATAGGCTTAAGCGATTAAAGCTGTGACTTAATAGGCTTAAGTAACTGCTTTTGAATAAAGACTCCTTTCCTTTGTCCCCAGATCTTGTGCCTCTGGAATTTTTGCCTAGATTGTGGTGGTGGGCAGCAAGATCCCAGCTTGCTGTTCAGTAACAGATGGAGTAGTGAAGCACATCCACGCCTTCAAATTACTGCAAGAAAATGAAGGCTAAAATAAAAAAAGATAAGACAAACACTGAACATACTTTCACTGATAACTAGAATATATGAAGCCATAAGCCCCTAGCAGAAATTGACTGATAACAAGGCGTGTTGTTGCTAAAACCAATTATAAGGAGCAAAATATAGTTAATCTTTTTATGACTAAATGTAATTAGATTTGCTTTATAAATAAGGTAGCATATGTTATGGAAAAGTTAAGACATTTGTGTAAATTGCATCAGGGCTTACATTATTGAGAAAGCAAAATTATGGGAGAAATAATGATTGGCTATGCTAAAATAACAAAAAGACTTCCATATGTAATTAGAACCCAATTTAGATATTGATATAATTTACACTATAGTTCGTGTTGCCTTCTAAGAATTTATTTTAAAAGTTTTGCTATAAATTGGTATTTAAAAAATATTTGGCTGGGTAGCAATTGTGTTTACCTTATTTCTTGTTATGAGCTTTTGTTGACTGTGAGGATAGTAAGAAATTAGAAAAAATTTTTGACAAGTGGAATGGGGAAACTGACAAATAGCTGAATGAACTGGCTGAGCAATTTGCAGACAGGTGCAGATGGTCACTGTGGTGCCCCAAGTGCCTGGCAGGGGGGCAAAGCTGAGAAGAGGAGGACTTCATCCGAAGGGCACCTCTCCTCCCCTGGGCTTTCCTCCCTGGAGATAACATCTAGGCCTCAGTTGTGTTTCAGCTGCAGGCCCAGTAAAACAGCAAAACCAGACAAGTGACTCCACACTCACCTTGGGACCAGCTGTATTAAATAATGACTCCTGCCCTGGTGCCGACCACACCCTGAGGGGACACACTTGGAAAGCCAATGAAGATGCTATTGAGATCCTCCCCTGGGGCCTCTCCTGAGCTCTCCACCCTTAAAAGCTTTTAGGATAAAGAAGGGCCTGGGGCCCTCTCTCCCTCCCCTTCCCTGGAGTACCCAAACACCTTATCCTACCCCTCCTCCCCATTCAAGACATGCACCTCCTAATCTCTGGGGTACCCACGGACCTTGTAACTGGGGCAGCAATGGGTAGCAACAGCTTGTCCTGGGCGGATCCCCTGAACCTGTTCCCAAAACTCCCCTTTCCTCTGACTTCCCAGTGAGCTAAAGCGGTTCTCCAAAGCTCCTTTCTAAGCCCTTCTATTGCTTCTTCTGAACTAAGCCCTTCCTCGTTTTATTGTTCCAGCTTTAATAAATCTACTATCAAAGTCACCTGGACTCATGTAGTGCAATCCTTCCTATTCGAAGTCAAGAACCCACACTACCAGCCAGCCCCAGGAAGATCCACAAAGGGCCAGGTCCCATATCCAATAACAGTTGTAACTCAGTAATAATTGAAATTGTTCTGTGGTATAACTTGGGGAAATTTTTCATTTTATACTTGGTATTTATAAACCATTTATTTTAAAACAAAAGATCTTTTTAAACTTGGCACAGTCTGAGGAAAATGGAGAGTTTAGTACAATGAACTAGGCTATTTATTTGTAATTAGTATTCTCTCAATTATACAATTTTCATAGTCAACAACTTTGCTAAATTACTATAATTCCTTTTCTTCCTTCAAATTCTATTCCCTTTAAACGTTTCCAGTGGTAAGGAAAGTTACAAGTAAGAAATATAATCTATGATATCAACGATAAGGTTTTATTTTATTGTATTACATTGTTATGTACATAAAAAGAAATACATTATTCCCAGCACTGGTATTATATTAGTAGGATTCTTTAACACTGTAGGAAAGAGGCACACAGGAATTACCTTTGACAAGGGAAGCTTATTAAGTTTATATGGAAATATTGGGTTGAAAGTTCCTCTAAGATTCTCATGTACTGCCCCTTTACTAGAACTGAAACCATAACTGAGTATTATCTAGGATCTAAAAGGAATATGAGACATCTTTTCATTTAATTTTTATGTTTCTAAAGAAAATGATTTGACTGGTTTAGTTTATTGTCTTTCAATACGCAACAACTTTATTAGGTAAGCTTTCATACCAAAACCCCTCCAAGTTGGTTGGTCTCACTTCCAATGTGTTTTTCTTTTACTAGCACATTCATTGTTGCTAAAATCACTTGTGGCCAAAACCAGGCTTGATTTCACACAATATACATTGGTTACTTTCCTTAAATGGATATTGTGGGCTTGGAAGTCACCTGAGGATACATGGGTCTCCTCCAACATGTCTAGTAAAAATGCCATTAGGATCATTTTTTAAAAAATCCTTATCAGAGGATATAATTTTATTGATTTTAGAGAGAGATAGAGAGGGAGGGACAACACTGATCAGTTGCCTCCCATATGGGCTCCAACTGGGGATCAAACCTGCAACCTAATGTATGTGCCCTGACAGGGAATTGAACCTGCAAACTTTTGATGTATGGGCTGATGCTCCAATCAATTGAGTCACCTGGGCAGGGCAGGATCATCTTTCATATTTAAACTAGTTAACAGAATTAAATTAGGTATGTTCATATTTAAATTAGAAAATGTGGGAATGAATGGATTCAGGAAAAATTATTTTATGTTAAAGTACTAAAATCCAAATGTTTTCATATCAAGAGACTAGTTTTCAATATACTTTTCTTCCTTGAATGTATAGCATATATGAAGGAGTTGGCAGGTATTGTTTCATAAAAATTAAAATTTCAGAGCTTATGATATGTGTGATCTGGAGGCTTAGCTGTGAAATACATGATGTATAGAAAGCAGAATTTATCAGCTTTGTGGATTTCCAGTGATAACTCATGGATTGTGAGTGTGGAGAAACCTTCCCTAAGTTTGAGTTCAGTTTTACTACTATAAACAACAACAAAAAAACACCTATTCTTTTTGTTAAAAAGGGATATTGATAGAGAACAGAACAAATGTAAACTACTGGTTTTCTTCCACTCGCTTTTGCTTTTTTAATGGGCTATCTTACGAGGCAGGGAGCAGGAAACAAGTGATACACTACATTTGGGGGTGAGGTGGCCAGTAAAATAGTAGTGGCGGGGGAGAAGCTCCTTGGATAGTTCAGCAGTCTCATAAAACAGAATTCTACAAGGAGTTGTCAGAGTCAGCTGTCACATCCTGAAAGAGTCTGTGTGCTCTGGGAGGAAGTTTCTAGCAGGTTTAAAAGAGGGTTTTGACACACAAGTCACAAAAAGTGTGGAGCTTAACACTTCCACTTAGTCACACCAAATTAAAAACAGAGGACTGGGGAGAGGTAGCTTGGCAACTCTAAAATATGTAGGAACAAGAGGTTAATTATTGAACTTCTCTGACCATCTGCACATATGTTTAAAGGTTGAGAGAAACAGTAGGTTGTATTATTTTGATGACTACAGAAGAAATGCTCTCATGCATTTATAGGATGTGGAAATGAAGCTGATATTTATGGCAGGTTATTATATGTGTCATACTATATGGAAGTGCTTTTTCTATATCACTTATAATCAATCCTCAGCACATTTTTGTGTTGTTTTTTATCATCATAACTTACATTGATGAGAAAACGAGCCCAGAGAGATTAACTGATTTACTTAAGGCCCCGTAGGTAGTAAGAAGCCCATCTGGATTGAGACACAAAGCTGAGTAATTTAAAGGCTCAACGTGCCTTCAGGGACTTGGAAAATATTATTACTTACTCTTGTTCTAGGAGCAATGTGAAACTCACGAATGGATTTAGTGTAGAGAACTGCTTGCTAATTTAAAGGATGTTAAACAACTTGTAATTAAAAAATTAGTGCCTCTTTTACTTATTTACTTGTTTGACAACCCCTTCCTTGAAACAATGCCATGGATATTCAGTGTGTGGCAGAATAAAACACACAAAAAATAGTCACAGTATCTACCCTCAATAAGGAGAGATGAACATATAAATGCAAATTCCTATATCATATAAAAAGAGCTCTAACAAAGGAACATCAGATAAAAGTACTAGTTCCATTGGATGTTATTCATCTAAATTTTTTTTTTATATTGAGGCAAATTTTATATACAATAAAATGTACATATCTCAAATGTACCATGTAATTAGTTTTGAAAAATATATGTACCTCAGTAACCAATACCTAAAGACATAGGACATTTTCATCATCCTAAAAAGTCCTCTCATACTCTCTTCTAGTTGTTCCTCATTCCTTAGCAACAATTTTCTAAATTTCTATCATCATAGAATTTCAACCTGAACTTCATACAGATGAAATCAGTTAGTTTTTTTTTTTTTCTTTTCAGTCTAACTTCTTGCTGTTATCATTGCATTTTGGAAATTTGTCCATTATTGATTTTTATCTATAATTCCTTTTTTATTACATAGTAGTATTTCATTGTATCAATATACCATAATTTGCTTATCTATTCTCCTGTTAATAGACATTTGGGTTGTCTCCAGGTTTGGGCCCATTTATTGTTATTTGATATACAGCTCCTTAAATAGAGCACCAGTCTTCAAATATATATGGTTATGCCAGTTATTTATTAATTCATTAATTTATTCATTATATATACAAATACAATTATCATTAACCAATTTCTCAATGCATTATATTGATGCTCCTTGACTTATGATGGGGTTATGTCCCTATAAACCTAATGTAAATTGAAAATATCTTAAATTGAAAAGCACTTAATACATTTAACTTAACAAAAATCCTAGCTTAGCTTCATCTACCTTAAACACTTTCAGAACACTTATGTTGGCTAATAGTTGGTCATCGAATATACTGTAGAGTATCAGTTGTTTACCCTCACGGTTATGTCAATGACTGGAAGCTCTGGCTTCCTATCACTGCCAAGCATCACAACGAGAGTATGTACCACATATTGCTAGCCTGGGAAAAGACAAAAATTCAACATTCAAAATACAGTTTCTACTGTCTGTATGTTGCTTTCACAACATTGTAAAGCTGAAAAATGGTCAATTGAACCATGATAAGTTGGGGACCATCTACATACATTTAGGGTACAATTTTTTTTTGTTATTGGCAGTGGATATATGTTCATATTTTTAATAGTTTTCTTGGTATTTAACTTTTTTTGTTGATATCTTGTCAGATATGATTAGACTTTCATTGATTTTACTTTGTAATGTGGTCAGTGAGGCTCTTATACTAGAATGAATAATAATGTAATCCTAGCCACTTGTCCATTTTATGTAGGTTTAATTTAGTTGAAACTGGATGACACAATTTATAAATTCACTTGGTTAAAATTGAGTAATATGATCTATAAATCTTCTGGTGCAAATGAAGACTACAACATGCATCAATAAGATTAAAACAGATACATAAGGGAAGGGACCTCTGTCTCATTTGCCATAATTGTAGGTGTGTCCCATGCTTTTCTCAGGATAGCTGAATATTGCAGGTGACGTGAACATCTGATATAGGTACCGTCCTAATGAGGGGACTAGTGTCAATCTGCATATTAAAATCTTATGAAGCTTAAGTCTTTATGTTTTCTCTTTTAAATATAAAATATAATGATAGCATTAGAAATGGTAATATTTTCTATACTCACACAGTGGCTTGGTTTACATACATCCTGGGGTGTGTGCACTCCACTTTGTAGACCCCTGATCTAGAGCACACATTAGTGCAAAAATTGTGGATCAGCTAGCAGTCAGAACACTTATTTTCTAATTATATCACATTTTCTGACTCACTGTAGAATACTATACCTGTCACTCCATGTCTCTGAACCCTGTTTGTAAGTAAGGCATTTGGACTACCTCAGTTCTAAGATCTTCCTGGATCTAACATAGTGTGATGTTGAATTCCTTATGTCCTTGGGTCCTTTTCACCATCTCAGGAAGCCCATCTTCTCTTAATGTGATGTCTGTCCTGTTATAGCGATGCCCTTTAATAGCCTTTAAGATAATATTGAAGGCTAGTCTCTCACATGTCCTTTTTCCCCTTATAGTGCGGCACACCTGAAGCCAAGCTGTATTGACTCCGTCTTTCCCTTGGATCCTTCAGCTGCGAAGAGAGGGGGGGTCTGCTGCATGGGCAACAGCAGACTCTCCATATCACCCTGCCCAGGCTCTGTAGCTTCAGCTTCACTGGAGAGGACACTCCAGCGTCATCGCAAGATGTCGATTCAACACGGGAGGAGACAGATACCGTGTCACTCCCGAGTTGGACTGCACAACCATTCTCGGCGGTGCAGATAGACTCTTAAGAAGCTACACCATCGTCTCTCGAGACGGACGGCTGCCGACGAGTGTAGCTAAATGTAACATTCCAAAGACTCCCAGCAGATGTTCTCCCAGGTGTTGTATGTAGGAGTCTATGAAGAACAAACCCAGGGCCATCCAACTGGTAAGATACTGAGGCAAATGTCCAAAAGTCAAAAATGAAAAAAAGACATGTTCCTGTAGCATATACTCACTGTCCTAGAAAGAGTTGGTAATAATTGTAGAGCACTTAGAAGCAGGCATATGTGGGAGACTGGTATGTATGGTACAAAGTGCTGTAGCCACTGAGTGGAGCCTGGACCAGAAGTATAGACCTGTAAGACTTAACCAGCTGGCAAAATGTGCCCCACATACCAAGCTGCCAGTCCCACATTCCAGGGGGTTTTATAACTAGAATAGGAATGCAATGTACTCTTTGAAGCTGATGAACACTGCTTGCTCTGTGTAGCCCCAAATTCTTATCAGTAGAATGTGAAAACAGAGGAGATTTCCAGCCAAGATGGAGGCCTAGACGGACACGCTCCATATAACTCCACAACTAAGAAGGAATACAACTACCGCAAAACCAGTAATAACCAGAAGTTCCAGAAAATAAATGGAAATTCAATGTATGAAGTTATAAAGAGGTGGTGCTTGTCCAGACAGGTAGGAGGGGTGAAGCAGGGGTGGAGAGGTCAAGCTGTGCTGGTGGCAGTGGCAGCGGTGACAGTGGTGGGACAGCAGTAAGTACAGACACCCGGATTTAAGGGGAGGCGAGAAGTGCCTGGGGAGCACCCCTGGCTGCAGACCAGACCTGTCAGCTTGTGATTCCAACGACAGGGAAGGCCGGCCCCCCATTGCCTTGGACTGTAAGGCCCGGAGTGGGTGCAGACAGAGGAGGAGGCTCCCAGTTTCTCAGTGGAGAGTGAATGGCAAGAATCCATTTTGGACCACCACCCCCACCCCCACAGAAAATGCCACTGCGTGGTGAGAAGGGCCGCTCAGTTGTGATGAGTGCACAGGGCTCCGCCCCCTATAGCGTAGGAGGTGTGACAGACCCACCCAGGAAGCAAAAAATAAACACAAAACTGTCAGGATGGCACAGATCATGATAGAGATCCTGGTGACACAGCTGGCCAGACAGCAAATATCTAATCTAATGAAGCAGCAGACAGGAAATCTTTCTGAGGCACAGTTCAGAGCTTTGGTTATAAAAATGCTTACAGACCTAACAGCAGATATTAAATAAGGTGGGGAAGGAATGAAGGCTAGTCCTGCTGAAATGAGCAAAAACACATATGAAACTAGTGGTGAGGGAAAGAAAACCAGGGATCAAATCTACAAATTGGAACATAAGGAAAGAACAAACAGTCAACCAGTGCAGAAAGAGGAAACAAAAAGTGAGGAAAATGAGGAGAGGCTTAGAAACCTATGGGACAGCTATAAGCGGGCCAACATACAAATTATAGGGTTGCCAGAAGGTGAAGAAGAAGCACTAGAAATTGAAAAATTATGTGAAAAAATAATGAAGCAGAACTTAGGCCCTAACTTGGGGAAGGAAATAGACTTACAGGTCCAGGAAGCACAGAGAGTTCCAAAAAAACTGGACCCAGGGAGAACCACACCAAGACACATTATAATCAAAATGTCAAAAATTAAGGATATCTGGAGCAATTTACAGATTCAATGCAATCCCTATTAAAATACCAATGACAGACCTAGAACAAATACTCCATAAATTCATATGGAACCAAAAAAGACCCCGAATAGCAAAAGCAATCTTGAGACAGAAGAACACAGCAGGAGGAATCATAACACCAGATATCAAACAATACTACAAAGCCACTGTAATCAAAACAGTCTGGTACTGGCATAAGAACAGACATATAGATCAGTGGAACAGAATTGAAAGCCCAGAAATAAACCCAGGCCTCTATGGTCAACTAATCTTTGATAAAGGAGGAAGGAACATAAAATGGAGTGAGAAGAACCTCTTTAACAAATGGTGCTGGGAGAACTGGATAGGGACGTGCAAAAAAATGAAACTAGATCACCAACTTACACCACACATGAGAATAAACTCAAGATGGATCAAAGACTTAAATGTAAGCCGTGACACCATAGAAGTCCTAGAGGAAAACATAGGCAAGAAAATATCAGATATCTCACGTAACAATCTCTTCACGGATACATCTCCTAAAGCAAGAGAAATAAAGGAAAAAATAAATAAATGGGATTACATCAAACTAAAGAGTTTCTGCTCAGCAAAAGAAAACATCAGCAAGATGAAAAGGAAACCAACCATATGGGAAAACATATTTGCCAATGATATCACAGACAGGGGACTGATTTCCAAAATATATAAAGAGCTGATACGACTCAACATCAAGAAAGCAAACAACCCAATTAAAAAATGGGCAAAGGACCTGAACAAACACTTCTCCGAAGAGGATATACAGAAGGTCCATAGACACATGAAAAAATGCTCAACATCATTAGCCATCAGGGAGATGCAAATAAAAACCACAATGAGATACCATTTTACACCAGTCAGAATGGCCATCATCAACAAATCAACAAGCAACAAGTGCTGGTGAGGATGTGGAGAAACGGGAACCCTACTGCACTGTTGGTGGGAATGCAGACTGGTGCAGCCACTATGGAGAACAGTATGGAATTACCTCAAAAGATTAAAAATGGAACTGCCTTTTGAACCAGCGACTCCACTACTAGGATTATACCCCAAGAATCTTGAAACACCAATTCAAAAGAACTTATGCACCCCTATGTTCATTGCAGCACTGTTTACAATAGCTAAGTGCTGGAAACAACCTAAGTGCCCATCTGTAGATGAGTGGATCAAAAAACTGTGGTACATTTACACAATGGAATACTATGTAGCAGAAAGAAAGAAGGAACTCCTGCCATTTGCAACAACATGGATGGAACTAGAGAGAATTATGCTTAGTGAAATAAGCCAGGCAAAGAAACAAAAATACCATATGATATCACCTAATACAGGAAACTAAAGAACAACACAAACAAAGGAACTAAATAGAACAAAGAGCAGAATAGCAGTCAATAGGGGGGAGGGGAGAGGGAGAGAAGGGGGATAAGTAAGGGAAGGGTTTAGTCAAAGAACCTGTATAAAAGACTCATGGATATGGACAACGGGGAGGGATATGATTACGGGAGAGGGGGTGGGTTTGGTGGGGGAGAGAAATTAGGGGAAAAGGGGACAACTGTAATTGAAAAACCAAAAAAAAAAAAAAAAAAAAAATTAAGGATAAAGAGAGAATTTTAAAAGCAGCAAGAGAGAAGAAGAGAATTACGTACAAAGGGGTCCCACTAAGACTATCAGCTGATTTCTCAAAAGAAACTCTGCAGGCAAGAAGGCACTGGCAAGAAATATTCAAAGTAATGAAAAGCAAAAATCTACAACCACGATTACTCTATCCAGTGAAGCTGTCATTCAGAATAGAAGGGCAGAGAAAGTGCTTCCAGGACAAAGAGAAATTGAAGGAGTTCATCAGATCCAAACCACTGTAATATGAAATGTTAAAGGGACTTGTTTAGGAGAAAGTGGATCAAAACTATGAACATTAAAATGAAAACTGTATCACAACAACCAACAGCAGAAGCTAAGGAACTGGAACAAAGGCAAACTAAGTAGGCAACAAGAGTGGGAAAAGAATTATAGGTATGAGAAAGTTTATGGGGGGAGTACAGTGGGGAGGGGAAGGGAGGAAAAGGAGGGAGATGGTACAGAAATTAAGAAGCATAGTAGGAGGGAGTGGAGTAGACAGGAAGATGTAGAGAAGAACTATATGCACAACCAATGGGCATGGAATAAGGTGGAGGACAACTGGAGGGAGGGGTGTCACTGGATGGAGGGGAACAAAGGGAAAAGAAATTGGGACAACTGTAACAGCATAATCAATAAAGTGTATTTAAAAAAGAATGTGAAAACAAAATGTTTAAGTAGAAAGAGACATCTGGAGTTCTCTGATATGCCTTGGCACCTCATAGTCTTGCTACCTATCTCCCTATGTTGATTTATGCTTCCCTTTGTTCTCACTCTCAACCATTTGGTGGAGGTCTGCATACTTACCCCATGCATTTCTGCACATAGTAAACTCAGTAAAAACGCTGACTGAGAGAAGAGTGGTTAGTGATCTCCTCTGAGAGACACTCACCCTTCTCTCTCCTCAGAGAACATGTTTCTGAATTAGTTCTTTCGTCCATGTGAAAGGATCTGCAGGTTACCTCCCAAGTGGCATCCCAGAAGAGGGACCAGTGAGAGACTTGCCAGAGAACCTCTCAGGTATAGTCACAGCAGGTGTTTTATCTAATTGTTTCTTTGGCCAGGACTTAGTTCTCTTTCTGGTGGTAACTAGAATACTAATAGTAAAGAGAAAGCTTAGCAGTGTTTAGAAGATCGGTATAATAGCTAGCAATTAAGAGTACTTGGAATTTTCATCATCTTATCACTAAATGTTTAAATTACTAACTTTAGCAAAATAAGGGTAACTACTTAATTCATTCAAGAACTATTGAAAAAGGAAAAGAAGGGTAAAATAAGATTTGAAATAGAAGCTAAGTTGGATTTTGGTTGAATTGAAAGTCAGGCTGCAGGACAGGAGCTTCATCTTGTAGGTAATGAAAACCATCAATACCTTTTCAGTTGGTTAAGATCTACTTGTTAACCATGTTTAAGACTATGTGTAAGATGAAAGGTAGGAGTTAAAAAATAAGTATACCTAGAGGAGATCAGACATGTAGTGGTGGAAGTGTGTGAAGTGGAAAAAATGAGATAGGTCTGGAAGTAAAAAATATATACAAAATGATGATTGATTGATTCTAGGGAGAAAGAAAGGGAAAGTCTCAAAGATGATACTGAGATAGTTTAAAACTTACTTCCTCTGACTTTAATGCATTAATTAAATACTGAATTAAATGCATTTATTATAAGTATATGTAGTTATATCATCTGTATATATAAGTTTTTTCATTCAATTCCACATATTAGTGAAGTCATATATTTGTCTTTCCCTTACTGACTTATATTTTACTTAAGTTTCTCCAGGACCATCCATGGTGTTGTAAAGGGTAAATTTTTCTTTTTTTTTTTTTTATGTCCAAGTAGTATTTTAGTGTGTAAATATCTCATGGTTTGATCTTCTGGTCAGGGCACATCAGAGAAGGAAAACTCTGACTCCAAAAAACCTCCGCTGCCTTGCGGCATACCTCTTCAGGGGAAAGGCTAAGGGAGTAAACCCCGACAGAAAATCCGGAGCCGGAGTCCCTAAGGCGGTTTGACGTTGTAGTCAACACCGGCAACTCCTGCGGCGCACCTGAAACCAAGCTGTATTGACTCCGTCTTTCCCTTGGACCCTTCAGCTGCGAAGAGAGGGGGGGTCTGCTGCATGGGCAACAGCAGACCCTCCATATTACCCTGCCCAGGCTCTGTAGCTCCAGCGTCATCGCAAGATGTCGATTCAACACGGGAGGAGACAGATACCGTGTCACTCCCGAGTCGGACTGCACAGCCATTCTCGGCGGTGCAGATAGACTCTTGAGAAGCTACACCATCGTCTCTCGAGACGGACGGCTGCCGAACGATATATAAGTGTATGCATGTATTTTTATCACTTAAATTCTACCAAAGCTAAATTTTCTGATGGAGAGGTATTATTCCTCAGCAAGAGAACCATGAGGAGCATACTAATAAAAAAACATAAAGGTTTGCTCTCATTGTATTTTTCCACCCCTCTGGCAATGCTATAATGAGGAGCTATTAGTATTTTAGTTGTCACTAGCTACTCATGCAAACTATATTAATTTTGTTGAAAATGGTCATTAGGAAAGTTAATTATTTTTAAAGTGCTAACTGATAATTGTGTCAGTATTATGATTTCATTAATTATTATTCCTTTCCATTAATTATATATAATTACTTAATTCCTAAAAGCAGATGATTTTTGTTTTGCCATGCTGTTCACTTCTGTTAATTTGGATTACCAGATAATCCTTTGTACTAATGCAGAACCATACACTTGAGTGTTTAGAGTAAACTTGATAAACATTAATTTGTTAATCTTAATGACTTCTTGGTATAAAAATAAAAAAAATTTTTTTTAGTCACCATCAAGTAGAAAATTGAGTAGTATCTGAATAAACAAAGATAATGAAACCACATATAATGCTGGATAATCCATGGGGATTAGTCCTTTTCCTCAATAAAGAAGGCAAATAAATCATACCTGAGATACAGAATTAAATTATCCTGCTTCTCTTGTAAATAAAGAAACTTAAAGATCACAGTTTTAATGTAAAGAGGAAATAAATAAATATAGACAAATAAACATAAATCAAGTAGAGGGAGTCTTCTTTATATTCATATTTTATGACTATATGAACAAATTGAAATTTATTTGCAGATTGATCCAATTTTGGGACACAGTGTGATTCAATTTGTTGCACCTTGTAGATACAAACAAATGTGCATGAAATAATTTAATATTGTGCTATTTTCAGCTTATCTGTCTTTAGTAGTTCCATAAGTTATTCAAAACAGTATGTTTCTTTCCTTTTCTTATACTCTAATCCCTACTAGACACATTTATTATCATTTCAATTATACTTGCAAATATCTCTTTTCTCTCAAGATATGACCATCAGCATTTTATATAATAGTAGCCTGGAAGAAAATGCTTCAGAAAACAGAGTAGTGAACAATTCACCATGAAATAAATAAAGTGGTTTAGCCTTATATTTCCTGCCACTGTATTATGTTAGAACATATTTCAAAGATCATTATATATGCTCCTGATAAACACTGTAGCAAAAGAAACAACTATACAAATATAATAATTTTATTTAAATGAGTAGTTGACTTTAGCTTAGGTCAAATGAACATAGAGAATTGTTTGCTAATTAAGTAACAATGGTAGAATTGTGAATTAAAAACTCACTGTTTTCATTTGTTAAGGTCAATAAATCTCAGTGTTACTGATTATCATATAAGGAAGTCACCTTGCTTAAGATAGATGAATGACATTCATCATAAAAAGATGAGCTGTTCAATTCTATTAAAAAGCACCTAGGTAAAAGGCAAGTAAAATAGTTTATTTCTTATTTTTTTAAAGTTTTAAGAACAATATGCTTTATTGATTATGCTGTTACAGTTGTCTCAATTTCTTTTCCCTTTGTACCCCTCCATCCAGTGACACCCCTTTCTTCAGTTGTCCCCCCCCTTAGTCCATGCCCATTGGTTGTGCATATAGTTCTTCTCAACATCTTCCTACCTACTCCACTCCCTCCTCCTATGCTTCTTAATTCCTGTACCATCTCTTTCCCTTTCCCCCCTTCCCCCTCCCCGCTGACCTCCCCCCATAATGTTCCCCATACCTATAATTATTTTCCCACTCTCGTTGCCTACTTGGTTTGCCTTTGTTTCAGTTCCCTAGCTTCTGTTGTTGGTTGTTGTGATACAGTTTTCATTTTAATGTTCATAGTTTTGTTCCTCTTTCTTCTAAACAGGTCCCTTTAACATTTCATATAACTAAAATAGTTTAGTTCTATGCACAATGATACAATTACTTAGAATAAAGAGGAGAAATGAAATTGAAGGGAAATAAACAGGTTGGTATAGGAAAAAATGCATTAGATAAAATAATGTTTGTTTGGAAGTGTTTTCTAATTGTAATATAATCTATTGAACTTGTTATTTTATTTAAACAATATTTAATTTATTTACTTTTCGAGAGAGGAGGGAGGGAGAAATAGAGGGAGAGAAATATCTATAGGTTGCCTCTCGCATGCCCCAAACTGGGGACCTGGCTGCAACACAGGCATGTGCGTTGACTGGGAATCAATCTGGCGATCTTTAGATCCTCAGGGTGGTGCTCAATCCACTGAACCACACCAATCAGGGCTAATTTATTATTTTAAATCATTAGATGTAGGTCCTATTCCTAATTTGGCAAATTAAGTAGCAGGAAGATCTTGGGCAAGTGTCTTATTTTCTCTTGGTCTAAATCTGCTTCACTTGAAAGTAATATAATTTGACTAGATAATATCAAAATGCTATTTTATTAAAGTTCAATTAATATGTAGTGGTTTAAATGTGTTAAATAGCACACAATTAATTAGGTAAAATGAGAATTCTAGATCCAGATCCATTGAAAAATTATCTACAGGGGTTAATTTTTTTTCAGCTCTGTACATTTCTGTAAGTTTAGTTTGAGCTCTTTATTCATGATGACGTTTAAAAAAATGTAGGCACATGTGAGTGATTTGCCATCTACATTTTAAAAAGTTAGATTAATTTTAGAGATTCTAAAAAATAAGACCAGGTGTTTAAAGTGATGAAGGTTTCACTTCTGAACTTTGTTATTTCTTTATCTTTATCCCTACAGAGCATAACATATTTTGGTGTAAAATACAAGATTACTTAGAAAATATGACTGGATTTCATAGAATTGATATGATTTCCCTGGAGTCATAATTATCACAAAGAAATCTCTGAAAAAAATACAACAGTTATATTTTTTTCTCCTTTACATATTTAGAAAATGGGTGTTTATTATTTTTTTGCATGGAGTTACCCTATAATTCAATATACTGAAATTTTGCATTGCAGTTCTCCATTTTTATAGACAAATACCAAATAAGGAAGTTTTCCAGGGCATACACAATAGCTCAAATTTTGAGTCACATCCATCCAATGAAAAGAGAGTGAACTTCTGTTATTTCCCAAGCCACGTTTTTCTTCACCTGTTATTTTTCTAGCTAACACCACCTTAAAATGTAGGCTAAAATACTTAAACCTAATGCTGATTATTGTATCAATTTATTGTTATTTGTATTTTTATCAACTCCTTTTAAAGTCTAGCAAGGGATTCCTAAATACCATTATTTGAAGGCAATTGGGCTAGTCCTGAATAATACTAGCATTCTTTTTCCTTCAGGTGAAATTTACAATATGAAAGAGAAGACAAAAGAATGTCTCATATAATATGATGCACTTTTTAGGAAAGAAAGGTCATATAAAGACAAGATTTGTAGTCAGAGAAATAGAATTAATACAAACTTTAGCAAATACCATTTAGTCTCTTGTGACCATACTCTTTAAACTCTTTTTGGGAAAAATGATAGAATCAGGCTGATACTGATAAGGTGGCAAAGCCAATATACATTTCTGGAGAGAACCAAAGCTTGTGGAAAAACAGTTCCCATTTCTTTTTATATCTTACTTCAGCAAAATTAAAAATTTCCAAGTCATGTAATTATGGTAGCATTACCAGAGGGTGGCAGAATTAGTTCTGGAAATGTATTATAGTACCATTATTGTAAGTGACAAACCCTGACCCATATCTATAATCATAAATAAGAGTTTATTTGGGCATTTGCTAAGACACCAAAGTTCAGATCAATAAAAACTAATACGTGTGACCAAAAGCTATTAATTAATCAGAGTAAGGTCATCTGTGGCTAAAGAATAATTTTGGTGGCAGAATCTTTTTTCTCTTCAAAAATATCTTACACCCTGGCTGGTGTGGCTCAGTGGATTGAGCACCAGCCTGAGAACTGAAAGGATGCTGGTTTGATTCCCTGTCAGGGCACATGCCTGGGTTGTGGGCCAGGTCCCCAGTTGTGGGCATGTGAGAGGCAATTGATTGGTGTTTCTCTCCCTCTCTTTCTCCCTTCCTTCTACTGTCTCTGAAAATAAATAAATAAAATATTTTAAAAATATATCTTACTACGGCCCTGGCCAGTGTGGTTTGATTCCTGGTCAGGGCACATAACTAGGTTGTGGATTCAGTTCCCAGTCAGGGCAAGTACAGGAAGCAAACCAATTGATGTTTTTCTCTTAAATTGATGTTTCTCTCTTGCTCTCTCTCTCTCTCTCTGACTCCCTTCCTCCCTCTCTAAAACTCAATAAAACAAAGAAATAACCTAAAAAATATCTTACTCAGAATTCAAACTATACAACAGAAAAAAGTGAGGTTTTATTTGTATAAATTGTTCTTATAATTAACTTCATATTTTATATATACTTGTGAAAAAATACTCAATTAATTTGCACTATATATAAATAGTGTCCTGGCTGGTATGGCTCAGTGGATTGAGCACCGGCCTGCAAACCAAAGGGTCACTGGTTCGATTCCCAGTCAGAGTACATGCCTGGGTTGCATGCCAGGTCCTCAGTTTGGGGTATTCAAGAGGCAACCACACATTGATGTTTCTCTCCCTTTCTGTCTTCTTCAGCTCCCCTCTCTCTAAAAAGAAATAAATAAAATCTTTAAAAAAAAGTAGTATAAGCACCCTAATTAAATGTAGAGCTGTCAGGAGGAAAAAGGGAACCCGATCTGTATGTTGTCTGTAAGAAACTCACTATAGATATAAAAATATATAGCTATGTCAAGAGTAATATAATGAAAAAGATGAACTATGTAAACATTAAACATAAGGAAATTAGTGTGGTTATGCGTCAGGTTAAATAAACTTCAGAACAAAGACTATTTCAGGGATAAAGTAGGATAATATATAATGATAAAGGGATCACGTCATCAAGAAAAATATAAGAATTACAAGTATGTATGCTCCTAATAGCAGAGCTTCAAATTATGAAACCCCAAACTGGTAGAAATAAAAAAATGAATAAGTATATCTGAATTATAGTTGAAGATTTTAACACTCAGCTTCTTGCTTTGCCCTCTTATAGCCTTTCCTCTGGTGTAAATGTTCCTGGTGTCTCTTCCTTTTCTTCTAAGGACACCTTCTTATAAGGATGCTAGATTAGGGTGCCACCATTATGACCTCATTTAATCTTAAACCTCCTCGAAGTCCCTATCTCCAAATACAGTCACATGGGTGTCAGGACTTCAACATGTGAATTTTGGAGGAACCAATTCAGTTTATAACATTCTGCCCCCTCACCCCTAAAATTCATGTCCTTCTCACATACAGTACATTTGCCTCATCCTAATACTCCCCTAAATCTTAACCATTCTAGCCTCAATTCCAAGTTCAGCAAAATTTCATCTAATCAGGTATGGGTGAGACTTGAAGTATGATTTTTTCTGACTTAAAATTTCTTTCTAGCTGTGAATCTGTGATACTAGACAAGTTATATGCTTCCAAAATATGACAGCGGGACAGGTATAGTATAGACATTTCCATTTCAAAAGGGAGAAATGAGAAATAAGAAAGGAGTGACAGGTCTCAAGCAAGTCAAATTGTATTACATCTTAAAACTTGAGAATAATCCTTGTTGGCTCAACGCTCTGCTCTCCAGGCCCAAATGGCAGTATTGTCACTCCCATGTCCCTAACTGTGGTGGGGTGGCCTTGCTCCTCAAGCATTGTCAGCAACAGCTTGGCCCACAAAAACTGAAGAGGTGGCCTCACCCTCTGAAAACACTGAAGATGCATCCTTGTCCCCTGCACTCTGGTGAGCATGGCCTTGCTGATGGTCTCTGAATTGCATTCAAGTTTTTTTTTCTTCCCTTTTTTCAAAGGATAATGCATGTTGAGAGCTGGATAACTGTATTGTTCCATCCTATGGAATCCTGAACTCTAACAGCCTTCCTTATTCTGTCCTATTTTCTTAGTCCCAGCCAGCAGTGTTTCTGCCACATTTTAAGATATTTTTTACAGAAGAACCCTTAGCACCCTTCTTCATAATACCAAAATCTGTATTAGTCTGCTTAGGTTGCTGTAAGAATATGTCAAGACTAGGTGGTTTAAACAACATAAATTTATTTTCTCACCGTTCTGGAGATTAGAAGTCCAAGATCAAGGTGCCAGCAGGTTGGTTTCCTGTGAATCCTCTTTTCCTGGCTTGCGGAAAGCCACCTTCTCACTGTCTGTGTCTTCACATGGTCTTCCCTCTGTGAGTGTGGGGAGAGAAAGCAAGCAAATGCTTTGGTGTCTCTTCTTTTCTTATAAGAATAGCAGTTCTGTTGAGTTAAAGCCTGTCCACATGACCTTATTTAACCTTAATTATCTCCTTAAAGTCCTTACCTCCAAATACAGTCACAAATACTGAGTCAGAGCTTGAATTTATGGATTTGGGGGGACACAATTCAGTCCATAACAGTAACAAATCCATAGCACTTCAAGGCTTAAAAACAAAACAACATGGGCCCTGACCAGTTGGTTAGAGCATTGTCCTGATATGCCAACGTTGTGGGTTCGATCCCTACTCAGGGCATATACAAGAATCAATCAATGAGTGCATAAGTAAGTGCAACAACAAATTGATGTCTCTCATCCCCTTCCTCTCTCTCTAAAAATTAATAACTAAATATAAAAACTCATATTGCTCCCAAATTTTCAGTTGAGCAAGGCTCAGGAAGTTTAGCTTGTTAACAGGGATAGACAGAAGACTGGGGGCTTGAGGCCTTTACTCATATGGCTAGCAACAGACACTGGCAGTCACATATGATTTAGTAGGGGCTGTAGACTGAACATTTACAAGTTCCATGTGGTGGCTATGTTATAAAGGTGAGTGTCCCAAGAGACTGAGAAAGAACCAAGCAGAAACCATATTATCACTAATAACCCAGCCTCAAACTTACACAGCATCACATTTTATTCATAAAGCCCCATTCACTTTCAAATGGAGGGAAAACAGATGCTACCTCTTGTTGGAAGAATGGCAAGGACCTGAACATACTACTGTGGAACAAGCAATATTGTTGTGGCCATTTTCTGCAAATGCACTCGGTTCCACTGTATATATGACTAACCAGCTTTGAGGAGCATAAACTGGAATCCCTTTTTTCTTTTTTCTATTTGGTTTACCACTAATCACATCTTCTCTTGCAGTTCTCTATCATAGCAAGTAATCAATCATAAATACTTTCTCAGAATTACCAAAAAGACTAGGGCAGAAGCCAATAGGAGTTTATGCATGGCTCAGCAGTTTCCAGACTTAATGGGTACCATTTATACTTAATCTAATATACCTGTATTTATAAAGAAAGGCAAGAGTCTTAGCACAGACAACTTCATAAAACTATTCTTAAGTTGGAAGGTGGATGGATGTATGGACAGGAGAAAAGCAGAACTATAATAATTGCTGTGGAAAAGACTTTAAAAGCAAATGAAAGCCCGTAAATTATTCTATAGCCAGGCATTACGTACATGTTGAGGCAAACATGTGACACATTTTTCAAGTTGGTATGGTAAAATTATTTAATTGCTTGAAATTAATATCTTGAGTATTTTTAAATTTAATGTTTAACAAAACAATTAATAAAATTTTGATTTTATTTGGGTTTAAGCATTCATTCTGTTAATTAATAGTGTTGTATTTATATCATGTTTCAATGGTCATCTTTTCCAAAACTTTGCTAGAGAACATTGCAAAGAAAGTCAGATATTCACTATAAATTCTTCCTATTACGACTTTTTGTTTTGAAATCCCAATCACTCCCTTTCCATAATGCTTCCCTTCAAATCACTTTCTTCTGAAATAAGTACCATAACATAGGAAAGGCATTCTTCAATGTTCTTAAGGACTTCCGGTTTAGATGTCAGTTGGTCCATAGAGGTCACAGAGAAGCACGAATTGGTGTTTTGTGCCCCCACAGGAACTGGCTGTGGGTTTATCTTCGCTATGACTGGTGCCAGCAAAAATGAAAAGCAAAGTTGTGTTGAACCACATAGTAAGTCTGATGGGCATTAAATTTTAAGTTTATCCAGAAAGAAGATGAATTCATGAATTACAGATCATTGGATCTTTTAGGAAGAAGGAAAAACATAAAATGAGTTACAATACAGTTTTATATGCAATGCTAATATTAACTAGGATTTTTGAAGATAGTCTTATTTTTGCATGTGACATGCAATTATTTAGTTTGGATAATTTTAGTCAGTTCTGGCTGCTATAACAAATTATCATAGACTAGGTGACTTAAGTAACATACATTTATTTCACACAGTTCTGGAGGCTGGAAAGTCCAAGGTCAAGGCTCCTGCAGATTTCATGTCTGGTGAGAACCACTTCCTGGTGTAGATGGCAGACAGCAGAGAAAAGCAAGCTGTCCTGTGACTTTTATGAGATCATTGATCTCATTCACGAGGGCTCTGCCCTTACGACCTAATCTAATTTTAATTACTTTCTAAAGGCACCACCTCCTAGTATGATCACATTGTGGAGTAGAATTTCCATATGTGAATGATAGGAAGACATAAACATTCAGTCTATAACAGATCAGCAAGGTCTTAGGTGAAGAATGGAAATGGAAAAACTGAAATACAAAGAAAAAAAATGATGTCTACATTTAAAGAAAACAATGTATTTTTGGAATAGGTGAAATGTGTAAATATTATCAAAACAAATAATTTGATAATGTCAGTGTATGTGATACTCATTTAGAATCTACAGAAACCTATCCTTGCTCAGAAAATACTGATTCATGTATTACTTCCCATGATAGACTGGCATGTCCACTAACTGCTGGAGTTCTCTAAGGAGAAGACTGTTGCATGCCACCTGGATTTAAGAGGAAAATTAATTGAGCACTGGATTTTTCTTGGACTAAAAAGATAAGTAAACAGATAGATAAACAACAACCAAGCTTAAGAAGACAGGTTCTTAGTTTAATTTGGAACAGTTCTGCTCTTATAATATTGTCAATCAGAGCATACAAATTGAATCATATTTATTTTATTGCAATTAAGTCATGAGTGGACATTTTCCACACTATCCCTTAAGAAATAAACAATAAGGTACGTTACTTGTTACACTATTTATTTTCCCAATATGAAACTAATTAGTGAGCTCATTCTTTTAACAGCTGTCTCTCGTATGCAGGATTTTCCTAGGAAGATTAGGGCCACTGGATGGAAAATAGAACTTAAAAATCTAATAGTAATAATAAAAAGCCCACAAAGCATGTCTGAGGAATTAAGTAAAAACAATAAATAAGTAATTTTACAAGAGTTCAGTGATCTTGAACTTCCTATTCCACTTATCCACACTGAGGTTGTGTTGGTTAGTGTCAGTGGGAAATCTTACCATAAAATGGAAAAATATTAGCAATGAGTCAACCTCAAAGGGTTCACAATGAGTTTGAGTAAGTATTCTGAGTTCAAAAGTCTATTGGGATCTTAATTAAACCTCCACAATCTACTAAAGCAGACCAAAATTTGGAGAGAACTGGCTTTTTTCCAGTATTGTCTCAGCATCTTCTTGTTTTTTTCAGAATGTTATTTTTCAAATTCTCATATCCCTTAAATTTAATATCTTTTCCATTCACTCTCAGTGGGTGTTCCTTCACCCCAGACTTAGTAATGTTGAAGGAAAATTTATATATGCAGAAGATATGCAGTAGTAATAAAAAAAAGGTAAAAATTTAATGCCAAAGAGGTAAAACTCAGAGTTTTAGAACCTTTATTTCAAAGTGAGTATGAAAAGCAAATGTGGGGAAAAAGGCTAAAAATTCCCCAACCCATACAAAAATATATGGCAATAGGTAAAAAGAATGTTAGGTTAGCAGGTTACATATACTAAGTATCATTTGATTAGATTTTTATAAAAATAACTCATATGCTTGTTAATTATACCCAATAAAGCTAGGGGAAAATTTTAAGCTATTAGCTTTTTGGTTTGTACTGCCAAGAACAATTTGTCCATTATCTACTCTTCATTCTATCAAAAATTACATATACTGTATCTTAATTAATTTCTAAAAAGTGTTATGAGGGTTGGGACTTCTGAACATCAATATTTCTATTACTAGTACTTCAGACTCTCCGTATCTTACCCTAACCAGATCTTAATGTAGACTCTTTTTATACAGAGTAACTGTCTTTTACTTGATTTTATTGATTGCAGCCATGATAACCCAAAATTGCATGCTAGTGTCTTCAGAGATGAACAAATTAGGAGGAGATAGGGGAATTGAATGCGCTCTTTTGTATCCTACAATAAATTATCATTGGCTGTTCCCTAACATTTTTTGCAGCCTTTAACAAGATATTTGATTCAGGAAAGGGTCATTAATGGATGATAAAATCACTGGCTGCATGATTTCTTCAAGTATTCGCAGAATGCCAAAATATCACAAAGACTATTTGCAGATTGCAAAAGGAGAATGGTGTAACTTTACAAAGGAGGCACCAGGATGTCATCCCCTTAACCAGGAGTTTAGTGTTAGCATCACTAATAGTGCAGACACTATGCGCTTTCTTTTGTGATATGGGTTACACAGCATCGTGTAGAGTATGATGTCTCATCATATCTCAACACAATGTTTGGTTTTTAACTGGCTTCTTATTTGAATAAATTCTTTTTTGATCATTGGAGAATTTAAAGATGGGGTGAATATTAAGTGTTATAAAATTATTAAGTTTGATATGTGTGAATGTAAGATTTTCTTACATAGAAACATATTACTTTCAGCATTACAGATAGTAACATATTGACCTCTTTAGGGATGAAATGTCATGATATCTGTATTTACTCTAAATTATTACACACAAACATAGATTCAGTAAATATAGCTATTGCCAACTGTTGATGGTGATGATGAGCGGTGTATTATTCTGGATTCTCTGAAGAAATAGAACCAATAGGATGTGTGTGTGTGTGTGTGTGATTGTGTGTTTAGTTATTTATTTTAAATTATATATATGTATACCATACATATATCTATATATATGTCGTATATAATTATTTGAAGGAATTGGCTCATATAATTAAGTACAAAATCTGCAGAATGGATCAGCAGACTTAAGACAAGGGATGAAACAATGTTGCAGTGGAAGTCTGAAGCTGTCTGATGGTAGAATTCTCTACTGCTTGGAGGAAATCAGTTTTTGTTTTTTTTTTCTATTCAGGTCTTCAACTGATTGGATGAGGCCAACCCAATTAATGAAGGGCAATCTGCTTCTCTCAAAGTCCACCAATTTATATGTTAATCTCACCCAAAACATCTTTACAGAAACATCCACAATAAGGTTGGCCAAATATCTAAGCATCATGCCCCAGCCAAGTGGACACATAAACCTAACAAACACAATGGGTATATGGAAATTTATTATATTACTCTTTCTACTTTTCTACATTATTAAAAATCTTCAATCTTCAAAATAAAAGCTTTAAAAATAGTTTTAAAATTATCTTGTATGGATCCATTTTCCATAAAATAGAAGTAAACTGAAAATATTTTGCTTTACAAGAATCTTCACAAGAAGTATTTCACAGAGAACAGCAAAACAAACAAACCCAACAGAAAAAAAGGAAAAATGAAAAATAAAAAATTTTGACTTTTTAAAATTGTTTTTCTATTACAATTGTCCCACTTTTTCCCTCGTTGTTTCCCCCCACCCTAGTTAAGAAGAAATTTTTAATGTATTCCAAGTTTAATTTGTGGTTTTTAATAACAATACACAGTTTAAGAAGCATACAGTGATATGCATAGCACTTAAATATATAACTGGGGTTGGCTTTGTTAAATACAAATATCAATATGATCATATGTAAAATTATTTGTATTTAAAGCTTTACAACAGAGCAGAAAAACCTCAGGATAGAGATCTGAAGACTCCTATTGTTTCTAGCCCTTCAATCTGTGAAGACTGGCAAGTTACCTGACTTTTTCTGGATTTTGTTGTCTTAAATGATGACAATGCTCAGTCTGTGTGGAAAACTAATCTTGAGTTCCAAATTTATGCCAAGCACCATGCTTTAAAGTTATTTAAACTCTTGTGATAAATATTATTATTTTCATATAACAGAAAATTAAACTTCAAATGGAATAGGAAAAGGAAAGATCAAAGCCACACAGATAGAAAGTGATAACACTTGAACCAGCAATTCTCTCGATAATCTAGGATGCAAATAATGTAAGTGATTATCTGGTAAACTCTGAGGGATCACATAACTCCAAGGAATTAAAAAAAATTCTCAGTCAGCTTCATCATTTTAAATCAAAATTGATTTTAAAAAATCTGTCAAGTGTGTGGGCAGCAAATCTTAATACAAAAAATTAATCCTTCAAGAGGAGGAACTGTGTTTTGTCTTTCTTCCCCCTCCAATTTAGTTTGCTATGATTTGCTTTATTTTTTAACATGGATTGAAATTATACTAATAATCACTCAGTTTTTCTTTTCTTAAAAGTCTTGTATAAAGGGAAAAATAATGTTTGTTAAGGTAACTTCAAATATGTTTCATCCACTAGAGAAATGAGAAAGCCTCACAGTTCCAATAGAATCCATATTCATACTGCATGATAATTTTTTTTATTGGCAATGTCCTCCTGCAACCTTAGTTTTTAAATATAGTTTTTTTCAGATCCTATTTACAATTCAAATACTCTATATTTCACTAAATTTCTTTTTTATTTGAATTCCATCAGTATTTAAAGTACATGCCACATTATTTAATATTTAGTTACATATTAAAATAATTTACTTTAAAAGGAAACTAATTTTCATAAGAACATGCTATATTTGATGGTAACAAGTTTTGTTTTTCCATGGTAATTACATATAAACACCTGGAAACAAGTTATATTTTCATTATTATGCCAAAAGCTTTTAGCAACAACTATTATTTTGTGGTTGCTCACAAATTTAATTATTATAATTACGTTAGCAAAATTTTATTATTATAATGGTTCTTTAAACTTTCCCACTACTATTCATGTACACTCAGCTTCAAGCTCTACTAATAATCTTATTTTAAAAGTTGAAGAAAAGGATGCATAAGAAATAGTGAAATGTCTTCTATTCTTATATGAGTTTCTATAATTATTTTAATGAAAATATTTAAATGCTCCACATTATTTGTGGAAAGTAATAAGTGAAAAAAAAATTGCTTCAGAGAAAATAATTCTCATTTATACCCAGATGGCAAGACTCATAGATACAGGGAACATTTTGACAGTTGCCAGATGGGGGGGGGAGTTGGGAGGAACAGGTGAAAGGTAAAGGGACTATGAAGTGTACAATAATAGTTACAGAATTGTCACAGGGTGTAAAGTACTGTATATGGAGTATAGTCTGCAGTATTGTAATAATTATGTATGGTGTCAGATGGGTACTAGACTTACAGGGGTGACCACTTAGTAATTTATAGGTATACAATGTTTAATCACTGGGTATATACCTGTAACTAATGTAATGTTGTATTTCAACTGTAATTAAAAATAAAAAACTATTTCAAGTCTTAAATAAACAAATAAAATCAGATTGTATAGTATCAATGAGAAATCATTAATTCCTGGGTGGTAATGACTAACTGAATGTAGCTTTTTCTCTTCTTGTTCCATAGATGTCCCCCGGCAACAAAGAAATACCCATCCCCCAATATCACAACTTTTATTGGCGCCAACCAAAGAGCATGGTAATATTTCTGTTAAAGTAGAAAGGTAGATTGTGTAAATGTAAACTTTTCTTGAGACTTTCTTTCAATCTGTCAAAATTCAGGTCAATAAATCTAAATCCCATCTGACATTGGACCCATAGAACAGTCATTGTTGGCGGCAGGTCCAAACCAGCTCTATCCTTCAATAAGTGTTCTGACTTGAATACATTCAATCAGAAGGCTTTATTCAGTTCCAACTACATTTTTTTTTTAAACACATAAAAAGAATCTCTTTTAATATATCTACCCTCATACTTATAGGGACTATCAGGACAAAAGGAATTGTCAGAATAGATCATGACCTTGATACCACATTTTTAGAATCAGCTTATCCAGGTAGGAGTTAATTCACTTCACTGGGTAAACTGTTAAAAGAAATTGCAGTCATTGCCCTGCTAAACCTTGGAAGAAATGAAGAATTTCAGTCTTTGGTGCTGTCAAACCATCACCATTCATCATCCTTGAATTGGCTTTTGGCTTTAAAATAAATAAAACAAACCAGAGATCCCCTTCAGACCCCAGTAATAAAGGCAGCTCTCTACAGTAGCTTATCTTGGTTTTGGAGTCAATAGCAAAAAAAGATTTCAAGTCCTTAATACTCCCAAGAAGGTAACTCACACCAGAGTCAAACAATCTCAAGGAGTTACTGAACTAAGTATTGATTGCAGACACTAGGGTTGTTTGTAATTTGATTTTTCAGTTTTCAAGGAATGAGGTGAAATTCACATCTCTCCAAAAGACAGTGCTCAGGTTCTTGAAAGCCAGAGTTTATGTAACTTGAATTCATTGGAAAAGAATAGCTTACATTGGCATGAATAAATAATAGCAGGGATGGAGGTTAACTGTCTAAAGATGTACGTGTATAATATTCTGAGAAAAAATTTGGACCACATTGTAATATATCCTGTATTTTATATTATGAACAACTGCAAGAACAAAATCATTTCAAAATCACCTATCCACTTAGGTTTTTTAAGTTGGATTTGGCATCGCTTACAGACAGAAGGGCAGTTTATGTTGTAATCAACTGGCTTCTTGCTAAGTTTGCCTGGTGCAGTTGAAAACAAATGCTTTACAAAGGATATGACAATGACATTGTGCCCTTCTATCAAGTGTCTCTTCATGAGAAATAATAGTTACATAGTCAGTGAATTTCACAAAACCACAAACCAACCCGTTTGATGTGAAAGAGAAAATTTCTGCATGCTTAAATCAATCTGTAGGTGGAAATCTCCCCAGGTGCTACTAATTAAGCTCTGCTCACTGCTTCTGGTGGATGTATCCACACTGAGTATGTATGTTTGCAGGATTTCTTTCCTTTGTTCACATTAAACCTTTATCTGAACCAAACTCCTCTGAATTAACTTAATCACAGTTGACTGTTGAGCACCATACTCCTGAATTTCCTCTTTTACAAATCAGACTTTTGTTGGTCAGGGGTCTGTAAGAATACTTTTAATATTAAATCTAGAAATAAAGACTTAAATCCTAATTAATGTACTTTAATACTAAGGATTAAAGACCTCTGAACAAGGGATTAATTAAACCAATTTTTATTTTGGTAAATGACCAAACAAACAGTTGCATAGATTATTGGAAAGAGCATGAATGAGTAATGAAGAAATATTAATTCTGATCCCATTCTGCCACTATGAGCTCTGGGACCTAAGTACAGTCATATGACTGAACCTCACTTTTCTTATCTAAAAAGTAAAGATGATGGGCTGAGATCCTGTCTAGCATTAAAAATTTTGTGGTGAGCTAAGGTCCTGAATTGAGCTATTTTAGATTTTACTACTCTAAAGGGAGAGCAATAAATTTACTTTCCTTATGTAGTACTCTTAGTAGAGGCATTTATGAGTAATGGAATTTTACAATAATCTGGTACCCTGTTTACACAGACCACTTCACCAACACCTTTTGGCTTCCTGAAATCTATTTTATTCTCACTACTGAGAGCTAAAAATCTTACTTGTAACTGTGATATGAGAATTAACTTCATTAACAAAGATGTTATGGAAATCTAATGTGATTTCAGAATTTTGAATGCCAATGTATTACCTAAAATAATGAGACAATATAAAGTCTTATTCTGCATGTTATATATGTATTGCTTTTTATGTATTGTGGTAAGCTGAAAAATGATTCCCCAAAAGACAGCCACTAGAATCTGTGAATATTACCTTATGTGGGGAAAAAAGGGTCTTTGCAGATGTGATAAAATATTTTGTGATGGGGAGATTATCCTAGATTGTCAAGGTGGGCCATAAATGTATCTTTGTAAAAGAGTGATGAGGGAGACTTTCCACAGACAGAAGAGAATAATGCAATGTAACAGTGGAGTTGGAGATTGTAGTGATGTGGCCTCAAGCAAAGGAATATGGGCAGCCACCAGAAGCTAGAAAAGGCAAAAAATGGATCCTCCCCTAGAGCTTCCAGAGGGAGCAGGACCCTGCCAAAACCTGATTTCAGTTTGGTGAAACTGACTTTGGACTTTTGGCCTCCAGACTTATGAGAGAATAAATTTCTATTGTTTTTAGTCACAATATTGCAGTAATTTGTTGCAGCAGCCACAGGAAACTAATACATATACCAATATTTATTTTCACCCTTACTACCAAAAGGCATGTACAATGCTGTCTTGATTCCAGAGATTTGGTAAATAGCAGGGCATCTTTTCTTCTATTTTGCTTCTATTTGGTATCTCTTACTGCAGATGCCACACTTAATGAGATTTCTTTTTTTTTTTTTTTTTTTTTCAGAGAGTACTCCTGGGAAAACTTTGTGTTCATGACGGTATGGTGTGATGCTTACTTTTGACTGAGTTTTTCTTGTATGCTTTGGTCTCCAGGAAGCTGAATGTGAAATGTGAAGCTTGCCCCTTAACCATCTGGGCTCCACATATATATGCTTTCCTTTTCTTTCAAGTTAAAATTATCCTTATATTTCCCTGAACTGAACTTACATTTCTATTTTTATTTCACAATTTTATCATAAAAGTCTCTCATGAAAGTCATCTTAAATCCTTTCCAGAACAAGGACATGTACACACACTAAATACATAATAGAAGTATGACAGATTAATTCTATTCAACAATTAGAGACTCATTAATAATAGGTATTGAGATGGTTATAGTTATAAATTAAAAAGTGTTTTGTCTCAATGGGTAGAAAATAAATAGTTACATAAATGGTTTTCAGTCCATACATTATTTCTTTTCTCAAATCATCCAGGATACTTAACTACATCACAAATAAAATTTTATGGTCTTCTTATTTCTTTGCAATGCAATAACTCTATTAACTTAATAAATATAATTTCACAAACAAGTTTATCATATAACATACATAAGAAGCAAATACATTTTCTTTCCTACTGCCAATTCAAAATGCATGCAATGAGGATATTCCTGTATGGGTGCAAATTGATGCAGTCACCATGACTTTTCTATCGTTCTGATATTATAAGACTTCATTAACTTTATGTCTCCAGCATTGTCTCAAATTGGTCCATAAGATGTCTGGTCTTATATTAATTAAAAAAACAAACAAACTGTGAACTTGATTCACTATCAAAATCTTTTATCTCCATCCCCAGGTTGAACCAGTGTCAGGCATGGAATTCTGCAGTAGGGAAGGAGCGATGCCTGGCTTCTCCTCCTCTCCTCCCTCATGCTTGTACTACCACATCACCCTGCTCTCACCACTTGTTAGCTCCCTCCATGTGCTAGCTGCTATTTCTTATCCTGCATTTTAAAAGGGAAGAAGACAGAGAATGGGAAGTGAGGAACTGAGAGAGTTCTGAATTGAAATTGTTCATCTTTAGCTCACTGTGTGCTCTCTGTGTCTAGCAGGTAATTCTTTCCTACTGAGTGCCCTTTCAAGGGCTTTTTGGGGTCCCTTGACACTAGCAGATAAGCAACTAATCTCTCTTTTGGGAGTTCATAAAAACTCAGGCTACTACTCAGGTCTTGCACATTCAAATTGACATATCTGGCCTTTTTTTGGCTGGGATCTTTGTGCCCCCAGAAAGGCTTTATGGGATAGTACCCAAAGTGACTTCAGATCAACCCCTATTCCCTGATCATCTTTGAGACAGCAGCCTAGTGGCCACACAGCAGCAGTTTCTTGATCCTTAGATTGTTTTGGAGTCAAATCCAGGTAATTGTTTAATCATCTCGGTCATGATTTGGCATCTGTCTTCCATGTCACTCAGCTTGAGAAAATGCATTTCAAAGCTCCCAGAGTGATCCCCTTTGAAATATGTCATCTTTGAAAGGATTGATGCAAGGAGAAAGGCATTCTTTCATTAGGATGAGTGAAAATAACTTCCCCCAAAGATATTTTCCTTTCAATATCTTTAGTCTTTTTCCACACTTTGACCCCTTTTATTGGTCCATAATTGATTAAGAATATTCACGAGTCATGAAATTGGTTCATAAAGATGTTGTTTGAATATCTGCATATGCATATTCCTCCCACATTCATGCAGTGTTTGCTCTCTCCTGTACTGATACCTCAGTTGCTGAAGTACAAAGATTTACATCAAAAAAATCCTAATAACCTGTAGTCCTTCCACCTTTGCTATACATAGACTTATATAAAAAATGTCCTGGAACACATATGCTTAGACTCCTTCCCAGACTATGAATCACAACCTCTGTGGTCTGGCAACTAGGAATCAAAAATTTGAAAGCTCAATAGACAATTCTGAAGGGCTGTTAGAATTTTGCTTCATTGATAGGTATAGTTAAAAATGTATAAATGATGTGATGCTCATAAAATTTTCATCCATTTTTGTTGGAAAAACATGGATATTATAAATGATGCTTTTTAAAATTATTTTAAACAGTTTGTAACCTAAAGTTGTATTTTAATTTATGAGTGTGCCAAATTCTGAACAGTATCTTAGTAGAAAAATTAGTAATCCATTAAGTTTTATGCATTTAGACAATTTAGAGTTTCCTTTTAATTTCCTCTTAGTACAGAGTCATTTAGTAATAATCAAATATATATCATATAAATCCATCATTTCTTGGCATGTGTCATTCATTGCCAGGGGTTAGCATTAGTGGAGAAACCATGGTTCACCAAGATTATCAATTCAGACCCTTTATGGGGCTTATATTTTCTTAAACAAAGTAATAATATTAAAATTTATATTCATTTACTTTCAGGGAAATAAAAATTTCTAGGAAAGTTTCCCCCTTAATGTATAATATTATTAATGATATAGAAATACACTATATAATATTTTAATTAAGAATTGTAACTAAACACTTCTGGTAGCCAAATAAAATTTAACAGAAATAAAATAATTTTATCTGTTGATTCATTTAAGCTACTGTGCTTTAAGGTAGCATGTGGAAGCCACCTGATTTTACTGTGAAGAATTGGGCAATATCTACATGGAGCTACCAAATCAATCAGAGAAGTAAATGATATTTCATACAAGTATGGTGTCCATGGCTTTGTTTGGATATGAATTTAAACCACTCAGCCTTGAGATTCTTAAAACACAATCTTTTTAAAAATTAGATTTTATTTATTATGCTATTACAATTGTCCCAATTATTCTCCCTTTGCTCTGCTCCACCAAGCAACACCCACTTCCCTCAACTCCCTCAGGCTATCCCCACGCCTTTGTTCATGTACATGGGTCATTCATGTAAGTTCTTTGGCTATTCCATTTTCTATACTGTACTTTACACCCCATGGCCATTCTGTAACTACCTACTTGTACTTTTTAATCCCCTCACCTCTTCACCCATTCCCCTGACCTCCCTCCCAACTGGCAACCAACAAAACGCTCTCTGTATCCATGGTTCTGTTTTTGTTCTTTGTGTTTGCTTGGTTTGTTTTTTAGATTCAGTTGTTACAGATACGTATTTTTGCCATTTTATTGTTCATATTTTGACCTTCTTTTTCTTAAATAAGTCCCTTTCATATTTCATATAGTAATGGTTTGGTGATGATGAACTCCTTTAGTTTTTGCTCATCTGTGAAACTCTTTATCTGCCCTTCAATTCTAAATGATAACTTTGCTGGGTAGAGCAATTTTGGTCATTGGTCCCTGCTTTTCATGACCTGGACTATTTCTTGCCAATCCCTCTAGCTTGCAAAGTTTCTTTTGAGAAGTCAGCTGACAGCCTTATGGGAACTTCCCTGTAGGTAACTAATTTCTTTCTTCTTACTGCTTTTAAGATTCTCTTTCTTTAACCATTGGCATTTTAATTATGATGTGTTTTGGAGTGTGCCTCTTTGCACCCATCTTACTTGGGACTCTCTGTGCTTCATGGACTTGTATGTCTATTTCCTTTATCAGATTAGGGAAGTTTTCTGTCATTATTTTTTCAACTAGATTTCCAATTTCTTGCTTGTTGTCTTCTCCTTCTGGTACTCCTATGATGTGACTGCTGGAATGCTTGAAGTTGTCCCAAAGGTTGCTTACATTATTCTTGTTTTTTTGGATTCTTTTTTCTTCTTCTTCTGATCTTTTTTTTTTTTTTTGCTTCCTTGTGTTCCAAATGGTTGATTCTACTATTGTTCTCCTATAAATTATTCCTTATTTTATTTAGTGTTTCTTTTGTTTCTAACTGGATCTTTTTTATGCTTTTGTGGTCCTTACTAAGTTCCTTGAGCATCCTTATAACCAGTGTTTTGAACTCTGCATCTGTTAGATTACTTATCTCCACTTTGTTTAGCTCTTTTTCTGGAGTTTTAATGTATTCTTTCATCTGGGTCATGTTTCTTTGACTCATCGTTTTGGCAGCATCCTTGTTTGTTTCTATGTATTAGGTGGAGCTGTGTTTCTATGTATTAGGTGGAGCTGCTTTGATTCCGTGTCTAGGTAGTGTGGCCTAAAGTAGTAGGTGTCCTCTATGTTCCAGTGGCACAGCCTTCCCTATCACCCAGTCTGGGTACTCGAGGTGCACCCTCTCTGTGGGCTGAGTACACCCTCCTCTTGTAGTTGAGTTTTGATTGCTATTGGCAGGACAATAGGAGGGATTTATCCAGGCCGGTCAACTATAAAGACTGGGTGTGACCACTGATCACCAAACTCTGCTGTGCAGGGGAAGGGTAGCGGTGCTCTGGCATTGTTTGTAGCCATCACCTGGGTACACAGGCTCTGGGGTTTCCTGGTTCATGCAGACTAAGGTCAGCCCCACCCCTGTGTTCTGTGTGGGGCCAGCCTGCATGAGCTGCAAAGTGACCTGAAGATGGCTGTTACCCGTGCTGGGTTTAGAGGTTCCCAAATAAAGCCAAGCTGTGAATCTAGTCTGGGGCCATTTAGCAAGAGGTATGAGGGATGGGGGTTCACTGAAGTCAGCTGTTGCTTGTTTGAGGGGACTTAGGAAGTTGTGAAACATGAGCAAAGACCAGCCATTCATATTAAAGAGCCACTGTTAACAGCTTAGGTGGGTCTGTAATTTGGGTGGGGTGGCGCCTCAGGGAATCACCAAGGCAGAGCAAACAGCATTAATCAGGCTGATGGATCTCAGATATGGCACCCACCTGCCAGCTTTGTGGTTCTATGGAGTAGAGGGTTCAGAAAAGGAACAATGGCCTCTGCCCACCATTTTTCTGAAAGAAAGCTGTCCCCAGTGCTCAACTTGATGCCAGACACTTCAGTTTCTCCCTGTGTGCCACTTGTGCCTTTCAAGCTGATTCTCCAGTGCTGGAGTCAGAGGGAATGAGTCTGAGTAAGTCTATGTGGGCCCTTTACGAGGAACTGCTTGGGAATCCAGCAGTTTCTTCCACCAACTCAATCCCCACTGTTTTTTGTAGCCAAAAGTTGTAAGGATTTATCTTTCTGGCCCTGGAACCCTAGGCTGGGGGGCCTGGTGTGGGGCTACAACCCCTTGTTCCTGAGATCCCTCCCAAATTTTATCCATCTCACATCGGTGTGAGACCAGCTCATTTGGCGTCTCTAACCCTCCTACCAGTCTGGATGAATGTGTTTTCTTTAATTCTGTAATTGTTGGACTTCCATTCAACTTGATTTATGATGAGTGAGTGATGGTTATTCTATAATTTAGTTGTAATTTTGATGTGGTTGTGTAAGGATGTGAGCTGTATTTACCTCCATCTTCATTTTGACTGGAAGCAAACCACAGTCTTAAATCTGAAATCAAACAAAAACTATAATTAACATTTCATGTGTGCAATAAGAGTTCATATGTAAAGTCAGGAATAAAAGGCAGTTACCCATGTGGAAGGGACTGTGTGGGCAGGGTTAAATCCTTACCCATAAATGCCAGCGCCTGACATATCAGCATTAAAGAATCTCTCCTTGTCTTCTCTCTTTAAATACAAATATTCCCTCACCCAAATTAACATATTATGACCGAATAATACTTTATTAGAACTAAGTTTTGCAGATTGAGTTCCTTTTCAGACAAAGAGACCAGTGACAGATAAAAGGACTCAGAATCTGGAAACCCAGAAATGGTAATGAAAAAGAAGGTAGGAGCCCAAAGATCTTCTTGATTTCTGTTAAAGATTTATCCTGGGATAACTTCTTTTTATTTTTAGTTGATTCGAGAGAGAGAGGAAGGTGTGTGTGTGTGGGAGAGAGAGAGAGAGAGAGAGAGAGAGAGAGAGAGAGAGAGAGAGAGAGAGAGAGAGAGAAATGTGAGAGAGAAACATTGATAGGTTGCCTTCTATATGGGCCCTTACTAGGAATTGAACCCACAGCATAAATATGTTCCCTGATTGGAAATCGAACCCACAACCTTTTGGCGCACAGTATAATGCTCCAACCAACTGAGCCACCCTGCCAGGGCAGCATACATTTATTATCTCACTTTTTTGTGGGTCAGAAATCTAGACACAGTGTACTTGAGTCTTCTTGTAAGAATGTAATCAAGGTGTTGGCCAGAGTTGGAATTTCAAAAGGCCAATGCTTGACTGGAGAAGGATCCTCTTTAAAGCTCACATATATGGTTGCTGGCAGGATTCAGTTCTTGAAGTGTTGTTGGACGGAGAGCTTCAGTTCTTCACTGGCCATTGGCTGGGTCCTGCCTTCAGTTTGTGCCATGTGGGCTTTCCCAACAGAGCAGCTTGCTTCATCAGAGCCAGAAAGGGAGGGAATCTGTTAGCTAAGCAGAAGTTGCAATTTTTCTAACCTAATTATGGAAGTAATAGCTTATTGCCTTCACTATATATTATTGGTTAGGGGCAAGTCACTAAGTGAAGTTCACTTTCAAGGGGAAGGAATTACATATACAAGGATATAAATTCCAGAGACAGAAATCACTGGAGGCCAAATTAGAAGTCTGCTTTCCATAGCCATCAACATACTAAGGATCCTGAATCTAAATCTTTGCTCAACAAAGTAAACACATGTGGATTCTCTCAAGTGCCACAGCTTAAATATGTTCAAATCTACTTTTCTTGTCTTCTTTCATTTTACTAGCCACAGAGCTTCCCGTGCTAGAGACTTGATGGCATGCTCAACAATTCTCCATTTTTTCAGCCACACCTAGCTCATCCCTAAGTCATATAAATGTTTTGGCCAGATTTTTCTTGAGTTTCTCTGATCTACCCAACTGTCACTGTTCTCTACTGATCATCTTTCACTGGGACTATTTATAGGGCTTCAAAGGCTTTTTCATGTGTCTTTCTCATTTTAATCTACCACTTCCATAACTTGGTATTTTGCTTGGGTTATTTCTTCTCCAGAGACTACTCTTTTTTTCTTTCATTCTTTGTCTAGAAAACTCTTATTCATTCATTAAGACCAAGTTTAAATGGGTCTAATTACTAAAAACTTGGTTATACCACACTTGACATAGCAAAGGCACTATCTTTGAAATGGTGGGAAAAACAAATATACAATATAGGGATGACAAGAAAATTTTACTCCAAAGAGAAAACTTTTCATATAAGAGCAAAAACTTGCATCTAAATTTAACTATAAAAATTTAATGCAATTTTAAAGTAAAGAATGCTATCTCCAGTTAATAGTACTATCTAGAAGCGCCATATTTTTTTGTGTGTGTATTTTGCTGTTTCCTTTGCTCCTGATCAGTTTAATGCAATGGCTAACAAAATAAACAAAAATTAAAAATTTTTTTTAGCAACAGAAAGTTGCAATAGCTAAAGGTTGGTGAAAAAATAATGTCCGATTTCGAGGTCTATTTTAAAAATGAAAAAGCCCATGATTATGAAAATTTTTATTAACATAACCTCCTTTGCTTTCTAGAACCTCATTCCACCTGTTAACTAGCTCTTGAATGCCACACTTGTAAAATTCTTTAGATTTTGAAGCAAAATATGAATCCAACTCATTTTCAACCTCTTCTCTTGATGTCAACCTAAGACCAACAAAATGGTTCTGTAATTCCCGAAACAAGTGATAATCAGAAGGAGCAAGATCAGGAGAATATGGAGGATGAAGCAATATTTCCCAACCAAGCTCTTTCAAGAAATTTTTGGTGAGTCAAGATGTGAGGATGAGCATTATCGTGATGGAGGATGACTCCCTTTCTGTTGACTAAGAAGGGTCACTTTTTCTCCAAAGCTGCTTTCAAGTGATGAAGTTGTTCACAGTAGAGATTAGCAGTAATTGTTTGATTGTTGTCTAACAGTTTGTAATGGACAATTCCTTCCATATCCCACCATACACTCAACGTGATCTTCTTTGGATGAAGTCATCCTCTTGGCTGTTGAACTCTTTTTCCTCTTTGACTGATCCATGATCAGCGGTGTTTCACGTTATGGTAAAGAATCCACTTCTCAGCCCCTGTAACAAGCCTACCTAAAGGTGGTGTCTGAATGTGTCGCGAAAACAGTGATTCACAACAAGCAACACGCTGTTGCAGATTCTCTGGAGACAGTTCATGTGTGACCCATTTTCCAACTACTGAAACCTTTCTAATCCTTTTCAGTTGGCATAGCATGGTTGTATAGGTTACATTAAATTGTTCTGCAAGTTCTCTAGAGATAATGGTGGAGTTTTCCGTGACAACAGCTTCCAACACTTCGGAATCAAGTTTTTTTGAACGAACCTCATTTGATCTATTTTTCAAACTGAAATTTCCACTTCAGAAATGGGAAAACCACCTCCTGCAACTTCTTTCAGTCACTGCAAGGTCCCCATAAGCGCTTTGAATAGACTTTGCTGTTGTACTTGCATTGGCACCTTTATGAAACTCATAGAGTAAAACATTTCTAATGTGATCTTTAGATCGGACAAACATGGGTGCAAATATTGCAGACGATTATGAACAATACTTTGATAATCTGAAAAAATAAGGTATAAATTTGTCATTGAGACATAAAAATATATAAGAAGAGGCACAAATTTAATAAATACTATCTAAAACCTTATTTTAAAAAGGTTGGACATTACTTTTGCACCAATCTGAGTTTCACTACAATTTATTCAATTGTCTAAACACATTAAGAAAATGATTCTTTAAAGCATTATGATGTAATAGGTAAAAAATGGGGACTGGGAGACCTGGGTTTTAGTTCTAATTCTGTCACCAACCAGTTTATCTTCTTTAGAGAATTATTGTTCCCTTATGGTTAAGTATTTTTATCTATAATAAAAAAAATGATACTAGATGACTGGTATTTCACCTCTGTTCTTCTAAACTCCTAGGTGGCAGTGCTTTACAAGTTCTGAAATAGGGTCTTGATCATAGCGTAGATTCATTAACCATTTACTATTTTACTATTCCCTTTACCTCCACCACTAATTGTATTTAGTTTCACCTCTGCTAATGATGGCTGCTGCCTCTGAGATTCTAACCCTCTTGCTTTTGCTGCCACCATCAAGCAAAAATAGAGATGGCCAGAGTTAGCAGTCCTACCTTGCCTCATTAAGACTCTCTCATCCTCTTTGGGCTCAGGACTCCTAGTCTACACAGATAAATTTTTCTCTGTAAGCAAATTACTTTTAACAGAACTTGGTTCTGATAATTATTGTTAATTCAAGTATATTTATGCCTTTATACTGCTATAAAATTACTAGCTCTGAATGGCTTAGAATTTTTAAAACAATTATAAATTCAAACTACATTTTAATTTTATTTAATACATTGATTTATCCTTTTTGTGGTTTTCTGCATTGTAGATCAATTTCCTGAAATTTTAATGTCAAAAAAATGAAACCATCTCATAGTAACTGCTTTAGTTAAAAGTCTAGGCCCTGGCCAGGTAGCTCAATTGGTTAGAGTTGTCCTGAAATGTCAAGATTGTGGGTTCAGTCCCAGAACAGGGTACACACAAGAAGAAACCAATGAATGCTTAAATAAGTGGAACAACAGATTGATGTTTCTCTCCCTCCCTTCTTTCCTCTTTCTCTAAAATCAGTCAATAAATATATAAAAATATACAAAAATCTACGACTTTACACTGGCAAACCATGCTTCTTATTATATTGCATGTAGAATTTACATACACATTATTTTATATTAGGCTAGCCTCAGGCTCTGATCATGGGCAAAACTGAGAATTTCCCTTAATTTTTGATGTACTCAATGATGTAGAGTTGAGGTGCAGAAAAGGAAAGTATGAAGACATCATTGAAGAAATAGTGTTGCACACCTCAGTCCTCAGAGTAGGCTTTACTTTTATTTTCTTGTTGTCAATGTAACATCTTAGTCATTACAGTGATCTATTAAAAAGTTGGGTGAGAGTAAGCATTGTAATTCTCTGTTGAGAGCTTTGGGTGAATAACTGAATATAACCCAAGACATGAAAACTGAATGGCTTCTGTGTCTAAAATGACTTATTTGAGATGTGATATGTTGAATTTATACAAGAAATGTTATTCTGCGTGTAACAAATGAGATAGAAAACTCCCAGTAGAGATGCTGTACTTCCTTCAACAGGAAACACTAATATTTTACATATTAGATCACTCAGAGGCCTGATTCATCATAGGTTTGGATATTTAATTGCTTCATACAATAATTAAAAACCTGTTTCTCACATGCACCCTGATTCCTTGATGAGAAATATAAAGTTTACAAGAAGAATCAATATTAGTTTAACAGAAAGAATCAATAAACTGGCTAAGTCATTGTAATACCAATTTGACATTTTCAGAATTACTTTACAGTCATTCAATATGTTATTGAATGCCTATCAGTGATAGGAACTAGAATTAAAGATGGATGCTACATAATTGTATTGCTACCATACAAGTTTTCTAGCTATGCAGGGGGATATTCAGCACTAAGTGGGAACTAGCCAGCATTGCTATTAGAATCTCTCCTATCAGGTCATCTCAGATCCTGTAGAGGGACTATGATTAGTGAACTATCAGATGGACTCTTGCAAGGCCTATTTATTCCAGTTTGTACCAGACTTCTTTCTTTAGTAAAGTGCTTCCACTTACTGCCAGAGCTGGAGTTTCAGGCTCTATAAGAGGTCATAGGCAAAAACAGAAAGTTCAAGTTCATCTGTGTTAGACATATGAGGATATCTATCATAATATTACAAAGGAAGTAACTTTTGAATGAGAAATACTAAGAAGCATTGGGTGGCAATCTGCATTAATGTTGTAGACCAGGCCAGGGAAAAAACTTTAGAAGTTTACTGTTAAAAAATATGCTATAAAGTTCCTTGAGGTACACCTGAATTTTGCTGCAATAATCAGAGCCGTCTGTGAGTTATTTATAGCCCAAGGATTGCCAGACACTATCATATCTTCATTTATTCAACTGAGTTAAGTAGGTTGCTAGAAGCACCAAAATAAAAATATTATTACTAGGGTTGTTGGATTTAATGAATTAGTTTTCAATCCTGGTTTAATACCAGGTAAATTATTTAACAACTCAGTTTTCTTATTTATCAAATAGAGAAGTACCTATCCTACAGAGTAACTGTTGTGTTGAATTAGAATACAATACTATTAGTGGCTAAATACTGAACGAGTCAAACAAATAAGTGTAAACTCCATGTCTAGCCCTAGAACGTGGTCAATAAATGTCAGTTTCCTTTTTCTTTACATCTCTATGCTTGTGCCACAATTTCTAATGATTTCGGAAAATAATTTTCTAACAATGAGCTGATACTCTCAATGAAGTAACCACCATCTCAGATTAGAGTTTTCTGCAAAATTGAGAGTAGTCTTAAGAGCACAGACTAACACTTCCGGGTGCAAACCTCAGCTCTGTTATTAGCAAGCTGAGTGGCTTTGAGAAAAGCTACCTCTCTGGGACTCAGTAGATAAAATATAATCTCTCTACTAGAAATGGTATAGAAAAATTACATTAATTAATATATTTAGAGCACCTGACACACAGTAAGCTTTTAAAAAAATGTTAGCTCACCATAAACAAAAGTCACTTAGAATAATGCAAAGAGCAACATTCTGTAGTCAGAAGTCAGGGCTCTAGTTTCACTTTTACACCTGCTAGATTTATAAGTCAAGGTTCTTAACCTTATTAAGTCTTAGTTTTCCTGTTTATAAAATTAGATTAATTTTACCTTCCTGTCCAGCCTATATTATAGGGACAAACTAAATGACATGATATAGGTTAGATGATGAGCATATTTTGAACAATGTTATTATCTAGGATAGTGTTGTCTGAATTATTTAGTCTACCAATGTTATAAGAAAACCATTTATTAAATAGTTATATATGCACTGTTTTAAACTCTGCAGAGCTACTCAAATCTGTAGTCAATCTTATAACCACTAGATCAGGAAGATAAACCACAGAGGTCTTCAGCTATGCTTCAGCTGATGTTCCATACCTTAATTTTCTCCTCTGTTTGCAACTTTTCTTTGTATAATTACTAATTGATAAGAAATGTCTTTTTGACTTTAGGTCCTGGCTTTTAATGTTAAATTCTAAAGACTAAGCTCAAGGGACATTATTATTATTATTATTACTGTTTTGCTAGTAAAATGCAATTTTGTGAACCCAGTAGAGAAGCCACTTCCACAGGTAAATATTTAAACTATTCTAAGAAAGCTTAACATTTCAATTACTTTAACCTACATTAGGGAACTGAGTTGTGCTGGGATTAAGTCAATCCAATTAATTTGTGGAAAACACACACACACAAATGTTTTTCTATAAGTGAGAATAAAAGGTGATAAACCTGGGGACAGAATGTGGTTGGTCTTCACAGTAAATTAATCTGAACCTTCCCACCATTTTCCTCCTCAAATGCTCACTGCATGATTTCTTTCCAACCTTATTAACTTTAAAGTGAATTTCATGTATGAGGGAGATAAACAGAGTTGGAGGAAAAACAAAGAGTGGAGGAGGAAAGACAGGTTTGCAAAGGGAAAAATCTTGTGTTTTTGCCTTCAATGCAAAGAATTTAAAGAAAGTTCTTTATATTTACATGTTATATTTAAATCCCTTTCTTTTTATATTATTTATTAAAGTATATTTGACATACAATATTTATTAGTTTCAGGTTTACAATATAATGATTTGAAATTTATATACCTTACAATGTGGGGATCTCTTATTTTTCTACACAAAGAATTACGCTTTACCTGAGATATTTTGTAATGAGGTCTATTTCTATTATTGCTAATGAAGTTGGTAGTAACTGTAACAGCAGAAGAGAAGAGTAAGGTGAGGTGATGGACTCCACAGTCCAGAAAAGACTGATGCAGTGACAAGATTAACAGTGCCAGACTTTCACCCTGGCTGGTGTGGCTCAGTGGATTGAGCATCAGCCTGCAAATCAAAGGGTTGCTGGTTCAATTCCCAGTCAGGGCACATGCCTGGGTTGCAGGCCAGGTCCCCAGTTGAGGCTGTGCTAGAGGCAACCACACATTGATGTTTCTCTCCCCCTCTGTTTCCCTCCCTCCCGCTCTCTCTAAAAGTAAAGAAATAAAATATTTTTAAAAAGAGAGAAAAGAAAAAGAGTGCTAGGCTCTTCATGCCCTGACACCATGTCAGCTTTCTCACCCACTCTGACCACCTTGGACACATCCCTGGAGAAGGGAAAACTTGGAATTCATGTAGTTAATTTTTCTATCATTTCAGTAGAATGTGGCTCTTCATAGAAATTCAGTAGTAGAAATATAAAGTAATATTTATTTTTCAAACTATATTTTGGAATTATTTCAAACCTATAGAACAGTTGCTAGAATCATACAAGGAAGTCCCTCATGTCAGATTCTTTCTTATTCTATGGAGATACCTATCGTCATTTGTTGAACAATATGAAAGCAACCTGCAGTTATGATGCCCCACCATCCCTAAATATTCCATTGTTTACCTCTCCAGAACAAGGACACTCTCCTATAGTACCTCCATACTAGCCTACCTCTCCATACTAGCCTACAAATCAGGATGTCAACAATGATGCAATACTACCATCCAATCCACAGACACCAATTAAATCCCACCAATTTCCCCAACTATGTTGCTTTTCCTTCATGATCTAGAAACTTATGTTACATTTACTTGTCATGTCTCTTCAGTTTTGTTCAGTCTGGAACACGTTCTCAGTATTTCCCTGTTTGTAATGACCTTGATAACATGATCCTCAACATGATTCTAATTCAAATGATTTCTTCTAACTGTACTCTGGCCGTTCACTCTTGGTTGAAATAGCTTTGCTCTTCTCAGTTCGTGATAATGGAAGCACACATGTCGAGTTGTTCTACCACTGGTGATGTTAATTTTAACCACTTGGTTAAGTTGGTGTGTACCAGGCATTTCCATTTTAAAGTCTCCATTTCCCCCTCTGTAATTAATTGGTTTTCTGTGAGGAGAAATTCTGATATTACACTACTTTCCTGTTATTCATTAAACCTCCAACTGAATTTGGATCCATTGATGACTTCCACCTGAATCAACCATCAGTCTAAAATGGTTGTTAAGTGGATGATTTTCTATTTTCTTCGTTCTGTCTCATCTGTTAGTTGTCATGCTATTGAAGCTTTTCCTTTCTTATTCATTTATTTTTATCATTTTTTAGTTTATTATGTATACACTTAAGAAATTCCTATTTTATTAAATGGGTTAATAATCCATTATTCTCATTATTTATTTTGATGCCCAATATCATAGATTTGTTCCCTTCAAGCTGAATCCTCTAACATTTTGCATTTTTATACTATCTGGAGTAACCAGATGTCCAGGCTAATCTTGTTTTGCCTCATTCCAACCCTAGAATCAGCCATTTATCCAAGAAACTCTGGTTCCTTTTAATGGAGAATGGTATTCAGAAAACAAGATCTAGGTACTCCATGTGTTTGTTGCTATTGGGATGGCATTTCTTTAAGGACTTCTCAGAAAACAGAAATAAGAAATGCTTGTGTATATATTCATACATCTATATATACACATCTATGTATATTGCTATATATATCTAAGTATTGTAAAAAAGAAAAAGTTCATATGATCTCTTATTTAAGTTCCCCTAAAGAGTCTTTCTCCTTCTCTCTATTCATGTTTATAAACTTCTCTGGCAATGAGAAACATGCTCCCTTTATCTTCTGTCTCTCTGTCCTTCTCCATACATGCGAACACACACACACACACACACACACACACACACACACACACACACATACACTATTTGCATAAACAATTTACTCCTTTATTGAAAACAATAAAGTTGTTTTCAACTTTATTGCCTCTGTAAAGAAGGTGCCTCTGCACCTTCTTGCTCTGCATATCCCCCAACTCACCTAGCTTCCCTGGCTTCCAGCTACTAGCTGATGTATCTGTATAGCCTCCTTGGTCCTTTGCTCACTGCAGCAGCTGACTCTCTCTGTGCTGAGAATATATTTCTTATGCACCTGATTTTTATGGCACTTATATCAATATGTTCTTGTAAAATTATTAATACTCTAAATCCAGTCTCAGTTAAAATAATGCCTTCTTGTCCAGGCCAGTGTGGCTCAGTAAGTTCGAGCACTGTCCTGTAACTGAAGAGTCTCCAGTTTGATTCCCTGTCAGTGCACATATCTAGGTTGCAGGGTTTGATCCCTGGACCAGGTGTGCATGGGAAGCAACCAATCAATGCGTCTCTCTTGCATAGATGTATCTCTCTCTCCCTACCTCTCTCTCTAAAAGCAATGAAGAAAATGTCCTTCTGTAAGGATTAAAACAACAACAACAACAACAACAAAAACCTTCTTGAAGCTCTCTCAGATCCTCCCGGTGGAAATGGATTTGCCTATTTTTGTCTTTCCCATGTTCATCTCTGCCCTCAGGGCATTAGGTCTTGACTGAACACTACTTGCCTGCTTCTTTCTGGCAGTTGTTTCCAATGGAGGGTACTGGAATTCAATGAGTTCTCTTTCTTTTCACTCCACGTAATCTTTAAACTGACTTTGTTGATGGCCTGGCTTGTAATAACCACTAACTATCATTGTATCTGCCTTTCCATTTTACAATACTCTTCCCCTCACTTGTGAACCAGCATGTTCTCTGTGTATTTATGTCTGATCTCTGAAAGCTGGCCCCATTCTGGAGATGTAGGTTTTGCCACTTTGTCCCCTACATTTGGGCTAATTTTTCCTAACTCCTGTAACAAAGGGTCAGCTTCTTCTGGAACTGGTATTTAGTACCTCTATCATGGAATGCACAGTTCTTCTAACAGTAGTGCCCAGCCCACACATTATATTGTTACTCCTTAGGTCAAAATTTTTCTCCTTGATTTTTATATACTCTATGGAACATAAACCAAAGCCTTGAACAGGATGGGTGCTTAGTAGATATTTTATAAATTTCACTATGTAATAAACTAATTTTCTCTGATATCTTACACTAAAATAATTTCACATTTGGTTTATTGATTTGTGGCAATAACAGTTTAATAATTATTTATGATATTATAAGTCCACTCAATCTAATATGGTCTAGTGTAGAACAGTGTGAGACAGTATAGGTGCAGAAAATTTCTTGGAAACAATAAAAAAGACTGTGTTTTGCTACATTTAATGTATTTATTTGCATTATATTTGGAACTTCCAAAAGCCTTGCATTAATGTTAAAGTGATTTTCTACACAAAACCAAATTTAAGGAATTATGTATATATATATATTTTTGGATTCTCAGTTTCCCTAATTCCAGAATATTTTCACTCATTCAACAAATTAAAACACCATACATAGAATTTTATTAGCCACTCACATGTTTTTCAGGTAGTGGCTTGTCATTGAGAGGCTAGATTATAATTTGGAGACATTTATCCTCAATGTAAACACTTTAAAATATAAAATGTAAAGTGCCAATTAATTTTTAAAATCACCATGTGTTAATTAGCTGACTTAACATTGGACAATATATAAATCGTTCTAATGAATATAAAACTAAAAAATTCTATGTCCTTTATCTCTGTAACCCAGAGGTCAACTGATAAATAAATTTTTATTTCTTGTGGGCTTTATCTGCTAGCCTAGTAAGAAATATTAGAAATAAATGAATAGTTAGAACCTGAGTTTTGTATTCAACTGTTCTAACTACTACTTTTAAGGCATTTCCCTTAATAAAGGGATATCCTATTACAGCGTCTTTCAGAGTTGCTTATAGGAAGAGGATCTTAGTTATTATTTGGTCAATTTAATTCATCATAAACATTTTCTCATGCCTAAATTAATGATAAAGGAGGCTGTTTATTAACCCAATCTTTTATTCATTTAACAACTGATACATTGTGAGAATTTGGCACCCATCAAGCCCTTATTCCCATGGACTATTTGCTTAATAAGATCTTGACATGTGATGGGTGAATAGGCTTTCTTGGGGCTCTCTTCTTGTTCACTTTCTTTCTATTTGTGAAACATATTATTGTTTTAAGATCCTTGAGTATACAAGAGAAACCTTTTCAATGGAAATAGCAAGATTTTTTTTCTAGAAGCATAAGTTTTATTGGAGTTTGTTTTAAAAATATAAGATGCAAAATGGGAGAAAATTAGAACAACTGTAATAGAACATCAATAAAAAATTAAAAATATGTAAGATACAGAAGGACCTTTAAGAGAAAAAAGAATCTTTAATTTTCTCACAAGAAGTTACCATGAGTGATTTAATATTTTACATATTAAGTCCAAGACATCCAAAAGAACATATAAGATAAAAATCAGGAATATAATATTTTACTTTTATGCCAGCTAGTATAATATAATCTTGAATTTGGACAGTCATCAAAATTTGCTCTGTAAGAGTCTACAAAAATAGGGTTTTTTTCTACACTGTTTTTTTTCTATTTTAGTGTGAGAAACTCAGATTTCGTTACCATGATTGTTTCCTTCCCTGCCAAGACTAGGCATCTCCACATTTGGGCTATTTTAGATTTGTTTATTAGAGCACGTGAACTAATAATAACCCAGAATTGGGTTGCACTTACTATGGAGTAAGCTTTCAATAAATATTTGTTGGATTGAAATTGCCTTGTGAGGCACTGATGAAAAATCATCAGATATTGATGATGTCTGCTGACCTTTCATCACAGCCACTTTCAAGTCAGACATCAAGTCTGCTTCCCATTCTCAGTCTGGAGAACCTATTATCCTTAAAGGCTTTGTTTGCAAAATACATTACCAGTAAAAGCAGAATATGCTGTTAGAAAGACACTGTGTGTTTACACAGAGTGCAATAAACTATTTTACACAGTAGTAAAAAATAAAACCAGTCATGTCTCCTCTTCCCCTGTAATATAAGGCACGCACATTTCTAGGTCTCAAAGACTAATAGTTGTGCTCTAGGAAACCGTAACATCTTAGAAATTCATATATGTATTCTCACCAGAAAACCTTGCATTTGATTCATCGTGTCGGAACAACCATTCCAAGTTTCTTGCAAAATAAATTTTACACATCGTACCTGGAAGGCTCAAGTAGTGAATATGATTTTAAGTCCAATATATCATATATTGCAAGGGCCAAACACTCACAACTGGAGTTCGACATTCTATTTTACTGTAAGGTTTTAATACAGGTTACCCAAAGACAGAAATTATGGAATAAGTCATCAAAATTGGGTTCAGTATCAATGTTACAAAAAAAGTAATTGTGCTGATAAAGTATATTACCCGATAAAGAAATTGCTATGAGAGAGCCCTTGCTTAGAACACAATAGAAGTTTTCATAGCTAACAATCCTTGTTTGTTAAAACTCATTCATATTAGTTTATTTTCAACTTAGTAAAACCTCTGAAGAATGGAGACATTATTTTTAGGACATTGTTCCAATACGATAGCCATTTCAGAAACTTGTTGCAGAACTGGACCCGCAGCGGGAGCAGAGAGTGGATTCCAGAGAGCCCTGAGCTATCCTACCAGTTCCGCCGGCTTCGTTACCCTGCAGAGGTGCTCAGCCCCCACCACCCGGTCCCCTCTCTCCCTGCAGCGGAGCACGCAGGGCGGGACCCCGCAGCGCCCTCTGCCGGTCTCCGTGCTACCGACACGATGGTGTGCACCGCCTGTAGAGGCTAGTGGCTCAGGGAGCCCTCCGGGAGGCTTCACATAGGCCGGCCTTAAGGTTGTGGCAAGGCAGGTTTTGCGAACGGTAAGATGGTTCAATGTAAAAAATGTATACGATTTCAATCATAGGAGTAACATGACGAAAGATGTATTTATACAGCAGATCGACTGCCATAAGAATAACCCCCGGAAGTACCTTAGCAGTGTAGGAGATGGAGAGACTATTGAAAGAACAGAGACCATGGAGGCGGCACTTGTCTCAGGCCCGGGTGTAGTTTCAGGGCCAGGCGGTAAACGTGCAGCCGGCCGAAGCCATAATAGCCACTCTGCACGTCGCTGGGGTCACGCACACAGTCACCTCATGTGTTTACTCACATGGAGACAGAAGTAGTGAGAGTACGAGGGAATGAAGGTCCGAGGGGTGTTCGTGAAGGCCAGGTGCCCCACAGGCCGCGGTGCCTACTTGCATGCGTAGACCCCATGGGTGCCACCACAGTACTGCAGCTGTGGGTGCAGGGAGGGGTGATGGAGGCTGCCGATAACTAGGGTGTAGGAGAACAAGGTAGGCCAAAGAGACAATCTGTATCCAGGCTATAGATCACAGTTCTGCAGATAGCACAATGGAGAAAATAAAGAAATACAGGCTTTGTTCACGAATGACCATGTGGACTAGAAAAAGAACAAAAAAACAGGAGTAAACAGATATCATTTCTAGTCTTACTTCTCTTATTCATTGTGTAAACTGGAACAATTCATGCCATCCCTTTGGGTCTCAGTTTCTTTTTTACAAAGGGAAGGGTTGGTAAAAATGAATTCTAATATCCATTCTTGTTTAAAATTATATAAATTGTGTTTATCATACTTATTATTTTTGTCCCCAAGGGTTATCAGTGAGTTCCACATGAAATTAAAATGTAGATTTATTCTATGGTTTAAAAAAGTCACCATGTTGAATATTAGTGAGAGGAAAATAAAAGACGAAATTAAATTCATCACTTGCCTTTATGATCCAAAGGTTCCAATACTAGTAGAGGTCATCTGAGCAATCTGCCTGAGCAATGGAACACAACTGTCTCATTTGCCAGTGGAGAAGGAAGCATGCAAGTCTTATGTCAACCCCCTGGCTCTTCCCTAGTCCTGTCTGCCTTTCTACTTAGTACATCACATTCACTTTCTCATCCTATTATGTGGTACTGGATTCACTCTTGCCTTAATGTCTTCTTGGTTGCTACTTGATTTGAAAGTGCTTTTGCCTAAATTTGTAGAATATTAACTGTCTGCATTCTGCCTCTTACTTGAGTGACAGTATGTTGATAAAACATGTTGAAATCCTCTGAGACTAGGTTTAAGTAACTATGGGGTATTATTATTGGTAGGTCATTCAGTTTAAAAAGAAAGTTGACTATTCCAGATTTTTGCATGTGTTAGCAACTTATAGAAAATGATTGAAAAGACATTTATGTTTGACTGACTCCAAGGTCTGGCCTTGGAGACTGTTTGGAAAAGAGCATAGTTTGTTTAATTGAAAATTCTCTGCCTGTTATGATTTTCCATGTTGAAGCAACTAAGTTTACATTTAGTGGTGGTTGTTGAGCTTAGAAGTAACAAAATGTTTGAGTCCTTACATTATGCATGTGACTGTGAACATTGGTCTGCCAGAAAAGCTATCAGCAGCATCATACACAGACTCTGACTTGTGCAGGAAAAACTGCCAGACAGAAAGAGAATTATTTAAAATATCACGGTTTCCCGCATTGGTTCTTCTTGGTCTTAAGGGAAAGAAGCGGATGTAAAGACATCTGGAAAGCTTTCATAAAGTGAGATTTTACTTATCTACCTCTGGGTAGATAGTTTTAATTTCCAAACTCTTTAAGGGAGTACATTTGCTCATCCCTCTATGGAGTATTGTAGGACAAGACCTATTACAAGTAACAGCCCAATGTGGCTGAATCTTCCACATGTTGAAATTAAAGTTTTTTTTTTACTGTAGAGTTCAAGGCTACCTAAGAGACTAATTTATGCAGTAGTGACTATTAAACCTAAGCCCTTTTGTTCATTCTGTAGCGTGAATTGGAGAACATTTTTCTATTTTCCATCTGGATTTATTTGCTGTGATAAATTACTGACCTGACTTTAATACAAGAGAAGAATATGAATATATGTATATATATATAACAAAAAGAAATTTGAAGTGGGATTTACAATTAGGGCATATGAAGTAAAAGTTCCTAACTCTTCATTCTTTTGTTGCATCTGAAGATTCTATTTTCGTGTTGATTAGAAATTTGTGCTTGTTTTTATGCATCTATTCTTTGGCTGATGGTCTTAAGCCTTAGAGTTCTTGCAACTGAATTACTTATTTACCTGTAGTCATGTGTGCTAACAGCTATTGGACTGGACCGGAGATTTGAGAAAATACTGGTATAAGGGGTTAGGAGCAGAAAGTGTGACAAAAATTTCTTTGATAAACAGACATAATTATCATTAAGCAGTTTCAAATATAAGAGGCTTTATTTGTTGAGTTCCATAGCTTGCTTATTGGCTCTTACTATTCAGGGGGCAAAAGGGTAATTGTTGACAATACTTGGGAAAACTTAGAAAATATATGTATGGAATTTTAGTAAGAAAGATTTTGAAATGCGCTTGAAGATGAGTTATTTAGAACAGCACAGACTGTGGAGGGAAATCTAAAGATGAATTTAATTATGTACAAACGACCTGGAAATTGTAGTCTGTTATAAATTGTTAAATTGCTTTTTTGCAAAGATATCTTTACCTGGAACCAATTCTCTATCTTCCAATTTGATACAAACATTGGTCATTCAACCTAGAATGACTACTATTGGTGTTGTAATTATATGCAAAAAACAAAACAAAACAAAAAGCCAAAATAGAATGAAAGGTTCAAAGCTACTAAGCTTTATAGCTTGAGTTTTTAAGATGTTCTGGGTTGTTTTAATGGAATGCCAGACATACAGTGCCAAGAATAAACATTTGTTGGCTTGATCCCTCTACTGTTTACCACATTACTTGTTTTCTTCAGGAACATTTTATCTTTTTCTGCTTGTTTATTGTTTTTCTTTAGTTATTGTGTTTTTCGCTATGGAAGGGGATGAAAAAATTAAAGATATATTATTCTGGACCCCGATAGCTTAGAAGAACTTACATAATTTATGAGTTCCTTGATGGGATGACCTCGAAAATTCCTGAATTAACAGAATCACTTCAGGTTAGCTCTACTTTTCTAGAAATGGCTTGCATACATTTATCTCATTTCTTTTGATTTTCATTTTTAGTGGCACACACTTTATTTGCTTAACAAGTTGTGATTTGTTTACTATTTACATGGACTGCAGCGCATTGCAGCATATGTTTCTCAGGGTGGAATAATTTCCATGTGGCCTATATCTTGTCATTTGCCATACATATGGCTAGCAATAACCATTTTAAAAATAAGGTGGGAATACACAAAAAGTATGTCTTTCTTCACTCACACTTTGGGTAACTATCCCATCCTGCCTCCTCATAGCTGACTCAAAGATTTATCTGGTAGGAATGGCAGAAAAGCAAAAAATAGTAATAGTTTTCTCTGAGAAGCAAAATAAAAAATAATATCTAACACAAAAAAGCTCTTGCAGTTTCCCTTGGGATGCCAGTAAATGGAAGAAGGAACATCCAGAAGAAAGAGGACATACACATGAAACTATTAGACACCTGTGAGTTGCTTCTGTTTCTAAACTCTGTAATTATAACAAGAATTATCTTAGTTAATCTGTGTTTGACACTGATGGGGAAAAAAGGTATTGACTTGTAGTTTTATATGTACAAAACAACTTACTCTTTTCTAATCCTTCTTTAAACCTAAAAGTAATTTTGGCTTTGATATGTAATTTTTGGTTCATTATAAAAAGAAGTACATAATATATAATACATGAAATAAGTTGCTCTTCATTTTAACTGGCACTGTCAATTTTCTTAGTAATTATTATTTAGTTAATATATTAATGATAAATGTTTTATTTTTTATTACTTCCAAACATACAAATTACTTTCTTAAGAAAGTGTTTCATAATTATAGCTAGGTATGTCAACATTCACTAAAATAAAATCAGAAAATGAATCTCTGTATAGGTCATTTTTAACCAAATACCAATACTGTAAAAATATTGTCTAAGAGAGACGCAGATGTGGTGACAATAGTAGAGGCAACATAAATTAGTAACACATGCCTAGTCATGTAAAGGAGATAGTCTCAGCAACTCTAGGTAGGTCTGTTCTTTGTTAAATTGTTTTCTCCTTCATTATAAAACTTATGGATTATTTATGTAGGACAGTATTACTATATATCTCTCTTAGAAGGTACACATTTATGAAACTATTTAGTATTACATTTTGAAAAGGAGGGATCTTTTTTTTCCAAGTCAGTTTTCTAAGGGGGTTCTCCCTGCAGCAATCAATTTATACCTGTAGGGGTCAGTCCACATGAACAGATGTCGAATTAGGTGTCCAGTTTTAGGACAGTGTTATCATTTGATTTCATGCAGTGTTTTTTCATTTGGGGATAGAAGACTCTCCTTGGACACTTACATTCTTGCATCTTGAATTTTCTAGCTACACTCTTGACAGGGTATTTCTCAAAGGATTTCAGTACATGGCTTAACTGTTCTTTTTCCTTAGCCGTCTCGTTTTTCTTCTGTCTGTTGTCAATTTAGAGCCTTCATCAAATTTAATATGCAGGAACAAGAGAATGGCTGACAACAGAATCTTAGGTCAGGAAGATGACAGTTGCTCATGGAATGACTAGATTTGGGGTGTGACTAACATATAACATGTGAGTTATGTATGAGGGTGACATTATAACTATAATGCCTTCTCTAACTGTAGATTTCTTTCTCTCTCTCTCTCTCTTCATATTTCTTTTGTCTTCTGGAAGACATTGAGGTCTGTCTTCCCTAGTGTATCATACAGGGTGGGGCAAAAGTAGATTTATAGTTGTTGAGTACATGAAGCACAGTTTATTCTTGTATTATTCTTTATTAATTATGGTATTATTTCTCATATGAACAGCTGTAAACCTTCTTTTGTCCCACCCTGTAAGTTCTTCTTAGGGAGGTGTTATATACTAGCAATCTTTATTTTTCAACTGCTTAACACAATATTTGACAAGTAGTTGGCACTTATTGTTTTTTCTTTTAACTGAACTGAACTCAGTAAATACTAAATGCCAGAATGAGCTGCTACACAGTAGTTATTTTTATCGGTAGGGAAGTGTTCAACATCAATGGAAATGCCCACTGATGCAAAAACGAAATGACTCATTCTTCTTTTTCTTTATAAAGAAGGAGGAGAGTGTACACACTTTATAAATAGTTGGGTCAGTTTGGAACTCTTTTTAAGCTAATAATTTTTCTGAGTAAAGAAAAATGCCTCTAATTTTTAGATAAAACTCAGAGAAATAGTCCCATGTCTTTTCCTGAGGAGGGAATTTTGTTGGTTTGGAGATAACAGTGCTTACTTCTCAGAATAAATATCTTTTTTAATTATTCTGCTTCATGGTAAGTTTAACATCATATTGGCCATATTAGAAAATTAGTTTTAAATCATAGAATCCAGCTTTTGGAATTGGAAATGAACTAATTATTTAATTTGCATCATTGTGTTTTATAGATGTCTTTTTTACTTTTAAGCAGAATGAGTACCAAAGTTTTTAAAATAATGATGGCTTTACTCATTATACTAAATTGTGTTATGTATATATTGTACTATACTAAATTCTATACTTATTGAACTATGATCAGAGACGAGGTTCAACTTGTGACCACTGGGAGTCACTGTGTCGCTGTCACAGCTAAGGAGGCTCCCACACCATCCACACTATCTTGCTGGGCTACGGGGAGATAACAGACTCATCTCTTTCCTCCAACCACTGGCATTTATCAATTTGCCAACTGGTAGTTATTAAGTGCCCACAGAGAGCTGGGTGCTGTGTTAAATTAAGCAACACAGTGAGAACAAGCTGCGTGTGTGGCTAGTCATGTTTCCCTGCCCCACCCCCACCCCCATGCAAAACTCTTTAAATCTCCCTTATGATTTATGAGTTTCATGTATTTATTATAATTTATGCATTTATTTTTGGGATTTTGTCTTTCCTACTGGAGATCCTTCACAGCAAGGTCTACATTTTTATTTTGTGATTGTTTATCCCATTGGCTGGTGGCATGCACTAGTCGATTCCCATTACATATGATTCCCATTACATATTTGAGTGACTGGATGTTACACCAGTTATTTTCTCTTGTCCTTTTGACTTTGCTGTTATTCCTCTTGACTGCACTACTACCTAGTTATTGTGACCTACCCTGCAATACTCCCTGCTCATTATCATTTAATGTTGTTGCAATAATGAAATGGTTATGGGTGAATAATTTTCTTTCATGTATGTTATTCTTCCTTTGTCATTCTGCTTAACAGTTGAGAGATCTTTTATATACCAGATAAAAAATGAATGACATCAGTTATCAATGACAATATAATATTCTCATTTTTGTAAGTGGGGATTAGAATTGAACAATATGTATCTAAAGCTGTGTGGGTTGGAAAACAGCATTAGTTACTGGAAAGAATACTAAGTTCAGAAGAGGGAATTCTACATTTTAATTTTGTATTTTTCACCAGTGAACTCCTTCAATATGGAGAATTAAATTAATTCTCACTATTCCTCTTTCTCCATTTATAAAATCCATTTAACTTCTTAAATGCCATTGGGGGCCAGGCAATGTGCTAATTGTTGAGAGAAGTACAAAGATGAATTAAATAGAGTCTAGTGCCTTAAAAAAGTGATGGCTGTGGTGGAAGCTAGAAATAAGATAAAAGAAATCAAACTTTAAAGGCAGCACTTAACTGCCAAATATGTGGAAGAGACCATAGGAATTTAGGTATGTGGGTGATTCCATTTAGAGTAGATCTGTCAAGCCTGGCTCCAGAAAATTGGATTTTGCCTTCGGCTTTGAAATAGTGAGACACTCCTTTTCTTGGAATGGAGAGCAGAGGACGTTTTGGGGAGAGATGTTCAGGTATGTGTTGGGAATAATGAGGAAAATTTATGTCTGAAGTGGAGAACATATTTAGGGGAAAGTAGAAAAAACTATTAAAAAAGTAATGAGTCCATTCTGTGAAATACTTTGAAGAAACCTCTAATCATGAGTTTTGGGGCCAAAATGGATCATGCTTAAAACTGGGTATTGAAAATTACTCCTCATTTTATATCCTGCACTTTCAGCTAAACAACTGGATGTTCTCTGTAGGTACTACATCTAGAGTTACCATCTCTAGTAATTTTTTTCCTGACACTGGTAATTACTAACAATACAAGTCCGAATATTGCCAGAGGTGTCTGTCCTTTCTTGGAGAAAAGGTGGCATTTCATCCATGCCTTTTCAGATGGCAACTTCTGGAATACATGAAGTCCAAAGGTGACCCAGTGTTTGGGTCAAAAAAAGCATAGAGCTCCAGGTCATATCATGGGTTTTCAGTTTTCCCTTTTACTTCCATTTAAAAAAAATTTCTTTAGGAAAACTTTCTGCCAGACTAGGAGCCACAGATGCTGAGCTTGTTTGATAAACCACTGAGCCCCTTAAGGATAAATTGGTGTCTGGAAAATTTGCTTGTGGAATTAATTAAATTAAATTTGCATTAAAAATATTTTAATTATTTGATAAATAAAAATCTGTGCTTAGGGTATTATTAATAATATAATTTTGTTTCTATTCTATTCACTCTTTTCTTTCCTTCTCTTGTCTATGCTATGTTTAAGGACTGCCAATTCAGGGGAACAACCTTTTATTCCCATAATTAAGAACCAACCCTTATTCCCATAAATGCATAAAGATTTCGGTTCCTGTTAATGTCAATAGATTTTTAGTCCCATTAAAGAAAATGGATCTTTATTTTCGTGGATGTTGTAAAATGAGATGGCTGGAACCTCACAGGTAATAAAGGCCAGACGAGTTGATTAAATGAAGAAACCATAAAGAAAACAATTGATTTTATGGTAATGATTTTTTGTTTGTCCAAAAAATTCTTTATAATTAATTTTTCTCCCATGGGAGTGATAGTAATGGAACTTATAAAGAATGTGTGCATGTATATGTTTCTGATTTTAGGCTACAAATTTTATTATTTTACAGGATGACCTCATATACTCTGAACTCTCACTTACCTATGAAGCACATTGTTAAAGCTACAAAAATCGATCAACCACAATTTTTAACATAACAAGTAGAGGAAATAAATAGAGTGCTTGATAGAAAAACATCTTCACATTCTAAGGACAGATAAGAGTCTGTGTTAATCTTATATGTAACCTAGACTTGCAGTATGATTGCAAAAAACTCTCAACAGGTATATAACATTTAACTCAATAGATATTTCTACAGATATTATCTCTTTATTTTTAGAAATAAGTTAATATAAACAAATTTATTGTAGTAAAAGTGTCCCTGCCCTGGCTGGTGTGGCTTAGTGGACGGAGTGGCGGCCTGCGAATCAAAAGGTCTCAGGTTTGATTCCCAGTCAGGGCACATGCCTGGGTTGCAGGCCAGGTCCCCAGTTGGGGGTGTACCAATGGCAACCAATCAATGTATCTCTCACACAACAATGTTTCTCTCCCTCTTTCTCCCTCCCTTTTCCTCTCTCTAAAAAATAAATAAATAAAATCTTCAAAAAAAGTGTTCCTAATTGTATACAAATTGATTTTCAAAAATTAATTATTATGTAAATATACCAAAAAGAGTTTTCCATTAAAAATATTACAGGGAACTTTTTCATAATTAACCTTTTTAATATTGCAAATAACTTTTACACATATAAAATATAAACTGTAATTTGTAAACCTGAATTTTTTATGTATCAAGAGCTCTTAAAATTGGTCAAGTGTACAACTTCCTTTTATTGGAATGAATAAAAGACATACCTATAATTTCTTTAACATGGCAACAGGAGCATACTTATTGGTGAGCCTAACCTAAACATTGAGCTGAGAGAATGGAGTGGGTCTGCAGGCCATTGAAACAATCACATTAAAATTAAACAGTTTGGTCATTTATAAAGATGTTTACTTTTATATAAATGTATTCAATTGTTTACAAGAGTTTTCACTTTAAATAAAAAAAATTGAATGGTGCGGGGCAGAGGCTCTATAAATACAACAATAAAACATAGTCCCCCAAAAATCAAACAGACGGGTGACATGAATCCATGAAGTTACTGGACTAAATTTTTTAAAAATGATTGGAAAAACACTTGTTATTTTAATTTATATTCCTTCAAAGTCGCTTATTGAACATGAATTTTTATATCTGTGTTTTTAATCTGCCTCTTCCCAACATGCATCTGTCACAAGGGTAGAGTGGTAAATCTCATATTAAAGGAAAGATTGAATGAACAGAACAGTGGTAAATGTAAACCGAGATCATATATTACCTTTAGTCTAGGAGCAGGAAACCAATTATTTTATACATAAATGGTCATTGCTCCTAAATATTTCTTAGCTAATAGAGAATAGTAATTTTTAAGTCATGTCTTCTTGAGAGTATAAAAAAATTTCCTTTTTGAAAGGAAAAAAGGAAATTTTCTATGGAGAGGTGAAAAACCAGAACAAGAATGCTTTAGAAAAGGAAACTACGAAATAGGGAATTAGAGAGACCCTGAGAAATTATCTAATGAGCAGTACATCTCCCTCAACATGTAGATAGGGAAACTGAGCCATGGAGAGAAATAAGCACAGGTTTGTGGACTTTTTTCTGTTAACTTTTTATTATAAAAACATTTTAACATGGATAAAAGAAAAACGAATCATATAGAACTCTGTTGTTCAACATGGTAATCACTAACCATATGTGACTATGGAGCACATCGAAGCTGTCTAGTGACACATTGACATGGTACTATTTTGGGTATATCGACTTAAATAAAATATATATTTTAAGTAAATTTCATTTATTTATTTTTACTTTTTAAAATGTGGCTACTGGAAAATTTTAAGTTACACGTGTGGCTCACATTGTATTTTTTTTCTTTTTTTTAATTAATTATTTATTTTTTAAAGTATATTTTATTGATTATTATTATCTTTTTTCCCCTGACCTCAGGGGGAATGCCCTCAGTTTTTGCCCATTGAGTATGATGTTGGCTTCAGGTTTCTCATATATGGCCTTTATAATGTTGAGGTATGCTTCCTCTATTCCCATTTTGCTGAGAGTTTTCATCATAAATAGGTGTTGTACTTTATCAAATGCTTTTTCTGCATCTATTGATATGATCATGTGGTTTTTGTCTTTCATTTTGTTTATGTGGTGTATTACGTTTATTGATTTGCAAATATTAAACCATCCTTGCATCCCTGGGATGAATCCCATTTGATCGTGGTGTATGATCTTTCTAATGTGTTGCTGGATCTGGTTTGCCAATATTTTGTTGAGGATTTTAGCATCTTTGTTCATCAGCGATATTGGCCTGTAGTTTTCTTTCTTTGTTGTGTCTTGACCTGGTTTTGGGATTAGGGTAATACTGGCTTCATAGAATGAGTTTGGGAGTCTTCCCTCTTTTTGGATCTTTTGAAATAGTCTGAGGAGGATAGGAGTTAGTTCTTTCCTAAATGTTTTGTAAAATTCATCTGTGAAGCCATCTGGCCCAGGGCTTTTGTGTGCCAGGAATTTTTTGATTACTGCTTCAATTTCACTAATTGTTATTGGTCTATTCAGGCTTTCTGCTTCTTCTTGATTTAGTTTTGGAAGACTATTTGTTTCCAGGAATTTGTTCATTTCTAGGTTGTCAAATTTCTTGTGATACAGTTGTTCGTAATAATTTCTTAAATCCTTTGTATTTCTGTGGTATTGGTTGTGATTTCTCCTCTTTCATTTCTGATTTTATTTATTTGGGTTCTCTTTTATTCTTGATGAGCCTGGTTAAAGGCTTGTCAATTTTGTTTATCTTTTCAAAGAACCAGCTCCTACTTATGTTGATCTTTTGAATTGTTAGTTTAGTCTCTATGTCATTTAATTCTGCTCTGATCTTGATGATTTCCTTCCTTCTACTTGCTCTGGGCTTTGCTTGTTGTTGTTCCTCTAGTTCTTTTAGCTGCAGCGTTAAATTTTTATTAGAGATTCTTCTATCTTTTTTAGGTAGGCCTATATTGCTATGAACTTTCCTCTCAGGACTGCTTTCACTGTATCCCATAGGTTTTGGGTTGTTGTGTGTTTATTATCATTCATTTCCAGAAACTTTTTGATTTCTTCCTTGATGTCATTGTTAACCTATTCATTACTTAATAGCATGCTGTTCATTCTCCATGAGTTTGAATGTTTTTGAGTTTTTTCCTTGAGGTTGATTTCCAATTTTAAGCCATTGTGATCTGAGAAGATGCTTGATATAATTTCAATTTTCTTGAATTTGTTGAGGCTTGTTTTGTGTCCTATCATGTGGTCTATCTTTGAAAATGTCCCATGTGCATTTGAAAAGAATGTATATTTTGCTTCTTTGGGGTGAAAAGTTCTATATATATTGACTAAGTCTATTTGATCTAGAGTGCTGTTCAGTGCCTCAATATCTTTGGTGTTTCTTTGCTTTGAAGATCTGTCCATTGTTGACAATGGGGTGTTAAAGTCCCCTACTATGAGTGTGTTGCTGTCTATATCTTTCTTGGAGTCTTTCAAGTAGTCCCAATTTTTTTCTCTTTGCTCCCCTCTGTCCAGCACCCCCTCCCTCCAGCAATCCCAGCCCCTTTAGTTCATGTCCATTGGTCCTGCATATAAGTTCTTTGGCTTCACCATTTCCTATATTATTCTTAACTTCCCCCTATCTATTTTGTACCTACAGATTATGCTTCTGAATCCTGCACCCTTCCCCATTTCTCCCCCTTCCGCCTTCCAGCCGACAACCCCCTAAACGATTTTTATACCCATGATTCTGTTCCTATTCTGGTCTGCTTACTTGGATTTTGTTTTTAATTTTTAGATTCCATTGTTGATAGTTGTGAGTTAGTTGTCATTTTAATATTCATAATTTTTATCTTCTTTTTCTTAAATAAGTCCCTTTGACATTTCATACAATAATAGCTTGGTGATGATGAACTCCCTCAGTCCTGCCTTGTCTGGGAAGCATTCTATACTCCCCTCCATTCCAAATGATAGCCTTGCTGGATAGAGTAATCCTGGCTGTAAGTCCCTGTCTCCCATCACCTTGAACACTTCTTGCCAGCCCCTTCTTTGCTGCAAAGTTTCTTTTGAGAAATTAGCTGATAGTCCTATTGGTACCCCTTTGTAGGTAACTCTCTGCTTTTCTCTTGCTGCTTTTAAGACTCTCTCCCTATCTTCAGCCTTTGGCATTCTAATTATGATGCATCTTGGTGTGGTACTCCTTGGGTCTAGCTTGTTTGGGATTCTCTGTGCTTTCTGGACTTGTATGTCTATTTCCTTCACCAAATTTGGGAAGTTTTTCTTCATTATTTTTTCCCATAAGCTTTGAATTTCGTGCTCTTCCTTTTCTCCCTCTGGCACCCCTGTGATTCGGACATTGGCATTTTTAAAGTTATCCCAGAGGTTGCTAAGCCTCTCCTCATTTTTTTTTCAATTCTTGTTTTCTCATTCTGTACTGGTTGACTATTTTTTTCTTCCTTCTATTACAAATCATTGATTTGAGCCTCAGTTTCCTTCCCTTCACCACTGATTTTTTTGTGGATTTTCCTTCATTTCACTTAGCATAGCCTTCACTTCTTCCCTTATGCATTTGTCGTACTCAAGCATACCTGTCAAGCCTGTGAGCATCTTTATCACCAGTGTTTTGATTTCTGTGTCTGTTAGGTTGGCTCTCTCCTCATTGCTTAGTTCTCCCACTGGAACCTTGATCCATTCCCCCCTTCCCTGTCTCATCTTGACAGGCTCCTGTGTTTGTTTGCCTCTGTGTCTTAGGTGGAGCTGCCGCTCCTGTTACATTGTAAGGGGTGGAGCCTTAGGTATTCATCAGTACAGGGTGACCTGTTTCACCACACTGTGGCGCTGTATGTGGGGGAGGGGTCAGAGAGGGAACAGTGCCACTTGCTCAACACTTGCCCCTTTTCCAGGCACCTCTGCCACTTTTGTATGGGACTGGCACCTCTCTAGCTGTTGCCCTGGCTGTCCTTTCCAGAATGGGAGGGTCTGCAGACGTTATAGGACTGTATGGGACCTTTAAACAAGCAGACTCTGCTGAGAGATCAGCAGTTTCTTCCTCTTCCCTGACACCCACTGGTTTGCACAGTCAGAAGCAATGAGGCTTGATTATCTCTGGTGCTGGGACTGTGAACTGCATGGTCTTTTCAGGAGCTGGAAATACTCCCCAGGTGTCCCTCCCCACTTCTTAAAATGTGTGACTGTGCTTTACATCAGCCTGCCATTTCCACTGCTGCTGCCACCACCACACTGCATCCTCTCTGCCCCTCCTACCTGTCTGGATGAGTATTTCTTCTTTATATCTTCGTTTGTTGGACTTCTATGCAGCTCAATTTTCTGGAACTTCTGGTTGTCTCTAGTTTTGAGGTAGCTGTATTTCTTCTTAGTTGTGGAGGGAGATGCAGCGTGTCTGTCTAGCCCTCCATGTTGGCCGGAAGTCTCTCACATTGTATTTTTATAAGATAGTGCTGTGGTAGAACCCCATTTCAACAGTTGCCAACTTGTGACTCATCTTATTTCATTTACACCTCTTGCACTTTAGAACTGCCTTTGGTCATACAGGTAATTGGTTCCAGATTTGGCATGGACACCTGCTTTTTTACTATTAATTTTTCTACTACTGTACTTTAAAATTTAAGTCTTTTGTGTGTGCCAATTCTACTATCTCCTAATTATTTAAGATTACATTTCTGAGCTATACTGATTTTGACAAGTTAATAATACATGCATTCATTTCCTTTACAGACTGTTATTTTAATTTCATTGAAATTAAACTTTTGGATCAAATTCTTCATTTACTAAGTAAGAGTGAAGTCATTTTTAAATCATTATTTCCTGTAAAATTCTTATCACCAAAAATCAGCAAAGGAATTAATGCTGTCTTGGTTCTTATTTACATGCAAAGTTTCATTATTCTCTTAAAGCAGATGTTTAAAAAGCAGAATTGTCTAATAAGAAACATATCCATTGAATATTTATCATGTAAAAAGCTCAGAGTGTTCTGTGCAGGTATGCACACATGCACACCCACACACAGAGACTCACACAACATCATTCAGGGAACTAGTAGCCTTGGGATGGGAAGAAAGAGGAAGAAACACAAGTTTGTCTCTGGATATGATGGACCTCTAGTGTCAGGGAGAGTCCAGAGCAGAAATATCTAGACACCCCTCATCTTAAAAAGCCAGAGGTACTATCTTATCCCTCTGGGTCTTCTGTCTCTACCCCATACATTTTAAACTCCCTTCAAACTGTCCTAATTTGAATGTGCCATTTGTTTCCTGTGGGATTCTGAAAGTGTATGAGGATTTCCAACCCTGGTCTTTCATATTAGAATTCTAGTTTGACCCTGATCCTTCAGCAATTTCACCTCAGTAACTGAATTTCTACTTGGAAAAAAAAATGACATGTTACTGGAGGTTCTGAGACATTGATCAAAGGCTATAGAACAGGATTTTCTCACATTCCTTTCTACCTAAATAATAAAATGCATGCTTCACTGGAATGAAATATAGAACTGACATTCCAGAATATACTTGAAAACTGAACAATTCTTCAAGGGATATTTGCAATTAAACTAAGGAATGAGGTGGCAGCTGCAGCCCTGAAGCCTGTACATTTGGACTTGACTTCAAATTGACACCACAGACACATTTGGCCTCATGTCGCTGGCAACAGCATTAAGTCCTAGAGCACTTAAGAGCTTCAGGTTTCGAATAAGCATTTTCTTCAAAGCAGAGGCTTGATTTGCTCTGTGATTTTTGTCAAGTGCATATCATATCAAAGGATAAGTGTTTGCCAAAGCCTTTCTTCAGCCACAAAAAGGGGAGTTTTGTTTGAAGAAAGTCAAGTTGCACTGACTGGCTCCCACTGGGAAGATGAAAGGAACGACTGGATTTCCTGTTACTCTGTTGTTGTTTGTATCCCTCAAATATTTTAATCAACATGAAAGAGCTTGTTGCTCTGTGAGAGCAGTGCAATTTGAGAAAGCCATTTAGAGGCCGCCAAATAGATTCACAGCTAATAAAGTTGTATTTGTCTGTGGTGTCAAAGACCAGATTTATGGAAGATGATTAATAAGGGCCAGAATGCTAGACATGGGAAGATGGTCAGGAGATTATTTTCAGAATGGATTTCCCATCGCCAATTCTTGATATGCGTTATGTACATTTCAAGAAACAACAAGATAGATTATAAAGGCTGATTTTGATCTAGTTATAACGTAGCACAAGACAGGATTATGATTTAAACGGTAAATTCTATGTAAGCACATGCCCTAATGAACCAAGAATAATCATTTCAAATTGAAAATTTAAATACTTTATTAAATTATATTTTGTAGTATGAAAGGGATCATCTTATTTCTATAGAGTATTTTCTTGTTAAATTTTGTTCTTTTAAAACTAAGGCTGTATAAGTATAAACTACTATCTGATGTGCCAGATTTCCCTTTTCTTTTATTTTTATATAGCCTTTGTTATTTGTGGATCATTGTCTTTCCATTCTAAATTTAGAACCAATATATCATATTTCTCAAAAATTTATAATAGATTAGGATTGCACTTAATTTAGAAGGGAAACCTGACATTTATACGTTCTCTTATGTAAGTGCATGGCATATCTCTCCATTTATTCTGCTCATCTATACCCAACATTCGAGTTTTAAAATATTCCTCAATCTTGAGTATTTGTGTTTAGAATAATTCCTAGAAATTTATAGTATCTATGTAGGTTCTCATTTCCATTATATTTTATAATTATTATTTATTTAAAGAGATGCTATTTAATTTTGTAATTTGATTTTATAAAAGGAAACTTTAATCAATTTAAAAAACATTCAAATAGTTTGGTCCATTGTTTCATTGATTGTCCTTCAGGATGATTATTTACCATATTGTTGATGTTTACTAAAATTTATTCCTGGCTGGTTACAGATGAATTTTCTTTTTTTCTATTCTTTGGTTCTAGCCTTCTAGATTACAAATGTCATCAAGGTATTTGATAATGTTAAAGTTATAAAAAATTTACAACATTCACCTTTATCTTCTTATTTCAATACTTTCTTCAAGGTTGTTTTTAATATGACTTTAATATGGCAAAATACCAATGGCTTTATATATGTAAGAAGATTTTTTATTATTCCCTCATTTTTAAACAATAATTTGACTGTATATACAATTCTTACAATAAAAGTATTTCCCTTCAGTACACTAAAGCATGAATAATTGCTGCAGAGAAGTCTTAGGTAAACTAAGTCTTATCCTTTTGTAGGTAATCCGCTATTCCCCTTGGGAAGCTTTAGAAATTCTTCCCAGAAGAGAGAAGGGAGAAGGCAGTCTCCTTAGTTTGTAACCCATGAGCCCTGGCAATAGGAAGACATTAAAGGATGAATGCTGGAGGGGAGAAGGTGGTCAGCTGGGATCTGTTTGAATTTACTTTTCATCCCAACGGGGTTTTTGCAATACCCTGAGATTACTCTGTGGAAGTTGGTAGCCTAGGCTGTTATCACCATATGGCTTTTGTGGCCAACTGCCAAGAGGCGGTTTTCCCAAGCCAAACAGGAGAAAGGAAAAGGCAAAATATAAACGCTTTCCTGACCACACGACGAATTCAGGAAAATCTATTGTCTCCTTAGTGTCCTTTTTTGTTTTTTGTTTTTCTCTTCGCAGACTTCTGTTGTAGTTGCTTTTTTTCTCCTTTTATTCCCTCCAGTGCTTTCTTTCCTTTACCTTCTGTAGTTTTTCAGGAAGAATCCTGTAGAATTCTTCTAACAGCTTTTCATCCACTGTGCATTTATTCTGTCTTTTCTTCCTAAACCTCCCCTCCCGCCTCTCCATTTTCCTCTCCTTTCCTCTTCCTTTTTATCCCCTTCTCTTCCCCCAAATATTGACTAAGGAAAACAGCAAGGTTAGAATAATCAGCAGCAAACTATTCCTTTTTCCTTTCTGCCTACCTAACAAGCCCTGTTCTATATAGCTTTCTAATATGTTCATCACTGCGGGTCAAGTTTTGAAATGTCCTTAAGAAACTGCTCAATCCTCTTCCACTGAAGGTGTTTGCCTAGAGAGAGAGAGGTTGTCATTGACTTTGGCAATGTTTAGAAAATTTACTTGTTCATTGACTCTTTTATTAAAAATCTTTGTGAGCTTTTCTTATCCTGTAGTTACTCTGTTGTCATTTTCTTGACCGTTTCCTAGATTTAATTACTTCCATATCCCATAAAGCTCATTTAATCCCCAAATTATCAGACCCCTAGAGTTTTCAGTTGCAATTGGTTAAAGTACAATTATTCTAAGAGACACTCAAGAATTGCTCAAATTGCTCAGATATTTTTGGGAGAAGTTCTATCCTGCCTTTTTTTTTTTTTTCATAAAATACAGAATTCTCAACAACTTTTTGGCCTTTATCACATTTTTAGTGACAACTTCTGTATTTCTTAGAAAAGGACAATTAACTATATTTATCCCAGGATGGGATTAGAGATGAACGTTTTCCAAGTTCACTTTGATCTTATGTATTTCTAAAATTTCCCCAATGAACTAGTTTAATAATAAAACATTTAAGAAAAGGTGTTTAAAATGAGTATAAATTAAAAAGTAATGGCATTAGGAGAAATGCCTAACACTCTAAGACCTGTCATTAAACTCTGTCATCATTCTCTGTTTCTCCCACTTCAATGAGATGGTCATTTAGGTATCTGGAAACAAAATTTCTTTTTAAGTCACTACATAAATAAAATTTATGTGCATTTATTTCTAATATTTACATTTTACAGAAACTATATTAAATATATGATGAAAATCAGGTAATGTTATATCTGATTCTTGGAAAAGATTTAATCAGAGTTAATAATGGCAGAAGTTTTTAATCTTCTGCACTTGGGTCAACATATAGAATTGTTTGTTCAACACCAGCTAGTGCAGCATGTTGCCTACATATTAGACTGTTTTTTTTTCCTCACAGCAATAACTGAAACCAATAAAAAATAAGATACATTTTATAACCTTATATAGAGGAGGGGAGATAATGTCCCTTGGGGCTTCAGAGTGAAAATTGCCGTGTAAAGTACTAAAATTTTAACAAAATAGTTCTTTTGGGTTATTGAAAGGTTTCATCTATCGGACTCTCAAACTAAACACAGTTGGGCCTCTCCATAACCCTGAAGTGGTTCTGTGATGAGAAGTGGCAACTATTTAAAGCATATGTGTCCTTTGGAATACATACACACAACATTTTCCTTTGCACATACATTGTTAATGTTTTACTCTGAAACCTTGTATTTCTTCACACATTTGGTTAACCATGTATACCTTTGATGACAATCCAGTCTTTTTTTTTTTTTTTTTTTTGACAATCCAGTCTTAAGGCATTGCTTCTTATAGGGTATGAAGTACAATTAAGCTAAAATTTTAGACTAAGTTTGTAATACATTTTGATTTCTCATGAGGTTCTAATCCAGTTTGCAGAATATTTCCAGATGTATAGTCTAGTTCCAGATCAATTTTATATATGTATGAAAATCCTCATGCTTAAATTATAAAAATATAATATTTATATTCTCTGTTGTGCAAGTTCCATTTGGAACATTGTCTTGAAATTTTTATGATCATGGGTGGTTTTTACAGGGTAATTTTTAAAATTATGCATTTGTGTTCAAAATTAGTGATGATAGCCTGTGAAAATTTAGACCTTATACTAATTAATCTTAGAGATGTAATCTATTTAAATTTACTCTCTATAATTCCCTACTGTATCTTCAGAGATGCATTGGACTGTGAGGGACAGAATTAGGGTAGGAAGCTGCTGCAACAAGTTTGTAATTTTAGGCAAGATATCTTTGCTTCTAATTCTTTGATTCTGAATGTTACCTAAATTTGTTTGTTTATCTATTTAACAATGTGTCAGATATGATGCTGGGGATTAGGACTATTAAAATGCACAGAATAATGTTCTGAAAGCTCTCAGTCTGGTGGAGTAGTCAGAAACATAAAGGCATCTTCAGGGATAAACAGGATGTAACAAAGTGAACGCTGAGGAGGAAAACTATAGACCAAAGGTTTAGCATTAAAAAAGATGTGAGTGTGGCAACAGCATAGGTAATTTCAAGCAAGTCTGTGTCTCTTAGTCAATCAAGTTTAATGTCAGCAGTCACAATAAATCAGGCTGGAAAAAAAATGTCAGCAAAAATGCAACAAGGGCTCTTTTAACTTAATTTCAAGAAATTTTAGGTTTTCCTTTAGAGGGAGGAAAGTGAAATGCCTTTAAGAAGTTGTAGCAATTTGGGCCAAATAGAGAATTGTTTGGGTTAGAAAAACACTACCATCAACTAAAGCTAAGCATAGCCCTATAGTATGACATGGCAACCCAAGAAAAATGAGTACTTGTGGTTATCAGAATACATACAAAAGAATGTTTATTACAGCTTTATTCATAATAGCCTCAAAGTGAAACAAATAAAATCTCTACTAACAAGATAATGGATAAATATATTGTGGCACATTCCAATTGTAGAATACATCAATGGAAAAGAGCTAGAGTAGCTAGGTGGATAGTCACATAGAGGAAAGTATATGGATGAATCCCAGAAACACAATGTTGAACAAAATAAGTCAGACACAAAAGAGAACATACTATATAATCTAATTTTTGTAAAGTTCATTACTAGTGAAAATGTATATATTTTGATAGGAGTTAGATTAGATTTGGGGAGGATATTGACTATGAGGGAGCCTGCTGGGATGCTGAAATGTTCAATATTATATCAGTAATTACATGGATGTAAACATATGCAAAACTCATAAATTCATTGTGCTATACACTTAAGCCACATGAACATTTCCCTATGTATCCTATACAGTAATACAAATTGAAAAAAGACTAGTTAGTGAAAATGATTGGAAATACTGGGCAAGTAGCCTTCATTTCCCTCTTGCATTTTGTTTGTGCTTGTGTGCCTGAGTCATAGTAGAATGAACTTTGGACTTTGACTGAAAAGAATTGGATTTAAGCCACAGCTTACCTTACTAGCTATGAGATTTTGTACAAATAAATTAACCATCTTGGAACTTCAATTTTGTCCTTATGAGACAACTTCCAGCAAAGATGGAGGCCTAGACTGACATGCTCTGTCTCCCTCCACAACTAAGAAGGACTACAACTACTGCAAAACCATAAATAACCAGAAGTTCCAGAAAATAAAGCTACATGGAAGTCCAACATACAAAGTTACAAAAAAGTCGTGCTCGTCTGGATGGGTAGGAGGGACAAAGCTGGGGCAGAGAGGTCAAGCTGTGCTGGTGGCAGCAGCTGCAGTGATGGTGGCAGGATGACGTTAAGCACAGACACCTATATTTAAGGCAAGGTGAGAGACACCTGGGGAGTACTCTCAGCTGCAGACCAGACCCATCAGCTTGCAATTCCAACGCTGGGGAACGCAGACCCTCATTGCCTTGGATTGTGAGGCCTGGAGGGTGTGGGGACGGAGGAGGAGGCTCCCCGTCTCTCAATGGAGAGTTAATGGCAAGAATTCATCTTGTATCCCCACCCCTACACAAAATGCCACAGCCTTGTGAGAGTGTTGCCTGGTAGTGACAAGTGTATGGAGATCAGCCCCTTATAGCTTAGGAGGTATGACAACCCTGCCCAGGAAGCAAAGGTAAACACAGAACTGTCAGGATGGCACAGATCATGATAAAGATCCCAATCACGCAGCTGACCAGACAGCAAATATCTAATCTAACTGCTCAGCAGATAGGAAATCTTTCTGAGGCACAGTTCAGAGCTTTGGTTATAAAAATGCTTACAGACCTAACAGCAGATATTAAACAAGACGGAGAAGGAATGAAGGTTAGCCCTGCTGAAATGAATGAAAACACATAAGAAACTAGTGATGAGGGAAAGTAAACCAGGGATCAAATAAACAAATCAGAACATAGGGAGGGAACAAAAAGTCAACCAGTGCAGAAAGAGGAAACAAAAAGTGAGGATAATGAGGAGAGGCTCAGAAACCTATGCAACAGCTATATGCGGGCCAACATCTGAATCATAGGGTTGCCAGAAGGTGAAGAAGAACTAGAAATTGAAAAATTATGTGAAAAAATATTAAAGCAGAACTTCCCTAAGTTGGGGAAGGAAATAGGAAGCACAGAGAGTTCCAAAAAAACTGGACCCAGGGAGAACCACACCGAGACACATTATAATCAAAATGTCAAAAATTAAGGATAAAGAAAGAATCTTAAAAGCAGCAAGAGAGAAGAAGAGAATTGCCTACAAAGGGATCCCAATAAGACTATCAGCTGATTTCTCAAAAGAAACTCTGCAGGCAAGAAGGCACTGGCAAGAAATATTCAAAGTAATGAAAAGCAAAAACCTACAACCATGATTACTCTATCCAGCGAAGCTGTCATTCAGAATAGAAGGACAGAGAAAGTGCTTCCAGAACAAAGTAAAAGTGAAGGAGTTCATCAGATCCAAACCACTGTTATATGAAATGTTAAAGGGACTTGTTTAGGAGAAAGAGGATCAAAACTATGAACATTAAAATGAAAACTGTATCACAACAACCAACAACAGAAGCTAGGGAATCAAAACAAAGGCAAACTAAGTAGGCAATGAGAGTGGGGAAAGAATTCTAGGTATGGAGAATATTATGAGGGGAGGTCAGTGGGGAGGGGGAAGAGGGGAAAGGAGGGAGATGGTACAGGAATTAAGAAGCATAGTAGGAAGGAGTAGAGTAGATAGGAAGATGTTGAGAAGTATATGCACAACAAATGGGCATAGACTAAGGGGAAGGGACAACTAGAGGGAGGGGTGTCAGTGGGTGGAGGGGAACAAAGGGAAAAAATTGGGACAACTGTAACAGTATAATCAATAAAGCATACTTAAAAAAAATTGTCCTTATAAAATGGAGATGATAAATATTTTACAAGATTGTTATGAGGATACAGTTTTAGTCCATGTCTTCAGGAAAGCAGAGTAAGCCTAAGGTAAGGAAGAAAAGTGAACTTTCTCCAAAAAGTCTACCAAAGATAATTTATACTAGTTTCCTTAAAATTTTGTCTCTTTGTTTTCTACTCTCTTTCTAAGGTAAATAATTCTCTTCCTCTCTTGCTTTCTTCCCCTCTTCTTCTTAACCCTCCCCTCCTCTCTCTTTCCCTTCCCTTCCCTTCTCTTTTTTCCTTTGCTTCTCTCCCCCATTTCTTCTTTCATTTAAAAAATACCATTAATCTTAACAACCCAGAGAATAATAGAATTTGAATTACTCAGTTTTTTAAATCAAATTCAGTATATATCGTTCACTTAGAGTAGCAATATTAATGCTAACATTACCAAATAAACTGAAAAAATTAGCAATATTTTTGCATTTATTTTTCACATTAAATTTTTTTTAGCATTATACTATGTTTAAATTGTAAGAGCATATATTCATTACATGTTGTATTTTATCTTTTTAAAATACTACATATTTAATATTGACTATTGGTCTTTATGTTAGTATCTCTCTAGTCATTTCGATTGAAGCTGTTCTTTAGGAGATTTCTCAGGAAGAGCTCAAGGGAACGTGATTCCTTGAGTTTTTGCACATTGATATCAGAAAGATTTATATTGGACAGTTAGTTTTGTTAGATATACAATCCTGAGTTCGTATTTTCTTTCTTTTACTAGCATGGCTGTTATTCAATTTCTTCTGGAATAAGCATTGCATCAAAAAGTCTGATTATAAACAAAATTTTCTTTTTTGTTACTCTTTTTTTTACCTCAATATTGTACCTGAAGAAAGTATCAATACCTCGATACCTATTGATTGTCCAGTAACTTTACTATAATACTACTTGGTGTTTGGTAGTCTTAAATATGAGGTATGGTTTTTTAATATGTAGTTAAAAATATTTTTATCTAAGTTTATGGAAAATTTTTTTGTAATACAGTTTTTAGTATTTGTCCTATATCTTGTTCCTCCCTGCTCTCCCCAGGATTTCCTATTTTCTATTTGTTGGATCTTTTCTATCTTCAGTGATTATCACTTCATCTCACTACTATTTATCTCTTTATTTCTTTTGGTCTTTTATTTGTAATAAGTAATTATCTCTTACATTTATTAGTCTTGCATTCCTAGTTTAGTCTTCATTTCTGAATGCTTTATTTTTAATTCTTTCCAAAGTTCTATTTCCTTTCTTATTTTATAACTCAGATTTATTTTGTTTATTGTGTCTTGTATAATTCAAAAATATCTTTAAACTACTTTTGAAATAATGAATTATTTACATTTGTTCTTATTAGTATTATAGTTTACGTTATTTTCATTTGAAGGTTATGCTCTTCATCTTTTTTTATTTTTCTTCTAAGAATTTTGTATAAACTTCACTATGACCCTTTTGTGTTGTTAATTTTTTTGAATTAGTGTTTTTTATCTTTTAGAAAGATTTCCTTTACTGATTTACTTGAATGTTAAAAATGAATTTTCCTGAATTTAAATCTAAATGGTTTGAGTAGTTTTTAAATTACTCATAATCACAATTTTGAAACTTCCAGGATCATCTGTTTTAGTTCAAATTACCTTATACAAGATTCCATCCTTCTGTACTTTTTCGTTATGATAATGTTCATGGTTACTACTGCCATAAGCATTGATTCATAGCATGCTTCATATTAACTTGGCCCTGTTAATACTACATCACTCTATATTAACCAAAACCCATCTTAATTATAACATCCAATTAGTAAATATAATATGTTATACCCATTTTGTAGTTTCTCATGTAAAGATGGGTTTTTTTAAGTCTCTGTAATAAAAATAATACAATTTTACAATAAAAAGAAGGTATGGGTTAGCATAGCTTTTCTAGCTTTATAGAGCTTCCTCTCCTGATTTATTTAAAAATATTTTTATTACGTTGAAAATATAGTGGTTTACTTTCTGAGATTTTCTAGCTCTATTCCCTTCTTCAACCTGGATTACAAACTTCTCTTTCCTTGCTCCTGTTGTCTCTGCACAGCACATTTATTCCATTCTCAGTAACTTCTTACACAATTGCTCTCTTTTTATTAGGACATTTGGAGAGGTTCAAAAAACTTGGTCTCTGTCATCACCATTGTCCCCAAACCTCTACTGGTGGAACTTTAATTATAGAAACATAATAAATGAAGAGTGTCATTCTAGGTTAATAAAGTTACCTGGATAAAGTGGCATAAGACCAAGAAATGAAAGCAGAGAAAATGGAAAAACAGTAGAAGCATAATAGTAGAGACATTCTTTGATAGGATAGAATGCAATAGTAGCTAGCAGCATTTGGTCAAGTGAAGGTGTCTAGAAAAGCAACATTTGTTAAAGAGCTGGATTATAGGGGGAAAATAGGCATTTATTCCACTAAATCTCCATGTGCTTTTTTAAATTAATTCTTTTTTATTTAAGTATAGTTGGAATACAAATTTATATTGGTCATATTGGTTTCAGGTATATCATATAGTGATTCAACATTTTTATACCTTACAGTGTGATCACCCCACTAATGATCATCTTTATTAGTTTATTAGAAGTAACATTAACAAGGAGCTGTGCTATTACAGAAAGCTATGTATTCTTTTTTTTTTTTGTGAAGCATGAATACTTTATATAACCAGAGGGCAAGGGGTGAGTGAATAAGCCACAAATTTTAAAGATGAATCCACTGAGAATAATTTTTAAAAAGGAGAGTTCTATAATCATGTGACTGTTCCATTTACATTGAAGCGCTCAAGATTGAATTTTTAAATTTTATTTTATGTACAAAGAGCTAGCCATTCTGTAGTACGGTAGATGTCTCGAATGACCCGTTCACAGGAAGTTTACTTAGTCCAACTTAATGAAACCTATATCCTTCGCGTACTGACGGAAACACTGGCGGCACATATTAAGGCCATACTTCCGGATCAGGCCGTGCCGGTTTGAGCAGACGCGGCAAGAACGAGAACCCTGGCCGAATTTTCTCGGATGGCTCCAGTAGAGCTGCTGGTGACCCATCTTGCTCTTTCTCTGGCAACGAGGCAAAAGGCGAAAGCTATGTATTCTTAAAACACAGTTCCTTAGAATGTAGAGATGCAAGTAGGTATGACTAAGTAGAAATCATTATGCATTTGGATATATACAGGAAATAAATTTATTATTAACTTTTAAAAAACAATTTTATCTTAAAAAAACAATTTTATCTTTCAATCAAGTGTTCATATCTGTGACATTCAATGAATAATTGTGTATGCCCATAGGAAATACGATATACCGACAGTGAAATAATCATTACATCAAAAGCATTCTTAAAACTTCCAAGCAATAACAACTCTACTTTCATCAGATACAGTTAATGTTGGGAATGGCATTCTTTGGAGAATAATTTATGGGAAAAAACCTTTTTAATTACAGATACAAATAATTAAAAGTTAAAACTGGTTTCTTTACAATTGGCTATGAGAAATGAAGCTACTTTAAATTTGTATGTAAAGAATACCCATTTTAGGGTAAGTACAAATCTTTGTTCATTGGATATTTGCAAGGTACTGGGGATATAGCATTGAAAAAGACAAAAATCCCTGACCTCAAGGAAACTCCATCACAATGATGATAACCAAGCTGTATTCATGGGCCAGAGATTGCACACTCTTTCTAGGACAGTGGGCTGCCTCCCTTCCTAGGATACATAAATAAAGGAAATAAATTAGCAATAGGAAACATCCCACGTTACCAGCTTATTAAATACCATAACACTTTTAATAAGCCTCGTATAAATAATGTCTATACATAAATAAAAATTACACATATAATGAATTATTTTCCAACTTTTCAACTCCCTCTAATACACATTGGGAAACAAAACAAAACGTGAACTTTCATTCCAGAAAACTATGGAAATTCCAGTACTCTCACAGGATTTTCAGGGGAGGAAGAAGAAGCAGTGTTTACATTCTGGCTCCTGGCTCTCTGCTTGATTAGGTTGAGCAGCCTCTTCACTCTTCCTGCATGTCTTCCTTGTTCAGTGCACAGCTAACACAAGGTTTTTAATTTTTTTTCCTTTGTAAGAGATTTTAAGTAGATATTTAGGAATGATAGTTAATTACAAATCTAAAAAAAAACAAACAGCTTTTTATCAGATATTACTTATGTAACTGTTCATTGCCCATGCCTTGCCTGCAATAGGGGACTTCTTTCTGGCAGTTCACATCTACGGCCCTTTCACACTGCAGGTTGATGTGGCTTTTTTTCTTTCCCTTTAGAGAACTTGCACCTGTCTCTTATGCTCCAGTAGTCTTGTCTCCTGGGCTTGTAAGCAAGATAAATGAAAAGTTCTTGTTATTCTATATTTAGAGTAATTTAGTTATTATTCTGTGTCTCTACACATATCATGAATAATCAGGATTTCTCTTTTATAATGTAAAAGTTAATTACTGAGATAATTTTAATCTTCACGAGCACTTTCCATTCTTACCAACTGCTATTTGAAGTGAAAAAATGGCATTTTGTACCGATTGAAGTTTCATCTGTTCCTTTCCAGAGTAAACCTTATGTCTGAAAGGCAAAAATTTTTCTCATTTAGGTCCTTCTGCTGTTTTAATATTTAAATGGATATGAGACATATTACCAGGAAAAAATAACCAAATATAATTAACTATGTATGTATGGGGCCTCCATAGGAATATGGGACACAAGGATAAATTGGGCATTTGAGGTTTATATGCCATCTTGAGCTAAGAAGGGGCTAGTGGTTTGGGACTTCAAAGGGGAGGAAGGCAATTTAAATGGTAACCAAATGTTTGCTGGACCATGCAGAGATAATATAGTTTGCTCTGGTGATAGCTCTCTTTTCTGGAAAAGGTCCCCTATTTAAATGATCTTAGACAGTTAAGAGGAAGGTCAAAGTTTCTTCCTGAGTCTTTTACTTCTTAAAAATAAAATATCCTCATGCCAGAAATACTCAATTTGGAGGGGCAAATTTTGCTTTTCTACACCTACAAAGAGTGGCACTTGTTCCTTTTTTTAATGTAGCAAGTCTTATACAAGAAAAATTTACATTCCATTTCCTAATGCCAGCTTTATGATGGTATAACAACTATCAACTGTATTTTAAGGAGCTTTAAGTATTTTCTCATTCATTACTTTCAACTTTTTATGCAAATAATCAGTATCATTTCTTCAACTGATATATTTTAATATAGTGGTTTAAACAAAAGAATAAAATAAATACACTATATCTAGGAAATGAAATTTCTGATTAGCTAGACTATACTTTCAGGCACACTATATTTCTAAATTCAGCTTTCTGTTATTTTTGATTATTTTATTCTATTATTGTTTACTTTATTAAATGTACCTAAAATATAAATATGATACATTTCATTGGAAAAATGGCCAATCTTTCAGAAAATCAACAGAGATTTTTGGTTCCCATTTAATTATTTATTCAGAATGCCTGCGCTAACAAACCAAATTTTAAAAAAAGAAAAAGCAGAAACTGCATTATTTTTTCAGCCTTTCCTTCCCCTGCTTCCCAAACCTCACAGTGCAGCTTACATGTCTTGGGTCTTATCTATGCAAATTAACCACCTGGTCTCTTATGCAAATTAGCATGTTCTTTACATTGACAAAAAAGGAGGGAATGTAATCTTCTTTAGCCCCAACAAACTTTTGTAGGATATTTAAAAATGACTAATTCAATTACAAAATACAAAATAAAAATAAAATGACTAATTCAATTCTAATGTTTATTTGAACTTATTCTTAAATGTTGCTTTGATCCAATCAAAACTCATAAGATAATATTGTTAAACAGCAATAGAAATACATAGGATGTCAGGCCTAAACTCCAGATGAATATTTTTATTTACCAATGAATTTTATGAGGACTGAATGAGACAAGATATTTGAAAGGATTTTATTATTTAATAAATTATACAAATATTAGGTGTTATCACTGATTATATTTGTGAATTTGTACTTTGATATAAAGTCTATTTTTTGTTCTACTTGGCATTTGCTTGGATGCACATGTTGTTACTTTCACTTAATAGAATCCCTTCGCTGAAAACGAGACTCATAATGGATTCTTATTAAAATGGTATAAATGTCAATGTAAAATTCAGAGGGAGGAAATTAGTTCTAATAACTTCAGTACAGTTCAGCACTCAACTTATATATCTTGAGTTAATTTCTCTTAAACATATTGTCATTACAAGTTCCATGTAAGCTTAGTGAGATATATTAAAATTCTATTAATGTAATAGAGCTGTCTATTTCTTGAATACATCGTAAGTCCATCTCTTACTTCCTCAAGAGTGAACTTTTTTCTGTGGTTTCTTTGAGTGCATGTCAAGAATGATAATCTGGTCAGGTAATCTGAGCAAGTTACAAGGTGTAATATGCCTCTCCTGGCCATCAGACAATTGATTTTGTGCATGTGTGTGTGTGTATGTGTGTGTGTGTGTATGTGTATGTCCCATTAAAGATCAAAACACAAGAGAAAGAATAAATATACATCATATTACTGCTGCCACAGATGTATTTATCAAGAGGATTTAATTAGCCAAATGCTATGAATCATTGTCTTTTCAAGCTTACCTCTGAAAGGAAACCATATGCTTGGATTCATAGTGGGAAAAGAATGATGAAAATTATTATCAGACCTGAAACCAACTTTGATGGATTCCATAGAGTGAAATATGGTACATAAAGTTGTGAGAAATGGACTCTTCTCATTAAGGAGATAGTGGTACTAATCAGGACTCTCCAGGCTGAGGCAAAAGGAATATGGTGTATGGAAATGTTGTCAAGGAAGAGTTTGGAGCTGATATCTGACTGGTTAGTTTTAGGAAGTTTAGGCAAGGAGGTTTGCTTCAGCAAATAAGATAAAACCTCCTCTTTTCTGGGTCCTTTTAGAGCATATGAAATTGGATCTTGAGGATCTAATGTAAAACATGATGACTGTAGTTGATAACACTTTATTGTATAATTAAGAATTGCGAAGAGAGTAGAATCCCTTCACAATGTGTAAGTATATCAAGTCACCACAATATACACTTTAACTATAGTACAGTTTTAGTTGTGAATTATACCTCAATAAAACTGAAATTTAAAGAAAGAGAAATTGAGTTTTTCCTATATTTTTGGGGAAGTTTATTTCCTTTTGTGAATAGAGAGTAAGCCTATGAATAGTTTTCTACTTTGTGTACACAGTAGGTCTATGCTTGGAGTAAAGACTATAAAATAATAAGGATGATGATGATGACTAACCCATGTCAATACTTTTCATGTTTCAGGCAAAGTTCTAAGTACCTTATATGGATTAACTCGTTTAAATCTCATAGCAATCCTCCAGTGAGGAAAATGAGTCATGGGGAACTTTAGGAACTTGCAAGAGGTTACAGAGAGACAGGGAAAGCAGGATTTATACTCAGACAAGTCTGGCTGTGGAGCTGATTCTCTTACCTACTACTCTGACGCTTTTAGTTAACAGTGGTGACTGATCATGACATTCATAATTAGCCCAGACTTAAGAAAAGAACAAGTTCTACATTATGTTCTCATCATTGACCACCCTGGTCACACCTATAAAGGGTCAAATGTATAAAGGAGTCACTATTTTTTTCCATTCCTTCATATCACAAACATTTCTGTGTGAGGCCTGAGACAGTAAAGATTTAATATTCACTACACTATACAGTATGATGATATAAAGATTAATTAGATACTCAGGGAGTGCACAGATAGAGGGAGATATTGTAAATAACTATAATGGAGGCAGAAAATAAGAACCACAAAAAGGGTAAAGAATTCCTCTGACATAAAAGTTGGGAGGAAGAAATGTTCCCTCCCTCCTTCCCTCCCTCCCTCCCTCCTTTCCTTCCTTCCTTCCTTCCTTCCTTCCTTCCTTCCTTCTTTCTTTCCTTCCTTCCTTCCTTCCTTCCTTCCTTCCTTCCTTCCTTCCTTCCTTCCTTCCTTCCCTCCTTCCTTCCCTCCTTCCTTCCTTGCCTCTCTCTCTCTTTCTCTCTTCTGCTTCAGTCAAAGAAAAAAAAAAAAACACAAAAAACAAAAAACAAACTCTTGAGGCCCCAGAGCCACAGGGTTCAAGCAGAGGGTCCAAGGAGATGGTGGAGGGGCCTTATTTGACCTTCTTATTGAGGTGCAGGTTGTTGGTGTGGTTGCACTTGTTGACAGCGAAAGGGTGCAGGCGGGTGTAACACTTGGCAGATCATCTTGTCACATGGGTTGTACTTGTGGGCAGGCTGACCTAAGGAGGGCTCAAGGATGCCACGCTGCAGAGCAAGCACCAAGTGCAGGGTGGACTCTTTCTGAATGTTGTACTCTGAGAGAATGCAGCCATCTTCTAGTTGTTTGCCCACAAAAATTAGACGCTGCTGGTCAGGCGGGATGCCCTCATTGTTTTGGACTTTAGCTTTAACCTTCTTAGTTCTGTCACTGGGCTCAGCTTCGAGAGTGACGGTCTTACCAGTTAGGGCCTCATAGAGATCCACATCTTTGTGTCTCCTGGGAGGCTGCTCCTGTGCTTCATTGAAGAAAAAGAGCAATAAATGTCTTTTTAAAAAAAATATTTTATTTTTTAGAGAGAGGGGAAGGGAAGGAGAAAAGGAGGGGAAGAAACATCGATATTTTCTTGCATGACAAACATCATCTGGTTGCCTCTAACAGACCCCACTGGTGACCTGGCCCACTACCTAAGCTGTGCCCTGACCAGGAACTGAACCAGCAACCTTTTGATTCCCAGGCCAGCACTCAAGCCACTGAGTCACACAAGTGAGGGCAAGAAATGTTTTCTTTCAAGGTATGGGAAGATTGCTTTCTTTCTTGTATGTCTGAATGTCAAAATCAGGATCATGGATGCTATAACTTAATTTTTTATATTTGCAGAGAATTTGAATCAAACACTCAGGTTCCATGGATAATAGTTCTTTGGAATATATTCAAGTCCTCTCCATATTCTTTTTTAAAAAAAAATTACTTATTTATTTGTTTGTTTGTTTATTTTTAGAGAGAGGGGAAAGGAGAAAGAGAGGAAGAGAAACATCACTGTGTGGTTGCCTCTCACTTGCGCCCCCAACTGGGGACCTGATGTGCAACCTAGTCATGTGCCCTGACTGGGAATCTAACCAGTGACACTTGGCTGGCAGGCTGACTGTCAATCCACTGAGCCACAGCAGCCAGGGATCCTCTCCATATTCTCATTGGGGAAATCCTTTCCCTTGCTTATCTATATTCCTGAACTTTCATGCCATTCAGAAATGTGGACCTGGGAAATTAAACATAAGGTTAAACATTTATGCTTAAGTAAATTGCTTCTTGATGGAAGGTAGGTTATTTTTAGACTGTAGTTATCATTTAGTTAACTAAAACAGTAAATATTCAATAATATACTCAAATTGTTAAATGTTGCCTTACTCCATTTTTGTATTTCTTTAACCTTACTCTTCCTTCCTTCCTTCTTTCCTTCCTCCCTCTCTCCCTCCCTCCCTCCCTCCCTTCCTTCCTTCTTTCCTTCTTTCCTTGCTTTGTTTCTCCCTCTCTCCCTTGATCTCTTTCTCTTCCTTCCTTTCTCTTTTTTTCCATTCCCATTCTCTCTCCCTCCCTCCATCCTCTTATTATTTTTTTCTTATAGGAAATTCAACAACCCAATAGACTTACCTATCATTAGGTTAAAAATGATGGAGCCATTGAACTATTGACTTTATAAACAGATACTCATTAATCAAGTGAAGCTGAGTTCTACTTTACAAAGTCTATTTCAAACATATGCAATAACATTTAGTGACATATGATTCATACTTCAAAATTTATGAATCATATTAAAAAAAAGTTGATATTTAATAAGGACCCTCAATTGCAATGCAATGAAAAAATAATCCTGCAGCAATTTTTGACGGATACCACCCTTAATAATTCTGATTTTAAAATATTACCATTTTGGTATATGTAGATCCAGCAGGTATATAAGAAGTGAAATTATAATGTTGACATTTAATTAAAATAATTAACACAAAGCATATTCATAAGAACATATTTAGCTTTTTTCTATTATCTAAAATATTTTAAAAATATTTGTGGAATATTTCTATTATATAACTCTAAGGATCAGTTATAAAACTCTTTTGAGACAAAAATAGCAACCAACTGAATTGTCTTACTCAGATGGCTGCCAACTAAATGACATTTTGAATCTCTATCTTAATGTTGTTCTGATTATAAACTTTAAATGAACCCAAATATATTAACATACTGATATTTTTATGTGAGAGGCCTCTACTAGTATTACATCCATATGTGCTGTTTATAATTAGTAAAAATTAGGCTTAACATTTACAAGAAGTTAGGCCCCCAAAACAGCTGTTCCCAAAGCCTGTGTCCCCTTTGGGTCTTTATACTCAAATGTCCCAGAGTATATATATATATTCCTGTTATCTATTTCAGAAAGAATGAAGCATATATTCAACCATTATGAAAACAATCAAGTCTGCAAAAGTTTTATAAATGATTTCATAAATCATCTTAAAACAGAACAGCTTTTAATTATTCATAGATTGGCATATTCATACTATTAACAGGCATGTACATAATGAAATTTAAATTATCACATGTTTGTACATATTTAAAAATATACAGCACTCATGAGGTTTAGTATAATTGCCATGGGACTGTGTACTGCTGTAGTATTTTCTTTTCTAGTATGTATTTCTGGAATTGTGTGAATGGTTCATTATAGACAAGTGTTTTGTACAGCTCAACTGGCAAAGCAACGCACTAAGAATTACAATCCCACTTTAATAACTTTTGAAAAGAAATTTCCTAAACAATTGTTACTTGGTTATTATTATTTTAATATTTTGATGAAAAAAATATCAATTTTCCAAATTGTAGCTATGAAATAAATTCATGTTGCCTAAATGAAGTTGCAAATTAGGTAAAAATATGTATATGTCTTTTTCATTTGGAAGCTGGATAGTGAGAACCATGTTCTTGTATATGTCTCTGCTTAATTTAGAGGGGAAATTTGCATGGAAAAAGGTGCACACTTAACAATGAGCAACTATGGAAATTATATGCAGACTTTTTTTCATTCTGAATTTCTCCCAACCCTCTATGCCAACTATAAAATTTGCTTTGTGAATGCTGACCATTATCAAGAATTGTAAAGGGTCTGATATTTTACTCTACTGGAAAGGTAATGAGTTAGGCTGCTACAGTTTTAAGAATTCTGGAAGAAAGCATGAGAGTCTTGTGTCAGAGACAAAGGACTGGTTACTTTCATCATAGCAAGAAGTATGAGTTCCATGTGTGTGAGGTACAAAAGAGCTCAAGTGAATGCTGTATATGTGGTAAGTTTCCATCATAGCTGAGGAGCCCCAAGTTTAAGTAACCCCAATATCTTATAGTGAGCTATTAGTTGACATGTTCAACATTTTTCCTGTAGAAGAGACTAGCTCTATCTTTAAAGACTATTTTATATATAGACATCCTTGAAAAGACTTGTTGTGAGCGATACTCTAACCTTATGAGGATCCGTGCTATAGTTTTTCCTTTAAGCCAGCCTCCAGCCTTTGTCATGAACTGGAGGCACTGGCCACCTATATGGCCACCAGCCCTACAAACAACACTGGCACCAAGGAATAAAAGTGAGTCAGCACAGGTAACTATGCTACTCAATCAGCTTTTATTAATGCAGATTCAATCCAAATCTATAATAACCCAATATCAACAATAACCACTCAGAATCAGTCAGTAATAACTTCATACAAGAGAACTGAGGGATAATGAACTTGAGTCCCAAGAATCCAGGTCAGGCCTGGGTCTGGGAGGCAGCTGGTCAGTGTCTTGCAAGGAAGAGTCTACAGTGGTTTCAGAATCAGCTAGAGCAGGGTCAATCAGAACAGTAGAATGTCTCTCATCTGTCTCAGCTCTACTCAGCTGTCTCAGCTCCTCTTGGCCACCTCAGCTGTCTATTCAGAGGTCTTTGCTTTCATACTCTTGTATGATGTAATGTTGCATCAGCCTTTCTTTGATTAAGACATGTTTTTTTGTGCCACCTTGATAAGCACATGTTGATCATGTCACTTTACCGTGCATGCTCTGAGAGATGGTATTACCCTCCAGATAAGCACATGTTGTCTACCATGTTTCACTCTGCATCATCACTCTGAGTCATTGCTTTACTGTGCATGCTCTAAACATGGCTTCTTAGTTGACAGGACTGACACCATTTAGTTCAGTCTTGCTCTCCACCAGAGTCCAGAAAAAAAAAGTTAGTGGTAGTGTCCTTGCTCACAAAACTGGTAAAATTGTGATATCAATGGAGAATTATTTCCAGAAAAATGAAGCCCTTGTTCTACATTGTCTTCAATATAACAGTCTAATCTACCTGATAGAAACTGTGACCAGGTCAATATAATTTGTATTAGAAAGCACTTAATTAAGTTCATTTCAAACAAGACTTCAAGTAGAAGAATGAGGCTAACTGCACTATTTATCTCAACCATGTCATACCTTCATGAACCATTAGGGCACCCCTTAGAAAGCCAGGAAGTTTTCCGTTAAATTTCCGTATTGACTCTTCCACTTGACTTGAGGAAATAAGCCAGGTATAGAAAGATATATTAGAGATTGCCTAGCCTCCACTTTGTCCTGCAAGGAAGAAATCTAGGTCAATTCTCTCATTCATATCAAGCTGGTCATTAAGTTGAGATTGAAGTGAATGCCTCCCTGGCCTGAGGAGTGTTTCCATAAACACTGAAGGTTTCTTATAAACCCCACTAAGGTGCAAGTCACAATTTGGGGGGAAGCCATGTTACCCTTGCTTCCATATGAAAAATACAACCTTAAGGGTGTCCCTCAGGAGGAAAACCTGTTTTTTATAATTGATGGTGCCACTCAGACCGAACCTATATCAGTGGCACAGATTGAGAATGCTTCTAATGTCATCACCTGGCTGGATTGTAGGCTGTAGGGTTCCAAGTTTGAAGAATTGAATCTATTCCTTATTTTTAGAGGGACTACCAGTTTTTGCACATTATCAGCTGGTTGACATTTTTCTGTCCAACAGAATGATGAGGAATTAAGGTGGAGAAGATATATTTTGGGAGTCAGGGCCATCCAATGTTCTTTCAGATGGACCACTTGAGAAAGTTAAGAGAAATGGCAATTAAATCATGGTCACAGTCATCTGGAAGGGGACAGCCCATCTAAGAATTAGTTGAATTTAAGGCATGAAACCAAAGTTTTGATGAGCCACCCTGGAGTATTTTCTTTCATGCAGAAAGCTCCACAGGAGGTCATGAGAGAAAAAGGTCATTGATTTACTTTCTTTCCTCATCTTCCTGGTATGTAAGGTGTTCCTTCCTCAGGTACCAGGGTTTTTGCTCTCCTTTCATCACCACAAAAACAGTATGTCCATTTCAATAGTTACAAATTTACCTTAAAAAAATAATTTCATACTCACAACGCATTTTGTGTCTCCTAGGCCTCATTTGGCTTGGCAGTCTCAAAGAAGGTGTTAAAACCAAGCCAGACTGAGTTTACTCATAAGAAAAAGAAAGCAGTATCATAACAGAATAGAATCTCATATTTTCAAAACAGGTCTTTATAGTTACCCCCACATTTTGGTCATTATCATCATCCAGGAAGTTGCTGAGAGAAGATTATTCCTTTCTAAGATGGCCACATTTAGTGACCAAACTACCTTACTAAGATGTGTGTACAAGAGGAGGCTGAGAAAGCTAAAGATAGGTGTTAATTCCAAAACTAAGTAATACCAGATACGTGGGGATGTTAGGGAGTGTGGAAGGTCCATTAAATATTTTGACTCTTAAATAGTTGTTGAGTAAATTTTGCAATTAAAAAAGATATTGTCTGACTAAAGAGGATCTGAAAAGAGAAGTACAGACTTTGGATTTAATCTCCAAACCCTTGGAATGTCCTTCCTGATAACAGTATCTTTGTTTAACTGTGGGCTTTGAGCCATAGGGTGATTTAGGGTGGGAGCCTTGGTTCATGCAGGTATTGGTCGATTTTCTGAGAGTCTGGAGACTGAGGTCATCCATGTGGTTGACCAACCATGTTTATGAAATAAACCCCAATAAGATGCAGAACACCAAGGGTCACGTGAGTTTCTCTGGTTGATAATACACCATATGTATTATCACAAAGCAATTCTGGAAAAGCAACACATCCATGACTCTTTGAAGAAGAGGAAAACTGAAAGCTCCCCATTTTAGAACTTCCTTATGTTACAGAAACAGGGGAGTCCAAAAACAAACCCCAGAGTTTGTGGTTGGGAGATAGGGAAAAGGAAGCAGCTTCAGGATGCCTTTGTATGCCTGGGGCTAGTGGCTGGAAACTTTGTTGCACAAAGACCTGCTTTGAAATTTCCAAGGCCCAGGAAGATGGGAGGGGTCTTGGACCATGGGATGGTACAGAAGGAGCCTACAGAGCCTGCGTAGGGTTCTGTGAATGATCAGAACTGGTGGCTACACCCACTGCGTCAGAGGACGCAGTCAGGGATTTAAAAGTAGTTGCAGACATTTTTAGCGGGGGGTCTCCAGGCTGCTTCAAGGGAGGCCTCCAGGCTTCTTTAAGAAGGGCTTTTGCCATGTGGTTTTGAGAAGGAGAGGAGATCCACACAGTTTGCAGGAAGAAGGCAGTTTACAAGGAAGCTGAGAATCCAGGCGCTTCTGCATTGAGAGCTGAAGGGCGCCACCACACAGAAAGACCTCCCCAATCAGAATTGAATAATTGACAGCTACCAGTAAAGCTGAACTGTGTTTAGGAAGTAGGGAAACAATATCTCTAACTTCTCTAAAAGTAGCTTGGATTGGTAGGGGGAGGCAGAACTATGTGTTTGTGGGTGTTTTAAGAACATAAGACCTAGAGGCAGAAATCCGCAAATAATCTAAATTATATATCTGTTAAATAAACAATTCTTTTTCTTTTCACTAAACTCTGGTATTGAGAGTTATAATTCTGGCGGCGGGCAATCGGGTCCCTAACTAAACAGCTCGTGGGTTCTGTTTCAAATCGGAGAAGGCCAGGGATTCTGTTATACTTAGACTATGCACTATGAACTTCTTCCCTTAGCTGATTCTAATATTTTCCTATAATAAACTGTGACTATGAGTATAACAACTTAACTTTTATGGAATTCTGTGAGTTCTTCTAGTGAATTATTAAAGGTGGTCTTGGGGACCACTTAAACCTGGAATTGATATAAGAAATGAAGGGAGTCTTGTGGACCATGCTTCCTAACTTTGCAGTTGGTAGAAGAAGTAAAGGCAATCTGTGAACTGTCCTTTAACCAACAATTCACATTAATTTTCAAGGCCAGAATGGTATTGCCAGAGTGGATGGGAGTAGCAAGTCCATACTTAGGTGTCAACAGTGGTGAGTCAGCTTTTCGCTAGAGTCACAAATCTGACATGTAGAGCTAGCTTTTGCATTAGAAATATAGAGACCTTTACTATGTGTCAAGTCTGTGATGCTGGATGTATTGTCATGTCAAGAATGATCATGGATCCAGGCAGAAATGGTGGTAATCTAGGTGGCAAATCTTGATCAGTGGTCTGATTCCAATCAGTCTTGTCAGAGAATGGGCCCTTATCATGGATATCCATTAGAATGACCCAGGCAGTATAATAAATAGCTGCTATTTATTTCCATCATTTATAGTCCTAAAGGGGAGTATCTTTAATCTACCAGTCTGCAGTTTATCAAATGGCAAACTAAATAAGCCACGAGCAACATCTCAAGAGTCAGTAATAATATAGCAAGGTTTATCAAAGGGAGTTTTGACCAGAGCTATGAGAATGGCCTGAGAATGGGCTTGGGAATGACCACTGAACAGAATGATCATTTACAGTTTTGCTACTGTAGAGCTGGTACCATAACTGAATAGCTTTAGCAACCCAGTGGATATCATTGGGTTCAGCTTGGTTGAACCAGGACCAGGCTTTTACAGGAATCTCTCTGTGAGTTGAGGACCTACGGAGCCAGTGGCTTTGCTTCAGGAAGTATAATAGAGGATAAAGTTTCTCCTAGAGTGATACTTGCTACTATTTCATGTAAAGCTACGTTAGCACTGGAGCCAGGACTAGTGAATACATTTTTGAGTATGCCATTTCCACTTGACTGTTGAAGCTTGCTGGCCTCCTCCCATCTTTGTAGCTATTGAGTAGGAGGAGCCACTTCAAATTGGGAATATCAGGCCACAGTGTTATAATATCCTAGATTAGGTATTAATTTTTGGCAAGAAACCAGTGGCAAGCTGATAGCTGCTTTTGAAAGTAGTATACCTAGTAGCTGTATCAGGGAGGCCACAAGTCCAGAGTCATCACAAGGGGATTTTCTTGGTGCAGGCTGTTTTTCTTTGCCATAGTCTCTAATACACAAAATCTTCGGTCACAGAGTTTCACAGCTCAAAGAGGTCATTTCAGTTGTGAGGCTGCATAGATTGAGAGTGTTCCATAGCTGCTGGACAGGTTCCAGTGCAATCTGTTCATTGAGCTGTACTCAAATGATGCTGACTTGTAGATTAGCTGATATAATGAACAAAGTAGAATATCCAAATGAGACAATACTGTCTCCAATGCCTGAAGTGTTAATAACATGTTGGGCCTCCATTTTTGGTCATGGGGGAACAAAATAAACAAGTTTTTAAAAAACATTTCTGTAGGTGCTGAGTGTTGTGAGTCCACCTAAATTACTTTGTGTGCATGCCCCTACATGTTATTCTCAGGACTTACTAGCAACTCCTGCTGAAGAGGTGTTATAATACTCCATTAAGGGCCATTGAGATTGGGGCTGCTGATTGCCATCCAACGGGACATCTATGTACAGTGAGGGCTTTGGATATTAGAGGATAGGGGCTTGCATGTTAATTCCTGACCCACCCACTGGTGGGAAGTTGTAGGTATTACTTGCATTGGGCTTTTTGGATTCCTCAAGATAGAAATCAAGAGGAACCTTCAGAGAAAGTTCCAAATTTTATTAATCTTATGCGTGAGGAGGCAGCACAGAGGAACGGTAAGTCCTCCAAACTATTGGGTTGCTCTTACAAGATGGGGACAAGGCAAGTTTGTGTAAAAGTTGAGTAGTGCAAAGATTTTTCTATGTCAAGGCTGGACCACTTCTTTTTTTGGGTGTGTGTGTGTGTTGCTTAACAATGACCTCTCTGCCTGCATTGTGAGGGCATGGTGGTGGGGTTGCTCACTACTGTCACTCCAGGAAGGTGCTACAGTGGTCAAATCTTAATTGGCTATGCATGTGGAGCAGTGGTCTCTACATCTGCAAAGGGTGGAAGGGAGAGAAGAATAACTACTTATGTATTTTTTCTAGGAAATGGAGGGGTGGTTACATTATGGTCAGCTTATGCGGTGTTCTTTCTGGACATCTGGCATTCATTCAGCCCCTGGGCCTAAGTCCCTATAATATCTCACAAGGGAGTTTGAGCCACTAACATTTCTCTACATGTGGCTCTCCCCTCATGAGAGAAGGCTCTATGGTACTAATGGATGGTTAAGTATGTATATGTAGTACAACAATCCTACTCTACATCCAGAAGCATCAACAGTACATTGAATTGGCTCCAAATGATCCACCTACAAAGTCATGTTAGATTTCCACCCCTCACTGTGAACCTTGTTCAAACAGCAACAGTTGAATTTGGTCATGTTCTTGCCCTGCAGGGCTGGGTAGGATGATAAGCTGGGTGCTTATATCCAACAGAGCTCTAAAAATTTGAGAATTTCCTGTCCCTGAAGATTTTCAGTGTACTTGTATAGGTGTGCTTGGTTTTCTTTAGTACCTCATGAAGACAGAAATACCTCAGCCCACGCCTAATTATTTTTCTCTATAAAGAAACTGAGATTAAGGTAATGGGAGGAAAGAGACAAAGCATGGAGGGAGAAAATTACTATACACCAGTAAGCATGGCACATTTACTTTCAGTTTCAAGGATTTTATCCCAAATCCCAGGGTGTCTTTTAATATCTCTAACACAGGTCCACGAGGCTCTCATTTTTATTTTTATTTTTTCTCATAGGAATCCATGGCTCTATCAGCATCTCATCCTCAGTGATAAAAACAATTGGGTTGGCCAAAAGGTCTTTTACATTTTTTTTCTATAAAATAAAAGACACGTTTTTTCATTTTCACCAATAACTTTTGATTTGGGTATTTTGAGTATGTTGACTATCTCCCACTATTGGCCTTTAGTGGGTAGAGGCCAGGAGTGCTGCTAAACACCTTCTAATGCATAAGACAGCCCCACAGCAAAGAATTATTTGGTCAAAATGTCAATTGTACCAAGAAAATTTGCAAACCACTTTTGATAAGGTCGATCAGTCACAGCACCTTCTCCATACACTGTACATATCTTTTTTTTTTTTTTGCATTTCAGTTGCAGTTTTACCTTTCTTGAAATAATAAAGCATAATATGCCAAAACTATCACATATTTTCTTCCATCTTCAATATTAACATGGCTGCACAAAAATTCACCAATTTTGGTAATATTTAAAAAAAATGCACACTGATATGACACTTATCTTAATACAATCTAACAAAATTGTTTCAAATGAAGTTAAAGATGACTAAGTACTACTAGAGCCACTATACAGAAAAAAACTAAACAGGTTTTTTCATCAACCCAATATTAATAAAACAGTAAGTTAGCTGGGCATACTTTCATGGAAGCTAGAGGAAGATATGAGACTCAAAATCAGAAATAAAGGACTTTATCAATCATAGCACAGCAGAAAGCATGAGCCTCATGTTTGTAGTGGTGTACCTTCTCCCTCCTTCTTCCCCCAGGCCCCTAAGTCCCACAGGGATTATTTATATAAGAGTTGAGGAACACCAAGCTTAGGGGGGCCTGAATTTTTTTTTTTTCAAAATCAAAAACTTTTATGCTTCAAGTGACTACCAAGAAAATAAACACACATACAGAATGGGAGAAAATATTTACAAATCATACATCTGATAATTAGTTTCCAGACCATATAAAAAATTCTTATAATTCAACAATAAAAAGATAAAAACCCAATTAAAAAATAGGATCTGAACAGACATTTCTCCAATAAGTACAGGAAAGATGGCCAACATCATTAGTCATTAGGGAAATGCAAGCCAAACCATAATGAGGTACCTCTTCACACACACAGGGCTGCTAATATAAAAAAGATGGTGAGTGAGGAGTGTTGCTGAAGATGTGGAGAAATTGGAATTAACATACAGTGCTGTGAGCTGCAAGCAATTCTGACCAATCTTTGGCCTGGAGGAAGGCATTATCTTTTTTATACAGAATAATTAACAAACCTGCATTCTTCTTTGAAGGGAGGCTGTCTTTCAAGGCTTGTTCTATGCAAACATACTTAAAAAAGTAGTTTGGAACAAAAGATCAGAAAGTACCTTTGTTTGCAAGATGCAGAAATACTAAAGATTCATGGAGAATTGTCTTTTGACAACCCCTTCTTAAAAGTAATAAGCTTTTCTTTTTGTATTTGTACCAAATATTCTTCTATTTACTTTTATTTAATACAAATATGGATTAGAATAGTGTCTGTCATGGGAAAACAGCCTACTAGAAGTGGGCATGTGAAGGCAAAATTGAAGGGTCTTTGGTAACTCAGCTTGCAAATGCTTGGAGCATACTGATCTACTAATAACATAAAATTTATTAATTAATGCAGAATATATTTATTGAGCCCTTGCGATGTGCTAAATACTATTTTTGTTTTGGGACATACAAAAGTTAGAGAGAAGGCATCTAAAGTAACTATACTGGAACCTCTGGGCAGAGTGGTAGGAATCATGTAAAGAACACATGTGTTTACTTGGATCTTGAGAATATAGTGAGAACTTCCCAAGTGTAGTGCAGTTGGTGGGGGTAGGAATTCTATGGAGAAAGAAATGTAAGTACTGGCAAACATCTCTAGAGCATTTCAAGAAACATTTGGTGGCTTGACTAAAATAGAGAGATGAAAGAATGACATAGGAGATAGAACTGGATAGGTAACCAGGGCCAACTCATTGCAAGTAGTGGCTGCTATCCTAAGGAGTTTAAGTTTTATCTCTAGAATAAAGAGAATATCTCAAAGATATAAAAGTGAAAGTATATAGCTCAATCATTCTACATGTGATGAGGACCTCTTGACTAGTGTAAAATAAATATATGATAGGACTGGAATTGGAGAAGCAGTTGAAAGGCAAATGAGATTATACTTGTGAAATATATTTAGGGGGATGGTCAAGGTGATAGAAAGAAGTAGAAGATACAATATTAGAGACTTTGGACATAGTCTTGAAACTGGATGGAAAATGTATGTGTAAGAAGGGCAGGGGAAAAAAGATACCTCTGTTTTAAAACTTGTTTATTCAAAAGATGGCCAGCCAATGTCATTCTGATGATGATGATGATGATGTCATTTTGATAATGGTAGAGGTTTTATTCACAAAGCTTCTAAGTATAAACTTGTTAAATATTGCAAGGTAAAGAATGTGCTTGAATTGATATGTGATCTTCCGCTCATTCCATTTTATGTGCTTGTAAAGTGGCATAGATTGTACAAAACTTTTCTCCTTACCAATGTTACACATTTACAGAAATGGAATTGATTTTTGGACTTTTTTTTTCCCTGACTTTAACTGTGGTGGCTTTAACTTTCTTATCTGAAACAACTGAAAGTAGAATGAAACTATTTGCTGTGAATTCTAAGATTTAAAAAATATAGACCAAATACTCAAAAGAATCACCAAAACTATAACTTAATAAAATTTGAAATCCAATATTTAGTCATAAAAACTGTAGCTTTGTTGAATAATTTTGCAATCAAGTGTCAATTTCCATACAGAGAAACTGTTAATGTTGCTATTATAATCTTAATGCAGTGGGTAATAAGAAAGGAAAACTTTTATGTACTATAATCAGTGGCTTCATGCAGAGATAAAAAATACAAAAAATCTTTGCAGGTAATTAAACATCCTAATTCTGGATGATCTTTGATTAATATACTAGAAGACAAAGCACCTTCAGTGTCTTAGATTGTAGCACTGTTATAATAGTGCAGCTGATCTTTCATTGTTCTACTGAAGATTAATTATCTCCCTTCCTCTTATAATATCCGTTTAGTGCCTTGTAAATTGGATTCAACTATTAGCATTATTCATTTATTTCCTGTGAAGATGGTTGAAGCTTTATCTATTTGAGTGTTAGATTTAGTATCACTTTCTTTTCCATCTTAGCTAAACACACATTCTTCTAAAGAGCTTTATTCTAATCTACCCCTCACTACTGACTTCCCGCCCCAAACATGAAAACAATACACACACTCACACACTAATACAACAGACCTTTTCCTCCTTCTGTTGGTGCTTTGTAATAAATTTATTGTATTTGTCAAGTTTCAAAAAGGTATCATAAAATGAGGGAAAGATTTTTCATGACTGATAGTGAGCCTATGCCTCTGGACTGTGCACTTCACAAGAGTTTCTCAGTCTTTTTTCTTCTGCCCTTTGGTGAGACCAGTTGGCTAGGGTGGACTGGAGTTGGGTATCACAAGTCAGTTAGCTTTGATAACATCCCAGCAGGTTAGGTTCTGGTTAAGTAGTTTCTCTTGAGGGCAGGCCTTGTTAAGAACTGAGTACTCAGGTGTACTCAAAAAAGTATGGGGATCCCCTATGGCTGGGTCCCCCTGGAGTTTTTAGCCATTGGCCTTGTCTGCACTGAACCTCCAGCTATTTGTCAATTGCAGTTTAAGCTTTCTTACTCATGCACTGGTTCCCAGGTGGTTTTAAGCTGCTCCTGTAAGCCCTGACTTCCTGTATGCGCCTGCCTGTCGCTATAGTGTTGGGGGAAGAAAGCCATTTGCTCTGTGTCCTCATCTCTATCATGGATCCAAGAAGACTTGTTGATTTTTAAGCCTGCTCAGCTTTTTATAATACTTGTGGTTAGGACAGAGTGGCATCTCCCAAGGTCCTTACATGTGGAACTGGGAACCTTACCATGACTTGTATAATTTGTGTTAGCTCATGTGATTTCTCAGCAACACATGCTGATATGGAGAGAGAAATAAGCTGGGCTTCAGTAGGTGCCCATCTTCCAAATGTAGGCAAGAGTAGGTAGGCTAGGTATAGTGTTTTACAGAGATCAATTTTCTTGTCTTCTATATTAGGAAGTCATGAAATTAGTCTGGTGTGATTGGGCTCTAAGCAATCTAGTCAGCCAGGTGAATCTTATACTTCTAAGATCTCTTACCCAGTCCATGTGCACCCCACAAAGACACTGGGAATATGGAGATGGGTACAGCTATTAGCCTGGCAAGAAGGAGCTAGGGTCCTAGGCCTATGGGCAAATAATTGCAGTAGTTTTCATGATAATTCTGTACTTGGATAGATAACCAACCCTACAGACAGAGAAAGTGATCATTTAGGGCCTTTATTAAAATGAATATTTGTCCTATTGTTGCAAGGTGAAGCTGATTCTGTGCTTAAAATATAACAGAAAAAAAGTAACATACAAGATCACAAAGGATAAAAAATAAGTGGAATTGACTATAGAAAGTTAAAATTTGTTTTAGGCTTTTGTTGCTACTATCCAAGATTGTTTGACTTCATTAAGCTTCCTAAGACATAATGAACTATGTTCAAATAAGTGGGCCTAGGAGTCAGAGTAAGTGGGTTTAGATATTGGTTCTAATATTAGCAGCTATGTAATTTGGGTACAGCATTTAAATTCTCTGTGCCTTTTTTGTTGGTGGAAATCAAGTCTCTGGGTAGGGGCATTTCTTTATGCCCCCCTGACCAGGTGTCCTGTGACTCAGATAAGCAAGCTGGACTTGCTAATGCCGGCAGCTGCAAGCTGTTCCAGGCCACTGAGCTATGGTATCCTGAGAATAAAGAGACTTTCCTGAGTACTCCATTACTCCCTTGTCTTATCATCTTGTTTGAAGCTTAGCCTTAAAGACTTATAGTTTTGTTTTGTACTTAAAGTAGTTAATGTTTGAACCCTGGCATCCTGTTTTCTCTTTATGCAATATGGCGTGTATCCTGTACTTGCCACCCTCAAATTTCAATAAAAGGACGGTGCTTGCTCTGCTCAGTGCTGACTTGCCTGAGCGTGCAGCAGCCCCCCTTTCGTCCACATTCTGCCTGCTGGAATTGCCTCAGCGTCCTCGGTCACCTCACATTTAATACAACACTTTATTATCTATAAAAGCAGTTAAGATAATACAGTATTACCTCACTTATCCTGGGTATTATGTTCTAGATCCCCCTACGAAGTAGGAACCTTACATTTATTCTACACTCTTAAACCTACGTAACTTTAACAACATACATATACAGTACACAAAATCCTGTGATATAGGGAAAAATCCATAATAGATAATTAAATATAATATTTTTAAAAATCCTGTGATACTGTGAGGCCACTATAAGTGAACCGCGATATAGAAAGGGACTACTGTAACTTACTTGTGAGAATTTACATGAACTAAAGTATTAAAGTACTTAGAAGAGCACCTATGTGGCCCATCATAAGCATTAGCCATTGCTACTATTATCTAAAGTTAACAGTCATACTGTAAGATGAGATTTTTATAATCATTAATTCCAAATATGGAGCCTTAGTTTACTATTACTGAGAATACCATCACGCCCAAGCAAATGGAAAATGCTCCATAAATTTGTGATTGTTTTATTCCGTTTTGTAGACCATAAAACTTCTTGGGTGGGCTGGATGAAGGAGGGCAAAGGGGGAGGGAAATTAACTGTAATAGAATAACAATAAAAATACTATTTTTTTTTTATTTTAAGGACATCTCTAAATATATGCTCATCTCTTTATTATCCTAAGATCTTGAGAAACAGGTTCCTTATGAAAATAGTGGGATTATTGTCCTAAAGATTATTACTTTTCATGTAGTTTGCTAGTTCCTCATTGAAACAGTTTGTGGGGTTAATTTTTCCCCTCTCTCTGTTTTCTTGCTACTTGTTTTTAGTGAAATATATAATTCAAAGGTTATTTCCCACTCTAATCATGAGTTTCTCTTCTCTCTTCGAGTCCTTTCTCTTATGTAGCAGCAAGAAATATTGAGGTCCCACAGGGCAGGGGCATTGTCTATTTTTATAGTTTTATTATCTTGTGAGGCTGTTATTCAATTTAAAGAATAAATTGCATTCTGTGTGAAATGCTGTAAGGCAAGGTTGACCAGATGACCTAGGTTTATAAGCCTTCCATTTTTTTAAAGATATACTTTTGGTTACTGTCCTTTTGGAATAGAAATATTTTCATGCTTCCTGTTTGCAGGGTGCCATGTTAGCAGTTTCAGTTCCAGACTATAGAAATAGGGAGATATAGAAAACATACAGTCAGAACTTTGCAATATTTTCTCATACAACTAAATTTTCTTTTACATTTTAAAGGCAAGTTGTAATTGTCCAGCCAAAAAATAATGGCCCTAGAGAGATAGTTAGAATGGATTAGAAGTAGATGGATTTAGCTAATTAGGAAGTAGTTTTAAAAAGACTTGGAGACCAATTGGATAGGGTGGGATGAGGGAAGGGGAAGTGTTACAAATAATAGGATTGTTTCTGTACAATTAATAGCAACCCAATTCAAACTGGCATAAACATAAAGGAAATTAATTGATTCTGGAGTGGGGAAAGTCCTGGGAGTAGATCAGATGCTTCAGACATGGCTGGATTCAGGAGTTTAGGTGATGTTTTTATGAGTAAACCTCTTCAATTCTTTATCTCTGTAGAGTTCTTTCTTCATACTGGTAAGATAGCAGCTGGAAGCTCCAGGTTCACATTCTCACAGGGTAATAAATACAGCAGAAGAGAATGTCTCAATATTTTCAGGAAGTAGGCTAGAACTGAGACTTATTTACTAATCCTGGGTAACATGTCAACCCCTGGAGCTAAAGGGCAAAATCTGTCCCACCGGGAGCAAATAGACCTATGGTGGGGAAAAAATGTGAAAAGCTATTGAAAAAAAAAAAAAAGAAAAAGAAAAACAATTAGAGGCAAAACTGAAAGCAGATTTGGTTATGGTGCCATACTTTTATTATTGTATTTACTTTTTAGAATAATTTACTCTACTAAAGGGAAAAGACATTTTCCCTTCTTTTAAGAACTAAGAAATTAAATAACTTAGAAACATGGTGTGTGGATTTAGGAAGATTTTTATATTAAACATAAATCTTTTTATTGCTGGTCACAGGAGAAAATACAGTTAAGAGGAAACTTCAAACAATTTTTTAAAGTATATTTTATTGATTATGTTGTTACAGTAGTTCCACTTTTTCTCCCCTTTGCTCCCCTCCACCCAGTACCCCCCCTTCCTTCCAGCAATTTCTCCCCCCTTAGTTCATGTCCATGGGTCATGCATATAAGTTCTTTGGTTTCACCATTTCCTATATTATTCTTAACTTCCCCATTTATCTTGTACCAACCGATTATGCTTCTTAATCCCTGCACCATATCCCCATTTCTCCCCCTCCCCCCTCCCAGCTGATAACCCTCTAAATGATCCCCATACCTATAATGCTGTTCCTATTCTTGTTTGCTTAGTTGGGCTTTGTTTTTATTTTTTAGATTCAGCAGTTGATAGTTGTGAGTTTATTATCATTTTAGTGTTCATAGTTTTGATCTTTTTTCTCTTAAGTAAGTCTCTTTGACATTTCATATAATAATGGCTTGGTGATGAACTCCCTTAGCTTTACCTTGTCTGGGAAGCACTTCATTTGCCCTTCCATTCCAAATGATAGCTCTGTTGGATAAAGTAGTCCTGGTTGCAGGTTGCGTTTCACCACATTGAATACTGCTTGCCAGTCCCTTCCTGCCTGCAAAGAGTCCTCTGAGAAATCAGCTGATAGTCCTATAGGCAACCCCCAGTAGGCAACTCTCTACCTCTCTCTTGCTGCCCCCAGGACTCTCTCTTTATCTTTCACCTTTGGCCTTTCAATCATGATGCATCTTAGTGTGGTCTCCTCTGGGTCCAGCTTGTCCGGGACCCTCTGTGCTTCCGGACCTGTATGTCCATCTCTTTTGCAAAATTTGGGAAGTTTTCCTCATTTTTTTCAATTCTTGTTTTCTCATTCTGCATTGGTTGACTGTGTTTTTCTTCCTTATGTTCCAAATCATTGATTTGAACCCTGATTTCCTTCCCTTCACCATTGGTTTTGTGTGGATTTTTCTTCGTTTCACTTAGCATAGCCTTCTTTTCTTCTCTTATGCCTTTGCCGTACTCAAGCATATCTGTCAAGCCTGTGAGCATCTTTATCACCAGTGTTTTGAATTCTGCATCTAGTAGGTTGTCTATCTCCTTGTTTGTTAGGTTGGCTATCTCCTCGTCGCTTAGTTCTCCCACTGGAACCTTGGTCCATTTCCCCTTTTGGGCCATACTTCTCTGTCTCCTTATTCTCACAGGCTCCTGTGTTTGTTTGCCTCCGTGTCCCAGGTAGAGCTGTCACTCCTGTTATGTTGTAAGGGGTGGAGCCTTAGTGATTCGTTAGTGCAGGGCGACCTGTTTCACCACATTGTGGCGCTGTGTGTGGGGGAGGGGTCTGAGAGGGAACAATGCCGCCTCCCCTTTCCAGGCACCTCTTCCACTACCACACCGGACTGGCACCCCTCTAGCTGCTGTCCTGGCCGTCCTTCCCAGAGTGGGTGGGTCTGCGGACATTCTAGGACCGTGGGGGCCCTTTAAACAAGCAGACTCTGCTGAGACTGGCAGTTTCTGCCTCTGCTCCAACCCCACCTGCTCTGCACAGTCAGAAGCAATGAGGCTTGATTTTTCCCTGTGATGGAACCGTGAGCTGCGAGGTCTGGTGTGAAGCTGGGAAAGCTCTCCAGGTGTCCCTGCTGACTGTTTAAAACATGTGACTGAGCTTTCCGCTGACCTGCCACTGCTGCTGCTGCTGTTGCCACCGCACCGCGTCCTCTCTGCCCCAGATCTGCCCCTCTGGAGTGGATGAGTATTGCTTCTTTATATCTTTGTTTGCTGGACTTCCATGCAGTTTAATTTTCTGGAACTTCTGGTTGTTTCTAGTTTTGAGGTAGTTGTATTCCTTCTTAGTTGTGGAGGGAGATGCAGTGTGTCTGTCTAAGCCTTCATCTTGGCCAGAAGTTCAACCTCAAACTTTTAAAGCTTTAATAAGATTCTACCATTGTTATATGCATAATTCAGGTATGATTCAAAGATGTTAGAGGTATATTTCTTTCATGAGAAGTTATTCCAATCTTCTGCAGTTATTTTTGCATCTACCCTCTTTCTGGAATATGGCCTATCTAATTGTCCATTGAACATCTTGGTATTGAGTAGAAACTTGCTATAGTCTGAGAATAAAACCATGTTCAGATTTTGGGCAGTTTTCTGAGTCATTTCATTTGCTTTCTTTTCTATATAACACATTATTTTTATTTATATTGTGTGAAATATGTTTGAGTTAAAGTTCTCAGGAAGGTCATGAACTTAACAAAAATTTCCATTTAATAAACTGCTTTTATCAATTGTTTTGATATTAAACTGCTTATGTCTCTAAGTGAGAATTATATGTTGAAGGAAAGTACTTCAGGATACAATTTGCATTTAAATAAAGTTTGAAGTATCTGGAATGGAAGTCAAGTTTTTCAAATAAAAAAATGCATTCTACTGAAAAAAGAAAATTTTGCTAGTTTTTAAATTTAGGAAATATTGTCATAAACTATTTTTTTTTTTACTCCCAAAGAGACATTCTCATATAGTAAAGGGGGTAAGAAATCTTACCATTTCAGTTAGTTAACCAAATTATATTGAATACATGAGCAATGTTTTATTTAAAAATGAGAATAGTCTGATACAAGAGTTTGATTCATGTTAAATCTTTTTTTTTTTTTTTTTGATCCTCACCCAAGGATATGTTTATTGATTTTAGATAAAGAAGAAGCAGGGAGTGAGAGAGAGAGAGAGTTAAGAGAGAGAAACATCTATCGGTTGCCTCCCACACACGCCTTGACTGGGGATAATACGCCTTGACTGGGGATGAAACCCAAAACTGCGGTATGTGCCCTACCAGGGATCGAACCTACAACCCTTTGGTATATGGGATGAGGCTCCAACCAACTGAGCCATGCAGCCAGAGCATCCTCATGATTTTTTACCATTACATAGTATTTCAGGATTTAACACATCAGTTTCATGATAATGTATTTAACTTGCAATATAAGAGAATTTGTAGATGGTGCTGAAATGCTAATTTTATTTAAAAAAATAGACTTATAGTGGTTGCTGAATACATATAAGTAATGTTCAATCCTGAAATAGTGCAAAGCAGAAAAAGAAACTCACTCTCTAGATTGCATTTTTTAACTATATAAACATTGATCTTTATGTGTTTTGTCTTATGAACTTTTTATTGCCAATTCATATAGAAAATCTAATAACTAACTTATTGACAGTGAAGTAGAAATTAAATATATGGACATTAATAGCAATGTTACTGAACAGCAATTGGGGTCCTGCTGCCTACTACCACCCTCTAGGCAAAATTCCAGAGGCAAAGATTTGGTGATAAAAGAAAGGAGTCTTTATTCAAAAGCTTCACAATTTTGGAATAACAGCTTTCCACATGCTTTAGTCACTCAAGCCTATCAATTAAGGCTAAACTCTTTAATACCTGAGTTCTCCTAGCATTCCCCCTGTTAGTTTTTAGTTATCTTATTCCTATAGGTTAGTTTACAAACTAAAACAACATAATATACAAAAGCTACACAATTTTGGAAAAATGACAGGCTTCTGCCTCACAACTCGTCCCCTCCTGAACACCCAAAGAATAAACCTGCCACCCTCTGCGAGGCCAGCCTGATCCTAGGTTGTGCCCAGAGTTCCTTCCCATCCAAAATACTGGCTGTTGGGAAATTCAGGCAGCTGCAGCATGATCATCCAGGCATCCTTGAAGAAGAGAGCCCTATAGGCAGACAAAGAGCCAGAGCCAGCCAGTCGGAGAGCCCAAGAGTGCTTCTTTTATTTCAGATGTTCTAGCCCATAATTCCATATGATCTAGAGGAGTCATTTAGCTTCTCAGCCAATCCCATCCTAGACTGTTTACCAATGCCTGGGGTAGACTCCTCCTATGGAAGCCTGCACCCATAACCAGATTCTTCTCCAGTGTATGAGACAGAACAGTCTGGCAACACTTGGACCTCGGCTGAGAGTCACTCATTTCAGTCCTCCAGAAATGCTGGAGCTGTGCATGGCCCCTGGAAGAAACCCCACTGGCAGCTGCAGTTCAGCTATGAGAGTATAAGTCAGGGATGAAGATTTTGAGCATATGCGAGAGTCAGCTCTAGTGGGGAACAGGCAAGGCCTGCTGCCCCTGTTGATTCTTCTGAGGGAGAAAGAACAATATTTATTGTGAGCCTCCTGTCTTTAAAAACGGCCAGCAAGCTCCATGTGTTCTTTTCCTGACTGAGAGCATGGATCCACACTGTGTACATAACTTGGCTCATGTAAAGTAACTCAGCTGACCCATGTTTACATCTCACTGCTGGTGTCCTAAACACCATCAGGATGGGCCTGGTAGCCTGTCTTGGCACATAACACAAGCTTTGTGTTTTTCTTCCCTTGGTGCCCCCAGACATTAGTGTTTCTTCTGATTGGCATTAGTGTCTTCAGCTGCTCATGCCTGCCTGATGCTAACGACTCCCCGTCCCGTGCCTCTCAGAGATGGCTGTGTTTATTTCATCCATTTGTTTGTTCACCAGACATTACTGGAAATCCACAATGTGATGAGATGTTTTTTAAACTTTCAAGATACAAATATTTTCTTAATTTTTCTGTAGCAAATAAGTTAGAAAGCAAATAAATTTTTCTTTTAATTCTCATACCTTTTATTTTGAGACAGTGGAGTGCAGGGGAAGAAATCCTAGATGAATTCTGTGATGACTCCTATAACCAGCATGCTGGGCATACTGATCATGGGCTGTGAACAAGATGCACCTTCAGTTCTATTTCCCTCTTGTTGTGATCTTCCCCACCCCTGATAGGGACTCTGACAGCTCACATGGCTTTTGTTGCCACTTACTCCTAGCTAAAACAACATCTTACAATTTGCGTAAGTCAAAAACAGTCTCACTTAAGTATGTAGAATGTACATTTAACAATTCTGTACTTGGCCTGTGTCTAAATCTTCCCCAACCCAAATTTGCTTAATGTTGGAAGCGCAGAGTTGGCCCTCTGCCCTCCACTTGTCCTGGCCAAGATCTTCTGTCACTCACACCATTTGCAGTGAAGAAATTAGATGTGCCATCACATGTGGACTGTCCACTCTGGCACTGAGGGATGACAAAAAGTCAACTCTTTTTCTCTTGTTCTCTGCAGTTTCCCACCTAGTCTCCTGTTTTCTGAGGAGCTCGTAACCCTGGGGAATAGACCTTTGTTCTGGGTGGTAGTGGGATACTGAACTGTCAGCTTTGAAGCATTGCACAGTGCCTCTCCTTCATTTCTCTGCAGAGGTCTCTGCCCCTTGAGGTGGCACTGTGAGACGCAACCCAAAAGTCTCATATGGGCTCTTTCATGTTAAATGGCCCACATCTGATCCACAGAAATGGCATATTCTATGCAAAATATGAGAATTCAAGTAATCCCAAAGCAACGTTCTTCTGACTCTTCCAGTGAAGATGGAGGTGGCCTATCAAATGGTACTCTCATTGGCCTTGGGCTTAGAAACCAGCATATCTCAAAACTTCCTCCAAAGTTTGGAAACTCAAAGCAAAGCACCAGGTTTCTCCAAAGAATTCTCTATATCAATCTCTTTCTTTTCCCACTGTCTCTGAAGTTATTTTATGTCCTTAATCTGGCAGAGGGGTGAAAGAGTCATGTTTTTGGGTTTTTATGTGTCTCTGTGTGTGCAATTCTCTTTAAAAATCAGCATATGGGGCCCTGGCTGATGTGGCTCAGTGGGTTGAGCAATAGCCTGCAAACCATAAGGTCACCCACTTGCCTTGGTTGTGGGCCAGTTGGGGGCATGTGAGGGGCAACTGATCGATGTTTCTCTCATACATCAATGCTTCTCTCCCTCTCTTTCTCCCTTCCTTCCCTTCTCTCTAAAAATAGAAATAAATAAAATCTTTAAAAATTTTTTAAAAATCAGTGTATGAGGACAGGGCTGCCTGTATACACTCCCTGCTATCCAATCCTTTTCCTTATGATACCTCATTTGAAACCTGAGGCAGGCACAGTCCCATACTAACTTCCTATTACACTCATTACATAACATTGCAATGACAATTTAATTTTCTGAATTTGTACTTCCTCCATAAAAAGAGAGAGTTGAACTCAATCTCTAGAGTCCCTCCCAGCTCTCAGGTTTGGTGGTTTTGCAGTTAAATTTCTATAGACAGTGTAACTCAATGAAAAACACATTGAGATAGTTGTCAAGAAACATAATCCCAGCTGTAATCCTATTAACCAGTTGCATGATGTTAAGCAAGTCTCTTAATTTTCCTGGGACTCGGTTTTGTAATACATAAGGGCTTCTCTCTCAGAGACTATTTTTATTTATTTACCATTTATTGTTTTTGAGGATTTCTCAAATTACAAATCCTTATTTTGCCACACACACACACACAAATAAGGTTTTAAGCAGGCGAATATCATAATTAAGCACAGAACTTAGCTGAGAAAACTCCTAGTTAAAAAAAGCTTAATTAAAATGCTAGATTCATGATTATTATTAATATTTTGAAAGGCTATATGTTGTAGTAACCAGTGGGCAATTTTGGAATCTGGAAACTAGGATTCTAGTATTATCTTTGCCTCTTTCCCAGATATATAAACACAAATATATCACCAAATATCTTAAAACTTCATTAATAATAATAGTAACAATAAACAATGTTTACTTAATAAGGTTGATGTGAGGATAATATGACACATTTGAAAGTAATTTTTAAAGGAAAACATGAAATAAACACCGACCGTTATATTTAAATATATTTAATAATGTAGAAAAAATTTTTTTCTACTTATTCAGAATGGTAATGAGAGAGTAATTTAGTGATTATCACTAGGATTACAAGCCCACAATATAACCAGAAGTAGGAGGAGCATGAAAACTGGGCCAGAAGGTGAAGTAAATCCTGGATGTAGTTAGTGAGGGATACATTCCAAGACCTTTGTGACTCTCCTCACTAGAAATATTTGTCCAGGCTCTTGGTTTTCTCTCAATTCACAATTTAATCAAGGCACATGTTTCCTGAGAATATCCTCATGTGATTAGTTGGAGGATTGACTGGAACATTCCAGTCATACTTTACCTCATTTCCACAGAAAGCGGGGGTATGTTTGCTCGTATTACTGGTCCAAGTCTTCACTAAAATAGGCATTTCACTCTTTAATGAACCTAAAACTTCTGCTCTCTGGATTAGAACCATCAGTCTTTTAGATGCTTCACTTTCAACCCCAACACTATATTTTTAGGGAAGTATAAAAGGAAAATAAGTTTGATTTTATTGTTAGTTTTTCTTTTTGAATCATTTTTTAAAAGAATTATTATGAAGCTTTATTTTCTACCTAGGTGATATATTTTCATTTTTTCATATGATTCAAATTCATACTTTTGCAAAATGATAAATATCATCTAATAATTCTAAAATCCTTCCAACTGACCATTGAATTCTCAAGTGCCAAGATCTGTCACCATACTTAACAGCCTTGTCATTAATGCATTTCCCTAACAATTCAATTTCCCTTTTCCTGATCAGGCTATTTCATACCTCTCTCTCAGAATTACAACACCCCTACTTTTTACCTTTGGCTGATAAGATCACTTTTTAATTAGTTAATTAAGAAAATGGAAATGGAAAGACAAGAATTCCTCCAGATCCCCAACACCAACTGCTCACCCACCCGGTGACCTCTCTCCTACAATCACCTCCTGCTGCCTACATCATCATTTCCTCTTCTCTACTGGATCATTCCACAAGCAGACAAACAGGCTGAATTATCTCCCACTTCAGAAATCCTTCACTTGGTCACATATTCTCTTTCCTTGATGGCTTCATTTGTCTGTTCCTCTTCTTTTCTAAATTAGCATATTTCTTCCTCTCCCACACTCTTGAACCTACCTCAGACAGACTAAAATCCCTACTATGTCAATATTCTCTCCTGGCTAAAAATAACCTCCAAGAGGTAATAATCCAAGATTAGATAAATGTTTTTATAGCCTCACATTTCTCACATAATTTACTCTTAGTCAAATTTAATTTTCACTGTTGATAATTACTTGCTTCTTCAAAATTTCTTGTCTCTTAGCTTCTGAAAAACCACACTCTCCTGGTTTGTTTTCTGGCACGTTGACTGTTCTTTCTCAGTCTTGTTTGTTGACTATTTTTTCTCAACCTAAATATTATAGTGGCCAAGAGCTTGGTCTTATATTCTTTTTTTTCCCCCCTCTATTTCACATATCTCACCGACTAGCATGACATTAAATAAAATGTAAATGTAGAAGTAAATTCATAGCTTAAGATCCCTGACTCTTGTTGGCCTTAAAAATAAAAGTTAGTTATTATACCAGCAAAAATGAGTTTATTTGGGAACAGCAGAGAGTTGCAACTTAGGACATGCAAGCTATGACAAAACCATTGACAAGCCTGGAAAACAACGAAGAGGAACATCCTTTTATAGAGGAAAGAGAAAGTTGTAAAGACTTATAAACAAAGAGTCCATTGGTAGAAACTGGGAGTTCAAAGGGTGGTGGTTTTCCTTTGACTAGACTGTGACAGCCTCTTACTGACTAGGCTGCTGTCTGGAGAGAATAGAAAACATCTTCCTGTTGGAGATGCAAAGCCTGTCCTTCCTGTTATGGAACCACGATGAGTGGTAGGGTGCGGTAGCGCCCTCTACAGGCCCTCCCCACTTCAATCCTGGTGGAGGTCTCCTTTATTAATTTTCACATTCTACATTAGGCTCCAAACCGAGACTCTTCATGTTGTCCAACAGGGGAATGGAACGGATCCAAGGAGTAACACTCTACATTATAAAGCTTTCAAAGAAAACTAAAATTCTTGTTTACTTACTTATTCTGTGCATGGTCCTTATAAACTGATGTCAAATTTATCAAAACAATCGAACTTCCCCGAAATCATAAATAGTGTGAAAATCATTCCTCACAAATAACGTACTTTTTTCTTCATAGACATTCCTAGCTCCTGGTGATCCTGAGCCATTTGTAATCTTCCCAAATGTGTGAATAATGGCACATTTTCAGGGTTAAAAAATTCCACCTTCTCAGGCATTTCATTCTGAAATCAAGATAGTGTTCCAGCGTTTGTTTAGTGACCACCAAATGCCCCCCGCCCCCTGCCAATGCTGGGAAGTATTTTTGCACTCCATCTTTTACTGGGCTTTGAGCCAAAAATTTCCTGTCATACATGTTCCCACTGGCCTCTATAAGGGGGGAAATGATTTTACCCTAAACTTTAATTAGCAAGAAAATGCTCATAAAACTGCTCAGCCTTTCCCTCTTAGATGGATAAAGCAAACAAAATCGACCTTATCTTTATATGGATAAAAGTCTGTACCTAAAATTTTGCCATTGACTACTGAAATAATGAGAAACACTTCCCTTCCTGGCTAGCCTTCCCCATATCAGATTCCTCACCCTCCTGGGGGACAAGGCCAACCTACCATGAAGCAAACCCACTCTCACTCTCCCACTACACCAATCACTGGTACGAAGATGTGGAGGGAGCACTGTGGGAAAGCAGACAGCAGACTGAGTTAATATTCTGCTGTCAGAATAAAGCTTCATAAATCATGAATGTGAGGAACTGACAAGGAAACCTGCAGTCAAATCAGTTTCTACTCTGAAGAGTCTCCATATCCCTGGAAATTATATAAACTTCAAACCCAATCATAGACTGGTTCATTTCCTGTTGCCCAAAGAAATGTCTGCTTACAACATTTCATATAATGGTTTTAACATAAGCATCCATTTCATCATTGTAAATGTATGCATTCAGGTTGGTGAGCTAAACCTTATAACAATGGCGAAATAATTTGGAAGGATAGCTTTATAAAGTAAAAGGAAATTCTGTGTGTGTACATTGTTGTGTGTATGTATGATGTGTGTGTGTGTGTGTTGGGGTGGACTGTGTGGGTGTGAGAGAGAAAGGGAAGTGAAACTTAAAAAATGCAAGAGTGTTGCAGAGTAGAAAGATTTCCCAGCTCTACAAGTGAAGTTAGCCATAAATAAATTTCAAATGAGAATCTCAGTAGGTAACTCTGAGCCCTCCAAAGTTGATCTGTTAGTTCTATACCATCCTTCAGTACCACTCTATTACTTGAGCAATAGCCAAGATATTCAGAATAGAATGGAAACAAATGCCCTGGCTAAGAAATCCTTTCCCAGTTAGACTTACATAACCCACTGCATAGGAGGATCATGCATTTTGGCTTGTTTTACTTGGTGATCGTCTTTCAACAATTTCTATGTTATATCTATTCCTCGTCACTAAAGAAAAAGTATTAGCAAAATTAATGGCACAATAGTTACATAAGATATGTGGCCATGAGCTGCAATAAAAATAATATATTGAGCCCTGACAGGTGTGGCTCAGTTGGTTGGACATCTTGCAGCAAAGCAAAAGGTTGCAGAGTCATTCCCAGTTGGGGCACATGCTTGGGTTGCAGGTTTGGTCCCCAGTCGGGGTATGTGTGAGAGGCAACTGATCAATGTTACTCTCTTTCTTTCTCCCTCCCTTCTCCTCTCTCTAAAATTAAATAAACTAAATCTTTTTTTTTAAAGATAATGCCCACAATTTTTATTAGAACCCAAAAGTACTCATGAATATAAGGTTCAAAGCAGACACTCTACTTTAATTACATCTAGCAGTAGAGAGAGCTAAGGGTCTGAGAACACCGAGTAATATCACTTTGTAGTTTTTTAAAAAGTTTTTACAACTTTATTGAAGTATAATTATTGTGCAGTAAACACACATATTTAAACTGTACAACCTGAAGATTTTGACATATGTATACACCTGTCAACCTACCACTGAAGTAAAAAGATGTACACATCACCCTGAGAGTTCTATGTGTGCCTTGGTAATCCTTCTCTCCCTCCTTCCTCCCACCTTGTCTCCAGACACCATTAATCTACTTTGTGTCACTCAAGATTTGTTTGTATTTTCTAGAATTTTAGGTAAATGGAATCATAAAGTGTGTTCTCTTGTTTGACTGGTTTTATTCATTCAGCATCAGAGACAACCCAAATCTCTATCAACCCAAATATTAATGAATAAATAATTATGATATACCTGCACAAAGGACTACTACTCAGCAATACAAAGGAATGGACTATTGATACTCATTTTGTACTTTCTATGGAGCCTAATAAATTGCCCATTTGGAGTCAAATGTAAAGAGAATAGATTATATTGAATAGTTCTGTTTCCATCTATAATTCAGTAATTATATAGATGTAAATATATATCTAAATATATGCTAGTCTAAATATATGTTAGTGTAACTTATTTTTAGCTGAAGTACCTTCATCGGTACCATAATGTATAAGCTGAACTTTTTCTGAATCCCTTATCATGAGATGGCCAAAGTAATATGTATAATATATTTGATGTTTTCTGGCCTGAAATGCAAATACAATCATTTAAAATATTTTTGCATGGATAAAAGATTGCAAGTACTCAGTGAGCAGGTGGCAGTTATTCATTGAGTTTTTGTGGCTTTTGCACATATTACATAAATCTTCCAAATGAACAGAAACAACCTGGTCAGTTTATTGTGATGTTCCTTGGGACCACACATTCAAGTTCAATAGTTTTCATAGATTTTTTTTAATTGGCATATAATAGTGCGACAAATGAAAATCATCCATTTATTTCGATTACTTTTCTATACAGTATTCAGCAATACTATAAGTTCAGAGTAGATTTGTCATACCCTTGAGAATAAAATATTTTTTTAAATTAAGTTTATTTTGGGTTGATTCTATCCCAGCCTTTCCTTTAAAAAGGAATGCACTCCAGACATATATTTTACAATATTGTTCAATCTTTGTTAGACCAGCAGTAGTAAAACATTGTGTAATCTGGGGGAAAAAAATTTCCCAGTCATGCTGACATTACAAAATTTTGTAGAAATACAAACAGGTTGGTATTTAAGCTCTAGTTTGACAAAGATAAGTGAACCCAAAGATGGGTGAATCCTGTCCCCAACCACACCTTAAAAGCTGTAACTAGGAGGGGGGAAGATGGCAGAGGAGTGAGGGGAGGCTGCACTCTCAGGCTCCCGAGACCCGTCTGTAGTTTGGACTAATTGCAGATAGAACATCTCAGTGAGCAGCTGGTCACTGGCAGGAGTTGAGCCTTGGCACTGCTGGATTAGAGAAAAAACATCTGGGAACAACCTGTTTAGTGAAGATAGTGAAAAAAGAAAAAGGGACAAAATGGGATTCCTGACTGGGGTGGCTGCCCGAGCCACGGCTGAAAGGACACAAAGGCTTTTTGGTGACCACAGGCCTCCCCAGAGGGAAATCAGGAGGAAAGCAGATCTCTGCCGGCTGACAGAGACAGGACTCGACCAGGTGGCATAGGCGCTGAAAGACGGGAGACAGCGTGCTGCTGAGCAAGTGAAATCGTAATTTTTTTCTTTATATTTTTCTCTTGTGAACTACGGAGAGGGGGGGAAAGTTTGGGGGTGAAAGTACATTCTTGAGGAGCGCAGGTGCAGAGGTGCGCACGCTCACTCCCCAACCCTCCCCTTGGGTCGCAGGCGCGCATAAGGAAGTGCCATCATTCACTGGCCCAGGTGCGCGGGGGCCGTGAGTCCAGGGGTCCCTCGGACACACCCCAACAGACATAAGATCAGTGCCCAAACGGGCGCAGGGAGGGACCTCTGGATACACAGAAGACTGTGCGCAGTTGCCCCTGGCCAGCTCCAGCGGGAGCCAGTCCCGAGTGCCAGGCCAGAATGCAGAACATTCCCTCGGGCTCGGGGAATACTCGCCCAGGCGGGTGCAGGAACGGTGGGCAGCTGTGGCGCTGGAACAGCAGGCAGCAGCGACTCACAGACACTTACCGGGAGCGCTGCGCTTAGGCTAGCTGCCCGGCTGCCCTGGGCGAACAGGGGCGCGCGAGGAACAGCAGGCAGCAGCGACTCACAGACACTCACTCGGAGCACTGCGCTAAGGCTAGATCCCCGGCTGCCTTGGGCGAGCAGGGGTGCACAAGTGCCAAAATACCTCACTGACATCAATAAGCACCAATTGCTCACTTCCACTGTACACGAGTGTCTGGGGCCCAGCACTGGCAGGCAAGAGACCATCTCCTGGAGCACAGTGCGGCAGACCTAAGGATAACTCCCTGGCCACCTTGGGAAACTCCCGGAGTGTTATGTGACAGGCCTGAGGCGGGCTCTCGGGCCACCGTACCCGCTCACAGGCGAGCGTGCAAAGACACCTTGGCTAGCTCCAACAGACACCGAGAGAACGCGCAGTGCGGGGGCCCACTGCTGCAAGGAACAGGAACCTCTGACCCACCTCATCAGACCAGCTGTGAATACAGAAAAACAAGACAACACACAAAGGCTGAACTGACATCTCCACAAAAGAATTCAAGATAAAGTGGATAGAGTGACTCTCAATCAACTAGCCAGAAGGAAGATCCTAACAAAAAGCATCTGAAATATAACCACACAGCATAAACAAATGATATAAAAGATACCCCAAGAACATCAGGCTCAGGAGATCAAAGACACTGCACCACTGAAACCCCCAGATCTACCATGAAGAATCTCATATCACAGAGGTGGGAAGGCAAACCAGATAAATACAAATAACAAAAACAAACAAGAAGAATCCAACATGGTAAGACGCAGAAACAACCTCTCAATGAAAAGAAAAAAGGAATCCCCAGAGAGAGAGGTAGATGGAATAGACATAGCCCAAATGTCAGACATGGAATTCAAAACTATGGTGGTGAAGACTCAATATGCTCGAAAACCTCAAAAACAACTATGACAACCTCCAAGGAAGTTACCAACAGCTCCAAGAAAATTACAGGGAACTTGCAGAGAACTACACCAGCATAAAAAAAGACATAGAAACTATCAACGAGAACCAGGAAGAAATGAAGAATTCAATCTCTGAACTAAAAAACACATTAGAATCAGTCAAAAGCAGACTAAATGAAGCAGAGGATTGTATTAGTGAGTTAGAGGATAATGTAAAAATAATTCTCAAACGATACAGCAGAATGAAAAAAGATTGAAAAAATACGAACAAGATGTAAGGGAATTACAGGATAGCATGAGAAAAAATAATATCAGGATCATCGGAATCAGAGAGGGAGAATAAAAGGAGCATGGAATTGAAAAACTGATAGGAGAAATAGTGATAGAAAATTTTCCGAACCTGATGAGAGAAAAAGTTATGCAAGTCCAAGAAGCACTGAGAGTTCCAATAAAGAGGAACCTCCAAAAACCCACTCCAAGGCACATCATAGTTAAAATGGCAACATTCCAAGACAAAGAGAGAATCCTAAAAGCAGCAGGAGAAAGACAGCAAATAACTTACAAGGGAGCTCCGATAAGGCTATCGACCGATTTCTCAACAGAAACATTACAAGCCAGAAGGGAATAGTCAAAAATATTTCAAGCAATGAAAAACAAAGGCCTACAACCAAGAATACTCTACCCAGCAAGGCTCTCATTCAAAATAGGTGAAATAAGGAGTTTCTCAGACAAAGGAAGCCTAAAAGAATATATCTCCAGCAAACCAGCATTGCAAGAGATGCTAAAGGGAATATTCTAAGAAAAAGGAAGAGAAAAAACAAAAAAAGAGTAGAGGAACACAGATAAAAAGGGAAATGAATAAATACATGTCAATAATAACCTTAAATGTAAATGGATTAAATGCTTCAATTAAAAGACATAGGGTAATGGAATGGATAAGAAAACAGGACCCACATATTTGCTGTCTACAAGAAACACACCTCAAAACAAAAGATTTACATAGACTGAAAGTAAAGGGATATAAAAAAATATTCCAAGTAAATGGACCTGAAAAAAAAGCTGGGGTAGCAGTCCTCATATCAGACAAAACGGATTTCAAAGCAAGGGCAATAAAAAGAGACAAAGAAGGACATTTCATAATACTTAAAGGAACAATCCATCAAGAGGATATAACACTGATGAACTTATATGCACCCAACATAGGAGCACCCAAATACATAAAGCAAATAATAGAAGACCACAAGAAGGATATTAACAGCAACACACTCATAGTAGGGGACTTCAACACTCCATTATCAACAATAGACAGATCATCTAAGCAAAGAAACACCAAAGATATACAGGCATTGAACAACACACTAAACCACATGGACTTAACTGATATATATAGAACTTTTCACCCCAAAGAAGCAAAATATACATTCTTTTCAAAGGCACATGGGACATTTTCAAAGATAGACCACATAATAGGACACAAAACAAGCCTCAATAAATTCAAGAAAATTGAAATCATATCAAGCATCTTTTCAGACCACAATGCCTTGAAACTAAAAATCAACCTCAGGGAAAAAAAATCAAAGACACCCAAACTCATGGAGAATGAATAACACGCTATTAAATAATGAATTGGTTAACAATGACATCAAAGAAGAAATCAAGAAATTTCTAGAAACTAATGACAATGAACACACAACAGCCCAAAACCTATGGGACACAGCAAAAGCAGTCCTGAGAGGGAAGTTCATAGCAATACAGGCATATCTGAAAAGACTAGAAGAATCTCAAATAAAAAATGTAACCCTAAAGCTACAAGAACTAGAACAACAACAATAAACACAGCCTAGGGCAACAAGAAGAAAGGAAATCATCAAGATCAAAGCAGAATTAAACGACATAGAAACTAAACGAACAATCCAAAAGATCAACAAAACTAGGATCTGGTTCTTCGAAAAAATAAACAAAATCAGCAAGCCTCTAGCCAGGCTCATCAAGAAAAAAGAGAGAAGACCCAAATAAACAAAATCAGAAATGAAAGAGGAGAAATCACGACTGATACCACAGAAATACAAATGATAGTTAGAAATTACTACAGACAACTGTATGCCAAGAAATTTGACAATCTAGAAGAAATGAACAAATTTCTAGAAACATACAGCCTTCCAAAACTGAATCAAGAAGAAGTGGAAAGTCTCAACAGACCAATAACAAAGAAGGAAATTGAAACAGTAATCCAAAATCTCCCTGCACACAAAGCCCTGGACCGGATGGCTTCAAAGGTGAATTTTACAAAACATTTAGGGAAGAACTAACTCTGACCCTCCTCAAACTATTCCAAAAAATCCAAGAAGAGGGAAAAATCCCAAACTCTTTCTATGAAGCCAGTATTACCCTAATCCCAAAACCAGGTCAAGACACAGCAAAGAAAGAAAACTACAGGCCAATATCACTGATGAACATAGATGCAAAAATCCTCAATAAAATATTGGCAAACAGGATCCAGCAATACATCAAAAAGATCATACACCATGATCAAGTGGGCTTCATCCCAGGGATGCAAGGATGGTTTAATATTCGCAAATCAATAAACATAATACATCACCTAAACAAAATGAAAGACAAAAATCACATGTTCATATCAATAGATGCAGAAAAAGCATTTGATAAAGTACAACACCCATTTATGTTGAAAACACTCAGCAAAATGGGAATAGAGGGAGCATACCTTAACATAATTAAGGCTATATATGAGAAGCCTGAAACCAACATCATACTCAATGGGCAAAAACTGAAAGCATTCCCCCTGAAATCAGGAACTAGACAAGGCTGTCCACTCTCCCCACTTCTATTAAACATAGTGTTGGAAGTCCTAGCCACAGTAATCAGACAAGAAAAAGAAATAAAAGGTATCCAAATTGGGAAAGAAGAAGTAAAACTATCACTATTTGCAGACAACATGATAGTATACCTAGAAAACCCTATAAACTCCACTAAAAGACTACTTGATATAATAAGTGAATTTGGCAAAAAAGCAGGGTACAAAATAAATATACAGAAATCTAAGGCATTTCTGTACACCAACAATAAAATATCAGACACAGAGACAAAAAAGAAAATACCATTTACTATAGCAACAAGAAAAACAAAGTACCTAGGAATAAATTTAACCAAAGAGATAAAAGACCTGTACACTGAAAATTATGCAACACTGAAGAAAGAAATTAAGGAAGATACAAATAAATGGAAGCAAATACCATGTTCTTGGATGGGAAGAATCAACATCATCAAAATGACCATACCAGCCAAAGCAATTTACAGATTCAATGCAATCCCTATTAAAATACCAATGACATATTTCACTGACCTAGAACAAATACTCCATAAATTCATATGGAACCAAAAAAGACCCCGAATAGCAAAAGCAATCTTGAAACAGAAGACCACAGTAGGAGGAATCACGATACCAGACATCAAACAATACTACAAAGCCACTGTGATCAAAACAGTTTGGTACTGGCATAAGAAGAGACATATAGATCAGTGGAACAGAATTGAAAGCCCAGAAATAAACCCAGTCCTCTATGGTCAACTAATATTTGATAAAGGAAGAAGGAACATAAAATGGAGTGAGAAGAGCCTCTTTAACAAATGGTGCTGGGAGAACTGGACAGGGACGTGCAAAAAAATGAAACTAGACCACCAACTTACACCATACACAAGAATAAACTCAAGATGGATTAAAGACTTAAATGTAAGCCGTGATACCATAAAAGTCCTAGAGGAAAACATAGGCAAGAAAATTTCAGATATCCCACGTAACAATATCTTCACGGATACATCTCCTAAAGCAAGAGAAATAAAGGAAAAAATAAACAAATGGGACTAGATCAAACGAAAAAGTTTCTGCTCAGCAAAAGAAAACATCAGCAAGATGAAAAGGAAACCAACCAGATGGGAAAACATATTTGCCAATGACATCATAGACAGGGGACTAATTTCCAAAATATATAAAGAGCTTATACGATTCAACATCAAGAAAACAAACAACCCAATTAAAAAATGGGCAAAGGACCTGAACAAACACTTCTTTGAAGAGGACATACAGAAGGTCCATAGACACATGAAAAAATGCTCAACATCATTGGCCATCAGAGAGATGCAAATAAACACCACAATGAGATACCACTTTACACCAGTCAGAATGGCCATCATCAACAAATCAACAAACAACAAATGCTGGCGAGGATGTGGAGAAACAGGAACCCTACTGCACTGTTGGTGGGAATGCAGACCGGTACAGCCACTATGGAAAACAGTATGGAATTACCTCAAAAAACTAAAAATGGAACTGCCTTTTGAACCAGCGATTCCACTGCTAGGATTATACCCGAAAAATCCTAAAACCCTAATTCAAAAAAACCTATGCACCCCTATGTTCATAGCAGCCCGGTTTACAATAGCTAAGTGCTGGAAACAGCCTAAGTGCCCATCTGTAGATGAGTGGATCAAAAAACTGTGGTACATTTACACAATGGAATACTATGTATGCAAGGACCTACAACCTGGCTGGTTTGGCTCAGTGGATTGAGCGTCGGCCTGCGAGCTAAGTGTCGCTGGTTCGATCTTCCAGTCAGGGCACATCAGAGAAGGAAAACTCTGATTCCAAAAAACCTCTGCTGCCTTGCGGCATACCTCTTTAGGGGAAAGGCTAAGGGAGTAAACCCCGACAGTAAATCCGGAGCCGGAGTCCCTAAGGCAGTTTGACATTGTAGTCAATACCGGCAACTCCTGCGGCGCACCTGAAGCCAAGCTGTATTGACTTCGTCTTTCCCTTGGATCCTTCAGCTGCGAAGAGAGGGGGGGTCTGCTGCATGGGCAACAGCAGACCCTCCATATCACCCTGCCCAGGCTCTGTAGCTTCAGCTTCACTGGAGAGGACACTCCAGCGTCATCGCAAGATGTCGATTCAACACGGGAGGAGACAGATACCGTGTCACTCCCGAGTTGGACTGCACAACCATTCTCGGCGGTGCAGATAGACTCTTAAGAAGCTACACCATCGTCTCTCGAGACGGACGGCTGCCAACGACGACGACTATGTAGCAGAAAGAAAGAAGGAACTCCTGCCATTTGCGACAACATGGATGGAACTAGAGAGAAGTATGCTTAGTGAAATAAGCCAGGCAAAGAAAGCAAAATACCATATGATATCACCTAATACAGGAAACTAAAGAGCAACACAAACAAACCACCTAAATAGGCAAAGACTAGAATAGTAGTCAGTAGGGGAGAGGGGGGAGGGAGAGAAGGGGGATAAGTAAGGGAAGGGTCTAGTCAAGGAACGTGTATAAATGACTCATGGACATGGACAATGGGGAGGGATATGATTGTGGGAGAAGGAATGGGCTGGGAGGGGGGAGCAATGGGGGGAAAATGGGACAACTGTAATTGAAAAACCAAAAAATAAAATTAAAAAAATAAAAAGCTGTAACTAAACAAAAACAGATGTGTTGATTTTAGCTTTACTCAAAATATTTATAAATTCTTCAAAGAGTCTTATTTCTGGATCCTAAAGAAAACAATTTTTTAGGTAAATCCTACATATTTTCATGATTTATTTTTTGTTAACAAGACTATAGATAAGAAGTGTATATAAATTATAGGAAGAAAAAAATATAAGTATATAGGAGAAGAAAATGTAAGAGGAAGTTACAGGTCTTAGAATCAGGTCAATCTTAATGTTTTTAACTAGTTAAACTTTAACAGCTACACGCCTTTCCCCATCTTTTGCTCAACACTGTTTAAAAGTGTGGGAAAACAGCTGCCTTGTTTGGTTTAAAGGCAGGATAATTACTAGTAACTCACATATTCTGAAGAGATGTATAGTAATGTATAGGCAGCATCTGGTTGATTGATCCTCCTTTGGATGGATTTGGCCTCCTTTAAAAGCAAGCTTAAAAAGAAAATTGAGGCCATATAGTATGTCTCATCGCACTGTTATAAACACATTAACACATCCCACATACAAAGGGTAACCACTGCATTAAGGACCACGAGGACTTCCGGCCAAGATGGAGGCTTAGACGGACACGCTAGGTCTCCCTCTACAACTAGAGAGGAATACAACTACTTCAAAACAAAGGATAACTAGAAATTCCAGAAAATAAAACTACATGGAAGTCCAACATATGAAGTTATAAACCAGCGGTGCCATTTGGGCAGGTAAGAGTTAAAGAGGGCAGTGCTGTTTGCAGTCGCACCTGGACAACGGCAGGGCGGCGAGGAATCCGGGATCCGTCAAGCCCCTGGCGGTGCGCGACCGGGCGAGGAATCGGCTGCAGCCAAGCCCCTGCCGGTGCGCGACTCCGGCGCTGGGGAGAGCGGCCGCCGCATCGCCTTGAACAGTGAGGCCCAGGGGGGCGGGAGGACGGATCCCGGTCTCCTAGCTGAATAACTGTGTGAATCCATCTTGGACCCCCGCCCCCAAAGAAAGCACCACAGGGCTGCGAAATAGGTCGCGGACAGGCAGGCGCCCGCCGGTCGCTGATTTGTGACGCGTACACAGGCACTGCCCCCGACAGCCAGCCCAAGAAAACAAAACGCATCTGTCAAAATGAGGCAGACAACTATAGAAATACCGGTGACACAACTCACCAGGCAACAGATAGAGAACCTGACAGATGAACAGATAAGAAACCTGTCAGAGGCTCAGTTCTGGGCCATTGTTATCAGGTGGCTTACAGAATTCACAAAAGAGCAGGAAAAAGATATGAAAGAAGCGAAAAACTTTCATAACGAAAGGAACAAAACCGCATACGAGACAGAAGGAAAGGAAATAAAATCCAGAGTTCATTTCAACAAACTGGAATATGGAGAAGGAACAAGCAGTCAACCAATGCAGCGAGAGGAAATGGGAAGCAACAATGAAAGGATCAGAAACCTCTGGGACAGCTATAAAAGGCCCAACATAAGAATCATTGGTTTGCCAGAGAATGAGGAAGATGAACTAGAACTTGAAAAATTGAGTGAAAATATAATAAAGGAGAACTTCCCAGACTTGGGGAAGGGAATAGACTTGCAGGTCCAGGAAGCAAGGAGAGTTCCCAAGAGACTGGACCCAGGGAGAACCACTCCAAGACACATTATAATCAAAATGTCAAAAATTAAAGATAAAGAGAGAATCTTAAAAGCAGCAAGAGAGAAGAAAAGAATTATGTACAAAGGGGTCCCAATTAGACTATCAGCTGACTTCTCAAGGGAAACCCTACAGGCAAGAAGAGACTGGCAAGAAATATTCAAAGTAATGAAAATCCAAAACCTACAACCACGAATACTCTACCCAGCGAAATTGTCATTCAGAATAGAAGGACAGAGAAAGTGTTTCCAGGACAAAATAAAACTGAAAGAGTTCATTAGATCCAAACCACTGTTATATGAGATGTTAAAGGGACTGGTTTAAAAAAAAACAGAAGCTAGGGAGATGAAACAAAGGCAAACTAAATAGGCAACGAGAGTGGAAAAGGAACTGTGGGTACGGGAAGCATATTGGGGGGAGGTCAACAGGGAGGGGGAATGGGGAAAGGGAGGGAGATGATATAGGAATTGGGGATCAAGGTAGGAGGGAATGGAATAGACGGAGAGAGGTTGGGAGGAACTGTATGCACAACTAATGGACATAATCTAAAAGGGGGGGACAACTGGAGGGAGGGGGGCCACCGGGTGGAGGGGAGCAGAGGGAAGGGAAATTGGCACAAATGTAATATTTTAATCAATAAAACACATTAAATCTGAAAAAAAAAAAAAAAAGGACCACGATATTAATTGTTCCATATTTAGAGGTAACACAGCATGGCCCTTCAAAAAATGTTCATGGTTATTCAAAACAATGAGATTGTAAAGAAAATCATACTTATAAAATGCCTTATAGAATTGTTCTCTCATTTAAATTTTAGAAACAGTATGATGAAAAAAATCAAAATAGTACCAGAAATCACACTACCATAAAATTCTCAAAATCAAGTATCACGTATACAGTGTGGTGGCACTAACACACACTCCATTTTTTATCCTTTGGGCTTTCACTTTGAGGGGCAGGAGTGGGTGGAAGGAGTCAGAAGCGATCACTTTATTGCTCTTGTCATCCACCTCCCTAGGGTATGAGGCTACAGATCAAATGAAAATAACCCCATCATGATGATGTAAGGGCAGAGAAGGAACTCTTCAAGGATAACTTTAAGTGTATGTGATTTTTTTCATGTCCTTACTTTAGAATCGAATTTTCTCATTAGATGTGAGTCTACCATATTTTGTTTTTACCTTAAAGTACTCTGATAGTCAGAATTATTGTTGCTTACACTTGCCATCTCAACAGAAATCATTTCTGACAAAATGCTTGCTGTTAAAATTGGAGAACAACTCTTTAAACAAACTATGAAAATAAAAAAGCCCCCTCATGTGTTTTGGTTTAAACAGAATGTTTTGACTATTGTAACTCCTTTGTTAGGCTCCTGGATATTTGTGTTTTCTCTGGTTTTCAGAAGTTATATGTATTTAAAGGAAAATAATCTGGAGTCAACATTTCAAAGAATCCAGGGAGCCCAATATATATCTTAATAAACAGAAAGGGCGAGGTGGGAGCAGACCCTGGTCATTTCGACTTTCTTCCTCTGCTGAATTCTCATTTTGTCCTCTTGTTGCACTTTCTATATTTACATTTTTTTTTATTTGCTGACCAAAGAAAAGCATAGCATTCTTTAATTTCCCATTGTCCACCAACCTGAGGTTATGTGCATAAGGAGTCTAGAACAAACACAGAAAATATCTTAAAATTTAAGGTTAGGCATCCTTTATTTAAAGTCCCCAACTATTCTCACCTCCAGAGAATACTACTTATTTCTTCTACTCTATCTCTGAAATCCCATCTTCTCTTTCCCTGTTCCCAAGTTTTCCAAGCTTGAAAACTTCTAATGCATTATACAAGACATTCTGCTGTCTCTGTGTCTTTACTGGCTTCCCCAACCACTTCTTCGTGCCTAATATACCACAGAAAAGAGGGGAGAGTGAACAATACTTCCATAACCAAATAGTCTGTCGAAGTGTTGAGCTAAACAGAGAGAGGGCCCTTTTCTTTAAAGTAACTAAAATACCTACAGGGGCTAAAGAGAAGGCAAACCAGGAGCACAAATGAGTGGATTGCACTGTAGGGAATCAGGGAGAGCATACCCCATCTATGGTGGACAGCAGCTGGCTCATCAGCCCCAGTTCTTTATTGTTCTCTGTCAATATTAACCTCCTTTTAGTAGTGTTTACCATTTCTCAAAAAAGGCCAGAATTTCAGATTATTCTCTGAAATCTTTCACACGTTATTTATTTATTTATTTATTTTTTTGCCTTGTTGATTTTTTTTTTTGGTTTTTCAATTACAGTTGTCCCATTTTTCCCCCATTTCTCTCCCCCACCCAGCCCAACACTTCTCCCACAATCCTATCCCTCCCCTTTGTCCATGTGCATGAGTCATTTATACACGTTCTTTGACTAAACCCTTCCCTTACTTATTCCCCTTCTCTCCCTCCCCCTCCCCCCCTCCCCCCTATTGACTGTTATCTGCTCTTTGTCCTATTTAGTTCGTTTGTTTGTGTTGTTCTTTAGTTTCCTGTATTAGGTGATATCATATGGTATTTTTCTTTCTTTGCCTGGCTTATTGCACTAAGCATAATTCTCTCTAGTTCCATCCATGTTGTTGCAAATGGCAGGAGCTCCTTCTTTCTCTCTGCTCCATAGTATTCCATTGTGTAAATGTACCACAGTTTTTTGATCCACTCATCTACAGATGGGCACTTAGGCTGTTTGCAGCACTTAGCTATTGTAAACAGTGCTGCAATGAACATAGGGGTGCATAAGTTCTTTTGAATTGGTGTTTCAAGATTCTTCGGGTATAATCCTAGCAGTGGAATCGCTGGTTCAAAAGGCAGTTCCATTTTTAGTTTTTTGAGGTAATTCCATACTGTTTTCCATAGTGGCTGTACTGGTCTGCATTCCCACCAACAGTGCAGTAGGGTTCCCATTTCTCCATATCCTCACCAGCACTTGTAGTTTGTTGATTTGGTGATGATGGCCATTCTGACTGGTGTAAAATGGTATCTCATTGTGGTTTTTATTTGCATCTCCCTGATGGCCAATGATGTTGAGCATTTTTTCATGTGTCTATGGACCTTCAGTATGTCTTCTTCAAAGAAGTGTTTGTTCAGGTCCTTTGCCCATTTTTTAATTGGGTTGTTTGTTTTCTTGATGTTGAGTCATATTAGCTCTTTATATATTTTGGAAATGAGTCCCCTGTCTATGATGTCATTGGCAAATATGTTTTCCCATATGGCTGGTTTTCTTTTCATTTTGCTGATATTTTCTTTTGTTGAGCGGAAAATCTTTAGTTTGATGTAATCCCATTTGTTTATTTTTTCCTTTATTTCTCTTGCTTTAGGAGATGTATCCGTGAAGAAATTGTTACGTGAGATATCTGAAATTTTCTTGCCTATGTTTTCCTCTAGGACTTTTATGGTGTCACAGCTTACATTTAAGTCTTTGATCCATCTTGAGTTTATTCTCATGTGTGGTGTAAGTTGGTGATCTAGTTTCATTTTTTTGCACGTCCCTGTCCAGTTCTCCCAGCACCATTTGTTAAAGAGGCTCTTCTCACTCCATGTTATATTCCTTCCTCCTTTATCAAATATTAGTTGGCCATAGAGGACTGGGTTTATTTCTGGACTCTCTATTCTGTTCCACTGATCTATATGTCTGTGCTGTGTTCTTCTGTCTCAAGATTGCTTTTGCTATTCAGGGTCTTTTTTGGTTCCATATGAATTTTTGGAGTATTTGTTCTAGGTCAGTGAAATATGTCATTGGTATTTTAATAGGGATTACATTGAATCTGTAAATTGCTTTGGGTAGTATGGCCATTTTGATGATGTTGATTCTTCCCATCCAACAACATGGTATTTGCTTCCATTTATTTCTATCTTCCTTAATTTCTTTCTTCAATGTTACATAATTTTCAGAGTACAGATCTTTTATCTCTTTGGTTAAGTTTACTCCTAGGTACTTTATTTTTCTTGTTGCTATAGTAAATGGTATTTTCTTTTTTGTCTCTGTGTCTGATATTTTATTGTTGGTGTACAGAAATGCCTTAGATTTCTGTATATTTATTTTGTACCCTGCTTTTTTGCCAAATTCACTTATTATATCGAGTCATCTTTTAGTGGAGTTTATAGGATTTTCTAGATATACTATCATGTCATCTACATGTAATGATAGTTTTACTTTTTCTTCCCCAATTTGGATACCTCTTATTTCTTTTTCTTGTCTGATTGCTGTGGCTAGGACTTCCAACACTATGTTGAATAGGAGTGGAGGGAGTGGACAACCTTGTCTAGTTCCTGAATTCAGGGGAAATGTTTTTAGTTTTTGTCCATTGAGTATGATGTTGGCTTCAGGCTTCTCATATATAGCCTTAATTATGTTAAGGTATGCTCCCTCTATTCCCATTTTGCTGAGTATTTTCATAATAAATGGGTGTTGTACGTTATCCAATATTTTTTCTGCATCTATTGATATGATCATGTGATTTTTGTCTTTCATTTTGTTTAGGTGATGTATTATGTTTATTGATTTGCAAATATTAAACCATCCTTGCATCCCTGGTATGAATCCCACTTGATCATGATGTATAATCTTTTTTAATGTATTGCTGGATCCTGTTTGCCAATATTCTATTGAGGATTTTTGCATCTATGTTCATCAGTGATATTGGCCTGTAGTTTTCTTTCTTTGTTGTGTCTTGACCTGGTTTTGCGATTAGGATAATACTAGGTTCATAGAAAGAGTTTGGGATTTTCCCCTCTTCTTGGATTTTTCAGAATAGTTTGAGGAGGATAGGAGTTAGTTCTTCCCTAAATGTTTTGTAGAATTCGCCTGTGAAGCCATCCGGTCCAGGGCTTTTGTGTACAGGGAGATTTTTGATAACTGTTTCAATTTCCTTCTTTGTTATTGGTCTGTTGAGACTTTCCACTTCTTCTTGATTCAGTTTTGGAAGGCTGTATGTTTCTAGAAATTTGTCCATTTCTTCTAGATTGTCAAATTTCTTGGCATACAGTTGTCTGTAGTAATTTCTAACTATCATTTGTATTTCTGTGGTATCAGTCGTGATTTCTCCTCTTTCATTTCTGATTTTGTATATTTGGGTCTTCTCTCTTTTTTTCTTGATGAGTCTGGCTAGAGGCCTGCCGATTTTGTTTATTTTTTCAAAGAACCAGCTCCTAGTTTTGTTGATCTTTTGGATTGTTTGTTTAGTCTCTGTGCCATTTAGTTCTGCTCTGAGCTTGATGATTTCCTTTCTTCTTGTTGCCCTAGGCTTTGTTTGTTGTTGTTGTTCTAGTTCTTGTAGCTTTATGGTTAGGTTTTTTATTTGAGATTCTTCTATCCTTTTCAGATATGCCTGTATTGCTATGAACTTCCCTCTTAGGACTGCTTTTGCTGTGTCCCACAGGTTTTGGGCTGTTGTGTGCTCATTATCATTAGTTTCCAGAAATTTCTTGATTTCTTCTTTGATGTCATTGTTAACACATTGATTATTTAATAGCATGTTATTCATTCTCCTTTAGTTTGGGTGTCTTTTATTTTTTTCTCTGAGGTTGATTTTTAGTTTCAAAGCATTGTGGTCTGAAAAGATGCTTGATATGATTTCAATTTTCTTGAATTTGTTGAGGCTTGTTTTGTGTCCTATTATGTGGTCTATCTTTGAAAATGTCCCTTTTGTATTTGAAAAGAATGTGTATTTTGCTTCTTTGGGGTGGAAAGTTCTATATATATCAGTTAAGTCCATGTGGTTTAGTGTGTTGTTCAATGCCTGTAAATCCTTGGTGTTTCTTTGATTTGATTATCTGTCTATTGTTGATAATGGAGTGTTGAAGTCCCCTACTATGAGTGTGTTGTTGTTGATATTCTTCTTGTGGTCTTCTAGTATTTGCTTTATGTATTTGGGTGCTCCTATGTTGGGTGCATATATGTTTATCAATGTTATATCTTCTTGATGGATTGTTCCTTTAAGTATTATGAAATGTCCTTCTTTGTCTCTTTTTACTGACCTTGCTTTGAAATCCATTTTGTCTGATATAAGGACTGCTACTCCGGCTTTTTTTTCCAGTCCGTTTGCTTGGAATATTTTTTTATATCCCTTTACTTTCAGTCTATGTAAATCTTTTGTTTTGAGGTGTGTTTCTTGTAGACAGCAAATATGTGGGTCCTGTTTTCTTATCCATTCCGTTACCCTATGTCTTTTAATTGGAGCGTTTAATCCATTTACATTTAAGGTTATTATTGACGTGTAATTTATTCATTTCCCTTTGTACCTCTGTTCCTCTCCTCTCTTTTTTTTTTTCTTCTTCTTTTTTCTTAGAACACTCTCTTTAGCATCTCTTGCAATGCTGGTTTGCTGGAGATATATTCTTTTAGGCTTCCTTTGTCTGAGAAACTCCTTATTTCACCTTCTATTTTGAATGAGAGCCTTGCTGGGTAGAGTATTTTTGGTTGTAGGCCTTTGTTTTTCATTGCTTGAAATATTTTTGACCATTCCCTTCTGGCTTGTAATGTTTCTGCTGAGAAATCGATCGATAGCCTTATCGGAGCTCCCTTGTATGTTATTTGCTGTTTTTCTCTTGCTGCTTTTAGTATTCTCTCTTTGTCTTGGAATGTTGCCCTTTTAACTATGATGTGCCTTGGAGTGGGTTTTTGGGGGTTCCTCTTTATTGGAACTCTCTGTGCTTCCTGAACTTGAATAACTTTTTCTCTCATCAGGTTCGGAAAATTTTCTGTCACTATTTCTCCTATCAGTTTTTCAATTCCATGCTCCTTTTCTTCTCCTTTCTCTAATTCTGATGATCCTGATATTATTTTTTCTCATGCTATCCTGTAGTTCCCTTACATCTTGTTCATATTTTTTCAATCTTTTTTCATTTTGCTGTATTGTTTGAGAACTATTTACTACATTATCCTCTAACTCACTAATCCGATCCTCTGCTTCGTTTAGTCTGCTTTTGACTGATTCTACTGTGTTTTTCAGTTCAGATGTTGAATTCTTCATTTCTTCCTGGTTCTTGTTGATAGTTTCTATGTCTTTTTTTATGCTGGTGTAGTTCTCTGCAAGTTCCCTATAATTTTCTTGGAGCTGTTGGCAACTTCGTTGGAGGTTGTCACAGTTGTTTTTAAGGTTGTCGAGTATATTGAGCTCCTTCACCACCATTGTTTTGAATTCAGTGTCTGACATTTGGGCTATGTCTATTTCATCTACATCTCTTTCTGGGAATTCCTCTTTTCTTTTCATTGAGGGGTTATTTCTGCGTCTTACCATGTTGGATTCTTCTTGTTTGTTTTTATTTTGGGGGTTTTGTCTGCTTTGCCTTCCCACCTTTGTGGTATGAGATTCTTTATAGGAGATCTGGGGGTTTCAGTGGTGCAGTCTCTTTGATCTCCTGAGCCTGATGTTCTTGGGTTACCCTTTATGTTGTTTGTTTATGCTGTCTGGTTATATTTCAGATGCTCTTTGGTAGGATCTTCCTTCTGGCTAGTTGATTGAGAGTCACTCTATCCACTTTGTCTTGAGTTCTTTTGTGGAGATGTCAGTTCAGCCTTTGTGTGTCATCTTTTTTTTCTGCATCCCCAGCTGGTCTAATGTGGTGGGTCAGAGGTTCTTGTTCCTTGCAGCAGTGGTGTGCGCCTGCAGTGGCCAGCACAGCACACTCCCTTGGCGCCCTCTGGAGCTAGCTGAGGTGCCTTTGCGTGCATGCCCCTGTGCGCGCAGGGTTGCCCAAGAGCTTGCCTCGGACCTGTAGAGTTGTGCTCGGGGAGCTAGTCTCTCACCTCCCAGGGCAGGGTCCCAGACACCCATGCACAGTGGAAGAGAGCGATTGGTGCCTATTGAAACCGGGCTGAGGTGCTTCCCCGCTCACCCGCCTGTGTGCATGGAAGGTGGCCCAAAAGCTAGCCTAAGGCAGCCAGAGAGCTAGCCTCAGTCCCGCTGAGCCGAGCTCCGGGAGTTGGTCTCTTGTCTCTTAGGGCGGGGCCCCGGACACTTGCGCACAGTGGAAGTGAGCGTCTGTGAGTCGCTGCCGCCCACTGTTTCCATGCCGCAGCTGCCCACCATTCAGGCACCGTCTGGGTGGGCACAAGCGGAGCTTGAACAAGTGGCCTGCGTTCCGGGCTGGGGCCTAACACCCACTGGAGCTGGCTAAGGGTGTCTGCGCATGGTCTTCTGCGTGTTCAGTGGGCCTTCCCTGTGCCTGTTGCGGCACGGATCTTATGTCTGTTGGGGAGTGTCCGAGGGGCACCTGGACTTGCAGCCCCGCGCACCTGGGCTAGTGAAAGAGGGCACTTCCGTATGTGCACCCGTGTGACCCAAGGGCAGGGTTGGGGAGTGGATGAGCGTGCCTCTGCACCTGCGCTCCTCAAGAATGTCCTACCAACCCCAAACTTTCCACCCCTCTCCCCAGTCCACAAGAGAAAAATATAAAGAATAATTACGTTCTCACATGCACAGAAGTACACTGTCTCCTATCTTCCAGCGCCAATGCCACCTGGTCAAGTCCTGACTCTACCAGCGGGCAGGGATCCATCCACTCTCCTCCTGACTCCCTTCTGGGGTAGCCTGTGGTCACCAAAAAGCCTTTGTGTACTTCCAGCCGCAGCTCGAGCAGCTGCCCCAGTCAGGAATCCCGTTTTGTCTCTTTTTCCTCCACTATCCTCACTAAACAGCTTGTTCCCAGATGGTTTTTCTCTAATCCAGCAGTGTGAAGGCTCGACTCCTGCCAGTGTCCGCCTTGGTTTTTGAAATTTTTCACTCTTTAAATATTAGAAAGCAATATTTTAAAATATTCTTAAATACTGTACAGAGAAAATAGCACATGTTAGCAGATTTTATCTAGCATGTGGGCTACTGTCTGAAAAGGCAAAACTGTTCACTGTTATCATGAGCTATATGTACCTGTTAGCTGAACCTTCCTAATGAATGTAGACAATCTATTTTAAGTATTAATTTAATTATACATGGCAGTATAAATAGCTAACAAGTTCCAAGACCTCTCTCATAAATATACAATTTCATCCTCTTAGTTATGCTAAAAAAAACCTCCGCTGCCTTGCGGCATACCTCTTCAGGGAAAGGCTAAGGGAGTAAACCCCGACAGAAAATCCAGAGCCGGAGTCCCTAAGGCGGTTTGACGTTGTAGTCAACACCGGCAACTCCTGCGGTGCACCTGAAGCCAAGCTGTATTGACTCTGTCTTTCCCCTTGGATCCTTCAGCTGCGAAGAGAGGGGGGGTCTACTGCATGGGCAACAGCTGGCCTTCCATATCACCCTGCCCAGGCTTTGTAGCTTCACTGGAGAGGACACTCCAGCGTCATCGCAAGATGTCAACTCAACACGGGAGGAGACAGATACCGGTTATAAGCTCATCCGATTGGCGAAGGAAACGAGCGCCAGGGGTCTCCTCTGACGGTGGGAGAGGTCATCACACCTCACTGGACAGCTACCGCCTGCCTCAAGCTGGGCAGCCCCCAGCCAATTAGGTGCCGTCTCGCCATGGCTCGCCTGCCCCACTGGGTGCGTGGGGATCAGAGAGGCGTCTCTCGAAAAGTGGGCCACAAAACACTCGCACCAGGCAATTCCAAGCAAACAACAAGAAAGAAGCCTCCAGCTCTTCGCCTCACTAGCTGGAACATCAGGACCATGTGTCCTGGACTTACTGCAGACCTTCCGTGGATCAATGGTGCCAGGAAAACCGCCATCATCGACAGGGAACTGGCACGACTAAGCATCGACATTGCGGCTCTATAGGAGACCCGGTTGGCCGACAACGGAACTATCAGAGAAACCAACTACACCTTCTACTGGCAAGGGAAGTCTCCGGACCAACCAACACAGCACGGTGTTGGGTTCGCTGTGAAGAACACGCTTGTTAACTCCATAGAGCCACCCACAGGAGGCACAGAGAGATTACTTACCCTCCGATTGTCAACAACTTTCGGCCCAGTCAGCATTCTTAGCGCGTACGCCCCAACCCTCTGCGCCACCACCGAAGAGAAAGAACAGTTCTACCATGCACTGGATGAAGCATTATCCAAGATCCTCAGAAGTAACGCTCTTTATCTCCTTGGAGACTTCAACGCAAGAGTAGGAGCCGACCACATGGCCTGGCCCACCTGCCTCGGAAACTTTGGGAGAGGAAAGATCAATGAGAATGGTCAGCGACTGCTTGAGCTTTCGTGTCACCACGGCCTGTGCATGACAAACACATTCTTCAAGTGCAAAGAGATCCACCAGGTGTCATGGAGGCACCCCCGCTCCCGCCACTGGCACCAGCTTGACCTCGTCATCACCAGAAGAACGGATATTGGCAGCACCCTCCTCACCCGCAGCTACCACAGTGCAGACTGCGACACGGACCATGCCCTCGTGGTAAGCAAGGTGCGCATAATGCCGAAGAGGTTGCACCACTCCAAGATGAAGGGTCGCCCACGCATCAACACCAATTGTGCCAGCAACCCAGTTAAGACCCAGCAATTCATCAACAGGATGGAAGATGCACTCGGCGAGGGAATGGCGGCAGATGACATTATCGAATCTAATTGGCCACGTCTCCGCGACGCCATATACAACTCCACCATTATTGCTTATGGGAAGAAAGAGCGGAAGAACGCTGACTGGTATGAGGCTCACTGGGAAGAAATGGAACCCGTGATCGAGGCTAAGAGGAAGGCCCTACTGGCTTACAAGGCCACGCCCACTCCCAGTACACTTCAAGCTCTACGGGCTGCCAGGAGCAAAGTCCAGAAGACCACCCGCCACTGTGCCAACACCTATTGGCTAAACCTGTGCAGAAGCATCCAGGAAGCCACCGATATAGGCAATGCACGAGGAATGTATGAGGGTATCAAGAAGGCAACAGGCCCAATCCCCTCCAAGATCGCCCCCCCTTAAGTCCAAGACAGGTGAGGTCATCACTGACCAGGAACAGCAAATGCAGCGGTGGACCGAGCACTACCTCGAGCTGTACGCAATGAGGAACACCATAACAGACACTGCTCTTAACGCCATCCCAGACCTACCAGTCATGGAGGAGCTAGACACCCCACCTACTGCGGCAGAGCTCAGCAAAGCCATCGACCGCCTCGCTTGCGGGAAAGCACCAGGAAGCGACGGAATCCCTCCAGAAATCCTAAAGAGCGGGAAACCAGTCCTGCTACAGCCGCTCCACCATCTACTCTGTCTCTGCTGGAAGGAGGGTTACATCCCTCAGGATATGAGAGACGCCAACATTATCACCATGTACAAGAACAAAGGAGACCGCAGCGACTGCAACAACTACCGGGGCATCTCTCTCCTCAGCGTTGTCAGCAAAGTATTCGCCCGGGTCACTCTTGCCCGCCTGCAGACCCTTGCTTCCCGCGTCTACCCAGAGTCCCAGTGTGGCTTCAGAGCTGGCCGATCAACAGTGGACATGATCTTCTCCCTACGCCAGCTGCAGGAGAAGTGTCACGAGCAGCATAAACCACTCTACCTCGCCTTTATCGACCTCACGAAGGCGTTTGATCTGGTCAGTCGAAGCGGACTCTTCAGCTTGCTACGGAAGATTGGCTGTCCACCACATCTGCTTGCTGTGGTCATGTCCTTTCACGACAACATGCACAGCACGGTGTCCTACAACGGCGCAACGTCTGAGGCCTTCCCAGTCAGCAGCAGAGTAAAGCAGGGCTGCGTCCTCGCGCCTACGCTGTTCGGAATCTTCTTCTCCATGCTCCTCCAATACGCCTTTAAGGACTGCAGCGAGGGTGTCTTCATTCACACCAGATCCGATGGCAAGCTCTACAACTTGGCCCGTCTACGAGCCAAGACCAAAGTCAAAGAGGTGCTCATCCGTGAGATGCTCTTCGCCGACGACGCAGCCTTGACATCACACTCCGAAGAGGGACTCCAGCAGCTAGTCACTTGCCTTTCCCACGCATGCAAGGAGTTCGGACTAGCCATCAGCCTGACGAAGACGAACATTATGGCTCAAGGCACGGGGACTCCCCCATGCATCACCATCGACGGATACACCCTGGAGGTTGTCAACGACTTCACTTACCTCAGGTCCACCATCTCGAGCTCTCTGTCAGTCGACTTGGAGGTCAATCGGAGAATCGCCAGGGCAGCCACAGTTATGGCCAAACTGAACCGGCGAGTGTGGAACAATTCCAGCCTCACTGAGAAAACCAGACTGCGCATCTACCAAGCTTGCGTACTCAGCACTCTCCTCTATGGCAGCGAGATGTGGACCACCTACGCAAGGCACGAAAGGAAACTCAACAGCTTCCACATGAGGTGCCTGCGACGCGTCCTGCATGTCGCCTGGCAGGATAAGGTCCCCAACACCGAGGTGCTGAAGCAAGCCAACATGAGCAGTTTGCATGCAGTTCTTAGTGAGAGACGCCTCAGGTGGCTCGGCCATGTCAAAAGAATGGATGCAGGCCATATTCCCAAAGACCTCCTCTACGGCGAGCTAGCAGAAGGCCAGAGGATGACAGGGAGCCCAAAACTGCGGTTCAAAGACATCTGCAAAAAGGACATGACACAATGCTCCATCAATCTCAACACATGGGAAGTTCAAGCAGATGACCGCCTAGCCTGGAGGCTCGCGGTCAGGCAAGGTATGTCACGCGCAGAAGCTGCGCGCAACGAGGAGGCAGTCCAGAAAAGATCGAGGCGGAAGCAGCGTCAACAGCAGCAACAACAGCCATCTGCCTTCACCTGTAACAAGTGCGGCAGGGATTGTCACTCCCGAGTCGGACTGCACAGCCATTCTCGGCGGTGCAGATAGACTCTCAAGAAGCTACGCCATTGTCTCTCGAGATGGACGGCTGCCGACGACGACGACGACGACGAGTTATGCTATTTATGAATCTCTATTTCTAATCTTCCAAAAGGAAGAAAATTAATGTAAAGTGGAATTATAAACGGAAAATACATTTAGTTAGTTTTTCCCAAAATCCTCTATTCTTCTGGTTTGTTTTCATAAATACCTCAAATAAATCAGGTTCATGTCCCACATATCAAGATTTTTCATGATTCCCTGAGGAATTGCTATCATTCTCTTAGTCTCCTCTTACACTGATACACAACTGCTACCAGCTGCCTTCCTCCTTTTTTCACTAGTCCCCACAAAGCCTTCTCCTTCATTCTCTAAGAAACCAATAATACAAGGTCATTTCATGTATAGATACTCAATGGTTAAGATTAAATAAGGGAGAACTCAGTATCCAAAATAGAAAAGGAGTCTAAAAAATACTGGACACTATTTTCCTTAGGACTCATCTGCTACACATTCCACCTAAATGCTATCTTACATCATTTTTTCACTTGCTCACATCTCTATGGAGAAAACGCTACCATCTTTTTTATTCCTTCAGTTATGGATATTCTATCCAGTTTCACTTTTTTTTCCCCATTTCTTTGTTTTGTTTTATTTGTTTGTTCATAGCCTGTTTGTCTTCTTATTCAAGTAGGGCAAATATTAAATCAAACCACTATTACTAAATAGATGACATTGTCCAAGTTACTTAATTCTTCAACTATAAAATTAAAAAATCTATTTTTAAAATAATTTATATTTTTCAATTAAAGTTGACTTACAATACCATACAAGTTTTAGGTGTACAGCACACAATTCACAATGTGACCTTATAAGATCAACACCCATCTGACAGCATACATATTCATCACAATATTATTGATTATCATCCCTATTCTATACTTTACATCCTTGTAGCTATTTTTTAAATTGGCAATTTCAAGTGGGTATTTTGTAGGCAGCATATATATGGATCTTGCTTTCTTATCCATTCAGCCACCTATGTCTTTTAATTGGAGTATTTAATCCATTTTTATTTAAAGTTATTATTGATAATGTGTAGTTATTACCATTTTGTTATTCATATTTTTTATTACTTTTTTCTTCTTAAAGAAGTCCCTTTAACATTTCTTATAATATCAGTTTGGTGGTGATGAATTCCTGTCACTTTTTCTTATCTAGGAAGGTCTTTATCTCTCTTCCAATTCTAAATGACAGCCTTGCTGAGTGGAGTAATCTTGGTTGTAGGTCCTTGTCTATCAACACTATGAATATTTCTCAACAAGCCCTTCTGGCCTGCAAAATTTCTGTTGAGAATGCAGCTGGAAGTCTTATGGGAGCTCCTTTGTAGGTAACTAACTGCTTTTCTCTTGCTTCTTTTAAGGATCTCTATTTTTAACCTTTTGCATTTTAATTATGATGTGTCTTGGTGTGGGCCTCTTTGGCTTCATCTCTTTCGAAACTCTCTGTGCTTCCTCATTTATATGTTTAATTCCTTCACCAAGCTAGAGAAGTTTTCTGTTATTAATTTTCAAATCAGTTTTCAGTTCCGTGCTCTCCTTATAACCAGTGTTTTGAACTCTGCATATGGTAGATTTCTTATCTCCATTTTGTTTAGGTCTCTTGCTGAATTTTTGTTATGTTCTTTCTTTTTCAGCATGTTTTCTTGTCTTGTCATTTTTACTGACTCCCTGTGTTTGTTTCCATGTACAGGTAGAGCTATTATATCTCCCAATCTTGGTAAAGTGGCCTTATGTAGTAGGTGTCATGTGGAGCCCAGTGACACAGTCTCACTGGTCATCTGAACCAGGTGCTCCAGGTGTGTCCCTTGTGTGGGTTGTGTCTTCCGTCCTGTTATAGTTGAGAGTTGGTTGTTGTTAGAACTTCAATGGGAGAATTGACTCTGGCTAATTGGCTGTGAGGACTAGCCCTGACTACAGCAGAGGAGCTGCTGTACAGCGGTTGACCCCATAATTAGGATTTACTTCAGCAAGGCTCTGGTGCCTGCTGAGTCTGCCCATTGTGTGTGTGATTTTCAGACAAAGGTAGTTGTGTGATGCTCTGTCCGGTATTGTCTTAAGTTGGCCACTGGGTATGTTCATTTTGGGGCCTCTTGGAAGGGGCTTTGGTACAGGCCAAGTTCAACAACTACCTTTACCTTGCCAGAGGTCACTTGTTATGAGATACAAACTGATCTGCAGATAATTGCCATTTGTGCTGGGTTTGGAGGTGTCTGGGAGAGGAGGCTAAGCCACAAACTAAGGCCTTCAGCCACTACTGCCAGGCTTAGGGCTGCCTAGCAAGAGAAATGGGACACACAAAGGCTTGGTGCTGCTTGTTTAGGGTTTGTAAACATTTGAGAATTTTTAGGAAAGTCCACAGCATGAGCCAAGACAGGCCATTTATATAGAAAAGCTACTGGAAGAAGCTTGGGTGGCCCCAAAACTTGGGTGGGGCAGTGTCTCAGGGAATCACAAGGGCAAGGCAAACAGTTTCAGCCAAGCTGATGGAGACTCAGATATGGCACCTGCAGCTTAGGTGCAGGAAAGCTCAATAAAAGAACAATGGCTTCTGCCAGCTCTTGTCTCTGGGAGAAACATACTCCCACAGCCTGTGCTCTGAAGCCACACAATTCACTTCCTTCCTGTATGTCCCTGGCATTTTTCAAGCTCCTCCTCCAGTGGTGGAGCTCAAAGCAAGTGAATCCATTAGTGAGTAAGTCCATGCATGGACCTTTAAGAGGACCTTTTGGGACTCCAAGAGCCTTCCATATCACTCATCCACAGTTTTGGTTTGTTTACACAGCCAGAACTTATGGAGACTTCCCTTTCAGTCACTGGGCCCCTTGGCTAGAGAGCCTGGTATGGGGCTGGGACCCCTCAATACTCAGGGAACTTCCACAGCCAAGATATTCCTCCTTACTTTTAACCACCACACGTAAGTGTGAGACCAGCCCATTTTGTGTCTCTGCCCCTCCTATCAGTCTTGATGTTACTTCTTCTGTACATCCTTAGTGATAAGACTTCTGTTTAGCTAGTCTTCTGGTGATTCTCAGTGATAGTTGTTCCACATTTTAGTTGTAATTTTGATGTAGTCGTGGAGAAGGTGAGTATAGTGTTTATCTACTCCACCATCTTGACCTGAAGTCCAGGAGAAAATAATCTCTTAATAGAGTTATTGTGAGGATTAGCAGACCAAGTATGAGTGGAATATTTCACTCATGTGTTCAACACATGGGTGGTACACAAGGAATTTTCTCTGCTCTACCCCACTCCCTGCCTTATTGTCTTTAACTTTCAACCTTTGTTTATCCTACCTGCATATCTACTGAGTCCATAGTGAAGCTATTTTCTCTTGGCTCTTTAATTCATCAGTGATACAAATTCTGTTATATTTTGGCTTTTTAGCTTTATTTTAAAATTGGAAATAGAAAACTGAAGGCTTGATCTGTGTGGCTCAGTTAGTTGGGAGTCATCCCACAAAGTAAAAGGTCACCAGTTCGATTCTCTGTCAGGGCACATACCTATGTTATGAGTTCAGTCCCTAGTTAGGGTTCATATGAGAGGCAACCAATCAATGTTCCTCTCTCATATTGATGTTTGTCTCCTTCTCTTTCCCCTTCCCTTCCCCTCTCTCTAATAATAGATAAATAAAATTTTTAAGAAAGAAGAAAATTGAAAACACACTTCTGATGCCAATAAATGACTCACTGACTTTTTCCAGAGTGAGAATCAGGCCTTTCTAAGCACAATCCCACAATCAACTCCATGAAGTTTCTCTTTTTCCATTCCTGCTTGACTAGTTTTCCGTAGAGTATAATCTTGAAGTCCTTTAAACTCTAAGCAACTTGTGCTTTTTCTCTAATCACCCATTTTTCCTACATTGTATATTTCTTTTTTTCATTCCCTTAATGCTTCTTACTTCACATCTCTGACTCTGGCCTTTATCATGAATTAGAAGGTCATTACTTTAGCTTGTTTTGTTTCTATTCAGTTCACCATTTCTGACATTAGCATTTGAAACATCCATTGCTGTATATATGATAATCTATCTGTGACAAAACCCATAGTGAATAGAATCCATAAAAATTTAAAGAAGATATTTTTGCATTTTTTAACTTTTATTGATTTTTTTTTTTTTTAGAGAAAGAGTAAGGGGAAGAGAGAGAGAGAGATATCAATTTCTCTTATTCCACTTATTTATGCAATCATTGGTTTCTTCCTGTATGTACCCTGGCCAGAGATCAAACTCGCAACCTTGGTGTAGGGGGATGACATACTAACCAACCGAGTTACTGGGCCAGGGCCTGCATTGAGAATACTTTAATAATTTTATTTCTAATGCCAACATAATTCCCTTTAAAACTCATATCAAGGCCAAAATAACATAGGATTTTAAACAATTGGATTTTGGGGGGTTATAATTCCAATGAACCAAACTTTCAAATCTCAACAATATGCACCTAAAGATTAAAGGAAATAATGCTGCTAATGTTTATTGTTTTTATATAATTGAATGCTGAGGCATTGTGTTTGTGAGTAAATGTGAAACAGTTGTTTCTTTGGATTATTAACGGAATCATTATGCTCTACATAAGAATGCCTTATAAACAAAAGAAATTGAAAGTTTCTTGTATAGGAACAGAGACTAAAACAAAATAGATGTAACTATTAAATTATCCCAGTGGACAAATAATAAACGGCATTCAGAATCATTGTGGCATCTCAGATTCATCTTAGATGTCAACAGAGTTTGAATACTGCATTACCAAATGACTTTGCTAGAATGTTCTCAAGATTGGTCATACACATTTCTGTCTTTAGCACACCACATATGGAAAGAATATATGGAATTCAATTCTCTTATACAGACTTAGGAGGCAACTGGTTCTTACGATTTCTTAAGCCTCCTCACAAAGACGAGAGTGACCTTGTAACTCAATGCTTTGACTGATCTTGGCCTGAAGTTCTATGGGGGTCAAGATAAGCCTTTGCAGGAGTATTAAGAAAAAACATAAATGCTTCTGTCAGTTGCTAAAATCCCTTATACTTCAATAATACCCATTAAATAAAATATAGCTTTTCCAAACTGTTGTCATAGTGCAGGTCTATATTTGTAAGAAAACCTTTCTTATCATTTACCCTCCAAGGTTTGGTGAGTGAACACAGAGTAAAAAATAAATAACCCTAAGGACTTACTTCCCTATGCAGCTAAGAAAGAGCAAGCTTTTCTTCGTATAAAGAGTAATAATTTAATTTGTAGGTAAACGCACACACTAATATACACACACACAAAAAAACCTAAACCTAACTGCCCAGTATAATCTGGTATAAGAGGACAGGGCTGGCCCACCTGCCCCAAACATTCTCCTCCTTTCATATAAATTGTCACATCCATCTATGTGCTTCCAAAATTCCACCTTAGTTGCATAAATTAACAACTTATTTCTCACTGATGAGTCTTTAATAGTTACTATTCAGAATATATGCACAAGCTAAGTTTGAGGTTGTGTTGAATGTTGCTTTTAACATGTATAATGGATATGAATTAGTAGAAAAATAACTAGAATGTTTTGATCAATCATATCACATGACTAAAAGTTTAAAAGGACTTTTCAAAATAATTTAATAACCTTCTTTAATCAAAGTATCTTTGATGCCCAAAATTTTTTATTTTGTTCTTTGTTGAGCAGACTACACTGAAGAATTTGATTAAATTGTAAAAAGCATGCATATATATCTTGCATATCTCATGACTTCCAAAATTTATCTTTATTTTTATGTTCATTATAAACTGAAGTTTCTTGTCAACTGCATCTCCCTGTAACCCTTATAACCCATTGTTTATCATGTACTCTAGGTATTTCCAATCTGGATTGCCCTGAGGTCTAGATATTCTAGAAGGAGTAATTTCCACTACATGAAATTGGTATATTTATAGTTTAAAAATGGTCAGTCATTTCATATACCTATGCCTAGAGTAATGAATAGGAGTATTTAATAAATGTAATGCTAAAGACTTTGGTCAAGATGAAAGGGCAGGTAAACACAGTAATCACATCTTCCTACAACCACATCAAAATTACAAGTAAATTACAGAACAATCATCATTAAGAAACCACTGAAATCTAGCTGAACAGAGTCCTACAACTAAGGATATAAAGAAGCCACAGCTAGACTTGTAAAAGAGATGGAGACAAAAAATGGACTGGTCCCACACCCACATGAGGTTACAAATCAAAAAGGATATCTCAGCATCAGAGTTCCCCCTTGAGAAGTAAGGTGTCTTTGCCCCACACCAGGACCCTCAGGCCAGGCAATATGGCTGGAAAACAAAAGTCCCCATAACTTACGGCTGTAAAAAGCAGCAAGAATTGTGACTGAGTGAGACAAAGGGCTTCTGCAATCCCAGGCATTCTTAGAAAAGGACCAGTACATGAACTTACTAGAACCATTGACAAGAGCTCAAAAAGTGTATCAGAGACATACAGGAAGGAACTAAATTGTCTTACTTTGGAGCCAGGGCTGAAAGGCCAGCTTTCTCTCAGACAGAAGTGCTGACAGATGCCATTGTTCTTTTGATGAGCCCTCTCCCTGAAAGAGCAGGCAGGCAGATACCATATCTAAATATCCATCAACATGGCTAAACTGTTTGTCCCACCCAAATGATTCTCTGAACCCCACTTCAACAAAATTTCTGACCCACCCAAACTATTTCCAATGAATTTTCCATACAAGCAGCCTGTCTTGGCTCATAATGTGGACTTTCCTAAAATCTCTCAGTTTCACAAACCACAAACAAGCAGAAGCTACCCTTGAAATGTCCTGTATCTCTATCTATGTGGTTCCAGGACAGGCATTAGCAACAGCCAGTCTTGACTTGCAGCTTGGCCTTTTCTGGGCACCTCCAAGCCCAGCACAAGTAGTAGTCATTTGCAAATCATTTTGTAGTTCATGCCAGGTGGCCCTGGGTATAGCACAATTGTCAGCCAGTCTTACCCTGAATCTCCTAAGAGGATCAAGAGCCTGCACACCTGGTAAACAGCTTCCAACAACACTGAGCAGTACCCAACCATCTCTGCAAGTGACCCACTTAAAGAGCAAACAAATCAGGCACCAGAACCCCACTGAAGGGAGTCCTGCCCCATTGAGTCTTCCCCTGAACATCAGTCCCTCCACTGTGATCATAGCCAGTCCTTGCAGCCAATAATCCTGGAGATAAATTTATCTTATTGACATGCCAAGAGCAATCAAGGTTCAACTAAAATAAGAGGGTGCAAGGACTTCCGGCCAAGATGGAGGCTTAGACGGACGCGCTAGGTCTCCCTCTACAACTAGAGAGGAATACAACTACTTCAAAACAAAGGATAACTAGAAATTCCAGAAAATAAAACTACACGGAAGCCCAACATATGAAGTTATAAACCAGCGGCGCTCTTTGGGCAGGTAGGACGAGAGAAAGGGGGCGGAGCTGTTTGCGGTTGCACCTGGGACAGCGGCGGGGAGAACAACCCCGGCTGCAGTCGAACCCCCGGCAGCTCGCGATCCCAACGCGGGGGAAAGCAGCCACCACATCGCCTTGAACAGTGAGGCCCAGGGGGGCGGGAGGACGGATCCCGGTCTCCTAGCGGAATAACTGTGTGAATCCACCTTGGACTCCCGCCCCCAAAGAAAGCGCCACAGGGCTGCGAAATAGGTCGCGGACAGGCACCGGTCGCTGGATTGTGATGCGTACACAGGCACTGCCCCCTACAGCCAGCCCAAGAAAACAAAACGCATCTGTCAAAATGAGGCAGACAACTATAGAAATCCTGGTGGCACAGCTCACCAGGCAACAGATGGAGAACCTGACAGATGAACAGATAAGAAACCTGTCAGATGATCAGTTCTGGGCCATTGTTATCAGGTGGCTTACAGAATTCACAAAAGATTTGGAAAAAGATGAGAAAGAAGCGAAAAACACTCATAACGAAAGGAACAAAACCACATACGAGACAGATGGTGAGGAAATAAAATCCAGAGTTCATTTCAACAAACCGGAATATGGAGAAGGAACAAGCAGTCAAACAATGTAGCGAGAGGAAATGGGAAGCAATGATGAGAGGATCAGAAACCTCTGGGACAGCTATAAAAGGCCCAACATAAGAATCATTGGTTTGCCAGAGAGCGAGGAAGATGAACTAGAACTTGAAAAATTGAGTGAAAATATAATAAAGGAGAACTTCCCAGACTTGGGGAAGGAAGTGGACTTACAGGTCCAGGAAGCACAGAGAGTTCCAAAAAAAACTGGACCCAGGGAGAACCACTCCAAGACACATTATAATCAAAATGTCAAAAATTAAAGATAAAGAGAGAATCTTAAAAGCAGCAAGAGAGAAGAAAAGAATTATGTACAAAGAGGTCCCAATTAGACTATCAGCTGACTTCTCAAGGGAGACCCTGCAGGCAAGAAGGGACTGGCAAGAAATATTCAAAGTAATGAAAATCCAAAACCTACAACCACGAATACTCTATCTAGCGAAATTGTCATTCAGAATAGAAGGACAGAGAAAGTGTTTCCAGGACAAAATAAAACTGAAAGAGTTCATTAGATCCAAACCACTGTTATATGAGATGTTAAAGGGACTGGTTTAGAAAAAGGAGGATCAAGACAATGAAATCTAAAATGAAAACTGCATCACAAGAAACAACAGAAGCTAGGGAATTGAAACAAAGGCAAACTAAACAGGCAACGAGAGTGGAAAAAGAACTATAGATACGGGGAACATATTGGGGGGAGGTCAACAGGGAGGGGGAATGGGGAGAGGGAGGGCATTAAGGATCATGGTAGGAGGGAATGGAATAGACAGAGAGAGGTTGAGAAGAACTGTATGCACAACTAATGGACATGATCTAAAAGGGGGGGACAACTGGAGGGAGGGGGGCCACCAGGTGGAGGGGAGCAGAGGGAAGGGAAATTGGCACAAATGTAATATTATAATCAATAAAACACATTAAAAAAATAAAAATAAAATAAAATTACAAAAATTCTTCTTAAAAAAATGTAGAATTAAGTTTTAGCTCTGGGTGGAACTTTATTAGTCATCTTATACAGTTAAGAAAAATAAAGCTGTAACATTTAAAAAAAATAAAATAAAATAAGAGGGTGCACATAGGTCACACAGGGAGTGCTCTTGGACAGCCCAGATCGGGTGACCAGGAAAGCTGCACCACTGGGCCCTACAGGATACTTATTACATAAGACCTTTCTACCATGACTTATAGACATAGAAGCCCTACCTAGCACATAAAAGCTAATACAGTGAAGCATACTAAATGAGGAGACAAGGAAACATCCCAAATAAAAGAACAGAACAAAATTCTAGAAAAAGAACTAAACATAGTAGAGACCATCTATCACATACAGAGTACAAAACATTGGTTATAAGGATGCTCAATAATCTCAGTAAGAACTTTAACAAAGAAATAAATTATAAAAATGGAGATAGAAAACATAAAAAAGAATCCGTCACAAATGAAAAACACAATAATTATAATCAACAGTAAAGCGGATGAATCAGAGGATCACATCAGTGATTTGAAAGATAAGCAGAAAACACCCAATCAGAGCAGCAAAAAGAAAACAAAAGCAAAATATTAGTGTAGTTTGAGGGGCCTCTGGCCCAATGTCAAGCATACCAACATTTGCATTATGAGGGTACCAGAAGGAGAAAAGATAGAACAAGGAATTGAAAACCTATTTGAAAAAAATAACAGAAAACTTCCTTAACCTGGTGAAAGAAATAGACATACAAATACAGGAAGCACAGCAAGTGCCCAAAGAAGATGAACCCAAAGAGGTCCACACCAAGACACATCATAATCAAAATGAAAAAAAAAAAAAGGTTCAAAACAAAGAGAGACTCCTGAAAGCAGCAAGAGAAAGGCAGTTAGTTAACTTCAAGGGAACTCCTACAAGATTACTAGCTGGTTTCTCAACAGAAACTTTGCAGGCCAGAACAGCTTATCAAGAAATATTCCAAATGATGAAAAGCAAGGACCTACAACCAAAATTACTTTATCCATCAAGACTATCATTTAGAATTGGTGGACAGATAAAGAGATTTTAAGACAAGAAAAAGCTTAAAAGAGTTCATTACCACCAAACCACTATAATATAAAAGGTCTTCTTTAAGAAGAAAAAATTTAAATATGAATAATAAAATGGGAATAAATACATACCAACAATTTTTTTTGTGGATTAACTTTTTTTTAAGTATATTTTATTTACTACACTATTACAGTTGCCCCAGTTTTTTCCCCTTTGTCCGCTTCTGCCTGGTATTTCCGTTCCCTCCAGCAATCCACCCTCCCTCCTAAGTTCATATCCATTGGTCATGCATATAAGTTCTTTGGCTTCTCCATTTACTTTACTATTCTTAATGTCCTCCTGTCTATTTTGTACCTCCCATTTATGTTTCTTAATCCCATCACCTTTTACCCCATTCTCCCTCTTCCCCCTCCCCACAGATAACCCTCTATATGACCTCCATATCTATGGTTCTATGCTTGTTCTAGTTGTTTGCTTAGTTTGTTTTTGTTTTTTAGGTTCATGTTTTGATAGTTGTGAGTTTGTTGTCATTTTTCAACAATTATTTTAAATGCAAAGGAATTAAATTCTCCCAAAAGACATGTAGTGGCTGAATGTATAATAACAAGAACCTTACATATACTGTATACAAGAGACTTGCTTCAGATCATAAAATACACACAGACTGAAAGTAAGGTATAAAATAGTTATTTCACATAAATGGAAACCAACAAATAAAATGCTAGGATAGCAATATTTATACCAGTCAAAGGCTAGATGGAACAAGAGAAAAAGAAGAACCCAGCAATTCCACTTTTGGCTATTTATCTAAAGAAACATGAAACACTAAATCAAAAAGACATATGCAACCATATGTTCACTGCAGCATTATTTACAATAGCCAAAATATCCATCAATAGATGAGTGGATAATGAAGTGGTGCATGTATATAATGGAATATGACTCAGTCATTATGAAGAACAAAGTCTTGCCATTTGCAACAATATGGATGGACCTAGAGGCTGTTGTGCTGAGTGAAATAAGTCAGACAGGGGAAGACAAATATGATATGATTTCATTCATATGTGAAGTCTACAAAACAAAATAAACAAACAGACCAGAACCCGACTCAGAGGTACAGAGAATATTTTGATGGTTGCCAGATGGGGAATTATTGGTGGATGGGTGGAAAAGGCAAATAGATTAAGTATAAATTGGTAGTAACAGAATAGTCATGGGGATATAAAGTACAGCATATAGAATATAGTCAATAACATTATAATGACTATGTATGGTGTCAGATGGGTACTGTATTTACCAGGGTGATCACTTTGCAAGTTATAAAAATGTCTAAGCACTATTATATACACCTGAAACTAATATAATGTTGTATGTCAACTGTAATTGAAATATAAAAAAAACAAGTATGTTATTTTTTCTATTTTTGAACTGTAAAAGTTGACACAATATAAGATAACCTTGGTGACCAGGGGCTATAAATATTAAATAAATATATGTTAATTTAATAAAACAGAAATAATTATTTGATAGTTTGATAACTATAAAAACTTTACACAACAGCTTTAAAATTTGGCATAACAATAGTCCAAAGAATTTAGATATACAAAATAATTCTTTTTTATTTTCCTAATGTTAAATTGAACATAATTTTCAAATGCTCATTTTTTTCAGGAGGAGATAATAAATTCATTCACTTCCTGACCATATACCAGTCTCTTTTTTATAACCAATCAAATTCAGTGTTCTTTTCCCCTGCATTATCCATTTCTTGTGAGTACTCTAACCTTCAGAGTCTTAAAACCATAACTTTAAGGAAAGAAGTTTCACTTTGCAGATTCTCATTGTAAGAGTGGGAAGTTTTTCTCTACTCCCTTAGAGGCCCTTGCTGAGTCTGAAGATTAAACTGACAAAGATTAACAGGAGAAAAGTATACAAATTTTATTGAACCTTTTATGTACATGGGAGTCTTCACAGGAGAATGAAGAAAGAACTGAAAAAGTGACCAGAGCAGGAAAATTTTATACCTTTTAGACAAAGAATCAATAAATTTGTGGAGAATTAACAACACAAAGAGGTTTGGGCTAACGGTAATAAATGATGAAAAAGTAATTAGGAAGGAAAATATTAGTTTAACAAGTTTTGTTTTTATAGCTTTCTTGGCCCCAAATACACCATGTCTGATGATAATAATGTCTTTTCTCCTAGTACGGCAAGGGTACTTTTTTATTTTTTTACTATATTTTAATTTAATTTAATTTTTTTAAAGATTTTATTTATTGTATTTTTAGAAAGAAGGGAGGGAGAAAAAGAGGGGGAGAAACATCAATGTATGTTTGCCTCTTGCATGCCCCACCTGGGGACTTGGCCCACAATCCAGGCATGTGCCCTGACTGGGAATCAAATCAGTGACACTTTGGTTCACAGGTCAGCTCTCAATCTACTGATTTACTATATTTTTTAAACCTTATTTTTATTGTTTACACTATTACAGATGTCCCCATTTCCCCTACACACCCACCTTTCCCAATCCCCACCTCCTTTCCCTCTGGCCATCACCACACTGTTGTCTGTGTCTTTGGGTTATGCTTATATGTTTTTTAGCTAATCCCTTTGTCTTCTTTTATCCTGTCCCCCATCCCTGACAGCTGTCAGTTTGCCCTATGCATCTATGCCTCTGTTTCTATTTGTTTGTCAGTTTATTTTGTTTATTAGATTCTACATATAAATGAGTTTATATGGTATTGTCTTTCTCTGACTGGTTTATTTTGCTTAGCATAATAATCTCCAAATCCATCCATGCTGTCTTAAAAGGTAAGATTTCCTTCTTTTTATGGCTGCATAGTATTCCATTGTGTTAATGTTCCAAGACTTTTTTACCCACTCACTTATTGATGGATGCTTGGGCTGTTTCCATACCTTGGCTATTGTAAAGAATGCTGCTATGAACATAGGTGTGTGTATATTCTTTCAAATTGGTATTTTGAGATACTTAGAATATATTCCCAGAAGTGGGATTGTTGGGTCAAAAGGAAGTTCCATTTTTAATTTTTTGAGGAAATTTCATACTGTTTTCCACAGTGGCTGCACCAGTCTGCATTCCCACCAACAGTGCACTAGAATTCCCATTCCTCCACATCCTCGCCAACACTTGTTGTTTATTGATTTATTGATGGTAGCCATTCTGGAGGTGTGAGATGATACCTCATTGAGCTTTTATTTGCATCTCTCTGATAACTAGTGATGTTGAGCATTTTTTCATATGTCTATTGACATGTGAGTTTCATAACCTGTTTCAGAAAAGAAAGAATACCCTTCTTGCTTCTGCCATTTTTAATATCTTCAGCTTATGATATTTAATATGCCAAGATGCCATATATTAGAGTAGAATGTCCTGAACCTCTTCATTAACTTTAGACATTGATTAGTGATTAGTTTATTCATTCTTCTTCCAGCTGGAGAAAGGCAACAACACACAGAGACTACCTACCAGTCTTGCCCTACTGAGTCATCTCTCCTCAGCTCCCACATCCTGCCTTCAGAAGCCAGGGTGGCTTCTTGTCTCATAGGCTCTACTATAGAGTTCTTCATCCTTTACTATGACAGTTCCTTGGCAGGAATAGCATCTTTAACTCTTTACTTCTATTCATCTTATACTTGACTTTTTTATATCTCTTCTATGTCTAGTAGAAAACTTTAAATGGGGAGTAGGGACAGGGAATTTATTATTTTTCTAGCTAGATATACATTGGTGACATTTTTTCTCAATCTCAGTAACTCCATGTTGGCACAGGACATTTCACAATGATGAATTTTCTCATAGCTCCAGACAGGATCTGAGTCAAATAATACATCTATCTACAGATTCTCACATCTAGGTGATTTCTTCCTCCCTACAGGATGACTATTGAGTGGTGGTGGTGGTGGAGACTGATCAAAAGGAGAGAAAAAAAAAAGTGTTCCACACTGATTCTGCTTTCCTCTCTTAAACCTCTCTAAAACCCTCCCCTACACCCAGTAATGATTATCTCCTTTGATGTGAAAGTAAAACTAGGTATATGCATATAATGCATATATATTTTCTTTTATTGCTCTTCATTATTTTGTTTATGATATAAATGTGTGCTCTTAGGTTTCCAATTTTTTATTTTGATCCTCAAAACAAAACTGAAAAAAAAATTTTTAATGTAATAAAATCAATATGGGAAATTTCTCCTCTCCAATTTCATGCTCTTGCAGTCAAAAGCAATACATTAACTAAAACACTACATTTTCTAGATATATTCACCTACTGTAATAAATACCACTGATTTAGATAATAGTTATAAAGCAACATTATTAATAATATATTATCTTCATAATATTCTTACTAACATAGTTTTTTTGTTCTTATAATAACCCTTTAAGTTATATCGAGTAGATTTAAATGATGAATATTACTAACCATCATGTTTTATGATTTATCTTACTGTTTCTCACAGCAGTACTGTGCATGCACAGAAATGCCCATTTTATAGATGAGAAGGCTAAGATTCCACAATGACTTATATTCATGTTTGCCTGACATTAAATGCTAGAGCTAAAATCTAATCTAGAGCGTCCTTGCCTTTTATACTACATAATATTTTACATGTAATATCTGAAACATGTATATATATACAGTTATTTAAATAACTATTTTAACTATTAAGGAAAGTACAAATAATACTCTGAAGTGATACAACTATATGCTTGTAAATTTCAAACCACTAGACTAACACAGATGTATATTGCAAAGAAACATTGAAAACCCCTCTAATAACTTTTTCATCATAGTATACGATTTATGGCTTTCTGCCATTTGATAATGAAAGTTAAGTTTCCTGTGCTTTTACTGGAATTGGGTATAATAACTCATTCCCCAAAACCAATTTATATAAAACGCGTATTCAATACAAAAATGATTGAGTTTCTGCATTTCTCTTTTGTCATTTGGCAGCAATTTGTGTGAGACCCAAGAAAGATAGAGTGAGAACTGGTGGTAGTTATTTCTTGAAGATATGTGGAAAGGACCAAGGGTATTGAAAGCATGTGTCAGTTAAAATCATTCATTTTAGATTAAGCTGATGGCCTGTACCAACAGGAATCCCAAAGAAGATATCTATCTTTAAGGATTAATAGAGTTTTATCCGAGGATTATCTTGGTCAAAAATACATTTTTTTTTCAGTAGCTCATTTCACAGCCATTGTGGCTGCAGACAGAAGTGGACAGTTGAATCTATTTTTTCCAAGGTGTGCAATGTTAGACTGTCTCTGGTAATTTTACAGCTTATTTTGAAGGCACAATGGAATTTGTAACCTCTGTTCACCAACAATAAATGTGTCAGTTACCTCTATCATTGTATATAAAAGTTTGTGAGTGTTATAATTATAAGCTGGTTGGCAACTCCATTTGCAGAACTGACTATTCCAATTTCTGAGCTCTTAGTGTCTTATATAACCTCTGAAGTTGAAACCACAAAGTCATGTCTTTTCCCATATATTTCAAACCATTTGGAGTGTTTTTTTCACTTTAGCAATCAATATTGTGGTTATCCCCTCAATAACCATTCCAAAAATTCTCCATCAGGAAGGCGCTGTGTGAGTTGGGTGGGATCAGGTAGACCTTGAGTCATCCACCTCTTTTGGGATAATCTCAAATTTCTTACTACAAACACTGTTACAGCAATTCACATAGCAAACGGTTCTGGCAATCTAAGACCAATTCAACCAATGCATAGCATTTTTCCGGCCACTGAGATAGTTAAAGATTAGCCAGTCATCACAAAAGTTATGGTATTTATAAAAATAATTCTGAAACAGGATGCCCGTACCCTCCTAATGATGTACTTTGTGGCTATACCATTAGTTGGCACCCTGAGAGACACCAGTTTGAAGATAAAACTGAAACAGAGTAGGTCAGAGACTTCATCAAGCCATGCTTAAACATGTTCTTTCTCTGAAACTTTTAAACTATGTAAGTAAATCTCTTTATAATTTAAATTATTCTGAGATGGATTTTACATAACAAGATACTCATAACTGATTATGTCCTTAAATGCTAAGTACAGTCATAACAAATATTTCTGTAGCTAGAAATATTGTGCCTCATGGTTTATACAGTTTAATTAGATTATCTTAGATTAGTTGAGCAATTAAAGAGAAGGTATTTTTATTAATTTGCTTAAAAGGGTAAAGGCAAAGGATATTGTATTTTAACCTTCATACTTGGCTGATTAGCATCTGTATCCTCTTTTTCTGAAATCAAAGAATCTTAAGTTGAGAATAGAATAAAAATGATTATCTTAACAATACCTCTGAGGGTTGAATTCCATTTCAACTGGTCATTAGCCAATCCTGATCACTTCCAATGACAGGACATTCATACCTTCTGAGACAGCCTCTTCTACTTTTATTCAAAATTTGTTGATGAGCTTCATTTATACTCATATTAGACTGCTGACTAATACTTTACTAAAATTTCTATAAATTTTAATAATACTATTTTCCTTTCTCTCTAGAGAACAATATGTTTCTTCTATGTCACTTCACCCAAAGCATCCATTGCTACTTGCCTTTAAAATTCCTGCTGCTTTTATTCTATTATTTTTTAACTAACCCACTTCAGGTTATGTTTTCCTAACTTAGTCAATTATGACTGCAGTGATTTTAAAAAACTTGTGATTCTCATAATGCCTTTCTTGTACTGAAAAGTGAAAAATTACTAACACTGGCTATGGCAGAGATTGCTAGTTACAAGGTGCCAATTGCCTAAAGACACCAAACTTTTTTTCCCTTGCTAAAAGAATTCCTACTTTGTTATATATGGCAAAATGCCCAGCCAAGCTTTTATATTTCCCTATTTCCTTTATATATAGCAGTGGTCATGAGACACAGTGCCAAATAAAAAGAAAAGGAAGTTTTTCAGTGGAACATCCATGAAACGGGTAATTTCAAAGCATACGTCCCTTCAGTCCTGTGTTCCTCTCCTTTGCCTGCCTAGAACACTGAAATCATGGCTGAGCCCTGGAACACTGACAGTCATGGCTGAGCCCTCTTGCCATTACAAAGCCACACACATATCAGAAAGATCACTGAACAGAAAGTTGGCAAGTTAGTTGGAATTACAAAATATCATCCCTAGATAACATATTCTTGGACTTCTTATTCCATGAGAAATAAAAAAGCTTAATTTTCAGCCTATGTTTTCCAGTGACAGCAGTCTCACCCCAAGCAACTTTTCTTTTTGGTTTCTTATTTTTGTGTATATGTGGTTAGTTATGTTTTGTTTGTTTCTCAGAGCACTTAGTGATATTTTATATTTTTCCAGCCAACAGTGTTCCTGGAAATGTGTCAGCCATGATTCGTGCATTCATTCTCCTCATTTCAATATGTCTCACCTCTCTAGCTGCTTTTATATATCCTCTTTAGTTTTAATATTTAGCCACTTGATAATCCTGAAATATGCTATAATTTTCTTTGTATTATTTAGTTTAAAAGTTACTAAGCTTTTTGGTAGAGTGAGTGATATAGTTTATCAACTTTGGGAAGTTCTTGACTTTTATCTCTTCAAATATCTTTTCTTCCCCATTCTCTCCTCTCTTTCTGAGATTCCATTTATACATAAATTGGAAATAGTTACAAATCTTTTGTTTTACTCATATATTTTTTGTTTCTGTGGAAATATATTCTTTTTTAAGATCTGGAATACTACTTGGTCATAAAAAAAAAGAAAATTTTACCCTTTGCAACAGTATGAATGGACCTTCAGAACATTATGCTAAGGAAAATAAGTCAGTCAGAGAAAGATGAATGCCAAATGATTTCACTCATATGTGGAAGCTAATGTACAAACTGAACTAACAAGGAAAATAGGGACAGACTCATAGATAGAGAGCAGATGATAGCTAGTGGGGGGGTAGGGGGTGGAGGGATTGAGCAAAAACGAAAACTGACTCATGGAGATGGACAACAGTGTGGTGGTTGCTGGGGGGAGGGGTATAAGGGAACTAGAAGGCAATGGAAAAAATACAATAAAGGTTAAATCAAATAAATAAATAAAAATAAAAAGCAGTTTGAGCCCTGAAAAAATTTTTATTTATTATTTTTAGAGTGAGAACGGATGGAGAAAGAGAGAGAGAGAGAGAGAGAGAGAGAGAGAGAGAGAGAGAGAGAGAGAGAGACAATGTGAGAAAGAAACATTGATGGTTGCCTCTCACAGGCTCCAAACCTGGAACCCACCCCACAATCCAGGCATGTGCCCTGACTGGAATCAAACCAGTAACCTTTCAGTTTGCAGAATGATGCCCAATTCACTGAGCCACACCAGCCAGAGCTCTTGCCACTTTCTAAATCTAAACTAAAACGAAAGTGCCATTTGGTTTTGTTTAATATGATGTCATAGAATTATGATATCTACTTAAATGGTTTCATTTTTAATTTAACCTATAATTAAATCAACGGTCCTGTTGATGAAAGAGCATATCAAGAGTCTAGAGACCCATGCTGCAGAACTTGCATTACCATTGATTACTTGTGTGGCTTTGAGGAATACATTGACTTCTGTAGTTTTTCCATTTACAAATATAATAAGTGGTTGTCACTTTTTATTTAAAGTCAATATATTTTAAAATAACAGGAAGATGAAATATAAAACAACAGTGACATTATGCTAACAATTTTTAATTACAGAAAATCAAATTACTAGCTTTTATAATTTTTCATGTTTTCTTTAAATATTTCAAAATTTAATGATATAAAAATAATACTAACACAATACCCTACCAATATAGCAACAAATAAAATAAAGGAAAAATGTACTGATTGCAGATTAGGCAGATCTGCCAGAATAAGGGGTGTAATAAATAAAGAAGGAATTCCTACCCTTTGAGACAGCATGGATGGGACTAGAGACTATTATGCTGTGTGAAATAAGCCTGGCAGCAAAATACAAATACCATATGATCTCACCTATAACAGGAACTTAATGAAGAAAATAAACAAAAGAGCAAAATAGAACCAGTGACATGGAAATAAGGAATAAACTGAAAGTGACCAGAAGGGAGTGGGGAGGGGAAGAAGGAGGGGAAAGAAGGGAAAGGGTCTAGTCAAGGAACAAGTATAAAGGACACATGGACATGAATAACAGTGTGGATATTGACTGTGGGAGCAGGGGTGGTGGGCAGGGCAGGGGAGAAAAATGGGGGAAAAATTGGGACAACTGTAATTGAACAACAATAAAATAAAATGACAAAAAGGTATAAAAAAAAAAACTACAAAAATCACCAGAAACATTTTAATGATCTGATATTTCATTTTCAACTCAGGCACTACACTTGTTGGCAGATCCAACTGTAAAATTGCTGTAAAAATTATAACAAAAAATATTTGTTTGCATTACTAAAGCTTTGTAGAATCCCAAGGACCTATCCCCCAAAGGTATAATTTTATATAATTTTAGGTTATACTTATAAGTAAAATCATACAGTATTTGTCAATATTTGATTCATCACATTCATCTTAAGTAAGAAATTAAGATCCAAAAAACCAACATACTGTAGAAGTTATTAAAATATATAGACCTAGAAATCTATTTTTTAGTCTGTTTCTTTTTGCACCATTCCATTGACTTCTATACAATTCCCACTAGGAATTTCAAAGAGAGCTTAATACTTCTCACTCCACACTTTTTCTTTCTCCTAGCCAGTAACCAAACTTCATTAGTTCTTCATTTCAAAAACCAAGTTTTACAACTTCAAGATGTACTTATATTTTAAGTACAAAAATATGACTAAAACTAGTAAAAGTCCACAAAACAATTATGTAAATTGTGAATCAAAAGTCACCATTCAGTGTGGTCTACTGTAATAATCATAAGTATTAATCAATATAGAGAATAAAACCCCATCATTACAATATTCAACAAGGTTATGTTCATTCCCACTAAGCATTTTAAACATTTCAATTGTATGCTTCAAAATATCTTTTACTTTTTTCCTTTCTTAAACAGTCCTCAAGTCACCAGCCTCCACTGTATATCTTTCCTATTCCATTTTCTTGCTACTTCCAGCCTTATTGCCCTGAGACATACATTATATCTTTCTATTTCATTCTTCAAAGTTATTCATTACCTTTCAGATATCTACACACACACACATACACACACATGCACATATATGCATAGAAATCCTAAAATGCCCTAACATGACATATAAAATTTTCAATGAAATAAAATGTGAAATTAATTATATTTTACCAGAGACAGAGTAGGGACTTAAAAGGAAAAAAACAAAAAAGAAACAAACAAACAAACAAAAAACTCAGATACTTAGTTTAAGGCTAGAACTTTGATTTGGGAAGTAACCCAGATGAGGAAAAGAATACTGTGAGAAGCATTGTTTAAGCTCCCAAAAGCAGTGACTAGGAGTTAAGCCTTGCACTATAGCTTAGAGCTAACAAATCAGGGACGAATATTCAACAATGTGTCTAAAATTCTCACCTTATCTGTATTTGAGAAATGCAGTCATCAATCATTTTCACATTTTGAATAGAATAACTTTTCTTTCTATTATTGAGAACACTGTCCACTAATCATCAGGGAAGGGCTTACCCCACAAGCCCTACTTCACTAGAAATAGCAACTGATCATTGAACATCCAATGAAGTAGAAAAAAAGATCAAATTGCATGTGCTTTGACAGAAGGGCATTTAAATGCCAAATGTTGAATTAGTGATTGTTATCAAAGAAAACAGGATACCTTGATTGGCCATTTACTGTTTCTTACTAATGTACCCAATTAAGGAAGTGTTGGTGGAAGCAGTCCATCCTAGCCACAGGAAAGAGGTTCCCAAAAGGAAAGAAGAATGTTTATATCATTTGAAGAGGAAAAAGAAAAGAAGCTGTTTTGGACATTATATCAGCCAGTTTATTTCAAAGCACAAAAGAAAATTTAAATGAGAATTTGGTAAGATCCACATTTTCTACAAAATGGTTAGTTTTTAAATATACAGAATTAAACAAACACTTTATTATATATAAATCATACATGATCAGATTCTTCATCTTCTTCTAAGTATTTTTGGTTTCATATTCTTGACCATCTTTTATTTTCCTAGTTGCAACTGGTTAATACTTCCATTTAATAATTAGTGCTGATACTCTTCAATCTATTCCAGTACCATATTGCTTCTCTTTACTGAACAACCTTAAATCTAAGTTAGTGTGTCTCTTCCTCTATCCACTGAAGATGGCAATGATATAACTGAATAGCTGTTATTCAGTTATTGAACACTTACTATATGCCAAGCACTGTTTAAAGTACTGTATATGTTTTAACCTTTAAATCACTTATTATAATGCAAAGATGAATACTGGCTCAAGTTTAGAGTAATTATTTTGTTAATTTGGCATTAAAATGCAAAATTGGCTCTCACATCACAATGCTGCTTAAATTAAGTTAACACATTTTTTTCATTAGACTTTTTTTTTTTTACAAGTTCTCACATGCATGTGTGATATTTTGCTGTGAGGCTGTATGGGGCAGAATTAAAAGTAGATTTAGTGTGTATTACATCTCTACCACATAAGAAAGACCTACAGGAACTCCTAAGATCTGCCACGCCCTTTGATTATTTAAACAATAGAACTAAATTTATATGTTCATATAAGAATAAGTCATCTGATTATTGAGGTACATACACAGAGCGTATCCACTCTAAAAATGGTGACAAATCAAGTTAAAGTTGTGCAAAAGAAAGGCAGAAGCGTTTATGTGTCAATTTATTATATAAATAACTCATGATTAAAACAAAATGAAAAGACTTTTGTAATAATGACAAAAGCAAACCATGAAAAAAGATTCGTGGTTATGGAAAACAGACACCTCTTATCATTTTTTATATATATCTAATTGAGCAACCAAAGTAATCCTTAGAATTACTTACATTTGGACAAAGACAGCAAGCATTTCTATACTGGAAGAACTAACAATTATACTATTTGAAAAAGTAGAAGATTATGATCGGATATGTACTTGTGGAAAACTATTAGGAAGAATTCTACAAGGAAAAAAATACACTTGCCATTTATAGAGGCTACATTTAATTCATAGTATGCTTATATCAAAACTTTGGAGAAAAATCAATACAAAAAGCCAATGAGTAAATATGCTATGTTTTCTAAACTTATAATTCAGAGATCTACAGTAACAAAAACTTTTACTTCTCATTTGTGATTCTACTAAATGAGAAGTCATAAAAGTAAAACATATCCATTAGTTGTTTTTTCTAAATCTAATCACATTAAATTAGAACTACATCATGCACACTGTGTCTAGGATCTCTTTCCTAAAGCGATTTTTAAAAAGTTATTTTGAATATTATTGTCATTTTTCTATTTCTTTTTCTATCAAAGCCACACTCCTGGGACCTCTTAGAATAATAGGGACCGAATTCAATAAATGGCACTAGAATAATTGAATATTCAAATGCAAATAATGAACTACGAATTTTTACCATACCCCATATAAAATATTAACTGGAAAAAAAATAGATCACAAACCTAAATGAAGTCCTAAAATTATACAATTTCTAGAAGAAAATAGAATAAAATCCTTATGATCTTAAGGTTTGTAAAGAAGTGTTAGGTAGGACTAAAAGCACTATTCATAAAATAAACTGTTAATGAAAGATCAAAAGTAGTTTTTTTTTCTTTTAAAAACACTGTTTGGGGGAGTGATGGGGGAAAAAGTAGGACAACTGTAATAGAAAAATAAATAAATAAATTTAAATAAATAAAAAAAATAAAAACTGTTAAGAAAATGAAAAGGTAATTCACAGACTGGGAAAAAAATATTTGCATAACATATGTCTAATAAAGGGCTGGCATTCAGAAAATACAAATAACTTTTCTAATACTAAGACAAATTATCATATAAAATATGGATAAAATATTTGAATAGAAAAATTTTCAAATATGATATATAAATAACAAGTACATTAAAAATCTAGTGGTATGGAAATGTACTGGATGCCCACTAAAATGGTTAACATTTTAAAAGACTGACAAGTGCTGGTGAGGATATAGAGCAATTGGAACTCAGATTGCAAGAGAAAATTCAAAAAGATGTGCAACTTGAAAAACAGGGTGACACTTTCTTATCAAATTAAGCCTACACTTATTATACAACCTATTCATTTCACTTCTAGATATTTACTGCAGAAAATGAGAGTTTATGCCCCTACAAAGACTTGCCCTCTGATGTTTGTCAGAGCTTTGTTCACTATAAGCATAAACTAGAAACAAGCTACATGTCCATCAACTGGAGAATGAGTAAACTCAGAAATAAAAAGGAGAGAACTAATGATATACAAAAGGGCATGGATGAATTTTAAATCGTCAAGCTCAATTAAAGAAGACAGACAGTAAAGATTATGTACATTCTATATGCTTCTATTTAAATGACATTCTAAAGAAGGCAAACTATAGTAACAGAAAGTACAGTGGTTTGCAAAGTATGGCCTGGGAGTAGGAAGCAGAGATTAACTGCAAAATAGCAGAAGTTGTTTTGGGGGCAATGATAATGTTCTAATATGATTATGGTGCTGGTGGATCAAACCACATTAATTTTTACACTTAAATTGTAAAGTTTTATGGTACATTGATTATAATTCACTATTATGGACTGATTGTGTCTGCCCCCCAATATTTATATGTTGAAGCTCAGGCCCCTAATGTGATGGTAAGAGGAGGTGGGGCCTTTGGGAAGTAATTAGATTTAGTTGTGGTCAGAAAAGGGAATTTCCCATGAAATCCCCTATAACACAGTTTGCCTTCTCTCTGTTATAGGAAGCTAGAGCAAGAAAGTGGCTGCCTGCAATCCAGGAAGAGGGCCCTTACCAGGAACTGAATTGACCAGCACCTTGATTTTGGACTTCTACAGAACTGTAAAAATATGTCTGTTTAAGCCATCCAGCCTATGCTATTTTGTTATAGCAGCCTGAACAAACTAAGACACTCAGTGAAGCTTATTTTAATAAGTGAATAGGCAAATGAACACACATAATTATTGGGGATGTGGAATAACATTTACTCAAGGTACACTTCAAACTGCTTAAATGTAACTGAAATTGCCTCTCATCGTGGTCAAGTGGCGAGAGGACTACTGGCCTATGAAACTCAGAACAAAGACCACACAGGAAGCTCTGGACCATGAACTTAAGAGAATGTATTCAAGTATTGAGCCCTGGTGTTAGAGTGGTAGAGGAGAGAGAGCTGGTAAATGTAACATTTCTGCAGGAGATAGAAGCCAAAGCTGAGGCAAATTTCCCCATTTGTAATTTCCTCTATGCCCATTGCCAAGAAAAACTGAACTGCAGCAGCACCAGCTGTTCTTGTTGCTCCACAGATAGCGAGCCAAATTTCCAAATTAAATCTCACCAATGCTTACCCATGGAGTTTACACAAGGCAGGAACTAAGTCAAGATGGGACCTTGGAAGAGAGAGAAAGTAACAAGGTGGTCTGAATACAGTTAAGGAGTAGACAGCACAGAGCTGTTGATGTGAAGGACAAACACAATCTGCTGCAAAATTAGCCAAGGTCAATTTGCAAAGGCAGGCAAGGAAGGGGAGGCAAGTGTTTGAGAAGTAAAAGTAGGGTACTAAGACTGCGATTCAGTAGTTGACCTCCTCTATTACAGAAGAGAAAGAGAGAAATAAAGAATAAAATAGCAGGGTATTACTAATACTATCCTTATGCCAAGTAACAAACTCAATGTATTGCATCACATTAGACAGATGCTCGAAAGTTATGGAAGAAATGAGTTATATGAACGTATGCATTGCCTCAAATATTAACATGAAATTTATTACCATTGTGCTAAGGAAAGTGCTTTGTAATTGTATAATAAAAGGATTCTCATTTATTCTGTTTTGAGAATTGTATCACTGAACCCACATTCCTCTGGTTCTTGGAGCAGAAATGTTTTTCTGTAGTCACTGGCTGCTCTAACAAGGGAAGCATATTCCAAAGTCTCTGGCCTAAGATATGAAGTGAAAGCTCCTTAAATGGTAAATTTTCTTGGGAATATCACTTTTTCTTCTCTTTTTTCTCTTTGCTCTTACCTTCCTTTTCCCATTTTCCGCTAACTTCCATCTCCTTTTCTCAAAACCAGGTTGGACTTTCACTAGCGCTACAGAGCAAATTGGAATGATGCCCATGCTGTCGTTGATGGTAATAAATGGGAGCATCTTCTCATTTGAAAAATGTCTCCATCTCAGTATCCTCTAAAGCAATCTATTCTGAACACCAAATATGATGGAAATAAGTGTACATTATTCTATGTCATTTGATGAGTTGGGGGGACTGGCTTTAACTAATTTAGCCATTTTCTCTTGAATATAAAAGGTTAAGGCATGTATTGATGCTCCCTTAGTATGCTATCTGAAAACTATTGGAGGAAAAAGGTTTTAGAATTTAATTTACTCAATTTGCATCCAGTATAAAAATCAAAAATATGTATGCCTTTATTGAACCTGGTGTGCAAAGGTAAATATTACATTTACACATGTAAAGATGAATAAAAATTATTTAAAGACATGGAAGACTAACCTAAGTAATAATTAAATATATTTTAACAAGTATACATATATACTTTGTCTTTTCTCTTAAAGAGTAAATATTTAAATATATAATTTAAATTTGTTTTAGGCATTCCTTATTTACAATAAAAATGAATATAAACAACTGACTTTAGTTTAAATTAGATAAAACATCCTTCCTGAGTTATCAAACAATATGTGTAATTATCAAGATCTTGTTCTAAGCTTTATTGCTATGAGTTATTTTGGCTTCGGGGTCACTGTCTGAGAATTTTGTCATCTGCTTTCTAACAGAATAGCATTAATAATTTTACAATTTATAACAACATATAACCAGTTATTATTTTTTCTTTAAAAATAGAATACTGAATATATTTTTAAAAGCTTCTGTAATTAGTGTCTAAAAATAAAGTGAAGACATAGGTGAAGTGTTGTGCTTTGAATGTATTTGTTTTCTGTCTCCCTAAAAACATTGATTTCTTCAGTGTTACAGTGTGAAGTGCTACTGAAAAGTTCAAATGATTATATATTCTGGTGCGGGAGAAAATAGTAAGTGACATTTGCAATTTTTCACACCCAAAATAAATTTTTTCTGAGACATAATTATGGGAATCTTTTTAAAATTAACTTTAGGAACCAAGATGACAATGAAGTAGGTAGAAGGTACACTCACCACATCCCAAGACCAAACTGGAATTACAACTATATTATAGGATAATCATTCTAAATAACCAACTGGAGACTAGATGAAGAGAAGACTTATAACCAAGGGTTTACAGAAGAAACCACATTGAGACTGGTAGAAAGAGCAGAGACCCAAAAAGGGCTGGCCCTGCACCCACAAGCAGCAGCTGAGGTTCTGGAGGTATATCTCAGCTGTAAAGTTTCCCCCTGAGAAAAGGGGGTTCTGAACCCCAAGTCAGGTTCCCCAGACCAGAACACCAGTGCTGGGAAGAAATGCCCACAAAAATTTTGGCTGTGAAAAGCAGCAGTGATTCTGTCTGCCAGGGAGAGGTAAGATTCTGCTGGAGATATAAGTGCCCACTTAAAGGGCCAATGCACAAAATCTCTCTAGCTACCACTCACCCTGGGCTCTGGCAGAGGGCAGGCAGAGTGAACTGTAGTCACATGAAGGGATATTGCAGTCTGTGGCTCTGGGGAGGGAAGTGAAGGGACAGCTGCCAGGATCCCGGAGCTGAATTGTGCTCCCACACCCCAGATACCATCTTTCTTGGGTAGAGCACTTTCTTCCATATGACATGAGCCTGGGCAAGTACAATAGCTCCTACCCTCTGGACACTCTGCCACCCAACCCTGTGGAGCTTGCATCCTGCTGAGGAATCAACTGTGGGCCAAATTGTAGAGGTCTGGGCAGACCCAAGGAGAGTTAGTGACTTGAGTTGTGTGGCTTTAGGCTAGAGGTCATTCCCTTGATATTCCCATGAACCTTGTGGTGCCTTCCCCTCACAGGACATCTGCTAACAGCTACTCTGCAGGATCCTGGTGCCAGCTTCCCTCTCCCAGTCTCCTGGTGGCTACACCCTGCCAATGACTGGGCAGAATCTGAGACAGACTGAGCTGTGTGTCTCTGGGGAAAAAGTCACTCCTCCCCCCTTTCCTCAAGCCTGACCAGCACCTCCCTAAAATGAGAGATCACTGGCCCACTGGCCCACCTTCCTACTCCCGGCAGCTCAGCCCTGCTGAGATCAGGTTCTGGGCATAATCTGAGACAGACTGAGATTTGTAGCTCTAGTACAGGGACCTGTTTTCCCTTGCATCCCCAACTGGTGCAGAGCCCTCACTTCACATGGCCAAATCTTGGTTTTTTGAGCCTGATAAACTCTGCTGGCCTCACCCTGACAAATATAGTGGATCTTCCTAATATATAGAAACAAACAAAGATGCAGCCAAAATGGGGAAACAAAGAAATATGCTCCAAATGAAAGAAGAGGAGAAATATATACAGGAAAAGCTAAATGAACTGGAGACAAACAACTTATGAGATATAGAGTTCAGAAAAATGGTTATAAGGATTCTCAAGGAACTTAGAACTACAACAGCATGAAAAAGAACATAAAAACCATAAAAAAGAACCTCGCAGAAATAAGGAATATAGTATCTCAAGTGAAGAATATACTGGAAGGAATAATGAGTAGGTAGATGAAGTAGAGGATTGAATAGATGATTTGGAAGACAAGGTAGAAAAAAATCAAAACAGCAAAACAAAAAAATTAAAAAGAGATAGAATAGTTTAAGGAACCTTTGGAACAACATAAAGCATAACAACATTCACATCACAGGAATACCAGAAGGAGAAGAAAAAGAGCAACAGATTGAGAACCTATTTGAGGAAATAATGATTGAAAAATTCTCTAACATGATGAAGCAAAAAGACACAGAAGTCCAGGAAGTGCAGAGAGTCCCAGATAAGATGAACCCAAAGAAGCCTACACCAAGACACATTATAAATAAAATGGCAAGGTTTAGGCCCCAGCTGGGTAGCACAATTGGAGCATCATACCAGTATACCAAATATATGGGTTCAGTTTCCTGTCAGGACACATACAAGAAGCCCAATGAATACAGAAACAAATGGAAAAACAAAATAATGTTTCACTCTTTCTTTCTCTCTTCTCTCTCTCTAAAAATCAATGAATAAACTTTTTATATGAAAATAAAAACAAATAAAATGGCAAAAGTTAAAGACAAAGAAAATCATAAAAAGCAGCAAGAGAAAGACAGTTTCCTACAAGGGAGCTCCCGTAAGATTGACAGCTCATTTCTCAACAGAAACATTTCAGGCCAGAAGGGATTGCCATGAAATATTCAAAGTAATGAAAAGCAGTGCCTACAACCAAGATTACTCTATCCAGGGAAGTTGTCACTTAAAATTAAAGGAGAAACTAAGAGATCCCCAGACAAGTAAAAGCTAAAGGAGTTTGTTGCCATCAAACCAGTATTAAAGAAATGTTAAAGCACCTTTTTTTAAAGACGAATAACAAACCAGAGAAACGTGGCTAAAAGAATAAAATGACAAAAATAGGTATTTATCAATAATTACTTTAAAGGTAAGTGGCTTAAATGCTCCAATAAAAAGACATAGGTTGCTGTATATAAGAGACCAACCTCTAAATGAAAGATACACACAGACTAAAAGTAAAGGGATGGAAAAAGATATTTCATGCAAATGGAAGGGGAAAGTGCTGAGGTAGAAATACTTATACCTGACAAAATTGACTTTAAAACAAAGGCTATAGTAAGAAGAAAAAAGGACACTACATAGTGATAAAGGGATCAATCCAACAAGAAGATATAACCCTTGTAAACATTTATACACCTAACATAGGAGCACTTAAATATATAAAGAAAATCTTGGTGGACATAAATGGAGATAAATAGTAATACAGTCATAGTAGGGGACTAACACACCATTGATATCAATGAATCCAGGCAGTGGCCTTAAATGACATGCTAGATCAAATGGATTTAATTGATATATTCAGAGCATTTCACCCCAGAGCAGCAGAATATACATTGTATCTAAATGCTCATAGAACATTTTCTAAGACAGGTGACATGTTCAAACACAGAACAAGTCTGAGTCAATTAAATAAGATGGAAATCATATCAATCATCTTTTCTGACCAGAATGGCATAAAATTAGAAATAAATCACAAGAAAAAAAAACTGAAAAAAACACAATGACATGGAGGCTAAATACTATGTTACCAAACAATGAATGGGTTAACAATGAGATAAATGAAGAAATCAAAAGATACTTTGAAACAAATGAAAATGAAAATGCAATAATGAAGAATTGATGGGACACCACTAAAGCAATCTTAAGAGAGAAATTCCTAGCATTAAACAACAACAACAAAAAATATCAAATAAACAATCTAACTTCACACTTAAAGGAACTTGAAAAAGAACAACAAACAAAGCCCAAAGTAAGTAGAAGAAAGCAAATTTAAAAATTCACAGCAGAAATAAATTGAGTCTAAAAAATTATAAAAGATTAATGAAACCATGAGCTTATTCTTTGAAAAGATAAACAAGATTGACAAACCTTTAACCAAACTTACAAAGAGAAAGAGAGAGAAGACCCAAATAAATACAATCAAATATGAAAGAGTAGAAGTAACAACTAACACCAAAAGAATATACAGTAGTCCCTCACTATATCGTGGTTCACTTATTGTGGCCTCACTGTATTGCGGGTTTTTTTAAAAATATTATCTTTAATTATTTATTGCGGATTTTTCACTATATCATGAGATTTTGCGGTACTGTATACATATGTTGTTAAAGGTACGTAGGTTTAAGAGTGTAGAATAAATGTAAGGTTTCTACTTCACAGGGTGAGGGAGAACAGTTCTGGAATGTAATACCCATGATAAATGAGGGAATACTGTAAATACTGTAAAGGATTATAAGAAAATATTATAAACAATTATTTGTCAACAGAATCAGACAATCTTGAAAAAAATGGATAAATTCCTAGAAACATACAATCTCCCTAAATTGAATCAGTAAGTATCAGAGAATCTAAATAGACAGATTACAACTAGTAAAATTAAAGTAGTACTCAAAAAACTCAGAGAAGGAAAACTCTGATTCCAAAAAACCTCCGCTGCCTTGCGGCATACCTCTTCAGGGGAAAGGCTAAGGGAGTAAACCCCGACAGTAAATCCGGAGCCGGAGTCCCTAAGGCGGTTTGACATTGTAGTCAACACTGGCAACTCCTGCGGCACACCTGAAGCCAAGCTGTATTGACTCCGTCTTTCCTTTGGATCCTTCAGCTGCGAAGAGAGGGGGGGTCTGCTGCATGGGCAACAGCAGACCCTCCATATCACCCTGCCCAGGCTCTGTAGCTTCAGCTTCACTGGAGAGGACACTCCAGCGTCATCGCAAGATGTCGATTCAACACGGGAGGAGACAGATACCGTGTCACTCCCGAGTCGGACTGCACAACCATTCTCGGCGGTGCAGATAGACTCTTAAGAAGCTACACCATCATCTCTTGAGACGGACGGCTGCCGATACTCAAAAAACTCCCAACAAACAAAATCCTGGACTGGATGGCTTCATAGTTGAATTTTCCCAAATATTAAAAAAATAAGTAACATCTATTCTCAAATTATTCTAAAATTTCAAGAGAAAAGAAGACTACTAAGCTCATTTTATGAGGCCAGTATTATCCTAACTACAAAACCAGATAAAGACACTGCAAAGAATAAAATTATAGGCCAATATCCCTAATGAATATATATGCCAAAATCTTCAACAAAAAATTAGCAAACTGGATCCAGTGATAAATTTAAAAGATTATACACCATTATCAAATGTTATTTATTCCAGAGATGCAAAGTTGTTACAATATCCACAAGTCAATAAATGTGATATATTACATTTAAAAAATGAAAGCTAAAAACCACATGTTCATATTAACAGATGCAGAAAAATTATTTGGTAAAATCAAGCACCATTTATGTTAAAAACATAGAGAACATACTTCAATGTAATAAAAGCCATACATGACAAACCCACAGCCAACATCATACTCAATGGGCAAAAACTAGTAGTGTTTCCCTTAAGATTGGAAAAAAAGGCAAGGATATCCACTTTGACCACATCAAGTCAACATAGTACTGGAAGTTCACAGCCACAGTAATTGGACAAGAAGAAGAAATAAAGCCATCCAAATTGAAAAGGAAGAAGTAACACTGTCATTATTTGCAGATGACATGATACTGTATGTAAAAAATCCTAAAGATTCCACAAAAAAGAATACTAGAACTGATAAATGAATTCAGTAAAGTAGCAGGATAAAAATAAATATCCAGAAATTAGTTCCATTTTTACACACCAATAATGAAAGGAAGACTAAGAAAACCATCCCATTTACAACTGCATCAAAAACTAAAATAAAATAAAATAAAATACCAAGGAATAAATTTAACTAAGTATGTAAAAGATCTGTACTTAAAAAATTATACAACACTGAAGAAAGAAATTTAAGAAGATACAGATAAGTGAAAGTATATACCATGTTCATGGGTTGGAAGAATTAACATTATTAAAATGTCCATATTACCAAAGCAATCTATAGATTCAATGCAGTTCCTATCAAGATATCAAAGCTGTATTTCACAGACCTAGTACAAATATTCAAGAAATTAATATGGAACCACCAAAATGCCCTGAAAAGCCAAAGCATTCTTGAGAAAGGAGTCCAAAGTTGAAGAAACTACACTACCTAGGAGGAAACTATACTACAAGGCCATAGTAATCAAAACAGCATGGTACTGGCATAAAAACAGACACATAGATCAATGGAACAGAATACACAGCCCAAAAATAAACCAACACCTTTATAGTCTATTAATATTTGAGAAAGTAGACAAGAACATAAAATGGGGTAGTCTGTTCAATAAATGTGTTGGTAAAATTGGACAGAAATGTGCAAAATGTGATACTATTTACACCACACAGAAAATAAACTCAAAATGGATTAAAGACTTAAATGTTAGACTCAAAACCATAAAAATCCTAGGCAGTGAAATCTCAGACACCTGTCATAGCTATACTTTTTCTGATACATCACCTTGGAAGAACAAAGAAACAATAAACAAATTGGACTACATCAAGCTAAGAAGTATTTGCACAGCTAGGAAACCATCAACAAAATGAAAAGGCAACCCATTAAATGAGAGAACATGTTCACCAATGATACATTTGATAAGGGGTTAATATCCAAAGTTAATAAAGAACTCATACATTTCAACATGAACAAAACAAACAATCCAATTTAAAAATGGTCAAAGGACATGAATAGACATTTCCCCAAAAAGGACATACAGATGGTTACTAGACATATGAAATGATGCTCAATGTCACTAATCATCCGAGAAACGCAAATTAAAATCACAATAAGATATCACCTTACACCTGTCAGAATGGCTACCATCAATAAATCAACAAAAAACAAGTACTGGCTAGGATGTGAAGAAAAGAGAATCTTTGTGCACTGTTGGTAGGAATATAGATTGGGGCAGCCATTTTGGAAAACAGTATGGAGATTCTTCCAAAAGGTAAAAGATGTAACTGCCTTTTGACCCAGCAATTGCACTCCTGGGAATGTATCTAAAGAAACCTGAAACACTAATTCAAAAATAATATATACACCCCTACATTCATTGTAGCATTATTTACAATAGCCAAGATTTGAAAGCAGCCCAAGTGTCCATCAGTAGATAAGTGGATAAAAATGTGGTGGTACATTTACACAATGAATACTACTGGGCCATAAAAAAAAAAAAGAAGGAAATCTTTTCTTTTGTGACTTTTGGGTGGACCTGGAGATATGCTAAGTGAAATAAGGAAGTCAGAGAAAGACAAGTACCATGTGATTTCATGTATATATGTAATCTAAGAAACAAAGTAAACTAACAAAACAGAAACAGACATAGATACAGAGAATAGGCTGACAGCTGTCAGAGGGGTAGGGGTTGCGGCCTGTGGGAAAAGTTGAAGAGGTTTTTTAAAAAATACCTCATAGACACAGAGAACAGCATGGTGATTACCAGAAGGAAAGTGGGTTTGGTGGAGATAGAAAAGGATAAAGGGAGGGATAGATAAATATGGAAGGAGACTTGATTGACTTGGGGTCTTGAACACATTATACAATATATAGACAATGTATAATAGAATTGTATACCTGAAACCTTTATAATATTGTTAACCAGTATCACTCTAATAAACTCATAAGTAAATTAAAAACCAAACTAAAATTAAATTAAGTTAACCTTAGGAAAAACATTTAAATGCCTCCCTCCCCTTAAATCATTATAAAATATAGGTTTCAGGTAGGAAAAGTACTATTATGGTTAGTAGAGTGAAATAGAACTAGCAGTTTGAATTGTGGTTATCAAAGTTGAAATTCTATTCTACTGTTTTCTAGTAATATAATCTTGAAGTTATTCAAACTCTGCAATAGTTTTCCCTTGAGTAAAATGAAGAGAAGCAGGGCCACTCCTTTTATTGTAGTCCTGTCAGTAGTATATGAGATATGTACAAAGCAATCAAGAGAGTACATAGAATAGCAGAAACATGAATGAATGCCAGTTATTTACTTCTGAACCCATATTTATGGAATGATTACTATGGTCCAGGCATTGTTCTAGTTGCCTAAAAGACAACTAGAAATTATAATAGAAATTATAATAGTTTCCTTCATGAAGGTTACATCTAATGGGAAGATGGATAATAAACAATGCATAAAATATATATTCTTTTTGTGAAAACTACTGTATAGAGGACAGTCAAGAAATCTCAGAATGAGGAATGCAACTTTAGACAGAATGGCTAAGAAAGTATCTCTGAAAAGGTGACATATTTGAGAAAAGAGTTAAAGAAAATGAGAAAAAACCATGAAGTTTTCTGGGAAGGAAAGTTCTCCAGGCAGAGGAAACTGCAAGTGTGAGGGCCTTATGGGAGAAATTTAATCTGTTAGAGCAGCAATTTTTAACCAGTGTGAGGCAAGATTCTTCTTTTCTCACCCAAAGATATTTTATTATTGATTTTAGAGAGAAAGAAATAGTAATGTGAGAGAGAAATAACAATTATTTGGCTCCTATACACTCCCTGACCAGGGAATGAACCCGCAACCTAGGTATGTGCCCTAACCTAGATTCAAACCTTCAACCTTTTGGTGGATGGGACACTGCTCCAACCAAGTGAGCCACCCACCAGGGCTGCAAGAATTTTTAAAATATGTACACCTGACTATTTAGTCAGGCTCATTGGTCTCTTTTCCCCTAAATTGTCAAATAAAAAAATGACAACGGCCAACACAACAATAGTTGTCTGGTGTGAATGAATAAAAACTATATCTTTTTTTTTTTTTTGACAGATGGGCAAAAAATGTTTTTTAGTGTGCTGCAGAATTTTAGTAACTAGCTTATGTGTGCCATGAGATGACAAAGGTTGAAAACTGCTGTGTTAGAAGAACAACAGAGACCACTGAATCTAGAATGGAGTGAGAAAGGTGGTGTGTGATAGGTCATAGAGGTGAGGTACTGGTGGGAATCAGTGGGTGGTGCAGGAAGTGGATCACATAGGCCACTGAGGGTAACAGTAATTCAGTAACATATTCTGAGTAATTCAGGAAGCTATTGGAGGGTTTTAAGCAGAGGAGTGGCATGGTCTCAATTGCAGTTTACCAAGATTCCCATAGCTAACAAACAGAAGTGTCCTCTAATCATCATACCTATTTAAGTTGTCTACTCCAATCCAATTAGAGAATTGCTTCCCTTAAATAGCTTATAAAACTTTAAATGCTAATTATAAACAGCTCTATCCTGCAGTACTCCTCCATACTTTACAAAAGAATTCCCTCCCCAATTTACATACAGCTAGCACTTTGACCTCTAATATTTATTTGTGATACATCTATAATCATTTTGGAAATGCAATGTACAACCTGTTGGATTATGAAAAGTATACATAATTTGTATTATTCAAACCTAAGGACATCAAAGGACTCACAGAAAATATTCCTTTAGCCTTATGAAAAATAAGCAGCGTTTGTGGCTTTTTTATTGGTAACATCCACAGCTTAGTGATAACTCAATGTCCTTGTTCCTCCAGTTGACAGGTAATAAATATTCAAGAGAATGAGGGTTTCAGTCAGTGTGGGATTCCTAATGGCAGTCCACACCACAAGGAGTTAGTGCCCCTCTTTTTCTCAGGAGCTAAATCTTCAGGGAATCAGAGAAGTCAATCAGCCAATGGCATGTGTTGCTTTCATTACAAGTCTACAGAGCATTTAAACTTTCAGAGTAGAAAGAATTGTCTCTGGCTTCAGCTTCTACCCTCTTAAAACCAGCTGTACACCAGCCACTCTCCATGCTCCACAAGGCACCAAGCAAGCTTAGATAACTTCACCTCCCCCTACAGATCAGTCAGAACTGCTGGGAAACACAAGCACTTCAAAGCAACACAGAGGTCTGGTGAATGTTCACATCACTTCAGAATGCACTTCCCTGCTCAGATAAGGGGCGGGGAAGCTGTAAGATTCTGAAAGCTTGCAGAATCACTGGGTATTCCCACCTGCTTTGCCCAGAAACTTAAATCAATAGGGAGGCATGCTTCTTGCACAGTTGAGCACAAATAACAACAGGCTGGGAAAACAAAACAGCAGAAATGTTCGCTATTGTGATTCTGGGGCTGCTGCATGCATGTGAAACAGATGTCGCACCAAAGACTATGACTTCTGGGTATTAAAAATCTTACAGTACTTTTGACTGCCAAGTATGTAATTGCCTGGCAAGACTGGATTCCAACCCATTTTCTCAATATAAGAGGATGCATTTCTCTTTCCCCTTTACATTTTCTGAAAATTAAGATTTCCCTAAATGAAACTACCCAAAACTTCAATTCAATGATCATAGTTATCCCTGAGAAGATATCATCAATGGGGAAAGAGGTAAACTAGACCCAGTGGAGTTTCTCTCTGGTTAGGGCCTGGCAACACAGGAATCCAGCTGACACTTTTGTTCCATAGAATAAACATTTAAGCTCAGATCATATACCATAAACAATTATATATGTAGATTCCCTTTCCAAAGATATTCAATGAGGAAGATACTCTTATGCTACTTGTGGGTTGTCATTTTTTTTGTAATAGTTCTACTCAAACGAACCCTCTAAGAATACACAGCTACTTTTAAGTTATCATTGTTTAAAAAAAATATTCAGTAACATTCCCAGATGAGGAAACAACTGGCATTAAACAATTTCTACTTTTATTAATTAAATCACTCTCATAACAGAACAGTTCTCTTTTAAAAAGTGTCATATTTACTATCTTTAGAATCTTCCTGTCAAATCTCCTTCCCACACTTGTTCAGCCAAATAAATCTTACACAGCTCACATTTTCCCACACCTAAATTATTTGGGTTTGCTTGACAGGCCCATTCAATGTTAATCAAAATAACACCCTCTCTTCTTTCTGAATAGAGTGACACCTGGCATTTCTCTCTCCTCACCACCTCCTCGAAGACCTCTCCTTTACCAGATGATCAAGCCTATCTTTTTTTTCTTAATCCTTTTCATCAATGACCAATGGTCTCTATCATTTCTGTTGATTTGGAGTATTAAAAGACAAACACATGTGTTATTGCAATATTGTTTTAATTCAGGGACAATTGTATGTGACCTAATATAACAATATATTAACATATAGCATTTATAACAATATGATTTAGGATCTGGCCAAGATGTTAGCATAGGCAGACATGACTCACCTCTTTGCACAATCACATCAAAGCTACAACTAAAATATAGAACAATCATCACCCAGAACCATCAGAAATTGAGCTGAATGGAAGACTGACAACTATAGAATTAAAGAAACCACATCCATCGAAACAGGTAGGAGGAGCACAGACACAGAACGGGCTGGTCCCACACTCATGTGTGGTGGATAAAAATTCAGGAGGAATATCTCAGGAGTGAGAAGTCCCAGCCCCACACCAGGGCCCCCAGCCCAGGGCTCCAGTGCCAGGAAGATAAGCCTCTATAACCTCTGTCTGAAAAAAACAGCAGAGATTGAGTTGGTGGAAGAAACTGCTGGAGCCCTAAGTAGTTCCTCTTAAAGAACCCACACATGGACTCACCTACTCAGACTCACTCCCTCTGAGCTCCAGCACCAGTGGTATACAGGGAGAAACTAAAGTGTCTGGCACCAACACAAATAGAGGTCTTTGTCTCTTTTCTGGGCCCTCACCTAACAGAACTATAGAGCTGGTGCCATGTCTGAGACTCCATCAACCCAGCTAACCCTGTTTGACCCACCTTGGAGATCCCCAGAGATTCCACCCCACCCAACTTGCAGACCCACCCAAGATGCTTTTCCACTTGAATATATGGTCTTGGCTCATGCTTCACAACTTCCTAAATCTCATCAAACTAGCAACAGCTGGCCCCAGTGAGCTCCAGACCTGGGACTACCCGAAGCCAAGTTAAATTCACAGTTTGGCTTCACCTGAAAACCTCCAAGCCCAGTATAAGTAGCAGCCATCTCAGATTGCTTACTAGCTCAGGCAGGGTGCCCCAGGCAAAACACAGATGCGGGCTGACCTTGGCCTGCACTACCCAGGAAACCCCAGGGCTAATGCACCCAGGGGGCAGCTACAGACCTCATCAGAGAACCACCACCCTGCTCCTGCACAGCTGATCCTCCATGGAGGGCAGATTTCGGTGGCACGTGGTCACAGCCAGTCCTTGCAGATGACCAGCCTGGGAAAATCCCTCCCATTGATCTGCCAACAGCAACCAAGGATCAACTACAAGAGAAGGGTGTACTCAGTCCACACAATGGGTGCACCTCAAGTACCCAGCTTAGATGATAGGGGAGGCTATGCCACTGGACCATACAGGACACTTACTACATTAGGCCATACTACAAAGACACAGTGTCAAAGCAGCTGTACCCAATACACAGAAACAAACACAGGGAGGCTGCCAAATTGAGAAAGAAAAGAAATATGACCCAAATGAAAGAACAGAATAAAACTCCAGAAAAAGAACTAAATAAAATGGAGATAGCCAGCCTATAAGATGCAGAATTCAAAACACTGGTGATTGGGATGCTCAGAGAAATGATTGAGTATGGCCACAAAATAAAGGAAGAAGTGAAGGTTATACAAAGTAAAATAAAGAAAAATATACAGGAACCAACAGTTATGAGAAGGAAGCCAGGATTCAAATTAATGAACTGGATCAAAAGGAAGAAGTAAACATTCATCTGAAACAGAAAGAAGAAACATGAATGCAGAAAAGACAAACAGAGGCTTAAGCACCCCTGGAACAACTGTAAATGTACCAACATCGGAATCATAGGGGTGCCAGAAGGAGAAGAGGAAGAACAAGAAATTGAAAAGATAGTGAAAGAAAACTTTCCTAATATGGAGAAGGAAATAGACATATGGTCCCAAACATTTGGACCCAAGGAGGACCGCACCAAGATACATCATAATTAAAATGCCAAGGGTTAAAGATAAAGAGAGAATCTTAAAAGCAGCATGATAAAAGAAGAGAATTACCTATAATTCCCATAAGACTATTAGCTAATTTCTCAAAAGAAACTTTGCAGGCAAGAAGGGGCTCGCAAGAAGTATTCAAAGTAATGAAAAGCAAGGCCCTACAACTAAGATTACTCTGTCCAGCAAAGCTATCATTTAGAATGGAAGGGCAGATAAAGTGCTTCCCAGACAAGGTAAAGCTAAAGGAGTTCATCATCACCAAACCATTATTATATGAAATGTTACAGGGACTTACTTAAGACAAAGAAGAATATCAAAACTATAAACATTAAAATGATAAAAAAAAAAAAAATCTCACAACTATCAACAACTGAAACTAAAAAACAAAAACAAACTAAGCAAACAACCATAACAGGAACAGAATCATAGTTATGGGGTTTGTTTGGAGGCTTATTATCCAGGAGGTGGGAAAGGAAAGAAGGGGGAAATAGTGAAGGTATCAAAAAGCATAACTGGTAGGAACAAAACATACAGGGAGATGTTAAGAATAGTATAGAGAAGGGTGAAGTCAAAAAACTTACATGCACGACCCATGGACATGAACTAAGGTGGGAGGATTGCTGGAGGGAAGGGGGGTACTGGGAAGAGGGGGGAAAGGGAAATAATTGGGACAACTGTAATAGCATGATCAATAAAATATACTTTAAAAAAAGAACAATATGGTTTAGCTTTCTAAACGCTTATAGCCAATTAATGAGCAAGAAAGTGTTTTGCCCCGGTCTTAAGTGTCACCTCATCCCTGGCTCTATCTATATCCTCACTCTGCTCCTGAAGATCTCATAATTAGCACATTCAAAGTTCTACTCTACACATCCACAGTTCTAACCCTCAATCTATCTATAGTCCCTTTTCCACCCATGACACTTTTCCTCATCCTCTCATAACTGGTCAAAATGCCAACTTACGCTAGGTTGAATTCTCCACTTTGGTATTGAATGTGCACATCATAACCAGAATAATCATTAATATGTCATTTTAATAGGGTTGCCCAATTTATCTTAAGAAACCTTAAATTCATAATTACAATATAAAATAACTTCAAAACCAAAAGAAAATTGCAATCACTTAACACAGACAACTAATTTTACTTTTACGTATATGCTATTTTCTGGACATCTATCCATGAGTTCAATTAGTCAAACTCCTGAGTTTATGACATAGACTATTTGTCCATGAAAATTCCCTCACATACAGAATTTTATACTGTCCTTCATTTCTAATATCAGTCCCATCTCCCTCCTTTTTCAGTGGGTATCCATTATAGTATATGTAATTAAATATCTATGTACCTTTGACAAATAGTAGAATTCTATGTGATTTAATGTACATAAAACCACAGGTTTATGTTACTAACTGCTTTATTTTATGTCATGTTTTTCTTTTCATTTGACATGTTTATAAGGTATAGGAATATGAATATATTTTATTCATCACTTCTAGCAGTGGAATAGTATTCCATGGTATATATCATTATGTTTTACTTATTTATTCCCTTAATGACAGACAACTAAGAGGTCTCCATCAGTCTACTGTAATAAACATGTATACAATTGTTACCCAAATGAGACAAATTGTGGGATAATATTGACAAATGGACTATTTTTCAAGGGTGTGGACAGGATTTAGAGGAACCACAACGGTTATCTCAGTAGCCCAAGTTAGGAGCAGCAAAGCTTCTACAACTTCTAGGTTCAAAGGATAAGTGCAGAGAGTGATTGCTAAAATCTAAGAAAAAAGAACTATGCTAAACATGGGAGAGACAGTGGATGTGGAGGAGGAGCACAGCCAGTTCAAGCTTCTCTCTCGAGTCTTTTTTTCATTCTTTCTTCTTCCTGTTCCTCAGACGAGCTAATGTCCATCAACCTATACTGGTCGACTGATGCTCTATTCTGCCCATTCAAGTCTGCTGTTTACTCTCAAGTGAAATTTTCATTTCGGTTATTACAAATTTCAACTCCAGAACTTCTACTTGTTTTTTTTTTTAAATAATTTTTGTCTTTATTGATATTCTCTATTTGGTAAGACTCATCCTCATACATTAGATGTGACTCCCCTTAATTCTTTGAACATACTACAAATAACTGATAGAGAGTTTTTTCTAGTAACGCCAATGTTTGGACTTCTTTAGGATAAGTTTCTATTTTACTGCCTGCATTCCCTCCTACCTAACCCACCCTCCCACCCCACATAAAGAGGTCACACTTTCTTGTCTCTTGCAAATCTTAAGATTTTTAATTAACTACAGACACTTTAAATACTATTCAATGGTAATTCAGATCCCACCCATCCCCCAATTTTTGATAGTTGTTCTTTTTTGTTGTTGCTGCTGATATTTGTTCAGTAACTTTCTTGATCTAAATGTGTAAAGCATTTGCTTTTGTCATATACAGTCACTGAAGTCTCTGCTTGATTAGTTTAGCTGTCAGCTAATGATTAAACAGAGATTTCCAAAATTCCTTGAAGCATTTCACCAAAGGGCTATATTTGTGTTGTGAGATACCTTCAGTGGCCCACCTAGCAGTAAAAATTCTGCTTTAGCTATTACTTTCTTCATGCACAGAGCTTCAAGGTCAGTCCAAGGTGAAGGATCAGAGACTTCCAGGTATTTCTTGGACAAACTCACATATATGTAGCCTTCTGGACCTTCAAGATTTTCGCAAAGCTTTTCAACTACTTCAATGGCCTTCTCATTCCCCAGTGTTTCCTTTTAGGGTTTTTTTTTTTTTTTTTTTTTGGTCAGCTTCTTGTTGATCCCAACTGTTATCACCACATCAGGCAACTTCAATGTTAAAAAATCACCACTGATTGTTTTCAAAAAATGCCTCAAGGAAAAAGCTGTTTACAGTGATTGAGTTATAATCAGGTTAAATGAAGACAAGCCCTACAAGTGAGAATTTCCAGGGAATTGCCAGACAATTCCCATAATGACAATTCTAGGGACCAAAGTTCTGGGAGAGCTCCAGATTTCTTCTGCTCGCTTGAGTGGCTGCTTGGCTACTAATTCCATGGCTAACCTTGTGAAACTGTTGGGTTTTCAAGGCTACTGCAGAGCTGGAGGTGGGGAGATGGGAATACAGCAAGTTAAAATGTGATACCCATTACTCCTTCTGCAATTTAACCTTTTCTCCACAATAAATTCTCTTCAGTTTATTGCAAGCCCTTTGATTAATTTCCAAAGTTCTGAAAAAGTTAACTTTGATCATTTTACTAGTGGTCTTGTTGCTTTTATATACAGGAGGCTTTTCCAAGCTCCTTATTCTGCAATCCCTGCTGATGTCACTACTCATTAATTTCTTACTTTGAAGTAACTTTTTTTATCTTTCATTCATCTGTTATTTTTCTAAGGTATACTTTTTGGAATTGAGCTCATAATTCCACTTGTGATGAATGATCTGTTCATACCCATATAGATCAACTATATATTTTCTCCATCCTCCTTCGGGACCCAAGAAGCTGGTCTTTATGGACTGCTTCAGTCAGTCTCTCCTGCCCTCTGGCTTCCAGGTATGCTCAAACAATGAGAGGCACAAACATGAGACTGTATAGCAGGGGGGAAGAAAAATAAAGGGAACTGTTAGTTCCCCAACTTCCTGCCTTCCAGACATTGATTTGGGAGTGGCTGAATTCCTCCACCACACTGCTCTGTCACTGCTGCAATTCTGAATGCCTTCAGATAACCATTCCTTCTTCTGGATCCTTCAAGCCTGTGAATGATAAAGGCTACTCACCTATTGCTAACTCCAGGTGCTTTGTCAACCTTTGTGCTTTAGGTCTTCGGACTCTATTAAATGTCCTTTAAATTATATTTATATATAGTTACATCTATTTGGGTTTTTTTACTTAAGGATTTATACTTCAGAGATCTTAGTTAAAAACTCTTTTCATGACTCAAGTGCAAATAATTATTTTCCAAAAATTCCTGCTACTAGTTTTATTCCATTTATTATTTTATGTCCATGTTTTAATCTTTTTAGCATTCACCATTATATACAGCTAGGGTTAGATCTCTATTTTAGTTTCCTATTTCAGCTATAACAAATTACCATGAATTCAGTGACTTAAAATATACCAATTTATTCTCTTACAGTTCTGAAAGACAGAAATCTGAAATGGGCTTCCAGGGGCTGAAATCTGGGTATCAGTGGAGACTTGCTCCCTCTGGAGGTTCTAAAAGAGAATCCATTTCCGTACCTTTTCAGCTTCTAGATCTGTACTCCTTACATTCCTTGGCTCATGACCACTTCCTCCACCTTCAAAGACAGTAACACAATGTTCAAATCTGTTTTCATTTCACATCATTTTTTCTATTATAAATACCTTCTTATTACATCCACACATTTAATAACCCGGGATGAAAATCTCGTTGCAAAATCTTGAAGATATGTAAAGTCCTCCTTTACCCTTTTTTCTGTAAATTAGGAAGCAGACGTCTTTGAGTCAGCCATTATTCAACCCACTACAGTATCTAGCCTTATTTTACTCTACATGTGAGCCATTTTTCTTAATGTTGTCTGTTAATCTTTTCCCCTCTTATAGTACCAATTTCATTTTAAAAGGGGGGGGGGCTCTCATAATACATAGCCTTATTTTTGAGCACTCTAGTCCAATGCTTATAAACTAGCGTCAATGCCCACCCCTCCACCCCCCCACACACAGAAGACATTTGGAAATACTCAGAAAACATTTCACCTGTCAAAAATGGGGGAGGGTAGGAGGAGGTGCGTGCTACTGGAATCCAATGAGTAAAGGCCTAAACATCGTACAATGCACAGAACAGCCCTACTCCCATCCCCACCTCAACCATAAATTATCTGGCTCAGAATATAAGAGTGTTGAGCTTGTGGGACCCTGCTCTAGTCTGTTCCAATGGTTTGTATGTTGTGGCTGTTCCAGTGATAGATTATTTTTATTTACTATGTTTTATATAGTATATCTTCATATCATTTAGGTTGTAGGCTCCCTTTCTTTAAGAAAAAAATAGGTGGTGCTGTATTAATTTTATAGTAAGTAATTGAATTCTTCAAAATAACACTCTAGAGTTTTATTTGTAATTACATATGGATTTTTTTGGATTAATGTTGGAAAAATAAATATGTTTATAATGTTAAGGATAAGAGACAACTCTGAATGGCCCTGGAGACTCCTTTCCTTCCCTCTATCATTAGTTTATCAGAGAACTGATTCAGCCTTTGGCTGATGTCGGCATCTTGGCATGCAAGGTTGTTCTCACGATCCCTATATGCAGACCTTGGTCATACCATATGCATAGTTCTAAGGGTTGCTCCTTGGAGAAAACCCCTTGACATAGTCCTCGTTATTTAAAGAAACTAAGTGTTCCCTATCCTTCTAGGGTTATTTAAAGAAACTAACTGTTCCCTATCCTTCTAGGGTAGCTTATAGAGATGTAATGAGGTTTGGTGGCAGAACTTGTTCATGCTCTTGGAATGCTCTCCACATACTGGCAGAGGCAGGACCCTTTCTATAAGATCATTGGCCAAGACCATCAATCTACCCTACCTAGACTTGGAGTTGTGAGGGTTTAGGAGACTGCACAAGCTCTGCTACTACTCTGCTATAAGTTCTCCTGCAATAAACACTATATTGTATCTGTACCACATGGTGATGGGTATCTTAATGTACTGAACATATCTTTATTATTGCATTGAGCATTTTGTATGATGTTTAAATGTTTCTATCCAACCAGCTAGACAGCAAGATGTCTGAAAGGAGGAAAGTGTTCATCTTTGCATCTTTTTGCACTTAGCACATATGGGTCCTGAGCACATTGCTATTATTAATGAATGAATAATAAATTAATAGTCTTGATAGAGTCAGTCACAAACTAACTGAGGGAACTATAAATGGCAAAAGTGGTTTAATTATAATTAGAGCCACCAAGTATAGAAAAATATGATAAACATTAATTTCATTTTTCATTTAGACTAGTGTTGATTGAGCTTCAGTTTATTATTCCGGAATCCTTCATCAGTGTTTATGACATCTCTCTTGAGGAAAAAAGGATCCTCAATAAAATAACTAAATCTAATATATACCATCTAATAAAGAAAAGATGAGGAGAGGATTAAGATCCATGTCTGAAATGCCAGATGAGTATCTGTATTTGATTTACTGATTAACTTAAACCAGAACTAATTTTTATCATCATGAAATTTGCTAGAACTCTAGACACATGAGGTCTGTGGCTGCTACATAACAAGTTCATTGTTTCTCAAGTTCATGAACCATGTAACTTCAACCTTGACATTAGACCAAATAGAACAGACCACAATATATTTTCAGTTTCTAATCCCTTGCTACCAAGTATTTAAGTACTTTGACATAAAAAGGAGGGAAGGCCACTCCTTTATTCATTACTGATTATACCTCTCCTAAAGCTGTAATCCCTGTGACAATCACAGATTGAAGAGGACATTGCTTTGATGGGGCTCTTTAACCTCAGTCCTTTACATGCCGTGTGTAATCTGCACAGCCATGCAATTATTTAGCCTCCCTTTCTTTTTATAGCATCTTTTCACACTTTCAAAACTCCCCAAACTTATAATTCACCTTTTCTGTCAAAAAGAAAAAAACCCCTCCCACTGCAATTTAAAATCATGCCACTGTTGGCCTTAATCCCCTTCTAAAACCCTAAAATATAAATTAGGCCTGTATTCATTGTGTCCCAAAGAGCTCTCTTTTCTGAAAAGTAGCTCTCACTGCTGCAGGGCCTCCGCAACAGTTCACAATGGCCATCTGCTTCACATGCTTTCCCAGATGGGCTCAGTCAGCACAGACTCGACCGTCTAGGAAAAAGGAAAAGGAAGAGACATTTGGTAGCTGACTAAATTTAAAACTCACAATATTGAGAATATCTGCATTTCCTTTTCTCACAGCTTCACCATCACCTGCAAAAGTTATCTGTGCCTACTATGAGCTGCCATCTTAGTTAACAAACATTGTAACAGTTTATGACTTCCTAATAATAAAACACTTCGAGAGCTAAAGAGAACAGTTTTCAGTGGAATGGATTAGTTCCTTGACTTTAAAAAAAATCTGTTACAAAAATGCCCATTGGTGCTTGAATTATTGTGAAATAGTATATGAATGATGTGTATCCTGCAATAAAAGTGGAAGAATAAAAAGATAAATTGTGCATTCTATTAAATAATAATAGAAAACACATGGGGCTTAAAACATGTTAGGCAAATGTCTTGATTGGCTTATACACATGAACTCATTTAATCCTCACAATAATCACGTGAAATACTCAGTATTATATCTTGAATGACAAGAATGAGGCATTAAGAAGGTCAATAATTTGTGCAAAGTGATACAGATACTGGCAGAACTGGGATTTGAACTGAGGGTTTAGCTGCAAAGTCCATGGTCCACTCTAGAACATCACACTATTTCCTTCACCTTTAACCCTGTGTTTCTGATCAGACTACCAAGGTTGGTCCACGTTCCAAGACATAACTCTGTGAAGTTATGTTCCCTCTAGTTTTCTATCACCATATTAGATAATAATGCGAAAATATTTAATGGGCAGACCGGAGCAAGCCTGTGATCACCATCTTCCATGTTAGAGAACCACAGAACTTTGGTTGCTAATATTAACCTCTCTTAGCCTGAGGGAGTAAGGTAGTTGGACAGATCAGCCTATGCAACCCTGAGGTTAAGTAAACACTTGACCACACCACAAGAATGTAATCAGTCTTCGCTACATCAAGTTTCTGGCTGCACCAAAAGCCTTTCCAAATTTTCAGCACCACATACTACAAAATGTGTTTTTATGGCTAAGAAGGTATGTGTTTTGGATAAATTCAGTCAATAATTTGGTGTCCATACTATTTTAGTACTTTATTTGGAGACTTGACAAAGCATGTAAATAATTATGTTTTCATTAAAATAGGAGGCCACAGGTAAATGTCTAATATAAAATCCTATGCCCCCATCAAGCAGGATCAGGAAAGTGGTATATAATGTATTCAGGGCTATTGAATTTGATGCCTTCAACACAGCAAGTGATCAAGAAATATAACCAAGCAGCCCTATTTTCATCTCTATCTGCTGAAGGTATTTAAAAAGTGGGGTTTCCAAGAAGGCTACAACCCATGAGAAACAAAGTCAAAATGTACAACTGGATGACAGCCCTTGCAAGGATGGCCAGCAGCAGGGAGAATCATGCATAAAGGAGGCTTTGCCATGACCATGACCACAGTGCTTAAATTAGAAGATGGAACCGAACAAAAAAGTGAGCTCTGGGAATTTGGAGATGGCTTAGAAGTGCCAAATCTATACAGGTGGAATTTAAGTCCCGCTTGCCTGGATTTCAGAGAAGGAAAACCACAAGACATTTGCATTCGAATGGGAAGCAAGTTGGGCTCTCTTTTCTCCTATGATGCTAAATCTCCCAGGTGTGCAGGCTGTTAGCCTCCCTGAAGTTTCCATGGTTCCTTACAAATAGGCATTATAAGCAAAGGGTGAAAATTTCCACTGTACTTTTGGACTCCCTTAGCACTACAAAAGAACAGGTACAACATATAAAATACTTGATCTTTTGAGAAACAATTATAAGTCTCTTAATGAAAGTCAATCTCTGATATCCAGCCAAGATTAAATCACACTAATAATCTCAAAGAAATATACATTTTAACATTTACATTATTGTTTGGCCTCTACACCAATATTAGTGTAGTGTTAATTTTTAACTACTCAAACTATTACATAAGGCCTAAACAAGTAACAATAAAATGTTTTAAATGAAAATTAGGAAATAAATTTGATCTTACCCCCACCCCCACTCCAAAATTTAAAAGTTGCACTGACTATAAAATAGTCTTTTTCTATGTTGGCAACATACCTCATCTGTATTTTTGCAACAGCTTCTTAAGTGGACTCTCTCCCTCTCTCCATTCATGTGAAGCCTACAAACATGAATTATGATACATCACTGTTCCAAAGCCATCAGTAACGCCTCATTGACTAACATATTAAATAGAAGCACAAACTTTTTTACTATGGATCTCATGATAATACAACAGTCACAGCTGGAATTTTACCAAGCCAGAATTTCCATGCTGGTTGTTTTAACTTGCATAAGAAATGTTCTTTTCCCTTTTGCATTAAAATAAATAATAAATAATTGTAGCTTTTCAGTGAATTGACATTAATAAAAACTTTCCCCCCAAAAAGCGAACATATAGGTAATGTGAACTGAAACTCACTGTTATAATACTTAGCCAATAGTATTTTACAAAGTTTTCTTGGCAATATAAAGTGATTCCAAGGTGGAAGGTTAGAGGAATTCACATATAGTCTTCATAATCTTGAGAAGAGAGAAAAATTATAACAGAACCAAAAGTACAAGTGGGTGGGAAGAAGAAAGAGAGGAAGGAAGAAATTGGGAAGAATAAGAAGTAGAAATGATGGCATCAGGATGAAAAAACATGTAAATGCCATCTCTGAAGATAATGGCTATTTTAAAAATTCCAGCAACAGTATATTTTTCATTGAAATTTTGAGAAAATTGTACGTTGATATACTATTGTAAAAATAATAATACTGAGAGATCCTATATATAATCTACCCAATTTCTTCCAATGGTAATATTTCAAAACTATAATATCACAATTATGTTATTGATATAGATATCTTTCTTATTCAGGTTTTACCAATTTTACCTTTATTCACTTATATGCATATTTAGTTCTCTATATTATTTCAAATGTTTAGATTCATGTATCTACAACCATAGTCAAGAAACTGAACAGTTCTATCACCAAAAGGATTTCTCCTGTTGCTCCATTAGAATCACACCCACCTACACCTCACCAACCTTATTCCCTTGGCAACCACTGAGTTTTTCATTTCTAAATTTTGTCATGTCAAAAACATTATGGAATTATAGAGTATGTAACCTTTTAGGATTAGCTTTTTTTCATTCAGCATAATTCTCTGGAGATTCATGCAAGGTGCTGCATATGTCAGTATTTTGTTCCTTTTTATTGCTAAGTATTCTATTTCTTTTAAGTTGTCTATTTTAGTAATAGAAAATGGTGCAGAGTCACCCCTTCTTGATTTTTTAAAGACTACAGGATCTGCAGTGATATGGCACATATAAGGTGGGGCAAAATTAGGTTTTCAGTTATTCGTATGGAAAATAATACAATAATACAAAAATAAACTTTTGCATACTCTCACCAGTAAACTTACTTTTGCCCCACTCTGTATTGTTTCTGATATTTTGTTCCTTCTGACTTTTTATTTTTGTTAGTCTTGCTAGATGAAGTTTATCAATGTTATTGATTTTTTTAAAGGACCAGGTTTTTGTTTTATTAACTTTCCTTGTTTTACTGCTTTCAATTTAATTGATTTCTGCTTTTTACCATTTCCTTCCTTTTGCTTGCTTTGGACTTATTTCTTCTTCTTTTTCTAGTTTCTTAAGGTAAGACCCTAGGTTATTGATTTGAAATCTTTCCTCATTTCTAATGTAAGCACTAAGCGTTACAAGTTTTTCTCTCAGGACTACTTTTGCTACATCCTATGTATTTTGATAAATTATGTTTTTGTTCTCATTACTTTTATGTATTTTTATACTTTTTTGTCCCATGGATAATGTTGAAGTGTGTTTGTTGTTTATGTGTTCAGAGATTTTCTTAGTTTCTTTCTGTTACTGATTTCTAGGTTGATTATATTCTGGGCAAAGAAAACACTCTCCATTGTTTCAATTCTTTTAAATTTGTTGAAGTTTGTTTTGCAGTGCAGGTTATTGTAACAAATGCATCAGGTATGCTTGTAAAATATATAAATATTCATCAGTTTTGGGGTGGACTCTTTTATATATGTCAGTTAGAACCTCTTGGTTGACTTTGTTCAGGTCTTCTTCTTTGTTCATTTTTCTGTCTAGTATTTGTATCAGTAGCTGAGAACCCCCAACTGTAAATATGTCTATTTCTCCTTTCAGCTCTATCAGTTTCTGCTTCATATATTTTAAGGCTCTGCTACTTGGTGCATACACATTTAAGATCACTATGTCTTTCTGGTGAATTAATCTTTTTGAACCTTACTTATTTATTTTTAGAGAGAGGAGAAGGGAGGGAGAGAAACATCAATTGATTGCTTCTTGTATGAGCACCAACCAGGGACCAAACCCACAACCCAGGCATGCACCCTGACTGGGAATCAAACTGGCTACTTTTTGCTTTTCAGGATGATGTCCAACCAACTGAGCCACACCAGTGAGGGCTAAATTAATTTTTTTAAACTTTATTTTTATTGTTTACACTATTACTGATGTCTTCTCTTTTTATCATTATGTAATGTCCCTCTTTGTCTCTAGTAACTTCCCTGCTCTGAAATCTACTGTAATGTTAATATAATCATTCCTCCTTTCTTATTTTATTAATGTTTGCATGATATATCTTTTTCCATTATATACTCTCAAACAACATTCATCACTAAACAGCATACAGTTGAGTTACTTTGTTAACCCACTTAGTCTTTGGTTTTTGACAATTTACATTTTAGGTAGTTACTGATATGTTAGTGCTTATGTCTGCTTTTTCTTTTTTCTGTTTTTTTCCTATGGTTCCTATTCTTCAGTTTCTCTCTTCTTGCCACTTGTAAGTTACTTGAATATTTTTTTAGAAGTCTATCTTCACTTGTTTATAGTGTTTTTTAGTTTATCTCTTTCTGTAGTTTTTGTAGTGGTTGTTCTGGGTATTACAGATGGGACCTATAACAGTCTGCTTATAGCAACATTTGACCACATTTACTGAAATGGGGAAACTTCTTTTTCATTCACATAGCTCTTTACTTTCCCCCTCTTTAAATATCAATGTCTGGGATAGCAGATGATGTTATAGTTTTATTTTGCTCATCAAATATGGTTTATAAAATTTACTTAAAATGTCTATTGTAAGTATACATATTTTTGTACCTTCCTCTGTGTCATCTTCTTTCTTAATGCTCCAAGATTCTTTTAACATTTCCTTTCTGTTTGAAATTATAAGCATAAGTCTGATAGTGACAAATTCTCTTATTTTTCCTTCATTTTTATATGCCTTCATTTCCTCTTACTCCTGAAGGATAGTTTCACTAAATATAAAACTCAGGATTGACCATTCTTTTCTTTCAGCATTTGAAATATGTTGTGCAACTTCCTTTTGGCCTTCAAGATTTTAGATTTAAAATCCATTGCCATATAAATTGATGTTCCCCTATAAGACTTGTTTCTCTTTGGCTTCTCTCAAAACTTTTTCTTTTTTTTTTTCAGTTTTCAAAAATTTAATTATGTGTATATGGTGTGGATTTCTCTTTATAGAGGGTAGGAGGAGAAGTTTGTCTTGTTTTTCATTTGCTCAGCTTCTTGGATCTGCAGGTTTGTTATCTATCACCAAAATATGGGGCATTTCAGACATTATCTCTTCAAATATTCTTTCAGCCTCACTTTGTTTCTTCTTTTCTTGAAATACAATGATTGCTATGATCTCAGAGGTTTAAGTATCTGTTCAATATTTTTTCAGTCTATATTATCACTATTTTTCAGATTAAGTACATTTTATACACTTTTCTAGGTTTTCCTTTGTCATCAAATCTACTCCTGAACGCTCCAGCAAGTTTTTTTAAAAATCATCATTATTATTGTATTTTTCAATATTATATTTTCCATTTGCTTCTTTTTTTAAATTTATTTTTCTTTGCTGAAATTTTCCATTTTTTCTTTGTTTTAAAATAACTTGCAATTGATTAACAAAGCAGTTTATAAATGTTGCTTTATAATCATTGTCAGATAATTCCAGCATCTGATTCAACTCAGTTCTGGCATTAGTTAATGTCTTTTGTAATTCAAGTTGTGGTTTTTCTTGGTTCTTAGTATGACAAATGATTTCCAGTTCTATCACAGACATTGTGTCTAGTATGTTAAGAAATTTCAGGGGGGACCAAGATGGCCACGGAGTAGGAACAGTGTTCTCAGCTCGCTCCTGTTAAGGAGACAATCCAGGAGGAACAAACTCGGGGAGGAATGACTGAGTGAGTGGGAATATCTGATAACGTGAACGGGGAGGAGATCGTGGGAGCAGCGTGGAGGGGGGTGGAGGGGTTTATCACAAACTGCAGGCTGAGTCATTCTGAGACTCCCTGCGTTTGCAGTATCAAGCCGGAGAGCTCACTAGCCGGGAGTGAATTCTTATAGGGAGCTAGGGAGAGGATTTGGCCGAAAAAGCCAGAGGAGGGAGAGAACAGTGAACAACCAGGACTGGGAGAAACTGTGTGACCTGAGTCTAGAGAGAAACATCCTCAGCTGCAACCTCCGACGGAAAGCTCGGCATCCCGGGTGCGCCCAGCACTAGCGCTAGGGCCCTACAGAACAAAGGAGCAGTTTTGGGGCAAGGAGACGGGCCGCACAGAAAAGCTGCTGCGGAACTCCGGACCGGGGGAGAACTGTGTTCTTGAAATCAGTGTTTGCTCTTTAGTCGCGCTAGAATCCCACAGAACAAAAGGCAGGTTTGGGGCTAAGAGAGAAATAGGACGTGCAGGGTGTGTAAGTAGGGAAGAGAGCAGAGGCGGAGGTTCAGGAGGGGAGACGGTTTTAGGGCAAGGAGAAGGGCCCGCAGGGAAGGGCTGCTGCGAAGCTCCAGACCGGCAGAGAGCTCCGGGGAAGGAGAGTGCTGCGCTGACCGACCACACTAGAGTCCCACAGAACAAAGGGACGGTGCTGTGGCGGGAAGAAAGATAGAGCGCACAGGCCGATAGACAGGGAAGTCAGCAGAAGCGGTAGCTCGGAATAAAGTTTTGGGGCAAGGAGAAGAGCACAGGCAGGAAAGCCACTGCAAAGCTCCAGATTAGGGGAGAGGCCCTGGGCAGGAAAGGGCCACTGGGCCCGGCGCTTTGACCGACTGTGCCAGAGTCCTGCAGAACAAAAGGACGATCTTGAGACAGGGAGAGAGGTAGGGTGCGCCGGCATATAGACAGGGAAGAGAGCAGAAACGGTAGCCTGGGAATAGAGACAGGACTGGAGGCAGGGCGGGGATTGCTGGCAGGCACAGGCTGGACCAACTGAGGGAAGGAGTAGCTGGACAAGCCTGAGGAGGGCTGAGGCTGCCTCAGGAGGGAACAACTAAAGGCAGCTCACAGCAGAGCGGTGGTAGGCCCACGAAAAAAAGACTAGCAACCCCAGAATCAAGCAGAACCCTCCCACAGCCAGCCAACCAACCAGAAAAGATTTGAAACTCATGGAATTTTGAATAGGAGCAGACTCAGGAAGGAAGCAAGGAAAAACCAAAAAACAAACAAACCAAAAATACCCAGAGACTGTGCATAAAAGTTGAATTGAGTTAAAATCCTCATTCTTTTATCTCTCACTCTCTCTCTAACTACCCCTACCGTCAGTCCCTTCTTATTCTCGCTCCTTTTCTCCCCTCCCCTTCCCTCCCTTCTCTCCCCATAGCATTCTCCCCTGCATCTTATTCTGTTAATTTTATAATTTTAAGTTCTCTCCCTTTCTTTTCTCACCCTCTCCTTTCTCTGCGCTACGCACCTTCAACTTTATTAAATTTCTTTCTTTATTTTGTCCCCCTTCAGTCTACATTCATTTTTCTTTCATCTCTTGTCCTTATTTTCCTTCTCTCCCTATACATAATCTCTCTCTCTCCCTATTACACTTTATATTCTAATCTCTTAATATTCAAATTATAATTCTAATCTATCCCCCTCTCCCTTTACTCTCCCATTCTTACCCCTTCTCTTTTTCTACCCCATCCCCCCACTTCTTTCCCTACCTCTTGTATTTCTCTCCTTCATCCTATCTTTTGCCAACTCTTCAATTTCAATCCTCCCCTCCTGTGAGCTCTTTTCCTCCCAAATCCTCTTGCTTTCCTATCTCCTATTCCTGTCTCTCTATATTCACCTTTTCTCTCTATCTTGCAACTTTATATCATGTTTTAATCTCCTAATCTTTTTTATAACATATAATTTAAAAAAGAATTTTAATCCAGTCCCCTCTCTTCTACCTCCCCTTCTTCTTTTGTTCTCTCTCCTACCCTTCTCTTCTCTACTTTCTCTCTCTCTTTCCTCTCTCCCTTCCTGTCTTGCTATTTTCTACTCTGTATTTTTATCCTTAAAAAATTCTCTCTCAATCTATTTCCTACCTTCTAACCTCCCCAGCCCTCTCTTTCAATTTCTGGCTGTCTGTCCACCTGGATGTCTGTTGTGTCTACCCTACCTCCCACGCTAATCATATAGTATATACCGATTATATAATCCTAATACTATACACTTCAACTTTCACACTCCACACTGTAACCCTCCCCTCCTTTTCAAACAGACAGTGTAAGTGTTAATTGCTCTCTTACATAACCTTGATCCCAATTGCTAATATTAATACTCTATCAACTTCCAGCTCAAAAATTACCCTTCCTTCATTTAAAACAACTCCTTTCTGTTTCTCCTACGAAATAAGAGTCCCAGTATCTCCACAAGTATATTAACACGGGCTCATTTGCAGCCTATAGTGGGATTGTATTTGGGGGAGACATTGGAGGGTGTGGGTTTCTTGCCTGGGTTGTGTAATTATGTTTTAGCAGCACCTTCACAAAAGATCTCAAGACAAGGTGGGCAGAGTGACTCTCAATCAACTAACCAGAGAAAAAGATCCACCAAAAAGTAGCTGAAATACAACCAGACAGATTAAAGAAATATCATCAAGGACAACACAGACGAGATCCAGGAGGGCAGAGGAGTAAGTGGAAGCTACACTAACCCCCTCCCAGGACCAGCAAGTGCTGACTCAGCCCCAGTACAGCAGACAGACCATCCCCCTCCAAGTGGTGTCATACTAAGGGGAAATAAAAGCCCTGCCTACAGGAATTAAGTTGCCACACCCACGGTCCTTAAGCCTGATGGCTGATCACAGATTGAGTATAGTAACAACTAAAGAAGAGAGACAAAGGCAGTAGATCCCTGGAAGTCTCCAACAGGCTGCCTAGGGCCAGTCTGGTACATGATCTGACGCTACCAGAGGCAGATTCAGGAAGAACTGATCATTCCAAGAAGCACCAACAAACAAAAGGAATCACAAAAATGGGGAGACAGAGAAACAACCCCCCATCAAAAGGAAAGGTAGAATCCCCAGAAAGAGTGCTAAATGAAATAGAGGGGAGCAAAATATCAGATACAGAATTTAAAACATGGATTATGGAGAAGCTAAATGAGCTCAGCGGAAACTACAAAGAACTCCAGAAAAATTACAGTGAACTCCAGAAGAACTATAAGGAACTTACTGAGAATTACACCAGCATCAAAAAGGACATGGAAGCTATCAATAAGAGCCAGGAGGAAATGAAGAATACAATCTCTGAATTGAAGAACACAGTAGAAGGAATTAAAAGCAGGCTAGAGGAAGCAGAAGATCGGATCAGCGAGCTGGAGGACAACGTACACAAAAACTCCCAGACAATGCAACAAAATGAAAAAAGACTGAACAAGACTGAAGAGGTTCTAAGACAGCTGCAGGACAACATGAAACGTAACAATATCCGTATCATTGGAATTCCAGAAGGAGAAGAAGAAGAGCAAGGGATAGAAAACCTCTTTGAAAAACTAATGACAGAAAACTTCCCTCACATGAGGAGAGAAAGAGTCACGCAAATCCAGGAGGCACAGAGGGTCCCAATGAAGATGAACCCCAACAGGCCCACCTCAAGACACATCATAATTAAAATGGCAACATCCAAAGACAAAGAGAGAATCCTAAAAGCAGCAAGAGGGAAACAACTAATAACATACAAGGGAGCTCCAATAAGGCTATCCTCAGATTTTTCAGCAGAAACACTACAAGCCAGAAGGGAATGGCAAAAAATATTCCAAGCAATGAAAAACAAAGGCCTACAACCAAGAATACTCTACCCAGCAAGGCTCTCATTCAAAATGGAAGGCGAAATAAGGAGTTTCTCAGACAAAGGAAGACTAAAAGAATACTTCTCCACCAAACCAGCAATGCAAGAGATGCTAAAGGGTCTGCTCTAAGAAGATAAAGAAACAGAGAGAAACAGAGAAGAACACGAGTACAAAGGGGGAAAATGACAATGAATAAGTACTTATCAGTAATAACCTTAAACGTAAATGGATTAAACGCTCCAATTAAAAGACATAGGGTAGCTTAATGGATTAGAAAGAATGACCCACATATATGCTGTCTACAAGAGACCCACCTTAGAACAAAAGATCTACACAGACTGAAAGTAAAGGGATGGAAAAATGTATTCCAAGCAAATGGACATGAAAAAAAAGCCGGGGTAGCAATACTTATATCAGACATAACAGATTTCACAGCAAAGTCCATAAAAAGAGACAAAGAAGGGCATTTCATAATACTTAAGGGAAAAATCCATCAAGAAGATATAACCCTTATAAATATATATGCACCCAACTTAGGAGCACCCAAATATGTAAGGAAAATTTTGAAAGACTCCAAGAAAGATATAGGCAGCAACACACTCATCGTAGGGGACTTTAACACCCCATTGTCAACAATGGACAGATCTTCAAAGCAAAGAAACACCAAAGATATTGAGGCACTGAACAACACTTTAGATCAAATGGACTTAGTCGATATATATAGAAGTTTACACCCCAAAGAAGCAAAATATACATATTTCTCAAGTGCACATGGAACATTTTCAAAGATAGACCACATGGTAGGACACAAAACAAGCCTCAATAAATTCAAGAAAATTGAAATTATATCAAGCACCTTCTCAGATCACAATGCCTTAAAATTGGAAATCAACCTCAAGGAAAAAACTCAAAAACATTCAAACTCATGGAGAATGAATAACATGCTATTAAATAATGAATGTGTTAACAAAGATATCAAGGAAGAAATCAAAAAGTTCCTGGAAACCAATGATAATGAACACACAACAACCCAAAACCTATGGGATACAGCGAAAGCAGTCTTAAGAGGAAAGTTCATAGCAATACAAGCCTACCTAAAAAAGCTAGAAGAATCTCTAATAAAAAATTTAACCCTACAGCTACAAGAACTAGAGGAAGAACAACAAGGAAAGCCCAGATCAAGTAGAAGGAAGGAAATCATCAAGATCAAAGCAGAATTAAATGACATAGAGTCTAAAGTAACAATTCAAAAAATCAACATAAGTAGGAGCTGGTTCTTTGAAAAGATAAACAAAATTGACAAGCCTTTAGCCAGGCTCATCAAGAAAAAAAGAGAGAGAACCCAAATAAATAAAATCAGAAATGAAAGAGGAGAAATCACAACTGATACCACAGAAATACAAAGAATTATAAGAAATTATTACGAACAACTGTATGGCAAGAAATTTGACAACCTAGAGGAAATGGACAGATTCCTGGAAAACTATAGTCTGCCCAAACTGAATCAAGAAGAAGCAGAAAGTCTGAATAGACCAATAACAGCTAGTGAAATTGAAGCAGTAATCAAAAAACTCCCAGCACACAAAAGCCCAGGACCAGATGGCTTCACAAGTGAATTCTACAAAACATTTAGGAAAGAACTAACTTCTATCTTCCTCAGACTATTCCAAAAGATACAAGAAGAGGGAAGACTCCCAAACTCGTTCTATGAAGCCAGTATAACCCTAATTCCAAAACCAGGTCAAGACACAACAAAGAAAGAAAACTACAGGCCAATATCGCTGATGAACATAGATGCTAAAATCCTCAACAAAATATTGGCAAACCGGATCCAGCAACACATTAGAAAGATCATACACCACGATCAAGTAGGATTCATCCCAGGGATGCAAGGATGGTTTAATATTCGCAAATCAATAAACGTGATACACCACATAAACAAAATGAAAGACAAAAACCACATGATCATATCAATAGATGCGGAAAAAGCATTTGATAAAGTACAACACCCATTTATGATAAAAACTCTCAGCAAAATGGGAATAGAGGGAGCATACCTCAACATAATAAAGGCCATATATGAGAAACCTGAAGCCAACATCATACTCAATGGGCAAAAACTGAGAGCATTCCCCCTGAGATCAGGAACAAGACAAGGATGTCCGCTCTCTCCACTCCTATTCAACATAGTCTTGGAAGTTCTAGCCACAGCAATCAGACAAGAAAGAGAAATAAAAGGCATCCAAATTGGAAAAGAGGAAGTAAAACTGTCATTATTTGCAGATGACATGATAGTGTACATAGAAAATCCTTTAGACTCCACAAAAAAACTACTCAATCTAATAAGTGAATTCGGCAAATTAGCAGGATACAAAGTCAATATTAAGAAATCGAAGGCATTTTTATACACCCACAATAAAAACTCAGAGATAGAAACTGAAAGAAAAATCCCATTTACCATAGCAACAAGAAAAATAAAATACCTAGGAATAAACTTAACCAAAGAGGTAAAAGACCTGTACACAGAAAACTACATAACACTGAAGAAAGAAATTAAAGAAGATACAAATAAATGGAAGCGTATACCATGCTCATGGATGGGAAGAATCAACATCATTAAAATGTCCATACTACCCAAAGCAATTTATAGATTCAATGCAATCCCTATTAAAATACCAATGACATATTTCACAGACCTAGAACAAATACTTCAAAAATTTATATGGAACCAAAAAAGAGCCCGAATAGCCACAGCAATTTTGAGGCAGAACACAGTAGGAGGAATCACAATACCCGATATCAAACTATACTACAAGGCCACAGTAATCAAAACAGTCTGGTACTGGCATAAAAACAGACATATAGACCAATGGAACAGAATAGAGAGCCCAGAAATAAGCCCAGGTTCATATGGTCAACTAATATTTGACAAAGGGGGAAAGAACATCAAATGGAGTGAAAAGAGCCTCTTCAACAAATGGTGTTGGGAGAACTGCACAGGGACATGCAAAAAAATGAAACTAGACCATCAGCTCACACCACACACCAGAATAAACTCAAAATGGATCAAAGACTTAAATGTAAGCCGTGACACCATAAAAGTCCTAGAGGAAAAAATAGGCAGGAAAATTTCAGATATCCCACGTAACAACATTTTCACTGATATATCTCCTAAGGCAAGGGAAATAAAGGAAAGAATAAACAAATGGGACTACATCAAACTAAAAAGTTTCTGCTCAGCTAAAGAAAACATCAGCAAGATGCAAAGGAAACCAACCATATGGGAAAATATATTCGCCAATGACATCTCAGACAAGGGATTGATCTCCAAAATATATAAAGAACTCATACGACTCAACACCAAGAAGACAGACAACCCAATTAAAAAATGGGCAAAGGACCTGAACAAACACTTCTCCAAAGAAGACATACAGAGGGCCCATAGACATATGAAAGTATGCTCAACATCACTAGCTATCAGAGAGATGCAAATTAAAACCACAATGAGATACCACCTCACACCAGTCAAAATGGCAATCATCAACAAATCAACAAACAACTTGTGCTGGAGAGGATGCGGAGAAACGGGAACCCTGGTGCATTGCTGGTGGGAATGCAGATTGGTGCAGCCACTGTGGAAAACAGTTTGGAATTTCCTTAAAAAACTAAAAATGGAACTGCCTTTTGAACAAGCAATTCCATTGCTAGGATTATATCCAAAAAATCCCGAAACACCAATTCAAAAGAACCTATGCACTCCAATGTTCATAGCAGCACTATTTACAATAGCCAAGTGCTGGAAACAACCTAAATGCCCATCTGTAGATGAGTGGATCAAAAAACTGTGGTACATTTACACAATGGAATTCTATGTAGCAGAAAGAAAGAAGGAACTTCTACCATTTGCAACAACATGGATGGAACTAGAGAAAATTATGCTTAGTGAAATAAGTCAGGCAACAAAAGAAAAATACCTTATGCTGTCACCTATTACAGGAAACTAATGAACAACACAAACAAATGAGCAAAATTGAACCAGAGGTATGTAAACAAGAAGTAGACTAACAGTAACAAGGAGGGGCGGGGGGGGGAGGAAAAGAAAGGTGTAAGGGGATGGGTCAAGTTAAAAAATATATATATATATATGAGTGACCCACAGACAGGTGCAACTGAGTGGGGACTAAATGTGGGGGAGGGGAGGGACAGGGTGCAGGGAAACAAGAGGGCTAAAAAAGTGAGACAACTGTATTGGAAAAACAAACCAAAATTTTTTAGTGGGGGAAAAATGAAAATATGAAGAATGGAAATGCCAGTTCAGTGAATATTAGGACAAAGATTTTCCTTCACGTTGTATATTTTTCTCCCTATTTGATCCCTCCATCCAGAGTTTGGCATTCTAAACAAGTAAGTAATGACATAAGTTCCTTTGCATAGAACTAATAAGACCAGTTGTCAACAGAGGTTCTTTTTTTTTTTTTTTTTTTGACCAAGTCTTTGACTGGAATGTCAAGCCTAAAGGAAACATACCTGGGCTCAGATTGTTACCAGAAAGCCCTGAGGAACTGGGAATGACTTTCAAAGGTAATAAAAGCCCGTGAGATAAAAGGCCTGGTACCATGGTTGGTTGTGCGGTCCACAGCAATCTTTCCAGGGAAGGAACGAAGGTTGTTTTCCTGAAAGATGGCTAGAAGGGACCTTAAGGCACAAGGAAAGACCAGAAAGACTTGGAAAAAACAGGTGTGTACAGGCAAGGATGAATGCCAGATATGTGGCACAGCTTCTGTGCCCTGAAGAACAGACTGAAGGTCACCCCAAATATTCCTTGGGTAAGTTCCAGCAAAGCAGAACTAAAGATCATAAGTGATCATTTGCTGCTTTTGTTATGTTTATGCAAACGAACAGGATAAATTAAAAATGGACTTAATGTAGTCCCTTTAAAGACAGGGAGGGTAACCTTAGGGAGAAAAATTATTATTCAAGGAAAATCACAATGATCAGTAGTAGAGTATAAAACAGGGCAACTAACCGTCTTAAAAGTTTCTTCTCCAGATTTAGAGACTTGTTTGCGGGTTATGTTACATAAATTAACACGTGTTTTTTGTTTTCAAAGGACATAAGCCAATGATCGCATTACCTGAGTGATTATCTGTACGCATAAGCCTCACTTAATCCTCTCTGCAGCGCTGCCTCCTGAGACTCAACGGTTTGGCTGAACTAAATGGCTGGGTTGGGGAAGAATGGGGTGGTCTGTGGGCTTCACTTTAAAACGGGTTTCTCTTTTCTATCCTAATGGCTTGGACAGAAAAGGCCCAGAGGTCTGAGAGGGGGAAAAACCTAAACTATTTACCTCAGCCCAAACTAAGTATAATGGGCAAAAGGGTTTTGGACAGGCGAGATGTGCCTAGCACACCTTCTTACAAAGAAGCTTTTTTTTTTTTTTTTTTTCCCTAATATGGAACATTGAAAAATTAATCCCTGCCTTTTGTCATCTAGTAGTTATGGATTGAATGATGTCTTTTAACACTTTTCGCCAAATCTGTTGCCCCCAGAACACAACAAGGACACCAGCCTGTTAAACCAAGCACGCCGTTGACCGGAGACAGCCAACTGACCTGGAGTCTGCACGATCCTTCCCCATGTGGGAAGGCCACCCTCCCCTCCACACCCCCACTCTTATTAGGGTTTTCTGGACCCAAGGGTAGGTAGGACGACGACCATGTCCAGCTTGAAGCAGCTAGAGGAGCTTGAGACCTTCGCCCATTGTCCTTTACAAGATTACAAAGGGTCCTAATATTTGAGAGGGGGGGATAGTTAATTTTTACGAACCAGGGGTATGGACTTGGGGGGGATTGCTGGGGGAGGGGGGTGCTGGGTGGAGGGGAACAAAAGGGAGAAAATTGGAACTGTTGTAACAATATAATCAATAAAAAACATTAAAAAAAAAAGAAATTTCAGATCCTCTTTAAATATTTTATTTGAGCAAGAAATCACTTGGTTTAGGTTTAACACATAGATTTTGGCCTAGTCAGGTGGGCTGTAGTTCCTCTGTCAGTGTAATTTTCTAAACCTTTGTGGTGTTATTTTGATCTGTTAGGTTTTTCTGGTGCTGCTAAGACTTCCACTGGTCTCTACTGGTGCCATCTACAGGGGTGGAAAGGGTTTCCCTAGCAACCAGGGTGACTAGTGAATGAAAAGTATGGTGGGGTTCCACCTTGTTCGTGTCCCAGGCTGCCCTAGTATTTGTGAATAGAGAAGAGAGTCTAAGGCCCACTGGGTCAAAGAGGCTTCTGCATGCAGCCTGACAACTTGCTGTGAGTGGGTTCCCCTTGCCAATTCTGCTTACCTGCTCCATGTTTTTTGGGGGGTGTGGCAGAGGAGAGTCATGACACCAGGAGAAAAAAGTGGCTTCCCATTTGCCGTACCTGTGTCCCTATTATCAGTTCTTCCTGCTTCCTCATTTTCCCTTGGTGAAGGAGAGGAGTTTTGAACCATTTATTGTTGGTGGAACTCTCCATCAATGCCTTTCCTTGTGGCTGTACCACACCTGATGCTGTAAGAAACACTATCTTTACATATAAAGGAGAAACAAGTATACCTGGGCTTGCTTATCTTGCTATGTTAGGGTCAGAAAACACTGGGTCTGTGTAACCTTCTGAGGAGGCAGAAGATGTCCTGCTACTGTGTGTTTCCTTTGGTACTGGGATCTCAAAGAAACTTGCTTTTTTCTTGTCACATTTGAGAATTTTCCTCGAATTGTTCCTTGAACCATGTCCATAGGATATAGTTGTACTTAGTGGGGAGGGACAAAGATAAACAAGTATATTTTATCTTACTTGGACCATAAGCCCAACAGAATATTTTAAATGAATTTCCATATTATCTTTAATATTTTGCATTTGATTTCTAATTTGTCCCAAAAAACTTAATCAACAAACACAGGCTGTGATCTTAATGACTATTGTAATTTTTTTCATTAAATTTTTAACATAACTTTAATTCTTGTTTAAATATAAAAGAAACAATATAAATTTCACTTAAAAATATATAATTTTGGCCTCATAACTTTGGCAAAATTAGTCATGCAAATATGAAAACCATTTATCTGTGAAACATTATCTTAAAAAATTAGTATGCCAAATAACAATCTTACAAAAATACTTAGTAATCATATCTCTACATGTATTGTTTCACTGGAGTAGCATTGCATGTTTCTAAAAATTTAGAAAACAAAGACACTGGTCATTATTAAATGGCAAAAAAATGTGAAAATATACTATCTTTAAAGGAGAACCTTAAGAAAAAAGGGAATATCAGGACTATTTGCTAACCTTTAAATTGGTGGAAAAAGACTTCTAGAATTATTCATCTTCAACACTTTTGTACAAGACTAAGTCCTAAGCAAAATAGGGCATATGGCAGAGACAGTTGTCCTCAAATAATTACAACCTTATACTCTAGATTATCAAATACAGTACTTTAAAAATTTTAAATGTTATTTGGACTCTCTAGTCTATAAAAAATACATGTGTTTCACGTTGTTGTTTTCTTTTAAAGGTTGTCATTTTTCTGAGGGCTCACAATCAACATTCCATGGCTATGACTTATATAATCTATATTTCAAGTGGATCAAGTATGTTATCTGATATGTTTTGAAATTTCAGCTTTCTTTGATATTTTAATAACTAGAAACTTTGTTTCTTTAGATATGAGGCTGTCCTTATGAAATTGTGCTTTTTCAGTTCATTTGAAGGTACCAGCATAGCTGAGTTTTGGAAACAATGACTAAAGATAAAAATGCTAAAAATACATCAAGATAAAACAGAATATTTTTAAATAAATTTTTAAGTAAAACGAAAGTAAAGAAAGTGATGGTTTAAATACACATTCACAAATATTTCATATTCCTCCCTTCAATAGGTAGAAATTAACTTTTCTTCCATTGAGTGTGGGCTGGATTTGCTTTCATCAAACAGACAATGGTAGAAGTTAGAGTGCGTGACTTTTGAGATATGATAATTGAAGACTTTGAAATTTTCTCTTTATTCTGTCTTGGATTAAGTGCTCAGGTAGAGACTAGATGCCCTATTACTCCAGTAATTTTATATAGAGGTTTATATAAAGTTATATAGGAACTGAGGCCTCTTGCCAAAAACTGTAAAGGAATTGAGGCCTTCTGCCAATAGTCATGTAACTGAGCCATGGTGGAAGTAGATCCTAGAGCTCTGGTTAAATTTTCAGAGGACCGTATACTCAGCCAATAATTTTATTTGACTCTGACCCAGAACCATTTAGCTAATCCATCTTCAAATTTTTGACCCAAAGAAACTGTGAGAGAATACATGCTTGTTGTCTTCAATCATAAAATTGTGGGATAATTTGTTATACACCAATAGATAACTAGAAATAGATTCCCTTACAGACTTTAACAAATAGGTCATATTCTACAATGTCCAGAAGTAAACATGGCCTGACATGTGCTAAATTATGGAAACATTATGGGGAAATATTTACATAATTCCTCCCTTTAACAAATCCAACTCCCTCTACCCACATTAGTTTGCAAATATCCTTACTTATCATTACCTTTTCATTGAAATTGGCAGATTAGAATAATAATCTAGTACAATTTCGATTAGGTAGATTTAAGTCAGTCAACTTCTCATATTCCATTTGAGAGTTTTTAATGAGAAGATTCTATAATAACAATGTCTGTTCCTCAGAAATCAAATCATTAAATTCTGATTCACAAATAAAGTATTTGTTTCCATACCTCTGAATATTCTTGTTCTGACCTTAACATGGAATTTGTATGTACCTGTGGTTTTCTTACATAAACTACTTAATGTCATATTAAAAATACATGGAGGAAGATCCAAGATGGTGGAGGAGTAAGTGGAAGCTACACTAATTTCCTCCCAGGACCAGGCTGGATTTACAAATTAATTTTGAGAAATCATCTGGAATAACGAACTGAACGCTAGCTGGAGAGAAGTCCTATAACCACAGAGAGACAAAAAATGCCGCTACATCACAACATGACTGGTAGGGAGTGCGGAAACGCAAAAGGGCTGGCTGGGCTCCCATGGGTGGCAGCCGGGGGTTCCCCCTGAGAAGGGCATGGTCTAAACCACCATTTGGGCTCCCCAGCCTATAGCAACAGAGCAGAAAATAAAATAGTATCCAGCTGTGAAAAGCAAAAAGACACAGGATTTCTTGCTAGCTGGAGAGAAACAGCTGGAGAAAAAGAGCTCTTAGCAGATCATGTACAAAAATATTTTGGCCCACACTTACCTGGGCTCAAGCAGAGGGAAGGCAGAGAGGACTGGAGATGCTTGGGGAGAGTTTGGTGTGGTGGCTTTGAGGGGAGAACTGGGGGAGCAGCCGACAAGGTCCCAGTGCTGACTCATCCCCAGTACTGCAGGCAGACCATTCCCCTCCAAGTGGCATCAGCCTGAGGGGAAGCAAAAGCCCTGCCTACAGGAATTAAGCTGCCACACCCTCGATCCTTAAGCCTGATGGCTAATCACAGATTGAATAGATTAACAACTAAAAAAGACAGACAAAGGCAGTAGATCCCTGGTAGTCCCCAACAGGCTGCATAGGGCTAGACTGGTCCATGATCTGACAATCTGAAGCTACCAGAGGCAGGTCCAGGAAGTGCAGATTAATCTCAGAAACAGAAACAAACAATAAGAGTCACAAAAATTGGGTACAGAGAAACAACCCCCCATTGAAAGGAAAGGTAAAATCCCCAGAAAGAGTGCTAAATGAAATAGAGGGAAGCAAACTATCAGATATGGAATTCAAAACATGGATTATGGGAAAGATCAATGAACTCACTTAGCTCAAGGAAAACTACAAAGAACTCCAGAGAAACTACAAGGAACTTACTGAGAATTACACCAGCATGAAAAAGGAGATAGAAGCTATTAATAAGATCCAGGAAGAAATGAAGAATACAATTTTTGAATTGAAGAACACAGTAGAAGGAATTGAAAGCAGGCTAGAGGAAGCAGAAGATCAAATCAGCGAGCTGAAGGACAACGTAGACAAAAACTCCTAGATAGTGCAACAAAATAGAAAAACAGTGAACAAGAATGAAGAGGTTTTAAGACAGCGGCAGGACAACATGAAATGTAATAATATCCATATCATAAAATTCCAGAAGGAGAAGAAGAGGAACAAGGGTTAGAAAACCTATTTGAAAAATTAATGACAGAAAACTTCCCTAACTTGATAAGAGAAAGTCATGCAAGTCCAGGAAGCACAGAGGGTCCCAAAGAAGATGAACCAAAACAGGCCCACTTCAATACACATCATAATTGAAACAGCAACATTCAAAGACAAAGAGAGAACCCTAAAAGCAGCAAGAGAGAAACAGATAATAACATAAAAGGGAGCTCCAATAAGACTAGCATCAGATTTCTCAACAGAAACACTACAAGCCAGAAGGGAATGACAAAAAAAATATCCTAAGCAATGTAAAACAAAGGCCTACAACCAAGAATACTCTACCCAGCAAGGCTCTCAAAATTGAAGGTGAAATAAAGAGTTCCCAAGATAAAAGAAGGCTAAAAGAATACATCTCCACCAAACCAGCATTGCAAGAGATGCTAAAGGGTCTGCTTTAAAAAGATGAAGAAACAGAGAGAGACAGAGAGGAACACAAGTACAAAATGGGGAAAATGACAATAAGTAACTATCGATAATAACCTTAAATGTAAATGGATTAAATGCACCAATCAAAAGACATAGGGTAATTGAATGGATTAGAAAGCATGACCCACATATATGCTGTCTACAAGAGACCCACCTTAGAACAAACGATCTACACAGACTGAAAGTGAAGGGATGGAAAAAACTATCTCAAGCAAATGGACATGAAAAAAAAGCTGGGGTAGCAATACTTATATCAGACAAAGCAGATTTCACAGCAAAGGCCATAAAAAGAGACAAAGAAGGACATTTCATAATACTTAAGGGAAAACTTATTCGATGTATATAGAAGTTTTCACCCCAGAAAAGCAAAATATACATTATTTTCAAGTGCACATGGAACATTTTCAAAGATAAACCACATGGTAGGACACAAAACAAGCCTCAACAAATTCAAGAAAATTGAAATTATGTCAAGCATCTTCTCAGATCACAATGGCTTAAAATTGGAAATCAACCTCAAGGGAAAAACTCAAAAACATTCAAACTCATGGAGAATGAACAGCATGCTATTAAGTAATGAATAGGTTAACAATGACATCAAGGAAGAAATCAAAAAGTTTCTGGAAACTAATGATAATAAACACACAACAACCCAAAACCTATGGGATACAGCGAAAGCAGTCCTGAGAGGAAAGTTCATAGCAATACGGGCCTACCTAAAAAAGATAGAAGAATCTCTAATAAAAAATTTAATCCTACAGCTACAAGAACTAGAACAACAACAACAAACAAAGCCAAGACAAGTAGAAGAAAGGAAATCATCAAGATCAGAGCAGAATTAAATGACACAGAGACTAAACAAAGAATTCAAAAGATCAACATAAGTAGGAGCTGATTCTTTAAAAAGATAAACAAAATTGACAAGCCTTTAACCAGGATCATTAAGAAAAAAAGAGAGAGGACCCAAATAAATAAAATCAGTAACAAAAGAGGAGAAATCACAACCGATACCACAGAAATACAAAGGATTATAAGAAATTATTACGAACAACTGTATGGCAAGAAATTTGACAACCTAAAGGAAAAGGACAAATTTCTGGAAATATATAATCTTCCAAAGCTGAATCAAGAAGAAGCAGAAAGCCTGAACAGACCAATAACAACCAGTAAAATTGAAGCAGTAATAAAAAACTCCCAGCACACAAAAGCCCTGGACCGGATTGCTTCACAGGTGAATTTTACAAAACTTTTAGGAAAGAACTAACTGCTATCCTCCTCAGACTATTCCAAAAAGTCCAGGAAGAGGGAAGATTCCCAAACTTCTTCTATGAAGCCAGTATTACCCTAATTTCAAAACCAGGTCAAGACACAACAAAGAAAGAAAACTACAGGCCAATATCGCTGATGAACATAGATGCTAAAATCCTCAACAAAATATTGACAAACTGGATCCAGTAACACATTAGAAAGATTATACACCACGATCCTGTGGGACTTATCCCAGGGATGCAAGGATGGTTTAATATTCACAAATCAATAAATATAATACACCACATAACAAAATTAAAAACAAAAACCACATGATCATATCAATAGATGCAGAAGAAGCATTTGATAAAGTACAACACCCATTTATGAAGAAAACTCTCAGCAAAATGGGAATAGAGGGAGCATACCTCAACATAATAAGGCTATATACGAGAAACCTGAAGCCAACATCATACTTAATTGGCAAAAACTGAGAGCATTTTCCCTGAAGTCCACTCTCTCCACTCCTACTCAACATAGTCTTGGAAGTTTGAGCCACAGCAATCAGACAAGAAAGATAAATAAAAGGCATCCAAATTGAAAAAGAAGAAGTAAAACTGTCATTATTTGCAGATGACATGATAGTGTACATAGAAAACCCTAGAAACTCCGTGAAAAAACTACTTGACCTTAAAAGTGAATTTGACAAAATAGCAGGGTATAAAGTCAATATTAAGAAATCGAATGCATTTTTGTACACCAACAATAAAATATCAGAGATAGAAACTAAAAGAAAAATCCCATTTACCATAGCAACAAGAAAAATAAAGTTCCTAGGAATAAACTTAACCAAGGAAGTAAAAGACCTGTACTCAGAAAACTACATTACACCAACGAAAGAAATTAAGGATGATACAAATAAATGGAAGCAAATACCGTGTCATGGATGGGAAGAATCAACATCATTAAAATGTCCATACTACCCAAAGCAATTTATAGATTCAATGCAATCCCTATTAAAATACCAATGACATATTTCACAGACCTTGAACAAGTACTTCAAAAATTTATATTGAACCAAAAAAGAGCCTGAATAGCCACAGCAATCTTGAGGAAGAAGAACATAGTAGGAGGAATCACAATACCTGATATCAAACTATACTACAAGGCCACGGTAATCAAAACAGTCTGGTACTGGCATAAGAACAGAAATATAGATCAATGGAACAGAACAGAGAGCCCAGAAATAAACCCAGGCCTCTATGGTCAACTAATATTTGACAAAGGAGGGAGGAACATAAAATGGAGTGAGAAGAGCCTCTTCAACAAATGATGCTGGGAGAATTGGACAGGGACATGCAAAAAACTGAAACTAGACCACCAATGTACACCGTACACCAGAATAAACTCAAGATAGATCAAAGACTTAACTGTAAGCCGTGGCACCATAGAAGTCCTAGAGGAAAACATAGGCAGGAAAATTTCAGATATCCCACGTAGCAACATTTTCACTGATATGTCTTCTAAGGCAAGGGAAATAAAGGAAAGAATAAACAAATGGGACTACATCAAACTACAGAGTTTCTACTCAGCAAGAGAAAACATCAGTAAGATGAAAAGGGAATCACCCATATGGGAAACTATATTTGCCAATGATACCTCAGACAAGGGATTGACCTCCAAAATATATAAAGAACTTATATGGCTCAACACCAAGAAGACAGACAACCCAATTTAAAAAATGGGCAAAGGACCTAAACAAACACTTCTCCAAAGAGGACATACAGAGGGTCCATAGATATATGAAAGAATGCTCAACATCATTAGCCTTCAGAGAGATGCAAATATAAACCACAATGAGATACCATCTTACACCAGTCAGAATGGCCATCATCAAAAAATCAACAAACCAGTTGTGCTGGCGAGGATGCAGAGAAATGAGAACCCTGGTGCATTGCTGGTGGGAATGCAGACTGGTGCAGCCACTATGGAAAACAGTTTGGAATTTCCTCAAAAAACTAAAAATGGAACTGCTTCTTGAACCAGCAATTCCATTGCTAGGATTATATCCAAAAAATCCTGAAACACCAATTCAAAAGAACCTATGCCCTCCTATGTTCATAGCAGCACTATTTACAATAGCCAAGTACTGGAAACAACCTAAGTGCCCATCTGTAGATGAGTGGATCAAAAAACTGTGGTACATTTACACAATGGAGTACTATGTAGCAGGAAGAAAGAAGGAACTTCTACCATTTGCAACAACATAGATGGTATTAGAGAGAATTATGCTTAGCGAAATAAGCCAGGCAATGAAAGAAAAATACCTTATGCTATCACCTATTACAGGAAACTAATGAACAACACAAACAAATGACCAAAATTGAACCAGAGTTAAACTATGTCTGTGGTATCATCAAAGATGTTTAACTTACAGGCAAGAAGAATGTCAAGTGCCTTGCAACTGGATGTCTTTCCAATAAGACAGTCTTACAGATTTAGAGACTGGTTTGTGGGCTATGTTACATAAATTAACATGTGTTTTCTGTTTTCAAAGGGCGTAAGCCTATGATCTCATTAGCTGAGTGATTGTCTATATGTATAGGCCTCACTTAATCCTGTCCGCATCGCGGCCTGCTGAGACTCATGGTTTGGCTGAACTTAGTGGCTAGGTCGGTGAAGAATGGTGTGGTCTGTGGGCTTCACTTTAAAACTAGTTTCTCTTTTCTATCCTAATGGCTTGAACAGAAAGGGCCCAGAGGTCTGAGAGGGGTGAAACCTAAAATATTCCTCTTAGTCCAAACTGAGTATAATGGACAAAAGTGTTTTGGACAGGTGAGATGTGCCTGGGACACCTTCCTCCAAAGAAGCGCTTTTTTTCCCTAATATGGGACATTGAAAAATTAATACTTGCCTTTTGTCATCTAGTGGTTATGGATTGAATGATGCCTTTTAACCCTGTTGCCAAATCTGTTGTCCTCAGAATACAATAAGGATGCCAGCCTGTTAAACCAAGCACACCATTGTCTGGGGACAGCCAACTGACCTGGAGTCTGCAAGATCCTTGCACATGTGGGAAGGTCACCCCCCTATACCCCCATTCTTATTAGGGATTTCTGGACCCAAGGGTAGGTAGGAAGATGACCATGTCCAGCTTGAAGCAGCTAGAGGAGCTCGAGACCTTTGACCATTGTCCTTTATAAGATTATAAAGAGTCTTAAGTTTGAGAGGGAGGGATTGTTCTTTTTTATTGTTAAATTAATTAATTAATTAATTATCTAAAAAAAAGAAGAAGAATATATGAAAGGGTGAAGCCAGAGAACTTGTGTGTATGACCCATGGGCATGGACAGGAGGGCGGGGAGTTGCTGGAGTAGGGCGATGCTGGGCAGAGGGGAGCAAAGGGGAAAAAATTGGAATTATTGTAACAATATAATCAATAAAATACACTTAAAAAATACATGGAGAATGATCCGTATTTTAGAATTCTAGGTTTGACTATATTAGCATGTTCACCTTTTAAAAGAAACATTTCAGTCAGAGTTAGTGAAAAATTATCTAGAGCAAGCAAGCCTTCTGGGCTTACTGTTAAGCAAAAACTGTGAGGCAAATAATAGCTTCCTAAAGCAGACAGTCTTGGGAGTGACATAATTCTGTCAATGATCAAATTGTGTTCTCAGAAACCCCGCTGTTATGTTCAAGGAACTCCCAAACAGAATGGCCTAAGAGTACTATTAACAACTGTGGTCAAATTCAGTTTCTGTATCACTTCTAGCAAACTCCTCATATGTTTTTTCCATTTTTATAAAGTAGCAAAATTGTAACGTGTTAGGCAGATAATTCTCTATGAAGAGGGAATAAACTCCATGTTTCCATTCCAAAAATGGATACATATTTCTCCCACTAAATATTGCATTGCTCTTATTTGACTTGGCCAACTATTGTGTATTTCATAATAATTTTTTCTGAAGTAAATTGTTGTAATTCCAAATTGGGGGATGTTTTTCTCTAAAAAAATTGAAAACTACATTTCACTAATGGCATAAATTGTTCCAATAATCAAGTTATTAGTAGACAACTTTAAAAGTTACAAATGGCGACTATATTTAACTAGCTTTCCAAATGTTATAAAATTCTAAGTTATAATCCAAATAAACAAGAAAGAAATATATGTACAAATAATCTTATATGTTTTCAAGCATTATACAGCACACATAAATTGCATTATGATAAAAATTAATAATTCAGAGTATTTCATCAGAAAAAGTTGCCTGAAAGTTTATTTGAATATTATTTTGGCATTCATTTGGGATAAGGCACAAGAATTTCATGTATAAAGATACGGTGACAGTTATTAATTGCTAATATGAAGTATTGTGGCATTTTAAAATTCAGATGAACAATTTTGCCATCACACTGATCACTCTTGACACTTAAGGCTGAACTACTTCCTTTGTGTTACCAAATTATGACAATAGCAGCTCCTGTCTTATACTGAAAGGGACATTTCAAAGGGTTGACAACTGATCCTCAGGAATCTGAAAGGAAATATCAAGAAGGTGTTACTTATACACATGTGAGGCTTCCAGGAAGGCCAGGGGAATTTGTAATGCTCAATATCGCTGGAAATTCACTTAATGCATTCTGTCCTCCCTGGTGTCTACACAGGAGTGATTTAGGGATACTGGCTGCCATGTCTTGATTTAGAACTAAGATCTTAATCACAATAAAACCCCTGCCTTGGCAGACCTTTCCTGTTATCTTCATGAAGACCTCAGCCATAACAGGCACTCAATTCCTCACAATTCTCACAGAAGCACTGTATGGTTTTTCCAGAAGCAGCAGCCATTCTCTTTTTTGAATTTACATTTAGACCTGTTGGAGATAAGTAAGATCTGGTGCTTTGGTGAGCAGGTGCAAAGAGATCCAACAAAAAGTGGAGCTGCTGAGGGCTGTAGAACAATGTAGGTTGAAGCAATCAATTTTATTGCAGTACACTTTTTCTGCTGCTGCTAACAGCTGCTCAGAGGATAGCAGGGAAGCTACCCTGCTGAGCAGATTTGAGTCAGAGGATGGAAAATCCACCTCATTTCCAGGCTGAAGGGTCCCACATTAAAAGATCATAAAGCTAAAGTCATTTAAATAGTAGCTCCAGGGGCACATTAACGTTGCCTTCTCACAAAATATCTGTTAATACAGATCTCAAGTAAGTTCCTTGTCACATTAAAATTCAACACAACATAGCAGATTTTTTAACTCGGTTTTCTGCCTCAGACATTGGTATTTACACACACGGTGATTAAATGAAGGAAAGAAGCATGCCATCACTATTTATACATATGGATTTGAAACTTTTGCAAAACATTTAAAGTGCTAAAATGGACATTTCATCATTTATGCTGGAAAAAAAGTGTATTGCCACACATAATGCAATCAACTGTGTGAGCCTTTGAAATTTCTGGATTGTAAATTTGGAATACTTCTGTCCTAGAGGAATGCCTTAGAAGAACAAAGTTGGAATATAAAATGGCCTTTGAGAAGTCCACTGAGTTAGATGGCTGGATGCATGTCAACTTCTGAGTGTGCTACAGTCTTCATAGAGAGACTGTTCCCACTGCCGACAGCAGGATGTCCCCTGAGAGACTCAGCTCATGGGTGCTGTACTGTAAATGTAAACTACTTGGGAAAATTGAAGAGAGTGGGATTTAGAAAAGTCTGGCAGCTCAAGGATCTGGTTTGAATGCCAAGTAGCAGCTGAGACAACTGTGTAATAGTTTTACATTCCTAAGGAGAAGGGATTAAAAAAAAAAGACAGCTAAGTTTTTTCCCACTTTTTTGAAAGTAGGTCATACCAGTGCTTCTGAACATGATCATTATTTTTAAGTTTAAAATGTAATATGAAAGAATGTTACACATCCAGGGTGAGTTGAAAGACTGAATTTACAATCAAGGTGTATCTAAATGGAATTATGTACATTTGGCTATATAATGTGTTATTAACATTATACCCTAAAGAGAGCATGATGTATAAAATATCCAAATATTGTATTCAATCATTATTACATTTTGTGCAATGCAGACATTAATGTAGGCAAATTTTAATTTTTTAAGCGTTCCCACAATATCAAGATAGCAGCATTATTTAACTTTAAGCAATCATTGTTTTTATTTAATTAATGAAGTCATTAACATTAGATATTTAGGTAGAAAACTAAAAGATCAATAAAATAACTCAGCAGTTGCTCAAAATATAAGATTAAATAATAATTATGAGCAAAGGAACATCAAAATATAATACTTATGGACATTTCAAAAAATTTTAACTTAGAAATTAATTATTTTTAAAAAGTCAACTATTGATAAAAATCTATGTGATATCTGGAGACAGAACTTTTATAGTTGCTTTTTTAAATTTTAAGTTGTTTTGTTATTTTATTGTGACATAACTGATTCCTATAAATAGGATTTAAATAATTTGCCTGGGTAGAGTCTTAGTAATCCTATTCTGTTGAAAGTTAAGAGATTTGTTTTAATAAAATAAGTAAATAAGTAAGTAAATAAATAAATATTTTCAATCACACAGACACAAAAAAATTGTTTTAATATATATTTTATTTTTCAGCTTTGAAATAGCAATCAGAACTTCCAGCAGATGCTCCTTCAGTTTTAAGAACATGAATCAGCTTTTGGCTAAAGACACAGCATCCTATTTAGGGAAACTTCCCTTGGAAAAAAATCTGATGAGATGTCTTTGGTGTAAACAAGATGTTAAAAGAACTTGCCACCGACTAGTCCTGAGGGGTAGTGCCCTGAAGTGTGAGTCAGCAATCATTTTTCCACTGTGTCCATCTGCTCTAGTTTCTTCTTCCTTTTGTATCGGCCTGTCTCTGATTCATATGGCTCAGCAGCAAGGCAGCAGCTGCTGGACTGTTTTCCTGAAGATGCATCAGCCTCAAGTCTAATTTGTAAACATCATCACCCTTCAATCACGCTGTGATTGAATTCTGGGGAAAACCCAAAGTGATTTGTAAACACACCAGCATGCAGAAGTGTTCCTTATTTCACACCTTTTGTTCCATATTAAGGAAAAGCAGGTTCCAGATGCTTATGTAATTGCCATCTTAACTCCACACATTTTGAAAATTACAAAGGGCCAGGGTGGAAAGGAAAAATGCTTGGATAGGCATGATGCTTACCATATGTACAAGATTCCAAGTATTTTTCAACAAGCATTAAAATATTCCAAAAATTTCAACATTTTCACCTAAAAAATGCCTATTCCAAACTGGCTTTCATACCTGGGAAACCATGTGTTCTCCATTCCATGTCTTCATTAGTTTGAAAAATATAGTCCAGAGGGTAGAAAGCTTGTGACTTTTGGGCACATTCAGAAAAGTTTCTTCTCATAAAATTAGCACAATTGTTTAGACTCACGTGGCAAATGCATATTATTTTGCACACAGTAGGTGCTTAGTAATGCTAATTTTATTTAATTCAGCTCAATAATAAATGTCATATGGATAAAGATACCCATCATTGCCATCTTCATCCTTCAAAAATATACACTCACTAAAGTTTAAAGATCCATGTTTTCCATGAGGGAAAATTGCAAAACCACCAGCCAACAGGATATTTTACCATAAATAACGAAGATCATCTTAAATGATCCTATATATAATGACAGAGAAATATCCAGTAAAAGCCCACCCATGAAACACAACTTCAAAGTTCCCAAAACTCGTGTAAGCCCCCAAAGTATATCCTCATCAACTTTACCCTGCACCAGAAATATCTGCCATTATTTTTGTTTCTATAGCTAAATGTATGCATTTTCAGAGGGTCCTTGTGTAAAGAAAATACCTTACCCAGAATGTGTAGCAGTTTATCATTTTGGCTTTCAGGATCTCATTTGGTAAAATTAAATATGTTTAGCTTTTCACCGTAGATCAGGAACTACAACAGATTAAGTACTTTTTAAGAGTGTTTGGTAAAGTGCTAACCACAAAGCATATTCTGAAATGGCATACGTGATTGGGTGGTACTGGTAGATCCCTTCAGCATGTTGGCCAGGATGGAAAGTCACCCTTAGGCCTAGTGGCATATTATATAATTAACTATTTTAAGTATAATTTAATGCAACTCAACAAAGTCAAAGAAATAACATTCAAACAGCATCATGGGTTTGAAGTCAAGGAAAAGAAGAAAAAGGCAAAATAGGAAGAATGACTCCAAAACACCAAGTCATAAAAATCAAGATGATATTGTTTACCAAGAAAAATGAGACAAGGGGGAAAACGTGTTAATAAACAACTGATACGTAATCTCCGTCAGGGCAGCCTTGCTCTGAGACATCACCAGGAGATCAATGTGGGAGCAGGCAGCGGGTTTACTAAGGGAAAAAGGGGAAGGAAGTGGAGGGGAGAGGCAACTCCCACACCAACTCAAGGGCCTGTAGGAGCAAGGGAATGGTGAATCCCGGTCCTCCACGCGACCCGGAGGAGCCCCAGCCGGACTTCCGCAGGCGCCCTTCTTAAATTTGCCAACTGCTCATTTCAATGAGGGTGAATTTGTCGTATTAAATATTTGGTAGATTGTTTGCACTTCATTGCTTTCTCCCCTTCCACCAGGTTAGTTAACATATCCTTTTGTCTGACCAGGTTTGCATCCTGGGTACCTCTATATTCTGACAATCTACAATTGTATTATTAAATTGCAATTGCCAATGGCATGAAGGTTATCAAATGAAATAAGATAATGTTTTACTATCTTGAATAATGAATAACAGGTAATGAATCCAAATTATGAGTACTCTATTTTACATTAAAAATTATCATTATAAGTTTTAAAAAACCTTTACTGGAAATTTTTTATAGAAATACTATTTGGAATCAGTGAATAAGTTAAATTATAACATACCTTTGAAACATACAACTGTATTATGTGCATATCGAAAACAGCCAAACTAGGCTGACAGAATTGCAATTGAATAAAGAAATTAAATTTAAAAGTGAGCAGTCTGTAGCACCCTCTGCTATATTGTATGCTAAATTCTATGCTACTAAATGAGTTCTTGAAAACAGTTTTATTTTGCTTCTCTTTGGTTACACTATTTATGTTCATCATAACTAACTGGTTTAGCTCAGTGGATTGAGCGTCGGCCTGCGAGCTAAGTGTCGCTGGTTCGATCTTCCAGTCAGGGTACATCAGAGAAGGAAAACTCTGACTCCAAAAAACCTCCACTGCCTTGCGGCATACCTCTTCAGGGGAAAGGCTAAGGGAGTAAACCCCGACAGAAAATCCAGAGCCGGAGTCCCTAAGGCGGTTTGACGTTGTAGTCAACACCGGCAACTCCTGCGGCGCACCTGAACCCAAGCTGTATCGACTCCGTCTTTCCCTTGGACCCTTCAGCTGTGAAGAGAGGGGGGGGTCTGCTGCATGGGCAACAGCAGACCCTCCATATTACCCTGCCCAGGCTCTGTAGCTTCAGCGTCATCGCAAGATGTCGATTCAACACGGGAGGAGACAAATACCATGTCACTCCCGAGTCGGACTGCACAGCCATTCTCGGCGGTGCAGATAGACTCTTAAGAAGCTACACCATCGTCTCTTGAGACGGACGGCTGCTGACGAACTAAAGAAAGAACAGCTAAGTTGTGGCATTAAGCCTATTTAATTGATCATCTAATAAGACATGACAATATAACATGAAAATCAGAATTGAAAGCCTTGATAAAAATAAAGAGCAAAGGAGTGAATATAGTGTTTTAGGTTAATGTAAAATGAAACAGGATTTGAAAGACAAAATATGGCTAAAGTAGTTTTTCTAATAAATTCTTTCCTTAGGTCGTCAGCAGCCGTCCGTCTCGAGAGACGATGGTGTAGCTTCTTAAGAGTCTATCTGCACCGCCGAGAATGGTTGTGCAGTCCGACTCGGGAGTGACACGGTATCTGTCTCCTCCCGTGTTGAATCGACATCTTGCGATGACGCTGGAGTGTCCTCTCCAGTGAAGCTGAAGCTACAGAGCCTGGGCAGGGTGATATGGAGGGTCTGCTGTTGCCCATGCAGCAGACCCCCCCCTCTCTTCGCAGCTGAAGGGTCCAAGGGAAAGACGGAGTCAATACAGCTTGGCTTCAGGTGCGCCGCAGGAGTTGCCGGTGTTGACTACAACGTCAAACCGCCTTAGGGACTCCGGCTCCGGATTTTCTGTCGGGGTTTACTCCCTTAGCCTTTCCCCTGAAGAGGTATGCCACAAGGCAGCGGAGGTTTTTTGGAATCAGAGTTTTCCTTCTCTGACGTGCCCTGACTGGAAGATCGAACCAGCGACACTTAGCTCGCAGGCCGACGCTCAATCCACTGAGCCAAACCAGCCAGGGTATTCCTGAGCAAAAGAGATATAAAAGCACACAGCCATTCCTGGGAGAGAAAAATCAATCTCATCTCTTTATTCCAGAGCCTGTTTTTCTATGTTGGTGGTTACCACCATGCAGTAGCTATTTTTAAGTGTTTATCCTCACTACCTTAACTCTGATTTTGATACTGTGGTTATCTTTATTTTTTTCAACCTTTAATCATCAACACATTCTCTTGTTGAGTATTATAATAAATTAGAGTGTATATTGGGCTGTTTTCTTGATCACCGAGAGTCTGATAAGTATGAAATGTTTAGTGAAATATGTCATTTGTGAAAGTCAAGAAACCCGCTTCATTTCAAGATAATTAAAAGGAAAAATAAAAGGAAGAACTAGTACTTGATGTCTTAAATAAACATTATTCCAGATCATCAATATGGCCAAGAATTTAAACAGAAGAAGTGATTGAGTACAATGCTGATGCTGCCCAAGAACATGGAGATGAAGCAAATTTGATTAGGAATTTGAATGAAAACCTTGAGATTCCAGGAGCATTCTATCCCTTTTTTCTAAGATACCATTGTTCAAAACCCTATTATATGCATGGTAGAATATTAAATGCCTCCCACAGATTATCTCCAAACCTCAGAAATACCATTATTCTGTTTGCTACTAGCTCATGGTAGAGAAAACATTATCAATATTGGGAATGTTATATCTTTTCTTTCTTCTGATAACCATTGTTGATTTCTTACCAACCCCACCCTATAGAGTTGTAACTCTACCTCTCTTTGGAAAAGTACTCTAGAGTTTTAAAGATGACCTTATTTTCCATAAATAAGAAAAAATATTTTTACATCCCACCATTTTGTTCAGTATTTGGCCCTACAGAGTACATACAACTATTCTTGCATCACCAGATTTTATTTGGAGCCTAACATCCCTTTAATAATAAATACAACTCATCAAGGACTAATGAAAAAGCCATTCTTGATGAGTATCTGAATAATCTGTCATGGGAATATTGATGTTTCCCTTAACATGATGCTCTTTTCAGTAAGAAATATGATTGATTCCTACTCTCATGCATGATTTTTTAAGCTGGGCTGTGGAAGACTTAAATATCTTCTTCTTTTTTTTTTTTTTTTAAGGCACTTTATGGCTTTAAGAATTCACCCAAATAGCACACTACATTATATCCTTAAAATTCCTCCTTGAGCATTTTAATAACATATTTCAAATTTTCTCATCCAACTCTTACCTTGTAATTACAATAACATTTCTGTTGAGGAGAATTTCTTGGCTGCACGTGATTCTTTCATATTCAATTTATAACTTATTTGGATTAAGACACCAGTAAGCCCTTTACTGAAATTCAACAGTTGACTGAAAAAAGAATTTCTCTAAGTTCCTCACAAAGCTAGAGAGGGTCTGAAAAGTTATTGAATCAAGAGCCACAAAATCTAAGTCATAAGGAAAAAACTGAAATTTTACTAAGTAAACATTCTCAAATTTACCTGTAGCAGTCTATGAATACTTTATTTGTCAAAAGCTTCACAGTTTCTTATTATGAAAATTTAGGTTGTCCTTGTTATTTTCACAATTTAAATGTGTTTCCCCGAGTCCTTATCTATGTAATCCAGAATTAGATAAATGCATGTACCAAGAATAAGGGAAATAATAGTAAGATGGCTTTATTTTATCTCCATGATTTTAACCTATTAGGTGTGGCTAAACAGAGAAATAATAAATTCCAACGACAATTAGGCTATATAAGTGTCAAGACCACATTCTGGTTCAAGCTGCCAAAAATAAGTAGTCTGGCATAAATGCCAAATAACTACATGATGAATGGGTCTTACTTTGGACTTAACAATAAGATGCTATTAAATATTTTAAAAGAGAATGTGTGTGTGTGTGTGTGTGTGTGTATATATATATGTGTGTATATATATATATGTGTGTGTGTGTGTGTGTGTATATAGACACACATATATCAAATTTAGAAATACATACCCAAAATATTTTGATTAAGTGTTAAAAGATTTTTTTCATTTGAATATGGTAATATAATTTAGTAGAATTTTGCCACATTTTGGTCTACTTACTTATTTGGAAATAACCCAGATGAAGCTATGTGAAAAATCTCTTTACAGATGATCAAATAAAAGAGAATTACTAATCTTGACAATTTATTATTCACTAATGTTAATATAACATACAAAATACAATAAATTTTTTTTCAAATTTTAGATTGAAAAGGAAAGACGTTAAGTTAAATATTTCCCTTCGATCAACATGCCATGAACTTGAAAGGATTTGCAAAGTGGAAACAGGTGTAGTCAACTGTTAGAGTACTTTTAAAATTGTTTGACACGTTATAATAGTGTGATTCAACATTGAAACTTGACATTAGTATAAGCATTGGAAGATCATAAATCACTTTAGACAGCACATTACAGTCTTAGTTTTTCCTCACTGGAAGTATTTTGTAATACATTGTATTTTTAATATGAGAAAACTTTGTATTATTTTTGTTATTATTGTGATATTATGTTTTTGGAAATAAAAATAATACAAAGTTTAAATAAAAGATGAAAATGTAACTGTCTTATAAGATATAATTTTATATTATTTTAAAATCAATTGAAGTTTTATTTTTGCTTTGGCATATTATAGATATTTTATTAAAAACTGGACATTTTGACTCTGACTAGTTTGGCTCAGTTTGTTGGACATTGTCCTGCAAAAAGGTCTCCAGTTCAGATTCTGGGGAGGCCACATGCCTGGGTTGCTGTTTGATCCCTGACCAGGATGCATACGATGTTTCTCTCTCACATTGATATTTCTCTCCTTCCCTTTCTCCCTCCCTTCCTCTCTCTCTAAAATAAATATATAAAATCTTTTTGAAACAAACTGCACATTTTGAATAATGATTTTAAGTGGACTTCATACACATTCACATTTTGCAGTTGGTTACATTTAAGCATAATTAAAATAACAAAGAAATTAAAACTCCTCTTAAAGCAAAAAGTTTTATATTATTTTGTTTTTGTAAGAAAAGACAATTTCACATAAATATTAAAAATACCATTATGGTGTTTTTCCAAGGATTCCATTTTTCCCCCCATGGAAACAATCTTATACCAACTTGATTTATCCCCATAACCTCATGGTGACACTATGATTAGAAAATAATCAAGGTCAGGAAAATGGCACACATCGTGGTGGCTCCTTCCCCTGCTGTATACATCACTTTGGAGTGATGTCGCACTCCAAGTACAACTTTTCAAAAATTAACAGTTATGCTGAGTGCTTAATATTGCTTCATAATTGCTTAAAAATAACTTATTGCACTTCAGTAGGTTAAGTAACAAGAATAAGTTAAACCCATTTTTTTTCATCAAAAATAGATATTTTAACATGAGCCAGAAATGTTTAATCATTTAAAAAAATTAACCAAGCAATTTGCTTTAGGTTAACCCAGAGGGTGTTTTTGAAAATTTTATTCTTGACATACATATTATATCCAGTTCTCAAAAGAATAATGCAAACATTTCAACATTAAAAATATATATTGTTGTCAATGTTCACCTATTTTAGGTTTTTCCCCTCTGGTCCCAAAAAATTTATGCTGTTTTTGATTAAATTCTCTCATCTCTTTTTAATTTCTAGTTTCACTTCAGTCAGTTAAACATATTAATATTAAAACTCAGATAGCTATGTTAAACATTGACCTATGCTTTCCTCAGGCTTAACTACACTAACAATATATGCTATGACTTTTTCTCCCCTATGTTTTAAGAATTTCTTTTCTGTTGTGAAGTTTTCAAAATATAAATACATTTTCCAAACTGAAATAATCCAAACAGTCTCTACCAGGAAAAGGCATAGCACACAATCCTTTAAAAATGCATACAAAAACAGCTGGGACTTATAATAATAAATGAAGGGAAAGATGAAGGAAATATACAAATCATTCTATTCAAGAAACACATAAATCTTTATTAAGTTTTATCATAACTCAGACAGAATGGTATCCTTTCAAAACCTGCCAGATCACGCCAGACATCATCCCATTTTAAAACTCAGGTGCTTTGAAGTTATCTTTGAAGTACTCTCAGCTTTGGAGTTCTGGTCAATCCTCAGATCACAGCAATGCATGCATTAGTTTTATGTTGTCCTTTTGTTTCATATGTCGATCCCATAATGTAATTATCTATAATAGACAATCTGAAAATTTTAAACATTTTACATTAAAGTGGTAAATTTCTAAAAGACAATGTATAGTAAATTGGACTTGCTAGATTGCAAAGATAGATCTTTTTCTTTCAAACTACCATCTCCTTCAAACTCACTCTGTCTCTTTAGTTTTGCTTGCCTGCAGATGAAATTTTGCTCAGAATGTATAGCTTTCCTCATAGTAATTTATTTATTCACTAATTCAAAAACTGTTTCAAATGATACAAAGTGCCAAACACTGTTTAGATGCTAGATAGATCAGTGACAAACAGATGATTCCTAAGGAATTTATATTCTAGTTGAGAAGAGGCATCAAAAGTGTATAATTCTATGAAAAAATTAAAATAATCAAGCATGGTAAAGAAAGTCAGAAGGTCCAATTTGGAGGTGGGGAGCAGTAGGGAAGTGTGAGGGGATCAGAATTTAGTATTAATTATGGTAGTCAGGGCAAGCTTCATAGAAATAATGATAAATAGACAAGGTGGTGAGTTTAGCCAAACTACTATCTGGTAGAAGAACACTCAGAACACACAGAGTAAAATCTTTAAAACAAGAACAGGTCTGGTATGTTCACATAACGTCAAGGACTCCAGTGTCCTGGAGTTCATTGAACATGTGTGGAAACGTGTAGGAGGAATCAGAGAAGAGGGGAGGGTGGCAAAACATTAGAGATCATGCTGGTCATTTTCTAGACTTGGTTTTCAAATCTAAGTAAAATGGAGATATGGCATAATCTGACATATTTTAGAAGGGTACCTCAGTATTCAAGCAAGAGATGGTGGGATTCAGACTAAAGAGGTAACGGTAGAGAATATGTTCTGAAGACAGAGCCACCATCATTTCCTAATAGATTTGACATAAAATATGAGCAAAAGGAAGGAGATTAGCTATTGTTCCAAGGATTTCAATTTGACAACAGAAGAATGGAAGTGAAGCAGATGTCCAGGGAATAGGGGAAAATGTGGGATGAGAATTGAGACAGAATATTTGGAATTTTAAAAGCTACCCTGGCTGGGTAGCTCAGTCAGTTTGTGAGTCATCCCAACACGCCAAGGTTGTGGGTTTGATCTCGCATCAGGGCACATACAAGAAGCAATCAATGAAATGAGTGGAACAACAAATCAAAGTCTCTCTCTCTCTCTCTCTCTCTCTCTCTCTCTCTGTGTGTGTGTGTGTGTGTGTGTGTGTTCTGCCCTCCCTCCCCTTCTCTCTCTAAAATCAATAAATTAAAAAAAAATTAAGTTTACACATGTCACATTTCTGATGTCTATGAGACATTCAATAGAGATGTGGAGTAGACAATTGAATATATGAGTCTATAGTTTAGGAGCACAATTTGGCCAAGAGATTTTTCTTTAATTTGGTACTCATCAGCATGTAGATAGTCTTGAAAGTTATGAGACTGAATGAGATCACCATGGATCTGTGGCTAAAAAAGAAAAGTTCAAAAACTAAGCTCTGGGCCATGCCAATGTTAATAGGTCAAGTAAGAGAGAAGGAAAAAACAGAGAGGCAACTGAGAATAAGCAGCCAGTGAGCTAGGAAGGAAGCTAATCAAATGCAGTGCCTGGAAGTAAAATGTTAAAAGGCAATTTAGAAGGAAAAAGACCAACTTGGTCAAATGTTGCTAACAGGTTCAATGTTTTCAAAAAAAATGGCCAGATAGTGTTAAAATTCAGATATATAGCTAGAATTACATTTTTGTTCTGAAAACTTGTGATAAAACTACCAATTAGCATAACTTTTAAATAAAAATTTATATAAAATTATATCAAAAATTATATAAAGTTGCTTATAGCATCTCTGATGTCTTCTGAAACTATGACTTTAATAAAGATACTATCATTCCATACATGTGAAATATTTGAATTGGATTTCAGTAGCCAAAATTTCTATGATATTGGTGGCTACTGAATCCAAATCCACAACTTGTAGCATCCTCCAAATGCTTTTTTGCTCCTGAATAGGAAAAAAATTGAACTAAATATTTAGCTCATTCTTCATTCTCTGAAATATTATACTCTGTTTCAACATATGTTCAGTACCATATTTATGACTGACTCCAGAAAACTGATTGTATTTAATACCTTCATTACCTTTGGGAATAGTTATATAAGTATATACTTCGAATTCTTCCCCCATGCCAAAGCTAAAAATACTGTTAATAAAACTGTCACACAATAAAGGATGACTGCCAAATATCAATCAATCATTTTCCAAAGGAATCTTTTGGGGAAGTTATAGATGGAACCCTTCCTAAATACTTTTTAAATATTAATACTGGAGGTGTTTTTTTGTTTGTTTGTTTGTTTGTTTTTGTTTTTGTTTTTAAGAAAAATCTAAAGGTGTTCTTAGATGTTTAAAAGCATGAATTTATACTTGATATTATTCATCACTGTACTTTCCACCTGACCCATCCTAAATTCAGGGTGCCCACAAGTGCAAAGAGTGTGAGTCTCCTATTTAGCAATGACTACTAGACCCTGTTTATAAATTTGAGCTCAATTAACCACCAGGAGTCTTCCTTAACAGGCACATTGATTCTTGAGGTTGACACCTGCCACCATGTTTCTCTTGGGGCACTGACAGAGGTGGTTAGGAAAAGAGGCTGACTGGTATCCACAGAATTGGCCATCTTATCCACTTGATTATTAAAACCCTCCTTTGCTGAGGTCATTCTTTTGTGAACAGTCACACAGAATACAAAAATCTTTACATTTTTCACCCATTCAGAGAGGCCTATCCATAGTCCTAGACCTCTTCCCTATATCCCCTTGTCATTACTTTTTCAATCATTTTCCTTCCCAGTCCCTAACCTTCTAGCTAAACCATTGGCCACAGCCTATTAACTGGTATGCAATCACATATCTGGCTATTTCTATATACGAGGTACTGGAGGATGCATTAATTTGTTCAAGCAAAGAAACCACATCTACTAGAGCAGTTGCAACTGAAATTATCACATGGTTAAATTTTCAACAACCCACTGCCATTCTCCAAGGCTAATCTGTCTTCTGCATGGGCCAAATAGGCAAGTTGAATAGAGATATGGTGGGAATCACCACCCCTGCATCTTTCAAGTCTTTAGTGATGGCACTCATCTCTGAAATACTTTCAGGAATATAGTATTGCTTTTAGTTTATTGTTTTCCTAGATAGAGATGGTCCTAGTGGCTTCACTTGGTCTTTCCATTTTAATAGTCCTCATTCTACAGATCCAAGAACCAATATGGGGATTTTTTCCAGTTGTCCAATATGTCATAATTGCTCATTTTGCTCAGAGTAAAAGCAAATATTTTTATAATTCCTAGCAGGATTCCACATGATTTACCCCAATTTCTGTTATCACATAGAGTGACATCACTTCATGGGTCAGCTAGTTACTACCGCTAAACAAACCACTTCACTTTTTTTTTTTTTACATCACAATATTGAATTTTTTACAATACGAACAAAAAATACAGAAATGCAATATATGAATACAGCTAAAAGCAGAACGGTGACTTTTTTTCTTTCTTTTCAAGAGGCCATGATTACATCTCTAGTAAAATAAAGAGACAGCACGTAGGTAGAAATAGGTTGGCTGTTAGCACCACAGTTTTGCCTGGAAATGATCTATAAATGCATTTTCCCCCTGCTACTTACCATAAGTGTAAAAAGGAATTAAAGAACAGTTTCCTTGTTGGTTCCTACCATAAGAAAGATGCTATATTCTATTTTAGCACAGCTAATAAATAGAAAATACCTAAATTAAATGTTTAGACAAAAATGAGGCAGGAATGAGATTCTGGCTAAAGAGGACACTAAATGAGGATAATATATATTTAAAGAATCCCAAACAACCAAAAACAAAAAGCTGCTATAAAAAAAAGCTTTAGGTGTGTTATACATATAGGTTCTCTTTTCCATGTGTATTTTAAAGACAATGCACGGAGAACTTGCACAGTGTTCATTGTCAGTGTTCACAGGTCTAGGATGGCCTCAGGCAAATACCTCATTTCAGCTCCTTGTGGTCTTCCATTCTCCCTAGGCTAGCCTGGGCTTTTTCCATGACCATAGTGACAGGTTTCCAAGAGAAAGCGAAAAGCATTCTACTAGCTCCCTTGAATCAAGTTTGCTGCCATCCCACAGCCCAAAGCAAGTCACATGGTCAAACCCAGAGTCTCTATTGAGGAACACCATAAAAGGGTATGGAGATAGAAAGACATAAAATATTGGAGCCATTAATGAAATCAATCATTCACACTTTTAACTTTTTACTACTCTTCCTTGTGCTCACACAACCCCAACCAGAGTGATTTTCTTGCAGTTCTATTAACACAATAGGCCCATTCCTGCATTAGGATCTTAACTTAGCCATTCCTGCTGCTAGAAAAGCTCTTTCCCTAATATTGGCTCAGCTAACTCCTTTGCTTCTTTCAAGTTCTTGTTCTAACCTCTTTTCAATGAGCCCTACTTCCCCTACCCACTCCCCAACTTAATAAAGCAATCCACCACAATCCCCCTACTTGTTCTTTTTTTTCTTTTTCTTTTTCCATAACATGTATGAACTTCTAACATCATGTTACATATCCATGGTTTTTTTTTTCTTATATATCATGGGGTTTCTTTGTTTCTTGTATATCTCTTTCTTTAGTAAAAGATAAGCTGTGACCTTTGCCTTTTTTTTTTTTTTTTTTTTTACTTTTTAGGGAGAGAGGAAGGGAGGGAGGAAAAGAAGAGAGGGAGAGAAATAGCAGTGTGCACATCAATTTTCTGCCTCTCACACACCCCCAACCAGGGACCTGGCCTGCAACCCAGGCATGTGCCATGACTGGGGACTGAACTGGTGACTCTTCGGTTCACAGGCCAGGGTTCAATCCACTGAGGCACATCAACCAGGGCTGATCTTTGCCTGTTTTGTTTAATGATGCATCCTAAGATACTTGTTAAGTGAATTTAATTTAACATACTTGTTAAATAAGTTACACAATCAGGTTTCTGCTTCTGTAACTACATAAGAAATATAAACTTTGTGAACATCATAAAGGGCACAACAATCAGAAAGTGAATACAGAATATACTATAATAAATATAAGCTTTCTACAGAAACTTCAAAATCTTTCAAAACAAGTAGCCTCAGTATTGAAGCAAATCACAACAGGTGTAAGGCTAGGAGGTGGAAGCCAAAAAATATCATTTTACCCAACCTCCTTATTCTACTAATAATACTCTGGTTTCTCTTCAGATAGTATAAATCTTTTGCCTTTTACTTATTCTACTAATGAAGACAATTAAGTCCAAGGAAGTTCAGTGTATTCAAGAATGTTGAAAGGTCACTTAGTGGCAAAACTAGGATTAGAACCAAATCTAATTACCAACACTATATTCTTTCTATTTTCTCAAATCGACAAAATTACTGCTCAAACAGAATTTGTAACCAAGTAAAAGTGTGAAAGAAGAATTTTTCAACATTATTGAGTATTTTAAAATGTGGGACTTTGAAAATTAAGCTTGCAGCTTCTAATTTTACAAAATTGAAATCCAATAATCCAGTCTACTATTTGTTTCTCAAAAAGAGCATAGATGACTGTGGCTTAGCTTCTCTGGATGTAAAACTGGTATAGAGGAGAGGAATGCCATACTAAATCTCAATTTACAATCTTACTGAGCTCAATTATTGGCCTCTGCCAGTCCATGGGAATTTCATTTTCAGAACTGAAATGAGCATAGTAAAAGCTACTACAGAGTAAGGGAAAGATTGTATCAACTAATGATGTGAAGGAAGCAGAAGTCACCACTATAAGGGAATAGCTCTTTAGTCTCTTTTGCTATTGAATAGTTTAAAAAACAAACAAAACAAAACAAAAAACACCCCTTTTTCTATTTAAATAGCCAGGAAATAATTTAGCTAGGAGAAAAGCAGCTAATAATTGTAGTTATGCTTCTACAGACTGAATTTTGCCAATGGACTGTAATTCTCCCACAGAGTTTTATAGAATGAGAATATGGGAATCTGGGTCAGTGTTTTATATTACTAGCCTCTCCTAAAAACAACGTATTGTAATAGCCCCTCTTTGCTGAAACTTAAAAATAGGAAATTAACAGTTTTGTAGAAAGGTTTGTAATTTTATTTTCCACGCATTTTGTTCTTTTGGTTTTGTGATTCTTTCCCCACTTCCATGTTAAGACTAATTGAGATGCATTTATATCTAATGAAGGCTGAGTGAATCTTCCTTGGTGAAAGGTTTATACCTCTATTGCTAATACAGTGATACCTGATCAGATCACTGGGGAGGAGTAGGAAGAGGCAACATTAATTAACGCTACATCCTCAGGGCCATGGTGTTTCTTCATGGTAAAATTGGACAGAAACATATAGAAAAGACATGACAAGGAATCATCGAGAAGGCAGCCAGCCATATTGTTGGAATTGCAGTAAAGTACTTTACAAAGGAAAACTTTTCTTTATATATTTATAGGTCACAGACAAGATATATGTGCTTCTAGCACAAGATCTGAAGTCTTAGAACAAAGAGGATCCCAAAGAATAGTTAGATTTCAAATGATAACTTTTAAATTTTGTTGGAACTCTCAAATCAGATGGATTGTCTTGTAAAAGTAATATTTTCTTTCTCTGATTAATTTGGTCATGCTGTAACTATGTTTCAAGTATGCCCTTAGTTAATACACCTTCAAGTAGCCAGTACTCCTCTTGTTACACTGCAAGCCATGTTAAGTTTTGTCATATTATACTATAAAGTATCATGAAGAATATATAATGAAAAAAATGTGGAAATTCACAGTGCTATTTCAAATATTTTCCCAATCCTCTGATGTGGTAGCTTACAAAAATGGCCACAATTCTCTACCTGTTTCTGTGTCCAGGGCCTTGGCAATGTGGCTTACAGCATCTATTTCCCCATTTCTTAAATCTGAGCTGACTCTGTCACTTTGGCCAATATGATGCAGAGTAAATCATGTTGTGCCTGTTCTGAATCTGGGCCTCAGAGGTTTCCTTGGTCTCCTCATTGTCTTTGAACTCTATGAGTAGGGTAGCCTTTTGACAGATTAGATACATATGGTATGGTCATTTGTATCATTCCTGCCAAACTTATACCAACTGGCACATATCTGAGGAAGTTCATCCTAGATTAGTGAGTACCCTATCCACCTGTAGAAGCATAAGTCATCCTAATGAAGATCAGCTAATTAATTACCCACTTTACCCACAGAACTGTGGATCAAAACAAAAACAAAAAAATAAAGGTTATTGTTTTAAACCACTAAATGTTGGGTGGTTTATGATGTAGCAATAATTAATTGATATGCCTTAGAATATGATTTATAGAGTTCTTTTGATTTTATCATTCCATGGCTGGATAATATTAAGACTGTCTAAAGTCTTACACTTGGAAGAGACCATAGCTAATGGTAGAGACTGTCCCTATACGCCATTGCTTTGATTCACTGTAACTTTGGGAAGCCTCTGCCTCATAAATATTATTTTCACATACACAAGATAGAAAAGAAAGAGTAGAAAAAGGTCCCTTGTACCACTGCTTTCCAGCTATAATATCATTGGCCATTAGGGTCACCCATATGAGTACTACCATCTAACCCGATTTGGGGTCATGAACCCTGAGGGTAGTACTTAGGTCTTCCCTGTTTTAACACACAGTAGTGGCTCAGATACAATTACATGAACTTTAACTGAATTCATTTGAACTCCTATATTGTAAGGGAAGGCACACTACTTTCTTCATCCAGCAGTTGATTCAGGTTTCACACACACTACACAGCTTTCTGAAAAGTATTGAAATACTCAGGACTGCCTGGAGATTTGGTCAGAATTTTTGTACAAAAGCCATCTGTTGTCATGGAACATTCAATCTAAATTTAAGAAAATATCTAGGATCCAAGAGAATTACATCTGCAGGTACAGTGAATAGACCCAAATGAACTTGTGGGGGTCCTGGGAGGGTCTAAACTGAAGAAGAAACCTCCCAGACAACATCTGATTTCTTAAGCCCTAAATGCATGAATTAAAATTCTTCAGGTACAGGCTGTGATCTGAGCACTGTTTACTCCCCAGGCCTTATTTCATGAACTGAATATCCAGACTTCCACGTGAGAGCTACTTCAAATGCAGAGGTATACTATAATAATCAGTATATCTTTTCAAGAAGTTGCCCTAAGATCCCCCTGGGGACCACTGCTTACCTCATCATTCATCACTCCATACCCTTCTATGATCCTGAGCACTTCCTTCTGTTTCATGCTTCTGCGCCTTATGAATTTTTTTCTTCCTGATTGAATTATACTTCTCTTTGTATATTATCCAAGTGACCACCTTTTCAACCTTTAAATGCAACTCAAGTACTTCTTCTACAAAATTCTTCTTAACTGCATCCCTCCACCGTATTCTCTAAGTAGATTTCTCTATTTTATCACTATTGTGTGTGCGTGTGTGCATGTGCACATGTGCAATATTTTATTGTTGCCTTTATGGGGCAGTTTTGTCAGATTTTTGTGACTAGATTTTCACCTCTTTAAAGGAAGTAACCTTTATTCATCAATTTTTATGCCACATTTCCAGCTTAGTGATGTCCATATACTGATATTCAGTGCATACCTACTAAATGTATAAATAAATATTATATTGTCTAACACTTGCTTTTTAGAAGAAAGGTTTAAAATCATTCTGAACGTATGATTGTTCAAGTTTGATGGGTTTAAATGCATATTATTTCATTATTATTTGTTGTTTAATTATCTCCATAGTGGAAGGACAAACTCTCATGAGTAGTAATACTTTACAGAGCCTAAGGGAAGTACATTTTCCCTTTAGTCCGAGTTTTGTGTCATAAGTGAGCAATAAAACAGAAGGTCAGTTGCATCGCTAACTCGTGCTTTATTCACTTGGGACTTTTATTAATGGAGTGAAATTCTCTATATAAGAAACCGTGAGCAACATGCAACCAATGCGTATAATTGTCAGTGCATCTAAAACTAATAAGTAGGCATAAATAATACTTTCTACGTCATTTAGATAGGAAAATAATTTATTTAAAAGGAAAACTGAATCAGAAAAAATATATACCATAAAGCTTAGTCAGAAAGTAAGTAAGTCACTGTGACAAGATTTAAATTCTATTCATTTGTTTTTTAAATGTAAAAGACTAAGGTCAATAATATATAACTCTGCTTTTTCAGGGATTGTAAATCATAATCAGAAAAAAATAGAGTAAGCATTTTGACCACTAAGAAAATAGCAAGCAACACTCATAGAAAAGATATATGTAGCCATCATGATATAAATAATATATTTTAACTTGAAAATCAATGTGCAATGAATTGAGCTGACTTGGTGGCATTAATATTTCAGGATATCTCAAAACCTGTCATGAATATGATCCATGTAATAAGAGCCAATTCATTCTTACTTGTTGACAAATTTGAGGAATGTGCCAGTAACTTAAATAGAGAATAAAGAAAATGACCTAGATGTTTTAGGAATAAAAACATGTCCATGAGAAAAAAGAAAAAATATTTGTCTCTGAATTATTTAGGCTGGCTTTCAGCATTGGTCAGATTTCCTGAGTACCTTCTCATCTCCTACTACATTTATATTAATACATACATCAATATATAGGATTGGACAAAAGGAAGCACTGGAGGTGGAATGGAGGATAGGATGACGGGAAAAGCCATGTTATTCCTTTCTCCTTCTCCCAGCTTGCACAGACAGGATATTCTGTAACATCTACACTATCTTATGTCTACTTTTGGATCCATTTATTCTGATGGATCACTGGATGTGAACTACCAATGAGAGCTTAAAATTTTTTTTTAATTCACTAGGATCAAATGAAAAACAAATGGTCTCTCCTGCTGCCAACTGAGCATGTCCCACTATTCTTTAAGCTGATTATAATTCTATGTGCATTTAACTTTCCTGTTACAAATTTCAGTGTATAAAACAAGTTTACTGCCCTGGCTGCTGTGGCTCAGTGGATTGAGTGTCGGCCTGTGAGCCAAGTGTCACTGGTTCGATTCCCAGTCAGGGCACATGACTAGGTTGCATGTCAGGTCCCCAGTTGGGGGCGTGAGTGAGAGGCAACCACACAGTGATGTTTCTCTCCCTCTCTTTCTCCTTTCCCCTCTCTCTAAAAATAAATAAACAAACAAACAAACAAAACTAACAAAAATTAAAAATAAATAAATAAAACCAGTTTACTGTGCAATTCTAATGAGATGGGAGATATTCTCTTACAATTTCAGTATTTAGGAAATACAACTTTTATCTCTTTCTGAATTGATGTGAAAGAAACAAATACTCTACACTGTCACAGTAGTACACCCTTCAATTTTAAACATTGCAGTGCAAAACACGGTAATTATCATGCATGGAGAGGTAAATATTTTGAGGTTAAAAATAATAACATGTCAGAAATGATTACAATGAAAAAAATAGCATAATAATGATTTAGACTTTAATACCTCAGGTGAACTTAAGATACTGTAGGTAGATTCTTTAGGAGCCTTCATTAGTCATGGCTCCAGTAAGAAGATCTAGTAAGTACTGAGAAAGGTTAATTTTTATAGGGTTGATTATAACAAGCAATATGAGAAGTTCAGGAAAAGTTATTAGATAATTTCTGGCCACATACATAATAAATTGCATATAAATCATTATAATTGCATTTAAGCAAAAATTAATCATAATGTCTGCTATGCCATTTTATTTTATTTTATTTTTTCAGATTTAATGTGTTTTACTGATTAAAATATTACATTTGTGCCAATTTCCCTTCCCTCTGCTCCCCTCCACCCGGTGGCCCCCCCTCCCTCCAGTTATCCCCCCTTTTTAGATTATGTCCATTAGTTGTGCATACAGTTCCTCCCAACCTCTCTCCGTCTATTCCATTCCCTCCTACCTTGATCCCCAATTCCTATATCATCTCCCTCCCTTTCCCCATTCCCCCTCCCTGTTGACCTCCCCCCAATATGCTTCCCGTACCCACAGTTCCTTTTCCATTCTCGTTGCCTATTTAGTTTGCCTTTGTTTCATCTCCCTAGCTTCTGTTTTTTAAACCAGTCCCTTTAACATCTCATATAACAGTGGTTTGGATCTAATGAACTCTTTCAGTTTTATTTTGTCCTGGAAACACTTTCTCTGTCCTTCTATTCTGAATGACAATTTCGCTGGATAGAGTATTCGTGGTTGTAGGTTTTGGATTTTCATTACTTTGAATATTTCTTGCCAGTCCCTTCTTGCCTGTAGGGTTTCCCTTGAGAAGTCAGCTGATAGTCTAATTGGGACCCCTTTGTACATAATTCTTTTCTTCTCTCTTGCTGCTTTTAAGATTCTCTCTTTATCTTTAATTTTTGACATTTTGATTATAATGTGTCTTGGAGTGGTTCTCCCTGGGTCCAGTCTCTTGGGAACTCTCCTTGCTTCCTGGACCTGCAAGTCTATTCCCTTCCCCAAGTCTGGGAAGTTCTCCTTTATTATATTTTCACTCAATTTTTCAAGTTCTAGTTCATCTTCCTCATTCTCTGGCAAACCAATGATTCTTATGTTGGGCCTTTTATAGCTGTCCCAGAGGTTTCTGATCCTCTCATTGTTGCTTCCCATTTCCTCTCGCTGCATTGGTTGACTGCTTGTTCCTTCTCCATATTCCAGTTTGTTGAAATGAACTCTGGATTTTTTTTCCTCACCATCTGTCTCGTATGCGGTTTTGTTCCTTTCGTTATGAAAGTTTTTCGCTTCTTTCTTATCTTTTTCCTGCTCTTTTGTGAATTCTGTAAGCCACCTGATAACAATGGCCCAGAACTGAGCCTCTGACAGGTTTCTTATCTGTTCATCTGTCAGGTTCTCTATCTGCTGCCTGGTGAGCTGTGCTACCGGGATTTCTATAGTTGTCTGCCTCATTTTGACAGATGCGTTTTGTTTTCTTGGGCTGGCTGTCGGGGGCAGTGCCTGTGTACGCGTCACAAGTCAGCGACCGGCGCCTGTCTGCGACCTATTTCGCAGCCCTGTGGTGCTTTCTTTCTTTGGGGGCGGGGGTCCAAGATGGATTCACACAGTTATTCAGCTAGGAGACCGGGATCCGTCATCCCGCCCCCCTGGGCCTCACTGTTCAAGGCGATGCGGTGGCCGCTCTCCCCAGCGCTGGGGTCGCGCACTGCCAGGGGCTTGACTGCCGCTGGGATTTTTCGCCGCCCCGCCGCTCCGCAAACAGCTTTGCCCTCTTTAACTCTTACCTGCCCAAATGGCACCGCTGGTTTATAACTTCATATGTTGGGCTTCCGTGTAGTTTTATTTTCTGGAATTTCTAGTTATCCTTTGTTTTGAAGTAGTTGTATTCCTCTCTAGTTGTAGAGGGAGACCTAGCGTGTCCGTCTAAGCCTCCATCTTGGCCGGAAGTCTGCTATGCCATTTTAAAGAAGAGCATTTCTTATTTAACTTCTAACAGTCCACAAACTCTTGAATTTTGCCTTTTAAATGTGGGGAACTGGTCCTTGTGGTGTTGGCAATTGTAGCCCAAGCCATGAGCTAGGCTGCACCCCCACCCCACCCCTGCCCTCGGGAAGCCTCTAAGTCTCAACAGAAAACTAGAAGGTGGGGAAGACAGGACTGAAGGTCACTCAGAGGGTTTCCATGGGAATTGGATTTAAAGAAAGCTTATTATGCTTTGGAGCTTGCTCTGCTTTTCTTATCTCTTAGTTAACTATAAACACCCTCTAGTAAGGAATGTATGAAACTTTGTACCTAGTGCCAGTGTGGCATCAAGATGTTTGATAGACCCTGACACAGACTGGTCGCCGTGCCCTCTATATTGATACTTGTAATCTGTAACTGTCAACTGTAATCCTGGTGCCTAAATGCTATCGATGATTTAAGAATTTTGACCTTGTATCTCCCATGCATACCCTTCAATAAAAAACATGAGGAATGGAGGTCTTGTGCTTTCTCCACTATAGGGAACAGCTGTCTCCTTTTTGCCCCCAGACAAAATACAGTGAACTGGACAAATTTGTTCCACCATAATCATGAAGTCTCTGCTGGACAGAAAAGTTTCCAACTGAGCCGGGACGTTGGAGGCAGCTCAGTCTCATTTAAATATATCCAAAAGAGACTCAACACCACTAAAATATTTTGTCATGTAATGATTTTTCCTTGAAAATTAGAACCATTTCAGCACCAAATTTTCATAACCACTATAAGTCCCCTTCTTTCTCAGGGTGCCACTTCTCCGAAGATGAAAATTGTACTCCAGTTCTGCTGACCATTAAATCTCCTGTGTTGACCCTAATCTGAAAAACAGAAATACTAGTAATTGTTAAAGAGGATCATTTCAAAATCATTGGCACTCAATACTTATCAGTAGATAAACAAGACAATTATTCATAATGTGTTGCCTTATGCCTATTGTGTATTTTATTTCTAGATTTGCACTTTCCTATATAGTAGATAGTAGGCCCATGTCTCTACTGAACACTTGAAATATGGAAAGTCAAATTCAAATGTACTCTAGGTATTAAATACACACCAGATTTCAAATACTTAGTACTGATTAAAAAATATTAAACAGCTTATCAGTAATTTTATATTGATTGATTTCAGGTTGAAATGACAATATTTTAGATATGTTAGGTTAAATAAAATAAAGTTATTTTCACCTATTTTTTAATGTAGCAACTATAAAATTTAAAAATACCTATGAGCCTCAAATTTGTGGTTCACATAATATTTTTATTGGGTGTCATTATTCTAGAAGAGATTCTTTAGAATCTCAGACTGGTACAGAGAGATCTGATTAAGATCGCTAGGGAGAAGCAGGAGAGGCTGTAGGAGGAGTTTGTCAAGGCAATGGTAAACATCTAGAACGGAATCGACTGAGAAGCTGACTGTCTCCAGAGCCAATGAAAATAAAAAAGAGGGCTGGCTCTTTGGCTCATGATCATTTCTGGCTCTTGAGCTGGCTCTCTCTCTCTCAGATTCTGACTCTGGCTCAGGCTCTCAGGCTCTTCTTCCTTAAGGATATCTGGATGATCATGCTGCAGCTGCCTGTGTTTCCCTGTGGATCGTGTTTTGTATGGGAAGGAACTCCTGGCACAATTTAGGATTGGGCTGGCCTGGCAGAAGATGTCGGGTTTAGTCTTTGGGTGTTCTAGAAGGAATAGGTGCTGAAACAGAAGCCTGCCAGTCTTCCAGAATTGGGTAGTTTTTGTATATTATGTTGTTTTAGTTTATAAATTAACTCTATAGAAACTAACGGGAAAAAGATATGAGAACCCAAGGGTTGAGTTTAGCCTTAGTTGATCGTCGTCGTCGTCGTCGTCGTCGTCGTCGTCGGCAGCCGTCCGTCTCGAGAGACGATGGTGTAGCTTCTTAAGAGTCTATCTGCACCGCCGAGAATGGCTGTGCAGTCCGACTCGGGAGTGACACGGTATCTGTCTCCTCCCGTGTTGAATCGACATCTTGCGATGACGCTGGAGTGTCCTCTCCAGTGGAGCTGAAGCTACAGAGCCTGGGCAGGGTGATATGGAGGCTCTGCTGTTGCCCATGCAGCAGACCCCCCCTCTCTTCGCAGCTGAAGGATCCAAGGGAAAGACTGAGTCAATACAGCTTGGCTTCAGGTGCGCCGCAGGAGTTGCCAGTGTTGACTACAACGTCAAACCACCTTAGGGACTCCGGCTCCGGATTTTCTGTCGGGGTTTACTCCCTTAGCCTTTCCCCTGAAGAGGTATGCCGCAAGGCAGCAGAGGTTTTTTGGAATCAGAGTTTTCCTTCTCTGATGTGCCCTGACTGGAAGATCGAACCAGCGACACTTAGCTCGCAGGCCGACGCTCAATCCACTGAGCCAAACCAGCCAGGGTAAGCCTTAGTTGATAGGCTTAAGTAATTAAAGCTGTGACTTGATGGGCTTAAGTAACTGCTTTTGAATGAAGACTCCTTTCCTTTATCACCAAACCTTTGCCTCTGGAATTTTGCCTAGAGCCACTAGTGGTTCTCAACCTTCCTAATGCCGTGACCCTTTAATACAGTTCCTCATGTTGTGGTGACCCCCAACCATAAAATTATTTTTGTTGCTAGTTTGTAACTGTAATTTTGCTACTGTTATGAATCATAATGTAAATATCTGATATACAGGATGTATTTTTTATTTTTACAAATTGAACATAATTAAAGCATAGTGATTAATCACAAAAACAATATGTATATAGTGTTTTCCGATGGTCTTAGGTGACCCCTGTGAAAGGGTAGTTCGACTCCCAAAGGGGTCGTGACCCACAGGTTGAGAACTGCTGGCCTAGAGGGTGGCAGGGGGCAGCCGGACACCTAACTTGCTGTTCGGTAACAAAACACCTAAAATCAAGTAACAGTTTCATACAGAGTGAGTACACTTTCCTATTAATCCTGTCCATGGCCTACAGGTTAAGAATTATTGCTCCAGAAAATTTACAATCTACTTTTGAATTAAATAAAAACCAAATACCATGCTTACATTATTTTGCTGTCCTAACTCAACACCTGAAATTTGCTTTTGTGAACTGGATTTGGGGGTAATTACACAGACATTGATTTCAGAATGATGTAAGAAATGTTCTAAGTTCTTTATTGTATTTACCAAGGGTGTTGTTAGGATGTTGCTTGTTGCATTATGAAACTCCAGAGACATGCCACATTTCCTATCACAGAAGCATTCCTGAAAAGATATGGGCAAATAATCTTTTAAATTTAACTATGTTTTCACTTGACAAGCTAATACATAAAAGTAACCTCTAATAAATTCTTTAGTAAATTAAATTATAAATTAATTACTTTGTTGTTCATTATTTGACCATGACCTTCATTTAATCTCTAGAAAAAAAAATTAGGATGATTCCCAAATATCTGAAATACAATATGCCATTTGAAAAAAAGATGAGTAATTAATTGATTACTCATCTAAAGTCCTTTCTGTTCAAGCCAGAATGCTGAAACAAAGTCCTCAGGTTTTACTGGTTTCTGTTTCTTCTTCTATATAAATAGCAGACTGTATTCAATGATTTTTGAAGTCCCCATTATCGCTAAATTTCTGTGACATTTTCTTATTGTTCCAGATGTTATTATATTGAATATCCTTAGCACAGAATATGTAATAGTTGCCACTGTTTGTGATTCAAGAATAAAATATACTCATGAGTACTGTTTCTCTATTGTAGTATAATAATTATGTAATCTTCTTTATTTTTTAAGAGTGATTGGTTTTAAATTTTATTTATTTTGAATATCAACACTTGCAAAATTTCTGTAGAGTTAGCAAGAGTTACTTAACGTTTAAAAGTGAGGAATTTGAAGCAATAAGTGATTGAAGTCTACTTTCTTTTGCTTCTATTTTTTCCCCCTCTCCCATTTATCAATTTTGAATCTTGTCAAGGAATTTATTTAAAATTAGAGAGATATAGAAGCATCTGACTTCTAGAATATTTGCTGCTTTCAAAAGAATAGTGAGTAAAATCATTTTTTTTAAGAGTAGACTGATCATTAGAAGATATATTTAAAAGCTTAAAAAATTATTTTATTTACTATTTTTAGAGAGAGAGGGGAAGGGAGGGAAAAAGAGGGACAGAGAAACATCAATGTGTGATTGCCTCTCACATGCCCCCAGCTCCCCAGCAACCCAGGCATGTGCCCTGACTGGGAATCAAACCAGCGAGCCTTTGGTTCCCAGGCCGTTGCTTAATCCACTGAACCACACCAGCCAGGGCTAAAAGCTTTCTAAAGATGCTCTATTTGGAAAAAAATACACTACATTTAGCAGTATCTTTTGTTTATCTTAAAGCATGAAGCATTTACGTAGAGTCTCATTGCCTTAATTGATATTTGTAGTAAATTCTGAAATTGCCAGTGGTAGTAGTGGTGATGACAGTGGTGGTGATCGTAATTCCTCTAGTTTCAGAAATCCCTCAAGGTTGATCTGGCTATGGTGAGACTGTCTCTGATTGTCTTGTGGACTATGGATTTCAGCATGGATCTGCATGCAGGGTGCAGGGGCAATGACTGCTGTTTTAAATAGGGAAACATGCCTGTGAATACTTCTCACAGCCAGTGATGAAACAGGAGTACACTTTTTTTACATTTGAGATTTTAAAAGATAAATTATTCTTAAAGTCTGGTTGGTATTTATTTTTACGGTTCTTTGTTTGTTGGTTTTGTTTTGTTTGTTGTTCATTGGGGACAGTGAGTTTAGCATAAGGAGCTTTTCAAGAATATTTGAGCGTCAGCCTACGAACCGAGTGTCGCTGGTTGGATTCCCAGTCAGGGCACATGACTAGGTTGCATATCAGGTCCCCAGATGGGGGTGCGAGTGAGAGGCAACCACACAGTGATGTTTCTCTCCCTCTCCTTCTCCTTTCCCCACTCTCTAAAAATAAATAAAAACAAAAAAACAAATACATTAATTAATTTAAAAAAAAAGAATATTTGAGAGTCTATGGTTGCAGTTGAAAATGGTCTGATTATTAACGACAGGGGAGGAGCTATTACAAGTCCAGAATCAAGGACTCGTTGGCTAAGTGGAAGCATCAGTTGTGGTGTGCCATGAAGGGCAATCATAAAGCTCTTAAACTCTAACTGCTTTCCAGAGTTTTAGCAAAAAATGTCATTTTAAATGTGATTAATATTAGCAATGGATTTCAGCCTGTTCTCTAACCTGAAAGGACCTTCCAATACCCGACGAGAGTTAGGCAAAATATGTGGTATTTTTCCACAATTAATAGACCAGTAAAATTGCATTGCCCTTGTGATTAAAGAGAAAGAGCAACATTTTCTTGCTTTCAGACCTGAACAGGAAATAGAGAAACGCCAGTCTGTGGTTTCACTCGGCATTCCAGGGCGTTGAATGTGACCTCATTTGCATGTTCGAGAAACCGAGTCACACTGCTTTCATTAATAGTAACTGGCAAACAATATGGTGAATGATCTGGGGATTCAATGTAGTTTTGCATCAATTATTGCATAAATCATACAGCTGTTACATACTGCTTTTCTTCCAGGGAACAAAGTAAAAATTAGCTGGGGAAAGGGGTGCAGGGAGAAACAACATCGTGTAACAATGTTTTCCCCTGATGTCTTCTGAAATATATTTGTTTCAATAGCTCTTGAAACCACAACAGCATGATTTTCTTCTGAGTAATACCAAAGATAGTGATCTAAAAACAAAACAAAACAAAACAAAACAAAACAAAAAACAGTTTCAAAATGTGATTCCCTGATCCTTCCTTCCTCCCAACACCATAATACCTTTGTTAGCTACAACCCCCTGGTTTGGGGCAGAAAAGAACTGAAATATGTCAACAAGAAAGAACAATTCTGGTTGTAACTAATAGATTGTTTTGCAGTAGAATGTAATTATTTCTTCCTGAGTCTGCCCATTCTGAAGCTAATCCCTGTGACTGCAGTGGATTGAAGTGGGAAGAAGTGCAGTATATGGAAATGGCAAAGATCCTGTATATTATGCCTTTAGGAAACGCTCAGGTATTCTTTCTTCCAATGAGTTCTCTTCCCAACGTTGAGTCTGAATTTTATAAGAATTTTTCCCGTTTGGGAGAGTTAGCAAAATAATGAGTGCAATAGATTTTATTGGTATTTATTCATGGTTGTTTATATCAAAAATAAAAATCATGCTTTAAAAATACACCTATGTTATAATGAAATTGATGATTGTCAGCAGCAACAGTTGACTGTTAAAATATTTAGCAATAATTTGAGGAATATGTATGTCACCATGGCGGTGGCTTTATTTTCACTGTGCTTAAAGATCTTCGTCTATGATTTTACTCTTTAGAAAGACTTTGCAGGTAAATATAAGGTAGTATTAATTTGGATTTCAAGTGCCCATTTAATGATCTTAGGTTTTCAAAGTAAATAAACATCGTAAATATACATTAACTAGCATGGACTATTTTAGCATGTCATCTAGATATTCCATTACAATATTTCTTATACTAATTTGTGACAATAAATGTGCATGCAAGTAGCAAAGGAGACATGAGAGTACAATTACGTGATATTGTATCAAATTCTGTGCTAAGAATCATTTAATTAAGGGAAAAATGGGATCAATATCTATGAAAAATAATTACTTGTTCTTAATCTAAGGCCACACCTAGAACAGAGGAAACATTGGAGCATTTGGAACACTACTGATACAATTTATATAATGTTTCCCATTATCTTTTAAACTGGGGATTTTTACATTTATGTGATCACAAAATCCGAGTAATGATTCAAAATTAAATTTTGAAAACCTAAAAGAACAAAAAGAATATGTATCAGTTAAAAAACAAACTCTTAGAATTATATGTAGAAGCAATAGATTATGTTAAACTTCTAGTAATATGATCAGTTTTTCAATAAATTAAAAGAAAAAACTTCCATAAAACAATTACTAAAGTTAGCATACAAGTTTGATCAAAAATCATGTTTTATTTTTATGGGAGAATCATTGTTTTAATACATTGCATAAGCAATTATATAGACACAATATACATTATACAAAAATAATGATTTCCTTTTCATACCATCCAGACATATCCACCACTGGCCTCTGTCAGTTTACTGTGTGTTTGTTGCCAATGGACTGTTGTTACATTGTTGTTTTCTTGCTATACTCCCTTTATTTTGGAATCTATACTCATTCTTTTGATTAGATAAGCCAAGATTTTAGCTTTCTATTATCATGCAAAATTACCCATTAAAACTTTAACTTAAAAAGAATAACTTATTTATTTGTTTGTTTATTTACTTTTAGAGAGAAAGGGAAGGAGAAAGAGAGGGAGAGGAACATTACTGTGCGGTTGCCTTTCACTTGCACCCCCAACTGGGGACCTGATGTGCAACCTCGTCATGTATCCTGACTGGGAATTGAACCAGTGACTCTTGGCTTGCAGGCCGACACTCACAGCAGCCAGGGCCAAAACTTTAGGTTTTTGAACCCTTATAGCAATTGAGGTTTATTGTATTAATTGCCACCTTTGTCATTATTAGATTTTCTTGTTACATTCTGTTTGGATCACACTCCCCCACCCTACCCCGCAATAATTTATCATCATTTTGTTAGCCTGCAATCAATTATTGAGTTAGAGCAGAAGTATCTTCCTCATACACTGTTTCAATGTATCATTTTCCAACTCAAAAACTACTTCTTTCCGCCTAGTGTTTAATTTAAGTGTTGTTAGATAATTTTTTTAACAGTTTAATATGGTCATTACATTGATTTTTTAAAATTGAACACATCTTTCTCTTTTGTAATGAATCTCATTTAATTTGGGTTTATCGTTTTTCTTATGGATTGTTGGATATTTTTTGCTGACAATTCCTAAGGATCTTTGCCTCTATATTCCTAATTGATATCATCTTTGATTGATTTTCTTTTAATGTCCTAGGGTTTTTGTTGTTGTTGTTGTTGTTATTGTTGTTGTTGTTGTTGTTGTTGTTTTTGCCTTACATAACAAGTTGGGATGTATTATTTCCCCTTAGATTTTCAGAAAGAGTTTATTAGTATTCTTTCTTCTTTAAATGTTGATAGAATACACAGGTGAAGATATCTGGTGCTAAAGCTTTATTTCAGGGAATATTATTCATTAGTTATGATAACTTACCTATTTTATATATATTGATAAATTAATTGGCATAAAATTTTTCATAATATTTTTTATCCTCAATGTCTTTAAGATTTGTCTCATATTATTTTTGAGTGGCAAATTGTATATTTTTTGATTAATCTATCTAGAGATTTATCAATATAATTGTTTTCAGAGAGCCAATGTTTGATTTATTTCTTTTCTTTTTTTTGCCTTTTTAAAATTGTTGTTCTATTACAGTTGTTCCATTTTTCCCCTATTGCTCTCCCCTGCCCTACCCACCCCATCTTTTCTCCCACGGTTAATCCCCACCCTGTTGTCCATGTCCATGGGTCATTTATACATGTTTCTTGACTAAACCCTTTCCCTTCTTTCCCACCTTGTGCTCCCCCCGACTTCTGGTCCCTGTCAATCTGTTCCTTGTTTCCATGCCTCTGGTTCTATCTTGTTCATCCGTTTGTTTTGTTCATTAGGTTCCTTTTATAGGTGAGATCATATTGTCTTTGTCTTTCTCTGTAATTTGTTTACAATTTTATTCATTTTCTCTGTAATCTTTGTTTTATAAATTTCTTCTACTTCCTTTGAGTTTAATTTGCTTTTTCTTTTTTTTTTTAACCAGCCTATTAAGATAAAAGCTTAGGTCATAGATTTGAAAACTTTATTCTTTCTTAATACTGAAATTGAAATTACAATTTTTTGCTGAGTGTTGCTTTTGTGGCATTTTACTGTTATTGATATGTTTTATTTATATTATCAATCAATTAAAAATATTTTCTAATTTCCCTTGTGATTGTTTCTTTGATATATACCAATACACATACCAGCTTAAAACTTATTTAGCATTCCCTTAAGTCATATTTCACCATTTATTTTCCATAGATGGTCAGACACAAATGCCTTCTAAAATTAGCAAGAAGGTTTTTTTTCTCTTAATATTTCCTTGTGTTCTAGACAGATTTTTTGTTGCCTTAAAATCACATATAATTTCCCATCCACTGAAGAATCAACCACAGACTTCTCAATAATTCTGCTTTATGTACACCATTAAGTAGTAACCAGCCCTGAAGTACTTTGACTTTCCTACTGATCTGGGATCACCACAAAAACCTTATGAACAAAACATTGGAAGGATTACTATGGTTAATGAAATCTTCCAGAAATTCTGAGAAATAATTCTCTTGAGGGAGTTAGAGCCCAAAAGAGGAAGTATTACATTTCTTTAGCATTGAGTATCACAGAGAAGTATCCAATTAAGCCATTTTTAGATTTCGCGAGGCATGTAGTTTTATGCATTTTTTTACTTTACATTATTCCACCCCATCTTTCTTTTTTAACACTTGTCTCACCACTTTAAAATTATTATTGTTTTTTTTGTCATATTCATATTGTAGGTACCTTGAATCACTAATCATTCTCGTAACCTTGGAATCTGTTCTAGAACAAGATAATTATATAAATAAATACATTTACTTAGCCTATCTCAGCTTCAGTCACCTTCCCTTGATAAGAGAGAAAATTTCTATTTCATGAGACTTTTATGAAGATTAAATGAGAAAACATATGTAAAACACCTAGCAACATGTTTAGGCCATAGTAACTATTTAATACATAATAACTTTCCCCCCTGCCCCATTTAAGTGGTTGGATGAGCTCTATTAACAACATTTCTGTTCTTCATATTGGTAGACTAAATGATGCCAGGTCAACTTCTAACACCGAACGTCTATGATTTCAAACTAGTTTTACTTATTTAACTTTTTTCCCCCAAGCCCTTAAAACACAATGACATTTTTTCTTTCTAACAAGTTCACTTTACTCAGAAGTCCCTGAGCAAAATCCCTTCGGGGAGCTGATTTTTAAAAATAAATTTACAAATTCTATGTTTTATTCTTTTGCTGCCATTCTCAAACCTGTCAAACACATCTGTTTTGCTTTTGCCTCAGTTGGATCTCTGCAGGAGTCGACTTCTTGATGTGATTATCGCAGCAATCCCAGTTTTAGTTTCTACAGTACATTGGCAGCTACCTCCTGAGGTGCTTTAAGATGTTTTACAGATTTTTCCATTAGTGATTTTTGAGAGGCTACTTTTGGGGTGTGGCAGTGGTGGTAGGATTTCTGAATTAAATCTTTCTAATCTCTATGTTTACTCTTATACTTAAATGAATGATTTATGTTCTGTGGCTTCTGTGTGAAGGAAGGTGCAAACTTGCATCTCCCTCCAAGAAGGACTCTGAGCTAGTCTAACTCTTGAAACTTTAGCTAGCTTATGCTACCCCGTGCTCTACTACATTAGCGAATGTGTTGTGACTGTAGGTGCCTTGTTAGACAATGATGAGATGACATATTTCTTTTACGTCTAAGAATTCCACAAGGGAAGTTCTTCTTTTTCCATCAAGACATTTTTCTTCAGAAACCAAGAATTCCTGATTCACAATTGTTTTATCACCTACAAGATTCACCTACTCTATCATCCATGATTTTAGATGACACATGGTATCTCCCACTTCATAACAGCTTTACCCATTTTGTCCTGTACCACTCTAATGTCATTCAAAGTTGTAGTCATTCATTGTGATAATCCTACTGAATTATAAATTTCATATAGCCTGTGATTTTCTCTTTGAACCCATCTTTTCTTTAGAATCAACAAACCTACAAATCTGTCTTCTGTATTCTTTATGTATACTGCACATACTTCTGATGTTTTTATCACTCCGATCTACTGTTTATGTTTAACTTCTGCCACAGTTAAGATACTCATCATGCCATAATTGGATGTGTTTTACTCCTTCCTACGTCTTTTCCCATGTTTCCTATCTTTTCCCTTCTGTAATCCATTCTCCACACTGTCACCAACATTTCTTTTAATGTGATTACAATTGATTACATTATTCCCCTTTTAAATATCTTTAAGTAAAAGATCTGATTCTTTATGTGCCATAATGGGTTACTTGCAATCTGGCTCTTACCTATTTTGTGAACTCTATCTTCTGCCACTTAAAAAAAAAAAGTACCTATAGTCCAGTCATTCTTCAAAAATTATAATGCTATTTCAGATTCTGTGACTTCACATATTTTGCAAACTGTCTCTGGAGTGCCATTATTAGTAATATCTGATTTTACCTTTAAGGTCAGTACTAATTGTCAGGTAGCCTTGCTCTGAGAAATCACCTGGAGAACAGTCTAGGATTTTACACCAGGTTTATTGAAGGAAGGGAGAGAAAGGGGTTAGAGGTAAGAGGAAATTCCCAGACCAACTAGAGGGGTTTACTATTTTTCTATAGATTTATCTATCCAAGCACATGGCCTCTAGGATTTAAGTCTAGTTCTCTTCCACTGATGCCTGTATCCTTATGGACAACATAATTTTGTAGTGAAATAGCTATGTTGCCAGGATTCTTCTTAAGTAATTAACATGGAATGTATAAAGTGTTCAAGAAAGGTGTAGGTTTACTCCTCTAGGAACATGTTTGAGTTGGCCAAGAATCAGAATATTCAAACAATCTGCTACTTAGAGGACTTTGCCCTGCATGATAGGGTAAGCCTGTAAAGACTGGAGAGAAAAATGGAAGTAACAGAAGTACTGCTTGCTTAACGGGTGTGGAGAAAAGAAGAAAGAAAAGAAAAGAGAAATGTAGTACCCATTTGTGGTGCTCTGATTTGGGTCTCAAAATTGGTAGTCTCTAGTTACGGTTCCTTGGGAAAATCATTTAATTTCTTCTGTTCTTATCAGTAAAACTAAGACATTAATACCCAATTTACCAGGTAGTTAAAATTATTAAACCACATTATGAGAATAAAAGAATTCTGCTAATTTTAACATACTATACAAATATATTTTTTCCCATAATTTTGACCACAGTGAGGTCGTGCTTTATTTACTGAGTTGAAAAAGACACATAATAAATGATAATGCTTAGAAAGTAAAAATACTTAGAGCCCTCTTATTTTAGATACTTTTGTATTTATCTGTATACCAACACAATTTTATTCATAATCCTAAAATGGAATGAATGAAGGCTTAAGCTTTCCCTCTAGTTTAGAAATTACTTTAATTTCTCTTTGGTTTCATGCTTTCCCACAGGCAGTTTAGAATGTCACATACACTTAGAGTAGACACGTTGTACAGTGAAATTGTGCAAAACGTTCATGACAATCCTCATCTGAGACATAAACACTTTGTGTTTCCTGCTTGTGTTTTCAATAAGGCCATATTATTTCAAGCAAAATTCTCAGAATATGACTAAACACATGCTCTGGAAAACAACATATAATAGAGTCATTTCCTTTTGTTGCATGAAAGAGGAAAAAAAATGCATCCCGAGAGTTTCTTCATTAACTGACAGTTTGGGTGATAGAGCTAATTATCATTGAACTCATATCTACTGATTCTTATGCTTTGTCCCAAGCTCTCTTTGCTACTAGATCTTCCTGCCATTTTTTTTTTTTTCATTTAAGGTGTCCATATCTACTCTCTTTCCAAAATGATTTCTTTTTTCACTCTTCCTCTCAATTTCTTATTTTTCTTGTCTATGTTGAGGGACAGAAGGCATAAAAGAGGAAGTTGATTTGGCAAAGACATACACAGGAAAGGAAAAGCAATGTTTTCAAATTAATTGAGTGATATCCTTAGCTTCCTCTTATGGTCCCTAGTATACAAAGAGGTCTGAAAAGATTCATCACCTCTTGGACAGATTTATACTTATTCACAGAGGAATGCATTTTATAATGCATCCATGGGAAAGATATATTCTTTATCTGTTTTAATATGTGTTTACTCAGAAGTTTAATTTAAAAAATGTTTGTTTATTATCACAACATTCATGAGCAACATAAACATAATCTTTAAAGACCAATAGCTTCAGGTGTCCAGATTGGTAAATCACACATATTAACTAATAAGATTTTAAATTCCTTTTGGTCAGGGGCCATTCTTATACTTCTGGGTATCCCAAAATTTCAAGCATGTATAATAGAAGCCTGGTGGATGTACTTTGAATTAAATCTGATGATCTCCTAACTTCGGAGAAATATGTGAATCACAGAAATTGCATCTGCTGTTAGTGAGAGAATGTAGTGATCTGAGGGGAAGAAAGATCAGGAATCTTAGACTATTACTGCCCTGTTTAAAGCATAATTGATAGGTGGTTCTCTAGGTCATAGGTCAGTAAAATATAATACAGGTGTAGCCAAGAGGTCAACATGCATTCCCATTTCTCTTGCTTCTTGTCCTTCTACCTTGGGATTTTGATAGGATCAAAAGCAGAAACATCACAATAGCTGCTGTTTTTGATTTACGAAAGTTTGTTCCTTGTTGCTGTATTACAGAGCGTGCCAAGGCAACAAAGTCTCCGCCACCTCTCCTATGTTTTCAATATAATTGAAAGTAATGCGTAGTTGTAGAATAGTTCCTTAACTTTTTACTTTTGTTTTTGCTTTCCTCTTTATTTTAAATTTATTGACCAAATGATTGTGTACTGCTATCCATGAAGTGACAATTGTTTGGGAAGGGAATATGTTGATTCTTGCTTTGGTGCCATTTTGGTTCTGCCATAGCTATACAGTTCAGCCAGTACATATTATACAGTTAACATCATTTTGATACACAACCCATACATAGGAACTGGAGTTACGTCATAGTGCTTGAAAGTTTTAAACAGATGGCAAAACACTCTGACAAAACATTTTTTAATTGAATACAAAAAACATTCTCTTTGGGTAAATGATGTGTATTGCACAGTTAAGTTTCAGTGTGATTTTACTGGAATCTGGCCAGAAGGGCATGCAGCTATGTGAATTATACTCACTGAGCATGCCAGTTCTTCGTGCCTATTTAGAAATCCCCACCCCCTTCGCACCACAGCTGGTGCTTGTTTCCACCAGTGAGTTTTAAATAATTCAGTGAAATTCTTGAGAAACAGGGAATGTTTTGCATAATGTTGAAGCTTGATTACTATTTGCACCAAATGTTTCTGATCAGCAAGATTGACTCAGTGGGAATAGTGAAGATTCCCTTTGAATTGAAATTTAAACCAAATACATTATCCTAGAAAATTGAAAAGCAAAGAATCATTCCAGTATCATTTTGCATTTATTTGATATTGGAAAATAATGAAGGTAGATCAGAATATAATGGGAGAAAGAGTCTGATTCAGTGAGCTTTGTTCCTTGTGGCAGTTTTATTAAATTTTACCATTTATTTTTCTATGGTTTTGTTCATTCATTTGTGGGACATTCTCTCTCTGTTGCACCCCAACAATTATTGTTAATATTAAAGGCTCTATTAGTGGGCAAGAAATAGTAATCACCCTATTTGAATGTTCTTTGCAAACATTATTATTTGTAATTAAACAGAAACAAATTCTTTAAAGAATATTAAAGGCAAATAAACACAAGTCTCATAAAAGCTATAGATGAGTACTTGGTTTAGAAATAGATGATTTCTAATATGAAAAATAATTACATGGTAGCTCAGATCAAGAAAGCAGTAAAAGGAAAATAGAACAAAGAAATCGGAAAGTTACTTAAGGGAAGAAATAATATACATCTTCTTTAAAACATTAGAATTGGAGGATGGACTAACTCTGTGTCTTATGCACAGGGTCCAACAAAACTGGGACTGGGTGTGAGGATGGTGGAAAAGGAATTCCTAGTTTTACTTGCATTGTCAAACATCAGAAAGGGTAAAACATTCATGAGTGAGGGCAGACTTTTGGGGTCTGCCTTCTGTCTCCCAAATAAATGTGGTAGTAGTCAACATGCCATGCAGGATGAGTAAACGTCTAGGTCTGAGGAACTCTGAATGAACAGCTGATGTCACACCTGCTGGAATGGTCAGGTCATCACATGTGAAAAAAAAATTTATGCCATATAAAATGATAATTCAGCTATTCAGGAAATCCTGTCAAAAAGGCCTAGATATCTGGGGATTTTAGTGATTCTGCTGTTGGGAATATACCCTAAGAATCCCAAAACACTAATTCAATAAAATTTATGCACACTTGTGTTCATAGCAGTACTATTTACAATAGCCAAATGCTGGAAACAACCTAAGTGCTCATCAGTAGATGAGTGGATTAAAAAGCCGTGGTATATTTACTATAGTAACAAGAAAAATAAAGTACCTAGGAATAAACTTAACCAAAGAGATAAAAGACCTGTACACTGAAAATTATGCAACATTGAAGAAAGTAATTAAGGAAGATACAAATAAATGGAAGCAAATACCATGTTCTTGATTGGGAAGAATCAACATCATCAAAATGACCATACTGCCCAAAGCAATTTATAGATTCAATGCAATATGAATTAGAATACCAATGACATATTTCACTGACCTAGAACAAATACTCCAAAAATTCATATGGAAACGAAAAAGACCCCAAACAGCAAAAGCAATCTTGAAACAGAAGAACACAGCAGGAGGAATCACGATACCAGACATCAAACAATACTACAAAGCCACTGTAATCAAAACAGTATGGTACTGGCATAAGAACAGACTATAGATCAATGGAACAGAATAGAGAGCCCAGAAATAAACCCAGGCCTCTATGGTCAACCAATATTTGATAAAGGAGGAAGGAACATAAAATGGAGTGAGAAGAGCCTCTTTAACAAATGGTGCTGGGAGAACTGGACAGGGACGTGCAAAAAAATGAAACTAGACCACCAACTTACACCACACATGAGAATAAACTCAAGATGGATCAAAGACTTAAATGTAAATCGTGACACCATAAAAGTCCTAGAGGAAAACATAGGCAAGAAAATATCAGATATCTCACGTAACAATTTCTTCACGGATACATCTCCTAAAGCAAGAGAAATAAAGGAAAAAATAAATAAATGGGATTACATCAAACTAAAGAGTTTCTGCTCAGCAAAAGAAAACATCAGCAAGATGAAAAGGAAACCAACCATATGGGAAAACATATTTGCCAATGATATCACAGACAGGGGACTGATCTCCAAAATATATGAAGAGCTTATATGACTCAACATCAAGAAAGCAAACAACCCAATTAAAAAATGGGCAAAGGACCTGAACAAACACTTCTTTGAAGAGGACATACAGAAGGTCCATAGACACATGAAAAAATGCTCAACATCATTGGCCATCAGGGAGATGCAAATAAAAACCACAATGAGATACCACTTTACACCAGTCAGAATGGCCATCATCTACAAATCAACAAACAACAAGTGCTGGCGAGGATGTGGAGAAACGGGAACCCTACTGCACTGTTGGTGGGAATGCAGACTGGTGCAGCCACTATGGAGAACAGTATGGAATTACCTCAAAAGATTAAAAATGGAACTGCCTTTTGAACCAGTGACTCCACTACTAGGATTATACCTGAAGAATCTTGAAACACCAGTTCAAAAGAACTTATGCACTCCTATGTTCATTGCAGCACTGTTTACAATAGCTAAGTGCTGGAAACAACCTAAGTGCCCATCTGTAGATGAGTGGATCAAAAAACTGTGGTACATTTACACAATGGAATACTATGCAGCAGAAAGAAAGAAGGAACTCCTGCCATTTGCAACAACATGGATGGAACTAGAGAGAATTATGCTTAGTGCAATAAGCCAGGCAAAGAAAGAAAAATACCATATGATATCACCTAATACAGGAAACTAAAGAACAACACAAACAAAGGAACTAAATAGAACAAAGAGCAGAATAGCAGTCAATAGGGGGGAGGGGAGAGGGAGAGAAGGGGGATAAGTAAGGGAAGGGATTAGTCAAAGAACCCATATAAAAGACTCATGGACATGGACAATGGGGAGGGATATGATTGCGGGAGAGGGGGTGGGTTGGGTGGGGGAGAGAAATTAGGGGAAAAGGGGACAACTGTAATTGAAAAACCAAAAAAAAAAAAAAAAAAGATTCCCCTGGGGGGAAAAAAAAACAAAGAACAAAAAACAAATAAACAAACAAAAAAAACTAAAAATGGAACTGCCTTTTGAACCAGCGATTCCACTTCTAGGATTATACCTGAAAAATCCTAAAACCCTAATTCAAAAGAACTTATGCACCCCTATGTTCATAGCAGCCTTGTTTACAATAGCTAAGTACTGGAAACAGCCTAAGTGCCCATCTGTAGATGTGTGGATCAAAAAACTGTGGTACATTTACACAATGGAATACTATGTAGCAGAAAGAAAGAAGGAACTCCTGCCATTTGCGACAACATGGATGGAACTAGAGAGAATTATGCTTAGTGAAATAAGCCAGGCAAAGAAAGAAAAATACCATATGATATCACCTAATACAGGAAACTAAAGAACAACACAAACAAAGGAACTAAATAGAACAAAGAGCAGAATAGCAGTCAATAGGGGGGAGGGGAGAGGGAGAGAAGGGGGATAAGTAAGGGAAGGGATTAGTCAAAGAACCCATATAAAAGACTCATGGACATGGACAATGGGGAGGGATATGATTGCGGGAGAGGGGGTGGGTTGGGTGGGGGAGAGAAATTAGGGGAAAAGGGGACAACTGTAATTGAAAAACCAAAAAAAAAAGATTCCCCTGGGGGGAAAAAAAAACAAAGAACAAAAAACAAACAAACAAACAAAAAAAACTAAAAATGGAACTGCCTTTTGAACCAGCGATTCCACTTCTAGGATTATACCTGAAAAATCCTAAAACCCTAATTCAAAAGAACTTATGCACCCCTATGTTCATAGCAGCCTTGTTTACAATAGCTAAGTACTGGAAACAGCCTAAGTGCCCATCTGTAGATGTGTGGATCAAAAAACTGTGGTACATTTACACAATGGAATACTATGTAGCAGAAAGAAAGAAGGAACTCCTGCCATTTGCGACAACATGGATGGAACTAGAGAGAATTATGCTTAGTGAAATAAGCCAGGCAAAGAAAGAAAAATACCATATGATATCACCTAATATGGGAAACTAAAGAACAACATAAACAAATGAACTAAATAGGACAAAGAGTAGAATAACAGTCAATAGGGGGGAGGGGAGAGGGAGAGAAGGGGGAATAAGTAAGGGAAGGGTCTGGTCAAGGAACATGTATAAATGACTCATGGACATGGACAATGGGGAGGGATATGATTATGGGAGAAGGGGTGGGCTGGGCGGGGGAGAGCAATGGGGGAAAATGGGACAACTGTAATTGAAAAACAAAAAAAGAAAAGGAAAAATAAAGCTGTGGTACATTTATTCAATGGAGTACTATGCAGCAGAAAAAAAGAAGGAATTCCTACCTTTAGTGACAGCATGGATAGAACTGGAGACTATTAAGATAAGTGAATTAAACCAGTTGGTGAAAGAAAAATACCATATGATCTTACTTATAAGAGGAATATAATGAACAAAATAAACTAATGAGAAAAATAGAACCAGAGGCATGGAAACATGGAACAGACTGACAGGGACCAGAGAGGATGGGGAAGGTGGGAACTGCTTGAAATAAGGTGAAGAGGTTAGTCAAAGAACATACTTGAAAACCCATGGACATGGACAACAGTGGAAGGGGGGGGTAGGCTGAGGGTTGGGGGAAAAAGGGGAAAATCAGGACAACTGTAATAGTATAAACATTAAAAATATATAAAAGTAGTCCTGAAAAAATTTTAAAATTCTCATCCAAAGGTATATGTTTATTGATTGTAGAGAGAACGAAAAAGGGAAAGAGAGAGGAGAGAGAAACATCCATGTGAGAGAGAAACATTCAATGGTTGCCTCCCATACACTTCCCAACCAGGGATAGAACCCACAAGCTAGGTATGTGCCCTGACTAGGGATAGAACCCACAACCTTTTAGGTGTATGGGATGAGATTCCAACCAACTGAGCCATCCAGTCAGGGCTTAAAGTCCTGAAATTCTTGATGCACAATATTTATGCAATCCCTCTTCTGATGCACCTGAAAGAAATTTTATGCCACCTCCCCTTATCTGTGCCTACTCTCCAATTACATAAGGGCCTTTTTTAGCAAAGACAAGGTGATGGCCTGAGTACTACCTTTTTGTCAGCATATAATTTATTAGATTTATCCCATATAAATTTGCTAGTCTATGTGAATGTAACATGAAGGGAGATGAGATCTTCATTTTATTCAGCAATTAATCCCAATCAATACTTGAATAAAGTAGGAACTCAATAAATACTTGTTGAATAATAAAACAAATAAATAGAGGTGTTATTTAATCTCTAACATATTCCAATAGGTATAATTCAATTTGATCTCCAACATATTCAAGTAAATACATTAAATTATATTATAACATGATTTTTCAACAATAAGATGTCTTTGGCTTTTTTATGAAGATTAAGAAAATGACTTTGTGTTAAACAAAGCAGTTGTTCAGCTCTGGCTGCTATGGCTCAGTGGATTGAGCATTGGCCTGTGAGCCAAGTGTCACTGGTTTGATTCCCAGTCAGGGCATATGACTAGGTTGCACATCAGGTCCCCAGGTCGGGGCGCAAGTGAGAGGCAACCACACAGTGATATTTCTCTCCCTCTCTTTCTCCTTTCCCTTCTCTCTAAAAATAAATAAATAAACAAACAAATAAATTATTAAAAAAAGAAAGCAGTTCAGTCATTGTGTTGTCATTTAGATATTCAACACGTGGGTCATTTGAAGTTTTACTGAAGCATATGTATAAGAAATTTAAAAAGTGGTAACTGGTGAAATTTTTATGCAGGTAGTATAATGATGATGTGTTAAGCAGAAAGAACCAATAGATGATGGTTCAGATTTTCTCTGAATGGGAGAATGCATGGATTTTTCCTCTTATTACTTAGTCAAAGGGAAAGAATGCTATCTGTCCACATTTGCCCCTTAAATTTGTGGGGTTTACAGAATAAGAGTGAACTTGTTCCTCTCTCTCCATATACTTGGAAATCACATATTTATTGACAGACACTATTGAAGATACCTTATTTGAGTAAATACCTTCTGAATTTAGGGCTTAATCATATCAATATTTTATTTGGGGCTATTTTATATTCCATTTGTGATAATTGACTGACTACAAAGGGTTTGGATGATGGAGTCAGAGCTTGCTACTTCTGTGTTTTAGGAATATTATTGACCTGCCTGTTTGCTTCTGGAAGTCACTTAATGCGGTGAGTGGATGAGTGACCCCCGTCATAAGTACCATGAAATGACTTCTGCTATTCAATGAACTTATGTTTATTAAACATAATTATGACCTAATAAAATAGTGACTAGAAAGCAATTAGAATAGTCTGAGACCCCTTATCTTCCTCAACTTTCTAGGAAACACATAGAATATAAGTAATGAACTAATTTTCTGTCTGCTTTATGCTGTGGGAACATGTGCTGGACCCCAGGATGCAAGAATTTATGCCAAATTCTCATTTTTCCTTCTCTACCACATATTGAAGTTATAGTAGTACTAAAAATAACAAAAATAAATAAATGAAAAGAATTATCACTTTGAGGAGACCTTTAATTTAAGATATCATACTGGTAGCTCTTCTTAAAAGAAGTGATATGAAAATCTAAGTTCTACGTACTTGTTTCGAATCAGATCTGAAAGTAAATGCTGGTTATGAGTAGCCTGAGCAAATGAATATACTTCAAAATGGGTTGTAAAAAAACAACTAAAAATAGTAATAACAATATTTATTTCTAAATGTATCATATAAATATATTACATATGTTATGCATATATAAGTCATCACACTAGCAAATTTTAATCCATTTGTAGTCTGAAGAAGAGCCTAGAATGGACCATGAAATATGTAGGAAGGAAAACAGCCACAGCTTCTAATTCCAGGTCTGCCCATCAACAAACTCTTTGACAGAGGCAGATTTAACGGTGGGTGCACCGGACACGCTCCCTGGACCCCGACTTCTGAAGGGCCCCGCACAACCACACCTTTACACTTATTTCTAATGACACCAAGTTTGGTTTCATTACTACGCTGCATAAAATATGGTTAACTTGTATTTTTATTTTCCCCATCTCTCTCTTTTTTGAAGGGGCCCAATATTTTCTTCTGCACCCGGGGCCTCAACTGACCTTAATCTACCTTTACTCTTGGATGTAAAGCAAACATCAAATTAGCTGAGATTCAATACTTTTATTTACAATATTTTTTGAAATAACACCTCCCTCAAATTGGAATACAAATGAAATGACACATGTGGATGCTTTTGAAAATGCATATCCAATCAGGAGTGCTGTAGATTATAAAAATGATGAAGAAAGAGAAAAAAAGAAGTAGAAATTCTAGCGATAGCATTATTCTTAGTAATATGATTTCTGATTTCCTCAGAATCTCTCTCTTTTCTTTTTGTCATCAAGACCTGGAATTAACCAACCATAATTTTCAAGAACTTTTCACAATTACCTTTTCAGAGAAGGCCTAATGCTTTGAATTCAGTGTTTTTTATAGTTTAAATTTAACTAATTTGACTTTATAAATAAAGCAAAGGTGGCTCAGACCACCCTATAGAGAAAATAGTTTTCAATGGTTACAAAAAAATATAGTTCCTTAAAATAATCAAGACTGCAATAAATTACACAGCAAATCCCAAGTCATTCAAATGAGTTTTAATAATTCAATTGCATTTTATTATCAAGAAATGTCAATATTGTACAATCATAATATTTCAATCAGTAGAAGAAGCAAAATTACCCTAAATGATAATCTCATTAGTGTCTATGAGGAAGTCAATAAAAGAGAAGCTCTTGTTTTTGAACATACATCCAGCTTCCTTATTCTGATTGTTCAATTAATAAACTTGCATCGTTAATTCAAGTCAAGTGATCGATACACTTTTCAAATGTAAAGCAGATAACCAACTGTAGCAGGTTCTTGCATTTATTAAAACTACACGTCAAACTATGCCAATATTTGCAAGAATGATTAGAAGAGCTTGCTAGATCAGATTTCTTTGTGAATGTTGTTTTTACTGTATTTCATTGTTGTTTGCCTTCTGGATCCATATAGGGACAAACAGTGGGTTGAAGTATATTTGTTGAAAGAGAAAAATGCCACAGTGAAAGAGTTTTGTTGAGGTTTCACAGAACAGTTTGCTTCGGATATTCAGCTGCTATAGCTTACACAGGTGAGAGCACACACCTATATTAGCAAAGCATTACAAATTAAATTCTGCAGGCTGCTTCCTCATGTAGAGGAACAAAAGATACTCAGACTCTGACTACACATAATTTGAAGTCCAAAGGCAGCAAGCTCCATCTGTGTCATGGTTTGGAGGTCATTCTGCCACCACATAGCATGAGCTTTATCCTGATGCTGGTTCTGTTCATGGTTCATAGGCATCTTCTAGTGGCAATTTAGAATCTGTATATTTTTTGGTGGCTGGAAGGAGAAAAGGAGAAACTCCACCATAGGTATGAACTATTACTTTTTCCTTTCAGTCTGATGACCAGTTGAAATCATGAGTGTACTACTCCTGGACCAATAACAGTCACAGAGGAATTTTATGCACAGGTTAGCTTAAGGTCTAACCTTGGAGTAGGGTTTGGGTTATCCTTTGTGAGATATGCACCTTAGACTTCAGTCAAGGGAAGTTGCTGTCAGGTCTGTGGCAACCTGAAGGCCCAGTTGCCACTTCCTGTACCCATCTCTGTGTTTGCTTGTTCTGAGGTTATGCTTTCCCAGGCCAATGCAAGACGATGATATTGGTGCAGGCTGTAGAGCCCAGCACAGGCTGCCCCAAGATATTCTACAATGGCATATTATTTATTATTATTATTATTATTAATTTTTGGAGAGGAAGGGAGACAGAGAGAGAAAGAGAGCAACATCAGTTTGTTATTCTACTTATTTGTGCATGCATTAGTTGCTTCTTGTATGTGCCCTTATGTGCCATTGAACTGCAACCTTGGTGTAGTAGGATGACATTCTAATCACTGAGCTACCCATCCAGGCCCTTATTTTTATTCATTATTGTTAATTAAAGTTACTTAATGACTTCTTTGTTCCCCTATAAACTGGAGATATATATATATATCGATCTTCCAGTCAGGGCACATCAGAGAAGGAAAACTCTGACTCCAAAAAACCTCCGCTGCCTTGCGGCATACCTCTTCAGGGGAAAGGCTAAGGGAGTAAACCCCGACAGAAAATCCGGAGCCGGAGTCCCTAAGGCGGTTTGACGTTGTAGTCAACACCGGCAACTCCTGCGGCGCACCTGAAGCCAAGCTGTATTGACTCCGTCTTTCCCTTGGACCCTTCAGCTGCGAAGAGAGGGGGGGGTCTGCTGCATGGGCAACAGCAGAGCCTCCATATCACCCTGCCCAGGCTCTGTAGCTTCAGCTTCACTGGAGAGGACACTCCAGCGTCATCGCAAGATGTTGATTCAACACGGGAGGAGACAGATACCGTGCCACTCCCGAGTTGGACTGCACAGCCATTCTCGGCGGTGCAGATAGACTCTTAAGAAGCTACACCATCGTCTCTCGAGACGGACGGCTGCCGACGATATATATATATATATATATATATTACACATTACATATTACACCCCTCTTGTCCAGTCCTTCCTTTCCCCTCTACTTTCACATGCCTTCCTGGAGATCTGGAGGCTCTCTATGCTTTCTAGGGATAATTCTACGTTATCTTTCTTGGATTTTTCTGTCCCAATATTAAAAACAAGGTACGTGTTTACTGTATACAGCAAACAAGCAGTTGGTCAATGAAAATTTTCTTGGGAATATCTATACATTTTCTTAAGTATCATCAATTGATAACCATTTATGGTATAGTTCAGTAATCTTAAAATTTTTTGCCAAAAGTAAACATTACTTAAACTTTTTTCCAGTTGTACAATATATGGAGTTTCTGGCAATTTTATTTATAAAAATTTAGAATAAATCTATATGTATTATTAATTATTAACATCTTGGTTGTTCATTTGTGGTAGGCCATGTCTTTAAGATGCTTTAGTTACTTTGTGTTCATCTATTTAGTAACCTCATTAGATGTTTCAGTGATTCCCTTTATTCAATCACATAATAAGATAATTAAAAGTGGTACTTTAAGTACTCTGGCAAAACAAAATATCTGATTTGCAAAGGCTAGAAATTTAAGTTTTGTTTTTGTTTCATTTGAAAAAGAAGTTACTGCCTTTTGTTCCTATTGTTTGATTATTTATCGATGTAATTAAATGTGAAATGCGACTGAGGTACCCTACATGTATTTTCTTTGGGAAGAAGCCAGAGGAAACAAACATGTGCATGTGAGTGTTATATGTACTAGCAATATTCTTCAATGTTTGGTTATGGCTTCTACTTCTAATTTCTCTTGTCATGAGAGGCCACATAAGGAGTTTGAAATATAATAAAAGAAAAAATTTAAAAGCTAATGGGATCTACTAAATGAACTACAATAAAACAACCCATTTACAGGAGGAATTAATCCATTAAAATTTCTTTTTGATGATCTATGTGAGAAAAGAGTATTGAGACCTCTAAAAACTCATCCTAGATAAACACATCCTCTTAGGTCAGTGATTTTCAATGGGTATGCCTCAAGAATCTTAAGAACATGCAATATCTAACTATTTAGTCAGGAACATTGATCTTTTCTCTCTTAGATTGTGAAATTTTAAAATAATGACAACAGCCAACATAACAATAGCTGTCTGGTGTGAACAAATTGAAATTATACTTATTTTTGTTGTCAGATTGTCAAAAAACATAATATATTTTTGATATGCCACAGAATTTTAGTAATCAGTTTATGTGTGCCATGAAATGAAAAAGGTTAAAAATTACTCTTAGGTAATGAAAATAAGAAAAGCTGTTGTTCTCAGAGCACTTCAATTTCATATGCCATAGGATGGCATTGGGTCAGATCAAGGTCTAGATTCACTCAACTGCTCTCACTAGGTGGACCGTAGTGGGAGCAGGATGGATAAGACAACGCACTCTTCCAAGGTCATAATTTTCCTCGATCTCCATCCTAAAACTCTACACCAATTCAAAGACTCTTAGAGTTTTAGGAACCAGCTAGGGAGGGGATATAGAACTTGCTTTATTTTCCAGTTACTTAAGACATTGCGTTAGTTTCAGATATACTAATTCTATTCTGTGGTCTCAAATTTATAACTACCTGTCTACAAATATCTTAATTCAAGTATAGGTATGTACATAGATACAACATACAGAAGAACTCAGAACTAATATATTATGAACATACACAAGTAATGCTTTGAAACACAGCTATTAAATTTCTGTGTTATGTTTTATATAAAGCTATGTATTCATATTTGGTTTGTTTGTTGATATGGGTACAGGTTACTATTTATCTTAGATATTAAATGGCTAGAGGGGAAATGATATGTTTGAAATGGGTATGAATTAACTTAACATAATTTAATGACAATTTTAAGGAACCATAATACATTTTACCCTTATAGTTAATTCCTTTTAATATCCAGATAGTATGAATAATATTATTTGCTAAAAAAATACATTAATTTTCTTTTTGGAAATACATAAAAATGGAATAAAAACCATGCTCAAGGTAAGGGTCACAAACAAGTGCTTCTTCTTTATAAGGCACTTAATAGCATTAGGAACTTTAGAATTAATATTTTTGTCAAAATTTTACTATAGAAAAATAGGCATTGAAATGCAACTTCAGGTAGGGAAAACTCATAACTTGGTTTAATCACTTAGTTAAAACTATAATTTGAATACCATAAGAATAAAAGTTCTGCAGGAAATTAATACAACAAAATTTCTGTGGTAAATTACAACAGACAAGTGGAGACAACACTACATATTACATATTTATGAAATAAAATATTATTAGAGTGCTACTACACAGTCATTGAAAATGGTGTCTATTTAACAGTGATGAGGTTTCTTGTTGGACATTTACATAGATTCTTAATCTTATGTATGTGTGCCTACATAAGATGAGCAGAGCAAAGGAGGGAGGAAACTGAAACGGATATTGGCAAATAAAAGTAGAAAAGATATGTCCCTAATTAATTCAATTATGTCCCTACTCACAAATAAGCAAGAAAAAAAAAAACTAAACTAAAAGTAATCAATCAAACCCAGTAATACTGATTATTCCATTGTTATTTTTAAACACACAAATCATACAATATTTTAAATATAAAACAATAGATATAATTTCCATTGTGTTACTAAAATAACAGTAATCAAAATAGGAAAAGCTAAAATCTATCCCTATACCTATTAAAAATTTTTTGTTCATTTATATAGGTAAAGTTTAATGGGAAGATTTCCAAGGCTGACTTTGGTTATACTTTCAAGCTCTTTCTCAAAAGTCTAACATTTTAAATATACTTATTTCATCAGTTGGCGGATCTTTTCCCTTAAAGTCTTATATATGCTCCAATTTATTTATATTTTTTATTTTGCAAATAAAGTCATTTATACCAAGAAATTAAAAATATGCTCACAAATCAAGTTAGATCTGTTTAATATGCTGCTCTAAATATTGAGGTCTGTAAGGATTAGCAGACAATAAATACTCCCCTTACAGACATTAGTTCAAGACATTGCTAATAAGTTCACCTGTATTATCTTTCAGATGACAGCACTATTAGCAGTGTTGTAATACTGAAAATAATTTCCTTGGGCTTGTCAGCTTGATATTTGTTAACATTATGGCCTTTATTTTGTATTATATTTTTCAAGGATCCTTCTGGGACAGTGATTTTTAACCAGTGTGCTGCAAGATTTTTTTTTATAACATGTTATACCTGTCTGTTTAGTCAGACTTTTTTTTTCCCCTTAGACTGTCAAATAAAAAATGACAACAGCCAATACAATAGCCATGTGGTGTGAATGAATAAAAATTTTTACCTATATATATATATATTTTTTGTGAGATTGACAAAAAATATATTTTTTTTAGTGTGCTTCAGAATTTTAGTAATTAGTTTATGTGCCATAAGATGAAAACAGTTAAAAATTGCTGCCTGGGGAGATTGTAGATCACTCTGTTGGCCAGAGAGATGCTTTTCATCCTGGCCTAACAAAAGCACAGTTTAATTAAGAAGAAATCTGCCATTTATTGTGTACTCTAGACTATGATTTTGATGGTGCTTTATAAAGGCTAAGATTTGTCAGATTCAATTTATCTGCTCTAATTTCCTATCAGGGAAAATGTAACACCAGGCATAGATCCAATTTTCCTTTTCTATTAGCATTTATATTGACAGAATTAATGATTTTATTATCATCTTTGGCTTGTTGCTAAATTGTAGACATCATATCCCTTCTCGTAGATCGTTACATATATGCTGTAAACTCATTGTCCCAGGAGGAATTACAGTTCACTTTATTAGATTTATGTTAAGGTGGCTTAGTTCAGTGGTGGGAAAAGAAGTCAGAGAACATTGGAAAAAGGATAGTGTTCCTGAATAAAAATAAAATTTAATATTTTTTTCTATATGAATAATATATCCATATAGATAGGCTGGCAAATATTCTGTAAAACTATCCCTAAAGGTTGAGTTATAATCCCTGTAATTCCTAATAATTCTCTGGAAATGAAATATTTGAGAAAGTGTAAATACTACATTTTCACTATCCAAGACATATTTGAATGGTTCTATGAAACCACCATTGGATTTAAAACAAAATTAATAATATTAAGAAGTGTTATACTTCACATATGTTTCTCACCTTTTGGAAGGAATACTTTCATAGCTAATCTAATTGTGTATTATTTAACTGTAGTTTACCTATTAATTTGTTTCTTAAATATTCAGGTTGGAGTTTTTCAAATCCCTATTCACGAATAACTTACTCATTATTTAAGTGTAACTAAATTAGTTGTATTGTTTTATGAAGAAAAAAAGCCATAATGTAGCACTCCTTTTTAATGTAGTATTTCTTTTCCTTGTAGGTTATTATAATGAACCTCTTCCTGTTCTTCACCCTAACATTTAATTGGGGAATCAATGTTCTCAAAGTTACACTGGTTATATATGAGAAACTTTTACATCAACATAAAGCTAGGAAATTTTATAATAAAATTTTACTTATTATCTAGTGCATTGATAAGTACATTTAAATATATTTCTCTACAATTTTTAGTAATGTAAAATTTTAAAAAAGGGCTAGTGTTTTTGTGTTTTATAAGTGCAGGAATAATCCTATTCTTGCCACAAGTGTAGTGAAATGGGGTTATATTTATGGAATGTAATTAATATATTTAATATCCAAATGCTTCCTATATGCAAATTCCATATCAACATTTCCTAAATTATATTCTCTCTCTGAGACATGTATAAGTAACATGATTTTAGCATGGTGAACCAAATCACTCACTCCAGAGATTTTTTAAATGAATTTCTAGAGACATTGAAAAACAGAGTCCAAACGTCTATTATCATTCACATCTATCTCCTACATTTAAAATCAAAATAATAGAATAAAGTAGACTGAAATAAACATAACATAAAAGATACTGGGGGAGGGGAGGGAGAGAACAACAGAGAGAGAGAGAGAGGGAAGAGAGAGAGAACAAGTGCACATATCTTAAAGTGGCCCACTCAAATCAAAAGAAAACTAGTAATTTAAATATTATATATTAAATCAACTATGTGTGATTCAGGGAAACCAAGTGTTCAAATTGTCCTTTGAATACAGACAGAGTTGTAGTTAAGGACTACTGTGGGAGTCAGGACACCCAATCTAGGTTGCTTTTTTCTTTCAATGTATTGACTATTTTGCAAAGGAAAACACAATGTAGTCAGAAAGCACAGCACACTTATAAGCCCTTAACCTCTTTAAAACCCATTTTTCTTACTTGAAAAGCAGTACAGATAACATGTACTTGGTGTTGTGCAAGAATCAAACATGAAATTACAGTGTAGATTGCAATACATTACACAAATGTTTTGTTGGGAATATTGTCATTGAACCCATTCTCATGTTTAAGTTATTATTCGTGTCTTTAAAATTCACTTACTGTTCATTGATATCCACACAATTATACTTTCAACAGAGATAAAAGGGTAAGTGGGTTATAAAATGATACACTTATTTGTTCCATAATTCTACTTGATGGTAGTGTGTCTTGGAAAGATGTCAGCCAGCTTAGAATTTTCCTTTTGAATAGGCAATGAATTTGTATGGTCATCTTTTTAGGCATTATGTAAGTAAAAGACAATAGAATTATTGTATTAGCATGAAGAAATTTACAGAGTAAAAATAAAAGAATACATATTGTAAGACAACTTTTAATTATGTCTTAAGTGATGAGTGGAGCTAAAAGAAATCTTGGCTCTACAAATTGTTTCCTGGAGTTGAAAAAGAACCATTAGATTGTGCGTGGTGTATTCAGGCGGGGGTGTTGAAGTCACTTAGGAGGGAAATCAATCTTTTCTGTAGGAGTCAAGGGGAACTTCTGTGGATTTAGAGTAAGAAGGGCCCTCTCCAGACCTCCAAGCCTCCATCCACAGGAGGGAAGGGAAGCCTCTGGATGTAAGATTTCCTCTTCTCTAATCAATATTTTTCCTAATACAAGATGGTAGAGGAGTCCACTGGGCTGCACTACTACCATTCTTTTCTCCAAGAATTATGGCCTTAACTCCACTCTCCGTCTTGAGTCCACCAAAAATAATATCAACATGTCTCTATCCTGATTGCACAAGTGACCACAAGTGGCCAAAACTCCCAGGTCATCCTTATATTCTACACTCAGGCTCACCTAACACAGTACCCACTTTCAATTGTTTCTTTACCTCTGAGCTGTTCCCAGCTGCGGAAAGCCTTACACCGAGTCATCTGGAGCACGTAGTACTTTACTAGAAACTATATTCCCTCTACTTCCAAACTTTTTCTGAATGTTGCCTTTGCTTCCTGCTGTAACAGAAATTTAAATCTCCCTTAAAAATGCTGTTTCCTCTGTCATCCTTTCTCATAGCACTGTGCCTGAAAGAGGGTGAGCATCGATCGTCCTTGACATGAATTGCTGTTTCCACACCATCCTCCCTCCCCTCTTATCTAAAACCCTTTAACTTTTCATATCAGATACCCTTGTTATTGCAATAATATACTCACCACTGGGTCCTAACCTACACCCTCTATTCCAGTGGCATCCTGTATCTTGAAAGCTTTTGCATTGGAATTATTGTCACTCTAAAACCACATTTAGTGATTTTAATGTCCACAGGGTTGATACTTCCAAAATCTTGGTCTCTCAGTTCCTTGATCTTCTTATTCATCCATCCCACCTAATCTTGCAACCCCTGATCATGCCCGATAAGTGTCAGGATCAATATCTATAATATCATTTACAATATCAATCTCGAATATCCCCAGACAACCCCTTTTGTCTCTTTCCCTCTGTCTCTGACAATCACTTCCCTCTCTCTCTTTCCCTCTCATTTCATAAATCCATCAGTTCTGTTTCTCAGCCCCTTCATCTCATCTTATCACATATTTGTTTTCTTTTACTCCTCTCTGATCCTCATTTCTTTATCAGCTTACATTTTGTAGACAATCATTATATTTACTCCCTTGCATTCACCTTCAGCTTTCTTGTCCCTCTTTCACTTTATTTACCTCATTTGGTTAGACCACACTCCTCTGTGCCTGCACCTGTATAGCAGAATACGGTTGTTTCATTTTATTTTATTTTTCAACAGGTAAACAATTTATTTTGTTTTTCAAAGCTCACACACACACACACACAAAAAAAAAAAAAGAAAAAAACCCTGCTTTCATTTACAAGATAGTACTCAAAAATCGATGTGACTGAGGCTTCAAATCATTTATTTAACCATTTAAAAGTGCACGCAGTGGGAAATTTTGAGTTTTAAGAATCAAGCATGAGGAAACACACAACATGACTTACCCAAATGAATAGTAACTCTTGCTAGTCAGGTTCTCTGGAAGATCATTTAAAAATTATTTTTCAGTTACAGTTGACACGTAATATTATTTTGTATTAGCTTCAGGTGTACAGCATAGGGTTAGACAGTCATATACTTTACAAAGTGACCCGCCCAGTATTTCAACCACCCACCTGGCACCCTACATAGATATTGGAATATTATTGACTATATTCCCTGTGTTGTGCTTTTCTGTCCCCATGGCTATCATAACTACCAATTTGTACTTTTTAATTACTTCACGTTTTTTTACCCAATCCCCCAACCCCCTCCCCTCTGACAACCATTAGTCTATTCTCTGCATCTATGAGCTTGTTTCTATTTTGTTAGTTTGTTTACTTTATTCTTTAGATTACACACTTAAGTAAAATCATATGGCCTTTCTATGTCTGATTTATTTTACTTAGTACAATAAATAACCTCTAGGTCCATTCATGCTGTGGCAAATGTTAAGATTTCATTCTTTTTAAGGTCAAGTAATATTCCATTGCATATATGTACTACAACACTTTTATTCACTTATCTATTGATGGGCATTTGGGTAGTTTTCATACTGGCTATTGTAAATACTGCTGTAGTGAACATAGGGGTGTATACAGCCTTTCAAATCAGTGTTTTGGGTTTCTCTGGATAAACGCCCAGAAGTGGAATCACTGTATCATAAGGCAGTATCATAAGGCAGTTCCTTTTTTTTTGAGGAAACTTTATACTATTTTCTATAGTGGATGCATCAGTCTGCATTCCTCCCAACAGTGCATGAGGTTTCAATTTTCTCCACATCCTTGCCAACACTTGTTGTTTGTTGATTTATTGATGATAGCTATTCTGATGAGTGTGAGTGTGGTTTTGATTTGCGTTTCTCTGTTGATTAGTGAAATGGAGCATCTTTTCACATGTCTATTGGCCATTTGTATGTTCTCTTTAGAGAAGGGTTTATTTAGTTTCTGTGCCCACTTTTTAATTGGATTGTTTTTTTGGTGTTGAGTTGTATGAGGTTCCTATAAAATTTGGATATTAACCTCTTATTGAATGTATCATTGGTGAATATTTTCTCTCATTCAGTGGGTTGTCCTTTTGTTTTTTGAGGGTTTTCTTTGCTGTGCAAAATATTTTTAGTTTGATGTAGGCCCATTAAAAAATTTTTTTTCCCTTGCCTGAGGAGATATATTAGAAAAAAATATTGCTAAGAGAAAGGTTAGAGATTTTACTACCTATGCTTTCTTCTGGAAGTTTTGTGGTTTTGAATTGTACATTTAAGTCTTTAATCCCTTTTGAGTTTATTCTTGTATATGGTGTATGGCTGTCTTATTTTAAATTAATAACCTTAAGTGGACTCTTAAATGCTTCATGACAATCATTATATTTAGTTTATCCACTATATCCCTCTCTACTTCTTCTGTCTGCCAAACTTAACACCTCTTTTATTTCTCTTCTGATTCTCAGATAACGACCATCTTTATTATTTTGTGTGAGAAAACCCCAAATTAGAGACCTTTCAAAAACCCCACCATTTCTAACTATCTAGTAGCCACAGTACCTGCATGCTATGTCTTACCTCTATTTATGATAGATAACTCCTTGCTCATTGTTAAGGCCAATTCCTTCACTTCCTTCAGAAATTCCACAACCTTCCTTCTGCAGTAATATTTTCCCCTGTTATAGCTTCTTCATGATGTCATGCATCCATGTAGGAGCCCTCCCTCCTTCCACCTTAAAAATAATATCTCTTTATCTTCACTTCTCTCTGTACCAAGTTCCTCATTTAGTCAACTATTTTGCAACAAAATTCTTGAAAAGTTTATTTATATGAACTGGTTTAATCCCTCGAATCCCAATCTTTTTTAATTTTAAAATTCTTCCATGCTTTTGGGTGTATCAACAATCTATCCATTTTTATTACTGAGTGAGTACTCCATTGTTAGGGATGCATCATAACTATTCATTGATTATCCATGTGGTATACATTTGAGTTGTTTCTAAATTCAGCTCTTACAAATAGATTAGCTATAAAAATTTCTGTTCAAGTTTTTGTATGCACATATGCTTATGCATCTTGGGTAAATGAATGGAATGACTGGGTTTATATAGTTGGCATATCTAGCTTTTTAAGAAAATACCTAATGATTTTCTAAAGTGGTTGTACCATTACATGTGTTTACCAGCAGTTTTGGAGATTTCCAGTTGCTCCACATCCTCATATAGACATTTTTCAGTCTTTAAAATTTTAGATATTTTAAATAAACATGGAGTAGCATTTCATTGTGGCTTTAATATACATTGAACACATTTTATGTGCTTATTTGCCATCTACATACCTTCCACAGTGAAACGTGTGTTTAAATATTTTGTCAGTTTTTAAATTGGTTAATTTTTTATTTCTGGGAGTTCTTTATATGCTCTGGATAAAAATTCTTTATTGTATTGTAATTCAGCAAATATATATTTTCAGTCTGTAGTTTTTCTGTTCATTTTCTTGATAGTGTCTTTTGAAGAGCAAACATTCTTGATTTTCATGAACACTAGTGTATTGAAGTTTTTCTTTCATGGATCATACTTTTGGTGCTATAACAAAGAAATCCTTGTCAAAGTGAAAGTCATAAAGATTTTCTCCTAGAAATTTTGTAGTTTTGGATTTTAAATTTTAGTCTATATTTTGAGTTAAGTCTGGTGGAGTGAGATATACATCAGAGTGGTTTTCACTTTTTGTGTGGGTATGTGTGCAGAACTATTATTAATTGCTTGGTAGATTTTAAGAGTAAGCCCTCTGGGCTTGAAGGTGTCTTTTGGGAAGACTTTTAACTATAAATTTAATTTTATTATATCAATATAAGGTTATTAATAGCATACATTATTATTTATTCATTTATTGTTTTTATAATTACAGTTTACATTCAATACTATTTTGTAATAGCTCTGGGTGTCATATGTGACTTTTTATATGGGATTTGGTAGTTTGAGTCCTTCAAGGAATTTATTCATTTCATCTAAGTTGTCAGATTTATTGGCATAAAGTTGTTTATGATAGCCACTTATGTATTAAATATTTATAGAATCAGTAGTTATGCCACTTCTCTCATTCCTGATATTGAAAATGTACGTCTTATTTTTTTCTTTCTGATTCGTCTGGCTATGTGTTCATCAATTTCATAGATGTTTGTTTTCACTTTTTACAGAAAACACCATTTGAGTCATTTATTTTATGTTTTTTCTTCTGACTTCTGTTTCATTGGTTTCTCCTTTAATAGTTCATGTTTCTTTATTTCATATTATATTCTTCCCTTCATATTTGATGCTTACTTTGAGCTTCATTTACTCTTTTTATCTAATTTTTAATGTGGATGCTAAGGTTATTCATTGGAGGTATTTTTTCATTCCTAATATAGGCATTTAAGGTTATAAGTTTCCTTCTTAGCTATGTTTCTGTTGTGTCCAACAAATTTTGACATGCCTGTTTTCATTTTTATTCAATTAAAGTGGTTTCTAATTTTATTTTTGGTTTCTTCTCAAACTATGGGTTATTTAGAATATGTTATTTTATTTCAAAACATTTGGAACTTTTCCTGAAAGTTTCTTGTTATTGATATCTAATTTAATTCCACAGTAATAATACTTTCTATAAAGAAATACTTTATATGTATATGATTAAAGCCTTTTAAATATTCTGTGATATGTTTTATGATGAAGAATATAGTCTCTTTGATATATGCTCCATGTATGCTTGAAATAATGTTTTCTGTTGTTGCTGTATAGAGTTGTCTATAAATGGCACTCAGATAGAGTTGGTGGTTAATTTTGTTTAAGGCTTCAATATTCTAAAGGTATTTCTCTCTAATTGCTCTTTAAGTTATTGAGAGAAGGGTGTTAAAAATGTCCTATTGTATTTGTGTTTTTTTTTCTCTTTCTCCTCTTATTTCTATCAGTATTTTAATACTCAAAGTTCACCTGCATAAACGTCTAGGATTATCTTGTCTTCCTGATGAACTGATCCCATTATCATAATGAATTGATCCTCTTTATCCTTGGTAACATTCTTGTTCTGGACACTTACTTGAAATTACATGATATGTCTTTTACATTTAAAAAAATATTTTATTTGTTTATTTTTATTTTTAGAGAGAAAAAGGGGAGAGAGAAAGAAAGGGAGAGAAACATTGATGTGATAGAGAACCATAGATTGGTTGCCTCTTGTACACACCCCTACTGCGGACCTGATCCTGCAATCCAGGCATGGGCCCTGACTGGGAATCCAGATGGCAACCTTTCGCTTTGTGGGATGATGCCCAACCAACTGAGCCACACTGGTCAGCGTTGTCTTTCACTTTTAACCTCTTTGTATTTTTGTATTTAAAGAGAGTTTTTTGTAAGAAGAATTTAGGTAGCTCTTTCTTTTTTTTTTTTAAATCCCAATCTGATAATCTCTCTTAGTTGAGGTAGTCAGTTGTTTCCATTTAATGTGATTAATGATAGGGATGGATTTCATTCTACCATCTTGCCATTTGTGTTGCATATGTTTTTTGTTCTTGGTTTTCTGTTTTCCTTCAGGTACATTGATAATTCTTATGATACAATTTTATTTCCTTTGTTGATTTATTTGTGCTAACATTTTGTTGTGTAATTTTAGTGGTTGTTTTAGGGTTTAAGGTGTACATCTTCCAGTTATCACAATCTACATCTGATCAATATACCATTACTTTACTTACAGAGTAAGTTCAGATTTTCACTGGTGAGAAATCCACTGTCTTCTTTACATTTCTCTGAATGCAATGCATCTTTTCCTTCAGGCTGTTTTAAGATTTTCTCTTTGTCTCAGGTTTTAAGCAATTTGATTACGATGTATCTTGTTTCATGTTTGGTATACCTGAGTTCATTGGATTTCTTGGATATATGATTTATATTGTATGTAATATTAGGAAAATTTTCTTCAAGCACCTTTTCTGCTTCTCTTCTCTCTTTCTTCCAATTACACGTATGTTAAGCTACTTGAAGTTGTCTCAGAGATCATTGATTCTGTATTTTTTTTTTTTGTGTGTGTGTGTGTGTGTGTGGTTCTTTCTTTCTTTCTTTCTTTTTTTAAGGTGCTGTATTTTTCTTTTCAGTTTTTCTCCCCTGTGCTTCATTTGTAAAGTTTTTATTGTTATTTCTTCAAGTTTATTAATCTTTATTTTATTCCATGTCTTATGTACCACAAATCCAATACAGTACATTTTTCATCTGAGACATTGTGATCTTCATCTTTAGAAGTTCTATTGGGATTATTTCTTTCTTTCTTTCTTTCTAATTTTTTTGTATCTTCCATTTCTCTTCTTTACAAGTTCAATTTTCCTGCTTTCTTAAACATGTGTAATATTGTTATAACAACTGTTTAAATAGCCTCATATATTAATTTTAACTTCTGTTTTTATTTTGACAGTGATCACTGTCTTTATTATGATTACTGTTTTCCTGCTTCTTTGTTTGCTTTGTGGTTTTTATTTGGATGCCAGACATTATGAAGTTTATATTATTGGCTGCTGGATATTTCTGTATTCTTAAAAATGTTCTTGAGCTTCATCTTGAAGTTTGGTCACATTATTTGAAAAGAGTTCAATCTTCTTGGGTGATACTTTCAAGTCTTGTTAGAAACAGAGAAGTGTTTAGCCTAGATCTAAATTTGCTCCATTTGATAGGCAAACCCTGATGTCCCTTGAAATAAAAGATGTCTCTTTTTCATGAGAATAGAGATTTCCCCAACCGGTTGCTTCCTGGGTGCTGTTTTCTTAAGTTTTTAGGCCTTTTAGATTAGGATCTCTGTATTTGCCTAATATTCTCAAATGTGTTTGGTGATCAGTACTCAACAAAATTCATAAAGGTCACACTCTGATTTCTAGAATTCTTACCTTCTGATGGTCTCTCATCTCTGGTACTCTTTCCTGTGTACTCTATTCATCCACCTTGGCTTCCACAGGACCCCAATTCTTTCTTCTCAACTCAGGGAGACAATACATTCTGCCCAGGTTCCCATCCCTGCACCATCACTTTGTAACTTCTTTCAGGCAATAAAATGAAGAAGTGAATCTTGTATTTTTTTCTGTTTCCCAGGGATCAGTGTCCTTTATTGCCTCTGTCAGATGTCTTCAGAGTCATTTTACTATGTGTGTTTTATCCAATTTTTAAATTGCTTTATTTGGCAGGGTAAAAACATTCACTATTATTCCATCTTGACCAGAAATGGAAGTGGAAGTACTTTTCTTTGTATATCTTTTAAATCTACTTCTAATAGGCTTTTGTTAACACCACTTTACTAATGGCTATCAATGCCACCAATGTCCTTCATATTGTTGTCTGATGGTTAAATTTTCTTTACTTGAAAATCTTTCTTCAATGTTTAGAAGATAAGTGTAAGTTGTTCAGAAGTGATCCCTTATTTTTAAAAAATTATACTTTATTGATTATGCTATTACAGTTGCCCTGCTTTTTCCCCCTTACCCCATCCAAACAGCACCACCCTCTCCCTCAGGCAACTCCCCCACCATTCTTCATGTCCATGGGTCATGCGTATAAGTTCTTTGGCTACTCCATTTCCTATACTGTACTTTACATTCCTTCAGAGAAGGAAAACTCTGACTCTAAAAAACCTCCACTGCCTTGCGGCATACCTCTTCAGGGGAAAGGCTAAGGGAGTAAACCCCGACAGAAAATCCGGAGCCGGAGTCCCTAAGGCCGTTTGACATTGTAGTCAACACCGGCAACTCCTGCAGCGCACCTGAAGCCAAGCTGTATTGACTCCGTCTTTCCCTTGGACTCTTCAGCTGCGAAGAGAGGGGGGGTCTGCTGCATGGGCAACAGCAGACCCTCCATATCACCCTGCCCAGGCTCTGTAGCTTCAGCTTCACTGGAGAGGACACTCCAGCGTCATCGCAAGATGTTGATTCAACACGGGAGGAGACAGATACCGTGTCACTCCCGAGTCGGACTGCACAACCATTCTCGGCGGTGCAGATAGACTCTTAAGAAGCTACACCATCGTCTCTCGAGACGGACGGCTGCCGACGACGACATTATGTGAATATTATGTGCTTTGTGGAAGAGGACTTTATGAGTTATAAAGCTAAAGTACAACTTGTGCCATTGAAACTTTCCTTATCAGACTGGCTAACACAATAATTTAAGCAGAGAAGGCTTAATATAAAGAATGACTAACTGTTACATGGGATTGGATTATGATATACTAGGTAATAAAAGGTAAAGAGGACTTTAAATAATTCATAAATATCAGATATAAGAAACAGTCTAGAGAGATCCAAGATGGTGGAGGAGTAAGTGGAAGCTACACTAACCTCTTCCCAAGACCAGTCTGGACTTACAACTTAATTGTGAAGAAATTATCTGGAATATCATAGAAATCCAGAAGGAGAAAAGGAGCAAGGGACAGAAAACCTGTCTGAAAAATTAATGACAGAAAACTTCCCTAACTTGATAAGAGAGTCATACAAGTCCAGGAAGCACAGAAGGTCCCAATGAAGATGAACCAAAAGAAGCCCACTTCAAGACACATCATAATTAAAACAGCAACACCCAAAGTCAAAGAGAAAATCTTAAAAGCAGCAAGAGAGAAACAGCTAATAACATACAAGGGAGCTCCAATAAGGCTAGCATCAGATTTCTCAACAGAAACACTACAAGCCAGAAGGGAATGGCAAAAATTATTCCAAGCAATGTAAAACAAAGGCCTACAACCAAGAATACTCTACTCAGCATGACTCTCATTCAAAATGGAAGGTGAAATAAAGAGTTTCCAAGATAAAAAAGATCTAAAAGAATACATCTCCACCAAATCAGTATTGCAAGAGATGCTAAAGTGTCTGCTTTAAAAAGATGAAGAAACAGAGAGAGACAGAGAGGAACACAAGTACAAAATGGGGAAAATGACAATCAATAAGTACCTATCGATAATAACCTTAAATGTAAATGGATTAAATGCACCAACCAAAAGACATAGGGTAGCTGAATGGATTAGAAAATATGACCCACATATATGCTGTCTACAAGAGACCCACCTTAGAACAAACGATCTACACAGACTGAAAGTGAAGGGATGGAAAAATGTATTTCAAGCAAAAGGATGTGAAAAAAAAGCTGGGGTAGCAATACTTATATTGGACAAAGCAGATTTCACAGCAAAGGCCATAAAAAGAGACAAAGAAGGACATTTCATAATACTTAAGGGAACACTCCATCAAGAAGATATAACCCTTGAAAACATATATGCACCCAACGTAGGAGTAATCAAATATGTAAGGAAAATTTTAAAAGACTCCAGGAAGGATATAAACAGTATCACACTCATAGTATGGGACTTTAACACCCCATTGTCAACAATGGACAGATCTTTGAAGCAAAGAAACACCAAAGATACGGAGGCATTGAGCAACACTCTAGATCAAATGGACTTAGTTGATACATATATAGAACTTTTCACCCCAAAGAAGCAAAATATACATTCTTTTCAAGTGCACACGGAACATTTTCAAAGATAGACCACATGGTAGGACACACAAAAAAAGCCTCACCAAATCCAAGAAAATTGAAAGTATATCAAGCATCTTCTCAGATCACAATGACAACACTGGAAATCAACGTCAAGGAAAAAAACTCGAAAACATTCAAACTTATGGAGAATGAATAACATGCTATTAAATAATGAATGGGCTAACAATGACATCAGGAAGAAATCAAAAAGTTTCTGGAAACAAATGATAATGAACACACAATAACCCCAAACTGATGGGATACAGTGAAAGCAGCCCTGATAGGAAAGTTCATAGCAATACAGGTCTACCTAAAAAGGTTAGAAGAATCTCTAATAAAAAATCTAAACCTACAGCTAGAGAACTAGAGGAAGAACAACAAACAAACCCCAGAGTGAGTAGAAGGAAGGAAATCATCAAGATAAGAGCAGAATTAAATGACATAGAGACTAAACAAACAATTCAAAAGATCAACAAAAGTAGGGATTGGTACTTTGAAAAGATAAACAAAAATGACAAGCCTTTAACCAGGCTTATCAAGAAAAAAAGAGAGAGGACCCAAATAAATAAAATCAGAAATTAAAGAGGAGAAATCACAACTGATAGCACAAAAATACAAAGGACTGTAAGATATTATTACGAACAACTGTATCTCAAGAAATTTGACAACTAAGATGAAATGGGCAAATTTTTGGAAACATATAATCTGAAACTGAATTAAGAAGAAGCAGAAAGCTTGAACAGACCAATAACAACTAGTGAAATTGAAGCAGTAATAAAAAAACTCCCTGCACACAAAAGCCTTGGACCGGATGGCTTCACAGGTGAATTTTGTAAAACATTTAGGAAAGAACTAACTCTTCCCCTTCTCAAACTATTCCGAAAAATCCAAGAAAGGGAAAAATTCCAAACTCTTTCTATGAAGCCAGTATATCCTAATTCCAAAACCAGTTAAAGACACAACAAAGAAAGAAAACTACAGGCCAATATCGCTGATAAACATAGATGCTAAAATCTTCAACAAAATATTGGCAAACCATATCCAGCAACGCATTAGAAAGAGCATACACCACAATCAAGTGGGATTCATTCCAGGGATGCAAGGATGGCTTAATATTTGCAAATCAATAAACGTAATACACCACATAAACAAAATTAGAGACAAAAACCACATGATCATATCAATAGATGCAGAAAAAGCATTTGATAAAGTACAACACCCATTTATGATGAAAACTCTCAGCAAAATAGGAATAGAGGGAGTATACTTCAACATTATAAAGGCCATATATGAGAAGCCTGAAGCCAACATCATACTCAATGAGCAAAAACTTAAAGCATTTCCCCTCAGTTCAGGAACAAGACAAGAATGTTCATTCTCTTCACTCCCATTCAACATAGTCTTGGAAGTTCTAGCCACAGCAATCAAACAATAAAGAGAAATAAAAAGCATCCAAATTGAAAAAGAGGAAGTAAAACTGTCATTATTTGCAGATGACATTATAGTGTACATAGAAAACCCTAGACTCCATGAAAAAACTATTCGACTTAATAAGTGAATTTGGCAAATTAAGATGGTACAAAGTTAATATTAAGGAATTGAAAGCATTTCTGTACACCAACAATAAAATATCAGAGATAGAAACTAGAAAAAAAATTCTATTTACTATAGCAAGAAAAAAAAATAAAGTACTTAGGAATAAACTTAACCAATGAGTTAAAAAACCTATACTCAGAAAACTACATAACATTGAAGAAAGAAATTAAGGAAGATACAATAAATGGAAGCAAATACCATGTTCATGGATGGGAAGAATCAACATCATTAAAATGTCCACACTACCCAAAGCAATTTATATATTCAGTGCAATCCCTATTAAAATACCAATGACATATTTCACAGACCTAGAACAAATACTTCAAAAATTTATAAGGAACCAAAAAAGATCCCAAATAGCCACTGCAATCTTGACGAAGAAGAACACAGTAGGAGGAATCACAACACCTGATACCAAACTATACTACAAGGCCACGGTAATTAAAACGGTCTGGTACTGGCATAAGAACAGACACATAGATCAATGGAACAGAACAGAGAGCTCAGAAATAAACCCAGGTCTATATGGTCAACTAATATTTGACAAAGGGGGACAAAACATAAAATGGAGTAAAAAGAGCCTCTTCAAGAAAGTATAATGGGCAAAAGGGTTTTGGACAGGAGAGATGTGCCTAGCACACCTTCCTCCAAAGAAGCCTTTTTCTTTTCTTTTTTTTTTTTCCTCCTAATGTGGAACATTGGAAAATTAATCCCTGCCTTTTGTCATCTAGTAGTTATGGATTGACCCTTTTCATCAAATCTGTTGCCCCCAGAACACAACAAGGATGCCAGCCTGTTAAACCAAGCACGCCATTGTCTGGAGACAGCCAACTGACCTGGGGTCTGCACGATCCTTCCCCATGTGGGAAGGCCACCTTCCCCTCCACACCCCCACTATTATTAGGGATTTCTGGACCCACGGGTAGGTAAGACAACGACCATGTCCAGCTTGAAGCTGCTAGAGGAGCACGAGACCTTTGGCCATTGCCCTTTATAATATTATAAAGTGTCTTAAGTCTGAGAGGGGGGAATTGTTATTTTTTATTGTTATAAAAATAATTAATTAATTAAAATAAAAGGAAGAATATAGGAAAGGGTGAAGCCAAAGAACTTGTATGTACGACCCATGGACATGAACTAAGGGGTGTGGGATTGCTGGGGTAGTGGGGTACTGGGTGGAGGGGACCAAAGGGGGGGAAATTGGAACTATTATAACAACATAATCAATAAAATACATAAAAAAGTCTCTAACCCTGGGGCTGAGATAATCCACCCAAGGAAAAAGTTCCTGAGAATGATATCTAGACCCTGTAGGAGAGGGTAGGGCTTTGCTTCATTGAGCAGCAGAGTAGACTCCATAGTTCTCCACTAGCTGAACTCCCCAGAAGTTTGCCCTCGACTGAGCTGGGGAAAGCCCACAGGAGGAGCTTCAGTCAGGGCATACTGCTACAATATTGCCTGAGGGAGATGCAGGTGCTGCTGGCTGCTGGTTACCATGCACTGTGGAACCTGGGCACTGGAGAAACTATGAGAACTGTAGGAACCTGGTGTTGAAGAAGCTGTGCATGCTGTAGGATGCCGTTACTTGAGCACATGAGAGTCAAGAAGGAAACACCTATTTTGTTCCAATATCTTTTCAGAGTCAGTGCTAGTTGGTAAAGATAAAAAATATTCAAAAGGCCTTCATCCATTTTCACAGAGAAGTCTAATAGGCTAAGTTGAGAGGCAATAAATTGTTTAGTGGCATATTTTCTGTGAAAATTGCCTATATTTCCAGTTAGTACCTGTAATATTTTTATTTGGGAAATAAAACTGGATTACTTAGTTGAGAATGAAGGCAAGAGATTTTGTGATTTTATAGTTTTGTGATTTTACTTTACAGATTATATTATTAAAGTTCAGCCAAAGTAACTATCTAATATTTGGAAGGAAATGCAGGAAACAACTAAATATTTTCTTTGGCTATATGACTATATTGACCCACAGTGAATTTGTTCAGTCAGAACACCTAAAAAAGACTTGTGAGTTTCTATTTTAAATTTTGACCATTCCAATATCTCACTTTTATTTGTTTTACCTAATTGACCAAAGGATCTTACAGATAATTAAGGTTTGACATAAGTTTCTACATTAGTAGGTTGTGGCCTTCAAAATATGCATATTAATTCTTGAGTTTTCTCCCATCTTTACCCTTATTTATAAAGGAACATATAGAATATATATTTTCTTTAAAATGAATGAACTTTATATTTTAGAGAAGCTTTGGGTTCATGGTAAATTTGAGTGTAAAATACAGAGAATTCACATATACCTTCCCCCCAGTCATAAATGTAGCAATATAATTCTAGTATAGAAAAAAAATAAAGGATAAAATAAAAAAATTATAAAAATAAAATTAAAATATAATTTTCAAGACATTATAACACCAGCTAAAATATTTAAATAATGTTAACTAGCAACTTTTAGTAAGCATAAAAACACAATCCTAATATACTAGAGTTGATATAGATGTTGTAAAGTGGGATTGGAAGTATAGTAAACTGATTAAAAGCCTGGATTTCACTTAGCATGATATTCTTAAGATCTACCAATGTTGTCACAAATGGCAATATTTCATCTCTTCTTATGGGTGAGTAGTATTCCATATCTTCTTTAAGGACACTTTAGTTGTATCCCATGTCTTGGCCACCATGAATAATGCTGCAATGAAAATAGGGGTGCGTATATCTTTGCAAATAAATGTTTTCAATATTTTTTTGGGAAATACCTGAAGTGGTGTTGCTGGGTCATATATTAATTCTGTTCTTAATTTTTTGAAGGGCCTCCATACTATTTTCCATAGTGACTACACCAGTCTACATTCCCACCAGCAGTGAATGAGGATTTCTTTTTCTTCAAAACCTCTCCAATACTTCTTATTAGTGTTACTGATAATAGTTATTCGTACAGTTGTGTGGTGGTATCTCATTGTAGTTTTGATTTGCATTTCCCTAATAGCTAGAGCATCTTCTTAATATATATGTTGGCCATTTTTATTTCTTCTGGAGAGATATGTTTGTTCAGGTCTTCTGCCCATTTTTTAAATGGATTGATTGATGACAAATTGTATAATTTCTTTATATATTTTTGATATTAACCTCTTGTCAGAGCTGTTGTTTAAAAATATCTTTTCCCATTTCATTGGTTGCTTTTTTGTTTTGTTACTTTTTTGTGTGTGTGCAGAAGTTTTTTGTTTGATATACTCCCATTTATTTATTTGGCCTTACTTCCTTTGCCTTTAAGGTCAAATTCATAAAATCTTTTTTAAGACCAAGGTCCATAAGTATAGCACCTATAAATCAGACAGAAAAAAGTTAAGAACAATATGATTTCACTCATATGTGGGATATGAAACTGTAAGCAACAAATAAACAAACAAGAAAAACAAAGAAAGATAGAGGGAAGTGGATAGGCATAGTAAAAGGTAAAGGGGGTTAAATATATGGTGATGAAATAAGATTTAATTTTAGGTGATGCATACACAATGCAATGTAGAGGTGATACATCATTGAATTGTACACTTGAAACTAATATAATCTTATTAACCATTGTCAATCCAATAAATTTAATTTAAAAAAATCAACAACAAAGCAACATGGCATTACTTCTTTAAGTTCTAATTATCCATTTGGGGAAAGCACATATCCATTTTAAGTCAACTAATAAAACCTAAAACCTTTATTTTACTAAAGTACTTATCAGAGGAGAAAATGTTAATATAAGAGGAGAAATACTATAAATATGAGTATAAAATGCCTTATTGGTAGTAAAGACCCCCCTCCCCCCAAAAAAGCCTAGATTTGATAAAAAAAAAAAAGGTATGAGGTACCTGGGTATTTCTACTTTTGAACATTGCACCCTTAATTAAGGTATTTATACAATTGTTCAATCAGTTATGCATGTTTTCTTCTATATACAAAGAAAATAGTAATAATACCTGTTGTTCAGATACATTATAAAAATAAAAACATATCTAAAGATCAGCATAATATCAGACATTTATAATCATGAAGAATCACTTAATGGTAGTATTACTATTGTTATTTTTTATTTTAAATACTAAAGTAATGTAGTCTATCCTATATTAGTCTATCAGTAATTAATACCATTTCTCAGTGTCATATGCTGCAAAAACAGTGGAAAATACTAAAATCAGAAGGCATAAATATTTCAGGAAGTTGGACTTCTAAGCATTTCATGAAAGGCAAAACTATTCTGAAACATATAGTCACAATTCCCTTAGGGTAATTTGATTCTCTTATATTTATTCTCAACAGTAAAGAGGGTAGGAAAATCATTACAAACATAACATATCTAACAGCCATAGGCCCAAACTCAGTCACATTCAGTAACCATTATTCCCTCCAGTTGGATGGTGAATAGAAGACAATGGGCATGTTGGGTGGTTATGAGAGATGAGCTTGGAAAAATACAGTAGCCAGTTGATAGAAGGCCTTGGCTTTGATAAATGTGCATAGAGAGATTCCATTTCCTAGCCAGATGACTGTTGCATATGGAAACAGTTATGTCTCTCCAAGAGAGATTCATGTTCAACACTCCATTATGAAAGAATATTTTTCAACATGAGTTTAGACATTCAAATGGATTATAGTGTTTCTGTAGCCAGTACAGAATGTCTCACCACTTAGACATTTTTAATGAAGACCCTAAAGTGTTGACCTTTCTTTGGTTCTACCTTTATTTGAATCATCACATAGGAAAGCATAACAGACTGAATGGCAGTATCAATGAATCTTTTAGCGTTTATTTACCCAAGAAATTCCGAACATTACTATCCTCAGGTTACATTTCTACCCTATCAAAATTTTTAATTCTATACCAGAAAAAAAAATGCAAATGGAACACTGGGAATATAACAACAAATGTAGGGTTTAAATTGTAATCAGCAATATTTAAAAAAAAGAATATTCAAGAATTAAATCTTTCCAAGATGATATCTGCAATAGCAGAAATTACACTTTTTCACCTTACATCCAAAACATAGTTATATTTGATTACATTTGAAACAGTTTGAAATGTCCATTAATTTCTCAAAATTTAAAAGACTTGAATTAGTAATATTTGTATGATCATCATTTTCATTTCCAAGCAGATGGTTAATGAACCTTTATTTTCAAAGGATGATGATTTCAGCATTCAGAACATAGGTTCATGGCATAGAAGGGCTGGCAGATAGCACATCTGGTAGTTCACATTTCCTGGAGACTTTACACGTGTCTTTAGTTTTCTTCTGTCAGATTCAGATTTATTGCAAGTAGGATTCTAACAGAATGCAGGTACTGTTTTTTATATTTTTATTTTTTGTTATCGTTTTTCTATTTTCTATTTTTATTTTTTTTATTGTTTTTCTATTACAGTTGTCCCAATTCTCCCCCCCATTGCTCTCCACTGCCCTCCCTACCTCACCCCCATCCCTGCCCCCACAGTCAATCCCTGCCTTGTTGTCCATGTCCATGTGTCATTTATACTAGTTCCTTTGTTTTCCATATTCTTGTGTAGTATTTTTTGTCTTTAGGGAGGAAAATAATATAATATGGCATTTCGTTGAAATTTACAATAGCCAAATGCTGGAAACAGCCTAAGTGCCCATCACTGGATGACTGGATCAAAAAACTGTGGTACAGTTATACAATGGAATACTACACAGCAGAAAGAAGGAACTCCTACCTTTTGTGACAACATGGATAGAACTGGAGAGAATTATGCTTAGTGAAATAAGCCAGGTGGCAAAAGACAAATACCATATGATCTCACCTAATACAGGAATGTAATGAACAAAACAAACAAGTGAGGAAAATAGAACCAGAGGCATGGAAATGAAAGACAGACTGACAGTGATAAAGGGTGAAGGGGGAGGGGTAAGGGGAAAGAAGGGGAAGGGTCTTGTCAAAGAACTAGTATAAACGACTCATGGACATGGACAACAAGGTGAGGATTGACTGTGGGAGAGGTGAAAGGGCAGGAGAGAGCAACTGGGGGAAAATGAGACAACTCTAATAGAACAACAATACAAAAAAGGAAGAAAAGAAATGCATGCAGGCCATGTTCCAGAAAGTCTTACAATTTCTTGTACCAAGTACCTTAGCTTCATATGGCACGTTAGCTTCAAGGAATACACTTAATATTTTTATTTTTCCCCAGATTTATTGGGGTACTTTTGGCAAATAAAACTGCATATATTTAAACTGTACACATGATGATTTACTATACTTGCTTTTATTGATTTTTTTACAATGCCTTGGAAGTCAGTTTGGTTTTGACCAACTTTTAGGCTAATCTAAATTATTTTCTTACCTATGTAACTAAGATTTTTAATACTACATTTTATATAGATTGTTAGTTTAACTGATTAACTGCTCAGGATACTTCTTACATTGCACTACTATTATTTTGTAAATTCCTTGAGGGGATAGCTCTGGACTAAGCACTTAGTACCATTTATGACAATTACTGTGGATTTACAAATTGATTAAACAGAGTTATTGATTCAATCAATAAAATTGGTAAACTTTATGTTGTTATGGCATAATCTATATTCAGAACATATTTAAGTATATAATATATAACCTAGATATGTCTGAAGGGGTAGCTGTAATATTTTCTTGCATTTTAACTGTGTTCTAATAAAAACAATATTATAGGATTTTTAAAGATCTCTGTAAATTCATCAGCAAATTTCTTTTTGTATTTGTGATTTGTAATTATGATTTAAACAAAGGCTGTAAAAAGTTTAGTTATAATATTTCTTTTATCTTTTATAGGAAAGTAGAAAATAATTTTCTTGTTATTTTTTATTGCAAATGTGGTATAATCAACAAGATTATCTTTTATTACTAACAAATTTTCTAATCACAGAATTCTTTTCATAATTTTGTTCTTTTCTCATCCACAGTTATGTGGTCACATATTTTATGAAATGTCCTCTTTTAATATTCTGAACTTAGTACAACTAAAAATATTTTTCACTGCCATTAAAAAATATAGAGGAAGTCTTAAAAGAAATCAGGCAAGTGTATTTCTTTCAATGCTACTTTGTATTAGTTTTTCTTTATTCATTCTTTATTTATTTTTATTTTATTTATTTATTTATTTTTTATTTTTCAGTTTTTCAATTACAGTGGTCCCATTTTTTACCCCTTTGCTCCCCCCCACCCGTCCCACCCTTTCTTTCACAATCATATCCCGCCCTGTTGTCCATATCCATGAGTCATTTATACACGTTCTATGACTAAACCCTTCCCTTACTTATCCCCCTCTTCTCCCCCCCCCCCACCAATTACTGTTATTCTGGTCCTTGTTCTACTTAGTTCATTTGTTTGTGTTGTTCCTTAGTTTCCTGTATTTGGTGATATCATATGGTATTTTGCTTTCTTTGCCTGGCTTATTTCATTAAGCACAATTCTCTCTAGTTCCAGCCATGTTGTTGCAAATGACAGGAGTTCCTTCTTTCTTTCTGCTGCATAGTATTCCATTGTGTAAATGTACCACAGTTTTTTGATCCATTCAGAACTTATGCACCCCTATGTTCATAGCAGCACTGTTTATAATAGCTAAGTGTTGGAAACAGCCTAAGTGCCCATCTGTAGATGAATGAATCTTTATTCATTCTTTAATCTTACTGCATACATCAGACATTCTAGGCAGTTTATGTTTATAGCAAAATATTAAAGAAAATCTCAAATTCAGTATAGCTAGCTTATCACTTAAATTTGTAAACATTTTCTAGGTTTACATGAAGAAAAAATATCCTGGCTAATAATTCAGAAACTTGAACTTTGCCATGATGTTCACATGACAACAAATACTAAATATTTGGGAGGCAGATTAAATTTGATTATGTTTTCAGTTTCTCTCAGCTCTAATATTTCCATAATTCTTTGTTTTTTAATGTAACTTATTTTCAATATGCCAAATACACAATTTTAGAAAAATTTATCTTTTAAATTATTTTGTTACAGGAAAAGAATTTTATCTATTAAAGGATCATTATACTATATGCTAATAAAAAGACAAGAGACAAAACAGCAACCTTTTATTGTCTGAAAATCTACTCATACATCACGGTACCAAAAATGATAAGGTATTCAAATTATCATAAAATATCGAGCCAGTATATCCCTTGTTGTATCTAACAAATAGTGCTCAAAGACCATTATAATAAACAAGTGTAAAGAAGTAATAGTTTCATATTTTTCTGTGTGTTTCTATTTTTTTCTTTTTATCCATAAGAACTTTATTCTAGTACACTTGGGGTACCCATATGTCAGAGTATGAACAAGGGCTTGATAAAATAAACAAACAATAAGTAAAATGTGTCTTACATACCCAAATTTAAATTATGAGCCTGGACAATAGTTTTAAGCTAGGATAACATCTAAAGAAATTCCTCTTCAATTTTTGTATCTCTCTGAGTTTAAAGAAACTTATGTCCATGATTAACTGTATGATTGAAAGAGGATTTGTTGCAAGGCAATAGGCTGACCTACGGGATTGTGAAAAGAAAAAGTGGGGAATATGAATAACCTGAGAACAAAGTGATCAGATGTGTGTCCCAATTTTGCTCCATCCAGGATAAAAGAATAGTATCAGACAAATGCTAGTGTTACAGAAGACAGAGTTAAAGACTTGTGCCCTACTCAATTTTAGGAGCTCCAAAGAGTGATCTCAAAGCCAGCACCTGTATCAACCTGGGGTGTGAGGTGCCAAATTAATGGTGCATTGCTAATGGCAGTGGGTGACCTTAAGATTGAGAAATCTCCTGCTTCCTGTCATTTCTTAGGTCTTAGACATGAAGTAGACATTTTGGTTAAGAAGATTTCAAGTAAGGATGTGATGGTGAGGTGGCTCTGTGCCTGCAGCTGCAGGGCTGACCATGTGAAACTGGGACAGGTAGATGTCATAACCAAATCCCATGGTCTATAGCATTAGCAAAAGCTGGGTTCTGAGGAAGGCCACCTGAGGTTGGATTGGCAAAAAACATAACCAGATCAGAATTACAGCAGCTACAGATTCTGTTGCAAGGAGCAACTCAGGTGGGCTAGGGAAAGCAGCAGGAGACGGGGAGGTAGAGGTCCTGTCTCTCCCACTGCAGTGAAGATGAATAAACCCCTTTTACTCCCTACTTCCAACTCACGTTTAGTGGAGACAAGGAGGGTGCTAAGGAGTCTATGTAAGAGACTGAGCAACTGAACATGGATTTGACCTAAATTTAAAACATAAAGATTAAAAATCCTCTGCCTCCCTCACAGTAAATTATGCACTAGAACTTTTGAAGATGATTGAATCAGCCACAGATAAGAGAAGAAATGTCTTTACTTTCTTTTTTTATGTTTGAATTGTTGTTTAAGTTTATACCAGTGCTTCACAATATGAGATTAAAATACAGGTTTTATTCAAAGTCGTGCTTTTGTCTTAGTGTGGAAACATTTGCCACAAATATTTTCTGCATGTAATCTCAGATACTGCTTTACTCTTTTCAGGAAAATAATTTTTTTTTTTTTGGTACAACTAGGCTCTAGAGTTTTAAATAGTTCTAATTCTTAATGAGGTCCAAATATATATTTCAAGTTTACGAGGTTTTCCTAGAAACCTTACTACTTGTTTACTTATATGCACAGCTTCCCCTCACTGCTGTCTTTTGAGATATGTCTGCATATTTACACTCATTGTGATGCAGGAGTCTGAGAGCAGATCTTTGTTCAGATGGATATTGCAACTAGGCTGCCCACTATATTCCTCATCTGAACACTATGCAGGGATACATCTTACCCCTGCATAATACACTTATACACACATGTATCCACACACATAATCTATTCCTCATTTGTATACATTACTTTAAAACATAATTATATTTTAGAGATAATTTATGTGAACATTATCAGATAAGACATTATGTAATTAAACTATATATATATATATATACACATATATATATATATATAAAATCCAAAATACTGTATTTATACAAAAAAGTTATAAAAATAATTTCATTTATTGAAAAAATCCAGTTTTCTATATAATAAAGTTTTTTTTTTTTCAGAAAGTATGAGAAAAAAATTCAGGCTTTGGCCCTTGCATCCGTTTGCAATGCAGTTTTGGTAGCTTCTTTGTTTTCCACCATGATGATATGTTGCAAACTCATCCTGGACATTTCTGAACACACACCTGGCATTACAGGTTTCCAAGTCTCCCAATTCTTGTTAATGGGAAATGGTATCTGGATGATCTTTTCTGTAGACTGAACTACAAAATATGCATATTTTAACAAAATATATCATGAATTCTTACTATTATTTCCAATTTAAATTAAGGACCAGAGAGATATTATTAAACTCACCCGTCTTACCTTTGTGTCTCCCTTTTTCCTATTCTCAGTGACATTAACATGATTACTCAGTTATTTATCCTATGGTGTATACATATGTACACACAAATTCAGAATAAAACTAACATTATTATCATAAAAAAAACTACAGAGAAGAATTTAATATTTTTTGGAGTTCTTTTTCTTTTTAGGGTATCCCTGTAGTCAACCTTTGCGTTTTAAAGTCATTTCATGATTATGCCACTAGATATGCAATTTGGTTCATTGCTTTCATTTTGCTTTTAATGTTTATGGATAACTTATGAAAACCTAAATTTGCTTTGTATATGTGTCTAAGGTTCAAGGTCAAATTTACGTAAGTATTATATGCAGAGAATTCTAACTTCTGTTCAGTCCCTTTTCAGTTTTTCCACATGCAACCTCCCCTTCTCTCTACAACTGTAGGTAACTCTTTTTACTTTTATGTTTTCCACCCATCTCTCAAAAAAATATAATTTAGAACAATTTCAGTGTCTGCAGGAATAGTACAAGGAATTGCATACCACTCACCCAGAGAGCTCCATTCATGTTTTGTCAGTTGCCCTATGAATCAATCCTGGGTCATGCAATGCACCCAATTGTTACGTCTCTCTAGTCTCCTAGTTTTTTAATCTTTCCTTGACTTTCACAACCTTGACATTTTTGAAGATATGAGAAAGTAATTTTGTGCAATATCCCTCAACTTATATTTGTCTGCTGTTTCCTCATGTGTTACTTCAGGTCGTTTGTCTTAGACAGGGATAGCATAAAGTTTGATGTTGTGTTCTCATTGCATTCTAGCAGGCAGTGCAGAATGTAACAATAGATTTGATTAAAAAGTGATTGCCAAGTTTTTGCATGTTAAAGCAACTTTGTTATTTTTCTTCATTGCTATTAATGAATAACTTGTGGGTAGATAGCTTTAAATTATGTAAATACACTATTCCCTCACTTATCGCAGATATTACGTTCTAGACCCCTCTCGATAGATGAAAATCCATGAAGTAGGAACCTTACATTTATTTTAGTATTTATATATATTTTAAGGCTTTATAAACCATTCCCACACACTTATACCCCATTCCCAGTCCCTTAATAACCTAACCCACTCCCTTATTAACCTTTTCCACACTTTTATAAACACTACTTATGTTCTTAAGCATATTCTACACTCTTAAACCTATGTAACTTTAACAACATATGTATACAGTACTGCAAAATCCCACGATATAGTGAAAAATCTGCAATAAATAATTAAATATAATATTTTTAAAAATCCCGCAATACAGTGAGGCCACGAAAGTGAACCGCGATACAGAGAGGGACTACTATATTTCAGTTACTCTATGAATTGTATTGGATAACCTTTATTGAATTCACTTATTAATTTTACTGAAGATTATGAAATAATTATTACAGTGTTGGTTGCCAAATGGTGATTATCTAATTCTACTATTCATTCTACATATATTTTTTGGTATTATGCTACATAACTAAGACTTTTCTCCTCCCTTTTTTCTCTCTTTCTTATGTAATAGATAATTTATCTGTGTGAAAACACGAAATCATATTGTATTCATTAAGTCATAATACATTGTTATCTATTTATATATTTTCTATCTATCTGTATATCATCTATCTATTATCTATCTATTCATTTTAAGTATACAGTTAACTGAAGTTTTATAAATTTGTTATGCATTTTGATGATCAATATTTCCAGACTTTGCTGGGGGCCCATTCAGACTGGCTTCTCTATTGCTTTGATATGTTCCATTACCCTTTGAGTACTTCTTTAACTGTGAGATTTATTATAAGGAATTGGCTGAGAAGTCCCATTATGTACTGTCTGGAAGCCTGAGACCCAGGAAAGCCAGTGTTATATTTGAAGGCCTGAGGTCCAGAGAGCCTATGGTGTAGATTCTAATTCAAGTTTGAAAGCTTGAGAACCAGGAGCACAAAGAGCAGGAGAAGAAGATCAATGTCCCAGTTAAAGTCAGACACAGAGCGAATTCAACCTTCCTCCTCCTTTTTTTTCTGTTCAGGCCCTCAATAGTTTGAATGATGTCCATTCACATTGGTGAAGGCTAAGTGTTTTACTCAGTCCACCAATTCAAATACTCATCTCTTCTGGAAAAATGCTCACAGACACTCAGAGATAGTGTTTAAGCAAATATGTGAGCATCGAGTGGCCATGCCAAGTTGGGAAATAAAATGAACCCTATTCAAAATTGCCTCACAAGATGTCATAAATTTCCATTAGTTATTTGAAAAAGTAAATATGGCATAAAGTAAATATAGAATAAAAAGGTCATTATTTCCAGACTGCGTATTAATGTTTTGCATACACTGGATGGTGGCTACTAATTCAAACAATACACTCTTATTATCTTTATGTCATATTTTGGATAAAAGAAAATATGTTATCACCTTAGAATGCAGGCAAAAATGATTGAATTTATTATGATATTTTCTATTTTTAACTTTATAAGAATGAAGTGCTCAAACTTTATCAAACAAAATGAGATAGAAGTTAAAATAGATGCACCAGTGAGAAATAGATATTTCAGGTTGAAATTGAATATCACTGACTAAAGATTTAATCTTTTATAAGAATATTCATAATGTAACACATGATTTTGAAAATTTGAAGAATTTTTATGTTTCATTATTAATAGAATTATAATAAATAATGATTATATAATATTTACTATGTGCAAAATATTGTTATGAGTTTTTAAAATATATTTAATCCTTTATTGACAACAGCCTTGTGAGATAAGTACTATGATGTTTTTCCATTTAAACATAAGGAAACAAAAGCTGACAAAGGTGAAATAACTTGCCCAAGGTCACACTGCTAAGTGGGAGAGAAAGGATTTAACATGACGGTCTGGCCCAAAAGCGGTCCTCTTCCATACTTCACTACAAAGCTCTACAAATTATAAATTAATGAATTAATGTTTACCAAATACTAATGTATTTTTTATCTCATTGTAGAACAATGTATTTTTTTTTTAAGTTCATCCATTCAGTGACAGTGTGGCTCAGCTGGTTGGAGCATCATTCCACAACTGGAAGGTTGCATGCTCACTTTCAGTCAGGGCACATGCCTAGGCTGTGGGTTCCATCCCTGGTCCAGAGGTGTACGATCCTCAGTCCAGACGTGATCTGGGTGCATATAATCCTAGGTCTGGGGCATACAGGAGGCAACCGATTGATGTTTCTCTCTCACATAATGCTTATTTCTCTCTCTCTTCCTCTCTCTCTGTAAAAAGCAATGAAAGAATGTCCTTGGGTGAGTATAAAAAGAAAATGAAAGAAAAGTCAGAACTTATCAGTGAATATAGGAATTTTTTCTACCTGAATTTAAGATATAATTTTAAGATTTTCATTTTGTGTTTTATACATTCAATATGCTTTCTATGTGGCAAGGAATTTTGATTCACTTTTATATTATCTTTGTATGTGTTACTATTTTTTGATATTGTAATGAGAAAATATAGTTGTTCTCACTGAAAAGGGACAAAGTGACCATGGGTAGCATAAGGAAGGTGGCTGAAGTGATTACTACAGTCTGGCTCATATTTATCTCTTCAGTTACCATACTAAGTATTTGTATTATCTGTATTGAAGATTAGAATGGTTAAGGACTTGACCAAATAGTACTTTTTATAAAAAGTGTTAATCTGAATGGTCAAATATGCCTATACTGACAAAACTTTAGATAACTGCTTAACTATTTATTTTGTCTAATGAGAAAGAAATGAGGGTGTGGCTTTAGTTCCTCAAAGTTAGTTTTAAAATTACCCACTATGCTAGAGGCTGTGATATTTAAAGACTTTTTTTGAAGCAAAAAAAGAAAATGTATGTGGCACAATGTGTCATGTATTTTTATTTTGGATGAAGGTATGTTTTGGGGACTGTCAAGGTATTGGTACAAGTACCACTGAATATCTTGTAGCTGTTTAAAACTGTTTTTGATTTTGGTGTGCTCAACGTTGAGGGAGAAAGGATGAGGGACATTTATAAATATAACCAGAAAAGGAAGAATAGAAATTAATCAAACACTTCCAATTAAAATGACATTGTAACTTTGAGTTCTAAAACTCATTCCCACTGCAATTTTTTAATGTTAAAGAGAATATATGGGGATAATTAATAAAAATCTAAGCATTCCTATAGACAAGGAACAAAAGAAAACCTGTGATAGGAATCAAAGAGTGCCTGGCTCTGGACATAATGGGCCAGTGGTTGTCAAGATTCTTGTCCTATGTGGTAACAGGGATGAAAGTTCTTCTAATAGGGTGAGAGACAAAAGCCAGATTTGGTACCTGAAACCAGGATGTGAGAGCTCTTCTACTTAGGTTGGGAGGATAAAATAAACAGTAACCACTAATGAGTGCAGGGACCCTCATTGATCTACTTCTAGGAATGGCAAGAGGGAACAGAGAGATACATGGCCATACAGTATGATGTGAGCAATGACACACCCTAGCTCCTGAGTGGATCTGATTTGTGTTTGTGGGTGAAGATCCTCAAGGTACATGTATCAGATCCGTATTTGAACACTGGGCCATGATAGGCCAGCTGAAGAATTGTCAAACAACCAAAATGGAAAGTATGTGCATAGGGAGCAGAAAAGAAAACATACATGTATGTACACCTGCACAGATTTAAATAATCTAAATAAAAGCACACTACTGGAAAATAAAACCTTTTAAACTAAGCTCCAGAGCAGGTGGAAGAATATTGATTTCATGAGAGATAGTCAATAAATGGAAGAACATGCTTCTAAAGAAAATACGGGACTTTCAGCCAAGATGGAGGCATAGGTAGACATGCTGGGTCTCCCTCTACAACTAACAAGGAATATAACTACTTCAAAATAGAGACAACCAGAAGTTTCAGAAAATCAAGCTGGGGGGAAATTCAACAAACAAAGATAAAAAGAAGAAATACTCACCCAGACAGGTAGGAGGGGTGGAGGCAGGGATGAGAGGATGCAGTGTGGTGGAAGCAGCAGAGGCAGTGGTAGGCCAGTGGAAAGTGCAGTCACACATTTAAAAAAGTAGGAGGGACACCTGGGGAGTACTCCAAGAACCACACTAGATTGTGCAGTTCACAGTTCCAGCATCAGGGAAAATAAAGTCTTATTGCTTCTGACTGTGAAAACCAGTGGGGATTGGGACAGAGGAAGAAACTGCCAGTCTTTCAGCAGAGTTCACTTGTTCAAAGGGCACCCATGGTCCTAGAATGTCTGCACACCCACCCACTCTGGGAACAATGACCAGGGCAACAGCTAGAGAGATTCCAGTCCCATACAGGAGTGGCAGAAGTGCCTGGAAAGGGGGCAAGTGCTGAACAAGTGGCATTAAATCCTCTCAGATACCTCTCACATATACAGTGCCACAATGTGGTGAAACAGATTGCCCTGCACTGATGAACACCTAAGGTTCTGCCCCTTACGATGCAACAGGAGCATCAGCTCTACTTAAGACAAAGAGACTGCCAAGTTGAGGAGACAGAGAAGTATGGCCCAAAAGAGGGAACAGATCAAGGTCCCAGTGGGAGAACTAAGTGATAAGGAGATAACCACCTAACAGACAAGGAGATAACTAACCTAACAGAGGCAGAGTTTAAAACACTGGTGATAAATATACTCACAGACTTGACAGATATGCTTAAGTATGGCAAATGCATAAGGGAAGAAGTGAAGGTTAAGCTAGATGAAACAAAGGAAAATCCACACGAGACCAATGGTGAAGGGAAGGAAACTGGGGTTCAAATTAATGATTTGGAACATAAGGAAGAAATAAGCATTCAACCACAAACAAGAATTGGAAAAAATGAGGAGAAGCTTAGGAACCTCTGCAACAACTCTAAGCATGCCAACATCCAAAATCATAGGGGTGCCAGAAAGGGAAGAGGCAGAGCAAGAAATTAAAAACTTATGTGAAATAATAATGGAGGAAAACTTCTCAAATTTGGTGAAGGAAATAGACATACAAGTCCAGGAAGCACAGAGTCCCAAATAAGCTAGACCCAAAGAGGACCACATCAAGACACATCATAATTAAAATGCCAAAAGTTAAAGGTAAAGGAAGAATCCTAAAAGCAGCTAGAGAAAAGCCTATTAGACGATCAGCTGATTTCTCAAAAGAAACTGCAGGCAAGAAGGGACTGGCAAGGAGTTTTCAAAGTGATGAAAAGCAAGGACCCACAACCAAGATTACTCTATCCCGCAAAGCCATCATTTAGAATGGAAGGGCAGATAAAGTGCTTCCCAGACAAAGCAAAGCTAAAGGAGTTCATTATCACCCAACTATTTTTATATGAAATGTTAAAGGAACTTATTTAAGAAAAAGAAGATCAAAACTATGAACATTAAAATCACACCAAACTCACAATTATCAACAACAGAATCTAAAACATAGAAACAAAAACAAACTAAGTATATAACCAGAATAGGAACAGACTCATAGGTATGGAGATAATTAGCTGGGAGGGAGAAGGGGAGAAATGGTTTGGGATTAAGAAGCATAATTGGTTGGTACAAAACAGACAAGGGGAAGTTAATAATTTAGGGAAGGGTGAAGCAAAAGAACTTATATGCATGATCTATGGACAGGACTAAAGAGGGTGGAATTGCTGGAGGGAAGAGGGGTAGTGGGCAGAGGGGAGGAAAGGGAAAAGAAATTAGTACAACTGTAAAAGCATAATCAATAAAATATACTAAAAAATTAAAAAATGAACAGCAAAAATTTTTCTGAATATTATAATATTCTAAGATATATATATCCAAGTATGTTTAAAATCCTCGATGGAAAAAAGTGAAGTAATTAATAGAGAAGTAGAAGGATATAAATTTAAAGTAGTGGGAAAAACAATAATAATAAAAAGTAAAAAAACTTAATAGAATAATTGCTTACCAGAGTTAAAACAAATTATTTAATGGAACCATAATATTAAGGTATTAACATAGAAATATAAACTGAAAATGTAGAAGTAAAGAGATTGCTAAAATATAAAGTTAGTGCTGCAATATCAGTAGCAAATAATTAGAACTTAAAGTGAAAAATCATGAAGTTAATAAATGATACTGTATATCATTGGCAGCCGTCCGTCTCGAGAGACGATGGCGTAGCTTCTTGAGAGTCTATCTGCACCGCCGAGAATGGCTGTGCAGTCCGACTCAGGAGTGACAATCCCTGCCGCACTTGTTACAGGTGAAGGCAGATGGCTGTTGTTGCTGCTGTTGACGCTGCTTCCGCCTCGATCTTTTCTGGACCGCCTCCTCGTTGCGCGCAGCCTCTGCGCGTGACGTACCTTGTCTGACCGTGAGCCTCCAGGCTAGGCGGTCGTCTGCTTGAACTTCCCATGTGTTGAGATTGATGGAGCACTGTGTCATGTCCTTTTTGCAGATGTCTTTGAACCGCAGTTTTGGGCGCCCTGTCATCCTCTGGCCTTCTGCCAGCTCGCCGTAGAGGAGGTCTTTGGGGATACGGCCTGCATCCATTCTTTTGACATGGCCAAGCCACCTGAGGCGTCTCTCACTAAGAACTGCATGCAAACTGCTCATGTTGGCTCGCTTCAGCACCTCGGTGTTGGGGACCTTATCCTGCCAGGCGACATGCAGGATGCGTCGCAGGCACCTCATGTGGAAGCTGTTGAGTTTCCTTTCGTGCCTTGCGTAGGTGGTCCACGTCTCGCTGCCATAGAGGAGAGTGCTGAGTACGCAGGCTTGGTAGATGCTCAGTCTGGTTTTCTCAGTGAGGCTGGAATTGTTCCACGCTCGCCGGTTCAGTTTGGCCATAACTGTGGCTGCCCTGGCGATTCTCTGGTTGACCTCCAAGTCAACCTTTAAGGACTGCAGCGATACTGTATAATGGAAAAATAATAAACCAAAATGTCATATTTATGACTAAAAATAATATATTTATTTAAATATAGAAATACAGGAGAAGCTATTACAGGGAAAAATTAGTTAAATTTAATGTTATGTTGGGAGATTTAATATACTTCAGAAATTATTAATCAAAACTTAAAAACAAATAATTCTCAATGACATAAAATGGCACATTGATCTTTGGTTTAATATATGCAATTAGATTAGAAATCAATAATAAAATGATGGTTAAAATTTACACCAAGTATTTTTCAAAATAAAAGGTGAATTTTTATGTAACATATAGGTAAAACAAATAACAGAACACAACTTTCCTCTCTTGAAAAAATGGGTCTACAGTCTTTAAAGACTTTCCTAATGCAAGGTAAGATTAATGAAAAAATTTATAGTCATTCTTAAGTTCCAAATACTAAGTGTGAAGATAATATTTCCAACAACACAATGCAAAACAAAAATCATTTTATCACCATACTTTTCCTCTGTAACTCTGGAAGCTTTATGGCAGTAGAATAATATCTGCAGACTACTGTTAGAAAATGTTTATAAAAATATTTTATATTCTGTTAAGATAAGCTAACAATTCTATTGTGCTTAGTTTGTTAAGTATCATTTCATGTGTTTTGTGTGCTATTTATCCACCTTTTGAGATAGATTAATTTATTGTCCTCAATTTACATATGAACAAACTAAAGCACATTCCAAAGTATCTCTCAGATAGGAAGCAGCAGAATCTGGCTCCAGGCCCACCATTAAAATATATTGGCTTCTTAATTAGAAAATCACTTATACAACAATACAAAAGAAAGGTGAGTACAATTTAATTGAAAACACCATGTTATCTACAGAAAATACTTGTAGGATATTCTAAGCAAATTAAACTTAATAGTCAAAATTAAACTGATAACATGGTTAAGATTTTATACTTTTTAAAGCTAGTTAAATATTTTGGAAAAAAGAGGCACGTTGTAAATATAAATCTCAAGAGTATAGAGTTAAGAATTATCACAGAAAAAGTAATAAGATTTAATACTTGGGTGGCGCTAAAGGTGGAGTGAAGGGAAATTAAAATATAAAGTTTTGTTACTAGTTGGTTTGGGAAGAAATAGATAAATAAAGCATCTTAACTTAAATTGTATTGTAATTTTTTCATAGAATTATTAGAAAAATTTAATTTTAAATATGATGGTAAGAAATGGAAAAGTAACATGCTATTATGTCCTGAATGTCTGTGCCCACCCCAAATTCATATATTGAAGCTTTAACACCCAATGCAAAGGTATTTGGAGATGGGGTCTTTGGTAGGTAATTAGGGTTAGATGAGGTGATGATGGTGGGACCCTCATGATGGGATTAGTGCCCTTGTATGAGGAGACACACCAGAAATCTTGCTTTCTCTCTCTACCACACGAGGATGCAGCCAGAAGGTTACTGTCTACCATCTAGGAAGAAAACTTCCACTAGGAACTGAACTGGCCAGCATCTTGCTCTGGGACTTCTAGCCTTTGAAATTGTGAGAAAATACATTTTTGTTGTTTAAGCCATCCAGTTATGGTATTTTGTTATGACTGCTGAGCAGACTAATACATACCATTTTCATAAATGGAAAGTAGAGCAGAAAATGTCAAATTATTAAGGGAAAGAACTAATAAGATAAATTTAAGCCATAAAATTAGAAAGTAAGAAAAACAAAATAAAAAAAATATATATAAAGAGCAATAGACATTGATAAAAGTAGTAACCAAATTAGGTTATAATTAATTTTAAAATGAAAGTAATAGTATAAAAATTTTATCCAGCATGATTGCATTAAACAGAAATTATCTTTTTTTTTTACCTGCCTCACATGACATCTCCATGACTTATTTATTTATAACCTGGAGTTTGTACCTTTTCACCACCTTCACTCATTTCTATTATTTTGAAAAACAAGGAGGTAGGGTAAAGTAAAGTAATATGTAGAAGTCCCTCTCCCTGGCATATATCATGGACCTCTAGATGTCTTGATCTGGATTGATAACACAGGATAGAACATGAAAATACATTCAGAGGGAAGGGATTAGGGGGCCAGTAGGTCAGAAGGTCGCCCTCATCACAGACTGCTGTAAATGCCAGCTGTGGCCTAAATTGTGAGCCTAGCTTAGGTTAAGTTCTTTATATATATGCTACTGATGTATGATTAAGAGAGAAAAGTAATGTCTATAGTATTAATACATCTTATTAAAAAGACAGATTAACAATAAAGTCATATACATGTATATTGATGTGTGCATTTTTAGAGTAGGTTAAAAATAGTATTAATTATCTATTGGAGACAGGGATTTAAATGCAAATGTTTGAGAGGAGCATATACAGTATTCCCTCACTTATTGTAGGTATTATGTTCTAGATCCTCCTGTGAAGTAGGAACCTTACATTTACACTATTAGCTTTCTTCACACACCTTTGTATTATTTTACCAGCTTTTTTTGTGTGTATGTGTGCAAATATATTACTTTAATAATTTTGGAAAAGTAATCTAATAAAGAATAATAAAAGATTGGTATATTTTATTTCTTTTCACACATAGAAAGCACAACATTTTGACCAATGGTTGAGACTAAAGAACTCTATTAATTTTACGTTGCAGAAAGAGCATGTAATAAAAATATTAAAAACACAATCAAAGCAAACTTTTGCTTCAGTTTAGATTTTATCTTGTATGTGCAATTAAACTATCTGAATCTTGTATTATTTATTAGTCACCGGGGAAATTACCTCAATGTTCTTATTGTGAGGATCAAAAGAAATAACTATGTTGTTCTCAAAGTATTTTGTAAACTGGATATTACTATTCTATTGTTTTCAAGATGGTAAGAATGATTTCATTATTCTGTTTCCAATGTGTTTATGAAAAAGGGGGTGGAGTGGGTGGCTGAGATAGAAGGGATAGCTTTCGAAGACTAGAACCAAATTACCTTTATGGTTTTAATGGGATGGATAAGTACTGTCTTAATAATCATGTATGTATTAGTTAGCAAATAGTTTACCTAGCAAAGTAGATATGTAAATATAATATTAAATCAAAATATTGTTTTTTCTATACGTAAACACTTTCAGAAAAAAAAGAAATTGATTAGCCTAAAAATGAAACACATGTTAAAATATGGAAATTTAAAAAAAATTTTTGAGATGATATTATTTAAGTTTAATTAAATTTTTTTTACACACAAGGGTATTTATTTTAATTGCTTAAAAGGACATATTTTGTTTTTGTCTTCTCCATACTCCAACAATTTCTTTCATAAACTTACAACATTTTTTACGTTGTTATGTTATTACAGCTGTTTCCATTTTTTCCTTCTTTGCCCACCTCCTCCCTACTTTTGCTCCCCCTTCCCTCTGGCCATCACCACACTGTTGTCTGTGTCTATGAGTCATGCATGTATGTTCTTCAGCTAATCCTTTCGCCTTCTTTCATCCAGTCTCCCCTCTCCCCTCTGACAGCTGTCAGTCTGCTCCATGCATCTATGCCTCTGTTTCTATTTTGTTTGTCAATTTATTTTGTTCATTAGATTCCATATAAGTGAAGTAATATCTTAAGGATGCTATGTATAGGCTTATGTAATATTTATTTCTATGGTACATGTGCATCTCTGGAGAAAGTTGTATCCTTTAAGAACATAATGAATTAGAGGAAATAAAAAAGAGAGAAAAAAAGTTCTTTAAAGGCACAATGTTTGTTCCATTTCAAGTGTTGCTTAATGGTCTGTTGAGAATGCAATGTGAACTAAACAACACGTAGGCACATTTTACTCACTTTCCAAGAGCGACAGGTGCAAAGAAGCATTGAGGAAAAAGCATTCATTATGGGCAAGGTTAAAATTAGGTACTTAAAAGTCGTCATCTAATTTAGGTCATTTATCATCCTCCTCAAAGCGTCTTTTGTACAATTGAATACTGAAGTGCTTAGGTTACTATTAGATCATCACAGCTGCTACAGTATCACTCAAAGCAGATGTTTCACAGACAGAAAGAGCCCGGCTAATTTTAACAGAAACATGGTAACTGCAAGGCACTTTTTGGCAGTTCCAGCAGTGAATGCGAATACACCACGCAGGTGCAACTACACATAGTGAATTGTAAGAGAAATGCATTGAGAACGGAAAAAGTGATATTGGTGAGAGCTCCATGAAGGGTTTTATTCCTCATGGATTAGAAACCTAGAGGTTGTTCACTGTGGTTTGCTATGATGAGATTCAAACTATTCCTTCCCGTTTGAATGAAGAGAACAAAATGAAAATGGTTGAGCTAATTATAATACATTCTCACAATCATTTTCCAAATCAATTTGCACTTGAAAAAAGAACCTGAGGGAATTTCTTCCACTTAAATTATGAATGAATACAGTAATGTATTTATATTTCTATATATTTAAGAATATTTATATGTTATGCAGAAATCAGAATAAACCAGAGAAATTCAGAAATATTGGACACATACTATAAGTTCTTTGTCCAGTTTCTTATTATAATTTGTGGAATGACATTTCTGTGGGAGACAGAAAGGCTCTTGCACTTATAAAAAATATGGTAGAGATATTTGTGACAAGTGTCTAATTTAATTCTTACTGTTTAGAAGACAATGAAATGGGAACAAGTCTCTTGCTTGATTAATTATTAGAATTAAAAATATATAAATCACAACCATTAAATATTAATTTCTTATTAAATCGCTGTCTTCCACTATATTTATGTATCAATATACATATACATATATAATACATATATCATATATAATGTATTATCAAAGATAGATTTTTAAAGAATAGTTATGATATTTTTGGAAGATAATATAACAATACAAAACTACAGCATTGTATCAGTTTTTTAGGGCTACAGGAAAAAATATTACTGCAAACTGAATGCCTTAAAACAATGAATTTATTTTCTCACAGTTCTGGTGGCCACATTCTCTCCAAGGGCTCTCGGGGAGAATCCTTCCCTATTTCTTACAAGTTCTGTTAGCTCCAGGTGTTCCTTAGCCTGTGGCTGAACAACTGAATCTCTGCTTAAATCTTTATACATCCTTCTTTAAATTCTTCCTGTGTCTTCTTCTTGCATGTTTTGTAAGTATACTTGGCGTCAAATTTAGCACCAACCTAAATAATCCAGAATGATCTAGTTTCAAGATACTTCACTTCATTACATTTGCAAAGATCTTTTTCCAAATAAGGTCACATTCACAGGTTTTGGGGTTAGGACAGTAACATAACTTTTGGGGTCTACAATTCAACCCACAACAGGTATTATAGATGTAAATGAATATTTTAAGCAGTGCTAATCAAAATCTAGTCCTCAGATGGCTGCCAAGTTTGTGAACTATTTGCTGCTGGTCTGCAATGAGATAAGAAGCTTGCATCAGGATGTAAATCAATTTCATTATACAGTACATTTAGATTCACCTGACTGTTTTAGGGGAAATTTTTCCGTGATGAAAGAAATGGTACATTGATTTATTTTCCAGAGCAAGCTCCTTATCTTACCATGGACCAGCACATTTTGTGTTGTATATTTTAAAAATATGGCAGTCAAATTCAGTCTACCTTCATATAGACTGTGAGTCTAACATGGTCACTATGAAAGATTCTGTTGATTGGGAATGGGGTAGTTATTGGGTTAGCCAAAAGGTTTGTTTTTTTCAGTAACATGGCTCTAGTAGTGATTAGCTGTCTTTAACTTCACTTGAAACAATTTTGTTAGATTGTATTGTGACAGCTGTCATATTAGTGTGCATTTAAAAAAATAACTTACCAAAATTGGTGAATTTGTGTGTAACCATTTTGATATTGAAGATGGAAGAAAATATGCAACATTTCGGCATATTATGCTTTATTATTTTAAGAAAGGTAAAAATGGAACTGAAGCACACACAAAAAGATGTGTGTAGTATATGGAGAAGGTACTGTGACTGATTAAATGTGTTGAAAGTAGTTTGCAAACTTTTGTGCTGGAGATTTCTTCCTGGAAGATGCTTCACAGTCAGGTAGACCAGTTGAAGTTGATAGAAATTAAATTGAGACATCTATTGAGAACAATCACCATTATACCATGTGGAAGATAGACGACATACTCAAAATATCCAAATCAATAAAGTTATTAGTGAAAATAAAAAATGTGTTTTTTATTTTATGGAAAAAAAATCATATGGACTTTTTGGCCAACCCAATACATATGATACCCCGTCATCACAGAAATCACTGATTAATTAGTCCTATTCAGGCAGGTACCAGGTATCTGGTGGCATAAAGCAACATGACATAACTAAAATGGGGAAAAGGAACATCAGAGTGTTTGGGAACATACCATTGTTTAACCATTGATGAATCTGTTTTACCTTTGTTTACTATGTTGCATTTTCCTTGTAGAATAGTAAATACAATGTGCAATACAGTTTATTAAGTTATTTCTTATTGTCATTAAATGGGACACACATTATAAAAATCCCAGTCACTGGATTTTTACCTTGCCTATAAAGCTGATGTCATCATCTTCAATGTTTCATTTATGAACACACCTGCAGGCCTTTTCAAATCCATGGGAGTCTCTGTTGGCTAAGAAAATTTGATGTTCCCTCAGTTGTGTGCAAGTCAACACAGCTTCTCCCCTGGATTATGTTGTATAATGTGGTGTTTCCTAAACATTTTAAGCTAACTAGCAGAAACTAAAGTAATATTTCTCTATGCAATGCCATATTCATTTTGGTCTGTTGATCATCAGCTTTTCTCTCCTAACAACTATTGCTTTTGCTAACCAGAATGACTCAGGGACATGTTTCCAGCCAATTGGTTCTTAAGCCCTATTCATTTTTGTTGTGCATTTCTGTGTTCATCTTCTTACATACTGTTCTCATTTTCTAAGTTAAGAGCATAAAATTATATTTCCCAAGGATAAAAGGGCCTAAATCAATTTCCCTAAAGTATATTCTGAGACCAGTATTAAGTGTGGCATCCAGCTTTATTTGCTATCGAACTTGAATTTGTTGAACTGGGCAATTAAGATATAAATGTCACTAGATCACAGAGTTAAAGTCTTGGGTCATCACAGTCCACTCAGAATTGTTACTTGAGTATACAGTATATAGCATGTCTCTGTAAAAATCCCTACATATTTTAAAAATAATTTCCTCTCTTTTCTTTGTCCCTAGGGAAGTTTTAAGCAAAGCATTTCCATATGGAAAAAGTGAGGAGATTTAAAGGGATGTATAGCATCACTCATGAGTAGTTTTTAAGTCTCGAGAGTGTAACTGGGGCTTGAAGATTAGGGTGTGTAAAAACATTTCATTCCCTAAAATGCTCATATTCTGTCAGGGCAGGAAGCCCCAACAAACACAAATATAAACAACCCAAAAGCCATATAATCAAGCCCACTGTGATCTAGTTGGACCATTGATACTCCCATTGTAACATTAAAAAGGATGTCAGTATAGCAGGTCCACTGCACTTATTCTTGTGAAAGTAAGGGTAGAATGTGCATTTCAACAATAATATTTTCACAAGTTGAAAAGAATATCATGGTAAAGGCCATCATTTCTATAGTTAGTGATGAAATCATTGTTCCTAGATTATGGAAATTAGAAAAGGTATATTCCCCTTTCCATGGTTTTCTATGAACTTGAAAGCAAGCAGTGATTCTTAGGCACACAGGTGGCATGAAGAAGCTGGGGAGCTTTAATAATATCAGGTACTCAGCCTCATGCCTATTCAAGATTCTGATTCATTTGATTTAACTTTTTCAAAGCTCCCAGGCAAATTAATGTGTCAGCAGGTTGGAGAACCAAGTCTTGTCCAAGAGCAATGATGATCAAATTCCAGTATAGAAAAATCATGTATATTGCCCTGACCAGAGTGGCTAAGTTGGTTGGGTGTCATTCCACAAAGCAAAATGTCACATTCCATTCCCAGTTAGGGCACGCGCCTGGGTTGCAGGTTTGGTCCCCAGTGGTAAGGGTGCATATGAGGTGGCAACCAATCAATGTTTCTCTTTTACATAGATATTTTTCTTCCTCTCTTTCTCACCCCCTTCCCTTCTCTCTAAAAATAAATAAATAAAATCTTTTAAAAAAAGTCACATGAATACAATGAAATACTACTCAGCCATAAGAAAAGATGAAATACTCCCATTTGTGACATGGATGGACCTTGAGAATATTGTGCTAAGTCAGAAAAAGTTAAGAACCATTTATAATTTCATTCATATGTGGGGTATGAAAATGAAACTCATAGACACAGACAACACTATGGAGGTTCCCAGAGGGAAAGTGGTTGAAGGGTAGTAACGGGTAAAGTGGGCCAAATATATGGTGACAAAAGATGATTTGACTTTGTGTGGTAGGCACATAATGCAATATACAGAATGCATATTAAAGAAATGTATACTTGAAACCTATATAATCTTATTAACCAAAGTCACCCAAATAAATTTATATAATAAGTCACATGGGAGCTTAATAAAACACATATTCTGGTGCCAAACCTCCAAAGATTTGGATGAAGTAGGTCTAAGTAGAAGTACCATAGTCACATTTTTGCAGTATCCCAGGGGATCCTATACCCAGGGTCCATGTACTTCACTGGTTGAGAAAATAAAGTAGAATCCTTAGGGAGATGTCCTGCTAATATGATGACTACCTTAATACAACAGCGACCTTTCAGAAAGTTTAATATCTCAGTTTATATATTCACATTCGTGCTCAGTTTCCTTTTGTGAATGTGAAACAAATTACATGAAAAATTCCAAATTTCTAAATGAAGAAATCAATCTACAGAATGTTAAAATGGCTTCTCTACTTCTATCAGAAGAAATGATTCATACACAGGATTAATTATGGTTTATTGTTTTGTGAGTCTACCTAAATAATCTCAGAATATCTAAGAGTACTATCCAAATACAGGCCTGGTTCTGGGGTCAAAATAAGTGATGACAAGACTAAATATCTACTACTAGAAGATGCATCATCATGGAAACGTCACACTTCTCTGAGAGGTAGACCAGTTTAGTGGATGAAATCATGGGTCAGGGAACCAAATTGCAAAGGTGTATGTGAATCATGGCTCTGCCACCAACCAGCTGTGTGACTCTAGGCAAGCTACACAGTCTGTCTGTGTCCCAGTTTTCTCATTTCTCACAAAGGGACAATTCCTATCCCCTGAGGTTTTTGCAGGGATACATAGATAATTATGTGAAACTCCTAGGACTGTTGCAATGTAAGGGCTGTGTAGTTGTAAATATTTCACAGTTGGCTTTTACTATTTGATAAATTGTAATAGGTTTGTGTAGGGACTATATCTGAATAGGGTACTGTGATTTAAGTTACATAGAGAAGATCACATTTTTGTTTTTAGCAAAGTTTACCTAATTTCCAGTTGTGTTTAATCATAGGCTAAATTGACAATATCTTTCCAGTTAACCAAATGAGTTAAAAATTATGTAATGGGGATTTATTACTTAAAATAATAGGGCTCTGATCCTATTTGGTTAAGCATCTTCTCGCTCCCTCCCTCCCTCAAAAAAAAGAAATAAAAAAGGAACACCTAACTTGTTTTGTTGTAATGTAGTCAAGTTCACAAATAAATCCTAATGGAAATAGTGAAACAAATCCCACTCTACCAAAGGCAGCTGGAAAGCTTTCAGGCCTTGTAAAACTAGGATGTGGAGCTGTCTCACTTCAGATACATAAAGAACAGATTCTAGGAAGAAAGCCTATAATATGTTCTTTACACAATTTCAAAGAGAAAAATGAGTCAGTCACTTCAGGGCACTCTCCTACACCCAGTCCGAAGCTATGCTGACTTTCCTCCTCAGGAGGGGCACCCAACAGCAAAATCTATCCAGTCATTTTGACAACTGCAGTAAGAGATTAATGATGTGGGGTGGTGGCCTTGGAGAGTGGAGACAGTCAGTTAAGGAGCAGTTCTGAGATGATAAAAATTATGGTCCAATGAGTCTGAGAAGAAAGATTTCAGAGGTTATTTTTATGTTTTTGGAAGGATCATCTCTTGCTTTTAGCAATGCCACTGGACCACCTGGTATGTTTTTTTGGGCCTGGTTTTATAATTTTTCCTCTATTATTTTCACTGTAATTTATTCAGCTATGCACAAAATCCTTTTGGTGTTTGTGTTGTGTGTGTGTGTACAAGCATGTGCATGTACCTATGCATGTGACTGGAACAGAGAAGTGTATAGAATATATAAATTAATAAAAATAATATTGGGGTGTATGGAGTAAAATTTTGGCAATAATACCTGGACATGAAAATCTTGTTGCCACAATTTATACTACCTATGGTTTGATGGTTTCCTCTATCACAGTAATTAAGAACTTAGAAAAGAGGTTCCCCAAAGTTGCAAACTCCAGAGGGGATATTGTTTTTTATCTATAAAAAATTCTGTCTTTTTAAAAATGAGGAATGAGTACTATTACCTGATGTTCTAACAGAGTAAATAATTTGTTCTTTTCTCCACGAAAAGTTTTGTTTTGGTTCAGAGCTGGAGCAAATATTTTATTTAGTTTTGTCTTTGTTATTATAGACGTTTTATGAGACCAATAAGTATTTGTAGTCTCAGTTTAATAGAATTACTTCCTGATTATTGAGTTGGCATATGAAGCCAGAACTCTGTGTATATTTAGGAACAAGCAACATATACTTCATTATTTGTGATCATTCTTTTAAACTCACTTTGAATTCTGCCTTTCCTTTTTTTTTTTGTCAAGTGTTTTAAACATGTAAATGTTTATTGCTTGCGTTGCTAAAAACACTAGCTGATCTAACATTACTTGTGACACATAAATCTTTTATGATAAAGTTGTGCTCCTCCCTTGAATAAAAATAAAATGCAGGGGGAGATAGCAGAGTCTCACTAGCTGTTTTCCTGTGTGCTGCCTGATCCCTTCCCTACCTCCCTGCCTTCCTTCTGCAGTACTGCTGTTTATGTTAATTCATAGCTGCTCTTCTTTCCCTGTCTTCTGTCCAAAATGTCGTGTATGGAAATATTTAAAAGTAAATATGTTTAAAGTTAGAAAATAGTTGTTTGATATTTAATCTTCATAATCTATTTGAAGAAGATATGAGTCTTATTTAAGAATTGGGGGCATCAATGATCAGTATTGCACATATTTTAATTGAACGCACCACTATTTATTGATTATATCTGAAGTTTAAATCGCTATAGTTTTATTTGTAAATTCAGGCCAGCGACTCCTGTAAGGGTTCTGTGACCACTTGGTGGCGATGTTGTAGAGGGGATTCAACAGGGTGGGGTAGAAAAACCTAAGGCCCTTTACAACCTCTGGCTTGCGCAGTGATTTACTGAATCACAGCCCTATGTCTTAATTATTCAGAGGGCCTTGTAGAATGGGGACTGGCTCAAATTTCCAATGGAAGAGTAATAAAACATGTTACACATACTTATTTTGAACATAAATAGCCACCATACAAAATTACCCAAAGCTAGCAACATTCAAGCAAGGCCTTTTATCTTTCTTTTTCTTCAAAGCAACTATAAAAAAACATGAAATTTTAAAATTCATGCATAAATAAATAAAAAGAAAAAACAAATTAAAAAGAACAAAAACAAAATTTAAGTTCATCTTCTTTGATATAAAAAATGCAATGACACATCAAGTCCTACTAAACCTGGATCTAATTTACCCCTACAGCTTTGTGTGGTGATGGTCAGTTTTTCCTATGAACAAAATACTGAGGCCACAGTAAACTCATTTTTTACTTATAGATTTTATGTATTTTTACATCTCCATATCTATGTTCATGCTTTTTTTTTTTTTTTTTTTTTTTTTTACACACAATACCCTCCCATCCCCACCTTTCCAAATCTCTGCAAATCTCCCCTTCTTCAGGTCACCATCTTTTTTCCTTACCTCTTACTCCTCAACAAAGTGTTGTAACTGTATTTTAGTTAAGTGCATGCATGTCTGTCTCCCTGATATAATTTGACTTTGTTGAGGGAAGTGACCATTTCCATTCACTGTTTTGCAATTGTCTTGCTTTCCTCCCTTCCTTCTTTCCTTCTCTTAATCCCTGCCCCTCACCCAACTTTTTCTAATTAAGAATAACATTGCTATAATAGTCCTAATAGATCAGACAGTGTGTGGGTATTGTAGATATGATAAATCCATTATGGTACATAATCTCATATGGTATTTACCACATCGTAAAGAAACAAGTCAAGTAAAAGACAATTATATGCCTGTGTCTTGATAGGGGAAAAGCACTTGGTACCTAGAAAAAACAGTGAAAGCTAAAATATTCTTAGTTATTTTGTCACAGACAGTTCTATAATAATTTTACCTGTATTGACTTTTTAATCTTTCTACCAATCATATATCTGATGCAATTATGCTCACTTTATCAATGAGGACTTAAAAGCCTAGTGAGGTTTAAATAACATGCCCTAAGACAAACAGCTGGATTTCAGCGTAGTTGCTGAGCTCCCAGGTTGTATACCTTTAATGACATTATATGTTGGGTGGAAAGATAAATGTTGAAATGTTGAAGCAGCTTCTTCTGAACATAGGATAACCAATTTCTAACTAATGAACCATAACCTGATATATACAGTAGTCCCTCTCTATATCATGGTTCACTTATCATGGCCTCACTGTATTGCGGGATTTTAAAAAATATTATATTTAATTATTTATCGCAAATTTTTCACTATGTAGTGGGATTTTGCGGTACTGTATACATATGTTGTTAAAGTTATGTAGGTTTAAGAGTGCAGAATATGTTTAAGAACATACGTAGTGTTTATAAAATTGTGGAAAATGTTAATAAGGGACTGGGAATGGTTTATAAGTGTGTGGGAAAGGTTTATAAAGCCTTAAAATATATATAAATACTAAAATAAATGTAAGGTTCCTACTGCGTAGATTTTCACCTATTGCGGGGGTGTCTAGAATGTAATACCCACAGTAAGTGAGGGAATATTGTATTATTATAAGAAATTTTTCTATTTACATACATACTGTACTTTAAATCTGTATTGCAAGTACTTAAGTTTTCTGATTTAGCTTACATTTGTATATTCCTGGTAAAAATGTAAATTTTTATACAACAATTTCATTTAAGATTTCTGTTTTCTACTTTTGGCAGAGTTGGACACATACACATTTCACTTACAACACATACTTGACCAGTAATTGATATATTTTTAACTATTTAAGTTTACTAATCTTGTTTTTCCAATTTACTCTTTATTGAGTTATTTTTAACAAAGAACGAAATCAAAGTTATCTGTGGAACCTTTTTCACAACACACATAATTGCAGTTAGTGCCAAGATTTTCTTTGGTAGGTATCACCTTGGATCCAAAAACTCAATGAAGGAAAACTTGATCTTCCTTCAGGAATTCGGGCTTAAGGAACCAGCGTAAGAATACACTGACACTCTTGCTGCTGTTACCATTGTAAACCACTGTGTTCTCTGTGTTTGGCCCAGGAGTCCTGCGCTTTGTGCCTGAATCCATGCCACTGTGGCAGGCTGACTTACCCTGCCAGCAGAGTAAATCTCTGCTCCTTCCACAGTGATCGACACATTTTTTTCTGAAAGGAGTTCGTCAGCAAGCAATAGAAACTCACATGTGATTAGAACTTTCACAAGACTAAAAACAATATATTGAGATTTTACTTGGAATTAAAGACTGACTGATCCATAATTAGTCCACTTTCTAAGTAATAATTTTCTCAACATCTCCCATTCTGTTAACTGTGTCATTCAATAATTGCCCTTGGAATAAGCCTCTTTGACCTGCAATTCTCTTCCATAATGTTGTTTTTTAACTCCAGCTCCTCTTCCATCCTTTAGCTTTCCCCTGGTCACTGTTTCCTGTCCTGCTTCTCTCAGGCTCTTCCTTCTAAGAACTAAGCTGCAACCATCAAACTCCTAAGTGGTTTTCTTTTCTTCTCATCTGTTTTGTTTTTTGTGGGAGGGAGGGGCAAGGAAATTTCACAGCACTTGTTTTACACTACTTTGCAGAAAGGCTACTATAACGCTTTCTCCCTTTCTGTACTGTAAACTCCTTAAGAATAGTAACGCAGTTTTATTCACTTTGATGCCCTCTATCCCCCACAGCCTGGCACGATTACTTGAATTTAATGGTTGGTAAAGCCCTTTCTGAATGAATTAATTTTAAGTATGTAATTAACATATAACATCGACAAAATGTGTAATATTGTTTCAATGTAGGCACTTTATTACTTCTTATAAGCCAAAAAAAAAACAAACAAAAAAAAACCCCAACAACATGAGATAAACATGATTTGTACTTATAGAAGAGAATTGGTACAAAACTAGATTTTTGTCCAAAGGTTTTACTGCCTGGTTAGAATACAATATCAACATATCTTTAATATTAGGCTAATTGCATATATTCAGCTTTTCTTTTTTTTAATTTGAAAATTCCATTTATGGTGAAATGAGTGTTGGTAATACAAACACACCTCAAACATTCAAACTAAATTATGCTCTTTTAAATATATGGCTTTGGTTTTAGGTGTACAGCATAGTGGTTAGACACTTATGTAATTTACTAAGTGATTGCCTCCATAGGTCTAGTACTCACTTGACACCATACATAGTTATTACAATATTATTGACTATAGTCCTTATGCTGTACTTTGTATCCTTGTTGCTCTTTTGTAACTGCCAATTTGTACTTCCTGAATGTCAACTCTAATTGAAAAAGAATGACATAAAATAAAATAAATACATGAATTTAGTCTGAGGCCTAAAATCAAAGACCCACAGATATTTGTATTTCATGGATCACAAGGACATTGTGAAATCAATGATAGTTCTGCTCATTAGATACTCCTTGTTCAAGGCTTCAGTGACAAGGTATGAAATAGATCAAAGAAGTATAGAGGAAGTTTGTAGGGAAAAATGATTTCTTGGTTAGTTTCCATGCATTCTCAGTTTTTCTGAATGTAAAGCAAGGTCTTAGATCTAGAACCCAAATCATTGGAATATGTGTGCTATACCCAGCTGTGCTATCCCTTGGATGTAGGCAACTCCACAGACTAGTGGCTGAAAAATGGTACTTGATCTTTTAGGGCCATTCTTGCTAATTTTATCACTACATATGTATTATACAACTAAAATGAAAGCACATTATTGTATTAAGGCTCATAGAAGCTTACTTTTGTTGCTTCATGGCAGTATTTTCTTCTTATGTGACATATAATTATATAATTTTATGCAATATAAAAAATGTTTTACCTTCTTTGAACTTAGGTAAATTAGTAGCAAAGGAAAATGATTCAGAACTGCACTGGGCATTAAGACATATTTGACTTAGGGAGGAAATATTTGAAAAAAAAGGGATTTAATTTTTAGTCTTATGATCTGAGTTTGAGTCTTGGCTCCGGAGGCAATGTGGAATCAAAGAAACATACAATATTTAAATAAAAAACAACTTTCTAGTTCTGTGGATGATGTGTTGGAGGGAGAAATGATTGTTGGCAGGGTGTAGTTTGATAGATATTAGATGTGAACAGAAGAAAAAAACACTACATAAGTTGTAGAGGGAAAAGATGCATGAAATCTAAAAGAAGAAACAAAATAGGCAATATGATTTTCTGGTTTCTGGTTTTGACAACTGGATAAATAGAGCTACTGAAATACTATATCTATTTCCACAAAATTGCAAATTGTAACATTTAAGTATAAAGAATAAGATTAATAAATCATCTTTTTGGAGGGACTGCATGCAGGAGATGATAGAATGGGAATAGTATTTTTCTGAACATTAGTCATTATTCAGTATTGACTTTGAAATATTAAAAGAGTCAAAAACTAAAATGAAAATGACAATCCAATGGAAAAAACATTTTTTAAAGAAACCAAATGAAAAAAAGAATATGTTTTTCAAGTTACCAACATACTACACAGAGAAAAGAACTATTTCTGATGTTTTATGAACATAAATTTGGACTTGGTACTTAATGTACTATATTCTTAAAAAAAACAACAACTTACAAATGCATCCATGAAATATAGTTAGTTGCAGTATAAATATTTTTATTGTGAAAATTTTTATGTGTGTTGAGAATGAAGCAAATAAATATGCCACTAAAGGACTTTTGGGAAGCAAAATTTTCAGTGTAGAAAGGAAGAGAATTTAAAAATCAAAATTATTGACAATGATATATAATATGAAATGAAAATGTCACCATGCTCTCATAATTTTTTTGTTTTTGTTCTTTTAAATGAATTAGTTTCTAATGTTATCTACTGAAAAAGCCCAGATTATGTTCTGTAAAAACTATTTCTCACTGAAGAGAATAGGGGCTTCCTAGAATATGAGTATACAACTCTAGGTTCAGAGCTAGAAATGTACAAAATACAAGGTCAAGACAGTTTGGAAGAATAGGAAAGAAAAGTGGCTGAGTTCCTCCTGGACGTGAAATTATGAGGAGGTGTTGGAAGTTCTGATTTTGGGCTTTGGCTAAGCAATTTAATATGTATTCACTTAATTTCTATAAAATTTAAAAAACCTAATCTAGCGATTTTTATGATACTGGAAGTTCTCAAAAGTGTATAAGCCTGTGACTCTACATAATGTGACTATATTTAAGTAAACTCAGAAATGGAACATTCATACCTGGCAGAGGATTGGCATAGTCACTCAGAATCAAAAGAACAGTGTCAAGTCCAGGGTCAGTTTGTTGAATTAATGATGTATGTGTAGTAAGTCAGAGTTTATTTCATAAAGCTAGTACTAGTACTGCCTTTCTTTCTTTTGCTTTTTTCATACTTTATAATTAGTTTGATTTGTATGACTTAGTTTATAACTTTGGGTTTGTTTAATTGAAGTTAAAATAAGCATGTCAGACTATAAAATAATTATGTATTCTCTTATTTTAAAGGTACATTTAAAATGTGTATTCAAGTTTTTCAATACCTACAGCCAATGATTTTAATTCACCTTTAGACTTAGTTTAGTTTTCCTATTTAGACTTCTTTCCCAAGTATTTGTGATTTATTTTATGAAAAAGTACTTCCTGACATCTGCCTTGAATTTCCTTTTTCCCTAGTCTCAGTTCTGAACCCTTGTCTTGTTATCTTCTTTAAGTGGAAAATAGTCTGCTTGACATTATTTCTATCATGTTCAGTTCTGTGTATTTCATTGAAATCTTTCTTAATTATGTTCTTCCCAAGAGAGCACTTAATCGTTTTTAGCCTAACTTCATAGATTTTTACCTGTTGGCCCTACGATAAACCCCATTGCTTTAAAAAACAATTTCAATACTTAGAAAGGCTTGAGTACTTAATTAAAATAATTCCCATTAAAACAATATTAACAAAATATCAAAACTCAATTTTCATGCTTTGGAAGAATTAGTGTTCTCTGACAATAAGCAGAATGGCCAAAGAACAAAATGACATCAAATATAATACAGTCACTTGTACATTTTAATTTCATCTCTTTTCTCTTTTGCTTATTACCTTTAGTACCTTGAAGGTTCAAATGGGGTAATGAAACAGTATTTTTTTCTTCATTTCTCTTTAAAGTCTACTTCTCGTCCAACAGAGCATAAATACCTAATACTCAGAAGACATTAACATTAAATTAACCTTTCCATTTACATTGTTTCTTACATTTATTAACCTAAGGTTAAAATGTTATAAGGCACACAATAAAATGGGAAACCAATTGTTACTTCCATTTAAATGGACAATTGATATAATAGCTTTAGTCACAATGGAGGGAAGTACAAGTGAATATATATTTTGTCAACAAATATTATTCAACTAATAACATGTATTAATGACTCTATATATAAACAGTAAAGAAAAAAGTTATTTTCACTTTACCTGGTACTAAGTATTGTCTACATTAAGACATTCCCAGTCAAATGTATATTTTTAAGTAAACATATTGAAGTAATTTAGAGTACACAATAGTTGACAAGATATCAATTATCAGAGATTGTAGTTGACTGTAAATAACAGAACAGGAATACTCAAAATATCAATAGCCTTCAAAATTCGGGCCTCCAAGATAGTTTAATGAATGCTTGGTCTGAGCAGGTATGTAAATTGGTAAACTAGAAACATTTTCTCTCTCTGAAAAGTATCATTAGGAGTTTAATAGAATTTGGAATATGGACATACAGTCAAGCAGAGAAATTATAGCAATCATCTTAGAGCTTTCCTTTCTTTTTGCAGAGGAATTTACTTTAGATCAGAACTCTGACCAACTTCAAAGAAGAGTTTTGTAGGTATTTGGGTTCTATAAATTGTGCAGGGAAAATCTAAGACTGGATTTCAGACAACAACAGAAGCAAATCATTCAATAAATGCTTTTCTATGCAAAGCAATCATGTTACATCTGGTGAAACAGTGTTTGAAATCGTATGTATACATAAACTTCCTTGTCATCTCATGTGTAGGAAGAAATGAAACTGATACAGTGTGAAGATAATGTTAAACAGTTTCAGCCTGTTTCCCAAACAATGATCAAAAGTCTAACTAGATTTTGGAGAGTACAATATAAATTAAAGCATGGATCCTTGGTAGGCCATACAAGAAATGAAAAATAATAATTGTTCAAACTTTGAATGAGTAGCTTAATTTATTTTAAAATTAACTTAAAAATAGTAATCAGCTACTTGGCATTAAATAATATATTGTCATTATTAATTATAAGCCATTTGTTTAGAAGATAGAACAAATAATGAATTCTGAGCTATTTGCATCTGTTCAGTACAGAATATTTTAATTTACTAATTTTTCATGTGGAGGTTTACAGTAACAAAAATGCAGTTCATTCCAATAGACCTTTGTTAAAGACTATACTTGCACAGTAAGACATTAAGTTGTATAAAACTATTCTTTTCCTGTTATAAATAATAAATGATAAAAAAAATTGTTATACAGAACAGACCTTTTTAAAGTGCCATTGCTGTATCAAGAAAATAAGCCAGAAAAATTGGGATAGGATGGAAAATAAATATAAGTGAACTGCTGTCTTTCTGTGTTATCTTGAAGTTGATTACAGTAATAATAACATTTACCTTAACAATAATTTATATTTTACAAAAGATCCTCTGCAACATTGATGCATCTTATTTCCTAGTAATTTGCCCATTACTGCTTCCATAATCAAAGATGGTGAAAGAATTAATTGTCAATGATTTCATCTAAAATTTGATACTTTTCAGATGTAAATATAAATCTTTTAAAATATAAATTTCCTTTAATATCAAGATAGGCATAAAATTGTTTATAACAAGCTTTCTATGCGTGCTTTAATTATTTTAAGGTATATAACTATCTACATATATTTTAATATCAGTATTATAAAAATTTTTTCACTGTTACTTTTAAAAAATCTGAAAATTAATCTAAATCCTAACCCTATTAAAACTTGTTTTGAAAGTAAAAACAACAAAAACAAAAACAAAACAGATTTTACTGTTAAGATTCATAGTTGCCATACCCTACCCTGTGAAGTACCATACCCTCTGAGTAAATTATTTTTCTTCTAGGGAAATAACTTGTCACTTGGAAATATTTAGCTTTATTCCAGCTCAGTCCATTAAAAACATGAAATAGTGAGTCAAAAACAGAAAACCACAGTTCATAATTTTTGAACTGCTCTTCTAGCAGTGAATGCAAAAAGTCAGAAGGTCTCTTCTTGTTATACCAAGTGAAAGTCAGCCTACATACAAGACGAGTTAGCATACATGCTTTAATTTTGTAATAAAAAATGATTTGACAAAATAAAGCTAGACTTTGGTTTCCTTGTGCCATTCCCTATGTTTGTTATCCAGATTACCCACTAAATCCTTTAAAACCCCATTTTCTTTTCATATTTTTCAAACTGAACTAATCTGTTTTCTCAGGCATATATTTCTTCAAACTTCTTTCAGTGTTGATAAACCCTTTTGTGTAATATTTTCTTTTTTTTTGTAATCTCTGATTTATTGTTTATCTTTAACATTTACCCTCTTATTTTGAAGTACCATATTGATATTTCAAATAAGTGGCTTTTGAAACACCATAGGATGTGATGTATGAAAGTTCTGTTATTGTCATATGAAAAGGCATAGTGTTAGAAAAGCTTTTAATGGCTATTAAAGTTTTGAACAAATAATTTAAACCTCCTTGTCCTTATGTGTAGAGGAGATAATATACTTCCCTTAGGAAATATGAATGCATCTTTCCAATTATTATTACTATGCAATTATTAATGATTCTTACTCTTATTTTTTATTGTATGCTCATTCTCTAGAATAATAAAAAATTGGCATTAGCTACAGGAAATCTTCTAACTAAAAATAAACATAAAATTAATAAGTTTTCTTCTTTTTTCACCAAAACTCAGTTAAGAATACACTTTTGTATTTTATCACATTGCTTTTGCTATCCTTCTTCAACTATAAAATTATCAGAAGGCAACCTGACCAGCTGAAGCTGATACTTAAAGTCTTTGACAGATACACACTGTTGTAGGAAAATGTGCAAAAAATTACCAAAATGCAATGATAAAACTTTGTAAGAAGATACACTTCCCTTTATTCCAGTTCTTTATTCATTATGAACTTTTGAACATTAACCAATTTCACAAGTGACTTTTTCTTTGTGAAAATAATGTTAACTGGCAATTAACCATTTCCTTGTATACAGTACTCTTGATTCCTCTTGCTTGGTACCAATTATAGAATAGCATTTTGGTAGATAAAACACTAAGTATAAATTCTTTTTTGAATATAACAATGAAAATATGTTCTTGATTCCATTTTATTATTAGGAAACTAGTAATAAATCAAGACAGAAGCAATCCTTCAAAAACATTACTATATTTTTCATCATTTTGTTGTGGATTGGTTATTAAGATCTGGCAAAAAATTATTACCTCATGTTGAATCTATAAACGATAAATTCAACATTTTCCCTGTGTATTACCACATAAATGAATAAGTTCTAATTTATTCTCTTGGCTGGAACTCAAACATAAATATAATTAATCAGATAAAATTGTTAAATGGTTTATGAATGCATTTAATAGACAAGAGTGTTTTTTGGGGGCTAGTGAATATAAATCAGTGATGATTTTAATATCCACTTAGAATAGCCAATTTGAATAGATACTCCAAGAATTCCATGGTGCTTTTTATCCCCACAACACCTTGAGTTCTGACAAGGACTAGTAAGCTGTCTTCATCATCAGCTTCCTTTTGAGTGTCTTTTCCATTTCTTATTCTTCTGAAAATTTAAATGTTCACTGGGGAGACTTTCCATATACAGCTCTTGCAAGTGCAGATTATTTTTCTTTCTCCCTTACATGGGTCTTCAAGTCCTGAGGATGGGCAGTATCCTTTGTACTTCCTTTTGGTGTTTTCAAATAAGTTCTTCTCTCCATTTCACATAATCTCAGTTTCTCTAAAGCACATGCTATCAGACTAAACCTCCAGATGAAACTGTTCTTATTGACGTCATCTACTTATTTCCTCCGATCTTCACACCACATGTATGCAAGACTTTAACATCTAGATCATTGCCTTTCTTTTCATCACTACCTTTGCCTCGATTTTAGTGTCTTCTACAAATGTGTTAATTATCCACTGATATCCTAACCCCTCACTTACTTTTCTCCCACTTCACTTTTTCATGATTCCCATGGACAAGCCAGACACAGTTCCATTAACAATAATTGTATCACAGCTCACATCTCAATTTTAGTCATTCTACTCTCTTTCTGACTTGCAGCTCTCCTGCATTTTTACAGCATCCAACAGTTTTTGACCTTCTTCAAGATTGCAGATCCATTGATTTCATCACCTTTCTACTGTACAATCTCCTCCTTTGTGTTTCCCTTCTTACTAAGCTTACATTCTGTAATATACTAATAAAATATCTTAATTGGAAACAATTAATTGTTATACCACTGTGCTTTTCCCTGTCTTCTGTATCTCACTAATGAAAAACTCCCAATCTTACTTTAAAGCATGTCTATATAGTTATAGAAATTCTCTAGAATATATGGTTAATGGCAAAACAGGAGAGAAATTAAATATTTTAAGGACAATTTCTTAGACTAGGTGAGAGGTAATAGATAACAGGACCTAGTGCACAAGTGGAATATTACCCTGATATAGCTTAACAATCATCCACAGAAACATGCATCTTTAACTGGAGCTTCAGGTTTGATCAAGCAAATATAAATTAAGAGAAAAATGAGCAAAGGAATTGTGGGTATATGTACAGAAATGGTTATAATGTTGGGCCTTGGATTTAAATTAATGAATGTGTAAAATAAGAACAAAATGTATGAAATGGAGAGTGAATGTGCTAATTGGAGATCCAGAAGAATTAAAAAAAATTTAGAGTATGGGTAGTACTCTAACAGTTGGTATGGTTGGAGACTCGGAATTAAAATCAAGATTTTGGAGATGGTACAGTTATTGTTAATACGGTCTGGTGAGTGTGTAATCATAGGAGAGAACTGGTGAATGAACAAACTCTTATCGATTGAATAACTTGGTTTATAAGAAAGTTTTTCTCTCTAAGAAATGATGGAATAAATTGCATGCTAGTTTATAACAAGAATAAAAACTGGTCCTTAAAATTTTAAATGCTCTTAAGTTTAGTCATTTACTAATCTAGGTTCTAAAATAACTTTCTAGAACAACTTTTATTAGAAGTCTATGCTTACAATCTCCTCAATTCCTTCCCTAAGGACATGAGAATCTGATCAAACTTGTATAAACTTTCTCTAGAAAAAGTACACTCGCATACCAAATAAACATATACACAAAATTTCAGGGGATTCAAATGTCTCTTGAAATGTATCATTGTTAGGATAGAAGTGTTCAGGGTCACATTTTTCTAGTAGGTTCTGGCTGCTAATGAACCTGCCATTTTGAATTTTAAACATCAGATATAAGATGACAAAGCTTTTCAGTGGTGGAAACCTTCAAATTAGTTAAATTACTATAATTAAGTCATCTTTTACCTGATGAGAATTCTACGTAGAGACAGGTGTATACTGACACAGATTTTTCATCTCAGCTCTACTGCAAGGGGATTCTAAATTAAACTTAATTTTTGAAACGAAGAGAAAATATCAAGACCACACCAAATTAAAGAGGATTTTGCCCAACTAAAAAGACTTGCAATGTTTATATTTGGAGCCCAAAGTATATGTTTCTGTCACTTCCTAGGTAGTATGTCCACGGATTCTTCTCCCCTTCTAATCCTATAAAGCAAGTGACATCTAAAATGCTCTGGGCTGTGACTTAAGAGACCTACTTCTTTTTTAAAATTGCTGACACTGTTATAGATGTCCCCATTTTCTTCCCTTTTGCCCACCTCCACCAAATCCCCACCCCTCCCTTCTGGCCTTCACCACACTATTGTCTATGTCTATGGGTTATGCATATATGTTCTTGGCTAATCTCTTCACCTTCTTTCATCCGGTTCTTTCCCCCACTACCCACCCCCTACTCCCACTGCCCACCCCTCTGAGAACTGTCAGTCTGTTCCATGCATCCATGCCTCCTTTGCCTATTTTTTTCAAATTGGATTGTTTGTCTTCCTGGAGAAACCTACTTTTTAGTACTAGGTCTCTCACTGGTGCATATATGTGGGATGTAGGCAACTGATGTTTCAGTTTCCTCATTTGTAGTGAGTATGAAAGAGCTACTTAATGTGTGTGTCCATTCAACACATATAAATGCTATACAAAGCAGAAAAATAATGTTATTTAATTTATTCTTACATAAGAACATTGTCAAATTAGCCATCTTGAGAACATAGCATCCCTGGTTTGTATGCTATAAAGTGTGAAAACATTGTAAATGACACTCATTGATAACCTGAATACTTCCAAAGGAATCACCTACTTACCATCAGAAGCCTTTATATGAAAAAAAATTGAACATTTTTAAAATAGCTAGTGATTGCATTTCATTCATCATTCATTATTTTGAAGTTGGCAGATCTTTTGTAAATGATGTGGAAAATCTACTGCTTCTGAAATTTGTGTGACTACATTAAAAATCAGATTTAATCAATGGATACATTTATTAGATACTCTAATTGATTAAGTTCTATACTCTGTAGACACTATCAGAGATATAAAGACTGGAAAAAAACTATGCCCTCAAGCATATGCTCTATTTGGGAATAAAATATTAAATATAAAATTTACTTATTTAAAATTTATTAACAAATACATTATAAGAAGTTGTATTTTAACTTAATTATACAGATTCTAAAATATCTATTCAATGAGTAAAAATTTCTTTAGTTATAGTTGTTGTACTGACTTCACTAGTTAATTTATTACTTTAAAATTTTAGTTGAGTGCCTGCTTTATGTTAGATATTGTGCTAGGCCTTGTTAGATGTTGGGAATATAAAGGTGAATAAGACAGAGGTTGTCAAGAAAAGTGAGGTTCTGAGATTTCACCCTATTTGCAACAAGCAAATCCACCTGCCCTTTGTTTTGGAAGGAGAGATTTATTATACTGGCTAATAAACAATACTGCCCTCAAGTTGGCAGGGAGCACTAATATTGCAAGGCTTTTTGCCAAACTGTTATCTGGGAGGCAAAAGCCATCAGGGCCTGTATTAGTTTTCTATTGCTTGCAACAAATGATCACATGCTTAGTTGATTAAGACATATTTATAATTGTGTAGTTTCTATGTAGCAGGAGTTTGGGCATAGTAATAAAGTTCGATGCTGAAAATCTCGAAGGCTGAATTCAAGGTGTCAGCCTGGTTGAGTTCTTTTCTGGACCTCTGGGTTTCTTCCAGGCTCACTTGGTTGTTGGCAGAATTCAGGTTCCTGCGGTTGTAAGATGAGGTCTCCATTTTCTCTCTGTACTTTCTAGATGTCACCACAGTTATTTGCCATATTGCTCTCTTGCAGGTTTTTTTTCATAACACAACAATTTACTGTTTAGGGCCAGCAGGAGACTCTCAACTCCAGCCTGCTAAGATGGTGTCACAGGAGTGACTGACTATTTGATCATCTTTGCCATATTACAACCTAGTCAAAAGAGTGACTGTTCCATTACTTTTGCCATATTCTACTGGCTAGATGCAAGTCAAAGGTTTCTCTTACCCTCTATGAAAGGGGATTGATTATACAAGAGTGTGACTCAGTGATGGGTCACTTGAAGGTGTTTCTGATCACAAGACATTTATAAAAATGAGAGGCAAATGGGGCATCTACTTCCAATAGACATGTACCTTGTTAAAGGAAAGCTTACATTCTATGGTCTTCTATACAAAGATTATATATATTCATATATATATAACATACATATTTGAATTTGGTAATTAAGGATTTTTATACATAATACTAAAGAAAAAAGTTTGAGAGAATAACAGTGGCATCATATTTAGGATATTCTCTAAGAATGGATAAGCTTTTAGGCAGATCATGAATTGAGAGAAGACTATGAATAATTGGAATGGTATAAAAAAAAAGAGAAAGATAATTACAATGTTTCTTGGGGGCACTCCATGAGTGCCTAAGTTAAAATAAAGCAAAAATAGTGAAAAGATAAGTAGTTGCAATAATGATGGAAGGTTATTTTGAATGTGATAGGCTAAAGAGGTTCAACTCTATTGTATAGGTAGTAAGAGAGGAAATTTGAATGACATATGGTTCAGGGAATGATATTTAAATACTTAAACATAAGCTTTGTTTTGTAGGGTAGTAAGGTGTCCAAGCAGAAATATTCATCAAACAAGTAATTAGAAATGGGTGACTGGAACTCTGAAAGAAGATAAATGGATATCTGAACACTAGGTGTAGAGTGTGAGTTTCTGGTGCCATGGTATTGCAGGACCTAAAAATATAAATGTATAAAGACATAAAATTAGAAGGATAAAGGAACTGTAGAGCACAGGAGGAAGCTGAGGAAGCAAAACTGATGGTGAAGGCACTACAATGACCAGGCTAATGTAGCAGTATATAAAACAAGGAAACAAATGAAAGAAATGATGTGGAACATCATTTGTAGAATTCAGAGAATCTACCTGATCATTTTTCAAAGCATTTTGTGAATTGAATCAGGAAGAATTTCGACTAAAGACAATTCAAAAAAGAGCAGACTGAGGAAGCGAAAACTTTAGGAAAGGACCACTTTTTCTAGAAATTAGGGAAGCGAAGAAATCAGTGAGTAAATAGAACTGCTGAGGTCACTGTGAATTTTGGCTGGGGTTGAAATTTGTAGAGCATTTGAATGTGTTGTGTAGAGATACACTTATTTCTAATATATAAGAAACATATACAATTGTATGTAACTTGTTATTCATTAAGTGAGTGGAAACAGAAAACTTTTCCTGTTATTAGTCTTAGAACAATTGATTTTCTAAGGACGTTGCTATCTGAAGCATATCACAGACATGGGAAAATTATGGGCCCTAGCTTTATTTCCACATAGGTCCAAACAGGAAAACGATTTCTGGTCTCTTTTTGGATTTCAGTAAAACTGTGTTCCATGCTATAGGATGTGATTGGTGAATATTCTTTTCTCCTAAACTATTTTAAAAAATATTTATTTGTGATGGTCTCTAAGTGACCCCACAATGCAAATTTGGTGTGCAGAAGTAGCCTATTTTAATCTACTACCGATGTTGATATTTGCTTTAAAATTTACCTAAACTCAATTTTCTAAATTATCTATTTTATGCAGATATGATAACTCTCAGAAAAAAACCAAAAATTGTAAATTTACTAAGGAATATCTAAACATAAAAATGAAATTATAATATATATGTTGATACCAAATAAAATTGTGTTTTTTAAAAATCAGTTGATTCCTAGGAACCCATGTAATAAAGTGAGAAAAATGGCCTTGCAGAAATGATTCATTTAGAATTTCTGAATTCATTTTTTAAAGTTTTGATTATTATCACTTTGTTTTTATTTCCTGACATTTTAAATTAATTTTTGAGAAGTTGGACAAATACAACTCTATATAACATTGAAGTACTGAATACAAGGATTTATCTAAAGGCTCTAATAAAATTACAGTCTAATATTAACAACAAATATATGCACACACACATTCATTTAATATGCATAATATTAAAACAGGTCAGAAAACAATGAGTATTGCAAAGTATGAATTTGTTTTTGTAAAAATTGAATGCACATACACATTGCTTATATTGAAAATGTCTAAGGTCATGAAATTGGTTATATTTTCTGGAGAATAAGAGGATGAGATTTTTTCCTTTTTCTTTTAGACACTATATTTAATATTAAGCCTAATGAGCATAAATAAATGTATTGATTAAAATAATTTTTAAAAGGAAGTTATAAGAAAAAAGCTGAGGGCATGAATTAGAATATGTTTATGAATATTGGGGGGTAGTTGAGAGGAAGAAACAAATTTTATTGATGTTGATATTTAGGAAGTGGACTTGGCATAATGTAGTGACAATTTGGACAAAGTGGGAAACTGGGACTTATAGTTTATGACATGATTCAGTGTCCAGACTATATTGTCTTTCATCTTGGACTATCAGGCTTTGGGTAAAGATAATCAATAATCAAACACCATGTAATGTCATCTTGTTTAAGAAAATATACAGTGACTTAAATATTTCTACATCACTATTACAGAGGTAGAAACTTTCTTCTTTGACAAGAGAAATGGCATTTGCTCAAATCATTCATAAATATTTATGGTGAGCCCTTTATTTTAAATCTAGAACCTCTACTGGGACTCTAGGGTAGAAAGAATTCTTGATTGTCTAACAGTGATGTTTTTTATCTTTTAAGTCTGCTCCACATTCCAGGTTCAGGGTTAGAAGTTCCTTGGGAATAAGATGAACAGCCTTTAGCCAATATTAAATGTAATAATGGAAAGATGTCTACTGTCTTATATAGGTATGTGTTTAAGCCCTTAAAGACTTTATTTTCCTTTACTCAAGAATAAGTCCTACTGAGTTTTTCTTTTCTTTTTTTTTATTAAAGATTTTATTTATTTATTCTTGAGAGGGGAAGGAAGGGAGAAGGGGAGAGAAACATCAATGTGTGGTTGCCTCTCATGCACCCCCAACTGGGAACCTGGCCTGCAACACAAGCATGTGCACTGACTGGGAGTTGAACCAGCGACCTTTTGGTTCGTAGGCCAGCGCTCAATCCACTGAGCCACACCAGCCAGGACCTACAGAGTTTTTTAAGGCAATAACACAATTATTTTAGTAAGCAGCATGCACACGCCTACCAACTACCCTAAATGTTAAATTTACCAGTGCTCAGAAATTCATGTTAATTTTCCAACTGAATCTAATCTTTGAGCTATTGTTTTTGCTAAATTTTATGGACAGATTCATGCTGATTTAATAATGAAAATTTCTATTTTTAATACATATTTACTATGTACTGAATTGTAGTTTATTAGAGATATCTTAATAAATAAAGTACATGTACTATTTGCCTATAAAAACCTTATTGGAATTCATTACTAGGCACAGTTTGTGTTGTTTTTTTTTTTAGAATTTGCTAATATGTAGCCAATGGGATAAAATATTTGAAATGAGTCTTGAGTTTTTACAGTGGAAAGATAAGAAAAAGTTGATGGTTTAACATTTTGGGTAAAAGAAAAAAAAATACCATGAATAATTGATGCCATATATTAGTGGGTGTATGTGTGTGTAATTACCCTGGCTGGTTTGGCTCAGTGGATTGAGCGTCGGCCTGCGAGCTAAGTGTCGCTGGTTTGATCTTCCAGTCAGGGCACATCAGGGAAGGAAAACTCTGACTCCAAAAAACCTCAGCTGCCTTGCGGCATACCTCTTCAGGGGAAAGGCTAAGGGAGTAAACCCCGACAGAAAATCCGGAGCCGGAGTCCCTAAGGCGGTTTGACGTTGTAGTCAACACCGGCAACTCCTGCGGCGCACCTGAAGCCAAGCTGTATTGACTCCGTCTTTCCCTTGGACCCTTCAGCTGCGAAGAGAGGGGGGGTCTGCTGCATGGGCAACAGCAGACCCTCCATATCACCCTGCCCAGGCTCTGTAGCTTCAGCTTCACTGGAGAGGACACTCCAGCGTCATCGCAAGATGTCGATTCAACACGGGAGGAGACAGATACCGTGTCACTCCCGAGTCGGACTGCACAGCCATTCTCGGCGGTGCAGATAGACTCTTAAGAAGCTACACCATCGTCTCTTGAGATGGACGGCTGCGGCCGCCGCCGACGATGTGTGTGTAATGTATTTGTACTTTCATATTAGCTTATATGTGGCTCTGAATGTTTTCAAGTAAAATTTTTATTTTGGATTAAATGAGTGGCAATGTTCCACATTAGAGTAAAGTGAGAGTTACAATGTTACTTTATATCTGTCTCTGAAGAACAACTTCTTTATTCATTTTCTATAAGCCATAATTATAGTACATGGTTACCTTCAGAATTGTAGAGTGTATTGAAAAGTTCACCTTGAGAAAACTCATTAATCTAGTTTCAAATATCTACTGTTACTATACAGCCTTATCTCCAGCTGTATTGTCTCAGAATAACAATTATTGTTTATGAAGACAATATTCTTGTAATCAAAATTTCTGGGTGATCTATAGTTCTTTTAAGCTTTTTTCCTTTTTATTGAACTTATTGAGGTGACACTGGTTAATAAAACTATGCAGTTTTTACGTGTACAGTTCCATGACACATCATCTGTACACTGTGTACTGTGTGTTCACCACCCCAAGTCAAGTCTCCTTCCATCACCATTTATCCCCCTATACCCTCTTCTACCTCCTACCCACACTTTCCCCCTGCAATCATTACATGTTGTCCATGTCAGTGAGTTCTTTCTCTTTTTATTTCTTTTTTGCTTAATCCCACTATCCACCCCACACAGCCCCCCAGCCCAACAGCTGCTTTCCATCTATAAGTCTGTCTCATTTGTTAGTTCAGTCTGTTCATTAGATTCCACAAATGAGTGAAATCATAGGCTACTTGTCATTCTCTGACTAGCTTATTTCATTTATCATAATGTTCTCTAGGTCCATCCATGCTGTCACAAAGCGTAAAATTTTCTTCCTTTTTTATGATCCAGTAGTATACCATTGTGTAAATGTACAGATTTTTTTATCCATTCATCTATGATGGACACTTGGGTTGCTTCCATATCTTGGAGACTGTAAATAACTCTGCAATGAACATACATAGTGGTGTATGTATTCTTTCAACTTAGTATTTTGGGTTTCTTCAGATAAGTTTCCAGCAGTGGAATCCCTGGGTCATAAAGCAGTTTCATTTTTAACTTTTTGAGGAAACTCCATACTGTTTTCCACAGTGGCTGCATAAGCCTGCGTTCTTACCAACTGTGCACTAGGGTTCTCTTTTATCCACATCTTCACCAGCACTTGTCTGTTGATTTATTGATGGTAGCCATTCTGAAAAGTGTGGGGTGATATCTCATTGTGGTAAAATTTGCGTTCTCTAATGATTAGTGACATTGAGCATCTTTTTATATGTCTATTGGCCCTCTGTCTGTCCTCCTTGAAGAAGTATCCATTCAGGTCCTTTGCCCATTAGTTTAATTGGATTGTTTGTTTTTTGGTGTTGAGTTGTAAGAATTCTTTATAAATTTTGCATATTAAACCCTTATCACCATATTGGTGAATATATTCTCCCATTCAGTAGGTTGTCTTTTCATTTTGTTGACAGTTTCCTCTGCTGTGCAAAAACATTTTAGTTTGATGTAGTCTCATTTGTTTATTGTTTCTTTTGTTTCCCTTGCCTGAGGAGCTATGTCAGAAAAGATATTTCTGTGAGAAATGTCTGAGATTTTACTGCCTATGTTTTCTTCTAGAGTTTTATGGTTTTGAGTCTAACATTTAAGTCTTTAATCATTTTGAGTTTATTCTTGTGAAAAGTAATTTAAAGTAGTAGTTAGCATACTTGCATATAGCTTAGTACAAAAGTTAAAATTGTTTTAGTCTTTTAAAACATATAAAGCCTTGAGAGCTACAAAAATTAAAAATAATTAAATCTATATGAACATAATATGTATTTACACATTGACTGCTTAAGATATGCTTTCTTTAATGAATATACTTTGAGTAACCGAAGTGTTCCTTATTTTCTGGAAAAGGAAAATCAATTTTATGATTACATTATTTGCTACATCTCTTTCAGATTTTATTTTATGGGTGTTTTCAGATAACCTTTAAAGAAGTTATTGAGTCCTTCAATTTTAGCAGAATCTACTATTTTTTACTACTCTATGAATGTTTGGAGCTTATTTACCCTTTGCACCTGCAATAAATATTACCTAGCGGCTATAGTTCAGGCTTTGTACCTGACTCAGTGTCCTTGCTGTATCTCACTCCATCTGTAGCTCTGTGACCTTGGGCAAGTTCTCAACTTTTCTGTGTCTCACATTGTTTTTATGTTTACAATATGATTAATTATAATAATTTCTAGAATAAAGATTTGTTGTAAGAATTAAATTACATGTAAAGAGATATAAACATTCTCTAGAATATATCGAATGTTTTATATATACCTAATATTAGTTTTGAAGTATTTGAAGTATTATATTAATTAAATGCTCAAATGCCTATGAATAAGTTATAGCAAATTATCATCAACTGTCACACATTTCTATGTCTAGTAATATAATTCAAGTTCATTTACTGAAGTCCCAGCTTTTAAAATTTTTATTGTATTTTTTTCATTATCATTTATCACCCTTATATGCCCCACCCACAATCACCACAATGTTGTTCATGTCCATGAGTCCTTTTTATTTCTTGCTCTACCCCCCATGCCCTAGCTGCCTTCCCATAGCTCTTATCTGTTCTCCATCTATGAGTCTGTTTCTATTTTGCTTGTTAGTTTTGTTTGTTCATTAGATTCCACATGAGTGAAGTCATATGATACTTGTCTTTCCCTGACTGGCTTATTTCACTTAGCATAATGTTGCCTCGGTTCATTCATGCTGTCACTTTTTAATGGCCAAGTACATTCCATTTTGTAAATGTCCCATAGTTGTTTTATCCATTCATCTACTGATGGACACTTGTGCTGCTTTCATATCTTGGCTATCATAGGTAACACTGTAATGAACATAAGGGAGCTTATGTTCTTTCAAATTAGTGTTTTGGGTTCCTTCAGTTATATTCCCAGAAGTGGGACCTCTGGGTCAAATGGCAGATCCATTTCTAATTTTTGAGGTATCTCCACACTGCTTTCAACAGTGGCTGCACCAGTCTGCCTTCTCACCAACAGTGCACAAGGGCTCCCCTTTCTTCACATCCTCATCAGCACTTGTCATTTGCTGATTTATTAATGGTAGCCATTCTGACAGGTGTGGGGTGATGTCTCATTGTTTTAATTTGTATTTATCTGATGATTAGTGAGGTTGAGCATCTTTTCCTATGTCTGTTGGCCATATGTATGTCCTCTTTGGAGAAGTGTCTGTTCGGGTCTTTTGCCCATTAGTTTATTTGGATTGTTTGTTTATTTGTTGAGTTTTATAAGCCCAAGCTTCTTTTTTAGGTGTCCAATGAACAGATCTTTTTGGATAGATTCTGTCACATTAACTTAGCAGACTCCAAGCAAGCACATATTTTTTGTCCTAAATTAGTGCTTCTAATCAGTTCTCCTTTTCCTATTAAGTTCCCAGTCACATAAGGTTTAAATCTTGGAGTCATCTTTGACATATTCATTTCTTTCATTTAATTTTTTGGGGCATAGAGATCAGACATTAAGTCTATTTACTTTTTCTTTCAAAATATTTCCAGCACTCTCTATTTTTCTTGGCCTACCACCCTAGTAAATTCATTACCATTAAGTTCTAGTTTATAAGAATAGTTCCTTAGTTTGCTTTTCTAAATTCAGCTAGATCTATTAGTTATTTCTGACAAATCCATTATATGGATGTCACTTTTATAAGTTGATTTTCTACACAAAAGCCTTCCTTATCTTCTCTTTTTTCTATTATAAAATATAAACTTTCTTTGCTAAGTCATAGTGTTTCTTCTAATCTATCCCATACCTGTCCAGTTCTTTCAGAGAGTGAAAATGTGTAGTATTCCCATCATTACAAGAATGATGTTCATCTTCACTTTTAGTCTTTTTTATCTATCTTTTATCTCATCAAATATGCCTTTTTAATATTTTACCTGGCTATATTCTATAAATTTTAAAGTTCAAGCCATGTCCTAGGTTTAGATAGAGCCACTGTTGACTATTTAGCCTGCCATGATTTCCTCTTTTTGTAATTCTAATTTTAATTATTGGTTATATCACACTCTTTCATGCTAAATAATTGATTTATGGTCAATCTCTTCCAACAGGACCATGTGCCATACCTACTGACACTTACCTCTTTTACTTTAATGACATATCTTTTTTGTTCAACCTATATTTTTATATGCCCCTGGCTGGTTTGGCTCAGTGGATTGAGCGTCGGCCTGCGAGCTAAGTGTCGCTGGTTCGATCTTCCAGTCAGGGCACATCAGAGAAGGAAAACTCTGACTCCAAAAAACCTCCGCTGCCTTGCGGCATACCTCTTCAGGGGAAAGGCTAAGGGAGTAAACCCCGACAGAAAATCCGGAGCCGGAGTCCCTAAGGCGGTTTGATGCTGTAGTCAACACCGGCAACTCCTGCGGCGCACCTGAAGCCAAGCTGTATTGACTCCGTCTTTCCCTTGGACCCTTCAGCTGCGAAGAGAGGGGGGGTCTGCTGCATGGGCAACAGCAGACCCTCCATATCACCCTGCCCAGGCTCTGTAGCTTCAGCTTCACTGGAGAGGACACTCCAGCGTCATCGCAAGATGTCGATTCAACACGGGAGGAGACAGATACCGTGTCACTCCCGAGTCGGACTGCACAGCCATTCTCGGCGGTGCAGATAGACTCTTAAGAAGCTACACCATCGTCTCTCGAGACGGACGGCTGCCGACGACGATATTTTTATATATTCTCATTTTTGGCTGCCATAATAATTTTGCCATTTTTTGGTGACTTTATCTTTGGCACACCCTATTGTTAACTAGCCCCCATTAATACTTATTTTCTCGCACAAACACATTTACCTTTAAGGTTTCAGATTCCACTGAAATTGTATCTCTAGCTACAATTTCTGTTCTGCATATTTTCTCTATATATCTAACTGCCTATTAGACATTTTGATTTGAATAATACCTTGACATCTTAACTTTGAAAGTGTCCAAAAACAAAATCATAATTTTTCTTATATCACAAACAATTTCTTCCTTTGGTTTCTTGTACCCACCCCCACCCCCCGCCAGCAACAAAATCTAAGAGTGTCTTCTTTCTTTCTCCTGCATAGTATTCCATTGTGTAGGTGTACCACAGTTTTTTGATCCACTCATCCACTGATGGACACTTAGGCTGTTTCCAGCACTTGGCTATTGTAAATAGTCCTGCTATAAATAGAGAGGTGCATAGGTTCTTCTGAATTGGTGTTTCAGGATTCTTTGGGTATAATCCTAGCAGTGGAATCACTGGATTAAAAGGCAGTTCCATTTTTAGTTTTTTGAGGAAATTCTATACGTTTTCTACAGTGGCTGCACCAGTCTGTATTTCCACCAACAGTGCAGTAGGGTTCTCTTTTCTCCACATCCTCTCCAACACTTGCTTTTTGTTGATTTGTTAATGATGGCCTTTCTGACCGGTGTGAAGTGGTATCTTATTGTGGTTTTAATTTGCATCTGTCTGGTGGCTAGTGATATTGAGTATTAGTTATATGCTCTCTGTATATCCTACATGGAGAAGTGTCTGTTCAGGTCATTTGCCCATTTTTTAATTGGGTTGTCTGTCTTCTTGTTGTTGAGTCATGTAAGTTCTTTATATATTTTGGAGATCAAACCCTTGTCTGAGGTATCATTGGCAAATATGTTTTCCCATATGATTGCTTTCCTTTTCATCTTGATGTTTTCTTTCACTGAGCAGAAAAAATTTAGTTTGATGTAGTCCCATTGTTTATTCTTTCCTTTATTTCCCTTGCCTGAGGAAATATAACAGCAAAACTATTGCTAAGTGGGATATCTGAGATTTTTCTGCCTATGTTTTCCTCTAGGGCTTTTATGGTGGCACAGCTTATGTTTAAGTCTTTTATGCATCTTGAGTTTATTCTGATGAATGGTGTAAGCTGATGGTCTAGTTTCATTTTTTTTTTGCATGTCCCTGCCAAGTTCTCCCAACACCGTTTTTGGAAGAGGCTATTTTTACTCCATTTTATGCTCCTTCCCCCTTTGTCAAATATTAATTGTCCATAGAGGCCTGAGTTTATTTCTGGGCTCTCTATTCTGTTCCATTGATTTATATGTCTGTTATTATGCAGAGACCAGACTGTTCTCATTACCGTGGCCTTATAATATAATTTGATATCAGGTATTGTGATTCCTCCTACTTTGTTCTTCTTTCTTAAGATTCCTGAGGCTGTTTGGGATTATTTTTGGTTCCATATAAATTTTGGAAGTATTTGTTCTAGATCTGTGAATATGTTACTGGTATTTTAATAGGGATTGTGTTCAATCTATAAATTACTTTGGGTAGTATGTACATTTTAATGATGTTAATCCTTCCCATCCATGAACATGATATAAGCTTCCATTTATTTTTATCTTCCTTAATTTCTTTCTTCAGTTTTCTGTAGTTTTCCAAGTACAGGTCTTTTACCTCCTTGGTTGAGTTTATGCCTAGATACTTTATTTTTCTTGTTGCTATAATAAATGGAATATTTTTTTCTAGTTCCTATTTCTGATATTTCATTGTTGGTGTACAAAAATGCCTTCAATTTATGGATATTGACTTTGTATCCTGCTATTTTGTCAAATTCACTTATTAGGTCAAGTAGCTTTTTGATGGATTCTATAGGGATTTTTGTGTACACTATCGTGTCATCTCCAAATAATGGCAATTTTACTTCCTCCTTCCCAATTTGGATGCCTTTTATTTCCTTTTTTTGTCTGATTGATATGGCTAGAACTTCCAAAACTATGTTGAATAGAAGTGGAAAGAGTGGACATGCTTGTCTTGTTCCTGGTCTTAGGAGGAAAGCTTTCAGTTTTTGCCCATTGAGTATGATGTTGGCTTCAGGTTTCTCATATGTGGCCTTTATTATGTTGAGGTATGCGCCCTCTATTCCCAGTTTGCTGAGCATTTTCATCATAAATGGGTACTGTATTTTATCAAATGCCTTTTCGGCATCTATTATATGATGATATCATTATATATATATATATATTTTTTTTTTTCATTTGGTTTACATGGTGTATTATATTTATTGATTTGAATATTATAATTGTATCCCTGGGATGAATCTCACTTGATCATGGTGTATAATATTTTCAATGTATGCATTACTGTATAGTTTGATGATATTTTGTTGAGGATTTTAGCATTGATGTTCATCAGGGATACTGACCTATAATTTTCTTTCTTTGTAGTGTCTTTATCTGGTTTTAGAATTAGGTAAAAGCTGACCTCATAAAATGAGTTTGGGAGGATTCTCTCCTCTTGAATAATTTGAGGAAATGTGTTAGTTCTTCTTGGAATGTTTGGTAAAATTCACCTGTGAAGCCAGCTGGTCCAGGGCTTTGGTTTATTGGGAGTTTTTTGACTACTGCTTCAATTTTATTAGGTGTAGTTGGTCTCTTCAGATTATCCGACTCTTCCTGATTTAGTTTTGGAAGATTGTATGTTTTTAGAAATTTATCCATTTTTTCCATGTTGTCCAGTTTGTTGGCATATTATTGTTCATAATATTTTCTTACAATCCCTTGTATTTCTTGTGTCAGTTGTTATTTTTCCTTTCATTTCTGACTATATTTGTGACCTTTCTCTTTTTTTCTTGATGAGTCTGGTTGAAGGTTGTCAATCTTGTTTATCTTTTCAAAGAATCAGCTCTTGGATTCATTGATCTTTTGTATTGTGTTTTTAGACTCTATTTCATTTACTTCTGCTCTGATCTTTATTACTTCCTTCTTTCTACTCATTTTGGTCTTTGTTTGTTATTCCTTGGCAAGTTCATTTAAGTGTAAAGTTAGATAGTTTATTTGAACCTTTTTTTGTTTTTTGACATAGGCTTGTAGTGCTAAGAATATCTCTCCTAGGATTGCTTTCCCTGTGTTCCAAAGATTTTGGATTGTTGTGTCCTCATTTTCACTTGTTTCAAGATAACTTTTTATTTCTTCCTTGATCTCATTGTTGACCCATTCATTATTTAATAACATATTATTTAGCTTCTAAGTCTTTGTGCATTTTTCAGTGTTCTTCTTGTGATTGATTTCTAGTTTCATAGCATTGTGGTCAGATAAGATGTCTAATATAATTTGAATCTTAAATTTATTGAAACTTGTTTTGTGTCCTCACATGTGGTTTATCCTAGAAAATATTACATGTGCATTTGAATAGTATGTATATTCTGCTGCTTTAGGGTGAAATGCTCTGAAGGTGATAATTAAAACCATTTGATCTATTGTGTCATTTAAGGCCCATTGGCTCCTTGTTTGTTTCTGCCTGGAAGATCTATTCATTGAAATTAATGGGATGTTAAAACCCCCAACTATGACTGTATTTCTGTTGATCTCTCCCTATGTCCATCAAGATTTGCTTTACATATTTAGGTGCTCCTTTGTTGGATAGGTAAATGTTTATTAGGGTTGTGTCCTCTTGTTGGATTGTTCCCTTTATCATTATGTAGTGTCCTTGTTTGTCTCTTACTATAGGCTGGTTTTAAATTCTATTCTGTCAATTATAAGTACTGCTACATTTGAATAAAATATCTTCTCCAACCATTTACTTTTAGTCTGTGTATATCTTTCAATCTGAGATGGGTCTCTTGGAGGCCTCATATATATGGATCTTTTTAAAAAAATCCATTCAGCTACCCTCTGTCTTTTGGTTGGAGCATTTAAGCTATTTACATTTAAGGTCATTATTGATAGTACCATTTTATTGTTAGGCTGTTTTCTTCTGTTTTTTTTTTCCCCCTTTCTCTTTTTCTTCTTAAAGCAAACCCATTAACATTTGTTGCAGTGTTGGTTTTGTGATAACAAAATCCTTTAGCTTTTTCTTGTCTGGGAAGCTCCTTATTTCTCCTTTGATTTTATTTTAAATAATAGCTTTGCTGGGTAAAGTAGCCTCGGTTGTAGGTATTTGTTTTTCCTCACCTTGAATATTTTGTGCCTCTCCCTTCTGGCCTGAAATGTTTTCATTAAGCAATCAGGTGCCAGTCTAATTGGTGCTCACTTGTATGTGACTACTTGCTTTTCTCTTGTGGCTTCTAGGATTCTATTTTTGTCTTTAAGCCTTGTCATTTTAATTATGATGTTTCTTGGTGTAGGTCTCTTTGGGTCCAACCTGTTTGAAACTCTTTGAGCTTCGTTGACTTGTGTATCTTTTGGCTTTAACCAGATTGGGAATGTTTTTGGTCATTATTTCTTCAAATAGGTTCTTGGTCCCTTTCTTGCTCTCTTCTCCTTCTGACATTCCCAAGACGTGGATGTTGTTATGCTTCAAGTTGTCCAAGATGTTTCTTAAGCTCTTCTCATTAAAATTTGTTTTTTCTTTTTCTGCTGCTCTACCTGATTTTTTTTTACCTTGTCTCCCAAATCACTGATTTGATCCTTTGCTTCATCTAACCTACTGTTTATTTTTCCCAGTATATTATTTATCTCAGATATTGTATTCTTTATTTCTGATCATTTTTTGTGGTTTCTATATCTTTTTTCATGCTATTGGGTATCCTTAAAATCATTACAATAAACTCTCCACCTGATAAATTGCTCACCTCCATTTCATCTAGCTCTTCTGGAAAATTCTCTTGTTCTTTCATTTGGGGTCTGTTTATTTGTCTTCCCATTTAGCAGCTCCTTTGTATTTTCTGCCTCAAATGTTACACTAGTCAGCTGTTAAGCTGATTAATTTTGATTTAATCAAATAATCAGCAGTCAGGCTTAAGAACCACAGGGTGGGGCACAGTAATTCTTGTGGGTGGGGCTATTACTTTTACTCAGGTTGATGTCATTCAGAGATGAGTGCTCTGCCTGAGAGAGATGGCTCCTGTTGTATGAGAAATGATTTAGCACAGCAGTCCTGGTATCTGTATCCTTGGTTCTCTCCTCAGAGCCACCAAACCTAGACTCTTCTCAAGCATCTCTAGTCCACTCTGCCCTCCCTCTGCCTGAGCCCAAAGTAAGTAGCTGCAAATCAAATTTTATGTGTTGGCTTTCTGAGTCTCCAGCTATCTCTCCCTGGCAGACAGAAACCCTACTGCTTTTCATAGCTGGATGTTATCTGGGTTCCTTTCCATTTCTGGTGCTGTAGGATGGAGAGCCCATCTTGGAGTTTAGACCCCATGCTCCTCAGGGGGACCCCATATACCCTGAAATATCCCTCTTGCACTTCAGCTACCACAAGTGAGAACCCAGCCAGCCCTCTTGTATCTCCTCCATGACTCCCTACCAGTCACATTGTGGTAAAGTGGCTTCTTCTGTGTTTCCATGGTTATAAAGCATCTCTTCAGCTAGTGTTCAGTTGGTCATTCTGGATGATCTCTCTACAATTTCATTGCAATTCCAGAATGATCCTTGGAGGAGGTTAGTGTAGCTTCCACTTACTCCTCTGCCATCTTGGATCCCACCTCATCATTGTTTTTAAAATGCAGTTTCATTGAGAATATATTCCAGGTGGGTAGATTTCTTCTTCTCAATACATTTAACATACAGTTTTACCATCTTCTGTCCTTTATTGTTATTCTTGACAAACCAGTCTTGTTTGTTTGCAAATCATTTGTTTTTATTTCTGGCTCCTTTTAAGTTATTCCTTTCATTCTTATTAATAAGCTATTTAATTATTTAGTATTTAATGTAGGTTTCTTTTTATTTATTCTACTTGAGATTTTTTGGACTCTGAATCTGAATATTCAAGTTTATCAGCTCTGAAACTTCCAAGCCATTATACTTTATTTACCCATTTCTACCTTATTGATTTATTATATGTATTGTAATATGATGCAATATAAAATGAACCAGAAAAAAAGAAAATTTTATAAAATGTGATGGTAAAAACCATGTGAAACAGAAAAGGTTGGATAAAGTACAATTTTTGAGATACTCATCTCTATTTTTCATAGATATTCATGTAAGACATGAAAGCAGATTTTTTTCCATATCTGTGCTTCATGGCACTAATTAGTTCAATATTTTATTTGATGAAGCCATATCCAAGCTTTAGACTCCTCAAAAGTCTGTTTCCCAAATAAACCAATCAAATAGTTTTGAACATTTCCTTCAGTATTTCATAAACCATAATATAAAATTTTCCAATATCACTGTACAACTATATAAGGATCCCACAATATCTCAGTCAGCTCTAACATGGGATTTAAAAAGCCATGCAAGCATTTGGAGAAAAGAATAGACTATGTTTTCATTTTGTATGCCTCATTATCTCAGATAACATCCACATTCACAAACCATTTTCTAAATGGTTCTTTTTAAAAATATTTTATTTATACCGTATTTTAGAAAGAGGGGTAAGGAAGAAAAAATTGAGGGAGAGGATCATTGTGATGATCATTGTGAGAGAGAAACATCAATTGGTTGCCTCTTGTATGCACCCCAACCAGGGAATAGGTCCCCAACACAGACATGTGCCCTGAATGGGAATCGAAGCAGTCACCCTTTGCTTTGTGGGATGATACCTGACAAACTGAGCTACGGTGGCCAGAGCGTAATTCACTCATAATTATCTGTTGAGTGAACATTTAAAAGTAAATCTTGTTTAAGAATACATATGTAGAACATAGGAAACTTTAAAATGAAAACATGTATTTGAAATTATTCTAAAAGGATGTTTCAAACTTGCCATTGCTAATGGCTTTCAATCCACTCTTGCTTCAATTATTTGTAAAGGCTAATGGAACATTCATGAGAATCAATGTAGTTTTGGAATCTGAAAAGACAAATGGCAGAGCAAATGTAGAAGATTTTTAAAAAGTTATATAGGAAAATATTGGCTACACAAATTTTTTTTAATGAGGGGGAAATTTACATATTTTGGCTCTTTGATTTCTTTAGCCATTCATTCTGCAATTCAGAAATATTTACTTTTACCTTCTACATGCCATACTCTATTAAATGTATTAGTAGATGTTGGTTCTTCCCTTGTGTCATTGGACATCCAGACCAAATGACTCTTATTTCTAATTAAGAAAAGCTACCAGCACCAATTTCACCTTTCAGTCCAAGTATTGAAATAGTTTATTTCATTTGTTTGACAGTCCTGCATTGTGACAAAAAACATTGCACCAAAGAGTTACATGGCACGGAAGACTGCACCAAAGAGTTACGTGGCACAGAAGACTTCATTCAAGGCTATTTTAAAATGGAAGAGAGATTGAACTCAACTTCCTAGAAACAAGAGGCAGGGGAATTTTAAGCACTGGACAGGTTTAAACACTGGAATAAGTTTGTGGTAAAGTACTGGGGGATATTAGGGTGAGGTTGGTCAATGTTGGTTACACTATCAATGTTTCCTAATTCAAGTTTATTGAAGTTAGGCACTTACCCTTCCACAAAGACTGGGAGGTGGGACTCTATATTTCCAGATCCTTTTCTTTTCATTTTACTTGATATCCTTGTGAAGGATATTCTGGGGTTGTAAAGCTAGCAGGAATCTGGGAGGCAATTTACATTATAAAGGGATAGAGAAAGAATTTACAGTTGCAAATTTTCTAAAGTAAATATCAACAGCACCACAATTTTATCCTAAAAGCTGACAAAGGCCAACCTTCCCTTTATCTCTTCAGACTTGTTTATGGTTCACCATAATTTGTTTGTTTGACTTACAATTCCTAAATAAAGTAAATGCTCTAACAAGACGGAGGTCAGGAAGAAATCTGTCTGAAGTTTAGTAAACCTAAGGGGAGCATTAAGACCATCATGTCAATTGTACTAAATAAAATTATGTACACAATTAATATTATTTATGATGCAGCTAATAATGAAGACCTGAATCTAAGGTGGTTCAAGAATCAATGAATTGGATTTAATATTGAAAACTAAGTGGTAATGGGAATAAAAAACATTTAATATATACATATTAATTGACAAATAAAGCAAAAAGGTTTTAGAGAATATTTCAAAAGCTCGGATTTCTTTAGGAAAGGTGAAACTAATCCCCAGTCCTCATCAATTCCCCCCCAGTTTTGGTTCCGCTGATGTGCACCCAAGGGATCTGAGCTGTTTTCCAGTGTTTTACTTTCTTTGCACATAATAAACGGAATGTCTCATTGCCTTCTTTTCAGCAACTTTATTTCCTAGAGCCCAGTCTTTATGTGTAGGCAGTTAGTTTTAATTAATCCCTGTAGCATTCTACCTTTTATTGTGCATTGGCTACCATGTAGGACCACATTATTTTGTTAAAGTAAAACTGAGGTGTATGAGTTAATGTTGGTATGATTAGTGGATGAGGGCATTTTTTGTTTTAAGACCGTCATATCTCTCTTGTGCACTAGGTATATTTTGTTTTATCATTTACTTTAAATACTAATTCCAATTATTAGAGGTAAATGTTTTTGCCTTTGTGGAAAACTACTTAAAGTAAGCACTTCCTGCATCTTTTACACAAGAAGAATTGAGCAAGTACAAAGTCATCAAGCTCTTATTAAACTGCATTTACTTTAATTATCTGTATGTATGTTTCTGGCAAAAAAAAAAGGTATAGACACCTAAAATGTGTTGTGCTTTGATATCCAGACCAAATAGATTATACATTTTTTTAGATGAGCTACAAAATTCTTTGATCTTTGCTCACCTCCAATTGTAATTCTGACAGTATTTTATAGCACTTAAAATTATTATGTCTTATATTCAGTACATAAATTAAGTCATATAATTGCAAAATTTTCTTCTATCTTAATTGTTTATGATACATTCTTTTTATTTTGAAAATGAGAATCTACTTAGAATTATTCCTTCTATTTTAAAGACCAGTTCAAATAAATATGGCATTGTTTTTATTATGATTATAAAAATGAGAATTTGTGTTTCCTTTTAGATTTACTGCCTTTTGTAGAAGTGAACTGGGTTGGTGTGTTGTAATATGATTCATTTTTAAATTTTTAGTGTATATTGCTGCTTTAGGCAAAGGTATATGAAACATCAAATAGCCAAAGAAACTGATAAAACAATTATTTTTATTTTCTTGAAAACATTTCTTCCAAATAAGTAGCATAATTTTTTTCTAATAATATCATTGGAAGAAATATTGTAAATAGATACAGTCTTAGTGGTTGTCACTAAAATTGTCTCCCTAAGGAATATATTTTATGATTTTATTAAAACACAAGGTTTTTTTGTTTAATAACCTCACTAAACTCTTAAGGAAATTGATATAAATGCACAGCTTATGTTTTAAAGGACAAAATGTGAAAAGACCACAAGGATTTGGTGTTCTCTAGGAGCTTCAGAAACTCATCACTCTTTGTGTCATGTATTTTATTGCCTTCAGGAAAGTAGGGACCTTGATTTGAAGGACATTCTCTCACTTTTTAATACATGTTGACCGTTCAGGGCACTGGAAGAAATGAACAATTTTTCAATACTGTTTTCTCTTTGTTTGACTCAATTATGAAATAGTATTTCTTGTTTCCAGTGAGTCAAATTTTCCCAATGACATAGTTTCAGAGACTTTTCTGTATTATCATCATTTGATAGTTTCATCTGATAGTTTGTTTATTTCTAATATTATTGGTCCACAACAGTCCAGGTATTTCAATTACTAATATAAAGAATATAATTGTAGTGCAGGTACCCAATAAGTAAAATATTCTAGTTAGCATTTTGAAAGCTCATTTGCATAATTCAATGATGTAAATGCTGTAGAATAACATCTTAATTGCAGGTGTTACTTGAGGTTAAAAAGTAAGACAGTGTCATCTACCTTAAGAACCTAGAGGAAAAGCAACTTTGTTGAATGATTAAGAAATAAGGAAAATCAGAGTTTATAATGTCATCCTCAATTTAAATGGCAGTTCTCACTATCCTGATGTTTAATTGCTGCTATATGTTTTTAAAATCAATGTTGCTATGGCTTATTGGAACTTCAGTCACATGCAGAATATGTACTTTCTAAAAAATGCTTATTTCATATTTATCTTTTGCTTATCAACTAAGGTTGAGATTATGTTTTGAACAAATATATAATTAATAAAATTGGCATAACATAATGAGACACATTAACATTTCTTGTAGCTATGGAATTGTTAGCTTTTATTATTTTTATAGTATAGTAATCAAATAGCTGAAAAATTCTTCCCATAACTTAATTCATGTTATTTTCCATTTTTTAATTCATGTTATATTTTACACAGTTCTGCAAAACATCTTATTCTTTTCTTATAATTAATGGTACTTAATGTAGTACTTGTTTTTGCATACACATCCTTACATTTTGAACATATTTGAATTTACAGGCTTTAAAATTAGCATCTGTTTCTCATTAATCAACTTCCATTTCCTCGGGTGTTGGTGAAATAATTAAAGTCAGGTGTACAGATCTGTCCTTATATATTCTTATTAGCACAACATCAAATTATTAGTACTTTGGCTCTAATTGCATTTTTGCACCTTCTACATAAAATTCCTATAAGACTTCTTATTATATTAACATTATTATGTATATGAAAATTTGCAAAAAATAAAGTTGGTGTTTTAAAGAAATGTTATAACAACACACAGCTTCTTTAGAAAAGAATATCTGTTTCTGAATCTATAACCCCCATCCTGGCTATATTTTACTCAAAGGAAAAATTGTTATTTATTTATAGTTCATTACATGATTTTTTTCTATTTTATTGTTGTTCTATTAAAATTGTCCTAATTTTTGTCCCCCATTGCTCTCCACTGCCCTGCCCACCTGTTATTACATGATTTAATGGATGTATTCTTGTGGTTCTTAATAGATGATTGTTATAAGCTTTTTTCTGAAAGAAGCTCTTGCTCCCACAGTCAATTCCCACATATTGTCCATGTCCATGGGTCATTCATACATATTATTTGACTAGTTCCTTCTCCTTCTTTCCATCATTATCCCCTCCCCACTCCCCTCTAGCTGCTGTCAGTCTGTTCCATGTTTCCATGCCTTTGGTTCTCCTTTGCTTGATAGTTTATTGTGCTCATTAAATTCCTCTTATAAAGTGAGAGCATAATCAAAATGCACAATATTTTAGAAGTGAAGGTAGCTTGTTCATATTGCTTCATTTTTATGCATATAGATTCTTCAGCTTAAGTGTTTGACAAGTTATAAATGATTATCTTATTAACTGATATATTTTCTTAACTTATTCCCACTACACATTTGTCCTGAAAAGTATTTTCAGGTGTATCCTCACTCATACAGTAATCTCCTGAGTCTTATTTTCTATAAGTATATTGGAATAATGCCAATCTGGATTATTCCTTTTACAGTCATCAGTGTTTACTTCATTACTCTTTTCCTTTCTTTGGTGTAAGACATGGAGAATGGGAAAAGAATCGCCATTATATGCTCCTAAAACATCTGTAGTTTATGTTTTTAATTTTACTAGTAATTTTACATTATACTTTTATGTTTAATGTGAGAAAAAAAGTCAAGAAATTTTCTTAATTAGAAAAATATCTATTTTCTTTTATCTTTCCATTGGCTTTTTCATTTTTAAAAATTTTTGTTTATGTTTTAGAGAAAGTTACTTAAGTAATTTCTGCACTATTATATGTTATATGCATAAGAATCTATTATGTCATATTGTTAATTTCAGAGATTGTATATTTTACTTAAATTAATATAATACATACTCAGTTAAAAATTAAGAGTTTTCAGAGAAGCGGAAAGATATTTAAACTCTCTTGCAGACAATTTCAGCAGAAAATGTTTATTACATTTTTGGTGTAGTTTTTCATTTTCAAATGCATAGGGTTAATAAATCCTTATAGTTGTATTGCAAGTATAGTTTTAAATTTAGTTTTTCTCTCTTGATACTATGAAAAAAAATTTTATAATGTATTTATTTCAAATGTTATATTGTTAAATATTTTATTAGTAAAATTTCATCAAAAGAATGCATCATAAAGCTATTTTAAAATTTACTAAAAATTATTTTTTAAAGGCAAATGCCAGTATTTTAAAATTGACTCAATCAAAAGTTATACACAGTTTTGAGACTTCAGTAGAATTAAAAGTATTAATTTATAACTACTGCTTGCAGTTGCAAGGTAATATGGTTTTTCTTAAGTATTTAGTAATTGAATATCAGGAAAAATTTTTTTGTATTTTTATATATTTATTTTTTATATTTTATAATTACTCTTATTTTTCACATTTATCTTTTTTTGTCTCTTAAGTTTCCATTAATTTTATTTCATTTTTCCATCACCATTTATCCCTCTATACCATCCTCCTCCTCCTTTCATCCATGCAATAACCACACTGTTGTCCATATCCATGAGGTCTTTCCTTTTATTTTTTTGATCAATCCCTCCACCCCACCCCCAGCTAAGTCTATATAAATTTAAGAATAATTTTTAATGCATTTGTTTTTAGAACACAATATCTTTTTTATAATGCTAGTTCAATAGTTATTGTTATCTAAATAAATTTTTATATAATAAATTTAATCTCACTTTTATTGGTGCTATTGTTTTTTTCAATGAATTCTTTCAGATTTTTGTCTTAGAGTGTAACTAAAATAAAAAACAAACAAACAAAGAAAACTGATAGATCTTCTAGATTGAACGTCCAGTGAAGGTAAATGAAGCAAGACCATATACTTGGATTTTTAAGTGTTATTTGTAAATACAATGGAAAGTTTTAGTGTCTTAAAATTGACTTAAAAATCACTAAAGTTGCTAAATAAGGGAGGAATTTTAGGCTAGAAGTGGGTAGACCAATTTTGGAGATTATCATAATATCCAGGTGAGATATAATGAATTGATGTTTGACAGGTTGGTTGAGGTGATAAAGGAAATGAAAGAATCAAAAATATTTATTTGTTTTTGGGTTTGAACTAATGGCTGGATGATGCATAATTTTCTGAAATGTGGTAGACTGGTAGAAAACACTATCTGGTATGTGTTCTGAGTGAGATTTTAATTTTGGAGATATTAAGTTTTAGATGACTTAAAAATTCTATGAGGGATTGTCAAAATGCATCTGCAAAAAATAACTTTTCTTCTACTATCCCAATATTCATACTCCTTATATATATTTGGAGACTTAATTCACCGATCAAAATTAATACAATAATGTTAAGTAATAATGTTACTGCAGTCATCTTGCCTTATTATGGAGATATATGCTAAGATGATGTTGGCTTTTGATTACAGAGAGATTCATGTTAAAGAATAATTATTCTATAATTCTTAAAAAAAAAATCCTAAGTAAATTCTGTAGGATGTATATTCAGCATCTAATTAGACAATAATGAAATTTTTATTTTTGATTTAAAATGGTCAGATCATTTTTATTTTTGACTTGAAATTTAATATTATCTATTAACTTCCTAATAAAAATTATCATTGTTTTGGATATAAAATCTTATATTGCATGGAATTTCACTTTTAGATTTTATCATAAGTATAATAGATATTTATATGTAGTATAATTTTTGTATATATATACTAACATCAAGATTAAATAGATTTCATAAGATAATTTAAGAAATACAAATATTTTTCATGGACATAGAAGAAACACTTATAAACTGCAATAGATTGTCCTCTGAAAACAGAGTGCCTGACAAGTCAAGGGGAGAAAAAAATTAGCCCCAAATGAATTTTTTTCACAGACTCAATAAAATGTGTTGAGAAATTAGGTGACAGTATTCCCTTTAAGATGAGTATTAAGAAAACCAGATATTAGTTTAAAAGCACTATAAAAGAGAGAACCCTTGGATAAAGAAAGGATATTGGCTAAGGAGTTCAACTTTCTAGAGGTGTGGACCCTTTCTTCTGTATATAAAATTAGGTATTTAAGTCAAATGATAAATTAATATTAATGTTTTAACAAATCCTCCATTCTGGTAGAAGTAGAAGAAAATATTTTGGAAAAATTTGTCTTAAGCAAAATTATTTATGCAGAAGGATATTCTAAAGGAACAATTTATTTTTATCAAGTTGTCAAGAAGGGAACATGGTAACATGGTTTGGAAAAGACAAGTTTACAGTCTTTTAAGTAGATGAATATAAATACTACCAAAAATATTAGAGAGATACTATGCTTGGTATGTATAGGCACACTGTAAAATGTATATGCAAAATCCTGGTGTGTTTGGATAATTTATATAAAATGTTAATAATCTTATGAATAATGACAACACTGTTTATGTCACAGTATTTTGTGCCAAATAAATGATAAAATGGATTTAAATTCTGGGCCTATGGTAAACAATAAATTTTAGCTGTTATTAGTTTAATTTGTAGTAAAATTAGTATTCATAAAAAAGCAGGTATTTCTGACCCTTTTCATCTAAAAGAAAATGAAAAGCTTAGTTTTAAACCACAAGTTTGATGTTAGATTATAGGTGGTTCTCTAGGCACTAATATTCGTGTTTCTTTTATAATTGAAGGGATTATGTTGCTTCATTTTTCATAGCAAGTGTAATAGATTGTCTAAAATGATGGTGGCATTGATTACATAGGGTAGGATAGCTGAAGGAACTCAAAACTCCACTGAGTATACTAATATAAGGTTTTAAAAAAAGAATGACAAATAAAGAAGAAGAAGAATATGCAGACAAGCATCAAGGGCTATAGAACTTTCCAGGTACCGTTCTCCAGTTCCTTTCTGGCTACACAGGATGCATTTTGACTCTGCATTGTGAGCCATGTAGGGTCTTTTATACCCTACCAGTCATGTAGTCTCACCAGGTTGTACAACAGGTTTAACTGGGTATAAACTATCTGTCCATTGATTTCTAAACAGTGTAGAGAAGTTAACCCCACATACTGTCAGAGGAGTTTCTTTTTTTCTTCTTCTTTTCTCACCCAAAAACATGCTCATTGATTTTAGAGCCAGGGGAAAGGAGGGAGAGAGGAAGAGAGAGCGAGCGAAACATCAGTGTGAGAGAGAAACATCAATCGGCTGCCTCTTATATGGAGAAACCAAAAGAACCCAGGATGACAAACAACATCAAGGCTCTAGACCTGTGAATAAGGCCTTGAATCCTCAAACTGTAACCGAACTATAAGAGCCTCTGATAACTGGAATGGAGAACAGGTGTCCCTACTGAGCCCTGTTGTAATTCTTTATCCACACTCTTATTTGCAAGAGAATAGAGGTTGTTAAAGCAAGTGTATATTGAAGCAATTTAATTTGTTAGGAAGAGATTTTAAAGATTATATAATGTCCGTATTATTATTTAAAATTAAATTAAGTAATTATACATTAAACTTAACATTTAAATTAGAAATTCTAGATTTTCAAATGAAATATTTGTGTTAAACATAATCTTGCCTTTATTTTTAGAAATATCTAGAAGTTCTTTAAAAAGCAATCATGTGACCATTACTTTTTAAAAATAGACTTTATTTTTCATAAATCAATTTTATTGATTGGACTTATAATTTTTATTTTTTATTTTATTTTACTTACACTGGATTTAATTAACACTTTTTCTAGTTACTTGAGGTGGAAATTTAGGTTATTGATTTATACCTTTCTTCTTTTCTAATATAGGCATTCAATGTTATGAATTTCTAGGTGTTGCTTTCATTGCATTCCAAATTTTTTGATAAATTATGTTCTTATTTTCATTTAGTTCAAAATATTAAAAAAATTGATCTATGTGTTATTTAGAAGCATGTTTTAAAATTCCATATATTTTGGGATTTTTCCATCTATCTTTTTGTAATTTATTTCCAGTTTAATTTCATTGTGGTCTAAGAACAGACATTATATAATTTTTATTTTTCTTAAAAAATAATATAACTTAATAATATGTTTTATGGCCTGGAATGTGGTCTATTTGGGTGACTGTTTTATGTGAACATGAGGAAAATGTGTATTCTATTTTTGAATGAAGTGGTCTATAAATTTTAATTATATTAAGTTGACTGATGGTGGTGTTGAGGTCAAATACGCCCTTACTGATTGTCTATCTCCTGGATCTGTACATTCCTGATAAAGGAATGTTGATTCCAATAATGGTAGTATATTCATCTGTTTCTCCTTGCAGTTCTGTCAGTTTTTGTCTCACCTAGTTAGATGCTCTGTTGTTAAAGACATACATGTTAAATATTGTTATGTCTTCTTGGTGAATTGACCCACTTATCATTATGTAATGCCCCTCTTCATATATGAAGGTTTTCTCTTTCTAAATTTAGTGTAGCTACTCTTTTTACTTTTGATTAGTTTTAGCATGGCGTATTAGTCCCCATTTATTTAGTTTTAACCTACACAGGGGTGGTCAAAAGTAGGTTAATTATAATAATAAAAATTCAACCCAAGTGTCCATCAGTAGATGAGTGGATAAAACAACTATGGGGCATTTACACAATGGAAAAAAAAGAAAGTTTTATCCTTTGTGACAGTATGGATGGACCTGGAGGTCATTATGCTAAGTGAAATAAGCCAGTCAGAGAAAGACAAATACCACATGCTTTCACTGATAGTGGACTCTAGTGAACAAACTGAACTAACAAGAAAAATAGAGACAGACTCATAGACAGAGAGCAGGATGACAGCTAAGACTGGGGTTGGGAGGGTAGGTGGTGGAGGGATTGAGCAAAAAGGAAAAAGGACTCATGGACATGGATGATAGGGTGGTGATTGAGGTGGGGCGAGGATGGTAAGAGAGGACTAAATGGTAACGGGAAAAAATACAATAAAAAAGTAAACAAAACGATTATATAATAATTAATAAAAAATAATAGTAAAAACATAAACTCTGCATTTTGCATATTCACAACAGCTTGCCCACCCCTTTATATCTCCTTATATTTAAAGTGGATTTCTTGTAGACAACATATAGTTGGGTCATGTTTTTTGATCCATTCTGATAATTTGTGTGCTTTAATTGGTACATTTAAATCATTGATGTTCCAAGTGATTATCAATGTAGTTGAATTAATATCCACCGTATTTGTTGCTATTTTCTATTTTGTTGCCCTTGTTCTTTGTCCCTATTTTTGTCTTTCACTCTTTTTTCTGACCTTTTATGTTTTTTCAATAATTATTAAATCATTTCTTAACTTTTCAATTACAGCTTATGTACAATATTATATTAATTTCAGGTGTACACCCCAGTGATTAGATATTGTAAGTGATCATCCTGATAAATCTCCTATCTTTCTGACATCATACAGTTATTATAATATTATTGACTATATTACCTATGCTGTACTTTACAATTGACTATTCTGTACCTACCAATTGTACTTAATCTCTTCACCTTTCTCATCCATTACCAAACCCCCTCCTATCTAGCAACAATCAAAATATTCTCTGTATCTATCAGTCTGTTTCCGTTCTGCTTGTTTATTTATTTTTTTTAGATTCAATGCTTGATAGATATATATTTCTTGTCATTTTATTATTCATATTTTTTAGTCCCCCTCTTCTTCTTCTTAAAGGAGACCCTTTAAAATTCCATGTAATACTGGTTTGATGGTGATGAACTTATCTAGCTTTTCCTTGTCTGGGAAAATCTTTATATGTCCATTGACTCTAAATGCTAGCTCTCCCAGATAGAGAAATCTTGGTTGTAGATCATTGCTTTTCATCACTTTGAATTTTTCTCACTGATCTCTTCTGGCCTGCAAATTTTCTGTTGAGAAATTAGCTGACAGTATGTTGGGAGCTCCCCTGTAGGTAACTAACTGCTTTTTTCTTGCTGTTTTAAGATTCTTTCTTTGTTTTTAACTTTTTACACTTTAATTATCACATGTCTTGCTGTGGGCCTCTTTGGTTCATCTTGTTTGGAACTCTGTGCTTCTGGACTTCTTTGTCTATTTCCTAGACTTGTATGTCTATTTCCTTCACCAGGTTAAGGAAGTTTTCTGTTATTATTGTTTTCGATAGGTTTTCAATTTCTTGCTCTCCCTTTCCTCCTGTGGTATCCCCATGATGCAAATGTTGATATAGTTGAAAGTGGTCCTGGGACCCCTTAAATGGTCTTCATTGGGGGGGTGTTCTTTTTTTTTCTGCTGCTTGTTTTCTGCTTCCTTATTTCCAAATCACTGATTTAATCTTCTGCTGCATCTACTCCATTGTCAAATTTTTGTCAGGTATTCTTCATTTCCATTATTGTATTCTTTATTTCTGACTGGTTCCTTTTTGTGCTTTCTATCTTCATTTTTACAGTTTCTATTTCTTTATTGAAAATCTCATTGAGATCATTAAGAATTCTTATAATAGGTGTTTTGAACTCTGCATCTGGTAGATTGTTTAGTTCTATTTCTGGTGTTTTATTCTGTTCTTTTATTTAGGACATGTTTCTTTTTGTTCTCATTTTTGCTGTCTCCATGTGTTTGTTTCTATGTATTAGGTAGAGCTATTAATGTCTTCCTGTCTTGGTAGAGTTACCTTATGTAGTAGGTGTCTTTAAAAGGGCCCAGTGGTGTAGCTTTCCCAGTCACTTTATCTGGGTGCTACAGGTGTTTCCCCTCAGTGTGGGCTGTGTGCACTCTCCTATTGTAGTTTATTTTTTATTGCTGTTGGTACATCAATGGAAGGGATTTACCCCAGATCCATTGGCTGTAGGACTGGCCTCAGCCACCATGAATGATCTGATGCACAGGGTCTGACCCCTAGTAGAATAATTTAATTTGCCTTAGTGGGACCCTGACTCCTGCTGAGTGTGCCCCTTTAGGGTGTCACTGATGGAGGTGGTTGGGTGGTGCTTCCCCATGGTCTGAAGCAAGCTGTCTACTGTGTATGCTAGTTCCATGACCTCCTGGGAAGTGCAAGGTCAGCCCCTGCCTGTGCCCTGCTTGAGCCCATCGGCACGAGCTACAAAATGATCCGCAGATAGCTGCTACTTGTGTTGGGTGTGGAGGTGCTCCAGAGAGGTCAGGCTGCTAACCAAGGCTGGCTGCTTCTAGTGTTGGGCCTCGGGTCACTTAGCAAGAAGTATGGGGCATGCCCTGGACAGATGTCGCCTCTTTGAGACATTTTAGGAAAGTCAGTAACATAAGCCAAGACAGGCTGTTTGTATGGAATAGCCACTAGAAATAGCTTTGTGAGCTTGAAATTTGGGTGGGGTAGGGTCTCAGGGAATCACTAGGACAAGACAAAAAGTGATAGCCAGATTGATAAAGACTTAGATATGGTGCTCATCTGCTAGCTTTGTGGGTTAGGGCTCAGCAAAGGAACATGGCCTTTGCCAGCACTCTGTCTGAGAGAAAGCTGCCTTTCCAACTGTTGCTGCACAATTCAGTTTTCCCTGTATATCTCTGGTGCCATTAAAGCTGCTGACCCAGTGCTGGAGCTAAGAGCCAGTGAGTCCAAGTTAGTCCATGTATGGGCCCTGTAAGAGGATTGCCTGGGGCTCCAGAAGTCCTGTGTCTCACTCAGCCACAAATCCCACTGGTTTTTACAGCCAGAAATTATGGGTACTTCTTTTCCTGCCACCGGATCCCTGTGCTGGGAGGCCTGGAGTAGAGCTGGGACCCCTCACTTTTCAGGAGAGACCTCTGGAGCTGAGATATATCTCTGAATTTTAACTGTCATGTGTGGGTGTGGGACCAGCCAGTCTGTGGGTCTACCCCTATACCCATCTCCATATGGTTTCTTCTGTACATCCTTAGTTATAGGACTCCTCTCCAGCTAGACTTCAGGGGGTTCTCAGTGTTGGTTTTCTGTAGTCTAGTTGTAATGTTGATGTGATTGTGGGAGGAAGCTATTACAGCATTTATCTACTCTGTCATCTTGATGGAAGTCCTGCCTTTGGTGGTTTTATTAAGTATTTTATATGATCCCATTTCTCTCTTTTCTTAGCATGTTAGTTATACTTCTTAAAAAAATTTTAGTGGTTGCCTTAGAACATGTAATATACATTTACAGTGGATCCAAGACCACTTTCAAATGACACTATACATCACATCATAGATAGAGTACAATATAATAGCAATGAAATTCTAACTCCTCCCTCCCATTTCTTGTATAATTGCTGTCTTTTATCTTATACATAAGTGTATATATAATCAAATACAGTGTTAGTGTTATTATTTTATGTAAACTGTTGTCTGTTAGGTCAATTAATAATAAGAATAACAATTTTTATTTTACCTTCACTTATTTCTTCTTCAGTGTTCTTTCTTTATTTATGAACATCTGTGATTTTTACTTACATTATTCTCCTCTCTGAAGAACTTCTTTTAACATCTTTTTTTTTGGCAAGGGAGGTCTACTGGCAACAAATTTTTACCATTTTTTTTTTTTTTTTGTCTAAGTCTTTATTTTTTCCTTATGTTTTGAAGATAATTACCCAGGACATAGGGTTTTAGGTAGATTTATTTATTTATTTATTTATTTATTTATTTATTTATTTGTCTGTTCTTCTCCTCCCTTCCCCACCCCCACGACTAAATATTTCACTTCACTCTCTTCTTGCTTGCATGGTTTGAGAGGAGAGGTAGAATGTCATTCTTATCTTAGATTCTTTATAGATAAGGTATTTTTTCTCTTTCCTGCTTCTTTCAAGATTTTAAAAAATCTTTGACTTTCTGCAGTTTGCTTGTGATATTAGTAGATTTAGTGTTGTTGTTTTTTATTTTTTTATGTTTATTATTATCGTTTTTTGCATTATTCTGATTGGTGCTTTCTGAGCTACCTGGAACTGTGCTTTAGTGTCTGACATTTATTGGCAGAAATTCTTCATCATTATTTTCTTAAATGTTTTTTCTGTTTCTTTTCCTCTTTCATCTCCTTTTAGGTATTTTCATTTCATGTAGGTTACACCTTTTGCAGTTATCCCAGTCTTTTGAAATTCTGTTTATTTGTCATTTTCACATTTTCAGCTTCAAAGTTTCTATTGCCATATCCTCACTCTCTGAGATTCTTTTTTCAACTCTGTTCAGTCTACTAATGAGCCCATTAAAAGTATTTTTATTTCCATTAGTGATTTTAATGTCTAGTATTTTTTTTGTAATATTTCCATCTTTCTGCTTACATTACCCACCTTTTCTTGTATTTTGTTCACTTTATCCACTGAACCCTTACCATATTCATCATAGTTGCATTACATTTCCAACCCAAACAGTCCCACAACCCTACCATGTCTGGTTTTGATGCTTGCTTTGTCTTTTCTAACTATTGTTTTCATTTTAGTGTGCCTTGTAATTTTTTGTTATAGCTAGCCATGATGTACTGGGTGAAAAATACTGTGGTGAATAGTTCTTTAATAATGCGATGGTGAGGTTTAGAGGGAGGGGAAACATTCTCTAGTTCTATAATAAACTGTATGATTAGTCTTATAATGAACACATATCTCTAAACTGTGAACTTCACAAGTGTTTCACAGGTGGGAAAGGATGAGAAGAGTGGGCTTGATTTGCATATTTTCTTCCCATGTTAGGTAGGCTATGATAGATCCCCAATAAGTTAGATAGCCTCTGTAAAACTAGTTTCACTGTGAGTACCTATTTCAACTCCTGGAGGTAAAAACTCACAAAAATGCAAGGGTCCTTCTTTGACTGCATCCCCTTGGAGCTTTTATCTCTCAAATTCTTCTACACTAAACCTCCATCAATTTGTCTGTTATAGTTCAGCTTCTGCTACCTCAGTGGTGGTTCCAGTGGAGGTTTCTGTTTGGAGGTTTCTCCTCAGATTCTGGTTCTCTGTATCCTTGTTTTTGTCTCTCCAATTTTGGGAGATGCACCCAGTCTGCATTCCCACCATCATTGAAGAAGCGTTCCTCTTTCTCCACATCCTTGCCAGCACTTGTTGTTTCCTACAGATAATCCTGGATGAGTATTTAAATGAATGACTAGTGAGCTTCTCAAATAAGAGTACTTTATATTCTCCTATTTATATATAGAACTGTTTTTCTTATTAAATCATAGCAAAAGTAGAGTAAATTTAGTGAACATTATCATCATTCACAGACCTTTCCTAAGGGACAGTTAGAACTCCCAACACTTATGGTTCAGCCACTGACAGGAACATTGCTGGGAGCATTCTTAGCTATACTCTGACAAACATGTAGAAATCAACCTTAATGTTACATTAGCCACTGAAATATCATAGTTTCTGTTTCCATGGCAGAACACAGCCTCCACTGACTAAGATATGTGGATATGTATCAAAGATTGCACTCACAAACTTCATTTAGACTATGTAGACTTGTACTGTATGTGAAGTTTATCAGATTTAAATCATCGTATCTTTTTCATGAAATTATTGAAATGTCCATGTAAGCATATGAATACCAAGTTATGAAGAACTTGTCACTTTAGAATTTCAGAGTTGAGAGGGAAATGGCCAGATAAATCATCAGGAAGTGAATTAAAGAATAATTCTATTTCTTTTCTTATCAGAAGAGTGGAATAGCTTGAGGAGAAAAATGTAGAAGTATTGTTTCTAAGTGACACCAACAATAAATCTGGATAATATATCTTTCAAACACACACACACACACACATATAGACACAAATATCTTACCTCATGATTTTGGAATTTTAATTATAATGGTGAGAGTATAGTCTATGAATGGAAACACATTTCAAAATGATAATGTATCATGCATTGTTTTAGTCGCTCCAAAAAGTCACTTGGTTTACATCAATTTTGTTTTCTATTGAGACACTCATTGTGTACTATATGTTAAATTTTTGTAAAATATTAACAGGTATACTGGATTTCCAAGTCTAGTTTTGGTTTGAAATGGCTGCATTTTGTGCTGCTCCTGTTGTTTCCTTGCCTGTTGTTCCTGGATTCCTATACTGATTCTATGATATCAAAATATTAAAGATATAACCAGGAAAAAGACTATGGTGCTGATTTATGGTGAGGCTGTTTTTATAGCAAATAAAGCTTTATTAAAATTTAATAAATGAAACAGCAAGTTTATGCAAAGGCTTCATGACAACTGAAAATTTCATCCTGCCATAATTTTTTTTCACATTGTTCAATGCAGAAACAATCTAATGGCCTCACTCCTGTGGCTGAATAAGCACCTATGTGTTTATTCTAATGTGTTAAATATCTTGAAAGTCTCCACCTTTAGATGACATTTATTGTGTATAAAACACTAACCAAGGGAAAATACATAATGTGGTTTACCCTCCTGAGGTATAAACCGTGCAAAACTATTACATTCTTACATATCTTTTAAAAATAATACTAACACTTTGTAAACCCAGAGGCTTTGAATACATAGGGGCTTATGCTGCTGGGATGCTTAATTTGCATATCACTGGCCAAGGACAGCACAGGTGCTAAAGGTGATTTCTGGATGAAGGTTTCACCTATGAAATAACAAAAATTGACTCTTTGCATGTATACCTCCCTGTTGCTGGCAGTTAAGCAATACCATTACTTGGCTGATTTTCCAATAAACTACAGGTGGGTGGGTGTTGAGGTTGTGCCATTACAAATTATAATCTGTTAGATCAAAGTGCAGAGGGAAGAACGGCAGGTGTGCTGTATTAATAGCTGCATTTATCTCCCCAGTCACTTAATAATTGCTTCTGGTATGGCTTCCCTGTAGCAGAGCATTTCACAGACTCCAAAAGCGTTTTGATGAAGCTTAATGTGTTCCATGCTGACAGAGTTCTCATGTGCAAGTGTAGAATTTGTTGTTTTATTTCCTAATGAGAGATTGGTGTAGCAAACAGATATAGGAAAGAATCATTCGTGTTACTCTTATTCCATGTACAAATGTTAGCATTTGCTGTTTCATTTTTAAGATGTATTTCAAAATAAGACTAACATTTTCACCTTATTTTTATAACATTTCTCATATTTAATAGTTGCCTTCTGTATGCCAGTCAGATACTGATCTAGGCTTATATATATATATATATATATATATATATATATATGTGTGTGTGTGTGCCCCTGGCTGGTTTGGCTCAGTGGATTGAGCGTCGGCCTGCGAGCTAGGTGTCGCTGGTTCGATCTTCCAGTCAGGGCACATCAGAGAAGGAAAACTCTGACTCCAAAAAACCTCCGCTGCCTTGCGGCATACCTCTTCAGGGGAAAGGCTAAGGGAGTAAACCCCGACAGAAAATCCGGAGCCGGAGTCCCTAAGGCGGTTTGACGTTGCAGTCAACACCGGCAACTCCTGCGGCGCACCTGAAGCCAAGCTGTATTGACTCGTCTTTCCCTTGGACCCTTCAGCTGCGAAGAGAGGGGGGGTCTGCTGCATGGGCAACAGCAGACCCTCCATATCACCCTGCCCAGGCTCTGTAGCTTCAGCTTCACTGGAGAGGACACTCCAGCGTCATCGCAAGATGTCGATCCAACACGGGAGGAGACAGATACCGTGTCACTCCCGAGTTGGACTGCACAGCCATTCTCGGCGGTGCAGATAGACTCTTGAGAAGCTACACCATCGTCTCTCGAGACGGACGGCTGCCGACGACGACGATATGTGTGTGTGTTGTGTGTGTGTGTGTGTGTGTGTGTGTATAGTCTTCAGAACAATTTTTCTGTGTAGATTACTTTTAATTATGCTATCATTGGCCATGATTGTAATTAAATATTGAAGAATTGCTGGTTAAAATTGTTTGGCTTTTCATCTTAAGAGACAAAGTTGAGTTAGATTGTCTTATTGGAAGTGGAAAGCCTTTTATAGTTGTAGGCAAATAGAAGATACAGAGCACAGGGCTCAATTATGAAAATTTTTCATAGTTTTCTAGTTTGGCAAGTGATGATATATTAGTAGCTGACTTTTCCAGTGCATAAAACTTGGATTGCATTGGACGATGTGTATTTCTGCACATGTTTTTGTACTTTATAAAACTATGGAAAGGCCTGGGAGATGAAAACAGGTTGGAAAACATTGCGAGGAGTTATTTGTATTGTATGTAATGTACACACACTCATGGCGTAATATTCCAGATATCTTGGTGAATTTGAATAAATAATATGCTGTTCCTATTTTCTTTTCCAGCTCTTTTATACTAATAGAGGCCAGGTGGTCCCTGTATTTATAATTATTTATGGAATTTCATGTGGTGTTTGTTTCTCAAACAGTGGCTTTCTAGGTTTTGAAAATGTCTCTACATATGTCTCATTCTAACATCCTGAGATGCAAATATTAGAACATCTGTAATTGAGAATGGAAAATCAACAGACTGTGGAGGAGATGCAAGCAGGCTGGCTGGGCTCCCACTGGCAGCAGCTCAAGTGCCAGAGGGGTTCCCCCTGAGAAGCGTGGGGTCTAAACCTCAAGCTTGGCTCCCCAGCCTACAGCATCAGAGCTGGAAATGAACACAGATAACATCTACCTTTGAAAAGCAACAGGGTTTCTGTCTGCCAGGAAGAGATAGCTGGAGACACAGAGAGCTTCTTAAAGGGCCAACACATAAAATATCATTTGCAATCACTTACCCTGAGTTACAGCAAAGCAGGAGGCAGAATGGACTAGAGACGCTTGAGGAAAGTTTGGGGATGGTAGCTTTGAGGAAGGAACTGAGGGAGCAGCAGTCAGAATCCCTGTGCTGAGTCACACCCCATACTGCAGGAGCCATCTTGCCCAGGCAGAGCAGTCCCTGCCAAGTGGCATCAGTCCGAGGGGAAACAATAGCCCCACCCACAGGAATTACTCTGCCCCACCCTGTGGTTCTTAAGCCTGACTGCTGATTACAGATTTACTGGATTAACAACTGAACGAGATAGCCACAGAATGTGGATCACTGGTAGTCTCAAACAGGCTGCATCATCAGGGTAAGATCCAGAAAGAGAAGACACTGCACCTATAAAACAGCTTATAATACCTGGTGGGTGGAGTGACAGTCAGCTGGAGGAAGGGCTCATCAAAGAACAACCCAACAACAACCAAAACTCAATTATAACTAGAAAGCCCACATAAATGACATAAAGGGCACCCCAAGAGCATCAAGTTCAGGAGATCAATGAGACTGCACCACTGAATCCCACAGGCCTTCTACCTCAGAAGGTCGCACCACAAAGACAGTCAAAGCAGATCAATCTAAGATACAGAAACAAACAAGAAGAGTCACCTAAAATGGGGAGATAAAGAAACAACCCTCAATCAAAAAGAAAGGAGGAATCCCCAGAATGAGTGCTAAATGAAATACAAGCAAGCAAACTATCAGGTATTGAGTTCAAAATAATGTTTATAAGGATGCTCAATGAGCTCAGTGAGAACTACAAAGAACTACAGGGAAGCTACAAGAAACTTACTGAGAACTACACCAGCATGAAAAATGACATAGAAACTATCAATAAGAGCCAGAAAGAAATGAAGAATACAATATCTGAAATGAAGAACACAATAGATGGAATTAAAAGTAGGCTAGATGAAACAGAGGATTGAATTAGTGAGCTGGATGACAAGGTAGAAAAAAACTCCCAGACAGCAACCAAATGAAAAAAGACTGAAAAAGAATGAAGAGGGTTTAATATGAAACTAATAAGATCTGTATCATAGGAACCAGAAGGAAAAGAAGAGGACCAAGGGATAGAAAACCTCAACCTGTTTGAAAAAGTAATGACAAAACTTCCCTAACTTGATGATAGAAAAAGTCACATAAGTTCAGGAAGCACAGAGGTTTCCAATCAAGATGAACCCAAAGGAGCCCACTCTAAGACACATCATAATTAAAATGGCAAAATTTAAAGACAAAAAGAGAATCTTAAAGGCAGCAAGGGAGAAACAGCTAGTAACATACAAGGGGGCTTCAATAGGCTATCAGCTGATTACTCAACAGAAACACTAAATGTCAGAAGGGAATGGCAAGAAATATTCTAAGTAATGAAAAGCAAAGGTCTGCAACCAAGACTAGGTTTATTAAGATAAACCTGAGTTATCAAGGAGAGCTTTTAGCCAAAACACTATTTTAGCACAAAGTTATGAAAATTATTTTAGAAGGTAGGCTTCAGTGGGAAATTCACTAAAGAAACATCAACAAAGTCTACAGGCAAATCAAATGTTTTTGTATGCATATGTTGAGCAGAGCTGTTGGTGGAGTTTTATTTGAAGAAGCAGAAATATTGGGAGTTAATAAAGAAAAGTTTCAGAGGTAAGTGAATATTGGCAGAGAATAGGGCAAAGGATACTCCTCTAGGGTGTGACTCTCACCCAAAATATATGAGGGAAGATGAGATTTTCTCTAGTAGTACACAGGTGAGAAGCTGGTATCTGTATAATGAAAAAATGAACTAATTTGAAAGGAAACTAATTTGTGTTTATATCTCTAAATGTTTATCTATGACTGTGGCTTTGGGGTAGAATAGAATTTTAATATGAAAAGAATTTAATATGAAAAGAAGCCATTGGAACAATTAAGTGTTAAAAAGACATTTGAAGAAAATTTTATATATATAGTAATACAGACATATAAATGTGAAAAAAGAGCATGTGAGTCAAATAGTCACTTAGATGATCTTAGAATGAAAATATGATCTTTGCTTGGTGGTCTAAAGGTAAGGACATGCTTGGTACCCAGGGTGAGAAGAGAGCCTGTGATCTCATTGAAAACTGGTCTATTAGCTTGAAAACCTGAAGAGCCTCGTCTTAGAGATGGCCATTCTGGGATTTTGTCTTGGCTCCTTCCACTGTCTCTTAGAGCATTGATTGGCAAAATATGGTCCCCAAGCCAGCTCCATATCCGGTAATTGGGAATGCATGAAGAAATGCACTATCCCAGTCTTATTGGGTAGGGAACTCTGGTGTGGAGCCTAACAATATATGTTTAACAGGTTCTCCAGGGGTTTCTGATGTAGTCAAGTCTGAGAATTAATGTCTCAAATAATAAGTCACTTCTACTTATACCAATGGACTTTATTCCAGAGATATTTTCTCACAGATCACTAGTTTTTAAGCTTTCCTTATGTACCTAATATATTTACATGGAAATTCTAAACTAAATCTTTATACCAGGCTTTTAAAACTCTAATCTGCTCATATTTTTTTTTCCATAAATTCTATCAGAATGACAATGAGCATTTTGACCCTGTCAGTTGTTAATGTTAGAAAAACTAAAGGTAGAAAAATAATAAAATTGTTGCTGGGCAATGCAAAGAACTAGGGTTATTTTTATCTGTTAAGTAACCAATTGAATTGACAGCACACCAAAATTTTTGCAAAAAAGTTATATTGCACATTGGGTGGAATGAATTAATTTAGGAAAGAGTTCAGCACATTGTCATACAGAAGCATTCGTAGCAGGACTTGACTTGCACCTGTTAAACTATTGTGAAGAAAAAGAAACGCCTGTGCACTCCAGCCAGAAAAAGCTACTCACTGCCAGCTCCACTGTGAGGTAATATGCAACTGGCAACTTACAGACAGGTCAGCAACCACCCCTTTCTCCAAAATGTCACTTAAAATAACTAACTTTTTTTTTTCTGATTGGAAAAAATAAATCACCAGCAATCTGTCAGCCTTTTTATTTGTGTCTGCCAAGCAGCTGTATTTACAGAAAGCAATGTTTTTTTTTTGTTTGTTTGTTTTTTTTTAATCTTGATTTCTAATTGAGCAGTTTGGTGGTCTAATGATTTTAGATTGTGAAACTCATAAAATGAATGGGCCAAAGTAGTTTGAACCTTTTCCCTTTTCTTTTCTTCCATGTTCTCATTATTTATAATGAGTCTTCCCAGAAACCTTTCAGAGCGTTCCTCGCCGCGCGCATGGACACTGGTGAGGCTGCGAGATAATCAACTCCAGGCTGGGACTGCGCAGCAGCGCCAGCAAGCTGTTCATGACTCCAGCAGATGTTTCTGCTTTGGGGGGCCAAAAGAAATTTTATAGAGTTTTTCCTCCCTTTCAGGGAAAATTGCCAGAACAGTCAAAAAATGGGAAATATATAGGCCTGCTCACATCTCCAAGTTGGGAGGGATATTATGTCCAATAAAAGGAATCTCAAAGTGGGGAATTTTTGAAGACACCATTTCACAAATCTATACGAAATGTTCTCCAGAAAAAAGAGACCAAGGAAGGCTCACTTGGCTTTAGATTTCTCTGTATATTGAAGACTGTGTGAATGTTCGAAGGGTTAGAAATAATACCCATTTATGGTGAAAACACACCTGGGAGTCAATAAAGATCTCCTTCCCCTGCCACCCCCCACCCCCGAAAGACACAGATACACTGCTCTGAAATTTTGCAATGCCTTTTTTGTTTTCTGTATTTTTTCTCTCTTAAGAAAATTTAAATTGTGAGTCCACTGACAGAGGGGATATTGCAGGACTGAGAATCTTTTCTTTTTTTCTTTTAAATTAACTGTGTACTGCATACTATAATTTTGTCCCTGAAAAGAGCAAAATTGACACAATTTTTCCTTGGGTGGGGAAATCTGAGAATTTCAGCTCTGAGATTTTGGTGTTATTTTGGGTCTTGAGAAAAGCTTATGTGCAAAATTATGTGCTAAGAAACAGAGAGAACTCATCTCATGAAACTTGTGTTAGGTGACAACATGGACCTGGGCAGCACTTAGTGCCGGGCATTCGGACTTTCCCTTAGGACAAAAGTCTGAAATATGAAGGAGAAAGTAGCCTACCAAGCCACTTGCGAGACCTGTTTATGTAACTAGAGGTAAAGAGGATCAACTTGGAGAACAAGTCTGCTGTAATTCTCCATGGTTTTTCTGTGTAACAAAGCTGTCTGGTAAAAACCAGAAATAATAAGCTATTACAAAGCCATTCTGATAATACTTAATTGATTATTCTTTTCTGATATTGTATGTTCAAAGCCATGTATAATCAATTAACAGGGATTACAATTAACTGGAAATACTAGTATACTCCATCTGTTTAGTCACTCATATTTACCTATAATTAGTCCCAGCTTATGCTTCATATGCTTGACAGAACAAAAGTGGTTTGAGATAATTCTACTGAGGAAATGTACTATGAAGGAAATGTATCATCCACCCATTAAAGTTCTGATAAGACACTGTCAACTTTAAAATTGATTAGCTAGCTTATTGCTAAAAATAGGAGTGTCAAGCTCTAGGAGACCCCTTAATATCTGAGAGGAGGCAACCTCTACCTATTATATGCACCATAACAATCTATACTTCTTAGTGGAATCCAAATTATTTACTTTATTTTAACTGCATTTAAGTTAAGATTTGAAGATGAGTAAATACTTTGGCTAAATTAAGAAGAAATAGCCCACCAAACTGGGAAAAACATGTAGTCTTACTCAGAGTTGAAATGAAAGTATAATGCATTTGAGAACCAGAGTTCATACAATCAATGTCACATAATTTGTCAGGGAATGGAAGACGAAACTAGTGAATTATGCAGGGGTAAGATTGAAAATGGACTATCAAACCTGACAAATGGATGAGAGAAAAACAAAAGCAGTTTCAAGGTGGCCAGTTGTAAGGTTGTTCCTGGGACATGATGATACTGTGTGAAAGTGACAATGAGAATTAGAGGTAACCTCAAAAAGATAAAGGATATTTAGGGGTTTGAATTGATCAGATTTGCTCATTGACTGTATGTAGAAATGGTTGAGAAAGAAAGTCAAAATCATGCCCTAGTTCCTGGCTTGAGCAATTGATTGCTCAAATATTTTCATTTGTAGGGAAAAAAAAAATGAATTGGCTCTTAGTGCTTGAGTATAGGGAAGTTATTTCTAGGCATCCCCATTGTGCATATGTGTTCCCAAACCAGTCCATGAATTTTCTTTTGTTCTAGTAACATCCTGTAAATGTAATAATTAAAGCCAGTCTGAAGGAGGCTCACAGCTTGTGCCATGCTCCCTAGCTCTGCTGACTCCCTGACAGTTTTTTGAAGGGCACAGCAGTTACTTCTGCTTGTCCCACAATGCCCACTGCTGCTGCTACTGGTTCTTACTGAAGAAACTAGGGAGGGTGCTTCTGGCTCTGAATTATTGCCGAAGGCCACATCATCATGGGCTGGAATGATGGTATTCAACTTCTGATTACATACTCATTTCCAATGAGTTCATAAAGGTAGACTGAGAACAAAGGTCATCTCACTCCCTCCATTTTCTTGCCATCTTCATCTCTTCCCCTGATCACTTGGACTTCCTTTCTTCACAGACTAAAACATAAAAACATCATGTTCATATGAAAAAACAAATGTCCACAGTGGTCACCTACTTTCCAGTTCTGCAAATAGCAAGTACACAAATCTTCTTTTGAACTAAATTGGGACATCTTGCTGAAGTAACAACATTTTGTGGGATTCTTTATCCCATGTAATCATGGATTATTGAAGAAGAAGGAGTCCTTGAAGTTAATCTACACAGTGTTTATCAAACTCTAATGTGTGTATGAATCACAGGGAGTCCTGTTAAAATGCAGATTCTGAAGCAGTGGTTCTGAGGACAGGGCTCTGAGCCTGCATTTTTAAACAAGCTCTGGAGTGGTTCAGAGGCTGCTGTTCTACAACCCATGTGCTGAGAAGCAAAGTTCTGTTCTAGGTAATTACCTCGGAGTACAGTTGAATAAAAGATGTCACACACATTTATTTAGTGTTATATGTTTGGTGATGATTATATATTAAATTAGTGACAACACCTGGATTAGAAGAATACATTTTCTTGATTCTGAATCCACTGTGCTTTGTACCATAATCAGCAGCATTTGCCTCAAGTAGTTCTTTAAATGTTGGTACTATTTACTGCTCATTTTGGAATCTGGAGTAACCTTCTGTTACTCCCCAAAGGTTATGAACCAGAGGGAAGTTTGGAGGGGGATAATGGTGGAAAAAAGGGTAAGGGACTAGTCAAAGAACATGTATGAATGACACATTGACATGGACAGTTGTATGTGGATTGACTGTGGGAACAGGGGGTGGGATGGGCAGAGGAGGGTAAAGGGGGAAAAATGGGACAACTGTAATAGAATAACAATAAAAAATTTAAAAACATGAAGATTATGAAATTCATATTAGATAAGATTGTGGATTTTTGTTACTAATACTGTGTATGTGTGTGTGTGTGTATGTGTGCTGATTTATTAAACCTTTGAAAATGTACATGTAACAAATTTCTATCGGTAAAATAAGTGTTCATAGAACATAGCTTCATACTATTTTATTAGGAAGATAACTATAAAATAAAATCCTGTCTTTTTTCTTTTTAATGATATTTAGATTAATTTTTATACTTTAAAATGTATCTTAATATATAGATGGATTTTGTGGAAGAAAACTACTCAGGTCAAGCAGAAAACCTTCATTCACCTGTTCTACAAATGTGCTTCTAAAGCATAGACATTAATGAACCTTAAATTTGAGCAAGCATGAAAAATTGAGGTGCTGAAAACTGATCTGTTTCAGCAACACAAAAATAGGACTTTCCAACAATTGATTGGGGGATTAGCCCTCCAACTGAAACATCTGGTCACCAATTCGTACCTGGATTTCTTCCTATTGCATCCGTCCCTTGATCCCTCCCTTCGGAATGCTGCTGCTCAAGTTTAAATAAGTGCTGGCCGGGAAGCAGATGGACTCCACTCCTGACTGGGGAAGAGCCAGCGAGACTAATGCAAGGTTCTCCCTTCTGACCCTGAGGTGACTACAGACTCCATTAAAAGGGATCTTTCTCTTCAGGTAGAAAATAGAATGCTGTAGTGTTGCTTGCGGGAAAAGCTCCTTCCCAAAGACCACAAGTTCAGCTGTGGTTTCTATGGCATGTCCTTTGGAGGATGTGCTGAAGCCATCAAGCCTGTATCCACTGGAATGTTTCTTGAGATTCAAGCACTGGTCAGGGAACAGATATAAAGTAGCTGTTTCCAGTGATTTACAGTTCCCCTAAAAATGAGAAGAGAAAGGTGTGGGGACATTTTAGCTCAGCAGGGTCTTCAACTGAGCATTTTAGAGAAGTTTCCATTGCTTTTGGCTGTGCTTGTAATTTTGCATCTCAATAAATATTCTACCACCTGAAAAATGTTAGGAATACTAAATTCATTCAGAGATGAAAATCCCTCCTCTGTGAAACAACAACATGCATATTTATTGAAAATCTTAAGATGTCTCCCCAAATAAATATCTGATTCAAAAAGAAGCCAACTGTAGAGCCATCAAGTCAGGCTTTGTACACATATTGTATATTTTATTCATAAATCTATCAAAGAGAAGGGATTAAACATCCCTTCACCTTTATCTTTAAAGTCTGAGAGGGCTATAAAAATGGAAACATATTAATTTTTTCTATGAAAATTTATATGTACCTATAGCCCTAAGTTAAATCAAGCTCTGGGCCTATTATATAATATAAAATACTCATTGTTTACTTCCTCCTTCTGAGAGAATATAGTAAAGGAATTCATTCAACATTTGATAAATAAACTGCTTTAGTTGAGACATAAGAAAAGCTAACAGGGAGGGAATTGATAGTGTCTATGACAAAACAAAGACATCGCATTAGTTCATGGGAATGGATCCAAAGTGATTTTTTTAAAACCACATAGAAACTTGTAAATAATCTATAAGCCTCCAAAGAACAACAGAAACACATCTAAAAAACTGGGTAAAAACCAAATAAAATTAGTCTATGATATAGATTCAAGGACACATAGATTATTATAATTGGGGAAATTAGGTTTACTTTTATTAGTTAATATAGTATATAAACTGCTAAAAATTTCTACATGGAATTACTTATATTTTTTATACCAGTGAAGAAATTTAGAGATTTCCTATATTATATTGCCATCTCAAAATAGAGTATGAAATTGCACTATGAAGTCTACAGTGCTCAGATCTGTGAGTGCCTGCCATGAATATTGAAGAATCCATGCTATTCATTGAATATTTGATTTTAATTATATTTTTATAAGTTACAAAAGTAATGCAACTACACATCCTAAATAGGAATTGAGAACTGATACCCTGTGGTCTTAAATAAACCCTCAGGCATATTTTGTTTGGTAACAGAGTATCATACTTGTTTTAAGAAATTATAACTTAATAAGGTTTAGCATTTATTTTTTCCTCCTGCTCATTGCTGTTTTACACATTTAAATTACTTGCCTAACCCCTGCAGGCATTTGAGTTTGCAATATGGCTTTATTTCCAGACTTCAAATATTATAATCCTTTCCTGATATCTTCCACACTCTTTTAAAGAAACATACCTGTATACTTCCTTGATATTTTCCTAGCACCAATGATCACAGTTGTTTTTAATTAAATAGATTTTTCATTAATTCAACTACTTTACAAATCCTTACTATGCACCAGTTCTGTTTTAGATAACATACTATTCAATGAGAATAAGCATGCACAAGATAGACGTGGCATCCACTCTCATGAATCTTAGTGATTAAGTGAATAAGAATTTGGTTCCTGATTGATAAAATGGTCTATCTTAAGTCCTTTCCCAACTTACCTTAGAAAAAATAAAAGGATTAATATTACCTTCCCAGAAGAAAAATATATAACAAAAATTAAATGTATCCCCTTACAATTCATATGTTGAAGTTTTAGCCCTCACTACCTCAGATGTTGCAGATCTATGGACAGCCTTTAAAGGGGTAATTAAGATGAAATGAAATTATTAGGGAGAACCCTAATCCAATATGACTGGTGACTTCATAGAAAAAGGACATTTGGAAATAGACAAAGAAGAAAGGTCATATAAAGACACGGGGGGGGGGGGAAGCCATGTACACGGCATGGAGAGAGGCTCCCAGAAGAAACAAACCCTGCTAACACCTTCATTTTAGACTTCCAGTCTCCAAAACTGTGAAGAAATAAGCTTCTGTTCTTTAGACACCCAGTCTGTGGTAATTTGTTGGTACTTTCAGACTAGCACAATACTGTTTTTTAGATCCTGAGGAGCTTATATTTATTGGTTGAGTCCAAATTCTGGTAAAAAAGAAGGACCACAATGGTAATTACTTAAACAGTGACTGTCAGCTCCCCAAATAGGCTGATGGCATAATTTGTACAGGCTTCTTTTTTATTATCTTTTTAGTATCAAGTAACATATTACAAATGTATATTTATATAGAAAGATATCTCCAATACAAATTTCACAAAAATATGTTGTAATTTAAGTTGTTGATTTTGTGAAAAAAAAAGAAAAAAGATATATGTCTAAAATGGTCAGAAATATATGTACCTGGAAACAGAGATACATAAAACATGATTGTGTCCAATAGAACTTATGCTTGTGAGGTAAAAAGCTAAGAACATATTCAAAATTGGATAGATTTTTCCTAGCTTACATAATGGCAATATTCTCTGTAGCCCAGTTGCGTGTTTCTCTCCATTTCATTTAGAAAAATTTATGCTGCCCACGTTTACATCTGTCATTCCTTCCCTGACACTATTCTTTTAAAGTGTCCTTGCCCCTCAGTTCGACAAATAGTTATTGAACAAAGTATCTAGTAGTTGAGCATATTATGGAAAAATGAGAGACTTAATACAAATATCTATATAACTAAGTAAATTATAGAATATACAAATGACAGAGAGTAATTAAGAAAAATAAAATCAAGTTTAAAAGTATGCAGGAAGACTTTTTTGAAGGATGAAAAATATGTCAGCAACCAAAGTGGAGAAATTACGACATAAGAATGGAATAAATAGCCAGCAAGAGCAGAGTTCTTGAGGTAGAATTATACTTGGGTGTGTTACAGAGTGAAAGGGGGTTCTTTCACATGGCACCTTGGTGTAAAACCAAACAACTAGTGTTGAGGAAAACAGGTCTTTATTTACAATATTCCAACCTGGGGAGGGCAGTAAGTACTTCAGCCCAGAGCTCTGTTTTCCCATAGGATGCAGCACTTCCCTTGCTTCCCAAAAGGATGTAAGCCAAAACCAAGCCCTATAGTTCCACCTCCCTTATCTATCAACTGTCTCCTTCAGGATCTGGGGTACAATGTCAGCAGCCCCTGTATAACAGTCTAGGAAAACATGTGCCATGTTGCACTGGATTGTGCATGGTTCTTTCTTTTCCCTTTCAAAACCACATGGATCTCTCTTTCTTTCTAAAACCACATTGTACTTTCTTTCTCTCTCCTTGCAAACATTGTGGAGTTCCCTCTCCTTGTAAACTGCAGGGAGTTATTCCTTCCCTTTCAAAGCTGCATGGATCTCCTCTTCTACCTCCTTGCAAACCACGTGGCTCTCTCTCTCCAAAATGGCTGCCGCCTTATTTTTAAATCCCTGACCATGACCTGTGATGCTGTGGGCAGAGTAACTGGCTCTGACCATTCACAGAGCCTTGTGCAAAGGCACCTTGAAAGCTGTCCCCTTCTCCCATCCCCCAACTGTATGATCTGGGGAATTTAGGGGACCCCACTTTATAATAGGTGTTTGAGGAATAAGTGAGAAATAGAGTAGTTAGAGATGATATAGTAGGGTAAGGGAAATAGCATGGCCAAATTATTCAGAGCCCTGGTAAGGATATTCTTTCTTATTCTGAGTGAGAACGGAAGCTAACAGAAGCTTTTTAAAAGAGTAGTGGTATGGTATGATATAATTTTTAGAAATTACATTGACTATTATGACAACAGACTCTAGAGAAATAAAGGGAAAAGCAGGAATATATAGACCATAGCTATAATCCGGATAAGGGATTATGTGGGCTGGGAATATTTTCTCTCTTAGTCTTTTTGGGCTTTTAGAATAAAATGCTACTGATTGGGTAGCTTATTAACAACAGACATTTATTTCTCACAGTTCTGGAGGTTTGAAATCCAAGATCAACTTGCCAGCAAGGTTGGGTGAGGGCTCTCTTCTGGGTTTCAGATTTCTTGTAGCCTTACATGGTGGAATGGGCTAGGGAGCTCTGTGGAATTTCTTTTATAAGATCATTAACCTCACTCATAAAGGCTCTATCCTTGTGACATAATCACCTCCCAAAGACCCCCCCCTACTAATCTATGACCTTTAGAGTTTAGAATCTTGACATATACATTTATGTTGAGACTAATAGCTGGTAATGCAAGCTTTGGATGAAGTAATTGGAATATAGTTATAGTTTGATGGTAGAAGAAAATGCTGATAGATTAGACTTCATGGACATCAATATCTTTGGAATGAATTTCTGGAAAAATGAAGTTGTCAGTAACAGAGATAAGGAAGACTGGAATGAACAATTCTGAGAGGGAAAATCAGAAATTTGTTTATGGACATGTCAATTTTGAATAATTTATTAGATATTTAAATGGAGATATTAAATAAGATCTTAGATATATGAATCTAGAGTTTACAGAAATAAGTCTGAATCAGAGAAGTAAATTTTGGAATTGTCAGAATATAAATTATACTTAAAACCAGGAGAATGGATGAATCACCTATATATTGAGTATAAAGAAGAGAATAATATCTGAGTAAACCCTAAAACAAAGGGTCTATACCCTTTGAGGAAAATGTGACCTGCTATTAAAAGAAAAATCAAGAAGCTATGGGAAGGAAGCATTTCAAAAATGATGAGTGATCAACTGCATTTAAAGCATGGAATGATTCAATATATTCAGTTGAGAACTGGCCACTGCATTTAGTAAAGTGGAAATCACTTCTGACTTTGATAAAAGTTCATTTTAGTTTAAATGAAAAATTAATATTTTTGCATTGGAGGAATAAACTATTCTTCTTTGTATGTTCACTTGAAGTTTTATATTTTAAATTATTTTTGCCAATGTTGTTGATAGAAACAAAGCAGCAAACTCTTTAAAAGTTAACAAAAAGAAATATCATTCTGCTGTTATTCCACTAACAAAAGATACAGAAGCGGGGAACACTCAGAGAGAAAAAGCTAAACAATCAAGACAGTTTATAGTAGATTAAGATTAGAATGCCTTAATATGAAAAGATAAAGACAAGTCTAATATTTGAAGACACACAATAGAAATAATAAAATTTGTAAAGTTTCCTAAATTCCTGGATTATGTCATTTTTCAGATACATTCTGATATTTGGAAAATGATATGTTTAGATATAATAAAAATACAAACATACAAACACAAAGAGTTATCATTTAAAAACATTTAAAAAGCATAACCATGCATTGATGCAACCATCATATCACTTTCCCTCATTCACATAATATCTTTGCTATTCTTTTATCCAATTTAGGTCAATGATCTGTTATTGTGATCAGTCCTTTGCCTCAGTTTCTTAACTCTTTGGCCTCTGCCCTTTATTATGCCTACCTGAAAATATCAATGCTAGTTGGAGAAAATTCTCTACATATGTTGCCTCATTATCTGATCAGCAGAACAGATGTTGTTGGAGTAAAACACAGCCATACTGATTTGTTCTCTTTATATATATGAACCATAACACAAAATGAGTCCTTGATGCACCATGAACAATCCTGACAAGTATTGCTGTTATATTTACTCCTCTATACAATAAAATTCTTTCCTTTTGTTCTGAAATGCCTAATGATTCCCTCCCTATTTTCCACTGATGAAAATACTTCTGATTCTATTATTAAAAGTCATTAACAGTAAAAAAGAATATTACACTTTTGACAGATCTACCAACTTAATTCCATCTATATCTATACTCTGTTTTACATCTTGCCACATGATGCTAATGTTTGCACTCCAATCTAAGCTACTTTATCCATTTGTATACTCTTGCCTTCTAAAATGTACCCATTTTTCGATTACCCTGACTGTATTCTGCATAACATTGCCTATTTTAGTGATCATTGCCAGCTACATACATAGTTATTTTGTTAATCTTAAACTAAATTCTCTTGAATATCCATTATTCTCTATCAGCTACCCAATTGAAAGTGTAACATCATTAATAAAATAGTTGTGTAAAATTTCTATCTCAAATAATATTTCTCCCATTCTCTCCTGAATTCATTTCCATCAAATTCTATGTACTAGAAAAGAATATAAAGAAATTTTCTGGAGCAATAGTGAGACTCTGTATCTTGTTTTGTGTTACATGTACATATACAATTGTTCAAACTCATTGAACTGCATGCTTAAGATCTGTGCTTTTTACTATATAAATTATACCTCAAAAAAGAGAAAATGTAAACTAGCCCTGTTACCCACTCCTATGGTTTACCAAAAGACTTCAAACAAACAAACGAAACAAACAAACAAAATACATATGGACATATAAGTTTTAAATAATAGAAACTCTGGAAGGGAGTGTGAAAGAGGGCCACTCAAATAAAAAGAACCAACAGGTGGCATAATAGAACAACTGAGATTAGAAATCTATAATTTGTAGTGATTCCAAATTACAAGCTATATAATTTTGTCCTTTGGAGATTAGCTACCTAAATAGAATAATAGAGAGAGTAAAATTAACAATTTATCCAGTTTAAAGAATTTGTGGACAGTTAAGCAAATGGTTTAGCTAGTGGAATAACTGAAACAATGGAACAATGATCAAATAAATAGTGTCGTTTACTTGTCCCTAGAAAGCAAGCGTAATTGGAGAAAGAGGGAATGTCAGTGGGCATTTTGATATGGTAGAAGCATATCAGAATATCAGACTGTCATGGGATGGTTGACAACCATCTATACAAAAATGAAAAGAGCACTAGCAATGGAATGCAATGTTCTGCCTTTCACTATTTTAGTTATCTGGAAAAAGTCACATTATTACTCCAATGCAGTTTCATCTGCCATAGAAAAGAATACCCACTGGCCCTATATTAGTGACTATGAGTGAAATAACTTATACAAAAATGTTTGATAACCTATTAAACTTTATGAAAATATAAGAAATTATCAACAGGTACTTTTTACCATTAAAAGTCTAGCATTACCTTTAATAATTATGAAATGAATCAAATGATTTATTGTAACTGTTTCTTAAATATTAGTTTCTAGGTGCACTTAAATGTCTTTCAAACTTTGTCAGAATTTCAGTAATTTTATCGAAATAATAAAAAAAATTTAGATTTTAGTGAGTGTACCTTTTCCTTTAAGAGATTTACATAAAGTTAACAAATTCAATGGCTGTAATTTTAATCAGCAATTATTTGAAAAAGACTTTTACCAAAAACCTCACAGCAGATGCTCACATAATCAAGACTGTGTCCATTATTGAAACATTAACAGAACACAATACATTAAGTTGGTGTTTTCTTTGATTAACAAACACATTTTCACAATATAAAAATTGATATGATTTTATTGTTACATATGGCTATAGTTTTTTTCTGTGTGTGTGGGAGTAAAAAATATCTGATTAGAGATCTTGTTTGAAAAACTAGCATCTCAAACTAAACTGACTGTTTCAGGTTTAAAAAACATTATTTGTTCTATGATGTGCATTATGTTAGACAAAATGTGAACCCAGATAAAAGATATTATGAAATACATAATATTATGAGAGATATAGCTTGTATTTTGTATTTTCTCTACATGAAAAAGATACTTGTTAATTATAACCATATTTAAAAGGATTTGCTTTACTGAAAGTCTTAATAATCCTCTAACTTTATTCCTTTATTAGTTTCTCTATAATGAACATTCTTTAAACATTAATATGGTTCTTTGGGGAATTGTTATGGACCTCTTGAATATAGTTTCTCAGGGCTGCCATTATACACTACCATGAACTGGGTACCTTAAAGCAACAGAAATTTATCAACTCATAGTTCTAGGGACTAGAAGTTCAAAATTAGTGTGTAGGCATGGTCATGTTTCTCTGATAGTTTTAAGGAATAATGCTTCCTTACCTCTGCCTGGCTTCAGGTGATAGCTATTAGTCCTTGGTGTTCCTTGTATTGCAGCTGTATCCCTCCCACATCCATCTGTATCATAATATGGCATTAGTCTCCTATGTCATTTTGTCTTTTGTACTCTTCTGATAAAGACACAAGTCATGTCAGATTTAGGGGCTACTTTAATCAAGTATAACCTCATCTTAACTTGATTACATCTATAAAAATACCACTTCCAAAGTAGGTCACATTCATAGGTACAAGAAGTTAAGATATCACCATATTTTGGGGGACACAATTTAACCTATAACTATGTGTGTGTATATATATATATATATATGTGTGTGTGTGTGTGTGTGTGTGTTAAATATATTGAGGACAAGTTTTAGTGCTTATTAGCTGCCTAACAATCAAAATCAGAATGCAGAAAGCTTCTAGCTTGATTCAAATCTTAGCTAGACATTGAAAGTTCCCTTGGAATGTCTGTAAGATAAAGGTCAAAATGAGTTGTGTTTGGCTTGATACTTGGAGGTGAGTGGTACCTTAACTGCCAGGACTGTAAAATGTAGAAAATAATTTTAAAGATACTTTTTGTGAAACAATTTAAGATTCACAGGAAGTTTTGAAAATAGCAGAGTTCTTGTGTACCTTTCACTTAGTTTCCCCAGCGGTTACATTGTACCAAATTATAGTACTATCAAAACAAGGAAATGGACATTGGTACAATATGTGTAAAGTTCTAAGCCTTTTTATTTCATGTGTAGAATCCTATAACCACCAGTGCAATCAAGATATAACTACATATTACCACAAAGATGTCCCTCATGCTACCTCTTTATGGTCATATACCATCTTCCCCACACTAATCAGGGATTTACTTATTTATAAGATTATATATCCTGTAAGTATTTAAAACAAATTAAGTTTCATGAAGCTTACAAATGAAAAAAAAATCTAACAGGTAGGTTAAAGAGCATTATAGTCAAAGAGCTTGGCTTGTGGTATAGGATGACCAGGAATCAAGTTTTACAAGGCCAATTCCTAGTTGGATAATTATGAAAATTTACTTAAATACTTTGAGTCATGGTTTATTCAAGCTTAATAAAATTTAATGGATTATTGTACAAATATGAAGATAAACATGAAATTGTGACCTAAAAGTTAAAACACAATCCCTCACCTTACCATTTGCTAACAGTTGGTTAATTATATCACACACCAAGGTGGTGTGTGACCACCACCCAGCCGAACTCATCCAGTCAAAACTTGGAAGATGAGAAGATCCTTTTTACATTGCATGCTTCCAACACTGCCCCCTTTTCACCTTTGCTACAATTTCCCAAAGTGCCTGAACCATCCTATGGACTAAAACAAAGCTCATGATATTAAATTGTGCCCATCCCCAGTCAGATCTGTCACTCTCCCAGAGGGTGTCCTGCCATGCCCAGTGTTGCCATCATTCTGTATGAATATGTCTTCTTGCAGATACATAGCACATGGAATGTCCTAAACTAGCCTTCTCATAAAACATGGCCCAAGATCCTGGATAAGGAGGTTCTCCTAGAGCTGTTCCAATGAAACTTCACTTCCTCACTGTGGCTGGCTTGGCTCAGTTGGTTGGAGGCTGCTTGTGACTGGAGGGTTCTGGGTTTGGTTCCTGGTCCAGGCACATCTGTGGGTGACTAGTAGATGCTTTTTCACATTGGTGCTTCTTTCTCTCCTTTCCTCTCTTTGTAAAAGAGTGTCCTTGGAGAAGGATAAAAAAAGAAAACAAACAAACAAACAAACAACTTCATTTTCTCTAAGGATGATAGCATCTCTCTCCCTCTCTTTCCTGTACTTGAAGTAGACAGAACTATTTCAGAACCAACATAATACAATTATTCTTACAACTTACAGTATGACATTAGATGTTAAACACAAACGGGCGCATTTCCTCCAACTCTAACAGTTGGATCTTGGCTATTGTAAATAATGCTGTAATGAACATAAGGGCGCATATATTCCTTCTAATTGGCGTTTTGGGATTCTTAGGATATGTTCCTAGAAGTGGGATTGCTGGATCAAATGGCAGTTCCATTTTTAATGTTTTGGGGTAACTCCATACTGTTTTCCACAGCGGCTGCACTAATCTTCATTCCCTCCAACAGTACAAAAGGGTTCTGTTTATTTCATATCCTCGCCAGAACTTGTTTGCTGATTTATTGATGGTAGTCATTCTGGCAGGTGTGTGGTGATACCTCATTGTAGTTTTAATTTGCATCTCAGTGATAATTAGTGACAGTGAGCATTTTTTTCCCTATGAATGTGGGCCATTTATATGTTCTCTTTGGAGAAATGTCTATTCAGATCCTTTTGCCCAGTTTTTAATTGGGTTGTTAGTATTTCTGGTGTTGAGTTGTGTAAATTCTTAAGGACACAGGCAACATTGTGGTAGGCGGGGGGGTGGGGGCGGTTGGGAGTGGGACAAGTGAGGAGAAGGGGGACATCTGTAATAGTGCAACAGTAAAAAACACAGTTGGAGGTTGGATTTCATGGTCTCTAAGGTCCCTTCCTCAGATATTCGGAGTGTCTAAGTCTGTTTCTCAGCATGACATATTATGCAAATTAAATAATTTTTAAAATAAATGTGTGTGGGAAATAGCCTAAGTATTTTTTTGTAGTTGTTGCTCCCTATGTTTTGAGAAATCTTAAAATTTTATTTAATGTGTTCATTTTTTAAATTGATATATATATATATATGTATATGTAGGTACTTATGTATGTTCATATGTATACATGTATGCATTTGTTTATTTTAAGACAACTGTTGTGTTCAGTTTTAGTTGCAACAGGCCAGAGTTGAATTGAAAAATTTTGTGTAATATAAAGGAAAAACTGTTAATGTGATATTTCTACCATAGAGAAACTCAGCTGAATTTATTTTTATTTGAAGGAAAAAACCCTCTAAAAATTTAAAATGCACTAATTAGTGTCACAAGCTCCTTCTGTTGTGCTAGAATATTTTTTCTAGCTAATATTCAAAGCCAAGCATCCATAATTCCTTCCCTTTTGAGTTTTTGTGAGCATAGAAGTCGTCGGCAGCCGTCTGTCTCGAGAGACGATGGTGTAGCTTCTTAAGAGTCTATCTGCACCGCCGAGAATGGTTGTGCAGTCCGACTCGGGAGTGACACGGTATCTGTCTCCTCCCGTGTTGAATCGACATCTTGCGATGAAGCTGGAGTGTCCTCTCCAGTGGAGCTGAAGCTACAGAGCCTGGGCAGGGTGATATGGAGGGTCTGCTGTTGCCCATGCAGCAGACCCCCCCTCTCTTCGCAGCTGAAGGATCCAAGGGAAAGACGGAGTCAATACAGCTTGGCTTCAGGTGCGCCGCAGGAGTTGCCGGTGTTGACTACAACGTCAAACCGCCTTAGGGACTCCGGCTCCGGATTTTCTGTCGGGGTTTACTCCCTTAGCCTTTCCCCTGAAGAGGTATGCCGCAAGGCAGCGGAGGTTTTTTGGAATCAGAGTTTTCCTTCTCTGATGTGCCCTGACTGGAAGATCGAACCAGCGACACTTAGCTCGCAGGCCGACGCTCAATCCACTGAGCCAAACCAGCCAGGGGGTGAGCATAGAAGTAAATGAAATAAAAGCTTCACTAGCCCCTGTCCCTCTATCTTCTGTGGGGTTGATCATTTTGGGTAATTTCCTTAGCCACTGTTAGCTGATAACAGACCTCGCTGCTTTTTGTTTGTTTCAATTAGAACATTATAATTCCAAGTGAGGGATTCTGGGAAAAATAATTTCCTTTGACTAAAGTGGTTCTTCAGTGTGATTTTTTTTTGTCTCTGAGGATTGCAGTATTCATTTGATTTATTCTCTTAATAATTCAGTATTTTTAAAAATTCATCATTTGTTAGTAAATCTACAATTTATTTATGAAATACTAATTATATTGTTCTTCTTTTTTTCTCTCTTTTCAGACCTTCTCCCACATGCTTTTCTTTTATATAACAATAACAATTAGGTAAAATATACCAGTATTCAGGTATCTCACTAAAAAAGGAAATTGATTTATGAAATTAGACATATAAATAAAATATATAAATACAAATATGTATATATGTATATACATTCCTTAAATCCTCCAATGAAGCTACATTAAATTTTTTCCAGCAGAAGTTATGTACCAGGGCAACATGCCCTTAACTGCAGGAACTCATACCTTGCTCTCCAGGAGGCCCTGCTGAAAGACCTCTCATTAGGCCTAAGAGAAAAAAGGCATGCCTGATTCCTCCCCTGTGAAGAAAGAGGTAACACTCACAGAACACAATAGCACTAAATCCTCTAAATCCCCAGCCTTTATATTCTAGCTGTGAAGGAGAAGATTAAATATTACCAGACTGATTTTGGGTATTTAATTTTTGATAATTTTATATGTTAATCAGTAATTAGAATGTTGTTATTACTGTAGAATCCCAGTCTAAATTTCTAATTTAACATGCCATTAACACCTTAGTCACAGCATAACATATTTAGAACTCAGGAAATGTGTAGTGATTGACTTTCTTTTTCAGTTCAAAGTAAATCTAGTAGTTGCCATGAATAAAGCTAAATAAATATTTGCTAAATAACTATTGAAGCCTTTTAAGATTGATTTATGGACATAAAACAAAAACCTCAATTAATTTCAAGTCAATATTTTAATAAAAACACAATGTCAATATTTTAACAGATACATAATTATCTACCTTTTAACTTTTTATATCTATACTAGGTTAGTCTTTTTTAGCTGCGAATAAGCATTTTATCTTTTTATTTGTTAATCAGAAGCTTTGAAAAAATAGTCATTCCCAAATATGTAAGCATTATTCAGTATTTTAAAAGTAATTTCAGGTTAGAGAGACTTTAATTTATACCCTTAGTTTATTTATTTTTCTATTAAAAATTGAGAATATAATACATTTAAGTATTTGAATATTCTCTAAGAAGAATGCAGTATATTGAAGCAAATTAACAATTAATTGTTCCTGGTGAGATAAAATCATAACATTTTATAATCATAACATTTATCATTTTTAAAGTGTTTCATATGCACTATCTTAATAGTGTCTCACAATAATTTATAAGGACAGTGTTAGTGTCTGTGTTGTATATTTGTGGAAAGGAAGAGGCTAAGAAGTAACTATTGGATTTAACATGAGAATGTAGAGCTTGTAGATGAATTTGAGAAGAATAGTTTTGGTGGAGTGGAGAAGACTGAAGCCAGATTTGACTGTGTTTAATAGTGAACGGGAGAAAAGAAATCAGACTGTGAGAAGAGACTACTCTTTTAACATTGTTACAGAAACAGGGGTGTTCCAAAAAACCCCAGAGTTTGCAGCTGGGGGATGGGGAGAAGGAAGCAGCTTTTCAGAATGCCTCCACATGCCTGAGGCCGGTGGCTAGTGTCTTTTTTATGCAAAATGGCTTTAATGCATCCAAAGCCTCAGGTAGATGGGAGGAGTCTTGAACCAGGGGATGGTATGGAGAAAGCACACAGAACCTGCGTAAGGTTCTGTGAATGGTCAGAACTGGTTACCGCACCCACTACATCAGAGGATGTAGTAAGGGATTTAAAAATAAGCGGCAGACATTTTAGGCAGGCGGACTGTGCGGATTTAACTAAGGTTAAGGCGGTCTGACTGTGCGGATTTAACTAAGGTTAAGACTGACTGTGCAGATTTCAAAAGGACTAACTATACAGTTTACAAGGAGGCTGAGAATCCATGAGGTTCTGGATTAAAAGCTGGTGGACCCCATAACACAGACGAGGTCTCCCCAGTCAGGATTGAATGATTGGCAGCTACTGGTAAAGCTGAACTGTGTTTGGAAAGTAGGGAAAGGGTTTCTCTGACTTTTCTAAAACTAGCCTGGTTTGGTAGGGGGGAGGCAAGGATATGTGTTTATGGGTGTTTTAAAGAACATAAGACTTAACAACAGAAATCCACAAATAACTAAATCTATATAACTGTTAAATAAACTATTCTTTTTCTTTTCACTAAACTCTGGTATTGAGAGTTATAATTTTGGCGGCGGGCAATCGGGCCCCTAACTAAAGAGCCCGCGGGTTTGTTTTCAACTGGAGCAGCCCAGGGGTTCTGTAACAACATGATTTGATTTCAAAGAAAAATGAAAGAAATGATAAGCTATCTGAGTGGGAAGTGGGTTTAAGCAGTTTTTCTTTTCTTTGAAAAATGGAAGAATTTAATAGCATGCTTTTATTCTGATGAAAAAATTCAGTAATGAGCCAAAACACTTAATGGCCCTGTTATAAGACTCTTCATGCTTCCAGAGATGGAGTCTATTTCTTCAACTCTTGCATCTAGATTACCTTGCGACTTGTTTTAATCAACAGAATTCTGCAGAGGTGTCATTGCATACCCTCTAAGACTAGGCATTAAAAAGCCTTGGAGCATCTGCTTCCACCCTCTTGGGGCACTCTCTGTTACTTAAAAAAGTCTAACCTAATCTAGTGGTAGAGGAGAACAGATATGGAGGAGAAGTAGGATGGTCCAGCCAACAGCCAGCAGCAGCCATCAGACCTGTGTGTATGCAGGACAATCCAACCCTATTCAGATCTCCAGGTGACTGCAGATGGATGAGTGACTCCAGCCATGAGCAGCAGAACAACTGCCTAGCTAAGCCCAATTGCCAACACGAGATACGAGACATAAGGAATAACTGATTATATGTCAGTAATTTTTGAGGTAATTTATTAACAGCAATTGAAAGCTGATTGAGATGCCAAACACCTTTTTGGAAACCTTACTTTTTGTTTCTCTTCTAAATATTTTCATGTTTACATTAGATAAGTTAAAGAATATTCTACACACTAAATATGGTTTCCACTTTCTTATGTCTATGTCTTAACTAAATAAACACATGCATTCATTAAGGCATTTTTTCCCTGAACTAATGTATGCATGTACTTTTACTGCCTTTGCTGCTCGCTTTAGTTGTATCTTTCCTGAGACAACTATTATATAGCATAGTGATTTACAGACATTTTTATATTGGTTTAATTTCCTGAGTGGGTATGGTATTGCAAGAGAAATGTCTATTATGAAATAACTTGAATTATTTTCTTTCACTTGGTCTCCATCCATTTCTTCTTCCCTCCTTCTCTCCCTCCCTTGCTCCCAATGACCTGCTCTCCCTCCCTTCTTTACTTTTCCTGAATTACTGCAGGATTTTTACAGTATCTGCAAAAATATATTTTATCAAAGATAACCAAATAATTTTGTATTTGTAGTATTCCCTCACTTATCGCGGGTGTTATGTTCTAGATCTCCCTGCTAAGTAGGAACCTTACATTTATTCTACACTCTTAAACCTATGTAACTTTAACAACATACATATACAGTACCACAAAATCCCATGATAGTGACAAATCTGCGATAAATAATTAAATATAATATTTTTAAAAAATCCCGTGATACAGTGAGGCTGTGATAAGTGAACTGCGATATAGAGAGGGACTACTGTAATGACTTTCTTAAAAATAAGAGTGTAGAAAAATAATCTGTACAATGTAGTATTTGGAGTTAGGAGCTCCTAGATGTAAAAGAACAAAGTAAAATCCTAAGTTCCTCAGTAAGTTTCTACACTGCCTATTGTATTCTTTAGTGCAGCATCTAAGTTATTTACCAATTAATTACACAAAGCATTTCTTTTCTTCATGTTAACAGTATCCAGATATTCTACCACTTAACTGTGTAAACTTAAGCCACTTAGCTGTGTAACCTTGAACAGATGCTTAATCTTTTTTTACTTCATTTTAAAACTGTCATAAATCTGGTGTCTATCTTACATATTTTTGTTAGAATTAAATAGTACCATATTTTCATACAGTCATAGAACAAGATCTAGGATATCATAAGCATTGAATAACTATTAACAAGTATTATTATCATATGATATATCTGTTTTTTCTCATTATTTTAAAATATTAAGTTTGGCATATGATTTTAGAGAAGAGCTGGCTCCTTATTAACCAATTTAGTTAAACATTTCATCTAATGACATCCTGTATCTACTTTATATCTAGGTTATCTGTAATCAAGTACCTCCTAAATACATGACAGTAATTAACTATTGGACTTATTCTCTTCAGTAAAATCACTACTTCCATGGAAATCAAATTGGTTGAATTAATTTCAACTCTAAAAATATATATGGATTTTGGGAAGATATTATAAAATTAACATAAGGTTAGTAGTAATAGTTTCAGAGTTTATTATCATCAAAAATAAGGTTTCACCCATACTGTTCAAGAAGGAAATAAAGTTATCATCTACGGCCTTCAAAAGTCCAGACTAAAACCTTTGGAGAAAGGGCATGGGTAAATGGTTAATCATAAAAACTCATGACTTCATGTTCGTATACTAAGGTTGTACCACACATGTTATTATAAGGCATCTTGTGGCTGATGCACAGGACTGCAATTCACACTAACAGATGTTTGGCAAGGAAATTATTTGTTTAATTTGTTTATGAGTCAGAGGATTTTTGTCTGAATGTAATTATAGGAAGAGACCACAATTTATGAATGAATTGTACTCCAAAAGTGCATTTGTAAGTCAGTTGTTCGGGACTAAGAACATATTTTATTGTATACAATAGGTTAAATGTTAGTGTTTTCCAAGTAGGCCCCAAAACAGCTGCTTTAACCAGTTATTTCATTGATAGTATCTGTCTCTAAAGAAAGAATTTGAGGGGAAAATGGCCTCTTTCTTTTCTGGCCAGTTTTTTGTTTTGATTCCACTGGCGATAGCTTTTTCCTTTTTCCAGCACTGATTTTTCTTATGCTTTCTCATGAGACCTCATAAGCCGTAAACCACCCTGAAAGACTGCAACTCTGGTTTGCCCCATTCTTGGCAAAGTTTACACTATTCCAAAGTTGCCTACTTCCCTTTTCCCAAAAACAACATATATTCCATCTATTGATGTTGCTGTACTCAGGTTATAAGTAAGAAAGCAATGCAACTTAATTCTTTCTACCCTAATGGGGTTAAAATTATTCCAGGACTATTTCTATTTTTTTAAAAATATGTTTATCCAAATTACTGTGTTTGGTGGACTTTATTACTAACAAAGTGAAGGGGCAAAAACCCAGACATTTTGGAGCAATGACATATTGCAGTTGGGACCAACATGTAAGCAGTTTTCTGCCAAAAAGTCTGTCCTCAGGGTCATCTTCTTTAATTAAATTGTGTTTTACAACTTTCTCCCTTTGCATTTCATGAACTAACATATTTTTTAAAACTTATACCTAGTAATTCCCATTTTATAAACATTGATAAATACTGAACAAGAAAAAGAGAAGAAAGGTTTTATATGTGTATACATTACAGTTTTCCTAAATGTACTTTCCCTCCACAAATCAATACATGCCTAATTATTAATTGTGTTGCTTATTTTTTGTAATAGATAGTGTATTCCCTCTATGAGTAGAAGGAGTGTTTATTATTTGGGATTCTATTGTATGTCTAGAGCTTAACCCAGTACCTGACACTTAATAAATCCCCAATAAATACTTAATGAATGAAGTCAAACATTTTAATTTAGTTCATATTTAGAACATGCCACAATGGACACATAAAAATATATGAGCGAAAATAACAACGTATGCTCTGTATATTAACAGATATCTGTTTAGGGAAATGGACAACATCATAATTTGACCTTTTAACTAGATATTTTTTCTATTTTTCTAGTGAGGGTAAGGGTTAACTATTGCTTTTATTATAAATATTAAATACTCACTGTTTCTATCTAGAAATTATTTTGATTTACTTCTATTATAAAGGGAAAAGTACAAAATGTTGAGAAAGAAAATGTTTTTGTAGTTGTTCTCAGGCAAACTTCATAGATAGAGTCAATTGGCATTTTTCTGGAGAAGAGAGATTTAAATAATGAAGTGCACATAAAATAGAGTTTTTAAGTCACTTAAACATGTACAAATGGAATTGAAGTACATGAAGTGTTAAGGAAAACTCTGAATTTAAATATGCAACTTGAAATTAGAGTGATGCAAAGTTTATCTAGTGAGGTAATGCCTCACAACGCAATAAACTTACAAATAATCCACTCAAGAGTGTCATTCTGGATGCATTTGTATTTATTAAAAAAAACCTCACCAGTTTCCAAAGAATTTGGGTGGGCTTTTTCTGATTTGCATTTGAATACTGACATGTGAAACTTGAATGTGTGATCTGGAGAGAACACTTCACCACAAAGCAGATGGATCTGCTTGTTTATTAACAAGTATGAGTTAATAACATGCAGTCGTGCAAAGACGATTTAACTATTTCTAGAACTGACCACAGGGCTATTAAGTTCAGACTTAAAGTCTTATGGCACACATCAGTATTTTGGTGAATTTTTTGCAAATGAGTCATCTGCTCTTTATTTTCAACCATTCTTAAATTAATTCTTTAAATGTAGTTTTAACAGAGTAGTGAAGAACCCCTCAAGATTAAGTTAAATACAATAAAAAATAGTTTCTTAGATCTACACTCTCACATATGATTACAAAATAATATTTTTGTACTAATACTATAAATTTAAAATGGTGCTACCCCATATAATTTTATAACAAATACATTAATATTTAATATAAACTTTAAAGTTATCACACAATGGTCACTCTAACAAAACACACTAACACAAAGAGGGATTTATTGTTGGAAAGAATTCAACTCATTAACTTTCTTTTAAAAAGTTTTTTTTAAAAAGACTTCACTCATTTATTTTTAAAGAGAGGGGAAGGGAGGGAGAAAGAGAGAAACATCAATTGGTTGCCTCTTGTACATGACCTGCCTGGAGACCGAACCTGCAACCTAGGCATGTGCCCTGACCAGGAATCACACCAGTGACCTTTCACTTCTCAGAACAATGCCTAACCAACTGAGCCACAACAGCCAGGGCTCAACTCATTAATTTTCAATATGACACAGTTATGTTCTTTTAGCCTCAACATTGTTAATATACTTTTAATTTCATGTGCCAAGAAATATTCAAAGTTGCTTACCTAGAGCTATCAATAAGCTGATCTATCTATCTATCATCTATATTCTATGTAAGCTTTCAGTCACAGGACATAATTGGCAGTATTATTACTAATACACACTTGTATATATTAATCATCTATTAACAGCTAAACATTTATACAAGATGCTTTAACATGTTTTTGCTCATTGTGCTATCATAATTATGGGAAATACATGTGAATATTATTCCCCACTTTATAGAGGAGTTAAGTAGCTTACCTACTTAACATGAATAAATAAAACAGTGAATCTGGCATTGGAACAAAATTGAGAGCTCTTTTTTGTTCTCCATAGTCACCTCTACATAGGGACATACTGTTTGATTTGCAGAAACAGCAATTTGAAAAGGTGAGCTTAAAAAAGATAGAATGAATATATATATATATATAATAGGCATGTATTTTTATTTGCCCCCTCTGGGTGTCACAGAATAACACTCAGAGTGGGCAAATGAATTGTCCTTGTAAAATTAGCAGAAACAATAAATTCCTGTTTGTATTATGATCATATATATTATACAAAAACATAAGTAAATGCTTTATGAATTTTAACATCATATAAGTATTGGCAGTCATTATTGTTTACCTAGCTAAAGCCATTCCTATATTCATCTCCCTTGTTTTTTGATGAAAGAAACCAGATTTTATTTACATATTATCATTGATTTAACCAGTAAAAAAGTAAAGTCTATACAACTAATAAGATTCCCATTCCCCTTAACATAGATTGCTTCTGGTGTAAGCTCATTCTTGTGAATATAAAGTAAGGAGGCATCTGCTGAGGCATTTCCCAGAAAGTTTTCTCAGTCTTAAAAAGGAATAGATATTAGGGATTTTCTCAATTTTTGTGCCTTTGTATGTTGCTGAGTAAAATGATGATGCCTAAAATTTATGTAGCCATATTATGACTTGGAAGGGAAACACATTGAGTTTCTAAATTATCCAGTGTGAAGCCACCCTTTCTCCAAAATCCTTGTAATATGAAATTTATATGAAAGAATAAATCTCATTTTTAAGCTGTATTTGGTTGGGTCTTTTGTTACTTGTGACAGAATGCAGCATAACTGCTATGAATAGCTTAACAATACAAATACTGTATGGTCTTACTTATATGTGGAATTTAAAAAAGCATCAACAATTATTAAAAACTAACCTGACAGGTATAGAGAAGAGATTCTTGGTTGCCAGAGTTGGAGGTGTGTGTCCAATCAGCAGTTGAGGCAGAGACTTTTGTCCATATAAGCCAGCTTCCTTCTGCCTCTGAGAGCTCATTTTTCCTTTCTATAAAAGACTGAAGACTGTGTCTTCCTGGCTGAGATGAAACACAATGTCTCACCAGAGAAGATTAGAGCAGACTACTGCAGTGTACAGCACACTGGGTCATAGAGGGGCAGAACATAGCTGTCTAGGAGAGAGGGGTCTGGCCCCAGGGTGGCCTGGCCCCAGGGCCACCTCACAGCAGAGCTATTTTCATAGCTAAGCTGTATTACAGTTGAGCTCTTTTGCACAATTACATTTTTTTCTTCACTGTACCTCAAGTTGGGGATACCTGGTGACATTGAATTGACACCAATGACCATCGGGTGACATATCTATAGTTAATAATACCATGTTGCATATTTAGAAATTACTAAGACGGTAGATCTTAAAAGTCCTCATCACAAGATAAATAAAACTATTTTTAACTATGCATGGCTATGGATGTTAAGTAGACTTATTTGGATGATCACCTTCCAATATGTATAAACATGACATTACTAGGTTATACACATGAAACTAATATAATGTTATATGTCCATTATACCTCAGTAAATTTTTATATATTAATTTAAATATAAATTCTTATTTTAATTTGTTGTTGTTGTTCTATTACAGTTGTCCCAATTCCCCCCGTTGCTCTCCTCTGCCTTATCCACTCCCCCTACCCCTGATCCTGCAGTCAATCCTCACCCTGTTGTCCATTTTCATGAAATAGCTTAACCAATAATTATTCTTAATACATGCCCTAAGTGATTGAAAATATTTTGGTGTTATTTATTTCAAATGTGTAATAAATCATTGCCATTTGGGGAGTTTGTAAGTGCCATTCTTTCATTAGTTGACAAAAGTTACTAATCCTTGAAGAAGTAAAGTAAATTGTTAGTATGAAAGGAATCAACTTGAAAGAGTTTGTAGACAGAAGAAATGCCAAATGAGCAAGACTATTTCTTTCTAACTAAAGAGTAGTTTACATCAGTTGTTTATTACAAAATGCTGTGAGTCATTATAGGATTCACATAATAAAAAATGTATGTTTCCCCTATTTTGGTTAAAATTGTAACATATGTTTTTATACAGAATGCTAAAATTGTCTGATTGCACAGAGAATTTACTATGATCACAAACACTCCTTTAACCAATAGAAAAATAAATCATAAAGTACATCAAAGTGAGATTACCTTGATTTACTCTGTTTTTACTTCCTTCCAAATACTAACTTGAGTTCACTTGTCCTATTAAAACGTGTGGGCTTTGAAAAAAAAATAAATAAATAAAATAAAACGTGTGGGCTTTGAGTGGAAAGATGAGCAAAATATTCCAGATTTGCTAATATAGCACATTTTGACAGGTTGCTGTGCATAACATGATTGATCATCAGGATGAGAATAGAAATAAAAAGCAGAGGTGAAATCATGCCCGCCTGAGGGAAATGGATGTTCTGTTAATCTTTTAATTATTTTTGAATAAATTGAGCTGACTTTTGCTTTTTAGAGTTTGTTTCACCACTTTGATGTGTTCCACCTATTCAGCAAAAAAAAAAAAAAAAATTAAACATTTTTAGTATATTATCAACAGGGCAACATGACATAGAAGATGAAATGAATACATTATTTTGGGTGTAAACAATGTATGTATATTTCTTTCTTGGTTATAAGAAAAGAGTCTTGATTTTCTTATCCTCATGTTTTTTATTTGCTGACTTTTCCACTTATAAAAAGATGCTTTCAGACAAATTTGTTAACTTTTTTGAAGGTCACTTTTTTTCTCTTATGTAAAATCAGATATTGTAATCTACTTTGCATAATTGTATAAGTTGTGTTAGTATATAGAAAAGTACTTACATAGTACTTAGCTTAATCTTGGTTTAGAAAACATTAAGTTTGCAAATTAATAAATGTATTATTGTAGAATACTGTCTAAGACAATCACCTGTGGACAAGTGAGCTTTTGTAGAAATTCAGAAGTCTATCAGAGAGTTCCATTCATAAGAAACTACTATGAACAATTGTATGCATACAAAGTCGTCGTCGGCAGCCGTCCATCTCGAGAGACAATGGTGTAGCTTCTTAAGAGTCTATCTGCACTGCCGAGAATGGTTGTGCAGTCTCACTCGGGAGTGACACGGTATCTGTCTCCTCCCGTGTTGAATCGACATCTTTTTTTTTTTTTTCAGATTTAATGTGTTTTATTGATTAAAATATTACATTTGTGCCAATTTCCCTTCCCTCTGCTCCCCTCCACCCGGTGGCCCCCCTCCCTCCATTTGTCCCCCCCTTTTAGATTATGTCCATTAGTTGTGCATACAGTTCCTCCCAATCTCTCTCCGTCTATTCCATTCCCTCCTACCATGATCCCCAATTCCTATATCATCTCCCTCCCTCTCCCCACTCCCCCTCCCTGTTGACCTCCCCCCACTATGCTTCCCTTACCCACAGTTCCTTTTCCACTCTCGTTGCCTGTTTCGTTTGCCTTTGTTTCATCTCCCTAGCTTCTGTTTTTTAAACCAGTCCCTTTAACATCTCATATAACAGTGGTTTGGATCTAATGAACTCTTTCAGTTTTATTTTGTCCTGGAAACACTTTCTCTGTCCTTCTATTCTGAATGACAATTTCGCTGGATAGAGTATTCGTGGTTGTAGGTTTTGGATTTTCATTACTTTGAATATTTCTTGCCAGTCCCTTCTTGCCTGTAGTGTTTCCCTTGAGAAGTCAGCTGATAGTCTAATTGGGACCCCTTTGTACATAATTCTTTTCTTCTCTCTTGCTGCTTTTAAGATTCTCTCTTTATCCTTAATTTTTGACATTTTGATTATAATGTGTCTTGGAGTGGTTCTCCCTGGGTCCAGTCTCTTGGGAACTCTCCTTGCTTCCTGGACCTGCATGTCTATTCCCTTCCCCAAGTCTGGGAAGTTCTCCTTTATTATATTTTCACTCAATTTTTCAAGTTCTAGTTCATCTTCCTCATTCTCTGGCAAACCAATGATTCTTATGTTGGGCCTTTTATAGCTGTCCCAGAGGTTTCTGATCCTCTCATTGTTGCTTCCTATTTCCTCTCGCTGCATTGGTTGACTGCTTTTCCTTCTCCATATTCCAGTTTGTTGAAATAAACTCTGGATTCCTCACCATCTGTCTCGTATGTGGTTTTGTTCCTTTCGTTATGAAAGTATTTCGCTTCTTTCATATCTTTTTCCTGCTCTTTTGTGAATTCTGTAAGCCACCTGATAACAATGGCCCAGAACTGAGCCTCTGACAGGTTTCTTATCTGTTCATCTGTCAGGTTCTCTATCTGCTGTCTGGTGAGTTGTGCCACCGGGATCTCTATATTTGTCTGCCACATTTTGACAGATGCGTTTTGTTTTCCTGGGCTGGCTGTCGGGGGCAGTGCCTGTGTACACGTCACAAATCAGCGACCGGCCGGCGCCTGCCTGTCCGCGACCTATTTCGCAGCCCTGTAGTGCTTTCTGTGGGGGCGGGGGTCCAAGATGGATTCACACAGTTATTCAGCTAGGAGACCAGGATCCGTCCTCCCGCCCCCCTGGGCCTCACTGTTCAAGGCGATGCTGCGGCTGCTCTCCCCAGCGCCCGGAGTCGCGCACCGGCAGGGGCTTGATTGGAGTCGCCCATGCCAGGGGCTTGATTGCCTCCGGGATTTTTCGCTGCCCAGCCCGCCACTCCGCAAACAGCTTTGCCTTCTTTAACTCTTACCTGCCCAAATGGCACCGCTGGTTTATAACTTCATATGTTGGGCTTCCGTGTAGTTTTATTTTCTGGAATTTCTAGTTATCCTTTGTTTTGAAGTAGTTGTATTCCTCTATAGTTGTAGAGGAAGACCTAGCGTGTCCGTCTAAGCCTCCATCTTGGCCGGAAGTCCCTTGAATCGACATCTTGAGATGACGCTGGAGTGTCCTCTCCAGTGAGGCTGAAGCTACAGAGCCTGGGCAGGGTGATATGGAGGGTCTGCTGTTGCCCATGCAGCAGACCCCCCCCTCTCTTCACAGCTGAAGGATCCAAGGGAAAGACGGAGTCAATACAGCTTGGCTTCAGGTGCGCCGCAGGAGTTGCCGGTGTTGACTACAACGTCAAACCGCCTTAGGGACTCCGGCTCCGGATTTTCTGTCGGGGTTTACTCCCTTAGCCTTTCCCCTGAAGAGGTATGCCGCAAGGCAGCGGAGGTTTTTTGGAATCAGAGTTTTCCTTCTCTGATGTGCCCTGACTGGAAGATCGAACCAGCGACACTTAGCTCGCAGGCCGACGCTCAATCCACTGAGCCAAACCAGCCAGGGTTTGCATACAAAGTAAGTAATTAGAAACATATAGGCAAATTTCTAGAAACATCAAACCTATCCAGGTTGAACCATGGAGAATTAGAAAATCTGAATTGACCAATAATAAATAAGGAGATTTAATCAGTAATCAAAACAATCCCAATAAAGTTCAAGACCAGATGGTTTCTCTGCTGAATTATACCATACTTTTAAAGAAAAATAAAACTTTTCCAAAAAAGCTGAAGAGGAGAGGACCCTCCTAAACTCATTTATGAAGCCAGCATTACCTTGATACCAAAGCCATATAAGGACAATATGAAATAAAAACAAAACCATAGGCCAATATCCCTAACGAATATAGATGAAAAAGTCCTCAACAAAATATTAGGAAGACAAATTCAACAGCATATTGAAAGGATCATGCAGCATGATCATGTGTGATTTATTCCTATGACACATGGATGGTTCAACATAATAAATCAATAAATGTGATCTACCGATATGCCACATTAATGGAATAAAAAGTAAAAGTCATTTGGTAATCTCAGTGATTGGAAGAAAAACTTTTGACAAAATGCAACATCATTTTATGATAAAAAAAACTTTCAAAAAATTGGGTATAAAAGGAACATGTATCAACATAATAAAGCTCATATGACAAGCCCACAGCTAACATTATATTTAATAAAGGTCAGGAACATGACAATGATGCCTGCTTTTGTCACTTCTATTTAACATATTACTGGAAATTGTGCCCAGAGCAATCAGGCAAGAAAAATGAACAAAAGGCATACCATTTAGTAAGGAAGAGGTAAAATTGTCTTTATTTGTGGAAGATACCACCAAAAAATTACTAGAACCAGTGAAAGAATTTAGTAAATTTGTAGGATACAAAACGAGCGTACATAAATTAGTTGTGTTTTTATACACTAACATGAACTATCTGAAAAAATAAAGCAATATCATTTAAAATAACATCAGAAACAATAAAGAACTTGGGAATTAGTTTAAACAAAGGGGTAAAAAATCTGTACAAGACTTTCATAAAAGAAATTGAATTAGGCACAAATAATTGAAAAGATAGCCTGTGTTTATAAGGATCAGAAGAATTAATGTTGTTATAATGCCCATACTACCTAAACTCATCTATAGTAATCACAATAGTATGGTACTGGCATAAAAATAGACTCATAGACCAATGAAATGGAATTGAGGACCTAGAACTAAATCCTCGATTATACTATCAAGTAAATTTTACAAGAGAGCAAAGAAAACTCAATGAAGAAAGGATACCTTTTTAAAATAAGTGGTGTTGGGAAAACTGGATAATTACATGTAGAAAAATTAAATTAATTTAAATTAAATTAAAGCTCTTACCTTTTGCCACTCATAAAAATTAATCAGAAATAGATTAAGGCTTATACATAACCCTGAAACCATCGAAGTCTTAGAAGAAAACAGAGGAAAAGTTCCTTGACATTGGTCTTGAAAAAAGTTTGTGGGGACTTGCAGCCAAAATGGAGGCACAGACAGACATGCTGTGACACCCTCCACAACTAAGAAGGAATACAACTAACTCAAAACTAGAAACAACTAGAAGTTCCAGAAAATCAAAGTGTATGGAAGTCCAGCAAAGAAGGATATAAAGAAGAAATACTCACCCAAACAGGTAGGAGGGGCGGAGCCCAGGTGGAGAGGACACTGTGGTGATGGCAGCAGTGGCAACAGCAGCAGGCTGGTGGAAAGTGCAGTTACATGTTTTAAAAAGTCAGGAAGGACACCTGGGGAGCATTCCCAGCTCCTCACCAGAGCAGCTCACTGTCCCAGCTCTGGGGAAAATCAAGCCTCATTGCTTTTGACTGTGTAAATCAGTGGGGGTTGAGACAGAGGCAGAAACTGCTGGTCTCAGCAGAGTCTGCTTGTTTAAAGGGCCCCCATGGACCTAGAACATCCATAGATCGACCCACTCTGGGAACGACAGCCAGGGCAGCAGCTAGAAGGGCTCCAGTCTGATGTGGAAGTGGGACAGGTGCCTGGAAAAGGGACGAGTGCTGGGCAAGTGACATTGTTTCTTCTCAGACACTTCCCCCGCATACAGCACCACAACGTGGTGAAACAGGTCACCCATTACTGATGAATACCTAAGGCTCCACCCCTTACAACATAGTAGGAGCAACATTTCTCCTTGGGACACGGAAGCAAACACACACAGGAGACTTCTGGCCAAGATGGAGGCCTAGATTGACACACTGTCTCCTTCCACAACTAAGAAGGAATACAACTACCACAAAACCAGAAATAACCAGAAGTTCCAGAAAATAAATGGAAGTCCAATGTTTGAAGTTATAAAGAAGTGGTGCTCATCCAGACAGGTAGGAGGGGTGAAGCTGGGGAGGAGAGGTCAAGCAGTGCTGTCTGTGGCAGCAGCAGTGATGGTGGCAGGACAGTGGAAAGAACAGACACCTGTATTTAAGAGGAGGCAAGAAGCACCTGGGGAGCACCCCTGGCTGCAGACCAGACTCGTCAGCTTGTGATTCCAAAACTGGGGAAGGCAGACCCCCATTGCCTTGGACTGTGAGGCCTGGTGGGAGTGAGGAAGGAGCAGAAGGCTCCCAGTCTCTCAGCGGAGATTGAACAGCAAGAATCCATCTCGAACCCCCACCCCCGCAGAAAACATTCAGTTGTGATGAGTGCACAGGGCTCTGCCCCCTATAGCGTAGGAAGTGTGACAGCCCTGCCCAGGAAGCAAAAGTAAACACAAAACTGTTCAGGATGGCACAGATCACGATAGAGATCTCAGTCATACAGCTGACCAGACAACAAATTTCTAATCTAATGAAGCAGCAGATAGGAAATCTTTCTGAGGCATAGTTCAGAGCTTTGCTTATAAAAGTGCTTACATACCTAACAGCAGATCTTAAACAAGACAGGGAAGGAATGAAGGCTAGTCCTGATGAAATGAATGAAAACACATACAAAACTAGTGGTGAGGGCAAGAAAAACAGGGATCAAATCAACCAATTGGAACATAGGGAAGAAACAAACAGTCAACCAGTGCAGAAAGAGGAAATGAGAAGTGAGGAAAAGGAGGAGAGGCTCAGAAACTTATTGGACAGCTATAAGCAGGCCAACATCCAAATCACAGGGTTGCCAGAAGGTGAAGAAGAAGAACTAGAAATTGAAAAATTATGTGAAAAAATAATGAAGCTGAACTTCCCTAACTTGGGGGCAGAAATAGACTTACAGATCCAGGAAACACAGAGAGTTCCAAAAAAACTGGACCCAGGGAGAACCACACCAAGACACATTATAATCAAAATGTCAAAAATTAAGGATGAAGAGAGAATCTTAAAAGCAGCAAGAGAGAGGAAGAGAATTACATACAAAGGGGTCCCAATAAGACTATCAGCTGATTTCTCGAAAGAAACTCTGCAGGCAAGACTGGCAAGAAATACTCAAAGTAATAAAAAGCAAAAGCTTACAACAATGATTACTCTATCCAGCAAAACTGTCATTCAGAATAGAAGGGCAGAGAAAGTGCTTCCAGGACAAAGTAAAACTGAAGGAATTAATCAGATCCATACCACTGTTATATGAAATGTTAAAGGGACTTGTTTAGGAGAAGGAGGATCAAAACTATGAACATTAAAATGAAAACTGTATCATAACAACCAACAACAGAAGCCAGGGAACCAAAACCAAGGCAAACTAAGTAGGCAATGAGAATGGGAAAAGAATTATAGGTGTGGGGAACATTATGGGGGGAGGTCAGCAGGGAGGGGGAAGAGGGAAAGGGAGGGAGATGGTACAGGAATTAAGAAGCATAGTAGGAAGGAGTGGAGTAGACAGGAAGATGTTGAGAAGAACTATATGCACTACCGATGGGCATGGACAAGGGGGGCCCAATGGAGGGAGGGATGTCACTGGATGGAGGGGAACAAAAGGAAAAGAAATTGGGACAACTGTAACAGCACAATCAATAAAGCATATTTTAAAAAAAAGTTTGTAGGGCATGAAACCAAAAGCGCAAGGACCAAAAGTAAAAATCAATAAATGGGACTACATCAAAATTAAAAGATTTTGTAGAGAGTAAGAAAAATTAACAAAATGAAAAGACATCCAATGAAAAGGGAGAAAATAACTGCAAACCAACTGGTAATATACTAACATTCAAAATATGTAAGTGGCTCATACAATTCAATAGTAAAAAAAACAAAAAACAAACCCGATTTAAAAATGGACAGAGAAACTGAAGAGGCATTTCTTTAAAATACACATCTTAATAGCAAATAAATGCAGAAAACATGCTCAACATTACTTGTAAGGGAAATCAAATAACAACCATAAGGAGATATCACCTCACACTGTCAGAAGAGCTGTTATTAAAAGACAAGAAACAACAAGTGTTGACCAGGATATGGAGAAAAGGAAACCCTATGCACGGTTGGTGTGGCTGTATAAATTGGTACAGCTGCTATGAGAACAATATGGAAGTTCTTCAAAAATTTAAAATAGAATGACCATATGATCCAGCAATCCACTTCTGGTGTATGTATATCCAAAGCAAATGAAATTCAGTTCTCCAAGAGATCTCTTCATTTCTACATTTATTGCAACATTATTCACAATAGCCAGGATATGGGAACATCCTAAGTGTTCATCTACAGATGAATGGATAAAGAAGATATGATATATGTATATAATAAAATATTATTCTACCAGAAGAAAGAAAGAAATTCACTATTGTAAAAACAATGAATTTGAGGGCATTATAACTGAATAAAGTTAGAGAAAGTAAAGTGCTGTATAATAACACTTAAAAATGGAATCTACAATGATGAACTCATAGAAACAGGGAGTAGAATGGTGGTGATTTTCAGGGGCTGCAGAAAGGGGGAAATAGAGGTTAGGCAAAGAGTACAGCCTTCCAATTATAGGAGGAATAAGTTTCAGGGATCTAATGATAACTATAGTTGATAAATACTGTATTATTACATGTTATTATATACTATATATTATGATATATGAGATCTGTCCAGAAAAAAATCCAGCCATGGTTATTATAATAACACCTTGAGCAACATCGATGTACAAGGAGAGTGGACTGGAATGTGCATGTGTGAACAATGATGAGTTCATTGTACTAGTCAGTAGGGGCAGTAGATGCCACTGAGTGAGCATGTGTACTGTGTGGTCATAGCATTAAAAATGACTGAGCTAGTAGAGCAATGAATCTGCAACAAATTTTGCATTAAGCTTGAACATTTCTCCATAGAAGCTATTCAGATGGTTCAGGCTTTCAGTGACAACGAAGTGATTGCAGCACAAATAAAAGTGTGGCACAGATGTTTCAAAGATGACTGAGACTCTTTTGAAAGTGATCCATGTTCTCAAAGGCCTGCAACAAGCAGAACACCTGAGAATGTTGAATGTTTATGGGCTGCAATCATCAAAGATCGGCAACTGACAGTGCAAGAACTAGAAGCTGATCTGAGGATTCCAAAAATTACTGTGTCCAAGATCTTGATGCAGGGCTTTGGCATGAAATGTGCCATGACAAAATCTGTTTTGTGGCTTTTGCTATCAGAGCAAAAGCATTATGCTGCAGTTGCTAATGACATGATTCAGAACACTACCAATAAATCAGATTTCATCTAGAAGGCCATAACTTTGAAGGGGACTAAGGTGTCATTGTCCTATGTAGAATGTTTCTTGTATCTTCTTCAGTAAATGTCTCTATTTTTCATATTACATGGCTAGATAACTTCTGGACAGACCTTGCATATTACATATTATATATTATGATATATTACATATATATTATTATATACTGAAAAGTTAAGAGTAGATCTTAAGTGTTCTCACCACAAAAAGAAATGGAAATTATATGAGATAATGGAGGTATTAACTAATCCTACTGTGGATAATATATAAGTGTATTAAATCAAATCATCACACTGTACAACATAAACTCACAGAATATTATGTCTGTTATAGCTTAATAAACTAGGAAAAATATGGAATAGTACTTGTGTTGAGTAATGTTTGCATACATCTGAAATTAGGTTTACTAGGAAAAAGATGAAATAGTATTTGTCTTGAGTAATGTTTGCATACATCTGAAATTAGTTTTCCAATTGAAAATTCTTTTTATAGCCTGATACATTTAGATGGAGATATAAACAGGGTACTTGCCTCCTTCCATAACCAAGTAAAAACTACAACTAAACTACAGAAAAACCAGCATTCAAAAATCACCTGAAATTGAGTTGAATTGAAGTTCTGTTCCAGTAAATTAAAGAAGAAGCCACTTTGAGACTGGTAGGAGGATTGGAGACACAGAATTGGCTTGTCTCAAACCCACATGTAGCAGTCAGAAATCAGGAGAGCTGTCTTGGCTGTGGAGGTCCCCACTGAGAAGAAGGGGTTTCAGCCCCACAGCAGGCTCCCCTCCAACTCAGGGTTCCAGAGCTAAGAAAAAAATCATTTGTAAATTTTGGCTCTAAAAACCAGTGGAGATTGAGGCTGAGGAAGACAAAGGGCTCCTGGAATCCCAAGCAGTTCTTCTTAAAGGGCCCAACATGGATTAATGTGGATTTGTTCCCTGGGAGCTCAAGCATGGGGGAAGGAGTTTGAAAGGCACCAGAGACATATAGACAGGAACTGAATAGTCCAGCTTTCAGAGAGAGAACTGGGGGGGCAGCTTTCTCCCAGAGAAAAGTGTGACAGAGGCCATTGATTCTTTAATGAGCTCTCCCCACATTTAGCCAGCAGGCGGGTGCCATATCTGAGACTTTATCAACCTGGCTCACACTGTTTGCTCTACCCTAGTGATTCCCTGAGGCCCCACCCCACCCAACTTGTGGACTTACCTAAGCTGTTTCCAGTCACTTTTCCATATGAATGGCTTGTCTTGGCTTACGCTTCAGATTTTTCTAAAATCTCTCAAATAAGCCATATCTGGCCTCAATGTGCCCCATCCCTCTCCCTAAGTGGCCATAGGCCTGGTGGTAACAGAGGCTGGCCTTGGTTCACAGTTTGGCCTGACCTCCAAGACCAGCACAGGTAGTGGCCATTTGCAGATCCATTTGTAGTTCATGTCAACTGGTCCTGGTCAAAACACAGGCAATGTATGACCTTGGCTTGCACCTCCTGGAAGGCCCCAGAACCAATGTACCCAGTGGACAGCTTAAGGCCACGTTAAAGCACTACTACCCAACCACCACCATAAGTGCCATACTCAAGGGGTGAATCAGCAGCCACCAGAACTCTGCAGAAGTAAGTTCTTCTCTGTGGGTGTGGATCCCTGCACAGCTGATTGTCTACTGTGGTTGGAGGTCAGTGGTCAATGATTGCAGCCAGTCCTTGCAGCTGATCAGCCTGGGGGTAAACCCCTTCCAATGATGTACCAACAGCAATGAAGATTCAACTACAACAAGAGGCTTTACACAGTCCACATAGGGGGTTGTGCCTCACTTACCCAGCTAGAACCTACAGGACTCCTACAACATTAGACCACTCTACCAAGCCTGGGAGATATAACAGCTTTACTTAATACATAGAAACAAACGCAGCGATGGTACAAAATGAGGATACAGAGAAACATGTCCCAAATGAAAGAACAGAACAAAACTAAAGAAGAACTAAAGAAAATGGAGACAAGCAATCTACTAGATGCAGAGTTCAAAACAGTGGTTTTAAGGATGATCAGTGAACTTAGTGAGAACCTAAACATCATTAAAAAAGTCCATCAGAAATGAAAGATACACTAAATGAAATGAAGAATAATTTACAGTGAATCAACAGTAGAGAAGATAAAACTGAGAATCAAAACAGAGAGTTAGAATATAAGAAATCAAAGGGAAATAAAAACAATTAGAACAGCAAAAACATCAACAAAAGCAAAAACAAAAAAAGCAATTAAAAAATATTGAGAGAATGTAGGAAACCTCTGGGACAACTTCAAGTATTCTGATGTTAGCATCATATGGGAGAGAGAAATTAAAAACCTATTTGAAAAAATAATGACTGAAAAGTTTCTTAACCTGGTGAAGGAAGTAGACATACAAGTCCATGAAGTGCAGAGAGTCCCAAACAAGATGAACCCAAAGAGTTCCACACCAAAACACATTATAATTAAGATGCAAAATATTAAAGTCAAAGAGGGAATCTTAAAAACAGCAAGAGAAAAGCAGTTAGTTACCTACAAAGGAGCTCCCAGCAGACTGTCAGCTGAGTTCTCAACAGAAGCTTTGCAGGCCAGGAGGGCTTGGCAAGAAATGAACAAAGTGATGAAAAGCAAGAGCCTACAACCAAGATTACTCCACCCAGCAAAGCTATCATTTAGGATGGTAAAACAGATAAAGAGCTTCCCAGGCAAGAAAAAGTTAAAAGAGTGTATCACCAACAAACCAGTATTCTATGAAACATTAAATGACATTTTTTAAGAAGAAAAAGGAGAAGAATGTGAAGAAATAAAAAAATATGAACAATAAATCAGCAATAAATACATATCCATCAACAACTGAATCTAAAAAACAAAGTAAATGAACAAACAGAACATAAACAGGCTAATAGATAACAGAGAACATTTTTACTGTTGTCAGATGGGAGGAGGTAGGAGACATGGATAAAAAGGTGAAGAAATTAAGTAGTACAATTTGGTTGTTACAGAATAGTTGTGGGAATGTAAAATAAAGCATAGGGTATATAGTCAACATTCTTATAGCTATGTATGATGTCAGATGGGTGTAAGATTCATGAGGATGATCACTTAGTAAGTATGTAATGTCTAATCACTGGGGTGTATACCTGAAACTAATGAAATAATATATGTCAGCTGTAATTAAAAATAAAATAAATAATAAAAAATAAAGCCTGATATATTTATAGACTTGATTTTGTGGTCCATTGCATAGACATTGTTTCTTGGAGTTCATTAGAAATATATTTTAAAGGGTTGACTTGGTAATAAACCTTCCATAAGTAAAATGTTATCATGTGTCTGAATCAAATATTAAAAATGAGGAATGACATTAAGTAAAAGAGTACATAATACAAAAACTATACAAAGAGATTAAAGTCATATTTAAATTTTTGGGACAAGATTCCAAGTTATTTATGTTACTCAGAATATAGCCAATTTTTCTTTTTATAAAAATAATTATTAATATGTTTAATTTCTGTTGGTTTTAAAAAGTTGAGAGAAATTAAAATATTAAATTAAGGATATTATGATTAATAAATGTCACCAGTACAGACATCCATCTTAGCCCAATAATAAATAAAATCTGCTAAATTATAATGGAGATATAATTTCTTTAAGCAAAAGTAGTTAAATGAGCTCAGAAAGTGTGAACATTATTTATTTATTCATTTCTCTGAAAAATAATAAGTAGTTACTTTCTAGTTGTCAGATAAAAATGCCAATTTCTATGTCAAAATACAGAATTAAATAGAGCATAACCTCTACTCTCAGGACTACTGTCCAAAAAATGTGAAAACTATAGAAAAGGAATTGGATTGAAGAAAATTACACTTCAGATAATGTCAGTTGATACAATGAATGCAAACATAGGTTTAAAAGCAAAGTTGGAGCTGAAAACTTAACAGGAAATCAGGAAGTAATAGAGACATGCTATTAGGATAAGTTATCATTCAAAATGGCATTGATGACAATATTATGGCTTTTTTTACAGATAACTATGATAAAGTATTATGAGAAATAGAGAAAAGAAGAAAAAGAAGGCAGCATTAGATTTATCATTTCCGATCTAGTGAATAAAGTGAACAATGAAAATCACCTATAGAAATAATAACCATCTTACCCTCACTTTCCTTTATGTTATCTCAACAGATAACATAATATTACTTAATATTCTTAAGGGCAAGTTTTGTTTCTTCTGTGCATAATTTTAAATATCATGAAATTTAAAAAAGTATGTATGTTTTACTTTTTAAAGTTTGCATATGAGAAGATTGCATGGCTTAAAAAAAATTCCCATTACAGAAAAAGAAAATGACAAATGTGTTGTTCATGCTGAGAAAAGCAGTGGACCAAGAGTGCACAAAAGGAATTGTTCCCTTAGTTGATTTTAAGTAGAGGGAGTTGAATTTATATGTATGTGTCTTTGCTATTCTTTTCTCATAACTAAACAGGAAAACATATTGACAGATAAAATGCTTACCCATTTCTTTATTTTGTAAAAGAGGTTGTTTTCCTTAATAACTACCATTTACTGAATTTTTTTTTCAATTTTAAACCAGTTACTGTTTATTAACTAACCAGATTACAAAAATAACCACGGTGGACACCTTAGTTCATTCTTCTAATAAGCCTGTTGATCTGGTCTTCCCTGTTACCAGCATCTCCACCTTCTACAAAATGGGTGGTCTTTTTCTTCATTCCACCTAGTGGAGAAGATAATTTGAAGGGCCACAGGAAGTTGTTTGCTTCTTTGAAATGTTTTCCAACAGTATAGATCTCGTGAATCAGATCCTCCATGCAGATGATCCCATATTTACCAAGAGATCGCACAATCAATGCATCATCTGTCAGGACAATTTGTTTTTTGTTGATTTTGCAATAACCATGCTTGTAGATCAATTCATTTACTGACTTCAGGTTTGGCTACCCCCATGCAATGTATGGTTCCACAATCCTCAGCATGTTAATCGAAGCCTTGTTGAGCTTAACAAAGGGGCCATTGAAGATGTGGCGAAGGTGAGGAAGCTGCATGCAGCACCTTTCGAACCTTTGGGCTCACACCATTTATACCTCTGACTCTGATAACAGATCCAGGTTTGGGTTCCGCAGGTACATAGAAGTTGCCAGCTTTTCTTGCCATCCTAGCCATTCGAATCTCAGTTCTGTACATCTGCCTGTACTCCTTGTGACAGTGCTTAGCTTTTTCATAGGTAAGCTTCCTCCTTGCCTTTTGAAGCATCTTTTGCGCAAATTTCTTTCTCAGGCGCTTGATCTTCAGCTCTGCGAAATTCCTTCGCTTTTTCTTAAGGGTCTCTGTCACAGCAGGGACCTTCTTCTTCTTCTTCTCCTCTGCAGCCTCCATGGTTCTAACCGGATGAATATTTTCAATTAAGATGATTTTCATCTGAGTTTGGGGAAGATGATGGATACACATGGGTTTTTTATTTCTTCTTAGAAGGTAATTTTAACAAACTAATAATGTCTTACTAAATATTGATAACTTGTCTGATGTTTCAGACACATATACATAGGCAATATATAGTTTGCTTAAAAATATAGCATGGTTTTATGACTATAAACTGTTTTATTTCACTTTGAAGGTATTTTTATTCTTTTATTTTTCTCATGAAGACATACTTATTCACTAGTAGTTATTAAGAATCTACTACAGCACAAAGAGGAAAAAGGACTCATGGACATGGACGACAATGTGGTGATTGCTGGGGGGATCAAGATATAAGGGGGTTAAATGGTAATGAAAAAAATACCATATAAATAAAAACAATAAAAAAGAATCTACTACATTCTGGGCATGTGCTCTTCAAAGGTTAATAAAGCTTGGATCAATTTTTAGTTTTGTATTGTAGAATTTCCTGGTCCCAGTAAAACTAAAACTTCTCTAGTAATAGATTTTTTAATAAAAAATGACTGAGTATTCAAATCAGATTACTAAATTGCATTTTATATTATTCATTCAAGTATATTCCAAATTAATATTTAAATATATTAATGTATCTGTCACAAAAATAATTGAGAGACTAATTTATTAAAAGGACAAATGAGCTATACAATTATTAGGTAACAATGACTATTATTAGTCAGCTTACATAAAGCTAAAGATTATCACTGATCAAATTTTAATAATAGGTGAAATGTCCATTGCTAAAATTTGCTTTTTTTGTTACTGTGTGGTACTAAAGAATCACTACTCCTGTGGTATAATTAATTAATCTAAACTAAAGCAAAATGCAAAAGTAAAAGTATTCTGTGTACATTTGAGGCAAAATTTTATAAGCTGTCCATCAAAGAGATATTAAAGTATTTATATTTATAAAATACAAGGATTTTGTTGTAAAAGAAACACCTGAGTAGGAAACTTAGCAGAAAAATTTTGACATTCTATCATATAAAATCAATTAGACAATTAGGCAGAAATATAAGTACAAAAAAAATCATTAAGTTAGGGTTTTTATTTCCTCTTACCATGCTTGAGACAACTAGAACCACTTACTTAGTCTCATCTGAGATATCCAAAAGATTTTTAGAGAATTTCAGGTATATTCTAAAGCCTCATTCTAGAATAATATTTTTTGAGTCCTCTGTTTTTAAGAAGGTGGAGCAGCTTAAGTGCTCATCAATAGATGAGTAGATGAAACAGCTATGATACATTTACAAAATGGGTTACTACTTAGCCATAAAAAAGAACATTTTACCTTTTGCTACAGCATGGATGGACCTAGAGGGTATTATTCTAAGTGAAATAAGCCAGTAAGAGAAAGACAAATACCATATGATTTTACTTATTTGTGGAATCTAATGAACAAAATAAACTAACACACAAAATGAACTCATAGATACAGAGAACAGACTGACAGTTGTCAGAGGGGTAGGGGGTTGAGGGGCTGGGTGAAAAAATGTGAAGGGATTAAACAAAAGAAAGGAAGAAAGAAGGAAGGAAGGAAGGAAGAAAGAAAGAAGAAGAGAAAGAAAGGAAAGAAAGAAAGGAAAGAAAGAAGGAAAGAAAGGAAGAAGCCCCCCATAGACACACACAACAGTATGTTGATTACCAGAGGGGAAGGGTGGGGAGGGAGGAGAGGGTAAAAGGGGGATAAGTGGTGGCAAAAGGAGACTAGACTTTTGGTGGTAAACACACAACATAATATACTGATGATGTATTAAAGAATTATACACCTGAAACCTATATAATTTTATTAACCAATGAATTCAATAAAATATATATAAAAGTAAATAAAAGAGTGTGTGTGAAAGATTCACTTCACAAACTCAGTCTCCCTTGATTATTCATGTCAATCATTAGATGTAAAGGTAAGTAAGTAAGTACTGGAAATTGTTCCGCGTGCTTTTGAGCTGGATCCCACCAAGGAGACAATGTATTAAAGGCCATAAATGTTATGTATGTCACTTTACTAAATATTTCTGTCACAAAAAAACATAAAATAAGAATTGAAGTCTATATTTCAAGAATGAGAATAAAGTTTACAAATTTCTAAAAAAAAAAAAAAAATTTGCCGTGCAATAGAAGTGTCCTCAGTCCTGGGTTGGCTAGTGTCTTAACAGAGTTCCTTTCCCGATGATCTAATCAAGTTTGCTTGTATTCTATATTATGTACCGGAAATACATTTGTTGCAATGAATGAGGAACCTCTAAGAACCTATGGCTACCTGGGTTCCCAATATTCTGACATGCAGCCTCTACATTTTATTACTATAATCAGAGAATATTGTAATGTACATGCAAACATGTTCTGCAGTTATCTATGTATTTTTAAAGTTCACTGAAATTTAGATTCACAAGAAATTATAAAGACATTACCTTTCACCCAGTTTTCCCCAAAAGTTTTATTTTATGCAATTATGGTGTAATATCAAAACAAGTTTTGTTTATTGTTTTTTTCTGACTTACCTTGAGATTTTTCTGGTTTTTGAAATAATGGGTGACACTATTATTCAGAACATTTTATATACTATAATATGACACTCTGGACCTTATTTTAATCTTCTGCTTTACCAAGCCTCCTCTGGAACCATGCAGGTTGGGGGGAGAGGGGAAACTGCCTTGCTACCGTAGAGTGGTAGTGGAAGTCTAGGTTCCTGATCAACTTCTGCTGGTACCCTGGGATGTAGTGGAGAGGTGCTTCATTACTCCGAGATCATCACTAGGCATCCACCTTGGCTGTGAGGGTGCGAAGCAACTTGGTACTGCCTCTTACTACACAAGAGGGTCTTGTTACTGCTGGAATGTGGTGAAATTAGCATCTTCCCACTACTGCTTTTCTGACATCATCCCAACTGAGAGAGGTGGGGGTGCTCATTGCTTCAGGGTGGGGAAGGAAATCATGTGTTCTCACTAGGCCTACTCTGACACCATCTCTTTGTGGGAAGAAGGTGGTATTTTGTTACAGCAAGCTGGAAGTTCAGAGTTTCCACTTTAGCCTTTGCTAATTAAGGTAGGGAGGCAGTCACTGTATTTTTTTTTTTTTTTCATGTCTTTTGCCTACTGTAGAGCAATTCTTGTCTAAAAATCTTTAATCTTGCTTTTTACTCTTTCCCTGATATTTTGGCTACAGAGAACAGCATTTGGGGCGTTTTTTGTTGTACTAAACTTTTTCAGCACTAAGTTTGTGATATACGGAGCATAATGAAAACCCAGAGAAATAGCTAGAATTTTAAAATAAAAATCTCTAAGTTGAAAAATAGCTATTAACTTTTTAATACTCATCAGGGTTTTAAGTTGGGGGTGGGCAAAGTAGACTTAGAAATTTCAACACTTATTTTTTCTTTTTTTAAAATAAATTTTTAAGTGTATTTTATTGATTATGTTGTTACAGAGTCCCAATTTTTCCTTTTGCGCCCCTCTGCCCACTACCTCCTCTTTCCTTCAGCAATCCCGCCCCCCCCCCCCTTAGATCATGTCCATGGGTCATGCATGTAAGTTCTTTGGCTTCACCCTTTCCTATATTATTCTTAACTTCCCCCTGTCTATTTTGTACCAACCAATTATGCTTCTTAATCCCTGCACCATTTCCCCATTTCTCCCCCTCCTCTCCCAGCTGATAACCCTCTAAATAATCCCCATACCTATGATTCTGTTTCTATTCTGGCTTGCTTAGTTGGATTTTGTTTTTATTTTTCAGATTCAGTTGTTGATAGTTGTGAGTTTATTGTCATTTTAATGTTCATAATTTTGATCTTCTTTTTCTTAAGTAAGTCCCTTTGACATTTCATGTGATAATAGCTTGGTGATGATGAGCTCCTTTAGCTTTACCTTGTCTGGAAAACACTTTTTCTGCCCTTACATTCTAAATGATAGCTTTGCTGAATAGAGTAATCTTGTTTGTAAGTCCTTGCCTTTCATCACCTTGAATATTTCTTGCCAGCCCCTTCTTGCCTGCAAAGTTTCTTTAGAGAAATCAGCTGATTGTCTTATAGGCACCCCTTTGGAGGTAACTCTCTGCTTTTCTCTTGCTGCTTTTAAGATTCTCTCTTTATCTTTAACCTTTGGCATTTTAATTATGATGTGTCTTGTTGTGGTCCTCTTTTGGTCTAGCTTGTTTGGGACTCTCTGTGCTTCCTGGACTTGTATGTCTATTTCTTTTGCCAAATTTGGGAAGTTTTCCTTCATTATTTTCTCACATAAGCTTTCAATTTCTTTCTTCCTCTTCTCCTTCTGGCACCCCTATGGTTAAGATATTGGCACATTTAAAGTTGTCTCAGAGGTTCCTAAGCCTCTCCTCATTTTTTTCAATTCTTGTTTCCTTATTCTGTACTGGTTGATTGTTTTTTTTTTTTTCCTTCCTTATGTTCCAAATCATTGATTTGAACCCCAGTTTCCTTCCCTTCACCATTGGTTTTGTGTGAATTTTCCTTCGTTCCATTTAGCATACCCTTCACTTCTTCCCTTATGCATTTGCCATAGTTAAGCATGTCTGTCAAGCCTGTGAGCATATTTATCACCAGTGTTCTGAACTCTATGTCAGTTATGTTGGCTATCTCCTCATCTGTTAGATTGGCTACTTCCTCATTGCTTAGTTCTCCCACTGGAATCTGATCCATTTTCCCACTTGGGCCATACTTATCTGTCTCCTCATCTTGACAGGCTCCTCTGTTTGTTTGCCTCTGTGTCTTAGGTAGAGCTGTCATACGTGTTATACTGTAAGGGGCAAAGTCTTAGTTATTCCTCAGTAGAGGATGACCTGTTTCACCACATTGTGTCGCTGTATATAGGGGAGGGGTCTGAGAGGGAACAATGCCACTTGACCAGCACTCGCCCCTTTTCCAATCACTTCTCCCACTTCTAGCTGTTGCCCCTCTAGCTGTTGCCCTGGCTGTTGTCCCCAGAGTGAGTGTGTCTGTAGATATTCTAGGACCTTGGGGCCCTTTAAAGAAGTGGACTCTGCTGAGAGACTGACAGTTTCTTCCTCCCCACCAGCCCCCACTGATTTTCACAGTCAGAAGCAGTGAGGCTTTATTTTCCCTGGTGCTGGGACTGTGAGCTGTGCAGTCTGGTCTGGTACTGAGGTCGCTCCCAAGGTACTCCTCCTGACTTTTTTAAAAGTCATGACTGCGCTTTCTGCTGGCTTGCTGCTGCCATTGCTGCTACTGCTACCACACCATTCCTTCTGCCTCGGCTCCGCCCCTCCTACCTGTCTGGATGAGTATTTCTTCTTTGTATCTTTGTTTGTTGGACTTCCATGCAGCTAGATTTTCTGGAACTTCTGGTTGTCTCTAGTTTTGAGGTAGTTGTATTCCTTCTTAGTTGTGGAGGGAGATGCAGCATATCTGTCTAGGCCTCCATCTTGTCTGGAAGTCCCCAACACTTACTTAAGCTAGACATAAATATTCTTGCACATACATTTTTCAGATTTGATTCAAAATATAAGGAACTAGATACTATTCAATGTTATATAGAGCCACATATTTCAGTCCCAGTTAAAATGATGCAATGCCTAATGTCAAGTGATCTTCAATCTGTGTTCTTGGAGGGATTTTTTTGTCATTTGTCTTCCTAAGAATTTCTCATATTTATTAAACAAAAACATATTAATTTGACAATTGTAAGTAATTATAATTACAAATCGAATCTTTTGATTTAAATGAAAATGATTCTGTGGAATTATATGGAACTATGATTTAAGTAATGTTCAGCTTTAATCCAAACAAATGACAGATTTAAAAATTTTTTTTAATATTAAAAATACTTTTAAAAGATCCTATGTTAATTTTTGGACACAATGATAACAAATGTGGTTTTTCTAATCTTATATTTAATAAAACTTTGGCAAAAAATAAATAACTTAAATATCTTCAATCCCACAGTCATGTCAATGGCTATTTTTTGAAAATATATTTATGGTTAAAATTAATCTATATTTCATTTAGTTTAATAACCTAATGGGTAGTGTATTAAATCCTTTACATTTTAAATGATTTATCAAGTGAGTGAGAGACTTGAAGGGAAAACAGAAACAATATTTAAAACTCAATGTAAGAAAAGAAGGATCCAGAGATCCTTTACGTGTTACTTTGAGCTTCCCCAATAGTTCATAGTGTGTGTCATCTGTGATAAATCATAGCTCCCTTGCACTATATCATTATCATTGTCATCCAAATGTATTCAAAACCTACCAAAGTATAAATTACTGCTCAAGAGAAAGCCACACTGGAGCATGAATTCATATTTTTGAGCTTCTGAAGTGTCCTCTGATAAAATAATTAACCAGATAGTACCTAGTTTAAATATTTATTAGGCATCAGGGTGAGTAGGTATCAATCTTCTATTTCTTATTTCTAAAATGAAGATTAATAATTGCTTGACAAGTTCTTTATACATTTAAAGAGAAAGGAACAGTATATTTTAAAGAAATTATTGAAAACAACATTTCCCTTATCTTTGTTCTCAATATGAATTTTGTGAATGACAAGTATAAAAACAGACTTTTCAGTGATTAGAAAAAACAAACAAACAAACCTTACATAAACCTTTCATCTGCTCCCAATAGAATTAAAACTAGTGATTTATCAGGAAAATTCTACTCATTCTCCAAAATTGAGCACTTCTCTTTTCTCAGGGAACCCTTCTTGAATTTAGTGTAAAGATTATGTGTTCATAGTACTCACCATAGAGTTTTGTGATTATATGTATATTTTTTCTTAACACTTTGAAAACCCTGAAGACAGAAACAAATTATCTTTAGAGTTCCATCTTCAAAACCAATTCAGTGATTGTTTGAATTTAAGTAAATACTTGAGGAAGAAATATAAGAAAGCATTGATATACATTGTTTTCATTTTGATTCAGGCAAGGCCAATTTGTGAATAATAATATGGTATATTTTTAAAATCCTTGTTTTGAAATTATTTGAATATCTTACCTACTTTGTTAACTTAATTTTTATTTCCCAATATGACTGATTATAGTGTGGGACCTCTATTAAATCTATTTTACTACTTTAGTCTTAGTAGGTAATATCTCACAAGAAATAAATTCTACATCATTGCTTTAAAATAAAATACTGTATTTTCTTATTAGTATTCATACCATCATCCAATTTGACACATACAAATGCTCTAAATTAACATGATTAAAAGAGATAGTAATCAAGAAATAAGGACAGATAAATTGGTGAAATAGAAAAATAGTCAATAGTAGAACAAAATGTTTATTTTATAAATGTCTTAAGATAATTCAGTGGTGAAAAAGCTAGTCATTTCAACAAATGGCACTGGAAAAATTAGATGTTAACATATAAAAACAAACTTTGTATTGACTTGGGGACCTAAATGGAAGCACTATATCTACAAAACTTCTAAAGGAAAACAAATAGAAGAAAATATTTATGATCTTACATCAGGGAAAATTTCTTAGATAAGACAATAGAAAAATATAAACCATAAAAGAAAATATGTATAAACTGCCCTTTGTCAATGTTAAAATTTTTTCTTTGAAAGTTGCTATTTGGTAAAGGAAAAAGTCACAGACTGAAAAAAATATTTTCAAAACACATATCTGTTGCCAGATATGTGTCTAATATATATTTAAAAATTTAACCCAATAATAAAAACACAGAATATGATAATAAAATAGATAAAATATTTGAACAACATTTTACCAAAGAAGTTATCCAAATGGCTAGAAAGCATGTAAAAATATGCTCAACCTCTTTAGTCATCCGAAGGATGCATATAAAAACCATAAATGAGATACAACTATGTAATTACCAGCGTAGGTAAAGTTTTAAAAGATTGATAATATGTAATGATGCTCAGAATTTGGAGCAACTAGAGATCTCATACATTACTGTTGGGAATGCAAAATTAAAATAGTCACTTTGTAAAACATTTTGACATGAAGCTAAAACACTTATGACCCTTTAATTCTATGCTTAGGTATTTTACCCAGGAGAAATGAAAATGGGTTCACACAAACACCTGCATACAAATATTCCTAACAGCTTTATTCTTTACAGCAAAAAAAAAAAAAAAAAAAAAGAAAAAAGAAAAAAGATGAATACATCAACTGTTAAATGTATAAACAAATTGTGGTTTATACATTTAATATGACATTATTCAGCTATAAAAATGAATTGATTGTTAATGTATGCAATAGAATAGATGAATCTCAAAAGCACATATTTAGTAGGGGGAAGATAAAATATAAATACTACATGATTTCATTAATATGCCATCTGGAATAGAAAAACTTTAGGGATAGAATAGAGAAGAGTGGTTCGCCAAGGGCTTAAGATGAAAAAAGGGATTGACTACAAAGTGACATTAGAGACATAATGAAATTTTGGGAGGTAATAGATGTTCCATATCTTAATTAGGATGATATTTATACAACTACATATGTTAATCAAAACACATCAATTTGGATGTGAAATGTTAGTTTTATTGTATATCTATAAAAAGACATATTTACACATCTAATGAGATTTACCAAACTGCTTTAGTGAAATCTTTCTCCCATTGCTGATCTTCCATGTCAAATTCTACTCTTAATTATTTCTAGGACACTTATCGTCGTCGGCAGCCGTCCGTCTCGAGAGACGATGGTGTAGCTTCTTAAGAGTCTATCTGCACCGCCGAGAATGGCTGTGCAGTCCGACTCAGGAGTGACACGGTATCTGTCTCCTCCCGTGTTAAATCGACATCTTGCGATGACGCTGGAGTGTCCTCTCCAGTGGAGCTGAAGCTACAGAGCCTGGGCAGGGTGATATTTATTTACTTATTATATTTATGGCTTATTGCCTGTGTCTCCTGCTAGAATATAATTTCCCCTAACAGTATATAGTGTGGTGTGCTACCCAGATTTTCCCCTCAGGGTTGAGTCACTCATTACCCTTAGTTTTTACAAATATTGGAGATAATAATACCAAGATGAGTCTTTCTCTAGGAATTTCCCCAGGTCCATGAGAACCGCAAGGTCTCATTCCCTTTATGAAGAAAGTGCACACTTGTTGAGGTCAGCAAAATGGGATCTTCTGAACAAATCTGGCCTGCAGTTTGTGTTTATAGGGCACAGAAGATAAAAATGTTTTTTATATTGTTAAGGGTTGTTTTAAAGAGAACAAGAGGAAGAAAAGAAGGAGAGAAAGAGGAAGAGAAGAAAGGAAACATGTAACAGAGAATGAATGTGACCCATAAAGCCTAATGTATTCACTGCTTTGTTCTCAAAAAAAAAGTTTGCTGCCTCCTAGATTGGTGAGGTAGGGATACAAAAGCGTCTTTGTTTCTAGCAACACAACTCTGAGGGAACATCCGTAAGAGAGGCCGTGTGTGTGTGTGTGTGTGTGTGTGTGTGTGTGTGTGTGTGTGTTCCTTTCTTTAATCCTCCAGAAATGTTTATGCCAGTGATATTCCCCATAAAAAAAACTGTATACAAGCTCTGTTTCAGAATCTGTTTCCCAGGAAATGGGACCCGAGACAATTTGTACTAGGTTGATCCAAGGAGGCAGACTGTAAAACGAGAATGAATTAAGATCATTCACTGGTAAGCTAGTGAGGAACTCCTCCAGTGGTGAATGAAGTATACTAATGGCCTTGGTAGGTTATAGCAGTGCAATTTTAAAATTTTACTAATGGTCATTTAGGAAGGACTAACACTATAAACTAATTTAATGGCAAATGCAATATCTCAGGAAGTGAGCTTTGGGAGAAAGTATTAACTATAACAAAATGGAATCAGATGGGTTTTGCTGAATATCATTGCCCCATTTCAGAAATACAATAAATGAAAAGCTAAGGATAAATGATCACTAAATGAAGGTGAGAATGGGCAGAGGAGGACAAAGGGGGAAAAATTGAGATGACTGTAGTAGAGTAACAATAAAAAAATGACAAAATAAATTTTAAAAAGTCCTTAATCTCTTGCCTGCACCTAGAGACTAGGAAAAAAAAATAACAGAACCAAGTTTAGGAATTAGTAATAAAAGTAATAGAGATTTTTACAAAGAGATTTGAATCCTCAATTATTCATATTAGCTTTGCAAAGGTCAGAGCATTTCTTGAGAGGAGTTGAGACCCTGACAATACCCAGGGAACATTCAAGTCAAAGCAGGCAAATTTCGAAGAACAAAAACTTTGTTTTTGAATATTTCATATTCTCCTAAATTCTACAGCTATGGCCCAGTCCCAGTTAAAGACTAGTGCTTCTTGCTAAAAAAAAAAAAAAAATGCAACATGTATTGCCTTTAAGATTTAATCTCACCTTACCTTCCTGCTACCAGATCATAAGGAAATTCAGTAACAGCACAAGCAAGGCAGGGAAGTACCAAACCTGCTTAAGAGAGAAAGGTACCATACTCCAAAGAACTGTGGGATGTAGCCATTATGCATGGGCAAAACCAGGGAAGTATATATGTGAATTGATTTTAAGGAGGCAGAATCGATGAGGATGAACATAAGATTTGATAGGGTACATTTATCTAAGGGTATTTTCTCATAGAATATATAGTATTTAGCTCTCTGGCAATGACTGGAAGACAGGGCTTCTGAGAGGGCTTTTGGAAATTCAAAGAAATTAATGGCTCACATTAAATAAAGTAGAAATGTCAAAAATCCTATGGCAGAAAGTGTAAATAGGAATAGAAGAGCTCATAGAACTTGATATGCTAGTATAAATATATGTTGTATATTAGTCGGGGTTTTTCAGAGAAACAGAACAATAAAATATATCAATAAAATATATTTGTAATTGGCTCCCCCAATTATGGAGACTGAGATTCCTAAGATCTGAGGTTGACAGGCTGGAGACAGCCAGGAAAGCCAATGGTAGAGTCTGAGTCCAAAGGTCTGAGCATCAGGTGAGCTAATGGTATAAATTCTGTTCCCACTCTAAGTCTGAAGGCAGGAGAAGACCAATGAAACAGTCAGGCCGTGAGAACAAATAAATTATCCCTTACTCAGTCTTTTTGTTCTATTCAGGCCTTCAAAAGATTGAGTGAGGGCTACCCACATTGGGGAGAGCAATCGACTCTATTCAGTCTGCTGATTTAAATGTTAATCTCATTCAAAAACACTGACAGAAACACTCAGAGTTGTGTTTAACCAACTACCTAAGATTTCTCACAGCTCAGTCAAGTTGATACATAAAATTAACCATGACAAATAATCAGCCTTTTCCATTCAGCCCCACTAAGTTAGGTTATTTTAATAGATCAAGAAAATTGATTAAAATTCTGACATATGCTACAACCTGAATAAAAGTTGAGGACATTTATGCTATGTGAAATAAGGTACTCACAAAAAGATACTTTATGGTTCCACTTATATGAGGTTTCTAGAGTAACAAAAATCATAGAGACAGAAAGTGGAATAATGGTTGCCAGGGGCTGGAAGGAAAGAAAATAAGGTGTTATGGTTTAGAGCTGATAGTTTTAGTTTTGCAAGATGAAAAATATTCTGAAGCTGGATGGTAGGGATGGTAGCACAACAATATGAATGTACTTAGTATCACTGATGTATATTTAAAAAGAAGATGATAAATTTTATGTTGTGTGTATTTTACCTCAATAAAAAAAATTCAGCACTGAATGATTATCATGATAATATAGATAGGAAAAAAATCAAGGGATCTTAAGTGCCTGTGTTGTTAAATCTTTACGAAGAAACATCCGGATGCACAGTATCTTATAATGGCCTTGAGGGAAATTGCTTATTAGTGACCTAAAAGGAACCGTGTCATCTCTTGAATTACTAACATTATATCTTCTTGCACATGGATTTTTCTTGAAGGTCTCCCTTCCAAACATTAACCAGATTTGACCCTGCTGAGCTTGAGAGGTCTGATGAGCTCATAGCCCAAGGTAATGTAGTTTTAAAACTGCATTGCAAGAAGAGTTTATCTGTCACAGATGAAAATGCAGGAACGTATTTATGTCTTCATGTAAGCCATTCATTACTGCTTATAAACCTAAAGTTTTCCAGGGAGTAACACAAATTCACATGTTTCTGTGTTACAATTTGTATTTGATCTCTACTTTAGCTGACAGACTTTTTTATAATAACCAGAATGCTCCCTAGTGAATGCACAATGTAGATATTGAAAAATAAAAATTAGCTTAGTGATTCAAGTTAAAGTCAGCATTCAGTTATTATGAATTACATTTTATTTCATCTGCTCTGATTTTCAGTTGCATAATACAATTTTAGGTATGATTTTGTTTTAGCTGTCGCCCCAGTGTCTTAGTGGGATGTTTCTTAGTGTGTTTGCTGTTAATCTCTAAGTGGTATGTCACTTTAGGATACTTCTCACTACTTCCCACATGCATATTTAAATACTCTTGTTAATTTATTTTGGGTTTAACTGATAAACAATTAACATTTCAAAAGTGTTGTGATTCATCAGTGTCTGTCATTGCTTATATACATTAATTTCATTACAAAGACAGTAGCTTTCCTAGGGTGTAGCTGGTATGTCAAATGTGAAGGTTATAGTATATGGTCAATTGGTTTTAGGATTATGAGGTATTTTCATCAATGCACTAATTATATTTTTGATGATGTATTTTTACTGATCTTTCATAAAGTGAAGTTTAGTTGCAATGGTATATGTCAGACTATATTCATGATTACAAAATCAGAATTCTGTGGAGAATGAAAGGTAAAGCACTAAGTTAACTGGAAAAAAAAGAATAGCAGAAAATATTTTAATAATTCAGAAACTATATAATAAGCACCTACTATTTTTAGGTACTGAGGTTATAAAAATAAATAATGTACAACATATAAAAGAATAGCATATATGAATAGAATAAGTCTTGACCTTATTGTAGTACCAATAATGGACAACATAAAGCAAATGAGACAGATAAGGGTGTCTACAAATAAATAGACATGACTCTGAACTTTAATTACTTGTGGCAGATTTGAGAAAATTTTTATTTAAAAAATGTTTTTCCAGATAATAACCTAATAATCTAGTAAGTTAATATCCAGTTTAACTCCCATGAAATGTATGCATCTGGGAAAATCACTCTGACACTTGAGCTGGTCACCAACTCCATAGACAAGTAGAATCAAGAACCCACTTGCAGGTGGCAGGGCCTCAACATGGTTCCCAGGAAGAGAAATGCTCCATGTGCCATTCTTCATATAACCTAGTTTGCAGTCATGGCTCTAATACTCTTCTGCTAGTCTTGCTGCAGTGAGCCTAATCAGCAGTACTGGCCACGTTTGGACTTTGGCACCCTGGGGAGTCATCTTGCTCTTTACTGCCTTGATTAGTTGTTCCTCAAGAACTATGATACATTGTTTTGACATTGTCATTTTCTAGTATGCAGCCTTCAAAAAGGAGATGTTAGAAAAGATATTTCAGAACCCTAGGTCCCTTACTTTACCACTTAGACTTCTCCTTCCCAACACTCCACCCATAGGTTGGAGGGATTAAGAAGTGTTATGAATGACTGTGGGGAAGAGAATGTTGAGTCAGAAAAGTTTTATGCACAGCCTTATTGTGTACTCGAAACCATTACCCAGCATTTAGGCCTTTCAGGCTAGTCATGGATATTTTCTGCCATGTGCTCATTTTCCAGAAATCTAATAGGAATCAGATCTTTTCCCTGCTTGATCAGTCAGTAGTTTAGCACAATGCTTGGCTATTTATTTATTTATTTGTTTATTTGTAACTATAAATGAAGATGGCCTCCTGGTTTTTATACTATCTCTTTTTTTACTTTTTAACTCATTTCCACATTTTTATCTCTAATCAGTACTTAATTTTTGGTGTTCTCCAGAATTCCATACTTAACTTTCTTGTCTTCTCCTTTCATCACTGACTTCCTAAGTGATCTAGTTAAACTCTGTGATTTTAACCGCTACCTATAAACAATATTTATCAGGTCCTTAACTAGAGTCTGTCTTTTCTCTAAAATCCAGACCTGAATATCTACTGTCCTACTGAACTTCATAATGTATAGTTTCCACAGTCACTTAAACTCAGGATGGTGAAAGGTGTACTTGTAATATTCATTTCCATATTACTTATTCCTCCTGCATTTATTATCTAATCTAGTAAATGTCTTCCTGATCATCTAAGTCTAGAAACAAAGAGCCTAATGGTTCTGTTGGGTCTTTTATCCCCTATATTCAATCAGTCACCAAGTCCATGTAGTATAGGTTCCATTTTAATTGATTAATCAATTCATCCCACATGTGGTGAAGTCTTACTGAATGACACTATATGTATGATGCAGTGCTCTAGCATTTTGAGGCTCTGGAACAAAACCAACTAAGTTCTCAAGCACCTTATATTTTATTTGTGGAGACACACAAGAAGTAAATAAACAAGAAAAAGATTATGTTTAATTCTAGGAAGAAAAATAAAGCAAGGATAATTAGGGGAGAGTTAACACTGAAGACTTTTCTGAGAAATGAAGCTTTAAGCAAATATGCAAAAGAATAAAATTCACAGATTTGTGGAGAAAATGTTCAAAAGCAAAGAGAATTGTAAGTTACAGCAAGCTTGCCATGTTGAAGAAAGAGCAGAGCAATATAATACAGTATTCCCTCACTTATTGCAAGTATTATGTTCTAGACCCCTGCCCCCCACAATAGGTGAAAATCTGCGAAGTAGGAACCTTACATTGATTTTAGTATTTATATATATTTTAAGGCTTTATAAACCCTTCCCACACACTTATAAACCATTCCCAGCCCCTTATTAAGCTTTTCCACACTTTTATAAACACTACTTATTTCTTAAACATATTCTATGCTCTTAAGCCTATGTAACTTTAACAACATATGTATACAGTACTGCAAAATCCCGCAGTATAGAGAAAAATCTGCAATAAATAATTAAATATAATATTTTTAAAAATCCCATAATACAATGAGCCCGCGATAAGTGAACTGCGATACAGAGAGGGACTACTATATTAGAATGGGAATGATTTTAGAGAGGTCAACTAAAGCTAGATTATAGGATCTTATGATTTTTAAATTTCATTTGGATGGAAAGCTGTTAGTTTTAGAAAATGGAAATAAACTGACCCGATTCCCTAAATGTTTTTAGTCTAATGATGTGCTTCTAAATATTAAACAACTGACTCTTGAAGAGAAAGGGAGCATTTGTTACTAGCTATGGTGTAAATATGCCCAACATTGCCAAATTCATGCTACCAATGTGACATCACTAAAAGCAGAATTGGGAAAAGATAGGCATAATTGTCTCTCTTCAGCTTTAAGAATAAATGAATACTGTATCCTGTCTTTTCAATACCTCTTCTGAGGTTTTTTTTTTCAGTTATTTCTATGTCTTTAATGTACCACTTACATGCCACAGTATGATGCTGCTTGCTCTCCTTTGTCTGACTTTTATCTAGACCTGCATTCCCTAATAATGTACCATTTGAAATGTGGGTAGTGCAGTTAATGAACTAAGTATTTAATTCTGTCCAATTTTAAATAATTAAAATTATAAAAATAAAATGTGACTTTCATTGCAAAAACAATTGTGTATGTAGATGTTTTGTAACTGTAAATTTTATGAAATCTAAATGCAAAGAATTTATTTCCAGTGAAAATGTAGAGTCTGAATTAAGATGTATTGTCAGTATAAAAGACAAACTGGATATCTCACACGGAGTGCAAATGAAAGAATGCAAAATATATGATTATCAATCATTTTTTTGGAATGGTTTAATTTAATTTAATTTTTTTTCTCTTTTTAAAGTATATTTTATTAATTATGCTGTCAACCTTTACTTTTAATTGATATGTTGAACTGATAATATTTTTGATTTATTGGGTTAGTTAAAATTTATTTTTAATATTAATTTCATTTTTTTTTTACTTTTGTTCAGTGTACCTACCAAAAAATAAAATTTCATATATAGGTTGCATTATATTTCTATTAGACAGTTCTTATTTTTTAATGTTCTTTTGTTTGTTTGTTTGTTTATGTTATTATAATTTCCCAGTTAGACTGTTCTGATTTTGAGTTTTGCTAATCTGTGTGTGATCCACTGACAAGCAGCATTAGCATTACCTTGGAGCTTTTTCAAAATGTAAATTTCAGGCTCAATCCAAGATCTACTAAATACAAGCCTGAATTTTGACAAGTTCCTCGAGTGATTTGTGTGCACATTTAATGTAGAGAAGCAAGGATCGCAACAATTCTGCAAGATTAGTCTTTGCCATCTATTCTGCTTCAACCCTACCCATCTCACTACTGTTTTCTTTAAAACTATGTTCATCTTTATTTAAAAATTTTAAAGGGTACAGGTTAAAATTCACATAAAGTGCAGACTTATTTAGCCAGACACTCAGTGGTTTCTTGATTGTAACTCTTCAAGTTCCTCTTCTGTATCTAATAATTTATACGTCATTAATAAATTACTTGTTCTCCAAACACGGTCTGCTATTTTCTACTTCTTGTTTTTGCGCATGTTGTTTTCTCTACCTTGAATATCCCAGTCCACCAGGGGGCATACTTTTTGCTAAAATAAATTATTCAAAACTTTTAAATAAGGGAAAGAGAATATCAGCAGGTCCTTTTATTATCACACTGAGGAACTGTTTATTAGAGCCACACAAAGATTACTTAGTGTTTTTTTTTTTTTTTTTCCTAGAAGACTGGGCCATTTTTTGACTGTACAATTCACTAACAATGAATGGCTTAGACGTTCTTAGGTCCCTGTTAGCATGTATACTGTACCCAGTAAATAAGCAAATGAACTTTATTTCATAGAAAAGGTAACCCAATATGGTTATTGCCATGAAGAACATTAACTTTATCTTTAATGATAGTCTCTATCTAATAAGACATTTCATCATACCTTCCTTTATTTTTCTTTAAAGCATGGTTTCCTTTAGTTTCTTGAACACATTTGCAATGTGTGCTTTGAAGTTTTTGATTAAGTTTAACATTTGGACCTTCTCGTTGCCTTTTCCCCTCTGTGTATGGTCACACTTCTGTTTCTTTCTATATTTCTACTTTTTCTGTTGTTGTTAAAAATTGGACCTTAGATCATATATTGTAGCAACTCTGGTTACTTGTTCGCTCTCCTCTCCAAGACAACTTGTTTGAATCTTTATTTGTTTAGTGACTCAGCTAGACTGATTTAGTGAAGGTTATTGTTTCCACTGTGTGAAACCTTTGGGGTCGCTTTTTGGAGGGCACTCCTTGAGCACCTGCAGTCACCCCGATCTGACAGTGGTTTTAGCAGGGTATTCCTTCACTGTCTCTTGGCCTATCAATTCAGCCATTTGCCTCAGTCACACTCAGATGTAAGACTCCACTAATTGCCAGCTGATTGCTCTATTGTCTTTGGTAATATCCTGCAGCAAAATTTACTCTACAGTCTTATCCAGTTAAATGCAGGCCCTTTGTAGGGATAGTCAATTTTTGAGGTTTTTTCTGACTCCACAAGGGCTATGGTTAGATGTCTAGTTCTATAGTTCACTCTGGTAAGCTAGCTGAGCTATGATTTAGGTGACTCTCAAGGAGCTACTAGTCTCCTCTCAATTGCATCCCTCTAAAATTTGTAATTGTTTTCGAGGACCCTTAGTTGTAAACACCCCTAAACAGATGGTTCCTGAGATATTATGATATGATTTAGGATTTTTCTACTTTATCTAAGGTGTAAAAGCTATGTGCATTCAGTGGAAACTTTATTTTGAATTTTGACTTTCGATTTTCTTCTCAGCTAGGGATGTGGAGTACCAACAGTTTCTTGTGTCTCTGGGCAGCATCAACAAGCCACAGGTCCCAGTGAACCACGTGATCACAGGGTGAACAACCAGTACTCTAGAGTGTAGTGTTAAATGCATTTTTGATTTATTATATTTTCAAGTTACAATGGATTTATCAGGACATAATCTCATACTAAGTTGAGGAGCATCTGTACTCTATTCTAAATAAAGTCATTTCCTTTGGGAAGAGCTTTAGAACTCTGTTTTTATGCCTGCCTGCCTGCCTTTGCTCTTCTGTAAAGTCTCTGAGTCATTGTTCTGGAGCTGAGGAAAGGACAAAGGCTTAACTTCTTTTGGAATGACACCCCTGGTATATGAGCAGGGTGCTGGACAGGAAAAGAAGCCTCTGGTCTTCATGGTTTACCTTTTCTGGCAAGAAACTGTGCATTATGCATTTGTTGGAGTGAAGGTGACTGGGGTCCTAGTATTCTTTACCTGCTACTCCTGGCCTCAAGCACCCATCTACAAGTAGGGGCTGCACAGATGAAGGGAGACCTAATCTCTCAGCTATATTCATTTGGAATTTAGCTTTTGCAACATGACACTACACAGGGGGAGGTATAAGAAATCCGGGAAGCTTGCCTCTCCAAGGAGATGTTATAGCCACTGACTGAAAGCTGAGGGTAGAGCCCCACTGTTTTGGTTTTATCAACCAGAATGGAGTTTCCATCACACCGAGCTGTGTGTGGTGAGTTGAGGAGGGAGTGAGTTACCACCTAAGTGCCACAGATTCTCATTTGTCTTATGAGATTTAGATTTTCTTCAATAAATGGTTCTTCGTAGGGTGTGTGCCTGTATGCCCTTAGAAAAATTGCAGAGACAATTAAAGGATATTTGGGATTTTTCACAAACTGTGGTTGTTTTGCTGTGGAGCAAGTGGGTCCACAGAGCTCCTCACATGATCATTCTAGAAGCGGATCTCTAACTTTGTATCTACCCTTAGAATCTTATTCTGATATATAAAAATAAAAATAAAAATGTTATTCTGATGGTCTATATGAAAGAAACCCTACTTCTTTAAAAAAATTTATTTATCAATGTATTTATTTTCAATTACAATTTACATTCAATATTATTCTGTTTTGGTTTCAGGTGAATACCTTTGGAGATAGCTGGACCATTTCATTGTTTTTCTCATTAATTAATAACTTGAATAAAATCTTTGACTCTTGTTCATTTTATATGTATCTCCATGAGAGAATTATACTTTCATATTCTCATTACTATTCATTTCCTTGTGGAAACTTCTTGATTCCCCCATATGAAATTAAACATTTCTTAATTTCTACCACTTACCCTATAGATAATTTTTTGCATTTATCATGGCTATTATAATCATATATGTACCTGCATCTCTTCTAATACAATATGATGCTAAAGACAATGCTTTAGCCATTTTTCTTTCTTTTTCGCTCTCATTTTCTCTTTTCTTTCTTCCTCTTTCTTTCTTTCTTTCTTTCTTTCTTTCTTTCTTTCTTTCTTTCTTTCTTTCTTTCTTTCTTTCTTCTTCCTTCCTTCCTTCATTTTTTTCTTTCTTCCTTTCTTTCTTCCTTCCTTTTTTTTAACCACAGTCTCCAGTTTTCTTTATGTTGTATCTATACAGCCATGTCTGCCCTATCAGTGAACTGCCTAAATATTTTTTGAAAGAACCATAAAGAATAGTAAATTCAACTGAATTAGCACATGCTCACATTGGCTCTTAGTTTCCTCATTTATAAAATGGAAGAGGTAAGCTAGGTCAGAGATAACAGTCTACCCACCTTTTTCTTAGCATAATTTTAATAGATTGTGTAATTTGAAAAAAAGTCTCATTATAGTATCTGAACAGGGATCACTATGTTTTTAAGATCAAAGAAGAAATAAAGAAAGCACTCAGGAAGAAAACATTTCTATTTCAAATACATGTATGTAAGGAATGGGAGAGGCACAAAAAATGCATGCGTCAGAAATCCTGTGCTCCAAGTTCAAATTTTGTAATTATCTAAGCCACAGTATAGTCTCATGGACAAGTGCTAAATCAGCTCCTTGCTCTGTTAATTACCTAATCTGAGTTTGAGGTTAAGTTCTCAACCAGTTGGACTCAATTTCCTCATATGTTCAATTGGAGTGTTAACATCTGGAAGAAAGAAATTAAATAGAAACATGACATAAACAAACTCTCCACTAAATAAGCTAACTAATGCAGAGATGCTTAGGAAGCATGAGTCAGTCTGGAAATCTGTTTGGAAATCCATCTCCTGCTATAAATGTAAATGAACCTCTTTATAAATCTAAAATTTTCTATGTCTGGATAATCTGAATCCTGTTTAACAGATAATTGACCTGTGTAAAGCATATGTTAAAATTCAATATATGTGACATTATTTATTTACTCTAAAAAAATGAAACACTTTAAACATGTTTCTGTTTTTTCCCTTCAGTCAGCATGCAGTCATTTCCCCCCAAGTTATATCAAGGCTCTACTGTGCATATAGTATTCTGTGAGGCATAGCACACCTCAGCATGTTTATGATATCCACCTGCAGGGAAATTGATTTTTTACAGACTAGATCTGGTCTTTTGAAAGACAAACACTTCTCGTTCTATTTTAATACAGCTAGAGCTGGTATGACATAATAGCTGGAACTCTATTAGCCACCTCTTTGCAAAAGACTTTTTGGTAAGTTATCCACTTCAAATTTTACATGCAGGTTTAAAGTTATTTGATTTTCTTTTGAATTAATTATATTTTAGGTTTTATTAAAATTAAAATTTAAAAGTGTTGAGTTTTATGGATGCCCCTTTAAAACCACCCATAAAGTCCTGGCTGATGTGACTTGGTTGGAGTGTTGTCCTGTAAACCAAAATATCACAGGTTCGATTCCTGGTCAGGGCAGATGTCCAGGTTGTTAGTTTGGTCCCATTCGAGGTATATACAAAAGGCAACCAATTCATGTTTCTCTTTCACATCAATGCTTCTCTCCCTTTCTCTCTTCGTCCCTTCACCTATTTCTAAAATCAATAAGCATGTCCTTGGGATAGGATTAAAAAATATCCATAAAGCTAATGCATTATATACATATTGATGAGTTTTATAAATTGGTGTTACATATGGGGCTTTATGTGAATCAAATACTTTAAAGTTTATGTTATGATTAGAATAATGTATAAAATAATTTGTCAAGGCAATAATTGAATAATATATTTGAGATACCAATCTATGTCCTTCATTTCTACAGTATATCTTCTTTTGCTTGGTCCTTCAGAAAAAAACTAATTGGTCTGTGATCTATTGTTCCCAAAGAAGGTCATGACAAGATAGAAAAAAAACTTTCCAAAATTTCTTTATTCAGATTCCTCAAACATAAGACCTTCATCTTATATACAAAAGCAAGTTCATATGGAGGGCAAGGCAGGTCCTATGAAAGAGTGAAATGACCAGGTGTAAGAGAAAGAGTAGTGAAAGATCACTGATTTATGGCTTCTACAACTTCCCTAATTTTTTATCATTGGTGGAAATTGTCCTGAAATAGAAAATGTGAGGATCTTCTTAGGTGAGCAGAGCTAACTCAACATAATTTTTATGTGATGCATGAATATAGGTATCTCCTGAATTCCAATTTTAAATATTTCTAAGAGAAGCTAAAAATCAGTGTTTAGAATATTAAAAACAAACTTTTTTCCTTTTAATAAATATGTGTAAAAAATACTTCATATGTCAAACAATAAAGATATTTGGAGTTGACTTTTTCCATTGGCTGTAAATTTTGCACATTATTTTTCTTTTTGCAGAACTAGAGATTAGGGGAGAAATAACTTTGTACATTTTTATAGAAAGAAATAGTTTTCTACTTTATCAAACCCACTTGATGCAGATTTTTAAGGAGAGTCTGGGATTTGTGTGAGGAGAAACAGACAGGAGGCATTGAAAATTAAAAATTCGTGGACCTCCAAAAGAGGGCCTGCACACTGAGGAGGTAGTAACACTCCAGGGGAGTTACAGCTTCATGATTCTTAAGTGTCATAACAGACAGACTCTCACAAACTTCTGGGTCCTCTGGCACACTGTGAAATATTCACAGGACTCCATGACTCCTAGTTTGGGATAAATAGGCCAGGCAAGATATTAAAGAAGAGATGTCTTGGTGGACAACTGTGTGGAGGATCATCTGAGAAAGATGCTCTTTTGTCTCAGAAAGCCTGAACATTCCGCAGCCTTTCCTTGTTCAGCTCCTCTTTGCCCAGGATAAGTTGGAAAGCACATGCATTGAGATACAGAAAAGGCAGCAAAATACAATGATGATATAAAAAAACAATCTACAAAATGCAAATTAAAAAACAAAAACTTTGTATGGGATTTGAAATTAATGCATGGAAGACTTCTCATTGCAAACTAATGCTGTGTTATAAATATAACTTGGAATCCAGATAGAAGTAGAGATAAAAATAGAGAGATAGAAGTATTGATAGACTCAAAGACAACACAGCAGAGCATGAAACACAGAAAAAACCCTAAGCAAGACGCAAATGCAGAAGGCTGTCAACTATTGTTTTTTTGCTGACTTCTTGCAAAACTTTTGCTGGTAGTCTGAGGAATACTAGATTACTTACATTTTTTTTTATATCTTTGCTGGTAGTCTACATTTTTTATTAATTATTTTTATGGTCTGTCCAAACTCTCTTGAATCAGTTGTAAGAAACTTTTTTCTTCTGAATAGTATTTAGATGGGTTAGATAAATAGTCTCAATGCATAATAATCTGTTAGACATATATTTTATGACACTGATTTATGGTCTCAGCACTACATTATACTTGGAATTATCAATTGTAGCATGTGTTACTTGCCCAGAAGAAATGTAATTCTGGTTTCTCAGTAATATCTAATATTTATGTATTATCTACTGTGAAATAAATACTACAGTAAAATAATGTATGTTCAATTACTTATGTGAAACTTAAGAAATTTGAGTAATGGTTGGGCTAGTAAAATTTATCATGACACCTAAGAAATAAAGAAGTTATATAATTTTTCTTTTCCCTTGGTCAAATTTATCAGCATAATTTTACATTGGTTTGTGATATATTTCTTATATAATACTTTTGTATGTAGGGTCTATTTGAGGGAAATCTGTTCTTTTATTGATCATTTTTATTTGTGCAAATACCATGCTATTTAAATTATTACTGCCCTAATATTAAAAAAAAAAGCCCTGGCTGGTTTGGCTCAGTGGATTGAGCATCGGCCTGCGAGCTAAGTGTCGCTGGTTCGATCTACCAGTCAGGGCACATCAGAGAAGGAAAACTCTGACTCCAAAAAACCTCCGTTGCCTTGCGGCATACCTCTTCAGGGGAAAGGCTAAGGGAGTAAACCCCGACAGAATCCGGAGCCGGAGTCCCTAAGGCGGTTTGACATTGTAGTCAACACCGGCAACTCCTGCGGCGCACCTGAAGCCAAGCTGTATTGACTCCGTCTTTCCCTTGGACCCTTCAGCTGCGAAGAGAGGGGGGGTCTGCTGCATGGGCAACAGCAGACCCTCCATATCACCCTGCCCAGGCTCTGTATCTTCAGCTTCACTGGAGAGGACACTCCAGCGTCATCGCAAGATATCGATTCAACACGGGAGGAGACAGATACCTTGTCACTCCCGAGTCGGACTGCACAACCATTCTCGGCGGTGCAGATAGACTCTTAAGAAGCTACACCATCGTCTCTCGAGACGGACGGCTGCCGACGAATATTAAAAAAATACGAACTCTTTCATGATTTCTTTTACAATTGATTTTAGAGAGAGAGAGAGGAAGGGAGAAAAAAAAGAGAGGGAGAGAGAGAATAATTGATTTGTTGCTTCATTCATTTTTGCATTCATTCATTGGTTCTTATATGTGCCCTGACAGGAGATTCAGCCCCTCAACCTTGGTGTGTCAGGATGATGCTCTAACCAACTGAGCTACCCAGTCAGAGCTTCATAATTCTTAAATGTTAGTTTAGGTTTTATAAATGTTAATTTTAGGCATCTTTTATATATTATTCTATATTAATTAGGCCTTTCTGTATATTAATGATTTAAAACATAACTGCAATTACATTATATCAGTAGAAAGAGCAAAAACAATAAATAAAATAGATATAAAATACAAACCAAGTACCATTTAACCTGTGGTTCCAGGATGCCAAATATTAGTGAACCCACAGTTACTGATATTTTGCTTGTTACCAAGGAATTCCTTATGTGATAAAGAGGATCCAATGTCAAGCCTAGACACTTCATTGTTAAAGATGAGCTCATAGCACATCTAGCCGTAAAAGTTGCCAAGAAGTAGAGTCTGGCTTGTTTTGTATGAAACTTTTGTACCAAACATCTGGCAAATCCTGAAAAAACTTAAAGCAATGCTGAATCACATTATAGACTAGGTAACTGGATGCTTCTCTGTTAATTTAACTGATTAATAAATTCTGCCAAAATGATTGATTTAATAGACATATTTTCTATTATCTATAAGTAAACTTAATTTTAATAAAAATAATATTTAGATTAGGGCAATAAAATTCCAGGAGAAGAATTTTATTTCTTAATTTGTGCAACCACTTTTTTAAATGATTTTTTCCCTTCATAATAAAGTTTAGATACTTGTCTTTATTTTAACTATGAGTCAAGATGTTTAGCCTAGTAATATAACTGTTTAATGTAATTTTCTTCATAACATAAATATTACATTTAAATCACTTAAGCCTATAGTTTTATAAATTTGTGCTAAACATTGGGTTTAAATTAAATATAAAAATAAGTTTCTGACCTAAATCACAAAAGTGTAGAGCTTAGAAAGGACAAACATATATGAAATATATTAAATAAAAGTAGGTGTTATGCCCTGGCTGGATGGCTCATTTTGTTGGACCGTCACCCAGTCCCCAAAAGATTGCATGTTCAATCCCCAGTAGGGCACATGCCTAGGCTGCAGGTTCTATCCCAGGTCAGGTACAGGCATAGGGGAGGCAGCTGATTGTTGTTTCTCTCTCACATTATTTCACATTGATGTTTCTCTCACTCTTTCTATCTCCTTTCATCTCTCTCTAAAGTCAGTTAAAAAAACAATAGCTGTTACAACTTTGTTAGAAAATTTTCACGTAAATTTTTATTTTTGGGTGGTTTTTTGGGGGGAGGTCCTAATAAATGAATTTGGTCTTCTTATTTCCTCCTTTTTCATGATTTCAAAAGTAAAAGAAACCTTGAACATGCTGAGTTCATTTCAAACTTGCTTGTGCTTATTTCTTAGTTTTATGAGTATGCTTAGAAACTATTAACATTTAATTTAGGGTAGTCAGTAAGTATTTTATTCATATGGGATTCTCCCCTGAAACTTGACTTGTTGCTGTTTGTTGGGTAATGCCCTTGTAACTGTACAAACTGGGGCTTGGCCACTTGGTGTCTTGAATCTGTATGACTCAACCATTTGTGTTGAAGGAAACAGGTTTTTATTAACAGGGTTCCAACCTTGATGGAGGAGGGCGCTGAGAGCGCTCCTGCTCAGAGTCCTCCTTTTCCATGAGTCCCAGAACTTCCCTTGCTTCCCAAAGGGCTACAAGGTAATGATGCCCAGCAGGTCCCCATTCTTTATTTGTTCATTAGCCAGTCATGGAAACAGATCTCCATTCTCTCTGGAATGTGCACTTGTGGGTTTCAGAGTCACCATCCTCTCACAGCAGCTCTCTCCTTCAGGATCTGGGGTGCACTTCTCGGAGCCTCCCTGTAGTGGTTCAGGAAACCACGTGCCATGTTACACTGTCCCAGAGGCCGGAGCCCAGGGATGCAAGCTTCTGGGTGTGGGGCACTGTTTCCAGGAGTGAGCTCTCATCCGTGTGGGGTCTAAGAACCTGGTGGGACCCACATCTCCTGGTCCCACAAGTGCTCCTGTCCATGCAAGGAGCAGGGCCAGAGGCCCAGAATGTCTAAGTGCCAAAATCCTAGAGGGAGAAAGATTGCACCAAGCTCCAAAGTCCTGTACCAAGAGCCTCTGTACCAAGAGAGCGACTTCTCCATATGTCCTTCAGTGAAGCAGCAGTCTGCAGCTCAGCACTCCTGGTCACAGTTCAGCTTCAAGCATTTTTTATGAGTCTGGGTGGCCAGTCAGGTCCCTGCAGCTCTGTCAGCTCTGTCTCTGTCTTCTAACAAACCTCCAGGCAGACTTCCAGGCAGGCAGACTTCATGGCAGACTAGCCTTCAGACCTTCCATTCCAATTTTATTTTTAAAAAATTATTTATTTGTTTATTTATTTTTAGAGAGAGGGAAAAGGAGAAAGAGAGGGAGAGAAACATCACTATGTGGTTGCCTTTCACTCGCGCCCCCAACTGGGGACCTGACGTGCAACCTAGTCATGTGCCCTGACTGGGAATCAAACCAGCGACACTTGGCTCGCAGGCCAACACTCAATCCACTGAGCCACAGCAGCCAGGTGCATTCTAATTTTAAATACTTTTCTCAGAACTTCCTGAGTGATCTAACATCCGGCTTTTCCTATGGTGCATTAGTGTCTGCCATTTTTGTCAGCTTCCCAGTGTCTTTGACCCATTTTGGCCACCACCTTTAGTCAGGGCAAGAGTTCCCAGCAACGCTCAGGCATCTGGGGAGGGCATTCACCCTGGCTATGTCACAAATCACTGCAAGTTCTAATAGTCCTGTACACAATTTTGCTCTGTGCAGCTTCTTTCTTCTTTTCAGGGAGGCATGGCTGTTAACTTGCCTTTGTTATGCAATGTGCCTTAGAGCTGTATTCTTCACTTTGTGGACATTTTCTGCCCACTCTCCTCCTACCTCCTTGAAGAATTTTGGGGGATGTGGGGCTCCCTCACCCTCAGGGGATCCATGCTCTGCACCTTTTATAATCTAACATGACCTTTTTTTGCCCTTATGAACACTATTGTATTAATAAAAAACAACAACAATTTTTACTATTTATCAATTTTGAGAATTTATGTTTTTTTAAAATTTGTTGGTGCCTTGCCATGCATTTTCCAATTTATTCTGGTGTGCTCAAAATAATTCTAAGAATGTAGATTTAAATAATGAAAATATTATTTTTTATGCATCTTTATTTTTCTAAAGAGAAAAGGAATGCTATAAATTTAAGGAGACTGTAACATGAACAGAGGCAGTAAGAAAACAAAACTACATAGAACATATGCATTATTAAGATAATAATCATTAAGAATTTCTGTCATAATATTTAATATTTTCTACTTTAATCAAGGTGATTGAAAAGAGAAACTAATATATATTTTTATTTGTGTGAGAAAGGTAAACTCACTGAGTAGTTTATCAGGAGTGGTAGTTTTGCACAAATTTCAAGCACTTTCTTAATTCTCCGACATTTATTTTTATGTGGATTATTCCATATAAGGGATATGGTATATAGCAATGGGTTAGAAAAGAAATTGTCATTAGATTACAACCTTCCCAAATTTTTATCAGAAATATCCTCTATCTAAACTCTAACCTGAATAATTTCCACATCATGTTTTTACTGAACTGGTCTTAAAGGAATAAGTAAATAGAACTAAAAAGATATAAATGCCACATTTATGATGGATACAATTAACCTGAAAATATATTAGTGCAAAAAAAGATAATTCTATCAATAAAGCTTATGAGAAAAAAAGAAATATTGTCTTTCTTCTTTTCAGTGGCCAAAGTTCTTGCAACAATTAAATAGTGTAAATAATAATAACGATATATTTTAAAAACCAGTTACTTTGTTAAAAGTACTTGGCATGTTCAATGCATCCGAAGGAGGGACCCTCAAAAACCAGACTTATCTTCTGGAGGGCGGACCCCTTGTATAAAGGCTTCCTTCACTTCGTGTTATAGGAATCCATCTGTATCAGTGTACCAGCTGGCATTGTTGTGAGAGGCTGCATTTGGCTTCAGGAAATTTTTTTTGAAGACTCTTTCAACAGGTTTGCCCATTTTATGATGGGTGATTTACGAGTACACCTGCCCGCACTGTTCTGAGTGTTCACCAGTTTTTGATCAAAGAAGGCATGACCCCATGCCCCATTCTCCCTATTCACTTGAGCTCACCCCAAGCAACGTTTATTATTTCCCCAGATGAAAAAGGTCCTGAAAAAGAAATGTTTTTCCAGCGTGGAAGAGGTGAAACAAAAAATGGCAGAAGCACTAAAAGGCATCAAAATCGACAAGTTCAGAAACTGTTTTTGAGCAGTGGAAAAAATGTCTCGATAGGTGTATTGTATTAAATGAAGAGTACTTGGAAGGTGACTGAAGTTTAAACATGTGAGAATAAATACATATTTTTTAAATAAATAAATTCCATTTTTTGGGTCCCCCCTCATACCTAGTGTCATTATTTTGTCAGTGATGAGACTATTCTCAGAAAAGCTACATTTCTTATAAAGTCAAGAATTAGAAAGCAGTGGATCCAGAATTCAAAGCCAAGTTTAATTATGGTGATTATAAATATAAGAAAGTTAACAGTCATATGCTTTTTAATTATAGAAAGTTATACAACTATAATGATTCACAAAATAAGTAACCAGAAAAACATCTGAAAACATCAATTGAAAATTGATTTGTCCACATTCAAGTCTACTGTATAACATACTGCAGAATTAGTAGGTAGTTTTGAACAGATTATTTTGTTAAAATTACTAGTTTTCATTTGACTTTCTATACATCTTAACAGGAGATATGTTCAGCCACCCTATGTTCCCAGTCATCTCCATAAAAAAACTGAACTTAATAATTGAACAACCATATCTTATATAAGAAATATATTTTTATTATATAGACAAATATTATTGAATGTGTCATAAACTTTTCTCAAACAATTTTTTTGGAAATTTCATTTCAAATGACTGTATTCAGTTTTATCTAGCTATATTTGGGGAAATTCTAACATTGTGTTTCAGAGGCCATTGTCATTTTTTCTGCCTCCCTTAACATTATTATATTTCTAATTAGAGTTGATATTTGTACCAATGGCCTATATATTATAATTCTTTTACCAAGATCTGTCAATAGAATGATTATTTAGATTGTATACATACCTGTTTGATATTACCAGTACATGAGCTCAGAGTTTTCTCAACCATGGATATAATAAATTCAGAACATCTTCTCTTTTTTCCCCCAAATGAAAAATCTAGATATGATGACTGTCCACTTATAATTAATTCATCATGTAATGTGTATTACATCAACATTCATGACAGCCAATCATGTGCATCACTTTCCAACTTCATGTTGTGACTTCTCAATGGCAGCTTCAGTGCAATAAATCTTATAAATCAGAGCTTTACCCTCCTCATCTGAGAGTCAGTTGTTAAATATTTATAAGCACACCTCTAATTTTAAATTTGCTACTGTCTAATATTCTGTGATACAGTAAATCTGAGAACTAGAACTTGCATCCCAGTAAAAGTACCAAAGAAATACAGTAGCTACTCCTGGGAGCTGGTTATTCATCTTTTTCCTATGCAATATTCTGACCCCTTAATAAGTCCCTATTTTTAAACTGCAATAGGAATATACACACTTTAAATGATATTTTATAAAGGAATGGGGGAAAAATATATGATATTTATTATCATATGACTAAATATGGTAGTTTCACCTTTATAGACTTATGTCTGTTAGGAAGCAAACAGGATATAATACAGAGGTCTTGAGTAAAGGTGAGAGACCCTCTATGCACTAATATGATGTAAGGTGGGTGAATCACCTCTTTTTGCTTGGCTAGAGAGAACTCAATGAAATTGGGTAGGTTTCAAGTTTTTTTAAAAAGGTTATAATGACTTTAAAAATCTGGGATTGATTTCTTGAGGCTGAAAAAGTTAACTCCAAATATTTCACAAAAAAATTCTGAAAATATTTGGATTTAGAGTTTGTATTGATTCCTGCAACTTATTTCACCTGGCTTGTGAGTACATGACGTCCATTAGAGATACTTTTCATTTCTTTAGGATTAAATGTTAATGTTTGTGAACATCAATGGCACCAGGTATTCATTACCTTATAATTGACTTTTGGGAGGGGAAAAATACTTTAAATCATATGTGCCATAATTTTCCCATGGGGGGAGTGATGAGGAAGGTTCATAGAACACCAGCTGAACATGAAGGATGCTAGCACAAGACAGATACAACTAAACAAATGTTATTGTGGGAAAATGGCAATTAAGATTCTCTTAATTAGCCTGTCATTTTGTATTTATCATCATAATGTTTGCTTTACAATGCTTTATTAAATCTGGCTTTATGACAAACAGTCTGCTGGCAAAGCATCCTGCTGTGCAACATATGGTGTTATACCTAATGAATATTAATGCTATGATGTATAAAGGTCTTCAGGGACAGTGCTGATGTCTGGGAAACTCCTGCATATGACATTACTATTCAGAAAGGTTAACTTGTATGTTTTGCCTCGTTGTTTCCCTTACATGACCTATTCTTTTTTTTCTGAAACTTCAAATGTGCATCCAAAAGTTAAAAATAGTTGCCTTTTGGTATTATTATGCCTGTTTTTCTAAGTAGGCTTGCTCTTCTGTTTCTTCTCTGCAACTGACTTCTCATGAAGCTTCTCTTCATTTACATACTTTCTACCCAGATGAATCTGTTATTCCAAGTAATCCACTTGCAACTGGACCACATGTTTCACTCCTGTAATGGTATAGTGTACTAAACTTCCACGTTTCTAAATTCAGTATGAAGACCATTTTTAAAAACATTGTACTATATATACTCTACTAATCATAATCCATTTCTTGGGAGAATTCCCAATAATACCTAAATTAACTGAATTTTCCTAGTCCAAGAAATAAGAATGGAGAAAAAGAACCAAGCCCAGAAATTTTTATAAGAAGACTATTTTTCTCCACATTATTATTTCAAAGCTTGCCTTGAAATTCAATTTGTAACATTATAAACCAGTCCAACCCCAACTATAACAAAAACAGTTTAAGAAATGCTATTTTTTCCCCAACAGTATAGAAAATTTTCAATAGGAAACCGAGAAGAAGTCAACCATACCTCATTTCCTCTTTCAGGATTTTAGAGAGAATTTATTGAAGGATTAATCATGAAGTTATGTGATAATATTTAGGTGATGTTTCTACAAATATTAAAAATGTGTAGTCTGAAAATAAATGACTGCAGAAAGGACTGTGTATGTTACAGTCCAAATAACTCTCCTTGTGTAGCGTTGCACAAAAAGTGCTCTGCTGTGCATCATGTAGTTAGATGTAAACCCATAAACAAATCAGTTTAAGAACAGTGAAGGTGTCATTAGGTAACATTCAGATATTCTGGAGATTTCTGCCTTTATCCTCAAGATACTCATAGGCCTACCATCATTCTAGTTAATTTATTTCATATACATTGAAGGTGTGGGGGAGGGAAGAAGTGGATTACAAAACTTGATTTTAGTAGCAAAACTAAGAGTTATCCCTTAACCCAAAGTAATGTAGGAATAAATTTTATTTATGACAAATAATGATACTTTTATGATTTATTGGTCAGTTACTATTATGTAATGTTTTATATACTCTAATTTAACTTAAAATCATGTGAAGTAAATTTTTTAAAGTGTTTCAAAGAACTAATGCTTTTATTTCTGATGCAGCCACCAAAATATTATCGAATGTCTTGACCACTGAACTATGTATGCTTCAAGGAGCTTCCTTATGAAGGGCACACTGGCAGTATAACAACATTTCTATTCCATTTGTGGAAGAGCTTAGTTGTTTCAGATTGATTATCTGAAAGTTGCTATTTGTATCATAATGATCCTTCATACATTAATTTTTTAAATTTGTGTAGAGGACCTCATATGCAAGAGTAATATGCAAGGGACAGAGAAACTTCAGGTGGTGAGACAGTGAGAGAAGCCATTCTTGAACCGATACATAAGAAATGGATATTAGACTGAGTATATGTAATAATGTCTTCTGAACTAACAAGTTATATCCTGCAAAGAGCAGTGTGGGGCTAATTAGACGAGAGTGGCTGTCGATGGTAGATAAGTGCACAAAAACAACAGAAACAGAGTCAACAGAATTTAGAAAGAACAAGGACAAATACAAAGGCAATTCTCTTAATGAGACATGAATAATGACTTTTTCAACTAGATTCTTAGTATATAGCACTTTACAATTACATATAGACTAATATGTACTGAACAATTACACAATGATATACCCTAAGAAGCTCTTTCATAAAATATATCAGTTTGCTGTTTCATTTATTATCTACTAAATGGTCTAATGAAATTTATAGTATTATAAAATATATTTTGTTATCAACCCCAAGTTTGAATTTAGTCATTTTAAACAAACTTGCATTTTGGTTTTTCTTTTTATTTTCATAAATACGCAGTCAAGGGTCCCTCATGATGTTATCATAGAGTCATTGATAGGTTTTTGGGCTGGATAAATCATATCTGACAGTGGTTTTTTTTTGTTATTTTTTATTTTTTGGTTTTTCAATTACAGTTGTCCCATTTTCCCCCATTGCTCCCCCCAGCCCACCCCTTCTCCCGCAATCATATCCCTCCCCGTTGTCCATGTCCATGAGTCATTTATACACGTTCCTTGACTAGACCCTTCCCTTACTTATCCCCCTTCTCTCCCTCCCCCCTCCCCCCTATTGACTACTATTCTACTCTTTGTCCTATTTAGTTCGTTTGTTTGTGTTGCTCTTCAGTTTCCTGTATTAGGTGATATCATATGGTATTTTGCTTTCTTTGCCTGGTTTATTTCACTAAGCATAATTCTCTCTAATTCCATCCATGTTGTTGCAAATGACAAGAGTTCCTTCTTTCTTTCTGCTACATAGTACTCCATTGTGTAAATGTACCACCGTTTTTTGATCCACTCATCTACAGATGGGCACTTAGGCTGTTTCCAGTACTTAGCTATTGTAAACAGGGCTGCTATGAACATAGGAGTGCATGAGTTTTTTTGAATTAGGGTTTTAGGATTTTTCGGGTATAATCCTAGCAGTGGAATCGCTGGTTCAAAAGGCAGTTCCATTTTTAGTTTTTTTGAGGTAATTCCATACTGTTTTCCATAGTGGCTGCACTAGTCTGCATTCCCACCAACAGTGCAGTAGGGAGAGTTCCCGTTTCTCCACCTCCTCGCCAGCATTTGTTGTTTGTTGACTTGTTGATGATGGCCATTCTGACAGGTGTAAAGTGGTATCTCATTGTGGTTTTTATTTGCATCTCTCTGATGGCTGTGATGTTGAGCATTTTTTCATGTGTCTATGGACCTTCTGTATGTCCTCTTCGGAGAACTGTTTGTTTAGTACCATTGCCCATTTTTTAATTGGGTTGTTTTCTTGATGTTGAGTCGTATAAGCTCTTCATATATTTTGGAGATCAGTCCCCTGTCTGTGATATCATTGGCAAATATGTTTTCCCATATGGTTGGTTTCCTTTTCATCTTACTGATGTTTTCTTTTGCTGAGCAGAAACTCTTTAGTTTGATATAGTCCCATTTATTTATTTTTTTCTTTATTTCTCTTGCCTTAGGAGATGTAACCATGAAGATATTGTTACGTGGAATATCTGAAATTTTCCTGCCTATGTTTCCCTCTAAGACTTTTATGTTGTCATGACTTACATTTAAGTCTTTGATCCATCTTGAGTTTATTCTCATGTGTGGTGTAAGTTGGTGGTCTAGTTTCATTTTTTTGCACGTCCCTGTCCAGTTCTCCCAGCACCATTTGTTAAAGAGGCTCTTCTCACTCCATTTTATGTTCCTTCCTCCTTTATCAAATATTGGTTGACCATAGAGGCCTGGGTTTATTTCTGGGCTCTCTATTCTGTTCCATTGATCTATAGTCTGTTCTTATGCCAGTACCAGACTGTTTTGATCACAGTGGCTTTGTAGTATTGTTTGATGTCTGGTATCATGATTCCTCCTGCTGTGTTCTTCTCTTTCAAGATTGCTTTTGCTATTCAGGGTCTTTTTTGGTTCCATATGAATTTATGGAGTATTTGTTCTAGGTCAGTGAAATATGTCATTGGTATTTTAATAGGGATTGCACTGAATCTGTAAATTGCTTTGGGTAGTATGGCCATTTTGATGATGTTGATTCTTCCCATCCAAGAACATGGTATTTGCTTCCATTTATTTGTATCTTCCTTAATTACTTTCTTCAATGTTGCGTAATTTTCAGTGTACAGGTCTTTTATCTCCTTGGTTAAGTTTATTCCTAGGTACTTTATTTTTCTTGTTGCTATAGTAAATGGTATTTTCTTGTCTCTGTCTCTGATATTTTATTTTTGGTGTACAGAAATGCCTTAGATTTCTGTATACTTATTTTGTACCCTGCTATTTTGCCAAATTCACTTATTATATCTAGTAGTTTTTTAGTGGAGTTTATAGGGTTTTCTAGGTATACTATCATGTCATCTGCATATAATGATAGCTTTATTTTTTCTTTCCCAATTTGGATGCCTTTTATTTCTTTTTCTTGTCTGATTGCTGTGGCTAGGACTTCCAACACTATGTTGAATAGAAGCGGAGAGAGTGGACAGCCTTGTCTAGTTCCTGATTTCAGGGGGAATGCTTTTAGTTTTTGTCCATTGAGTATGATGTTGGCTTCAGGCTTCTCATATATAGCCTTAATTATGTTAAGGTATGCTCCTTCTATTCCCATTTTGCTGAGTGTTTTCAACATAAATGGGTGTTGTACTTTATCAAATGCTTTTCCTGCATCTATTGATATGATCAAGTGATTTTTGTCTTTCATTTTGTTTAGGTGATGTATTATATTTATTGACTTGTGAATATTAAACCATCCTTGCATCCCTGGGATGAATCCCACTTGATCGTGGTGTATGACCTTTTTGATGTAGTGCTGGATCCTGTTTGCCAGTATTTTATTGATGATTTTAACATCTATGTTCATCAGTGATATTGGCCTGTAGTTTTCTTTCTTTGTTGTGTCTTGACCTGGTTTGGGGATTAGGATAATACTGGCTTCATAGAAAGAGTTTGGGACTTTCCCTCTTCTTGGATTTTTTGGAATCGTTTGAGGAGGGTAGGAGTTAGTTCTTCCCTAAATGTTTTGTAAAATTCACCTGTGAAGCCATCTGGTACAGGGATTTTGTGTGCAGGGAGATTTTGTATTACTGTTTCAATTTCCTTCTCTGTTATTGGTCTGCTGAGACTTTCTGCTTCTTCTTGACTCAATTTTGGAAGGTTTTATGTTTCTAGAAATTTGTCCTTTTCTTCTAGGTTGTCAAATTTCTTGCCATACAGTTGTTTGTAGTAATTTCTTACAATCCTTTGTATTTATGTGGTATCAGTTGTGATTTCTCCTTTTTCATTTCTGATTTTGTTTATTTGGGTCTTCTCTCTTTTTTTCTTGATGAGCCTGGCTAAAGGCTTGTCGATTTTGTTTATTTTTTCAAAGAACCTGCTCCTAGTTTTGTTGATTTTTTGAGTTGTTTGCTTGGTCTCTATGTCATTTAATTTTGCTCTGATCTTGATGATTTCCTTCATTCTTCTTGCCCTAGGCTTTGTTTATTGTTGTTGTTTTAGTTCTTGTAGCTTTAGGATTAGATTTTTTATATGAGATTCTTCTCTCCTTTTCAGATATATCTGTATTGCTATGAACTTCCCTCTCAGGACTACTTTTGCTGTGTTCCATAGGTTTTGGGCTGTTGTGTGTTCATTATCATTAGTTTCCAGAAACTTATTGATTTCTTCTTTGATATCATTGTTAACCCATTCATTATTTAATAGCGTGTTATTCATTCTCCATGAGTTTGGGTGTCTTTGATATTTTTTTCTGTGAGGTTGATTTCTAGTTTCAAGGCATTGTGGTCTGAAAAGATGCTTGATATGATTTCAATTTTCTTGAATTTGTTGAGGCATGTTTTGTGTCCTATCATGTGGTCTATCTTTGTAAATGTCCCATGTGCATTTGAAAAGAATATATTTTGCTTATTTGGGGTGAAAAGTTTTATATATATATATATTAGTTAACTCTATGTAGTTTAGTGTGTTGTTCAATGCCTGTATATCCTTGGTGTTTCTTTGCTTCGAAGATCTGTCTATTGTTGGTAATAGAGTGTTAAAGTCCCCTACTATGAGTGTGTTGCTGTTAATATCCTTCTGTGGTCTTCTAGTATTTTTCTTTATGTATTTGGGTGCTCCTAAGTTGGGTGCATATATGTTTATCAGTGTTATATCTTCTTGATGGATTGTTCCTTTAAGTATTATGAAATGTCATTCTTTGTCTCTTTTCATTTCCCTTGCTTTGAAATCTGTTTTGTCTGATATGAGTACTGCTACACCAGCTTTTTTTTCCAGTCCGTTTGCTTGGAATACTTTTTTATATCCTTTTACTTTCAGTCTGTGTAAATCTTTTTCTTTGAGGTGTGTTTCTTGTAGACAGCAAATATGTGGGTCTTGTTTTCTTATCCATTCCATTATCCTATGTCTTTCAATTGAAAAATTTAATCCATTCACATTTAAGGTTATTATTCGTCGGCAGCCGTCCGTCTCGAGCGACGATGGTGTAGCTTCTTAAGAGTCTATCTGCACCGCCGAGAATGGCTGTGCAGTCCAACTCGGGAGTGACACGGTATATGTCTCCTCCCGTGTTGAATCGACATCTTGCGATGACGCTGGAGTGTCCTCTCCAGTGAAGCTGAAGCTACAGAGCCTGGGCAGGGTGATATGGAGGATCTGCTGTTGCCCATGCAGCAGACCCCCCCTCTCTTCGCAGCTGAAGGATCCAAGGGAAAGACGGAGTCAATACAGCTTGGCTTCAGGTGCGCCGCAGGAGTTGCCGGTGTTGACTACAACGTCAAACCGCCTTAGGGACTCCGGCTCCGGATTTTCTGTCGGGGTTTACTCCCTTAGCCTTTCCCCTGAAGAGGTATGCCGCAAGGCAGCGGAGGTTTTTTGAAATCAGAGTTTTCCTTCTCTGATGTGCCCTGACTGGAAGATCGAACCAGCGACACTTAGCTCGCAGGCCGACGCTCAATCCACTGAGCCAAACCAGCCAGGGTTAAGGTTATTATTGACATGTATTTATTCATTTCCCTTTGTACCTGTGTTCCTCTCCTTCTCTTTTTCTTCTTCTTTTTCTTAAAGCATTCCCTTTAGCATCTCTTGCAATGCTGGTTTGCTGGAGATGTATTCTTTTAGTCTTCCTTTGTCTGAGAAACTCCTTATTTCATCATCTATTTTGAATGAGAGCCTTGCTGGGTAGAGTATTCTTGGTTGTAGGCCTTTGTATTTCATTGCTTGAAATATTTTTGACCATTCCCTTCTGGTTTGTAGTGTTTCTGTTGAGAAACCAGTCGATAGCCTTATCAGAACTCCCTAGTATGTTATTTGCTGTTTTTCTCTTTCTGCATTTAGAATTCTCTCTTCATCTTTGAATGTGGCCATTTTAATTATGATGTGCCTTGGAGTAGGCCTTTTGGGTTCCTCTTCATTGGAACTCTCTGTGCTTCTTGGACTTGCATGACTTTTTGTCTCATCAGGTTAGGAATATTTTCTGTCATTACTTCTCTATCCCTTGTTTTTCTTCTTCTCCTCCCTCTTTTATTCCAATGAACTGGATATTATTTTGTCTCATGTTATCTTGTAATTCCCTTAGGCCTTCTTCATACTTTTTCAATCTTTTTTCATTTTATTGTATTGTCTGAGCATTTTTTCTGCATTGTCCTATAACTCACTTATCTGATCCTCTGCTTCATTTAGCGAGCTTTTGATTGATTCTACTCTGTTTTTCAGTTCAAAGATTGTATTCTTCATTTCTTCCTGGTTCTTATTAATAGTTTCTATGTCCTTTTTTATGCTGGTGTAGTTCTCCATAAGTTCCCTCTAATTTTCTTGGAGCTGTTGGTAACTTTCTTGAAGATTGTCGTAGTTGTTTTTGAGGCACTTCTGTGCCTGTGCTCCTCAAGAATCTCCTATCACCTTTAACCTCTCCTCCCATCTCTGCAGCATACAAGAGAAAAATATAAAGGAAAAACACATTCTTACATACACAGCAGTACGCTGTTTCTTGTCTCTCAGCGCCAGATGCCACCTGGCCCACTCCTGGCTCTGCCAGCGGGCAGAGACCCACTCTCTTCCTGATTCCTATCTGGGGAAGCCTGTGGTCACTAAAAAGTCTTTGTGTACTTTCAACTGCAGCTTGGGAAGCCAACCCAGTCAGAAATCCTGTCTCCTCCCTTTTTCCTCCGCTATCCTCACCAAACAGGTCATTCCCAGATGGTCTTCTCTGATGCAGCAGTGCCAAGGCTCAACTCCTGCCAGTATCCAGATGCTCACTGAGATGTTCTGTCTGCCTATAATCAGGACATTTTCCTGAATGACCTTTATCATTTATCATCATTAAAGAATCCTCTTGGCTATTGCCCCCTCCTTGGTCACTGGTTGCACAGGTTAGGATCTTTTTTTTTTTCTTCACGTTGTACTGATTACATGTTTTTTTCTTCTTTGTGTTCCAAATCATTGATTTGATTCTTGGCTTCATATATTCTGTTGTTGACTCTCTATAGATTGGTCTTTATTTCAATTAATGTCTTCATTTCTGACTGGATTGTTTTTATGCTGTTGAAGTACCTACTGAGTTCCTTAAGCATCCTTATAGCCAGTGTTTTGAACTCTGCATCTGATAGATTATACTGTCGCTAAATGAAATAAAAGAAAAAGATTCTATCATTCAACATTTAAACAATGTTACCATTACTTGCTAGCTAATCTGTTACTAAAGAGAATAGTGGTTTGTAAATGAAGCATCAAAATTTGTTTATTTTGTTATTGAGTCAAAATGTGGCAATAGCAAATTTACTCTGAAATGATGCTGTTGCCATTCTTTATTTTGGGCTATGTAGAAAATAGAAAAAAATGTAACCTCCATTTTGTTTAGTTTCTTTTCCAGAATTTTGATCTGTTCTTTCATTTGGGCCATATTTCTTTGTATCCTTATTTTGACATCCTCCCCGTGTTTGTTTCTATGTATTAGGTAGAGCTGTTTTCACTTCATGTCTTGGTAGTGTGGCCTAATGTATAAGGTGTCCTGTAGGGTCCAGTGACACAGTCTCCCCTGTCTCCCAAGCTGGGCACTCATGGTGTACCCTCTGTGTGGGCTGAGTACTCCCTCCTCTTGTAGATGAAACTTGATTGCTGTCAACAGGTTAATGGGAGAGATTTATCAACTCCAGACAGCTGGCAGGACTGGTTGTGACCACTGGCCAGCAATCGCCTCCCTCTGTGGCTTTTGTGGATATCGAGTGGTGCGCTGACATGGTCTATAACTGTCATCTTGGTGTGCAGTTCCGAGGTTTCCCATGTGGTGCAGGCCAAGGTCAGCTTCCACCTATGTTCTTTCTGTGACCTCTTGGCATAAGTTATAAAGTGATCTGTAGATAGCTGTTGCCAGTGCCATGCAAGGGCCATTCAGCGAGGAGTATGGGGGCTATGTTCAGCTGTTGTTTGTTTGAGCAGATTTAGGAAGGTCTGAAGCCTGCCTGTCCCTGCTCTTCATATGGAAAGGTCACTGTTACCAGATTGGGTGAGTCTATAATTTGGATGGGGTAGACCCTTGGGTAATCACCAGGGCAGGGCTTCCTGTGTGAACCAGGCTGATGGAAATTCAGATATGGTGTCACTGCACTGTGGCTCTATGTTGTGGAGGGCTCAGAAAAGGTACAATGACCACTGTCTACAGTTCCGTCTGGGAGAGACCTGTCCCACAGCTTTTTCTCCAATGCCAGACACTTCAATTCCTCCCCTTATGACACTGGTGCCCTTCAATGTGTTGTGTTGGTACTGGAGCACAGAGGAAGTGTGTATGAATAAGTCTTTGCATGATGTGAGGCTCTTTAAGAGGAGAAGACTGAGGATCCCACAGTTTCTTCTGCCAACCCAAAACGTTCTGAGTTTTACAGCCAAAAGTTATGGGAACTTATCTTCCTGGCACTGTAACCCTGAGCTCTGTGGTCTGGTATGGGGCTGGGAACCCTAGCTCCCTGGATATCCCTGTTTTATATCCAGCACACATGGGTTTGGGAGCAGTATATTCCATGTCTCTTCACCTCCATCCTTCTTACATGTCTGGATGAATGTAATTTCTTTAATTACTTACTTGTCAGATGTCCAAACAGTCCAATTTTCTGACAGTTCTGAGTGATATTTGTTCTATAGTTTAGCTGTAATTTTGCTGTGGTTATACAAGGAAGCAAGCTGCATTTACCTATGCAGTTATCTTAACCAGAGGCCCAAATAATTTCTGAATAACAACACTTTGTTGGGAAATTATATTTTGAAAATATCTACACATGATTATATATAACTACAAGAATATTTAACTGGTAGAAATGGAAGGATATAGAAAAATTTATGACATTTAGTCACCTGACAGTTGTTAAAACCAAGAATCCTATTATAGTGTGGTCTTCTTACATTTCTTAGCAAATTGGATAGCCAGTAGGTTGAACCTAAGTATAACGCAAACACCAATAAGAGTTGCATTCTCAATATAAAACAATAAATCTCTTGTTTGTGCAGCTGCTTGAAAAGAGAACTTTGGAGCTAAAGGATGAATTCCAGTCAAACCAAAAATGTTCTGTACTCTTAGAGGAAAATTGTCACGGATATTTTCTCCTAAAAGTTGAAATTAACAATATAAGAAATATAAATATCTCTGAAGATCAATATCTTTCTCTCTAAAAATATTCACTATTTCCCAAAGTTTGACTTTTGACCCTCAAGTTCTCAAATATAAATATAATATGAATACAGTTTTGTTTTATGTTTTGCTTGCTCTTCAAATGAGTTAATTATACACAGTAATGTTTTATAATAAACATTTCTTAATAAATTTGTGTTTTAAATGAAAGAAACCCAGCTTGAACAAACTAAGTCCAAAAGGGAAGTATATTTATTCATAGATACAAGGTACCAAAAGTGACACAAGGCAGCTGGTCTTAGGGAAAAGTGTAAACAAGAAAGAACTATGTCCAGGCTTCTTATCCCACATTTTCAAGCTTAGTCCCTCTGTGCAGATTAACATTATCCACAATGCGGATGTCATGTCTACTAGTTGCTTTCACAGTCATAGTTCTTCCCTTACCAATAAAAGAGACCAGCTCTCTTTCTTAATTTCCACTTCAAAATTCCTGGAGAAGGCATCAGAATGGTACATCTTTGGGTACATACAATTCCTTTTTAAATAAATGATGGCTAGAGTGGGACATGAAAGATGACAGCTCTTATTCAAACTATAAGATTGCAACAGTAGGGATGGTGGGCAAGAGAGGAACAACTGCTCTAAATAAAATGGGTCAAAATAATAGATTTTTCCAACAAATGTAACTTTGAGTCTATTATAAAACTTTTCTCACTTTATGCATTTACTTTTGTTGATAATTCTCATGATGTAAAAGAGATGTTATTTTTCTGTGTAATAATTTTTTTACAATCATGGAAGAAAAATACTAACATGGTATATGAGGTGGAAAATCTATATCACAGACACAGGTTTCAAAATCAGGATTGGGCATATTTGTTAAGTGGGAAAAATAATGTATTTCTACCTGTGAATAGTTTGCTTTTCAAATAAATAAAAGCATCAATATATTGAGCATTTATATATGGTGCTAGGCAGTGTTCTAGTATCTTTAGAACTTATTTTTAAACAATACAAAATAACAATGGCATTCCGTTAGTACATAATAGAGTCAGAATTTTAAACACAATTTCTCTAAATCCCTCTTGAACACTCATATATTGTAAGATATACATTAATGAAATTACAAAATATTTCATGAGGAATTATAAAATGTGAACAATGATTATTACATCAATTGTGACAGACAAGAAAACAGTTGCTAATAAGTATATTTTATTTGACATATTGTATTCTAGATTCATTATTTCACTACTATCTATTTTATTTAAAAAAGTCCAGAGTTTTAAGAAAACTGGATAAGTAGGTCACAAACCAATTTTTTACTTTATCTTAATCAAGTCTCAGCAGTTAATTAAAGAAGAAATTTATAATCTGATAAATTAGATTTTGTAAGCTAAAGCCATGTCTATTCATATAGAAACTGTAAAATTAATTATACTTTATTTTTCTTCCAATATGACATAACACACTTTTCTGACTTTCATACTTTCTTTCTAATGTCACCATTTTGTTTTGCTATGTTGGTTTCTCTTCTTTGTTTAGAACTTTATTCTCTCCTGTTTCTATTTTAAAGGTTATTGAGTTGTAAGTCTCAAATTTGTATCTCCTAACTTGCTCTTCATTATAAATAAAACCAACTACTAACTGATCTTTTTCTTCCTTTAAAATGAATGCTCCTCTTTAAAAATTTCTAACTCTTGTGTGTATACTGACATGAGTTTTAGGGGAGAAGATGACTTTATTGAAATTTTTTTAGCTACGTCTTGAAGGATAAACTTTTGGTTGTTTTTGCTTCAGTAAAAACACATCCCACAGTGACTCACCATGTGACTAACTGAGCAGGCATGTAAGATATTCAGAAAGTCATTGGACTAATATTTATCAAAGGCCTACTATGTGCCATACACAATTCAAAATGCTGTTAAAAGACAGTAAACATGAAAGACAAGGAACTTACATTTTAGAGGAGGTATATATATATATATGTACACACATATATATATATTAAACAATAAATAAATATAATTATAAATGAATTAATAATAAACAACTGAAATATTGAAATAAGAGCTATTTAGTTTAGATCCTCACAGAAAGACTTAAGGATATACATAATCATTAGGTTAAGTTCTAAATGATAAGAAGAAACCAAACACAGGAGAATCAGAAGGGAATATGCCAACAAAACAAAAAATAAAACAAATGAACAAACAAACAAAAAACCCCACAACATTAAAACAAAGTTTTATATTGTAATATAACAGAAAGATATATATATATGGATCTGTGCCCCTGGCTTCTGATGCAGAGCTTCTGAAATACTTATAATTCTTGGGTAATATGAGTGTCTTTTGTTCTAATGAGGCAGCTCTGGGTGGGCTCCTGGATGGCTCTTGGATGAGGGGCTGGTCACCACAAAGAATAAGCTATGATTAGAAGCTTGGAATTTTCAATCCCACCCCTCATTCTCTTGAGAAGGTAGAAGAGCTAAAAATACAGTTAATGATCTGTCATGCCTACATGATGAGGCCTCTATAAAAATCCCAATAGTGTGGGATGCAGAGAGAGAGAGAGCTTCCAGGTTGTCGAAAACAAACACACCTACACTGCATGAGTGATGCACCCTAACTTCACAGAGATAGAAGTTCCTGCTCTTGGGAGCCTCCCACACCTCACCCTATGTATCTCTTCATTTAGCTGTTTATTTGTATCCATTTTCATATTCTTTAATAAATAGGCAAACATCAGTATTTTCCTGAGTTCTATAAACTATTCTAGCAAATTATCAAACCTGAGGAGGGCTTATGGGAACCTCTGATTTGTAGTTGTAGGTAACCTGGGAACCTAAGACTTGTGATTGGCATCAAAGCAGAGTGATATCAGTCTTGTGGGACTAAGCCCTTAACTTGTTATTTGACGCTATCTCCAGGTAGATAATACCACAATTGAGTTAAGTTGTAGGATACCCAGCTGGTGTTGAAGAGAGTTTGTCATGTGGAAAAATTTCCAGAAATTTGGTGATCAGAAGTATCAGAAATGCAGTGTTCTGTGTGACTAATAAGAAGACACACAGGAAGAAAGACACAGGTAGAAAAATGAGGGTTTTTAAAAAATACACTTATGTAGAATGATGCACCAAGTGATGCCAGATGAGCTTGGATAATTAAACAGAGCAGAGAGTATAGGACTTTGTAAATCAGACAAGAATTTTAAGCCAGCAAGAACCTGTTATTATTTATAATTTTATTTTGGCTACTAATTATTATAATGTCACATAGGGAAATTGTATTAAGGAAAAATTAGCAGATTGTTACATTTATCTGGGGAAGAGATGACGGTGGCTATTACTAGAGTAATATTAGCAGTTATTCTGTCCCCTGTGTGCACTTTGAAAATGGTGATCCTTTCAGTGCAATATTTGCCAAGTAAAAAAATGTTTGTTGTACCAATTTAAAAAATGCATATTGGCTGCAAAAAAGGCTCAAGCCAACACCAATATATAAAAGAGAACATGTGCTGAATTTTAACACAGATCTACCCCTGTGCTAGATGCTCTTGTCCATTGCACAATCCACACATTGTAGACATGGTGCAAGTAGTTTAAGTACTGAATGGGTTCAGAATATATTTTGAAAGTATAATTAAAAAATTCTTCTTTGGTTGTGAGGTTGAGGGAAGGATATGCATCAAAGATAATATCTAGGCTTCTGACTTAAGGACTTGATATTTTACTAAAACTAAAAACAAAGCCAACAAGAGCATGTTTGTGGATAAAAAACAGTTGTTTTGGCAAGCTTTATAAGATGTCTATTAAAAATCTCAGTGTAAATATCACATAGTCATGTGGAAAAAATAGGGGAGTGATGTTGGTAGAAAGTGTTTTGGGGAGATGGCTCACCTTGTGATACCATTTGAACGGATAGGATTAGATAAGATCACATAAGGATAGTGACTGAAGTTTAGCTGTACAAAGCAGAGGATTCAGGGCCATGCCCTGGAATAGGTCAACAATGAGATTGAACGTAGGAGGGGGCAGCTACCAAAGAAGACAGAGGTGAGATAATAGGAAAACCAGGGACTCGAAGAAAGAAAGTGTTTCAAGGAGATAATTAGGAGTTTTGACAACATGTAGGTCATTGAAAACCTTGCAAAAATAGACTCAGTAGAGTGGTACGCCTGGGAGCTCTATCTGGGTGCCGTGAAGAATGAATGTAGGTAAGAATGTGGTTATACTGTCTAGAAAATACTTTTTCAGTAAGTTTTGCTTTGGGTGGGACCAGAAAGATGGGATTATCACTAGGGTGGGGTGGGTGTGATGTGGAGGTCAAACTTTAATTTTGTTTTTAGAAAGGCAAAGGGGAATGATTTGACATAATTGAGAAAGTATGTATAGGGAAGGAGGAAACATTATTAGTAGTGAAGTCCTTGAGAGGCCAAAAATATTCTTAAAAGAACTGTAAGAAAGTGATGTTCTTAATAGAATAGCCAGGTTTCAGTAATAGGAAGAGAATGAAGAAAATATTTAGAGCAGAGTTAAAGCACATCAATAATTTGCTGTTGACAGAGGGTGTTTTGCAAAGGGCATACTTGAAGGGTTTTCGGGTTAAAAGATTAGAGGAGATTAATGAACATACAACATAGCATGGGAATGCTAGTCCACTGCATGAGTGATGGCAGAGATGTCTCTAAATGACTAAGGAGATCAGAAAGTGAGGAATGACAGGATTAACCCTGATAGTTTCTTGAGAGAAAGTGGGTAAACAGTTCAAGCTATAAAGACAGAGTTGCCACATACTCTCATTTCTTGCAGCTAATATTTTGGGACAGCCAAAGGGTGATTGAAATGTTCTCAGAGACCTTCTAACTTAGGTGGCCTGGAGGCTGAGTCTAAGTTAATGTCTCTTTTCTTCTGGGAGAGTAACAGACTTGTGGGTCAAGGTGTGAAGGGGAGAGACTAAAGATTGTGTGTTCTCTGTAGCAGCATGGAGTTGTGGTTGCTGGGAAACAAAGGAAAGACTCTGGAAACAGGCTTTGTCAACTGATTGACTTAATGAAGGAGTAGTGACTGAATGAAATAAATTATTAATTAATAATCAATTAATATCCTTGTAAACAAAAAAGTTTTCTCTGAGCTGGACGACAAAAGGAGTTTCTTATTTTTCAAGTTTCAGTGATACTCTACTTTTTATAGTGTTAGTGTAGAAATCTACAGAATTACTAATTTTAAAAATTCTCTGATTGCTTACTTGTAAAAAAACAGACTATGAAATATGTCCTTCTTCCAAAAATAAATATATATCTCTCTTTTATCTAGTCCATCTAATTACATCATAATTTCCAATATTTATCTCCATTTCCTACTTTAGTAGCATTATGTAAATTACAATTTTTCACTAAAAATATTGAAACATAAATTAGCTTTCTCTTTGCTTCAGGTAATTTATTTCTATACTGATAATAATTACACTTAAATTTCACATTGTTGAAAGCAGTATGGAATACAATTAGTTGTCTCTTTAATATTCATCTATCAGAAACTAATTTCTGTATTAAGAATGTTTACTTCAAGAAACACAAGAACTGAAATTTCAGTAGTTTAAAACAATAAAGTTTTACTTTTTCACATAAAAATAATTTCTTTTTAATTGTGTTCTTGAATTTATAGACTTCATATATCAACTTTGTCAGCATTTTCCAAACAAGATTTTTATTATAAATTTAATTTATTCTTAATTTTATTAGTTATTTTCTATTGTCCCTTTTCACATACATACATGAGATAAAATATTTATACTTGAAGTAGTTCATTAAGTAAAGAGATTATTTCTTGTTTACCATTTATAATTCTTATAAAAAATCTTGCAGGTGTTTTACAATATGAGATAACAACTATCTATATCTTAGAAGTTTAATTGTATTAATATTCTATTTTGATGACAATTTGGAAATGTAGTTCCATTGTTAGATATAATAAAAGCATTCAAAAAGTCAATATTTTTAAACACTATACAAATAGACATAAAACTATACTTTGACCAATAATATTTACTTCTAATAATCTACTGGCAGAATAATCTGAAATAGATACTATTTATCTACAAAAATATTGATGATGATATTATATAGTCAAAAAGAATCATTACAAAATTTAAAGTACAAATCTGGAGAAAAATTAAATCAAGACATATCTAAAGAAAGTTTCACTTACATTGTGTGCATTAAAACAATTAAAAATAATCCTTTAAATAACTAAGTGAAAGCCTTGCACTTCTGGTCAAGATGGGGTAACAAAAACTGGATTTGTTTTCCTGTAGCAAACAAATTAAAACCCGACATCATATATGAAAAGAAACAAAAACAAAACAGTTGTTAGGTAATGCATGTTAGGCAAGAAGAGTAATTCCTGAAAAAGGGAAAACAAAAAGATGAACCTTTTAATTATCTCAGCTTATTGCCTGGAAAGAATTCCAGACCACTAAGCAACAAAGAAAAGTCCTGGGAAAGCCTGGCAATCTTCCTAAGATGAAAAGACAGAGTTGAGAGTCCAAGGATTTGAAGCTGGCATTAGTTCCTTAGGCAGCAGGTATAAGAGGAAGAGATAGAACCCAGATGTCTTCAGAGACTCCAGATGAATACTGATGAGCACAAATGTGTGAGGAAATACTGAGTCTAAGGAAAGAATCATGTGGAAGGACCGGAGTTACCCTTGAAACTCACACAAGAATGAGAACTTTTGGTGTTCCTATTAGAGTAGAAAAAAACATAATTCACAAGACACCAGATAGAGTACCTATAAAGATACCACCTTAGTTGTAGGACAAAATTAACACTGGGCTAATGGCTTCTTTGATCATATCCCAAAAAATCAAAAGGCATTGAAAGGATCAAATTATTTCCAAGTAACTTAAATTCATCTCAGAACAAACTAAAGGACATTGATAGGACATACATGTATATGAGTATATACATTTGAGTAGGTAAAATTCACAATCAAAATTAATAAGCATGCAAACAAGTAGAAAAATACAACTCATAATGATAAAAACTAATCCTATAATGAAACAAATGATAGCATTAATTGGCATGCACATTAAAATAACTAATATAATTATATTCAATGTGTTAAAGAAAGTAAATGTAACATTAAAGATGGTAAGCAGCAAAACAAAAGATATAAAACAGACCTAAATCAAAACTCTAGATAAGAAAACTATAATGTCTCAAATAAAAATGCAGTGACTATAATTAATGGTGTAGTAAATGATTTGGTAGGAGTGACTATATTAATGTCACACAAATTAAACTTCTGATCAAAGAATATTACTGGGATGAAGAACATTTATCTAACAACTCAAAATAAGTAAATAAAAAGGAATCTTCAAAATAACTGAAGCAGAAACTGATAGAACTATAAATGGATAAATTCACAATTTTAGTCCTAGATTTCAGCACCTTTTCATAACACAAAAATAACTTTCAACACTTCTTTCACAATAATTGGTAGAATAAGTATACAAAACCAGTAAAGACTGATGACTAGAAAAACATCAACCAACAATAAAACATGTCAGCATTCTAAAATTTATTTAAATTATGCAAAGTATGTTCTCAGATAAAAATGAAACAAATAAAATTCAATAACAAAATATATCTGGAAATTCCCTGAATATCTGAAAATTAAGCACCACACTTTTATATAATCTATGGGTCATAAAAGAAATCAAAGGGCAATTTAGTATTTTAAATTGAATTAAAACAAAAAAGAGCATATCAAAATTTGACAAATGCCATGTAAATAGTGCTTAGAGGGAGATTTATAGCAATAAATATAGGTATGTTAGAATAGAAAATTATCAGATCAATGGTTTCAGCATCCACTTTAAAGAACCAGAAAAAGAGTACTTATATATAATGAAAGCAAGAAAAAGGAAATGATTAAGATAAAACCAAAAATCATTGTAATAGGATATAGAAAATACAATATTGAAATCATTGCAATTCTAACTCATTTATTTTAAAAGGTCATTACAATTGAAAGAATTTTAGCCAAATGTATGAATAAAAAATAAGGAAGCACAAATTACCAGTATCTGGAATGGGAGAAGTGTAATAACAAAATATTCAATATTAATAATATGGGAACATTATGAATGAATTAGTGCCAGTGTTTGACAACTCTGAGGAAGAAGAAATCTTCCCTGAAATACACTACTATTAAAGATGACTCAAGAAGAAATACATAACAGAAAAATCATTATACCTATTTAAAATTAATTTATAACTAAAAATCTTACTGTTAGAAAATTCCAGGCTTGAAGAGTTTCATTGATAGAGTTTATAAATCACTGAATGAATCTTTTGTACACAAAGTCTTGTATAGAATATTAAAGAAGGAAAATTTTCTCAATTCAAATTATGAGACTAGCATCTTCTGTTACCAAAACCAACCAAGACATTACAAGAAAAGGTAACTACAAAAAATATTCTTCAGAAACATAGATGTAAATATTCTTTTAAAAATTACCAAATCAAATTGAACACATAGTGATTATGATTCATTACCATTTAGAGTTCTCTCAAGAAAGCTGATTTAACATTTGAAAATCAATGTAGTTCATCATATTAAGAAATGACTTAATAAAAATCATATAATTTCCACAGTTACAGAAAAAAGCATTAGAAAAATTTAAAATCTGTACTTGATAAAAATTCTTAGCAAACAAGAAACAGGGAATTTCTTCAATTTGATAAAGGAAATCAGTGGAAAACCTGCAGTTAACCTTATACTAAATAGCTAAAGGCAGAAGACTTTCCCTAAGACAATAGACAACATCAGAGCAAAGATGTCTATTTTTATTATGTTTATTCAAAAATTTTCTGCAAGTTCCAGCCAGTTAAGTGAGAAAAGACAAAAAAATAAAATACATCTATATAGGAAAGGAATAAATAAAACTGTATTTGTGATTATGTGAAAAATCTTACAGTGTATTTGAAAAAGCTATTAGAACTAATAGGTAAGTTTAGCAAAGTTTGTGAAATGTGTCAATATAAAAAGATCACTTTCAATCTGTATAGTAGCAACAAACAATTAGAAATTGCTATTATACATTACTATTTGCACTAATAAGAAAATTAAATACTTAGAGATAAATTTGGCAAAAATATCTAAGGCCTGTACTTTAAAAGTGCTAAAACATTGCTGAGATAAAAAAAAATGAGTGGAAATATATACAATGTTTATGTATCATATAACTATTGGTAGGTGTCGATTTTCCCCATATGTATATATAAATTCAATGCAAACCCAATGAAAATCCTAACAGACTTTTTTTTTGAGGTTGATAAACTAATCCCAGAATTTATAAGGAAAGTCGACAGAACTAGAATAGCCAAATAATATTGAATAAAAAAAACAAATTTAGAATATTTATGCAACCTGATTTCTGAACTTCACACAAAGCTACCATAATCAACACATTGTAGTGTTGGTTGTCAGATAGATTTATAGGTCCATGTAAAAGAATGAGGAGTTCAGAAACAGACTCACACAAATACAGTCAGTTGATTTCAACAAAAGTACAAATGCAATTTATTAGATAAAGGATAGTCTTATTAAACAAGTGGTGCTGAAATAATTGAATACTTATATGCAAAAATCAATAAATTTCAATCTGTATCTCACAGCATATAAACAAATTAACTCAAAATCAACCACAGACATTAGTGTAATACCTAAAACTCATACATTTTTTAACAAAAAACAAAGGAGAAAATCTTTGTGACTTTGGGTTAGACAAAGATTTTTTTAGATAGAACACTGACAACACAATGCTAAAAAAAAGTTAATAAAGCAGACATCAAAATTAAGAATTCCTGTTCTTAAAAAACATGGTTAAGGGAATCAAAAGAAGATATAACATAGCAGATGATATTTTCAAATTCTATTATCTGATAATAATTTTACATTCAGAATATATAAGCTTTTCAGATTCAATTAAAAAAGAACCCAGACAATCCAAAAATAAAAATGCGCAGAGTATTTGAGTAAACACTTCCAGAGGAGCAAAATGGATGGCAAATGAACATATGAAAAGATGTTTGACCTCATTAGTTGTTATGGGAAGAAAAGTTATTAAATACCACTACACATACATTAAAATGCAAAAATTCTAAACCCACCCAATAAAGGGTTTATATTGTATGACTCCATTTATATAAAACATTTTTAAGACCTATATAATTTTGTTAACCAATGTTACCCCAACAAATTTTTAAAAATTAAAGAAAGGTAAATTAATTTATACTCAGAGAAAACACATCAGTGGTAATTTGAGGATGAATGTGGGGCAACATATGTGCAAGGGGATTCAAGGAAGGTTTACAAAGGAGCAAGAGAAAAATTTTGGTAATGATCGGTATATAAAGTCTTCACTCTTTATGGTTATGCAGTTGTATTATGTACAAAAACTCAGTAAAGTACAGTAAACACCTTAAATAATAATAATAATATAATATAATATTATTATATGTTCATTATGCTTCCTTAAGCTAAAATGGAAAAAAACAATGTTTTGTGTAAATGTATAGTGACAATAATATGGTAAACTTAGTTATGCATACTGGAAACAAATATTCCAAAACATAAACCCAGCCAGTACTGAAATAATGTTTTATACAAAGGTTTTTTTTTTCTGTCTGTGAAAGCATTATGTAAATGTTATCAAATGAAACTCTATTACATTTAGGATCAGGGCCAAGTCTATGAAAAAGGGATTCTATTTCTCATCAATACCTGTACTAAATAATTTTTCTCTATTTTTAAATCATGCTCTTTCTCCTTCACTTATTTGTTGTTTTTAAAAATCACAATCACAATTAACCCAAAATACAACTGATGGTCTAGTTTTTTATCTCTTCAAAGAATGGAAGCTGAAAAATCTGTTAATGGCCCACATAGTCACTCAAGTGATAACTGACATGACACAGCATGACTATGAAAAATTATAATAAAGGTTATTAAACAGTACTATAAAGAGTGATCATAACAGTGGGCCTGAATTAACAATAAAATATTTAAAAGTCTATTAATCTTTATTTGTCAATAATGATTACAAACAGATTTATTGGACATGTGAAGAAGAATCAAGATATGTGCAAGACTCATTTCCAGCACAGAGTGCCAGATAAGTGTGAATGGCTATCACACCACTGCACAATTTTGAAAAAGTCAAGTATTGGCTTTGACTCTAAAATAAATCTTAAATAATGTTCATTCTAAATTCACCATTTTTCCTTATTTTAAGAGAAAAACACTGTTCATTAATAAAATGAAAACTAGTATATATTTTATTTTGCACTGTAAGAAATTTACTTTGTTTAATAAAGATAAAAAGTTTTTTATGATCATTATCATCAAAATGTTTAATAATATTATGCAGGGAACTTCAATGAACAAATCTATTCCCAAAAAACTTGAGTAATAAAGGAAAGATAGAGAAATCACTATATTAAAAGACTATTTCAGACCAAGATGAGGTTGATGAAAAATGTAATAGGCCCTGGCTGGTATAGTTAAGTGAATTGTGCTGGCCTGTGAACCAAGGTGTCACCAGTTTGATTCTTGGTTAAGGCATGTGCCTGGGTTGTGGGCTGGATCCCCAGTTGGGGGCATGCAAGAGGCAGTGGGAGGCAGTTGATTCATGTGCCTTTCACATGTCGATGTTTCTCTCCCTCTCTTTCTCCCTCTCTTCTCCCATCTCTAAAAAATAATAAATAAAAAAGACAAATTTAATAGAACAGTAGATTGAATATATGCATGGCCTCATAATTTATGGAACTTCCTCAAGATAGGGATAATTCTTTTTTTGTTTTCATTTTTAATTAAATTTATTTGATACCATTGATTAATAAAATTATATAGGTTTAAAGTGTATAATTCTATGATACATCATTTGTATAATCTTACTTATCATTGTATTGACAGAATAATCATGATGCTTTGTTCAAGGTAAGTTCACTAAAGCTGATGCAACTTATGTGAATTATAAAAATATTGTCTTAATTTTATTTTTAATTAATTTATTTTTATTTAGTGTTTTACCTGACTTAATCATAGCCCTTAAGCAATGAGACCATCTGAGTAAATTACAAAAGAAAGTAATCCCACTCACTCTGCCCCTTACAATGTAACAGGAGTAAAAGCTCTACCTAAGACACAGAGGCAAACAAACAGGAGTCTGACAGGATGAGAAGACAGAGAAGTATGGTCCGACAGGGAGACTGAATCAAAGTTCCAGTGGGAGAACTAAGCGACGAAGAGATAGCCAACCTAAGAGATGCAGAGTTCAAAACACTGGTGATAAAGATGCTCACAGGATTGATAGAAATGCTTAAGTACAGCAAACGCATAAGGGAAGAAGTGAAGGCTATGCTAAATGAAACGAAGGAAAATTCACACAAAACCAATGGTGAAGGGAAGGAAACTGGGATAAAAATCAATGATTTGGAACATAAAGAAGAAAAAATAGTCAATCAGTACAGAATGAGGAAACAATAATTGAAAAAAATGAGCAGAGGCTTAGGAACCTCTGGGACAACTTTAAACATGCCAACATCTGAACCATAGGGATGCCAGAAGGAGAAGAGGAAGAGCAAGAAATTGAAAACTTATGTGAGAAAATAATAAAAGAAAACTTCACAAATTTTGTGAAGGAAATAGACATAGAAGTCCAGGAAGCACAGAGAGTCCCAAAGAAGCTAGACCCAAAGAGGACCAAACCAAGACACATCACAATTAAAATGCCAAAGGTTCAAGATAAAGAACCTTAAAAGCAGCAAGAGAAAAGCAGAGAGTTACTTACAAAGGGGTGCCTATAACACTATCAGCTGATTTCTCTAAAGACACTTTGTAGGCAAGAAGGGACTGGCAAGAAGTATTCAAGGTGATGAAAAGCAAAGACTTACAACCAAGATTACTCAATTCAGCAGAGCTATCATTTAGAATGGAAGGGCAGATGAAGTGCTTCCCAGACAAGGTAAAGCTGAAGGAGCTCACCATCACCAAGCTATTATTATATGAAATGTCAAAGGGACTTACTTAAGAAAAAGAAGATCAAAATTATGAACATTAAAATGACAACAAACTCACAACTATCAACAACTGAATCTAAAAAATAAAAACAAAACCCAACTAAGCAAACCAGAATAGGAACAGAAACATAGGTATGGAGATCATTTGGAGGGTTATCAGCTGGGAGGGAGAAGGAGGAGAAATGGGGAAATGGTGCAGGGAATAAGAAGCCTAATTAGTTGGTACAAAATAGACAGGGAGAAGTTAAGAATAATATAGAAAAGGGTGAAGCCAAAGAATGTATATGCATGACCCATAGATATGAACTAAGGGGGGGTGGGATTGTTGGAGGGAATAGGGGAATTGGGCAGAGGGGAGCAAAGGGAAAAACAACTGAAACTACCAAAACAACATAATCAATAAAATATACTTAAAAAAGAAGAAAAAGAATCCCATTCAGTAAAATGTACAGAACAAAGAGAAAAATGATTGATGTAGCAGAAGGAACTTGCTGGTCGGAGGGCTTTATAGGTGAACCCTTCAGCAGGAATAAAAAAGTATATACTGTACATAATTCTATTGGCTTTGCTAATCCAAAATCCAACATTCTCTTCTCAAAGGGATCTAGAAACTGTAATTTATTCTGAATGAGAACACACAAAATTGCATGATTGATTAAAGCTGTCTTCACTGTCTCCTTTCCAAATAAGTGAATGAAATTAAAGCTTCGCTCACTTTTTCATCTCATCACGCTAAAGACCACTTATGGGAATGAAGCTCCCTTGAAAAGTCTATCTAAGGCAGATAATGGGATCATGACTTAAAGTCACATGCAAAATTTCAGAGAAGACTTATTAAAACTACCAGGAAAAAAAGTAATAAGCCAAAAAGAAACATCTTCAGAAAATCAACAAAATGTATGCTTTCTCAAAAACATTTGAATATAAATTCCCTATTATTTAAAAGATAAAAATTAATCTTTTCACATGTCATGCCACAGTATTTGTTAAAAACAAGAACAAGAACAAGTGATTTCACCACTAAAGAGATACTTTTCAGGAACAATTTACAACCATGCTACTCAATACAGAGTAACTCAAAGAGGTATTATTCAGATATATGGAATGGAAAATTCGATCTCACTCATCAAGATGAGAAGTTTGTTTTAAAAAAAACTTTTAGTCTTTTCCAGGAATTTAATTTTATTTATAAATAGATAGTACATGCATATTCCTGAAAAATTGATAAACATGTTTATAAGGTTTTGATGTTTACACAAAAATTCAGGTACATTATGTGACAGTCTTATCTAAATCAGCACCAAGAGCTAATTAGCTTAGCTGGACCATTGTACATCTGTGCCAGAGCTGATATACTCCAAAGAAGCTTTACCGGAAGATCTTAAACGTACTATTTATTGTCTTATATTCCAGTTCATGTCAATATTAAAATGATTGCTCTTTAGGTTTGACTTCAGGAAAATGCTAAGAAAGTTCATATCTGATGGTCTCTTCCCCAGATAACAAGTATAAACCATTTATAAAATATCAAAAACCAGTGGAGAGCAAGTATAAGCTAAATGAAGGGTAACAGATAATTTGGAATAGGGAATACAATAGATGACTTTATTCTTTAGGTTTGTATATGTATTTATTTTACAACTTTTGTTAAGGAGAGGTATCATCTGTGCCATGCAGGCCTCTAAAACTCCAAGGGGAAACTTTCAATTTTCTGACTCATAAGTTAAGTTTAGGCAATCACAATCACTGGCAAATAAAGGTGGAATCCTAGAGATAAAAGAACAGAGACAAAAAAATCTAAGTTCTCCTGTAAACTCTGTCAACATTTTTCATTCCTTGTCCCCTGAACTACACTTTCACAGCGCAGACTCTTGAACAGCTCAAGCAGAGCTAAATTAAACAAACAAAGAGGGTTTTGATGTGTGCCCAAGAGACAATTGTAGTTTTATTCCAATAAATAAAATGTCTCATAAAACAAACAATTCACTTGGGAAGAGTATAACAGAATGTACAATTATGTTCTTGATGCAATCTCTCAACAATCTTGAGAAAGAAGGACAAAGTAGGAAAAATCACAATACCTGATATCAAACTATATTATAGATCACGGTAATCCGAATAGTCTGGTACTGGCATAAGAACAGGTATATAGCTTAATGGAACAGAATAGAGATCCCAGAAATAAACCCAGGTCTCTATGGTCAATTAATATTTGACAAAGGGGGAAGGAACACCAAATGGAATGAAAAGAGCCTCTTCAACAAATGGTGCTGGGAGAACTGGACAGGGATGTGCAAAAAAATGAAACTAGACCACCAACTTACACCACACACTAGAATAAACTCAAGATGGATCAAAGACTTAAAGGTAAGCCATGACACCATAAAAGTCCTAGAGGAAAACACGGGCAGAATAATCTCAAATATCCCATGCAGAAATATTTTTGCTGATATATTTCCCAGGACAAGGGAAACAAAGGAAGGAATAAACAAATGGGACAGCATCAAATTAAAAAGTTTCTGCTCTGCTAAAGAGAACATCCGGAAGATGAAAAGGGAACCAACTGTACGGGAAAACACATTTTCCAATTATACCTCAGACAAGGGTTGATCTCCAAAATATATAAAGAACTTACATGTCTCAACACCAAGAAGACAGACAATCCAATTAAAAAATGGGCAAAGGACCTGAACAGACACTTCTCTAAGGAGGACATACAGAGGGTCCATAGGCATATGAAAGAATGCTCAACATCACTAGTCATCAGAGAGTGCAAATTAAAACCACAATGAGATACCACCTCACACTGGTCAGAATGGCCATCATCAACAAATCAATAAACAAGTGCTGGAGAGGATATGGAGAAAAGGGATCCCTAGTGCACTGTTGGTAGGAATGCAGACTGGTGCAGTCACTATGGAAAACAGCATGGAATTTTCTCAAAAAACTAAAAATGGAACTGCCTTTTGGCCCAGCAACTCCACTGCTAGGATTATACCCTAAGAATCCTGAAACACCAATTCAGAAGAACCTGTGCATCTCTATGTTCATAGCAGTGCTATTTATAATAGCCAAATAATGGAAACAGCCTAAGTGTCCATCTATAGATGAGTGGATCAAAAAACTGTGGCACATTTACACGATGGAATACTATGTAGCAGAAAGAAATGAGAAACTCCTACCTTTTGCAACAACATGGATGAAACTTGAGAGTATTTTCCTTAGTGAAATAAGCCAGAAGGCAAAAGAAAAGCACCACATGATCTCACCTGACACAGAAACCTAATAAACAAAACAAACAAAGGAGCAAAATAGAACCAGAAGCATGTAAACAAGAAACAGGCTGACAGGGAAAGCAGAGTGGGGGAGGGGCTGGGGGGAGGAGGAGAAGTGAGGAAAGAAGGGGAAAGGTCTAGTCAAAGAACTAATGTAAATGACCCATGGACATGGACAACAGGTTGGAGATTGACTATGGGAGAGAGCGAAGGTGCGTGAGGCAGGGGAGAGCAATGGGGGGAAAAAATGGGACAACTATAATAAAACAACAATAAAAAAGTGAAAAACAAACAAAACGATTTGACATATGAAGAAACAAAATTTGAACAATCTCAGAGAAAAAAGAAAATAAATATAAATGCATCTAAAGATGAACCAAATATCAGAATTAACCAATAAAGGACATAAAAGAAAATACACTAGTAATAAATGAAAGCAAAAAAAATCTTAGCTGAGAAATAGAAACTATAAAACAGTTCTAAATGCAAATTATAGAACTGAAAAATACAGTATATGAGAAATAATTTGTGTATTTAACAAAAGATAACAGCGGGTAAACTTAAATATAAGGCAGTACAATTTAATAAACCTAAAAAATAGAGGGAAACAATGAAGAAAATTTAAAAAATTGATAAAGCCTTTAGACCTGTTAGACAATGTCAAAAGAGCTATTTCATAAAAAGAAGAAAGATAAAATTGGTGATAAAATTAAAACGTTTAAAGGATGAATGGCTGAAAAGTTCTTAAATGGTAAAGTACATACATTGACAAACCTCAGAAGTTCAAAGAAACCCAAGTTGGATAACAACAGTCATACCTAAGATCATAATAATCTAACTGAGGATAACAAAAGATAAGGAGTAAAAAAACCAGAGAAAAAGACATTATATATACCCATACATAAATTCAAATGACCTCTGCCCTCACCAAAAATAATCAGGGGAAGAAGACAATGAAACAGTATCTTTAAAGGGCTGAGGAAAATATGTCAACATAAATACTAAATCCAGGGTAAATAACATTGCAGAATGAATATGAACTAAATGTATTTTCAGACTAAAAAGCCTAAGATAATTCACTAGAATTCAGTATTTAAGCCCAATAGACTTTTACAACAAATGTTAAAGGAATTTTATCAGACTGTAGGAGGTGATACAGTATAAACCTGTGCATATCCAGAACTGAATGAAGAACATTGGAAATAATAATTTTATTTCTTTTAAATACATACTATTAAAGCAAACACTGTCATTTTTTTTTTCTGGGGATCAGAAAATATGTGATTTAATACACATGAAAACTTTATCACAGGAGAAAGAGAGCATGGTAAATAGACATACATGTTACCGATGATATAACATTATGTAACACAGACCCTTGAAACACTAAGGAAGCATGTTTGTGACCTTAAAATGAACACAAAAAAAGTGATGCAAGAAGGTTTAGCTATTAAAAAAAAAAAACAACTGATAAGTTAAAATGCAATTCTATAAACTATTAAAATAATTCAAAGAATGAAGGAAAGAAAAATGTGAAAAATAAAAAGAACAGTAAGGGAAACATAAGTAGTAGAATGATAAACAAATCCAAACATCAAGAATTATGTTAAATGTTAATAGAGTTACACCAATATTAAAAGACAGAGGTAATCAGAATCTATATAAAAATAAGGTGTTCACTGTAAAAGTCCTTCAATACTTGGCCATGTTTTTATTTTTTAGAATACATGTGAAAATCTTTTGTCTTATCTATTAACACAATGAACCCTTAGACCCCTTGATATCCAATAGCTCATGGTTTCTTCTCTCCATGGTATATCTCTGACTGCTTTCTGGAGACACACAGCTCAGTTTGAGAAGTACAGGATGGCTCATTTTAATTTTAGTGGTCTTATAAACAAGACCTACATTATTAACTTCTAGCATAAAAAATAAATTAATCATTAAACTTCAGTTGTAGCTTCCAAGAACAGAAAACCTGAGTTCAAATACAATGTTTTATAGACAAATCATATATCTAAAAGAATGGGCAATGTATTTTTGCTTTGGCTCATGGTCGTCGTCGGCAGCCGTCCGTCTCGAGAGACGATGGTGTAGCTTCTTAAGAGTCTATCTGCACCGCCGAGAATGGTTGTGCAGTCCGACTCGGGAGTGACACAGTATCTGTCTCTTCCCGTGTTGAATCGACATCTTGCGATGACGCTGAAGCTACAGAGCCTGGGCAGGGTGATATGGAGGGTCTGCTGTTGCCCATGCAGCAGACCCCCCCTCTCTTCGCAGCTGAAGGGTCCAAGGGAAAGACGGAGTCAATACAGCTTGGCTTCAGGTGCGCCGCAGGAGTTGCCGGTGTTGACTACAACGTCGAACCGCCTTAGGGACTCCGGCTCCGGATTTTCTGTCAGGGTTTACTCCCTTAGCCTTTCCCCTGAAGAGGTATGCCGCAAGGCAGCGGAGGTTTTTTGGAGTCAGAGTTTTCCTTCTCTGTTTGGCTCATGGAGAAATATGATTAATAAGTAGATTAATACACAATAATGCAAACTCAGTTATAGGTGATTATTTCTCAAGAGGTGGCACACATTAACAATAATGCCTAGTTTCAGAAAAGTGTTGACATTTCATACAAATATATGAATTTCAGGATATACCTGTTTGTATGTCTTCTACTTTGTCTAAGTGCTAATCTTTTTTTAAAAAGATTCCATATACTTGAAAAGATAATGGCCTTTTGTTTCTACTGTAAATTTCTTGTAGCTAGCAGAAGACCAGAACCCCCCTTACCTTTGCCCTAATAAAGCCATTATTTTTCTGTTTCATGGTATATAAACTACTATGAACTGTATGGACCTGTTCACTCTCTGTCCCAGTTCAGCTAGATAATGCTCAGCGTAAACTACTTTCTTTCAGGATTGCACTCACATCCTTTTATTGCAATCATTAATGGTTAATTTGTAGGCATTAATGTTGACATCTTCACGTGATGGAGATCCTCCAAAGATACATGCATACTAAAGGGAAAAATTGTATATGCATACATTGCCCACTTGCATGCCTTTCCTTCTCACTCCTCCCTGCTTCTTCATACCACCTTGGAACAGGAGCAAGCTTTAACAGTCATATCCTTGACTAGGAAACATATTGCCTTTATTGGCACATCAAGAACCAGATTGTTCTTATCAGCAGTTACAGAAGAAGCCAATAATAAAATAATAATTATAATCCTAGTTAAAATAAAAAATATATAAAATAAACACTATAAAAAGACTTATTACTGTTCATCACTCTAATCCTGATCATTTGCAACTGAGGTTCTTTTAGTTCTTTCACCTTCTTTGTAAACATTAGAGAAAAAATTATCATCTAATTCTTTCCAATCTTTATAGGAATATTTTAGTAAAAATGTAATGCTGTAAAGACGTAAATATTTCAGACTATTGGGAAGCATATTAAATGAAAGGACTCTTCATTCATAGAGCAAATTTTTTTTCTTTTAATCCTCATCTGGAGATATGTTTTTATTGATTTGAGAGAGAGAGGAAAGGAGAGAGAAACATTGACCAGTTGCCTCCCCTATGTGCCCAAACCAGGGATGGAACCCGAATCCTATGTATAATCCCTGATTGGGAATCGAACCCACAACATTTTTGATTGATAGGATGACACTCCAATCAACTGAGCTATGCAGCCAGGGCAAGGCACATTTCAATAATTATAGCCTTCTTTGTGCCTCTACTTAGCACAGTAAACTCTATTAATATGCCTGTTTTGAGAACTTATCAAAAGCCAAATACTGTGTACGTGCTAAGGATGCAAATCTGAAGAAGATGAAGTATTTGACTTCAAGAAATTCAATATCCACTGGGGCAACAATAAGATGTGATGAGTACAATAAAATATTAATGAGGCAAAATGTGGTACAGAGGAGGAAGTTCAGCAAATAATGAGAATGAGCTTTCTATTAAGCACTGTAGTAGTTGTCGTGTAATCATATTCTCTAAGTGCCGCGGACTTACTAAAATACAAGAGAAATAACATTAGACAGCATTTAACTTTGCTACCTATTCCACAGCATTAAGCAAACATCACATTATCTGAAATATCATTACCTTTTGCTAGGTGGAAAGATTTCTTACTTGACTTCAAACTTAGACATCTAGGTTTTAGTCCTTCTGTGACACACTAATTGTTAGATTTGATTTATAGATTAATGATTTATAGATTGTGATTTTAAAGAGGCAACCCTTATATAAACAAATGATAACTATTTTGTTATATACACATAATATATAACAAATATATTCAGCATATATTAGATGGCAGAGTTTCATTTACCTTTGACTGACTTTCATGTATTTGAAATTCCTGGTACTATATTCAGAGAGCCTATATAGAGCTGATATGACTAATCTTCAAAAAGACTTTTAACCACCATTTATACCCAAGTGATTAAAGCATTTTAATGTCAAATTTTGTTTAAAACAGCAGGAATAGAGAAATGGTGTACCATTAACCCTTTGAAGTGTTGAATATGACCGTGGATGCTGAAATAAATCCAGCAAGCTGGATGATTGGCCAGTAACAAATGGAGGATTGTGGCTCGCTCTGACCAACAGCCAAGAGCAGGAAGCCTCATCATCCTTTTATTAGGATTTCAAAAGTTACTAGAACAGGGGGTGTGACATTCCAGCCAACAATAGAAGAATTTTACAAGTGAAAGAATCCTTACAAAGTATCATTAATATGTAAAATACAGCCAAGGTAACTCATGGTTTAGCTAGCACCTATCTGGGAAGCAAAGCGGATCAACTAATCATCAATGCCAGCTCCATTTTAAGACTTTATTAACAAGGAGGCAGATGGAGTATACAACAGAACTCGCTGTTCCCAGGATTCCATGACCCAGTGGCCTGAACAGCCTAAAGCTGCAGGCGGAGACAAGATTAGCTCATCATCTCCTGGGTCATGGGACGACACCTGAGCAGAGGGGCATGAGAATGCCCCTACCCAGAGATCTGTGTTCCTGCAACACTGTTGAACAACACAGTTTTGAATTGCACAAGTTCAGTTGTACACGAATTTTTTTCTAAAAATTATGTGAATATCTGTACTGTTTTAGATCCATGGTTAGGAGCCTACAGGTACAGAGGGTCACCTGTATGCACTGATGTAACTATTTTATAGAGGGGACTTCAGCATCTTTGGATTTTGATATCCACATGGGGGCCAGGATCCAATCCTCTTTGGATACTGAGTAAGAACTAAGTTTTTCGGAAATCAAAAGTTATGCATGAATTTTCAACTGTGAGAGGTCGGTAGGGGAAGGGTATCATTCCTAACCCCAACATTGTTCAAACATCAACTGTAGTTTTTAAAGATAGATTAACCATCTGCTTGCATAAGGCATGTTGAAGATAGTTTTTCTGTGATTTTAATTATATTGTAGATGCCAATTCATTCAATGGAGAAAATAAATGATACAGGAACCAACTATAAAAGGATATAATGATGAAATTTCATCAATTAATTTTAATGGTAATTTCAAATTCCAATATGCTGAAAAATATTTAATAAACAGTGTATCTCTTTATTTTCACTCCATTCAAACCCCACTGTTACACTTTTCCTGAGGATCATTGAGTTTTTTAAGAATTACAAAGTGACATTATCTTCAAAATTTGTTTAAATTAAAACTATTCAATAGTTATCCAATAGTTCTAATCCATAAATCCTTGAAAACCTGTGTTTTATTTATTTTTGAATATTTGGTGTGTTTTAGAGTATCTGAAACATAAAAAATGATGATAAATGAAAGATTAAATATAAACAGAGTAAGCAAAATAAAATAAATAAAATTATATTTTAAAATATTGTGTATACCTGTTACACCATGTCTATTTGGACCAAGTTTGAAAAACTTTGCCTCTACTATGTGTATAAATATTTTTTTTCTGTATAGAAATTCTTTAATGCTTTTTTCCCCTTAAGTATTTACTTTCATGTCATTTTTAAAATTCTTGCTGTTAAATTAACTATAAAAATTTTAAAGGTGGCATTTTAAGTTGTAGATAAGGAATGTTGTCAGTAAACATGACCCATAATGTGTAGGTGTCGGTGTGTGTGTGTAAGATATGTATGTGTATACAGCATTCCCTCACTTATATCATGAGTATTACTTTCTAGACTCCACTGCGATAGGTGAAAATCCGCGAAGTAGGAACCTTACATTTATTTTAATATTTATATATATTTTAAGGCTTTATAAACCCTTCCCACACACTTATAAACCATTTCCAGTCCCTTATTAACCTTTTCCACACTTTTATCAACACTACTTATGTTCTTAAACATATTCTACACCCTTAAACCTATGTAACTTTAACAACATATATATATACAGTACCACAAAATCCCGTGATATAGCAAAAAATCCGCGATAAATAATTAAATATAATATTTTAAAAAATCCCGCGATACAGTGAGGCCACGATAAGTGAACCATGATATAGAGAGGGACTAATGTACACATTTATACACATAAAGTTTCAAAGAAAAAACTTCTGGCATTAATTTAAATAAATATATTTTTATTATATTTTCACATTAATTGTAGTAATGTTTAAAATAGATTTCTCAATTGGGAGTTAATCTGATAATGTTTAATTCTTTCATGTTAAAAAGGAAGTCTTTATGCACTTTTTGAAATAATAATTAATCTTGGCCCATATAGTTAACTTTAACTTTCAGGTAAAATATAAAAATAAATGTACTCGTACTTTTGCTTACTTTTTTCTAGATGAAAAGCTATATAAATATTTCTTCAAAAATACACAAATTATTATAATCACATATTCATTGGAAAAAAGTGACACAAATTACCAATTGTTTTATTGTCTTTTGAAAATTATATACTCTAATTTTAAAGTATGTTTTATTGATTATGCAGTTACAGCTGTACCAGGTACTTCCTTTTTCCTCCCTCTCCCTCAAACCCACCTTCCCTCCAGCAATCCACCCCCCTTAGTTTATGTCGATGAGTCATGCATGTAAGTTCTTTGGCTTCACCCTTTCTCATATTATTCTTAACATCACCCTGTCTATTTTGCTCCTACCAGATATGCTTCTTGGTCTCTGTACCATTTTCCCATTTCTCGCTCTTCTCCCTCCCAGTTGCTATCCCTCCAAATGATCCCTATACCTATGATCCTGTTCCTGTTCTAGTTTTTTGCTTAGTTTATTTTTATTTTTACTTTTAAATTTAGTTATTGAGAGTTGTTTGTTGTCATTTTAATGTTCATAGTTCTGATTTTCTTTTTCTTAAATAAGTCCCTTTAACATTTCTTATAATAAAGGTTTGGTGATGATGAATTCCTTGAGCTTTACCTTGTCTGGGAAGCACTTTATCTGCCCTTCCCTTCTGAATGATAGCTTTGCTGGATAGAGTAATCTTCGTTGTAGGTCCTTGTTTTTCATCAATTTGAATTCCTCTTGCCAGCTGCTTCTTGCCTACAAAGTTTCTTTTGAGAAATCAGCTGACAGTCTTATAGAAACTACTTTATAGGTAACTCTCTTCTTTCCTCTTGCTGCTTTTAAGATTCTCTCTTTATCTTCCACCTTTTGCATTTTAATTATGATGTGTCTTGGTGTGGTCCTCTTTAGATACAACTTGTTTGGGACTCTTCATGCTTCTTGGACTTGTATGTCTATTTCTTTTGCCAAGTTAGGGAAGTTTCCTTTCATTATTTTTTCATATAAGTTTCCAATTTCTTGCTCTTCCACTTCTCTTTCTGGCACACTTATGATTAGGATGTTAGTACATTTAAAGTTGTCCAGAGGTTCCTAAACCTCTTCTCTCTCTCTTTTTTTCAATTTTTTTTTCTTTTTGTTCCAGGTGAATGCTTATTTCTTCCTTTTGTTCCAAATTGTCGATTTGAACCTGGCTTTCTTCCCATCACTATTGGTCCCCTGTATATTTTTCTTTATTTCACTTTGTATAGCCTTCACATTTTTCTTTATTTTGTGGCTATACTCAATCATTTCTCTGAGCATCCTGATCATCAGTGTTTTGAACTCTGCATCTGATAGGTTGGACAATTCCATTTTGTTTCATTCTTTTTCTGGGTTTTGTTCTGTTCTTTCCTTTGGGCCATATTTTTTTGCATCCTCAATTTGGCAGTCTCCTTGTGTTCGTTTCTGTTTATTAGGTAGAGCTTCTTTGACTCCATGTCTTGGTAATATGACCTAATGCAGTAGGTTTTCTGTAGGGTCCAGTGGCACAGCCTTCCCTATCACCCAAGCTGGGTACTCGAGCTGTGTCCTTCATGTGGGCTGAGTACACCCTCCTCTTGTAGTTCAGCCTTGGTTGCTGTTGCCACATCAGTGGTAGGGATTTACCTTAGCTAGTCAGTTGCAAGGACTGACTGTGACCACTGACCACCAGCCTCTGCTCTCCGTGGAGAATCAGATGTGCAGGGGCAAGATGGTGATGCTCTGACATGGTCTGTAGTTGTCCATTGCGTGCACTGGCTCTGCAGGTTCCCAAGTAGTGCAGGCCAGAGTCAGGCCCCACCTGTGTTTTGACTGAGGCACCCCGCATGAACTATAAAGCAATCTGAGATGGAAACTATTTGTGCTGGCTCTGGAGATTCCCAGGTGAAGTCGAGCTGTGAATCAAAGCTTGTTGCTGGTAGTGCTGGTCCTGGAGCTCACTGAGGCTAGCTATTGTTTGTTTGATAGAATCTAGAATGTTGTGGAACATGAGGCAAGACCAGTAATTTTTATGAAAAAGCAGCTTGGGTGTCCCCATAAATTGGATGGGGCAGACTCTCTTTGGAGATCTCTAAGGTGGGTCAAATTCCAAGGTGTTAGCCAGGTTGATGGACTCCCCAATATGACACCAGCTTGACAGCTCTGTTGGGGGAGAGTTTAGAAAAGGGACAATGGCTTCTGCTTGCCTTGATGTAAGACATTTTTATTTCTCCCTATCTATCAGTGGTGCCTTTCAAGCTGCTACCCTGCTGCTGGAGTCTGAGTAGGTGAGTCTGTGTATTGGTTCTTTAAGAGGAACTGCTTGGGGGTCCAGAAGTTTCTTCCACCAACTTAATCCCTGCTGGTTTCTGCAGCCATAAGTTGTGGGGACTTATCCTCCTGGCACTAGAACCCTGGACTAGGGGCCTGGTGTGGGGCTAGGACTCCTTGCTCCTGAGACATCCCTCTTCAATTTTTATCCATCACATATGGGTGAGAGACCAACCCATTCTGCATCTCTGCCCCTCATACCTGTCTTGATGGATGTGGTTTCTTTAATTCCATAGTTGTTAGACTTCCATTCAACTCAATTTCTGACAGTTATGGCTGATGGTTGTTCTATATTCTAGTTGTAATTTTGATGTAGTTGTGAAGAGGTGAACCATGTCTACCTACACCATCATCTTGATCAGATCCTGAAAATTCTATAATTTTGAGTCACTGTTTCCTGACATATTACTTTAGAAAATATTTTGGACAAATATTTCTGCCACTGTCATTCACTGTTCTTTTTTTCAGGTTGGCTCATATAATTTAAAAGTTTTAATTTTTAACTTTGACATAATTGTAGATGTATATGCAGTTTTAATAAATAATACAGATAAATTTTATGTACCTTTTACTCAGTTTCCAAATGGTAACATCTTGAAATCTGTAGTATAATATCACAACCAGAATTTTGATGGTGACAAAGTCAAAGCACAGAACACTGGTATCACCCCAATGATTCCTCCTGTTTCCCTTTTCCAGTCACCCATCCAACCCCTTCATCCTTAACTCCTCCATCCCATTTAGCAACTGTCTGCAATTAACCTGTCCTTTATTTCTATAATTTTATCATTTCAAAAATGTTCCATAAATGGAATCATATCGTTTATAATCTTTTGCTATTTGCTTTTTTCACTCATCCACATTATTGTATGCCTCAATCGTTGGTTCCTTTTTATTGCTGAGTGGTAGTATTTCATAATATAGATGTTCCACAATTCATTTAACCATTTGCTCTTTGAAGGACATCAGGATAGGTTGGGGGTCTTTTTGATAAAATTGCTATAGATATTCCTGTATTGGTTTTGTGTGAATATATGCTTTCTTTTTTCTGGGATAAATACCCAAGAATGCAACTGGTAGGTGATATGGTATTTGCATTTTCAGTATTTGAAGAGACAGCCAAGTTGTTTTCTAAAACTGTTGTTACTTTTCACATTCTTACCAGCAAAACATTAGTAATCTAGTCTCTCTGCATCCTTAACAGTGTTTGGTGTTGTCATTGTTTTTCTAGCCATTCTGAGAGGTGCAGAGTGAAATCTATTTGTAGTTTTAATTTGCATTTCCCTCTTTACACATGACTAATAATGTTTGCCATCTTGTATGTCATTCAGTAAAGAGTGTGTTTATTTCTTTCACTTCTTTTCTAATTGCAATGCTTGTGTTACATTTACACAAAGGTATTTAACTTTTTTGAATGACTGTAAATTATATTGCATTGTAAGTTTCAATGTCTTCATATTTATTGGTATATATGTGTGTATATTGATACATATATATATAACATATATATATTATATATATATAGTTATCTTTGGTTTATTTTTTTTATCTTGTGACCTTGCTAAGCTCATTCCTTATCTCTAAATATTTTTGTTGATTCCGTGGGATTTTCTAGACAGTCATCTCATTTGCAAACATGAACAGTTTCATGTATTCCTTTTCTATCTTTATATTATTAAACTCATCTTGACTTATTGCACTGGTTAGAGCTTCTAGCAGTATGTTGAATAAAACTGGTTAATAGAAGACCACCTTGCCTTCTTAATTCTAGGGAGGAAATGATTGATTCCTTTAACATTGATTATACTATTGTAGGTGTTTGTAGATATTCTGTATCAAGTTGAAGATAGTTTACTCCAGTATTACTTTTGCTGATAGTATTTACCATAAATGAAATTTAAACTTTATAAAATGCTTGTTCTACATCAATTAATCATATGACATTTTTAGCACATTATGTTGGATTATATTATTTAAGCTTCAAATACTGGAACAGCCTTTCATTTCTGGTATAAATAATAGTGATCATAGTATATACTACTTTCTATATACTACTAAATTCTATACGCTAATATTTTGTTTAGAATTTTTGCATTAATGTATATATTAATATTGATCTGTAGTATTTTTTTCTGACTCAAGCCAAATTAATAAATATTTCTTCCTCTTCTATTTTCTGGAGCATATTATATAGAATTGGTATTTTAAAAACTTTTGGTAGATTTATCCAGTAAAAACTTAGGGCCTGTAGATTATTTTTGTGTTTATAAATTGCAAATGCAGTTACCTAATAATTACATAGTTATTCAAATTATCCATTTCAAATTGGGTAAGTTGTAGTAGTTGTTTTTTAGTTAAATAATTGCTCTATTTTATCTAAGTTGTTAAGTCTATGTGTTAGAAGTTGTACATAGTATATCTTTAATATCTTTTTGATGTTTGAAGGTTCTGTAATTATATCTTTAGTTTCATTTCTAATATTGGTAATTTATGTCTTCTTTCTTTTTTATGACTTTTACTAGAAATTTGTCTAATTTATTTATCTGTTCAAAGAACCAGCTCCCTGTTTTTTTGATTTTCTGTATTCTTTTATGTTTCACCATGATTGATATTTGCTCTTATTTTTAATTATTTCCTTTATTGTGCCTAATTTTGGGTTATTTTATTCTTTTATTTTCTAATTTCTTGAGGTAGGAGCTCATATTGTTGGTTTGAGACTTCTGTTTTTTTTTAATATATCTATCTATGGTATAATTTGTCGTCTTAGTGCTATTTTAGCTGTGTCCTACAATTTCGATCTACTGTATTTTTGTTTCACTCATTTCAACACATTTGTAAAAGTTCCTCTTAAGACATTCTTTTTGAATCATGTGTTATATAGAAGTGTTTTGTTTATGTCCAAATATTTAGACATTTTCTTATTTTTAATTGATTTCTATATAATACCATTGTAACAGAGAATAAACTATATATGATTCCAAGTCTTTTAAATTTTTTGAGGTTTGTTTTTTGTTCTAAGAGATGGTTTATCTTGGTACATAGTCATGGGTATTTTAAAGTGATGTTTATTCTACTGTTCTTGGATGGAGTGCTTTATAACTGTCAATAATACCATTAGTTGATGTTGTTACTAGTTTTTCTATATCCTCTGATATTCTGTCCAGATTTTAAATCAATTGTTGAAAGAGCGGTTTTGAATAGTTATGTCTACTAGTGTCATTATTTTATTATTTTGAATAAAGTTTAGAAACTTCTCTTTATGTTCCTTAATGTTCCCCCTTTTAAATTTAGTTTCCTGAACAATATTATAAAACTATGATGTAGTTTTACTCTACTGAAATTCAGAACCAAATCATACATTGTTGTAATCTGTGTTTCCACCATCAAACATCAAACAGATGATTCAAAATGGAAACAAAAAATCTATTATATTAATTCATATTTTTCTTCCTGTATTCTTTCCTTCTTGTGATGTGTCAAGGTTCCTTCTTATATAATTCTTTTCTGTTTTGAGAACTTCCTTTAGCCATTATTTTAGGTAATTCTGCTGTTGACAAATTTTTTTGTTTTATTTTATCTGAAAATGTCTTAATTTCCCCTTCATTCCTGATGAGCATATTTTTATTGGATATAGAATTTTGGGTTTACACTTATTTTCTTTCAGCACTTGAAAAATGTTGTGACTCTTTCTTCTTAACTGCATGGTTTTAGATGAGAAACTTGCTGTCATTTAAATTGTATTTCCCATACAGTCAAAATGTCATTTATCTCTCCTTTGCTAATAAGATATAGTCTTTGTCTTTAGTTTTGGAAATTTGACTCTGATGTGTTTTGGTGTGAATTTCTTTCAATATATTCTCTTTGTGATTTGCCTATCTTGAATCTCTAGGTTGATGTCTTTTGGAAAAATTGATAGGTTTTCAGTCATTATTTTTTCAAGTACTTTTTTTTTTTTAAAGATTTATTTATTTTTAGAGAGACGGGAAGAGGGGGAGAAAGAGAGGGAGGCAAACATTAATATATCGTTGTGTGAGAGAAACATCAATTTGTTTCCTGTTGCACGTGCCCCAACTGGGGATCAGGCCTGCAAATCAGGCATGTGTCCTGACTAGGAAGAGAACCTTCAACCTTTGCTTTGCTGGATAATGATGTTCAGTCAACTGAGCCACATTGGTCAGGGCTTCTTCAAGTACTTTTTAACCCAATCTTCTTTACCTCTCCTTCTAGGGCTCTAATGAGACAGATGTCAGATTTTTGTTATATTTAAACAGGCCTCTGAGACTCTATTTATTTATTTATTTATTATTTTATTTCTTTCACTTCAATTATCTCTTTTGTTCTGTTGGAATGTCCTGTTGCTCCATTGTCCAATTCACTGATTTTTTTTTGTTCCCCCTTCCATTCTACAGTTGAATTCATCCATTGACTTTTTTTCAGTTATTTTATTTTTAGTTGTAAACGTAATATTTAGTTTTTTATATATTGTATTTCTTTGCAGAGACTATATTTTTTCATTTGCTTCAAGTGTGTTTGCAGTTGTTCACTGAAGCATGCTATGATAGCTTCTTTAAAATATTTACCAGAATTCTAACATCCCAGTCATTTTGATGTCACGTTTTGATTGTCTTCCTGGTTCTTGGTATGTTGAGTGATATCTATTCAAACCTGGACATTTTGCATATTATGTTGACTCTGGATCTTAATTTAAATCTCCTGCTTTAGCTGTCTACTTCTCACATGGCCCCAGCAAGAAAGAGGGAGAGTAGACTTATTATTGTCAGGTAGGAGTAGAAGTTTACTTTCTACACTTGGCCTCCATTGAATCTTAAGGGTGGAGGGATGTTCTTCCTTACTGATGGATGGGGATGGGAGTTTTCACTCCTTAACAAGCCTTCACTGATATCTCACTGAATGAGGCAGGGCAGAATAGTCCAGCATTTGACTGATGCCACAGAGAGCAGTGGTGAAACTCCTGTCTCTATATCAGGCTTTCTCTGAAAATGCTCCAGTGGAAATGGGGAGGGTTGCCTCATTACTTCTGGGAGTGAGTACAAGTATACGTGCTTTCTCTTGCACCCTGGTCTCTGCCGATACTACTGAAAGATGATAAAGGAGTGATTTTATCATCAAATGAGTTGGTACTCAGTTTTCTACTCATGGTACATGGTCCTCTACCATTTCTGACACCACACATGATGGGGTTTGGGGTTCCTCACTAAAGTCTGGTAAACATTGATTTCTAGGTTTCCCGCTTGGCCTTTGATGGTATGACTGTGAATGAAGACACACTTTTTTTCATTTTTTTAGTGGACTGTGGGAGTAGAGCATTATTTAAAGTTTATATGTTCCTATGCTGTTCCTTCCCTAGTCTTCTGACTAGAGAGATAAGGATTTCATTACCTTTTAAAAATGTGGTTCCTTTGGAATTTGTAGGTACTTGGTCCTTCATTTCAACTCTGAAATAAACAAGACACAAACAAGTAAGTCCCAGGAAACCTAACACTCTGTCCCAGGGTTCTAAGGTCTCTAGCTGGTCTTCCATCCTCTCTCCAGCTTTCAAAGTCTTTTTATGTTTGTATTGTATATAATGTCCAGGCTTTTAGTTCTACATATTGGTACTAATAGAAAAAAATTACCTATATTCCATATTTCCAGAATCAGAAGTTCCTCATAATACTTTAATGGAGATTTGAGATGTACTCTACTGTCAACATTTGCTAACTCAGAAATACCAAACTTTAAAATTATAAAAAATATTTATTATATACAGACATACATGTGTCTTTGCTTTCATTTCCTATTTTAGCCTTTGGACATATCATTTATAAGTTAACACCAGAAGTAGAAAGAGATGCCACATGTATTCTTTCTCTTAGGTTGTCTTAGAGTGAGAGCTTACATGATAAAATACAAATTGCTTTAAAAAGTATCCATAAAAATATAAGCTCTGTGAAGACAGACACCTAATAGTCTCTTCATGTCTGAATGTCCAGCACTAAAAACAGTTCTTGGGCAATGCCAGAAGTTCAACAAATATTTATTGAATGAGTAACTAAAGTGTACTGGGTATTGTGAGAAATGTTTACACAAGTTATCTCATTTAAATCTTCTAAATGGTATCAAATATCTCCATTTTAAAGATTCAGAAAACAAAGGTTAAAGAAGTTCAATAGCTTGACCCAGGTCACACCAATGATAAGTGTACAGCAGGGTTCAAGTCTTTGTCTAACTGCGGAATCTGTGTTTCTTTGTCTATACCAAAGTGCGTGCTACCAAAAGGAAGACAGAAAGGTCCTTGAATTTGTTCTTTAAAGCTTCCCTGTACCTCATAGCTGGGTTGATGACCCTGCCACTAAAGTACAGGAGCAGAAACAGTAAAAAATTCTCTACTATTTTCTGAAAAGCGAACAACCAAAACTAAATGAAAAAACCTAAATAAAACCCCAGAAACATAGGGGAAACAAAGCAACAATTATGGCATAAACAGTGAAATAGCTTCAAGAAGACAACAAAGGGGATCAAAGAAAGTAGCACAGTGCATGGATAATTTGCTATCCGCATCAAAAAGTAATCATAAGAGCCCACAAGCCTCAGCAAATAAACATTGTTTTACATATGATTTCCTGGGACTTGGGATACATTTACACTGATTAGCAGTCACTTAGTCACTTCTTAATTATACCAGCAGAATTTTCTAGGGTTTAACTTTCTCTTAATTCTATTTAACTTCCTCACTCTTTTTCCTTTTTTATTTATTTTTATAATTACTAAACACAGACCAGTTAAATGTCACTCTTTCATGAATGGGAGAGTGATGATGGTGGGAAGGGAGTTAGAGCCGGATGAAGTTTATCTAGGTTATGTCATCTCCCAAGTCCGAAACCTCATGATATTTCCCAGCATCCCATGTATCTAAATCCAGATTCAATCAGTGCTTCATGTCAACTAACACAATCCCTTAAACACAGTTTATGTGCTTTTATATTAATCCATTAGTAATAGACAAATGCATAATTTCTGCCAACTATAAAACACTTTGAGACAATCTAGACCACAGAGAAAAGATACTTTCCTATTCAATGGCTATGATTTTGATTTTAAGATAACATTAATCTCATAAACAAAATTACAAATTGGATTAATCATTTATTCTGTAATTGGAAGTAAGGTTTAAGACATTAAGATGAATGTTTTGCAATATGCGCTTTAAAAAGTTGTCTACTATGATTTATTTGCCTTCCAGTACTGAGGAACAACATCAGGGCAAATTGTTTTCTGTGTGGTTTAAAAATCACTAGTATGCAAATAGTGTATGATATCAATTTAGCCAAGCAAAATGAGGCTATGCTCATTAATCAAAGTAGATTGTAAAAATTTGGCAAAGTGCTTGAAGCTGGAATTATTTTTGTTACTGTGAGGACCTTTAGTGCTATATTTTGTTGTTTTCCTTTAATTATAGGGAATGAAGATAGTTATAGCTTTATATTCCCTTGGCCCACTTATACTTAAAAATCTTGTTTCCTACTATTCTCACCCTCTGTTATTCTGCTTTAGTCATCTGTGTCCCTACTGTTGCCAAACACACCATACACAGTTTCACTCCAGAGCCTTTGCACTGTGTTCTCTTTGACAGAATGTTTCTCTCAAGATCTCTTTAGGGTTGGCTTTCTTAGGTCTCTGCTCAAATGTCCACATATTAGCCAAGACTTTCCTTAGAACCCTTTACAAAGTAGCAAGCTCCTATTTTTACTGCCTGCCTCGTTCTGCTAATCTCTCCTAACATTGCATTATTTTATTCCTTTGTCTTTGTGACATACTCTATATTCCTTAGCATACATATTTTCTCTCTTCCTATGTTTTACTAACCTATTGTATAATATACCACACCAAAACAATGGCTTAAAAACACGAGTCATTTATTTTGCTCATGAATCGGAAGTTGACTGGCTGTAGCTACCAAGTTCCCCATCAGAGTCTTCCGCACAATTACACAATTAATGACTGGGCCTCACATCATGAAAATGCTCACCTCATCACATTCTTCACACCTGAAGACTCAAAGAGCTTTGGGTTGAAATAAATAGGACTCCTTAACCATTGCCGAATCTATCTATTGCTTTCTTCCTAAGATGGCAGTGTTAGAATAGAATCTTATATAAAGACTCAGGGTTCCAAAGCAAGTAGAAGAGTTGTTATTTTGTCTTTGATGACCTTGTTTTGGATCTCATATAGCAAATAACTTCTGCAGAATTTAGTCATTATATGATTCACCAATGCCTACTCAATTTCTAGTGGAAGGGAATGAAAGTCTAGCTCCTGATGCAGATGGGGCAAGGGTCTACAAGAACAATTGCGACCAGAAATATTGTGGTGGTCAATTTTGAAACAAAGCAGTCTGTCACTCCCCATTAGAAAGTATCTATATGGGCAGGGGCTTTACTTAGGTCCCTGCTATATCCATAGTCATTGTTTTTTGAATGGCTAAATAAATGAATGAATAAAAGAAAAACCTAATGACTAAAAACCAATTGTACATGAGCAATGCTTCCAATACTTTAATAACAATAGAGAGGAGGTTATATAAATGCTTATAGCTATGCTTAAAAGGTGATGTGATTTTTTAAAGTATAATTCACCTTTAATAGTTTTCTTCTCTTTATTAACTCAACATAGATTTACCAAATTCAGGATAAACCAGTCACTTCTAGTTAGAAGTAGATATTTCCAATTTAATCTTGATTTTATAAATAATTTGAGGACAGGAGTAGATTGCATAGAGAAGATGCTCTACCATTTTTGCCTCAAGTTCCTTAAATTTTTACTGTTTATTGTAGGAGGCCTAGGAATGTTTCATAATTAATTGCTCACTAGAAGATGAGATTCCTGTCATGAGGACCTTCTTTGTTATGCCTCAGAATTATGTATTTAATACTTAGCACTACCTCTAGGACCTAGAAGGTTCTTAAAGTTTGTTAAAGAGGAAATAGGTGAAAATTTTTACCATGTTTACAGATACAAGTTGAAGAAAATTTTAAATTCTTAAATTCAAAAGAGAACATTAAATTCATAGAGAAATTTGATATATACTATCTTGGTTTGTATTAGACTTATTTATCTTTAAAACTACACTAGATATAAAAGTTTTAACATAAATTTCTCAACTTTTTGGCTAAGCTCAAATGCAGATATAAAAACTTATGATAAGACTTTAATTTTTATTATAATTTCTTGGAAGATGCTAAAAAACAAATAAATCACAAGAAAGCATAGAATAAAAGAGCACATTTAAAACTGATAATCTACTATTTGAGAAAAACAGCTCATTTATAGACTATTATTTTCAGAGTACATTGTTATGAGTCTTGTTTTCTTAAATCTTTAATTTTGCTCCACAGTATTGTCCATGTCCTGTAATATCTTAATTAAATTATCTTAAAAAGTGATTTTTATTATAAAATGCATTTTCTTTTGAACGACTTCCGTTTCTTGTTGGTCTGCTTAATCAAGTTGGTTTCTCTCAGTCAATAAGTTAATATGTGGCATAATCCATCTGAAGCCTAAATGTGAACATGAATCAGGATCTGGATGTGTAATGCATTTCTTGGTCTGATGTACATTCAGTGTATGTGAATATCTGGTGAATTAAAAACCCACCAAAATGTATGACTTACTGTTAGATATACCTGCATTTTACGTAGACAATAGATTTGATTTCATGACATTCTTTTCAAATACAAAAGACTAAAATTAGAAGAGAAGCTTGTGCAAATAAAGGGGCATACCTGTTACCTATGAAGTGTCATTACATATACTAAACTTTACCTTTTAAGAAAAAGTCTATTAATTACTTTATAAATGTATAGGAAAAAAAATTGTCAAAAGACCAGATATTGGAAAACATAAACTGTAGGTTTAGCACTAGGTTTTTTTAAAATCGGAAATTAAATACAATCTAAACAATCCACAATAAAGCATGGGAAACTGACAAAATAAATGAAATAGTAATTCTCACTTACTGAAAATTAAAGAGCTACAAAAGCTACGGAAAAACTTTATTTCCTTTTTAAAGGTTTATTTTCTTATGATTCTCTTGAACTTTTTTTTGTGTGTGACATACCCAAATGGGTGTGGCCTACGTATACATATATATGTATGCGTGTAAGCATAGTTTGTAAGAAACATATCATAAACTCATAGAAAGAGCAGAGGTACAAAGAATAAGGTCTGGAGTCTTGCATATATGGAAATAACTGACTTATGATCTTGGGTAAGTCTTCTGAACCTCTGAGATAAATTTTAGACAAGGATAACATCTGTCATGATTTCCTCATAAGTTAAATTAGTTTCAAATAAAATTAGGAATCTTTTCAAAAGCAAAAGAAACCAAGAAATTATCCATTCAAAAATGGAGTGCAATGACATTTTATAAAGCAGCTAGATTTAAAAATCTCATATAGCCAAAATTACTCTTGAAAGTCACAACAGTTAATTTTTATTTCTTTTAATTATTTTAGTTCTGGAAAAATAATTACAAAAATTAAACTCTCTGAAATTAAATATGGAGATATTTCTCTTTTTTCTGTATTTCCTCTTTCTTTATTTTTTTCCCCTCTCTTTCCCAGTTTCAATTATCTTTACAGAGCACGTAGTTATATTTGTGTATTCTAAATGAGTGTGTGCTAAGACACTACTGTTTCACAAGTAAATGTCGCACTATAATTACACCATAATTATGCGGAATATAATTTCAACTGACTGATGATATTGAGGTTGGCTCTGGTGGCTGCAGTGCCTGAGTCCATCACCATGAAAAACAATTTCCCAGTATTTGATGATGTTTAAAGGGAAAAAAAAAGTCTTATTTCATGCTTTTCTATTATATGAATTTTGGCAAAATAGATCTTGAATATATTATACAGACATTTTTTATGCTTAAATGATTTTCAACAGTATATCTGTTTCTGTTTTAAAAACTGTTTTGTCTAACTTGTTCCCTCTCCATCCTGTTACTTTTTCAACAACTGGAAGTTCAGTTTTCTTATGGTTTAGTAGTTTCAGAAAACATAATAATTAAAGAGTCTTTGGTAAGTCAACTAAGATTAAAATCCTATTATTGCCAATGGCTTATTTAAGGAATTTTCCTTGACACTTAGGGTATATAATTCAACATAATGTGCCAATTTCAACAATGAGGTTAGCTGGTTATTCTGCACAATCAGATAACAACTTGATTGTTTGCTTTAACTGTAATTGGCATAGATGAAGTTAACTACAAGAAAGATATGAACAGCTAAAAACTTGTCAGGATATAAATATGCATATTTATTAATGAAAATGAAAACTAAAATATTGATGGTGATTTATAGTTTAAATTTTCGTTCCATATTATTAATTCCTGTTGTTGAATTACATTATAGATAAGGAAAGTGAGATTCAGGAAAGTTAAGTATTGAGCTCAGTGTTATACTTTCAAGTGCAAGAAGTAGAGTATAAACCCATTCTCCTAATGGCAAACCTGTGTACACATCAGGTCTTGGAGAAGATATTGACTTTATATATATTCACACATAGATACATATATATGATATATATTGAATTATATAAATAAAATGTACAGGATATTGAATATATATAATGTATATAAAGATAGGATATTGAAATATTTAAGTGTGTGTGTGTGTGTGTGTGTGTGTATACCAATAGTATATAGTATGATGGAAAAAAGTATACGTTTTTGGAGACATATGGTCAGTGACAAGCTCCAAGTTCCATTACATCCTAGCTGTATAAACCTCCATGAGCCTGAATTACTCCAAGTATAAATAGAGAAAATGGGAATAATGATTGTACCTATTGAGAGATACTTACAGTGAAACATTTAGCATTGTTTTAGGCACATGATAAATGCTCAATAATCATAGTAAGGGAAAGGAGAAGGAGTAAATATCAAAACTGATCTTTCTGCTTAAAAGTTCGAAAGTTAGCTAAAAATGTATCAGGTGAATCAATGCTTCTGATACAATATGTAGATTTTTAAAGCATTTATCAATGATTCTGATCCAAAATAAAAGATTTAAAAATATTGTATTTTTAAGATATCAAAAAATGTGATATCAACAATGACTAAGGGAGCTAAAATTGCATAGCAAGAAGCACCTTACTAAATGGTCTGACAATCACTGTCATGCGTAGAATGAGTTGCTGATTCTGAGCATAAGCAGAAATGGGCTTAAGTAGGGACATGGACTTTCCTGAGGCAAAAGGAATCCAGAGGAGTTTTTTGCTGTTCAGAGGCTGGCATGATGGAGTGGAATTTAGAGCAGTCCAGGTGCGTAGCTGTCTTTTTTGATGACACATTTGCTGAATGAGGTGTCTGTGTTGGGGTTAAGGATGTAGGTGGATCGTGGTGGTGGTATTATGGTGATGATGGTAGTTAAAGGCTTGTTTGTAAACTACTGAAATGCAGAATAAAATCTTCTGTCATCTCTGGACACACAGGAGACAAACTCTTCCTAGAGCAATGGGGCTTTCTTCAAATATATTGCAGTCTGAGGTTAAGACGTTTGCCAGAGTTTGAAGCTATAGGGGCAAAAATCAACAGAACTAAAACGAAGCAAAACAAACACAGAACTCTCCATTAAGATATATATATATATATATATATATATATATATATATATATATATATATACACACACACATATGTATAGTCATTCACCAGTCAATGAAATGCCTGGGAAGGCCATGTACAAGAAACAGGGATAAGCCAGAAGTGGCCAAGGCTTACAAAATTGCACCTACCTCACATATCATTTCTTGATTGGGTTGAGGTGACCAGTTATCACCTAATCTGCTGAGCAGAGGAAAAGTGAAATTTTTTTAAAGGGGAAGAAAGGAAATAATATCCATAATCTCTATAATTACTTTAGACACCATATGACAATAAAAAATTAAAAGACATTGAATGAAGAGGAAAATGAGACAGATAATTGAGAAAAAATGATAGAAAAAGACCCCAAATAATCAGATATTGAAAATAGGAGATAAGAAATTTAATATAACTCTTATGCATATGTTAAAGAAGATAGAAAGGTAAAAAGATGAATCAGTAAGTAATGGATTATTTCTATAGAATTTTATAGTGTATACAATTAAAATGGTATTCTAGAAATTAATTACAAAAAACTTGGAATTAAGAACTCATTATATGCATTTAATAGCACACTGGGCATAGTAAATGACAAGATTCATGAACTTAAAGCTAGAGCAATAGAAGATATTCAAACTTCAGTAAAGGTGTAAAAAAATAAAGAAATGAGCAAAGCTAATTATTAGAAACTGCAGATACAGTCCCATAAAATAGCATAGAAGTATTGTACTTGGAGTCCCAGTTGGAAACAGCAGAGAGATAGTAGAATAAAAGCAACATTGCAAAATATAATAATACAAAAATATTTTAAATTAATGAAAATATCAACTCACAGAATCAAGAAACTCACTGAACTTCTTTAGCAGTATAAAATGGAGCCATACATTATAGATGCAAAGGCACATTATAGATAATTTGCTCAAATCAGAGGAAAAACAAATTATACAAATTAAATTTTGAAAGAAACCTGAGAAAAAAAACACATATTCTTCAAATAAATAACAAGAATGTTGATAATATTGATTACTATATTTAAAACAGAAATCATGGAATCCAGAAGGAAGTTAAAAAAAAAGTCCAGCCAACCTAAAATCCAGGACTCAGAAAAAATACCTTTAAAAAGTAAAGGCAAAATAAACATTTTTGTGACATCAAAAGTGGAGACAATTTCTAGATTGCAAACCTTCACTAGAAGAGATAATAAAGTTTGTCATTGTGAAGGAAAATTATACCAAATGGAATCATGAAACTATAGAAAGAAGTGAAAAGAATGAGAAATGATAAGTATATTGAGAAATTTAAAAGTAAGTGGAAATAATAATAATACTCTTTTAATATTTGTAACATATCTACAATAAAAATACATGATAACAATAACAAAGTAATCAGGAGAGGTTTAAATAATAAAGTTTTATCCTAAAAGGGTTAAAGAAATAATCTTATGAACAAAAACACTCCAGATGGATTATACATTTAATTTTGGAAAATCATTAAAAATTATAAAAGCGATACAGAAGAATATTTTCTCCACTTTGAAGTAGGCAAAATGTGTGAAATAAGTCATAAAGAAGTCCTCACCATAAAAACAAGAAATCTTAGGTTATATTAAAATTAAAAATTTGGGGTTCTTAGAAAACACCATTGAAATAGTGAAAACCCAAGTTAGATAGTGGGTATTAGATAAATATAGATATATTATATATGTATATATACTTTAATTGACTTTTAAATATTTATAAATATATAAGATATTTATTTAGTGCGTATTTTATATATATTTACAGTTTAATAATTTTATCTAATATATTTAGACTATATATTTAGTATATATTTTAATTAGTATATTTGCTATATATACACATTTTAGTATTTATGTATAATATATACATTGCATATAATGTATATATTGCATATAAAATTTCCTCTTTATGGGAATTTTATATATATAATTTTCAACAATAGATGGTTTTATATATTCTAAAGTAATGAGAAAAATATAGAATATTCCATAGAAAAATAACTTAGAAATACTTCAGAAAAGAAAATATTTACTTAAACAATATATTTGAAAAATGTTCAACATTATTATTAATCAATTAATACAAATTAAAACCACAATGTTATACCACAACTTCCATAATGCTTAAGTTTAAAATTCAGATGGTTAATGTATTTTTAGTAAGACAATTGGAATTCTTAACACAACCACTTTTTTATTGAAGTATAATTGGCATACAATATCCTGTTAGTTTCAAGCGTACATCATAGTGATTCAATATTTGAATATATTATGAAATGATCAGTGTTCTAAGTCTCGCGGTAACACAACTACTTTACATTACTCTTCATTGAGTACTAAATGTCATCCTTTTCGTTCGGCAGCCGTCCGTCTCGAGAGACGATGGTGTAGCTTCTTAAGAGTCTATCTGCACCGCCGAGAATGGTTGTGCAGTCCGACTCCGGAGTGACAAGGTATCTGTCTCCTCCCGTGTTGAATCGACATCTTGCAATGACGCTGGAGTGTCCTCTCCAGTGAAGCTGAAGCTACAGAGCCTGGGCAGGGTGATATGGAGGGTCTGCTGTTGCCCATGCAGCAGACCCCCCCTCTCTTCGCAGCTGAAGGGTCCAAGGGAAAGACGGAGTCAATACAGCTTGGCTTCAGGTGCGCCGCAGAAGTTGCTGGTGTTGACTACAACGTCAAACCGCCTTAGGGACTCCGGCTCCGGATTTTCTGTCGGGGTTTACTCCCTTAGCCTTTCCCCTGAAGAGGTATGCCGCAAGGCAGCGGAGGTTTTTTGGAGTCAGAGTTTTCCTTCTCTGAATGTCATCCTATTCATATCCTATTTCTCAGCAATTTTATTATTAGGCATCTACTCAATAGGGATGCATGCATATGGTCATTAAAAATACGTACATGGATACTTACATCATTTTTATAACCCCAAACTGGAAGCAATTGAAATATCCATTAAAATAGACAGGATAAATAAGTCACGCTCTAACCATGGATAGGAATACTACACAGTAATGGGACTGAACCAACTATGCCTGTGAGGATGGCTTCCACAAACCTAATGCCAAACCCAAGAAGCCAGGCTAATAACAGGGTAAATACGCACTGTATGGCCAATTTCTAGAATGTTCAAAAACAATCCAAACTAATTAATAGTGTTAAAAATTATAGTTTTAACCCTTGGGTGGTGAAAGAGGTTATGGAGTACATAAGGGAATCTCTGTGTTATAATTCAATTTCTTTGCTCTACTTGTTTGTGTTTTGTGTGTTCAGCAAGATGTAAAATATTATCACCTTACATACTTCTGAGTTGTCTATTTTTCTCAGATTTTGCAAACAATGGGACTTAGATTGGACAGAATAAGGAGAGGGCAGATATAGTCAGATCTGAAGAATATTCAGGGGGAAATGTACTAGATTTTATTAATTTCATTATTAATTGCAAGTGAGTGTTTCAAAGTGGTATTATTGGCATTATCTCTTGTGTCCATCTTGGACAACCAGGACGCAGGGAGAATCTTTTGCTGAGATGTAGAGTATAGGAAATAGACAAGGTTTGGGTGACAGAGGAAAAGTTGGACCAAGAAGTCTTCTAGAAGGAAATCTCAGGTTTCACTGGATATAACAGTATTTAGGTATATAATTGAAAAAAGTCATTGTTGGTGATCAAAATAAATAGAAAAAAATCTACCAGTGGGTCTTTTCCCTATAGTATGGGGAGAAATATCATTGAAATACAACGTGAAAATTTTGGTATCTCAGTAACCTTGGATTCACAAATTGATACTTTGATAATATCATATAATGTGTTATTTTTTAGGTAAATAATCTGTCATTAGAATAGATGAGTTTGGTCAGATTATGAGTATGATCCTTTCTGGCTTTGAATCATGTAATACTCATGCATTCAGCTTGTCTCTAACAATATATGCATATCCACTGCCTTCATTAATTCAGCGGAGCCATACTTTACATTATGCTTTCATTTGGATTAAAAACTTTTTTATTCTCAAAAAAAAAAAACTTATTTAAAATATGTTTCCTTCTACTCTTGGAACCCTAATGTATATCAATGTTGTTTTCCCTACACATTTATATTCCTATTTTTATTCTATGCACTGACAAACGTTTTTCATAGGTCTGTTTTGTCTATCAGAAGATTCCCATTCACACAGCCCTGCAAGGAACATGAGTGACAGGTAATTAATTTTTTTCTTAGCTTCTGGCATTTTCCAATAGCGTAATAGTCATTAATATTCCTGCTGGCAAAGATTTCATTATATTCTGACAGTGTTAAAAACCATTTTGCCTGAAGTAAAAAAAAATCTTTGAATAAAATCTAGAATTTCTATTATGTTTTACATTTTATAAAGTTTTATCATATATAGTTTCATTATAAGACAGTTATATGATCATCATAAGACTGTTATGCTTAGGGACAGGCAGCATGAAGAATATATATGCCTCTGGTCAACTAATAGCTAATAATTTAGTTCTCTTCCTCACTCATATTTTTTAATTCAAATTAAATTTTAATTACACAAGTTATATATGAACATACCCATTAACATCAAAATACTATTAATAAGACTAATTTTTTCATTATTTACTTTAATTCTGCTCCCTTAATGAGAAATAAACATATTTGTGTGTTTAGTGTATACCTTTAGCCTTTTCTGAATAAATAAACATATGCACCCACCAAATATATCACATTTTTTATTGTATGTATATAATTATTATTATTATCTAGTGCTATATATTAGCTAGTGTTAAGCAATTTGTTTTCCTTCCAGATAGGTGTTTCTTCACCTGCACCATTCATTTTAACTACTTACATAGTATGGGTATGTAAACGTTTATCTAGTTATTCTCTTTGTGGATGGATTTTTAGGTTGTCCTAAAAATTTTGCTACTGAAATCAATGAATGTTCTCAACTATTATCATTTAATAAATAAATATCAAGTAGATTTTGATTTAAATTAATTATAATTACTGTTTAGTATGACATTAGTTTCAATATTATTTTTTCTATTTATTATATGTTGAGTTCCCTATCCTTCTTACCTTTTGTGATTTGATGAATATTTTTGTACCACTCGTTTTAATCTATTGCTTTAAAGTTATGCCTTTACTCCTATCCTAATAGTTCCTCTTGTACTTTTATTACAGCTATTTAAACATACTGTTTTAAATTATAGTTATCACTATCTACTCTCCTAAATAAGGAATAAAGCATGTATTTACTTACTGTACATCTGTTCTCTTCCTCACCATCCCATTTTATATGGTGACATCACTGACATTTTTCTGTATTTGACTGTGTACTATATGAATTCACAGCACTTTCTATCTCCCCAAATTCCTTTGTCAAGTTTTTATTTTATGTATAAAAGGTGAGCACCAAAGAGACTCCTGATAACAAAACATGGCAATGAGATATCAGAAGAGATTAAATTTTATATTCCACTGGTCATTTTCTTTAAAAAGTATAGTGTCATGGGAAAATAGCCAAGTAGATATACAAGTGGGGCTATTTCTTTTATCCTTTATAGTCAAATGTGTTTTTAGTATAAACTAGCTGTGTATCAATATAACCTGATAACAACAAAATATTTCTTAGCCCTGTGGTTTTAGACTTAAAAAAATTGTTTGTTTGTTTGTTTATTTTTAGAGAGAGGGGAAAGGAGAAAGAGAGGGAGAGAAACATCACTGTGTGGTTGCCTCTCATTCAGACCCCCAAATGGGGACCTGATGAGCAACTTAGTCGTGTGCCCTGACTGGAATTCTAACCAGTGACACTTGGTTCACAGGCCGATGCTCAATCCACTGAGCCACAGGAGCAAGGGCTTTGGTTTTAGACTTTTAAGATCAACAAATTAGTCCTATTATTCAGAATTTGTGATTTTTATTAAATTCCAGCATAGAACATACTATGTGTATATAAGCAAAATAATGTTTTCACCACGAAATCAAGTTCACTGTAAGTACATTAAACACATTTTTTCCTAAAATTATTTTGTTGAAATTGGATTTTGTTATTTACTTATGAAATTCTACATGCTGGTTAATATTACTTACAGAATTCTTTTTTTTTCTTCTATTTGGCAAATCATTGTGAATATTTCCCATGCTTTTTCAGCTTGTACATTCTGAAGATCTATCTAAGTGTTAGAACTGATAAGTTTATGTTCAATGTCTTACCTTTTCAAATTTTTGTTTTGCTTTCTGGAAGGATGTCTTTGTTCAAATTTATACATTGCTGATTAGTTCTTCCTTTTTGAACATAATTTTTAAAAAGATTTAAAATTTATTTTTAGAGAAAGGGGAAGGGAGAGAAACATCGATGTGCAAAAGAAACATGGTTGTATAAAAGAAGCATTGATTGGTTGTCTCTCCCATGCCCCCAACCAGGAACCTGACAACCTTTTGGTTTGCAGGACTATGTCCAACCTACTGAGCCATACCAACCAGGACTATCTGAACATTATTTTACTTTTGTTTGCTGAGACTTTGGTTTAAATGATCAAAATGATACTTTTTGTGATTATCTTTATGAATATATCATTCTGTTAACATCTTTCAGAGTATTAAAACTGAAGTTATTCCAGAGTTGTATGTTCCTTTCCTCTATTTACTCTACTTCTTCAGAGATAAGTTTTCAATGTGCTCTTTGATAATCCCATAGTATAAGATTTCTTCTTCAGTGGGATTCCTTGTTCTTTCTATATTGTATCTTTCTGTACAATGTTTTAGGGGAAGTGAGGAACAATTACTGTGGATTGGGTGGAGGTTGTTTTCAGTGAACATAGTGAATATGGAAGGCCTGTTATTTTTCTGGGTATATGTAAATAATTATATTTTAATTATTAAAACTGTTTTTGTTTATTCACTCCATAACTGGATAGTGTCATGTACCCAAATTTAAAATAAAGATTTTCATGAATATACAATAAAAGTAGATTTTCAATGTTTTTTCAGACTTTCTTGACTATTTTATATTTTTGATATGTGTGATTTATGTGTGTTTATATTAACAACAAGGTATCCAAAAGTTTATTATACATGGAAAATAAAAATTGTATTCTATTTAGATTTACTAAATATGCAAAATAAGTTCATAAATAAGATTTTTAATTTTAGTGTTTTTATAATTTACAAAATTATGTTAATAGTGATTAATGTAATATTAATATCAAATTTTCTTTTATTAAATTTTGAAATATACTTTATGCTATACTATAACTATTGATTGCTAAATAAAAATATTAGAGCATCTGACTATGATAGTTAACCTCAAATTTTTAATGTCTTAACAAAACAAAAGAACATTTCTAATTAACTACATATTCCAATATGGTTGGTGGGTAAGTGGAATGTGGACTCCGCTCCACACAATCCTTCTGGACTCTCAGTGCTTTTTAGTTATCAGTTCATAACCTAAGGGGTTAGGGCCCATCACAGGATCCTCTGAATCTTGATGACTAGCAGGAGAAGAGGGAAAGCATGGAGGTCCACAGGGAATATTTTATGCCAGAAATGGCATCTATATAATCTCTAATCAGGTCCCATTCATTGTCCAAAATTGAAATTTATAAGCCCACATAAATAAATGGAAACAAAAATGTGGATTATCATTGTGCCCAAGAAGTAAAGGTGATAGATGTCTTTAAGGGAGCATTATCATTCTCTGCCATCAGAATTCAGTGCAACAAGCTACTTGACACCACCATTTCAATTAATTAGAGTTGGTAAGGAGGAATTTCAGTTTACATGTAAAATTTAACTCAGTTACCAATTTTTAGTGATTACCTGACAACAGAAGACATACATTTTCCTGCTTTATTTTCCAGACCAAACTAGAATGTAAATAACTTTCAAACAGAAACTCTTATAGGAATGATAAAAGAAACAAGTTCACTTAAGGAGTTCTATTTCAAAGATAAAAGCAGAGTCAACCTTCTGTAAAAGAAAAAGAATCCTCACATTTTCTCTTGTACTTATTCTCTGTTTTGTTTTTATTTCTAATTTTATTAACTAAACTGCTTGAGAAATATCAATATCAATGCATTTAACATATAAGTGATAAACTTTGTACTCCAGGACAAAATAATGGTGAATAAGAGGTTCCATAGCCATTATTTCAAAATATTCCATTGAAGCACTCATGAAAAACACCCAGGAAATGATATTTGCAGTAGTACTATATACTAATGTTAAAAGAACATATCTGATATAACTCAGGGAATTACACTGACAAATGCTGAAAAAGTGAGAAACACATTTTTGGATCACATACATACAACTTTAATCTTGATTCCTTAGAACACAGAGCCTTAAGCAAACCTAACAGGTTGATATTTCACTGGGGTATACAATCCCAGGGAAGTAAGAGTTAAGGATAAAGGAAAGTGAAGCAAGGAAGGTGGAGAGCAAACACAAGATGGTACATTCCAGAGCTGGACACAGCTTTGACATAAGAAACTTTTTTTTGCTCAGTTACATTAAATCTATCCAGAGAGGCACATGGAAACCCTTGTGTCTAGAAACAGCCAGCCAGAGGAGGATAGGGATCGATTTATTTGCTGAATCCTCCTTGCCTTCTTTATGTCTTTGGTTGAAATCTTCCCCTCAGGACATTAGGCCCCTATATACCTGTTTTGTTTAATCCAGCTGATTCTCTAGGAAGTCATCAAAGAAATTCAAGCTTTTTGGGGGCATAGTCCAGCCATTGTGCAGGCACAGGGATCTCTTCTTGTCAGTTGGCACCAAACAACTGTCAGTCAGTGGTGGCTCCCAGAGCTTTAGAACTCTGGGAACAGCATAGACCTTCTGCTAAAGCAACTCTGGCCAAGGAGCAAGGCAAGTGGCCAAGGTCTGGGGAACACATACTTGAATAAATCTAGAGTAGCAGATAAACTGGTTTCAATACACATATTCACACTTGTGAGCCAGAATGAGGGAAAAATGCCCACACAAATAGTGAGGAGTGGATTTAACTTACATTCACTCTCAGTATGTAAATCTGAAGTACAGGAACCTACTTGAACAGAAATTAAACTTGGTAGTTATTACCAGCAACAAGTAGAGTGTGGGATCTCACTCTAACAGTAGCTATCATTTATAGTTTATTCGAACAATAGAAATTTTAAGGACCCAAATGGGGAGAATAAAGGAATGGATGAAGGTGTTGTATACTCTATAAATCTTAACCACCAATGGAAGATAATTTCATCGGTCATTGAGATAGATTTCTAGAAGTAATGGATATTCAGTGGAGGGAGTTTTTCTGAACAATTCTGGAAGAAAAAAGACATAGAAACAAAACAAAACAAAACAAAAACAGCCATGTTTTTTTAAGTGGCAATATAGCATGGACAAAAAGGGAGCTGAAAAATCTCGAGACAACAAGCCTTAAATGAATGTCAAATGGCCCTCACAGGTGAAGCTAGTTCTATGCAGGACAGTAACCTGATATAAAGATGAAGTCTGAAAGGAAGAAACTATAAACATTCAAACAAATACTGCAAAGCACTATAGAACTTTCCTACTCTTCTTTTTTGCCGAGAGATTGGAATAAATTACTTCGTATACAATGTTGGAAAATGAAAGAGGGGAAAAATTGCTTTAAAATATTGCAACATAATGGAAAAGGTACATCACCAGAAGATTCAAAGAAAAATATATTTCAGACAATGCAACTAATAAGCTTTCTATTTTAGAGCAGTTTTGGGTTCACAGCAGAAGTGAGTGGAAAGTACAAAAGTTCCTATATACCCCATGTCCCCAGACATGCACAATATGTAGACATAAATTTAAATTCATTTGAGTAAATAGCAAGGAGTACAATTCTGGGTCATATAGAAAGTTGTGTTTAGTTTTATAATTAACCACCAAACTGTCTTCCAAGGTGGTTGGACAATTTTGCGTTTTCACCAGCAATGAATGAGAGTTCCCATTTTTCTGTGTCCTCCCTAGAAATTGTTGCTTCCAGTGTTCCGGAATGACCATTCTCATAGTTGTATAGTAGTATCTAATTGTTACTTTAATTTGCATTTCCCTGATGATATATAATGTGGAGGAGCTTTTCATGTGCTATTTTCCATCTGTATATCTATTTTTGTGACATATCTTCTCAGGTCTTTGACACATTTTTTAATTGGGTTGCTTGTTTTATTATTCTTGAGTTTTACAAATTATTTATGTATTCTGGATAACAGTCCTTTATCAGATATACTTTTTGGTAATAGTTTCCTTCCACTCTGTGGCTTATCTCCTCATTCTCTTGACATTTTCATTTGCAGGACAAATGTTTTAAAATTTATTATTATTATTTTATTATTTAAAAAATATTTGATTTATTTATTGTTTTTCCTGTAAAAGAATACTTTTTATAAGAAAGATAGTTTAAAAAACTTTTTGCCACCAAAATAATTAAAAATTACAGTATTATAATAAAATATGAAAATTTGATCATAAGATGAGAGAACAGACTCAAAAATAAAGAGCAACTGAAATACACTTTTACAGTATACTTTTTCCATGAGAACAAGACAAAGTCAGACTAGTCTGAGTTTTAGACTTCATTTGTGGATTATACAGAAAACAAGATTTTGAAAGAGAAAAGATTTAGAAATATTACCTATATTAATTTTAACCCTGGCTATAGCTGAATATATCAATTTATTTAAGTATGGAAACATACAAAAAGATCAATTTTCTTGCTATGGAAATTAACTTTACCACCTCGTTTTAGTACTTCCATTATATATATTTGTTTTTCACACAGAATAAACTTCTCATGGAGAATTGCCACAAAGGCACAAAACTTAAACATGAGCATTTTGAGAACTGTTTTGCATTTAAATTTTTGATTAAGAATAATGTGATTCACTTGCTTTCCATACTATTCTGGGAAGTTCACTTTCCATTAAAAACTGGAAGACATCAAAAAAGTTTTGTCAACAAACTTCTGGATTGTATAACTTCTCCTGTCCCCCTCTCCTTCCAACTTCAACTTCACTTTGGCTTAAGGCTACTTTAAAAAGAGAAAAGCAAACCATTAGAAAACCAGGAAATCTCCAAACATTGGTTTTAATTTCTTTTAAAAAGTATGTTGTTGATTAAAGAACTCAATTTACTTTAATGAGAACCTGATCTGTACCAGAACCAATCTCTTCATCTTTATTCTGCTATGTCAAAAGGACAAAGTGGGCCATAGGTTAAAAGTAGTTAAGTAGAAGGTGGGGGAAGTTGACAATGTGTATTTTATTTGGGTTAGCACAGTAAACAAAACAGTATGCACTTTAACATGGCAGCAGTAGAAATAAAGCTTAGCACTAACATTCCTTGTATGGATATTTGCTATAGTCACTCACGAGAGATTAACTCACAAAACAGCATCTCAATATTTTGGATGAAACTAACAAGCAAAAATTTAGACTTCACCATTATATATTTGCCCACTTGGTATGTTTATACATCAATCAAAGGAAACATCATTCAAGTATAATATGGAAGTTATGGAAGCTTGTATGTTCATTTCCTTATGAGGAAGCACATGCATTTTCCATAAATATCTGTCAACATTTTATCAGCTTAGCTCTGGTGCAATATGATTCACATTTCTTTTGCATGTCCCATTAGGCCGAGATAGTAAGGCCAGTTTTTCTTTTTAATAATATTTTTTCTCTCAAATTTATTTATTTTGTCTTTGGGGATTTATGAGATGAAAAAAATCATATATATTCATCTTAATTTTCTGTCTTATTTGATGCCAGCTTTGTAATGGAGTCTTTTATTTTGGGGGTAAATTAAAGGTAGCTGGTCGATTAGATTTTAACATTAGGAAATAAAGGAGAGTGGCAAATATGCCCAAGTAACCTAGAAATTCATGGGATAGAATGGTTTAAATAGACTCAAACTGTGTATACATTTGCTTTCCAAGACAGGAAATATAGCTTAGTGCTGGATGAGTATAATCCCTAAAGTCCTGAGCTAAGATGTTAGAGAAATGGAACTAATGTCTCCTTCAATAAGCTTTTATGGAAAAAAATAGTCTAGGGAAAGAGTTTTAAGGTCAGCATGGAATTCTTTGTTAATATAGGTTTTTAACTCAGGTAAAAATTAACTCTTAAAACTGCAGATAAAGCAAAAGAGAATTAAAATCAGGTTGTTTTTTATTCTTTAGTGGGTTTCTCTGTATGAGAAGGGGAAAATGAATCTTGTCATTCAATAGAATAGTAACTCTCATATTATATGATCCTTTTCATTATCACCATTCCCTTGAGGCTGAATCTGCATGGGTTCATTAACTGAAAAGTCCTTGTTTCATGTCATGTTCTTTTCTTTATGTCACATAGTAGAATTATTCTCATATTGAAATGTATTTAGAAGTCATAGCCATTCACAAAATGTACAATAATTTTAGAATAGAATCAAAAGCATAATATAAGATAATCTCAGAATGTTAGAATTAATTATAAGATATGTTAAGTTTTAAATCTGTATTTTATTTGCATTTGATATATTATGGTTTGATAATTGAAGTGCATTACTTGTAACTTGAGATGTGAAAGACTATAGTTTCTTAATTTCCCCCCTCCTTTTACAGTTAAAGTAACTGCAACCAATTTTATTTTTGTAACAGTTGATCAGAAAAGGGAGCCATGATGGCACAAAAGGAGATATTTTCTCACTGCCAGCTTCCCCAGTGTAACCACATCACTGTTTTCCCAAGCTGTCATGAATAGAGAAGCTCTGTCATAGTGATGGTGTTGCTATTTTACCACCCTGTCAAGATGTCTTTGTCTTTCTTTCCAAATAGTTAACTACATCCTAGGATTTTCCTATATTTTGGAAATTCTGGAGCTACCACTGGGATGGAATCTGAGGTTTTTAAATTATAATCGTTTAAAAAGGTAAATGCATACATTATAAGTATATTTTCTTTTGAAAACCAGTGGTGTTAATTATAATTTATAAAGGTTTCCTTTAAAAATAACTAAATATTCAAGTTTTAGAATATTTGAGACTTCTGAAAGAAACAATTACTCACCTATAGCAAATATGCTCAGAATTTTATCACAGACTCCTATTATGAAAAAATATTGACTCAAGGCAAAAAGAAATAAGATAAATATACTAGATTCCATTAACTTACATTGCTTATTCCTTCAGCTCATGTCTGTGTTCTAGAAAGACCACTTTTAAGTAGATATTGAGCAATGAACCAGTGACAAGTTGCAAAACATTATTATTATTATTAATATTATTATTATTTTAAAGACAAGTAAAACTTTATTTCCTTGTTTCACAAGTAAAGCTTGCTGAGTTGGTTTTTTTTTGGTTATTAGTCAAAGTGACCAAATTCCACATCTTTATCCAAATCCTCTGACTCTTTCTTTGCTTCCATCTTGGCTGGGGCTGCGGCAGCAGCAGGAGAGGCAGCCACAAAAGCATATGGGTCAGTCAGGAAGACCTTGATCTTTTCCACACAAGTGGGAAGGTGTAATCAGTCTCCACAGGCAAAGCCAGGATCCTTTTGTACCCACTGAAGATAGAATGTGGTACTGATGCAATAGTTGGGTAAACAATCTGCAGACATACTCTGGAAACATTGTGAACAGCCTCCAACAATCAGGATGTCAAGCACTTCCGGGTTGTGGATACTGCCATGGTCAAACACCTGCCAGGGGAGGAGGGAGATAGACATTGAGCATGTTTATCATTGTGGCTTCACTGCCTCCCACTTTGTTTCCAGTCTTAATTAGCCACACATCACTCTGGGTTTCAATGGTGTCCCTGGATATTTGAGTGGCGATGCCCAAAACCTGGAGAAGGAGGTCTTCTCCAGCTCCAGACCAGTGTTCTAGGCTGGCACAGTGATTTCACATGGGGCAGTGACATCTGCATGGTTGGCATCTGGCACCTTATCGGCCAGCAGCGTGCCCCTGATGTCAGTGAGATCTTCCTTGGCGAACACAGAGCCCATATTCTGCTGGATGTGAGGCAACGGTTTCTCCAAAGCTGTGCTATTTCCTGGATGTCCTTGGATGTCCTTGCATGTCATGGTGGTGTTCAGCCCGTTAGCACCACAGCCTTCATGCAGAGGTACATGCAGATCTGCTGCATCTGCAAGGAGCCCACATTGTCTGCTGGCACTATGAAGTATTCGGGTTAATCATCCAGAAGATGGATGATCTTAAGGAAGTAGTTGGACTTCCAGGTTGCCTGTCTTTCCTATGCATTACAGAGGTGCATCAGGGATTTCCCCCCAGGGTTTAATGACAATGTTACTCTCACAAGGATGCCTGCTGAGAGTAAGCACAAAACTGTCTTAGAATTAAATATAGGTAGTGGTCAGATGGGCTAATTCCCTTGTAACTCTCATAAATGAAGTCAGATCATTATATTGGTGATATTCTCTTCATTCTTATTCCTATTATAGTATTCTCAATTTATTTATAATTTTTTAAAATTCTTAAATACGTTGTATCATAACTATGGGCTTCATAGAAAAATTTAAATTATATGAAATTATTCCTTAAATTTATTTGTATAAGATTTACTTTGAAATTGCCTTATGATAACATAACTTGTCAAAGAATTTTATCTGTCTAAAATAAAATTTTTCAGAATATAAATCCCAGAAAAATTTAGTAAACACTTAAGATTTTGTAACTGAACCAGAATAGTTTGTGAACTGTAGTCTTATCACACATATATTTAAATATAAAGAAGATTGATATTTAAACCAGAAGAAAGTGATAATATTTTCACTTGAGATAGGAACAGACCTCTTCATGATGACTTGAGAGATTGTGAGAATATTTTTCGTTGCCCCATCCAAAAAAGATAAAATTTTGTTATGATAGCTGTTGCCTAATGATCATTGACAGAAAATGCTTATTGGTACATGTCATAATAATTTTGTTTGTAGAACTTACGCAGAGAGAAACCCTACTTATGACTTTTAACTTCATATATTTAGTCATGATAATGATTATATATTAATAATAACATCAATAATAGTCATAGTTTCTTGAGTCCTTAAAATGTACTAAGTATTATAGTAAGTGCTTAATGTGCATTTCTTAACTAATATTCAGAATAACCCTAAGGAAGTAAGTACGCCTAGCATTTCTGCTGCAGTGAGGGGAAACTAGCCCTTGGAAGTTACACACTATCTTGACCACCCTGATAGAATGTGTCTGCCAGGATTTGAATCCAAGTGGCCATGCATTAATTAGCATGTGCTCTTTACCACCATCATCTTTTCAAAGATCATGTTTCCAGATGCAGAGGTTAGACACATTTAAAGATATTTTTGTTAGGTTAATGTTCTAATACTCATCTTTATCTCTAATAATCTTCTTTCCCACAGAAATTTTATGAGTAATTATATTTGGCTGAGTTGAAGATGACATTCATTTAGTTTCCTGGGTTTTAAGACACCATCAACCTCTGGAGTTTCTCTCTGTTCTTCATGCACACTAGCCTTTGTATTTTTAGTACATAGTGAAAAAATATTGTAGTTATGTGGAATGTTGGTCTCAACTCAGGGACATAGAAATGTAAATTACAACTTTGAGTTTTATAGAACCCTGTGAGAATGGACTTGAACTTATCTACAATTATAATTTGGGCATATTCAAACTCTCTTGATGGGCTGAGAATCTTCATATGGAGTCAGAAGGATGGAAAATAAAGTTGGAGTCTTGAAACAAACAAGCCAAAAACAAACACATGACTAGTTTGCTAGAATGAGTGAAACTTGAGCAACAGTACTCAGGTTTGAGTACTGTGAAATACGAGGCTATGTTTCACATCCATCAGAGTCATCTGAAGAGATTTTTCAGAATACAGATGTTTGGGTTTTGTCGTTAATTACCCTAACTCAGTACGCATGAAGTGAACCAGATAATCTGTATCTTTTAAACATCTCACTAAATGATTCTGATTCATAGACAAGGTTAAGGACCACTGGTGTAACAAAAAGAACTGTGTCAAAAGGTACAAGGGCACTGCTGTAATATGTTTCTTTGAAAGGAAAGAGGAGGCATAAGAAGTTTGTTTTTGTCCTGAGTAGAGAAAGAGCTCCTATGTAAGTAGTCTAAAAGAGGTCTGCAGCTACCAAGAGGCAGCTGATAGGAAGTTTAGAGGTTGGAGCCCAAGACTTAGGTAGCAGTGAGGACAAAAGACTAACAGTATCAATCATCCAGAAAAATGGTGGTGGCAACTATTAACGTATATTAGAAATCTCCTTGCAGGTGGCCAGGGATATTTATCATCTTGTTTATTAATTTTGCCCAGAATCTAGAATTATATCTTACTTATAGTATATAATCAATAAGTGTTAAATAAATAACACGAGGGCCAAGGATTTAGAATGTTTCAAGCACCACAAAATATCAAATGTTAGGTAATCAAACAACCCGTAAATATCCATGCATACACACCTCTCCAGATACCTAGATAATTAATGAAGAAGATACCAGGAAAAAGGACTGTTTTGTTAATCATGCAAGTGAAAGCTTAAGGCTTTGAGATTTATAAAACAATTAATTTAAAATGCAATCCATTTGTATTTACAGATGTGACAAAGGGACTCTTAGATTTCAAATGGAACTTTCTGAAATATTTCTGCCTTTATTTTAGATATGTCCTGAACCACCTGGCAGATGGGAACTCTAGAAAATTGTAGTTAATGGTTAGAGCTGTCTTCACCTAGCTGGTTAATTCAGCTTAAACTTGAGATTATTAAAATTCATATGTTTCTGAAATATGGTCCCAGTTGAGTGGTTCCTTGGAGAAACATATATTTGCCAGTGTAATCATAGAGGGCCAAATTCCTGGTAGGCACTTAATATCATCTGCTACAAGAAGGATGAAGCAGCCGTTCCAGCTTCATTCATCTTTAGGACCTCTAACTAAAAGGAAACAAAATATAAGAAGTTCAAATCTAAGTTATATTTGTGTATATAAGAATTAAATATACTCTACTGCCTGAGACAAAATATCAAGGACATTCTCAGTTCTACTCTAAGGAAAATTAAATCATTTTCTTTATTTCCAAACAAGTAAGATCTGGTTATTATTTCCCCACTAGCTTATAAATAAAAAAAATTGTAATGGAAGTTTCCAAATTCTTGATTAGAAATCAAGCTTTCTACTTTTCTTAAATATGTGCCCTTAATCAGTCACCAGGTTATACATAACTTAAATCATTTATTAATAATTACAAGGATATAGACCTCAACATGTCTTTGTTTTCTTTTTATTTATTTACTTTCAGCCCATATAATTAGATGCAGTTGCTTTTATCAATACCTTTCTGTAATTAGCACCACATAGAACACTGTCTGAAAGTAACCCTTCTAGTCTATAAGGTGAATCTAGGACCATGTTTAAAATTAAAAATAAAACACAGTATCTAAGTAAGATGGTATTTTTTGTTATATTTTATTGATTATGCTATCACAGTTGTCCTGATTTTTCCCCCTTTGCCTCCCTCTACTCATAACCCCCTACTCCCTCAGGCCATCCCCACACCATTGTTCATGTTCATGGGTCACGCATGTAAGTTCTTTGGCTACTCCATTTCCTATACTGTGCTTCACACCCCCATGGCTATCCTGTGACTACCAATTTGTACATCTTAATCCCCTCAGCTCTTCACCCATTCCCCCATGCCCCCAACCATCTGGCAACCATCAAAGTGCCCTCTGTATCCATCATTCTGACTCTTCTTCTTGTTTGCTTAGTTTGTTCTTTAGATTCAATTTTTTATAGATATGTATTTATTGCCATTTATTGTTCATAATTTTGATTTTCTTCTTTTTATTAAATAAGTGCCTTTAACATTTCATATAATAAGAGCTTGAATTTCTTTAGTTTTTCTTGTCTGGGAAGCTCTTTATCTGCCCGTTGATTCTAAATGATAGCTTTGTTGGGTAGAACAATCTTGGTTGTAGGTCCCTGTTTTTCATGACTTTCAATATTTCTTGCCAATCTCTTCTAGCTTGCGAAGTTTCTTTTGAGATATCAGCTGCCAGTCTTATGGGAGCTCCCCTGTAGGTAACTAACTTCTTTTCTCTGGCTGCTTTTAAGTTTCTCCCTTTATCCACAAAGTTGTGGAAATACTATATGTCACTAAATTTTTCCTCTTAATTATTAAGTTTATGTTATAAGAATTTCACCTCAATTATTAAAAGAAAAAATAAAAAATTTAACTGACGCTAAATTATGTTGAACCTTGAATGACAAGATAAAGATTTTGATTATATTCTGTAAATAATGGACTACAGATATTAAATATTAAAAATATTCTTTATCTTTAATTTTTGGCATTTTAAGTATGATGTGTCTTTGAGTAGGCCTCTTTGCATCTATTTTGTTTGGGATTCTCTGTGCTTTCTAGACTTGCATGTCTATTTCCTTCACCAAATTAAGAAAGTTTTCTTTCATTATTTTTTCAAATGGATTTCTAGTTTTTTGCACTTTCTCTTCTCTTTCTGGCACCCCTAACATGAAAATGTTGGTCTTGAAGTTGTCTCAGAGGCTGCTTACACTACCCTCATCTTTTTGGATTCTTTTTTCTTTTTGTTGTTATGATTAATTGTTTTTTGCTTCCTTGTGTTCCAAATTATTGATTTGATTCACAGCTTCATCCACTCTACTGTTATTACCCAGTAAATCATTCTTTATTTTAATTAGTATATCCATTTCTGACTGGATCTTTTTTATGCTATTGAGATCCAGACTAAGTTCCTCAAGCATCTTTATAACCAGTGTTTTGAACTCTGCATCTGATAGATTGCTTATCTCCATTTTGTTTAGTTCTTTTTCGGTTTTGTTCTGTTCTTTCATTTGGGTCATGTTTCTTTGTCTGCTAATTTTGGCAGCCACTCTGTGTTTGTTTCTATGTATTACATAGAGCTGCTATGACTTGTTGTGTTGGTAGTGTAGTCTCATTTAGTAGGTGCTCTGTAAGGTTCAATGGCATAGCCTTCCCTGTCACCCCAGCTGCATACTCAAGGCAAATTCTTCATGTGGGCTGAGTACACTTTCCTCTTGTTGTTGAGCCTTAATTGCTCTTGGAAGTTCAATGAGAGGAGTTTACCCACGCCAGTCAGTTGCAAGGACTGGCTGTATCCATGGACCGACTATGTCCTTGGACCACCAACCACTGTCCTTCATGGAGGGTCAGTTGTGCAGGGGCAGGGTGGTGGTGCTCCAACATGGTCTATAGCTGTCCAGTGAGCTCTAGGGTTTCCTGGGTGGTTCGGGCCAAGATCAGCCCCTACTGTTTTTCTATTTAGGGCCATCTCTGAATATAAAGCAATATGAGTTGGCTACTATTTGTACTGGGCTTGTATATTCCCAGGAAAAGCCAAGTTATGAATCTATGCTGGCTACTACTAGTTCCAGGACTGGGGCCACTTAGCAAGGGGTACGGTGGTTAGTGGCTTACTGAGGCTGGAAGTTACTCATTTTATAAGATTTAGGAAGTTGTTAAGCATAAGCCAAGACCAACCATTATATGGAAAAGTCACATTTAACAGTTTGGGTGGGCCCTGGAGTTGGGTGTGTCAAGTCTCAGGGGCAAACAGTTTTAGCCAGGTTGATGGAGTCTCAGCTATGGCACCCAACTGCCAGCTCTGTAACTCTGTAGGGGGAGGGTTCAGAAAAGGGACAATGGTCTTGGCTTGCCTTTCCCTCAGCTCTTGCCTTGATGCCAGACACTTCAGTTCCTCCCCATATGCCATTTGTGCCTTTCAAGCTGCTACCCCAGTGCTGGAGCTCAGAGGGAGTCAGTCTGAGTAAGTTTGTATGTGGATTCTTTAAGGGGAGCTGCATAAGACTCCAGAATTTTTATCCACTGACTCAATCCCTGCTGGTTTTTGCAGTCTAAAGTTATGGGGACTTAAGGCTGGGATTCCTCACTCCCAAGGTATCCCTTCTGAGTTTTATCCAGCATACATAAATGTGGGACCAGCTGTTCCATGTCTGCATCACTCCTACTAGTCTGGATGGATGTGGTTTCTCTAATTTCATACTCATCAGATTTCTGACAGTTCTGAGTGACAGTTGCTTTATATTTTAGTTGTAATTTTGATGTGGTTGTGCAAGAAGGTGAGCTGTGTATACCTATGCTGCCATCTTGACTGGAAGTCTCCCAGGATAATATGTTGAGGTATTTGATTGACAGCTTTTGTGATCAAGTAAAAATAAATCCTTTCTTCCAAATACAAAAGCAAATGTCAAATTATAAAGTTAAATGTTTTCTACTTTGAAAAATATTTATGTGTATCTTATCACTATTCCTTCTTCCCATCTCTTAGATATGAGGCATTTTTTATCTAGTGAAATATAGTCATGCCAGACAGAAACTCCCTGAGGAACTTTCTATTTCTTTCTTTCTTTCTTTCTTTCTTTCTTTCTTTCTTTCTTTCTTTCTTTCTTTCTTTCTTTCTTTCTTTCTTTCTTTCTTTCTTTCTTTCTTTCTTTCTCTCTTTCTCTCTTTCTCTCTCTCTTTCTTTCTTTCTTTCTTTCTTTCTTTCTTTCTTCTTTCTTTCTTTCTTCTTTCTTTCTTTCTTCTTTCTCTCTTTCTCTCTTTCTTTCTTTCTCTCTTTCTCTCTTTCTTCTCTCTCTCTCTCTCTCTCTCTCTCTCTCTCTCTCTCTCTCTCTCTCTCTCTCTCTCTCTCTCCCTCCCTCTCTCTCTCTCTCTCTCTCTCTCTCTCTTTCTCCTCACCCAAGGACACTTTTTTTGCATTGCTTTCAGAGACAAAGAAAAAGAGAGACACATTGATCTGAGAGAGGAACATCCATTCATTCCCTCCTGCACACACCCACACTGAGGAATCAACTCATAACCTGGGTATGTGCCCTGATTTTGAATTGAACTCACAACCTTTTGGTTACAGGACAATGCTCCAACCGACTGAGCCATACCAGCCAGGGCTTCTTCCATTTCTTCAACATGGCATTACAGAGGTACAGATATTTTCAGTTCTATTTAAGAAGGTTTAACTATCATATACTAGAAAACGATACAGGTACTAAACTCAGTTATTTAAAGCATAAAATCATTGTCAAGCTTTTGAATATATCTGAAAGAAAACATTGCATTTGATTAAAAGTGAGTAAAAATGATTACTTCAACAAAAATAACCAAGTCCAGAAAACAATGATTTTTTTTTAATTTGGATGACATTTCTCATTTGTTTTAATATCTAAATGTCAATATTTAGATTTAAAATTCTTTGAGTCTAATATTTACTCTATAAAGCCAATATGATAAGAATAATTAACAAGACTTGGCATGAAAATAAATAATTCTAAATATAAGACCACTCTTTCAAAATAAATCAGTAGAAAAGGAATAGATTTTTAAAAATAAACTATGAGGGATTAATTATGTCTTACTATATGAAAAAGTGTGAAATTAGATCTTTCCCTCACACTAGTCATAAAACTACAAAAATAAATTTCAGATTGATTAAAGCTTTCAATGTAAAAACCAAAATGTATGAGAATAAAATACTTAATATATTTATAGATATTTTTAAATGCTGCTAAAATACTATGAATCTGTCAAGTTTATAACTTTCTCTTTGTGGTATGATTTGATTAATTCTGATTAAATTTGGTGAGATCTTTACATTGTCATTTAAAAAATTCAAATTTAGAAACCCATAAAGTCAGGGAGGATGCTGAGTGCTGAGCAAGATACAGTCTGCTTTTAAATTATTTTTTATTACTAAAGAAGTACCTTTCTGCATGAAAATGAGGCAAAAAAGACACATCTCAAACTCATTAAAAACTTTTTTTCATGTTTTAAACTGACAGAAATTATTCCAACTAGCTGTTGCCTACCAAGTCAAAAGAATATTCTTTCAAGTTATTTTGAATGTACCTGCTTTCTGATAACATAAGATGTTAAAATGATATTATCTCAACTGGCAAAAGGTGAAGATGGAAATCAGGCTTTAAAAATCTAGAAACAAAAAGTTCAAAGGCAAGGCCATGGTGAGCGTGGGTTTTCACATAGTGTGGTTTGACAAGCACTACATAGTTCCCCCAGATCAACATTGATTCCCACTGGCATGTCTGTCAGTTGAGAGGAAGTGTTTTAAGCATGAAAATTGGAGTTGTGGGAGAAGTATAAACATTTAGAGACAAATGAGATAAGGAGCTAAAAGATCAGTTTTAAGATAGGTGCTGATTCCACGCTTTGTTTATTTCATATTGTTTAATATTAGTTAAGAAAAGAAGAAAAACAGTATTATAATACCAAAAAGAAAATAGTCCACAATATTTTTTTTCAATTTTGTTTTGTGTTGGTTTCAGGCATACAGCTAGGTGGTTAGACAATCATGTATTTCACATAGTGTTCCCCTCAATATTTCCAGTTCCCCAAGTGACACCCATACAGTTTTAAGAATATTACTGACTATCTTCCGTATGTTGTATTTACTTCCATGTGACTGTTTTGTAACTCCACATTTGTGCTTCTTAGCACCTTCACCTCTTTTACTCAGTCCTCCAAGCCTCCTCCCCTGTGGCAACTACCAGTTTGTTCTTTGTGTCTATGAGTCTGTTTAATTTTGTTTGTTCATTAGGCTCAATATATAAGTGAAATCATATGGTATTTGTCTTTCTCTGACTGACTTGTTTCATTGGGCATAATACCCCCTAGGTCCAATCCTGCTGTCGCAAAGGGCAAGATTTCATTCTTTTGTATGGCCAAGTAATATTCTATTGTACCACCACTTTTTTTATCCACTCATCTATTGATGGATACTTTGGATGCTTAGCTATTGTATAGAACACTGCAATGAATTCAGGGATGCATTTGTCCTTTCAAATTAGTGTTTTAGATTTCTTCAGATAAATTCCCATAAATGGAATTCCTGGGTCATAAGGCAGGTTCAATCTTAATTTTTTGAGAAAAATCCATACTGTTTTCCATAGTGGCTGCACCAATCTGCAATCCCATCAACAGTGCATGAGTGTTCCCTTTTCTCCACATCCTCACCAGCAGTTGTCATTTGTTGATTTATTGATGATAACCATTCTAACAGTTATGAGATTATATTTCATTGTGGTTTTAATTTGCATTTCTCTGGCAATTAATGATGTTGAGCACCTTTTCATATGTCTATTGGCTATCTGTATGTGCTCTTTGGAGAAGTGTTTATTCAGATCCTCTGCCCATTTATTAATTGGAGTGTTTGTTTTTTTGTGTGTGTTTTGAGTAGTATGAGTTCTTTATAAATTTTGGATATTAACTCCTTACCAGATGTGTCATTGTTCTTCCATTTAGTATGTTGCCTTTTTTGAATATTCCACAATATTGATTAACATTATCTATGGAGAATTCTGGGGAATTTGGTGACCGGCAGGAAACTCTGTCCACTTTAACCCCAAACACAGTGAGTTTTCTTCTTCAGATGGCAGAAAGCTAGTGAGACTAGGACTTTTGTCCCTTGAAAGCTCAGTAGCCTGAACAGAAGGCCTGTGGAGGGCCAGAGAACTCTACCAGTTATTCTATTGAAGAAAAGAATAGTAAATATTCCAACCTAAATTAGAAAGATGAAATGCAAGAAATATATCTGAGCGAAAAGCAGTACAAAATCATGAAGGAAAATGTCAGAGATTGGGAAATATAGTCAAGTAGAATTATATGAAAAACAGAAGCTTTATAAAATGAAATATGAAGTGACAAGATATTATCAATTAGATAATTTTTTCCTGAATTGAAGAAGTAAACAAAGACTTCCCATAGAAAAATCTCACTGAATCCAAGGCTACAATGTTGACAATGGGCACAAAGAACTAGATGTATTCTAATAAAATCTCTGAACTCCAAGAATTAAGAGGAAAAATCTTATAAACTTCAAGGCAGAAAGAACAATGTGCCTATAATGGAGAAATAATTATGTTACCATCAGACTTCTCTGCAACCCTGAATCAAGGAGAAAGCAGAATAGCATGTGTACAATGTTGGACTTAAAGGACAGCAACATAAATGATAATCATAACGTCAGGAAGTTTATTATTTATGGCTATCTCCTAAGGAGAAGAGTCAAGAAAGACATTTTTCACTCAAGAATTCTTATGCCAACAACAGAGTATAGTCTAAATGTATTGTGTAAGCAGAAAATGTATTTTTTTAAGGGGAAATAGGTGGTTCACAGAATTTCCAAGAAGTCCGGATTGTTAGGATTAAATACTATGTGCTATATCTCGGATTACTTTAGGAAAAAGGAACCAGGAACAGTTCCATTCACCATCTGATAAATTGTGCCCAAAAATGAATAGGAAGGTCTGACTGAAAATATAATAGCTTGTGAGAAAGGTTACCTCTGAGGAGAAAAGAGAGAGTGGGAACAAAGAGTGAAAGGGATGGCCATCTTTTTCTCTGTAAACTTGGATATTGTTGGGATATTTTATCGTCAAAATACAGTTAAGTATTAGATTAAAGCAATGTAGACAGTAGCAACATTTTCTCATTATTTCAAAAAGACAACTAAAATCAATCAAATGTTCGATGTTTGTTTTACCTTTGTAGTGATTAATAGCTATTACCTCAATTAAATAGTGGAAATACTAAGCAATGGATTCAAGTTGGCCTAATAAAGCAAGAGGCCTCCAGATATATTTGATCAGTGTGAATTAAAACATTGTGTGTATTTGAGGGGTAAGAAATTAAATGTGATGTGGGTTTAGCTTGGCTCTCTTCTAGTCAGGCCAACTGTAATAAAGGACTGACATTGTCTTAATGAAAAATACATCCATTAGTATGCCAAGGTCATCACAACTTAATTGCCTCAGATTTCAATAGTAATTTATCAAATATGAATACCTTTGGGGAGAAATGTATAAAAATCTGAGCTCTTATGTAAACTATGTCTTGTGCTTTGTATAGCAAAATATATCAACAGCAGCCCTGGAAAATACATGTGTACCCAAGAGGGTAAGAACTAAAATGCATTGCTTATTTTGCAGAACTGAATGACACAATAACTAAAATATAGTGGAAGTATGAACGCATTATATTTTAGAATTAATCTGATGATTTGTCAGTTTTTAAGTTTGCTAATCTTTCAGTTAAAACGTTCTTAAATGAATAATATGATTTCTTAGCAAGATTTTTAACAGCCTGTAACAAAAGCCTATAAAATGACACTGTCAGCTCTCTGTATTGGTGGACAGAGCAAATCGCCTTAGAAGAGAACTTGCTTATTCAGGGAAGAGTTACTGGAATGTTCCCTGTATATTTACACATGTAAATATAAACCACATAGGCAACCACTGTGTTTGGAGAATTGTGAAATAAAATATCTATAGCACTGATTCTCTCTCAAAGCTGCTTGGAATATAAAACTAATCAGTAGGAAGGAGGTGGACATATTTGAATTAGGACAAATGAAACTTGTGAAAGGAAAGAGATTGAAATCACAGCCATTTTCTTTTGAAGTTTAATATTTTTAAAAATTCTCTGATGAAATGTCATTGACCTAACTGATGTTGACTGGAAGGAAATTTTTTAGAGACACAAAAATCTCACAACAGGGAACCAGAAATATGCATTAATAACCTGGGCTTATCCCCAGGGCTAGATGTTTTTAAAAGAATTTCTAGTTTCAGAAAATATATGACTACAGCTGGTAGTCTTGTCTAGAATCAATCCCAAAGGTATGGAAGTATGAAGTTGGCATTTGAGAATGATCAGAATGAGCTGTAATATTGAAATCCAATGCCAGGTTTTGTGTAGGAATCTGGGTGACCAAAGGTAAAACTCTTGTTGTGAACAGATATGTATTAGAATATGTGAGAGTAATATCCAACAGCAACATCTTATAAAACCAAAAGTAAAGTATTAGCATCTAGTGATTTTAGAATGCCGTAACAAAATACTGTAGATGAGGTGAATTAATTTTCTCACAGTTCTGGTGGCTAGAAGTCTGATATCAGCGTGCCAGCATAGTTGGGTTCTGGTGTGAGCTCTCTTCCTGGATTGTAGATAGCTGCTTTCTTTCTGTATCCTCACATGGCAGAGAGAGAAACCACAAACTTTCTTGTGTCTCTTCTTATTGGGCATTAATTCCATTATGAGGACCCCACCATCATAATCTCATCTAAACCAAACTATTTCTTAAGTCCCCATCTCCAAATACTCATCATATTGGGTGTTCGTGCTTCAAAAAGAATTTGCGGAGGGACACAATTTAGTCCAGAGCAACCAGAAACTCTGAAGATTTTTCTTCATCTATAGTTTGCAATAAAAAATGATCTCTTGTCCTGTATTTAATGGAATAATGGGATACTAGAGAAATTTTGGTCTCTGGATAATCAGAAACATGTATTCTCAAGAAATTAATTGGAATTAAAAGCAGTGTGAACAACCCTTAGATATTTCCAGAATGAATATATGAAGAGTTCCTTTGGTGCACTTCCCAGCAAAACAATTTATTGAATAAAAATTATGACATGACCAGTTAAAGTCTTTGGAATGTTTTATGACAGAAAACAATATGTAAAGACACTTTATTCAAGAAAACTACTAAACTAAGTAAGACTGAGAGTCTGTGGCATTTCAGAGAGAACCTACTCCTTTCCTCCCATTCCTCAACTCAGCCATTAATAATGGTATTGCTAAGAAGTTGGGAATTCTTCTTCCTCCAGCTCTGTCAAGAGATAAAGTATCTGTATAGGAGGGGCAGGCTGTCAGCATTTCTCACCCTCCTTCCAGCTCTGTGTCTTAGAGGCTAATTCTAGGAGAGTATGGCCAAGATATTTGGTCTCCCTACCTTCACCGAGCCACAAGTTATAGTAGAGAGGCTATAAGCCAGACACAGCATACCAAGGATACCTGGCTCTTAGTACCCTCACCCTAAGTCCCTCATATAGTGAAGGTTCCATGCTAAAAATAGCAAGTTAAAAATACCACAGGCTGCCATTCTTGCTGAATGCCTATATTGTAAAGCAGTGGTATCATTCTGAGAGAAGCAGGCTATTATCCTTAACTCTATTCCCAGAGCAGTGGCTCGGAGATTTGCCAAGGAGGCGAAGCTGATCACAAACCATTGGTTGAAAGGTACAATAAATAAAGTTTAAAATGTACTACTATATTTAAATTAAAAATTAAAGAATCAGTGAACATGAAGAGAGATTCAAAGGTATTCATTTCAAAAAACAGAGAAATAAAAGAATGAGGGAAAAGGAACAAAGCTACAGAGAAATGGACATCCTCAAACACCCAGCAGATCAATAATAGAAGTACTAGAATGAGAGGAGGGAGAGAAAGGATGGATATAGGATGTCTTTCCATTTATTTAGATATTTTATTTGATGAATAACAGTTGAAAACTTCTCAAATTTGATATTCAAGGATATGAAAATTTCCAAGGGTCACTGTAAGATACAATATTATAAGCATATTTGTGCTAAAACAGAACTCCAACATATATGAAGTGAAAACTAGAAATAAAAGAATGCCATCAATGCAATAAAAGACATTTACACACACACACACACACACACACAAATGCAGCTAACATCATACTTGATAGTGAAACACTGAATTATCTCCACCTAAAATCAAGGACAAAGCACTGTCAACATTTTCCTGGACTTGAGAGCTAATACAATTAGGTGAAAAAGAACCAAAATGAACTCAGACTGAAAAATATGTTAAACTATCTCTCTTTGCATATGACATGACATTGTATATAGAAAATACTATGAAATCCTCTTAAAAGCTGTGGGAACTAAAACAGAACAAATCAAAATAGTTCAGGTTTTCAGGGCACAATGTCAAATGCCAAAACCAATTGTACTTTTATAGAATAGCAGTGAAAAATACCAAAATGAACTTAATAAGCAATTCTATTTATAACAGTGGTGAAAATAATAAAATACTTAGAAATATATTTAACAGAATAAGTTTTAAAATACACTTAAAATTATAAAATATTGTTGGAAATAATTAAAGTATATCCAAAGAAAAGGAAAGAAATCCTATATTCATGGATTGGAAGATGATATTACTATGATGGCAATACTCCCTAAACAGATTCAATACAATTGCTATATAAATCTCAGTTTTCTTTTCTACAGAAATTGACAAGATAATTCGAACATTTATGTGGAAATTCAAGTGACTCTGACAAGCCAAAATACTCTTGAAACAAACCTACAAGAAACAAAACAATTTGGTACTGGTATAAGAATAGACATATGGTACTCTTGAATAGAATTTAGATTTGAGAAAAAAAATCTGCCACACTTATGGTTAATTGATTTTCAACATCAGTATCATGAAAATTCAACAAATGGTGCTGGGACAACTGAATATCTACATAAAACAAATGAAGTTGAATCCCTTTCTTGTACCATACACATAAATTAACTCAAAATGGTTCATAGGCATACATGTAAGAACAAAAGTTATAAAATTCTTAGAAGGAAATACAGGAGTAAATCATTGTGACCTTGGATTTGGCATAGCTTTCTTGGATAACAAAAGTATCTAACAAAAGTAAAATTAGGTAAATTAGCATTTAAAATGGAAAATATATATACTTCAAAAGATACCATAAAAAGTGAAAAGACAGTCTTCCAAGAAGGAGAAAATATATTCACAAATCTTGTCTCTGATAAGGGACCTGTATTCAGGATACAGACAGAAACTTACAATTCAATATTAAAAGACAACAACCAAGTTAAAAATTGGTCAAAGGCTATAAATAGACATTTCCCCTAAGCAGATATAGCAATGGCCAATAAACACATCAAGAGTTGTTTAATGTTAGTCATTAGGTAAATGCAAATCAAAACCACAATCAGATTCCACATTACATTCACTCAGATGTCTAAAATAAAAAGTGTTGGAGGATGTGGAAAAATCAGAGCCCTCATATAATGGTGGTGGGAATGTAAAATGATGCAGCCAATTTAAATAGAGTCTGGCAGTTTCTCAAAAGGATAAGCCTAGAGTTTTTCTCCTAGATATATACAAAAGAAATGCAAAGATATATCCTCACAAGACTTGTACATGAATATTCATAGCAGCATTATTCATAATAACCAAAAAGTGAAAATAACCAGATGTCCAACAACTAATGAACAAAATATAATATAGTTATACAATGTATTATATTATTATTGATATAACAAAGGAATAAATTATTTATACATTCCATAACATGGCTGAATATTGAAAGCATTATGCTAAGTTCAACAATCCAGTCACAGAAAGTGCATTGCCCAATTTCATCTACATAAGATGTCCAAACATATAGAAACAAACAAACAAACAAAAATAGATTAACGATTGCCTACAGCTGTGTCAGATGGGGAGAGGTGGGGCATTACTGTTAATGAGTATGCATATGCATATGGGTATGTGAAAATCCTCTAAAATTATTTAGGGTGATAGTTGCATATCTCTGTGAACATTTAAAAACATTGAATTATATACTTTAGATGGATATGTTTTATAGCATGTGAATTATATCTTAATAAAGTTGCAATACATTAACAACAGAAAAGGTGATTCCATTTATTAGGAAGAAACATACTAGTTATGCCTGGCAATATTTTTTCCATATCATTTTTTCTTCTCATGCTTAACCCTTTCCATAGTGAATGAAAACCATGTCTTTGACAGTATTTACAAATATTCCTCTTTTTTTTTTTTTTTGCCATATTACCTAGATTCCCATGTGGTGGGTTGGATCTGTGTTTTAATTTCTGACAAATAGCCATAGAAAAAAATGATGTTGGTCACTTCCTGGCCAAAGCATTTATGGGACAGTGTAGGTCTTTGGTCTGTCACCATTTTTGAGCCACTAAAGTCACTGCTTAGAAGAGGGCTTCCTTCTCTCTCATCAGTTTCTGTATGAGGACAGACAAAATTTTTTATTGTGTTAAGCCACTGAAATTTTAGAAATTGGTACTGTAGCATACCTTAACCTAACCTGACTAATATAGCCAGGGAAATGGATTTTAAAAATATATATGTTTTTTACTGGGGATGTATTTTAATAATATTTGATTAATTAATTATATATTTCAAATTTAATAAAGAACATTTTAAAAGTAAATAATATGAGACATTTTTTGTTAATTTAAATGATTATACATGGGGATAAATTAGTCAGTGTCCCTATGTATAATATATGGCACATTTACACTGGGAAATTTGAAAAGACTATAATAAAAAGTGTGGTTATTATGTAGGAAAACCACAATGGATAATAGCCTAGGATTATGAAAATAAGACTTCATTTCTACTCCAATTAATAAGCCACAATGGGATAAAATGGTTACCTTGGCCTAAAAAGAGAATTGTCTGAAAAATGCTGCACAAATGAAGCTGTTAAAATTTAGTAAGGGTGAAGCTAAGCCACAGAAATATGACAGGGAAGGAACTGGGGTCATAAGCACAACTGAAAGCCCTTTTTTTCCCCTTTTCAAATCTCCCACGATTGCCTTCTATTGACAAAATCCCCCTAGCAGTCCAAGGTCAAGGGAAATTTGTTTTGTGTTCTATACTGGTCATCTTGTCTGGGTGCAAAGTTAGGTGCAGAGTGAGCATGGATTTGGAGAAGCACGTGTAAAAACTACAGCCTATGAAATGTTTGTAACTGAAATGTCATTAAATTACAGGAGTTGTGTGGCACAGAAAAAAAAAAGCATTGACTCTTATGATGATCCTCAATCAATCTTAGTTTGAGTCAGAATCAGATAATGGACAAAAATAATAAATTACTGGGTTCCCTTTCAGAGTTTCTGGTCAGTAGGTTTGGGATGAAGCCTAAGAATGTGCATTTCTAACAAATTCTCAAACGTCTCTGATGGTATTGGGGATCATGTTCTGAGAACCACTGAACTGTAGAGTCAGAATAACCAGGTTTTGAATCCTGATTCTGCTTTTCCATAGCTTGGAAAATGATTAATTTCTAACCTTTCTGATATCCAGAGAGTTATCTATTCACTTATGATCATTTATCAATTATTAATTATTTAAAAAATTAAAATGTTTGTGTTTATCTTGAATGACTTTATTGTGTTGACGTTATTGTGAAGTCACATGAGAAAATCTCCAGCATATTGTTCAGTACTTGATAAATAAAAATACACAGTATTTGTTTTTGTTCTAATATATTTAATCAATTAAATTAATTGAACCATATATAATAAAAAGCTTATGGAAATGTATGAAAGCTATATTGTGTATTATTCTAAAGTAATGATGAATGTGTGTTTTAATTTGTTAATCTTGAATTAAATTATTTGTGTATATAATTCTTATCTAAGACAGCAAATGTATACATAACAGCTATATGATATTTTGTGCTTATTGACTCTGTATAAATATATGCTGCAGCCATGTTTTAATTATGTCTTGAGTAATGATTCTCATGCTTTTCTTGAGGGCAAATGGAAAATGAAATTAATAGTTTGCTCCAAATAATGAGCAATAATGGATTACCTTTTGTAGCAACCTAGTAATGTTTCATTTATACTGTACCCTCTGGGAAATTAGATGTTCAGAATAAGTAAAAATTTCCAGATAATTAATGATTAATACCTGAAATAAAATATTTACTCTTTCTCATTGCTTTTAAAATACTCTGAGACTATAGTGTTTTATTTATTTTATTTTTTTTTAACTTATTGGGGTGACATGGTTAATAAAATTATATAGGTTTCAGGGGTACAATTCTATTATCCATCATCTGTATGTTGTATTGTGTGTTCACCACCCCAAGTCAAGTCTCCTTCCATTACCATTTATTTCCCCTATACACTCTTCTACCTCTCTTCCCACCTGCCTTCTCATCTGGTAAACACCAGACTGTTGTCTGTGTCTATGAAGTGTTTTTTTCACCTAGCTTCCTAACTCTCTGACACCTGCCAGTCTGTTTTCTGTATCTATGAGTCTGTTTCTACTTTGTTAGTTTAGTTTGTTTATTAGATTCCACATACAAGCAAAATCATATAGTATTTTTTCTGTTTTATTTCACTCACCTTTTAATTTTTTATTTCAATTAAAATGATTAAGTCATGTTAGGAACATTGGTGATATATCATGCCCTAATACCATGATACATGCAGGGACCTTGGAGGCAATTTGGATTTAACATTCTCATTCATTTTTCCTTAGCTCATTTTGTTATGTCACCATTTTTATCCAATCACAAAGGAAAATCTGGAATATGTAATGCTGTTTTTACTAAAAATGGGTCCAGGGTCTTTTTGTTTTCATGCTTGCAGTCCTTTTTGAGTCTGGAGGTCAATTTTTTGCAGCTGTATTATGTTTCCATCTACTCATCACTATTCTCTATAGTTTCTAGCATATTCTCTCCAACCAGGTTAATAGCTGAAAACCAAGAGGTTGTTTTAAAATGAATCAAATGTGTTCTGTATTATGGGTGACTTAGGGCTGATGGCTAAAGTGCAGGTGACTGTATTTGTCTGCTCAAGTTGCTATAACAAAAAATCACAAAATGGGTGGCTTAAGAAAACAGGATTTTTTTCCCGTGACAGATAGGAGGCTGAAAAGTCTAAGATCAAGGGGCTAACAGGGTTGGTATCTGGTGATACCAGGGTTGGTATCTTGGTCTGCATATGGCTGCCTTCTCACTATGCGCTCCTACGGCCTTTCCTCCATGTGTGCATGGGCAGAGACAGAGGGAAGGAGAGAGCTCTGTGGTATCTCTTTTTTTAAGTATATTTTATTGATTATATTGTTACAGTAATTCAAATTTTTCCCCCTTTGCTCCCCTCCGCCCAGTCCCCCACTTCCCTCCAGCAATCCCACCCCACTTAGTTCATGTCCATGGGTCGTGCATATAAGTTCTTTGGCTTCACCCTTTCCTATATTATTCTTAACTCCCCCCTGTCTATTTTGTACCAATTGATTATGCTTCTTAATCCGTGTACCATATCCCCATTTCTCCCCCTCCCCCCTCCAAGCTGATAACCCTCCAAATGATCCCCATACTTATGATTCTGTTCCTATTCTGGTTTGCTTAGTTGGATTTTGTTTTTATTTTTTAGATTCAGTGGTTGTTAGTTGTGAGTTTGTTGTCATTTTAATGTTCATAATTTTGATCTTTTTCTTAAGTAAGTCCCTTTGATATTTCATAAAATAATGGCTTGGTGATAATGAACTCCTTTAGCTTTACTTTGTCTGGGAAGCACTTTATCTGCCCTTCCATTCCAAATGATAGCCTTGCTGAATAGAGTAGTCCTTCATCACCTTGAATACTTCTTGCCAGTCCATTCCTGCCTGCAAAGTGTCCTCTGAGAAATCAGCTGATTGTCCTATAGGCACCCCCTGTAGGCAACTCTGCCTCTCTCTTGCTGTCCTCAGGACTCTCTCTTTAACTTTCACCTTTCACCTTTGGCATCTCAATTATGATGCATCCTGGTATGGTCTCCTCTGGGTCCAGCTTGCCAAGGACCCTCCGTTCTTCCCAGACCTGTATGTCCATCACCTTCACAAAATTTGGAAAATTTCCCTTAGTTTTTCAATTCTTGCTTCCTCATTCTGCATTGATTGTTTTTTTCTTCCTTATGCCCCAAATCATTGATTTGAACCCTGGTTTCCTTCCCTTCACCATTGGTTTCATGTGGATTTTCCTTTGTTTCACTTAGCATAGCCTTCACTTTTTCTCTTATGCATTTGCCATACTCAAGCATATCTGTCAAGCCTGTGAGCATCTTTATCACCAGTGTTTTGATTTCTGCATCTGTTAGGTTGCCTACCTCCTCATCTGTTAGGTTGGCTATCTCCTCATTGCTTAGTTCTCCCACCGGAACCTTGATCCATTCTCCCTTTTGGACCATACTTCTCTGTCTCCTCATTCTGACAGGCTCCTGTGTTTGTTTGCCTCTGCATCTCAGGTAGAGCTATTGCTCTTGTTACATTGTAAGGGGCAGAGCCTTAGGGATTCATCAGTACAGGGCAACCTGTTTCACCACGTTGTGGTGCTGTATGTGGGGACCGGGGGATCTGAGAGGGAACAATGCTGCCTCCCAGCACTCACCTCTTTTCCAGGGACCTCTCCCACTTCCGCACCAGACAGGCGCCCCTCTAGCTGCAGCCCTGGCTGTTGTTCCCAGAGTGGGTGGGTCTGTGGACATTCTAGGACCATGGGGGCCCTTTAAACAAGCAGACTCTGCTGAGAGACCGCAGTTTCTGCCTTCACCTCACTGGTCTTCACAGTCAGAAGCAATGATGCTTGATTTTCCCCAGTGTTGGGACCATGAGCTGCGAGGTCCAGTGAGGAGCTGGGACTGTCCCCCAGGTGTCCCTCCTGACTTTTTAAAACATGTGGCTCTGCTTTTCCGCTGGCCTGCCACTGCTGCTGCTATTGCTGCCACCACACTGCGTCCTCTCCGTCCTGGCTCCACCCCTTCTATCTGTCTGGATCAGTATTTCTTTTTTATATTTTTGTTTGCTGGACTTTCATGCAGTTTGATTTTCTGGTACTTCTGGTTGTTTTTAGTTTTGAGGTAGTTGTACTCCTTCTTACTTGTGGAGGGAGATGCAGCGTGTCTGTCTATGCCTCCATCTTGGCCGGAAGTACTCCTATAAAGATACTTATCCTATCATTTCCTGGTCCCACTCTTGACCTCATTTAACCTTAACTAAATCCTTAGAGGCCTCCTGAGCCTCAGTGGCGATAGGGCTCTGTTGTGTCAATGAATGCAGATTCCTTGTGTCCGGCAGTCAGATAAAATATACAAGGCAAGGTTGGAGTCTCTGTAAGTTCCTTCATTGCAGACATTACCGCATCTATACTTGCCCTCTGCCCTTGGGCTTGCGCTGGAGCACCAGCAGGGCGCTGGCCATGCTCCTGTGGCTCAGAGTGCAGTCCTTGCTGCTCACTGCCCACACACAAACACAAACACAAACAAGAACACTCCTGTGGTGGTTTCACCTCTTTTCTATTATGTATAGACAAAGCCGGCTACTAGCCAAGAATATGACATCAGTGCTTATATAACTGCAAGGGCATTGCACAGACAAATCTCTTGTTGTCTCTAAGTAGCCCATGCCTGGGCATCTGGAGTGAGGAAGACTAAATAGATTCCATGGTCCTCACAGCCTTCAAATATGAATTTTGGAGGATACAAATATTCAGTCAATAAGTGACCTTTTAATATAGTGATTTGCCTGCAGGCTTATGATTATTCCAAGATGATATTGCCTCAAGTAATGATTGACACTTAAGAGATGTGACTTCTTTTTTTTAATTATATGACTTGGTTGTATTATTCACATTTGTTTTATAATTTACTTATAACTTATCTACTGAAACAAAATATTTGAATTAGTGCAGCAGCTATTTCTGGTTTTCTGCCTTTACTTCCTTTTGCTTCCACAAATCTTTGCATAAAATCCCCAGGTGATGAGAGCCTCTGGTTCTCTTGTTTTTTGCAATATCCCCAACTCCTGACATAGTGATGGAATTTAATGGATTCCAGTCAGCTACCATTCATAATCACTTGTTTCCAGGCTCAGGTATTTTAATGTAAGGGGTTCAGGTAGTGGTCGAGGCCTCAGTGGTTTTTAAACATTCCCAGCTGCTTTAATGTGCAGCCATGATTGAGAATGACTGATGTAGGAGACTAATGCAGATGTCCAATAAATATTTGCAAATAAATGAATAAATATGTAAATATTTGTTCAATACCTTTTTAATGTTAGCTCTATGATAACATTTGTGATACATTGATATGAAAAGTCATTATGTTTGAGGCCATCACAGGGATGTAAAGGTGGATGTAGTTCTACATTTTCATGCTGAAATATCACAATTGCCTTTATACAGAATGCAGCACAGAATCAGTAGTAACCATCCCACTCTCTAATAGATCTCCTCTTCCTGTGTTCTCTGAGCTGAAGACAGCAACATGACCTATTTCACCCTATTCAAGAATTCTTAGATCATCTTAAATCCCACTCTTTGCTCTCATATCAAATTTATCCCCAAGTCTTATGTTTTTAAACTTCCTATTTACTGTTAGAGGTTTCTTATGTTTTCTCTTGCTGCACCATCGCTGCCATAGTTATTAAATCCATTAAGATCTATGCTCTGTTATTGAAACAACATCCTAATATCTCCCAGTTTCTGATTTGGACCCCTCTAGAAGCCATTCTCAAATTGTTTTAAAGCACAAAACTAAACATATCAGTCCTTTTCCCGGCTTAAAAACCTTTGATGTCTCTTCATCATTCAGGGTAAAATACTTACATTTTATAGGACCATACAGTAAGAATCCCTTCTTGCCCCTCTCGTTTCATTTCTTAAGAATGGCTTACATGAACTTATCAACCTCCTTCTAATTAACTATGCCATGTGCTTTGAATCAATCTGTTTACTCTCTCTCACTCGGAATTAATAACCTTTTGTTATTTCCTCCACTTGTTGGGCTTATCTTCTCTTTAATCTCAACCTTATTTTATTAGTTAAATATTTTTCCTCCCTCAGTATTTATCTGAGATTCCACATCTCCCAGGAAGTCTTCACTGGTTCCTAAGGAATATTTATTTAGAAATATTTGAATACACAATAAAGGTGGTCCTTCTGTTTATATATCCCCTACCTTTCATGGAGCACAGTTTTATGAGGGGGCAAAACCTGGAGAACATCTGAAGTATGAACATGTGTCTATATGCAAAATGAGAGTGAGAGGTATTCTCAAAATTTGTTTCAGAGCTCTTAGTGTAAGAGGAATTCTCAGGGTTCATTTGGGATCTCTAAAGCTAATTTCTGAACCTCTACACTTGAGTCGTCGTCGTCGTCGGCAGCCGTCCGTCTCGAGAGACGATGGTGTAGCTTCTTAAGAGTCTATCTGCACCACCGAGAATGGCTGTGCAGTCCGACTCGGGAGTGACACGGTATCTGTCTCCTCCCGTGTTGAATCGACATCTTGCGATGACGCTGGAGTGTCCTCTCCAGTGAAGCTGAAGCTACAGAGCCTGGGCAGGGTGATATGGAGGGTCTGCTGTTGCCCATGTAGCAGACCCCCCCTCTCTTCGCAGCTGAAGGGTCCAAGGGAAAGACGGAGTCAATACAACTTGGCTTCAGGTGCGCCGCAGGAGTTGCCGGTGTTGACTACAACGTCAAACCGCCTTAGGGACTCCGGCTCCGGATTTTCTGTCGGGGTTTACTCCCTTAGCCTTTCCCCTGAAGAGGTATGCCGCAAGGCAGCGGAGGTTTTTTTTTGGAGTCAGAGTTTTCCTTCTCTGATGTGCCCTGACTGGAAGATCGAACCAGCGACACTTACACTTGAGTAATGCCTGCATATCTGGTGCTATACTGACTAGTCCATATTTCTAAATCTCATAATTCCCTTTAATTCTATCAGTACCACATACATGTTTTCATGAGATTCTTAACCATTAACATTTGATTCTCTTGACAAGGTATATCATTTCATTTCCTTCATAGTATTAAAGAGATAAGTGGAGAGTGTTGGTTTCATGATAAAATGTACAGTTCAATGACATAATAACCACACATAGAAAGCAAAGAAATAAAAATCAATATTTACCAGTACCTATGATAAGACAGCATTATGTTGGCTGCTTTTCAGATTTTACCTTATCTTTTCTTGAGTTCCTTAGGTATGTGAGCTTATCTCTAGCTTATACATGATGACAAAATAAAGAACTGAAGTAATCCTGGGATTTAAACCATTAAACATGTTGACTTCAGAACTCACTCTTTTACCATCAGAACATGCTGTGGAATTGGCAACGTCTTGTGATCTATCCCACAAGATACAAAAGAAGCCCACGTGTTTTAAGCTTTTTAACATTAGGGATTTGGATTTAAATTGGACCTATGTTAGGGGTGAGGCTAGTAGAAATTTGACACATCATTAAGCTTTCAATGTTATGAGTAAGGACAAATTTGATATACCTTTATGATCATTACTGAATTATTTTTATTTGTCTATAATAAAGAATGGCCTCTGAAGAGGAAGCCTGGGTTACATTAATTACAATGTCATTAATGTCAAAGATTATGTACTTAACTCTGTAACCAAAATATTTGCTTAAGCTTTCAGCTTCTTGTTGATCTCTGATGATGGGAGAAAAAATAGTTAAAAATCTTAGAAAAACAATATCAAATGCTTTATGCAAAAAAACAAAAAACAACAAAAAATTCCAATCTAATTTGGTTTCCTAGGGAAAATCTTTGCTTTTAATTCATGTCTCTAAATGCATTTCAATAAGATAGCATTGTGGGTTCATTGTATCCCTTGCAAAACGTATGTATTCAAAGTCCTAACTCCCAATACTTCAGAACATAATCTTGTTTGTAAATAGGATCATCGAAGAAGTAATTAATTAAGATAAGATCCTAATGGAATAGGGTATGTCTAAACAAATATGACTAATGCCCTTATAAGTAAATAGCTATGTTAAGACAGAGCAGTATATGGGGAGGAAATTGGAATGATGCAACTATAAGCCAAAGAATGCCAGTAATTGCTGGTTCTCACCAGAAGCTAGGAGAAAGGCCTGGAATGGAACCCATCAGGCTGACATACTGACTTTGAACTTCTAGCCTCCAGAATGAATTCCTGTTGTTTCAAGCCACCCAGTTTGTGGCACTTTGCTATGGCAGCCCTAGGAAACTATTATAGGGAGCTTTTTCTTCATTTAATTGATTTTTCTTAAAAGTTTAAAAATATAAATAAAATATGCTCCAAGAGGTACTGAAATTTATGTTATCCTCAAGTATGCACATGTAGCCAGGCCTGAGGCTCTTCAGAAGCTATAGTGAGCTCATTAATTAGTTCACATGGCTATTTAGTGGCTGAAGTAATAATAATAATAATCATTTAAGGAAACATGCTGTTTTAGAAATTTTTCAAGTATTTCATGTAATTTACAATAAATTGTGAGTATAATCTTACAATACCAAAATCAGCTCACCCCATTTTATCAAGGCACGATGGGGAGCATCATTGAGTTCTCTAATACAAAACCAGTAATTGCAGTCTTTGATTCAAATTTCTTCCTCTTACTACAATGTATTTGTTAATGCTACCTTGCTTACCTAATTTGCAGCAATATCTAATAATAAATGTAACTTTATTCATTACTGGCAAAATAGTATATTATAGAATAATATAGAATTTATTTCAAATCATTAAGAGAAAAACAAAACTAAAAAACAAGATCCCATGGCTTCTGAAATTATGTCCAAGTTGCACACTTGTTAGTTTGCTTATATTATTTACTTTAAAGATATGTTTTCACTTGAAATTCTAAACCATGTGAATAAGTAAACATAAAAAGGAAACTTACAGATTGGGGAAAAATATTTATCAATCATATGTCTGATAATATGTTAATATACAAAATATATAAAGAACTCATACAACTCAATAGCAAAAAGCAAACAAACAAAAAACACCCAATAAATAAGTGTAAAGACATGAATAGGCACTTTTCTAAAGAAGATAAACAAATGGCTAACAGGTATATTAAAAAGTGCTCAACATCATGAATTCCAGGGATACCCATCAAAGCCACATGAAGTATTACCTCAAGCCTGTGTTGGCAAGTATGTGAAGAAAAGAGAAACTTGTACACTGTCGGTGAAAATGTACATTGGTACAGCCACTGTGGAAAACAGTATGGAGGCTCCTCTAAAAACTAAAAATAGAACTACCATATGATCCAGTGATTTCACTTCAGGATATATACTGAAGGAAATGAAATTGGTACCTCAACAAGAGAATTTCTGCTCTGCTGTTCATTGCAGTGTTATTCATAGTAGTCAAGGTATGGAAACAAGCTAGGTGTCAGTCAACAGATAAACAAAGAAATTGTGGTGTATATATACAATGGAATATTATTTAGCCTTTAAGAAGAAGAGTCCTGGTTGGTGTGGCTCAGTAGGTTGAGCACCAACCTGTGAACTAAAAGGTCGCCAGTTTGATTCCCAGTCAGGGCACATGCCTGGGTAGCAGGCCAGGTCCCCAGCTGGGGGTCCACTAGAGGCAACCACACATTGGATGTCTCTCTCCTTCTCTTTCTCCCTCCCTTCCCCTCTCTCTAAAAGTAAATAAATAAAATCTTAAAAAAATAAAGATGTTTCTATTTAAAAAAGAAGAAGGAGTCCTGATTTTTGCAACAACATGAGTGAATCTAGAAGACATTATGGTAACTGAAGTAAACCAGAACAGAGAAGAAAATGCATGATCTCAATTATATGAGTGGAATTTAGAAATGTTAAATATATAGAATGATTGAGTAAAATTGTGATTACCAGGAGGGAGGAGATGGTGTAAATGGGAAGCGTGTGGTTAAAGGCACAAAGTTGCATTTATGTTAGATGAACAAGTCTAGAGATTTAATGTATAGCATGATGACTATAGTTAATAATACTGTATTGAATAGTGGAAATTTGTTAAGAGTAGATTTTAGGTGCTCTCATCCATACACACAGAAACAGTAACAATGTGAGAAGATATATTAGTTTGCTTGACTGTAGTAATTATTTCCCTATGTGTATGAAACATTATGTTTTATACTTTAAATATATATAATTTTATTTTTAAAATGACAAAAGTTTACTTTTAACTTCCAGAATCAAAAATGTATTTCATAGTCAGCTATAAAAGAATTAACTAGAAAGGCATATTGATATATGAGGCCTTTCTCAAAAATCTTTAACATTTTTTCTGAATATTGAAATCACTTTAGTGCTCTGAAATGCAGACAGAATACTCACATCCCACTGTAATATTCTATGATACATCAGCTCCTACTTGCCTTTATTTGGCTTTCACATCTAGTTTATATGATAAGAGTCCTCACTTCAAGCAGTCTCTTGTCAAAAACCTCAACCAGCTTGATCTATTATCGTACTGTCCCATTTCTTGTGCATATACTTGAGTTCTTTGTCATTGCTAAAGACAGAGCATAGAATGTCATCATTTTGAGGTATAAGACAGTGGCTAATAACTTCATTAGCATCTTCTAGCTCTGCCACTTATTAGCTTATTATGTTAGCTAATTTACTTAATTTCTTTGTTTGCAAGTTCTTTATTTATAATGGGGACATTAATAATACTAAACCAATAGAGTGGCAGTGAAAAGTAAGTGAATTAACATAGCAAAGCACCTAAAACAATGTCTAGATGTCTACTCTGTCTCTGCTGGAAGGAGGGTTACATCCCCCAGGATATGAGAGACGCCAACATTATCACCATGTACAAGAACAAAGGAGACCGCAGCGACTGCAACAACTACCGGGGCATCTCTCTCCTCAGCGTCGTCGGCAAAGTATTCGCCCGGGTCGCTCTTGCCCGCCTGCAGACCCTTGCTTCCCGCGTCTACCCAGAGTCCCAGTGTGGCTTCAGAGCTGGCCGATCAACAGTGGACATGATCTTCTCCCTACGCCAGCTGCAGGAGAAGTGTCACGAGCAGCATAAACCACTCTACCTCGCCTTTATCGACCTCACGAAGGCGTTTGATCTGGTCAGTCGAAGCGGACTCTTCAGCTTGCTACGGAAGATTGGCTGTCCACCACATCTGCTTGCTGTGGTCATGTCCTTTCACGACAACATGCACAGCACGGTGTCCTACAACGGCGCAACCTCTGAGGCCTTCCCAGTCAGCAGCGGAGTAAAGCAGGGCTGCGTCCTCGCGCCTACGCTGTTCGGAATCTTCTTCTCCATGCTCCTCCAATACGCCTTTAAGGACTGCAGCGAGGGTGTCTTCATTCACACCAGATCCGATGGCAAGCTCTACAACCTGGCCCGTCTACGAGCCAAGACCAAAGTCAAAGAGGTGCTCATCCGTGAGATGCTCTTCGCCGACGACGCAGCTTTGACATCACACTCCGAAGAGGGACTCCAGCAGCTAGTCACTTGCCTTTCCCACGCATGCAAGGAGTTCGGACTAGCCATCAGCCTGACGAAGACGAATGTTATGGCTCAAGGCACGGGGACTCCCCCATGCATCACCATCGACGGATACACCCTGGAGGTTGTCAACGACTTCACTTACCTCGGGTCCACCATCTCGAGCTCTCTGTCAGTCGACTTGGAGGTCAACCGGAGAATCGCCAGGGCAGCCACAGTTATGGCCAGACTGAACCGGCGAGCGTGGAACAATTCCAGCCTCACTGAGAAAACCAGACTGCGCATCTACCAAGCCTGCGTACTCAGCACTCTCCTCTATGGCAGCGAGACGTGGACCACCTACGCAAGGCACGAAAGGAAACTCAACAGCTTCCACATGAGGTGCCTGCGACGCATCCTGCATGTCGCCTGGCAGGATAAGGTCCCCAACACCGAGGTGCTGAAGCGAGCCAATATGTGCAGTTTGCATGCAGTTCTTAGCGAGAGACGCCTCAGGTGGCTCGGCCATGTCAAAAGAATGGATGCAGGCCGTATCCCCAAAGACCTCCTCTACGGCGAGCTAGCAGAAGGCAAGAGGATGACAGGGCGCCCAAAACTGCGGTTCAAAGACATCTGCAAAAAGGACATGACACAATGCTCCATCAATCTCAACACATGGGAAGTTCAAGCAGACGACCGCCTAGCCTGGAGGCTCGCGGTCAGGCAAGGTACGTCACGCGCGGAGGCTGCGCGCAACGAGGAGGCGGTCCAGAAAAGATTGAGGCGGAAGCAGCGTCAGCAGCAGCAACAACAGCCATCTGCCTTCACCTGTACCAAGTGCGGCAGGGATTGTCACTCCCGAATCGGACTGCACAGCCATTCTCGGCAGTGCAGATAGACTCTCAGGAAGCTACGCCATCGTCTCTCGAGACGGACGGCTGCCGACGACGATTACTACAGGTACAAGAAACTGTATGGTTTTTATTGTCAACTCTGCCTTCCATGCAAACTGTCAATCCTGCTCTCACCATGATTCTTAGTCATTTCTTTATGACTTCCTGGAAAGGTTAATACATATGTTCACCACTCCACCATGTCTTTGACCTCATCATTTCCATTTTGCCCAACTCACAGCAGATGATTTTGCCTCCTACTATACTATAATTGATCAGAAAGGCTCTCTCTCAAATTACTGCCACTAAACATACAGAGAGACCTGACTTTCCACCCATTTAAAAAGCTGTCTCCCTTCACTTACAATACAAAAGTATCTGGCATATTATTTGGAATTCATTGTTTAAATATTTCAACCTGCACTTTAGATTCTATCTTTGCCTGTCTCCTTAAAGACTGCACTCTATGAATCAATTTCTCTGTCTCTGTCTGTTTCTCTGCCTTTCCTGTATCTTCAATGTCACCCTCTTTAGTGGATCCTACTCATTAATAATTAAACATATTTAAGACTGTCCTAACTTACAAGCTAAGTGAAAAACAAACAAACAAACAAAAACCCCAAACAAAATTATTAAAACCTCTTCTCAATACCATCTTCTCCAATTACCAAATTTTATTTCTTTTTTCCATCACAGGTGATTTGTTTAAAAAGTGTCTAGTGTCTATACTCCTTCCTGTGTTTCCTGACATTCACTCACCCATAATCCATGGAAATCTGCCTTCCAGATGGTAGTTTAATATAATGCTGAAGATAGAGTGTTTTGCGGCAGAGAGCCTGGTTCAAAAGCTATCTATTCCTGGTATAACTGACATATTTACTTACCTCTTTGGGCCTCATTTGCTTCATCTGTTAAATGAGGGTATGATTATGCCTAATTCATACCATTATTTGAATATTAAATAAAATATTACATAAAATCTCTCTTACACAATTCCTGGAATATATTGTTTTTAATAGATGATTATCATTATTGCTAATGTATGTCCCACCTCCCAAAATATAGGTATTGCCAAAATAACTAATTACTTTCTTTTTGTTAAATGTAATAAAAAATTTCTAGGCCTTAACATCTTAACACAATCTCTGTAGCATTGTTGCCCCTTGACACTACTGTTATCACTGTTTCCTAGGTTTCCCCCCAAATAATCATTTTTACTCCTTCCTAATGATTTTTTTTGTGAAATTGTTTTTTCCTGCCTCTAATTAAGTATTTGGAGTTGCTTAGGTTTTGTCTAAGGTCATCTTCTCTTTCATTCTATACACAAATAATTTGTTGGTAATTTTGATGAGCAATATAATTAAACGTCCCGTTTGTCTCTTTCATATCTTCTTTTCTCCCCTCAAATTTCCCAAACCTTCTCCAGTCTATGCAAAGATGATGATCAGGCTTCCTGTTTCACTAAAAAAATAATAATAAAAGCAATCTGAAAAGAAACTTCACAGGCTTTTATGACCACATCCATCTCAAGAGTCCATATTCCCTTTTTTTAAAATAAATGAATTCTACACTCTTTATATTCATGGCCAAGTTCAACCTTTCCATCTGCTCTACTTTTACTTCCAATCATTCATTTCAGAACATTGCTGCACCATTTCTTCCCTTTCTTTCCTGCACTATGAAGTTTTCTTTTTTAAAAATGTCTATCAACATACAAAAATACTATGAGTTTTTAAAACAAAAACTTTCTTCAGTTTATCACCAATTATTATTTTGGGTATATTTCTAGTCTCTTTCTACAGAAAATCTATTATAATGAGTATTCTTTATCTTGTTTTTGTCCAGTTTGTCTTGAATACATCGCTATCTGATTTTCCCTTTCACAACCACATCTAAACTACTTTTTGTTGAACCATACTCCATTTTCTAAACCTGGTGTTCAACTCTCTGTCTTCATCTTCACCTCTCAGCTGCATTTATATCTAGCTCATAATTTTCTTTTCCTCAAACATTTTCTTGTACTAACTTAGGAAATAGCACTCCCTGGATTTTTCTAAATTTAGCCTTTTCTTCTCAGTGTTATTTGATAATTTTCTTTATATCCCTTATTGTTAAACTTCAGAATACCCTGAGTTTACCCCCTGGATGGACATCTACTTTTTTATATTTACAGTCACTTTTTTCATGATGTCCTCTTATCATGGCAGTTTAAGCCACAATTTTATGCTGACGGTGACTATGTCAATATCTTACTTTGTGTCTTCAGCCCAGACTTCTCTCCAGACATCTTCTTGGGAATGCTCACAGGTACTTTACACTTAGGCTGTCCATGTCTGAGATCTGTGTTACCCTTCAGATTCAGATCCTTTTGCAATTTATTTTTTGTTTCAGCTAGTGGAAACTCCACTTTCCAGTCCCTCAGTCAAAAACACAAGTGTCACCCTTGAATTATTTTTTTACATCAGATTTCCCAGGAAATCCTAATGTTTAAACCTTTAAAATGTAATCAGAATTTGGAGATTTTTTTTTATCATCTCCAAGTGTTATTATTCTAGAGCCACTGCTACTTCCTGTTGACCTGGAAGACAAATTCAGAATTGTTTAATAAATGGCGCTAGAATTTTTGACTGATAGAGTTGCTTACTTGCTTTCCTGCATCTGAAGGGGCTCTGTTTGAATACAATGCTCTTAGGGACCTGGCTCTGCTTCCCTTGAAGCCCAAGGCCCTCTCCCCAAAAGGTCTCTGGTAGCTAGCAGTTGGTATCCTCAGATAAACCTTTGCACATCTGGGTTCTAAACTGAGATTGAAGTTTCCACCATGACTATTTACTGTATATATATTGTTCTAATGTTTGAAATCTAAAGAGATAGAAGAGCAGGGGGCAGAACATGTAGAACATGGAGGTAATTGGTGAATTGACAAGCATTGTTTAAATGGTGTTGTGGTAAAAGTCTGATAAGAATGAAATTAGAATGAGGGACTCAGTTATTCCTTAGGTTGGAAATACCTCTACTGAAACCTGTTTCTTACTCTCATACTGGATGAAATATCTTTGTTCTCATAGACCTACCTTTCTACCTGGCTAGTCTACATTATTATAATGACCTCCTAACTCCCTGCTTCCACAACCCTTGCTCTCCCAACATCAATCTATTGCAACTGGCTGAGAGTAATTTTTAAATTCTTAAAATACACAAGGCTTTTTATATCTGATCCCTTCTCACCTCACCTCCTACTGACCTGGTCCCCCTGGTTCACTTCACTCCAACTACACTGGCCTTTCATTGTTCACTGAGCCAGTCAGATATGCTTCTGCTTAATGACCTTTGCCCTTGAGGTTTCCTCTGCCTGGAATACTAAGTACCCCAAAGTCCAAATGGATGGCACCTTTATATCTTAAACAACCACTTTTCATGTTATCTTCATAGAGGGAGCCCAACATGGACACCTATCTAAATTACAATTCCTTTGTAACTGACATGTTCTATCCAGGACTGTTTTCTGCATTATTTTTCCTCTTAAAACTAACCATTAACAAACTTTTTTATTTCATTTAGCATTTATTTGCTTCTCCTACTATAATGGAAATAAGACAACAATTATTTCTTTTTTGTTCATTTATGTATTTATAATACAGATGTCACTAAATATTTGTTCAATGTAAGAATGATCTTGTGAGGACTGAATCCAAATGACAGTAAATTGAAGGATATTAGATGATTTCAACAAAGCTTAGAAACTTGAACCCACACTTTCTCTTGAACTTCCCTTTGCAGCAAAATCAGATGTTCCTCCAATCTAAGGAAACTAGATTTTAATTTTGAAAAACAACTTTTAATTACTTAACCTTGGAAGCATCTCTTCCTATTCTTTGTGGGGAAGTATCTTATAGGCATTATAAAAAGAAAGATGAAATATATTTTAGGCTAAATATATTGATATGTGTGCAATTATTTGGAATTCAGAATTTAAAATATTAGCTTCAGCCCCCAGACTGGACCCTCAATAGCTTGGTTTGTTGGTTAAGAAAATATTTGTCTTAGTAATAATCTGGAGTCAATGAGGTTAAAATGCTAGAACTTCCTTGGAATACTATATAGAGAAAGGGGTTCAAAGGTTAGAAAATGGGAATGTTGTAATATTCACCTTGCTCTTTAATCATATGAAAATTTTACTAACTGCCCTAGTGAAGAGGAATTAGCAAGCCCCTTATATGTTTAATGAGATAAATATATACCAGAGGGCAGGCAGTAAGTTCTCAAGAGGTTCAGGGGCTTCCACATTAAAGTTTTCATCTACCATTTGGAATAGGTTGGAGTTATTTCCTTCAGGTTAGAGAAAAACCTAGTATACCTTGTATTGCCATTCAGGAAGAAGACAAAATTTTTTTTTTTTCAGATTTAATGTGTTTTATTGATTAAAATATTACATTTGTGCCCCTTTCCCTTCCCTCTGCTCCCCTCCACCCGGTGGCCCCCTCCCTCCAGTTGTCCCCCCCTTTTAGATTATGTCCATTAGTTGTGCTTACAGTTCCTCCCAACCTCTCTCCGTCTATTCCATTCCCTCCTACCATGATCCCCAATTCCTATATCATCTCCCTCCCTCTCCCCACTCCCCCTCCCTGTTGGCCTCCCCCCACTATGCTTCCCTTACCCACAGTTCCTTTTCCACTCTCGTTGCCTGTTTCGTTTGCCTTTGTTTCATCTCCCTAGCTTCTGTTTTTAAACCAGTCCCTTTAACTTCTCATATAACAGTGGTTTGGATCTAATGAACTCTTTCAGTTTTATTTTGTCCTGGAAACACTTTCTCTGTCCTTCTATTCTGAATGACAATTTCGCTGGATAGAGTATTCGTGGTTGTAGGTTTTGGATTTTCATTACTTTGAATATTTCTTGCCAGTCCCTTCTTGTCTGTAGGGTTTCCCTTGAGAAGTCAGCTGATAGTCTAATTGGGACCCCTTTGTACATAATTCTTTTCTTCTCTCTTGCTGCTTTTAAGATTCTCTCTTTATCTTTAATTTTTGACATTTTGATTATAATGTGTCTTGGAGTGGTTCTCCCTGGGTCCAGTCTCTTGGGAACTCTCCTTGCTTCCTGGATCTGCAAGTCTATTCCCTTCCCCAAGTCTGGGAAGTTCTCCTTTATTATATTTTCACTCAATTTTTCAAGTTCTAGTTCATCTTCCTCGCTCTCTGGCAAACCAATGATTCTTATGTTGGGCCTTTTATAGCTGTCCCAGAGGTTTCTGATCCTCTCATTGTTGCTTCCCATTTCCTCTCGCTGCATTGGTTGACTGCTTGTTCCTTCTCCATATTCCAGTTTGTTGAAATGGACTCTGAATTCCTCACCATCTGTCTCGTATGTGGTTTTGTTCCTTTCGTTATGAAAGTTTTTCGCTTCTTTCATATCTTTTTCCTGCTCTTTTGTGAATTCTGTAAGCCACCTGATAACAATGGCCCAGAACTGAGCCTCTGACAGGTTTCTTATCTGTTCATCTGTCAGGTTCTCTATCTGCTGCCTGGTGAGTTGTGTTACCGGGATCTCTATAGTTGCCTGCCTCATTTTGACAGATGCGTTTTGTTTTCCTGGGCCGGCTGTCGGGGGCAGGGGGCAGTGCCTGCGTACGCGTCACAAATCAGCGACCGCCGGCGCCTGTCTGTCCGCGACCTATTTCGCCGCCCTGTGGTGCTTTCTGTGGGGGCGGGGGTCCAAGATGGATTCACACAGTTATTCAGCTAGGAGACCGGGATCCGTCCTCCCGCCCCCCTGGGCCTCACTGTTCAAGGCGATGCTGCGGCTGCTCCCCAGCGCCCGGAGTCGCGCAAGCCAGGGGCTTGATTGGAGTCGCGCACGCCAGGGGCTTGAATGCCTCCAGGATTTTTCGCCGCCCCGCCCCGCCGCTCCGCAAACAGCTTTGCCTTCTTTAACTCTTACCTGCCCAAATGGCACCGCTGGTTTATAACTTCATATGTTGGGCTTCCGTGTAGCTTTATTTTCTGGAATTTCTAGTTATCCTTTGTTTTAAAGTAGTTGTATTCCACTATAGTTGTAGAGGGAGACCTAGCGTGTCCGTCTAAGCCTCCATCTTGGCCGACAGATGATTTGGAAGAAGACAAATTTTAATGTTTTTTTTTTTTTAAACCCGAAGAGTAGTATCCCCAGTAGCATTACATATTGACTTGCAAGCCTCTAGAAGACAGAGGTTAGGATAAAGCTTTTCTTGACCAAATGTCAAGCATTGTATCTAGCTATTTTATGTATGTGTTTTATTTATTAATTATTATATTATTTTTCATACAAACAGCTTAAACCTACTTTTGCCCCACCATACATATATGAAAGATTATATATGTTATAGATCTATATTGATTCAGGGTGGTGGCTAAGTCTTGTCTTGCTGGAAACATAAAGAATATAATTGGAACATTTATAACAAGGAGGATTGGGAAAAATATAAATGGATATCATAGAATGAGAAAAAAGAGAAAGAATTCTTATACTGAATGAATACTATCCAAAAGTATCCACTTCAAAGGAGACTTTCCATTATTAGGTGGACAAGATGAACAATCCTGTTGATGCCGAACTCATTCTTCAAATACCTCACTGTCTCTTCAATGCACTGTGTACAAAGCAAATATGTATGTAGGCTAGGGATGGGCTCAAAAAACATTAAGAGGCTTCTTTTCTCCCTTGTGTGTTTTTGGCTTCTTTGTCAAAAAACTGTTTGCCTATACTCCTGTGTTTCTTTTCTGGGCTCCTAGGTTGCATGTTTGATCCCAGGTTGAGGGGCATACCTGAGGCAATGGACTGATGTTTCTCTCTTACATCTGTGTTTCTCTCTCTTTCTCAGTCTCTCTCTGTACTCTCTCATTCTCTCCCTCTCTCTTTCTCATTCTCTCCCTCTGTCTCCCTTCCTCTCTCTCTCAAATCAATAAGCATATCACTGAATAAGGATTAAAAGAAAAAAAAAAAAAACATGGATTTTCCCTAATTAAGGCTGATCTGGCTACCACTTGCCCAACCTGTCAATAGATGTACAGTTAAATTACTTTTGACCCCTTTCCTTAAGTGTGCAGAAATTATTAGCCTTCATGAAAATACATGTACACATTCCAAATATGAACTTGTCTTCCACATCTGAAATACTTTTGCCAGAACACCCAGGAGTGGATTTATAGAATGCCTTATTTATGGTCTTGTTATCTCACACATTGTTGCCTCCAAACAAAGAACTCATTTTACAGTAAAAGAAATGTAACAATGGGCTCATGTACAAGGAATGCATTGGTCTTACCATGAACTCCTCATCCAGAAAAAGAGTTTGATAGAACAGCATTATGGCCTACTGATGATTTGCTTATGACCTACAATTACATTGTAGTCCAATATGTTATTCCAATTTTACTTTAGCTAGAATGTGTAAGCCTGGGAAACAAGGTAGAGATAGGTCCCTTTCATTGGTATGTTTAATAACCCATTTCTTTAATGTTTGCTGCTTGTCTTTGCAGCCTTGGCCTTGGTGGGTTTGGAGCTATTAATGACCAGAGGAGGAGTGCCTATGCTAGAGAACATAGTCATGGTTATGTTAATTAGGAAGCTGAAACTACCCACTACTAGCCATTTGTGGTTTTTCATGCAGAAACAAGAATATACAATAAGGTCAGTCCAATAGTCACAGTGCTTATTCCCAATCGTGATGAGAAAATTGGTCTGCTATTTCACCTCAGGGGCAAAGAAGGACTTCCTCTGCCCCAACCTCTACTTGTTTACACAATCAGAAGCAATGAGGCTTTATTGTCTCCGGTGCTGAAACTGTGAGCTGTGTGGTCTGGTCTGCTGCTGGGAGTGCTCCCCAGGTGTTCCTCCTGAGTTTTTAAAATGTGTGACTGCGCTTTCCAGCAGCCTGTCGCTGCCACCGCTGCTGCCACCACCATACTGTGTCCTCTCTGCCCTGGTTCCGCCCCTCCTACCTGTCTGGATGAGTATTTCTTCTTTATATCTTTGTTTGTTGGACTTCCATGCAGCTCAATTTTCTGGAACTTCTGGCTGTCTCTAGTTTTGAGGTAGTTGTATTTCTTCTTAATTATGGTGGGAGATGCAGTGTGTCTGTCTAGGCCTCCATCTTGGCTGGAAGTCCCTAATTTATCACCTTCATTTCCTTTCCTCCATCTCCAAATTCACGCTTCCCACTTTGCTACTTACTATATATATACCATTAGAAGCTAGCCCTTATAGGAAAGTCATGCCTCTCTAACTTTTGGTTTCTAGTTGGATTTGGCCAATAGAAGAACCAACAAGTGATATCAGAAAGTTGATAGAGAGAGAGAGGTTGGGTTGCTTTTCTGGTGTTGGTTGCATCTGTCTATGAGTAAATTTTTTTTTTTGGGTGATTCTAGTCAGACAGAGCTCTAACTTTCCCTCTTACCTTTTAAGGAATGTGGGTGGTAAAGCTTACCACAGTTGCAAGTACCTGAGTATCTCAATATTCTTTTTTTCTTTACACTAGGCATACTCCTTAGTTTATTCATGAAATTAACTTCAAAATCTTGCATAAGTATGCCTTCTGTTTTCAATAGACTGACTAATACAGCCAATTTTCTCAGGGAAGGAAGTATAAACTGTGTCTGTTTGCAAAGGAATTCAGAGAAATTTGGGGCTTAATGATTCTCAGGCTCATTTACCTATACGCAGGTAGATCTATACACCCCAAGTCTTAAAGTCCCACTCCTTCACTAATACCCTCACTTCTATATAACACACTTGGTACAATTGTGTGTTCCTATTGACTTGTAATCTTGTCACATGTTCAATTAGATTTCAGCTCTGATTAACAGTCAGCTGCAAGAAGTAGAAAATTCTTTTAAATGCCACATTTAAAGCTTTCTTTCTCCCTGCGCTGGGAGTGGAGACTTCAAAGCTCTGAGCTTATTTTTTCTGGAATCTCTCTGGTGCCTCCAGAAGTCTGAGGAAGGATCATTCGTCGTTGGCGGCAGCTGTTCGTCTCGAGAGACGATGGTGTAGCTTCTTAAGAGTCTATCTGCACCGCCGAGAATGGCTGTGCAGTCCAACTCGGGAGTGACACGGTATCTGTCTCCTCCCATGTTGAATCGACATCTTGCGATGACGCTGGAGTGTCCTTTCCAGTGGAGCTGAAGCTACAGAGCCTGGGCAGGGTGATATGGAGGGTCTGCTGTTGCCCATGCAGCAGACCCCCCCTCTCTTCGCAGCTGAAGGGTCCAAGGGAAAGACGGAGTCAATACAGCTTGGCTTCAGGTGCGCCGCAGGAGTTGCCGGTGTTGACTACAACGTCGAACCGCCTTAGGGACTCCGGCTCCGGATTTTCTGTCGGGGTTTACTCCCTTAGCCTTTCCCCTGAAGAGGTATGCCGCAAGGCAGCGGAGGTTTTTTGGAGTCAGAGTTTTCCTTCTCTGGGAAGGATCATTATTGTTATATTAAATGGTCAGGTGAAGCAACTCCTTGATTTCCTGAAGTCTTGAATTTGACTGGTACTTTATTCCAAGCAATGGCAGGCAATAACTTATATAACCATAATACTCCTGTAAACCATCGACCAATGATATCCCACTTGAACAGATGAATAATTCATCTCAGAATTTCAACTTGAGGATTTTTGTCTTGGGAGTACTTCTCTCTGGTCCCAAGAACTATATTGTTTAATGCAAACCAGTTGTGAAAAGACTACTCTGAGTATTTAAACAAGTATAATTAATTCAAGGATCAGTTATATAGACAATAGAAGAGCCAAGAAATCATTAAGGATCAATGAAAAAGGACCTAAGGTGAGCATCAGCAAGAACCTTCTTGCAATGAAATATGACTCAGCCCTAAAAAAGAATGAATTTTTGTAATTCGTAACAACATGGATGGACCTAGGGGGTATTGTAATTAATGAAATAAGTCAGACAGAGGAAGACAAGTGCCATAAGATTTCACTTATATGTAGAATCTAGAAAACAAAATAAATCAACAAGTGAAACAGAAACAAATTCATAGATACAGAAGTCAGATTGATTGATGGATGCCAGTGAAGCTGGGTGTTAAGGTGATGGAGTGAAAAACATGAAAAGAATAACAGGTAAAAATTGGTATTACAGAATAGTCATGGTGATGTAAATTGCAGCAGAGGGAATATAGTAAGTAATATTCTAATAATTGTGTACAGTGTCAGATGGATACTAGATTAATTGGGGTGATCACTTAGTAAGTTATATAAGTGTCTAATCAGGGTTATACACCTGCAGCTAATATAATATTATATATCAACTATAACTGAAAAGTTATTTATAGTCATAAAAATTAGAAAAAAAGAATAGATTATGAAAATAATTATTAGCCCAAAGCTCTGAGGTGCTGCCATTGTGGCCTTGGTTTTTGGGTTAAGTTCTAACAGAAACAGAGAATGGGATTACATCTGTCTGAGAAGAATAGAATATTTGCTTTTCATCAGTTGTTAAGAACATCTTATCACATTTTTTTTTTTTTACTAATTATCAAAGCTTTCCTCAGATTAACAAGACATCCTTATGTCAGAAATCTGAAGGTGGCCTTGCTATTCTGTGAATCATAATATCAAGTGTCAAATTTGGTGCATGTTTTTCTTTCAGCTTATAGACTGTTACATGTGGCCACTGATAAAAAGTAAAATTTGAATATTAGTGCTCAGCATCAGGGGCATCCTGCAGATACCTATCTTAAGCTGCAAGATCTAACTTACTCTCTTGAGCATATAAGGCATTTGCCTTCTTTCTTCAAGAAACAATGTCTATATTTTAACTGGTAAATATCCACCAATAACAATTCCATAAACTTCCTGAAATATATACCAGTGTTATTAGGGTATTATTTTAAATCTAAGGCCTTAGACTAGATTCCTTTTGCACTCTCTTCAGTAAAAATAAAATTATTATATAATTCACTGTTTTGTTGTGGCATTCTTCTTTTACCTTTGTAATTTCAATTCTACTTTCAATCAGATATATCTTCTATTACTTATATATTAAGTAATATATACCTGTATATTACTTAATTACTACTGGTAATACTTAAGTATTAAGAACTATAACATTCTTACATAGGTTCTTTTCATTTATAACTTTTTTCTTTAATCTGTATCTATGTATATTCACTTTTAAATCTAAAATCTAAAATGTTCATTCTTTCTGTTTACTTCTCTTTTTCTGAAAGCACTTTGCTCGTACCTTTAACTATAAATAAACTCACATTTTATTTACATACCTACTTTCTCACCACCTTCACAGGGCTGGGATGAGAATTTCTCATCAATGTTTTGATTCAGAATGCCTCTCAGAGCTGGCAAAGTGAAGAACTCAACTATTTGACTCAATGGATGAATGACTGAAAGAATGAATATAGTACAGTATTTACATAAAAAGCAGCATTTAGTTGTTAGAAATTGCCAACTTCTATATTTGATCTGTATCTATCTTTATATTAAATAGTCTGAAGGTAGACTAATTTTCAATTAAAAATAAGATGGTAATTTTTTATCATCATAAAATAGAAAACCCCCCTTTTGTGGTTATCTAAATCTTTTCATAATGAACCATGATATTCTCATAAGCAGAGAACAAATCTATTTTGTTCTGTTATTTCATCAGTGACTAACAATGCTCAAAACATAGATGTTCTGTATCTGGTGAATTATATAGTATATTGATTAATTAATATTTTTAAAAAGAGATAGCCTATACCTTTTCTACAAATACAGTAACAGAATGAATGGGACTATAGCTAATAACAGTCAAAATATAGCTAAAATAGAATTAAAAATTTTTGTCATAAAGATAATAATGAAGATAATAGTTAATACTATTTGATCACTTATTGTGGGCAAGAGTCAGTAATAATAACTTCATAAGAGTTGGATATTTAGCCCCCAAATAAGCCTCTAAAGTAGAGGGTCTCTATTTTGTAGATAAGAAATATGAAACACAGAGACTGAGTAAATTGACCCAAATATTTTACCTCAACTGGCCTTGTCTGTCAGTATTTAAATTCACATAATTTGACTCAGTTGGCCACAATCTTTATTATTACATGATGTTAACTCAAATCATAAAATGATCTTAATAGTTGAGTAAATGCTATTGTGCTACAGGCAAAATACAGAGCGGTGTACTCATGTTAGCAAGTGAGTCAAGTTAAAGACGTACTTTCCTTCTATTTGATATATATCTACTTTGCTTTGCGATAGATTATATTGTTCCATTACTCAGGGATAACTTCTCCATGAGAGCAGTATGCACTTTAACAAATCTGTTACAGGGAAGTAGTGAACACACTTAACTGATTCAGCCAAAATTGGGACACAAAATAATCTTCTATTTTTAAAATTTTCATCATTTTAATGATGTTTTTTGCGTATTTCTTTTCCTGAGGGAAACTCTATTAGGTTATTATGCAACCTTGATTTTCCACAAAGAACCAATCAGAGTTCCATTTCATTTCACAGTTATGCTATACAATTTTAAGTTATTAAAAATCATTAATACATATAATAGGTACATATTTTAAGGTGATTTGACTGTAATAGGCTATTAACTCGACAAGTGGCACTTAATATTTCCTTCAAAAATACTGTTATTGTAAGAGTTACACTATTTATGAAATTATATGTGGCTATATTGATAGCATAAATATATAAGAAACAATAGATCAAAGTTGGAATTTTCCACAATGAGAATAATAAATTCATCAGCTGTGCTATTCTTGTTTATTTTTTATTGTAAAAGACTACAGGATTCATTTTTTTAAAATGCAAGATAAATACATTTTAGCTTGAACATGTTTATCTTCTTAGAAAATACATGCTTTTCTTTAAATTAGGGAGGAAAAGTGTGATCATGTTTTCTATTAACTCAGAAAGTAGTACAGAACCAAGTATTTGGGGAAAAAGGTAAAATTTAGGACTATTTCTTACAATGTACTAAAATCACAGCAGAGAAAAGTAGGTATCCACATTTTCAACATGTTGCCTGTAAATCTGAATGACATGCATGATATATTGTATTAAAATACCTTGTGATAAGACTATACTTTCAGGGATCATTTCTATAGTTCGCTACTAAAATACCTTGTGATAGACTCACCACATTTACTGTGGCATTAATATAAGGAGCTCCTCCAATGGCTCACATTCTTGCTTATTGAGAGGTGGTATTGTTTCTGTTTCAGCTGGGACTGTAATTGGTACTGACCCTCTTCTCAGCCTTTCAGATTATTTGCATTTCTTCTCAGAAAATTCTTAAGAGCAGCAGTAACTAAATGAAGCCAAGAGATTATTTTGAATAGATGAAATCACCTGTCAAGGACCAAGTCATTCACATTCTCATGGTTTATTTGAATAACAACTAGTACCTTTTGTACAACAGAATTATAGAAGTTGTAATAATGTCTTTGCATATTTGTTTCCTGTTTCACCTATAATTGTCAGAGTCTGTTGGCAGCATTTTTTTAAAACAATGCTTTCTGTTTAGAAATTCATCTGATTGTAACACTAAATAGTTTTCTCATCCACACATAAATTACATTTGTAGATCATTATAATGATATAATAATATAGAATTTATTCAAATTGGAATTTTTTAGATATTATATATAAATTATTTTTCCCTCAAAACAAACTCTGTAAAAGAAATTTAGTGAACTATACTTGCTATGTGAAGCAGTAAATCATTAACAATTATTTTGAAAAATCTTATGGATTTTAGAAATAATCATTTTAACAAATTTATTAGAAACCTTCCAAAAAACAAGATATATTAAGAGACATGGTCTCATTTTGATCATGACACTATATTCTAATTTAAAATAATTGAATTATTAAGATCTAAAGAAGACTACTTGATTTTGTGTGATAAACGATAACCCATACATCAAAGTTAATTAGTAACTAGGTCAATCATAACTACTTTTAATCAAATGGCTGTATTGATTTTCATAAAAAGAATATAATAGGAGATCAAAGATACTAGATGAAATTAAGCTTAGAGATGATTCACAATTTTAATGTATTCATAAACTAACTCATCTAATACAGAATGTTTACTACTAAAGCTTCTTAAAGAACAGCATGAGTAATGAATATATATACATATTCATTTCTTGACCTTATATATATTCATTTATTGAACCTTAAAGACATTATTCTAAGTTAAATAAGCCAGTCACAAAAGGAAAATACTGTATGATTCTACTTCATGAGGTACCTAGAGTAGTAAATTCATGGAGACAGAAAGTAGAATGGCGGGTGCCAGGGAATGGGTAGAGAGGAAGGGATAAAAAGTTTCAGTTTGGGAAATGAAATAAGTCCTGGAGATGGAGGATTGTGATGAGAATTTAATGCTACTGAATGCTACACTTAGATAATATTCAAAACTAAATTTTGTTTATATATATATATGTATATATATATATATATATATATATCCACAATTTTAGATAGATGATAAGATTACACATTATCTCTATTTTTTAAAAGTGGGTGATCTGTACAAGAAACAGGGCAAGAGGTTTCAATACTGAAAAATGATGCAAGTCAGGATATAGGACAGCACCTGAGATACTGTCAAGGAGTTCATACAGAATTCAGCTCGTTCCTACAGGCATGCCTGGTTTTCCCTCTACCGCATTTTGAATCTTTGCTTGTTTTATTAAATCTGGGGCATTTGGAGTCTCTGTTTAATTTGCCTCCAATATTGTAAAAAGGTATGCTGGTTTACCACAGTGTGTTGTATAGCTCTATTGATTTTCTATCTTATCATGGCATGAAAAATTTGGGAAGGCGTGTTTATTAAGTTGTGTAAGTTTAGACAAAGAAAGGTCACTATGGATTGGAATGAATTTGTGAAACTACACAAATAAAATGTTTTTAAGACATCATAAAATATGAGTATAGTTTTCATAAGCATAATAGTTGTAGGCTTGTGCAGGAAATAATGTGTTTGGTTTTAACAAAAATATTAATATAAGGGACTAGTGGAAGACTATTTTGGAAAGTAAGTTTGAGGGAAACTTTGGGAAATCCATGAATGACAAGAAGGAGTACATAAAAAAAGATACTGAAGATTTAATCTCTGATTCTGAGTTCTATTTCTTTCATGAATTATCAAATAATGGTCATAAAATCATATTTATCACTTGATGCTACCTCTCTTAGATTTAATAAAACAAATAATTTGAAAATTTTTGATTTTTTAATGACCTTCACTAAGAATATTAATTCTAAGACTGTAATCCAAATTGAAGAATGAGGTTTTTGGGATATATGTGTATAATATCACTATGTGTAAATCTTTGAGGAAAAGAAAATTGTGTGTATACTTGAGCTATACTTTTCAATGTACCAGCAGGTCCTCCATAATAATGTGTGTCTCCAGAATAAAGTCACAAATAATTGAGAAAAAAATTTCAGAGTAGACATTTGATGAAAAATGTTATGATTCAGTATTCAGTTTGTTTCATTTCTTCTGTAATTCTGTTAAACTTTGCTGGAATCTCAACTTAATAAAATAAGTAGTGTCCAAAATGACAATTTCTCTGCTATCCTGACCCCGTATTTAATCACAATTTTTTAGCAATATATTGCGATCTTAAAAATCCTTGCCCTCTTTTGAGACCACCCTGATTTGATAATTGGGAGGTCCATGTACCTTATTATTTTATGTCGTTCAAGTGTCATGACTGGAGTAACCTCTGAGTTACATGAAAAATGTTAAGTCTCAAGACATTGTGTATGATTTATGATGATTGTTTTCTTCTCAATTTAACTAGATTCTCTAGGGAACTGAAAAAGAATCAGTCATCAAATCACCCTCAGGGTTCTGAAACAGAAGCAGGAGAATTGTTGAAACCCTTGCAACTGGCAAAGGCCACTTCCTCCCTACTGAAGATATTTCAAATCTGGTACTGGCAAAGCATTCCTAAATGTTCTTGAATTTTGTCAGGTCACCTACTTCAGTCATGAACATCAAAAAATAAAATCCAGAATGCAAGAAATTTAAGCAACTGGATTTACAATAAAATTATCTCAATAATGTATATCATGGTTATGATCATGGTTATTTATCTCAATACATAGTATGAATAATTTCAAAACATCTTCGTATTTGCTAAGATTTTTTCTTTTTATGTTTGTACAATAAGCTCTCACTAATCTCTCTTTTGTCCTAGAAATACTCTGAGCTTGATCAAGTAGTAAACAAGGTGCTAATAACAAATTTAGTCACAATTAAATTGAGAATTTACTGAAACTTCAATAATACCAGGTACTGCTGCAAAAAATAAATTAAAAAGAATTTATACTGCCCTGGAATTTTGAAACTTATAGTTTGCAAGTGGTAAAACATATATTGAAAAGTGAAACAACTATTTTAATATAAAAATATGTTTAATTTCAATGATTCTTTAATAATAGTTTTTCAATGATATTAACAGACCTTGGAAAATTACGATACTTATGCACATATTCATTGATAAAATTCAATATTAAATCTGACATGTTTCACTAGATTTTCCATATGACATTATTTTTATCTTACATATAGGATTTTTATACTGTATACTGATTTATTACGATATCTGCCTATATAAGTAAGTTCTTCAGTGAAGTTACTCTGCTTTATTCACCTTTCAATCTGTAGTTTATGATACAATAGTTTTTATATTTTACATAATAATTGGATTTTAAATAACTAAATGAATCAATGATTCAGTGAATGAAGTATGGGAATGTAGGATACCAGTTCAGGTCAAGCATATTATGGAAATATGGACTTTAAAAGCATCTTAATATAAGCTAAGGACAAAATTATTATTTTCTTAAGAAAGTATTTTACACATAAAAAATCCAAGGAAATGACATAAAAAGTCACTAAGAAATATAACAGTCTTTAATAATATGGCTAGGAATAAAAGTAATACATAAAATCAATATTTTTCAATATGTAAATGAGAAAATATAAATCCTATTTACATTAGTAACAGAAATGACTGTACTGAGCAATAAGCATACCACACATGATTCAGGAGCTCTTAGATGGTAATAAATGAATACCCTATGAAATGGTCTGATATAAAATTTTAATAATTTTTTCAGGCATGTAATATTCTTGAATAGCTTGACTCAATAGTCAAGAAATGACAAGTCTTCTTATATTAACTACAGTAGTCATTAACACTCTACACAGAAAAAAATTTTGTCTCTTTTTGCTTGCTCCCTTGAAGTTAAATATGGCCATATGACTTGCTTGGACCAAGAAAATATGAGAAGTTACTTGTGTTGCTTCCAGGAAGGATATTTAAATTGCTAGTTCATGATCTAACATGTTTCTATTAATACATTTTTCTACAGAATTTATGGTAGCAAATTTCAAGATAAAATTCGTTAACCTGAGTCCCTGAGTGGCTATTATAAGAACTGACAATCCCACCACCACCCTTGTTGAGTTGCTATGAATAAATAATAGACACAAGAAACACAAGATTATCATATTAGGCTAGTGAGCTTTGGTGATTACTTTGGAAATTTGGAAATATACCAAACTATGGAACATTAATAAAAAATGGAGCTCAATAAAATATTTCTGTGTAGGTCCAGACGTTAATTATTTTTTATTTTATGTTTTATATGTTTTTGGTCACAACTACTTATGTCTTCTGTCACAGAACAAAAATAACCATAGATAGTACCTAAATGAACAGATTTGGTTGTGTTCCTATAACATTTTGTTTATAAATACAAATAAAGGGCCAAATTTAGCTCATGGGTTAGAATTTGCTAATATCTAAACTGAAACTTCAAAATAATTCTAAAAAGTTTACAAGTGTGTTTTATTTTAAATTTACAAGTTGTTTGATTTTATAGTTGATATGAGAAAAATATGTAATAATAGTGACAGACAATCTGAGAAATAAAAGTAATTGTGCAAAAGTAACCTAAACAATTATTAATACAAATTTTAAATGCCATGATAGATTCTGACACATGAGTGGATGGGCCACTATATTTACAAGGGAATAGATTACACAACAAAGGTGTCACTACATTTCAGTGAGGGAAAGACAAATTGATAACATTTTTAACAACCAAGCAGCCACCTGATAAATAAGTATATAGTTGACTCTTTACAACAAACTATTTCTCATGGACTAACATTTGAACACTTTGAAAAAGTGAACCTAAATACTCTTGAAGAAAACATAGGAGAGTGTTTTATACAGTTATGTTGTAGAGGTAGGATTGTTTAACATGATATCAAACCCAGAAATCAGGAGAAATGATGAATTTAACTTAATTTAAAAATTTATATAAATGTCAGAACAAAATTAAGAGAGAAACTTTTGAACATGTATTTGCAACAATATGATAGTTCGTTCTTATTATTTTACTCAAAATATAAAGTGTTCCTGAAAATTGATATGAAAAGGATCAACAACTCATTAACAAAATACTATAAGGCATGCAAACAGATGGTATGGTAAAATAAAATACAAATACAATTTTGAAGCATGAAAGAGGTTAAACTTCATGTTTGAAATTAAACAAAAAATTGCACTTCAATGAATGTTTGATTTGCACATTTTTTGAGTGTGGAACAATGTAAAGTTTTGTGTAGAACAAATACCTATCAAAATCTCAATAATAAAAATCACCTTTAACTGGGCAATTTTACATTTAAGAATTTATCCTACAAATAATATAGACTTAGATATAAGCAAATAAGGTTTTTGTGTTTATTACAGAAAAAAACTGAAAACAGCCATAAGATTACAATAGGATATTTGTGCAATATATTATACTTCATATAGTAAAGGGAACTCTGTGTAGCTATTAAGAAAAATAAAACATGTCTTACTTTAGACTCTGGTCAAGATGGAGGCATAAGTAGACACACTTTTCCTCCTTGTGCAAGCACAGAAAGAATTACAAGCAGATCTCAAACACAAATAACAACCAGAACCATAAAAAAATTGTTATATGGAAGTTCAACAACCAAGGATTTAAAGAAGGTACATTTATCCTGATCAGTAGGAAGGGCAGAGTCATGGAGAGAGGGCAGAGAGGTGGTGTGGTTCAGACAAGTGGTGGCAGCAGTGGCTGTGACAGAAAACATAGTCCCACATTCAAGTGTGGTGGATAAAAATTGGGAGGGATACCCTGGGAAGGAGCGATCCCAACCCCAGTACAGACCACACATCCCAGGGTTCCAGCACTGGGGAGACAGACCCACATTGCCTCTGGCTGTAAAAACTTGTGGGAGTTGGGACATCAGAAGAAACTGCTGGATTTTCATTGCTTAAAGGACCCACATAGGACAATGGAAGAAACTGTGGGATTTTTGCTGCCAAAGGGCCCATGTGGTCTTAGGATGTACACAAACACCAAAGTAGCACCTAGAATGGTGCCAACCACATTCTGGAAATGAGTGAAATGGCTGGAAATGAGATGAGTGTCAAGCAAATTGGCAGAAGCCACGTGGTAGCATTTTCTCTTCTCTGACCCCCCCCCCCCACCACAAACAGAGCCACAAAGTAGTGAAGTGGGTTGCCCTGCCAAGGCAATTATCTAAGACTCTGCCCCACACAATTTGCAGGTGTCTTTGCTACATGAGCCATGCTATTAACAGAGGGAGTCAAAACAGCTCTACCTACTACACAACAAGCACAGGGAGGCTGCCAAATTGAGGAGACAAAGATATATGGCCCCAATGAAAGAAGAAAACAAAACCTCAGAAAGAGAACTAAATGAAACAGAGATAGTCAACTTATCAGAGGCAGAGTTCAAAACACTGGTGATAAGGATGCTCAGAGAACTCATAGAGTATAGAAAAAAAATAAAGGAAAAAATGAAGTTTACACAAAGTGAAATAAATAAAAATATACAGGGAACTAACAGAGAAAGGAAGGAAGCTGAGATTCAGATCAATGACTAGGAGCAAAGGGAAAAGATAAACATTCAACCAGAACAGAATGAAAAAACAAGAATGCAAAAACTGAGGAGAGGCTTAGCAACCTCTGGAGCAACTTTAAATGTACCAACATTTGAATCTTAGGGGTTCCAGAAGGAGAAGAGGAAGAGCAAAATATTGAAAACTTATTTGAAAAAATAATGAAAAAGAACTTCCCTAGTTTGGTGAAGAAAATAGACATATAAGTTCAAGAAGCACAGAGAGTCCCCAAAAAGTTGGACCCAGAGAGGACCACACTAAGACACATAATTAAAATGCCAGAAATTAAAGATAAAAGGAGAATCTTAAAAGTAGCAAGAAAAAAAGCAGAAAGTTACCTATAAAGGAGTTCCCATAAGACTATCAGCTGATTTTTTAAAGAAGAAAGACAAAACAAAACATTGCAGGCAAGAAGGGACAGGCAAAAGTATTTAAAGTGATGAAAAGCAAGGACCTACATCCTAGATTACTCTATCCAGCAAAACTATCATTTAGAATGGAAGGGTAGATAAAGTGCTTCCTAGACAAGGTAAAGCTAAAGGAGTTCATCATCACCAAGCCTTTATTATATGAAGTGTTAAAGGGACTTATTTAAGAAAAAGAAGGAGCTAAAAACTATGAACATTAAAATGACAACAAACTCACAACTATCAACAACTGAATAGAAAAAAATAAAAACAAAAACAAACTAAACAAACAACCAGAACAGAAACAGAATAATAGGTAAGTAGATCACTTGGAAAGTTATTAGCTGGGATGGAGAAGGGGGAGAAATGGGGAAATGGTGCAGGGATTAAAAAGCATAATTGGTAGGAACCAAATAGACAGGGGGATGTTAAGAATAGTAGAGGAAAGGGTGAAGACAAAGAACTTACAAGTATGACCCATGGACATAACTAAGGGGGGAGCTTGCTTGAGGAAAGGGGGCTACTAGGTGGAGGGGGGCAAAAGGGGAAATTGGGACAATGCTAACAGCATAATCAATAAAATATACTTAAGAAAAGAAATAAGATGTTTCTTAAATCCTTTTATCCAATCATCTGTAAGGAGAAAGAGAAGGTTCAGAAAAGTCTGTAGAGTGTATTACTAGTTATGTTAAATGTTTGTATAGAGATGAAGTATCTTTGGAACAATACACAAGAAACATAGGTTACTCTTTAGGAAGTGGACCTAGGACTCAGGGAGGAACAGAACAGAAAGTAGAAGTCATTGTGATATATACATTTTTGTAACTGATATGATTTGTTACTGTAGTCATGCTTTATGTTTTAGAGATGGATTACTTTAAATTACACAACAAACTATTATTTTAAGAAAGGACTTTATTCTACATCATGCTTTAATTGACCACCAACCAAGTTATTAACTCTTATATTGGTTTGCTTTGAGAAAAAAATTTGCTTTTCTATATTTGCTAGTTCTTGGTCTTTATTCTCTCTCCTCAAGCTACTTATGTCAAATTTAACCTCTTTTTGGGGTACTTGCAAGATATTCCTTTCTCTTCCTTAATCTATATTTCTTTTGTATATGTTCTCAGTCCCTCAAGACATTATTCATATAATATGATTTTAGGTCTTACATCAGTCCTACTATCACTAATTTAATTGTTGTTTATTAACATCCTCTTTAAAAACTGTACTTTTAATTGGTCAAAAATAGAGGTTAATATATTTTTGTTTCTTTGATAGTGACACTAAATTTTATTAATATAATTTAAGATTAAATAAATATTTTATCTTTATAATATATTGTTAAATCATATTTATTTTATGGTGAATTATAATTGGTAGATTTTATGGTGGATTTTATTAATGAATGATATGTGTAAGATGCAGAACAAGACAAACTGAGAAAATCTTTGCTCCACTTACCCATAGGGCTATCTTGATAAGTTACTTGTTTTTGACATCTTAAATTATAAGACAAGAAGATAAGAGTACCTCCTTCATGGGGGGTTTTTGTTGAAAATTAACTAAGATATCCCTTATAATCTTACTGATGTAAGGTCATGACTCTTAAGAAGGAATGTGAGAGAGTGACAAAACTATTAGAAACATATTTTTGAGGTAATAGTTGAAACTTGCATAAATTCTGACAACATGAAACATGTTATTTAATGCTCATTGGAAGAAGAAAAAATGAAATCAAGTATCTAATGGTAACAAATAACAGAGAAATATTAATGCTTCAATTAACATTTGATTATGTTTACTCTTTTGGGAACGAAAGACATGAATGCATATTTATGCCAGTAGGTTAAAAATGCAATAGAAAATTGATAGGAAATTTGAAAGGTCTTCATTAAATTGCCCTAATATTTTCAGTAAAGTCATATCGGTAAGGCACTGAGATTATGAGGATAAGTAAAGTGTCAGCTGGAAGTAAGTTTTCAAGTGCTGTAATAGTAACTATTCCATTAGTTATGGTGACTGCAGGAAATTAATAAGGAGTAAAAAGAATAGATCAATATGGGGATAGATAATGTAATCCAGGTGTGGCAGTGATCATATCAGTATTTTTTATTTTCTAAGTCAAACTTCCTGTCCCAAAGAATGGCAATCAAAAAGTTTGATCTTATATCTCCAATATCTGGTTTCCTAGAATTGTGGATTTCTTTACCATTAGACCAAGGAGACTCTACACAGAAGTCTCCATAAGTCTCTTCCATTTATGTACACTGAACTGTCCAAGAAATTAGAGGCAAGCTAGGATTGTCACCTTCCTGGAGCCATCCTTATACCATCAGCTTCTACCAATATAGTCATGCTAGTTTACCATGGAAATATACACATTACTTATTTTTTAAATATGCAATTTTAATAAAAGCATTTTATTGTAACTAAATAAAGGTTGAAATGGTAGCTAAATCAGCTAATTCTTAATATCACTTAGAAAGGGGAGTATCCTTCAACACTTACTCCTTCACAAGGTGGTATGTCCCTGTAGGTGCTCTGTCTCCTTATGGTATAGTGAACTACTTGGAACTTCTCTTTTTCACATATGGCCTCCTTTTCAACTCTGCATTTGGAAAATGATCTTCAGCTCTCAAAAGGAAAGTAACATTCTTGATGACCCATTGTTCTTCTAATTCAGACAATGCCTCAAGCTGTAGCCTGATATTCACAGGTGTTTTCTTTTGTTCAGGTTTTACAGGTTTCTAATAGTGGATGCAGGCAGGAAAAATTACATATATGATTTCAATGTTAAATATATAATTTTATATGTACTTATATATATTTTTCTCTTACATCTTTTATTTCCATTCCAAATCCTGTTAGTTTGTTCAGTCTGGATGAAATTCTTTCTGTTGATTCTGGTGAACATTTAGATCTTGGGAAAGTGTGTGTATTAATATATATATATATATATATATATTTTTTTTTCTTTTATTTATTTATTTATTGTTTTGCTATTACAGTTGTCCCACTTTTTCTGGCATTATTGCTCCCTCCACCAACCCACCCCTTCTCTCATGATCAATCCCCACCTCATTGGCCGTGTCCATGGGTCATTTATACTGGTTCCTTGACTAAACCCTTCCTTTACTTACCCCCCTTCTCTCCCATCCCCATCCCCCCGGTCACTGTTAGTCTGCTCATTGTTTACATGTCTCTGGTTTTGTTTCGCTCTTTTGTTTGTGTTGTTCTAGGGTTCCCTGTATTAGGTGATATCATAAGGCATTTGTCTTTCATTGCCTGGCTTATTTTGCTAAGCATAATTCTCCCTAGTTCCATCCATGTTGTCACAAACGGTAGAAGTTCCTTCTTTCTTTCTGTTGCATAGTATTCCATTGTGTAAATGTACCACAGTTTTTTAATCCATTCATCTATAGGTGGGCACTTAGGTTGTTTCCAGTATTTGGCTATTGTAAATAACACTGCTATGAACATAGGGGTGCATAGGTTCTTTTGAATAGGTGTTTCAGGATTCTTAGGGTATAATGCTAGCAATGAAATTACTGGGCCAAAAGGCAGTTCCATTTTTAGTTTCTTGAGGACATTCCATATTGTTTTCCACAGTGGCTGCACCAGTCTGCATTCCCACCAACAGTGCATTAGGTTTCCCTTTTCTTTGCATCCTCACCAGCACTTGTTGTTGGTTGATTTGTTGATGATGACCATTGTGACTGGTGTGAAGTGGTATGTCATTTTTTTTTATTTGCATCTCTCTGATGGCTAGTGATGTTGAGCATTCTTTCATATGCCTACAGAGTATGTCCTGTTTGGATAAGTGTTTGTTCATGTCCTTTGACCATTTTTTAATGGGATTGTCTGTCTTCTTGGTGCTGAGCCATATAAATTCTTTATATATTTTGGAGACAAAACCCTTGTCTGAGGTATCATTGGCAAATATGTTTTCCAATATGTTTGGTTTCCTTTTTATCTTGCTCATGTTTTCTTTTGCTGAGCAGAAACACTTTAGTTTGATGTAGTCCCATTTGTTTATTCTTTCCTTTATTTCTCTTGCCTTAGTAGATACATCAGTGAAAATATTGCTACCCCAATGTCTGAAATTTTCATGCCTATGTTTTCCTCTAGGACTTTTATGGTGTCACAGCTTACATTTAAGTCTTTGATCCATCTTGAGTTTATTCTGGTGTGTGGTGTAAGTTGGTGGCTTAATTTCATTTTTTTGTACATCCCTGTCCAGTTCTCCCAGCACCATTTGTTGAAGAGGCTCTCTTCATTTCATTTGGTGTTTCTTCCCCCTTTGCAAATATTATTTGACCATATAGACCTGGCTTTATTTCTGGGATTCTGTTCCACTGATCTATATGTCTGTTCTTATGCCAGTACCAGACTGTTTTGATTACAGTGGCCTTGTAGTATAGTTTGACATCAGGTAATGTGATTTCTCCTACCATAGTCTTCTTCCTCAAGATTGCTGTGGCTTTCAGAGTCTCTTTTGGTTCCATATAAATTTTTGAAGTATTTTTTCTAGTTCTGTGAAGTATGTCACTGGTATTTTATAGGGGTTGTGTTGAATCTATATATTGCTTTGGATAGTATGGACATTTTAGTAATGTTGATTCTTCCCACCCATGAACATGGTATATGTTTCCATTTATTTGTATCTTCCTTAGTTTCTTTCTTCAGTGTTATATAGTTTTCCGAGTACAGGTCTGTTACCTCTTTGGTTGAGTTTATTCTTAAGTACTTTATTTTTCTTGTTGCTATAAATTTAGCCTTGCATCATTTGGAAACATTGCTTTGAATGTTAGTGTGTCTGATATGAAGCATTATTTCCTAAACCAAACTGAATTACAAGAAAATTCAGATAGGTTGTCAGTGGTTTCCCTTAGTTGTTTTCCTTGCTACACAAAAAGAGTTGAACCAGTTCCTATGCTACAATTCTAATTAAATTATTGAAATGTTGTGTCTTACCCAAAATTGACATACTTTGGGTTACTGATGACATATGTGGCATATTTTGTGGAAAAGATAAAATGGACTTGTAATGATTCCAGTTGCTGATTTCTTCCTCATCTTGTGTTTATTCTTGGAAGTCTATGATGAACTGACATTGAAGACTGGAACTGGGACTGCCTGATAATACACGCCGCCAGATAGTTTAACCCTAGAGGGTGGCGGCAGGCAGCAGGACCCCAAATTGCTTTTCGGTAGCATAACTACTATTGAATCAAGATTAAAGCATTTCCATCTCCCTAAAAATTATCCTGTGTCTTGTTGTATCATCCTTTCCTCTAGCCCCATAGCCCAAGGCAACCAGTGATCTACTTTCTGTCTCTATAATTTTGCATTTTCTAGAACTTCATGTAGACTTTTATGCTTTGCTTCTTTCACTTAGCGTAATGCTTTTTGAGATTCATTTGTGTTGTTTTGTGTATCAGTATTTTGATCTTTTTTATTGCTGTGGATGTCTGTGACGCGATATTCTAGCGTCCGCATCGTTTAGAGCTGCGACTCAGAACATGGCGCGTTCCTAGAAGCCGCTTTCGGCATCAGTGGGCGGCGGCGCGTGGACTTGCAAGCGTGGGGCGCGGGACCAACCGACGCCACTTCGTGTTGGACAGTGGAAGCTGGAGAGCCAGGCTATTCGGACTGAGCCAATTGGTTTCCATGGATCTCAATAGTGCCAGCACTGTTGTTCTTCAAGTCTTAACTCAGGCCACCAGTCAGGATACTGCTGTGTTAAAGCCAGCTGAGGAGCAGTTGAAACAGTGGGAAACACAGCCAGGTTTTTATTCAGTGTTGCTGGTAAGTTGCTTAAAAATAGTTATTATTTTTAATAAAATGAGACACTATTCTATTGTTTTAAAAACCTACTTGTGTTGGTGGTTTACTTAGTGAAACTGATCCAAATGTTTGGCTGCCATTGCACTGCCATTTACTAATTCGAGGCATGGCACTTGGAGGACATTTAAGAGATGTTTATTGTTGGGTGAGTATACCCAAGCAGGGTATTGGTAGTATCTGCTTAGAAGGTTACACTGCCAGTTTTCTATTTTAGCCTGTAAATGCTGCCCTCAAGACTGTAAAGGAGGAAAGAGGAAGGACATCTCTAAAATCAGAGAAGGAAAACTCTGACCCCAAAAAACCTCCGCTGCCTTGCGGCATACCTCTTCAGGGGAAAGGCTAAGGGAGTAAACCCCGACAGAAAATCCGGAGCCGGAGTCCCTAAGGCGGTTTGACATTGTAGTCAACACCGGCAACTCCTGCGGCGCACCTGAAGCCAAGCTGTATTGACTTTGTCTTTCCCTTGGACCCTTCAGCTGCGAAGAGAGGGGGGGTCTGCTGCATGGGCAACAGCAGACCCTCCATATCACCCTGCCCAGGCTCTGTAGCTTCAGTTTCACTTGAGAGGACACTCCAGCGTCATCGCAAGATGCCGACTCAACACGGGAGGAGACAGATACCGGTTATAAGCTCATCCGATTGGCGAAGGAAACGAGCGCCAGGGATCTCCTCTGATGGTGGGAGAGGTCATCGCACCTCACTGGACAGCTACCGTCTCGCCATGGCTCGCCTGCCCCACTGGGTGCGTGGGGATCAGAGAGGCGCCTCTCGAAAAGTGGGCCACAAAACACCCGCACCAGTTAATTCCAAGCAAACAACAAGAAAGAAGCCTCCGGCTCTTCGCCTCGCTAGCTGGAACATCAGGACCATGTGCCCCGGACTTACTGCAGACCTTCCGTGGATCAAGGGTGCCAGGAAAACCGCTGTCATCGATAGGGAACTGGCACGACTAAACATCGACATTGCGGCTCTACAGGAGACCCGGTTGGCCGACAACGGAACTATCAGAGAAACCAACTACACTTTCTACTGGCAAGGGAAGTCTCCGGACCAACCAAGACAGCACGGTGTTGGGTTCGCTGTGAAGAACACGCTTGTTAACTCCATAGAGCCACCCACAGGAGGCACAGAGAGATTACTTACCCTCCGATTGTCAACAACTTTCGGCCCAGTCAGCATTCTTAGCGCGTATGCCCCAACCCTCTGCGCCACCACCGAAGAGAAAGAACAGTTCTACCATGCACTGGACGAAGCGTTATCCAAGATTCCCAGAAGTAACGCTCTCTATCTCCTTGGAGACTTCAATGCAAGAGTAGGAGCCGACCACATGGCCTGGCCCACCTGCCTTGGAAACTTTGGGAGAGGAAAGATCAATGAGAATGGTCAGCGACTGCTTGAGCTTTTGTGTCACCACGGCCTGTGCGTGACAAACACATTCTTCAAGTGCAAAGAGATCCACCAGGTGTCATGGAGGCACCCCCGCTCCCGTCATTGGCACCAGCTTGACCTCGTCATCACCAGAAGAACGGATATTGGCAGCACCCTCCTCACCCGCAGCTACCACAGTGCAGACTGCGACACGGACCATGCCCTCGTGGTAAGCAAGGTGCGCATAATGCCGAAGAGGTTGCACCACTCCAAGATGAAGGGTCGCCCACGCATCAACACCAGTTGTGCCAGCAACCCAGTTAAGACCCAGCAATTCATCAACAAGATGGAAGATGCACTCGGCGAGGGAGTGGCGGCAGATGACATTATCGAATCCAATTGGCCACGTCTCCGCGACGCCATATACAACTCCGCCATTATTGCTTACGGGAAGAAAGAGCGGAAGAACGCTGACTGGTACGAGGCTCACTGGGAAGAAATGGAACCCGTGATCGAGGCTAAGAGGAAGGCCCTACTGGCTTACAAGGCCACGCCCACTCCCAGTACACTTCAAGCTCTACGGGCTGCCAGGAACAAAGTCCAGAAGACCGCCCGCCACTGTGCCAACACCTATTGGCTAAACCTGTGCAGAAGCATCCAGGAAGCCGCCGATATAGGCAACGCACGAGGAATGTATGAGGGTATCAAGAAGGCAACAGGCCCAATCCCCTCCAAGATCGCCCCCCTTAAGTCCAAGACAGGTGAGGTCATCACTGACCAGGAACAGCAAATGCGGCGGTGGACCGAGCACTACCTCGAGCTGTACGCAACGAAGAACACCGTAACAGACACTGCTCTTAACGCCATCCCAGACCTACCAGTCATGGAGGAGCTAGACACCCCACCTACTGCGGCAGAGCTCGGCAAAGCCATCGACCGCCTCGCTTGCGGGAAAGCACCAGGAAGCGACGGAATCCCTCCAGAAATCCTAAAGAGCGGGAAACCAGTCCTGCTACAGCCGCTCCACCATCTACTCTGTCTCTGCTGGAAGGAGGGTTACATCCCCCAGGATATGAGAGACACCAACATTATCACCATGTACAAGAACAAAGGAGACCGCAGCGACTGCAACAACTACCGGGGCATCTCTCTCCTCAGCGTCGTCGGCAAAGTATTCGCCCGGGTCGCTCTTGCCCGCCTGCAGACCCTTGCTTCCCGCGTCTACCCAGAGTCCCAGTGTGGCTTCAGAGCTGGCCGCTCAACAGTGGACATGATCTTCTCCCTACGCCAGCTGCAGGAGAAGTGTCACGAGCAGCATAAACCACTCTACCTCGCCTTTATTGACCTCACGAAGGCGTTTGATCTGGTCAGTCGAAGCGGACTCTTCAGCTTGCTACGGAAGATTGGCTGTCCACCACATCTGCTTGCTGTGGTCATGTCCTTTCACGACAACATGCACAGCACGGTGTCCTACAACGGCACAACCTCTGAGGCCTTCCCAGTCAGCAGCGGAGTAAAGCAGGGCTGCGTCCTCGCGCCTACGCTGTTCGGAATCTTCTTCTCCATGCTCCTCCAATACGCCTTTAAGGACTGCAGCGAGGGTGTCTTCATTCACACCAGATCCGATGGCAAGCTCTACAACCTGGCCCGTCTACGAGCCAAGACCAAAGTCAAAGAGGTGCTCATCCGTGAGATGCTCTTCGCCGACGACGCAGCTTTGACATCACACTCCGAAGAGGGACTCCAACAGCTAGTCACTTGCCTTTCCCACGCATGCAAGGAGTTCGGACTAGCCATCAGCCTGACGAAGACGAATGTTATGGCTCAAGGCACGGGGACTCCCCCATGCATCACCATCGACGGATACACCCTGGAGGTTGTCAACGACTTCACTTACCTCGGGTCCACCATCTCGAGCTCTCTGTCAGTCGACTTGGAGGTCAACCGGAGAATCGCCAGGGCAGCCACAGTTATGGCCAGACTGAACCGGCGAGCGTGGAACAATTCCAGCCTCACTGAGAAAACCAGACTGCGCATCTACCAAGCCTGCGTACTCAGCACTCTCCTCTATGGCAGCGAGACGTGGACCACCTACGCAAGGCACGAAAGGAAACTCAACAGCTTCCACATGAGGTGCCTGCGACGCGTCCTGCATGTCACCTGGCAGGATAAGGTCCCCAACACCGAGGTGCTGAAGCGAGCCAATATGAGCAGTTTGCATGCAGTTCTTAGCGAGAGACGCCTCAGGTGGCTCGGCCATGTCAAAAGAATGGATGCAGGCCGTATCCCCAAAGACCTCCTCTACGGCGAGCTAGCAGAAGGCAAGAGGATGACAGGGCGCCCAAAACTGCGGTTCAAAGACATCTGCAAAAAGGACATGACACAATGCTCCATCAATCTCAACACATGGGAAGTTCAAGCAGACGACCGCCTAGCCTGGAGGCTCGCGGTCAGGCAAGGTACGTCACGCGCGGAGGCTGCGCGCAACGAGGAGGCGGTCCAGAAAAGATCGAGGCGGAAGCAGCGTCAGCAGCAGCAACAACAGCCATCTGCCTTCACCTGTACCAAGTGCGGCAGGGATTGTCACTCCCGAATCGGACTGCACAGCCATTCTCGGCGGTGCAGATAGACTCTCAAGAAGCTACGCCATCGTCTCTCGAGACGGACGGCTGCCGACGACGACGACGACGATATTCTAGCTAGAGCATAGGAATATTTTTAATGATGAATTACTCAATCAGAGAATTATTGGAAGTCAAAACACAAGATAAGGAAGATAGGAAGAGCTCTAATTCGTTAAGAAGAGTATGCTTACTGCTGACTATTATAATTCAGAGGTACCATTGTTATAAGCAGATACAAAAATGTCATAAAAAGAAGGTTATTGGGTGACAGCACAATGACAATAACTTTGAACCATCATTAGTAACCAGGGATAAATAGGGAGCAACCCTATATCCTATGTAACTAGAGACTGAGCATATACAGTAGCAATAATTATTGTTTTCATGGATGTGATAAATTAAGAAAAAGTTGCTTTTTAAGGTTTTGCATGTGGACTGAATAATAAATAAAACTCGAGGCTTTAAGACAAATTGGTATTGAAAGTGTGGGAGTTCTGAAAAATGTTGTGAAGTAAATGAAGTGACAATAGCTACAGAAAGGGTTTAAGGAGGGGGAGTCAATTAGACAACGATGATTATGGAAAAGCTAATGGATGAAAAATGTAGGACTCTTGTCATTTACAAATTTAATTGTATGTGTATATATAGCTGTTTGCCATAGACATGGCAAGTTTCCACTTACATCACGAATACACTGAACAACAGCCTCATTTAAATTTATTCCTGTGATTTGGATTCCCCTTTCCCTTCTCCAGGGTGGTCATCTCTGGGTACTAATTGGAAATCTCACTCTTTTATCACTGTGGAGGGGCATTTGCCATAATATGCACTTTCCCTCCAAGTTCCATACACCATTGCCATTGAGCTCATTCTGTTCTTTTGAGAATCTGAGCTCCTTCATGCTAAAAGGGAACATTTTTATCTGCAAGTGATATATGGCCCCTACTTGTCTGGATCTTCTATAAGTAGTCTTCTTCCCAGGAATCACACTTCACTGTGTAGGATGTTAGATCAAGTAACCCAAGCACAAAGCTGTGTGTTACTAAGTAGTGTGTGACCACCTACACATCTGCCTGAGCCTTCCTTTCCTAAATGGAGTAAAATTTCCACCTCTCTACTCTATCCAGGAGGGAGATTTCTCACTTAGGGAGACTTCTTTCCAAGTGCCCGGGTCAGTTAAATCCAAGTCTGTTTAAAGGATATACTACTACTACTACTACTACTACTACTACTACCAATGTTATTTAAAGAGCTAGTTTTAATATTTCCTTTGTCAGAAAGCCTTGAGACAACCATATAAATAGTATCAATCTGTAGATAGGCTCAGATTCCTGGCAAGGGGCATAGATTAAGTTTCTATGTTAATTTTGCTACATTTAGTAGAAGGACCAGGATAAAATAGAATAATTAATTTTCTTGGATACTAAGTATTGATGCTTAATATTGACCTTGAGCATAATATTAAAATTTACAAATGATCATTCACATAATTCTGCCCCTCTCAAGTAGATGTGGCAATAATGAGTAAAAGCTTATTTTACATAGTATTCAATACCTGTTATTGCCATCTAAAACACTTTATGATCATAGGTAAAGCCATGCATTTAGAAGTTTGTTATTTTCAAGTAACTGTGTTCTGATGCTTTACCCTATGTAACTAAACATTAACAACAGAAGATTTTCCGTAAATAACTAGTCCTCTTGATGTTGATTCTGTTTGAATAAGTATTAAGTCATATAAAATGTTCAAGATTATTAGATTAAACACCTCACATCAATTTCAAAATATTATCTACACGTTTAACGTAGGAGAGTCAACACATATGGCTCAATTCTCATTCCAGTGTTAGTTTTATATTTTTATTGGACATCAAATTTTGCTGAAGTGCATACAGAATTTATAATTTTTAATTTCCACAAAATGGAAATCTATCACTTCTTTAAGTAAATGTCATCATGATGTTAGCCACTAAATTCTTGCTCTGCTGAAACAAAAACAAAACTGCAGAGCTTGTAACATACCTCTCCTGCTGAGTCCCCATCGGTCCAGGTGTTAAAAATTGGACACTTTTTTTCATGCCCTTGATATATGAAAACAAAACCAGAAGGAAGGTTGTTGAGGAAACTGTGTTTTAAACAGTAGTAGCTCAATCTTTTGATTTACAGGCTACTGATTTACAAGCTGTGAATGAATTGAAGCCTTCAGCAACAGGAAGCTCTGCCATTGGGAAACCCTTGAGCTCCAGCTGGAGCCCAGGGACCTGCTTGAATGCTTACAGGAAAACTCACTCCAGGAGCCCCCTGTAATCAAAGTTGTTAACCAGAAGGAAATGTCTTCAGTGCTCTTACATGGCTCTTAATCAGATACTGACAGAGTGCCTTTGATCAATGTATTTGCACCATGAGGTTAACCAGAGGGTTCAATATGTCCACATAGATTTCACAGTCAGTTCCAAATGTATACAACCAACAGAGAGACTATTCAACCCTGATCTTGTGGCTGGCTCCTACTCTGTCCTCTCAAGCTCTGGGATCTGCTGTGGGGGTTAATGAGCTACATTTTTCAAGCATCTTGCCATCTCTGAACTAAAACAGAGCGAAACACGAAGCATTGTTGTGGAGGCCTGCTTGTGACTTCTTTGATATCTCCACATGTCTTAATTGAAACCTTAGACAGTGGCCCCAGCCTGCTTCCCTGTTTAAATCTTTAAGGACACAGTAGTGGAGAGAAAGAAACCTCAGGGAGGAATTATCTCACAGACAGAGATCACTGGTGGGTGAAATGGCCCTGGCTGAGTTATTTTTCACTTGCCAGCTTGGTTGGTATCCAGAATCCGTGACTTGAAATGAAACTACTCTCTAGTCAGAGCAGAGAAACAAAGTTGGCACAGAGGTGCCAGAAAATGTAATTCACAAGGTGCATCCCAAAGGGGTTGAGGCGAGAGTTATATATTTTTCTGTCACTTTAATTGCCTGTGAAAGATTTTTTGTACTTTGTGTTAGTGGGCAAGATGGATTAACTTCCTCACGTTAGAGGGAAAAAGTCACTGGGTCTGCACTGAGCTTGATGTGGGCAAGATACACATAAAGTGACACCAATAGATTGAGTGTGTATTAAAAAAACACATTCCAGGGTAAAAGTATATTTCTGCATTCTGACATAGTCATTGAATGATAAAAGAAAAAATATTAACATGCATGATTATAAAATTTTCCAAAACTACAGGTTGAAGTTATGTTTTAACTAGTCAGAAATAATATGAGTAATAAAAGAATAAAAATAAAAGTTTTCTTTCATTTATTTTTTAAGTATATTTTATTGATTAGATTGTTGCAGTAGTTCCAATATTTTCCCCTTTGCTCCCCTTTGCCCAACGCCCTCCTTCCCCAACAGCCGCCCCCCCCGCCCCAGTCCATGCCCATGGGTCGTGCATACAAGTTCCCTGGCTTCACCCTTTCCTATATAATTCTTAAAAAAAAATTAATTAATCAATTAATTTTGTATAACAATCCCCCCTCTCAGACTTAAGACCCTTTATAATCTTATAAAGGACAATGGGCAAAGGTCTCGTGCTCCTTTAGCTGCTTCAAGCTGGGCATGATCATGTAGATGTTGACATAGTATTAGCAATATGTGTCCAAGAGCTACCAAGAAGGATAAAAACAAGTGTTAGAAAGAATGAATTATTTTTTAAGCCTTAAGTATTTACATTTATAGTTTAAAACAGTAAAAATTAATTTCAAATACACTATTTTTACAGTACTTAAATCACTTTGTTTTTATGTACCTTCTCCCTCCCAGAAAACCTCAGGAAATTGAATAATCACACTTCATGCTCTAGTTACTGACCTGTAAGAGAAAATATGAAATTAATATTGAGGCAAAATAAGAGATAACTGGATATAGTTACATTTTATTGATTTAGAGAGAGAGAGAAAGAAACATCAATTTGTTGTTCTACTTATTTACTCATTCTTTGGTTAATTCTTGCATGTGCCCTGACTAAGGATCGAACCTGCAACTTTGGCATATTGGGATGATGCTTTAACCAATGGAGATACCTGGTTGGGGCTGTATATAATTACTTTTTAATATATTACCTTAAAACATAAGAAGTAATTAAAATTTAGTGAATAAATGTTTTCCTTGCCTTATTTTAAATTAGCTAATATTATTCTAATTTGGGGAGCAGTTAATATCTTTACCATATAGACATCAGTATTTATTTTAGATTGACATCACAGTCCAATTGTTTGAAAACTTTTAAGTTATAATATTTACAAATTAATTACAGTTTAAAGTAAGTAATTGTTAGTTTTTATCTCTAAAATTCATCCTATTTTATCTTTCTCTGAAATTTAATTTTATGAGAAATCAATTCTAAAATCATAATAAAACAGTTTAAAAAAAATTAACCATGTGTTATGCTTTAATGGGTTTCAGCAAATCTTAACAGCGCTAATATAATGGCAATTATACTTAGTTAGGAATTTATGCAAGGCTTTGAAATGTGCAAAAATATCACTGGGTGGATTTTAAATGGAATGCTGGGCATTGTAAAACTGACCCTTTGGGATTATTTCGTCATGTAGAAGCGTCCATCTATGATAGAAGTTGACTTGGAGAAAAGTGAAATAATACAACTGCATCCTTCAATATCATTATATAGCAATATAAACGATTCTTGTTCATGGCAAAGCAAAGAATTTTATACAAAATATAAATCTGTAGAATTCTCTTTGAATTGATTTTAACAGTTTACCACTGATTAGTGGGTTAAATAAAATCTTTGAGATGGTTCATTTCATTTTAGTATGAGAGTCACAATTTTACTTGTCTTAAAATTATTCTTCAACAGATCTGAGGTAGAAAATAAGAGCTATTTTTAAAGAAACTATCTTAATGTAGTTTTTCCTTATAAAAATGCTATTACAATAGTTGATGTTAGGTTTGCTTATTAAAAATATTCAAGAGGAATATGTGTAAAATTGTAGAATGTACATTGTAGAGGAATGTTTTTGTTTCATTTATCTATGGGTTTTTTTTGAGAACTTATAACAGTTTTGTAGTGTCAGTATTTAGTACTTTTTGCTCCAAATGGAGCATACTATAAAGAATGGTCATATACAATATAACCGCATATAATAGGAAGGACAATATATAAATACAAAGGGAAAGGCATATATCTTATTCCTCCCTTCCCACACTAAAATTGATTTTAAATGATGTCAAATTTCATATTAAAATGTACTCCAAGAAGGGTGGGAATAATACTTCTAAATTATTATCTAATACCATGAAGGGATTTTTTTCTATTTGTTTTTGTTTCTCTTTTCTATTTTTAAAGAACCATATGATAAGCTGACTAATTTGTAACTGTCACACAGATGAAATCCAGTGGTCTATTAGTAAAATGGGGAGCAAAGATTGTGATGTCCTTCTTAATATTAAGCACAGGCTTTTATTCTAACATAAAAATTTATTTAACAAAATGAAAGTTTCTTCATTACCAATACATTGCAATAGAATTACATCATTTTTTCATTTTATATAATCTGTAGGCCAACTTTTCTACTGCTTTAAGAAATTTGATTATCTATGCCTTTGTGTAGTTTTAAAATGCAACTTTGCTTGAGTTTCACAAAATTCTTGGAATTGGAGGTTTAAAGTTTTATCAAAAATTAAAAATTTTTAGTCAATTTTTTCAAATATTTTATTGTTTAATTGTGATGTTTCATGTGGATATGTTAGTTTTTTTGTACCCTTTTAAATATTTTTTTATCTTTGTTTTAAGACAGTTGAGTTACTTGAAAACAGTTTGATTCTTTTGAGGCTGGTTGTTTAAACTGTTTTAGGCAGGATCAAAGTAACATTTAGTCTAGGCTTGATTGGCCCCATTACAGAGGCAATGACTTTCTGAGTACTTTGTCTGATGCTCCCTGTCTCTCTTTCATTCTTGAAAACATGATCGAGGTGAGCCTCAGTTGTTGTTCTGCCTCCTCTTTTCTCCAGCCTCACGAGTATTTCTTGATCAATACTCAGCTTATGATTAAGGAGAATCTGCTTCCCATCTCCACAGCTCTCTGTGCAACTGTTTTCTTGTACTATAGCATGTGGATTCTTTATGTTTCTCCTCCTCAGATGCTTAATTTTATCTCTGCAATTTGGGCAATCATAATGCTTTTATCACTTGTTTTTCTTCCTTCTAGGATGACTGATCTGTGCCGCCTGTTGTCTAATATCTGAAATTCATTGTTTCATAATTTTGTCCATGTTTTGAGTGTGTAAGGCTGGAGAATAGATATGATTCCTCCTACTCTATCGTGGGTGAAAGCAAAAGTTTGCTTTTTATCTAATAAACTGAATCTTTCCTAGCTTTTGAGCTACTGTTGTTATGTCTTGAATTTTCCATGATTGCTGATTGTGGAATATAAGGGCTGGGACGCTAAAATGAGATACATTATGATAGCTAAGAATAAAGAGCTCAGCAGGTAGCCACCAGAAGATCAGAAGCAGGCCTCAATATTATATGTGTAATCCCATTTCATAAACAGAATCATGAGGTCCCTGTGAGAATGAGAGCAGTAAGTGTAGTGAATTAGGTTAGTGAGAGGTGGTTTTTGGAAAAGTAGTAGGAAGAAGGCAGTTGGTGAAAATGAGGAATTTCTGTTTTGTTTTTTTTCCTTTGGTGGTTTAAAGAAGTTTATAAAAAGCATAGTAGGTAACATGGTTTGTAGGATGTCAACTGCTGAAGACTGACTGGACCACTGTGAATATCTGTGCAGGTTGTACGGTGCACAAGTCCAGGGGTCCCTTTCCATCACAGTCTGTAGCCTTTGGCAGCTGAGATATCAGTTCTGGGAACTTGTTAGAAATACAGATTTCATAATCCTCCCCAGACCTACTTGCTCAGAATCTGCATTTTAACAAGATCGCAGGTGATTTGTATGCCCATTAAATTTGAGACACAACTATGTGAATAATGACCTGGAGTTGGAAGTGCACAACTTACCTGGCAGTATGCTTCTGTCTGTGAGAACCCCCAGGTTGCTAAAGGGTCTCTTATAGATGAACAAGATAATTCGAAAAACTGGGTGAGATCTCTAGGTAGTTAGCCATTTGAGTGGATTTTTTGTTTGTTTTTAGATAATGTAGGGAAACTGCAAAGAATCCACTTTTTTCCCTTGCTTCTCTTTTCTCTCTTTCCCCCAATACTCTCTTCTGTGTTCCAGCTGCTAGCCTGAGCTTACAGGTAAAAGCCACAGCACTGAAGGAAAAATTGTTTCAGCTTTCTCATGTCAGTAGGAGAACATTCTTTCTCTCTAGCTGCTTGTCCCCTGTAAGCCACGACACAAAGCCCTGGCTTAATTTCAGCAAGGCATTCCATGAGAGTGGCCTGATAATTCTCAAGAAAGCAGAATATGCATCAAAGGGATACACAGTTTGTAGACACATGCTAGTCATGTCTTTTCTCTTTTAAGTATAAATCTCACATTCTGAAATAATTATAATGTGGGCATCTGGCCAGCCTCAGGATAGATAAAAACTTGATTGGATATGTTAATCACTAGCTGGATAAAGAAAGGAAATAGTCATTCTCTCCTAACACATTTACCCCAGCTATTTTGTTAATCCTAGCATTGCCTGGGAAGAGACTTGTGTGTTTCACACTACTATCAAGCTGCCAGGTTTCTAGGTGGTCAACTAGAACGAACCAAATGAAGGTAATAATCAAACTTCATTCACTTACTGATACAGTGTAAGTAAGTCTCAAAAATAGGCATCGACTCTCTAAGGCTCCATTTTTTCCTCCAACAGAGCACTACCAGGCATTGGTCAAATGGATCAGCACAAATAGGGGATGTTCTCACAGCTGATGATCCCTGAACGAAAGTCTCAGGCACCTGTTGTTTTGTGGACCCACAGGGCTAGGGTAGGGAGAGGAGAGGTGCTAGGAGTAGTGAAGTACTGAGTGAAAAAAGTGTGTTAGTCAAGGCCTTTCAATAAGGAGGCCTCCAAAGGGAAGCACCTGGGCTAGGAATTCAGGGTATGCATGTGAGCATCAATCCTTTGCTGCAACTCCCTCCAGAAAATTGCAATGCACTGATCATACAAGTCTATTCGGGTAGGACAGCTCCTCCCAGCCCTGTGGCCTGCCAGGCAAAGCCTTGTAATTGCCTATGTTCAGGCATGAAGTATCACACAGAGGATTCTCGTCTGGAGTTAGACTTCTCAAACACAACCTGGAGACATCTCGTGCAGAGATAAAGTAAATGTAGGACAGAGTTCTGGTATACATATTGAATATATGGGACTCACAGAGATTGTTGCTGAGATTTTACAGCAGACAGCTCTACCAGAAAGGATGTTTTCAACATTATTTTGAATTTTTTTATGGTTTATTCTATTACAATTGTCCCAATATTTTTCCTTTTTACCTGCCTTTGCCCAGCCCACTCTTCTCATGGACCAGACACGATTTTAACAAGCAGGAGTTAGAAATCTTTTCAAAAGAGTTCATACCAGACTTAAAGGGAATATAAAACATTCATTTCTCAGTACAGATTGTGTCCTTGAGCAATTCCACTTACCTGATTTCAACCCTTTGCTTACCTGAGGGTAATTTAAATTTTTTTTTTTTACTCTTTGGAGCACTACAGATAAAGTTTTGACAATACAGAATTGAGGTCAACCTATTAGCTGGTTTCCAGGACAGATTTTTCTAGGTCTCTACGTGACAATTCTGATGAATAGTGATATCCTTCAAGGCAATATTTTTTGCTATTAGTTTTCAGCAGTTTTAGAGTATAGTTTGCTCATTCTATTACAGAAATGGCTGTAGCAAGACTCCAGAACTCAATTTCTTTTCTATGCTTATAGGTATAGACATTTTCTCTATGCTTTTTGTACCCTGCTTCCTAAGTTGCAGTATATATTCCCCAAATCATGCATTCTTCTTCACTCTCACTCTGACTTGGGCCACAGCTGTCTTTGCCAGCAGATAGGTACCACCTTGGAATACTAAACACAGCTTCTTAATAAGCTATGACTTCCTCCCTTACCCCAAGACAAGGAGAAACAGTAGTGTGGGCTTTGTAATTCAGGGAACATCCTTGCGTTCCACAAATTTTCTTGGACTTAGTAAGGGGAGTGGATTTCCCCAAATAACTGGCATTGTCTGTTCCCTTTGTAATGAGAATTCTCATGAGGTTATGGCTTAGAAATCATATAGTACATATGAATACCAAATAAATTACAACTTTCAAAGTTGAAATAAAATAATTTTGAGACAATGGTCATGATTTTCTCAGAAAGGAAACTTGACTTTCAAAGGTCAACACTAATATATAAAGTTCTGCTGGAATGAGAATAAGCTTTTAAATTTTTACTAGAATTCTGTAAAACCCTGGAACATATAGTAGTAAATGGTCAGCAAATAGTTGAAGGTGTTTTTTTATAGGACTTAGATTACTGAAGAGAAAGTTATGAATAGCTTTTAAAATCTGTATTTCAATCCCATTATGTAAAACTACCGAAACTCTTTCTGGAGAAGAAAGACAAGATGGCTCTGCAGATTCCCAGGTTATCATAATATCCCTGGGGCACCAAGTCTGGAAATAGCCTGCAAAGTTGGGAACAACCTTGGGTTAAATGGAAGATAATGGTACAAAACTGTAACCTAATGAAAAGCAATTCAGCTTCACTACATTCCGCCATTATCCCAGTTGTACCATTCACTTCTAGGTGGTAAACATAGCTCAGCTTTGCTGAAAAAGCTTTAGAACTTATAATGCCAGGTATAAATTAAGTAAACTGGGACTAGTGGGAAGCAGAGAGCAGGAAGAAAAAGTTTCAGAGCAGTAGCCCAAGAAATATAATTTTATTAACCAATGTCACCAAAAAAAATTCAATAAAAATCAAAGATGCTAATTTAGAAAAAAGAACACTACTAAAACAACTACAAGAGAACACACACACATACACATGTGCACACACACACACACAGACCACACTTCACATGAAGAAAATGATATGAATAGAGGTAGTCAAACATACTTAAAATGTATTTATCCCACATTTTAAAAGCATGAACCACTGCTTATTTAAACATATGGATTTCTAGGCAAAATCCCGTATCTACTGAATCAGAACTTCTAGAAATAAAGACTATAAATCTGTATTTTTACAAGCTCCATGTGTGATCATTTTATACACTAGATTTAGAGAACCACTGCTATTTCTATAATATCTTCCCAAGATGAAGGTCAGTGGTTTTATTTACAAATGTCAAATGTTGAAAAATGGAAGAAGAGTAAAAACAAATCCGATGATAAGTATTATAGAATAACTATTTTCCTTCTGTTAGACTAATATTTTTTTTAAAAAGCATTAATGAACTAACAGTGAGATCAACATTCTAAGGTCTTAGGTTCCTAAATTTAGACAAGGTCACCATGGTGAAAATGACGAGCTAACAAGTGCAAGGTTTTAATGTTTCTGTTTTCAAATGAAGCATAATATATAAAATTTGAGTATTGAACAAATACCAAAAGTAAAGCAGATTCATAATTATTGAGTAAGGTGTAAGTTTACACATATAGGTAGATAGGTGGATAGCTAAGCATAGAGGAGAAAGAGAGAAAGTCATTATTTTCTCAATATAATATGAATGAGAAAAAAACCCCACAAAATTGTATTAAAAAAATAATGAAAACAAATTAGTTAACAGGTTTTTATTGTTAAAATCTTCAAACCCAAAACTCTTCTGGTGAAGATCAAATATACATTCTTCATAAAGAAGACCAAAATCTCTTCCTGAGTTCTAACTCGACCATATGACAGATGTCAGATATTAGAACATTGTTGTTACTGTGCATGTTTACATATAATTCAAGGACCAAATCATAAATAAACAACTCAGTTTAGGAGTAATTCTGTGTTCTGGCTTTGAGATTAGAAACAGATGTAAACATTTGTAATTATGCATGTTTCAGGCTGCTTTTCATGCACAAAAACAGTTGCTTTAGAAATTGTGGGTGGAGTTGGCCTAACATAAACATTATTTGCCTTTCTGAAGTGTAGAATGAGAGATTACATACAAACACATTAATCATGAAATGAAATTTTTAGAGAGGCCATTTATTTGTTAACTCTGGTGTCACTCAAAATATAAGTTTTGAAACTACTTGAGTCATTTCCCCATGTTTATGAACTAAAGTCATCATAAGGTGGGAAGGAATACTATGAAGAACATTTTCTCCTTCTCACTGGCACATTTCAGCCATTTTCAATAGGTAATATTTGGAATTTATTTTCTGACATAGATACAGCATTGGAACACAATATCAAACAAGCCCCAATAACAAGTATTAACATGCTTGCAACATGCCAACATCCATTTCCCATTTTTACCTTTGTAATTGGACTCTCCCATCATATAGCAGATTTCCAGGAGGTCTCCTTAAATGAACTTCCTACCTTCTCCATTCATGTGTAAATGAAGCCCCTTTGAGAATAGAAGCCACATGATATGGATGGTGAAGTATATATCTGGGAACCCATGACCTAAAACACTAAGAAACTGAAGCTGTCATACCAATTTTGAATTGCCTACCTCCACAATTTTCTGACCTTATTTAAACCACTGATTATGTAATTTTTGTTTGTTTATTGGAAATGGAACCAAATTCTATACGGAATATGGATTAAATTCATCCAATCTATGTGGCATGCTTACCATTGGCCAGAGGCTGTTCCACGATTGAGACTACAATGGTGAATAAGAATGGACATGTTTAGCTAACTGTCTGGTGCAAGGGTCAGCAAACTACAACTCATGAGCTAAGTCTTCCCACTGACAGTTTTGGTAAATACAATTTTATTGTATCAGCCATTCTTATTGTCTATTGCTGCTTTCATGTTATATTTGAAACCGGAAAAGCCGGTGTTCATGCTGCCTGTCATCTACCAGACCCAATAAGCAGAGACAGGGATTGAATCTTCACGGTTGCTTTCTTCAGATCGTTGGTGATCTGAGAAGACGGCAGGTTTGTACCCTAAGAGATTGTCTTAAATTCCATTACAAACAGACCCTTTTTATGAGGAGAAGAAAAGTGTAGGTAAGAGGTTTGGAATTTAGGGAAAAAGTTAATTAAATAAAATCTGCAGCATTCTTTTATCTGTGTCCTGGAAGGCAGCCTTTGTGCCCTGGGCAGTAGTCTATGTGTCCTGGGTGGTGGTCCTAGGTGGTGGTTGTCTCACCCTGGAGTACAATGGCTCTGATACTATCTTGATTGCTTGCAATCCTCCTGAGGCACAAAGATGGAACTGCTATGGCCTCCTGAAGTCAAGGTTGTTCAAACCTTCAGTTCCTGAAATGATAGCTTTTTACATACATTGATTACTAAGCTTAATAGCTTACCTGAAACTAAAATTTTTCAACGTTTGAATTCCCCATCATATTTAGACTTGAGTAATCATGACAGAGACCTCATGACCTGAAAAGCCTAAAATATTTACTAACTGGCACTTTACAGAAAAAAAAAAATTGACGAACCTGATCTATTGGGAATCTAAGGCAAACAAATGAATAGTGGTGTGTTGTATATATAATACAATATAATAGGAAGGGTCCTGGATGCTATCTATAGATCAATGAATAACCTGGACTTGAGAGACCAGAAGATATTTGCAGAGATGGTGATGTTTAAGATGAACTTAGAAGGATAAGTAAGTATTAACCAAATAAATGAGTAAGCAAGAGCATTCTAAGTTCAAGAATCTGTATAAGCCCCAAACCCAAAAGTGACAAATGAAGTCAAGTGAAATGAATACTGAAAATTTCCCCATGAAGAATGGAAGAATAACACCAACTTTAGAAGAGGATTTAGGGGAAGTCAAGAAGGAGCAGGACTGAGGTCGGGAAAGATGAGAAAAATCTAAGTCATGATTTACTTTTCACTGAACTTTACCAGGCATTTTGCATTTTAAACTGCATTGTTTTAAATTTTAGTTTAAAATAGAATTAAAATTTATTTTAGGAACATGATGAAATTAGAGTACATCATGTCTGACAGAGCAGGTGTGGAACTTGCCTTGAACCAAACTTGCCCACCAGTCCTCATTGCCAAAATGAATTATGAGGAACAACCACTAGGTTACTTGCTGAATTGCAGGCCTCATGTTTCACAATTTAAGATGCTGATTCAATGGCTTGGGATCAGGCTCAGAAATTGGGAACTTACACATGCAAAAAATAATAATTTAAATTCACCCAGAAGCTGTTTTGTGAAATGTTACTTTGCTGAAGACCCATATGTGAGACACTTGAAAAATTCCAAATCTTAGCTGAAACCCTGAACTATTAAAACAATATGAGGGTGGTGTACTTGAATCTGCATTTTAATAAGCTTTCCAGATAATTCTGGTGTGCAATGAAGTTTATAAATAACATTTCTATATCCCTGGTTTCATTGCACAAGCTTTTAAGCATTCAGAACACTCAGTGCACAGGGCAGAGAAGCAAGGAGCAGTGTTTAAGCCCCATGATTATGAAGAGGACAATGATGGTGTGAACATGTAAACACTGCCATCTCATCTTTCGACCCTGTTCTCTGCTCTTTCCCACTTTATGTTTAAGAAATTTTCACCCTGTTCCCGAGCCATTCCTGACTCTACAGCCCCACATACACAGAAAACCAGTCAATGCATTCATAGGGGATGTGAACAGAGTACTGTTTGATTCAGGAATTACTTTCCTTGCTATCATTTCTAGAGTCACAGGTCTTCCATTAACAGATGTTAATGTCTAGTAACACCTGATATGCAGGTAGAGCTTGGCTTCCTAGAAAACACCTTATCCTGTTTGATCCTTCAAAATGATGTATATCTAGATATTACATTATGTCTCCAGAAAGTAATAATTCAGAATTTCAGTTTCAGCTAAATACTTTTATTGACCCAGAGGCAGACGTATTTTTAAGATATACAATAGAAGTACATATAGGAATCTGGGCATCCATTTCATATGTTAATTTTCGGAGTGTATAAAATTTGAAAGTGCTTAAAATATAATTTACATAAATATGAAGGAAATGTTTTGCACTCTCAATTTGAAAAGAGAAAACTATTTCAAGTAGAGTATATATGTCTTAATCTCTAGTTACATTTACCTAAGGGATTCCTACCTTCATTTACTACTATATGACTCAGATTTGGAATTTAACAATAACTTTGATTACTTACTTGTACTCTTATCTACTTGACCAGAAGGTAATTTTTGAAATGTCATTTGACTCAGTTCCCATCACATCTTAAATTTGCACATGGTTAACTCTTATCAGACATTTTAAATAGCCACAATGAGAAAAATAGAAGTATAGCCTAATGACTATGTTATGTTTTAGTTAAACTTGGTCAGTGTTCTTTTTTTTTTTACATTAAGAAACATCAGTGTTAGATGCTCTAGGTGAAAATATGACCTATGAAAATCTTTCCTTTCAATGGACAATATAGTTATACGCTCAAATGAATAGAAATGGGGAGTATGAGCAAATGCTTGATAAACATATATTTGGCCAATTTCCCCTTCTAAACGGCAGAAATAGAAGAAACTATTGAAGTCCACGACCACAGAATTTTATAAAACTCAACATGGCAAAATAACAAAATAGCAAGAAATCTCTACATATATTATATTCTCATGATAATATAGATGACATTTAATATGCATGTGTTCCAGACCAAGAAGTTACTTCACCAAATATTTTGGCAACCTGGAAAGACTAATCATGGAGTGTTGAGGGACTTCCTGCTCAATTTTTCTGTAAACTGAAAATATATGATGGAGCTTCGTTGAGTACAAAAGGAGGAGAAAACAGATGTGCTACTAGTGAAGGAATATAGAACAGTAATTTTCAGATATGAGCATTATCAGAATCACCTGGAAGCCATGTGGAACAAATTACTGGGTCCAGTAGAGTTTCTGGGTATGATTTTATGTTATGTAGAGTTAACATAAAATTTTGAATCATTTGATAAGTCTGAATGCTTTATTTATTTTTTATATTATCTGATGTACTATAGGGAAGGTAACATAAAGCCATTATTTTTACAAAAATATTTAGGGAGATTTTACTGTTTCTATTCAATTTAAAATACCTGAGAGATTCAGTTTATTTCTTTAGGATTTTTTATTTACTAATTTTCTAAATGTTTAGAGAAAATATCCTAACATTTCTTTAAACTTAGTAAGTTATTTAGAAAGCATAAATAGAGGTGATAACTCCATTCTCAAATATACAAACAAAAATTCAGTCATCTAAAATATTCTGAATTTTAGCCATTATTTTGGAAAACACCCATACTTTAATTGTTATTCTGTCTTAATGGATTGCCTCAAGAAAAGATGAAGTACAAACAAAAATACTCCTCTATCACTGTGGCTCACTGTCATTTACATAAAATTACCCAGTTGAGACAGCCAATCATCTTTCTTCAATTTCTCAAGTGCAGAAGAATGGATGTTTCCTGAAGTTGTGTTCCTTGTGAAATTTCATTTTGTTACATTATTTTCCATAAGGACTGATTTTTTTCTATCAGCCCAATCACCTTAGGGCCAAGGTTTATATTACCTTTAAGATAACAACTAGACAATCTAAAAAATTAATATACAATAATCAACAAATGATAGAGAAGCAAATACATCACCTTCTCAAGAAATGCAAATTTAATAGTAATCACCAAGCAACAATGTAATCAGTGTCCTTACCTTTGAAATATAACTTGGAAATGATTATAATTGTGGAAATTTATGGTGCAAAAAGTACATTAGGCATTCTAAAGCAAGAATAAAAATATACTGTACTTGTGCTAATGTTACCTTACCCTGTGTCCACAGCAGTCATATATAATCGATTAAAGCACCCAAATTATCTTTCTTGATAGAGTATCACTGTCAATTAATTAGAACTACAAAATTAGATAAAAGTTATGTCACCCCAGGCTTAGGATAATAAATGTGTTATGAAATCAGATATAAACTTATAGCTGATTTCTAAAAAATCCTAAGAGTGGAAGATATATTGTAAATATTCAGAGGAAATTATTCCTATTTTCATAAAAGATAAAATAAATAGTGTATCATTTATTTATTAGTGATTAAAAAACCTCCACAACTTAATGGCTTAATACAATAAACACAATATATTTTTCCAGGCTTAGTCAAGGAAAATTATATACATTTACATTGTGATTGTACAATGTAATATTTTGACATACAACTACATTAATAAATTATTACTCTTTTATAATTTACATGTACATTATTTCACATAGTTATCTTTTGTGTGCATATGCTGAGAATGTTTACAGTCTACTATTTTAGCAAATTTCAATCAAGTGTATAATGTAGTAATATTAACTATAACCACTGCTCTACTTTCTACTCCCTGGCTGGTTTGGCTCAGTGGATTGAGCGTCGGCCTGCGAGCTAAGTGTTGCTGGTTCGATCTTCCAGTCAGGGCACATCAGAGAAGGAAAACTCTGACTCCAAAAAACCTCCGCTGCCTTGCGGCATACCTCTTCAGGGGAAAGGCTAGGGGAGTAAACCCCGACAGAAAATCCGGAGCCGGAGTCCCTAAGGTGGTTTGACGTTGTAGTCAACACCGGCAACTCCTGCGGCGCACCTGAACCCAAGCTGTATTGACTCCGTCTTTCCCTTGGACCCTTCAGCTGCGAAGAGAGGGGGGGTCTGCTGCATGGGCAACAGCAGACCCTCCATATCACCCTGCCCAGGCTCTGTAGCTTCAGCTTCACTGGAGAGGACACTCCAGCGTCATCGCAAGATGTCGATTCAACACGGGAGGAGACAGATACCGTGTCACTCACGAGTCGGACTGCACAGCCATTCTCGGCGGTGCAGATAGACTCTTAAGAAGCTACACCATCGTCTCTCGAGACGGACGGCTGCCGACGACGACGACTTTCTACTATAATTTTGACTTTATATATATTTTTAATATTAAAAAATTTAAATTACAGTTGATATATGTTATATTAGCATCAGCTGTATAACAGTGATACAACATTTATATAACTTACAAAATGATCACCCCTATAATTCTAGCACCCATCTGACACTATACATATTTATTACAGTATTATTGACTATGTTCCCTATGCTCTACTTTAGATCCCTATAACCACTTTGTAACTACCAGTTCGTGCTTCTTAATCCTTTCCCCCTTTTCACCCAGTTCCTTCAACTCCCCCTTTATCTGGCAACTATCATAATGTTCTCAGTATCTATGAGTTTGTTTCTGTTTTGTTTGTGCATTTATCTTGTTGTCTAGTTCCTCATATAAGTGAAATAAAATGGCATTTGTCTTTCTCTCTCTGACTTATTTCACTCAGCACAATATCCTCTAAGTCTACCTATGTTGTTGCACATGGTATAATTTCACTAAATTTTTTTTTCAATTGATTTTAGAGAGAGGAAGAAAGAGAAAGAGGAAGAACCAATGATTTGTTGTTCCATTTATTTATGTATTCATTGGTTGCTTTTTGTATATGCCCTTACTAGGGATCAAACCCACAATCTGAGCATATTGGGATGATGCTGTCACCAAATGAGCAACCCAGCCAGGGCCTCATTTTTTAATGGCTCAGTCATATTCCACTGAGTATATGCACCACCTCTTCTTTATCCATCGGTCCATTGATGGACACTTAGGTTGCTCCCATATCTTGGCTATTGCAAACAATGCTGCAATTAATATGTGGATACATATATCTTTTAAATTTAATGTTTGGGTTTTTTTTTAGAGAAATACTTAGAAGTGGAATTGCTGGATCTTTCTTTGTCTTTTGTTATAGCCTTGTTTGAAAGTTTATTTTGTGTGGTTTATGTATTGCCCCGCCCCCCAATTTTTTTCTATTTTAAATTTCATGAAATATTTTTTCCATCTCTTTACTTTGTGTGTCTTTCAATCTGAAATGAGTTTCTTGTAGCTAGTATATGTAAGGGTCTTGTTTTGTTATCCACTCAACTACCATATGTCCTTTGACTGGAGCATTTAATCAATTTACATTTAAAGTGATAATTGATAGATATGTAGTTATTGACATTTTGTTATTAATATTTTTATCTTTCTCTTTTTTCCTTCTTAAAGAAGTCCCTTTAATATTTCTTGTAATTAACTGATTTTTTTTCTTGCTGCTTTTAAGACTTTCTCTCTATCTTTAACTTTTGGCAGTTTAATTATGGTGTGTCTTAGTGTGGACCTCTTTGGTTTCATCTTGTTTGGGACTCTGCACTTATTGGGATTATATGTTTATTTCCTTTGCCAAGTTAAGGAAGTTTTACATCATTATTTTTTAAAATAGGTTTTCAGTTCTTTGCTTTATTTATTCTCCTCTGGTACCCTTAGGATGTAAATCTGTGTTTGATGTTTTCCCAGAAGTTTTCTAAACTATCCTCATTTATTTGGGTACTTTTTTCATAGTTGTTCTGACTGTGTGTTTTCTACTATGTTATCTCCCAAATCATTGATTTAATCTTCTGCTTCATCTAATCTTCTCTCTAACATATTCTTCATCATCTCTGACTGGTTCTTTTTTATGTCTTCTATTTTCATTGTTATGTCTCCTATCGCTTTGTTGGCATTCTCACTGAGTCATTGAGCATCCTCATTACCAGTGTTTTGAACTCTGCATCTGCTAGATTGCCTGTCTCCATTTTTTATATCTCTTTTACTGCTGTTATGTTCTTTCATTTGGGACATGTTTCTTTGTCTTTTTATTTTTGCTGCTTCCCAACTTGTTTCTATGTATTAGGTTGAGCTGTTATGTCTCCCGGTCTTTGTAGAGTAGCCTTATGTAGTAGGTGTCCTGTGGGGCTGATCTGGATGCTCTAGATGTGTTTCTTATGTAAGTTGTATTTGCCCTTCTGTTGAAGTTGAGCTTGACTGCTGTTGGCACATCAATGTGAGGAATTGACCCTCAGGCAGGTTAACTATGGAGGAGCTGTTGATCAGGGGCTGACTCTGTAGAGCAGAATTTCCATTAGAGGGCTCTGGTGCCTGCTGAGCTCGCCCTTTGAGTGTGTCCATAAATGGATGTGGCTGAGTCATTCTCTAGTGTGGCCTGAAGCTGGTCACTGTGTTTGTTGGTCTGGGGCTTTGGGAAGTGCAGACCAAGGTTAGCCACTGCCTATGCCTTTATTGGGGCCAGATGGTATGAGATACAAAGTGATCTGTAGATTGTTGCCACTTGTTCTGGGCTTAGAGGTGCCTGGAGAGGTTAAGCTGTGAAGTTAGGCTGGCTGCCACTAGTACCAGGCTTGGAGCTGCTTAGCAAGAATTATGGGGCATGCCGAAGGCAGCTACTAATTGTTTGGAGTTTATGAACCTTTGAGAAATTTTAGGAAAGTCTGCAGCTTGAGCTAAGATAGGCCATTTGTATAGTAAATCTCATGTAAATAGTTTGGGCAGGCTTATTATATGGGAGAGGCAGGGCTCATGGAATCACCAGAGCAAGGTGAACTGTGATTTTGAGTTTGATGGAGACTTAGATATGGAGCTCAGCTGTGCTTTTAGGGAGAAGGCTCAGAAAAAGAACAATGGCTTCTGCCAACATCTCTATCTGGGAGAATGATACCCTTCCAACCCTTGCTCTGAAGCCAGATGATTCAGTTCATTCCATAATATGTTCCTGGCACTTTTCAAGTTGCTGCTCCAGTACTGGAGCTCAAAGTGAGTGAGACCATCAGCAAGTAAGTCCATGCATAGATCTTTTAAGAGCAATGTCTGGGACCCCAGATGCACTCCACCTTTCTCAGCCACAACCTCCACTGGTTTTTACAGCCAGAAGTTATGGGGACTTCTTCTATTGTCACTGGAATGGTTGGTTGGGGAACTCAGTGTGGGGATGGGACTCCTCACTCCTCAGGGACGACCTATGCAGCTGATTTTTATACACCACACAAGGAATTGAAATAGCCTGATCACATTTCCACTCCTTTTACCAGTCTTGAAGTGGCTTCTTTTGTATATCCTTAATTATAAGACTTCTGTTCAGCTAGATTTGAGGTGGTTCTCTATAATGGTCATTCTGTAGCTTAGTTGTAGTTTTGATGTGCTTATGGGAGGAAGCAAGTACAACATTTACCTACTCTTCCATTTTGATTGAGAACTGTATTTGAGTTTTTTAGATTCCCCACATAAGTGAGATAATGCAGTGTTTGCTTTTCTTTGTCTGGTTTACTTCCCATAGCACGATTTCCTCTAGTTTCATACATGTTGTTGCAAATGACAGAATTTTCTTATTTTATAAAGGCTGAACAATATTTAATTGTATATATATATATCCCATTTTTATTATCCATTCATCTATTGATGGACACATGGGTTGATTCTGCATCTTGACTTGTGAATAATGCTGTAAGGGAGGTCCAGATATCCTCTGAGAAGCTGTTTTAATTTTCATATATATAGGAAATTACAGAATTATATAGTAGTTTTGTTTTAAGTTTTTTGAGGAACTTCTGTACTGTTTTCTATAATAGCTGTACTGAGTTACATTCTCATCAACAGTGTACAAGCTTTCTTTTTTTTCACATTATTACTAACACTTATCTTTTCTCTTTTGACCATAGCCATTCTTACAGGTCTAAGATAATATCTTATTGTGGTTTAGATTTGCATTTCCCTGATCTTTAGTGATGTTAAATACTTTTTCATGTACCTGTTGGTCATTTGCATGTCTTCTTTTGGAAAATGTATGTTTAGTTCTTTGACCATTTTAAATGATTATTTTTTTCCTGTTACTTAGCTGTTAGAATTTCTTATTTATTTTAGGTATTAACTCTTTTTCAGATGTACAATTTTCAAATATTTTCTCCCATTCCATAGGTTTTCTCTTCACTCTGTTAATTGTTTCATTTGCTGTGCAGAGGCTTTTTAGCTTGATGAAGTTGCACTTTTGTATTTTTACTTTTTTCTGCCTCCACTTTTGGGATTATATCCCAAAATTCATCACCCAGTTGAGTGTCAGAACTTGTTTCCCTATATTTCCCTTTAATAGTTTTATAGTTTGAGGCCTTATGCTTAACTCTTTATTCCATTTTGAGTTTATTTTTGTTTATGGTATAAGAAAAGAGTCTAATTTTATTTCTTTGCAAATGTATATCCAGTTTACCCAATACTACTTATTCAAAGGATTGTCTTTTCCCTATTGTACTTTCTTTTCACTTTGCCAAAAATCAATGGACTCTATAGATTTGTTTCTGGATTGTTTATTCTGTTACATTGGTCTGTATGTTTGTTTTTATGGTAGTTTGATTACTGTAGCTCAGAATATATTTTGAAATAAGATAGTGTGATGTCTCTAGCTTTGTTCTTTTCACTCAAGAATACTTTGTTCATCTGGGGTCTTTTGTGGTTATATAAGAATTTTGAGATTGTTTTTCTTTTTCTATGAAAAATGCCATTGAAATTTCAATAAGGATTGCATTGAATCTGTAGATCACTTTGGGACTTTTTTTTTTTTTTCCATGAGTCTATGGGTAGTTCTAATAACATGAGCCAGACTCAGTTGATCTTTGAGATCACTGACCTGTCTGTGTTCAGCTAACTGGTCTAGGTAGCTTCTGCTAAGCAACTTTGCTTTCCTACATTTTATCTCTTATCTTTCAGGTGGATATTCTGGGTTTGTTTTCATGATGATGCAGAATTCCAAGAAATAATGAAAATTCTTAAGTCTTCTTGAGCCCTTGAGATGGATCTGTTGTATTGATACTTCCACCACATTCTATTGGCCAAATCAAGTCACTGGGTCAGCCCAGACTCGGAAGTAAGAAAACTATGGTCTACTTCTTGACTGAAAAAGTCGTAAAGTTACCATGAATTTATTACAGTAATTTTCTTGAAAGACAGACACAGTTTCAAATATAACTTCAAAGAATAATATTAATGGGATTTTGAATGAGATAAGATATCTGAATTTAAAAATTACTTTAAACCATATTATTTCTGTAATATATGTGGAAAAGACGAGAGGTAGCATATAGCTTTGGGTTAAGGCAATAATTAGGCATATTTGTAATAAGTTAATTGGTCATATTAAAACATATTTATTTATTTATAAGAGAGTGTAAACTTAAAAGGCATTTTCAGTGACAAAACATAATGCCTTTTTTTCTGAATACTGTTCTGTGTAACACAAATTATCATTCATCAATGACTGGCATGAAAACATCATTATCCAAATAAAAGATGACATGAATCTGGAAGGAAAAGATAGTATTTTGGATGACAGTATTAGTATCAAAGGAGGCGTTGGCAAGATGAAGCAAGAGATTAAACTAAATACAGAAATTTTAATGTAGATAAATTTAAGGCACATAAATAAAACCAAAAATTTAAAATATCCACTTATATATTGGTTTAACTAGATAAGCAGCCTAAGAGTTTCAGGAAACAGTAGCCAATAATAATCAACAGTGTAAACAAGTGACATAAAACATCTATGATTAGGCCTAGTGCCAGACTGGTACATGATCTGATGCCACCAGGGGCAGATCCAGGAAGTACAGATCAATCTAAGAAGCAGCAACAGACAATAAGAGTCACAAAAACGGGGAGACAGAGAAACAACCCCCCATTGAAAGGAAAGGTAGAATCCCCAGAAAGAGTGCTAAATGAAATAGTGGGGAGCAAACTATCAGATATGGAATTCAAAACATGGATTATGGAGAAGCTCAATGAGCTCAGCAGAAGCTATAAAGAACTCCAGGGAAACTACAAGAAACTCCAGAAAAACTACAAGGAACTCACTGAGAATTACATCAGCATGTAAAAGGACATAGAAGCTATCAATAAGAGCCAGGATGAAATGAAGAATACAATCTCTGAATTGAAGAACACAGTAGAAGGAATTAAAAGCAGGCTAGAGGAAGCAGAAGATTGGATCAGTGAGCTAGAGGACAATGTAGACAAAAACTCCCAGACAGTGCAACAAAATGAAAAAAGACTGAACAAGACTGAAGAGGCTCTAAGACAGCTGCAGGACAACATGAAACGTAATAATATTCGTATCATAGAAATTCCAGAAGGAGAAGAAGAAGAGCAAGGGACAGAAAAATCTCTTTGAAAAACTAATGACAGAAAACTTCCGTAACATGAGGACAGAAAGAGTCATGCAAGTCCAGGAAGCACAGAGGGTCCCAATGAAGATGAACCCCAACAGGCCCACTTCAAGACACATCATAATTAAATGCCAACATTCAAAGACAAAGAGAGAATCCTAAAAGCAGCAAGAGAGAAACAACTAATAACATACAAGAGAGCTCCAATAAGGCTAGCATCAGATTTCTCAGCAGAAACACTACAAACCAGAAGGGAATGGCAAAATATATTTCAAGCAATGAAAAACAAAGGCCTAAAACCAAGAATACTCTACCCAGTAAGGCTCTCATTCAAAATGGAAGGTGAAATAAGGAGTTTCCAAGACAAAAGAAGGCTAAAATAATACATCTCCACCAAACCAGCATTGCAAGAGATGTTAAAGGGTCTGCTTTAAGAAGATGAAGAAACAGAGAGAGACAGAGAGGAACACAAGTACAAAGGGGGAAAATGACAATGAATAAGTACCTATCAGTAATAACCTTAAATATAAATGGATTAAATGCTCCAATCAAAAGATATAAGGTAGCAGAATGGATTAGAAAGTGTGACCCACATATATGCTGTCTACGAGAGACCCACCTTAGAACAAAAGATTTACACAGACTAAAAGTGAAGGGATGGAAAAAAGTATTTCAAGCAAATGGACATGAAAAAAAAGCTGGGGTAGCAATACTTATATCTGACAAAACAGATTTCACAGGAAAGGCCATAAAAAGAGACAAAGAAGGGAATTTCATAATACTTAAGGAAAAAAAGCCATCAAGAAGATATAACCCTTGTAAACATATATGCACCCAACTTAAGAGCACCCAAATATGTAAGAAAAAATTTGAAAGACTCCACAAAAGATATAGACAGCAACACACTCATAGTAGGGGACTTTAACACCCTATTGTCAACAACAGACAGATCTTCGAAGCAAAGAAACATCAAAGATACTGAGAAAAAAAAATCTATGATTACAGGTCACATTAATGTGTATAGTTTAGAAAAAAATTTTTTTTTCCTTAAACTTCAAGGTTCACTGTGACTTCAAACTATAAATGAGCTGTTATATAATAGTGATAATTACTTATAGCACTATTTTTAATGTTGAGTTTCAGTTGACTTTTCAGTGCCATTTAAAAATCACTTCCTTTGGACTTCCATATTCTCATTTACTATTGAAAGAACATTAAAAAATTGGTAATATTCTAAGTCAAATAGAAGATATTGTATATATTAAATCTTCTGATTATAATGTAATAAAATTAGAAATTAACAGTAAAGTTTATACCTACTATCAGAAAAAAATGAGTAAAACTTGATATCAAACATTGACTTTATTAATAGAGATTAAATTTTAAAAGATATGACTCAATTTAATACTAATTGAAAATATATTTTACATGAATATTTATAATATTTATAATCAAATACACACTCAGATGAAAATATATAAAAGTCTTATTTTTTATTTAAAGAGAGAGACTTCTGGCTTCAGTTTAAGGCATGTATAGTTGGAAATAATTTAACTCCCAAACTGACAAAAAGAAAAGTCATTATAAAATCATTTCTTTTTCTTAAAGATTAATGACACTTTAGGGCAACCACTTCTAAAAATGTGGGGAGCAATAGGATCACTGAGATATTATCTTTAACCCTTGAGTGAGAATGGTTTCAGTTCCTGACATGCAGAGACATGGGGGCCTGCCTAACACTGAGGCCAGAATAGGACCACAGAAAACCCATTGGCTCCCACCAGCAGTTTTCAAGTGTCAGGGAATATTAGTCTATTGCCTGGTAAAAGGAAAAAATATAGGCATATTTTCTATGAGTTACACACACTAAGGGTTGATCTAAAGTTAAAAGTGAAGAAGACTTTGAGGAATATTTTCTGGCCAAGCTCACAAATATAGGAAATTCCAGAGGATTTTGAAGCCAATTGTAAACTGAATGTAACTACAAAGACAAAATGCAAACCCAACTCAATTCTGAAAAAGATTGACTCGATCTTAAAATTAACAGCCAAAAGTATGAAATCCAGAATACGGTTTAGCATAGCGAATGTTATATATGCTCTTAAAATAATTTGTATTCTGATTATGGAACATTCACTATGGCAAGTCATATTTTGTGTCTGAAAACACTTAACTTCAACAAATTAGAATAATTTAAATCAAAATTAATTTTAGGAATCTATAGAGGAATTAAATTATAACTCAATAACCAAGATATGTGAAACATCTTCAAATATTTGTAAATAAACTAGCACACTTTTATATATCATGTGAGTTAACAAAGAGGTAAAAAAACCTGAAAATAATTTATATTGAATAAAATAAAACAATATATCAAAACTGTGACATTCTACCACACAAACACTTAAAGAATTTTTTAAAAAATGTTAGGTATATTTTGTTGATTATGCTATTACAGTTTTCCCAATATTTTTCTCCTTTGCCTTCATCCACCCTCCAGACATCCCTGTCCTTAGTTCATGTCCATAGGCCATGCATGTAAGTTTTTTGGCCCCACTCTTTTCTTATACTATTCTCAATACCCTCCTATCTACTTTGTTCCTACTAGTTATGCTTCTTGATCCCTTCACCATTTTCTCCTTTCTCCCTCTTCCCCCTCACAACTGATAACCCTCCAAACGATCCCCATACCTATATTCTGTTCTTGTTCTAGTTTTTTGTCTAGTTTACTTTTGTTTTTATTTTTTTAGATTCATTTGTTAATAGTTGTGAGCTTGTTGTCATTTTAATGTTCATAATTTTGATCTTCTTTTTGTTAACTAAGTCCATTTAACATTTCATACAATAAGGGCTTGGTGATGATGAATTCCTTTAGCTTTACCTTGTCTGGGAAGTACTTTATCTGCCCTTCCATTCTCAATGATAGCTTTGCTGGATTGAGTAATCTTGGTTGTAGGTCCTTGTTTTTCATCACATTGAATACGTCTTTCTAGTTCCCTTTTGCTTGCAATGTTTCTTTTGAGAAATCAGCTGATAGTCTTATGGGAACTCCTTTATAGGTAACTCTCTTCTTTTCTATTGCTGCTTTTAAGATTCACTCTTTATCTTTAAACTTTAGCATTTTAATTATTTTGTGTCTTGGCGTGGTTCTCTTTGGGTTCAACTTGTTTGGGACTCTGTGCTTCCTGGACTTATATGCCTATTTCCTTTGCCAAATTAGAGACGTTTTCCTCTATTATATTTTCAAATATGTTTTCAATTTCTTGCTCTTCCTCTTCTCCTTCTGGAACCCCTATGATTCAGATGTTGGTACATTTAATGTTGCCCCAGAGGTTCCTAAGACTCTCCTCATCATGTCCTGTCTACCCTGGCTCCCTGGCTCCACCATTCCTACCTGTCTAAATGAACACTTCTTTTTTAAATCTTTGGTTGTTAATCCTCCATACAGTTTGACTTTCTGGCAGTTCTGTTTATTTTCTCTTTTTTGAGGTAGCTGTAATCTTTAATGGTTGTGCATGGAAGCAAAGTGTGTCCACCTAGCCTCCATCTTGGCCAGAATCATAAAGAAGAATTTATAGCAAAAACACTAACATGACAAAGAATTACTTGTCTGAAGTCAATGAACTAAGATCCCATTTTAAGAAACAAATACAGCAATATAAACAAACAAACAAAACAGAAGCATACTCAGATACAGAGAACAGAATGATAGTTGTCAGATTACAGGAGGGATTAGAGGACTGGATAAAAAGGGTGGAGGGATGAGAAATACACTCTGGTAGTTACAGAACAGTCATGGGGATGTAAAATCCAACATAGGTAATATAGTCAATAATACTGTAATAAGTATGTACAGTGTCAGGTGAATATTGGATATAACAGTATATGATTGCCTAACCACTATGCTGTGAACATGAAACTAATACAAAATTATAGACTTTAAACTGTAATTGTTAAAAATTAAAGATAAAAGTAAACAAACATAAGAGTTAATTAACCCAAAATAAGTGGTAGAAATGAGATATTCTTATAAGAGAAGAAATGAATTGTTTTTAAATTAAACAACAAAATGTCAATGAAACCACAAGATTGTTCTTTGAAATGATCAACAAAATTTTAATGATAAATCTCTAGTCTAACTATTCAAGAAAAAAAGAGAAGCAAATTACCAACAAGAGTAATGAATAGATAGATAGCACTATAAAAAGCTAGAAATATAAAACTATGATAATAGAACTTTATCAATAATTTTATGCCTTTAAATCCAACAAGTGAAATAGACAAATTCCTTGAAAGACAAATGACCAACATTTACTCATGAAGAAATAACTTGATGACTCTGTAACTATTTGTAAGTTAATGTTTAGTTTAAAAATATCTTCACATACTCCTGTATTCTGGCTTTATATAAGGACTCAGAAGTCACCAGTTTGTCCTAAAAAGTGGTAAAAATCTAAATAGACTTAAAAATTAGCAACTCTTCTTGGATTCGTAATAAGGAGGACACAGGACAAACCGCTGCTCCAAGATCGAAAAGACAGATGGGTGAATACAGGGAGTCATGATTTACTGGAGCTTAGACTCAAAAGTGGAAGCCACCTTGGGAACCAATTCTGGGTTGGGAGAAACTGAACTGTAATTAACAAATTGCTGAAGGATCAATATAGACAGATAACTCTGAAAGGGGACTCAGTGGTGGAGGCCCCCATCATATTATGAAATTGACCCTTAGAAGCTTGACTAGTAAATATAGTAGGCCCTCTCTATATCGTGGTTCACTTACTGTGGCCTCACTGAATCACAGGATTTTTAAAAATATTATATTTAATTATTTATCGCGGATTTTTCACTATATCACAGAATTTTGCAGTAGTGTATACGTATGTTGTTAAAGTTATGTAGGTTTAAGAGTGTAGAATAAATGTAAGGTTCCTACTTCACGAGGGGGTCTAGAATGTAATACTAGCGATAAGTGAGGGAATACTGTATCACAGAAAAATTCCCTCGTGTTCTGACAGAGGAGGGGAAAGGTTACCATTACAGAATATAACATAGCATTCTGATCTTCAGAAGGACTGCCCTCAAAGGAAACTAGTTAACCAAAGCCTAACCTGCTGAGATATTATTAGAGCCTAAGTGACCTGGTATAAGGATATACCCAACTCCAATGCACTCTAGCCATCCTGTAGCACATAAGGGGAAGAAGAGAAAACCTGAGATGTACTTGTGAAGTTCACAGTTCAGAGGCACAGGCTCACTAAAGGACTTGAGACAATAGAATGCTTGCCGTCACCCACACCCCATACATTCCTAAAGAATTATTTACAGCAGTTCCTTTTTACTGAGTATATTATGTACAGATATCAAACAAATTACAAGACATACTGAAAGGCAAAAAATACAATTTAAAGAAAGCATCAGAACCAGACATGGCAAAGATATTGGAATTATCAGGTCAGGAATTTAAAACAACTACGATTAATATGCTAACAACTCTAATAGATAAAGTAGACAGAATGCAAGAGCAGGTGAACAATCTAAGCAGAGAGATGGGAATCCTGCAAAAGGAACCAAAATGAAATACTGAAGATCAAAGACACTGTAACAGAAATAAAGAGTTGCTTTGATAAGTTTATTAGTAGACTGAACATGGCTGAGAAAAGAATCTCTGAGCTAGAGGATATATCAGCAGAATTCACACAAAAACCTCACATGGATGCTTGTAATAGCTTTATTCATAGTTGTCATGCCTTGGAAGTAATCAATATATCCTTCAGTAGCTGAGTGGGTTAATAAACTGTAGAACATCCAAACAATGGAACATTATTCAGGGCTTAAAAAAATGAGTTCTCAAACCCTGAAATGACATGGAGGAACTTTAAATGCATATTACTAAGTGAAAGAAGCCAATATGAAAAGGCTATAAACTGTATGATTACAACTATACTGCATTCTGGAAAAGGCAAAACTGAAGAGAGTAAAAAGATCACTGGTTGTCAGGAACTAATGAGGAGGGAAAAGATGTACAGGCAGAGCACAGAGGATTTTTAGGACAATGGAGCTACTCTGTATGATACTATCATGGTGGATACATGTCATTATACATTTGTACAAAGCCATGGAATATACAACACCAAGAATGAACCCTAATGTAAACTATGGATTTTGAATGATTATGATATGTCCATGCAAGTTATTTAATTGTAACAATTGTACCACTGGGCAAAGATATGCGTGTATGAGAGTGGGAGGGACACTGTACCTTCCTAATAATTTTATTATCCACCATAAACTCTAAAAAAGTCTCAAAAAGGTATTCCCCTAGAGAAAACTTGACAATCAGACTATTTATACAGTCAAATTTTATCACCTATCTAAAATAGAAATAATACCAATTTTGCAGAAATTCTTAGAGAAAATAGAAGAGAAAAACACTTTAAAATTTATTTTGAGGCTAGTGTTACACTGTTGATAAAAGCATGTAAAGACACTGCAAAACAAAACAAAACAATTGTAAAACAGAACCCTAAATTTAATATCTCAATTTAATATCAGCAAATGGAATCCAGTAATATGTCAAAAAAATAATAGATTATAGCCAATGAGGGTTCATCCCAGAAATGCAAATCTTTTCTGTTATTTAGAAAATTGGGATAAATTGACAATATTTTTATTACTCTTTTTAAGTTTTATTATAATTTTGAAAAGTTTTACTTAACAAATATCAGTAATTGTGTTAGAATTTTCTGTTTTGTAAAGCTACATGCAAAAAAATAAAACTAGACTGCTAACTGACATCATACTCAAAATTTAACTCAAAATGGATCAAAGACAAATATAAGACCTGAAACAATAAAATGCAAACAACAACATAAAAGAACATAGATATTAAACGTATGAACCTGGTCTCAGAGAAGATTTTATGAGTTAAAAGCAAAAATAAATAAATGGGACTACATCAAATTAAAAAACTTCAACAGAGCAAGCAGCTGAGGGGGGAAATATATTTGCAGATAATACCTCTGATAAAGGCGATAAAGGTCTAATATCCAAAATATATAAAGAACTTAATGCAATGACAACCCAAAAATGGACAATCTGATTAAAAAATGGGCAGAGGACCTGAACAGACATTTTCTCCAAAGAAGGGGCTATTATATAAAATATATAAAAAACTCATATAACTTAACAAAAACCTACATGTCAACAATAAGGAAATGCTTACTAAACTCAGGATATAATTTTACATTTATATTAAAATGTGCATTTAATATAAATTCACATTTACATTACATAAAAATATTAAAATATCAGTGGAGTTTGTGTAATGGAATCATGGGATTTTTTTTCATATTTCTCTACATTTCTGTTATTTTAAATTCGAATACAGTCATTTGTATATTGAAAATGAAGAAAACAAAATTATGCACAGAATGTGATATCCCATAACTTTTGGAACTATTTAATTTGGTTTTCAAATACACCAATAACTGCATAAATTCATAGTGTACTTTATCTTTTTAAAAATTTTTATTTATTCATTTTTAGAGAGAAGGAAAGGGAGGAAAAAAGAGAGGGAGAGAAACATCAATGTGTGGTTGCTTCTTGTGTGCCCCCAACTGGGGACCTGGCCTGCAACTCAGGCATGTACCCTGATTGGGGAATGGAACTGGGACCCTTTGGTTCACAGGCTGGCACTCAGTCCACTGAGCCACACCAGCCAAGGCTATCTTACTTTTTGGTATGTATAAAATTATCTTTAAATTACAGACATTTCAATAAATCCTTATACTAACTTTTTTTCCTAATGTACTGTGGATTTACTCTTTCTGGGATGATAGATAACTCACTAGGTTGTGATCTCAATTACTTCACTATTAATTATTGCCATATTTTTTTACCTCATTTTTCATAGTATCAACAATAAGATTGCTACTTTTCATAGTTATTTCATCTATCATGACTTGATTCTTAATCAGATAGTTTAAAACACATGTAATTCAATTACTCATCTATTCAGAATTTATTCTTTGTGTGACGGTGAATAACAAAGAATGCACATACATACTTTATTAAAGAATTCTATGCCCTCAACCTTTAGCTAAGATCAATGCAAAAAAAGCTGTATGAATATTAATTTATATTTCAGTAAAAGTATCAGTTAAATTATTTTTAAAACTTGTCATCCAAAGTGCTATTAAATGGTGCATTGTAAAAAAAAATTTTTTTTAATTAAGGTTTTCTTCTGAAGTTCATTTTGACATTAGCATCTTATCTACTAAATGTTCTTCTAAACATTAGACATTTCTTGGCACTCTAAAGCTTCTCAGTGCTCCTAACCTATTATAAGGCAGGGAAGGAGTGCTTTTGTTTTTTTCTGTTATGATCTTGTTTCATTTTAAACATTTAAAAATTAGTGCTCAAATATGAACTTATAAACTTCTTTTATACTCACTAAGGATAATATTTAATTTATAAATTCTTCAGTATCAGTTTAGTTTACTCAGTGTTTAAAATATTTTCCAAAATTAAAAAAGAGATTAAATAGTTATATTGTAATTATTGATAAATAAATTATTCCCAGTAGAGAGTCATATAAAAAGGATATGAATGAAAAGTTACCAATTTTATCATCAAGACATGACTGACTTTAAGGTGTTTGTAAATAATCTTCCTGTTGTATCATATATATTCATATATACACAACCACAAATTAATAAATTTATATGCTCTTTCAATCATTTGTATACTAATCCATTTGACATTCATACCATTCTACAGCCATAAATATTTTATAACCTTCTTTCTGCATAATGTCTTAACTTTAAGTTAAGCAATATTTAGCATAAGACAATTGAATCACTGGGAAAAGCTATTTATTGCACATTTCATACATAACTTATAATATTAAAAGACCAATCTGCTATGAAAAGTTTGAATGAACTACAAGTTTATATTGTTTCTTATTTTTGTCCCAATAGATTCATCTTTTTCCAATAAATTTAGCACCTTTATCAGGATAGGATTATTTCAGAAAAAATAGCTATTTAGTCTAATCAACATGAGGAATTTCATATATTTAGATTTTTTTCTAAAACCATCAGTTCTAAATGGGACCATAATTCAGCCCTTTTCTGGTTCTGGGAAGACTTTTACTTTAACAATTGTGCCAACATGAAAACAAATTTCACTCAATATCCTAATCCAAAAACATTAAAAATTGTATTTTGTAATTCTTCTATCCCTGCTCTTTCTCCTTAAATATATTTTCCATAAACTAATATTTGACACCTATGTTTCTCAGAATGGACTTGAAAAAATGCTTGTCCTCCTAATCAGTGCATGACCAGCCTCCTGCTCTTCTGTCCAGTGTGCAGCTGACAAGAAGCAGAACAATTTGACAGCAATGTGTGTGGTGGCCAATGGTTCTATGGAAAATTGGAGGAGAGGGGAGCAGAGTCTGCACTGTCTAGTATGTGATTTTACATCAGCCAGTTCTTCTTAATAAAGGGAAACTTAAACCACAAATTGGAGGCAGCAAACATAGGGATCAAAATGAGTTTTTTATAATAAGTGCTATTGTCATTGTCTCACTGTCTAGCTTCCTAAGAAGGACCACACAAGTTTCACAGAAAGACTGTTGTGAGAATCAATGGCCAATTGTGTGCAGCACAGCAGAGATATCATGCAAGGTTTGGGATTAGACCTCTTAAAAATTGTTTTCCAAGTTGAAAAAGTATGCTAAATTTGTATGATTAAGGCTAAATGTCATTCAACCAGATACTGCTTCTCTCACATCTTTTTCTGAATGTCCTCAGTGGCTCTAAATTAATAGTAAAATGAAAAAAAAAAAAAAAACATTTGTACTATTTCACTCAAATGAAGATTTTTGAAAGAACTGATAAGTAAGAAAATGTTTAATAAATTTTTAACAAATGTGTAGATTATCTTTATGCTATTATATGTAGTCACCAACCTATCTTACTGAACATATCACTACTAGGTTTACTAATTCTGTATCATTTTAGTCTTTTCTTTCCTCTCCCTTGCTAAATATACAGCCACAGAGTTGTGTCTTTGTTTCCGTGAGCTTTTGAGTTTTCTGAGAAAATTAGTAATATTTAAAAATTAAGGAAGCTGTTAGAATATTTTCTAAAAGTTGAAAATTATGTCTTCATTGATACTAGTTATTAGTTGAAATACATATTAAAATTACACTGTAGAGAATTTCAATAAAACATTTTATTTCTCAAGGATACCTATAATTAATGTTTGGTTGTTACTTTAATAAGTGAAAGTATATGTATACTTACATTGTAGGATAAATTTCTGTGTTTTCCCACTTTGCCTTGGTTCTGTATTAGCATTTAATAAGAAGTTGTGTGATATAGTGTTTACATTTTGTTCAATAAGAAAGCTAAATTCATTTAAAATATCTTGCTCAATTAGCCTTATGTAAGATAACTAGCTGTCTACATTAGTAGTCTTATGGGTGTTTGCAATGTCTTGCAATCAAAAACTAGCTTTTACTCCCTATAATTTACTTTAAATTTATTAATTTAGGTTAAATACAACCCTCTAGTGGATAGAAAACAATGTTATTACAAATTTTTCAGATTTATTATGAGAACAAATTTGATAGTCATCAAAAGGGGAGTGTAAAGATTCTGATCCTTCCCACCCAAGTTGACAGGAGAAGTAAATGGTGCACCTAAGTGTAGAAGAGTGTGAAAAAAAAGGACTATTGTAGAAATCTGTTTGCAGGCTATCAATGGATGTGATACTTTTCTTTTAAAATATAATATGAAAAAATAAGGGAAAGGGGGAAAGAAATCAAGTACATAAAAATCCATACTAAAATAACTGCTTTTCAAATTTATTTTTTTATTCAACACAGGCAGATTAAATGACAAACTTGCTGATTTCATAAAATAAAATTAAGAAACAGATTATAACACTACCCTAATTAAAATGTCCCTTGTGATATTTTTGTTCTTAAGATGAAGTCATTTTTCATTGTTCATTCCAATTAATTTTAGCTAGAGGATCTTCTGTTCTTACTGAATATTATAATATTTAAAATAGCATTAAAAATCTAATATTTTTCTAAATTACTTAGTGAAGTTAAAATGTAGATTTGTTTGTCTTAAAGTGAATTTTGATGTAATATGAATGTGTTTTCACCATGTTAAATCAACTCAGTCTATAACAGTACACTATGGCAACTGAAAGTTCCATTGAAACTTGTTTATACTAAAAAAATGATAAAACCCGAAGATTTTTTAAAAATGTGTGCAAACAATTCCAAGATATAAAGGAAAATAGATTTTTAACTTAATTGTGGTATTTTATTTCCCCAATGGAAGAATACATATTGAAAAGAGATTTTAAATCCAATTAATATAGTTAAATTTTATATAATTTTATTAGCCATTAACATTTTAAGATAAATGACTGTTTAAACAAACTTAAATTAGGAAAGTAGAATTTTAATTCTTCTCTCTTAAAATGCTCTAAGTTATTGTTTCTTTTTCTTTCACTATAAATTTTCAGAAATGTTTAAAATCTGCTCACTATAAGATTTAGTGTTGCATGATCTTTCTCTGACCGCCCCAGTGCTCAGTATTCTCACCTTGTTATTAATCCTTTTACATGTATCATAAGCTTTCTTATACCATTTATCATGTCCTATAGGATTTATGCCTTAAATATTAAATTGTACTGAGGTCAGGAATACTGCTATGACCTCTCTCCACAACAATGACATGCTTCCCCCGACCCCCACCATAGCTGATATTTAAAAATTATTATTATTGAAAATAGAGGAGAGAATATTAACAAAATTGAGAATTTAAGGAGGTATGTAGAGCAAATAATCACTAATGGATCTGTTTAAAAGCTGGATTTAATATTGACAAAAAACTGTCTGGAATTAAAAACAGAACATTTACCAGTTTGTTTACTATTACTTGAGGGTGATTTAGTTCTTCTTGATACTGTCACTTTCATTATGATAAAAGTATTAATCATGTATGTTTTATTTAATTATTGGTGTAGTGAGTCTGTTCTGCAATAAACTAAGTAAGTTTATAGAGTACAATGGATATCATAGGTCAGGCTGTAAAAGAAGAAATTAGGTATAAATAGGGGCTATAAAAAGGGAGTAATTGTATATAGAAATAAGTTAACTGGTAAACTAAGACTGTCTGCAAAATATCTGCATATCCAGGAAATGATTTTCCTCTGAACTGGAAAAAAGGATATGATTTTCAAAAAAGTGGTCATATTGGCAAGTTTATGGTAATTAATAGATGTAGATTGTGTTCTTGTAGTTGTGTTAGAGAAAAAATTGAAGATGTATGCAGCCCATAAAGATTTGATGAGGTAGTATAGTGAAATGAAACAAACATCTATTGAGAACTGTGAAAAATAATGCATTAGAAGAGTTATAAACTTTTTTATACTTAATAAAACTGTTGCTGAAATGGCTATAAGTTATAGACCAGGGGCCCCCATCCTCCTTCCTCCTCATGGACACCCGTTGGATTACTGCCTGAGGTCGCCCTTCCTCTCCCCACAACCGTCTGTGGAAAAATTGTCTTCCATGAAAGCGGTCCCTGGTGCCAAAAAGATTGGGGACTGCTGTAGACAGGCTTGAAACTAAGAAAAACCAATGATGAATTAGAATAAAGTGTACACTATGCAACTCTCATCTCACAACATGCTCCCTGAAACAGGCGTTTCTCTATCCAGTTAACTGAAAAGGGCTTACTCTGTTTTTCCATCTTGGAAATAACTGTACATTAGCATATCAAAATCTGAGAATGATAGCAGAAAGACACAAATTCTAACAGTATCACACAATCTTGGTTAATTGTATTCAACTCCAAATAAACCCTTTTGCAACCTAATAGCCAAGATGGTGTCAGAACTGATATTCCATTAGCAAATTTTGGAAAACGTAGTACATTGCTTTTTTTCTGAAACACTTGAAAAATATCCTCATTTATGGTAGTAAAGTTTGATGACAGCTCAAGATTACTGAGTTTATGTTTATTGTAATGAAATGTTTGATTTTAAAACATCTTTCTCTGAGCTTTGCATTGTCTTTCAAATTAAAATGTCATGATGATTTAAACTAATATTTATGTTTAATAGATTTAACAGAAAGCTTATAAAAGCAATTAATAATTTTTTATTAATTTTATTTTATATGAAGATCTATGCTTTTGATTAACATAGAGATACATCTTTAGGGAAATAAATTTCCGGCCTGCTTGCAACAATATAGGAATAGTCATGAGAATAAGTACTTTTTCTGGAGGAATTATTATCTCCCAAGCAGTGAGGATTTACTCTTCCCTAACAACTGACATTCCAAGATTCTTATTTTACATCAGTGGCAGAATTACTATAAATTTAAGTCTGTAGATACAAGACTCTAAAAGGTATGTAAAATTTAAGCTTATTACCAAGAAAGAAAACAGCAATCTCTAGGATAGTAGCCTTTTAAATGTCAACGTAAGAAGTGTCTTGAAATGTTACAGTAGGATTTACATAGGCAAAGGAGAAAAGTGGTAATTTGAAAGAGAGTAAGATAGGGTAGTGCTCAGGAGATAGTCATAAATTTGCTAATAAGAAATATAAACTTTTAAAAATATGTAGGATGATGTGAAGTGTGCTTTTCTTGCTTTAATTCATTAAAGAAATGTAGCTTAAATTTGTACAGTGTGTGTAGTTACCAATACATCTTTGTGGTATTTTTCAGGTGTGCATCTTTCCCCCATTTCCTGCTGTTGCTATAGCTCTGACTTAAACATGGGAAAATGGAACTAGAAGGAAATGAGCTCTTCAGTGCACCATAATTAGACGGCATCCCTGCTTTTCCAAAGATCTGTTTCTGTCCCACTGAAGACTGGGAATTAGCAGGCTGGGAACGTGATCGGATCACACCATCAGCCATGGAAGGAATTATCTGTAATAAACAGAGAAAAAGACACTAGAGAATGAAATGCAGAGCACTTATACCATAGGGCCCCAAGGCTGAAAATAGAAGTCTGTGTAAAACTTAGGAAAAGAATAATCTTCAGAGAGTCAGAGAGGATCAATGAAAGCAGCCTGTTGATAGGTGAACAAAGGAAGCCTTTGTGTGAACACTGGTTAATTAAGTCTTGCAATTATGGAAAGAGCTTTCTTTTATGTGGAGGAAAGAGACATATAGAGTGATGCACAAATTCAGATTGAAAATACTTATTCATATTTGTTGAGGGCCGGGCCATTTGCCTAATAAACAAAGCCAATGTCGCCCATTTTCCGTGTTGAGTAGACATGGGGAGAATGGGAAGAGACCTGCTTCTAAAGTAGGTGAAATTGTTGACCATGAAAAGTGCCTTTGACTCAGTTTCAATGGATTTAACCTTTATTAAATATAGAACCCCTATCAAAATAGCTATAAGCTGAGGGAATTACTTTCAATACACTCTCCTTTTCTTAGCAGTCAGAAAAAACAAAGCTTGATAAGCTTATAGGGCTGAAGTATTCTTCTCCCATATGGGAGTTATTATTTCCAGTTCAATGTGTCTCAAAGTAGGGGTCAGGTCTCCCAGAGGCCATAGGGGTCTGAGAGGGTTAACACAGAACAGAACTACAGAACTCTGAAGTGATCAGTGTTGATGATGGTGGTGAACTCTGAGCTGCATAAACCAGATGAAAAAGGCCTCTCTACTCACTAGCCCTAGCCTTCATTTGTGTTTTAGCAAATGTTGAAATATGCTCCATCACCAAGAGGGGGCTCCAAACTGCTATTTGATGGAATGTCTACAAGGGAAAGCTTAGGAAAATCAGGGTATGTTTTTTCTGTCCCCCCCCCCCCCCGCCCCCGTGGATAGCATGTAGTCAGCACGAAACACTGAAGCAAGTGGAGCGAGGAGGGAAGACATAGCTTTAGAGTAGCTTCAGATTTGTGAGGAAAGTTGGCAAACTTCTGTGGAGACATAAACCCAAGCCCCAGATGCTCCAAATATTTGAGCCCCAGAAAATGTGGATTCTGATTCCTTCCTTTTCTTGATAAATTCTTGTCCAGTTATTTTCTAACGATTCTTGTGTTTTGTTTTGTTTTTCCCTCCCTTTGTTGGCTCTTGAAATCTACCCAGTAACATTATATTTCAGAACAGTAACCTCACATTAGAAATGTCTCAGGAATCCATGGAAAAGTAACAGGGGATTTTGTTCTTAATTGCCTAATTACTGTCTGCTTTCTGAGTCCTTTCTCATACTCTTATAATCAGTGGCAAACTAGTAAGCTGAGAGGTGGGGTAGAAATTTTGATGATTGTCAGAACTGGCTCTTTCATCCTTCACATCCTTTACTCATGGAACAGCAAATAGGCCCCCTTCTTTTCCCAGCCTTGTTGCCACCTGTAGTAATTACTCCCAGGAAGGTAACTCTCTGAGGCAACATTTCACTTCTCCTTAATTGCACAAGTACCAGCTTACACACTATCAGCATTGATGGGCAGTGACACCCTCCTGTCAGCCAGGTAATTTGTTGGCAGAAAGCCCCATAGACACTTTAATTTCTATCTATCTTTCAAAGCATTTCATGCAAATTTGGCACGGTAATTAGCACTGACTGTCCACTATTACCAGGTGTCAATCAGCTGTGTGTCCTGCTCAAAGATTGTTTCCCTTATTCTATGCAAAACCTTGGGCATGTGAAGGATTATTAGAACAACAGGTAGTGTAAGAGGGCATTGTTTTAAAAATTAGCTCCTTATTAAACACAGTGGTGGAATCATGGAAGACAACATGCTATATTTGTTAAAAAGCAGTAATTTTCAAAGTATTATCCCTGAAACACCTGTGCCAGTATCACTATGGTGCCCGTTACAAATTCAGATTCTGATGTCACACTCAGGCCTTCTAAACAAGAATACCAGCATATGTGGCACCTGAAAATAAATTTTACACAAGCATCTTACAATATTCTCTCACACGGAAGCTTCAGAATGACTAGTTTAAAGTTAGTATGAGTACATTCACAAAGATGAGGCAAGAGAGCACACTTTCCCATAACTGAACTCAAGACATTATTGCATCTTGTTTGTGCAAGATGTCATTACATTTATAAACATATGAACAACAAATCACACCTGTTCTCAAGGGTTTTAAAGTTTATCATCCTAAGAAAAACATTTGATCAAGAACTATAGAAGGGATACTGTAAGGACCTCTTTTTAATAGTGGAAAATCTGGCATACACTGAGAAAAATGTCATAAATCTGAACATATCTGTTGTTTTGCACCATCTATATCATGTATTTTTAAGGTTATGTATCTTTAATATTTAGCAATTCCTTATAATCAAAACTGTAGCACAGATTTTAAAGGATGTAGCTTTAAGATCAGGATCAGCTAAAAATGCTTATTCATTGGCAATCTGAAAATAACATGTACTTAGAAAACTTTGTTGTTTTCAGATATGTGATATATCTGGAATTTAATTTATTTAAAAATTTGTAATTAAAAAAATGTGTTTCTTTAGCAAGATGTAATAGGTGATTTATAATGATCTTTTATTTCTACATAAAGTCAAAAGACCATCCTAAAGACTGAGATTTCTCCATCCATGGAAAAAATACCTTCAATAAATAAAAAATATTATTAGTTGAAATAGAATAAGTATCATATATTCGAAATGTAAATATATTAAATCTACCTGAAACTCAGAGGTGCTTACATAGTTTGGGAGAGTTTAGTAAGAGAATAATAGATGGACATTTTTGCTTATTTGTGGGGTCATTTTTGAGAAATTAAATTTTTAATTTTACTGGAGAAATGTTCATAACATTGTCACTATCAAGATCATCTAGGTGGTAAAATATTCAAAGAAGTCTATTTTATTTTGCCAAAATTATTAATGTTTTTTGGGACTGTAAATGCATTAGGCCTGGTCATTTCCCACTGTGTTGCCTGTACCCCTTGAGCAAGATCTGACAACTGAAGAGTCATTTGCTTCTTGGGGAGAGAAGTGCTGAATCTGGAAGTGCTGATTCGGCTAGGCAGGAGATGGTAAGATTAATGGACACCAACCTGCAGGGAAACGCACTCCATGAGCGTTAGAGGCCTGGTGGGAGAAATGTTCCCCAGTGAAAGAAAGAACACAGGCTTTGTCCTCCCGTTACCCCATGGCCAGACATCCTGTTGTATATGTCAGAGTCCCATGCAATACTACTATTGGAAATTTATATCTCTATTCATTATTGATTGACTCAAGACCAAGTCATCACATTTTAACATAAACTTTAACTATGATGATACTTTTAAAGGAAGTCAATTTTACTTTCATTAATAACATACAAATTCTACTTGAATTAACAAGCATAAAATATAATGAAGAGTTTATTAAACAACATGTGAAAAGATATAGTAAAGGCATTTTTTAAGATTAGCTTATATACTACAAGATATTGAGGAAATTGTGAATAGCTACACAATAGAAGGAGATAGCAATAGATTACAAGAAAATAAATGGAATACCACCTAGCTACCTTTTGTTCTTTAATATTTATTTAAAATCTGCATAGTGCGAGAGAATAGACAGGCAAGCATTTTCCTGTGTCAGGCAAAATATATTCCATTTTTAACAAAAGTATTTAATTGTCCTGCAGCTAGAAAAAAAAAATACGTCTAGCAGTTTCATATTTACAGTGTATCCAAAATGTTTGACACTCTAATATATCCTATTAATAGACTTCCAAAAAGTGACAGTAATAGAACAGCACTAAAGTGATTTAAACTGTGTTTTTGCTAACACACAGTTTGTCAGTATGGGTGGTTTAATTTCAAGGTCTGACTTAATTCAGTTGGTGTATTAAAAATATGAGAGTTTTGCAGATACAAAATACAATTTATTTACCCCATAAATATTTATTGAATATCTATCAGACATCAGGTGCTATTTTCAGCCACCAGAGATCTAGTAATAAATAAATGACTAATAAAGTGCAGAACAGTACTAATGTCCAGAGGTGGGGGAAATGGAGAGTTATACATTTCAAGGTCAAGTTTGACGCAATCCAAGATGTGTAATTATTTTCTATTCTTTCAGAAGACAAATAAGATTACACTGTTTGGTTCTTTTACCTAGCTGTGCTTTTGCTTTTTTTCTTTATAAATTCAGTGTTCCATGGATAATGTAATTGGAGGGTGAGAGGAACGTACCCAAAGACCTAGAAATTTGGTTTCATCTCTCACACTAATTAACCTTGTGACCATAAATAAATTAGTTACATTTCTCTGAACCTAAGTTTCCTGATATAATTTATAGAGTTTTACTTAAAAGATATAATGAAGCTTCATTTATGGAAGGATATATTGTAAATATTATGAAAGCAAAACAGTTGTAGCCTGTTTGTAGGTTTCTATGTGAACCCTGTCCATTCAGGGGAAAATGTTTCATTTACAATTTACAGACAGCAATCATCACTGTGTGTATATCGGTCACTTTCCCTGTATGTCACTTGTCATTTCTTATTATCTCAGATCTGACTTTCTAAGCAGGGAGTAAATATTAATTGTAAAGGAAGAAAACAATAAGTACATTTTTTTTAGCTGAAAAGTTACTACTCAAAATACATACATATGTGTAATAAGTTAAAATACCTACAGGACTTCATGTTTTGCAATTCTGTTGTAAAGTCTCCCTGTTATTTTGTCTCAAAGGAACAAGTCAAGAATTTAGAAGTAGGGGACCTCTGGGGAAGCTTAGTAGAGTTATTGCTAATTGTAATATAAACAGTTTGTCTTTTGGAGAACAGTGAAAAGTGTGAGTTCTTTCCATTTCCATAAAGTGTTTTTATTTGTAATGCTTTTTCAATAGATATCAACATATACATACATATCAGAATATATAAAACCGCCTCTATCAACCTGAATCAATGGACAGAAGGAGTCGGGTAGAATATCCTGATATCCTTTTTAATCCTTTCTTGTTGAGTGGTTTTATCAGCAAAAAAGAGAGGGAAGATAAATTCATTCCAACTGGGAAAACATTCAAAAGTTCCTGTTTAGTAAATACCAAAGTTATAAATAGAACTATTGCTTTCTGTAATACATAATAACAGTTTTTTTTCTCCAAAACAATTGATCAGAGTTAGTTATTTTGAATGTGTCTCCTAGTTAACACATCTAACTTTAATCTTTAAAGCATTATCTTCTTCCTGCCTCAGCAGGAAATTCTGCTTGTCATTAAATCAGTAACCCTTCATGTTCATGCCTAGAAATAACTGCAAGAGCCAGACTTATGTGTGGAGTGAAACTTGTCTAATTAGCATCAAGACTACACATTATCATAAGCTAACAAAAGCCTGTTATATGTTATGTTATTTTGGCACCTGTGATGGATGACACAATATAAAACAATTCTTCATTATTATTTTATCTTCTTGCTATAACTTATCAAGCATTTCTTGTCTTTCTTTTCTTTTTCTTTCTTTTTTTCCTTTTCAAAGTTTTTTAGATTATTCACAGCACCGTGACCTTTAGATGCCTCATTCTTGCTTCCTGAAGAGGAATCACAGACAGAACTAAGTTCAAATATGTTAACATCTTTATATCATCAAACCTCTTCCCTACTTGACAATTCTATCTGTTGCTTTAGATCTGCTTCAGGATCCATAATTCATTGCTTACGAGAGCAGAAACTGACAGATTGTATAAAACACAACTACTGTAAATACAAGGAAAATGGGTTTAAAAAGAGAAGAAGAAAGATTGTAGAAGAAATGAACTATTCCTACTGAAATTATCTAATGGTTATTTAAACAAAGTCAACTCAACTTAAAATCCACAGGGATGTTTTCTGGATTCAAAATTCTGAAAAATTCTATCCTGCTGTTTCAAGAACAATAAATACAATTAGGGGCTTTTATTAATACAATTAGGTGATAAATGTGTGATAATATACACTTTTTATGCAATTAAATATAACTTTTACATGTTTTTGAAATACCAACCTGTATAAATATTTTTAGCAGTTGTTTTATATGATGCTAAGATAATGTAGAATGCAGGTGAACTTGTTTTTTAATTTATTGATTAAGATAATTGATTTTTAACAATAATTTTAGTAGCTATATACATAAAATAATTGTTAATTGTTAATGGGACAAATTATTTTTAATAAAAGGGCTTAATTGATTTAAAAAATAATTGTCATGGAAAACCTGTCACTCCAGAATTTTTTGGACATAACTTTTAACATTTATTCTTTTTTCTTTTATTGTATTTTTTCCATTGTCATTTATCCCCCGTGTACCCTCTTCCACCTCCACCCATCCTTTTCTCCCACAATCACCATACTCTTGTCCGCTTTTGTCTTAATATGTTTTAGATTTTAATCCATCTTATTTGCCACACATATTTTATTTTCTTTTGTAATTAGACTTTTTAAATTTTTATGACTTATTTTCAGTTTGCAACAAGTTTAGAGTATGTCACTGGTTTCCTTTGTGGGCTTGACTGTTAATATTTTGCAACATATCGTCGTCGTCGTCGTCGGCAGCCGTCCGTCTCGAGAGACGATGGTGTAGCTTCTTAAGAGTCTATCTGCACCGCCGAGAATGGCTGTGCAGTCCGACTCGGGAGTGACACGGTATCTGTCTCCTCCCGTGTTAAATCAACATCTTGCGATGACGCTGGAGTGTCCTCTCCAGTGAAGCTGAAGCTACAGAGCCTGGGCAGGGTGATATGGAGGGTCTGCTGTTGCCCATGCAGCAGACCCCCCCTCTCTTCGCAGCTGAAGGGTCCAAGGGAAAGACGGAGTCAATACAGCTTGGCTTCAGGTGCGCCGCAGGAGTTGCCGGTGTTGACTACAACGTCAAACCGCCTTAGGGACTCCGGCTCCAGATTTTCTATCGGGGTTTACTCCCTTAGCCTTTCCCCTGAAGAGGTATTCCGCAAGGCAGCGGAGGTTTTTTGGAGTCAGAGTTTTCCTTCTCTGATGTGCCCTGACTGGAAGATCGAACCAGCGACACTTAGCTCGCAGGCCGACGCTCAATCCACTGAGCCAAACCAGCCAGGGCATTTTGCAACATATCATAACATACTTAATCTCTGCATCCGTTTCCTTCTCTGTCATCATTCCAATGAAAGTTGTGGCTGAAGAAGACAAAAACTAATAGAGTTTAATGAGACAAAAATATAAACATATACATTTTTCCTAAATGATGATGGTGACAGTGTTTAAAATGCTAACTATGTCATTCAAAAGTTTATTTTAAAATAATCACCCCTAAGTGAATTTTGATTAGAACCATTGGTATGGTTTGAGAACAAAACCAAGATCCTAGATTATATACTAATCAAAAGTCAGGATTAAAAAAAAGAAATAAAGTAATTCACCTTATCATTTACAACTTCATTGATAAAAGACTCCATTCAGTAGTGTTTTGATTTTTTAAGTTTCAGGAAGTACATAGGTGGGTGATGACAGTATAAAGAGTACTCATGGAGCCCAGATATGTCAATAGTCAAATTTAGGTAATGAGTTACTTAGATAATGTCTGGTTCTATATTGCTTTGTTCAATATCTATTTCTGAATTGAATTGTTTTCTTAAAGATAAGAGAAATTTATTCTAATGTTGTACTATTTCTCACCTTAAACCCAAATAGTGACCTGTATAAATTTTCTTCACCCACAGAATTCTCAAGAACACCCCATTCTTGGTTTGCCTTCATTTCCTAATCTCATGACTTAATTTCCTGATGTAGTTTCTGACCTGTTTCAAGTGCCTTAGTGGAAGTTAACCAGTGATCTCCTCATGTAAATTGAAAAACAGATTTCAGGATCAGTCCTGCTAATTTTTTTCTTATGTGATACTTTGAATGTCTTGATGGTATTCCCTTGATTTCACAGTCACTACAGATTTCTAATCCGATCCCTTACCTTTTTTCATTTACTGCTTCTTTTTCTCAGTTCCTCTCACTTTGATGATTGTTTAAAATGTGCTACATAATCATACTTTTATCCCTCTCATCATCATTTCTTTTCTTCCTTTTTAAAAAATATCTAATGACTTCAACTATAAATTCCAGTAAAATGATTTCTAAATATACCTAGATGCTCTGGTTCAGCCCCATAAAAAGTTGTTTCTGATGGAATGTGTGATCATTTTTTGAAACTCCTAATGATGACCAAATATCAAATACATATCAAGAGTTTTCTCAGACTGGGTTCTCTCCAAATAGTTTTAATTAGTCTTAATTCTCCCCAAAATAGCTTTATTTTCTCCTAGTAGAGCCAGCTCATATTCTGGCATTCCTTCCTGACTCTTCCTTTTCAATCTACTTAATTTTGCATTTCATAAATTCCTCCACTTCATGTTACATATTTTCATTCTTCCCCTTCTTTCCATTTCCACTGCTATTAACATCTTCCAATCCCAGGTACCGAGACTCATACATACATGGCTAATTTAATTCTCTCTTGAGCACTCTTATTGCCTCTTTGAATACGTTACACACTACTTACTGCCAGAAGACCTTTCTAAAGCATCGGTTTTGCATAAGTCACTTTGTGCTAAAAGTTTGTCAGAGTTTCCACAATTCTTACAATGCAAAATGAGACTGAATTTAATCATTTTTCTAAATTTGTTTCTTTTTAACTTCATTTTTTTCTACTAAAAATATGCAAAACTGGATTCAAGAAAATTGTTCTAATACTATTACTTTTCTTAGAACTTAAAAAGTGAATTATTTCAAAATACCATATATCTTTCTACTTAAAGAAAAGATCTATGCTTTTCTCGTTAACATCTAATTATGCTATTTACATAATTGTACCTGTATTTATTTTTGTGTTTTTCACTACAGGAGGAATGTGTACATTCCTTTTCATCTTTTTTCTACTTACTCAAGGGTGAATTTGAATTCCCTTTGTGTCTATAAGATCCAGCAGCAAGTCTATTATTCACTCATCTTAATTCCAGATTTTATAATAGGAAAAGTCAAGTTGGCATTTACTACTAATTAGTTATTTTTCTTTTCCTTTCTCCTTCCTTTTTTCTTTCCTTCCTCCTTTCCTTCCTTTCTTTCTACTTTCTGAGTTTCCAAGTGGATCTTAAGCAACTTGGAGGCAGAAACCGGGTGTATACTTCTTTGTCACATCAATTTCTTAAGACACTTTTATTGTTAAAGAAGAAAAGGAAAATAATGAAAAACAAAAATGTCAAAAGTAGAAAACAGAATGCTTCATCAATTCATTTAATAGATATTTTGACAAACTCCTCTATGCCTACATTAAATTAGGCCAAAGTACAACCCAGAAAGTTAGCTATATATAATTTAAAGTTTGCCCATCAACTTTATCAGTAATCGCATCTCACATCTCATTTACATTGAGTGAAACAGATATAGGCTGTGGAACCACCATGTTAAACAATCTTCAAACTTTTTAAAACTTAAGTCAATGTTTCAAGTGGTTATTTGGCATGTTCCTTTTTTTTAATTTGACTAAAGTACAAGATGTAAACAACTTGTACACACATTTACAGAAATATAATAGAAGATACGAATAAATAAAAAATATAAACCAATGTGAATCTTGCCACTGTAATGCAGATTAACAAAACAAAGAAATATAATCCACATTAAAACTAGGTACAATTTTGGTCAGTTAACTTTTCATTTATATTAATTTCTATAGTAATGTTAAGAAAAGATTCAGGTTATGCTTTTATTCTGTTATAATTAAAGAAAACTGAAAATTTTAAAGTTGATTTTAAGTCATTTAAATAAGTGCTTTATAATTTGTTGTAATAAATATTAAAAAGTATATATTTCTGATAAATTAAAACAACATATTAATTATACTCCATTAAAACTATTAGTTGAAGCTCTGTTTTAAAGGATCTTTGGGAAAAAAACAAGTAAACAGAAAATAGTAGTCCATATTTTGTAAGGACTTTACCTGACTCTCTGGTTACTTAAGGATAAAATTGCAAAACAAGCTCTTCTTTAAAAAAAATTGGGACTAACAATAATTCTCTCTTCAGACTGTGACTTTAGGTTTAAAATGTATTTAAAGGAATCATAATGTTCCGAATCTACACATTAGATCAAAGCTAAGGTCTTCCTAAATAAATTAGCTAATTTCAACATCAATGTGTTTCTAGGATGAAAGTTAAACTTCCAGGTTTATGGTATCAAGAAACACTTGAATACTATGTCTCTAATCAACATAATATCACATAATTCTACATATGGAATGGACCTTAAAGTTTTCTATTTCAACTCCCTTGTTTTACTTGGAAGCAGTATCTGCAGAGATTAAAATGCAGCTTGCCCAATGTCTCACAACATTAATGATAAAGATAAGAAACTAATCAGGTGTCCTGGCTCCTAGTTTAATTTTCTTTCCATCACAATCTTCTTGGAGGTTGGACAGCAGGAACCACTTCTATATTTTACTGTAGTAAAGTGGAAGCCTCATTGGGAGTTCCTTGCACCATAGTTGAACTGAGGACAGAGCTAGTAGTTAAAGCTTGATATGTAACCCACTAACGTCATACCTATAATAAAATACCTTAAATAAAGATTTTATTATGTTTGTGAGTTTTTTCTGGGAGTGTTAAGTATTTCCTTTTTCAGAGGGGAAGAAAGTGATTTGGCTGAATAGTTAGAAATTCCATGCTATAAATCACATTTCTGTTTATCTTCTCTTTTAAAGAATTTACTTTGTGTAAACTAGCTATCTAAGTGAGTGAACTTGTCAGAGCAATAGAAACTGAACACATACAGAAATAAAACTTATCTTTGAATTTAAAAATAAAACAGAAGAAAGGATAAGGTAGTCATTTCCTTTTTTTATGTCTTGTGTGGTATCATACAAGTTGAGATAAAATTTATATTTATAGGGCACAAAGAAGAGGTCTCAATTAATGCCACATGATACATTTAGAAAAGGTGAGCACATTCAAAAAAAGGAAGTGTATACAGCTTAGTATATACAAGAAGAGTAGAAATGTATCTCTGAGTTAATATTAATTATATTAATTATGGATTCAAGATGAATTTGTCAATGTATATGTAAATTTAAAAAGAACAATTTATATCTCTTAGTTTAATGTAATGATGTTTTGTAAGACCCACAATTTAGAAGAGAATAACTGAGAAATCTAGAGAGTTTATAATTAAAAGGTGAATAAAGGTTTGGGAAATTAGGACTCTGATAAGATGTTAATTAACACTAATATGAGAAAAATACAGTGCAAAAAATTATTCTAGACCAATCTATCTTTAAGTACAAAAATGTAAAAATTCCTTCAATATTAATAAATCATTTCCAATGGTGTATTTAAGAAAAAATACAAACACTTTCCCCTGGAATTCAAAGATTAGAATATAATGGTGTATCAGAAAAAAAAATCAATATAACCAGATATAAACCTAATTAATTATACTACAAAATTAAAGAAGTATCTTCAGAGGTGGTTAAAAAAAAAGGCAGAAAAATTATGGAGTTGATAAACATGTTCAGCAAGATTTCAGGATACAGAAAATAACATTAAGAAAATAAATTAACTTACAATTGCATTGAAAAAATAAATTACTTAGGAATAAACTTAACAAAAGAATAAGTCTACATTCAAGAACACATCACTAAAGAAATTAAAGATCTAAATAAATGAAAACACATCCAGTATTCATGGATAGGTGGCATGGAAAATTTTCATTTGAAGGTAGCAATACTACTCACATTGATCCTGCAATTATACACAATTCCCGTCAGAGTTTTTTTTTTTTTTAATTTTATCTATATTGTATTTCATTTCCATTAATTCCTGTCAGAACTTTGCTTGCTTCTTTGAAGAAATTGACGAACTAAATCTAAAACTCAGAAATCTAAGGGACCCAAAATAGCTATATCAGTCTGAAAAAAGAAAACCAAAGTTGAAAGTCTCACAGTTCCTTAATTTCAAAACATAAGAAATATACATGATAATTAATACTATATGGTACTGCTATATGGTTAGACATATAAATTAATGAAATAGAGGTAAGAGTTCAAAAATTAACCTTCAATTGATTTTTGACAAATATTCCTCAAAACCCATTGGGTGGAATAATCTTCTCAACCAAAGGTGCTGAGACAACTGGACATCCACATGTAGGAAAATGAATTTCTATCTTTAAATTACATCATATAAAAAAATTAGCTCAAAAGGAAACACATTATTGCTAGAAGCATTAAACATGTCCATGTGACTCCACTGGGAGAGGACATCTGGATGTTTGTGCATTTGGTTCTCCTGGATATCACCTCATGCATCTGATCTCCTACCTGATTTTCATTTGTACCCTTTTATTATAATAAACCATAACCATGAGTGCAACAGTTTTCTTTTTAATCCTCTGAGGCTTTCTAGTAAAGTCAAGAGAACAAAGCAGGCAACACAATAATTAAACCAACTTTCCAATGAAGAAAAAGGAAAAACAATCTTTATTTGATATTTTTAATTGATTTTAGAGAGAGAAAGGGAGAAAGAAGAAGAGGAAGAGAGAGAGAGAGAGAGAGAGAGAGAGAGAGAGAGAGAGAGAGAGAGAGAGAGAGAGAGAGAGAGAGAAATCACTTTGTTGGTCCACTTATTTATACATTCATTGGTTGTTTCTTGTACGTACCCTGACCAGGGATTGAACATGCAACCTTGTCTATCAGGATGAAGCTCTAAGATACTGTTTTTTAAATTGAACATTAAAAGCTCATTCAAGTTGGTCATCTTTTCCCAAATGGTGTTTTGATCAAGCCCAGTGATATTTCCCTTTCTACTTGAGTACAGCTGTAAACAGATTTCCCCATCCAGAGTAAGGCCTGTTTCCAGGAACCCACCCATACAGTTTTGTAAACATTCAGGATTCTACATGTGGTATTACTCAGTTATTAAATGGAAGCCTGTGCTTTTCACTGTATTGCTGTCACTGTGTGGATTTCTCCAGTTCCATATAATACATTGTCTTGTATTGAACAAGCAACAAACTCCTTTATTTGAATGGAAAAAATATAGCAGATGAAATAATCTACTAAAATAAGAATTCTAGGGGCTTAAAACCCATCTTTTCATGATATCCTATGGAATGAATCAATAAACAACAGCACGTAGCACTGTTTTTGACAGACATCCATATTTCCATTTCAGAAGCAACTGTGTACTAGGAAACTAGAAACAGCTGCAGAGTAGAAAGAAGCCTGTGGGTGCACTCTCGAGTGCGCGCGCGCGCGCGCGCACACACACACACACACACACACACACACACACACACACACACACACACCCCAACCCTGATATCATTTTACTTAGTCAATATTCCTAGAAGGAAAATTTTACTTGGTGTGTGACTACAAATTCTAAAAAATGTCTGTGCCGCTTGTGAGCAATCAAACCTTGCAAGGCTATAAAAGCTTATTTCTCAACTTGAAGCATTTTCATCAAATATCATTCTAAACTAGACCACCTGTGGCACTATAATCTATCTCTCTTGGTAGGCACTCTTCTACTGGGAACTTACTTCTCAGGCAGCACTTTGAGGTAATTCCCCTAGATAATCAGGATATCATTTGAGTTTCAGAGCTCAAGTCTGATGTTGAAAGCTCCTAAAAGATAAAGTATGAATAGTCTTATCAAATGCTTCTTGGCCTGAAGTTCTAGCTCTAGAGACCCAAGAAATACTTATTTCTGGTAGAAATGAGTGAAGGTCATATAAGAATGTTGTAACTCTTATCATTGTTTTCATACTTTCATGCCTGGAAAATCTTCTATCTCTTACATATGCATCAGAGAAAATTTATGTTTACTAAAGTTTAAAGACTTTTGAAAGGTTAATTTTGCTTGGAAGCAGAGTGACACATTTTTCATCCTGCACTGTTTTATTCAAGGATGACTGGAATCACTTAAGTCTCCATGATGTAAGATAAAAATGATATGTGGAAGCATCCTATTATCCATGAACGGCTTCACGTCTGTATAGCAGCAAGATCTGATTTGACTGATTTGTGTCTGGCTTGATGCTACTTGAAAATAAAGGTTTGGCTCCTGCCTGCACATACTTAGTGCCTGTTAAAACCATCAATCAAGTTTTTGTTAGCAGAAGTTCAGGAAGTCATAGAATTTATAATGTTGACCTCAACACAAAGGTACCAAAAAGAGTGGCCGCCGATAAAACTGAGATAACTGTTATATAAGATAGAAGTACTAAATACTTTTGAAAGATTCTACATATGGTATCACTCAGTTATTAGATGCTTTATCTTTTCCTGTCATGATGATAAATTTTCTTTAGTCCTGTATAAAACACTATATCTTATATTAGACAAATGAAGAAATCTGCTCAGTATTTCTGCAAGAGGTCACTAGCCAGCTGTACCCCACTGCCTGAAAATATACATTTAAAATGAGAGAATTAGTTTCACTGAAAAACAAACACTGGTCTTCAGTTTATGCCATGTGTTATTCTTGATAAAATACCTTGCATGAAAATATTTTTGTGACCAACTCTGATAATATAGCTATATATTAATGTTCTCACATCTTTCCTTCATTCAAGCAATTTTTCTTCTTTCATTGACCATGTTCCTGGTTAGAGGCTAATTGTAATCACTAACATCTCTTTGAAGATGTTCAATAGTAATTTACCAAACATTGTGACAAAATTAGACATATGTCAGTTTGACTTTATAAGTACCACATGTCATTTTTTAGGCCATTAAAAAGCCTTAATAGGGATCTATATTGTATACCATGGGGTGACCGGCTTCTCTGGCTGAAACAACCTAGAAAACATGCAGAACTATTTAAGGACCTAAACTATTAGCAGGAATTTGTCAAGAAAGAGTTGAGGTAACTTCATTGCTTTAGTTTGTGACAACAGAATTTTAAAAACAGGTCATACCAAGGTCAAAAATAATAGAAAAAGATAGTCATAATCTTAGGGGAGAATTTTTGTATATGAAAGTGCTTTTCCCTCAATATAATTCTGATACACATCACTGCTTTCAATTTTATGTCATTTCATGTATTTCCATTTCCTGTCAAAAAGCATTATTCTAAACATACTAGTATATGTTGGCAACCAACGAACCAGCACTGAGTGGCTGTACTTAAACAGCAGTCAGAAACCTCTGATTTCATTCCTTTTATGTTTCACACTGGGATACAGCCTTGTCACCCAAGGAGATTCAGGTGGCAGCAATAACCAGAGGTCTAATTGATGAGCAGGAAAGCATTTTTATCTGCTTATGGCTCCAAAAGGAACTTTGCTAATCCTCTTTCTGCCATCCTGGAAGTGAAACCAAGGCAAATCTTGGCCCAAACAGCAATGATTCCTACTTTTCCTCTTCCCTTTCCCTCAGACCTCCTTGGGTGTCAGGGCATTTACCATTCATATATTTAGTGACATCAAGTTAAGACATCAAAGAGACATTAGATTACTACTGGAGCATTGTAGAGAAAGATAAGCAAATCAAAATTTCACTGACATATAAGGAGTATCACATTTCCTATTTTTACACAGTCATGAGACACTTTATGTTATCAAAGAAACTTCATCCTAACATGCTTACTGGGTCAGTTCTGTCCTATGGTGATTTCTATTTCAAGGTCTTTGCAAACACTTCTGTTTAGGTCCAGTTGGCTCCTAATATTTTTGGGCATTATTAAAGAATTAAGTGAGTATTAAAGAAAACTGAGTATTTCTTAACTTCAGCAATTTTCAACCAGTGTGCCCCAGAGTTTTAAAAATTGCAATTCCTGACTATTTAGTCAAGGGTCTTTTCCCTTAGACTATCAAATGAAAAAATGACATCAGCCAACACAACAATAACCATCCTGAAATGGGGTGCAAAGAGAGGGTCCCATTGTTACAGAAACAAGGGAGTCCAAAAATCCCCAGAGCTTGCAGCTGGGGGATGGGGAGAAGGAAGCAGCTTTTGGAATGCCTCCACATGCCTGAGGCTGGTGGCTACTGTCTTTCTTATGCAAAATGGCTTTAATGCATCCAAAGCCTCAGGCAGATGGGAGGAGTCTTGAACCAGGGGACGGTATGGAAAGCACACAGAGCCTATGTAAGGTTCTGTGAATGGTCAGAACTGTTTGCAACGCCCACTGCATCAGATGACGCAGTCAGGGATATATAAGCAGCTGCAGACATTTTAGCTCAGACTCTCTCTCAAGCTCTGGTTCAGGCTCTGGCTCTCACTGGCACTCTGGGACTCTCTCAGACTGACTCAGACTCTCTGAGAGTCTCTCAAGCTCTCGTTCGGGCTCTGGCTCTCACTGGCACTCTGGCTCTCGCTCTGGCGCTCTGACTCGGACTCTCTCTGGCTCGCGCTCTCGCTCTGGCGCTCTGACTCAGACTCTCTCAGACTCTCGCTCGGGGACTCTCTCTGGCTCTCGCTCGTGCTCTCACTCTGAGACTCTCTCGCTCTCTGACTCTCTCTGGCTCGCGCTCTCGCTCTGGCGCTCTGACTCGGGCTCTCACTCTAGCTCTCGGGCTCTCTCGCTCTCTCGTGTGCTCCCTCCACGTGGCTTGGTGACGGGGCCTTCTCCATGTGGCTTGGAGAAGGGGTCTTCAGGCTGCTTTAAGAGGCTCTCGCCATGCAGTTTTGAGAAGGAGAGAAGATCCACACGGTTTGCAGGAAGAAGGCAGTTTGCAAGGAGGCTGAGAATCCAGGTGGTTCTGCATTGAGAGCTGGAGGGCACCACAGCACAGAAAGGACCTCCCCAATCAGATTGAATGATTGGCAGCTGCTGGTAAAGCTGAACTGTGTTTGGAAAGTAGGGAAACGGTTTCTCTGACTTTCCTAAAACTAGCCTGGTTTGGAAGGGGGGAGGCAAGGATATGTGTTTGTGGGTGTTTTAAAGAGCATAAGACTTAATAACAGAAATCCGCAAATAACTAAATCTATATAACTGTTAAATAAACAATTCTTTTTTCTTTTCACCAAACTCTGGTATTGAGAGTTATAATTTTGGCGGCGGGCAATCGGGCCCCTAACTAAAGAGCCCGTGGGTTTGTTTTCAACTGGAGCAGCCCAGGGGTTCTGTAACACCATGGAAACCCTGAAACAGGAGATATTTTTTCAGCCTGTAGGTGGGGGAAAGGGGAGAGGCAGAGGATACAGCTTAAGGTACTTTTCATAACAATGGCAAGGATATAGCCTTATCTTTCCTGAAGGGAAGCAGGCTGCCACCCCAGGGTAAAAGGACTAGTGATTTTCAGGGAGGGTCCTGACTCATAACAGTCAGGAAGGCCCTTGCATCACTTAGTCACTCTTGTCCTGACTAAAGATGGCAGTCAAAGGAAGGTAAAACATGTGGGGGAACTGCCAAATGTAGCTCACTGTGGGAGGAGCCAGATAGGCGGTCACTTAGGAAGCTCTGGGTCAGGATTTAAAATAAGCGCAGGCTGAAAGAGAAGGAGATTCTACCAAGCTGCCTATAGTAAGGGAGGAGCTACGTCTGTTCTTCTGAGGGCTCAGCCATGCAGCCTGTGCTAGTGAGAAAGAGATAGCTGGTCTGCCATGGGAGAGAGAAGAGATAGCTGTCATGCTGAGCTGAGCTGAGTGAGGAAGGGGCAGCAGAAAGGGGCAGCCATAGAGGCAGGCATGTGGGGTTTGGCCATGAGTTAGGAGAGGGGAAGTAGCTATGCTGTTTGTGGTCAGGCTTCTGCCATGCAGCCAGGTGTAGTAAGGAAACAGCGGCCAAGCTGGAGAGAACAACATGCTCTGCTTTGACCATGCCCACTCTAACTGACTCCAAAGCCACCAAGAACTCTGCCTTACAAGACACTGACCTGCTGCCTCACAGACCCGGACTCTATCTAGACTCTTGGGACTCAGAACGTACAGAGAACTCACTCTCTTAGAATGTGTGCTTCCCTGGGACTCCATCATGATCCAGTGTAACATGGCATGTTTTCCTGGACCACTGCTAAGGGCAGCGTACCCCAGACCTTGAAAGAGAGAGAGCTGCAAGAGGATGGTAACGTTGAAACCCATGAGTGTACAGAGGGCATGGAGAACTGTTTGTGCAGCTGGCTTAAGAACAGATAAGGGATGGGGAACTCCTGGGCATGTTTTTGGCTTATAGCCTGGTGAGGAGCAAAGGAAGTGCTGGGTCTCATGAGAGAATGGGGCTCCAAGCAGGAGTGCTCCCAGCCCCACCAAGGTTAGAATCCTATAAATAAAGAATTATTTCCCTCAACATTAATTGTTGAGTCATACACCAAGGTACCACATGCATGGGCCAAAATTAAACCTACCATTTTTTGTCAGATCAGCCAAAAACATATTTTGTGGTGTCACAGAATTTTAGTAATTATGTGTGCCATGAGATGAAAAAGGTAAAAAATGGCTGCTCTATTTGATAAGAAGTATTTTCAGGTTTAACTTCAATAATGTTACATTTTCATCAAACAAAAGCTTAATTTTTTTTTTCAAATTGTTTGCAAGGTGTGGCCTCATCCTTTCCCAGTATAAAGCTATAGAACATCTCATAACAGCATCGTAGTCTGAGATTATTTATATTTTTTACTCTGAGAAGTTTATTTGTATTACATGAAGAACATAAAAGGGACACATCTAACACTAAATTGATTTAGGTATAAAGAAATAAAATTTATGTTCTCTACCAGCTGAATCCTGGAAATATGTATATTTAATTCCATCCTTATTGAATAAGCCACATCCAAGAAATCCTAACTTTCTTTACACTTGGATATAAAGAAAAAACAGCCATAAAATTTTCTACTGAATCAAACATTCTGATGAGGTGTAAGCAGCATCCTTAAAGAGGAGTCACAACTTGCACACATTATAATGGATAACAAGTCTCTTGATAATCAGGGTGTCTTATATATATTGCTATAAAATTTCTAAACTTAAAAAATGACAAAACAAATATAAAACCATTTTAGTCTTTGACCATCATGTCAGTACAAATTGTCGTACTGGGATTCAGTATAGCACAGAACAGCATTTCCCAGCGTGTTTTCTGCAAAACAGATACCTAGTGAAAAGTTTTCTGTGGTCAAATAAATTTGAATAATATAGAATGAACAGTTAAACAGGTGTTTTAGTGCTGCACTTTCTAGGGACTTTAGCAAAGAGCAAGCAAATATTCACCAATAGATGGTATAGAGAGTATAATATTTCCCAAACTTAATTAGTCACCATACCTCTATTGCTTTTTCCAATACAGAGCATTCTGTGTTAACCTCTATTTTCTCTTTACCCCAGGAGCCCTTTGTGTTTTCATTTAAATGAACCTAATTTATAGGAATAATTATTAGCAATGCACATTCATTGTAATCCTTGGAAATGAATCAATTATAATTTAAATTGGTGCGTTAACTACTATTTATCTACAATATGGACAGAAAAAAAAAAAAAGAAAGCAAGCACAAATTGTTATGTAAAACCATCTACCATTGGCGGCACAGGCACATGACTATGAGTTCAATTTCCTTATTTGTGTAGATATCCGACCCATATCTGATATCTAATGCACTCAGATTACAAAAATGTCTAGATGCCCCAGAACAATATTAACAAAACATATAAACTATATAGCTCTTATCATAAGCAGTTGTTGAGATATCAATTCTGTTTTTAACAGAGCAGTAAATTATGTTACTCATTTACTGTGTTGTGGGAGGAAAATTAATATCAAGTAACATATCACTGACTATCTATAGGGCTATCAAAGAGCTTTGCAAAAGTTTGTATTTTCAGGGAACAAAACAAAAATAGAAACAAAAAAATTTGGAGTTATGTAAAATTAGAAATTTATTTTTGCATCAGTCACATTTGTTCATACCAAATAAAAACAGTAAACAATTCCCTTTTGATGCTTCACAACAAAAATTTTAAAATACACACACAATATAGTATGACATCATTTTGGTAAATATTAATTTTAGAAAACAATGTCTATTTCTCACGGCATGATGAAGCCATCTCCAAATGTTTTGTTTTGAAACTAGTGAATATAATTTAAAACGATCACCTTTTAGATTCCATGCCTCTTACACAATTGAAGAAATAGTGGAGAAAAGACAGTCTATCGGTAGCTTTGAAAATATCTTTCACAGTATTTGAAAAATGTTTAAGATACTAAGAGACAAGCAAAATGTTTCCTGAAGAATTTTGAAAATACACACAGGTCACACTGGGATTCTGGAACTAAAAAGCCCTTTTTATAAAACTTCAAAATTATGAGCAGCTGGTTCTATCCAACTCCTGTGAAGTGGAGGGCTCTGGTTCAAGAGTTTTCTTGTCATACAATCAAAGGACGGAAACATTAAGATTGCAGATGTAGAGTGGTGACACACTGTAATTTCATACAGATCATAAGATGGTTTGGTGACATAAGAATTACTAGACCATGAGGCCTGGGGTCCATGAAATGGATTAAAGCTTTATTGCTCTTTGGAGTTCTGACAATGACAAATGCTCCCTCTGATGTTCGGATTATCTTGTCTAAACTTTTGTTTCCTTAGTTTCAGGTTTCACTTTTTCCTTAACCATCATCTAACATCACAAATAACTTCCGTTTTTTCATTGCGATTGGAAGACGTTTAGAAACACCCCCTTGTTTTATGCTTTTGCTTTTAGCTTCACATTCATAATGCATAAGTTGTTTTTAAATTTCTAACATACTGATAAAAGATTTAATGATAGACTTAATGATATGTTCATATGACCTAACTTCAAACTCTTATTGAAAAATGAGAAAAAGAAGATGAAAGACGTGGGAGAATCCTATAAGAAAATACCGGCACAAAAATAGTGTGAGTATTGGTTATTAATGAATTTATTCAATTGTTGGCACCAATTAATAAAAAATTTTGACAGCAAACTTTTAATAAAATGTCAAATTCACATTTTATATATATGCCTTTTCTACCACAACATTTATACACACACATAGAATTTATAAGTAAGGTTTCATTTTAAATTGGACATGAAGAATTTAAGTAAATTTTTATAAGCATGTTGCAAATTAATTATTTTTCCTTTATTGAAATGAAAAAGATAACTGAAAGAAAAAACGATTTTTCTTTCTTTTGACTCTGAACCTGATGGCACTTGTCTTTGTCATTATCCTGTATTGTAAAAAGACTTCTGGTGAAGTTAAATGAGTGAAATCTTTAATATGAAAGAAGTTACATTGTATACCAATTAAGCAACATTTGAAGGTGTTAACATTCAGTGTTTCTCTAGCACCTGATAAAAGTATGTGAAACTCTTGCATATGAAAACTCATTAAGATTGTACTTATTGCTAAAAATTTCCAGTAGACCAGATTGGAAATTGGTTCTAAAAGCATTACTCTCCGATAAAGTATCAGACTGCATTTGAATGTATTATAATTGCATCTGCTTTTTAAGAAATTTAAATAATTGAATAATGTTAAATGTGATATAGTTAAATTAACTATCTTGTTAGTTTTTCTGTCCTCCTCCTGCCCCTCCCAATAACAACAACATAATCTATGTACCAAAGAGAAGTTATACCAATTGGCAGTACAAAGTGGCATAAACTTCGCTTCAGGGAAGGCAGAGAGGTCAGTAAAACACGGTTTTTTTTTGTTTGTTTGTTTTTAGATGTAATGTAGATATTTGAAATTTTAAAGTAAAAATTTCCTGTGATTTTACATAGCATGAGGGGAGATTTTTAAAAACATGTGAAAATGTCATTGGAATTTATTCCATTTCTTAGTTTAACCCCATGCAACTAGTGTAGTTTGGTACATGAGCATTTAATAATTGTTGAAATGATAGAACAACTGATTATAAATACCTGAAATTTTATTGTGTGCTGAGCATGTTTTATATCTTAAGGTAACCATTAAACAATAACAGAATTAATATAATACCACCAATAAGTTAACAATGTTAAAGTATTTTAATTTTCTGAGAAATTAAAATAGTGGTTTTAGAATTAGTCAGGTTTGCTTTTAAATCTCAGTTGCTACTTACTAGTTGTGTCATGAGGCAAATTCTGACCTTTGCAAGGCTCAGTTTCTACATGTATAAAATAAAAAATGTATATATCTATATCAAAAATATGGCAAAATCTTAAAAGAAAAAATTTTGCAGTGTTGTTCTGTACAAGGTAGTCACTATAATATTGTCCCTCTTTCTTTTATCAGAAAGCCTAAAATCAAAATTGATAAAAGATTTATTCTGTAAAATTTGAGAACTTCAATATTAGTAATCACATTGTATCCCATGCTTTCCATATGGTGTAATACTGAAAAAAACAGGACATCCAGGGATTTAAAATGAAAAGTCAAAATGTCACACACACACACACACACACACACACACACACACACAAATCCCCCTCACATCTATACCTTCATTTGTTTTCTAAAGATTGTTGATGGGTTTTGGGGGCAAGCTGCCAGATTTAGGGTTGATACACCAAAAGTTTTTAGTTAAAAGGCATCTTCCATAGACTTACAGGTCCAGGAAGCACAGAGAGTTCCATAACAACTGGACCCAGGGAGAACCACACCAAGACACATTATAATCAAAATGTCAAAAATTAAAGATAAAGAGAGAATCTTAAAAGCAGCGAGAGAGAAGAGAATTATGTACAAGGACGTCCCAATAAGACTGTCAGCCGATTTCTCAAAAGAAACTCTGCAGGCAAGAAACGACTGGCAAGAAATATTTAAAGTAATGCAAAGCAAAAACCTACAGCCACAAATACTCTATCCAGCGAAGCTGTCATTCAGAATAGAAGGGCAGAGAAAGTGCTTCCAGGACAAAGGAAAACTGAAGGAGTTCATCAGATCCAAACCACTGTTACATGAGATGTTAAAGGTACTTATTTAAGAGAAAGGATCAAAACTATGAACATTACAATGAAAGCTGTATTACAACAACCAACAACAGAAGCTAGGGAACCGAAACAAAGTAGGCAACGAGAGCGTGAAAAGAATTATAGGTATGGGGAACATTTTGGGGGGAGGTCAGTGGGTAGGGGGAAGGGAAGAAAGGGAGGGAGATGGTACAGAAATTAAGAAGCATAGTAGAAGGGAAGGGAGTAGATAGGAAGATGTTGAGAGGAACTATATGTACAACCAATGGGCATGGACTAAGGGAGGATGGACAACTGGAGGGAGGGATGTCACTGGATGGAGGGGAACAAAGGGAAAAGATATTGATTGGGACAACTGTAACAGCATAATCAATAAAGCATATTTAAGAAAAAAACAACCTGTGCCTTTAAATAAAGAAAGAAAGAAAGAAAGAAAATAAAAAAAGGCATCTTCCACATTTCAAAATGCCACCTGAAATATAATTTTCATAGTAAAAGGTAAGCTGAGAAGCATGAAATGTGTAACAGAATTACATGTTATAGATCACATTATACTTTGTGGTACAAAAGTAGGTTCGCAGTTGTAAGGGCAGAGAAAAATTTATTCTTGTATAATTATTAGTTATTGTGTTATTTTCCATACAAGCAGCTATAAACCTACTTTTGTCCCACCTTGTGTATCACTGAATTTTTACAGAATTCTTAGAAAAAGAAAGTGGAGATCAAAATCAGGTCAGTGTTGGTCTGGGGTTGGAATTGGGAATGGGGAACTGCAAAGGACTGCAAGGGAATGTTTAGAGATGGAAAATGTGTTCTAAAACTGGTGGTAGTAGTACAATTGTAAAAATTTACTAAAATTATCAAAACTACACTTAAAATGGGTCAATTTATGGTATGCCAATTACATCTTAATAAGATATAAAAACTAGTTATAGTGTTACAGAGTGAAAGGGGGTTCTTTCACATGGCACCGTGGTGTAAAACCCAACAACTAGTGTTGAGGAAAACACACCTTTATTTACAATAGTCCAACCTGGGGAGGGCTCTGGGCACTTGAGCTCAGCCCTGTTCTCCCACAGGAACCAGCACTTCCCTTGCTCCCCAAAAAGCTAGAAGCCAAAATCATGCCTGGAAGTTCTCCATTTCTTATCTGTCAGCTGTCTCCTTCAGGATCTGGGGTATGATGTCATCAGCCTCTGTATAACAGTCCAGGAAAACATGTGCCATGTTGCATTGGATCACGCATGGTTCTCTCTCTGCCCCATTCAAAGCTGCATGTGTCTCTCTTTCTTTCTAAAACCACATGGTGCCCTCCTGCCTCCTTACAAACTGCATGGTCCTCTATCTCCGCAAACTGCATGGATCTCTCTCCTCTACCTCCTTGTAAACTTTGTGCATCACTTTCTCAAAGCCACATGGTTCTCTCTGTACCTCCTTGCAAACCACGTGGAGTTCCTTCTCTGCAAACTGCATTGATCTCCCTCTACTCTCTACAAAAATGGCTGCTGTCTTATTTTTACATCCCTGACCATGACCTGTGATGCAGTGGGCAGGGTAACCGGTTCTGACCATTTGTAGAACCTTATGCTCTTTCCTTACCGTTCAATGGTCAAAACCCATCTCTTCGGGGCCTTGGAAGAACCGAAGCCATTTGTATAACTAAGACCCAAGATATCAGCCATATATATGCAAAGGTATCTTGAAGGTAATCCCTTCCCCCATCCCCCAACCCCCAACAGCAGGCTCTGGGGAATTTGGGGGGGACCTGCTCTGTAATAATAATACAGAATTATGTTTGCATTTGGGGAATATCAATATCCTCACATTATTGATTAGAAAATATGCCAATTTTGCCTACAGCATATTTAAGAAACCACACCCTTGAAAAAAAAAGTCTGTCATTACTGTCTGTGTCTTTCCCTCAAACTGTCAGTACCAACAACAAGTAGACTCCTCTACCGGATTGTGGCAGCATCGTGTTCTTTTTGTATCTTTAATGTGTCACACACAATATCTGGCATCCATAGATATTCAAAAATAAATTTATTGAACATCTATAATTCATTATAAAGAGTAAATATGTTACAGGGCAAAATGAGATTCAGCTGCTTACTGCCAAATATAAGCATAACAGCAATTGGTGAAGAAGGAAAAGGGTTTTTATTAATAGGGTGCCAAATTTGGGGGAGCTGGAGTTTCCCTGCTCCAAATGATTCTCCTGTGCAAAACACAGAAATCCCCTTGTTCACGAGACTGAAATTCATATTTATGCCCAGACTCCCCCCTCCATTCTTATCTGCAGTCCAAGGCGGCTATACAGATAGTTCTCTCTCTTCTGCTCCAGGGTCTCTCTCACTCCGGACCGCGCACTTGTGAGGCCAGCATCTCTGTCACAACTTCATCCCTCTCCTGGGACCAGGGTGCACTGCCATGTCACCTCAGCTGGTTGTACTTGGAGCTCAGTCCTCTGGGCCCCGGGGTCCAAGACTGCGTGTGCCCTCAAGGCCAAGGAATGTTCCTGGCCCACACATCTGTGAGCTATTCTCAGGGAGAGAGAATGGGAACAGGCCAGGGCCTGTGCTGTGGACTAGGGGGCTGCAGGGTCCTGCCCCAGCCTCCGCTGGCATGGTGCAAGTCCCACGAGAGCCTTCTTCAGATCATGTGAGCGTGGCCATGCAAGAGCCAGGAGTGGGGTCCGGCATCCTGTGGGTCCGCGACTGGCTGGGTATGCATCCAGCTCTGCTGCCTCAGCCTCTGCAAGTGAGGGAAAAGCAAAAAAGGTCAGTGCTTCTGAGCGTGCTCCATTTTAAATCTTTCCCCCAAAACCCTATACACTGTGGGATTGTCCACATCCCCAGCCAATTTGGGACAATATTCACAATGAGCATCAGCCTTCACTGTATCTCTGTCCCATCTCCCGCTGTCATGATCTGGAAGTGGTAGAAAGGTTTTCTGTCCCCACAAGGACACACGGTCTTTGCCTGGGGAGGGTGTCACCTTGTTGCACACATGTTGTGACCTTTTCAGCCTAGCACAGGCTCTGTGCAAGCTGCCTCTGGCTCTGTCTTACCACACTGCATGTTTGCCGGGGCCACATAAGCTGGCGCATGCTAGCTTATCATTGCCTGAGGCTGTGGAAATGCTGTCACACGGTTTTGGATGCCTGAGGGTCCAGCAGGCTCTCCCGCTGCCTCCAGGGTTCTCCCTGCTCCCCAACAATCTGGCCAGACCCCTCTGTTACAAATAGAAACACCCAGAAGGATAAATAAATATCAATATTTCTGACCCACTGGTCAATATGCTTTCACTGAGATTATCTAAATTCATTCATCTTTATAACTTGGAATTATTTGGAAACATACTTGAACACTTCATTTAGCAATAAATGAGACTAGTGACAATCTACCCATGAGGAAACAAAAATATTAAGACTAAAATCTGTACTATAGTTTACATTGCCTTAAATTTTTATCATTACTGAGATTTTTTTTTCAGTGAAGTTTATCTTTGTATCAACAATAAAAAGTGGTCTTTTAAAAATTATAAGTAAAAATCAGCAACAATATATTATGTAATTGATTTAATAATTTTGTGTCTTTCATTTATTTCCCAGTGTTTGTGAGAGTTTCAATTACATGTCATTGTACTTACTATTTCGTGTTATGTACCCATTTAAAAGTGATTAAAATGGGTGATAAATATTTATACACTGATGGCTACATTATGATGTAGGAAGTAGAAAGAATTAATAGAATTTCAGTATAGATCTATCAACATTTAGGTTGTTAAGAGGCATGGGGATGTTTTAGATTCATTTAGAATACCTTTCAAGGAAAATCTAAGTGAGTTTTATCTAAATCATATCATTTATAATAAAATATATGGAAAATTAACACATATACTTTAAAGAACCTACCTTATACTTAAAAGTAGAAATTGAATGGAAAAGTGAATTGCATTTAGAAACTGCAGACAATCCTGATACTATTGAAAATATGCTGTATGGCATATTATAAGCCTTATCTAGCACATTTTTAACACCCAATAAATATTAACTGAAACAAGAAAGAAAAGAAGGAAGGGAAGGAGGGATGAAAAAAGAAAAACAATAGAGAGAAAAGGTAAAATATAGACTATTCCATGTGTTTTTTAGGAATGAAAACGGGGCAATTTCTCATAAAGCTATGTATGGCTAACTTCATGATAAAAACATTCTGTTAGTTGTATCATTAAATGAAGCAAAGATCTTCTGAAGGCAAATATTGAGGCTGAGACAGATGTCTTCAATCATGAGAGTTCATACAAAAGCATGCTCCATATGGTTTAGGACAAAAGATGTACCACTCAAGCCGTCTAACAACCAGAGAAGCACACAGCTAGCAATAGAGAACAGGAAACAGTACAAGATCAGTACCATGTTGCTAATAGTTTTGTACTGTAATAGCTAATAAGAAGATACCAGCTAATGGTGGGTGGCTCACCTGTATGTACAGAACTGAGCTTTTATTTTTTTTCAGTAGTATTTGATAGTCGTGTAAGGCTCAATTGCCATATATATGTAAAACTAAAATTAAAAAAAGACTTTTTCAAACCTCATTTTTTGATCCATATGTTCATATCTGTACTAAAAGTAGAAAATTATTAAAATTGTTTTTAGAAGAAATAAATTGTGTCCAGCCTCTTAGGAAGCTGTTTGTCCCCCACACATGTCCAAATATCAAGGCAGTGTGTTCTAACTCTGTTACAAGATCAACTCCAGAGACCTTCATCTAGCATTTTAATCAAATGCTTCCTGAAATAAGCAGTTACTGTTAGGAAACCAATAAATGTGCCTCTTGCCCACAATTTAATAAGGACATTGCCACCACGAGTAAACAAATACAATCACAAAGCTACACAAGGCTAAAAGCTTGCATAATGGCCATATTTTCTTATCTAACAACCACACCGAGTCAACTAGCTGGCCAACATTTTCCATGCACTTACTGTTTAGGATTAAATAGTTTCTTTAATCAAAATACAAATTTGCTGAATAAATCAGATGGTCTCAGAGCCTCACATATTTTTTTAATTGTTAAAAGACGTTGGAAACTTTTTCATTCATCTCAGACCAAATTTAATAATTTATGTGCCCTAAATAGCAGGAAACTGCTCACTGAGTAGTGATTTACCACACTTACTATCTACCTATTTGAAACAACATTTCCAGCTCTCTAAATGCATGTAGTACACTACAAACTAGGAATATATGGCCTTATAATTTAAAACCAGGAAATGGAAATTAATTTTTGTATTATTTATGTTGGGACTAAAAGGTAGATTTCATAGAAAGTCAAAATATTTTATTTCACTGAAGAAAACTGTCTACCTTATATAACTTTCTTATAACATACAAGTATTTCAAATGTCAAAATAGAAATTATTTGAAATTACATATTGATCACTTTTAATGTAAAATACTATTATCAGAGTTGGCCAAGCATCTAACAATGGTTCCTGAATAGCTTCTGAAAATTTACTTTTTGAGCTCACTTTCTTCCAAGCTCAGTTTTGATGAACACAAAATCTAAAACCAGGCTTTTCACTGGGCTAAGGTAAGCAAATAGGAAAGGAAAATGATTCCTTGAGTATGTCAACTAAGGAGAAATGCTGTACCTATAATACTCCATTTCAACACTCCAATTCAGTCAGCATGATATAATTATTTTTTTGTTCATTGTAAAGAAACTGAATTTCTAGAATTAACCAAACATCTAATTCAACTAATACAGACAGCTAAGGGTCTTTCACTCGAATACTGGTTCCTTTCTACCACAGTATATTTTAACAGACAAAACAGAAAGTATTCACATTAACATATAATATTTGATGCTATTTATATTTATTTCCATATCAATTTAAAATAGTAACGTTTAAAAAGCCCTTTAGTGTTCAAAACACCGGTGGGCATGCAAATAAAAATGTTTTAGCCAGTCCTCCACGTATACACAATGTAATAGCTAAAGATGTACTTCAGACTGTTTCAGAATGTAGAAACTAAGAAAAATACACTTCACTCAACAGATATGAGTTTATTAAATGATGCATGAATTGTGGGAAGAGCAAATTATCTTTATATGAACCCTTACAGGAGTCAAAGTCTTCAATATTAATTTCAACATCCATCTTCAGTATATTCTTTACCTCTCTATTTCAGTAACAAATCCAAGCCTTAAAACCATGCCTGACAGAAAGCAGGTTTCCCAAACAAGCAAAAAAAAAAAAAAAAAAAAAAAAGATTAATTGTTGCTATTGTATAAATGTATGGATTTTTTGGCTTTAGTTGTGATAAGTAACTCAGCTAAGTTGAGTCTTTTTTCCATTGATTCAGTTGTTTCAGTGATCTACAACCAAATAAACAAATCACAGAAGTGAACTTACATCACAACAGTGGTTAATATGAGTTTTGAAGACATTGAGGCTTTTATTAATATGTAAAGCTACAAAATTTAAAAAATAAAATGAATATGCTTTTTTTGGAAAACTAAAGTAAAAACAAAATTCCTCTTACATGCCATATAATCCAGAATTATTACAAGAAGATTCTGAACTGTTTTCAATTAAATCCTTAAATTCTGGACTCAGCAATTCAAAAACCTCTAAGCAGTAGCATGGATAATAAATCTCTCTTTAATCTTAATTCTTATAGAATAATATGACAATTTCAGAACATTTTCTAACTGACATACATACACATATGTATGTATACATGTATATGCATTCTTTCTCACTTAAAAATCAATATATGTTTTGTTTTTCCATAGAGCACTATAATTTTCTAATGAAAATACATTAATAAACAAATTGTTAGAAAATATCTACACCAATTCTCAGTACAGTTAAAAGAAGAGACTCATTTGTCCACCTAAATATTACCAGAATTCATATGTATGTTCAGTTACACATATGTATAAGACTTTGAGCAACCGCTAAAAAAACTTATACAGTACCATATTAAAAACAATAAAAATAATCCAAAACAATAAAAATAATTCTGAAGAAAACAATAAGTGACAGGAAGGCAAGACAAGAGAAAGAGCAAAATAAGTACTAGAGGGGAAAATGAAAACAAATAGTAAACTGACAAACTGAAGATATGATGTAATTACATTACAAATAAATTTAAATACACAAATTAAAGACAGAGATTGAAAAATTGGATGCAAAATAAAGACCCTACTGTATATACTCTGCAAGGAACTCATTTCAAAAATAATGATAAAAGCATATTCATCATGAAATGATGGAAGGAAATATATAAAACACTAATTTTAAAAGGCAGGACTATCTATATTTATATTAGATTAAGTAAATGTTAGAACAAAGAAAATTAGTAGAGACAAAGGAAGGTATTATGTAATAATGAAATGATCAATGTACCAAGAAGATATAGTGATACTAAATGTGTTTGCATAAAACAGAAGAGCTTCTTCATACCTAGAACAAGACTGGATAGAGTTGAAAGAAAAATAGGCAAATTCACAATTATAATTAAGGACTTCAAAGTCTCTCTCTTGGCAATGTATAGATGTGATAGACAAAAAGTGAGCAATAATATATAGTAACTGAAAAATATCAATCAACAAGATCAAGTTGACATTGATAAAAATATTTCATCCAATCACAGCATAATATGCACACAATTCAAGTGCCCACGGACCATTTGCCAAGACAGACCATGCCTTGAGTCATAAAACAAACCTCAAGATATTTAAAAAAATAGAAATCATATAGCATATGTTCTTTAATCATATGAAATCAAACTAGAAATAAGTGCCAGAAAGATAACATAAAAATATGTAAACATTTACAAATTAACCAACATACTTTTAAATTATTCAAGTTAAAAGAATAATTATCAAACAATTGAATAAAAATAAAAAATTAGAAGATATCACTATTGAGATATACTTAAAGTGGCAATAACATAAAAATTTATAGTACCACAAATAGTTTTGAAAAAGAGGAAGACTTCAAATTAATAATTTAAGATCCTACCGCAAAAAAAATAGAAAAGAAGAGAAAAATACTAGAACTAGTAGGAAAAAATAATAAAAATGAGAGCAAATAACTAATAAAAATGAAAAGCAAAAAACAAGAGAGAAAAATCAATAAAATACAAAGATTATTATTCCAAAAAACAATAAACATGCAAAACTTCTAGATAATTAAAATAGAAAACAGTGGAGATGTAAATTATAACTATTAGTAATGAAACGAGTGATATTACTTTAGACCCCATAGTCATGAAAATGACAAAAAGGGAATACTGCAAATGACTTTATACTAATAAACTTGACAACCTATTAAAACAGATAAATTTCTCAAGATCACAAATTACCAAAATGCAATAAAAATCAAATAAACTGAATAGTCATGTAACCATAAAATAAATGGAATTTATAATTTAAAATCTCCTTAGAAGTAAATCTCCAGTCCTAGACAATTTCACTGGAGAATTTCATAAATAATTAAAGAAGAATTAACACAATTTTATACAATTTCTTCTAGAATATAAAAAAGAGGGGATGATCACTTATTTTATGAAACCCCATATCAAAAGTCCAATGAAAAAATATAAGGAAAAAGTAAAGAAGTAAAAGAAAGAAAACTGCATCTATATGTCTCCACTGAACTTCGATGCAAAATTCTCAACAAAACTAGTAAATTGAATCCAACAATGTATTAAATATTTATACATCATGAATAAGGGAGATTTGTTTCATGTATGCATGTCTGGTTCAATATTTAAAAATCAATCAGAATAATCGACATACCTATAGGCCAAAGAGAATATCATATGATTATGTTAATTAAGACACGAAAAACATCTGAAAAATTTTAACAGCCATTCATGAAAAAATTCAGAAAGCTGAGAGTAGTTTTTCAACTTAATAAAAAGCATACAATAAGTTATAGCTAACCTCATATTTAACAGGAAAAGATAAAATGTTTTCTCTCTAAGAGCGGCAACAAGGCAAGATGCCTGTTCACTACTTTTATTCAACATACTACTCAATGGTATAGCCAGATCGATAAGACAAAAATTAAAAAATTAAAACATACAAATCAAGAGGCAAACACACATGGGAGACTTCCGGCCAAAATGGAGGCCTAGACTGACATGCTCCATCTCCCTCCAGAACAAAGAAGGAATACAACTACTGCAAAACTAGAAATAACCAGAAGTTCCAGAAAACAAATGGAAGTCCAACATATGAAGTTTTAAAGAAGTGGTGCTCATCCGGATGGAAGAGGGGGTGAAGCTGAGGCGGAGAGGCTAAGCTGTGTTGGCAGTGGCAGCAGCGGCGATGGTGGCGGGATGGCGGTAAGCACAGACACCCCTATTTAAGGAGAGGTGAGAAGCACATGGGGAGCACCCCCAGCTGCAGACCAGACCCGTTGGTTTGCAATTCCAATGTCAGAGAAGGCAGACCCCCATTGCCTTGGACTGTGAGGCCCAGAGAGGGTGGGGATGGAGGAGGAGGATCCCAGTCTCTCAGTGGAGAGTGAACAGCAGGAATCCATCTTGGACCCCCACCCCCACAGAAAACACCACAGCGTGGTGAGAAGGGTTGCATAGGAGGTGTGACAGCCCTGCCCAGGAAGCAAAGGTAAACACAAAACTGTAAGGATGGCACAGATCATGGTCAAGATTTCAGTGATGCAGCTGATCAGACAGTAAATATTCAATCTAAGGAAGCAGCAGATAGGAAATCTTTCTGAGGCATAGTTCAGAGCTTTTGTTGTAAGAATGCTTACAGACCTAACAGCAGATCTTAAACAAGATGGGGAAGGAATGAAGGCTAGTCTTGCTGAGATGAACAAAACACATATGAAACTAGTTGTGAGAGAAAGAAAACCAGGGAACAAATCAACAAATCGGAACACAGGGAAGGAACAGTCAACCAGTGCAGAAAGAGGAAACAAAAAGAGGAAAATGAGGAGAGGCTCAGAAACCTCTGGGACAGCTATATGCAGGCCAACATCCAAATCATAGGGTTGCCAGAAGGTGAAGAAGAAGAACTAAAAATTGAAAAATTAGGTGAAAAAATAATGAAGCAGAACTTCCTTAACTTTGGGACAGAAATAGACTTACAGGTCCAGGAAGCACAAAGAGTTCCAAAAAGTCTGGACCCAGCGAGAACCACACCAAGACACATTATAATCAAAATGTCAAAAATTAAAGATAAAGAGAGAATCTTAAAAGCAGCAAGAGAGAAGAAGAGAATTATGTACAAAGGGGTCCCAATAAGACTATCAGCTGATTTCTTAAAAGAAACTATGCAGGAAAGACAGGACTGGCAAGAAATACTCAAAGTAATGAAAAGGAAAAACCTACAACCACGATTATTCTATCCAGCGAAGCTGTCATTCAGAATAGAAGGGCAGAGAAAGTGCTTCCAGGACAAAACAAAACTGAAAGAGTTTGTCAGATCCAAATCACTGTCATATAAAATGTTAAAAAGAACTTGTTTAGGTGAAAGAGGATCAAAACTATGAACACTAAAATGAAAACTGTATCACAACAACCAACAACAAAAGGTAAGGAACTGAAACAAAGGCAAACTAAGTAGACAACAAGAGTGGGGAAAGAATTAAAGGTATGGGGTACATTTTGGGGGTAAGTCAGCAGGGAGGGGGAAAGGGGAAAGGGAGGGAGATGGTACAGGAATTAAGAAGCATAGTAGGAGGGAGTGGAGTAGACAGGAAGATGTTGAGAAGAATTATATGCACAACCAATGGGCATGGACTAAGGGGGGATAACTGGATGGAGGGATGTCACTGGATGGAGGGGAACAAAAGGAAAAGAAATTGGGACAACTGTAACAGAATAATCAATAAAGCATATGTTTTAAAAAAGCAAAATTGGTAGGAACAAAATAAACAGGGGCATATTAAGAGTAGTGTAGGAAAGGGAGAAGAGAAAGAACTTACACTCACAACCCATGGACATGTACTAATGGGGGGATGGAAATTGGTGGGGGGAAGAGGGTACCAGGTGAAGGGGAGCAAAGGGAAAAATATTGGGGCAACTGTATCAACATAATCAATGAAATATACTTTTTAAAATAAAAGAATAAAAACATACAAATCAGAGAGGAAGATATAAAAATGTCACAATTTCTAGATGTCATGATTATCTACATATAAATATTTCAAAAAATCTACAAAAGGTAAAAACTTAGGACTAATAAGTGAGTTCAACAAGTTAGTGGAATATAAAATCAAAACCAAAAGTTAATTGGTTTCAAGGAAACAACAATAACATATAAAAACTGTTATAAAAATTATATTATCATTTATAATTGTTCAAAGAAAATAAAGTACTTAGGGTGATCCAAAATGGTGGAAGATTAGGTGGAAGCCACACTAACCTCTTCCCAGGACTAAACGAATTACAACTAAGTTATAGAAAAATCGTTCTGAATAAGCAACTGAAGACTAGCTGGAAAGAAGTCCTATGATGAAGGACTTACAGAAGAAGCCAGCAACATCAAGGTTGGTAGGAAAAGCTGAAGCACAAGAGGGCTGGCTAGGCTCCACAGGCAGCAGCTGAAGTTCTGAAAGGATATTTCAGTGGCAGGGGGTTTACCCTAAGAAGTGTGGGGTCTAACCCACAAGCTGGGCTCACTGGCCTAGAGCACCAGAACCAAGGAAAGGCCCCCACCTAATATTCTGTGAAACAGTGGGGTTTCTGTCTGCAGGGAAGGGATGGCTTGAAACACAGCCGCACTCCTGAAGGGCCAATGCACAAAATTTTGTTCATAGCCACTTACTCTGGAGTCTAGCTGAAGGAAGGTAGAGCAGACTAGAGTCACATGAGGAGTCTGAGGTTGGTGGCTCTGGGGAGAGAGCTAAATGGTCAGCCACCAGGATCCCTGGGCTCAGCCATCTGTCCATACAGCAGAAGCCATTATTCTTGGACAGAGCACTCCCTTCCATACAGCATCAGCCTGAGAGGAAGCAATACACCCACAATAAGAATCTCTCTTGCTCTACCTTGTTGAGTTTAAACTCTGCTTAGGTGTACAGCCAGAGGCTTTTTTAGTGACTAAGCCTAACAGGAAGCCTGCAAGCAAAAGCAGATCTCTGGGAACTTGGAGGCTTTTGCTGAATCACTTTTACAACCAATAGTGGGAAAAGTTGGCCTTGTTGCACAGCTTGGTTTTATCCACATGCACCCAGGCTGAGCAGAGGAAACTACAAGCTATGAATTGCTGATAGCTCCATAAAGGTTGCCCAGGGAAAGTCACAGGTAGTACCTGATATAGGGTTGCACCAAAGTCTTTGAAGAACTATGTAATACATAAAAACAAACACAAAGAGACAGTTAAAATGGGGAAACAGGCCTCGAATACAAGAATGAGAGAATTCTTCAGAAGAAGAGATAAATGGAATGGAAACAAGTGATTTATCAGACATAGAGTTCAAAGTAATGATTATAAAGATGCTGGAGAGTATAGTAAAGACATAGAAACTAAAAAAAAAGACAAGTCAGAAATGAGGCATGCAATATCTGAAATAAATAACACACTGGAAGGAATAAACAATATATTAAATGAAGAAGAAGAATGAATCAATGATTTGAAAGGAAAGGTAGAAAAAACACCAAATCAGGACAGCAAAAAAGAAACGATAAAAAGTAAGGATAGTGCAAGGAACATTTGGGACATGAAGCAAAACAAAACCCACATCATAAAGGTACCAGAAGGAGGAGAGAGAGAGAGAGAGAGAGAGAGAGAGAGAGAGAGAGAGAGAGACAGAGAGACAGAGAGACAGAGAGACAGAGAGACAGAGACAGAGAGAGACAGAGAGAGAGAGAGAGCAGGGACTGAAAACCTAATTGAAGAAATAATGACTGAAATCTTTCCTAATATAATCAAGGAAAAAGACACAGAAGTCTAGGAAGCACAGAGTCCCAAACAAGATTGACACAAAGAGACCCACACCAAGGCATATCATATTTAAACTGGCAACACTTAAAAACAAGGAAAAATTATTAAAAGCTGCAAGAAAAAGGTAATTAGTTACCTACGAGGGAAACCCGATGACTGTATTCTGATTTGTAAACAAATATTTTAGGCCAGAAGTGATTGGCATGAAATATTCAAAGTGATAAAAAGCAAGGTATAACAACCAAGGCTACTCTACCCAACAAAGCTATCATTTAAAATTGTAGAAGAAATAAAGGGTTTCCCGGGTGTTAAAAAGCTAAAGTAATTTGTTACCACCAAATCAGTATTACAACAAATGTTAAAGGGCTTACTTGAGGAAAAAGAGGAGGGGGAAGAGAAATACAGACTAACATAAAATGGCAGCAAATATATATCTTTCAATAATCACTTTAAATGTAAATAGTTTAAATGGTTCAATCAAAAGACATAGGGTAGCTGAATGAATAAGAAAACAAAATCCATTTATACACTGCATTCAAGAGACACAACTAACTATAATGGGAAAAAGGGTTTTGGACAGGTGAGATGTGCCTGGCACACCTTCCTCCAAAGAAGCCCCTTTTTTCCCTAATGTGGGACATTGAAAAATTAATCCCTGCCTTCTGTTATCCAGTGGTTATGGATTGAATGATGTCTTTTAACCCTGTTGCCAAATCTGTTGCCCCCAGAATACAACAAGGATGTCAGCCTGTTAAACCAAGCACGCTATTGTCTGGAGACAGCCAACAGACCTGGAGTCTGCACGATCCTTCCCCTTGTGGGAAGGCCACCTTCCCCTCCACACCCCCACTCTTATTAGGGATTTCTGGACCCAAGGGTAGGCAGGACGACAACTATGTCCAGCTTGAAGCAGCTAGAGGAGCTTGAGACCTTCGCCCATTGTCCTTTATAAGATCACAAAGGGTCTTAAATCTGAGAGGGAGGGGTTTTTATTTTTTATTGTTAAAATAATTAATTAATAATTTATTTAAAAAAAAGAAGAAGAATATATGAAAGGATGAAGCGGGAGAGCTTGTATGTATGACCCATGGGCATGGACTTGGGGGGCAAGATTGCTGGGGGAGGGAGGTACTGGGTGGAGGGGAGCAAAGGGGAAAAAATTGGAACTATTGTAACAATATAACCAATAAAATATACTTAAAAAAAGCAGATGAATAACATAAAAAATAATTATCAAACTAGAAAGTGGTAAATTCTATTTAAAAAAGAGAGGCAATGTCTTTAAATAAAAGTCATTCTAAAAAAAAGAGAGAGACACACACTTCAGAATGAACGATATACACAGACTAAAAGTAAAAGGATAGAAAATATATTTTATGCAAATGGAAAGGAAAAAATCTGTGGATAGCAATATGTATAGCTGACAATATAGACTTTAAAACATATTCTATAGTAATAGACAAAAGAGGGCACACGTAGTGATAAAGGGACTAATTCACAAGAGGATATAATCTTAGTAAACTTTATGCACCCAACATAAGAGCACCTAAATGTGTAAAGCAAATCTTGATGGACATAAAAGGAGAGATTGACAGAAATACAATAATAGTAGGGGATTTTAACACCCCACTGACATCAATGAATAGATATTTCAGACAGAATATCAATAAGGAGATGATGGCCTTATATGACATACTACATTAAATTAATTTATTTGTTATTTTCAGAGCATTGCACACAAAAGCAGTGAATATACATTCTTTTCAAGTGTACATGGAATGTTTTTTAGAATAGACCACAAAATAAGTCTCAATAAACTTAAGATTGAAATCCTACTAAGCATGTTCTCTGACCATAATGCAATAAAACTAGAAATCAATCACAAGAAGAAAAGTGAAGAACCAAAGACATAGAAACTAAATAACATGGTACTAAACAATGAAGGGGTTAAAATGAGATCAAAGAAGAAATCAAAAGATTCCCTAAAACAAATGAAAATGAGAACACATTAACCTAAATCTGAGGGACACAGGAAAAGTAGTCCATAGAGGGAAATTTATAACATTTTAGACCTATCTCAAGAAATAAGAAAAATCTCAAATAAACAACCTAACTTTATACTTAAAGGAATATGGATAAAAAACAATAAAAAAGCTCAAATAAAATAGAAAGAAAGAAATAAAAAAGATCAGAGCAGAAATAAAGGAAATAGAGTCTAAAAAACAATACAAAAATTCAATGACTCCAAAAGCTGGGTCTTTGAAAAGACAAACAAAATTGATTAACTTAACTAGACTCATCAAAAAAAAAAAAAAAAAAAAAAAAAAAAAGGATCCAAATAAATAAAATCAGAAATGAAAGAGGAGAAATAGCAACTGACATAGAAAAAAAAAACAGAAGATTATAAAAATTATTATGAACAACTATATGCCAACAGATTGTACAATCTGGACAAAATGGATAAGTTTTTAGAAACATACAATTTTCCAAACTATATCAGAAAGAATCAGAAAATCTGAATAACACATTACAACTAGTGAAATTGAAGCAGTAATAAAAAACAAAACAAAAAATACTTCCAACAAATAAAAGTCCTGGGCTGACAGTTTCACAGGTGAATTTTACCAAACATTCAGATAAGATCTAACACCTCTCCTCAAACTATTCCAAAAATTTCAAAAAGAAGGCAGGCTCCCAAACTCATTTTATGAGGCCAGCATTACCCTAACTCTAAAATCAGATAGAGACACTACAAAGAAAGAAAATTATAGACCAATATCTCTGATTAATATAGATGCTAAAATCCTCAATAAAATATTAGCAAACCAAATACAGCAATACATTAAAAAGATCATACACGATGATCAAGTGGGATTTATTCCAAAAATGTAAGTTTCTTACAATATGTGCAAATTAAAAAGGGATTCACCACATAAACAAAATGAAGAATAAAAACCACAAAACATCAACAGATGTAGAAAAAGCATTTGATAAAATCCAACACCCATTTAAAAAAATGCTCAGCAAAGTGTACTAGAGGGAACATACCTCAACATATAGGCCATTTATGACCAACCCACAGTGAACATCTTACTCAATGGGAAAAAACTGCAAGTGTTCCTCTTAAGATCTGGAATAAGACAGGGATTTCTGCTTTCAACACTTTTATTCAACATAGTCCTGGAAATCCTAGCCACAGAAATCAGACAAATAGAAAAACTAAAATATAATCCAAATTGGAAAGAAAGAAGTTAAAATGTCATTAATTGCAAATTACATGTTACTACAGAATCCCAAAGATTCCACCAAAAAAAAAAAAACTACTAGAATTGGTAAGTGAATTCAGTAATGTAACAAGATACGAATTTAATATCCAGAAGTCAGTAGTATTTTTATATGTCAATAATGAACTATCAGAAATGAAAGTTGAGAAAACAATTCCACTAACAACTGCTTCACAAAGAATAAAATACCTAGGAATAAGTTTAACCAAGACTGTAAAAGACCTTTACTAGGAAAATTATAAGATAAGACACTGAAAGAAAAAAACAAATAATATACAAATAAGTTGAAGCACATACCGTGTTCATGGATAAGAAGAATTAGCATCCTTGGAATGTTTATACTACCCAACACAATCGACAGATTCAACTAAATTTCTATGAAGTTACTAGCAGTCTATTTCCCAGAACTGAAACAAATATTCCAAAAATTTATATGGAACCACAAAAGACTCTCAATAGCAACAGTAATCTTGAGAAAGAAGAACAAAGTTGGAGGAAACATACTATCTAATATCAAACTATACTATATGGCCACAGTAATCAAAACAGCATTGTACTGGCATAAAAACAGACATATAGGTCAAAGAAACAGAGTAGAAAACCCAGAAATAAATCCACACCTTTATAATCAATTACATTTGACAAAGGAGACAAAAACATATAATGGGCTAGAGATACTTTATTCAGTAAATGGTGTTGGGAAAATTGGATGGATACATACAAAAAGAAAAAAAAAGCTATACCACTTTCAAATGGCACACACAAGAATAAATTCAACATGGATTAAAGACATATGTTATACTTGAAACCATAAAAATCCCAGAAGAAAGCATATGCACTAAAATCTTGGACATTTCTCATAGCAACAGTTTTTTTCTGATATCCTTATATCTCCTGGGCAGCAGTCCCCCACCTTTCTGGCATCAGGACCCAGTTTTGTGGAAGATGATTTTTCCATAATCCAGGTGGGAAGAATGGTTTTGGGATGATTCAGGTGCATTGCATTAAAGCTCACCGCTTGCTGTGTGGCCCAGTACCTAACAGGCTCAGCCAGAGGTCCATGGCCCAGAGGTTGGGGAACCCTGTTCTAGAGTAAGGGAAACAGAAGAAAAAAACAAAAAAACAAATGAGACTACATCAAAATAAAAAGATTCGCACAGCAAAGAAAACCATCAACAAAATGGAAAGACAACCCATTGTATGGGAGAACATATTCATCAATATATTTGATAAGAGGTTAATATTCAAAATTTATAAAGATCTTTAACACTGAACACCATAAAAACAAACAATTCTATTTAAAATAATGGGCAAAGGGCTTGAATAAGCACTTCTCCAAGGAGGACATACAGAGGGCCAATAGACATATAAAAAATGCCCAACATCACTAGTCATCAGAGAGATGCAAATTAAAACCACAATGAGATATAACCTGATATGTCAGAATGTCTATCATTAGTAAATCAACAAACAAGTGGTGAGGATGTGGAGATAGGGGAACCCTCGTGCACAGATTGGTCGAAAGCAGCATGGAGTTACCTCTAAAAATTAAAAATGGAACTGCCTTATGAACCTGCGATTCTACTTCTGGGTATTTATTTGAAGAAACCTGAAGCACTAGTTTGAAAAACAATATATACACCTCTATGCAGCATTATTTACAATAGCCAAGATCTGGAAGCAGCCCAAGTGTCCAGTAGATGAGTAGATAAAAAAGCTGTGTACAATTACAAAATGAAATACCATTCAGCTGTATAAAAGAAGAAAATCTTGCCTTTTGTCACAGCATAAATGGACCTAGAGAAAATTATGCTTAGTGAAATGAGGAGTCAGAGGAAGAAAATTACTTTATGATATCACTGATATGTGGAATCTAGTGAATAAACTGAACTCATAAGGAAAATAGAGACAGAATCATAGATGGAGGGCAGGCTGGCAGCTCGGGGAGGGGTTGGGGGATTGGGAAAAAAGAGAGAAAGAACTTAAGGACTTGGACAACAGTGTGGTGATTGTTGTGGGGGGAGGGTGTGGGTGGAAGTGGAAGAGAGTAGGAGATAAAAGGCAACGGAAAAATACAGTGAAAGTAAAATAAATAAAAAAGAAAAAATTACTTGGTTACACGTTAAACAAAACCTACACAGGATCTCTATTATGAAAATTATAAAATGCTGATGAAAGATATCAATGAAACCTTAAATAAAAAGAGAGATGTACCTTGCTCATGAATTAAAACACTTAATATATTAAAGATTTCAATTCTACAATTATTATTTATATTTTTAGTAAAAACCTGATCACATCACTACATATTTTATATATTTATAAAAATGTAATATTTATGTGAGAAGCATAAATTACTTGTTTTATATCCTTAACGTTATTAACACTTTCAATTTTCCTATAGTAATTTTAATGAATGAAAGGAAAAGAGTAAAGAAGTCGCTCTCTGTTCTCCCGGTGTAATAAAAATAATATCTCCCTCTGAGATAAATGTGAGACAGATTTACTTTCAGTCTATTTTCAAAAAACTAAGATTCCTTAAACTTGTGTTTTCTTTCTCTCAACATAACCCTTACGTATACAGATATTACCTGGTTTTCTTTGCCTCACTCCATGGAAATTGAGTCATGGGGAACCAGTACATGATAATGATGACACTTTGGCTACTGCTATGGCTATTGGTGCCAAACCATCCACTGTTTCTAACCTAGAAAACTCATGTCTTCCACAAGCGTCCATGAAAGTGTGACAGGCTAATTTGTTGGCTTATAAATACGGTAAATCCCCAGACACTTCACACTTCTTGATAGCTCTTTCACCTCTCTCCCCCCAGGGAGGCCTGTAACTTGGAATTAGCCATCATGTTGTTAGGAAGCTGAGACCACAAAAACAGGCCACATGTGAATGTTCTACCCATAAACCTTTCTATATCTCCAAATACAACCGACATCAATAGCTAGACATGTGGATGAATGAGCCTTCAGATCCCTAGGCTTTGAGTCTTCCATCTGAGGCTCAGAAAACATGGAGCAAAGGCAAATGCTCTGCACTATGCCATGTCTGAATTCCAGACCGACAGAAAATATGAGAGATGTGTGAATTTAAATAATTTAGGGATTTATATCACTAAGTGATATTATAAAACCACAGTACATTCATTTAAAAAAAATGAAATACAAACCAAAACACTTTACCTTAATATTTTAAAATTTATTTTATCTACATGTTGTTTTAGAAGGAAAGTATTTCTCAAAAAATTATAGTCTTATTTTTGCCCTTGACATTTGTTGATTCTTTGAATATTGGTAATATATTTGTTTGTTTGTTTACTTTTTTTTATTTTTAGAGAGAGGGGAAAGGAGAAAGAGAGGGAGAGAAACATCACTGTGTGGTTGCCTCTCACTCGCACCCCCAATTGGGGACCTGACGTGCAACCTAGTCATGTGCCCTGACTGGGAATCGAACCAGTGACACTTGGCTCGCAGGCCGATGCTCAATCTACTGAGCCACAGCAGCCGGGGCTTATATTCCTTTTATTCACAGTAGAAAAAGATATAATAGAATTATTTTGTTACTTTTAATGATACTGCATTAAAAATACTTATTCAATAGTTAGGAGTTTATTTTAAGGGTCAGGCCATCTAAATTAAACTTGCCTTTACAAAAATCTCTCTCTCTCTCTCTCTCTCTCTGAGAGAAACATTAACCTAAGTGGAACTCAATTGTATATTATCACTAGGTCCATGTTGTCTTAGTTGTAAAACATAATATTAATCATTTATTCTCCCATAATACATTTAAAATCAATTCAAGAAACACTTACTGCATGCCTACTTATGTTTTGTGTGCCAAGTACTCTGTTGGGCATTTGATAAATGATCCATCACTATTAGGTTAAAATTTACAAGAATTTCAGGCTGCAAACTTCCATGCTCAAATGATGCCTAAAAGTGAACTATAACAAGTTAAATAAAGAAAATATTCCAATTTGCAAATTATCCTTGAAAAATTAGACATAGAACAATTTAATCTATTTTATTCTGCAAGCATATACTAATCAATCATGTATTGAAAAAATTTTATTACCCTAAGATATCACTGTAACATGAGTTCAGTTTCCACATATATATAATTTGTCCAGAAGGTATCCAGCCATTTAATACAAAAGATAAAGACATTTATTGAAGAAGATGCAAGATACAAGGAACATTGTACATAGGACAATGATGCCTCAGTCCCCTTCAAAGTAGCCAGCTTGGGACCTTACGCAGTTCTCCTAATTGCTATCTGTTCCCCTGTCATATTTTCCTGAATCTCATCCACAGTCTAAATCTCTTCTCTTTCAAAGATGATTTTAGTTTTGGGAAAAGCCAGAAATCACAGGGCACCAAATCTGGGTTTTAGGGGGGCTGAGTCACCTGGGTGTCTTGATGTTTTGCCAAAAAAAAAAAAAAAAAAAAAAAAAAAAAAAAAAAAAAAAAACTTTGTACAAGATGTGATGCATGAGTGAGCATGCTGTTGTGATGAAGCTGCCAATCACCAATTGCCCCCTAGTTGTGGCCTTCTGAATCACCTGAATAGTAAATATCTGCAGAGGAATGTTCAAGCTTAACACAAAATTTGATGCAGATTCATTGCTCTGCTTGCTTAGTCATTTTGAACATGATGGCCACACAGTGCACATGCTCACTCAGTGGCGTCTGCCACCTCCACTGACTAGTATAGTGGACTAATCATGTGAATTCCAGTTCACTCTCCTTGGCTGCCTGGTTACATCGATGTCACTCAAACCAATCTCATAATATTAACAATGGTTGAACTTTTTCTGGACAGAATATATACATACATATATATTCTCTAGAGTAAGAAACATGAAACAAATAGAGTATTAAGGGATCTCCAGCCCAAGTTTAAATAATAATATTGGCAAATTAAGCATTTTTTGAAATAGAGTATCCAAATGAATTTTGACTAGAATCTTTTTCCATTTTTGTGTTGCTGAGTTGCTCGGATGAAATATATATTTATTATATGAAGCATACCTATGGCAGTTAAATTCAGATAGTGTTATCTATAACAATTTGTATTGGCATTCTCCCAAGACTTTTGCCTTGCCATGTATGAGAATAAATGAGAACCATATGAAAGTCAGTAAGTTCTTGATAGTACATGACATTTTGTGTTCTCTTATCCTCAATTTTGACAAACATTCTGAGATTTTGGCTTCGATCATTGAGGGTGATAGGCTTCAGAAATGTAAGGGATTTTTTTTTTTTTTTTGACTTCTGATAAGAATCCCAACTTAATGCACTTCCATAAATCATTGGTGTGGAAATCTGTCAGAAAATAGCATAAGAGTACTACTTTTTCCTTGCGGTATTTGGTGTTTCCAAATTAGATTATTTGTTGAGTGTTCAAGGGAGCATATTTGCTTGAAGAGTTCACCATATGTCAGACAAATCTCATGCTTTTGAAATGGAGTTCACAGAAATGAAATCAAGGGTAACTGCTTATTTCTTCCTCTACCATGTTAGTAAGAATCAAAGGATTCTGCAGAAATGTGAAGCAGAGTCACTACTTGAAGAATCACTGAGTAATATCATGAACATTGAAAAGTGGTAAAATGAATACCACTCAAGATCTTAAACCAGAATTCATTTTATAATTGTTCTTCATATTTATTTTCATTAGGGATATCATACAAAGATATAATAGGGTTTAGTTATTCAGAAAAAAAGGCCTTAAAGTTGACTTCTACTTTAGTTCCTCTACTTGTTAGCTATATGACATGGTGTGATTATTAACTCTAAGCTTCTGCCTATTGAGCTCATAGAACTTCTGAGAAAATTAAATAAAATAGTACAGGGGTTAGCAAACATAGGTTTACAGTTGTGAATATGCAAAACACAGAGTTTATTCTTGTATTATTATTTTTTAATAATTGTATTATTTACCATATAAACAACTATAAACCTACTTTTGTGTCACTCTGTATATATTAACTTCTTGACAAATAGTAAATGCTCAGTTTATATTGGTTATTATTATTTAGAACAGATAACTATAATACTGTATATGCATACATATGTACATAAATGTAATGAAAATTATCAAGCAGTTTTAAAGTTTTTTATTTGATGTTATTATTACTATTGTCACTTTTTAATTCAAGGAGAACATTCAAAAAAGAAAGTTGATAGTCCACCATGCAGGAAAATGTGATTAAATTATGACTATTTTCTATCAACTTGTAATTGACTTTTCCCAGAGAATTTCAGGGCGAAGACCTCTGTAAACCTCCAAAATCTTCATTTTATAGTGTACTTAACTCTACCACTTATTTTTCTAAATTGTGTCTAGATCCCCTGGGTCAACAGAATGTGTATCCCAGATGCCCCATAAGAAGGGTAGTTTTTAGTAGGCATGTTGACATTATTTGTACATAGTAACAGAGTATAAAGGATCAGAAAAGCTTTGGCATTTACCTTGTTAAATTTTTATAGCTAAGCTCTGGTTCAAGGGTCTACTTAAATGACTTAACTGCACGAAGAAAAATGGGAGCATTGAGACTAATGAAAAAAGTCCACAAAATTCTACGAAAATGAACCAGTTCTAGCAGAAAGCAGTATGTTTAGTGATCCAAGATACACAACTAAAATAATAACTAGCTTTATTGACCTCAAGGAAATTTATACTTTTCCCTAAAACTTATGGACATTATCCTTTATTATATTATCAAAAATGGTTCTAACACATTGAATTTTACTTTCCTTTTTTGAATGCTTATTATGTACCAAACATTGCAGTGGCCAAGGGGGCAGAGTGGTTTATAAGGCAGAGTTCCCACTCAATATGCCCTCAGCTGTGAGTACAGATGAGGTAAAAAGAAGAAGCGATTTCAATAAGATGATTTGTTATGCAGGATCAATTAGAGATCCTTTTGATAGGTCCCAAACTCATGTTGGATCCATATTGCCTTGTCTCTGAGAAGTTGCTTTTGGAGGACTGAAGGGTGCTTTTATAAGTCACCTCATTCCTCACTTGCTTCACTCATTTATATAACCTGCCTGGCCCCTGAAGCAACTGTGTGTTCAAGAGGAACTACAAAATTAAACGTGCTTCAATATATTAATCTGACTGATATTGGATATATCAGTTTTGGAGGCAGATGCATTATTTAGGACACTCTGTTAGTAATCTAGACAAGTAATGAGGTTGTGGTGGGAGACAGAAAAGAAGGTACCATTCCTACCATGGCAAAACGACCTAGGTGATCTAAATTGAGATACAGGGGAGAATAAAGGATGACATTTTAATTACCAGGTTAATCAACTTGAGAATCATTGTCGCAGTTTAGGATCCTCAAGAAACAGACACCAAGAAAGAAATAGACCTGCAGGAAAATTTGTGGTGGAAATTCATAGGAAGGATTGGGACAAGGAGTAAGAGAAGACACAGGGAGTTTTCAGACTGAAAATTACATCTGAAATCTACCTAAGGAGACACCAAAGGAGAGAGGACTGGAGAGGAAGCTCAGACTGTTGTGGACCTCTGAGCAAAACATCAGACAGGGTGATTAGAATATGAGATCAGATTGCTTATTACGGAACTGTGTCACTTGGGAGAAAATGGGTGGGCTTTGGTACTCCCACACAGCTCCATGTCCTGGTGTAAATGATGACTGAGGAGTTGGAAACTACAACAGCTTGAGATCATCAGTTAATTGCTCTTCTAGTAAGTTCTCTCTTGAAAGGAGAGCTGAAGAGTTCACACCCATAGTGAACACAAGTGTTCATTACTAGAAGTATTGGGTTCAAGTAATGAGACAATATAATTAAAAATGGCTGTCTGTATGGAATAAGAAATGAGTGGAGTTATCAAGAGACTGGTGGTTTATCTCTGCATACACACAAAGTTATAAAGTTATTTATACTTATCTATTTATTTTATTATTTTTATAATTTTAAAATTATCATTTAGAGAGAGAGAGAGATTGATTTGTTGTTCCACTTACACATTCATTGATTGCTTCTTGTATGTGCCCTATTGGGGATTGAACCTACAGCCTTGGCATATCAGCAAGATGCTCTAATAACTGAGTTGCCCCCAGGGCTGATGGTTTCTTAACAGCCTTTTAGAACTATCTGCCTCTTATATATTCCATATGTAAGTAAAAATGACTTGTGGCAGAGGTTGCATTATGGATTCCAAAAACTTTCCTCTTCTATTTAGGCATACTAATTCTCCCACATTCTTTCGTAGTTAAGTATAGCAATATGGTTGATTTCTAGTCAATAGAAGGAGAGGAGTGATATGTGCCACCCACAAGCAGGGTTCATAAAATCTGCAAGATAATTCTCCCTTCAGTTTTACCAGCTGAAAGAAAGATCTTAAGGTCTTATACTCTCCACAAGATGGAGACAGTATGGGATCTGAATCATTGCAAGCAAGGCCACCTGGCAAATACTTCGGGTGATTTTGTGTTTAAAATCATGTTGTTGTTTTTTTATTTTATTTTACTTTTATTTTACGCCGATGACACTTGGGATTTAACTATTCCTGCTGCTAGCATTAACTTAAGAAAGGTGGTCCATTACATATATAACAAAGACATGTAGATCTTTACTTAGTGGCAGAGACACCTTTTGTCTTTTACCTTTGAGTTATTTTCTTTAGCTTCCAACACACATCTCCAGTGCTTATTAACTTATTAAGGTTTAGTTAAATCCATTAATTTAGCAAGTTCATAATGTTAAATTAACTTATTTTTATTGCTACTCCTATTAATGGTACCATCATTTCCATAAACACCCAGGGCCAATATTTTGTGGTGTTCTTTGATTCCTGCATTTTGAACAATTCTTATATCAAACTGGTAAGTTTTGTTAATTTTCCTTTCTTCATGTGTCTGTGTATCCATTCTAGTTTTTACATTCTATTACTACCACCCTAGAGCAGTAATTTTCAACATTTTTATTTCATGACATATATACACTAATTACAAAAATTCTGCAGCACACCAAAAATATATATTTTTAAATCTGACAAAAAACAAGTGTAATTTTGATTCATTCACACTGAACAGATATTGTTGTGTGTTGGCCATTGTCTTTTTTAAAATGTTTATTTGACAGTATAAAGGAAGAGAGGTCAGTCTCTGACTGGTCAAGTATTTCATGTTTTAAAAATTCTTCCAGCATACTGGTTGAAAATTGTCGCCTTAGAATAAGTGTGTGGCTTAATGTATACAACACCAAAATAAATTTCTAGTATCATTTGCTCTACTCATTCCACAGCTGCTATCCAGATCATTTTGACAAATTGCCACTGGCACTGCCCAGAACATTTGGGGGGGGGGGATTATAGTAGCAATCATGTTGTGGAAAGAACACAAAATAAGAAAATTCCAGTTTGAAATAACTGTTATTTACTCAAGTAACCTTGTGAAGAATTTCTAGACTTGATTCCATCATCTATTAGAAGGGGTAATATCTATTCACAGGATTACTGCAAAGACTTGATAAAGTAATTTGTAAATGGTGATAGCAAAACACCTGTCTCATTATGGTGCTTAATGTATATTTATTAAATGGATAAACATATTCTTCTTTACCTATCTCCTTTCACTTAGCTAACCTGCTTACAAGTTATTCTTTCCTCCACTTAACATTTTCAAATGCTACCTCTCCTTCCAGGCAAGCTCAAATATGATCTATTTTGTAATCTTTCTCTATCTACTTCTACCTCTGTGGAAATCTTGATCACTTAAATTATCTAGCCTTATATTTTATTGAGAATCAGCTTTTTTAGTTTTCATGTACAGTGATTTTCTTTAAATAGACTGTGAATGACTAGGGACATACTCTATACAAAGTATCAGGTGTTTCTTAGAGTGTTATTTGCAATTCTGATTGTTTTTAATTTTTATTTGGTTTGTCCAGAATTACTTCATTTTCTCATAAATGATATTCTGACTTTCTTTTCAACATAACCTACTCTGACACCTCTAATCCCTGTAGATTCATTCCACATAATCATATCCACTATATCCAACTGCAAGTACGGGACTACGTACTTGACTATCTGAGAAATTCATTCTTTTGCCGCAAGTAATTCATAAAAGGCTTGTAAGCCAAGTAAGGCCCCAGAATTTCTGTTGGAACAACTGAGGAACAATAAGTACCTCACAGGCATTACAATGTAGAATTATACGAATTAAGAGAAATACTTAAAAAGCTATCATTTGCAAATTAACCTGTTTAGGAGAAAAATAGTGTCAAGTGATGACGAAAAAGAATGAGACTGATTTACTCCTGAATCCATCTGTTCCTGATTCCTTAGCTAGAAAGTTTATCTCTAAACTTTTCATTCACATGGTCTAAAATTGAATTTTTTTCTTAAGCTAATTAATTTGATTTTATCACTTGTAATCAAAAGAGAAATGTCTAATACAATTTTGTTTTTTAACATGAAGATAATATTTACTGATTATTTTTCTGGCTTATTCATAATGAGGTTTAGACAAAAAATGTGGATTACATAACAAACCTCCCTCCTCACTAGTGAAGAAAAAAAGAATCAGAAGCACATTCTTAGTGACTATTTCATTATTTTGCTGTTTAAATAAGCACAGATTTTAATAATATTTTAAAAAGCTTCAAAGAACACTTCTATATTCCAATCTGTAAAAATATTTTCATTATGTTTATTATAAAAATATAAATGTTTCCACTACAAATTATTTTACATTAGTAAGAGGCCATCTACATTGTACAACATAAACTAAATGAGCACCGTTTTGAAAATACAAATTTAAAGTAAATACATACTGCCAATCATATCACATTTATACATGGTCTAATTGATATTCAGTACAGAATAATCTGGGCATGGTACCAGAAATAAATAATATATGTAAATTGAATTTAAGATACAAAACAGATAATATGGTACATATCATTGTATGGTGATGTGGTTTCATGTTTATTGAAAGTCAATGCAATTCCTATACAAAGAGATGGCCATAAGCTTCTAGTACCTCTACTCCACAGTTAAGAATCGTACACTGTTATGTTTACATATGTACAGGGTAAGAATTGTGTAAAGTAAATTTATAAGAGGTCAGGTAGAAAAATAGTGAAAAAATGAAAAGCAATATACTGTGGATATAACATCTACTTTCAAATGGAAACCACAACCAAAATAAGTGAAATTCAACTATTCTCAACTTCTATTGGTTCATGAAATACACAGATTTTGTTGAGTATGCTCAGAATAGTACCTACAAAAGTAAATGCCAGTCTGGGATAAAATGAAATTGAAGCCAGATTCAGATTTCAATCTAACATTACACAACACAAATTTATTTCATTAAAAAATGGTTTTAGCTGCTTCTAGCAATTTCATAATCACATAAATCTTTTAAGAAGTTCATGCTCTTATATATCCAATATAGAATCTCAGTTGGATAATTTGACTATAAGAATTATTGCCCAATTTAAGAAAGAATCTCATATATAAAGAAACACAGCCTAAGCCTTATTACACTAAATTTACAACAGATTAGCATTTGTGAATTTTGATCTGATTGTAAGCTATAAACGTTCCATTTTTTTCATAATAACATAAAGATTGCAGCATTGTTTTAGCTATTCTATTCTTATGACATATGTATTTCTTATTCCCTTAACATGATCATATCAGCATTAGAAAGAATATAGATAGAATTAAAATGTTGCTTCCCAATATATTAGTGGCTAGATCTACACCAGGTACAGCTTTTCAAATATTACTGAGTATGCTCACATTTGACCTTTATGAAATAGTCTGAGATCCCACAATGAGAGATTTCTCCACTGCCTACAGATTTTGAATCTTTTGCTAGATAACCATTTTATTTATTTCAAAATTAAAATTTTTTGAAAATTATATGCTCAATAAATGCAAAGAAATTTTAATGCTTCTAATTTATACACCAAAACTACAACAGGTGCATTTCAGTGGAAGACTCTTGAGGATAACAATACATGCTATAGATTATCGCAATGTTTGATTAATTTAAATAAACCTCAGTCATTCAGAGGAGTAGTGTAGTTATAATCATTCCTTAAAAATAGCTCAGAAATTTTAAGCAAAGCTATTAAGTGACATTTCAAAGCCAGTCAGAGAGTGATTTTTTTTAGTCATGCATTGGCCAATAGTCTGTATTGCCAATTAATGCACAATTGAAATAGGATTTCAATTATTTCCAATGTAGCTATTCTCTATTTCAGAATCTAACATAACTTCTTCATCAATGAATGGAATTAATGGTTTCCTAAACTCCAGAGGAGGACAGGTATTGCCATTGACAATCCATTACTTACAAACCAGTATATTACACTAAATTAAGAGCATACAGTTTATAATAAATGGAGAGACAAAAATGTATGAGATAATTCAGACTGTCAGAGATTTGGTTAGTAAATGAACAGAAAAGGATTTGGTTTCTAGATGAAAGATAGATAGATATAATTACAAATAAGTGAATGTTTTAAAAAACTGGAAAGAAACTCATCATTGTCTATGTTTAGTTTACAATGCTTCCTACTGTTGACAGTTTGAGAGAGTATTTGGCACTTGGTTAACAAATCCAAATTAAGTCATTGAGGCATAAATAGAAAACAATAAAAACAATTAAAAAAAATAAATATGTACTTTTCTTCAAAATTAAGACACATTTTTACATGATAAGTCTTAATGAAACTAACAATTAAAAATGTATAGTACTTAAAACAACTACAAATTTCATTTCTATATGCTTTTAACAGATAAAAGGTAATAATACAATGAAAAGGTAGTAAATATGGCCAGATAGTTTGAGGTATAAATTCCTCTGCTTTGCTTGCTATTAAAGAAAAAAATACCTGTTACAGATTTATTATGTATATAAAAATATCACAAGTCTTTTCTTTTGTGGCTACTAGAAAAACAGAGCCACTATGTCATTTTATTATTTCACTTTTGCTTTTATCATAGTATATGATCAAAGGCTCTATGCTAGTTCTTCATCGTGCTAAAGAATTTTAATTTAATCCATCAACTAATATAAAAAATCAATTGCAAAACAAAATACACCCACCCACCATTTCACTATGTGGTATGGGAAAATAAAGAGCTTTAAATTCCATTTTAAGGCATTTGTACTCATATATGAGTATCTTATTGGGCTTAAAACTTCCACCAGTATCTCCAGCATTATCATCTGTCTGCAGAGTGATGCTACATCTTCCGCAGCCACCACTTCATTTGAGAAATAGCCCTTTACACTGGAACTGGACCATTCCTTGATTGTGTTTCCAGAGCTTTAATGCTACTGATGATCTTCTTTTGTGGCCCAACCACAGTGACACCAACCTTTTTCATGTCACTGTAATAAAAGGAGAAAATGCTCAGTGAGAATCATGGTTTCCTGGATAGCATGTAAGCATGAGACTTTTAATTAGCAAAACTTGTACAATTATATATCCCAGTGTTTTGGACCTATTTATTTATATTTTTTAGTTTTACATCACCCATGTATAATATCCTAGCCATTTTACCTTTATCCTTGTTAAAGATCATACACGGTATAGTAGGTTGAAGTGTCTCCCTTCAAAATTTCTGTCTACCCAGAAACCTTATAGGGTCTATGCATATGTAATTAAGAGAAGAATCAAGCCCTGACTGGTGTAGCTCAGTTGGTTGGGCATTATCTCACAAAACAAAAGGCTGCTGTTTCAATTCATGGTCAAGGCACATGCCTGGGTTGCAGGCTGGTCACAGTTGGGGCATGTGTGAGAAGCAAACAATCACTGTTTCTCTCACTCATCAATGTTTCTGTCTCTCTCTTTCTTCTTCCCTTCCCTCTTATTTATGAATAAGTAAATAAAATCTTAAAAAAGACAAGGATCAAGATGAGGTCCTACTGAATTAAGGTGGACTCTAAATAAGACTATCCATATTAGAGACAGAAGAGGACACACAGTGACACAGAGTAGAGATCCATGTGCCGATGGAAGCAGAGATTGAAATTATGTTGCTACAACCAAGGAATGCCACGATACACAGAAGCTGGAAGAGGTAAGGAAAGATTAACTCTTAGAGACTTGTAGCCCTGCTAACACCCTGGTTTCTGACTTCCGGACTCTATAAATATGGAAAAACAAATTTTGTTTAAGCCAATAAGTTTGTGGTAATTTGTTATGACAACTCTGGGAAACTAATACAGATGGTCAGACATTCTTTGTGGGGCATTATTCTGTTTCTTTGAATCCGGGCCAGCTCTGGACTGCTTTGATTGACAGAGTATGTCAAAAGTGACCTTTTATCAGTTTCTGTACTCAGGTCTTCAGAATCTGCTAGATTCTACTTATCCCTTGAGACACCCTCTCTGGGCCTCAAACTGCCGTATAAGAAGTCTGACTACCCTGAGCCATTGGAGAGACCACGTGAAAGCACTTAGTCTGCAGTTTCAACTATGTAGCCATTGCACCAGAATGAAACCATCTGGAGCCCTCCACACTAGACCATGTTCATATTAAATGAATACTTCACTCAACATTAACACTGCAGTAGAAGAATTACATGCTTAGTTCGGTTCAAATTCATAGTCCATGATAAAATTGTTGTTTTAGACTTTTTTATTTATCGATTTTTAAAGTGAGTGGAAAGGCGAGAGAGATCAATTTGTTATTTCATTTATTTGTTCATTCATTGCTAATTCTTGTATGTGCCCTGACTGGGGATTGAACCCACAACCTTGCTTATCAAGTAGCATTCTAACCAACTGAACTACCCAACCAGGGCTAACCTTTAATCTTTGAAGGAGTTTGTCTTTTTAGCCATTGATAGCTAGAACAATATTTTAAAAGTACAAATTTCTTTTAAAGTAGAAAAAATAAGAAGTTATCTTTATCAAAGTTATTAATTTTGAAATAGTTTAAACTCAGAAACCAGCCATTAAAATAATTATAAAAACATAAGACATTTTATTAAGAAAAACAAGTTACACATATATCTGCAAATCATTAATTAAATACTCTTGAGTCATGTAATTTGTTCTATATTCACACTCTTTCAGGTCTTGACTCAAACATTCTCATCTCAGGAGACCTTCCTGAGCCTGTCATTTAATATTGTAAAACCTCTCTGTAGTCATACCTCCCCTTCATATTTTCTTTTCTTATTTTATTTTCTTCCAAGCATTTATCACGATTCAGCATACTGCCTTTCTTTCCAATTTATTTTATTTATTTTCTATGTTGTCGCTCAAGAAAGTGAATTCCACGTGAATACTTTTGTTGGTTTTATACTCTGCTTATCAATCATATTCTGAACAATGATTATCATTTAGTGGGGGCTCAATAGGTACTTACTAAAGAATGAATCAATAGTCCAAAATATGTTTATCTGTGGAAGCTGACAGAGGAGTAAAAGCATCACTTGTCAAGGAGCACCAGGAAAATTGAGAATGGCCAGAAAATATACACATGCACACACACATAAACACACATAGAAGGGGCTCCTTTATATTGAGCCTAAAGGAAAGAATGAGAAATTGGAAGTTTTAACTCCAGAGAAATGAATAATGGTTCTTTTAGAAGTTCCCAAGCAATAAAGATGTGCAAGCACAAAACAGGTAACCATTTAAGAAGCATAATGTTAACCAAAACTGGTTGCATTCCTATAACCTGAGCCCGCAATGAAATTCCCGATGACCTGCAGGTCACCTCCTTGCTGCCATTCAAGAGACATAAATTTCCTATGAACAACTTGCATTTAGCCTGAGGTCCCCTCTCATGGTACTCTTCAGCTGCCTTGCTTCATCAGGAAGGCTAGTGGGAGGTGACAGCAGGCTTGTCACTCTCCATATTACTGTGCATAATAAAACCTTCACTTAGAATAATGTCGGCTATTTATATTGATCCCTGCTTTTGAGAATGCCTATTCTATAGGATTTTGATTCTTTAAAATGAACAACAAACATTTCCCTACTAGTCCCCAAACTATATCAAAGTCAAGTTATGAATCTAGAGCCAGAAAACAGGGCAGATATAAATGTGTACAAATCAATAGATCCTTATTCTTTTTGTATTTCTTCTAACATCTTTCTTCCAATTCTATATCATATATTTTATGACTCACTAATATTTGTATCTTCCCTTTTTTCTTTACAAACTCAGGAAATGGAATGATAATTATAGTTAGTAGCAAAAAGAAATGTTCCAAGCCAGTATACTGATTTCCTGAGCTCTTTGAGAAATTTAAGCATTGTGACAGACTAATATGACATAGTGTCATCTTTCTCTGGAGCACCTATACCTCAGCAGCTAGAAAAAAAATCAGATACTAAGAGTCAATGGAACTCTCTGAAAAGCCAGTTCAGCTCTGGGGCTTGCTTCAATAGCAAGGGCTGAGTCTTTTTCTTCAGCCCAATGCTCTCTCATCACTTCTTTATAGCTGTCCTCATACGAAGCAAACACAATCTTCAAGAAATCTTCATAAAATTGTTTCAGATTCCATGTCTGGGAACCCAATATAAGCAAATAGATACTTAATTTCATGTTTAATGCCAAGGATTATATTGGAAAGACAATTAAAGTAATTATCCCTTTAGATTATGTTTTAGTTTGGGTTTTACGTACTCTCTACTGTCTCTACCCCCTCCAAAATATCTCTGACCCACCACCCGGCCATGTCCAAAACTGTTCTAAACATCAGCTGTTGTAGTCTCAATAACACTCTTCATATGCTTATATCACTTTGACTACCCTATTCAGAAGGGCAGTGGAAAAGTTCAGGACTAAAGAGCAACTCGAGATTGAGACCAGAGGTTAATGAGCTATCTGGTACTTCAAAGGCAAAGGGATAGGTGATGACACTTTAAAAATGGCATCCAAGGGTGCAGAATAATGACATGTAGCAATTCATCTGCCTGATATTCATTCCACACACTTCATTCTCTCTCCAGAGTCTATAGAAACTGTCTTCTTTCATTCTCTCTTCCTTTCTCACATTAACCTTCCTGAATCCATCTTAGGCTATGAAAAAATATTTTTAAATGTTATGTTTACTGAAAGAATTGTATATTTTCTGGATTTCATCTGAAAATTAGATGACTTGATAGCTTGCATGTAAATGATATCCCTAAATGAACTGAAATAAATTAATATTTATTTGAGTTTGAAGCTCTATTTAATTTTTTTATGATTTGATAGTCTGGATAGAATAAAAGAATTTAATATTCTTTTTTTAGGTATTGCTATGTTATTATAGAAGGATCTCTAGAATCATTTGGTCAAGGGAATTATTTCTGAACTGAGTCTGGATGACACAAAGAAAATAAGGATCAAAAGGAATCAAATTCAAACAATAAAGCCCAAGACTGAAAGAGAAAAATGAAGTACTGAATTAAATATTTTTATGGTACTTGAGGTATAAGTGTTGTCTCATTAGAATTACCCAAATAATTAGTGTATTATATGTTTTTTATAAATTCTTGTCTTTTAGTATAAACTAGGGGCAGGAGGTATACCACACTGAAGAGACCTAAGAAATAATGATTCTCAATAAATCATAGGTCAATACATTTTAATTCCATGTCGTTTCTGAATTGAGGCAAAAGGGCAGAAGAAAGAACATTGTGGGGTTTGAAATACAGAGAGATCTGAAATCATCTGGCTCAGTGTAAAGAACAAACCTGAAAGAGCCGATTCTGTCTGGAAAAGTCAGCTTTCAGCTTGAATGTACATTCACAGATTGTTTAAATAATAATAATGATCAAGTGAAAATATTCTCACAAGCAGGAAAAGAGTTTACTGTCCAACACTGTGTGACTGAGACAAATACCTTGCTAACTTAGAAATGTGAGAAATGCTGCCACTTAGCATATTCACAGTTTATAATGCCTGACTATATTTAAATTCTGAGCTGGCAGTTAATCGTATTAACAATGTTTCTGCCTCATCTACTTCAGTATAGTGTTTTAAATTCTAAAAGCTATGAGTGTTGATATTTTATTGAGAATAAACATTTGTACAATTTTTCCTTTGAAACTCTGACAATGGTGCATAAATGCTCAGCTTTGTGTTTGTTCTCTCTTATGCTTCTGTGCTCTAAAGCAAGTTTCTTGCATATCATAACCCCTACTGTTTATATTACTAAAATAAAAAAATTATAAAAATATTTAAATACACTAATATATCCCAGGATTGTGTCTGATCAAAATAACTGCTATAGAAACTCAAAGCATATTGTTGATTGGGTCAGAAGTCTATTCAATAAACAGTGCACTTCCCTTTAAACAGGAATGCCAACATAGGTTAAATGGACTAGATCGAGTTTATTTCTCAAGAACAATTATCCTCTTCAATAGTAATATACCAGATCCTTTTGTGACATTTTGTGTTTCTGATTGGACTATTACACCATGAATGGTAAACTTCTTTACCTATTTATTAAGCACTTATAAATTTATTAATTACACTGCACATCGCTTTTTGATAGCTTATCTGTAGCTCTCCACATACACTTTTTAAAAATGATTGACAGAGTGACATTAAGTATTTGAATACTCAACTTTAAATATTCAAATATAAGTAGATGAGGTTAAGACTTAAACGAATTTGAGGGCAATAAAGAGTTTTAAGAAACAAAGATGAAAGGTAGAAGACTCTGATGGACACAGTTTCCAAACAAACTGTACACGCTACAAAACTGTGTACAAGTTTTGGTGTATCTGTCCAACACAATAATTCTTGTTTTTGTAACAGTTCTCTATTGTACCCTCAGAAGAAGACCTCTAAAGCCAAGTTCCCACTGTCTTCATTCTCCTCTTTTAACATAAATAGTCATATAATGGGAAACATGACTTTGAAGATGCCATCTATAAACAGGACTGAGCCCATCAGAATTTTCTCCTGAGGACTTAGAATTAAGAGATTTGGTCCCTGGTCAGCTGAGTAGCACACCAAGGTTGTATGACCTAGGGCTGAGAAAACTCTGTTTAGCTATGTTCATGGGATTGCATAAAAAGTCATTTTTCGGGGAAAAATGATGCAGGTTACATTAGGAAGTGAAGTAAATTGGCTGTCATCCACAGAGAGATGAAGAATATGGCTTCTAGCTCTTCACTGCCAGTTCCCAATTACCTTATCTTGTGAATGAAGATGAATGTTACAAATTAGTGGATTCACTTGATAAACTCACATTCCTTAAGCTCACAGGTTTCTAATATCAAAGGATTTTTATTATGTAAAGATCCCTAAGAAATACATCATGTTATACTTAATTATTATTGGCTTTTAACAAATAAAACCATATTAATTATGCATATTGTGCTTTTCCAAACTAAATGAAAGCCTTTTAAGGAAAACAATAAAGTAATATCTTAAACTTATTTGTAACTTCATTTTCAAGCATGATTATCTTTCATGGACTCAATAATAGATGATGACCTATTTATTTAAGAGCTGTGAAAACTGCTTGAGACTTTAGCATGTTTCCCTGTATAACAGCTTATCAACTTTGTTCTTGATTTTCCATATCCACAGAGGCTAGGTTTTGTTAAAAAGAACAGAAAATCACAAATGCAAGAATATACTAATTATCGCACTGTATCTGCTTATGTTTCAATTTAGGGTCTTGGGTCTGTGAAGTTGGGTAAATATATGTATCTGTTGGTTTATCTGAAGGAGGTCATAGTTCAGCAAAGACACCTAATTGTAAGAGAAAAAAAATGTATTAACACACATCAGTCCAAAAGATGTCATTTACAAAGAGAAACCTAGGATCAAGCTCAGTGGTTATAGCAGACAGTTAAGTACCTCAGAGGTTCATGTAATATTTATAACATATTAATCTAAAACATGCATGTTCAATAGAAAGTTTAGAATCATTCAGTCTTCTTAAAAACTTTTTCTTACTCTGTGGAAATCTTGGCTATGGTGTCGCAAGAACTGTATTCTACTCCTGTGAAAATTTCTTTGCACTGTGCTGTTCGGACACCGTTAAGCCAGTCACCTGTTGTACGGAAGGTAGTGATGTTGACATTGCTTTGGTCCAGAAGAAGGTTTGATGGCCTGCAACAAAAAAATAGATACCAAACAGGGAGAGATCAGGAGTCAGCAGAGTTGCTGTATGTCAAAATTTGAAAGCTTTTTAAATCACTGAAACTTTGCCAGTGAAATGCAGAAATATGTCCATACATACTTTAATAATTTAATTTGTTTAACCATTAGAAAAGATAGTCTTAATTTAGGATACACTTATTACAAACATGACACACTGAATAAGTTGCTGTCTACTTTACTGAGAGACTTGGCTTTACATATGAAATCCATTGTACAGATTGCTATCTAAAAGAGGGTTTGAACAACCTAAACTATACTTCCAACAGAACATAAAGCCAGCACAGACTTAAATAATGTCAGAAATGTTATTAAAAATAAAACTTACAAAAGGAGTGAAAAAAGGTGATGAGTAACCAATGAAATCCTCGCATATGTGAAAACACCAAAATGAGTTCCTTATATATAATGAATAGAGAGTTCGTTATATACAGCTATACAGAGTTCACCATATATACACCTCTCTCCATATAGGGAGATGAAAAATGATAGATAATAGATAGTAATAAGGGAGAGATGTTTTTCATATGACTTATTTTACTAAGTATTATATGATTTCACTCATATGTGGGATATAAAACAGAAAGCAGCAAACAAACAAACAAGACAATAAAATAAACAAACAAAATTTCACAGACACAGATAAGAGTATGGAGGTTACCAGAGAGACAGGGAGTGTTGGAGAGGTAAAAGAGGGTAAAGAGGGTCAAACATATGGTGAGGAAAGGAGACTTCACTTTAGGTCATGAACACATGATATAATATACAGATGATGCATCATACTTTGAGTTGTGAACACAATGCAATATACAGATGATGTATTACAGAATTGTACACTTGAAACTTAGATCACTTTAATAACCAATATCACTCCAATGAATTTCATAAAATTAAAGAAAGAGACAAATTTTTGATTGTTACTGTGATTTATATTGCATAATATAATCAGCATTAAGAACTTCTAAGATTGCTTTATATAATTACAGGCCTAACAATAAATATATTACCAACTGTAATATAGTGAATCAAAGGGATCTAAAAGGAATGAAAGAGATCATGTTTTCATCCCTGAAGAGCACAAAGAAGCTGCCCATTGGTGAACTGTCCTTGGGTTATGTTTTCTCAGTTATCAGTAACTTCTTTAATTCTCCTTTAACTCATTAGAGTAGGACCAATTGCCAGGTGATTAATTGATTGTATTTGGTACTATTTCCTCTTCAAAAAGTCTCTGGGTTCAAATAGTCCATAATGTTTATTTATATTTCTTTTATAGGATTAATATGTGAAAAGTAGTATCATGTTTTCTTGGTCCAATGATTATGTTGTGGCTATATTGCCAATAACCCTTCTAACCTCAGTAGCTTAGCTGTAAATAGAACATGGGGTTAGGTAGATAGGTCAGGGTTTGAATCATGCAGAAGAGCAGGGTTTATATTAATTATATTTATTGAAGAAGAGTCCTTCCTAGAGAAACACACAGAAGACAAGTTGAGGATGGAAACTCTTGATACATGGAACATTAATTAATATGTCAGCAAATTTCCAGGATCTTTTTGTTGTGGGCCAAATGTCTCCATGGACATCTTGAATAGGACCGATTTTCTTGCAAAGTATCATGACCTAATCTTTATCTTATAATTGAGAGTGTATATTTGGATTTTAACCTCTTCAGATTTATCATTTGGAATCTTTCATGTTTTGTGGTACTGCATTTGAATTGAATCAGCATTGAGCTTTTCAAAATGTAAAAAATTATTGAAGTTATTGAATATTAGGATGTTTAATATTAGAATTTCACATTTGTATACATATTGAAAATTAATAATTAGCCTAAATAAAAGTCATTATTTGAAATGCTTAAATTCAACATTTAGAATTAATTTTCAGAAGACACCAAAACAAATGAAAAATTTGTTGACCTGCACTTATCCTTATTTTAGAAACAAATTTAGCTCTTTAATCTACCAGTTCCAATATGTTCAGAAATAGCACGAAATAACAGCAAATGATCCTTCCAAACACAATTAAATTGTATAGTGTATTGCCTATGAATACCAAACCCTGATTATTATCTAGGATATGTGGTAAACACTTATGTTCTCATGAGGAAATATCTCTGTAAAGAAAATCCATATAAAAGCCAACTCTACCCACATTTAAAAGAAGTTTTTAATTGGATGATTTCTATTAATATTATGATGTTTCTTCCACCAACTCTTTGATATGTGAGGTCAAGATTTTAAAAGCTGAATAATTTTATATCATGCTCTAGACATGTATTCTATTGCTGGGGACACATGAGAGGAGTGCAAATTGACTATTTATTTAGATTTTGATGGAAAAATATGGTCAAGTTTTGATGCTACTTTAATGCTGAGTTTAAGAAAAAAGTGGCAATGTAACACTTTGGTTCTGCCTATATATTCATCCTCTGTCAAAAATATAGGTCAATAGCTAGTTCCTTCCCTGGCCTAATCATTTGCGCAATGGAGGAGGGCTGCAAGTACAGGACTTTTCAACGTTCTTTCCTTTGGACTAATCTCTGCTTCAATCATCTCTACCTCAGGCTTTTTAGTTACAAATTAAAACTTTAAATTATAGGGTTTATCACTTTTATGTGTTATAGTTTAATTTTAACTAACCCTCAGAAGTTATCATTTTTTAAAAAGTAGAAATAAAACATAGTCATTATTTTACAAAAGATTAATTTCTGTTCTTTAGGAATATAAACACTACAAAATGTAAATATAACATTTTATAAATTATTCTCTATGGAAAATATGTATATAAAATAATTTTCTATGATTCTTTTAAATTATTCATCTGATAAAGAAAACACTTATTTTAATAAATGAACATCTCTTGTTTTTGTTTTTTTCCTTAGAACTTTAATTAAAGAATTGAAAATATTTTGTTTTCATTTTTTTCTAAGAAGGTGAACAACCCAGGTTCCACAACTTACATATTTTGGGGGATGTTTTGGGATAGCCATCATTGGTGAAACAGCCTTGCTCATTAGCCAGAATTAGGCATAACATTGGATCCACTAGAAAAGTCATTGAATCAGTAAACAAAATTGATAGAAATAATATTAAATCAGATGTGAGAAAATTTTATAAGAAAATTGAAATGAGACCTAGAAAGAAGACAATAATATATTAAACTATCTACAGGGCATGCACACACACATACACACTACAGCTTGGATTTCTACAGTAGCTGTAGGTGTAGAAGAGCTGACAATTCTTGGTTTCATGAATAGCAATACTTTTTTATTTATGGGTTTGTGGGTATAAAGAATCAAACCCTGGTACATTTATTCAGAATATTTATGAAGCGTGCCTAATAGCAAAATGCAGAACTTTTCCGTCTCAATTGAAAATGGTTTGTATTTTTAAATTTAACACTATAGCCAGATTCAACAAGAGTTTAGAGAAAATTAGTATAAACAGATTGAAATAGAACAGGACGTGCGGATTAGGGATTAGAGTGATCCCAACCGAGTTTTTCTGTTTATTACTTGGATCAAAGCACAACGAAGACAAAGAATGACCTAATTTTAATGCCAGTGACCTCAGAATAACCAGCCCTGCAAAGTATCGTTTTTCCACTTCCAGGATTTCTCTGGGGAATTCAAATAAAATTGGTTCCTTTCCTCCTCCGAGAGGACATCTGGAGAGTTTATCAATGGATAGGAATTTGTCTCTCACTGTGAAGAGCCTGTGATGTCTCTTCACGCACACCAAGGGAACGTGGGCTTTGTGAGCAGCTGCAGGCATTGGCGTTGTTTTAGACCCAGCTCCAGACATTGGGTCTGAAGGGGAAATTTATAGACTGGGTGATGTGCGCTGTGAGCTCACACTTTTACTAGACAAATTAGATAGGTTTCAATCCATGCAGCTGTAAACGATGTCCTGCAGAGTTCCACCTGATCTTTTACAGCTTTTCATAAATCAGTACCTACTGGCCGCAGACCACAGTCATTAAAAAGAAATCATGGAAATTATATGTTTGCTCAGGGGAAGCAAAAAGATAACTTTCCTCCCTTTTTCCCTCCCTCCTTGTATTTAGGTTTTTGACTTATTCTTTTATGGATATTCATATTGTTACATTAAAGAGGTACATCTATATTTTTTTCCCATCAATTCATTTCATTTGTAAATGTTTTCATATCGATTAGCCCCAGATACTGGGAGACAAATGTCAACAAGTGCCAGTCCCACGAATATCTTTTCATAATGATCTTATTTCATATTGCATGAGAATTCTAAACCACTAAGACTGAATGCTCAGTTATCCATTTGTAACATACAAAGACTCCTTTCAGTTTATACAGGGCTTTATTTTTTATGTATTAAAAATAATGATTAATACACATTTTTGAGTGAATAAGTAAATATCTCCTGAGTCTAGAAATAGATATCAATAATTTGGAAGATATATGCTATACCACTATATTTATTTAGGTTTTTCTGTAATTGTGAATAGTTTCAGAAATATATTACCTCTAAAGAGTAATTTATTAAAGAAAATATTAATTATTTCTACCTTTATTATATGAAAATAGTAATATAACTTTTCAATACTTTTTATAATTTAGTGTTCTTTTTTATTATTTCAAATGATGACTTGCTGTAATTCAGGGGGAAATCTTGTATTTGCCAAAATTTTTTAGAAGTGTGGATTTATGATGACTTTGATCTTTTTATCTTGATCATTAAAATTTCAGATAGAATTAAATGAATTTAACTTGTTACCAGTAACTAAAAGTAATTTTGATTATATGTAGCTCCCAACAGCAAATTAGTATGTAAATGACTCATTAAGGAGACATAAAATCCTTGTGTTTATTTTAGTTATCGCTAGGTCTTAGTGACAAAACTCTTAGCAAAGATAGCCATTATATCTTTTTTAATTTCTCCCAGTGGTAAAATTACCTATGTTGATTTTTAAGATTAAAAATAAAGAGATCACCTGGGTATTTAGAATGTATTTGCTTTCCTCTAAAAAGTTCAGTATCATATTTTCTCAGTGAGGTAGGTCACCCTGTCAGTTTCAGAATTGTAGGTCTAAGTCATTTGGAGACTCAGAAAACTTTTTGGTCATTAGATTTCTCTTGAAGGATATATTTGTCAAAACAGCAGTTATTCTCTAAAAGAATTATATTACGTTCTCTCAGAGATCAGAAGCATTTTATTAATGATAATTTAATACCATTAACAGGGAAATTTGTGGGGCATTGCTTAATTTTTTCTATTTATCTTGCGAGTTCAAAAAAATCAATCCTTTCAAACTTAGCAATCAATGCAATGAAACATATTTAATATTATTTTAAGTAAATTAAGTACAGCTGAGTTTGCAGAATTTCATTCTACATATATTGCATATATTACTTAAGTCTTGATGCCATGTATTTGGTTGTCTTCCTTTGACAACTCTATTCTAAATATATTGAATATATTAATACTTTATGCCAAGAATTTATATTCTATAAATTTGCAATGGTATTGAAGAACCCAATGATCTGAAGTGTGAAAGTTTTATATATTTAAAGAATAAGTCATTTTATATATAAACATCCAAAATAAAAAGAAAATCTTACTGACTGAATAGAAACAAGTTCATATTTAATTTTTATTATCTTTTAAAAAATTTTAAAGTTAGCTACATTCATAAAAGTAACTGAATCAATTTACTTAAAGTAGGAGCTATATTATAAAACTAACATTGTATATAGTTTCTTTTAAAAAAAGGAATTTTAGTTATTTTTCTTTTATGTATAAAAAAGAACGTGTTGTAAAGAGAAATATTTTTTTGTTGTAAGACCATTTTTCTATTTATTTACAGTGCACTATTTTCTATCAAAAACTTCTTTAAGAAGTTTTTTTTCAATTCTTAAAAAAAAGGTGAGGGAGTTTCATTTTTATTCTTTTACACATATACACTGGGACTATATACTTAAAAAGATTTCTCTAAAGCACTATTTTCACATCGTCCAATGATAACTAAACCTCTCAAAATTTTGTATCTCATGTATTACTCTAAAAAATCAAAATATTTGTCTAAAAAAGATGCTGATGCCCTTCTCATTGCTTCCTTGAAAGTCTTTTTCCTCAGTTGTCTCTTCTTCCCCCTCAGCCTTTCGCAGCTTTTGATAATACTTCATTTTCTCCACTTTTAGGAAATTAATTTCTTGAGCTGTGGTTTTCTGTAGTGGTCTAAATCTCGTTCTTAAGTCTGTTTCTACCTGTTATTTCATATTCTTCTGCTCTATAATAGGCACTGTTCTCCAAAGCTTTAAACAGAGACCATTTCCTTTGTATGCAGTGGGATAATGTTCTGAAATGTTTACTCAAGCCTGGTACCTTTTTCCTTCTAGGATTGCCATCGACTGGCATTGATAGGTTCTACAATCTCCTCATAAGGAACCAGAAGTCTCCACTGGCTACCACCATTCCCTATTACCTATGATAGAAACATTCACTCATTTCAATTAGTTTCTTGGTTCTTGTAGACATTTGAGTTAGTGACTTCTGGACTAATGACTGGGGCATTTAGAGGCTTCAAAATGATACCTGGAACCCAGGGCATTCACAGAAGCATCGAGAAGCTCAAAAGTGCAGTCTGGTAGATTAGGGTGAGGAATATCTCAGTGTCAACCTACATGAACCAACACCCTCCACTACTCATAGATTACACAGTCTAATGATAATTCATGGCTTATGAAAATTTTACTTAGAAATAAAGTAATTTTAGAAAAATAAAAATGGATGCATTCGGGGTGAAAACCAGTATTACTAGATGGAGATATGTACCTGCTAAATGTGTTTCTGACTGTGGCTGCTTTTATTATCTTTGTACAGAGAATGTTCTCAGTTGTATGCCAGGGTAGGTTTAATTTTAATGTGTTCCCCAGCTTGCAATATGAACTTCCAGCTTCTTGTGGGACTTGGACTAATTGCATCCAGAATGCTCATCTGCCTTGCAGTCTGCTTTTCCTTCTGTTTCTGTAAGACCGCTGTTCTCATGCCCTCCACGTTCAGAGCCTGGAAGTACTCTCCCGTACTTCTCTGTCATTCTGCACATCTCACTAATCACCATGTCCTAAATACTTCAGTAAAGCTTTCTGAATTCCCATTCCCGAACACCTTTCTCCAATAATTCCATATTCTGGGAGTGTGAACGTATTTCTGAGGATGTATTCTCCTCCTCCCATATTTAAATGCAAGCAGTTGAGGGGAGAAGTTGAGTCTTGTATCTATGTTTTCACCACCAGTCCTAGCACATTGCATCATATGAAATACCACAATATAAACATTTGCCAAATAAACATTTTGTCATATTGATGTACAACAAAATCTTCAAATTTATGCACGTATCGCCAATTCTCTTCTTTTCGAAAAATAAATCAATTATTAAAAAGCAAACAAAACATAAAATTTAACGTAACTCCCCTTCTCTTCTCACCAATTCTGGAACATATAAGTTTTTATATGTTTTTAATCTGGCATACCCCGATCAATTACTTCTATACCTTCTGCCATTCAGCAATGATGTTCACAAAGACACTCTCAGTGGAAGATTCTTTGGAAACGATTCTGTTATGAATCATCAACTCTAACAAAGATTGAAAAGTAAAATTATGCATATAGAAAGATTTCTGTATTAGTATATTAAATAAACTTTACCATAAACTAACTAGACTCAGTGATAGACCATTATCTTTTTTCTCTAAAGGATTTTTAAGGTATAATTCTATACAATGATAGAACTAATTAAAGCATTCAGAAATTTGAGTCCTTGGCACTACCCACAAATTAAGATTTGGGCAGTTGCCAAGTGAGTTTTCAGGAGTGTTTCTGGAACTGAGTTGACAGAAAGGCACACTGACATGTAATTTTGTGTAGGAGAATTGTTAAGCTTTTTTACCATATGATAAGGTTTGCTGAAATCTGTATAATGAAAAGAAAGAAAAAAAGAACTAGAATATTTTTCTAAAAATAGTGGTTCTGTTGAAATAGAAAATTATTATTATTTTAACAAATATGTATTCATGTACTTAACATATCTCGAGTTTCCACTATCAACCTGGCACTGGTAATACAGGAGAAGTACAGTATCTGATCTCAAAGGGCTTAGAATGAATTGGGGAAATTAATACTTAAAAAGAACACACACACACAAAATATTATGCCCTGTAAAGGAATAATGGTTTTAACCTCTAAATTGTGTTGCTAGAGAAGGCCTCGGTTAATATAATATGTAGAAGCTGCTGCTTGAATGAAGAAGGATGCAAGGAGAATCTAAGCCAAGAAAACAGCCTATGCTTCTGCCTTGACATCTGAAAAATTTGCCTTTCTGAAGGAACTAGATGTCCTGAGGCTGCAGGACTGTTCAAGCGACAGTGGCTTAGGCTGAAAGGTGAAAGAGTTCCCTCCTCACTCCGTTGCACCTCCCGCCACAAGCAGTTATGTACATCAAATCATGTCACTACTCTGCTTCAAATGCCTTAATGGATTCCTTGTGCATTTCAAATTCCAAGGTCCTCACCATGGCTTGGGCAGCCTCAAGCGCTCCTGCTTCCATCTGCCTTCTTAGGCTCATGTCAGAGACTCTTCCTCTCCCTACCACTCTTCAGTCACGTTATCGTTCTGCCACTTCCTAGAGCTCTTCAAATTCATTTGCAGTTGATATTCATATACCAAGAGTGCTTCTGGGGGGATTGGGGGTGGGTAATGAGAGTTTTTTTTAACACAGGGCTATTTTCCTTTCTTAAGGTCTCAGCTCCGTATCTACTCCTCAAAGGGCTCTGTCCAACTTCTACATTATCTATCAAAACGATCTACTTATTTTCTTCCTCTAAACTGTACTTGCCTATTGCGCATTATACATCTTCTATAATGTGAGCTCCAGGATCACAGGGACCGTATTTGTGTCCTTAGTTCTAGGTTCCACCCATGGCTAGCACATAGTAGATTGGTATACAATAAATAGTCATTGAAAAATGAAAAAATAATATTTGAGGGAAAGAAATGACATTGAAGAAGCATGGCTATTTAAACCATCAGAGGGATTCTATATTTTTTTCTAAGTGTAATGGGAAATCAAGATTGGTTATAAACAGATGACCAAAATTATATCATACATATTTTGATAAAAAAAACTTGGAGGCTATATGAAAAGGTGCTTGGAGCAGGGCAAGAATGATAGCAGGACCACATTAGAAGGCTATTGCAGTGGTCTAGGTCAAAGGAGAAAAAGTTGCATATGTATATATGGAAGAGAGTGCTTGTAGTAGAAAAAAAGTGTGTATAGATTAGATGTAGATGTTTTGACCCAACAATCACCAGGATCAAAGTGTGGAGGGGAAGAGAGAAGCACCAAGATGTACTCTAATCCTGCCGATGGGTAAATGAATAATAGGTGCTGGTGAACTTAACTAAATTAGGAACAGTGAGCTTATCTGGAGAAAGCAAAAATAATAAAACAAAATTTCAGGATAATAATTTTGAGATGTATATAAGACTTCATTTGATAAGTTTTGCTGTGAACGGTGTTAAAAAAATAAGTAAATAGTTGACAGAGATGTGAGACTGACAGAGATAATATTGACAGACAGAATCTTTTAAATTCACCTGCTGATAAACATTACCTGGTGTTTGTAATCCACACTTCAGTCCCTTTCCCTAGAGATTTTGAAATAGTAGCTTGAGATAGATGTGGATAGTTGTATGTTTATTAAGTTTCCCTGGTGGTTCTTATCACCAGAGGAATCTGAGAATCAATGCAATAGAACAACGTATTTCTATGACAATGAACCTGCAAAAAGGAAGAGCCTGGATATGGATTTGGGAGAGAGAGAAGGAGGAGCGGGACAGGGAGGGGAGAGAATTTGCCTCAGACAAGCACAGGAGCACTTCCTCTTTTTTAATTAGAGGAAAGAAAGACAAGATGGGAGACTGGGTGTGTGCAGGCACCAGTTTTCTTTTTTTTTTTCCTGCTAGAATTTCCCGTCTGATAGCTTGTGTTTTCTCAACAAATTATGTAGCAAGACCATCACTGGAAAATTAAAGGTGAAAGGCATCAAGTTTAATCAGTTATAAAAACGGATGAAATAATCATTGTCAAAAGTGGGAAAGCTAATTTTCTAAAAAAACTTATTGAAATTATTGTAAAACATTTTGAGGTTATTGTTAATAAATCCAGGACACAATCCTCCCTATTTTGAAATTCAATGGCAATTAGTTAGCATGTAAAAACAATTTTCAAAACTTTTTTATTTAACAAATCAAAATGGATGGTACTTTTTAGAAAAATACTCATTTTTTCCCTAAAATTACATGTGTTGTGACAAAATATGTTGAATTTATTCAGGCTTTAAATAATATATACTAGGAGAAATATATTCAGTATATTTCAACAAGAATGAAAAAGCAAATTTAAAAAGTGTGCTAAAATTTGGATGCTAGACACATCCTGACAAACTATGATCTGATATTAAGACAATTTCCCCCATAAAATTAAGTTAAATATCGCTAAGTCATATTATATGAGTGAGTTTTTATATGGCTAATACCATCCTGTGGAAATGGTTTTGAATGTCTTTTTTATGATATGGAAAGAATTGAAAAGATGTTCATTTTTGCTATGATTGCTGTAAGTAAAGATAAAAAGAAATAACTTCAGGATACAAAATGAGGACCATATGGCCCAGGAAAGGACAAGTTCGTTATCCTGTTAGTTGTTAAATTGTCAGGTATATTTCCAAGAGTCTGTGTTGTCTCTCTCTGTGAAACTTAGAACAGAAATTAATTCTTACATGATAAGGTATAGGTAGTCCTATCTACTTAAGATATATACCATTAAGTTCAGTATTAGTGACCTCTAAATGGTATTTTCAACAAATAATCCATAAAATTTATATACTGATATTAGGACTTCGGTTCAGATTCCCCTTATTCATCTTATTTAAATGCAATATAAACATGGGATCATGAATATTCAATACAATTATACCTGTTTGTGTAAAACAATCATATATTCTACCATAAAGTATATTAGTAAATGTTCTATCAGTATGCAAATAATAACTGCCAATATTGTCAGTCAGAAGAGGAAATGTACCAAAAAAACACAAGAAAGGAAACTTTCCAATAAGGGACTATATTACACCTTTATAGTGCATCATCATTATGCAATATTTATACATATCACTTAGTACTGTGGATTTGTGTGCACATTAAGTGTAAGTTATTTTACTAAAACCCTAATTTTACCATTAGAGTACACATTATCAAGTGGAAAAGAACTGTGTTTCTCTTATGTATGCGATGAGAAAAGAAATTATTAAACTAGATAGTTAGCTTTGTCTGTAGTTTCCTTGAGAAACGCCAAATATATTAACACTTCTTTTCTTACATATGGCTCTGACAAAATTAATCTCTTGTTACCTATTTCTTCTATAGCACTTTGTAGGTGAACTTTAATTTTCATTATTTGAAACCATTAAAAGAACCTAGTGATTCTTAACTGGGAGGAACATACATAAAATCTAAGAGGCATTGTGCATCCCAAATTGCAGTATAGCTATGATACATTGACATGTGTTGCTGTCTTGGAATGGTGGCATTATTTTCCTCTTAGTTTTATCCTCGACAGATGCTAACAATGTAATTGACATACAATATGGGTTGAACACACATATTTGTTTAATTAAGTGGGATTCTGCAGGCCAATGCAATGTTTTGGAAGCATTTTTAATTCTTTACCACTCCAGGAATTTTCTTTCTCTCTCGTTTTTCTTTTTGTGTGTGTGTTTGTTTATATAGTTGAGAGTGAAAAGAAGCTGTGTCTTAGATTCTTATTTTCCAAAGACTTACACAAGCCTGAAAGTAGATACACTTCTAGTCAAGATGAAAGTTAAAAATAACACAGAATTTCATCATCATCATTAAATAGCATGTGGTTTCTTCCTGAAAGATTTAAAAGGAGACAAAAATATATGTCTGTTCAATCTTCAGAAATATACCTAAGTATCAAGGAAGGGAAAGTGGGAGGAAAAACTTAACAGCTTGGAGACAGAAAATACATTCCTTTCAGAGTGAGTGCAGGATGCAAACTCGAATGTGTCACCTTGCTGCAGCACTGGTGATGATCTTCAGACTGCCCGGGTTCCGGATAAGCTTGTCCAGAATGCTGACAATCTGCTCAAACTTGGGTCTGTTGTTTCTGTCTTTCTGCCAGCAGTCCAGCATCAGTTGATACAGTGCAGCTGGGCAGTCCATGGGGGGTGGCAGGCGATAGCCCTCATCCACAGCTTTAATTACCTGTGCAAGAAGCAAAGTTTCTGGGGACTTAAGAGGTGGGACTTCTACTTCTTCCTGGACAGAGCACACTTATATGAATATTTTAAAGAGAAGTAGGAAGTTCTCATTTTAAATGGCTTAAAAAATAACAGCTTATCAAATGCATAAGATATTATTAATGGCCAGACATGTATATAAAGGAATATCAAGAGAGAAAATAAATTTAGAAAAATTTGTAAAAATATTTTTCAGCTTAAAACTTTAAAGAATGTTCTATGACAGAAAATTCAGTGAATTGTAAAAAAGACTGTAATTGATAATACAAAATTCTATGTAAACTGTACACAAATGAATGCAGAAAACAACAGTTTACAGATTTTATTTATACCACAGTTCAAACGGTACCTTTCAAATTATAGTAAGGTCCTTTGGTAAAACCTCATGTATTGCACAATTAAGTACCTATAAGTTTATTCATATTTTTAAATTACATAAAGCAGTGATTTTAAACTTTACTGTGTATCAGAATCATCTGGAGCCCAGACCATTGTAGCTCAGTCCTGAAAAGAGAAAGGTTGCATGCAAGAGGCAACTAATTGATGTTTCTCTCTCATGTAGATGTTTCTCTCCCTCTTATTGTTTCTCCCTTCCCCTCTCTAAAAATAAATAAATAAAATCTTTAAAAAAGAATCATCTGGAGAACTTATTAATATACAGATGACTAACCTCTGATTCCATCACTCTGGGGTGAGGCCTGAGAACATGCATTACTACAAATTCCCAGGCTATGCTAAAGCTACTGGTCTAGAGACCACATTTTGGGGTCCTCTGATACAGAGAAAAATTTGAAATGAGAGATGTGAAAAAGAGTCTGATTTTCCCATTGCTGTTATAAAAAAATAGCTTGTTTGAAGAGGTACAAAAAGGGTTTTATGTCCAAATGCATTAAAAGCCATTTTATATGTGGTGAGTAGGAAATGAATAAAAGCATCTCCGCTTTCTTTCTCATGCATTTTGAGATCATGTTCACAGTTTCTGGCTAGGCATAAAGAAAAATATCTGAGTGCTAATCCCATATGCCAAGAGCATCCTTCTACTAAGCATTAGCAAAACATGACTTATAAAAACAAAAATCCTTTTGAAAAATCATATCACAGTTATAATAGAGTTAAAGATGATTATTTATATCCAGAGACGTCAGTCTGTATAACCAAATTCATGTGTACCATTAATATATTGCGAGAAACAACACACTACAGATTGGTTGTTTTGTCTGTTTTGGGAAATACTATATTTAATTAAACAAAATGTCAGCATAGATGCATTAATTAAATCAACAAAGGATGGCAGACATGTATATTTTACTAATGTTACATAGAAACAATTGTGTAGCAAAAATATGTCAAACACTCCCTGACATATACTGGTTATCTTGTTAGCCACTTATTTCATTACATTTTAATACAATTGTCTTCATTGTTGTCTCAGTTCTAGACCTCTGTCTGAAGGAAAACTATAAAGCCTTAAAAGCAGCTCAATTAATATTCTTGCAAGATTTAGAAACAATTTCATTTTTTAAAGTTTTCTATTTCAGTGTGAGCCATCTGGTATCATTATGCTCTGCTTTCTTGCACAGCTTGATCTCTTAATTTGAACCCCTCACTCATAGACTAGAAATACTTACATCCTGATTGGACATCTCCCAGTATGGTCTCTCTCCATAGGACATCACCTCCCAGAGAACGATCCCGTAACTCCATACGTCACTGGCTGATGTGAATTTGCGGTAGGCTATAGCTTCTGGTGATGTCCATCGGATTGGAATCTTTCCTCCCTTTGAAAGTAAAATCACATGGATGTTCATGATCAATCCATAAAACATATTATATATCGTCGGCAGCCGTCCGTCTCGAGAGACGATGGTGTAGCTTCTTAAGAGTCTATCTGCACCGCCGAGAATGGCTGTGCAGTCCGACTCGGGAGTGACATGGTATCTGTCTCCTCCCGTGTTGAATCGACATCTTGCGATGACGCTGAAGCTACAGAGCCTGGGCAGGGTAATATGGAGGGTCTGCTGTTGCCCATGCAGCAGACCCCCCCTCTCTTCGCAGCTGAAGGGTCCAAGGGAAAGACGGAGTCGATACAGCTTGGCTTCAGGTGCGCCGCAGGAGTTGCCGGTGTTGACCACAACATCAAACCGCCTTAGGGACTCCGGCTCCGGATTTTCTGTCGGGGTTTACTCCCTTAGCCTTTCCCCTGAAGAGGTATGCCGCAAGGCAGCGGAGGTTTTTTGGAGTCAGAGTTTTCCTTCTCTGATGTACCCTGACTGGAAGATCGAACCAGCGACACTTAGCTCGCAGGCCGACGCTCAATCCACTGAGCTAAACCAGCCAGGGCTATATTATATATATATATGTATATATATATATACATATATATATATAATAATTTTAAATCTGACTGAATTTGTCAAGGTATTTCTCTTCTGAAATGAACATGGGTTTGTGTGAATGCATATTGATATTCTATTTTAGTACCAAGCAGAAGTGGCATACCATTTACTGCAATATTTCCTTTCAATTAATTTAATAGAATTTTAAAATAATAAAGAAAAAAAATCTGAAAATTCCTTAAATGTTGACATTTTGTATCATACCAAAGCAACTTGAAGTGGATGTGCAATACTGTGCATTAGAATAGAATGAGGAATCTCACTCAAATCAACCTTTATTGATTTAACTACATTTATGCTCTACCACACAATCTTAGTTCAAAATGTGAACAAGTTAATATTTGGAAAGAAGTTATACCACTCCTTGATCCTTACAGGTATTTATTAACTAAGTAAATTTAAAATAAATTTATACTTCTGCAAAACTCTCTTTAATACATTAATCAATTATCTTAATTTATTCAGCGCCTCACTTCATTTGACGTACCTTTTGTATACTAGGTAGCCACAATATAAACTAAGAGGATATGAGATAACTACATCCCCAGGATTTCCTAGAGAAAGTTATTGGTTGTATGAGTTATATGATATATAAAGGTAGGACTCCTGTGGAATTTACTTTCAGTTTAATAAATACATTTAATAAAGATGTGCCAAGTGGCAACCGTATGGGAAGTATTACACTGGTCACTCTGGTTCAGACAAATCTAAATAACATACTGGCCCTCTATTGGGAAAATATCAGGAAAATAGGAATAATAAGTAATTGTTGTGATAACTAAATGAAAAAAAAAGCATCTTATCAGAGAAATAAACTTTGTTTCTCAAACTCTACAATGCGTATGAATCATCTATTGCTCATTTACATTAAAGTGGAAATTCTGATTCATTAGTTCCAGAGTGTAGACAGGGTCTGCATTTCTGTGAAGCTCCGGGCGATACTGAGCACACTGGCCATGGACCTGCTCTCCGTAGAAAGGCAGTGGTGAAGGCCATTGTGCTGCAGAGCGCTGAGCTCCAAATATCTCTAGAGGGACTGAGGAGGTCACATGCAAACCGAGGTTTAAAAGATGTATCAATACTTGATACAACAAGAACAAAATAATGGGTGTTCCAAAGAATTTACATCATCAAAATTTTAAGCTATATTCATCAAATGTGCTCCACTGACATTGCGCCTCCTGTTACTTGCTGGTTCTGAAGTGATCCTCAAAGGGGGACATATACTGCTTTTGAGAAACAGATGGGGAATTTAGAAGGTAAGTTATTTTACTTCATTATGTCTGAATTTCCTCATCTGAAAAGTAATAATACTGATTTATTCCTTTGTTGTGAAGCTAAATGACAAATTTTAGGAAAATCTTTAACAAAGCCCCTGGAACATGGTAAAGCCTCAACATCAGCTTACTACTCCCACACTCGGAGGGAAATGACATAAGTAAAAGCGCAGAGGAGGAAAATATATGTTCTGAAAGAATAGTTTCTAGTGTAAAACTACAGATTGTGTGGAGGAATACAATGAAAGGATGAGAAAAGGTAAATTCAGAATTTAACCATAGGTATACTGACTTTTATCCTGTAGAGGAGATGGTATATGTGATTTTAAGTAACTCAGAAAACTTGACACTTCCTGATGTTTTTATACAAGTGAGATGTTCAGAGAAGAGTATTGAACTGCTGGAAGATCTTTGAAAGAGGTAGGGCTTACACTAGGCTTGGAAGAATGCATGAAACTATAGACACATGAGTGCAGAGAAGGGGACTGACTGCAGCCTTCTTGAGAAGCGTCCAGCCTAAAAGTAGTCAGCAATTTATACTGGTGAAGTAAAGTAAATCAAAATTGAAGAGATGGGAGCCAGATGAAGAAAGCCAGGGGAGTTAGCATGAGACACTATAGTGCTCAGCATGCACTAGAGTAATAATGGTATAGAACCAGAAAGATAGACTAGAAAATGTTTACAGTCTTGTAGATGAGAGGACGTGTGGTCTTAGAAGTTTCCCCTTTCTTTTCTTTTTCTCCCTCACACTAATTCACTCTTTTCTTTACAGTGTGTATTTTTCAACAAAAAATTTAAAGGTATTTTTCATATTTAAATTCGGAGGGTTTGTTGTAAAGCCTAATATTGCCCTTTTCTCTGTCAATACATTCAAACTTAACAATAACAATAACATTTTAAATCTCAACCTCACTTCCCAATTAACTTATTTGCACCTGTCTGGACTACGTTTGAGTTTTAAGGATTCAAAATTTCAAATAATATTTCTTAAGTTTGATGAAAATAGACTTCTACATGTGACAATTAACAAAATCTATTCTATATGACAAATAGAACTATTGGGCATAATTTCTCTCTCTTAAAGAATTCTGAGAATTAACAGAAGTCAAACAAAACTGTATTCATGGTGCAAAGAGAAGATAATATTTTAAAATCTCAGCTGTCTTATCTCTGCTACAAAAAAAGGCACTAAAAAATAAACAAAGAAAATCTTTTCCATGCTTGTATTTAGCAAATAAAAGGCATGGAACTATGTCACCTTACTAAGAGCTCTAGCTGAAATTAAAGTATAAACATTAGAAAAAAAAAACAGATTGATGACAAACATGAGCAAAAAGAACACTTACTGTGTTTGACTTCAACCAGGATTAAAATGGAATCTGCCAAAGTTGTTTCAGCTTATGTAATTTATCACTATTTTTCAGAGAGGAGAACATTAAACATACTTTAATGACGTTTCTTAAAACAGCAAAATTCTAAAAAGTGATTTTTTTTTCCAGTAAGGACATGGCTACACCTGCATTTAAGTTTGGAAGGAGAATCTTTTCACCTGCTGCTCTGGATGCAGATACACATGCTGTTGGAGGGATCTCTGCTGCTATATCCAAGCCCATGTCTTCAGCAAGAGCTGTGATCTCCACAATGCCATTACTTGGCTATAACTCTTGCAGTGTATTCTCTAATGTAGCACTTGGTCACAGATTCAAGCAAGTTATTTTCAGAATGATTTTCCAATCGTGTGCTATTTAGTTTCACTGTATAAATCTTATTAAAATGTTAAAACCTAAACACACAGGAAATGTATTTTGAAAAAAAGTATGAAGAATTATTTTAATAAAAACACTTACATTTTGAATTCTGCTCTTATGCTAAGTGAGCCTGCCAAACACACACTAATAAACACACAATCGTTAGAGTAGCAAATTTAAACTTTTCAGTATTACAATTTCTTTAGCCTACTGGTTGATCAAATAACTCTTACATTATCTTTAACTTTGCACTAATTCTTAAGGAAATATTTTGGTTCCCAGCACACTGTGCTATTTTAGGAAAGTATGTTGGTCACATTGCCCAGTAGTCAGTTACCTGTGAAATGACACAACCCTCTACTACAGTATTTGCTAATTTGGATGTTCAGATTATGGCCTCTTGTTTGTCATTTGGGTTTTTAATCTAAGCTTTCCTCTGGCTCCTAACTATATCAATGCTTGAGTTGCTGTCCTTATGGAAAAATATAAAGAAGTGAGACAATTTGCTTTTTCTCATTTTATTCCGAACATGTTATTCTAAACACATTGTGAGTAAATAAGTGACCTTCAGTTAGCTCAGCAATTAAGCCAATTAGCAAAGTTGTATGTTCAGTTAACTTTTCTACAGGTTTCCATTGATAAAGCTTTTAGTGTGCTAGCTGAGCTCTGCTCCATGTCACTGTTTAGTGAGTCCATATATTTAAAAGTTAATATATTTGAATTAATTATGGATAGAAACCTCTTAATTTATATTTTTCTATATGATGCTCATACAACTCATTCTAAATAAACTGGGGCTATTTTGAACTATTTAGAAGAAAGTGTGACTAAAAAAGTATTGTTTGCTTTTGCTTAATGTCCTTGTTGAAGTCCCTAGATAGTTTTAAAACCTAGAATTTTAGCCTTGGAACATTCAGCTTTCTTCTCTTTCTTTCTTTCTTTCTTTCTTTCTTTCTTTCTTTCTTTCTTTCTTTCTTTCTTTCTTTCTTCTTTCTTTCTTTTCTTTCTTTCTTTCTTTCTTTCTTTCTTTCTTTCTTTCTTTCTTTCTTTCTTTCTTTCTTTTTCTTTCTTCTTTCTTTCTTTCTTTCTTTCTTTCTTTCCTTTCTTCTTTCTTTCTTTCTTCCTTTCTTCTTTCTTCCTTCCTTTCTTTCTTCCTTCCTTCCTTTCTTTCTTTCTTTCTCTTTCTTTCTTTCTTTCTTTCTTTCTTTCTTTCTTTCTTTCTTTCTTTCTTTCTTTCTTTCTTTCTTTCTTCTTTCTTTCTTTCTTTCTTTCTTTCTTTCTTTCTTTCTTTCTTTCCTTCTTTCTTTCTTTCTTCCTTTCTTCCTTCCTTTCTTCCTTCCTTCCTTCCTTCCTTCCTTCCTTCCTTCCTTCCTTCCTTCCTTCCTTCCTTCCTTCCTTTCTTTCTTTCTTTCTTTCTTTCTTTCTTTCTTTCTTTCTTTCCTTCCTTCCTTCTTTCTTTCTTTCTTTCTTTCTCTTTCTTTCTTTCTTTCTTTCTTTCTTTCTTTCTTTCTTTCTTTCTTTCTTTCCTTTCTTCCTTCCTTTCTTTCTTTCTTTCTTTTTCTTTCTTTCTTTTTTCAATTGGATTTTCTTTTTTACAATTTTTATTATTTATTTATTTATGTATGTATTTTTATTCAGCTTTCTTATTAGAAGACTTTCATTATCTGCTTCTAAGTAGTTTTTTAGACTGATTAGTTTTGCTCTGATATTGATGTGATAATCATAGATTCAAGAACCTCATTCTGCCCCTAGTCTGCCATCTGGTAAATGACACCATCAATCACTAAGGAAATCAGGAAGAGAATAAAGATGATGGAATATTATATTCATTATTATTTAGGGAATTTTTGTATTTGGCAACTGAGTTATGATAGACATAAGGAAACTATTGAAATATCTAATTTTTAATAAAGTACTCAATAAATGTTTGTTTTCTTCCTTTGTAGTTCTCTTCCATTCATTAATACACTTTTACTATTGGTATAAATAATTTATTAAATGGGGATATAAGGGAAAGTTTATTGTCAATTTCAACACGATTCAAATTTTGCATTTGTTACTGTTGTTGCTAAAAATAAATCAGACTAAGAGGGATATTATAATTTTTTTATTTTCCTATGATTGGCAAAAAAATGTAATATCAAGTCACTCTGGCTTTAAATGAGAGAAACATAAACCATCATTGTACACACTTAATTTGAAATCAAGCTACAGTAGAAATCCCAACATAGCAAATCATTACAGAATTTGAGAAAGGGTGAAAATGTTATTATATATATGCTATCATAAACTCCTTAATTCAGCATTGTAGTTTCAAATTTTCTCTATTCAACAAAAATAAAATGAATTCAAGTAGTAGCCCTTATCCTATCCATGCCATAATTAAAATTCCAACTGTAATTTGAAATCATAAGGTTATGGAAGCTGAATAGCTTATAAAGCTGAAGATAATTAGCATTAAGCCACATGAGCCAGTGCTCACTCACTTCAGAGAGCAATTGTCTTTTTTAGATATTATCTTGGCAAATGTGCAGAGTAAGGACTCAATAATGCTCATTGACTTGACTTGAATTCCCTTTCTCCTAAATTATGCTTTTTTTTTTTTTTTTTTGTAGGGCTTTTTCCCTGCCTGCTTTTTTTTTTTTAACTAGCAAAAGTCTTAGTTGAACATTCTGGTCACATGTGAGCCCATTGGTAGGACATCGGGAATCTTGTAGTCAGGTTGGTTACTCCATGTTCTGTGATACATCTATTGTTTAATTATTCTACTTGACCAGGAAGTTCATAAGAGTAACTGCTTTTCCTCCTTCATTTCTGCTTTCCCACAGTTTAAAAACAGGAGTCTCGCATTTTTAGCTTACCTGTTTACAAAACTGTTTCCTGGAGAAGCATGTAGTTTTATTGTGACAGAATATGATTATGGTAGGACCTAGAGTAGTAGATTTTATTGATTTCTTTGAAAATTTTTAACATTTTTAAATGTACACTTTATTTTTAGAAAAATATGTTAAATCGATTTTTTCAGAATATATAAATATTAAATAAGAATAAGACAACATATAGTATAACAGCTGTAAAAATTATATTATTTCCTGATGTCATCCTCTTTCCCTTCATGCTACTATTTAATAACACAGTTAGTTCCATGAAGGTAGTAAATATAAGAATCACTGAAGATCAATTTTTAAAAGTATCTATAAAATTATGAAAATACCTCACTGAATATCATATGGATTAAGTATTTTGGAATTTGCATGATGGTATAAAGATTTTCATTTGCTTTTATAAACAATATACATCTTACATCAAGTATCTCAATATTAATGTTGCAGGTATTTTACCAGCTTAAAACACCACCAGTAATTTAATAAATATTCTAAATCTATGCATATGAATATTACTCCATTCCATTGTAAGGGGAAGCTAAGTAGAAATTTTAAATATAAAAAATAATTATGCATTGAGACATATGCTGACTGAAAATATATGACATATTGATAGTCTATTTATGAGTTTACTCCAATGTCACTTAAATAGAATAAAATCAATACATCAAAAATAAAGTGACCATGTTTAAAATATATAGCATTGGCAGGGAATAGAGAACTATAAGTTCAAGTGTTAGATCGAAATAAATGAAAATAAAATTTAACATGAATAAAAGGTGTACTGTTTGCTACATTATGTTTATGATATCCCAAAGGTCAACATTCTAGAAGGCCTGATGGCAGATGGTTAGACTACTCCATATTTTAACAACAGCAATGTATTCCATACTGTACCATGCAACGTCCAGTTCAGTATGAATAGGAGAAGTTATAAAGTACCTGAGAGGGACATTTGATCCTCATTCCCATTCTTTATATATATATATTCCTTACATATGTTATCTAACTTTCAATGAAGTATCTCTACAGTAGACCTGTTGACATTTGGCTAAATTCTTTGTTGTGGGAGCTGCTTGTGCATTTTAGCATGCTTGGTAGTACATTGGCCTCTATCCAGTAAATTATATTTGCATTCTCTCAATTGTGACAGCCAAAAATGTCTCCAGAAAATGGCAAATACCCCCTGGGGAGAAAAGTCATCCCTGCTTGAGAACTACTGCTTTAGATGATGTGTGAGCAACTTTGATCTGCAATAGAAAATAACTCAAATGAAGTCCAGGTTATATCTGTGATCTTCTGTAGATTAAGTAGAATTAACCTTTGTTGCTCCTCCTAATTTTCACAGTTTCAATGGATATTTTTATTCCAGTACGAATCTAGAAAAGTAAGGGCCAAGTTAATCTGAGTGAATCTTCTGATTTTTGGACTTTTGGTAAATATAACAACACCCCTTTGAGATTTTTCCCTCTATTTCTTAATGTTTTATTTCATTTTTACTCCCCCCCATTCATTCCTTTTTTTAAGGAAAAGAGATAACTTCTTATTGCTAATGAAACTTAAAAATTAAGCATAAATTTCTTTATCAGATAAAGACATCAATGACTAAGGATTTTACTGAGAAAAAAGTGTTTACTCCAAGAAGAAACATTATCTACAGCTCCAAAAACATAAATATCATTGGCATAAGGAGACATTGAGTAAAAATCCTTGAGGGTCCAATTTGGTTATGAAATATGGTGAAAAAGAAGCTGAGGCCCATAAATTTTAATTTAGATACACTTCATGATAAGGTTCTCTGTCTTCAAACTGAGCAGCTATAGACTTCGGATTATAAAAATAAGATAAATTGAATATAAAAGCATCATTTTCCATTGCAGAATTTATTCATACATCTGCTCCTGATTGACTACAGAAATTTAACTTTCTCACCCACCTCCCACCCCAACAAATTTAACTTCATATTGCTTGACTTTTTTCTCTTTTCTTTTTCAGGTTCAGAAAAAAATTTTCCAGTTTATGTATGGGGTAGGGGAGATATATTTAAATTTTAGATGCTATTCAAATAACTTCCAAATATATCCTTCAATAGCTATCCAAAAATCTGGATTTGATGAGACGAATGGTGTCATTATTTGGCATACTTCTTTCTTGTCACAGGAAACTATTCTAATGCCACTTTTGTTTATGAGTTATACATATTGAAATTAGTTGGCTATTTATATTTTTGTTGGTAAAATGCTACTAGGTATTCTGAATATTATAAAGCACAAACGGTTACTATAAAAGTAATTTATAAATCTTTTACACAAAGATTTATAAATTTAATAAATATTTTAAAATGAAGTATTTATATATGTACACATAAGCTCCCCAGATATTTATGTATTCTGGAGTAAGCCAAGAATCACAGCATAAGGAGTGTAACAAAATTCAATTGCAGAGGGATCTCTAGTCCAAACTTAACAACATCAGAAGTTAATGCTTGTTCCCCATATTTGCAGTGTGAAATTTAGACCCAGTTCCTCTCAGTGTTGATGCTTCATCAAATTTTAGCTCAGTAATTTGGGGTGCAGGGAGATTTACATTCATTTGTTCCATTTAGATTTCAAAGTTTACTATTAATCAGGAGTCCTGATTTCTGGACTCAGCTTTCATCCTGCTATTATATTTTAGCCATTTCTTAACCTCTGTGCAGATATCTTGTCATTCACAAACTGAGGGTCATGGGAAACATAAAACCTGACTTCATGTTAAATCTTATCTATCTCTAACATATGTGCTGACTTAGAAACCTTAGCTCTTACAATTTTCAAATTTCTGTCTAGAACTATATGAATATCAAGGATGCTGTTTTTTAATGTAAATTATGTTGGAATCTTTAAGATGGTCCTAGCTTTGAACTAAGCTGCATTATATGTTGGTTGTCATATCTGGATTTCCTTCTACAGAATTTTTACAAAAAAAGTTAAAGGAGAGGAATACATGGTGCAAGTAATGATACGGGGGATTCTCCGGGCAGCAGCACTACATAAATGCTAAACTTTAATCCAGGATTAGTTAAAGTAGTTCAAATCTTGTTCACTTTGGCCATGAACAGCAGTTAGAGTAAGAATCACACAGTAAATCTGTTTCTCAAAAGATCCTGCAATTCAGTTCTCTAAGCTTAATGAATTTAGACAGTTCAAATGAGATTGTTGGCTAAAAGCCTGGATTTTTCAGGCACTTAAATGAAGTCAGCTCATTTACTATAGGTTAGGGGCTTCAAGTCTTGATTTCTAAAGAAACAAAATATAATTGCTGAAATCTCTGGATACTGAGGCATAATATCTTATATTTGCCTCACTTTTTCTCCAATTATATATACAAACCTCTCTTTGCTGAATTAGGAAATGCTTTACTGATCCACAGTTCACTTTGCCTGCTGTGAGCTCTGTCAGGTCATACTTAGAGTGACAAAGGACTTCAGAGAGTTTATCTTAGTAAACCCTAAGTAATTGAGTGTTTAACATGGAAGCTAATATTGGCTTCTCAGGTTAGAAGTGAAACTACAGAGATAAATTATTTGACCCAAGGATGTGACATCTATTTTTGTCAGGGACTAAACTTAGCTCATTGTAGACAACAGTAGACAAGGTAAAGGGCAATCCAAGAAAACTCTCAGGGGAAGCATCTGTTCTGCTCCCCAGTAGTTCAAATTTAAGGGCCATTGAGAGAATCGTTTCAGCAGATGTTTGATTGCCATGAGAGATCAGAGACAAATGATCTCCTAGGTAGTAAAAGCCCATCCTTTGAACTTTTGTGATTTTCAACATTATTTGAAATACTTAAGAATTTCTTGAAATACAGAAACCTCTTCACATTGCACTCTAAGTAACTATCTAGGAAATGAATAGCATTTCCTATTACTTTCATATAAAGTATAATATTAGGTCATTTGATGTATAATGTCTCTTTTCAACAAAAACAATGCAAAAAATGTGGGTATGGCTAAATATATATTCTAACATGAGTATAGCTCATTTTCAAAGATCAAAAAAGTTTTCTTTTTTTTTTTTGGTTTTTCAATTACAGTTGTCCCATTTTCCCCCATTTCTCTCCCCCACCCAACCCACCCCCTTTCCCGCAATCAAAAAAGTTTTAAATGTTAAACTTTGTGGTTTACATACAATCAACTCCTTATTTATTTTTTAAAAAGTTATGGAAATTCATTTGACCGTATGAATCTTTAGCAATCTGAATACAATTTTCCAAAAAAGCAATAAAGTCAGAAAGTTCTATTCAATATAGCAGGAATACTATATACTTGTAATAAAATCATGAAATAGAAATATTAGATTTACCCTAGTAATTAACCAAAGAAACAGTATCTAGTATATTGTAAGCACTTGAATATATGCTGAGTGAATAAATGTTGCATTTTAGGGAAAACAGTTCCTGCTAGGGATTGTGTGTGATATATTTACATAAAACCTCCTTGCTCTTGTGTTCCACTCCAAAATGACAGTTGTGATTTTCCCCACATAAATCTGGATAGATTATTTTAACATAAAATAATGTTCCTGTTACCTATCTCTGAAATGCAAAGTACTAGAATACTCATGAAATTTTGATGCAACATTGATCACTGAGATGACTACATCTTCTAAAGTTTTCTAATTTTTGGAATGTGGCTTTACTTTGTAAAGCCATATAAGGCATATTCATACTGATCCTAATAGAGTAGGAAATAAATTCAGGGTTGAGACTGTTTCTTCTGTTCAAAGTTTAAAATACATTGCTATATAATGGACAGTGATTAGATTTTTTTAACTCATGTGTAAATGACACATGACATATATTATTTATCAAAATAATTGTCTTTTCATATTACATCAGTTTTTGGTATATATAGTTCTTACTCCTTGCCATCCTACAGGGAAAGGCTCATATTTTCTATTATTTTTGTTCTTGGAATGAAGTTATTCTGAACAGGAGTATTCAACCACTTATCTTTTAACCACTTGCTTTGGCTATATTATTCTTTTTTTTTAAATTTTAAATAGTGTAAAATAAGATTTCTTTCCCCTCTAACACACAATGCCTGTGATAACTTTTCACTTTCTTTATTTTCTAAAAATTAAATAGGCATTAATTGGCTCCATAGGAATGTGACAAAAGGCAGAACATCTTAATCCAATATAAAAACACAATTGGTAATCCCATGTATGCATCTTCAGAACAAAAATTAAAACATCTAATAACGAGGAAAGATCAAGAATAAATAATTATTTTCCTCAGATTCCCTAAATCAGTTTATGCGGTAACGATGTCCCTAATATGAATTTGCGGGCTTGAGAATTGGATTGGCTTTATACAACCTAACATATATATAAGAAGTCTACATTTTCTTTTATTTTTTCTAATATTGTGTAAAACAACATATTGAATATTATCATGTTAGAATTTTGTATTCCATCTATTTCAACATATGAATTTAAGTATGTTCATATGCATAGAGGCATTCATGCATATATAACCTGTTTATAATTAAATGTTATAAAGGGGAAGATTGAAAAAAGTATTCAGTGGCATAGAATTCTCCCCATTAATATTATGGCTCTGCTGAAATGAGATAAAGTAGATTAGTAGTTCAGTGAAAAAAAATAGGACAAATGCCATAATTTAGAAATTCACATAATGGGAAATCAAAGAGAGAGAATTTGTCTTTGTGTTTGCTTGCTTGATTTTCTCAACAAAAATTATCTGATGGTTTAAATTTGCAGAGCTAAATGCTACAATCACATCCATCCCAAATAAAATCCTAGGCCCAAATAAAATCCTAGGCCTTTCAAGATCATTTGCAACGTTTAGTAACTGGTTATACCTATGCTTTAAAGTTTTTCTTCCAAATGTGATATCACATAATACTATATCATAAGTCAGAGTCTATATCATTTAATTACTACTAAAATAGTTACTTAGCTTTTAAGCTGTTTTTATTTCAGATAAAGTACACACCCCAGTGGTCCTCACGGTGTCATCTAAGCATTCCTGGAAGAGCATTTCAGGGAGCTGGCAAAATTGAACTGTTTTCATAAAAATACTAACTAAAACATTATAGGCTTTCTCACTCTCAACATTTCATGTACGTGCAGTTGAATTTTACAAAAGTTACAGGATGTATAATAATATTGTATAATGGAAAGTGTCAAAGTTTGGAAATTCTGCATAACTCAATAGTGAGAAACGAAGAGAAATAACTGGAAATGAGTATTGAAAGTAATTTTGATTTCCTATCCAATATCTTCATAAAAAAAGTGAGAGCAAAAAAAAAAAGTATACATTATGATCTTAACTGATCCCTTCCTTTTAGGCATTCTATTGAGGACATATGGAAACAAAACTTGTCATACACAGAAGCAACATTGGAAAAAGTCTGATATTGAATAAATTGCTGTTAAGGTTTAAGGCTAAGCATTTTCTCAACACTTCAGATGATCCCTTCAGTTTAAGAATTTTTAAATAGAGAATTAATGTATTTAATTTCTACTTAATTGTCTTACCCTGCCTGTGTATTGCAGAGGTGTTTTAAAAATGAGAGCAGCAGACACTACACATTTTTTTCAGTGGCATTGAATCAAATGACTCTAATAATTCTTTAGTGCTATCACACTCTACTTAAAGCCAAAAAACAAACAAACAAACAAACAAACAAAAAAAACAAGTGCGTCCTGGAGCAAATTAATCCTGAAATAACATTGGAGGTAAAAATGACAAAACATCATGAGAAGTCAGGGTTCTTTGGAAAAGACAATGATGCTGGGAAAAATAGAAGGCAACAGGAAGAGGAAGAGGAAATACGAGATGGCGTGACACCATAAAATAAGCCATAGGCATGAGTCTACAGGAGCCAAGCAGAGCTGTTGAGAACAGGACTTTGTGGTTGTCACCAGGAATCAGGGTCAACTTAATGAGCAGGTAGCACACACAGGCAATACATTTCCAAGGGCAATGGGGACAGTTTAATGTATTGGGGCACCAAATGGTAATTTCTTAATTGGAGTGACACTTGGTGAAATGTGTGAAGTGTGACTAAAGTAATGTGATTGGTAAAACAGATTAACCAGAATGTGTTTATCCAAAACAAATGCCCTTGGCACACTTTTAAATGGTGACTTTGTTTTTCTGAAATAATCATAGCATATGCTAAATAAAATAAATAAGGTGGATGTCTATATATGAGAAAACTGGTTCTGGTTTAAAAAAGCAGACTTTGCTATACCACAATGTACTACTTCTCTCTCTCTTTTTTTTTTTTTTTAATTTTATTTTTTGGTTTTTCAATTATAGTTGTCCCATTTTTCTCCCATTGCTCCCCCCCACCCAGCCCACCCCTTCTGCCACAATCATATCCCTCCCCGTTTACTTCTCTTATTTATTAAGTATAAGCTTATTGAGATTAGAGGTTTTATCTCAGTCAAACTTGTTAGATACTTAGATAATTCTGAGTGATCATATCATTCAGAATCAGTTTTAAAGATAATTTTAATATTTTATTTATTTATTTTTAGAGAGAGGGAAAGGGACTGGGAAAGAGAGGGAGAGAAACACCAATGTGTGGTTGCCTCTCTCATGCTCCCAACTGGGAACCTGGCTGGCAACCCAGGCATGCATGTGTCCTGACTGGGAATCGAACCAGTGACTCTTTGGTTCGCAGGCTGGCACTCAATCCACTGAACCACACCAGCCAGAGCTAAAGATAATTTTAAAAGGGGAACTCACAAAACATTTTGTGTAATAGTAGTGTTCCTGAAGTAAGTACAAGTTTCCTAAAGACAACTTAGTGTAGCAATACTCATTGAATTCTTTCAGCGTGTATGTTTAAAAAACAAAATAGCAATCCTGTTACTTTATAACCATACCTTGTACTTTATAGTAAATTATAAAGCTATTATACCAAACAAGAATCACTATGAAAAACTAAGTTAAAGTATCAAAATTATTCTAAATAGGCAGATTCAAACCACAGATTCTCAGAAGGAACCTAGGACCCCCATGATTATTTTGAGGAGTTTCAAGAAAATAAAAGGATGAATACCAAAGAACTCTAAACAGTTGTTCATTGACCTGTGTGATTTTTAAGAATCTTCCAAACATGAAACAAATGCAAAGAGCCTGTTGCACTTTGACTTTCAGAGATGCTAAAGAGGAATTTTGACACAGCACCTTTTTTTCTACTTGGTCCTGAGAAAGTAACAAGTGTAAATGAAGCTATGAAAGTTAACCCAACATTCTTCAGAAAGCGGATGATCTAGATCTGTATGAATTTTTCAAGTTCCTGTAAGAGAACATTAAGATTAGTATCAAGAACAAGTGTGCTCTCATTTAAAAATGGGGTTTGGCATAGGATTGGAGCCTGACTTAATTACCAGAAATCAAATATTTCAAATAAAGATCTTTTTAAAAATCAAAACTGGACACATTTTGGGGGTAAAGTGATTGTTGTTAAAACAAGGATAATACCAGCAAGAATACTGTTTTTATGGGATATATTAAATACTCATATATTAGCAGTTTATGAATGAAATCTTTAGAATAGAGACTAGCAGTGAGTAAAAATACAAAACATTCTTGGAGACAATAAGTATATTATCATCTGTTGCATATGTTGTCTTCTGAGATGATAATTTAATCACAAAAACGATGTTTTTCTGAAGAATGTTGACTAATTTTCCTGGACACCGAGAAGTAGTACTAAAAATTGCAATCAAGATAATTACCCTTGTTTTACAATTCCATCAAGTTTTCAAAGTTGTTCAGTCATAACCACTGTTCTGAATTAATTCAACTAGATGCTAAATATAAAGTTGTCTTTTATTTCACTTACTCTTAACCTAACAAACTGTATTTCTAAGAATATTTTTATGCAGAACACATTTAAAAAAATACTTTGGTTCATGAATGAAGTGAATCCACTGCAGAGTCTAATTGAAATGGGAAATGCAAACAATGGTGTAACATATAAAACCATCAGGGGTGTTCCAGCCCCTAAATCAACACGTCTCAGAACATCTCCAGAATATTGTGCTTTGTATTTCTGTAGACCTATCACTATAGCTATATTTATAGATGCAACTCGGTGTGGCATATTGAACTTTCTCAGAGTGTGATGTTGATGCCACGAGACAATCTTGGTGGCTGTTAGTGCAGTTTTCAAGATTGATGATTTCACAAAAAAATGAATTGCTTTTTTAAATTGGGAATAAACTTTTAGAATTAAATAAGAAGAAAATAGCAGAAGTTGACTTTTAAAGAAAACTGCCCATTCTTTTGGCTAATGAGAGTAAGGAGAAACAGGCTTCTTTTTACTATATTTTGCTACGAGGTGTGAAGTCAGTAACAAACTATATGAAAGAGTTGAGTGATTCATATATTAAAATTCTCATAGAGTTGCACACTCAGTGATTTTAATTCAAAAAATTTATCTTGAGAAGATAATTATGAACAGACATGAATTGCATATCAAAATATAGCACAGTATTGTTAATAATATCAACACTTTGGAATTCTGTCTAATTAATACTGGATTGGATAAATAAATTATGTACATGAAAAAGGCGGAGTGCTATACAATAGTCCCTCTCTATATTGCGGTTCACGTATCTCACCCTCACTGTATTGCGGGATTTTAAAAAACATTATATATAATTATTTATCGCAGATTTTTCACTATATTGTGGGATTTTGCGGTACTGTATGTGTATGTTGTTAAAGTTACATAGGTTTAAGAGTGTAGAATAAATATAAGGTTCCTACTTCACAGGGGGGTCTAGAACATAATACCTGTGATAACTGAAGGAATACTGTACATTATTTAATGATATTTAAAAAATAATATTTGTTATCTGGAATTTTCTATATTTTATGTTAAAAAGGCAGATTACAAAACATTAAATTTATATATTAAAATAGTGGATATATTGATGAAAGAAAATAATTTTATATATCATGGTATCATTTTTGTAAGTATATGCACAATTGAATTATTTACATATGAAAATATGTAAAAATATTTTGGAAATATAAAATTAAAATGTTAAAACTCTAACTTTGGGTAGTATCATTAATAATTATTATATTTTATTTTTTAAATATTCTGCCATGAAATAGAAATTATTTTAAAAAACAGTATTTTAAAGAAATCTGCTAGTAAAAGCATGATGAAATAATCAAATTCATTTTGAATTGAAAGGATACAAATTAAACCAATTAAATGCAATCTCTCAAAACTAATAAGTAACTACTAAAAATAAGGATAAAATCAAGTTTTTCAGGAGTATAGTTATGTATTCTTTTAAAACAGCACAGACTCTGACACAGAAAATTTACTTTTAAGAATATATTGTTAGTAAATTACTAGACTCATATAATTGTGAATGCAGATTAATTATATAAACCTTTGTTTAAAATATTGAAAAATAGGTATAATAATAATTTGTCCACTAATTAGGGTCTGGTTAAAAATGGTACAACCAGAAAATAGAATGCATCCAATTACTAAACATAAAAATATAAAGATTATTTATTGACAGTGATCTATGTTTAAGAAGTATGTTGCTAAAGAGAAGAACAGACTACACAATGGTATTATGAATAATCCCATTTTAATTATGTATCTAAACATATGTGTATAAATATAGGCATGCAGGAAAAATCTGAGAGAATTGACTCACAAACATAAATATTTTTTGCAGGTGGCACAGTTATGAATGACTTTTCTCCTTTTGGTGTCTTTGTTTTGAAATTTTTAGAATATTAACATATGTTACTTATGTAAATATTAATTTAAAATACTTTAAAACTATATGTAGTTGGATAGGTGTACTGAGAATTTATTCAGTCCACTTTCAGAAGCCTCAATCATGATGGAAAAATGGTAAATATGAAAATACCACAACTTCAGATATTTGAGAACCTTGCTGCCCTATGAAGGGAAGCATTCAATTAATGCACGGGCTTTCAGAATTAAAATCATCACTATTCTGATGAACAATGAGCATCTATTTTCCCATATTAAGAACATTATTTTAATATTAAAGAATACATTTCCTTTAGGGGAAGATGTGGATGACAAAGCATTGTAGGACATGATTTCTATCTATTTACAAGTCAACATAACACAAGTTTGATAACAAAGACAAATGGGAAAGAAAGTTACTTACTCTTGTTGTGTAAGCAGCTTCTGGGTCATCTTCTAGAACACGTGAAAGTCCAAAATCAGAAACTTTACACACCAAGTTGCTGTTGATCAAGATGTTCCGAGCAGCGAGGTCTCGGTGAACATAGCCCATATCTGAGAGGTACTTCATGCCAGATGCTATCCCCCGAAGCATCCCCACTAGCTGGATGACTGTAAACTGGGCATCGTGTTTCTGAGAAGTATTTCAAACGTACAATTAAGGTGTGCTGTATCTCTTAAAGGCACATGTTGGTTAAAATCTCGCATACTGAATTGAAACAATAGAAACAATTAGTTCTAATCCTGCAGCCTGACAAAATATGTGACTAAATGGATATAAGGCTAAAACAAAATAGGATAGGTGCAGTATTACTAAATACTATGTAATACAAAGTACTTTAATATTTTTGACTTCAAATTCAAACCTGAACTATCCTGTTTATGCGACATACCAACTCCTCAGAAATTTTCAGTTTAAGAACCATTAAATGAAATAGATCCTGTGATGTACATTTTTTATTCATTTGTTTGACTGAATGTTCATTCTTCTTTCTAGTTTTCTGGACATTTCATTAATTATTTCAAATAACGTGGATGTTAAATTTGTCAAAAATATTTACTGAATATATGTTTTCTATCTAACCTTTAATTATACGTTATAAAATAGAAATAAATAGTATATGAAGTTGGAATTCCAGGTTTAGAAAAGCTTCCAATTTACTTAAAGTAGAGATATATGGTTTAGATGATAAGTAAATGGATTCATAGATACATATATACACACATACATACATACATAAGTATAAAATTCCAGCTTTAGTTACATCTACATGAACAGTAGTATTTTAAAATCATATTATTGTGATTTAATTAACGAATTTGAAAAAAACATTTCTGAAATATATTTAGAAAAATAATTTCTAATACAATTTTTATTTGGCTCATGAATGTTAAAATTAATAATATAATTTCTCACTCATACAAAATTTAGAATTTTCCTCCATGGAACTGAATCATTCTATCACCTATCCATCTATCTATCTATTTATCTATCTTTCTATCTATGTATCTAATGTATTTCAACCTACATAGTGCTGAAAGCGCATTGAAGATAGGGTCTATGTCTTTCTTTATTCCTTTCAGTGACTAGTGATTGATAGTATAAAATTTTTGTATGTTTTTTGAACATAGTATTTGTTCCAAAATGACATCACTGAATTGTAGATAGCTTAGCATTATAACACATGCTTATTTTCTGAGTGGACAGTACTATGTGAGAGATAAATGGTCTTTTATCTTGTAGCAGTCTGAGGTTATCTTAAATAAAGAGAAGGGAATATTTTTTAGGTCAATGTTATTTGTCTTATTTTAAGATTAGTTTTTATTTTTTATTTTTTTTTGTTATTTTAACTGATGTGAATCTTGGCAATCTGAAAAGGCCAAAAAAGATTGAGCAATTTTGTTTTAAAAATATAAACCATTAACATTTAGATGCTTCAAGATAAAGATTAAAATTTACAGTCTTCTTTTAGTTATTTAATCTCAGCAAATTTCAGTTCTATCTTGAACTTTGATTATTTAATTGTTTGGCACAATATCAGAGGTTGCCTCCAACATTTTCAGTAATTCATTCCATATTTATATATGCATGTGCATAAATAGATAGGAAGAGATATGAGATAATGTGAAACATATATAAAAATATTCTACTTACACGTAAGAAACTGTCCAAGGAACCATTCTCCATGTATTCTGTGACAATCATAACTGGTTTACCTAGGTATATGGTAAATTAAATATAAAATCATGAGTAGAGTTCAACAAATATGCAATGAACATAGATAATACACTTTGATACATGTGAGGAATTATATATATGATGACCATATATAATACACTTTGATACAACTAAGAAATTAAAAAATTAAAAAAATTTTAACATCGCAATTAAGAAAAACTAAATTTCAATAGAAGATAAATTTTTTAACTGATGTTTTTATTTTCCAGAATAAGAGCCCATAACCTATTATATCTAAATCGGCTTGTTTGGCATGGCTTTCCATAAACACAAAATATGGTATTTTCTTTAATTTAATTACATCATAGCTCACCTACAAAATCAAGTATTTCTGTCTTCAAGCTCAAGAGACAACCAAGAATTCCACAATCACTTATACTTTCCACAGATATTTACAGAGCTATGTGCTAAGTATTCTCTTGTGCTGGTTAGCCAGAAACAAGTAAATCAATTTCAACAAATGATTTGTACATAATAATTAGAACTAATCATTTTAGTATTTTTATCTGTATCCAATTAATGTATTAAAATTATAAAACCCATGCAGTATTTAAAAAGAAAATAGAATTAAAATTGCTGTTGGTAGTAACTTTTAATAACCATTTTTGAAATATGTGGCCTTAAATACCATTAAACCTTTTAACAAGCATTTAGATATATTTAGATAACACTTATTTCATACAAGATAACAGTTTTTTTTATTTTTATTTTTTAAAGATTTTATTTATTTATTTTTTGAGAGAGGGGAAGGGATGGTGAAAGAGAGGAAGAGAAACATCAAAAATATTAATGTGCCTCCACCTGACTGGGAATCAAACTGGTGACCCTTTGATTTGTAGGCCAGCATGCAGTCCACTGAGCTACATCAACCAGGGCAGTTTAATTATTTTATATGTACAAACTTATTATTTATCATTTCAATTTTACACATAAGTAAACTGAGATATAAAGAAGATAATTAACTAACTTAACAGTACACAGTTAATAAGTTACAAAGCTAAAAAATTGTAACCTGAATACACAATGTTGTTACTTTTGGAAATTGAACCTGAAAGAAACATTTAATGTATGAAAAAGCATTAGACACAAAAGTGTTAAATATACTGATCTATAAATCTACAAATAGAATAAATGTTCAACTATAGTTAGTGATTTAGACAAGTGGGAATTTCAATTCTATAGTTATTCTGAATTAAAATGACTGAAAATTATCATATTTTAAACAATTGTTACATAATAGTGTTATGTGAACCAGAGCTGAAAACATATAACTCTACATAATTATGATCACAACTATGAAAATAAGTAATAAAAAACAAACATTTTAAATAAAAAATATATGAAAAATTGATATTTTTGAAATACAAGAAACTAGTAATTTTTTTATTTTTAGAATCATGTAACATTACATTAGTACTTGATATATGTTTCATTACTTTATCTTCACGTTGTCCTTATGCATTAGTAATATGTATTGTTCTTATTTTACTGTTTCCTCAACTGAAAACATTGTATATTTAGGAAACTTGCTGAGGTCACACAATTAGCTAGTACTGCAGCAGATATCCAACATGGCTATCTTTGATTTCAAAGCCTACATATATATTACCACACTGTAATACTCTCCGTTTATTGTTGCTATGATATTGTTTTAACTATAAAACCATCATGCTACAAAAAGAAGGATAATTAGTCCACCTTCATGTCTATAAGAGCTGAGTTAAGACTTGACTAAATACTGATGGAAGACCTTGGGCAAATAATAGATTTTTTTTGCAAACATCCAAGGACACCTAATTTATGATTACACATAATTTTTCCTCATAAGATCCTTCTATGTCATGAAGTTTAGTTTGTCATTCTAATAATAGAAAATAGTTTTCTTTGATTTTTTCCTTTTATAGGTGAAAACTCCTAATTCAGACACTTTGTGAATTATGTATTAGTACTGTGAAGGCTATATTTCCTACATTTAGTACTTGAATGTATTCCAGCTGTGTATCTTATTAAGGGGTGATAAAATTATTTAAATTTTATAAAATTTCTCAGATAACTTTCATATAGGTAACAATCAATTGATACCTCAATTTATTTTCCTTTAATAGAGTGATTTAGTTATGGACTTTGAGTAACACATTATATGTAGTAATGTCTGAAAATTCATTTTATCTGAAACCTTAAGTCTCCAGAACTTGTTTCTTCAAAATTCTAATTGAGCTTTGATTTGAAAATATTAAAGAAAAATGAGGAGATTCAACATTTCCCTGGAAACTCCTCTTTCTCCTGAAATGGAAAATTAAATGCCTAGAAACGGATCCAAGAGATCTGACCTGAAATTAGGTGAATGGATAAATGAATGTATATATAAATGAATGAAATTCTACATGTGCATGTTCTCCATAAATAACTATAATATTTTGTCCCTTTCTTAACACAATTACAGGAAGAACAGTATCTAACAAAATTCAATGTATACCATAAATGTAGTCACAGATATTTTGCCTCATACAACTCTGAGTTACAGTGCCCAATTATTGTGTTTGCATACAGTGCTACACAAACCTCTGCTTATCTTTCTTACTATAGATCCTAGCCTTATGACCATTTCATTTCTTGTTAACATGTTTAATAGAATGTTTGGCAAGACAGATAATAGTAGCTGAAAAATCAAACCAGTCAATTAAGCTAAAGTCTCATGACCATTCAGAAGCAGGATCAGGCTGCATTTAGCTCTATAATTTAGGTATTTATAAACATGTCAGTTTAAATGGGCAAGTCTAAAAATGTGCTTTACATTAAGTTCAAAGACTCAGCAAACCCAAATATACAAAGAGTAAACAGAATCACAAATATTCTACCTTGGGAAGAAGTATCTTTACTTAGTTTCCCTTGCAATTTTGCTTATGATGAATGTGGTTAAAGGAAAAGAGATGAAATACTGGTGAAAACTAGTTCTAACATGTATGAAATGTAGTTGGAAATCATAAAATACTGACTCACCTTCACACAATGCAAAGTATTTTTATTCAATTTTGCATACTTTGCCATGTGTGTTTTGATTTAGAATTGACGTACTTACAACTGTAATAGCATAAACAATAAAATGTAATTTTTTAAAAAGTAAAAAAATTAAATTCTTTTAAATAAAAAAAAAACCTATATTATTTACTGCATTCAGAGAGTCTAAAATACATCTGAGTATACATACTGAACACATGAAATTATTGCAGCATAACTGGCTGACATAAAATTTTATTAAAAACAAGAAAAATAAAATTGCAGTAGAATTTTGCTTTCGTTTTTAAAATTATGAGTAAAGATAAAATCCTAATTTTTCATAATTAAAGACTTAAGAGAAGCATATCAGTTTGTTACAATCAGTTCATTTCCCCAAATACCCCTAGTGGTTCAGAGATATTACTAATCATTGAACCACTCTTTGACAACAGAAATGTGACTTAAAATGTGTAAGAATTCCAGGTTCAGTACTATTTCATCACATCTTTCTAATCACCTTTTGTATAAAAAGAAGAGCAGAATTAATGTCATATACAGCAATATATAGACATTTTATTACAATTATCAAATAAATGTCATTCTAAAATACTTTTATGAAAACAAAAATTATCAATAACTGAAATATTATAAATTTTGAAATATAATTCATTTCCAAAAGAAATACTATTAACTTCTATTAACAATAATTGTGTATTATATATCTATGTATTATTTTCAAAAGTCTTAAACACATTCTGTTACATGTGATTTATAAAATCAAAATGTTTAACCTTAGCAACACACACTCATTATTAGTATCATGTAATCATAATCAGGGTGGAAGCAAAAAAGCATAAGCAGGAAAAAGAAAATTGAAGAAAATTGACAAAATATGCCTCACTATTTCCAGGAAGGAAGTCTTGAATCATCTTTGATTAGAAAGGAAAGTTTTGGTTATAGAATTTCATGTACTATTACTAACTGATTGATAGAAATATTGTACTGCACTGAATTAGACTATTTTCTTGCGAGTTTTCCATTAAATCATGTAAAATACATGACAATCTTTTCAAAATTCCATTTTAATCAAGACATTATTTTTGTTAAGAATGATCCCTATTATATTCACTGGTCTGGAGTTACTGAGGGCAGGGGCCAACTCTATTTTATCTGTAGTTCTATATTTAGCACTGTGCTTGTCACTTGAAGCTGACTAAGGATAATCTCTGCCTTCAAAATTAGGCTAAAAAATGTTTTCTTCAACTCTTCCTTAACCAACCATATTCTATCAATATTAACACATCAAATGTTTTACACTCAATTGACTTTAAGTTTTTTAAGTGTATTTGTTAATCTGAAAAAATTTCAATTCCTTTAAATACAGTAACAATATTTCTGCTTTTCATTATTCCATTTGGATCTGATTTGCTTAATAAGTGCAATGATGGTTAATGAATATATTAATCAGAATGTGCTCAGTTTTATTTTAAAGGGCATTTTTTTTCTTTTCAAGTTTTCTATCTTTTATTTATTTTCATGTATAATAGTAAAAGTTAGTACCTTAGGTATGGTAATAAATTGAAGTGATGATAGCAGCCTTCTTGTTTCCACTTGGGAGTGGGAAGTGGGCAGGGCAGGGGAGAATGACAGGGAAAATATAGAACAATAAAAAATGCTTTAAATAATTCACTATTGAATATGATATTTGTAGGTTTGTTTGATTTTAGGGGGTGCTTACATACATTTATCAGGCATATATATATTTATATATGATGTGCTAAGAAAATATTTTAAATTAGAATGCTTGATTATTTTCTGTGTTTATTGAGACTGACTTTTTTTTCTACTTATCAATGTTGTGACTTTCTTCAATGCTAAATATTGATCCAATTTTGCATTATTAGAATAAACTATACTTAGGCATGATATAGTATCTTTTAAAATACATTGTTAAGTATGGCTTTATAATAACTCCAGTGTTATTGAACTTGTGTTCCTGTGTTACAGTGACCCATTATTTTCCTTTTGATTATATTCTTGTGTGGGTTGGTATCAACATTATCACTAGCCTCTTAAGGGTGTTTCTTTTTTGCCTTTCTTCAAGAGTTTATGTAAGATCAGAACTACTCAGACAGTTATTACCCAAGTTGTAATTATATTTCTTCATCCTTTAGGATAATTATTGTATTTTTAAACTAGTACTTTTTTAGGTCAGTGTGTGGGCACATGCAAGTCATACCCTGACAAATTTCTAAGTTGAATTTGATCTTTCAAAACTATCAAAAACTCATCCTATCTAAATGATTAAGGAAAATACGCCACATTTTCTTTTGTAATTCTAACAGAGACAATTCAACCAAGAAACATAAGTGGATGGTGTTCAAGAAATAAGAAAGTTTTTCAAGAATGTAAGTATAACACTTGCTGCTTTTATTTTTCTCATATATTGAGAATTTTTATTAGTTTTGCTTATGTCGGCACTTAGATAGAAATGGTCTCAACTGATTTATCGAATTACAGACTTGAATGCATAACTTGTGTTCAGAGTTTCCAGAATTGATAATTCCAACAAACTATTTCTATCAATTACTAATAAAATAACTGTATATTATATATTAAGAATATGACATGGATTCTCTTTTCTCCACATCCTCACCAGCATTTGTTGTTTGTTGATTTGTTAGTGATGGTCATTATGACCTATGTGAGATGATATCTCATTGTGGTTTTAATTTATATCTCTGCTGACTAGTGATGTTGAGCATTCTTTCATATGCCTGTGGGCTCCCTGTATGTTCTCCTTGGAGAAGTACTTGTTCAGGCCCTTTGCTCATTTTTTAATTGCATTGTCTGTCTTCCTGGTGCTGCGTTGTATGAGTTCTTTATATATTCTGGAGATCAATCCCTTGTCTGAGGTATCATTGACAAATAAGTTCTTCCCACAGCTGGTTCCCTTTTCATTTTGATGATGGTTTCTTTAGACCTGTAGAAGCTTTTTAGTTTGATTTAGTTCCATTTGTTTATTTTTTTCCTTTATTTCCCTTGCTGTTTGGAGATATATTGGCAAATAAATATATTGCTATGTGGAATATCTAAAATTTTCCTGCCTATGTTTTCTTCTAGAATTTTTTGGTTTCACTACTTATATTTAAGTCTTTTATACATTTTGAGTTTATTCTGGTGTATGGTGTAAGATGGTGGTCTAGTTTCTTTTTTTTTTTTTTTAATGTACCAGTCTAGTTCTCCCAACACCATTTATTAAAGGGGTCATTTTTGCTCCACTGTACACTCCTTTGTCATATATTGGCTGACCATAGAGACATGAGTTTATTTATGGGTTCCCTATTCTGTTCCTTTGAGCTATGTGTCTGTTCTTATGCAGAACCAGACTGCTTGTTTATAGTAGCCTTGTAGTATATTATAATATTGGGGATTGTGATCCCTCCTACTTTGTTCTTTTTTCTCGAGATTGCTGAGGTTATTTGGGGTTCTCTTTTGGTTACATATAAATTTTTGATATGTTTTTGTTTTAAATCTGTGAAATATGCCATTGGTATTTTAATAGGAATTGTGTTGATCGCAGTGCTATATACAATAGTCAAATTTTGGAAGCAGCTTAAGTGCCCATCATCAATAAATGAGTGAATCAAAAAACTGTGCTACATTTACACAATGGAACACTACACAATAGAAAGAAAGAAGGAACTTTTACCTTTTTGTAACAGCATGGATGGAACTGGAGAATCTAATGCTAAGTGAAATAAGTCAGTCAGTGAAAGACAAATACCATATGATATCACCTAACGAGGAATCTAATAAACAAAATAAATGAACAAAATAGAACCAGAGGCATGGAAACATGGAACAGGCCAACAGTGAACAGAGGGGAGGGGGGAGGGGAATAGCAGTGGAAAGAAGGGGAATGGACTAGACATAGAACATGTATGAGTGACTCGTGGACATGGACAGCAGTGTGGGATCTGAGTACTAGTGCAGGGTGGGGGAATGGGCAGAGGAGAGCAAAGTGGGGGGGAATAGGACAACTGTAACAGAATAACAACAAAAATGATATAAATAAATAAAAATAAGTAAAAAATAAAAATGTACAAACTGTTAAAAAATAATAATAATACGACATGGAGTGTAGTGCCCTTGAGATATGTGCTGAAGAAAACTTTTGAAGAGAAGCAAACAAAACATAGCAAAAATTTGACATTGTCACTAAAGAATGACATCTTATTCCAGCAATGTTTCCTTGTCATATGTGGAGGAAATAGAAAGGTGAGAACTGTAACTAAGTTTTTCTTTTGGGTGTGTGTGTGTGAAGTGGATGCTAGTATCAATATGGAAATGTTTTAATTATGAGAAATCATCTTAATAGTCTGCTTATAACTTTCCTTAATAATGCAAGTTTATAGTTAAGTTGCATTATCTTCTAAAAAAAATTTTCAGTAAATAACGCCTCCCCCAAAAACAATAAAAAACACAACAGTCATATCTAATATAATTTCTTCTATTTCACTAAGTGAAAAGTGGCCAATGGAGGTCTTCCTGGAGTCTGAACATGATTTGACTAATGGTGTGATGGCAGAAATATCAAACATTTGCTTTAAAAAAGTTCTATTTTTTTGAACTTCAACTAAAATCGATAACACATGTTAGTGCCAAGCTCTGAACAGAGACTGTGCCCCCAGCTTTCTGCTACTATGAGATCAGAGACTCTCTCACTTTCTCTTGTTTAAGAGCATCAGGCTCAAAATGTACCATTGAAAATTGTTTACGGCTCAATTTAAATAAATGAACATATAATTGAATAAAAGGCTTTCTCTAAATGAGTTGCAAATGAGACATTATAATAAACTTAGTACTTCAAAGCACATATTTATTAATAATAATAAAAATAATTATTTTTGAGCAAAAAAATAAATTGTTTTCAAGCATTTACTTCTGTACTTCAGATTAACTAGTAAAAATCTCAAACTCACCACAAGTGGTAATTTAGATTTTCAGGGCTGTTCCACCTAATAATGTATTTCTATGTAATCTTATTTGATCTGTAAAGTATTTGGAAATATTAAAACAGAACTGCTAATTCTGTATTACAAGTGAAGAAAGTGAATCTCCATGAGTGGTCTGATTGGCCAAACGTCTTACAACCAGTAGAGCTGAATCAGGACCTGAACTTTGACTCTATGACTTTTAATCTGAACACCAATTGTATTTTTTCTTTAAGTACAGTTTTTCTCATTAAATTATGAGCTCTGCATCACTTCAGGTGTGTGCTTATATAAGTGTGTGAATGTATTTGGACTTTGAAGGTAGATTGCTTTAGCCATTATATAGTCTTGGGAAACCAAGAAAGTAATAGAAGTAGATTGAATAATTTCTTTTGGTTACAGAATTGAATTAATTGTATATTAAATGTTACATATTAATTTTATTCTAAGGCATTTCTATTTTCCCTCAGATATTACAGGGTGCCAGACTTAGAGCCCTTAAAGGAACTCAAATCTAACTCTAGGTCTGTAATACTTGCACTATGAGAAGACTGGGATTTATACAGTCAGATTTGGCAGCTTCTTATGTGCCTTTTTGACCAGGGAGATATCAACTTTAGAACCTTTACCCTAAGAATAAGGCAGTTGTAATCCATATTAGAATGTTACACAGTCAGACTTGAAAAGACATTAAGTGCATATTACCAACAATATTAAAAGGCCATATTTTTCTCAATGCATTTGTTTCTTCCATTTTGGTTTGGGGATTGTTATGACTTTCTTTGCCAAGTGATCATAATTTACATTTGATTATTTTATTTTTATATCTAAAGAAAACCTGCCAAAATTTTTATGGCTTAATGTTGCTTTTCATTGAGTAAATGAATTATAGAAAAGAGCTAGGAAAACATAACAACTTCTTTTCAAGAATTCTTAACACTAGAAGCAAAAAAAAAGAAGGTCAACTCACACTTGGTATATATGAGAGCTTATCAATAAGCTTAAATTTAAACCTAATATTTATTTTGATAGTTACTTTCATCTTATGTTTTCTTAGCCGTAGGTAATGGAGAAATTAGGTGATAATTCTGCCCTTGTTAAAACGTAATCACTTTCTTCTTGCTCCCTCAGTGCTACAACCAGTTACATATTTCTACTTTGAAACATGCATTCAATTAAATGGGAAGAAAGACCTACTGGTAACAGGCAGTGTTCTTCTATTTATTTTTCATTCATTCATTCATTCAATCAATCTTTTATTTATGAACATTGGTAAATTAAGGACCTATTATGACACAGGTTCTGTTTTAATCACTGATTATCAAATAACATGGATCTTGTCTTCTATGAGAATTTACATTTTGTTTTGGGTGTTAAAGGTTATTAAATATCCACAAAAAGTTTTAGAAGCTTGTGGGATGCTCTGTTATGATCAATTTCTTTTAGGGAAGATAATTCAAGATATGAAAGAATAAATTAAATACAACGATAAAAGTAGAAACCCATTTTTGTCTACAATTGGTGATAGAGGTGAAACCAACAGATCAAATCCCTAATGCCACATCTAGCACTTTCTAGTTAGACAAGCTACTTGTTCTTCAGCTGTCATTTGTTCAAATGTAAGTGGTATTATACCTAATTCACAGGGTAGTATAAAATAATCTCCATGGTACAATGCTGGACACATAATAGTCAATTCATAAAGAAAAACTTGTAAAAATTGAGAGTTAAAAGAATGGTTACATAAGTTAAAGTGCATTTCCTCCTCCAGTGAGGTTAACAATATGAAGGATAGCGACTTGGTAAGGATGCTATGGAGGGAAATGTTGGCTAATTGACTAAGGAAGCACCACTGAGACATCATTCTCTTCCATGGATATTAAGTAGTTTGGTCTTACCATGAAGGAACAAAGGATTCATACATTTTCCCAGTCCTTACTACTAACAGTGTTTTGATTATTAACTAAAATTCTTTTTAAAAGTTTTTTTTCTGTCAGAAAATATTTTAGTGTTACTCTTACTATGGCTTAATACTTAGTAGTACATAGGGAAAATTATTTTTGTATAATTTAATACATCTTATACTTTATGGTTAAGTCATATTGCTAAATTCTTAATATAATTTATTATATAAGAAAACTCTAGGGGTTTGGGCAGGGCAAAGAAGAGCAATGGGGGAAAACTGGGACAACTGTAATAGAACAAAAATTAAAAAGAAAGCTCTAAAGGATATCAAAGTATACTTCAATTATACCATGCTTTTCTGAGGAAAGAATTGTCATTTTTTAGACACACTAAAATGAGAATAGGTATTAGTGCCACTAGGAAAGTGCTCTGTGTAATGTTAGAGAAAAAAATATCATTGTGAAAAATATAATGTGTAATGTCTATTGGTAACCACAGAATATGTAAATGTGGTGCCAATGAATTATCCCCTAAATGATGCCAAATTCTCTGCTATGTTGTCTTTCATTCTGAAGAGTTTGTTGCCAATTTAGCTTATTCTTCATTTTGTGCTCTAAAATCTTAAGAAAAAAAAAATCCCAGAACACTCTCAAAAGCTTTTCATTGAAACTGGAGCCAAAAATCACATAGTTGCCTCATGGGATTCGTTTTCAGTCTGGCTGGAGAAACCATCAAGGAAATATGTTCAGATCTCTATCACAGGCTGTGAGCCCGAGCTTCCCCAGACAAGTCAAGAATCCATCTGGGACTGTAGATCAGAATTGTTCACAGAGGACCAAGAAAATGCCTTGGGTCTAATGTGGTCCCAATCTGTACAGCTCAGAGGTATTCTGCAAACACATAATTTTCTTAAAGCCAGGGTGGGGGGTCATGGTAGATTTGGAAGCTTAAATGAAACTGGTGAACAATGAAAGAAAAGGCAGCTAGCTGGGTGTTCCTGACAATTTCTATCAAAATTGAATCATTGTTTTTCTTGTGACTCTATGTAACAGAAATTTCTCAAAAATTCACTTTGTATCTATCTTTTAATCAGCATGTATTAATATGGTCCAATGTTTAGCTCCTAAAAATTTTAAAGCTTTTTAAAGATCATTGTCAATATAATACTAGTTAAATAGCTTTGCTCTCTTATCAAAGAACAATGTGTTAAACTAGTCTTTTTGTTAGAATTGATAGATACTTATGAAAAAATGATCAAATTTCTTAAATGATTGAGTTCAGGTTTAAATGACCTCTGCTCAACATACTCAAAAGTTGATCTTCCCACTTTACTTACTTTTAGTAACAACTCCCTCCAGTCTAATAATATTGGGATGGTCAAACTGTCCCATGATGCTAGCTTCTCCCAGGAAGTCTCTTCGTTGCTTTTCAGTGTAGCCCACTTTCAAGGTCTTGATGGCCACTGAAATCTCCTTTTTAGATGGGAGTTTTAAGCGACCACTGCACACCTCACCAAATTCACCTGTTTGAATGCAAGAGAACACAACAACAGCAAAAAATATATAATAAAAATTAATAGAGAGCAATTGTTTCTTCTTAATAACTTCATTCAAAATATTTATACCTTTGGTCTACTTAAGATAGACTCCAAATTATTTTGGAAGCTGGTAATCTCACATTCCTTACGAAGCCCCAGGGCATTCACACTATATTAGTAAATAGACCTTATGCTAAGCTTCATATATTTTTAAGTAGCAAAATGTGAATAATGCAATATGAAAGAATAGGACACTTGAAAGCTATATCTATTAGACTTTTACTTCTTATTTACGTAGCTATCGTTTCCTCAGGGAATCAACAGACCAGCACGAATACTATGCAATGACCATTGGGTTAAATTTCTGACATTTTTAACTATCCTGTTTTTTATTAAGAGGGCCAATTTAACTTTATACTTGGACTCTCTGAAAATTAAAATGAAACCATCTGCTGTCAATTCATTTAATTGAAGTAGCACCATACTACAGTATTGACAAACTAGTTGTAAAGGTCTCTGAGCTTCTGGAAGGAGAACAATAATATAACAGTATCAAATACAAGATTCTGCATTTTAATCTATGAAATCACTGCAGGGGTATTTTCTTAGATTCAGTGTCTTCAGGAAAAAAAAAAACTTGTCTTAAATGAACAATTAATCCAGAATTTGTTGAATTTAAAGCGTTGCTGACTTCTAAATACTAATGCAATTGCAAAAAATTACCTAGAAATAGTTTGAGCACTGTCTCCATATACATTGTCATTGAAAAGATTTGCTCTTTTAGTAGGTTTTTAGCTTCCTGAGAGGAGAGACCCTTTACATTCTTTTCTCTGTCCCCACTGCTGCGGTAGTAATAACTACAAAGTAGTGTCATACATATCATGCTCTACATTCATAAAGAATTCTTAATATTATGTGGTTTATTAGTCAATTTTACACATTTAAAATATTTTTTGAAATATAAAATAAGAGGTTTTTCTGAAAAAATGATTAAAACACATACTTAATATTTAGAATGTCTATGGAATGGAGTAACATTCTTGGTCTGTAGTCTCACTGTGGGTTTTTGTACAAGCTCCAGGCCTCACTGGTCAGCCAGAGAGAAGGTGTCAAGAAGTTAAATATTTCTTCTGTATTTTTTTGTCCAAGTGGTTTGTCCCACAAAAGCAGCAAGTTATCCTATTTATTCACTGTCTCCACCACTAAAAATGACTTGCTTCTCTCCAGGAATCTCTAAACTCCTCTAGACAGAACCTTTTCTAAGGAATTCAGTCTTGCAAAACTGACTGAATTTTCAAAACAATGACTTATGTTGTGACTTGTCAAAGTTATTTAAGGTCCAAAAGCATTTATTCATATATTAGTTAATAAATGCTCATTAATTGGCATCAGTAAGACACTGTGAAAAGCATAAATGTAATGGTAAACAAGGCAGATCTAATTCCCCCCATTTGAGGAAGTGTAGAGAAGATAGAAGTATCTGTAGCTAGAGTGTTCCATAGTATGATAGGGAGAATTAGGGGCAGAACTTGAGACCATTCATTAATCTTTTTAAATCCAAAGGAGAATACGTTTTTATAGGCATATGAGTAATAGGAGGAGAAATTATGATGCAGGTAGTAAATCATTGTTAAAATTTGTAAGGAAGAGTAAGAATTTCTTTCCTTCTACAGGGCTATAAGAACCTTGCCAGAGTTCCAGTTTACTTTTGGGCAAACTATAAGGAGGTATCCATAATGAATTTTCATTTTATGAAAGTTCTGTCATTATCATGAGTCAATATATTGTAATTAATCATTTTAAATTTGGATGTCCTCACCCCTTATTCTAACTGACAAGTCACTTGTCAGTGTACAAGACAGACAATACAGAGTTGTGGGAAATAGAATGGATACTGGAACCAAATTGTCTAGAATCTAATTCTACCTCTGTCACTTAGCTATGTGATTTTGAGCAAGTATTTTAATCCCTTTATGCCTTTAGTTCCTTATCTATTATATGGGAACACAAACTGTGTCTTTAATAAGAATTTTGTGCAGTTAAAGAATTAATGTATGTAAAGCACTTAGAAAAGCACCAGGCACATAGTAAATGTCATCTAAGCATTAGTCACTATTTTTCTCTCTGAGTTCAAACTCACCCTCAGAAGAATAAGTTATCAATTTACCTCTCAACTATTAGGTCAAACTGAAGAATAAATATAAAAGTGTTTTCAAAATGTCAAATACTGTTTTAATGTAAGAAGAGATGATTGTGATGATGAGGGTGATAACAAGGTTAGTATTGCATTATTGGACTTGCCTTTGTAAAGGAAAACATTTTGTAAAAGAACCTCACTTGGAAAATCAAGGAAAAGAGTTTGAATCCAAGTGGGCCAATTAAAGTTATTTTCTTTGTTCTCACTGAGATATCTCAACATATGTACATATATTTTTACCTTCAAAGTTCAGAAAATGTTATTTCAGTAATGCTAATTTTTAAAAATTACAAAATTAAGAAATGTGATTATATTACGATACTAAAAATGGTCGCCAATATATTATACAAGAACGAGAAATGCTAAATATGACTTTAATTCTCTTTATAATAATTTTAAAAAACTGTTAAAAATTTTAAAAGATTGAGCAAATACAATGACTGATCTTCCAATTTAACCAAGTTTTACATGGTCTTATTCAGTTAACTTCACACTTATGAGAAAGAAAATTTATATTCTGTTTTATCTATATAAAAGCAGGACTAAAAGGAGATCATTTGGAAAATTACTACTTGATTTTTAATTCAATAAGTGCAGTAGATTTATCTTTTGAAATAAAGTGTAGTTTATGAGAATTAGAATACTGTATTCTGATTTAAGATGTCCAATACAAAATTGTTCCAAGTAAAATTTCGTACAGCAATTTCATTTAAAATAAAGAGAAAAAACACTTTAAGTAGAATGACCCTCTGCACTATTCTCAAAGTCCATTCTCTTTCTACTGTTTTAAGAAAAGAATCATAGTAAAAATATGTAAAGAACAAGTTGGTATGCCAGAAAAGCACTATACATGAATTATCAAGTGAGTCCTCACAAAAACTTAGAAAAAGTATCTATTGTGATCATCAATGGATAACATGGACTTTGAAGCTAAAAAGTACAAGATTCTAATTTTGGTTACCTAATCAATAACTGTGTGACCATGAGCCATTCAAATTTTCATATTTTGTTTCCTCATCCGGTAAAATAAAGATAACAATACTTCTCTACAAATGTAATAAAATTAAATATATGTCAATGCTTAGCATAGACTAGGAGTTAAATATTTTCTACTTTCAGAACATTTCAGTATTTAATCTTTGAAATAATGGTTAGATTAGAAAATAAAGTTAAAATTTTCTGCTATACCCATTTCTTTGTATAAAATCCTTGACTGAAAATTAGAGAATTAGCCCACATATATAGAGTCTTTCTACATATTTAAATGACTTTAAAAGTTCTATAATTGACCAAGATATTCAGTCTTTTAACAGAAGATAGTTGCTAATCAGACTCTTGCACAATTTCCTCTATATTTGTAGATATTTAAAATTTTACAACAAAATGTTTCAAAAACTTGATTTTATAATTTATCTTGGTAATAACAAACTCTTTAAAGGCTAATCAAGACAGACTATAATTGAGTGTGTATATCATACCGAAATCTTCTAGGGCAAGCATAATCTACCTTAAAGATATAACTATTTGCAAACAAAATAGGTACTGTTTTATCACCCTGAATGTGCCAAATGAGAATATTGGCTGCAAAATCCTGAAAATGGAGCATATGTCTAATTTTTTACAAATATGTTTGAAGAGAAAAAGAAAAAAAAGAGAATCTGTCCTAATCTTTAATAAGGGATTAATTGATTTTGTCAAGTAGGCTTTCCCTTTATCTCATTTATCAGATATCATTTTTAACGAGTGTGCTTTGTTTCACACCACTGTTTAATAGATTTCTGGCTTTGTGAATGACATCTGCATATATAAACTTTTACTTATGAGGAGGGTCTCAAAATTTCAACATCCCAGTGTGTTTGTCTGGCTTTTTGAACATTGGCTGAGCATAAGTGGGTGTTTCCTCTTCTTCAGTTAAGTACTCAAAACCCTTGTATGGTGTATGCTCCTGCAGCTTCCATAATGAAGAACAGTTTTGTGGACAACGTTAAAAAATGAACGAAACACTTTGTACAATGGAGCAGTTCACAAGCAAAACTGTACCAATGAAAGGGAGTAATCAATATATAACTCTTTTAACTGAATAAACATAGGTATATGGCAAGTGCATTTATTCTTAAGTCTCAGATTGTGAAAAAGGAAGTAACCATAGTTTGCTTTTTTGCTTCACTAGCTGAATATTTTAAGATTGTCTACACATGTGACTTTTAAGATAACACGATATTGAGAAAATTAGATATCTTTACAATCCTGTAATACATCATCTGTATATTGTATTGTGCTTGCATATCTCCAAGTCTCCTTCTAGAAGAGAAAATTTGGTAAATCATCGTTTTATTTAGATAATATGAGTCACTCAGACTATCCTTCTTAAATAGTAAATACTGCTTGAGTTCTAAATAATGCTCTGGTGCATAGAAAAATAAACAGAGAAATTATATGCACACTGTTATAAAGAAGCTTCAGTCATAAATATAGTACTTACAGAAAATGTGTTCTGATATGTTATGCATAAATTCAATGAGCTAGTTTTTCAGTCTTTCACTCTATTTTCTACATCAACATAACGAGTTTCTGTTTGTTCTTAGAGTGATACTAAAGAATGAGATGATGTTGTAAAACCATTATAGTACAGTATTGTTTATTTTTACCTTTAAGTATTAGTTTTATTAAAATGTGCATTGCATGTACTGTGGATGCTCATATTTTATGTCGAAGTTTGTAAAACACTGTTATTTTATACATCTTTATAGCTTTTATTGAAAATAAGCAACAGCTGTTAATAATCACTCCATGGATATTTATTTATTTATGAATTTATGGTAAAATGAATTTATGGTTAGAACAGAGAGATGTCTATATGAAAACAAGTTTCAACACAAATAAGTTAATACTATATAAAGTTACAGGCAAACATTAAAATGGAGCATTTCACATTATTTAAACTATCCACTGAAAGTAGTTGCCGTGAAATCTGTGTTTTTAAAATGTTTCATTCATGATTTTATTTTGTATTGTCCAATTTTTAAATTCCAAGGAGGATTCTAAAATTACCTTTATTTCACAAATCCAAAATGTCACTTAGTGGGTTTATTTAAAGTAAAACACACTTTTATCTTGCTATCCCTATTTAGCAAAATGGTCTTTGTGACACTTGATCAGTATAGCTCTGGGAAGGCTGAGCTGCTGCTGCTGCCTCTGAAATTCAATAAATAAAAAGTTGGCCCTGGGCTGTGAGTCTGAAGGTCTGGCACCTTTGAAATCATTATGTTCCATTAAATACTCCATTTATTTGTTGCTTGCCTTTGATCATGAAATCAGAAAATGTCCCTTTTCATAGAAATATACGGGAAGCAGACAAAAGTAGGTTTACAGTTATTTGTATGGAAAATAATATAACGATTAATAAATAATAATACAAGAATAAACTCTGTGTTTCCTGTACTCACAACTGTAAACCTACTTTTCCCCCATCCTGTATATAGGCCTGAGAACCTGAGAAATCTCAGGGAGGATTCTTATTCATAGTTGTAAACTTGTAAATAATGCTCTAGGTTGGCAGTGAGATTTATTGTGGTGGTTACCTGCTCCAACAACTTTGTCAATGGATATGTTGGTGGCATCCAATTCCTTAGCAAACTCATGAACTGCTTGGGTAGGGTCTTCATACGTGTGTGGGTCAACATAAGTTCTGAGGCCTGGAAGTTTTACTGTTTAAGGGAAGGATGAAAAAAACATTATTGCAACAGGATTTATAAAAACATTTGTTGAACAAATTTTATAATATTATTGGTTAAAAATAACCTTCATTATTATAAAGTGCACCAATCTTTTGTTTATTCTGAGATACCACAGAAATTGGCAGATAGAGGTTGGGCTAAGTGTTAACCAACTTAATAAAAGATGTTCTCCAAAATGAAACATAAAGAGGAACCACAATGATCTTTCTCTGCAAAAACACTAGAAGGAAAATGGACATTCAAGAGGGTAGACCTTAAGGAGAAGAAAATGGGACGGAATTGTGTAGGTCCAGTAATGTTTACCCATAACACTAGTGAGTAAACTCTCTCACCTGATTGTGCCTTTATCATTCTACAAAGAGTAACCAAGTATTGATTATAATACCACATCTGACAATAAATCTAAGTCTGTGAAATGCTTTCATAAGGTGGGATAATTGTTGCAATTACAGATAAATTAATTGAAGGATATAAAGTGGCATGTCTTCTGTCTGACACTATTCTGTTTCTTTTCAAAATACATTCACAGTCAAAATCCCCCATGACAATTATAGGTCTACTTTAAGCTGCAAAGTTATGTATATTTAATATGGGTATTACATGTATGTAGTAATATAGCATCAATTAACTGAAATCTTTCTGTATAGCTTTTCAACATAGTTAAAGGCAAGTGTTTTCTATAGATTTAATAATGGCACCAAGGAGCTAAATTAAAAACATAAATCATATTATAGCTTATTGAATATAAACCTTCTTTATAATTTATTTATTTAATTATTCTAAACATTGAAACTTTTCATGATATTCTATAATCAAAACAGCAAACTCAAAAGATAGGAGATCATTTTGAATTTTTTAAATACTAATGAGATTCTTATCATTTGGAAAAATAGCTCATATTAGAAACAATTTGGAATGTTCAATAAACTTATTTTGAAAGAAAACTAAATTCTTAAAAAGTGAGTTTAAGATCCACTAAAATACATAAACATGCTTTAACATTAAAGGGAATTGTAATTTAACTTCCATAGCATATGTACTGATATTACTGGTTTTTCTTTTAATTTTGGTAATATTCATTTAAAAAAATATATTGGTGACATTGTTTTAGCAAAGAACATAGTTGCTTAATTGTGATAGGTATATTTTTATAATCACACTAAAATATTAAATAATTATTTTATCCTAAAGTAAAAAATAAAATAAGATGATCTTTTCTCATACCACTTTATAATGAAATAAGCTTTTTGGCCAAATTGCAGCCTGGTGTGTCCTGTGATGACCAAAGACTTCTTTGCGTCAGTGTGGTGGTTTGTACGAAAGAGTTGTAGAAACTGTGATGACAGCAGTTGTTCTAAGTGACTTCAGCACAATGGTCATTAAGCCATTGAGTCCAGGATTTCAAATTTTGGCTACAGAATAATCAGTAGGTGGTTCTACAGTTCAATTTTGTGATGCTGTGGTTGCACTGCATAATAATTTATGCTTCTTAAAACTCTGTTTTCCTCTCTACGTCTTCAGATGACCATGAGACAGCACAATAACATGGGAGGTGAGGGAGTGAATGAAGGGAATAGGAGAAGAAAGGCCACCAGGGCTGCATTATGTCTTCCTGGTGTTGACACCAACACTGTACAGAGTAGCTACTCTCTCACTTGAGGCAGGATGTGGATAACTTGTGAGAACGCTGACAGTTTAGGGAGTCAAGGGGGAAACAGCAAGTTCTTTGCCCTTGCTTTGGGCAAATTATGTGGGGAATAGCTTCTGAAGTTTTTCTATTTGAAAAAGCTCAACAAAAGGACATTATAGGAAAGAAAGTTTTGGAAATGTGCTATTCAAGGGCCTAACATGAGTGCCTGTTGAGTAGCTAGAGTCTCTGAATGTTGTCATTAATACTTTTATCTAAGAAGTTTTATTCACAATGATTAAGATTATTGAGGTGTCCTGGACACAGAATTTGGGGTTAGAAATGCCAACTATTTTGAGCTCACAGATCTGCTTTCATTCTTTTGTCATTATTATAAACATTATTGCTTTCTGTAAAAATGGCAGAGTCACTCTTTAGTTCAGTGGTCTACTATAATTTATAACTACACGAAATCTTCTTCTAGTGTTATCAGTACTAAAACTCTTTACCCTTAAAAGAAGCAAACAGATTAAGGAAACCTAACATGCTTTCCAACTATGATACAAAGAAAAGGTTTGGAGTAATAAAAACAGTGAAAGTAACCACAGACATACTAAAATATGTTAGGAAATAAAGTCTTGTCACACATTTTTTTTTTGTGAAGATGACTTGGTTACATTTTAATGAAGACTCATCAAAGGGAGGTTATGATTTTTGTTCAACCAGTTTTGCTTTTTTTGGTCATAGTAATAGTAAGGTAAAGAAATGATAATGTATGAAGAAAATTTAACATTCCTTTTCAAGAAAAAAAGTACTTTAAGAATAAGGTTAAAACAATTCTTTATTTCTGGTAAACAGTTACCAATGTTTTACCCAGCTGAACTTCAAGAAATCAATTTGTGAGGGATTTAACAACATCAGAATTTACAAAGATTATAAAATGAGTTATCAGAAACTATGTCTCAAATATTTTAAATAAGTACTGGCTTTAAAAAACCTTGAAATTGTGCTTTTGAGGTCTCTTCAAAACTTGCTGGCCCTAGGGAGAGACGCATTACTAAATAATCTGAAAATTAAATAATCATTCCCAAGTAAAATCAGTCAAATTTATTGTGATTAATTAAACTCGAGTAAATAGCTTTTCTATCCACATGACATCTGGGGAAGCAATACGAATGTAAACACACATATACACCCCCACCCCCGAGTAAAATGACTTGTTCACTGTGGGAGCTTTGGCTGCTGATTTTTAACTGCTGACCCCAGAGATTCCAGGAATCAGGTGAGTCGGGATGTAAGGCACATAATCCCCTCACACTAATAATTAAGGGCAACACACAGAGTGACTGCGCTGTGTCAAGAAAACCAGATAATAAACACATGCACACGTGTTAAGCTGCACTACTTTACAGCTCGTTCTGTGCAAACACAATAATTTACATTTCCATTTTACCAGCATGAGTTGCCCTAAGGATTGCAAAACGTAAAAAGGCCCAGCCGGAGAGGGCAATGGGACAGGATCTTAGAAGGTGAAACACATTTCTTTCCTTTTGAAGCTATATTATGGGATTTGTAACAAGGCTAGAGGGAATAGTTCATAGCTAAGGCTTTTTAAAGTAATACCAAATAAATGGTCTGAAATAAACCAGCTGTAGCATTAAGATGCAGAAAGTTTATGACATGCATGTAAGTTACTTTATGCCTTTGGAGCTAGGATAAAATGCATTTCTTTTTTGTTTGTCTATCATCAGGATATCGTGCGTTTGAAGAAAATTGAAGTTTCAGCCAACTCTGCCATAAAAACCAACAGCTAAAACAGATCAGAGTGATAAAAAAGCCTATTTACAATTGGTGCACAGGAATTTATCAATGCTCCAAATTCAGGAGATTTATAATTCCCATATAAAAACCTAAATTGGCATGGTTTTGCTCTAAAAACAATATCTGCATTGATTGTCCAACTCAAATTAAAAGCAATTTAATCCAAAGGAATTTAACTTTTCTAATTTATGCATGGCAATTTTCAGTGTTTTGTGGGACCATGAAAAAAAATAAAACCAAGGCAAGTATTATGCAATTTGTTCACGTACACTTTTAGGGCTTTTGAGTTTGTAATTTAACTAATCTTAAATGATAAAATGTTGATATTAAGAAGGCACATAGTACTTCGGCATTTTTTTGTGAGTTATTCTATAATAACAGCAATAAGGTGGACAAAACAAATAATGCTCTCTGTAAACTCTGGCACTGTGTCATATCACGTCAATTTACCCTTTTGAAGAGCACTCTTTTTTTCAAGCTACTGTATTTCTCCTGCATGTTAGCAACAGGCAATCAAGTTTTTACTTGCGTTACAGCTAAAGCTGTAATTTTTAGATGTAAAGCCAATGACTGAAAACAAGTAACATGTTGAGTTGAAAATAATTTTAGAAGGCAATAGTGAATGCGAGAGAAGGTAATGTTTACAAGACTCTACTAGTTATATTGAGGTTATTTGAGACACATAAGCTTGAGTACCGTCTCCATACTAATTTCCATGAGAACATGTTATTACCTTTAATACCACTGGTTAGTAATTACCACATTCAACTGAGCCGTAGTCTGGAAAAGCAAAACAACTGGGATGATTCGTTTCACCAGAAGAAAATAAAATGAGTGTTTTTATTAGACATAAACACTTTGTTTTCTAAGAGTATTTCTTTTAGAAAATATTTTTTAAGAGATTAAATTGGTTGGTATTAAAATATGAGGAAAAAGTGCATGCTTTCCTAATGATTTGATATCATGTAACTCCAAAATAAAGTTTATTCTAAAAGTGCTCTCCTGGTTGGTTGATATAATGGAGTAAGGCATTTTACATAAACAGAAGTTGTTTATATTTACCTGCCAGTTAGGAAAGGGAAAAGGTTCTTATTTAGATTTCAGCAAAGACTAGTAATAAGGAAATTGAAGATATGCTTTGCCGTTGAGCTACACAGAGCGAACTATAGTACCGACTCCCTGTTATGTGCATTATTTGAATATAAACCACAGGTTACCCTTCACTTTAGCTTAAGTATGCTTAAATGTGGCCATGCAAAATTACTTAATGCAGAGTCATAAATTTTTTTCTCTGTTTAAATAAATAAATTTGTCATTTTCCCCCCCTTAAAACTGCTTTTGAATTCTCTTTGTCAGGGGGAAATTAGCCAATTATAAATGAACAACTGCTGAAACCAAAATGGTAAAACTAAAACACCAAACCAGCTTAGAAACTTACAATGTCCATTCCCAAAATGAAGTCTTTTTTCATCTGCCCCATGTTTTGACTTGTTATAGCCACAGAACCTAGAGGTAAATTAAAGGAAGAGAACAGAGATAGAAAATATACTTTAAACAATTATTTATGCTCAGAATGTGCAAAGCAAAAAAAAAAAAAAAGCATTTTCCTCAAACAATTAAATGCTTTAGTGAAAATTTAATGACTTCATATTTTCTAAATCCTCTATAGAAAGCCTCTTTCTCTGGGGACCCTGGAAAGCTGCCTAATGAGGAGACATGTAGAGTTGCTTCCCCACTGTGCAGACCCCTTCAGTTGAGTTTTTATAATGGCCTTAGAAAGTGTTTATAGTACTTTTTAACAACTGCTGTTAGGATGAATGAAGGGTAAAGTCTCCATTGTTAGTGATTAGTGCTGTGCAAGGTTACCAGTGTTCTGGGTGAGAAAGCATCAGGGAAATCTGGGCTCTATTTGAAGAGTGAAGGGATAATTGGGGAAAGAAGGTAAAAACTAGGAATGAGGTCAAGAGAGAGAAGACATGTGTATTGGAGAGTGGGGCTGAAATTTAAAGGAAAAACTAAAACCAAAACTAAAGACGAAGAAACAAAAGAAAGGGAGAGGGACCTAGAAAGATCTACAACACTTATGGAGACATTCTGATTTGTTGAAATACACTATTGATCACATTCTTCAGACTTTTAACAACAATTGGGGAGGGGGGAGCAAAGCAATAATGAAAGTAAGTCATAAAACAGACTGTGATCTCACCTTCCAATCAAAACGTAGGTGACGACTGTGAGGAGAATAATTGCGACTGCCGCTGAAATGGCAATCATTACCACTTGGCTATTTTCCCCGGAGATGGAGAAAGCTGTGAGGTGGAAGAGAAAAAAAATTTAAAAGACCAGGCATTAACACTTCATAACTAACATCTACAAGGAAAATCTGATAAATTAAGTCATATTTATTCTGCTTTTACCTGAAATATGGCTACTGTCTAATATAAAAGTAGAAATAATTCTTCAGTGAGTGTTAAAAAAAAGACATTTTCTATAATTTTGTGTGGAATTACTAATTAGTAAGATTATATATTCTGTTTCAATGGCATTGATCTAATACTCCTTGATTGCCTGCTGTATGAAATGTGTTGGACTGGTTTTGTCTATCCTCAATGACAAAAATCCCAGTGGATAAAAAAAATTAGCAGGGGAACATAAACAGCAGGTAAGCTTTTCCAGAATAAAATTAGAAAATCTTCCTAATTAAGCTGGTTTACTCTTCAATATCTATATTTATTTAATTTCAAAGGTGGTATAACACCTCCCCTAGGGGCCTCAACATACATCACCAATGACTTGTTCCTCTCCTTGTATTCCCTGCTTCTGTAAATGCCCCATTACTCATTCACTCATAAAGTGTTGGCAAAAATGGCCCCAGAACAAAATATGGCCTGTCATCAGTTTTGGTATTGCTCATGAGTTTAAAATGGTTTTCCATTTCTAAAAGGCTGTAAAAAGTCAAAGATTTTGTGACGTGAAAATTATATAAAATTTAAATGGTGGTGTCCGTAAATGAAATTGTTTTGGAACACATTCATTCATTTGTGTATTGTAAATGGCTGTTTTTATGCTATAATAAATAGCCAAGTAGAGCAAGAACAACAGAGACTATAAACACAAAACCTAAAATATTTGCCGTTTCCAAGAAGTTTACTGAACCTTGACCTAGATCAATGCTTCTCTAGCTTTATTGTTCATACAAACCACTTAGGTATCTTTGGGAAAAAAGCAGTTTCTAATTCAGTGGGTCTGCAGTGGGGACTGAGACTGCATTTCTTACAAGGTCCATGATGCTGATGCAGGTGACTGCAGACCACAAAATTTTGGTAGCAAATATGTATAACATAACAATTACGTCACCATGTCCGCTCCCTCACCTGATCATTCTATATCTGATTAGTCACTAAACCTTCTAAAATATCTTCATTTATACCTTTCTCTTCTGGATTACAATGAGAAAGTCCTAATTAGTCTCTATTTGCATGCCTTTCCCTTTACCTGGCAACCAGAGTACTCTTTCTAAACCATGAATGAGATCATGCCATTCGCATGCATAAATTTTTTTCAGGGCTCTCCACTTTCAGGATAAAATGCAAATTCTGTAGCAGAAAATGTAAAGCTCCTCAAAATCCGTCCCCTGTGAAAACCCCCAACTTATGTGAATATCTCTAGGCTTTCTAAAATACATGCAGTTCCTGGAACAACTGTTCATTTGCTCATACTTTAATGTACATTTCTTCTGTGATAAAAACTGATTGAGCAAATGACCAAATAATGTATAAAAGAAGAGCTTAGAAGAATAAACTTGGTTATTTGAATACCATCGCCTCTCCAGTAGCAAGCCAATATCACTTTCTCAATTTAATCAGAATATATGTTTGGACTGTTTTCTCTAAAATAATGCAGTTTTAGGACTAGTTAAATGATGTAAATAAAGAAAAATGGCAGATAGCCTGCTAGAAGATTTCCAAGCATTTGAAAAAATAGCTCCGAGCCTGCAGGATGGCATGCACACTCGTTATATAAACTGTTACCGCACTTTATTCTTTCCTACCAGTGAACTATTGTTTATACCGCTGTGGCAGCTGCGCGAGTGCCTGCTTGGATCACCCTGCTGCCCAGCCTCAGGAGGCAGACGGCCTCCAGCTGCTGCACCTTCAGTGTATACCGCAACCTCACAATCAGAGCAAGCTCTCCTTAGTGACAATACACGGCAAAGGGACTGGAGCCAGACACTGCCTGCCCAGTGCAGGACTCTTCTAAGTGCAGTCTTCACTCTGGAGCTCCCCATCGGATTGACAAGACGCTCAGAACTGCACTGCTGTCAGAGGCTCATCCTCCACCACCCTTCCCTCTCCCTGCTCTCTGCAGAGGTGGCTGACTCACACCTCAGTCTGAAGTGCTGAATGCCCACTTATGCTCTGCCTCTTTAACCCATTATCTGTATTGCCCTACAGAAAGCTCTCATAATTTTATCTTGATATCTGCTTCCTAAAGACTTGAACTGTACATCCATTAACCATAGATCTGTGAATAGTTTGTAAAATGACATAGTGATTCAGTATTGACCCATAAACATATAATATATGATACTTCACAGACAATATAATAATAATTCCATCTCATGCTTTTCATTTTGTATACTGTCATAAAGAACAGCAAGTTCTGAATTCTCTAGTAAATTTTAACCAGTTTTTAAAATAAAGGTCAGTAAAACTGGGAGGGGAAATATGATAGAAGAAAGAAGTCTTTGTTTTCTTGTTTTTTGTTTTTGTCAAAAACAGGATTAAAATAAGACTTCTCTATAATTTTTACCAGCGCTAATGAATCCCGGAGACTACATAAAGCACATGCAAACTCAATTTATTTTTTGTTACTGAAATGAACAAACATTTGAATGAATAATATTGATTAAATGTGTGGTATAGAATTGTTTAATAACTTTATGTGGCATATTGTTAAAAATTGATATGTATTATGTCTTAGAATTTTAATTTAAATATGTTTTCCCACAAGCAAACTGCTCCCCCTCTTTCAAGAGCATAGTGTCAGTTTTCTCTCCCTAAAATTGACTGGTTAGGAGCTCACTCACCTGAACTACAATGCCTAGATTTGTACTTATTTGCTGTGTAACATAATGTGATGTTGTGAGGATTAAATGGGTTAATAAAGTAAATCACTGAGAACAGTGCGAAGCACATAGTAAGTGTTTAATAAATGTTACATGTTTTAGTATTTTATTTTCCTAGTGAAAAACTGGCAAAAGTACTACATGTTCTATAAAATTACATAGGAATGATAATTTTGGGATACAGAATTCTGTATATAGTCATTCTATTCTACCTTTGTGAAGCTTCCTTAATATCCTCTAATAATAAGGTCATAGAGATTAAATTTGCTGCACACATACTTACTAAAAACAATGGAAAAACAAAAGGTGGGAAGCATTCAGGAGTGCTAATTAAATTGTCCCTAGGACTCATTTTCTTGTATAATAATATCCATAGAATAGTTCAATTCCAAAACTCAGCTTTATTCCACATATTTTTGCTCTTGAATTTCCTGAGATGTTCAAATTATGCACTATTATTTAAATACAACAGACACATACACGTGCCACCTACTGTATCAAATAATAATTAATTCAATCAACATAAAAACACTATTGAAGATACAGTTTCTGCCCACTGAGGATTTCCAGACAGATGAACTGTCTGCTTTCCCAAACATGTTGGGGATGTTGCCTTTATTCTAGGAAAGTCCTTTGACTCTTACATATTCTGTTTTCTGTGTCTTAGTTTAACATATTTTTCTTAGTATGTGAAAGAGCAGCAATGAGTCAGTAGTAGTCCACACTCTGAAGATTGTAGGCTCAATGACTCCACTAATTAGCCATGCAACCTCAGAAAAAACATATAAATCTGTGTCATAGACCATGTATCAAAAAGAAATAATCGTATCTGAATAGCTTGCAGAACAGGATCAAATAAAATGTTTATTAATATGTTCTTTATACTGTCATATAAATATATGGATACTAGTATCAGACCCTTCACCTACTAGTTGTTTGACTTTGGAAAGCTTATTTAACCTCCGTATACCTCAGTTTCCTCATCTGTTAAAGAAGGGTGATAATAAATGTAAAGCACTGATATATAAAAAGTAAGACATTTTAAAGCACTTGGGAAGATATATGCTTCACTGTGCCTCCACACCTTTAGTATAAAACAAGTTCAGAAAATATTATCTGAAGTCCTGTTAAAAATACACTGTACTCGACTAAGAAATATCTACCTGTGTTATGAATAAAAACTTTTCATATAATAAAAAAATACAAACCAGAGTAAACAGCAAACTGTTAAAGAAATCTAAACACAAGCCTTTTCTATATCTAGTAAATGTCAATATAAAACAAATAAGAATCTTAAAAAAAAAAAACCTTTAGAGTGTTTTATGAGTACTATTTTCAATAGTGCAGAGAGATTACTTAAATTATCTCTGGATTTTTGACTGCACAGGTGGTCCATACCCCTAACTCCCAAGCTGTTCAAAGGTCAACTGTATGTCATTTTGATTTTTAAAAATGGGGTGAGAATCAATTTTATTATTTCCCCCTTAAAACAATGAGCATTTTTTTCTCATCTTTACTTAAAGTCTAGGAGAATTATATGGTGGAGCAATAAGAGTGAATTTATATATATATGTTTTTAAATTAAATTGTGCAACTCAACTATTTTTTATAACTGGAAAGGAAGAAATTAAAAAGATTGTATTTTTCTTCCTATCCTCTTTTTATCTGCTCTCTCAATCAATGTAAGTAACACAAATACAAAAATTATTTGGCAAAACTCTTAAGAACCTGCAACATTAAAATGGAATATTTCTTAAGTCTCAGACATTGATGCCTCATTAGAAGATCATGTATAACACTACCACAGCAATATCTGTGGTAAATCTGTATTTATATTAGAATTTTGGAATATGTTGTTGTTGTTACAGGTTTATCAGATAGGGTTGGTGCTAATTAGGAACATACAAGATTAGATTGATATTCCAAAATGATACACTAACATAATAAAGGTTTATTTAATGGTGATCCGACATGACTACCTTGAGTATGCCTAATTTATAACACAGGATATAATAAATATTTGCTTTTTTCTATTTCTGTGATTTAAGATCATTCCTGGGAAACCTAATAACCAAACAAAAGTTTGATAAAAGGCAACCTACAATCATTTCAAAGCAAGAAACTATCTTTATACTGTTTAAAAGTTATGAAAATATTTAATATTACTAATGTTAAATTGCAATTATATTTTGTTAACTATGTTATCTAAAATATTAAATTTGTTTTCAACATTGTTCACATAACTTCCACTGTATTTTGCAGTGCTTTGTTTCCAATGTCCTCAGAGAGAGGTTTCTCCATGCTCATTCCATCACAGGAAGATTAGCAGAGGGCTTGAAGTACAGATTGTGTATTTCAGGATGGCAGTTCTCCTCCAAATAGAGTTGTTAGGCTGCAGCTGTGAGCCAATGACATCTAAGAACAGTAGAATCGCAATACTTTGCTGAATGTACAGCTTGTTATTGTAAGCAGCATTTCTAATTGTCTGACAAAAGTGTGCCATAAAATATTTACCCTATCATATTACTTAAACGATTTTTATAATTTTTTGTTAATCGCCAATGTTTCTACTAAGTATAAAATTTGGGCATAAAAATATTACCATGACAATAACAATATGATTTAAATCATAAACAAAATAATTACATAATAGAGAATATAGGTCCCAGGGGGAAATGACAAATTAAAGCAGTCAAAAGAGTTTCCTGTGCTTCCTTTCAGTGAAAGGCTGGGAATTGTCATATTCTCCCTGGATAAGCTATTTCTAAAGAGAGTTCTTTTCTAGGCTATTTTACAACTGTGGATTTAAGTCGAGAGAAATTGTAGTGATACATATGATTTTTCCATTACAATTATTACAATGACAATTCAATAGAAATATAATTGATGTGTGCTGTAGATGAGATAATACCAATCATTCATTTATTTTCATATTGAATATGAACAAGTTTGGGATCTATTATCACATATATTTGTGCATGTGTTTGTGTGTGTATGGAATATATGTGTGTATGTGTGTCTGTTTTCCAAGTTTTCCTTTGAACCAATTATAAACTTCTATTAGTCTCATTAATTAAGTTAAATAAAATTTTAACTTGTGTTCATTTTGTATTAGGGCCATAGTAATGATTTTACCTTTTAGAAAATTATATTTCATCAGAAAGCTCTTCTAATATGAAGCAAATGCATTTAAAGAAAAGAAAAATGTTAGAATAATGTTTGCCAATTTTAGACCAATTTTAGCCAAATTTGGGATCAAACAGATGGAACTATCCAAATTATTTGTGAATGTGAATAAGGTTATTTATCAGATTTTAGAAAGTCCTAATTTCTAAGTGATACAAGGTTGACTGTGTTAAAAATTAAAATAAGATCCTCATTGGTCAGGAACTTTTTTTGTAATTAATTGAATTATTCAATGAACCTGGAATATTTGGATTAACAGGTATTGGAAGTGTGTTACTATACTACTTTATATTCCTGAAAGCAATGTGTGACTAATAAAAAAACAAACAAACAAGGATTTCAGGCATTGTAATATGTTTGATTTGTAAGAGAAAAAAACACAAATGTACATTCATACAAACACAAATGCCCAGATCCGATGTTATGCAAATTGTTACATGTTCCAAGACATAATACTTTGAATGTATCACACTTATTTAAAACTTAGGAGAGTGCAAATGAATTATCAGACACCTTTGCAACACCCTCTGCCCCATTAGACTACATTGAAATGATACCTACAGTCAGGGCTTGTTTCAAACTCAAACTTGCGACTGTTGGTCCCATATCCAGCTGCTGTTCGGGCTCGGATTTGGAATACATATGCAGTGTCAGGCTTGAGGCTACTGATGGTAACATTTGTGCCTCTTGCCCTCAGAATGGTATAACTTGTCTCTTGCTCCTGCTTTGAGATAAGAAAAATCATGTTAAAATCAAATCTTCATAAGTAGTACAAAGATGAACAACTTAAAACCAATTATTTTAAAATTTAATACAGCGTAAAGAACAGATAAAAGAGACATGATAATCATTTCACTCTCTGAAAGCATTTTTTAAAGATAAGAATACTTATAGAGCTTCCTAATTTGAACATAACAATTTGTGCATTGCACATAAAGCAGGAAAGTTAGTTTTAATTCTTACCAATTAGTGAATCCTTGAGAAAAAAATATGTTCTCTTCCCAAACAAGGCTGAAATTTTCAACTTAATTAAAATAATATATTTAGAAATAGGAAATACCCATTTAGATTAAACTTAATAGGAATGCCCTATTGATTCTTGGATAGGAAATATTCTATCAATTGTAAAAGATTAAGGTTTTATCTGTAGCTCTACATTAATAATTTTTTAGCATCAACTGAGTTGTACTGTATTTTCATTGTATTGAAGTCACAATGGTTTAATAGAAACAGAGATCTCCAGATCAAAGTCTAGAACTATTTCTCAAGAAGCATCTCCTGTAGGAGATTCACATTGTACATTAAGAAATACACATTATATGTTAAAAGTTAAGTCTTTTTGTGTCAAGCTTGGTTTACAAAAATCAGATTTAATAGAATCACCTTTTTCTTTACCATGTATTAATATGTACTGAGTACTTTATGGATATCCTGTTTTTGAGCAATAATGAAATGTTCCTGTATCTGGAGTGAGTCCTAGAGTGGGTAATATGGAATAATATATACCATCAACGAACGCTAGGCACAACGTTGCAGAAATAAGGTGGTAAGTTACACTTATTTTTTAGTTAAAGATGCTGGTTATGTTTTAGATAGACTTAAGTTGATATATTTAAAAATGAATAGAGTCAAATATATTTATTTTACAGAAAAATTATTTCCTGGCTGCTGTGGCTCAGTGGATTGAGTATCAGCCTGCGAGCCAAGTGTCACTGGTTTGATTCTCAGACAGAGCACATGACTAGGTTGCACATCAGGTCCCCAGCTGGGGGCGCCAGTGAGAGGCAACCACACATTGATGTTTCTCTCCCTCTCTTTCTCCTTTTCCGTCTCTCTAAAAATAAAAGAAATTAACAAACAAGCTGTCTTGTCACACTTTAAAAATAGAAGATCATGTTCAAATGAGCATTTGAAAGTTATGAGATAAATTTTTTAAACTATGATTTGGCACAATGAAGTTCATTAGGCCTTACTTCCTCTGAATGAAAGAGACATACTTTTTGTGTGTGGGTAGCGGGAAGGGTAATGTGAAATACATTAACTTCGGTAAAGAAAATACCTACATTTGCAAATACATGTTCACACATTATACTCTTGTGCAATTAACCGTACCAATAATTCTCTTTTTCCTAATAGTCCATTGTCATGTACAGGTAGGTAGGTAATACAGGGGAAAACATACTAAATGAGAAATCATGGTTGCTAGGAGTTAAAACAGAGATCTAATGTTTATTAGCAGTGAGAGAGTGAGAAATTTAAGTAACTTCACTGATTCTCAGTTTTGTTATTTGTAAAAAAAGCCCACTTTCACAGGATTACCAGGCAGTTCTAAATTGAATAATGTATGTAGAAATGTTCTATAATTAAAATTACTATATAATGCACAACTTATTTTTAATTTGCTTTTAAAAATTTGTAAACTGCAACAGATACACAAATATGTTTTGTTCGTATTAATAGCTGTAAAACCACTGAACTATGATGATAAGGTTTGAATACCTCTTGCTTTCAAATCTCATCATAATTTATAACCAGGAGAAATAAGTGCTATTTAGTGATGAAATATCACAGCCTAAATTCTATTTATAAATAACTATCTATTTTTTTTATAATTTTATTACTGAACCACAATTTATGATGTGAGGCAGACTTATACAGCCATTCCAATCTTCTAAACATTCTCTTGCAAAGTAAGGAAAGCTTTTCTCCATCAGTTCAATAATAATATAGGGGTTTTGTTACTAGTTCAATGTTCCCATCTCTATTAAATAAAATTCATGTGAATGTGCAGGTCAAGTGATAATGCTTTAAGGCAATGAACTAAGGAAAATTTCATCAATGGGAATCACTATGAAATAGTTGGTAGAGCACAGATCTTGATGTAAAAGGACATGAATGTCCTTTCTAAGACCATAACTAGATGGCTTAAGTTTGGTAGTGACATCTCTGCTGTGGCTCATTGATGCACAATGGGGGATAGTCTACACAATAATTTCTAAACACTTCTTTACCTATAAATCAAAAGTATCACATGACCAAAGCTTTAAACAAAGCACTACTACTTACTAGCAACGTCATTCGTTTCTCTGCAAGAGCACAGCTCATGAGAAAGGAACCTCTTTCCCTACACAACCCAACCCTACAATATAATCTCCCCACCTTTTCATAGTATTTGACCTCGTAGTCCAATATGATCCCATTAGGATGTTCAGGTTCTTGCCAGGATAAAGAGATGCTGTTTCTGGATGACCGATCCTTCTTAATTGTCATGACAGGTGATGGAGCTGGGAAAAGAGAATGGAGGGGATCATAGGAGGGGGCAAATTAATTGGGTTGTGAAGGGTGGTAAAGAAGAACAGAGAGCAAAGGGAACAGCAAATGGAGTCTATCATTGTTCTAATCTTTGGCAAGAAAGCACCATTTCCATTTCAAAGGCTCTTGAGTATTAATCTGGCCCCATATCAAGCCTCAGCAGCTGGATTATAGCCCTGGTACATACAGACCTATTGAAAATGAGCTGAGATTTTCAGCTGCTGGTAGAATAGTGGCAAGTGAGCAGATGTTTTCAATCTGCTACTCTAATGTAAGCAATGAAATATATTTGATATATTAAAATAAGAACAAAACATCAGGACTACCTATTTGTTATAATGTTGCAAAGTTATTAATGCCAGATTCTTCAGCTCATTGATAACATTTTCATATGCAACTCTGTAACAGGACTGGAATCTATTATGTATAAAGAGTCCCATGGTATCTATAGGTAATATTATAGTGTACTGTAAAATAGATAGGATTTAGGATATATCTTAACTTCTGACAAAAATCTCTAATGAGTAAAATATATGTCAAAAAACTGTAATAATTTTTGCTTTTACATGTTTTATTTCTTTAAAAAATATTTAAAAAGAACTGCCAAGGAAATGACTGCTGTTTGTACCATAATTTTCAAGCTATATTTTGAAGAATGTTATTGACTGGTAACTCAATTATTTGTTATGTATGATTAGCATTATCAAAAGTACAAAATATGAATAAAAGACCTCTGTTAGGGTCAGATATCATAGGGTCACCTTCATTTTTAATGGAAGATTAAACATATATTAAATGATATCCTACTTCAAATCTTTCCATTAAAAATAAAAAATGCATATTATCCATCAATCCAGTTCTGGTTTCAAATCTCAGTCTTGGTCCACTGGCCAACCGCAATATCTTACTTGAGGTTCAGTGGCTTTCTGCCTTAATGGAATGCGGCAAAATAAATTACAAACATGAAAAAAATTTAGGAATTCTTAGGTACATTAACTGTTCAGTTGTTTTTATTGCTAAAGGACCTATTTTCTTATAAATTTTTCTCAAGTCAAGGACTATTATATTAGAACCTGTGTATTTGTATTTCCCACAACAGCTAGCAGATTTGTTGATTTGATAGTTCTGTTATTATTACATGCCGACTTTTGTATCCAACTTCTTATTTAAATTGTTCTGGTTTATAAATACCTTTAATTTGTATTTCTCACTTAAAAACAGTTTCATTAAACTTGCCTTGTGACAATTTATTGGAAAACGTAAACCTAAATGAAGAATTTATTGGAATAAATTTCCCATTTTTCTATTTCTATTATCTGTAAAATCTTATGAACTCTTATGTAATGAAAGCATCATTACTTTGATTGATTGATTGGCCCAGGAATGATTACATAACCTTTCATCAAAAAAATGTAGGTTTTTTTTTTCTGATGGACAAGTAAATTCATTCTCATATTTACCATTTGCTCCCTTTGGCAATTAATATCTTTCTTTTTTATTCTTACCTGAAGACATGCTTATTGATTTTTTAGAAAGAGGGGTAGGAGAGGAGGGAGGGGGGAGAGAGAGAAACATTGATCAGGTGCCTCTCATATACACCCGAACTGGGGACCAAACCCACAGCCTAGGCATGCAAACCCTCAGGAATCGAACCCGCACCTTTTTGGTTTACCGGACAACGTTCCTCCCAACTGAGCCACACTGGCCAAGGAAGCAATTAATATCCTTTTAGGAAACGTCATTTCCCATTCATGTTTGCTTTTCTTTTATTCAATATTACTGTGTTATACCCCAAATGGCCTCACAACACCTCCATCCCACACCCTGTGGTGGTTTACTGCTCTGAAATTGATTCTAAGCAAAAGATAATTTATTTTGGTTATATTTAGTTGAAACTTTATAAACATACTCAATAATTATAAACATATCGCTGAGTCATAAATAACAAATTTGTTAAATTATTGAAAATTATTTTTTACCCTAATACTTTAAAAATAAATTTATTATCCAATTGCTAATAGAAAAATTTCTGCTCCAATATTCTTGGAACCAAATTTTGCTTTTAACACGAAAACTGGAGGAACTTTCCTAATTTTCCTGCTGAAGCAAGCTCATTGTAGGGTAACTAAGGTATGCTTACAGAGCATTTCCAAGAAGCTGAACTTTGGAAAACTTTCCTGGTAAACCCATGGAGACCTTATATTCATTCCATATCACATTGAAACTGGTTTATTTTCCTTAACAGTTAAAATACATTTTCAAAGACACTTTGAAAATTACCAGATATAAAGAAAAAGAAAAAAGAGAAAGAGAAGGAAAAGAAAAAGTAATTCATTTCAAAGAACAATTGTAGTGAGGATTGTATTAACCTTTTCATGAAAGCTTTGCAAGCTGTTTTGGGGATCTGCCCAAATTTTACTGCTTCTGCACTGAGCAAGACTTTATAACTGTTGAAATTCTTCAAAGGTCTTTGAGCAAGCTGCAGAGCCCCGTTGGACTGTAATAAATAGCCTTTTGTAATTCCACACTTACTTAAGTAGAGGCAATTGCTTGGAGCTTGTGTCATCTCTAAGTTAAATGAACCTTTTCTGATTGCTGCTTTTAGGCCCCTGTTAAGTCATTTGTTCTGCTCTTTTATATACACCCCTCGCTCTCGCCTTGCTGCATTTCAGCGGTTTCACTCCAGCGTACCAGCTGGAATCCCGTTGCGTTGGGGTAATGCTCATCAATATTTTAATATTAATAAATAATTAAAATAAATTAGTTTTCTCTCCCTTAATAAATAATTTTAAGACGTAGTAAAACATTGCAGAAAGAATCAGATTTTATGGGCACTCCACTGCATCCATGCTCTCTAAAAAGTTTTCTAAAATACTTTTTAAATTCGTGTCTTGAAGTATAATTTATCCATACTTCCTCATGTTGTGTAATACAATTTATAATTACTATTGGGAAACAGTAAAGTGGATTATGTTTCCTTTGGTTAATTTTCAGGTATCCAAGAGCAATTTTTTCAAAATTCATAGAAATTTCTTAAATTTCTTTCTTTATGTATAAAAGAAAAAGGTATTTTAGCATATATCATAAAATAGTTGGAATTTATTTCATCCTCATTTTTAAAACTTTTTTGAATTAGAAGAATGGTGGATAATAGTTATGTGGAATGAAAAAAATCTATCTTAAGACTAGAGAAATGCTTCCAACTACAGTGAAAATTTATATTGGAGGATATCCTGAAGGAGGCGGCGGCACAGGTTTCCTCTGGCAACACGCTGGTGTATAAGCTAAAACTGCAATTACTGGTGAACTCTCCTCTATCCCAGGATTAAGAATTTTAATCTGGGGCCTCTTTTATGTACCTTAAATGATATAAATGATTCTCTTTTGAGGAAGAAGTTGACAACACAATAGGCTGTGATAAAAATGTCCCAGACATTTCTGGAGTTTAGTAAATGAACAGTTTTGCAGGAAAAAAAAAAAAAAAAAAAAAAGAAACTAATAATAAAAAAAATTAAAACAATAAGAAGGTAATTATTTTTAGTAATTTAATAGCCCTCTTTAAAATAATGTGTTGGTGTGTAGTGTACCTTTTTGTTGTATTGATTGGTATTTAATAGGAAACTGTGGGGTTGTGCTGGACATGGCTCTTCCAAACCCCATAATGGAAGCTGGCCGGAGGGCTCTTGGCCAGAAGGAATGTCTATTGCTTTGGAAATGGATAGTAATTCCCTCCTTATCTCCTCTTGGAAGCAGCCTCTTGTCCTGTGTGACCACTTCTTGACCTTTTCTCTTTGCATATACACACCGAGGTAATGTAGTTCAGAGTCACAGGCAAGTCGGGTCCTCAGGGAGGTGAGGTCCTACCTCCCTGATCTGAGGCGGTAGGTGCTCCCTATAATGTGAGTAATAAAGGCTATGTGTGCTCCATCTAGTCCTCCTTGTGGTTTTTAAGGCTTATCTGAAAGAGTAGTTGAGATCCCTGAGCTTGACCTCCTGCATTATAGGAATAAATATTTGATTCTCAGCTTTTGCTATTCTGGGAAAAATTGGATATATGTGTCTTTGGAAAATACATAAAGGAAACAATATATTTGGTAAAGTTAAACGTACAATATTTTAACTGAAATACACACACACACATAAACACACACACACATTTTATTTATATATATATATATATATATATATATATATCTTCACCAGAGGACATGCTTATTGATTTTAGAAACCGAGAAAGGGAGGGAGGGAGAGAAACATCGATCGGTTTCCTCTCATACATCTTGTACATGCCCTGAGTAGGATGAACCTGCAACCTAGGCATGTGACCTGACCAGGAATCGAACCTGTGACCTTTCAGTGCACAGGACAGTGCTTCAATCAAATGAGCCACAAGAGCCAGGGCTGAAATATTTCTTAATAGAATACAAATACAAGAGAAAAAAGTGAAGGTTAGAAGGGAAATAGTGAAGGTTAGGGAGGTTCATAAATCAGACAAATCACACGGTGGTTAATCGACCTCCATGAAGCTTTCCTGAATTAAACTTCTGAAGAGTCCTGAACACTCTCAGTATTAAAATAACTCGTAACTCATGGTGTCACAGTAGGCATGCTCATGACTCTTTCAATGCATTCTTCTTTAAAACTCATCTTTAGTCATGCCCTGACCGGTGTGGCTTGGTTGATTAGAGCTTAGCTCCATATAGAGAAAGGTCATGGGTTCAATTCCCAGTCAAAGCACATGGCTAGGTTGCAGGTTCAGTCCCCGGTCAGGGTGCATACAGAAGGCAACCGAATGCATAGCTATTTCTCTCCTTCTCTCTCTCCCTCTCTTCCCCTGTCTCTAAGGTCAGTAAGCATGTCCTCAGGTGCGGATAAATAAAGAAAAAATGTTTTATTTTAGTTATAACATAGGACTAGACAGTTTCACCCTATATTATATAGTAATATGTGTTACACAAAAACTATCTCAAATTGCTTTTTAATTTCTATTCTAAGAAGACCTAACTGTCTAGGACCGAGTGTTGTATTATTTACTGTTTCTTCTCTGGGTTGAGGCTGCTGCTGGGGCGACCTCATGAATCAAAACCATGCAATGACTGGCCCCAAAGACAGAGGCACGAAGAAGTACAACTTTCAGCAGTTAATAATAGAACCCCAGTCATTTATTTATAAAAGAAGGGCAAACTTTTCTCACTGTCAGTGTAACCTGAGACATTGGCTGCATATAACGAAACAAAAAAAAAACAAATTATAATAGGAAGCAGAAAAGTTAAGCAAAAAAAAAAAAATTCTGTGTAAAGGGATTAGGTTAGAGATAGGGTTTATGTAGTTCACAATTTGTATTAGTACCACACTTGGTCTTTGTGCATGCCAAATCTGCTGATAGACAAGGAAAGAATTCATTATTCTGTCTGTGATGTTTTTAAGCTACATTTACCATTATTCTGTAGCTTAAAATATGACCCATCCTTAAAATCAGGAAGTTAAAACTTCAAAATTGAACTCCTACAGGATCTGGTTTGGTTTGTTGTTTTTATTGGGACTTTTTTCTTTATGGGTTTGGGAATTTCTAATGAACCTCCGAGGTATCTCTGTGGTTTAGAGATTGAACAAGTTAAAGTAATAACATAAAGGGCTCAATATTTCTTCTCTAAGTGAGCCAGAGCTTTTAAAAATTATCTCCATGGGAAAATATCATGCAGTAAATGGTTGAAAGACTTTTCCTTTGAATCAGACATGCCTTTAAAAGCATTAGTCCCTTATTTTTTATTTTTCTATTTTTTTGTAGCATTCATTACAATGCCCATTTAAGAATATTTCTTTCTCAGTTTTTTTCAGAAGTGGACACTTCTGTAAAATCCAAAAACACTGAAATAGTTAAGCAGCTAGTTCCTCTTTCCTGATGTATAGTACAGTTGCCTTATTAGTTAGCTTACTGCATTGTGTTGAAATTACATCATCTGCTTACCACCAGTATGTCTTCCCACTAGCCCATAAGTCCCTAAGAGTATCTTGTGTCTAGCATAGTGCCAACCATACATATATCTTGTTATGCAGTTTAGTTAACTTTATAATTAAACATACAGTGCATTATGAGGTTAGTTCCTCTGAAGGATAAATTTTATTTACCATCTGATGTTAAAAATAATAGAATAAAAACCAAAATGAAAATTATAATATATTTAGCAGAGAGACTATTTTTAATAAAATTGTCATTCATTTTCTATAGGAAGAGCAATTTTCTCAACCAAATCAATAATGCTGGGAGAAGGGCATTCTAAGATAAATATAGTGAAAATAAATGTTGATGTAGGTTTCTCAATTCTGATTTTCTAGAAAAGTCTATTTTAATTATTAAAATTTGAGGACCCCAGAGTAATTTTAAAAAGTGGAGAATGCAGTTACAATTCTAATCTCTTTCTCACTCAGCCTGGATTAAAAAAGAAAGAAAAAGAACAGTAGTGATGAAAGAAGAGTTCATTTCATAAATGTTTATTGCATGGAACCTGTTTTTCACTTTTTGAATTGTGCTTAGTATTTCTTATTTTTCTAAACATTAAGTTTTCTTCTGCTTTTTTAAAGTATATTTTATTGATTATGTTGTTACAGTAGTTACAATTTTTTTTCTCCTTTGCTCCTCTCTGCCCATACCCCCTTTCCCTCCAGTAATCCCACTCCACTTAGTTCATGTCCATGGGTTGTGCATATAAGTTCTTTGGTTTCACCCTTTCCTATATTATTCTTAACTTTCCCCTGTCTATTTTGTACCAACCAATTATGCTTCTTAATCCCTGCACCATTTCCCAATTTCTCTCCCTCCAAATGATCCCCATACCTATGATTCTGTTCCTATTCTGTTTTGTTTAGTTGGATCTCTTTTTCTTTTTTAGATTCAGTTGTTGATAGTTGTGAGTTTGTTGTCCTTTTAGTGTTCATAGTTTTGATCTTCTTTTTCTTAAGTAAGTCCCTTTGACATTTCATATAATAATGGCTTGGTGATGATGAACTCTTTTAGCTTTACATTGTCTGGGAAGCACTTTATCTGCCCTTCCATTCTAAATGATAGCTTTGCTGGATAGAGTAGTCTTGGTTGTAGGTCCTTGCTTTTCATCACATTGAATACTGTTTACCAGTCCCTTCTTGCCTGCAAAGTGTCTTTTGAGGAATCAGCTGATAGTCTTGTAGGCACCCCTTTGTAGGCAACTTTCTGCTTCTTCTTGCTGCTTTTAGAATTCTCTTTTTATCTTTTACCTTTGGCATTTGAACCATGGTGTGTCTTGGTGTGGTACCCTATGGGTCCAGCTTGTCTGGGACTCTCCATGCTTTCTGGACTTGTATGTCTATTTCCTTCACTAAATTTGGAAATTTTTCCTCTTATTTTTTTCACATAAGTTTTCAATTTCTTGCTCTCCTCTTTTCCTTCTGGCACCCCATGATTCGGATGTTGGCACGTTTAAAGTGGTCCCAGAGGTTTCCAAGCCTCTCATTTTTTTCAATTCTTGCTTCCTTATTCTGTACTGGCTGACTATTCTTTTCTTCCTCATGTTCCCTATCATTGATTTGAACCCCAGTTTCCTTCCCTTCACCACTGGTTTTATCTGGATTTTTCTTTGTTTCACTTAGCATAGCCTTCACTTTTTCTCCTATGTGTTTGCTGTACTCAAGCATATCTGTCAAGCTTGTGAGCATCTTTATCACCAGTGTTTGGAATTCTGTGTCTGTTAGTTTGGCTATCTCCTCATCTGTTAGGTTGGCTATCTCTTTGTCACTTAGTTCTTCCACTGGAACCTTGATCTGTTCCCTCTTTTGGGTCATATTTCTTTGTCTCCTCATCTTTAGAGACTCCTGTGTTTGTTTTCCTCTGTGTCTTAGGTAGAGCTGTCACTCCTGTTATGTTGTAAGGGGCAGAGCCTTAGGAATTCATCAGTACAGGGTGACCTGTTTCACCACGTTATGGCGCTGTATGTGGGGGAGGGGTCTGAGAGGGAACAATGCTTCTTGCCCAGCACTTGCCCCTTTTCCAGGCACTTCTCTCACTTCTGTATGGGACTGTTGCGTCTCTAGCTGTTGCCCTGGCTGTCGTTCCCAGAGTGGATAGGTCTGTGGATGTTGTAAGACCATGGGGGCCCTTCAAACAAGTAGACTCTGCTGAAAGACTGGCAATTTCTACCTCTGCCCCCCCCCCCCCCCCCCCGCCACTGGTTTGCACATTCAGAAGCAATGAGGCTTGATTTTCCTTGATGATGGGATTGTGAGCTGAGCTGTCTGGTCAGGAGCTGGGAATGTTATCCAGGTGTTCCTCCTGTCTTTTTAAAACTGTGCTTTCTGCCAGCTTTATTTTTTATATCTTTGTTGGACTTTAATGCAGTTTGATTTTCTGGTTGATTCTAGTTTTGAGGTAGTTGTATTCCTTCTTAGTAGTGGAGGGAGACACAGTGCATCTGTCTATGCCTCTATCTTGGCTGTAAGTCTTAAATTTTCTTATTTTAATATAATCCAATATCCTCAACAAATAGAACAATCTTCAAATATGTTGTTAAAAAAATCTAGTTCTTCCTGCCTGTGTTTCTCCTTTACTCACACATTACTACCATACTCACATTTCTGACACAGCTGGTCACCAAACATGTGGATTTTCCCCACACCAAGCAATTCTGGGATGCCAGCTAGATGTCCTACAATTTAATTCCTGATATCATCAGAATAAGAGTTCAGTCCCATGAGACTGCACCCCATTTCAGATGCCAACCCAAGTAGTAGGTGCCTAGGTGACTCACAGTTTCTGTCCAATTTGGTTACAAATAGGAGGTTGGCACAACCCCCTTCTCCAGTGTGATTCATTTGCTAAAGCAGATCACAGAACTCAGAGAAACACTTACTTTCATTTACCAGTTTAATGAAGAATAAGATAAAGAATACAGATGAACAGCTAGATGAAGTGATGCACAGCGCAAGGTCTGGGAGTTCACCCTGAGCAGCAGCTTTTGTTTCTAAGGAGCTGGTGTGCATCACCCTTCAAGTGTGTGATGTGTTCAAGCATCCAGATGCTCATGGAACCTCCTACTATTGAAGTCTTATGGAGGCTTCATCACATGTGTCCTTCTCTTTTCTCAAGAGAATGAGAAGGGGGTTGCTGAAAGTTCCAAGTTTTAATCAACCCTCAATCGAGAGCCATCCAGGAATCCATCCAGGATATCCTCATTAAAAAAAAAAAGCCACTCCTCTCTCCCAGGAAATTATAAGGGTTTTTGGAGCTCTGCGTCAGGAACTGGGGTCAAAAACTAGTTATTAGAACAAAAGAGGCTTCTAGTCTTCTTATCACTTAAGAAATCACAAAGATTTTAGGGGTTCTGTGCTGGGAACTAGGGGTAGAGACCAATATATATTTTCTATTATTTCACATATATGATATGGCTTTAAAACTCTATGGGGATAATTATCATAGGTTTCTAAATACAATGCTTCTCTTTGAAAGAGGTCAATATTGATAAATGACTAATTTTAAAACTCTTGTCCACTAAGAGTTAATTAATCTCTAAAATAAAAAATAATGTACATAGTGAGGGATAAGATTAGAAGAAATACAGGTTTTTTTCCTTAACTGTTTATCTTTGAAAAATGCAGTATAATAGCAAATCTATCATAAACTATTTGGAATCCTAGAGAGGTTATATACATCCACAGCATGCATTCATTTTAGAAAAAAAAATGTTCCTTGGATTTGCTGAGTCATTTTACAATATTTCTCTCTTTTGGTCTTTTATAGGACCATGAGTGCTCTCAACATGCTTGCAGTTTCACAGTCCAGGGCCTCAATTCACTGATGCACAAGGCGGTGAGGACCATAGCTAGTTAATCATCTAAATATTTGTGTGTGTTTTAGCCTAATGTTTTTTCTTTACACAGATGATATGATGCTGCTGGAGGATCTGGTTTTCTTTTACTCTTAATTATAAAACACATTCACATAGATACAGAGTGGGACAAAAGTAGGTTTACAGTTATTCATATAGAATTTAATGCAATAATTAATAAACAATAATACAAAAATAAATTCCCTGTTTTGCATATTTGCAACTATATACCTACTGTTTCTCACCCCTGTATAGGGCATTTTCTTTTTATCAATTACAAATAAAACATAAAGTACTCTCAAAAGTTTTAGATGAATAGTCATTAGTTATGTATGTCTATTTTATAATATTCAAGTCTTTATAAAAAATATAGACTTCACACTTCTAACTATTTGCTTGAGACTAAATTTACAAACATGCATTCTGAAAATAATATAAATAACACACATGGGAGAAACAGAATCTTTCCTCCCAGAAAGCCAAAGTTCTTTGAGAAGTTTTTTACTTCATGAGTTATTTAAATATCTCAAAATTTCCAAAAGGCACAACTTGGCTTTGTGAGTAGTACTAAACTAAGCACTGTTTTCAAAGTTCTCCTTGGGTAAGTTTCCTAGCTATTATATTGAAAAAGAACTTGCTCTCTTGGGATTTTACTATCGTACATTCACAGCCAATAGCATTGTTTTTAACAACAGCTCTTGCCTATTGTCTTAATTCAGTAGTTTCCATAAAATAAAGACAACAGAGTATAAAATTTGAAACAAGGGTTAATCATCAAAATTTAAACTAAATATGAAATCATGGGCAAAATCACATAACATTTTAAACAAATTTTTAGCATAGGCAAGATTATTTTAGCATAGATGGTTCCCAAAATTGGCAGGGGTAGCTTGTCGATGTAGTTAATGAAAATGTGGTTGGAAAGTTTGATGTCACAAGACCAAGCCTATGTGCCTGCAGAGCATAATTCACATTGTGAGTTTTTGTTTGTTGGTTGTCTTTATTTTTTTCTTTTTCAATTACAGTTTACTTTTAGTGTTATTTTGTATTGGTTTCAGGTGTGCAGTATAGTGGTATGGAGCCAGATGGGCACAGGGCATATCGAGGAACACTTGGTTGGTTTTAAATGGCTGCTGAGATAATGGGTCTGTTCTCAGTCATTCAGCAGTAGAGCTACCACTTTCCAGCAGAGGCCAGATGGAATAAATTCTTCTAATTAGCTGCATGAGAAGAGAGATACAACTTAAATAGAGGTTTATCACAGAAGAGGACTGATATCAACCCAGCTTCCACTTCACAGATAATGAATGATAAGAAAACCAGTCTAAAAGGTTTCACTTTAAGATTGTTTGGTTCATGTGCTCAAGTGGGGCGAATAGAAGAAGAAAATTTTACATGTCATGTTATATTTAGAAACTAGACAAAAATATACCAGTCTTAAGTGAGTTAACTTTTTATTGGCAAACTATAACTATAGATGGGAAGGAGACAAACATAATTTTCTCACTCAGAGCTCAGTAAGTCACTGTATTAATGATCTTTTCTTATTTCCTATATTCTTGATGGTCTGGAATGTAGACTTTTGCTGACTGGGGACAGATTGCCTCTCCTAGGGTTAGCAAATTCTTCCAAAATAATAAATACTCACTGAGGAGTGTGCTTTTCATATGCAAACAGATCAATCCAGTGTTTCCCCGTCTGGGTTTTACACTATAGCAGGCAATAGTCTTCTGCTGTGATAATCCCAAGGCAGGTACCAGTCAATCAGAGCTAGCCCCTGTACCCCGGAGGCAACTCAAATTATTCAAACTAGCTGATCATATGTCTGCTTACCTTATCTTGCCTTGCCTTTTCATGAAACCACCTGCTTCCCCTTTGCTCCTGTCTCACCTAACTGACCCCGGGTTCCTCTGTGTAGCCCTCCAGGGTGGGGCATTCCTCCTTCTTTTAGGGATACTAAGTAACAAACTATCTTTACAATACCAATTGTCTGATCTGTTGACCTCACCAGACCTGAAAATAATAAAACCTACAGTTTAAAGTAATCACAGCAGTAGATTACATAGAAGTTTTTTCAAGCAGATAAAGGAGCTGCTATCTAAGAAAATATCTGGCACACACACAATCATGCTGTAGTTTTGTTTTTGTCTCATCCTCTTGAAATGCAGAGACCTCCATGATGCACTATCTTTGATGTTTAACCAACACTCATATTCAGCATAGAACAGCTTTAGTAAAACATAGTGTTAACCTATCAGGGTGTTTAATATATATGTGGTCTGTCTAGAATGTATCCAGCCACGTAATAGAAAAAATAGAGGTATTTCTTGAAGAAGATACAAGATAAAAGAAACATTGTACATGGGACAATGACGCTTCAGTTCTCTTCAAAGTAGGCACCTTGGGACCTCACACAGTTCTTCCAGTCGCCATCAGATGCCCTATTGTTTAGTTTTAGGAAAAGCCAAAAGTCACAGGGCTTTAAATCTGGGTTGTAGGACAACTGAGTCACCTGGGTGATTTGATGTTTTGCCAAAAGCTCTGCACAAGACATGATGCATGAGCGGGTGTGTTGTCTTGATGAAGCTGCTAATCACCAGTTGACTGTAGGTGTGGCCTTCTGAATCACCGGAAGAGTTTCCATGGAGGAATGTTCAAGCTTAAGGCAAAATTTGATGTGGATATGTTGCTCTGCTCACTCAGTCATTTTGAATGTGATGACCACACAGTACACATGCTCACTCAAGGGCGCCTATTGCCTCCACTGACTGATACAATGAAGTCGTCATTGTTCATGCCTGTGTATTCCAGTCCACTTATTTGGCGTCCAGGTTACATTGATGTTGCGCAAACTGTTCTCGTTATATTAACAATGGTTGACTTTTTCTGGAAAGACCTCATAGACACATTCACACTTATAGGCTTACTATCTATTGGACTTCTGTGTCTCTGCTCATTAACTTCATGATTTTACTCAGATTATGTTACAGTTGAACAAGTATCAGAGGGAGACATGTCTCACCCACTTACTCAGCAGTCTTGGGCCTGGTCCCATAATATCGCCAGGTGTTTCAATATCACAAGAAACACTATGTTATCACTGGAAGAGGAAAGTACTTGGGACTGTATGTGTCCTTCCCACTATCAGGGAAGGAAAGCCTTTGAAACTGCTTAAATTCCAAGGCCCAAAAGACAGGAAAGGGCCCATAGGGCCTAAAGGAAGAAGCCCATTAACACTTTTAGGTACTCACACCCCAGTCCTGGAAAACTGGCACTGCCTTTATCTGTCAGTCAAAATGTAACGCCATCACCCCCATCCCACCAACTATATAAGTCCTCAGTTCGCTGTTTTGGCTCTCTTGGCTCTCTTGACCCTCATGGCTTTTTTGGCCCTCATGGCAGTCTTGGTACTCTTGGCTTTCTGGCCACTGGGCATCTCCCATGCATCCATGCTTGGTTTAGCTGGTTCCCACTCTGGCCTTTGGCCACCCTTGTTTTTGCTCTCCCGTTTACTAATAAACTTTGAGAGCATGCTAATAGGCTTGCTGATCTGTAATTCTTTACAGCATTGGCAAGAAGAACCAGGAATGTAGATTTTTGCTTCTCTGAAGGAGTTATGGAGAAGCCACTGTCTTGGGACATGTGCCTCCTGGGACTCCACCATGATCCAGTGCAACATGACCCGTGTTTTCCTGGACCACTGCATGGAGACCAAGGACAACATACCCTAGACCATGAAGGAAAGAGCTGATGGGAGAGTATGGCAGCTCTGAAACCCATGAGAATACTTTCCAGAGGGGATGAAGAACTGTTTGCACAGTTGACTTAAGAACAGATAAGAATAAGGGGAATTTCTGGGCTGTGTTTGGCTTACAGCCTTTTGGGGAGCAAGAAAAGTGCTGGGTTTCATGGGAGAACAGGGCTCCAAGCAAAAGTGCTCCCAGCACCACTGAGGTTGGAATCCTGTAAATAAAAACCTGTTTTCTTCAACACTAATTGTTGGGTTATGTATCAAGACAACATGTGGACAAGCCCTGGTTTGCTTGGTTACAAGATTTCTTCAGGAATTGAAAAACAATAAACCAAGGATCATTATTATCCACATTTCACAGCCTCTGGTTTAGTTTCGGAAATAGGCTTTTCAAGTTAAATTTCCTTCAAAATGCACCTAGTTGAAAATAAAAGTAAATAAAATATAAAAAGGAAGGAAATGTTAAAAGCAAAGCAAACTTCTGGTTTGAGAAGTCTGGCAGTCTATTCTCCAAAACACAACTGGGTTTTTCTACCCCTGTAACATTCTTGGGAGCTCACAGTTGGTTTTCATGTAAGTAGGTATAGATCTATATATAATTCTTGCTTTCCTGAGTGGCTACAGTGTGGCACTTTAATTTTTGTTAGCCTTAGAAATAACCGACTGTAAAATTAATATGGGCTGCAATGGATTGTTGTAATGCTCTGAAAGGGGATCCTGAAGTAAGAGTACTGTAAGACCAGACGCTGAGTTCTAAACAATGTATAAAATTTGCAAATGGGTATGTGTGGAATGAATATTTCATTAACATTTGTGTTTAATAGAGAACACCCAATGCAAAGGTGAATACACATAATCAAGATTATATTCATGTTATATTTATTAATTTTTTTACTTAAATGTAGAGACAGGTTCGGAAGTACTTTAAGTAATTAATCACTAGCTTCTAGTGAAATGGTGGATAATTAAATCAGGTAAGAAAAAATTCAACTAAGGTATAAAGATCGAATGGCAACAACAGAAAGCCATGCCCTTATTATAAAACCTATAGCATTTAAACTTATAATAAGGGAATTGACTATAAGAACTGCAGATACAGAAGGAAACTTGTCAGAAAAATTTTCCAAAACATTCCATGAAAAGTCATCAGGGTTTTATAGGCAACAATCAAGTGATTGTAGAAATAAAACATGCAACCAAAGAATTTATTCAGTTAACATGTATAATTTAACAAAATAACATATGTTCAAAGTCACTTTTGAAGATGAATTAAAAGGTCCTTATAGACTACAAATTGCTAACTACCATGTCCATTTAAGGCAACAAGGAATAACATTGATTACAAACTGTACTAAAATGACTCTTGCAAAAACTGGCATCTGAATAATTAGTGTGGACCTTCCTGGTAACTTTCAAATATTGAATCAACACATCTTTAATCCAAATGTATGTGGAAGACATGAATTATATGAGTTTTTAAAACATTTATATTTCATATTTATATGTTTAAATATGAATATAAAATTACAAGAAAATATTGATAGGCATAGATATTTTATGAAATTTGAACATAAATTCTTTAAACTTTATGAATTATCAAAAATCCAACTTCAGAACTATTATATACCCATAGCTGGTACTTACAGAAAAAAACTAATGAAATGTAAAATATGACTGTATTAATTTAAAAAATTTTGAACAAGAAGGCATATTTATATGTATGCCTAATATATAATACATATTCTATCACATATATGTATGTATAATATATATATACCTATATACACATCCTATGTATTGCTCAATTACTGATTATTTTATATATTGGTCACACATTCTTTAGTTAATTCTAATAGCAATCTTTGAAAATAAGTATTGTTTTTCTGATTTCCCAAAAGAAGGAAACTCAGATTTAAAAATACAACCAGTTAATAAACAGTGATGTTCTCATTAATTTTCAGATTTCTCTTGTTTGAATTCCTCCATTTACACCTGTTAGTAATCTACTTAAGTGTAAATAATAAGATAATTTCTATTTTAATTTTACTGAAGAGAAAAAATAGTAAATTTTTAAAGAGAAAATTAATGACTAGCATTTAATTCCATACTTTTATCTTTTTCTATTATCCTACTAGACTAAGACTAAAGAAATATTCAGGTAGTCCTCTGGAAAGACAGTTGAGATAACATAATTTTATATTTCATTTTATAAAGAAACAATTCTAATTAGTCTTACAACTTTTCTTATTATAGTTCTAAGGTTCTTTCTAAATTAATAATGTCATAAGTATCTCTTTAGATGTTCCTTTTCAGAGATCTTTAATTCCTTAATAAAAATTATTAACATAAATATCAAAAAATAATTTCACTCTAGAAGAGTTTGTGTATCTATTACCTTCCAGATACTCTAGAAGGAACCAAGATTAAAATAGCATAAAAGACAGATGTGGAGCCAGCCTTTATGGAGATTGAAAACATTCTCATCACTAGAGTTGGATTTCTTTGCAAATTACCGATAGTCTATGTCCCCATGAGTACATATGGAACCAATCATCTCAGCTAAACACTAAACGATTTCAAGTACTCCAACCCATTCAGAATACCTAATGGGCATATTTTGTTGGTGTTCCAACACTATCCCTTTGGAATTTACAATAGTGGGAGTAACTTTTCTATTTCAAGCTGCCAGCACCTTGCTGTATTTAACCAAGGGCTTTCTGTGGCCACCAGAGTCAGCTCTGCCCAAGCACTTCAGGCTGAAAGATCTAAAGATTAACCAAGGACTGATGCGGAGTCAATGCATAACTACCTGAACTTTCTCTTCTCTGGGGTGGGGTAACTCTGAAGACAATGTTCTATACTGGTTTTCACTGTTCAGAAGCAAAATTAAATTCCAGCTTTCCACAGTTTAACTTGATCAATATTTCACCTTTTATTGGCTGCCTTCCTTTCATATGCCCCTACCTGTGCTTCCTAACATCGTCTTCCCAATAAACAACTTGTACTTAAATTCTCATCTCTATCTTTATTTCTGCAAGAATACAAACTAAGACACCTTGGGCCTCTGAAGATACTTTGGGATATTGATGAGAGCTGAGATTATCTTGAGCTCTATTTTGATTTTCAAGGTACTTAAACAATTTAAGTCAACCTATTTGTAGCCAAATTTGTCATCAGGAAATGTTGGTATCCACTGGACCTGAACTTAGGGAAAACAGACACAAAAGCATGCACATTTACACAGAGCTAACATTCACATACATATATCCCGACCCTAGCAGCATGCATTTCCCAAACTCCCTCTTGAGAGTCATAAGCTGTAATACAGATATTTTAAAGTAGGTGAGTAATGAGGCTACAGTTACTATAGTGGGAAAAAGAGATAGTGTGTGGTGTTATACAGAAGTTTAGTGGCATTGCTTTTATTCAATAAGCCTTTGTTTTTCTGTTTATTCTTAGCAGGGGTAACTCTTCTGAACCAAATGGTTATTTTTTACATTGTTATGTGCTTAGAATGCAGCGTTTTCGGGCTAAAGAAGCAGAGGTGTTTCATTCTTTGGCCATTCTTAGGAAATCCCAGAGAAATACCAAGATGTGTCATGACAACAGGCCCTCAAACAAGAAGCAGACATCCCAATGCAGACCAGAGCCATGACATTTTTTAAAAAATGGAATACGGAAAACAGAGCTGATCTGTTGAATCTTGCTTTCCTATTCTTTGATGACATTACTGGAATATGTCATAGCTTTCATTCTCTTTCCATTAGTAATGCCTGGTGTACACTCGTATAAAACAGCAATTTCCTGGGTGAGAGAGAAAAAAATTTAACACCGTTCCCCTTCATTTCTGACATTGGGGCACTGTGGAACAGTAGTATAAAAACTAAAAAATTGATATTTATGTGCTCACTGTTGCATTGTATTTGTTGAGTCCCACTGTTTTCTGGGCCGACATCAGTCTTTGGACTGTGCACTGGCTCTCTGTAGGCACTGGTACCTTTTCCAGAGGACTCTGCAGTTCTGCACATAGCAGGGAGCCATTTAAAAAAACATCCAGATGTATTGACTATCTGGCCTTAACTGTTTGAAGTTCCATTTTGAATGTGGCTAGTTGGTACATTTTTGTCCTATTTTGTGATTCTAGTTGTCAATTCCCAAGCAACTGAAAAATAGACATTTTTCTATGAATGTATATTTATGTAAGTGTGTGTGGAGTGTATATATTATATTTTTTAGCTTTTAGTTTGGAAACTCATTTTTAATCAATTCTTAAATTTATTGTCTTAATAAATGCATTATAATATGTAGTATTATATATAATACCTGTATCATAATAATTAGATGAAATGACTATAAATGCTTATACCAAGGATAAATACAACCATGTAAGGACAGCTTCCCCATCCTATACCTTTCAAAGCCTTACGGAATGTAATTTAGCTATCTGATGGAGTAACATGTTACAGAATCCCTTAAAGAAAAGCCTTGACTACAATTGAAAGCGAGGTAAAACATATCTCTGAATAAATACTTCCTGTCAATTCACTTGGTGAGTGAAAATTAGAGTCCAGTAGAAATCAGAGAAAGAGACAGGTAAGCAAGTTCCCTCTGAGAGAGGCTCATTCACGGCAGGGAGATGATAGCCTGGCATGCCACTGCTTAGCAAACTTCACCAAAGGAGACACCTGTCAGATAGGAATTGAGATAGTGTATTTACACAAAAATCCTTTCTGCTTTTTAATTCCTCAGTTCCCAATTGCTGCTATGAAAACATTCTAAAATAACATGGCCATTTTACAATAATGACTACCAAAGTTTTGTTTTGAGGTAAGACTGATGTTAGAAAGAGATATAGAAATATGCAGGCTTGCCTACAGGCAACCTGCATAAAATATTGTTTTATCTTGCTCACCAAGATCAGTTTAAAAATGATCTTAAAAGAATTATGAATAAGCAAAGATTTTCTTAAAATAAAACATTAAATGAAGAAACAAAAACACCAATTTATCTTATTAGGAAGTTAATATTTGCATACTAGCTATATTTGTCTTTTTTAAAGTTTTTATTTTTAATTTTTTTCCACCACCACTTATTTTCCCTAAACCCTCTTCCACTTCCACCTACCCCACACTCCCCAAAATTACCACATGGTTGTCCATGTCCATGAGTTCTTTTTTTTCCTCCTTTTTTTGCTCCATCCCAATCCCTCCACCCACCCCTGCCAGCTGCCCCAGAGCTGTCAGCCTGGTCTCCATCTATAAATTTGTCTCTATTTTGCTTGTTACCTTGCAAAGACTTTAAATTGATTAACTTTTTACAAATATTCCACATCATGAATTTGAGTTAGTGCCAGAGACTTTTAATCAAATAAGAAAGTTACAAGAACAAGAACTGCAACCATTTTTTATGGAGTGAAACGACTAGAATACAGAAGTGATAAAATATTTGGATCACATATTTTCTTAATCAAGATGCATTTGTTTGATCAAATTACCTTTTTCATGAAGCAGTTCCAGGCAGGCACATCTTTGGTTCTTTTTGTGGTTTAAATAGATTTTCTGAATACTTTCATTTAAAATATATTGCCAGTGTGAAGGGAGATAACACAAGTTCTTAGAGAGTTAAATGTTAAGTTATTCTATTTGTTTTAGTTATGGTTTAAGGTAACTGTCCCATTTATCAAAAATAATGCTAACCACAGTCTTCAGGAGATAGAAACTAAGCCCTTCAAATGAATGACTATAAGGTGAATAGCTTGTGCCAAAGGATGATTCATTTGATTTAAAACACATTTGTAGAATAAAATTGGAACTGTGCACACTTGTTAATTTTCTCATTGTAATTTCCCTTCTCTTTTGTAGGTTGGCAGTCAGAACCAACATCTAGAGAGTGCCAAGTTTCATGAAGTGGTTAAGAGCATTCCTTGAAGTGGCACATATGCCAATGAATCAGCTTTTTTTGCAATTAGAGAAGACAAAAAATCTGTGCTGGATATGAATAAAAGCTGCCATATGGTTAGTTTTTTTGTTTTTTTTTAATCTTGAAATACACAAAACTGAGCCTAAGCTTCAGAATGACAAAAGAACTGTTAGAAATTAGCAATTATAGAGCCAGTCAAGCCCAAATTGGCTTCTGAGTCCTCTTCAGGTTCTAGATCATGACTAGACTTTAAGTTGTATCGGGTTTTCTTTTTATTATACCCTGTCTTCTTATCTGCAGAGTCCACTGGGGCTGACTGATTCTAAAAATGTTGGATGGATCAATCTTTGGTTCCAAGGTGGGCAAATGATTTGAGTCTTTTCAATCAGATTGATTATTATTTAAAAACTTGTAGCATTTTCTTCATTACTTCTATGTGCCATAAGAATTTCAAATTTTTATAACTAGATAACTTCTTAGGCCAAAAGTAAATGATAGAGAATTGATCCATAGAAACAAGGGACTTGATTCTAAAGCTTACCTAAGATATAACTCTAGTAATTCTTCAAGTGTTAAATTATGAGAAGTGTGTTTCTCTTCAAAATATATAATCACGGTTGACCAGGATATAAAAAATTTACAAAAAATGAATTATTTCCTGTCTTAACATTTTGCTGGTTATCAGTCTCAGTCTTTTCTTTTTTTTTAAATATCATAATGCCTTGTACAATAAACTAAGTAGAGGTATATCAACTAGAACAAACTTTACTTGTGAACTGACCTCCCCTAAACATCCTGAACATGTCACACCACACAGCTGTAGATTACTGAACTAGAGATAGCCCTGGCTCACTGTTAGTACTAAGGGAACTTCACACATCTTCTTGACAAGAAATATTAAGATGCCAGCCCATCCTTCCTCTTATCTTATGAAACAAATATGTGAACAACATGAGCTTTTCAAAAAAGGGTCATAACTGAAAAAAGAGGGAACCCAACTACCTTGAAATATTTATCTTCATACAGTTTAAGAGCAAATGTAATAGAATTTCCAAATTGGCCCCCTTAATTCCTTGGTAGTGCTTTTATTTTCTTACTTCATACCCAATAATGAATTGCAGAAGTTTTGCTTAGGTGCACAAATAAAATGAGAAACAGTGATACCAGTTTGAGAAAGAAAATCACATTTTTATTCCATGGCATAATAATTTCATAATTCTCATCCAATTAGCTTTACAACCTGTTTTAGGCAAATTGTAATTGTAGATTCACCAGTTTTTTTCCTTTCCTCCTTATGTTGAGAGAAACAGGTTTTTTTATTTCTTCTATAACTAATACCTGTCATTGATTCCATTCCTTCTTACCATTCCTTTAACTCTCAAAAGCTTTGTCAGTAAATTCCTAATCTGTATTTTTGTTCACTTCAGTGGCATATTTCAATAGAGGAGAAAGAGTTGTTTAAGAATGCAGACACTACTGTCATATTATTTGGGTTCAAGTCATGATTCAGCAACATCTGTATGACTTTAGGCATGTTATTTCATACTCTCGCCTCAGTTCTCTGTATTGAAAAATTGGGAAAATAATAGTGTCTAACTCAGAGGTTTTTTTTTGTAGTGAAGAATGCCTTAGATAATATATAGAATACAATTAGCACAGGGCTTGCCACAAAGTTTGTATTTTAACATTTGAAATCCAACTTCTGCCCCAAATTTCACTCTACATTGTCTAAAATGATACCATCCCTCCCAATCTACCAACTTCAGTAGCTTTTTGTAGGCTAATCTAATTATGTGAATCCTCTAGTGTTTAACTTCTCCGTTTATACTTCTGTTCATCTTATATTTTTTCACTTAAAAAATATCCAAAAGTGCCTATTTGGATAAGGACCAAGCTAGCCACTATGAAAGAAACAAATGTGGGCCATGCCTGGATCATGCCCTCAAAGAACAGTAGGGAAGATTAAAAGCATATAAAGTATCATTTTAATGTAAATTAGAAAAGCACCATAAGAGATACCAATAAGTGATAATGTAGTGCCATGGGAGTTCAGATGAAAGCACAATTAACATCTAGCTGAGAAGAATTAGAAAAAAATTAATGGAGGTGCTGGCATTTAATCTGTGCCTTGCATAATAAAAGACATGTGGACACATACATATTGAATAAATGTATGTTAGGTGAAGGTCACTAAATTTGCAAAATTCCTGGAGAACAAGAAAGAGTTAAATTCATCTTTGTAACAAAGGGTAAAGGAGATTATGGCTGGAGGTTTGTGTGATGCCTACTTGTGAAGGGTTTTAATTTCCAGGCTAAATATTTGACTTTTTTTCTGTATATTATGGGAGCTATTAATGCTTTTGAACAGGTAAAGTGACATGATCAAAACTGTATTCAACAAAATCAATCTTGCCATGGTTTCATTGCCCTTCAGAACAGGTAGATAATCCTTTCAGGAGTCACACCACCTGAAAGGAGCAGTGACAGAACTATACACAGATTTCTGTGGTGGTCTCAAAGGTAGCTTGCTTACTACAGTTGGGAAATGGGGAACTTCCTCCTGAAAAGTGGCTCATGAACTAATGTTTGAGAGTTGAGAAAAGAATGGGAGGAGAAGAGAAATAGCAGGATTTCCTGTAAGTAGAAATAGTTAAAATGGTTTAACTGACACAAAGCTGTGGAGAGTTTATGATTACAAGAAAATATATTCATAGAGCATAGAGTGGAAGGTATTAGATGACAAGTAGGCATGGAACAAGTCACAGGGAGCTCTGTAAGCCAGAGTAAAGCACTTGGATTTAAGGTGCTTTATAAAACAAATGAGGTGGAAGAACAACTCCAGACTTGTGGTTACTGTAATAATCCAGATAAGAATATTGAGTTAGAAATATCAGTGAAAACAGAAAGGATGTCATAAGAAATAGGAGAGAGTTTGTGCTGGTGAAATCAACAGATCATAATTAACTATATGTACATTTGATAAACATTTATTTAACATCCACTATATTTCAAGCACCAAGGAAAAATATCAATAATACATCAATAAACAAAAGTGGGAAAACACTTTCTGCCCTCATAAAGCTTACATGTCTGCAGAGGAATGAGAGCAGGGACAAAAGAGAATAAGATTTCATAAATGACATTTGAGTATAATTATTTCCCAGTTAAAATATGAGCTTTGATTCCAAACCTGGCTTCCTCTACTATGCTCAGTAGCTATCTATTGCTGTTCGCCAGATCCTAACATTGGCCCTATATTTTTAAATTCTATACTCTATTATCCAATCTTCTTTTTTTTCTAACTCTCATGACTCCCAAATATACAACTCATATTTAACTTCTTCCCTAAGAAACATACTTTAATTGTCAACTGCTTACTTCATGTGACCATTTAGATGAGCAATTTGTATGTTGCTTCATTCTCATTAATTCTAAAATCTCCACATTATCTTGCCACACAACAGTCCTCTTTTCTGACCTTAATCGGTGGCTTCATCATCCTTCGTTCCACACTTGTTTTAATTATTTTCATGTTTCAGTGAGTTGCAAATCCTCTTTGCTCTATAATTCAAATTTGATTGATTCATATTTTCTGGTTTTAATCTCTCAAAGGTCATCTCCCTCTCTTCCTCATATTTAGTTCAGACTTTACTATCTCTCTTTTGGATTATTATTAGTTTGTTAACTGGTCTCCCTTGCAACTTCATTTATTTCCCTAAATCATAGGTTCATTAAGTCACTCTTCTACACAAAAAATTTACATGACTTTCTGCCCAGCAATCCCAAGACATCTATATCCTACACAAGCACACTGCATATATAATAATAAAATTTTCCCATGTGTGCTTGACAAGGCAAGAAGTTGCACAGAAGTTTCTTCAGGGAAATGGATCTCATATGTCAAAGGGAGGTAGGAGTCAGAGATACTTTTCAAAGAGACTATGGTACTGACTCTGTGTTGGCCCCCATTCTCCCTCTGTCTAATGGTATTGTCATCCTGAGTTGGTTCAGGAAATAAAAAAGTTAAATATTTGTAAGTAGTTCCCCAGTAGTTCTCTAAACCGAAGAGCACAAATTCTGTATTTTTTTCCCCCAAGTCTGGAAGGATCCTTGCTGCACAGATATTTACGGGAGGTTGTTGCCCAATAAAAATTCCAAAAGCTAGAGTATAAACTGAGCCAAGAGATGCTGTATCTGCTCTTGTGCCTCTATCCCCTTTAATGAATTTTGTATCCTTGACTAAATATGTTTAAAAATATAGGTGAGTGAGAATATGTCCACTTAAGTCACACTAAATCTCCCTCGAATAGTGCAGCCCTTTCCAGCTTCCACACCTGACTCAGACCACCCTTCACCCTTACTTCAGGGGAATGGACATGCCTTAAGGGCCTATAACCCCCATCCAGCCTCTCTGCTTCATTTCCTAGTCTTTAATGTCTCTGTTCCCTTTTCGTGCACATTAAATCCTTGTTTACTATTTATTGTCCACCTAGGATCCATCTTCAATAAAATTTTCCTCTGTTCTAAAACTGAAAATAATCATATCATTACTTTTTCTTTATTATGATGAATTTATATTGTACAAACTGTGTTTATTTGACTAAATGTTGAAAAAAATTATAAATCCTTGAGGGTAGGAAGCATGTATTATCATTCTATCCTACCACAATACATAGCAAAATATTGGTCACATATTAATATTCAAGAAATATCTTAGAAATTAAACAAAATATTTAATTGTTATAAAAATATAGTTATTTTATTAAATAAATGTTATGCCCTGGCCAGGTTGTACAGTTGTTTGAAGTGTTGTCCTGTACACCAAAATGATGAAGGTTTAATCCCAGTCAGTGTACATACCTAGGTGACCAATCCATGTTTCTCTCTTACATCAGTATTTCTCTCTCTTTCTCTTTCTCTCTCTCCCTTCCTTTCTCTCTAAAATCAATAAAAACATATCCTTGGGTAAGGACTAAAATTTTTAATGAAAAGAAACTTTTAAAGGCAATAAAGAATGATCAAAATAAAGAAGAAAAGTATAACTCAACATTAGATAATACGTGTTTTGGGGTATGGTCTGTATGTTCTACTACTGACTCACTCAGCATTACTCTACAACAAATTTGGGGATAAATCAGATATAAATGGATGTTAAAATAATAACAGTTTTTTCAATTTTCTTAAAATTTAGAGAAATATATTGTCTTTTGAGGCCAAGGTAATATTAGTATATATGAATCTGGTTTTTAATGGATGTTTATCCATCTTTAGCTTCTACAGTTCAATAAGCATGGCTCTGGGCCAGGTAGCTCATCTAAGCTCAAACTGAGTAGACATCAAATGTGAGGGTGCTGTAGATTTTCTGCCTATCTATAGCCTTGCAATTAGGAAAAAGTTTCTTCTCAAGAACTTCTAAGTACTTGCTGACTAGATTCAGTTGCAGAGTGTTTTAAATATACATCTGCTAGGGAATCACCACACTTATTTTCTAAGACTTTGAATCAATAGAATTGCCTTGAAGTGGGTTCATATTGGTATGCTGGAAAGCTTCTGAGTAATTTTTTAAGGTAATCTTGCATTTAAAATTACTGAGCTATGGGCTATCATCAATAGGACCATGCAAAGATGATGAACTGATTCTGAGTGGTACAAGTGGCAGTCACAATACCATTGTGGACACAGAGATTCCCCTCAAAGGCAAATAAGGGGAAGAAGTGTGGTGCTGTTTGTCTTATCAAGCCTGACACTGTTCCTGAAAGTCTTTCTAAAGGGGGAACACAGAATAAGTGCTCTCCAAAGGTATAATATTGACATCAAAATATTTACCAATAAAAAGATTCTATAATGTGAGTGTTCCACAAATTACATTGCTGTTGATAAGTGGTCATCCAAAGGAGGTTTTGAAATTCAATATATTTAAGATCGAATTAAGGGAGGGGACATTATCTGATATAGTAGGCATTGGATTCCAAGGAAAATCTAAGAAAGCATCCTCCACAGATGAATCAAGATTCAAAGAGAATTTCCATATGGTCAATGGGAGAAGATCAAAGATTATTATTTTCCATTATACTTTATCCTGGCATTTTACTTAAACATATGGTCTATAAATTTATTCATTCATAATAGAGAGAGAGAGAGAGAGAGAGAGAGAGAGAGAGAGAGAGAGAGAGAGCAATCGTACACACACACACACACATATAAACCACTGTCATGGGGACTATGATGGTTAATTTTATGTGTCAACTTGTCTAAGCCATAATAGCCAGATATTTGATCAAACACCAGTCTAAATGTCACTGTAAAGATGTTTTTCAGATAAGATCAACATTTAAATCAGTAGACTTAAATCAGATTGCACTCTATAATTTGGCTAGGTCTCATCAAATCAGTTGAAATCCTGAAGAGAAAAAGACCGAAATCTCCAGATTGCCTTTAGACCAAGCTGCAACATCAACTCTTCTCTGGGTTTCCACACTGCCTGACTGCCTGAATGCCTTACAGATTTTGGATTTGCTGAAACTGAAAATCACATGAACTAACACTTTAAAATAAAAATAAATCTCTCTCTATCTCTCTCTCCACACACACACCTTATTGGTTTGTTCTCTGGATAACCCTAATATAGTATGGAGACTAATACAATTTCATAACCACATTCCAAAAAATCTTAGGGAATATATGTATATATTCTCTCTCTCTCTCTCTCTACATATATATAGATAGATAGATAGATAATTTATATATATATAAATTTATATATATAGATAATTTATATATACATATAAAATTGATATCAGTGTTTTCTTTGTTGCAGAACCAATCATCTTACATATCTCCTCACCTTTTGAGCTTGTATAAATCTTCTTTAGCACATACAACTCTAGCAGAAACACAGAGATTGAAATGGGCACTAGACTAAAATCTTAGTTTAACTTAATAAATATAACCATGTTTAACGAGGACATTTTCTTTTTAACTGTGAGCAAATGTAAAACTTCATTCATCTGGCATAATTTTGGTTCCTATTGTGTTGGCAATTTTTCTTTGCAGGACAAGGGCTGTTCTCTTGAGCCTTCTCTGTCGTTTCTCCCATCTTGTGCACATCCTGTCATCTGTCAGTCTGGCGTTTTTCACAAACACTCAATCACATATGTTAAGCACTTTCCCCTTTGCCCTGCTGCCTATCACTCCACACACACACACACACACACACACACACACACACACACACTCACTCTTTACCCAATTTCTAAAGGAAACATCTTCCCACTCCACTTTCTGCATTGCTCATTACAGTGGTTTTGTGAAGGTTTCTGGTTGTAACCTTTGTGACTTAAAAATCTGTAAGCTGTGTGCAGGTTACTACAGCTAGGATGAGAAGCCTTATAAAGAAATACAGACAATAAAAGCAGCTGCCTGGCTCCAACTGCAATAGAAAAGCAGCTGCTTTTTTTTTTTAACATCGAGGTAGAACAAAGCTCACTCCTAGGCAGTTGTTATTCTAGCACTAATTATCCATGTTAATATCCCACCATCCCCCAAATTAATTGGAGAACAAAAAGAAAATAATTGATTTTCTCCCTGAATCAAGGACACACATAATAAATGTCCTTCTTTATATGGTTCATTCCTCAAGATTTGAGACATGTATATCTCAAAAAGAAATGGACATACACGTGATTAACAGCAGCTAGCTCCACTTCAACAAGATGAGATGGACCATTGTACTTATTTTTTAAAGGAATAACTGTAATCATTATTTCTGGAGTGGACTCATCTCACATAGTGGTTCTTAAGGTTTCAATTTATGCTTTAAACACATGAGTCTTTAGCTCCTTTCTGTTATAATCAGGACTTTGGGGAAGGAAGAAGTGGTCATACTTTCACTAAAAATATATTTACAACATAGTGTTAACTTTGGGGACAAAAGATATATGAAAATCTTGCTTTTTCCACAGAACTAACATAGGTAATTATTCTGTGATTGATTCAGATACACCTTATTGGAAGAAGTAACAAAGAGAGAATTATTAAACCATGATCAAAGGCCGACTCTTATACGGTTCCCACACTGCTGGTTTTGTGAAACTCAAGCTCATATCACATCTTTAGGTTAAGGGAATAGGAGGGAATGGGCAGAGAAGAGAGTGACACAGGTCTGTGAAGCTGAATACTTAAAAATGTTCATCTTATCTCCAGGAATCCTTACAAGGGGAATTTCATTAAATAAAAGCAACTTTTCAGTATTCCCTAGACTAAACTGTGAAACATTTTTGAAAAGCATAAAATCCTTATTTATGGCAGGAATGTTTGAAATTCAAAAGATAAATGCCATTTGGAATGCAAGCATGTTCTAGGTATCTAATACGTAATGGGACACAGCTGTAATAACAGCCACTGAACCGGGGGCCTCTCTATATCATGTCATTAGTTGACTTGTTATAAGCTGATCTTCTAGCCCTTTTTTATAAGGGCCACTGGGGTAAAAAATAAATATATCATGTACTTGAACATCTGTGGTTCTGTCACAAAGCCCCATTCATATCAACTTTCATGCTTATATCTTAGGTTACATATGACACCCTTTTAAAAATGGATCTTAACAAAATGTATAGATTAGGAACTCATTGGTCTTTATTTCCAAAGGGCAAATGATATAAGAAGGCCTGGGCTGTGCCTTGGATATGTTTTTCTTTTCTTTTCTTACTGTTTTAGTGTATTCTTTTGGATTCAAAACCACATGTGCAATCTAGATAAGACTCTGAAGGTGAATATTTCATATACGAGACTTTAAGTGAAGAAAGAAATGCCAAGTGTGAAAGCTATTTCCTTAGTAAGTCAGCAAATTGTGAGTCATTATTTGAGAATACACGATTAGTAGCAATTTCTACATGAGTATATTTTATTTTTAAATAAACCTATATGGTCATATGAGAGGTTACTTCTTTCACCTTTTCAATGGTCAAATTAAAAAAATAATGCCCACCCCCCATTAAAAGGAGAAAAGTGAATAAAATATATGAAGTAACTAGGAAATCCTGCCAGGCATAAAATATTTCAGAAAAAATGTAAACACCATTAATCTATACAATAAATGATGATGGACATAGTGTAATTATAAGATGCTTGTTATTGTAGAGTAGACAAGGAAAGGATAAAGGAAGGAAGGAAAGAAGGAGGGAAGGAAGAAAGGAAGAAAGAAATGAATCCAGATAGGAGGCATTTTAAATAATCTAGACAACATATAATAGAATTAGAGTCATAACAATGGATGTGATAAGGAGTGGTTAGGATTCCCTTCATATTTTGAAGGCATATTTTGTAGAATATGCTGATTGATCAGATATAAGGAATGAGAGAAAGAGAGGAGTCAAGGATGACTTCGCCTGCTGGATCCAAATAACATGGACAGATGCTGTTGTCACTACCTCAAATGGAGAGATCTGTGGGTTACTGACCCCATATTGCAGCAGGCAGTGAGGCGGTATTGATGGGAAGCAATTTATTACTCAGTGTTCCAACTTTAGCTTTGGTGGCTTGTGAAAGTATCCTAGGTGTTACATGGACAAATATTTCTTATCTAATTATTCATAAATATTTAGTAAGTAATATTGATTTTTCATTTACAGGAGTATACTCCAAGGTTCAAATACATTTTAGGGAGAGAAAAATGAGGCTTGATATAATTAAGTACATTGTTATATTATGAGATTTCTCATGGTATGTGGTTGAAGCCAAATTCCAGAAAACAGTAAGTTATTTACTGAAAATTGGGATATACTGCTGTGTTATAAAGACCTGGGTTCAAATTCTTCTCAGACACTTCTATTAATAATGGAAATAATGCTTAAATTACAGCATTGTTTGAAGGCTTAAATGATAGTTATAAAATACTCAGTACAGTATTTGGCAAATACCTGACACTACACACTTGAGTTGCTACTTTAAATAACAATAACTTTGATTTTGTGCCCATTCAAACATTCCTTTACGCTACTAGAACTCAAAGATACACATGAATACATACTAAATATTCAATGTCTGCTAGTTTATCTGAATAAGAAATGGATAGTGAGAGAAATGTTACTGCCTGAATATAATTTTTAAAAGAAATTGCACTCAGTATCCTAAAAATTATTGCTAATAGTTGTATAAATACCAGAATTACAAGTGAAATGCATTTAAATTTTAGAATCCTCTCAAGAATTACCCAAGAAGACAAACTATTATATTCCAACAAAGTATATATGCAGATTGGCCTGGACAAAGAATGGTGAATTGTTCCTTTATATCTAATTACTCTGATAGATTTCTTTTTTTGAAACTCTTTTCAATTTTTTTTAATGGGGTGCCTGAACGATATATTTAACTTTTACAAACAGGCAATATTTGTAACCATGAATGTCCTAACAAATATTAGCAGATGTATATTAGCTGGCAGAGTGCTAAATTATGGCCATACACATCAAAACAATTTGTGTTTACAATGATTACTACAAACATTTCTAAAATTTTGACATTTTCTTAATTACTTAGATAATAAGCTACTTTCATAATTACTAACAATTATATTTATGGCATTTTATAGTTTCAAATACAGTACTTTAAACTGCTTAAAAATTTGTATATTTAACTAGAATGCTCCATTCTATACTAATAACAAAAAGTTGCCTGATCAGTAAGTGAGTACATAAACAGATGGATAAAGAAGCAAGACTGATGTGGAAAATTACAGTACAGCTATACATATTTGGTCTCATCCCATTATTATAGGTTCACATTTTTGACTAAGTGCTTTATACAAACCAGACACATTCAATTGAGAGGCCATTAAACTGCACATGCAACTATCACTTAATTTGCAATACAATTTAAAGTGTTTATTTCTTTTCCTCTTCCTTTTAGTGAAAATCTTTAGGCTAGTAGATTTATTTTTAACATGGCATCACAAAAAAATCACAAGAAAATTAATTTAAAAAATCTCTACTTCAGTAATGAAAAAAAAAAAACCACATTAAACTAGTATACACAATTTGGCATTATCTGTGAATTCAAGATAAAACTGTTTTCTTGGGTAGCTTCCCCGAGCTGCTGATGATTGTTGAAGTCTCTTGGCAGCTGGTATTGCCTGCCTTTTCTTGGCTAAACCAATCAATTTCATGCTGGTTTCTTAAAACCTTTAAGATCTCCTACTAAACTAAGAGCTCCTTGAAGACAGCAGCTACATCTTAATCACATCACCATTTTATCCAAGGGCATCCAGCATAGAACCTGGCTCATACCAAGCGTTCAGTCAATGCTTAGGGAACAGAAAAAAGCAATTAATCAAGTGTGTTTCATATTGCCAAGAAAAACCAGGGTCATCTAAAAGTTATTCTGATTTTCAAGTGTACGTTTGTTGCTAAATATTCCAAATGTTTATTAAAGATATTAACTACCAATAGCTGATCACTTATAAGAAGCAAGCACTATAATAAATGCTTATATAGCATTTATTCTTGTCTTCATCACATCTCAATGTAGAATCTTTACTAAATAGGGCAGTTAAGATTAAAATTATCCAAGTCTAAATACTGTAGTAAAAAAAGAGACTTTTATTATCTTGGGCCTATTAGATTTCATACACTTTCTAGAGCTTCATATTTTTCTTGGTATACATATGTATGCATACATACAAACAAAAATACACATTTATACACCTAAATGATACATTGTTGTAAAACCTAGATTTTTATCTAGCTATTTTATATTGGAAGGTTACTAAGAACATCTATCTTTTAGCTATAATAATAAGAATTTATGAAAGTAGATTAGAATGAAAATATATCTTATGTAAGATTAATTATTTTTTTAATTTTCAGGAAAAAAAGATTTCAAATTAAATAACATTCTTCTACCATGTCAATTTATATCAAGAAAGAAGTATGTTATTTCAGATGTCAACTATGAAAATCTTTTTGAAACATTTTAAAAGAAAGAAAATAAAACAAGCTTTACTCAGTGAAACACAAGTAGAAAATATTTTTCTTTGGCATGGTGGTATCTGCATGAGTAACTGTGGCATAAATTCCCTCTTAGAGGATATACAAAATTATCCTCCACAGACAGACAAATATGGACAAACTCTGCCTCAAAAGTATATTCAAATAACATGGTGAACCAAACAAACATACATAAGATGCAACATTTTTCTTTAATATGCTCATAGTAAATGTTTTGGAGGTATTTAGAATTTTCTCTTCCTGTAAATATACTAAATGTACATTTTTGTAATGTACTTTAAATCACTAATATTCTAGTGATTAAAAATAAATTGCAAAAATTTGTTTTATGTTACACCATGGTCCCTCAGTAAGAGTTTATTATTTTAACTCTTTATCCAGAATAATTGTTAAAATATTATTTTGCCACCTGATTGCTTCCTACATTTCTATTTATTTTCTTTAATGTCTATAGACATGTTTTTCTTGACTATCCCTTTTTTATTCTTACCAGTTCTTTATTTTATGGATACCTTTGTGTCTTGTCCTAGTTCAAGCTTCAGAATTTTAGACCAGTATCTCCAACTTTCTATTAGACATTTCCATTAGGCCTCCTTGTGGGCACCTGAGTGCTGGCACAAAGCCAACATATACACGCACATACATGTGTGTCATGAATGAAATAAAAATCGATTATTATATTGAGGGTTGTCACACAGCAACATATGAATTATACAAAATAAGGACTTAAACCAATTGTATCACACCAGAGTAGGGTGTTTCAGAACTTAAACTCATGTTTCATGATTTGTTTTGTTTTAATTTTCAAAAGGAGTGTACATTTCCCCTAGATAGAGCAAAATCAACATGATTATGCTGGAAACAGGGCACAATAACTTATTTAACCACTTCCTCAGCCACACATACTTTCTTTCATTTTATTTAGTCTTCACAACGATCTGTGTATAATCATTATTACTACTAATACTATTATTATTATATCTTCTTCAAAAAATATATGACTCCAGTAAGTTAAGTCTAATAACTGCCTTAAATTCATTTATAAATAAAAATTGGGAATGAATACATAAACAAGCCAAATATAGAAATTAAAAAATAGTCACTTAAATATTAAGTGGCAACAGCTGGAATTACAATTGGACTTTTGACACCTCTTTTCACCTCTTTGACACACATTCCAGAACTCTCTATTCTTTAGATACAGCTTCCCCTTTAAAGCTAACTCTTGGACAAAATTGTGACCAGACAGATTTTCTTTCTGTTGGTTTGTTATAATTATTTTCTTTGCTATTAGAATGAAAATGAAAACCAGTAAGAGGCAAGTTCTGCATGATAACAAATTGTTGAGATAAATGCTTTTAAATTAACATTGATTAAGTGCAATCCTTCAATGTTACTTTGGAAGTTTAGGGTTTTTATTATTTGGTTTTGGCAAGAAAGATTGGATAAATCACTTCCTAATAAAGCAATTCAGATTTCAAGTACTTATCAGCACTGCTCAAATCATGTGGAATTTTGATTTAAAAAGTTATACAATCTGTGTTTCAGACAGCCAACATCTTAGAATTATGTGATACCATCTTTATATATATATATATATATATATATATATATATATATATATATATATTCAGACTTACTTATATTTTGTGTAACGTCTCTCCTTCCTGAGCCATAAGAAAAATGATATTCCAACAGTAAAGAGCAGGAATTGTGGAGTTATGTAATTTCAGACAAAGCAATTAACCACTTACGTTTTTTAAAATTTGTTGTAAAAATTAAATGAAATAATAACATAATGAACTTCAGTTCAGTGCTAATCCTATCAGGAGGCATTAGGTCAGCAATTATTACTGATGTAGCAGGGTAGAAAATGTGGGCTTCCAACCTTTTGGCTTTTACATCCTTTGGCTTGGTGTGGTTATAGAATTTCAGGATCCCTGCATGTAAGGGGGCCATACTATTTGGATACTATTATAATAAGTTTATCACAGAACTCTTTTAAGGAGGGGGTACTCTTTTTCAATTTAATCATGGTGCTATATTTATAGCATTAGAAAGTCAGGATGCTGGGCTATATCATAGTTATTAACAGTAAGGTCAGGCTTTTGGAGATACTGAAATATTATAAATAGTTTATTATAATAAAAGTCTGGCCTATGGTAGCAAGATTTTTGCTTTCGAGAATGGAAATGTCTTTTTATTCTAAATATTTGCATTTGTTCAATTTCTCAATTGTTTGTATATATTTCAGTTATTCTCTAAAGACTTATATTTAACTTAACTCTAGAGGACTAGAGCACATTTAAAAATAAATTATATGGATAAAAATAAGTTATTTTACTGCATTTAAACTAAAAATGTTCTGTTGGGAAAATAAGAAAAAAATATTTCTGTCGAATAATTTCTTTTTCCTTGAAAAGGTGCAGTGAAGAAGGCACAAGTTAGCATTAAATGACTATTTTTTCTTAATATCTAGGTGCTTTATTTAACACCATATTTCCTCCTCTAGCTGGTTGTTAATATTTTTGATCTTGTGAGTACTCTTTAGAAGAAGCCAATAGGAAAAGAGTAACATAATCTTCCAGGAACAGCTGCTCAATTAATTGTAGTATTATTAAGGGTCAGATTTGAAGTTGGGGTGGGAATTCACTAGATCCTGGAAGTGCCCAAACTGTCATTACTTGCTGGTTCTCTGTGTGGTTGTGGCTTTAAGCTCATGTAAAGGTTCTGAATAACTGTCAGGGCAATACATGGTTCTGCTTTGGTTCAGCTTCTCGCTCTCCTATAGATATGTACTATGCTTCCATATCACAGTGTGATGACCAAAAGGCATCATTAATGGATTAAATGATGTGGAATGTTTCAGGCACATCACTGCACAGTGATATTCCCAGATGTACCAGTATCTGCCCCAATTACAAATCAAGAAGAAAGAAGCTAAATTACCACACAAGTAAAATGAACCAGGAAAATCATAATGTATGTATCCACATGTAACCTAGGGGCATAATTCAGACCTTACTTGTGTGTTGAGAGACATAAAACATTAAGACTTTAATTTTTAGGGTTTATTAATTCCACGAATAAAAGAAGGGGATGATTCATCAAGAGCACATTACTAGAATCTTATCTTTACTATTTCACAGTTGATTTTCACTGTGTTTTAACATGATTTACTACACTGATGCTTCAAAATTTCTTCTTTCACATTCTGAAAAAAATTATGTACATTCTTCTGATGTCTAGTTTACTTCTAAGATACATAATTACATGGCAGCATATGTTTCTATAGAGACTATGCCAATATGTGTCTATAGTTTAATAGCAGGTCCAGTTTTACACCTTTCTACCTTTATTTATAAATGTTTCCTTCTTCAGAAATGTTCAAGATTGCCTGGATATCTTTTATATGAGGCATTCCTCTGTCATATTTATTTGTGTTATTTCTAAATCACAGTAGAATGACAGGGTGGATAAAGAAAATATATTTCAAAATCAGAAATATAAAATATTTAGAAATATCTACTTTATCAATGTAAAAAAAATAAAATGAATTCTAAACTTAGCCAAAGAACTCTGATAATTCAGAATGTAATTTAAAATGTGTATATTGTTTGCTGAAGATTTATTAAAGATTTCTATTTCTTTTTCTGTAAATGGATGCTGTTACTTTGTTCTGTGAAATAGCAGGTCACAGAATGATAGGTGTAAAATCTTTTAAAATTACTTATAAGAAATAAATTGATAAAGGTCAATAAATTGTATTGATTAATGAAAATTGTACTACTAATGTGTTTTGAACTATAATCTCAGAATCACAAAAAAAAAACATAAAAAATTATGATTGGTTTTCTAATTCAGAAATTTCACATGATGGATATCAACTTGTGACCAGAAAAATAAAGGATTTGCCTTTGATCATCAAATTCAGTGCATAACAGGGGCCATTCTATTTAAAGCCGAGGAAGGAATGTTTTTATTATATCATATAGTCTCTAAGACATTATGCTTCTTTAAATTAATTAATAGCCCTTCAATATAAAATCCAAATAAAAGTAAGTTAAATTATCTTAGTTTTAAATAGCATTATCTACTGGTTATGTTTCAAGGGGGTGGCAACTGTGAAATTCCTGACTAAGATCAAACACCTTAGAAAGTCCTACCAATAAGAGTTGCTTCTTTCTCCCTTCATATTTTTCTATTTGACATAATTTACAGATAATGATTACTTTTCATTATTATAAATAGGAACTGTATTATAAATAGAATCTGAAGGTAAACAGAACATCAATTTGTTTTTGCTAAAGGGACATTAGTGGAATAATTAACAAAAGTTGGTTAATATCTGCAGTTGAGATCATAGTATGGAACAATAGTAGTGTCTTGATTTTGTAAATGTACTGAGGTTATGTAAAAGAGTGTCATTACTTTTTCTGGAAATTCACACTGAAGTCTTTAGGACTAAAGTGATATAATAACTGTAATTTACCCTCATGTGGTTCATAAATAAATAATATCTAGAGAAGATGAGGGAGAGAAAGATAAAATAAATGTAGCTGAAATATTAACTGTTAAGAGATGTGGGTGAAGCTACATTATATAATATAGCACTATTTTGTAACATTATCATACAAGTGAACAAATCAAACTTTATGTTATAAATTACACACATACATTCAGAACTCTAATAGGGTAAATTGGAGGAGGGAAAAAAAGGCCCATTCACTCCAGACAAGTAGCAAGGTCAGGGTAATCTTCATAGAGAAAAAAGTAGGTTTAAATATAGCATATACATATGGAATGTGCTTGCCTGGAGCAAAGATTCAAAGTTCAGGGAGATTTTCAAAAAGGTAATACTGGATCCATACTGGGAGTTAGAAAATGAAGGAACATCTCTTTAAACTAATGTAAATTGAGATAAACAGAGTGGCATTTTCCTACATATCTAGATGAAGCTGTTTATTTGACTACAAGACTCCAAGGCAAAATAGTCCTAATACTGATTGATGGTAGTTTAATGTCAACAATCAGAAATCCAAGTAGGAAAACGACAAATTCCTAAAACATATTTTGGATTGGTATGACTCAAAAATGTAAAACGGCATTTTAGACTTGAAAATAACAATTGCAAATAACATTAATATCATTTAAATAAATGATGTAATTTATTTAATTCGTTCATTACGATTCAGACAGTCCCTCACTCTCCCCTCTTCCCCCTCTCCACTGAAAACCCTCCATATGATCTCTATATCTATGGTTCTGTTCCTAGCTGTTTACTTTGTTTGTTTGTTTTTATTCATTTCTTGATAGTTATGAGTTTGTTGTCATTTTACTGTTCATAGTTTTGATCTTCTTTTCCTTAAATATGTTCCTTTAACATTTCATATAATAAGGGCTTGGTGGAAAAGGTGCAGAGATCAAGAAGTATAACTGGTAGATACAAAATGAACAGGGGACATTAAAAATAGCATAGGAAATTGAGAAGCCAAATAATTTATATGCATGATGCATGGACATGAACTGAGGGGGGGATTGCTGGAGGGAAGGGAGATACCAGGAAGAGGGGGGCAAAGGACAAAAATTGGGACAACTATAATAGCATAATCCATAAAACACTTAATAATTCAGGCATTCCCATACTAAGAATTATACTTATTGACTCTATTTCTTCAATATTGTTTCTTAAAACACAAATTAATTTAGGTTATTCTTCCATGTAATATATGTATCTGTGTTCAATATCCTACTATCTAGTATTCATGTTGCTTGACCTTCCATTACTGTGCTTTCCTCTTAATAAAATCTGTCTCCTCTTCTCAGCCTAGTCTTACTGTTACCCAAAGAACTTGGCTTCAATATTGTGATACATATATTTCCCTTCCTTTAAACCCATCTAATGTACTTTTATTTTTCAAAGTACATCTAAACATTTCAGTTTTCTAAAACATTAACTGCCCCTTTTTAACTCATTCAATTACATAGTGTTTTGTGTAAGCTTGATTTATGTAATTTTTTAAGTCTATACTTAAATTTTAAATTTATTCATGGCTGAGTCATATATTATGTAAACATAAAAAAGGCATTTAAATATATTTGTTGATCTATTAAATCTTTTATAAGTATCTCAGTGGAAAGAACGAGCTGAGCAGTGGGACATTTTTATTTAAATGAACATGTTTTAGTTCTAAGTGTCTTTTATCCTGGTATCTCAATATAATTAAAAGAAGACTATTATAATTTATGACATTATTTATTTATAAATGTTATAACTAGAGATTTAAAAATCTAACACTAAATGTGGAGGAAAAGATATGAGGATTTAAACCAATTTTAAGACAGCAGCAGCATGTGAGAACTCCTTAAAAGTAGATAATGAAACACACATGATCCCTAGTGTTAAAATCTGGTAAATTGGGCCCTGACAAGTGTGGTTTGGTTGGTTGGGCATTGTCCTGCAAAGTGAATGGTGGCCAGTCAGATCCTTGGTCAGGGCACATGCCTAGGTTTCAGTTAGGTCTCCAGTTGGGGTGCATAGGAGATTAGGCGATGAATTTAATTAATATTTTTCTCTCACATCAATGGATCCCTTTTTTTCTCCCTATCTTTTCTCTCTAAAAATAATTTTTTTTTAAAGTTAGTGAATTTGGGAAATGGTGGTCTTAGTAGAGATGAAATAAAATAAGGGGAGCCCTGGCCATGTTGCTCTGATAGTTATAGTGTTTTCCCAATAGGCCCAGATTGTGGATTCAATTCTCGGTCAGGGCAAATACATGAAGCAACCAATGAATGCATCGATCAATAAAACAACAAATCGATGTTTCTCTCTCTCTCCCTTTCTCTTTCTCTTGCTCTAAAGTCAATTTTAAAAAATAAGGGGAGAAAGTGGTTTGAGGAAGAACATGTTTTAATTTTCAAATGATGGAAATTTCCATTTCATATTCATCAGCTGAGTGATTACAAGGTGCTAGAAGGCGTTGTTCTAAGACCAAGAAATACAACTGTGAGCAACATACAAGTTCCATGTACTCATGAAACTGACATCCTTCCTAAGAGCTTAACATAGAGACACAAATAGACAGTTATGACTATTATCAAAAGGTGACTTGCTGTCCAGTGAGAGCAGAAGCCAGGCTGGATTATAAATGAGAGAATAAAAGGTGAAGGAAGAATTACTTTATAAAAAATTTAATCTTAGATTGCAAATTAGGAGAAACTAGGATGAAATCTTAAACACTCAAACAATTTATAATGCATGCACACACTTAATGGGTGTGTTGTTAATGCTTCTGCTATAATTTCATTATTTGTATCTTTCTCTAAGACGATGAAGAACAACCTATGCAACATCAAAGGCAAAGAAAAAGAGCCAAGAGAGTGCTTGTTAAAGATGGTGCAAGGGGAGGAGATTTGCTTAAGAGCACATATTTTAAAGAATCAAGAGTCAATAGAAGTTAGGGAATACAGAGAGGAGAAATTATATTTAAAGAAGAGGGTGGGAGTAGCGTTTTCTTTTCATTCTTAAACTATTATCTTAATGAGTTAGGGTAATAAGTTAGGGAATAAGAGGAAAAACAGTCATGTGTCTCCCCTCCTCTCAATACTCACAGAACACTTCATTCTGGTCACCCAATGTGTGGGGCTTTTTTCCACACCAAGCAATTCTGAAACACTAGCTGGATGTCCTACAATTACAACTCAATCACTTCTGATACTGTCTACCTGGAGTTAGCATCAGATCTGACAGGTTAAGGGTTCAGTCCAACCAGTCCCCCTGACCCCCTTTCAGATGCCACTTTCAAGTCCAGGTTGTTTTCTGTGCTTCTGACACAGCAGCTTTAAAAAAAAAAAAAAAAAAAAAAAAAGGAGATTCTCACAACCTTCGCCTTGGGTTCAATTAATTTGCTAGAGCAGTTCACAGATCTCAGGAAAACATATTCCTTACTAAATCACCAGTTTACTATGCAATAATACAACTTGGGGAGAATCAGATGGAAGAAATGCACAGGACGAGGTATGAGACAAGAGGCACAGAGGTTCCATGCTTTCAATCCAATTGGCCTGTCACCTACCAGCACCTGCAGGTGTTTACCAACCCTGAAGATCTCTGAACACCCTCCTTTGGGCCTTCCAGGAGGCTTCATTACATAAATGTGACTTATTAAATCACTAGCATGGGAGATCGAACTCTATCTTCGGCCCCCTCCACTTCCCAGAGGTGGGTGAGAGGTAGGGGGACTGAAAGGTCTAACCCTTTAATTATAGGGTTTGTTCTACTGGCAAGCAGCCCCTATCCTTAGGGGTTTTCCAAAAGTCCCTTCACTAACAGTAATCCAGGTGTGGTTGAAAGAGATTGTTATGAATAACAAAATACACCTTTATCGCCCTTATCTCTTAGGAAATTCCAAGGGCTTTAGGAGCTCTGTACAGTAAACTGGGATCAAGACCAAATATCTATTTTATATTATAAATCTCAGTTTCACAGAGGAAAAACCATCTGTGGAGAATGAGGGAATGAAAAATGAGATTGGGTTTGGGGAAGAATGAGGAGATAAGGAGGATCTCTTGCAGAATACCCCTAGGAAACACTGTGTTACATGACTGAGAAGTGAGGAACAAGTTTATTGTGGATGGCATAGGTTATAGCAGGTTTTCCCAGCAAAGCTCCACTCTGTCTCAAAGGCAGCATTTATTTGTGTAGCCATATGCATGAATCACAGGATGGCAGAAAGAATAGGAAAAAAGAAGTTGAAAGTGCATTGGAGTTGGGAGGTAAGTGGAAGTTTGTTCTCGATGAGTAAGATCTCTAATGCACTTTCAACTTCTATTTTCCTTGTTGAAAAACATACTCAAATCTCAGGTTCTTCAGCTGTACAATGGGAACAGGGGTGGATCTCAAAATTGCATGCACATAAATTTTCTGTTAGTGCCCCCTATCCTAGTCTGAGATCATTATATGTTACAGGATAGTGGGGAAAAAAGGGCAGATTTTATGATGGAGTTTGAGAATAAACAGAGATGGATATTCCACTAATGTTTCAGAATGATTGTTTCCAGAACTAAAGGGTGATTATACTCATTCAAAGAAGAAAACATGAAGTTAGCAATTCATTCCAAATTATGACTCCACAGATTTTTGCTATGCAATCTGCAATGCTTTCTGTACATGTTTGACTGATGAATTCATGAATGGCATCTTTATGTAGGGACCATGTTTTTTATCGCATTGACACACTTTGTGAACATATAGAGAGCTGAGAAGTAACATTAGAATTTATAAAATAATCCACTACATTTAGAAGGTGTCTTATCATGTGGTCATCACATGGCTCTTACAACATAATCAACAAAAGTATCAACCAGCTCAATCTCACAAACTAGATTAAAAGGGACACATTCACAGTTCCCCTTTATGTCTGTGTCAAAGATAGACAAGGAGGAATTTAAACACCATGGATCATATTTGTCACAGTCATATCTTTCTGGTGGTATGGAGTTCATTTTTTAAGGCTACTAGTCCATTAACCTTCACACAAACAAAAATAAAGCAAAATAGAGAAACACTCTGGAGAAATGCATTGTTTCTAAGCTTGTTTATATATCTTAACTGTGGGGATTTAAAGATTGAACAAAGACCTTTACCTCCCCAGGCACACACAAAAAATACATAAGCCCTGAAATGAATATATAAAATGCCTAGCAGTGCATATTGTAGATAAATTTGTAATTATTAAAAAAAAAAAAGAGGGGGGCGTGAGTGGGTATAGGAAGAGTAACTGATGTCATCCCTTTTGAAGCTCTTGCCTTGTGATTTGTAACTGGGAGGCCAAAGCATCAACCCCATTTATTTTTGTTGTTTTGGCCTGCTCTTGGCTTCTGCCACTTTACCTAGATTCATTCACTGTGTATATCTGAAACTATTTGTTTCTGAATAAATGCATTGTCAGAAAGCCAGAGGCTGATGAAAACGTAGGATATAAGGGGTTCTTGCTTGTTTTTATGTTTCTGTTTGACTCAGGAGATAATTATAACACAGATTGATCCTCTCATTTTAAACAAGATAACAAATCAGCATGCGATATAGGATTTGGGAAAGCTATTTGCCACATAATTATAATTTCTTAAACTTCCTGTGTTCATTGAACATGAGAAGCTATAATCATGTGATATATAGCAATAGCATTGAACTTTTTCTTTCCTCTCATGGAAGATAGTTAAATAAACTTAAGTTACACATTTTTAAATATTATTAGTTACAAAGTTTAAATATTATTAACTGAATAAAAGCAAAAACTTATGTTGGTTGGTCTGGGATCTAGCTTCAAGTAGGAGAAATTACAGGTTCCGGAAGCAAGATTAAAATAATAATTCAGTGTACTTTGTGTAAAAGTCATGTCTTTTTCCAAATAAAGCGTATTTATAATCATGACATCACCAAAAGTGTACAGTTTTGTTCTGTAGAAGCAAAGTAGGAATAAGAGAGGGGTCTGGATCAGAAAGAGACATATTTGAGAATAAACCCTATCAGGGTTATATTTAAAATATCTACCAATTAAATGTCAGGGACATAGATCTCTCACGAGGGAGCAGTTCCAGGGCAGAGCTCTAGAATCACCTCTAATGCCAGAATTTATACTTTGCTGAATTATCAGGGGGAGGATTGGGTGGATCTGAGTTAACTGGGTTCAAAGGCTATCCAGGGTATGGGAGGAATTAACCAGAACAAATGCATTTCTATACTAACCTGTAGAAGTAGTTAAAACTATTTCTAACTAATGTAGACACAGTACAAAATTTTAATAAGCGGCAGAGTCATAGTGGTGCTGATTTGTGAAAATTAGCCCTGGATAACACCTATTACTTGTTTGCCTTTAGTAGTTAATCTTACTGAGTCAGCCAACTGAGAGAAAATAAAGTGATGATTTTTTTGGCTAGTTCTTTGGCTGCTCGACATCCTCTTCTACCTGGTGGAGAGCTTAGTCGTCTCTCCTTTCCCTTTCCCAAAGGCCTCCAGTATACATATTCCCAGAGCCAGGGCAAGTCCCACTGAAGAGCAGAGGGACTTCCCAAATTTTAGCCAAATGCAGAAAAGGAGCAGATTTTATACTTAATGCTAACTTCCAGCTCCAGGCTTAACCCACCTGGGAGTTGATTCAAATAGCTGTAGTTCATAGTTCAGGGTACATCCTGTCTCTTCTTTTTTCCCCTCTTTTGGCCCCAATGTTTATTTGTTTTTATATAAATGGTACAGTAATATCTCTGCATTGAACTGTTTGAAATGTATTACTAATTATGATATCTTGTAACAACAATTGTGCACATAAATATCTGTCAGCTTAACTTTGCACAAGCTTGGTTGGTTCCAAAAGAAAACGTTATTGTTCTTTCATCAGAGTTTTCAACATTAGAGAAATGATCGTCTTATCTCAAAGAAGTATCATTAGTATGTCTCTTTATACTCTCTAAAGCATAACACTTCTATATGTTTGAGAGAATCGCAACTAAAATCCCATAAATGATTTTAAACACCACATCATTAAAGAAAACTATTTAAAAAATTACAAGAATTATCAGAGAACTAGAGAACATATAGAAGATTTAATGAGTGATTGAAAGAACAAGATGTACTGACAGTAAAGAGAAATGTTTTGTATGTAAGATAAAGAAAGGTGAGAAGTTTGTCTGTTTCATTTTCCCTTTACATATCAAAAGGCCTTTGTTTACAGCCTGCCAATGTAGCATTTTTTTTATTAGAAAAATATTGTAAGTAGAAAATATAGTTGGTGAAATCACCTAACAATTTACTCCAGGATTTTATTTTTAGATCAGTGCTTCTAAATATTCTCCACCAAGATCTCTTTTCACTATGCTTCTCCACAAATTTCATATTTTGATTTTTTTAAGTATAAATTTTAGCTGAAATAAAATTGTTTTTTCTTATTTTTAATTAACCAGATGATTATAACTTTCTGAGTGATAATACTCAGAGCTACTAACAATCAGAAAATAACTGAGTAACTAAATTAAAAAATCTCATGTAATTGTAACTAAGGTAAAGCTATTTCAAATTTTAAATATCCTATAACCATTTTCTTAGCTAAGGTTCAGTATCTAAAATTTTTGAAATAAAAAAAAAAAGCTTCAAGGAGACCCACAAGTACTATTTCTAGACCCCCAACTATTTAATAATTCCAAGTTAGATAGCAATAGATTAAATTAGTTTAAAATCATCTAACAATATGATTAATTCTCATTTGAAAGTTAAATTTTTAATGTACCATAACTATCTAAAAGTGATAGAAGAGGAAATCATGAAGTTCTTTCAAATCTTTTTTTCCTCACCCCTTTCCCACCTCTGCCTGTCAAAGCTGTTAATTGCCTCTGAAATGCAGGAGTGGGAAGCGTCCAGCATGTACTCACCTGCCTGATTAGTCGTGATGCTGACTGCAGCAAACTGTCTTGGTGGTGAGCTTAGCTCTGACACCCCATTAATAGAATCAATCTCAAAGGTGTAGTTAGTGTGTGCCAGGAGGTCTGTCACTGTCACCGTGGTGTTGGTGAGTCCAAACTGTCGAGGGAGGAAGCGGACATTTGGGCTGCATGGCTCACACTGTTTGACATTCCACCCACACTTTTTACATATGATGTTGAAGGTAACATCTTTCCGGCCTCCTGTGTCCAGGGGCCAACTCCAGTCCAGGATAACCGAGGTCTCATTTATATTAGAGATAACATTTCTTGGTGCAGATGGAGGTCCTGCAAAGTAGTTCAACAAAGATTAATGAGCCTCACTTTTGATTTCTACTACAAGGGAAAGAGATAATTTACAATGGAACTGAAAGAGGTAAATAACCATCTTGTCTTTATTGCATACTTCTAATTCGTCCTTAGAGGATCCATGAGATTATAGACACATGGATACATGAGTACCGTACATTCCAAGCTATGAGTGGGGGAAATTGGACTCAAGGTTGAATATGCATTCAGAAAGTCCAACAGAGAAATTTACCACTAAATTCAATGCCCTTGTGAATAGTTATGAAAACTTCAGTATTAGTTTTATAAACCTTAGCCCCCTTTCCCTATGACCTATGACCAACATATAACAAAAGGGAATAGAAATGTAAAAACACAAATCCTGTGCTTGTAACCTCCTCTATCCTATCTAATATAATGCAAAATCTAAAACAAGATACAGAAAACTTGCTTTCTTTCTGGGGGTCCTATTTCAGGAAGTACTTTAAAAATTAATTCATTTTGTGTGATAAATGTTGCATTTGTGGTAAGCCAAGCATGGAGAGTGAAGCAGAGAAAGCTTTTCAATTTGCACATGGATAGCACAGGAAAATGGGCCAAATGCTTTAAAAAAAAAAAAAAAAAAAAAAAAAACAATCACAAGGAGGAAAACACAAAATAAAATAAACATGAAGGCATGGGTTGCAGCAGAACTACTCACGGGTACAAGCCATGGATGGAGGGTCTTTGTCTGCTCGGAAGTAATTATTCTCACACCTGCAGTTCACTGAACCATCTTCCGGGGTGGTACTGTGAGGCGGACACTTAGCGCACTTCATGTTACCATCCATGGCCTTGTAGAAACCCGGTCGACAAGCTACAAACAAAATAACTCTTAAAACTCAGTAATCATTTGGAAAATGCATTTTTGAAAATATGTAAAACAAATTTCAGAATGTTAGAGCATGCATTCACTATGAATAAAAATTAACTTTTCTTTCCAGCATTGACAGAAGCAAATAACATGGCCCATTGTAGTTTCTCCACATATACATTTGCATTTGTACCAAATGCTAAAGAAAAAAAAAAAAAAGAAACCCGCAAGATTTAGATTATTTTGGCACCAGAGTGTGATGAAATTTCCAGCTCATGTTTTCACAGCTTTGCTTGGCATTGGAATATTTGTGGAGAAAATAAAGCAAAGCCATGTCATCATGTAGCCTTTCCCTTTTCAAACATGATGCAATGTGTATACTATCTGCACTGCAGTTAGCACTGTTGTGAGTATGGGGAACACACAGTTTATTCTTGTATTATTATTTATTAATTCTTGCATTATTTTTCATATGAACAACTGTAAACCTACTTTTGTCCACTCCTGTATCATGTACTTGTTTGTTAATTGGCTTCTGTGTGTACAAATTTATACCCACAAATTGTAAGCAACATTGGAAGAAATCATGCCTTCTAATCATTTTTCTTTCCTGCCTTGGTGGTGTCATTCTATGGTAATGGCCTAAAATAAATAGTACAGTATATTTCCTTGTCTGTATCTCAAATACATAAGGTGGTACAATGTCTATTTAAATAAATATATTTCTTTTTCTATATATTAAACATAGGGAGGTACAATTTTTAAATTGATATACTTGTGAATTGTTACTAGATTAAAAGATTTTTTAAATAACTCAGGATACTTTCTTTATGGCCATGCCTCTGAATGATGTGTTTTTGTTTTTACTTCTTTTAAACAAAATGAACTGGTTGTCAAGTAATTGATTTCAGCTGCCTCTATTATGTTATTTTCATTTAATCTGATGTAAAATTCAAAATGCTGTACTGTCCTATTTGATCCATTTTCATAATGATATTGAGGACTGAATTCATGGTGAAAATCCCAGCAAGCAGCTCTTTGACATTCCTCAGAAGGAATTTGAGGTCTAAATTTTTAGTTTCATTCAGAACATCTTTGGAAATGAGTAATTTCTTGAATCTCTATAACTCAATTTCAGTGCTACACTAAAATTTGATGACTTAAAGTACTTACATATAGAATAGGACCTATAGATTATCTTTATTATTGAATTCCAGAATTTTCGTATATCAACCTAGTACTGTGAATAATAGAATATTTGCATTTAAGTAAAATCTGTGTAGACAAATCTTAACTTTTATAATCATTAACTGCATTTTGAAAGAGACTACATTATATCCATAATAGTATACTTTCCTACCACAAGGTTCTTGGGAAATACACTACCAAGGCAAACAATCAGAATAACAAAATGACAGCAAATCATTCATTTCACCTTGCTGTTTTCTAGGTCCAACTAAGAATGGCTGCTCTAGGACCATATGACATTAACCTGAACACTGAGAGCCACTAAAATAAATTTTATTGCGCTAACCCTACATGGATTAGGATTACAAACTTCTGAACATTGTCTGTAAGCACTAGTTAGAAAGTTCTCATATCTCCTCTTATACTGCCTTAGAGGAAATGATATAAAGTATAAACAAACGATGCACTTAACGTCTGGTTTCAATTTAGCTCATCATTGAAGTGCCTGTAAATTTGCAAGGGGGCATTACTGAGTCTTTCAGGATTAAGTTGTTCTGTTCTTTTGTTTGTAAGTTTATCCATGTGTCTTTATTTGGGGCTGTTATATTTTTTTACAACATTTAGCATAAAGGTATTTGCTAAACAGTCAATCACTTTTTGTTACTATCATAAATAGCTATATTATGTGATACTTAGAGAAAAGACAAGACACTTCTTAGCTACAACACTAAAGCCAAGGATTTCTGATAATAACTTGAGTACTATCAGTAATAACTACAATTAATAAACTTAGAAGTTAAGAATGTTAATTCAAACTAGTAACCCAGACTTTCCCTAATTATTAATAAATAATCTTAGAGATGTCAATAGTACAATATAGGTAGGCCCATACACATGAAGTTTAATACATATTTGTCAACCATTTACTCTTTTTTAGGCTTGTGGGTAGCCTTAAACATACAAATTCTCCAATTTTGTCTATCCCCAAGGGCCCCTGCAACTGAAAATGGGCACCAGACATTTGACACAGGCCACATGGAGTGAACACTCCATTCCCATTGAGCTGTTGGAAGAGACTACACAGAGGAATCTCATCTGAGAAAGATCATGAAAAGATGGAAGGAGCTGGCTTGTGAGAAGTATAATTAAATCTACAAATAGATCAACATGAAAAGACAAACTGTTAATCCAAGGAATGTGGTGGGCACTGTTGGTTGCATTCTCAATATCCAGACTGCTTCCTGCTCCCTAATAGAATTCTGATTTGTTCATAATTGCATACCACCCAGTGCTCCCTAACTGAGACTTCACTGCAAATAGTGATAAATGGCCAGAATTATTGGCCAGAGAGATACAAAAGGGAATCTGATGAAAGTCTTTGGGATAGCTTTTTTTTTTTTTTTCCTCTCCACTTCATCTACATTGTTCCAGAATTGATTATGGGCATAATGGCTTACATGTGACACTAAGTTAAAGGTCAAGAAAATCAGAGATGTGTACTCTATACTTGTTGACCCAGCAAGCACCTATCTCAAAATTTATTATAATGTCAAAAAAATAAGCTTATTTGTTTAAGTCACTGTGGTCAAGTTTGCTTTTACTCACAGCAGAAAGCATTTTTAAATGACATAAAAGACAAAGAGAATTCAGTTGAAATGTACTGATTAAATACAATCATAGCTTAACGGAGCTAAAAAGATCCTATGAAATTACACTGGGCAGTCTAAATGTTCTGCATCCTTCGGTGGGCACTGCAACCCAGGATGTGAAGTGACACACAGGGACAGGTCCACTCTGCATCTTGTGGCTGACAGGCTTCAACCACAAATTTGTAGATATTTGTCAAATACCAACTCTATGAGAGTACAACACTCGAGTCTATAATATCCTAGATTTTGCAGACTCTTTCTGAAAGATTTTCATATGTACCATCTCAATTAAATCTCAACCACTCTGTTAAAATAATCAGATGTTAATCTACTCATTTTATAGAATGGACAATTGAAGCAGAAGCAGAAAGAGTAGTATGCTCATAATCACAAAGACATTGCCCTGGTTCATGTGGCTCAATGGATTGAGCACTGGCCTGCGAACCAAAGGATCACTGGTTTGATTCCCAGTCAGGACATATGCCTATGTTGTGGGCCAAGTCCCCAGTTGAGGTACACAAGAGGCAACCACACATTGATGTTTCTCTCTCTCTCTCCTTTCCCTTCTCTCTAAAAATAAATAAACTTTAAAAAAAAACAGAAGAATGTCTTTGAAAAAAAAAAAAGATAAGACATTCAATAGCAGTGTGAATAAGCAAGGAATTTTTCTGCTTTTAATTTTATATAAATCACTTACTAAAAGTAAATTATTCTCTAAAACCATGAATTATCTTTTTACCAATTCTAAACCATTGGTATGACATTGAAGAATAGTCATCTATATAGTTATTTAGTTATATAAATCCAAACTTTTAATATCTATTCTTAGTAAGAAACTATTTCTGAAAAGCTAAGCTTCCCTTGTCTTTCTCTAGAATATTCTATTTGATGTCTAACATTGTTATGGGCAGGTGGGTGTTTTTAGTTGGAAGGACTGAGGGACTCTGTAAACTTCAAGAATAGGGTGACATACTCTATGTAAAAGACATACAAGTAAATTTCCGCTTTCTTGTTATAAGCAAGATTTCTAAATTCTCCACCAAAATTGTTCAACAATATTTGAGAAGATAAATGAGTAATTTATATTACTAACAAAATTATTATACTGGTAGGAAACACATATACAGGGAAATTCATTCTATAATATACCTAGTGTTTAAAATTTTGCCATCAAGAAATAATCTCTCTCCCATGCAGCAAATCAACATACACTTAAACACTTATCTACTTGTACCTTCTTCATCTTTAAAATATTATCATAGGAGAATTTGAAACTTTTCCTCTAAGAGCATAGATACTTGTGTTTTATTATCTTTGTTTATAGTGGTAAGAACTATGGTTTTAATTTGACAGCATCTCCTTCCCTACCTTGAATGTAAAACTAGTGATGTAACAATCTGGACATTTCTCTCACTTAAGCATTATTTTAGAGAATGAGTAGGTTCGGTATATTAAAAAATCCAACAATGAGTAGAAAGTAAATATATTATGTTTTCTTTCCTTTTATTACTTAAGAGAAGTCTTGATTAATTTATTATAGAATAGTGAAAAAAAGAAAGATTAGTCAGGAAAGGTAAACAAATTAATACTACTAAGATTTATCCAGTTTTAAGTTTTAAAATAAAGAACTTCTGCAATATAGTCAAGGCCCTTGCTGGAGTAGGCCAACTGCTAAGATAATACATACATAAAAAATCTGCTGCCAAAATGACAGAATTCTGATTTACATCTTTCCTCAGCTAACCCAGTGGTACATGTTCTTATCAGTCAGACACTGGTAAAATTATTCATAGACCCAGGGTAGTAAAACCAAAGAGTAGTTAAGCAGATTAAGATCCTTTAATTGGAGACAAATTGCTACATTTTTGTATGCAGTCTGAGAGATGTTTTATCCCTTACCTGTAATAGAGATTTTTGAGCTAGTTAAATGTGGCAAGAACTCTCATCTTTGATTTTGTGTTGATGAATCTAAGTAGAATGACACACGAATCTAAATTAATAAGCATTAAAATGGGAAGTAACATCTCAAACCCTATTGGATATCATCATGAATTACTAGGAATCAGCTCTGTTCACATAACGTTTAAATTTCATTTATTCACTTCATCAAACAAAGATGTATTGATCTACAATAACCCACTTTATTGTGTTTGGTATTATAATGATAAAAGTCAGAATTTGAGCTTTAAAGAGGAGACACAATTCTGTATGTCATGGTTATTTTAGAAACAGATATCCTCACTTGAGAGTGTACATAATTGTTGATACTTTTCAATATGACATTTTTATGTTATCTTCACCAAGAAATTTCAAATTTCTCTTCTATTTATCTCAGAACGTCAAGATGTTTTCAGCATCTTAAACGAAGAGCACTGGACTAAGAAGGAGGAAATGCAGGTTTTGATCTAATTTATTCTACTAAATAAGCATTATCAAAAATTTAATGATCAGATGTCTTCAAATTGTAATGAGGTGGGTGGATAATGACTCCCTTTTCTATATGTATGTCTGAAGTTTTACTTGGTTTATTATGTATTTCTAGGTTAGACCCAAGAAATAGAGACCAGAGTTATTCCTATTCATTTTGTATGTTCTGTGGCAATAACATTTTCTGGGACCTAGCAGTTGATGAGGTGCATTTTTTTTAAGTGAATGATTAACTTGCAACCAATTGTGCTCTCTAGACTTTAATTTCCTCATTTAATAAATGGCAGGTATTGACTAACTTGTCTCTAAAACTCTTCAGGCTAGAGAAGTTAAAAAGTTAATAAAAGTGTATCAAAATTTGTAAGATTTTTAGAACTTTCTAAATAGAAAAATATAACAAATTATGTTCAATTTCTTCACTGCTTTAAGGACTATAATTTGCCATTTAACTTGTAAGGTCAAATAAGGGCAAGAAGACAAAGAAATGAGGTTCTCATCTGACCTAATGGAAATATATTTCAACAAGAAATGACAGATTATAACCTTTACACTGTTCTCCAGCATCAGAGCAGTATGTATTCAAAGGGCATGTTTACATCATAATTGGATTAATTAAAAGGTAAATTGAGTGCCAAAAAAAAAAAAAATCCCTATTATTATACATTCACCTTAAAAAATAGCATAATAAAACTCTATTTAATTATACTCTTCCTTTTCTGTACATTGTAGATTAGAATGTTAGAAATTTGGTAATCTGTGAGAATGAATAAAAAATTGATATTAATCATCTTTTACATTTTTAAAAATATAAGGTGATGACATTGTCTCCATTGCAAGGAAAACAAGCACAGTGTTGAAAATACATTTAAAAAGAATATATATTTCTCATTTGTTAGCCTGCAGTGAGGTTTGATTTGCCTTATCCTTGCTAATCTGGCTTTAGTTTCTGTATCTTATTTGCTGAGTTAGTGAAGGTATGTATGCTCATTTATTGAGCAAGCCCCAAACTTATTGAAAAAAATAAAAAAACCTAGAATGGACCTCAGTGGAACAAAGCTATGACACCCTTGCCAAATGTTAATTTTCCATTGAGAAATACTCAGCATAGGAATACTAGAAGGAAGCCAAAGTAGTATCAATTTGTAGTGAGTGAATTAAAAATATTTTGGGAATCTGCTGATTTTTGTATTTATGAAGAGGTAACAATAAAACAGGAACTAAATACTATGGGTCAATGGTAGGGTAAAATAACAAACTACCAGCTTTGGAAAATAATAAAGAAAAAAGTATGAAATAGGGAGCATTATGAGCACTGCCCATACAATGACTAATAATTATAGAAAAGCTTCAAGACAGAATCTTGGCTCCATGCCCAAAGCACATAGCACACTTTTCCTCTGAGTTGTAATTGATGGGTTTGAGCTATGCTCACACAGAGAATGGGTATAGTTACCAGAGAGAAAGGAAAATGAATGCACTTAGTAAACCATGGTGGCTACTGTTGAAAGAAAGTAGACAGCCTTTCAGTTGCAAAGTGAATTTTGTCTCCAGTTGACTAATGTGGTTGACTTTTAAAGGAAAACATGGTCTTAATTAAGGGTTAAAAGGCTGATTTCAATTTAAAGGAACTTTAAATTAAAAAATAAAGCTGTTGGTAAATAGAGCCCTTTTAGTATTCATAGCTTAGCTTCATATACACAGGGCTATATTATCAATTCCCAGCCATAAACACCAACTAATCACCAGAACCAGCACTGACTAAACAGATGATTTCCTGGCCTTGCAATTCTAGGCCTGACAGGGTTTATTTGCTGGGACAAGGTCAAAGCAACTGTTTATTCCCAAAATGAGCTGCACTCCACAATCTTACAGGAACTCTATTCTTTGCCATTTCAATAGAGGTACAATGCTTTGAGGCAAGGCAGAGGCATTTCAATACACTGGAAGTGGCTATGTTCAGTCCTTAAACCCTGCCTGCAATGTGCAACATTTACAAAGTGATCAAGTGTTTCCTTCTTCTGTTCTTTCCACTGTTCAATAGAAAAGGCCTAAGGCAAAATGCCACCACACCATTAAACACAACAGAATCAATCACAATCTAGTATAGTTCAAAGATGACTTAGTAACAAGACTTGATTGTGTTTGTTGTTGCTCCATCAGAATTAGCAAGACAGGTGCCAGTAACACTGAAATAGGTCCAATGTACATTTGCTACAAAGAGAATGTTAAAACAGCCCCTGGTCCTAAGAACATTGTGTTTTGCCAGTGTTTCAGTTGTCTTCCACATTAAGGAAGAACTGTGTGTCCTAAACTTATCTAAACTTTTTAGATATATTTATTTTAAAAATAATGTCGATTTTTATCCTGGGGATAAACTTTGCATGTACACCATACATGTCATGTAATCCTATCAGCTTTTTAGGCTTTTTTTAGTTTTTGAACTTTATTAAACTGAACCATTTGATAATATTATGGCTAAAAAGTGAATGGATTTAAAATAAGCCTAATGTGTCATATATACATTGAATATTCACTTTATGATTACAAAACATTACCAAGTAAGAGATGTTTAAAATTTAAAATTTGCTTTGAGCCCTTTGTGGCTAACAGCCGTTCATAAGGTAACAAAAATAAAACTAGTTAATGTTGTTCTAGGTTCTCTTTTTTCTTTATTATTTATGTTTTTGATAAATATTTGCTCCAAGATAGAAAGGGACTTCTACTCAAGGTATTTTGAAATTTACTTCCTAAATGGATAAGAATGGGTTTCAAAACAAAAACATGAAGACTATCATAAATAGATGCCCATGAGATCAGCAAAACTGTTATACGAATGAGTGTTTCACAAACATTAAATGAATCATCTACTTTAAAACTGTTTAGAAAGACATAACTGTTCATAACTGTGTAGAATAGCAAGCTTATAGATTTAAATTTTACAGAAAGTTAATTCTTTTTTGTTAAAGATAATTTTTTCTATTTGCATAAGAATACAAAGTTTTTAAAGAAAAATATGTCAGTCTAAGGTTTCAAATGTTTTAAATGTTAATGTCCATTCTAATTTGTATGTCAAAGATACAAAAATATCTCTCCAGCACTTCCATCTGCTTCCACAATTAAGGTGGAAGGAAACTTCCTGAAAAATATAGAAAAATTTCATGTGTAGTTGCCACAGCAATACATAGCAGTATTTACAGTATTATGAAAATAAAATACAATAGGCTTGAATTCATTAGTATGGTTAATTTCTAAATATGAAAATGAACATTGATTTTTTCATAGTTATGACTCCATTGTCCTAGAACTTTACATTCATCTTGGGAGATGCATGGATTTCAATAACAAGGTTAAGATTAAATCCATCTAAGAGGAGGTAGAAAGAATTAGAGAAAGATTAGAAATATAGAGAAAATATTAAAATACATTTAATATATTTGAAAAATATTATTACTCTTCTAGTATAAATAACGGGGACACATTAGGATTTTGGAACATGTGAAGGAAGGAGAATAGTAAGAGTTTATTTCCCATTTTTGTTTTCTTTATCTGGTCATTACACATAATTAGATTTGGTAATCTGTGCAACACTTGAAGGGAGAATGTATTTGGGACAGACACAAAGAAAGAGAGGGAGAGAGAGGGAGACGGAGGGAGACTGAGGAAGGGGTGATGGGAAAGGGAGGGAAGGAGAGAGGAAGGAGAGGAAATAGCCTTATCTTTTTTTGTGTTAAAATAGCCACATTGTGTACGTGTGTGTGAATGTGTTTGTGCACTTGTGTGTAAGTTTCTCTAAGTAATACCACTGGGTACATTTTGCCAGTGTTCCTCCAGGGCAGAGATGATCATATACTCCATCCACCCTTTGGAGTTACTGTCCAAATTTTGTTGATTGATTTGAGAAATTTATTCTGCAAAATTGCTTATTTTTCTTCTCATAAGCTGCAAATTTAGGGGTTTAGATCGGTACATGAAACTAGAGAAGTGAGAGAAAAGAATGGAATGGGAGGTTGAGTCACATTTTATCCCAGCAACCTTTGAAATATCAGGCAGATTACATTACTTGTTTGCATCACCTTCCCGAGATCTAACTACATGAAGAGAATAGTTCTCACCTCCATCTAACATAATAAACACTATTTAACACAAATTTCCTCCAGGTCTAGCACTGTGATTGTGTTTCACTTCTGTACTTAGAACAATCACGTGAGACAGGTATTATCCATTTTTCCTCAGGAGATGATTGAGGCTTAAAGATATCAGGTGCATTGGCTGCTTATCCCACTATTAAGTGTTGTAACCAGAAATGAGACCTAAGTCTGAAGGCCCACTAGACAGCGGTATTTAAGTGGTTTTACATTCATTGTTTTCTCATTCTGTAAAATTTAGAAGTGATAAGTAACACAGATTGACAAAGAATGCAATTCAATGTAACTAATTTATATAGTGTGACTCTAAAGATATTAGACAGCTCTCATTGGGCACACAGGGAACATGATCATGTCATTTTGTCACAGTAAATGTTGGTGGATAGTGAAACCAGAAAAGTTGACTTTAGTGCATAGTTTTCTTCAACAATTTGTCAAGCCTTTGTCTAGCCAAGGGAATGGCCCGGATGAAAGGAAAATCAAGATTGGAAACAGAGAAAAACAGATAATGCTTAACTATTGTAGGTCTACTAGACAGGTGTTTGTGAAGGCTATTTTGCAGGGGAATCTGCCTGCTTACCATGAAATAAATTTTCTACTATCTCTATATTATTAGACATAGATGGAGAATAGTTATGTGTATATAATATGTGTATTCATTTGAGATGTATTATGTAGATAATATTGATAGTTTTTGCAAACAGATTGAATGCAGATGATAAGGTGGAAGAACTGATATCTAAGCTTCTTGGTCAAGTTGTTAGGTACTATTCTTACTTCCCAAAGTAGGGAATAAATGGATATATATATATATAAAGATACAAAGTTTAATTTTTGTTACATTGAGTAATCCATGTAAGCATTTGCTATACTCATCTGTGACTTATTTATAGTCTTTGCAATATCACATTTAGTTTTCTTTGTCATAAAGGCTTTTGTATAATGTCACCAAATGAAGCTGACTGTAAAAAATATGTGTTTCCAGAGAAGCAAAGATAATCAATAACTATAGAGCTTTTTTATGTAAAATGAATATAAGGAGAGATTACTGGGAAATCTTCCATAATACGAATACATTAGGAAACCAAAGTGTCTTGAAGGATTTAAGAAGAAAAAAAAACTTCATAGAGACAGACAACAGCATGGCGATTACCAGAAGGAAAAGGGCTGGGGGAGGTAGGAGAGGGTATAGGTGGGGATAAATGGTGGTAGAAGAAGGCCTGATTTGGGGTGGCGAACACACAATACTATATATATGATGTATTATAGAATTGTAACCCTAAAACCCATATAATTAACCAATGTCACCCCAATAAAAAACGAAGTGTCTTTACTGAGTTGGGTGATTCCTCTTCTCAGAACATGATGGTAACTAAACCAGAATATTGATTTTGATCTCTTCAGGACCTAGATACTTGACTTCAGAAACAGAAAAACTGTGCTCCATAGACTTTGACCTCTGCTTGATTTTGCTAATATATACTATTTTTCAAACCAGAAAGAAAATTATGAGCAGATCAACAAAAACATATCATGTCTATCGGATCAACAATTCAAATTGTAATATCAATGCTGGTAAACTAATAAAAGATACTATTTTGATGTGGAGATTGTAATTGCTAAGAGCATAGGTTCAGATCACTCAGGTCCAAGTCCTGACTCTTCCACTTACTACCTATGTAACTGAACAAGTTACAAAGCCTCATTACGTCTCAGTTTCTGTGCCCATAAATGAGAATAGTAGGGAAAAAAAAAAAAACCCTACTAGGATTCTATGAGAATTAAATGAAGAGAGTATAATATGTTTCAAACATATTAAACATTGGTAAGTATAAAGATATAATTAGACATATAAGAATATTTCTAAAATCTAAAACAAATCCATGTATTTGGCAAAGCATTTGAAAATATTAACCCCATTTGCCTTTTCTTAGTTTCCTAATTTTGCAGATTTATCAGGCATTCGCTTCTCTCTTGAATAGTATGTCAATATTCTTCTCTGTTAGAATTATATTTTTTTCAGAGAACTAACAAAACAGAACATCTTGTCCAAGTAAGTTATTGATAGGCGTTTGACTAGTCTTTTGCAGTGCCCAATAATTTCAATTATGTTTTTGTGATTGTCAAGATTTTCATAAATATATTATGTCTATACATGTTTATTTCTTTAATATAGACCAACCAGAGCAATGTTTTCCTTTGGTTGCTGGTTGATATTTCACATTATCTTGTCAAACATAACTAATGCCTTTACTCTCCTCTGAAATCCTTGCACTTACTGGTAGAAGGACCAAAGTTAAATGGGTTCCCCTCAGGGGTAATTGAAATAATTGCCTCCACTTTGTGTTCAAAACCTTTTTGCTTCTTTATATAGATTCACTCTTCCCACTCCCGATACTGACTGACTTACTTACTTTATTTATTTATTTATTATTTTTGGCTGCCAAATGCACTAGGAAACACAAATTTGGCTGACTTCCCTCCACATTTTGTCCTCACATATTGAAGGAACTTTCTTTTACTGAGTATCAAAACACAATTTGACTTTAAAATTTTGTAGTTTTTCTGAATCTTATTTCTCTATAAGTACAGACTGTTGCTAAGGTGATACCGATCCTTTCAACTTTCAGCCACTTGTCCAAATTTGTATTATGTTGGCACTGACCAATATCTCCTCTGTCTGTCTGATAGCTTTTCTGAAAGTTAATGAGAAGTAAAAGGCTAGAGCTATTAGTTCAAATCCTAGGGGATAAGTGTCCAGATTACAAAAACCACATTCACATATGGGAATAATTGGCAGGCCCTTTTAGGTGATCACAGCATTATTTCTAAAGACCCAATGGATAGTTGAATAATTCCTTGGTGCCAAATAGGAAACTTTCCTGAATAAGATAAGTATATATTATGTTTTGGAAAGTTACTGTTTTTTTAAATGGACTTTTCTAGTGAAACAGATTCATTTGAATAGCTTATGCTAGACTTTATATAACACTACCAAAATTCTAGACTTAACCGCATAGCAATTGAAAGCTCAGAAATAAGATACGTCAGTCCCATGTTGCTTAAGGTATTATAGATTTAATTTAATAGAAGCCAATATGTTTATACATTACATACCATAGCACTAGAAGCAGCACTCATATTTGTAAATAATATTCTTTTAAGAAGCTTAATGGCATTACAGAATACATTTTAACTAATCTTTCTCATTCTTTTGATTTTTCAAATGTAGGACAGCATGGAGTCTATTTCTGCTAAGGCACATATTATTTCAATATTTAGAGATTTTAAATTTATATACAGTAAATTATTTATACTTTGAAACCTGCTCCTTTGTTCAAACTGGCTTATAAAGCTCTATTGTATTCCTTTCTGTTGCTCTCTAATTTTTCTGTTTATCCCCAGTTGGTAATAAATTAAACATTTTTCAGACTTAAAAGCAATCAACAAATGTGTAGAATATTGTGAGCTTCTAAAGAAATAATAGATATTTAAAGAAAATTCTGACTTAATAAAATGGTTTCAGAAATTTTCCTAGTGAAAAAATATTTTGATTTATTTTATTTAAATGTTTAAATATTTTAACTTATTATTCTAGTTTTGAACTATATGCAAAGCTTCCTTATGCAACTCTACCCTTTCATGTAGGAGAAAGAGCAGTCGCAAAATGGAAGCAATAGACCCATGTTCCAGTCTTGACTGGCCCTGCCTATCTGGGTACTGTCTTACATTGAGGAAAATTGTCCCAGATCCATTAGCCAGTGGGTGGTGGTGGTGGACTTGACACCATATCTTCTTCCTTAAACTTACATGCTGCTTTCATTATACTCATAGCATAGAACTTAAAGATCAGCTAACAAATTTTTGTGGGTGAATTTACTTGAGATTAATACACTTTTGATCATATTTTATTCTACATTCATATATGTTGTCATATTGAAATTGAGAACATTCTAATATGAAAGCCAGTGTTAACTTCTTTATAAAATAATAAGAACAAAACAAGGACCCCTGCTTACTTTATGGCATTCATCTTTTCTTCCTCCATTGATTACTTTAGGTAGAGGATTGTTGTTGGCAGCCGTCCATCTCGAGAGACGATGGTGTAGCTTCTTAAGAGTCTATCTGCACCGCCGAGAATGGCTGTGCAGTCCGACTCGGGAGTGACACGGTATCTGTCTCCTCCCGTGTTGAATCAACGCTGGAATGTCCTCTCCAGTGAAGCTGAAGCTACAGAGCCTGGGCAGGGTGATATGGAGGGTCTGCTGTTGCCCATGCAGCAGACCCCCCCTCTCTTCGCAGCTGAAGGGTCCAAGGGAAAGACGGAGTCAATACAGCTTGGCTTCAGGTGCGCCGCAGGAGTTGCCGGTGTTGACTACAACGTCAAACCGCCTTAGGGACTCCGGCTCCGGATTTTCGGGGTTTACTCCCTTAGCCTTTCCCCTGAAGAGGTATGCCGCAAGGCAGCGGAGGTTTTTTGGAGTCAGAGTTTTCCTTCTCTGATGTGCCCTGACTGGAAGATCGAACCAGCGACACTTAGCTCGCAGGCCGACGCTCAATCCACTGAGCCAAACCAGCCAGGGCATTAAGTCTGGTACATAACATATATTCAATAAATGTCCAAATAAGTAAATATTAAGCCATTGAAATTGGCCAGAATGGGCTTCCTGTAATCAGAATTTTGAGTTTTATTTTCAAAGAAATGAAGGATTCCTGTTGGATAGGTAGAGGATTGGCTCTTTAATAACTAGGATGATATTATGTTTTAGGAATCCCTTTTCAATTTTATTTTACAGAAAAATGCATAGCTCACAGAGAGGTTGATACTCATCATATGAATGAAGTAATTTTTGTCAGTAATAACATGCTTGATTATTAATGATTTTTCAGAAGTTTAGAACATTTCCAGATACTTATCATCATATAATATATCTATATTCATTGCTGGTAACCTAATCACTAATTTTTGTTTATTAAATCTTACATAAACATATAATTAAGTTTAAACAAGGATTAAAAACTGTTTTCACATAGCTCTGTAGCTTTAAAAAATTCACAGGTTTGCTCTATTTAAAATACCATATCCTAGAATAAATAGATCTCCTATGTATTTAGCTTTGGTCTCTCATGATTAGAAGATGACACAAAATGGTTCAGTGATTACACTGGAGAATATGTTTCCCCTAAAGCAAAGACAATATTCCTGTAGTCCCCTTTAGTTTCTTATTTCAAGTTATTCTTTCATTTGCTGAATTTCTATTCCTTTGTGTCAACTATAACTTGAAAATTAAACACCTTTGGGACACCAGGGAATAGCATGAGATGAACACTATTCTGACCACAGCTGGAGGCCTCGGAAATGTTGCTGCTGCAGATGAGTGAAAGGCTTGGGCTACATGGGGCGGGGGGGGGGGGGGGTGTTACAGCAGGGAATTGGCACTTATATCTGGTCTCTCCCATTATATTTATTTGAATTATTTGCACTTACATATGTGCCTATCATTCTTCTAAATACTAATAATAAAACAAGTAGTATCATGGAATGAATAAAAGAATGAGTCTCTCTTCTTAAAATTATGTTTTAATATAAAAATTATCTAATGTTCAATATTCTAAACATTTTGAACACAGCCATTATTTAAATACATACATATTTATATAATAACAGAACAAACCTGTATTTATAAATATTTTATATGTATATATATATGCCTACCATTACTTGTAAAGACACATCTAAGGATATTTTAAGTGCAATTCTACAAGTATACACACACACACACACACACATACACACACATATGTTATCCTCACTCAAGGACATGCTTACTAACTTAAGAAAGAGGGGGAGGGAGGAAGAGAGAGAGAGAGAGAGAGAGAGAGAGAGAAACATTGGTGTGAGAGAGAAACATCCATTGATTGCCTCCTACACACGCCCAGAAAGGGGATCAAACATGCAATCTAGGCATGTTCCCTGAGCAGGAATCAAACCCATGACCCTTGGGTTTACCGGACAACTCTCCAACAAACTGAGCCACGGTACCAGGGATATTTCTACAGATATTTTTTTATGAAGCATATTAAAAGCAAGATGTTATACCTTGAGCCTCCGGTGAAAAGCTTCTAATTTTATTTGTCTGGAATTCACATGGTAGTTCTGCATTAAAGGACAGAAACTATTTCAACATTATAAGGCACCGGTTTACACTCTATGGGGCCCCCATTTCACACAAAGGATAAACCTGGCTCTGTACAGGACAGGGGTAGGCCAAGACCCCTCCACTGGATAGGGTTTTGGTGAGTAACATCATTGTGCTTAGCCTCCGCAAGTTTCACTTTTCTCACCATGAGATTCTTATATTTATAATTTTAACTCATGCTTATTCTTCAAAATTAGTATATTATATTCTCATTATCTCTCTGTGGGGCTCTCCATCCTGTCACACTGAATATTCACGGAAGAAAGGAATTAGGTTCTATTGAATACATATCTTTGTATGTTAGATATCCTAACACTGCCTGATACAAAACTTGCAGTCAATATTCATTGAAACAAATTAACTCTGATACATACATACATATATAAATACATATGTTGTGTATGTGTGTACATTTACAGTAGCTAGTACACATGCCATGCCACACCACCCTACTCTCAATCTCTCTCTCCAAATGTTCTGAGATGTTATAAGAAAAAAAATAGAAAAATAATGAGAAATTACATCTATTAATAAAAATTTAGAAAATTGCCTACATTTAGGAATCTGAAGAAAAAGTAAGTGTTACTGGAAAGGAAATGTTGGGAGCAGTAAATGGGATGTGTGGGAAATAGCAGTCACTAGTTTCAACATAAATGTGAGCACAAATGAAATGTTTTAAATAAAATATGAAAAGTATGAGAACCAAGAAATTTTGGATTTAGCAATTTGTAATTTGCCGTTTAGCCTAAGAAGAACCAAAATTTGTCATTCCTTTTGGGCGGGGCATGTGTGTGTGTAACTCTGATTTCCCAAAGTTGTATAAAATGTAATTAGCACAATATAACTATGTGTGGAAGGCATTATACATTTGCAAATATTTATAGAACAAGAAAAGTCATTACTGATAGCAAGTCTTGTGATTTATAATGCTGTCTTTGTTTAAAGGTGTCAGTTTTGTATCCTACCAGATTCAATTTGACATCTCTATAACTAAACATTATACAATTAGGTTTATGATGAATGTAAGCTCAGGGGGGAAGTTGGGACAATTGTAATCTAATAAACAAGAAATACAAATAAATAAAAAAGGAAGGAAGAAAGAAAGAAAGAAAGAAAAAGAAAGAAAGAAAGGAAGAAAATGCATGGATGCATGGATTTAAGCATAGTTACCATGAAAATAACCCTTCTATATCAAGCTGGCCTGCCATTTTATCATTTTGGTGCAAAACTGGATACTTTATTTAATCATTATGTGCAAATGAGTGGGAGCCTGGATACATGTGGATTTTTACAATAGTCCAGGACAACTGTTATATAAATTGTCATCCTATTCTCCCCACGCCGCCAACATCCAATCAAATGTTGGGGAGATTGCTTAGAAAAAGAACTTCCTTAGTAGCTGTTAATAACATACAAAATTATACCTTAACTTCTTATTTCAGGAAGAGGACAGTAAGTTTTTATTTCACTACAGAAGCATGATTTCCATTCATCCACAATATGGCTTTCTAAAATCTCTCTTCAAGGTATTATGGTGTTTTATAACTAGACCTGATTGTAAAATATGATGTTACAAAAAATCAATAATAACATATTCATATGATCCAAGATTTTTCCAAATTGAATCTGACTGGGTCATGGCAGTATGCTGTCTGGAATGCAAGTAATATACTACATTATTGATGCCTGTCAAATAACGGAAATTGTTACAAATTAATTCGTTTCTAACCTAATTAACCCCGTGTGCAATATTATATGCATTCCAGACGAATACTGTTTTGCACTGGCCATAAAACTAGAAAGAACAATATTTCAACCTATAAAATAGCCTTTTAAGACACTTAGAAACCTCAAAGAATATAGCTTATGTAGAACTGATGCAAAAGAATGTGTTACCTCATCTGTTTTAATTATTTTTGGTCTGATACAAAATGTTCTTCTAACTTTGTTTAATTGTAAAAATAATCTTAATAAAATGTCTAACCTATCTCTGACATGAGTAGATAGCATACATTCATATCAGTAGCTTGCATTTTGAAAAATAAAAGCTGTTTGTATTTTGGAAGAAAAATGGGGAAGACTTAATATTTTCTTGATGTTGAATTATAATGCAAAAATGATTTTTTCTATCCAGGATAGCTCATATTGGAAATATCATACATATCAAGTCGCATTTTATGTCCTGGCCAGGTTGCCTAATTTGTTAGAGTGTCGTCCTGATAGGCCAAGGTTGTGGGTTCGTTTCCCTGTTGGGGCACATACAAGAATCAACCAATGATGCATAAATAGGTGGAACAACAAATCAATGTCTCTCTCTCTCTCTCTCAACTTAAAAAAAGATGCATGTTATCATGGTATAAAATGCACTGATTTTGGCATCAGTGGGTAGGTTGTTATTTATTTATTTATTTATTTATTTATTTATTTATTTATTTATTTATTTATTTATTTGATGGTGCTTGGCTACTTCTCTTCAACTCTCTCTTCACACATGTCCCTTTCTATCACCACTTGTTAGTAATACACTACTTGTCCCTTTGGCAATACAGGGCCAGATTTGAACACACTAAGATCTGAAATTTTCTTACACTTCAAATCTATCTTGGATTAACAACAAATTAATATTTATCAGTCCTTCTTTTTCTTTCTGATAGCTGAAAACACTAGTATGTTACACCTCCTAATTTTAGCTGATTATTAAATAATTTTAAAAGGTCAGTTCCAAAGAGAAAAATCTAATGTGGAGATATTTTAATATGACTTTCTCTGAACATTATTTTATATCATACTGTAGCACTTCCTCTCAATTATGGCCAAAAAAAAATTGTATTCTCTCTAACTTTAGAATAATTTGATACTTGGAAAAGTAGAATTAAACAGGGAGACAACTTTCAATGGGAGTAGAGAGTGCGTGAGTCTGGTGACATTGTCCCTCAGGAGAAATCAGGGTTTGACACTTTGTTAGTGATCTTGGAGAAGTTATTCAACCTCTCAGAACTTAATTTCCACATGTGCACACTGAGGACAAAAATGTCTCCCTCCAAGATAGCTGTGAACACTGAAATGGCCATACATAAGTGTCTAACATAGAACTGGCACATTTTTTTTAAAGCTGTTATTAGTATTTAATACTTATAGTTTACAACCGGTACTTGTGTGCAATGTTAGGATTTCTTAGTTCTTAGCATTTCAATCTTGGTATTATTTTAACATGAAGTAATTATCAAGTGTCTCCATATCTAAGGATTTCATTTTTCATAAAAAAGCATTAAGCACTCTCAAGGAGAAAGCTGCAGCACATTTTAAAAGAAAATATTCTCTTTACCCTTAAAAATATAAAACAGAGCAAGAAAAAGTGCTTTGTGGTTAATTGCCATTTTAAGACACATTTTTTTTCAAGAATTTGTAATATATAAATATTGAGAGAAAAAAAGAGAGATACCTCTCTTGTGCCAGGTGTGGTCAAAGTGCATTAGTGAAGTATCATATCTGATAACAACTAATGTGAAATGATACCCCACTGATTGGAATATCACTGATGTTGTGGCCTGTTGTTCTGACACCACTGAAGAGAATCAAAGCATCTTTCACGGTGATAAAGCTGGTGATATGGACAGGAAATAATGCCAGAGAGACTGATCAAGTGTTAACATTCCCGCCTGGTGCCATAAAAATAGCAAACAGCATTCATAATTCAGGATGATTTCCTCCTCCTGTGTTTATTTTTGTGCCAGCTACAGTATTTGAAAGAGTTAATACTGAGGAACACTTTCTTCCTCGTAATATCTTCCCAAGCAAGGAGTAGGTTATAAGGAGACTTATCTTTCAGTCTGATTCATTTCAAAGAATAACTCTTACATTTGTATTAATTATCAGAATGGCATTTCAAGTGGGCACAAAAAGATGACTCATTCATTCTTCCTGCCTCTATACCTGGGTTGACAGATTCTCTACTCAAGCTGTCCCATGACTGACAAACACCTCAGTGGACATGTTTTTCATATGAAAGTGCTTTAAAGATAACTCAAGGGACTTGCATCTTAGCTTGTATTCTCAAGGAATAATGTCATCTGGAATATGAAGTTCTCAAATGAGAATAAATTTTTATCTGAAACCAAGCTTCATCTATCACAATTAGACTTGCTGGCACCTATCATGTTAGCATCATTGGCTTCTCCCCATGAAACTGTGTGAGAGGCAAGTCCAGTAGAAGGCCTAAAGAAAAGGAAGCCTGCCTGAACAGCTAAAGCTTAGGTGATTAAAAAAACAACACAGTATTCCTTTCTGAAAATTCTCTTCACAGGTTTCAAGCATCCTAAATAAAAAAATATGGGTACATTCATTCAACCTTAGGGAAGCATCCCCTAAAACAAGATGAAATGTCATTGCTAAAACAGATAAATGATAACACATTTGTGTGAGTCACTATCAGGACAAAACAGCTTTTATTAATTCCTGCAAGTGCACTGAAATGTTCCTGTCCACTGAGTTCTAAACTGCAGCATTTATTCCCAATGTCTCATTAGATAACTTGGCCGACACAATCAAAGTGTACTTTCCAGCGCTATCCTTTACAAGTCCATCTTTGTTGGCATATATATACATTTTACCAAACATAAAATTAGATGAGAATAAATTTTATACATATACACACATATATGTAATATTTTTTTTCAAACACACACACACACACACTCACACCACACCACACACCCACACACATATCAGGATTAATTTCCTGGGTGTACCAAAATGATGTAATGGTGTAACAGGTATTTCTATTACTAATTTGCAGTCTGTAGTCAGCTTTATGGTCCATTTGCAGGCACTGTGTTTATATTCTGTAGGTTGCCATTTAGGTGCCAGAGAGCTGAATGCATCTTATGTTATGCATGAGGTCATCACTGAGCAGCATGCTGAGAACAGCAGGACTATCACCAGGCTTGGAACTGAGGCACCATCATGAGAGTATATGTCTTCATTTGTATCCTTTCATCATTTATTTCCATGAGTTTTCACTCCAATTATTGTGCATTGGAACTTTGATAAACACATTATATATTGTTTACATTATATCAGTATTAATTCTCACTATATTAAATATCTCCTATTGTTTGAACAAAGTATCTTATTCATCCCCATATGGTCCTCATGGACCAGTTTATATAAAAATTAGTCATGTACTTTCAATGTCACAATAAAAGAAAACAAAACCAAAATATATATAGATTAGAAACTACTTTAAAAATTAGAAATGTAGCTTTTTATAACAGCTCAGAAATTGACCTATGTATTCATAATTTTATGGTGAAGAAGGTGACTAAATTTGACAAAATTAGAAATTTGACTATATAACATGTGGCAGAGAAATTGATTAATAGACTATATTTAACTTATGTAAAATTCTGTAACAGCAGATACCTCAAATATAATCAAAAGGGCAAAAGCCTTTTGAAATGTTTACTAAAATGAAGAGCAATAGAAAATGATAATTTTTTTGGTTTAATTTTTATTGAAATTTTTTTCGTTACTATTTAGTCCCTTTATGCCCCCGTCCCCAGCAATTAATTCTTAGAGTATGTATGTTTGCACATACAATATCAAGTTAATATAATTAGCTCAATTCTAAGTTGATACAATCATAAAATCAACTTTGGAATTCTTACATGAGAAGTTTACAAAAATTATATACCTCCCATGATAAAAAAAATAATGTGTCATTATATTTTACTGATGTCAATATTGAACAAAAATACATGGTATTTAGAAGCTGGAATGACAAGGATAACAGAATGATAATCTGATCATTTTTGCTTTTATCTCATTCTGCTACTATTCACTAATATGTCATTATTTTTTAAAAAATTATTTAAAAGCCACATGAGTGGTTAAATAAAACATTTTACATTTAATTTTAAGCTATGTATAAAATATATGATAACAAAAGCATGGCATCAGGAAAGATATAAAAATTTCCCATATTATATGAGAATGAGTTCATATTAGCTTGAAGTAGATTTTGATATGTTATTGATGTACATTGAAATAAATACAAAAAAAAACATCAAAAATCACACAAGTAGTGTTAAAAATCAGTAGAAGAATCAAAATGATATTCTAACTAATTAGTATTAAACTAATGGTGTAACAAAACCAAAAAGATTAAAGGAGAAAATGAGGGGGGAAAGCATTCAGACAAGTAAAAAACAAATAACATATGGAACACTTGAATTCAAACATATTTTTTACATTAAATGTGATAGAATTAAACACTCTAAATATATGATAGTCAAATTGGGTCAAAAAAGCAAAATTCAATTATATGCTATTTATAAGAAATACACTTTAAATTCAAAATCAAATAATTTAAAATAAAAGTATAAGAGAACTGGACTACCTATATTATCATCAGATAAATGACTTTAAGGAACTGAATGTTATTAGACACAAAGAGGAACATAATTAAAGCATAAACACAGTAGAAAGAAGCACTGTTATAAATTAATATGAACCTAAAATACAGTAGAAAACACAAAGCAAGAATTGACAAAATTTAAAGGAAAAAGGTAAGTCTTAAGATGCTAAAGATGGCAGTATGGACAGACATGGCTTGTCTCTTCGCACAACCACATTAAAATTACAACTAAAACACAGAACAACCATCAGCCAGAACCATCAGAAACTGAGTTGAATGGAAGTCTGACAACTATGGAATTAAAGAAACCACATCCGTCGAGACAAGTAGGAGGGGTGCAGATGTGGAATGGGCTGGTCTCTCACCCATGTGCGGTGGATAAAAATTTGGGAGGGATATCTCAGTAGTGAGGAGTCCCAGCCCCACAGCAGGCCCCACAATTTCTGGCTGCAAAAATCAGCGGGGATGAGTTGGTGGAAGAAACTGTTGGAGCCTCAAACAGTTCATTTTAAAGAACCCACACATGGACTACTTGGACTCTGCCTGAGCTCTAGCATCAGGGTAGCAGCTTGAAAGTGTCCAGCATCAAGGTGAGTAGAGGCCATTGTCTCTTTTCTAAACTCTCCTTCCACAGAACTGCAAGGTGGTACCATGTCTGAGACTCCATTAGCTTGGCTAACTAACACTGTTTGACCTGCTTTGGAGATCCACAGAAACTCTGCCCCACCCAACTTATGGGCCCACTCAAAGTTGTTTTCCATATGAATGGCTGGTCTTGGCTCATGCTTCACAACTTTCTAAATCCTATCAAAAAGCAACATCTAGCCTCAGGAGCTCTAGGCCAGGCACTAGCATCAGCCATCTTAGATTCACAACTTGGCTTCACCTGGGAATCTCCAAACCCAGCACAAGTAATAGCCATCTCAGATTGCTTTAGAGCTCAGGCAGGGTGCCCTGGGCAAAACACAGGTGGGGGTTGATCTTGGCCTGCATCACTCAGGAAACCCCAGCACCAGTGCACCCAGCGGGCAGCTACAGACCATGTCAAAGCACCACTATGCTACCCCTGTACAGCTGAGCTTCCACGGAGGCTGAAGTTTAGTGATCAGTGGTCAGTGTTCACAGCCAGTCCTTGTGGCTGACTGGCCTAGGTAAAAGCTTCCCACTGATCTGCCAACAGCAATCGAGGCTCAACTACAAGAGGAGGATGTACTCAGCCCACACAGAGAGTGCACCCCAAACACCCAGCTTGAGTGATAAGGAGGGCTGTGCCAATGGACCCTACAGGACACCTACTACATTAGGCCATACTACCAAAACATGGAGTGAAACCAGCTCTACCAAATACACAGAAATAAACACAGGGAGGCTGCCAAATTGAGGAGGCAAAGAAGTATGGCCCAAATAAAAGAATAGAACAAAACCGCAGAAAAAAAAATGAAATGAAATGGAGATAGTCAACCTATCATATGCAGAGTTCAAAACATTGGGATAAGGATGCTCAGAGAAATGATTGCATATGGCCACAACATAAAGAAAGAAGTAAAGATTACACAAAGTGAAATAAAGAAAAATATACAGGGGACGGGAAGGAAACTGGGTTCAAATCAGCAATTTGGAACATGAAGAAACAAACATTCAACCAGTTCAAAATGAAGATATGAGAATTCAAAAAATGAGGAGAGTTCAAGAAGACTTTGGGACATTTCCAAAAGTACCAACATCAGAATCATAGGGATGCCAGGAGAAGAGGATGACCAAGCAAGAAATTGAAAACTTAGTTGGAAAAGTAATGGAGGAAAATTTCCCTAATTTGGCGAAGGAAATAGATATACAAGTTCAGGAAGCACAGAGACTCTAAAACAAGCTAGATCCAAAGAGGACCACACCAAGATATATTATAATTAAAATGCCAAAGGTTAAAGATAAAGAGAGGATCTTAAAAGCAACATGAAAAAAGAAGAGTTATCTACAAAGGAGTTTCCATAGACTATAAGCTGATTTCTCAAAAGAAACTTTGCAGGCAAGAAGGGACTGGCAAGAAGTATTCAAAGTGATGAAAAGCAAGGACCTACAACCAGGATTACTCTATCCAGCAAAGCTATCATTTGGAATAGAAGCACAGATGAAGTGCTTCGAAGACAAGTTAAAGCTAAAGGAATTCATCATCACCATTATTACATGAGAGTTAAAGGAACTTATTTAAGAAAAAGAAGATAAAAACTATGGACATTAAAATGACAACTATCAACCACTGAATCTAAAAAATAAAAACAAAAACAAACTAAGCAAACAAGTAGAACAGGAACAGAATCAAGGTTTGGGGATTTTTTTGGAGGATTATCAGCTGGGAGGGGTAGAGGGGAGAAAGGGGAAAGGGTGCAGGGATCAAGAAGCATAATTGGTTGGTACAATATAGACAGGGGTGGGGTGTGTTAAGAATAGTATAGGAAAGAATGAAGCCAAAGAACTTACATTCATGAACCATGGACATGAATTGGGGGGGTGGGGTGGCATTGCTGAAGGAAGATGGGTATCAGGTGGTGGGTGGCAAAGGGGGAAAATTGGGACAATTGTAGCAGTATGATCAATAAAGTATACTTAAAAATGTGAAACAGGAAGAAAACACTTAAAACATTTTATTTATAGACTGCATGATTTTTTATGTAGAAAATCCTAATGATTCTATGAGAAAATTACTGTATAACTGTAAATGAACTCTCACATGTTAAGCTGTCTCTGAAAAGAACCCCTCCCAAATTCACAGTTTTCTTAGAATTCATGAGATATATGAATAAAAATAGAAGATAAGCATTATTATAATCTTCAAGTACTGTAAGTCCTTCAGCAAAGAGTTTACATTATATGTTAATTTTATTATTACCAAAGGTTACAAATACATTTTATCAAAATCTGAAAGAAGTGAATCAAAAACATTTGTGGAGAAAATGTGCTAACTGTAGGAATTTGATGTGCCAAGACTTTAATAAGTCACACAGATCCCATACGTCCACCTCTATAATTGTAAATGCTGTTTAATTTACTTTAAAATTTTTTTTTTTCATTTTCAGTGTTCATCTTTTTTTTCCCTTTTTCAACAAAATCATGTCTCAGTTGCACCATCTCCAAAGCCACTCTTTAATATTCTTGGCAATTTCACATGAGACAACAAATCCCAGAATATTTTTCAGACATTATATGGAAACTATTCCAAGTTACATTACCAGCTATGAAGTGTTGAAAATATAAATGCCTGTGCCAAGGAAGGATACTCTGAGGTCAAAGAGCCCCTTGGAAGTATTAATGATATAGACACTTAATAAACAATTCCAGAGCTGGTATTTGCTGAAGAAAGACAATCCATGTTTATTAAACCAGAATAATAAACATGAATTTTAAGAGACAGTTGATGGCTGGACCATAACTTTCCTAGATCCACTGGGTCCTTTGGCTAGCATTAAAAGAATGTTAAACTTGAGTACATCTGAAAATTCTGAAAATGTTTTGACTTAATTCTGATTATAATTTATTTCTTTACAATCTAGGTGAATGGTATACATGGAAATAAAATGCAGAATTTGTAAATCTGCCTCTAGTACTCAATCACAGTATCATCTTTTGTCTCACGTTGGACACCACCAATGTTTGCAGTTTCAGTTAGATGATTGGTGGACACAATAAATGTAAAGAGCAAGAACTGAGAAATTGTAATATTCACCCTAATGGTTATTTCTCAAAAATGTCATCACTTTTTTCCTCCAAGGACAGTAAGTAGGAAAACAAAGGAAAATATGTTGAAGTTAAATTGTTTCATTTTAGATTTCTTTTCTTTGTAATCCAGAATCTGAAATACAATTTATTTAATTTTTACATATAGAGAAGATTATTATGTATTATGAAATTTTCTCATCTGAGAAAAAGAAGCTGTTAATTATTAGCAGTGACCATTTATAGAATGCTTATTATTTGTGAGGTATCTGCCTGATATTTTATTTGATCTTCACTACAATCCTTTATATCAGTATCGTTATGAATTCCATTATATAGATGAGGAATCTGAGAACTGAAGGAGTGCAGTAACTCACTAGGAAATGGCAAAGTCTAGAAAAGGACCCAGGCATTTTGTCTCCAAAGGCTATGCTCCAAATGACTATGCCTAAAAAATGAAAATAAATACACATGAAGGACAGGATGACTAAGATGTCTCCAAAAGAATATAGTTTGCTCTTTACTATTGTTGATACTTAATGTATCTGTCATAAAACTTTGTCATTTCAACTTAATTATCTAGGTTTTATATTCAAACAAGCCCTGGCTGGTTTAGCTCAGTGGATTGAGCGTCGGCCTGCGAGCTAAGTGTCGCTGGTTCGATCTTCCAGTCAGGGTACATCAGAGAAGGAAAACTCTGACTCCAAAAAACCTCCGCTGCCTTGCGGCATACCTCTTCAGGGGAAAGGCTAAGGGAGTAAACCCCGACAGAAAATCCGGAGCCGGAGTCCCTAAGGCGGTTTGACGTTGTAGTCAACACCGGCAACTCCTGCGGCGCACCTGAACCCAAGCTGTATCGACTCCGTCTTTCCCTTGGACCCTTCAGCTGCGAAGAGAGGGGGGGTCTGCTGCATGGGCAACAGCGGACCCTCCATATTACCCTGCCCAGGCTCTGTAGCTTCAGCGTCATCGCAAGATGTCGATTCAACACGGGAGGAGGCAGATACCATGTCACTCCCGAGTCGGACTGCACAGCCATTCTCGGCGGTGCAGATAGACTCTTAAGAAGCTACACCATCGTCTCTCGAGACGGACGGCTGCCGACAATATTCAAACAACTGACATAACAGTGATGCATTATTGGGAGATTTACTTTATTTATTTCCTGACTTCCATGAGTTCATTGCTAATTAACAGGTGATTTATTTAGCAGACTGTGTTCCTGCCTTTTGGAGAGGCGAAAGCGTAAGGTATTTGGAGAGTGTAGTCAGACACAGGGCATAAAACATGTTAAAAAGTGGCCAATATGAAGAAAGGTGGGGCCAAGATAATTGAAATTCAGCTTTGTTGCCTCGGTTAATGTGCTTTTTGGTTAACTGTTTATCATTAAGAATGTAAAGCTTAGAAAACAGTTTTTAGAAAGCATATCATGACTTTCTCAAGGCAGTCTGAAATTATTCTGTGGTTTTGTAAGTATATTTGCGATGTCTTCAATTTTGAAAGTTATTATATTTATATCTTATTCCTTAAAATTAGTATTCTCATAGTCTATTATGCTTTTTACTCATTTGTCTTTTACTTTTATATGTATACTTTATATATAAAGAACCTCGCTTTGAACTGCTCAAAGGATTGTACAGCTATCTGCTCATTAAAAATTCTACTGAGAGACAGTCAGTAAACATTTTAGATATATTGTCACCTTCTCCTAAGAACAGAGTGTAAAGGCATGTGAAGATCGTACTGTGTGTTTCCCACCAGATATTCGATTTAGTATAAGAATCCTGATTATGAAGTAATGAGTCCAGTTTTCTTCTGAGCTTTCCTTCATAATAATCTGTAACTTATTGTGACAAAAACCACAGGCTGTGAAAGTGGCATTATGAAATATAGCATTTCTTTATGGAGGTGCACATGCGTGTGTGTGTGTGTGTATAAAAAGAAGAAAAGCATAGACCAAATATCCCTCAAGGTCTATAAACCTGCATTCAGTTACTTATTAAAAATAATTTTTTGTGTGTGAACATTTAGAAATCTGACTTAAACTACTATTGACCAAGGGAACACAGGTTTGGCAGTGAAACTGAAAATGTTCTTATTTAAAGGCTAGCAAATAAATGAACTAAAATAACAACAGAAACAACTAAGCTGCTTATGTTTAGTGTTCTTGTGTCTGAATATGAGTAATAGGTTAATACAGGTCACATAGATGTGGGGATCTGTGCGTGTGTGGTGGTGGGGACACAGGTGTGTTCCTGTGCACAGTTGAAAGTTGAAAGTACATGGAGATAATCATTCAAAATATCATGACTTCAAGAGTCTAATCCTAAAAATTAGCCATTTCCTTTCTCATACTCCCTCCACCTATACTATTGATTTTTCTCCACTTCTCCCACTGTAGACACAATGAATTCTAATGTCTCATATTTATAAGCCTTTCCTCCAATGGTTTTTAGACTAACTCAAGACACTATTTCTTAAACAAAACAAACAAAATTACATTCTCTGCTGTTCCCCTCTGCCAAAATGCTGAACTATCAATTTTTGAAAACAATTATAGAAAGATTAGCTTATCATCTCTCTACTTGTTTCTTCTTATTAATTTTATTGTTGACACTATTTCAGATATTCTCAATTTTTCCCTCCACCCAGCTGACCCACCCCTGGGCTTCATCACGTGGTTGTCTGTGTCCATAGACTGCTTGTGTGTTTTCTGGCTAATCTCTTTCAGTATCCCCCACACACCTGCCCTCAGCTCACTCAGTCTGTTCACATGTCCATGCTTCTGGTTCTATTTTGTTCATCAGTTTATTTTTTATATGATTCCACATGTAACTGAGATTATATGATCTCTCTCATTTCTTTTTTTTTCCAGCAAAGCTACCATGTATTTTTATTTTATTTTATTTTATTGGTGTTCAATTACAATTGTCACTGTTTTTCTCCCATTGCTCTTCCCTGCCCCACCCTCTCACCTCAGTTCCCACAGTCAGTCCCCACCCTGTTGTTTATGTCCATGGGTCATCCTTTATACCTGTTCCTTGACAAGACCCTTGCCCTTCTTCCCCTGTTATCCCCTCTCTCATCCCCTCAGGTCACTGTCAGTTTGTTCATCATTTCCATATCTCTGGTTCTGTTTTGCTCGTTTGTTTGTTTTGTTCATTAGTTTCCACTTACAGGTGAGATAATATGATATTTGTCTTTCACCTCCTGGCTTATTTCATTGAGCATAATACTCTCCAGTTCCATCAAAGCTGTCACCAAAAGCAGGAATTCTTTCTCTCTTTCTGCTATGTAGTATTATATTGTGTAAATGTATCACAATTTTTTGATCCATTCATTTACTGATGGGTACTTAGGCTGTTTCCAGCACTTGGCTATTGTAAATAATACTGCTGTGAACATTGGGGTGCATAGGTTCATTTGAATTGGTGTTTCAGAATGTTTAGGATATAATCACAACAGTGGGATCACTGTCCTTATATCCATTAATTCTCTAACTCCTACCATTCAATGAAACCATTGGGATAAATGTCAAGAATAATCTCCCAGTTGTTAAATCTAAAGATACTTTTTCTTTATTTCCTTAGTGCCTACTTGATCTGTTAAAGCACCATTTGATACTTTCATTATTCAATCCATCTTCAAAGACTTCACAATGTTGAGACACAACTCTCTCATTTTACTAACTTCTCAGATGTTCCTGGAATCTTCCTCTGTTTGCCTCCTAAATACTGTGGTTAGAAAGCAGTGATCATTCATTTTGAAAAGGTAGTCTGAAAAAAGATTGAATGTCTTCCTGAATACATTTCCTTTGCTATCTAATCCATTTTATATGTACATTAAATATTCACCTTCTTAATTGACTTATATTATCTACAAAAAATTACTGAGTTCCATCTATTCAAATTGTTATTCACAGCTTTTACACTAACCTCTCAACCACTCCACAAATCTCAACAGGTCAGTCTTATCAACAATGACCTAGGTGATGGCTCGTAACATTTGCTGAATCAAACATCATTTCTCAGCTTAAAATGTGTAGTTGCACATCATTGACAAATTTCAATTACATCCCCTTAGCTACAGTATATAAATAATTTGCTCCCTTTTCTCCATTGCATGTCTTTCTTTTCTCCATTGCATGTCTTCTTCCACCTAAATTGGAGCCAGATTCATCTTTTTAAGCTCCTACTTAGTTTTCATCGCTTCCAAAATTTGTTTTGCTTTCTTCATATATATATATATATATGTGTGTGTGTGTGTGTGTGTGTGTGTGTGTGTGTCTTCATATAGATATATATGTGTGTGTGTGTGTGTGTGTGTAGCCATATTCAAAAATTGTACTAGGCAGTTTAGTTTTACTTAAATGTAGTTTTTTTGTCTCATGTGTAGGTCTTTTATTTACCGTTGCCCACTTAGATTTTTAATAAAAGGGACTTGACACTATATAATCCTTCTTCCACATATTTCACAAAACTTAACACAGGGCCAAACATAATGCTTATTCAACAATGTCTATTGCTTAATTGAGGCAAAGACCATTTAAAATTTAGCAAGAATTCATTAATAATTCAAGCAATCAATAGAATTATAATGATTTAACCCTATGGAGTCAATCTTAAATTCCTATAACTGTTATTGCACATCACAACTTTCAGCTAAATTTTGTCCGTTTTATGTGATTAAAATGATCATATTACTGAAATTTTGGTAAGTAAATGAAAGAAAGTTAAATAACACAAGATGATTCCTAATCTGACACACAAAAACACAGGTACTATTTTAATAACTGTACTTGTGCCCTATTTAAAGAAAATTATTATATGTTTAATATAAAGTCAAGTTAATTTCATAACTTTTTCTAAACTCTTAACTAGTCTAGTAATGTTACTAACTGAATAATTAAAACTTTTACATTTTGTATATCTTTAGCCTTCTCTCAGTTTTCCTAGTAATTTGTTTGGTGGCCTTTGATTTTTTTGGTCCTTATTAGGTTTAGCAACTCATAATTCTTTGAGTTAGAACTCTGACCTTGAAAATCTCAAGGCTACTCCATACTTGTCCGGGATTCTGGCTACCAATAACTCTCCCTGTTTCCCTCTTAAAAACATTCAAGAAACTTTTAGGATTTTTTTGTTCCTATGGTTATGCTAATTGATGATGATGATATGATGATGATGATTTTAGTGAAACTTGGTTTATAAAATCTCAAGTAAAATCTAAACAGAGAAGATACAGAAAAATCTATACATCAGGGGAACAAGAATTCACCAGACTTCCTGAAACCTAGGAATAGGTAGTCACTTACATCAGTATACATATATTAATATAAAATTTAATGCCAAATTACTATTTCCTTAAATCTGAAGTTGCAAGAGTAGGTCCAATGTTTTGTTATGTGAGGTGAATGACTATTTTAATGTGAAAAGTTTTAATTCTGATACTTTTTTCTTTATTCCTAAACAAAGAAGTCCTGAAAGGTGCTTCATCTAGAAAGGATTATGTCAAATTCAAAAGGACCATTTCACAGTTGCCAAGTATCACTTAACAAGTAATGGAAGACACAGCTTTCTACTTTCACTTTCAGACTAGCCAAACCACAGTATAGTCAGGACCAAACAGACCAAACCCACGGGGTTTTTCTGAGGATTACTTACACTTTTCTATGAATGAATGGCTAGACTGAGCTTAGGTGAACTGACTGGGAAAGACAGGGAGTGATAATCCATCAGACCAGAGTTTTATATCATTAATTTTACTGCCATTATACAGCCTATATATTTGTTTTCTAGAGGTCTGACCCAAAATTCAGCTATAATTTGTCATTCAGGAATTTAATATATTTGCTAAGTATGGTCTGGGAGTTAAGATAGTTGAAATAGGAAAATTAAATTTTCTGAAAGCCAGTGCTAACATGAAATCAATTCAAACCACAAAATACTCATTGTGTCATCTAAAAGCCCCTAATTTTGCCTTTCATTATGATTTCAATAAAGTTAGTAGTCTTGAGGTGACTTAAATTCCCTGCCCATAGTTTAATGGATAGGATAAAATCAAAACAGTATAGTAATTAATAAAATGGGCCTTGAACCAGAAATTTCACATGAATTTTAGTGTCACCATTTAGAAGCTCTGTTACCCTAAATGGATGACTTTTCTGTGCTTCAAGGTTTTACCTGTATAATAGGTGTCTAAATATTAACTCCCTCATACTGTAATTGCTGGGATTAATCATCATGAAATGTAGACTACATAAGACATTGCCTGGGACAGAGTAAGCACACAAAAACACTGACGGTGATGATAATGTTGACTATCCTATATGTTATATATCTTAAATATCTGGCTAGATGTACTGACTGATTTCTTCACTGATAATTATACACAGTAGTCCCTTACTTTTTCACGTCTCTCCTAGCGAATATAATTTTCATGAAAATTACTTTTGTTCTATATAATATTTGACCTGATGTATTATTGCCAATTTATTACAATAATAAGGAAAAATGCAGTTACGTTTCCTTTTACAGAGTTTTATTCTCTGCACTGTAAAACAGAGTGAAACAATCTGGTTAGACATACACAGTGAGGAAAAAGTAGGCAAATGCAAGGAAGCAGAGATCTGAATGAATGTGAGAGCAACCAAGTACTTGGTTTGGTTAACATGAAAATTGGTGGCAAACACCAGCATAAGAAATGGCACACTATATTTTTGCTTTTAACATCAAGAACTCTAAATGTATAGTAGAATGACTGAACTTTAGAGGTCAGCAAGATGTTAAAGAATAGATTTCAAAAGAGTGAAGTAACCTATTCATGTTGCACAGAAAGAATGTAGTAACATTGAGAAATTTTTATCTATGATTTCCTAAATATTATTCTAATATTTTTACCTCTTCCCCACATGGTGTGTTCTAAAAAGAACTGTCTGTACCTATAAATTTAAAACTTACAAATATTTATCAAATGCATCTAAAGTTATAGCATGTCAACTTGATCTTCTATTAACAGATGGTATGAGTTGTAAAAAATAATACTTTTCATGCTCTAACATTTTCCTTCAAACTATAGCAATTTTTGGGTGCTGTGCTAAAGTGCTCATCATGTTAAAAAACATAGAGAAGAAGAAATAAATGTCCAGAATGGGAAGATGATTATACCAGTAGGCAAAAAAAAAAAAAAAAAAAGATAATTAAACAAATAAAAGGGTCAGAAAAAAGAAAGTATATATATATGCAATGTATGTGAGATAAGTCTTTAAAAATAAAAATGATTTCTGATGCAAGAAAACATAGGCATTACATAAAAATTTCTAATCAATGCCGTTTTAAATAGCCACAAATAAAACTGAAAATTAATCCTAAAAATGAATAATCTTTTAGTCATGTGACTTAGTGAAGAACAACATAAAAGTGACATGTATATTAACCTGATGAAACTTCTGGAAACACATTCCTTTATAAATTACTACAATATTTATTGTGTAGTAACTCTCCTCCATGAACTTTCAAGTTGCTTAGGTTGCACAGTTCAGTGATCAGAGGGGAAGGAAAGAGGTGAGATGAAAGTAAATAGATTAAAATTCATGAATACAATATATATATAGATTAAATTTTATGTTAGATACCCTAGTAATTAATATGAAAAGTGAACAAGGAAATTAAAGAATTAAGGGAGTTTGTGAGGGGAATATTTTGAATAGAGCAGTCAGCTTGTCATACATTTAAGCAAACACTTGTTCATAAAGGTATTACTCAGAAAAGACAGCTCCTGGCCTAGTGACCAGCCAGGACAAAGTCCTCGTGATGAATATGCATTTGAGTATATGTTTCAGAAACATTAGGAATTCCAGTGTGCCCAGAGTGGAGTAACTGATGCTCAGAGTATTATGAGGTACGTACTTAAAGTCAGATTATGAATAGCATTCAAGAATATTAGACACTATATAAGGGTGTCCTTGCAATGTAAGAATATTGGCTTCTATCCTGAATAAATGGGAGAGCCCTTAAAGGATATGGAGCAGAGGAGAAACAATAGTTTAATTTGAAAACTAGCATCATGGCTGTGCTGAGAATAGACGGTAGAAGGGTAAGAGTGGCTAAAATTAAAGCTAAAATACTTATAGTAAGTGGGGGGTTTGTTGTTAAAAGACTAAGTGATGAAAATGCTGGTGATGAAAGTTTTAACAAAAGCCACAGCTGGTTCCAAAGATTCAGAGACCTTTACATTTGCACCCAAATTAACAGCAAAGCACAGGCTAAAGATACTACAGGGAATAAAACTTCTTTTATTTATGGGTTTCAACAGATTGTCAAAGGAGAAGAAAATGGACTAAAGATGTTTAAGAGCTTGAAAATCAGCAAGGAACAGAAAAGTAGGTCTTGTTTTATTTTAAATCTTCAAAAGATCAGCTCTTACTCTTATTTGGTGGAAATACATAAAGAGACAGCAAGTTGAAACTTTCCTTCATGTGTTTGGACGTAAAAAGAGAGTTGCACAAAGAACGATCTAAATCATTTGTGAGTGGTATTTCTCTGCACTAAACTGTTTGCTTTCTTTCTGGTGTGAAAAGACTACTTTTTCATACTGAAAAAAAAGTTACTTTATTTATAGTATTCTGAATATATTATAGAGACTAATAAAAACAATGTGAGATGCTTGTGTATTTAAAGTGTTTCTAAATAATCAAACTATTTCTCAAATATACATTTAAATGTGGACTAAGTTGCCTGTTTTATATTTTGTATAAGGGACTGATATTTACAGACACATGCATCACATGCATAAGAATAATAAAAATGTATGGCAACAGATTTCAATTTAATAAACTATCCCTTCCTTCTCTCTTCCACACTCACATTTTCTTCCTTATTTTCCTTGCTTCCTTTCTCCTTCCCTCACTTTCTTCCTTCTCTTTTTCCAGGCATTAGGGTTTGCATTTTTCAATCACCATTTTTTAATTAATGAGAGAATAGTTAAAGAAACTGGTACTGGAAATAAGCTTTTGAAGATGTCAGTGAGCAAAGGACAGAAAAGTGAAATTACAGGAGTTACAAATGGAAGATCTAGCCACCTGGAGGGCAAACAGAATCATCACAATTATTTTAAAAGTCAAGAAATATAGTTTAAGAAAAGCAAGGAGAAAAGTATATGTTCAAATGCTACTTTGCATGATTTTGTGATAACTATTGTTATTAGACCATACAATGACGTCGTTTGGAAATTCTAATGTTATTTAGTAAAAGATCAAAGAGCAATATAAAAGAATGAAACTTTTGAAGAGTATTAACAAGTAGGAAGCTACTATGATTCTAAATTCAGAAAATATAATGACTCTTTGGGAGATATTTTAGATATCTTAAAACATGTGGGGAGGAGAATATTAGGAAAAATAAGCAGCCATGATATACACACGAAATGAATACCATATGGTATTCTTCATTCACATACAACATCTTTCAGCACTTCGCTCCTGACTGCAAGTCTCTAATCATTTCCTCCTACTCAGTTCCTTATTCTCAACTTGTACTGAGTTAGGATAGTCAAATACTTCAAATGGGTATAAAATGAAAGGCTTTTGTACCTCCCACAAAGCAAGCTAAACATTAGAATCCCTTTGTTCCTTTACATCGGCCATAATAAAAATATAAAGAGAGACACTTATAAAACAGATAAAAAGATTATCAGTAAAAGGCAAAGAAACTGTAAGTAGAAGAATTTGTGACATCATATAAAAAGGTTTTATTGGTTACTAAAACTTCAAATTATTTTACAATATAAAAATGCTTGAGTTTAGAATATAGAATAAGTGGATATGTTTTGCAATTACTGATGACATGACTAGATTCAAAAATAAAATTAAAATGCCGTAGACATATGGAAAGATGCTAAACATCACTAGCCATCAGAGTTTTGCATATTAATACCATAATGAGATATCACCTCACACATGTCAGATTGACCATCATTAATTAATAAACTAACAAGTGCTGGTGAGGATGTGAAGAGAAGAGCACACTCATGCACTGTTAGGGAGAATGCAGACTGGTGCAGCCACTATGGCAAGCAGTATGGAATTTCCTCAAAAAACTAAAAATGGAACTGCCTTTTGATCCAGTGATTCCACTGCTGGGAATAGACCCTAAGACTCCCGAAACACCAATTCAGAAGAACTTATGTGCACCTACGTTCATAGCAGGACTATTTATAATAGTCAAGTTCTGGAAACAGCCTAAGTGACCATCTGTAGATGAGTGTGTCAAAAAACTGGTACATTTACACAATGGAATACTATGTAGCAAAAAGAAAGAGAGCATACATGGAACTGGAGACTATTGTGCTAAGTGAAATAAGCCAGTCGGTGAAAGACAAAGACCATGTCATCTCACCTATAATGGGAATCTAATGAACAAAATAAACTAATGTACAAAATAGAACCAGAAATATGAAATAGAATGAGAACATGGGGGGAAATAATGATGTAGAGAAGGAGAAGGGACTAGTCAAAGAACATATATGAATGACCCATGGACACGGACAATGATGAAGGGACTTACTGTGGGAGTGGGGGGCAGCCTAGATGGAGGATAGCAAAGGGGGGAAAAAATGGCATGATTTTTTTTATTGTAATAGAATAACAATAAAAATGTCAATCTTATGCTATCACTTAACATGAAATAAGTTTTGTTTTAAAAGTGTTGTATTTACATGTTGAGTTGTCCAAATATATCAGCAAGATAAGATTCTTTCATCATTGAAATGGTTACAACTTTTTCAGGTGGTGGGGTAGTCACATTTTATTTTTCTTTACTTAATTTGAACATATCCATAATTAAGAAGGTCAACATTCACAATATAGCCATAACACATTTTATTTGTTTCTTATATCCCAGGTAGCTTTTTTAAGCTTCGTACACTCTTACAGAGTTTATCAACATTGCTATCATAATGTCCTAGACTACCATTCAAAATTCATGGGTGTGTTCTGTTATGTTGAACTTCTTAGAATACATTCTCATTCATAGAAGTCTGTAAAAGAGATTATAATTTTATTCTAAAAAATATGTATTTTGGTATTTAATATTTAACTCTCAATTTATACCACTCTGCATTCACATAATAATTTATATTTATACTATAATACTTTGGGATTTAGATGACTAAAATTACTCTGTGAATACAGCTGTTAAATCTATAACAGATATATACAAACATGGGGATATACAAATACTTAAACATGTAAATCAAGGTATCATGTTTAATTAATGTGAAACACAATTTTATTATTGAAAGGGACATTTATTAATCCCCTGTGTGGAATAATGTTCTAAACTGTTCAAAGTAAGCTTAGCAAAATCTCTATTTTAGTATGGGATATGTATTTTATTATTACAAGTGACATTATCAACCTTTCCTATCAAAATATCACATAATATACCATTACAAATGATTTGGCAGCTTAAATGTGGAAAATTGAGAAGGCTGCACATTTATTCTACAATGTGGCTAAAACTCAAAATATTTTAAAAATCTTTTTTTATATTACTCCAAAAAATATTTTATGAGCCCCATCAGATAATTTCTTTCAGTGCTTTAAATCCATTACTCATTGGAAAAAAACAAAGAAACACTAACTGGCTTTTTAAATTTATTTAATTTATTTTAGCCATCAGGTTTGACTCTGGATAATTCTTGACCACAGTGAAAAGTAAAATTTACTTTCAAAAAATAATAAGAATTTGTTGTTATAACATTTACTTAAGGAGTGAATCCTAGGTTCTGAAGGTATGTTTTAGTACCTTTGGGGAATCATTAGACACGCCATTTTACAATCAAGTCTCACAGATGAGGAAACTTAAAAGAGAGGAGAGGAGAGGGATACTCAGAGCTGTCTGGGGAGTAGGTATGGCAATATGAAAAGAAGACATAAGCATTTCATTTGAGAGGTTTTACTTTCAAGAAATTGGCTTTACCACATAGGATTTGCTTCATAAAAATAAATGGCAGACACTATATTGACTCACTGTATGTTAGCATGGAGCAGTATGACACTGAGGTTGGTTAAAAACTTGAACACTTATCTCAGAAAATAAAGGGTGCAATCTGGCTCCAAAGCCAATTACCTGAGTGACATTGAACATTTTTCAGAAAAGGAAGAAAATTGTTGAAAGTAAATAAGAAAATCTAAATAATACAGTTTTGCATGGTATCAAAACATAGTTTGGACTAAGTAATTTAGTCCTCCCACTTTCTGTCTGCTTCTTAGCATGTGTGCGTGTTTGTGTGTAGCATTGTCAGCATATTAAACTTTATACACACTAACAATGCTAATGGCTGACAAGAGTAGTTTATATGGACATTAACTATATCTGCTTTATACAGAACAAGAAATGATTTATAGTGAATTCTACCTTCCTGATAAGAAGAAAAAAAATCAAATGGAGAAAGACAAGACATTATAGGGCTTGCCTCTTTAATAGTTCCTTATCAGTTAGAAGATTTACTGAATAACTAGATAATAAAAAATAAATGAAGTAATCACCATTGCTCAGGACATAAATCTGGTGTGGTTCAAGTTCTAGTAAATGTAACATTAAAATTTTAAATTCTACCTTTGTTTTGCTAAAGGACAAAACATGATGTGACACCAAAAATAACACAATCTTCTTATGCCCCCAAAACTTATATAACTGATACAGGAACATGCGGTTGCAATGTAATAGTTTCAGACTGTAGATAAGCAGGTCTGTGAGAGATGTTGTTACTTAGGGCTATCAAAATTGTTCCTTAAGGCTGGACATTACATAACTTAATTATATTGTCCTATTTGAGATATAATTTTAAACAAACTCCTACCCAATGTGTTTTTTATTAAATTTAATGTGTATACCATTTTAATAGTAATTATCTACAACAAGAAACTAGGTTCTGGAGCTGGGTATATTGATATCCAAATCCCATTTCCACTACTCCCTTGTTGAACCTTGGGCAGGATGTATTATCCTCATTTGTAATTTGCAGACAAGCATAGATGCTCATAACGATATTGTGGTTATTAAATGAGGCAGTTCACATAAAGTCTTTTGTATAATGTCTACACACACATATATATACATATATATATACGTATATATGTATATATATACGTATATATATATATTTAATAAATATTCCCATTTATCATTTAATTAGGCTGTCATTTTTACCCTTGGTTCATTTTGGTTTTAGTTTTCTAGACAAAGTTCTCCTGATGTTCCATTTTCTGATCATAGTTTCATCATGCTCCTTTTTCTAAAATCCACTCATCTTAGAAATTTTCCCTCTGACATTACATGCTTCTTTAAACATATTATCATCCTTTATCACCCTCTTCCATAAAAATATCTCTACATTAATCATTCTGTTCAACACACCTTTAATACTGTGTACTAGCATGGAAAGACTTTTTTCAAAGATTCTACATAAGCCTCAGAATATTTACCAACATTACACCTTCTTTATGACGGTGTCTCTAAAAGCAAAATACTCAGAAAAACTTTCATTATGTTGAATTCTTACCTTTTTATTTAGAGGTTAACCATATACTGCTTATACTGTTATGTAATATTGATATATATTCTATACCTGTTAATTTTAAAATAATCTGTAGCACATATTATATTATAGAATTTTTATGTCTTTCTCAACAACTCTAATACAAAAGTTAAAAGTTATAACAAATATTTTGGAGAGAATTAATACATAAAACAACTCAATCCATGTTTCCTCACCAAGACGTCATAACAAGAACTGGATTTATCATGCCTTAAGAAACAAAAAACAACCACCCAAAAAACCAAGAAAAAATATATTAAACATCACTTTTCAAGTCACTGCATTTTAGGCAGCAAAAACAGCAGTTCTTAAGAATCAGAAATGGATGAGATGAGTACTACAGTGCATCATTTTACTGCCTTGAGGTTTCTCAGGCTGCAAAACTAAGAAAGGAAATCAAAACAGCTCTCAGAAAACTCCATATTTGAGGAAGTGGAATTAAAATTTTAGGGAGGCCAGGTTGAACAGAGTTCTCAAGAGAGACTACCAGGGAGGAGAGAGCTTCACAGAGATAGATATGGGAAATTTGTGAAAGATTTTCCTTCAGTTTTTAGCAGAGTACTGATTAGCCCATGTGTGAGAAAGCCTCCTGAGGCCAGGGAAGAACTACCCAAAAGTATTGAAAATGCTGGTTTTGGTTCCCAAGCAAGGCTGAGAAAACTGCTTGTTCCCACCAGCCAATGTGTAAAACCTTAGGATTCATGAGGCATTACATAGAGCACATAGAACTGTCTTGCCTCAAGGTCGAGGAATAATCAGCTCTTGATTGGACTCTGCTCCAACCTAAAAAAATTTTAAAGCAAAATTCACAATGATCAGACTATTTTTATACAACTTACTAGTGTCCCATTAAATAAGCTCAAGAATATTTATAGAAATACAAAAAATATTCATTTTCCAAGAAGTTGAAAGTCACAATAATTGGCATCCAATAAAAAAAAAATTACAAAGCATGTAAGAAAATATAACTCAAAATAGAAGAACATAAATTGATCAAAATCAACCCAGAACTCAAAGATTTTAGAAATAGTAAACATGGACATTAAAACAGTTATTGTAACTATACTCCAATAGTTCAAAATTTAAAAACAAAATGGAAGATATAAGAAGAATCAAAATAAAACTTCTAGAGATAAAAATTATAATGTATGGCAAAAAAAAAAAACTAAATTAGAATCATGCAGATGAGATTTAATAATGGAAAAGGTATAGAAACAGAAACTACCTAAAATGAAAAACACAAAGAGAAACAGTTTAAACAATGTGAGATGTATCTGTGAATCCTAGGACTACTTCAATTTGCCTACTATATTTGTAACTGAGTCACCATATAAAAGGGGAAATTTTTGAAGAAAAAATAATTTCAAATTTTCCACATTTGATAAAAACTGAAAACTAATCAATATAAGATTAATACATTCCATTGGTAAGAAAGACAAAGCAAACACCATCAAAGCACATTATAAACAAAGTGTTCAAAACCAGTAATAGAGACTATCTCCAAAGCAACCTTAGAAAAATAACACATTACATAAAATGAAATAAAGAACACAACAAATTTCTAATATTAAAACAGGAGAAGAGTGAAACGTATTCAAGTGTTGAAAAGAAACATCCAACCTAGAATTCTATACCTAGAAAAATGTCTTTCAAAAGTGAAGATGGACTAAACATTTTTTTCAGACAATCAGCATAATTAAACTATAAGAGGTGTTGGTGAAAATCTTTCAGGCAGAAAAAAATGATACTAGAAGGAAATATAGATTTACATAAAGAGCTAAAGACACCAGTATCAGTAACTACACTAGTAATTATATACATTTTTTGAAAATATTTAAATCTCTTGAAAATATTATTAAATCTTAAACTAAAATGATAACAATTTATTATAGATTTATAGTATCTGTAAAATATAAACTGAAATCAATAGCTTAAATTCTAAAGGGAAGAAACTAAAGTGTACTAGTACAGGTTTTCTTACTATACATGCAATAGCATATCATTTAAAGGTAGACTGATATGCTGAAAATGTATATAATATATTCTTTTTTTTTACTATATTAGCTTCCTGAAAATGTATATAATATATTCTTAAAACACTAAAATAACAAAACAAAGAACTAGAATTGATTAACCCTAAAAGAAAAGAAAAGATTCATAAAAAATAAAATCGATGAATTCAAAAGAAGAAAAAAGACAAAAAAGAAACAGGGAAAGAAACATAAAACAAATAGCAAGAAATGACTTAAAACTAACCTTGAATAAACATATTAAATAATAGCTTAAACAGCATATTTTAAAGGGAGAGACTGTCAGACTAAATTTAAAAGCAAGACCAAACTATATGCTGTTTTATTTTAAGAAACACACTTTAAATATAGACACATATAACTTAAAGTAAAAAGAGGGAAAAAATATAGCAGGCTAATACTAGAAAAAAGATGCTGAGTGACAGTATAAAATCAGACAAATGAAATTTCAAAATAAAAAATATTAACAGGTAAAAAAAGCTTATTTAAAAGTGTTAAAGGGGTCAATTAACAAAAAGGACATAATTATGTTTTTACACATATTGACAGAATTTGATGAAAAAATTGAGAGAACTACAAGAAAAAATATAAACTAGTAGCTAGAGATTTCAGTGTACATCTCTCAATAACTTGTAAAACAAGTATGGAGAATATCAGTAAAAATAGAAAATATTTGGCTAACACAATCAATTTGAACTAATTTATATTATTAAAATGCTACAAATAGAGCAGAATATATATTCTTCTCAAGTTCACACAGAACATTTATAAAGGAAGTTCATGTTTTGGGCCATAAAAATAAGTCTGAATAAATTTTAAAGGATTTATGTGAACAGATTCTGATTTGAAACTAATGTGGAATTAAATTACAGTCAGCAACAGAAAGACTTCTGAAAAAACATCCCCAAATATTAGAAACCAAATAATACATTGAAATAACCTATGTGTCAGAGAAAATAAAATTGTAAATTAAAAAACACTTTTAACTGAAAGAAAGTGAAAACATAACACAGAATTTGAATAGTGCTAACATAGCAGTACTTAGAAAGAGTTTATAATACTAAACACCTGTGTATTAAGAAAAAACAATATCAAATTAATGGTCTCAACTTGCACCATGGAAATGGAAAAAAAATAGCTGATTAAATTAAGAATAATCTGAAGAAAAATATTTTCTGTTCTCAATAAAATAGAGAACAGAAAAAGAATGGAAAACATTAATGGACTCAAAAGATATGTCTTTGAGATCAATAAAATTGAAACATTCTCACCATAAAGATAAATGAAGAAAGAGAAGTCACAATTTACCTAAATTCAAGAAAAAAAGATTACTGCAGATCATATAGTATGAGAAAGAAAATAAGCAGATATTGTCAAAAATTTTATCCTAAAAAATCTGACAACTTAAGTGGAATGAAAATTTATTTGAAAAAAATTTATAAAGCTCACTAAAAAAGGATGAGATAACCTGAATATGAAATAAAGTAAAGAAATTAAGAGAAGAACAAAATTGTATTACTAGTACTAATAACTTTAAGACGATTCAAGTTGGTGTGGTATTGGTGTTAAGATAGACAAACAGAACAGAAAAGAGTCCAATAATGGACTCACAGATGGTTCTCCACAAAGATGCAAAGAAAATTTAATGGCATAAGTACAGTCATTTTAGCAAATGGTCCTGAACCAATTAGATAGCTACTAGATAGTGCTCCAAAAAAGGACAGTTGTTTAAACATACATTTCACAACAGAAGTTATATAGATGGAAAATAAGTACATGGAGAGATTCTCAACATAATGAGCTTTATGAAAATGCAAATCAAAACTACAACGAGATACCAATAATGCACCAATAAGAATGGCAAAATGTTTAAAAGACTGACCATACTAAGGGTTGGCAACTGGAATTCTCTTAGACTGCTGGTGGAATATAAAATGTTTCAAACACTTTAGAAGATATTTTGACACTTTCTTAAAAGGTAAAATATCACAGGATGCAGCCAGCCCACTCTGTCATTTATCCAAGAAAAATGATACATGTCCATAAAAAAGGCTTGTGAACAAATGTGTATGCAATTCAAAGATTTCTGAAATTTAGAATCAATTCTAGCCGACATTTTGTATGTGTGTGTGTGTGTGTGTGTGTGTGAGAGAGAGAGAGAGTGTGTAAGAGGAAGACAGCAAGATTAAGGAGAATTAAATTAAATATCAGAGAACTCACAAGACTTTAGTACAAATTGTGGGGTCCTCAATTCATAAGTTGTGCTTTCTGTAGGTCAAACACAGTTAAGAATTTTTATTCTGTATATATTAATAAATTTGAAAAGCAATATTTTTTTAATAATAGCTTCTGCAATCATGGCATATTATTAAGTAATGCAATCAGATGTTTTCTAAGATTCATTTAAAAGATTAAATAAATTAGATCTTATAGGTGTCTACCTTCTCAATAAAATTATCCTTTATTCATGATTAAAGAGTTTTCTGTGAAGAATTATAGAATCTTTCTACTATCTTAGAACCATAGCAATAATTAGGCTTAGGGATCTAGAAATCCCCAAGTCTTATTGAATATGAGAGTTTGTCACCCTAACAACAATTTGCTTGCCAGATAGTTTACATTTATTGCTGCTCCCCAGACAATTGTTGATATCATATATTGAAATTAATTCCACTTTAAAAAGTAGGTAGGATCATGCATTATCACAAGTTTATTGAGGAAGCACATATTTTCATTTACCCTGGCCATCTGGCACATGTCCCATAAACCAGGCCACACTTAGTTTCACAGGGCAGAAAGTTCTAATTCTTTAAATGACAGAGTCATAAAATGGAGCAAATAATCCTTACATGTAATCTCATGCAACATCACACTTCAAGGTTCCCAGTTAGGGATTTAATAATAATTCTTTAGTTGTAAGTACCTACAATTGACCATAAATTATCTTATATCTTCTTTCTCCTATTGATTTTATTACTCAAGAGCCTTGTAAAAAAATTTCATCATTTCTCATCATTTTTATTAACATGGAAGTCTAGTCCAAATCAAGTTTCAATTAATAAAACAGATATATGTGCAAATTTATCTATCTCTTTTTCACAAGATATAATTTTTATAGAATATTCCTAAAGAAAAAATTACAGTTTTTTGCAGAACCTCATGTAAGGTAGACTTCTTTTCCTCTATAATACATGTTAAAAATGAAAATACGTACAGCTGAATTGTGCACTCTTTGTAATTATCTTTTAAATATATAATCTTACCTATAAAATCCCACAATCTCAGTACATGAGAAATATTGTAGAGAGTAGTCTAGACCAACCTTCATATTATATAAATTATGATATTAAGGATGGAAGAGCTTCAGTGAATAGAGTGAATAAATGCTTTAGTTAGAACTGGATCCCTCTTTACTCTGTAATTAATTAGCAAAATTTAGTGATAAGTAATATGATAACTATAAGGGTTGTATAGGAAAAAGACACAAAGCTAGTCATCCAAGTGGTTAGAGTTTGGCAGGGAAGATACACAGCTGCACATCGTTCAATTCAATTAATTTAGATATTCATAGTTCTTTCTACAAATAAATCTGCCATTAAAAATACATTGCAGACAAAAAACTCCTAACAGCACATCTAACAATATAGGGTTGTGGGTTGAATTCATTTCAATTACAAAATTCACACTTCAGCTAAAAGAGAAGGGAAGCTGTCTGCAAATCCTTTTTTTCTAAGAATGACTACTACATAGTTTATATTTGACCTACAGATCACACAGTAACAGTGAGGACAATTTAATCATGCAGTGGTAAAGCTTTGGAAGTCAGGGCTTAAAATGGACAGGTGGATATATATATATTTTTTTTTTTACAAATATGCCTTTAACCTCCTTTGTAATAAGGCCCAGTTTTTCTGTTAACCAAACACCTGATTATATTTAATTTTCAACTGTAACAAGAAAGGAAATATTAGAAAGGTTTCAATTAGTAAGGTTTCAATTAATACTTTAATTAACACTTAAATTATCATCGTCCCTATTTCATAACTTATTATTAAATTGTTTTCAAGTGCATTTTTGAGAGATTTTATCAATTTTTTCTAAACTATGTGTGGGGCATACGGAAAACCATTTTTTCCTCTGCACACAGCTCTGATGAGACCACACTTTAACACTGTTTTCATAGAGAGAGAAGGGGTGAGGAATATACCAGAACAAGTTTAACAGAAATTCTCAAAATATTGTTTGAAACAATAATGAAATTGACTAAAATAACATCTATTGCTTTGATAAATTTATAAAGAAAGATATAATTTTTGCTTATAGACACATAATAAAACCTCAGAGAGAAGTGAGAAGTGCCTTGTTAGAATGATTACAAAATGTAACAAAACCTATAGAAATGACAATTCAGAACAGCAACAGAATGGCCAACAAGGGGCTAATGGCAACCTCAAAGTCTGCGTTATCTGACTTGCTGATTAAACAAAAGGGAAACTTCAGAAGATGAATCCCAAACTGAAGTCCAGACAGCACAATCTGTTATATGAGCTGAGCTGCCATGACGCTTATAACCCAGAAGCTAAACTCTACCCACAGTGGCTTCACTCACCAGAACTAAAATGTAATGTAAAGGGATCCACTTTTATTAATCAAACTTGAGTGGAAAAACAAAACAAAACAAAACAAGAAGAATGGCTGTATGGCATTGGGTGGGCACCATGGCTTTTTTTTGTCCTCTGTACATATTCTTTTCCTCTGTATACCCCTGTAAGTCTCTGCTTTCACTGTCATCCCCTCTCATGAGTACGTGAACATAATCACACGTATTTAACCTTATGTCACTAAAAACAATTCAGAAAACTAAAAAATTCACTTATAACATGGGGCTCTATAAATAAAAGATAATAAATACATACACCATTGCAGAGAGACATTTTTAACAAATTCAGTATTGGCTCAGGCTCTCAACTATACTTGCCTATTATAGCCAGTCTGCTCCAGGATCCAATTTTAAAGGATGAATTAGTTTAATATATGACATATATTATAATTTCTTTTTTTTTTTTCATAGAATACCCTCAGGAGTAAATTCTGAAACTGTTATTTTTTAGTACCAACTTTAATACCAAATTTAGCTAACAATAAACAAGTTAATTAGTACTTTGGGCTGTTTGTAAGAATAAAGAGTAAAAGGCAGAAGCAAGCCACAGCTTCTCTCTATCAGCCCATATTCTGCACACAAAGGGAATTCAGATACAGAAGAGTTCATCTCTGTACACCTCAATGATCGCTGTAGGTGAATTCCACCCTCTAACTCTGTGACCAGGCGCATGTCGCATCACCTTTCTGTCGTACTTCCTTGGCTTGTAAAGCAGGGGTAATAATAGTAACTACCTCATAAAGTTGTACTGGTTATCATACATATTAATAGATATTAAGACTTGGAACTTTGTCACATAGTAGTGCTATACTAATAATTAACATGCCCAGAATTGATAATTTGCCATCAATACAAGTTGAAAGTACATTCAGAATTTTTTACTAAGACCAAAGAACATTTAAAACTGTTTAAAGGCATTTCTATTAATCTTACGTTAAATAAACATGATTCACATTTGAACGTTTAAACGTTAATTATGCTGACAACCTTCTATACCACAGTGCCTTGTTTTTCTGTAGTATTGAAGAAAGGCAATATCATTTATACAAACATTATGGTGCTTTTGAGTATAATAAGCTTACTAATATTTGTGGCTTACATAAACACAATTTATTATTAGACCAATCATAGGAACCTTGAGTTGTGTTTGTTAACTAAGAACATTGCTAGGTTATAGTCACCATTTGCCACTGGCAGAGATGGATTTGTCCAAGTCTGTATCTCCATTGGACCTGTAGTTAATGGTACACTGAAGTCTGCATCACTTTTCATCACACAATAGCTGCTTGCTTGTCCATACACAGGCACTTTAAAATAGATATGCAGTACACTCTCTATCCATTCAAGGATTCCAGATAAAGTCTATGAAAATGGCTATAAATGTCAACATTATACAGCATCATAGTCCTGTATTTGTGTCAGGAAGGCATATTACCACTTTAAAGCTATAATCATTCATGTTCTACCAAGTAATGGTATGACAACCATTTAGAAAGATGTTCTGCCCATGGAGAGTATTATATTAAAAAACTGAATGCATATATGCCCTAGCCTGAATATATGAACACCGACTGTGTTTGTGAGAAATTGTTTTTCATCATAGTTACTACTACATAGAAACATTAAACAAAATTTTTAAATTTTATTCTTTTGTAGCTGTTGGTAAATCATCTTGTTAGAAAGCATGCACATCTTAGGCTATTTTTTATTTAAAATATAAATTCTGGTGTGTTCTATTGTCAGGTAGGCATAACTCTGTGGAGAAAGATAATAATTTAAGTTATATTATCACCTTCAGAAACATTTTTTGTTGTTAGAAAGAAATAGAAGTTGATCAATGTGTTGTATTTTCTTCCTTTTCTAAGGAAAACTCAAAGTCAATGTCTCACTTAGGAAGAATCTTGAGTGGAGGGAAGAAAGGGCTGACATCATTTAAGATATTGACCCAAATTTGTGTAACCTCAGGTAATTTTCTCAGTTTCTCTATCTGTATGTAAGTTTTGACCTCAAAGATCTTTATAAAAATGCTTTACTTCTAAAAATTTAATACCATATTAAATATGTTTGTTCACACATCTTTCATTTCTGTGCAATATATTTTCCCCGAGTATTATAGTTACTCCAGCTGCTGATGGATTTCTCTCATTTACCTGACATCACAACCTCCCTTCACTTGTTCATCCCAGGAGCATCACCCTTTTATTGACCTCACCATTACTCACTATGCTTCACATAACCTTTAGCATGGCACCTAGCATTATTGTGTCTCAGTTTCCCTTTGTATAAAATGGGGATAATGATAGTTCTTACCCTGAAGCATTGTTCTATCAACTCCATCTTCAAAATATATTCACTATTTTACCTTTTCTCACCCTTTCACTGTTGCCACCATTTTCCAAGACTCCATGATCTCCTGAATTATGGGAAACCTTGCTAATTGGTCTCTCTACTTTCACTCTTGCCCTTGTACACAGCAGCTAAATTGTGTGTAAGTTGGATGATGTGCTGCCTCTGTTCAAAGGCCACAGTGGCTCTGATTTCAGTTAGAATAAAATCAGAATTCTGATCTGTCCTGTTTCCCTTATCTTATATCCCAGTCTACTCTCCCTACTTCACTCTGTACCTGGTAAATCAGCCCATTTAATACTCATGAAATACAACAACAATGTCTCCAGCTCAGGGCCTCTGCTCTTCTATAAATGTCCTGCATGCTCCTCTTTTATCAGTGAGGTTTGCTTGCTGGGTTCCTTCAGGGCTCATGGGCTTATTACCTTCTCAGTAAGGCCTTCCTTAATAACTTTAAAGTTGTATCTCCAATCCCTAGAACTTCTTTTTATACCTTTATGTTTTATTTTGCTTCACATAAATTATCTTTATAATAGATTCACGATTTTGAATTATTTTTTCTCCCTTAGAGTATAAACATTAAAAAGGCAGATATTTTTGTCCATGTCATTCGATGCTGCATTCCAATTGCAGAGGCAATTGCCCAGTACATGTGTTCTTTCAATATTTATTGAGTTAAAAAGGTAAAGAAAGAACAAATGAATGTATTCTAGGAAGCTTCTGAGGAGTAATCTTTGTTCTGAACTCCAAGTTGGCAGTAGACAACCATTAGATAATATGGAGGCAAAGAATATTCTAAGTAGAGGAAGTGGCCTAGCAACTGTCAGTCTTTGACACAGAGAAGAGAGGCAAGAAATAATTTATATTTTTAAATGATCTAACATCTATGAGGGGAACCCAAAAATGGAATTATTTTTATTAAAAATTGTGTGTTTACTCTTAGATGTTTAAACGTTGGTCACCTTCAAAGTACTCTCCATTTGATGCAATACACCTAGCGATACATTTTTTCCACTGCCCAAAACAGATTTTGAACATATCGATTTTGATGCCTTTTAGTGCTACTGCCATTTTTTGTTTGTTTGTTTGTTTCACATCTTCTACATCAGTGAAACATTTTCTTTTGAGGACTTTTTTCATCCAGGAAAACAAAAAAATGAAAAAATTGTTTGGGCTGAGATTGGGTGAATAGGGAAGGTGAGGCATGGGGGTATTGGTCACAAACTCCTGAACACTCATCATGGTATAGGCAGGTGCACCATAAATCACCCATCATAAAATACGCAAACATGTTGAAAGAGTCTTCAAAAAATGTTCACTGAAGCCAAATGCAGCCCCTCACAACAATGCCAGCTGGTACACTGATGCAGATGGGTTCCTAGAACACTCACCTAGCAGGGGAAGCCTGTACTACAAAGGGCCTGCCCTCCAGAAGATAATTCCATTTTGGGGGAGGGCCCCCTCATATGATAACAAAAACAGGAAGATGTTTGCAATACAGTGAGTAGAAAAGAGGTAGGGAATAAATTCTGAGAAGAAGTGAACAGTTAATTTCCAGACTTGTAGGCTATAGTAAGAAATTGCATTTTCTTTATGTGTAAAGGAAGTATTGTTGAAGAGGACTGACATGAGATGGGCCTAGGAAGTGATATAATCTAGTTTTGTTTTAAAAGATCACTGGTATGTGGTTCAGCTTCTGTGCCCTGAAGGGCAGATGCAGACTGAAGGTCACCCTAAATGTTCCTTGCGTAAGTAAGTTCCAGCAAAGCAGAACTAAAGATCATAAGTGATCATTTTCTGCTCTTGCTGTGTTTATGCAAATGAACAGGATAAATTAAAAATAGACTTAATGCAGTCCCTTTAATGACAAGGAGGGTAATCTTAGGGAGAAAAATCATTATTCAAGGAAAATCACAATGATCACTGGTAGACTATAAAGTAGTGCAGCTAACTGTCTTAAAAGTTTCTTTTCATTTAAAATATGTTTTCACTTGAAAGTTAAACTATGTCTGTGGTATCATCAAAGATATTTAAGTTACAGGCAACAGGAATGTCAAATGCCTTGCAACTGGATGTCTTTCCAATAAGATGGTCTTACAGATTTAGAGACTTGTTTGTGGGTTATGCTACATAAATTAACATGTGTTTTCTGTTTTCAAAGGGTATAAGCCTATGATCTCATTACCTGAGTGATTCTCTGTATGTATAGGCCTCACTTAATCCTACCTGCATTGCTGTCTCCTGAGATTCAATGGTTTGGAAGAACTAAGTGGCTGGGTTGGTGAAGAATGGGGTGGTCTGTGGGCTTCACTTTAAAACTGGTTTCTCTTTTCTGTCCTAATGGCTTGGACCGAAATGCCCCTGAGGTCTGAGAGAGGGGAAACCTAAAATATTTCCCTCAGCCCAAACTAAGTATAGTGGGCAAAAGGATTTTGGACAGGTGAGATGTGCCAGGGATACCTTCCTCCAAAGAAGCCCTTTTTTCCCCCTAATATGGGACATTGAAAAATTAATCCCTTCCTTTTGTCATCTAGTGGTTATGGAGTAAATGATGTCTTTTAACTCTTTTGCCAAATCTGTTGCCCCCAGAATACAACAAGGATGCCAGCCTGTTAAACCAAGCATGCCATTGTCTGGGGACGGCCAACTGACCTTGAGTCTGCACGATCCTTCCCCATGTGGGAAGGCCACCCTCCCCTCCACACCCCCACTCTTATTAGGGATTTCTGGACCCAAGGGTAGGTAGGACAACAACCATGTACAGTTTGAAGCAGCTAGAGGAGCTTGAGACCTTCACCCATTGTCCTTTATAAGATTATAAAGGGTCTTAATATTTGAGAATCTTCCAGTCAGGGCACATCAGAGAAGGAAAACTCTGACTCCAAAAAACCTCCGCTGCCTTGCGGCATACCTCTTCAGGGGAAAGGCTAAGGGAGTAAAGCCCGACAGAAAATCCGGAGCCGGAGTCCCTAAGGCGGTTTGACGTTGTAGTCAACACCGGCAACTCCTGCGGCGCACCTGAAGCCAAGCTGTATTGACTCTGTCTTTCCCTTGGATCCTTCAGCTGCGAAGAGAGGGGGGGTCTGCTGCATGGGCAACAGCAGACCGTCCATATCACCCTGCCCAGGCTCTGTAGCTTCAGCTTCACTGGAGAGGACACTCCAGCGTCATCGCAAGATGTCGATTCAACACGGGAGGAGACAGATACCGTGCCACTCCCAAGTCGGACTGCACAACCATTCTCGGCGGTGCAGATAGACTCTTAAGAAGCTACACCATCGTCTCTTGAGACGGACGGCTGCCGACGACGATGACGACGAATATTTGAGAGGGAGGGATTATTTTTTATTATTAAAATAATTAATTAATCATTTATTTATTTAAAAAAAGAAGAATATATGAAAGGGTGAAGCGGGAGAGCTTGTATGTATAAACCATGGGCATGTATTTGGGGGGGTATTGCTGGGGGAGGGAGGTGCTGGGTGGAGGGTAGCAAAGGGGAAAAATTGGAACTATTGTAACAATATAACCAATAAATATATACTTAAAAAAAAGATCATTGGACTGACAAGGAATAGAAAGGTGTTTTTTTTTTTTTTCTTTTTTAACTTGAAAGTATTCAGGGGAATAATTTTTAAGATTTTAAAATCAGGAACATGAAAATTGTAAAATTGTCACTAAGTTTTTATATTTGAGAAAAGCTTGATGCTAGATAAAATATTGATTTCACATTTTTAATATAATTTAAATATTTCTGAAGTCTAGATTGAGTTTACCAGTGATCTCATTACTATTATTGGGAATGACATATTTCTAAAGATTTCATATTGATTAGCAGTTACTTTCACATTCCCTGAATCTTTAAAAATTCTATAAAAAATATAGCATGTTGAATTTATATAACTTCCCAAATATGTAGTTTATCAAAGATAATGAATCGTCGGCAGCCGTCCGTCTCGAGAGACGATGGTGTAGCTTCTTAAGAGTCGATCTGCACCGCCCAGAATGGCTGTGCAGTCCGACTCGGGAGTGACACGGTATCTGTCTCCTCCCGTGTTGAATCGACATCTTACGATGACGCTGGAGTGTCCTCTCCAGTGAAGCTGAAGCTACAGAGCCTGGGCAGGGTGATATGGAGGGTCTGCTGTTGCCCATGCAGCAGACCCCCCCTCTCTTCGCAGCTGAAGGATCCAAGGGAAAGACAGAGTCAATACAGCTTGGCTTCAGGTGCGCCGCAGGAGTTGCCGGTGTTGACTACAGCGTCAAACCGCCTTAGGGACTCTGGCTCCGGATTTTCTGTCGGGGTTTACTCCCTTAGCCTTTCCCCTGAAGAGGTATGCCGCAAGGCAGCGGAGGTTTTTTGGAGTCAGGGTTTTCCTTCTCTGATGTGCCCTGACTGGAAGATCGAACCAGCGACACTTAGCTCGCAGGCCGACGCTCAATCCACTGAGCAAAACCAGCCAGGGTTAAAGATAATGAATATGAATTAAACAAAATGAAAATAGATATTATGTCATCCATAATAAGAAGTGTGCACTTTGAATACAAAAATTGACTTAATTTACATTTTAAAATTAATTTGATATACAGTTTCTGTTAATTTTTGTATATGTGTGTGAAATTCTACATATATTTAAATTTAATTACTGTATTAATAAAGACAATAAATAACATTTGTAATAATTTTAATATAAACATTAAATTAATAAAACTAAAAACTAGTTAATTAAATGTTAGCACTTGCTAATAAAGTTCTAGTTAAAAAATTTTAATAGTTTATAGTATGGCAGTATAAATGTAGACATTTTTGTCCACAACAAATGTCCTGCATTTATATTAGCCTACCACTTATACACATGACTAAAAGCTAACAATTATATATCTGATATGGAAATATGGAGAGAAAATTCCATGGAAATACCTAGGATTTGATTTTTAATGTAAATCCTGTAATTGAGGAGCTTAAATTTTATCTTTAAAAAGAATATCAGGAAGAGAAAAACAAGTGTATTCCATTTGGTTCATTATGATTATTTTTTTTATTCAATTCTACCGCATACATATTAGGGAAAGAAAGATAATTTTCAAGTTTGTAGAAACAGTTTAGTGTCAAATGTGTGTATAGAATATAAATTCTCTTTGATTTTCTATTTCACTGTGCTGTGCAATGAGATTAGTATTAAAAGAGTCAGAATATAGAGGAAAAGGGATAAAAATATGTACTATTTTTGAGGTATTTTGTTTTTCAATTAGTGTCTTTTTCTCTGCTCTTATTTCTGCATTATTTTAACGCATATGTAACATGTCTTTATCAGTCAAACCCTGGCCAGGCCAGCAGAAGGAATGCTGCACTGAGGCTTGATGATCCAGTGGGAAACCTCAGTCAGTCACTGGCAGAGTCACAAGTAGAAGTTATATATTCTTCTTACAACCCCAGCATAGTCTATGCTGAACCCTTATTTTTTCTTATATTTAAACTGATTCCAAATTATATTTCAGATAAAGCCTTTCTTATCTTTAGTGTGTTAGGAAATGTGTGTTTAGATACAAAGGGCCCTGATCTTTTTAAGTTGGTTGTTTGTTCTCCTATCTGAAGATTAATGCAAATGTTTCCTGCAAAGTAAAAATAGAATTGGACTCCTTTTTTCCAAGTGGTATTATTTGTGGTTTACTGGAGAAGATCAATGATCAGTGGAAGCATATAGGGACCTTTTTTTTTTTTTTTTTTTTTTTTTACTTTCTCATATTCAGGCCTGCTGGATAATGTCAGTGACAATGCATTATCTTAGCCCTCTGCTATAGGAAGCTGCCCTCATAGAATGGCATGAAAATTTAAATGGCTTGAACCTTCAGAAAACCTGATATTAGTTACCAGTTTAGACTTTTTTTTCCCCTTTGTTGTTGATTTTACTTCATTTACAACAAATATCTGTTTTTAATTTTTTAAATTTTATATAAAGGGGAATGGAGACAGAGAGAGAGAAACATCTGTGTGAGAGAGAAACAGATTGGCTGCCTCTTTTAGTGCCCCAACAGTGGACTGAACCTGCAACACAGACATGTGCCCTAACCGGGAATTGAACCAGAGACCTTTTGGTTTGTGGGCCAATGCCCAGTGAACTGAGCCACACTAGCAGCAACAAATACTTTCTGTTATCCCTCGTGACCATTAAAACTTGTTTCTGCCCTGTTACTTCATCTGAAAGTAAGCTCATTACATCCACATTCCAAGCAGGAATGTGTATTAATTGGCTCTACAATAATTTATTTGCCTGGTTACTCCTGTGTCAAGTGAGGTACAGAAACGGTTAAGTGGTAACCCTATATTTATACAAAGATTAATGCAACTTAAATTTCAAGAAATTAAGTCCAACCCTTTCAATGGCTTCTATTATTCCTGTATCAGTTAATATAACCAAAAGAATTATCATGGCTCACAGTGATTTATATCATTATATTTAGTCAAAACACATTTCAGTTTTGGTGTAGAGGACTATTTTTTCTTTATAGAGAAAATAACATCCATTGGCTGCCCATGGTGGCTGTTGTAATAACTGACTTCATTTTTGAGATTTATTCACTGGTTATGTTTAAATCCCAGTATTGGGACTTATAATTGATAATGCATCTTTCAAAAATACCAATATAGTAAATAAAAACATGGGAGAAAACATGACATGCATAAAATGAAATTATGGTCTATCATAATACAATGATTTATCAATTCCCAGGAATATGGAGAACTGGAGCATCACTTTCTCATTGTTTAGGAAAGGGATGTGTTGAAAAAGACAATGAGCAGGAAAATAAACTTTTAATTAAAGGCACACCTCATGACCTATTCATTTTACAGATCTACCTCCAAGAAAAAGTGTTTATATCTTATTATTCATCAACAAGAGGAATAATAGATAACTTCTATATTAGAAGATAAATATCTATGTTCACTGCTATTTCCCCAACATCTATTAGTGTCTGGCATGTAGTACGTGTTCAGTAATTTTTTTGTAGTATATCAACTTAAATATTACCCCTCAGTAACCTTAAGAGACTAGGTTATTTTAGCAATCCACAAAATTCTGATTAAGTCAGTATTAGAATAATGTGGGTTTTTTGCTCAAAGACTGAAAATGCTAGAGAAGCCAAAATAGTGTCTATATTTACTCACCATTTTCTGTGACCCTAGATATATGTCTAGTCTATAGTTGATGTTCAATAATAGTTTGTTGAATGATAGATTGCTTGAATGAATGTTCACTGGTATATAAACACCATAGTGGATATATAGTAAGTAATATTTATTATTTATTTATTATTATCATGAGCTAATATTCTGAGTAAAATATGTAGGTCTAATCACAAGGATCATGATTATGTGACAAGGTATAGCATTCCCACATCTGGGAAAATAATACAAAATCCACCCTATTCAAGTTAAATAGCAATATGAAGACAGCATTGTTAATATGTTTTAAATGCATACATATATATGTATATATGTATATATAAAATTGTGCCATACTTATTAAAAATAGTATGTCCTTTATACATTTTATGGCTATGTACAGAGGTGGGACATGCACATATCATTGTGCACTAAAACTTTATGTCTTATAATTATATCAATGCATTGTTTAATTCAAGGGAAACACAATTAAACCAGCTTTTATTTTCTGAAAAGCTATCATCCTTTCCAGAATACTTTACTCAGTATCGATCGATGTGAATAGAAACATCACTTGTCATAACTCAAGTGCTTTGAGCTGTATAAGTTGTACAACAGAGAGGAGACATGGCGACAGCACCACCCCTTTCCCAATTTCAGCCCCATTTTCCCTTTAAATCCTCTCGACCCTTTCTATTGATCACTGTTAACACTGAGATGCTCTTTCTACTCTGGCATTACAGCATTGTGGACAGACCTTCTAAACCACTTATTTCTTAAGTCCTATTTAAATGCTCATCAAGCTTCCTACCTGAAATAACAGTGTTTTCCATGAAATACTATTCAAAAGTCATTATGAAATATGAGCATTACTAAATAAATCCATTCATACTTTCAGGAAGTAAACATCATTACATCATTTATATATCTAGCTGATTTTATGTAATATTTTACTCTGGGTTTCCCATTTCACACACACACACACACACACGCACACACACACCCCAACCTACACATACTCACAAGTGCACACAACAAAAAATTTTGAAAACACTATATTCAGTAACTTAATTTATTTGTTCTGAATTTATAAGAGGAGTGAATAAAGCACAGTTCACATCTTACGATATTATGGTTTAAAGAGTTTAATAAAGATTATTTTTATAGACATAAATCCTTCTTTTCCTACCAGATTAAGTCTAAAGTGGCATTTCCCACTTCAGTTTACAATAATACTGAGGGCTGGTATATTATTTACTATTGTCTTTCTTTGATAATTACTGGCTACTTAGCAAAGAGGACTGTAACTAACAATTAACAAAAAGACAGATTGGTAGTTAAATATATAACTTAGTCATTCTACCCTTACTGTAGGATTGTGCCAAGTAAATACTATAGGATTCACCACTGTGACAGATGGCCTTATTAAGGAACACTTAGTTGTTAAATAAAGCCAATTAGTCTAAGTCTTACATTAAAAATTATCTTACACATTAGCTTACTTCATTACATCTTAAATAAATTGAATAATGTCTTTGAACTTTTAGTATCATTTATTTTGAACATTTATTGAACATATGTTTAAGTCAGTAACCAAAAGGCAGCTATACACAAAAAAGGAAGTAAAAAATTAGCCATGGACAGCATGAGACATATGAATATAACTTATTTGATAATTATAAATATTAAAATGTAGAGCAAGGGCTAGTTACAGACCTTTTATCCAACTCTTTCTAGAATGGTAAACAGAGTGTGTAAATTTCATTAAGAAAGAGCATATTTCTTCCTACCTGAATGAGGTTTTGTGTATGTACATGTGCATGAGCAAAAAAAAAAAAAAAAAAAAAAAAGATTAAAAGATATCTAGAAAAAGAGAGTGTAGTTTAGTTGACATAGCTATTTACTTGAAAAAACAGTTTTAAATTAAAAATGAAAGGCTACTCCAAGAATTTAAATGACACATAGTCTGTTATCTAAAAACCTAGAAAAAGGCCCCATCATATACACATTTGGTTCAAATTTTCCAGTTTACCACCAGGCAAGTCAGATGCACACTTGAGAATGTAGTTAAGGATGCAGTTCTAAATGCTCTTAAATATGAGCTCAGCCACACCCCTCCTCAGCATGAGGCTGAGTAATGAAATCTACCCTCTTTTTAAAAGTTAATTTGTACTCAGTTTGGAGCATTTCTTTTGTGAAATTAGACAAATTTCTGGGGCAATGGGCCTAGTTATTAGAAATGCTTTACCTGAGAAGTTGATAATTTACATAATAAGATTAATCAAGATTTGAAAGTGTAGAGCAACTTCTCTTTCACTTTCTCCCTAATTTGTGTATCTGTGGCTGTGGGATATGGAGAAAGGTAGGGGAAAAGGAGTCACATAAATAGGGCTTTGCTCATGAAGTTCACAAGATCACAAGGCAGAGGAAGCCCGCAAACCTCCGGAATGTCCTCCTGCTGAGTGTACACATGGCATTCTACTCAGCCCATGAAACACTGGATTGTTTAGCAGTGACAGACACTGAGAGCAAAGGAACACCATGCTGCAAACGTTTTCATATAATGAAGTTAGTAAACTAATCATATTGCCATGACTCGTCCTGACAGGTTGATTTTCCACTTGGAAGAGCCAATCTTCCCTGGGCCCTAACCTCCTACAGGGCAGAGACCTGCTTCAGGCTACACTTAGGACAAGGTGCAGTCTACCAGTATGCCACTGAAGCCCAGCAAACTCGATACTCTGTCTGAAAAATGTCCCAATATGCCTAGGATTAAGGATAAATCTTTTTTAAATGAGAAGTAAAGCAGGAAATATATATATAACATGCTAGCCTTTGGGGTAAAACTCCTCCAAAAGAAAAGTATTTTGACTGTTTTAAAGGACTGCTGGGGAATTATACATGTTTTTAGAAAGGCATCTTGTAAAAAATATAAACCTGTCATAAAGCCTGTAAAAGCAAAGATCTTTGTCAAGAAATAAAATATATTTGAGGCAAACCTCATGAACCTTGCTTGGAAAGGCAGCTGCAGTCAAACTCCTGATTGTGCTGTAGGGCGAGGTAAACATCCCATTGAAAGTAAACTTGCCATCTAAGGGTGGTGTGATAGAGAATCACTGTGTAACAGATTTTAAAAAAGGAGTATTTTAAACTGTACTAGCTAATACATAGGTAATTTTCATAAACTAGGAAAATAGTTACTAAAAATAACGTTTCAGAAAATTTTTGGAGAAAAGAGAGCAAGAAAACACTGGGGCATCATATCATGACAACAAATAGAATATACTGGGATCATTTTTCCCATTAAAATGAAATGGGTAGTTTAGAGTTTGAACTATAAACCTATGGAATAAAAGCTCTCTAGAGTGTGCTATCCCTTTAGTAACATATCTTAAAATGCGTAAGTAAAAGTAGTTCATTGAAAAACACCACATTTTCCGTGACCTAGAACAACCCCACAACTGCCGTGTTGTTCTCAACTGAAGTTTGCAGTTCAGGTTTGTTTTTTTGTTGGTCTTTAGATTTTTTTGCCAATCTAGTTAAAAATTTTCAAATATCAAACCTAATCATCTGTATGGCCATACCATAAAGAATTTTCAATGCATGAAATATCCATTTTAGTGTTGGCTAGAAATAAAGGATCTTCTATACAGTTACATTATGCTTAGGGTTTAAATATTATTACTTCAGTAAACGTACCTGTAATCATTCCACTTTAAAATTTAGAATGAGAGTATGTTTATCATCATCATCATCACAGACAACAGAGAAGAGCCATCTATGTGGTAAAAACAAAGTTTTGAAAAATGTGAGCCTTGATATTAGACTATTTTCAAGACATGAAAATTAACAATACAGTAGCAAACAGAGACATAGCATGGCCTGAATATGCCAAAGTGCTTGTTCTTGAGGAAGTGGGGGATGGGATAGTTAATGCTATTTTATATGGATATCCAGGCAATTAATCATGAGCTTTATAAGATGACATCTTAAAAGGGATCCACTTGTTGAAAACCATTAAATTGATCTTTAATATCACTTTGGAAAGTATAAAAACTGCTATGATCTATTTAAGTTAATACTGCAGCTGCATAGCTTCAAAATAGGTTGATTTTCAGATATCCTCTTTAATACATAATGTGTCCTTTAGTGCTACAGAAAAATACATCATTTCCTGTGTTCTGTGGGAACCTAGACTTCCTGAGAGGGCTGTTCAGATTACTATCATAAATCTTTCTCCTTAATACAAAAAGCCTTGTAAAACTTTCTCTCTCAATCAAACCTTTTTCATATTTTCTTCTGAAAATAACATCTAAGAGGTAAGGGAAGGATTATTATCAATCTTTGCTGCTTTAGACTGCTGTGTTTTTAATTTATAAGCACATGTTAAATTGTCATATTAAAAATAGAAGAGAACAAGTTATCTCACAATACTGTATTATCAGAACTTCAATGAGAAGCTCTGTGGAGAAATTTGCAAAACTATTCTCTTCACAGTCAAGCAGCCATTTAAACATTAGTTTCTACTCAATCAAAATGTATCCAGTTTAAAGAATTTGCTAGTGACAGGTTCCATCAATAATTTAAGCACCTGACAGAGGCATCCTCACTCTGTATGGTGTGATGCTCTACAGACATCCTATCTGAGAAGGAAGGAATTAAGAGAAGGTATTATAAACCTCCTACCATCACTTATCATTTAAAAGACTGACATATTTTTATGGATGGCATTCTGTGACATTGATAAATCAATGAAAATATGTTCTGGAGGAGAAATTACCTACGTACAATTTGAGGGCATGGACATGTATAAGAAGATACATATTCTTTAGAGCATCTATTTTTTAAAACGCAGGTGCTGCCAATTTCTATTTCCTTGAGTGTGCTCTTTTACCCCGTGGCCACTTTCGGAGTTTTCTCCCATTTTGTCTCCTCAGTCCTATGCTCACTGACTACTACACATCCCAGGGGCTCCAACCCAGATGTCACCTTCTCCAGCCCTCCAAAACTTGGTCAAATATATCTCCTGGGTCATGTAAATATGTATGGTATTGTTTTGCATTGTGTTTTTTTCAACTGAAGAGATTTTGTTTTACTTGTTATTATACTACCAATTCTTAGCAAAGTTCATTTCTCTCTGAACACCCTCAATTAAATATTTATTTAGTGAATAAAAGATACTAAGACTTTCTTATGATACAGAGTTAGAAGGCTGTATCATAAACCAAATATGAGGAGATATACATAAAATCACAAAAACTATATACTATATCCTGTCAACTATCAATTGTGAAAAAGTTAAAATGTTTGAGGTTGGAGAAGAAATTTTATTGGAGTGAACACATTTAAAAATGAGTTAGGTACACATTTATAAATGAGTTAATTGTGTTTTTAAAAGCAATTTCATTTCTCTAAATAGAAGCTCATGGCATCCAACAGATATAAGAACTCTAAATTTCATTTTTTACAAATTAAAAACTTTATTATTATAAATGCAAATGCACATTTTCTTAGCCACACACTGTGAAGATTTAGGGAACATGTTGCAGAGGGAAACCCAGTTTCCTCTATCATGAGGATCTCTCAGTGGTTTTGGAAGCATATGAATCTCCAGGATAAGAAGTATATAGAATGCTTTCCTTGAAACTGTGTCCCAGCATATCCAATAGCAGGAATTTATATATATATATATATATATATATATATATATATATATATATATATATATAACCTGGTGTAGTGGGAAATGATTGACTTTGGAGTCACTAAGACTTGAACTTAAATTTTAATGAAACTATCTACTAGCTGTTTGGTCTTGAAGAAGTTACAAGCACTCTTAAGCTTTAGTTTTATCATCAATAAAAGTCAGAGTATTAATGTCTACTGAACAAGATAGTAAGATAATTTGAAAAAAATATAAATGTGAAGTGCCTGACATACATCTCTAGTAAATGAAATGGGAACATGAGATCTAATTAAAATAAGAAAAATGACAATCCTCTCACTTGATGTTAAATTGGGAGGAGGGGTTTGGTGAAAATTACTTATGATTGTTAGTTTCAGTTATTCTTAAATTTTTTTTCTCCCAGCTTTTCTTTATTGATTATATTGTTACAATAGTTCCAATTTTCTCCCCTTTACTCCCCTCCACCCAGCATCTCCCTCCCCCAGCAATCCCCCCCCAAGTCCATACCCATGGTTCGTAAAAAATAACTATCCCTCCCTCTCAGATATTAAGACCCTTTGTAATCTTGTAAAGGACAATGGGCAAAGGTCTCAAGCTCCTCTAGCTGCTTCAAGCTGGACATGGTCATCGTCCTACCTACCCTTGGGTCCAGAAATCCCTAATAAGAGTGGGGGTGTGGAGGGGAGGGTGGCCTTCCCACATGGCGAAGGATCGTGCAGACTCCAGGTCAGTTATTCTTAAATTTTCTTGGTTATGCTACCTATCCCCTTCAGTGATTACCATCCTAAATCACTGTTGTCTTCAAAAAATGCAGAAAAATATGTTACAAAGAGGTACAAGTCAGGCATTTGATTTACTATATCAAAATGGTATTGACCTCACCTTTAGATAAGCCATTTTAATTTTAATAAATGATACCTCTTTCAGACATGTTTTTCTGTTCTCTATTTCACAAACATCTATAGCATCTGGATATTATTTACTCATGAGTCCATGTTAAAATTTAACACAGATCATTAAACAAGGTGGTGATTTTACTTAAATGAGTTGCTTCATTTTTTTTCTTTTCTCTGAATATATTTGCATATTGTTTAGAAATTATTTAGTTTAATCATTTACAGTTTGAGTTTCTATAATATTCATAAAATAATAAGAATATTAAAATCAAAAAAAAATCTTAGAGTACTAACATGACAGTTGGAATGATTTATTTTCTTAAGGTTTTAAAAAGTAAATTTAAAACATGTCTAGAGGAAAAAAACACAACTATTTTTTGTCTTGAACAAAATGAGAGTATGGATAAATATAAACAATACAAAGTCGTTCCTCGTTATTTATGGATTTTTTATTTGTGAATTAAACTACTGACTAGAACTATTTGTGATCTCGAAGTCGAAACCTGTGACTCTTTCCTGGTAACTTAGAGCATACTCAAAGTGGCAACAAACAAACAAACAAACAAACAAAAACAATAAAACTTGCCACCCAATGTGCACATTCGCTGCAGAGGTCATACAAGGAGAAATTTTGCCTTCTTGTTTCAGATCTCATATTGTAAATATACATCCTTTTTGCAGCCTATTGAGCATCATGTTTTTCACATTTTTATGATTTTTGCTTGTGAGTTTGCTATTTAAAACAGCTCCAAAGTATAGTGCTAAAGTTTTTGTCTATTGTTCCTAAGCACAAGAAGGCACAAGGCACAAGGCACATCAGTGCCTTGTAGGGGACCGCTTTGTGTGGTATCGGGAACTGTTGCCTCGTTATGAGTTAGGTCTTGCAAAAGGCCTGTAAGTCTCAACTGGAAAATCCGGGAAGCTGGAGGCAGGCATGACCCGATAATTACACCAGGAGTGTCATGGGAAATCAGGTATAAAGAATGTAAATTATGTTTTGAGGCTTGCTCTGCTCTCATCTGGTGATCCTTTGGCACTAGAGAATCTGGGGGACCTTGACATAAAGCAATCACTCTGCTCCTTTCGTGTTATCCATAATCCCTAGAAGTTAATAGTAACTGAAGCATTTGGGGTTAATTGGTGATTTATGTATCCTGACTGTATACCCCTATACATACCCTTCTCGATAAAAAGCATGAGGAAAGGGAGTTCGGGGCTTTTCTCCTCTAGAGAGAAGTGCTACCTCTCTTCCTCCCAAATAGAAATCAGTAACCGGGTTAACTCATTTCTCCTCATCCGTGATCCCAAAACCTCTGCAGGACAGATAATTTCCACTGAGCCAGGGTGTGCATCACCAGTGCTTTACAGCAAAAATGTATGTGTTATAAAATCTTTCTTCAGGTATTATTGGCAATGAGTTTAATGTTAATGAATCAATAACATTTTTAAATAAGGTACTTTAAACCAAGGTTATGTATTGATCAATTGATGAAAAACTTTTGCGACCAGATGCCTGAAGGAACCTAAACTTGCATTTCTTCTAGAAGCAGCAATTCAGTATCTGTGGTGACTTTAAAGAACATAACTACCAAGAACAATAAGAATCCAGTTTGCTGCAACTGTGTTGTTTTCACGTATTTAAGATACATATTTTGGTCACTTCAATTTCCACTTGAAAAGCCTTCAGGCACATGAGTTACATTTATTGGAAGGTCTCTTCTAAGTTAGATTTTACAAATAAGGCTGATGGAAATAGAAAAAAAAAAGTCGACTCCTGTTTTATTAATATAAGGTTTCCATTATGGTACGAGCAATGAACACATAAGAATGAACAGCTAGAATGCAAAAACAGGCAGCAAAGAGAAAGCTATATTCTTACAGCTTTTATTACTTTATCTCATTTGTAACTCTCTCTTAGGAGTTCACAAGCATTTCTATTTTCAATTAACACATAAGCAAAGTGAGGCTTACAGGGATAAAGTAATATCTTTAAAGAAACACAAGCAGTGCTTAAAAAGTTGGAATAAAAAAATCAAAATCTTTTGACTTATAACAGAGAAATTGCTTGAATATTTAATTGCATCATCCAATGATAATAGATGTATTTTTGGCCTAATAAACTACTTGCTTGGATAGGGAGAGCAATTGCTTTTATTAATGGACACATGACCAATTGATGAAGATAATTTTGTAATAAACAATAAAGCCAGAATTTATTTCAAGCCAGAGATGTGTGGTTTCTTAAGACTGTTACATTGACCATCAAAGAATATTAATTCTATAAAAGATCTCCTAGATTTACATGCTTACTTTAAAACCTTATTATATTTCCTCATTCTGCTCATAATATTTCAATTCTCCATGTGCTCCACAGATACTTTTAAACATGACAGAGTCAAACATGAATCTGGACAAGGAGTAAAGGAGTAAATATAAATGTGGATCAGGTAAAAGATCAAAGCTATATTAAACATAAACGATTTTAAGGTGTTCTCATATTGGAAAAATGAGAAATATGATTCCGTGTAACACCACTCACTGCAAACGCACACGGATACTGAAAAGCCTGGCATAGGATATGCTTATTTTCCATTTTCTAACAAGCATTAATGGATTAAAATTCCTTGACATCTGCAACAAGGCAAAGTTCAAAGACACTGTATTATTTGTAAAAGATAGGATTTTAATTTAAACATGATATAATTTTGTGCACTCTGCCAATACAAGCACAGGTGTGTGGCATTTAGCTAAATTATATGATTTATTAAGAATTTTTTAAATTTAAGTAAAATGTATAATTAAAAATAATTTATTTTTGTTTGTAAACATAGTAATCAAAACTGGTAATATAACTGATATGATATTAAACATAAATAGGTTAATTGGACTTCATTTTCTTTCCTTATATTTCTGGTAATTTCTTCTTTTTTCTTGTTTCCTGCTCCTCACCCCTCTTTCTCTTTCACGTCTTCCTTGAACATAAATCCAGAAATCTATAGTATCTTAGAGGTCATCAGGACCAATGACACTGATAACCAGAAAAGGCCAATCTCATGCAGGTTTGTTACCTTTACTACTTAAAGACTAATGTTATGGAATCTCAGTTACTATTTTAAAATTCTGCTATGAATACCATTCAAAATAATATTGATCTTTGTTGTATGTTGTAAAAAATAACCTTACTTTGCATTTTTTTAAATCACCATCTTACATCACCATTTCTAACTGAAGTTGTAATTTCCTTAGCTTTTGCCTTCCTGAGGATACAAAAGGTAATAGAGGAACTTTTATTTAAATATATATATTTCTCATATATTTGTGCTTAATGTTTCCTGAAGAATAAGACTAAACAATTTTTTGTCTCCATGCTAAAACTGAGAACACAATAATGTCAAAAAGAAAATAATACTTGCTGAGAGTAATCTATATTTTGAGCAAACAAAAGTTACATGTATGTAAAAAGAGGAAGTGTTCTATGTTAATTTTCCTATGTGATTAATTAAAAAATAATTGCTGCAATTTGAAACAAATAGTGGTGAAGGATCAGAGTGTTTTGTTTACTTGTTCATCTGCTTTTAAATCAAAGCACAGGCAATTTTTATTAGAAAAACTATAGTGGACTTCAATTCATACTCAAGCTACACAATTCAGCATACTATTGCATCTTTTCTTATAAGACAAAAGTGAGGGTCAAGCTGGCTGTAGATCAGGAGATGCCATCCACATGGCAAATGCTGCTGGTCATAAAGAACAGGTGAATCAACAGCTGGCCAAAGACAGATGGGCCCACAGAAGAAGGCAGTGAACACAAGTCCTGTCAAATGAGGGTGGAACCAGATTTTTGAGTCCCAAGTCAAAGGTAAAACAATACCCCATAAAGGCATGACTAACCCTAATTGTTTTTATGACCTTCTATCCTTAGGACTAGAAAATCACTGGAAGCACCCTGAAGGCACAGAGGCTCTGGGAATTTACAAAACAGGACAAACCAGACCACAACACCTTGACCAGACCCTGCACCCAAAGATGAAGGACATTGGAACAAGTACAGCCCAACTGAAACAGCGTTCTCTACAAATACCCCAATACCAATAAAAGCCCAAAGCCCTAACCATTCAGGGCTGATGCGTATCTCTGCACCTAGCCCTTTCTCTCTCTTGGGAAAGTAAAATAAAATTTTATTCTCTGTACTTCCCTCTCTTTGTGACTTCTGTCACAGCTCACATCACTGACCACCTTAATACTTTTCATTTGATGCAATACAACATTTGAGACATTTTTTTTTCCATTGCTCAAAATAGTTTTTGAACTCATCAATTTTGATGCCTTTTAGTGCTTCCTCTGTTGTTTCACCTCTTCCACATCAGTAAACCATTTCTCTTTGAGAACTTTTTTTCATGGGGAAACAACAATGACAAAAATGTCACTGAGGGGGAGATCAGGTGAATAGGGAGCATGGGACACAGAGGTCATTTGGTTTTTAGTCAAAAAATACTGAACACTCAGCACAGTGTAGGCAGGTATGCTTGTAAATCCCCCATCATGAAATGGGCAAACATGATGAAAGAGTCTTCAAAAAATTCACTGAAGTTTAATGCAAGCTCTTACAACAACGCCAGCTGGTACACTGTTAACAGATGACTTCCTGTAACACTCAGCTAGAGGGGTAAGCCTGTACTACAAGGATCCCACCCTCCAGAAGATAGCTCCCTTATATGTTATAATAACAGATCCTCATATGTAATTAATTCTGATCCTACATATAATAAAATTGAGTTTTGGATTTGGTGTTCACAGAAGATATACTAGCTGCCTGAGGTCTGCTTTAGTGCTTTCGATAACCTCATCAAAGAGGAACTATTACCATCACTTACATTGTAAATATAACCAGACTCAGGCTTTGAGAAACCAGTGACTTGAAGACACAGCTTGTAAGTGAAAATCTTATCACTAAAACCCATGCAGTCTACCTGTAGAATCTGCGTTCTACCTCACTGGTGCCTGGGCTACAGAATGCATCAAAATCACCTGTTAAGCACACATTGCTGGGCCCCATCCATGGAGTTTCTAACTCAGCTGGTCCAGAGTAGGACCTGAGGTTTTGCATTTCTAATAAACTTCCAGGAGATGTCCATGCTGCCAACCTGAAGGCCACACTTTGAGAACTATCACTATATTCTTTCTTGAATATGAAAATGTCATAAATTCTCTGTGCCTCAGTCTGTTAAATGTGAAATAAATATTCCTCAGAATTGTTTTGAAGATTAAATAAGTTACCACATAAAACTGTATCTGGCACACAATAAACACTAAATGCATAAAGATAACATTATTGGGCAGTACTGTTACAAAAATACCTGAATTAAATTATGATTTTAAAAGAGAAGGAAAGTTGGCATAGTCATGTTATAAAACTATTATTTTTTCAGTTCCAACTAATGCTCATAAGTTTGTTTATCTTGTAAGCTTGTACAAGATACAAAATACTGCTTTGACCTCAGTATTTTTTTTTAATTTTGTACTTGTAAATAAGAAAAATTATATCATTTACCACAACGCAGGAAGGTTGAAGGGAACAACTTATAAAACTATTTTATAGCACTTTGTGAAAATAATGGAGTATATAAAAGCTAATAATAAATTTCACCTTCCTCAAAGAACATTGTAAATTTTTAGTCTCAGCTGATTTATTGCTATAGCTAAAGTGCTAAAGTTATAGACAATACTTTTTTTTCTGAAAATCAGCACACTTAAGCTTTCTCTTTTAATGTGTTATCAATATAATTTATAATAGTCTACTTGTCTACAATCTTGAAAATGTATTCAATTTCCTCACTTTCAAGCACATTGATTATGTAATAAAATTTTGGTGGTTTAAAATAATAAAAACAGAAATATAAAAGGCCAGATAGACCCCATTTGTTAAGAAATAAGAAAAGGGAAAATCAAATTTGAAGTTTTTAGAAACTTGAAGTATCCCTTTAAATTTCTGAGAAGGTCATGAACTTGAAAATGAGTGATCCTTTCTTATTATTCCTTTCTAAGCAATGAAGATTAGCCACATGAACAGACATATCTTTCAACAGCAACTGCATTAGGAAACACGTGTTTTCAGGAAGAAGAAAGTTGATCTATTGGGGACACTTTGAAACTGGTGTGGCCTAATAGGCTAGGTGTCAGAAGTTGTGAATTTTAATCCCTCTCAAGCACCACCCCACAGCTACTGACTTGTGTGGCCTGGAGCAAGTGGATTGTTTCTTTTGGCATTTAAATGAATCCTTAGGAAAAATGGATAAAGTTACATTAACCTATCACAAATAACTAAATTCATAATTTTACTTAACCTACGTTAGTAAGCACATCCTACCTATTAAAAAAGTTTCACATATCTTTTCCATCGTTGCAAACATTTGGTAGAAACTTTATTGAGGGCCAATGTAAAATGAGACCTGTAACAAAAAGAGCTTCATTCAAACCAATTAAAATTTTTAACAAAACATACTTGCAGACTAATGGAATTACACTGCTTTAAAACAAAATGTTATATTTGTTTATCTGTTCTTTTCTCAAATACAAACTCAGGATTAACTCAGAAAATGTTGGCAGTCTAGTATAAAGTTTTAAGTCTATGCTTGGTGCTCATATATTCTCAGGGCTTTTTTTTTTCAGGTTTAAAAACATTTATTAAAATAAGTCAAAGTTCTAATAAAAAAATGATTGCTTTTATATTGTTTGGATACACCAGGACAGCTTTTATAAAGTTATTTTTAAAAATTTATTTGGCTAAACGGCAATATCTCCTTGACATCCTTCACTTTGGATACACCTTCCTCCAACACAGGGGCTTTCAGTGCTCATTTAGAAACGTCTTTTGTTTGCTATTCTGCTTCTTGGTTTCCAGGGAGAACAGCAGGGCTGTGACATGCAAGTGTCAGTCAGTGGTGCCCAAACCTTTCTTTTTTTATAAGAATAGGATTCCAGACTGAATAAATCAAGTTTCTTCCTCTTTGCCTGAGAGAGTAACATCTGAATTAGCCACAGTGTAAAATAGCCAAGGATAATTAATTATATGCTTTGAGTCAGCCCTCATTCACTTCCAATTCAAGTACACAGTCATCATTTTTAATGCAAAAAGAAAATTACAATGATGCTCATCATCTTTTTAATTTCTTTAAGCTCTTGTCATTATCTACTAAACTTTTATAATATAACTATTGGCAAGATAAGCTTTATCCACTACCCTGTTGAGTTACCACTCTCCTCGTGTTTTATTTCATTTCATTTCTATCTCTGACTTTTTAGAGTCTGATTTCCCTTCATTCAGTTTTCTTATACTTGGCAAATTTTCTCATGTTCTCTGAGAAAAAAAGCACCCAGGCAGAACATGAGAAGAAATGGTAGAGATGTAAGACAATTTCATTTTTTAAAAGAAATTCTATTTAAAGTCATTTTAAAGGTCATTGGCTTCCAAACATCTTAGCCTTTTCAAGGTTGGATAAATGAATCTGTTTCTGAAAAAAAGTGTATTAGAACACATTAAAATGGCTTCTGATAATGTTATTTTATATTTGGTAAATTATATGATATTTTTTATTGTTAAATTTTCTTCTAGCTTTTATTTTTGAGTTGACTTATATTTAATGATAAACTTTTAAATAAAATCAATTATTTATCATCATAACAATAATATAACAAGTATAGAAATGAAGGAGAACATAAAATATTTAAAAGCCTAAAGTGTCAGGAAACATAGTAAAACATTTAAATCACTCATAAGGAATGAATATGCTAATTGATTTTAAAGAGTTATATTCTTAAGATTAAAGAAAACTTAAGAGCTTTTTAATAAACATTTACTTATAAAAACTGAGTCTTTTAGTCAAAATATGTAGAAATAACTGAAGTTCATTGATTTATGAATTGTGCTATAATTGAATCTAAATCCTCAATTCAATATCAACATATCTAAAATATGAAACAGAATTTTTTAAGTCCAACTAATACAAAAATCAATTCAGTTCAGCTAGATGGAAATGAAGCTGGTTTCAATAAAGCAACAGTTTTCAATGAATATGAGGGCTATATGGTAGAGCAATCAGAGGTAAAGGTATGGAGTCCAGTGACCTAGGTTCAAGTCCTATTTGCTCCACTTAATAATGGTGTGACCTAGGACAAGTGACTTAAATTATAAGTCTCAGCTTTTTAAAAAATTTCTAAAGTGTAATTGATAATAATTTTTATTTCACAGATATTTATAAAATATACATGAGTCCACACTTTATGTTGTGTTTATTATTGTTAAATGATGTTGGAGTGTCTTCCTTTACAACCTATACTCCTCTAGAGTACCTTGGGGTTAAAGGTAAACAGGAGATAGAGGTTAGGGCCAACCTAGAAATTTAAGTGTGTTTAGGAATCTTCTGCTAGGATCCATCAGACTGGAAAATCCTGAATTACAAGTCCCCAAACAAATTTTTATCTCAAATCCTGAAAATTCCTAAAGTAGAAACAAGAAATAGAAATGGCCTTGTATATAGTTTTACAATTATTTTTTCCCTAGAATCACATTCACCTAAAGCAGAGGAACTTTGACATGAAGGAGAGAGGTTGCCCTGGTACTCAAGAAATCCTCATCCTTAGGACCTGACTTTACTTAAAATGTACTAAGTTTCATTATATCCACAGTTGTGTCAGAAATCAAGCAGTTGTTTCTACTACACTTTTCCCTAAAATAATCATTTCTGCAAACGAAGGGATGTATCACAAAATCTGATACTATTTCTTGAAAATAAATAACAACTTTTTACCTAATTTACCCTAAATGGGGACAGGTGATTAAATAATAAAAGCCATATGACAGTTTACTTTACACACTGCCCAAAAAGTATCTCATGAAGTGACGGTGCATCAGGAGACTTACAAATACTAATAAAATAAAAGCCTTTGGAGGCACAAATTTTTTCAGAAATTAAAATTTCTCTAGAATTAGTCGGAGCTGTTACCTCATCTATGTGCTTAATGAAAGTTAATGTGTGAAGGAGGATATTGAATAAAATTATTGGGTCAGGGCTTCCCCATTTTTCCTGATGCCAGTTTAAAGAAATACTATTCTTTATAATATCAGTTTTGTGAAATTTAGCCTTAAATTAAAGGTTATTTAGAAGAAAAAAAGAGATTTTGTTTCATTTTTCAATTATTACAATTATTACTTCAGAGATGGACCTGCACTAGGAAAATGATAATACTAACAGAAGTTAAAATATATTCAAAAAAAATTCATGAAATACTGATTTTAATGGTGAAAATTATTTAAAAATTTAAATCTACATCCAAAAGTTATTTTAATAATTTTAGAAGTCTCCAGTTCTTTCCAACTCTTGAAATTGTTAAAAACATAAAAGTTAATTTCCATTTTATCAGTATTCTTAATGACTTTTTTGAGCCCTTAACATGGAATCAAGCAATTCATATGCAGGATTATTATTTTAAAAAATATTTTTTAATCTTTACCCAAGGATATGTTTATAGACTTACTGAGAGAGGAAAGGAGAAAGAGAGAGAAAGAGAGAGAAAGAGAAACATCAAAATGAGAGAATACCATTGATTGGTTGCCTCACGTCTGCTCCTGGACCAGGGATTGAACCCAAAATCTAGGTAACTGCCTTGACCCAAGATCGAATCCGCAAATTTTGGGTGTACAAAATGACATTTCAACCAACTGAGCCACCCACCCAGGGATATACACAATATTATTGATATGTATGTGAATATATATATATATATATATATATATATATACACACACACACACACATATATATATAATATATATATAAAATACATAAATCTTATTGATTCTGTTTTTCTGGAGAACACTCTTGCAATGCTGATGAGTGTTACATAAGAATTTATAAAAAAGGGACCTCATGTACTATAGAATATCTAAGTAACTGGTGAACTACTAAAAGATGAGTAGGATTTCACTGAGTGAGGCATAGAGTAGATGGGGAGTCAATGAGGAAGAGAACATAGAGCATGGCCTTTAGGGTCTATAGCACTGAGTATCAAGTCACAGAAAAACAGCTTAAGTCTTTGAAACCTAATGAATTTGCCATGCTGGAATTAAAACTTGCTTTGGACAAATGACCTCTTTCTTTGTCTTTCCATTCTCTCCCTATGAAAATGCAAATGTCAGTCCTGTGCTAGTCCCATCATTGTATTTTGGAAGCCTATAACTTATGTTAGCTTCATTAGGTAAACAGTTGGAGGGGAATATGGCTCCAGGATAGATCACCTTCAGATTCTCACCCGCACTTGATTTAATTATAAAATTTGAAACCGCTTAAGTCTATGATACTTAGATGAGATATTCAATTTAAAGTTAATGATGGAGTGCGTGAATTTTTTTGAGAATGTTGGGACAGGGTGAATGTATTTTGCACATAGAATGAATGTGAATTTTGAGGGCCAGAAGTCAGACCCTCCTGGGTTGAATAGACTCTCCTGCCTCCACCCAAATTCATATAGACTGGAACTTCCAAATGTACAGTTATTTGGAAATAAGGTCTATGAAGACATCATTAGTTAAGAGAAAGTAATCTAAATCTTGGACAGGATGGGCCCTAAATCTAATGTCTGGAGTCCTCATAAACTGGTCATGTGAAAACACACAGGGAGGAAGGCTGTGTGGAGACAGGCAGAAACTGGGGTGACAGTGTTGCTGCCACAAGACAATGAATGCCAAAGACTGCAGCAACTCCCTGCGGCTAGGAAGAATCAAGAAAAATTCTTCCCTAGAGCCGTCAGCAGGAGCATGGCCCTGCCAATGACATGATTTTAGACTGTTAGCTTCCATCACTGTGAGAGCATACTTTCCTGTTGTTTTAAGCCATCCGATTTGTAGCAACTTGTCATGACAGACATAAGAAATTAATTCGACTTTTCACCACAGTAAATACCCTGAGAAATTTTTGTATGCATCAGTATACATACTGATTACAGAGGTCTGTGTAGCATCAGGGTTGATTTTCCCAGTTAAGTGGGCTAGGGACATGTAAATATGACATTTTCCTCTGAGGCTAATTGTATTTGTTGGATTCTTTCCAGCAAAACACAAAAATAGGTATCTTTAAATATTGCATGTTTTATGGTTTATCTTTGGGTGTAGATATTCAATAAGGTAAATATATTAAGTTATACCAATAATTATAGTATGGACAAAGTTAAAATATTACATTCTATAAATGTGTATGTTTATGTGTCAGTGTTTGTGTGTTTGAAGATTAAAGGTAATGTAGGTTTCTAAATAACTACTTGAAATATACAATGAATAAAAATGACTTTCAAAGGATAACGTGAATATAATATACTGAAGTTATAAATAAGTCAATATCTAATGGTTGTGGTTATCTTTTGTGTAAATAATTATTTCCTGGAATATCAACTTGCTCAAATACCATGAGAAAATTAATTTTTTCAAAAATGTATTTATTTAAAAATATTTATTTTGATCACCTCTCATATACCCACCTATGCTAGGTGCCAGGTTACAGAGGTTACAGTGGTAAGCCATGAAAAAGTATCCCTCATGTTCCCACAGAGCATACCGGTCAACTGGAAAGAAACATCCCATGCAATTTAAAAGTACATACAAAATAAAAAGTCCTATATAGGTTATAATACTGGAAAAGAGCAATTGGGTATACTTTCAGTCTTTAGTTAGGGAACAGTTCTCTGTACATAGGACCTCTAATTAAAAGTCGTAGTGTTAAAAACACTGAACATACAAAGAATAAGACAGGAGTTCAGCCTTGTGATAGAAAACACTACATGTAGGTAGACAGCCTAAGCAATGAATTATATTTTCAAATGCACCAAAACAAAAGAATAAAAAATGCTAAAGTAATAAAATGGAATAATTCTGAACTTATAAATTATAAAACCATTCTTAGCAGATTTTCAAACAAGAGTGTCATTATAGCCTCTTGAGGACTGGCTCTGAAAACAAATGCCATGACTGGCTTCATGTGCCATCTCATCATCTGTCAGCAAGGCATAGGAAGAAGAAGAGCAAGCTCAGCCAGCATGCTGGTGTTCTTTGTTGGAGCATAACTTCGCAGAAGGAAATGTGCAGAGAATTATGACAGCAGGACACCTAAGCAGCTGCTGTGTACTGAGCAATAGCAGCATAGCCTCAAAGATTCCAGTTGAAACTGTGGAGGCCCAAGAGTCCTAACATGAGACAATGGGAAACAGCAGCCATTCGTGGATCAGCTCAGTGTGGAAGTCAGCACAGAGGGAGATTTTGACAGTGTTCAAAACAAAAAAGCAGAGAAAGAAGTAATATTATGCTCTATCGAAAGTGCCTATAGCAGCAAACTAAAAAAAATTATTTTGTTGTTCCTTGTTGGGGCTTTATGTCAATCTTATACATAGAAAATGGTAAGAAAAAGTATTTTCTTGAAATAACACACATCCCACTAATCATAAAGAAGTTCCCAGTATTTAAAAATCCAAGATATGCTAGTTAATTCAACACTTTATTAGAGAAAGCCTACTATGCCTCAAGCATTTTTCTAACTACTTGATATCATTTGTACACAAAATATAGATCCTTGTCCCATTAAAATTTTTATTCTAGTTATATTGCTGTACCCAAAACCATCTACAGATTCAATACAATTACTATCAAGTTTCCAATGATGTATTTCACAGAACTAGAACAAATATTTCAAAATTTTATATGGAACCATAAAAGGACTCACATACCAACAGCAATCTTAATATCAAACTATACTACAAAGCCATAGTAATCAAGACAGCCCAGTACTGGCATTAAAACGGACACATAGATCAATGGAACAGAATAGAGAGCCAAGAAATAAACCCATACCTTTTAGAGTCAATTAATATTTGACAGAGGAAGTAAGCACATACAATGGGCTAAAGAGAATTTACTAAATAAATGATGTTGAGAAAATTGTACAGATATATGCAGAAAAATGAAACTAGAGCATCTTCTTATATAATACACAAGAATAAATTCAAAATGGATCAAAGACTTAAATGTTAGACCCAAAACCATAAAAATCTTAAAAGAAAACATGGGCAGCAAAATCACGGATATTGCTCATAGAATTTTTTTTTATCAGATATATCTTCCAAGGAAAGAAAAACAAAATAAAAAATAAACAAATAGGACTATATTAAACCATAAAGTTTTTGCACAGCAATGGGAAACATCAACAAAATTAAAAGACAACCCACAGAATGGGAGAACATATTCACCAATACATCTAATAAGGAGTTAATATCCAAAATTTACAAAGTACTTACAAAACTCAACATCAAAGAAACAAACAACCCAATTAAAAAACTGGAAAAGGACCTGAATAGACACTTCTCCAAAGAGGACATACAGATTGTCAATAGACATATGAAAAGATGTTCAATGTCATTAATCACCAGAGAAATGTAAATTAATATTACAATGAGATACCATCTCACACTTGTCATAATCACCATCAATAAATCAACAAACAACTAGTGCAGGTGAGGACATGTAGCTGGGGGAACCATTTTGCACTGTTGGTGTGAATGCAGACTGGTGCAGCCACTGTGGATAGCAGTATGGAGATACCTCAAAAAATTAAAAATGGATCTGCCTTTTTACCCAGCAATCCCACATCTGGGAATCTGAAATCACTAATTTGGGAGAACATAAGCACCTCTATGTTCATTGCAGTGTTATTTACAATCGATAAGATATGAAAGCAGCTCAAGTATCCATCAGTAGATGAGTGGATAAAACAACAATGGGACATTTACAAGGTGGAATTCTATTTGGCCATGAAAAGGAAGAAAACTGTACCCTTTGCAACAGTAGGGATGGACCTGGAGAACATTATGATAAGTGAAATAAACCAGTCAGAGAAAGACAAATATCATATGGCTTCACTCATATGTGGAACCTAATGAACAAACTGAATTAACAAGCAAAACAGAGACAAACTCATAGATGGAGAGCAGATGACAGATAGTGCGAGGGGCAGGGTTATGAGGTGGAGGAATTGAGCCAAAAAGGGCAATGGGCTCATGGACATGGACAACAGTGTGGTGGTGGCTGGGAGGAGGGGTGTATAAGGGGACTAAATGGTAATGGGGGGAAAATACAACAAAGATTATACTTAAAAAAGAAAAGAAAAAGAAAAAATTAAATTTTATTATGGTTAGAAAGACAATAAACATAATGTCTAAGAATATTATGACAATAATAGAAAATGATAAGTGCTCTGAAAGAAAATGAGGTGGATCAAGGTAAGAAGGTTGGGAGTGCTGTGGAGCAGTGGTATGTTATTGTATTAAAATCTATTATACTTGATATTTACTAAAGTCAAAATACCAGAGCAAAGACCCAAGAATTAGACATGCCTACAAGGAACAGCAAGAAGCAGAATTGAAGACCAAGGCAGAAGTAGGGAGAAGGTCAAACAGGTAACTGGGCTGGTTAAGCATAGTCTCCCAGACAACTTTTAAAAACTTTTATAATAAAGTTAGACTCACAGAATTTTCAAAAATAGTACATCATCCACGCAAACCAGGAAATTGATATTGGTACAATATATATAATGAACTAAACTACAGGCCTTAATCAAATTCCAGATTTTCCATATATTCATTTTTTATTGTTGCCATTTTGTATAGAGTTGTTTCACTTTTATTGTATGTATACAGATTTGTATAAACATCACCACAATCACAGTACAGAACTACTCTGTCATCACTCAGATTCACCTCTCATTATTGTTACATGCTTATCCCACACCTAATCCCTGACAAAAACCTGAGTTCAGTCATGTTGACATTGTCTTTGAGTGAGATGGACTCATTTGGGATGTGTCGAGAAAATGGGCAATATGAATTGCTAGAAGATACAGAGAGATAGAAACAGAAATAGATAGAGATAGAGAGATAGAGAGAGAGATGATATAAATATAGATACATACAGACATAGATATAGATATAGATATAAATATAGGTTACTTCTTTTGCCTTTGTACTTCAAAGAAACTTCAAATCTATAAAATGCAGAATAAAAAAAATGAAATGAACCCCTGTATTCCTTTGATACATATTTCCAAATATTGACATTTTACTATATTTGCTTCATTGCTTCATTTTTATGCATAGATTTTTGTTGTGTTTGATATTGTTACCTTTTCTCCTTTTGGTGATTCATTTCAAGGTAATTTGCATAAAGAATGACACTTTATTACTAAAATACTTCAACATGTGTTTCTAAGGACAAGGACATTCTCTTCATAAGCACAAAAACACAATAACACTATCACACCCTAACATTTTAATATTGATAGTATCATATATTGCCTAATACATAGCCCACACAAATTTCTCTTATCACCTTAAAAATATCCTTTAAGACCTTTTGGACCAGAATCCCAGCATGACCACACATCCCACCTAATTTTTATTTCTCTTGTCTCCTTTATTCTAGACAAATCTCTCTGCTTTTTTATTTCTCTCTTGGTATTTCAAGACATTGAAGAGAATAGTTCCTTACAGAATGTCCTACATTATGGATAGATTTGTATGATTATTTCCTCATAATTAAATGTTAAACTGAACATTTCTGCAAGAATATGAGATAAGTGATTTGTGACTTATTATATCACATCATGAGGCATGTATAGTTTGTCTCACAAATGCTGTAAAGTTAGAGTGGAGTTCAACAGATCTACTTTTTGTAAAGGTAATTTTTCACTTTGACAATAATTTTTAAAATATGTGAGCTGACACATAGAGTCCACATGAATATCTTGTTTCTCAGCACTTTTGACTCAAAGTTTTAGTATCCATTGATGATGTTTACTTATATTAATTATTACAATGGTTGGTGAAATACAATGCATTTTCCACTTAACATTCTGTAAAAATGTGCTTTCTCACATCTCACCCTTACCTATCAATTTTCATCATGGAGTCAATGATTTTTGATAATGTCAATGTTAGTATTATTAATTTATTATTATTATCATTATTAATGCATTTTATTCCTTTTCTGTTACTTTTATTTTTTTAGTCAAATTGTTCTGTTTGGGAACAGAGAGCCAACTTCAAGCTGTGTCCTTTGACATGTTCTCATTAGTCTTTGCACAGTTTTTTGCTTTTGAACAAGATATTTAAACATCACATTGAACTTTCTCTGTCTCACAAGTGGTATCAAATATTTCACCAAAAATATCTGATTACTTTTACTGGGGAATGGTAAAGACCACTCTGGTAGGTGTCTTGAGAAAGGACATGCAGAGGGAATATCCAAGGTTGAAGCAGAGGTAACTTAGGAAGCTATTACAATCTTGAAAAGACACAAAAATGATTTGGATCAAGGCACTACGATTCTACATAGTGGGAATTGGTTAAATTTTTATTATATTCTAAAGTTAGAATTCTTTACAAAATTAGATACCAAGTCTAAGGGAAAGAAGAGGCAATGATGCTTCAAATTTTTTGGTTTGAGCAACTAGAAAGACAGATTTCCCATGGGAGATGGAATGGTGTACAAGGGCACATTAGGGGAGGGGTCCCGCAGGAATGTCGTTGTGTTGCTTAAGCCATTTGAAATTGTTCAAATATGATGAAATAATTTAGCCTTTGAAACATCCAGTTTTATCATCTTAAGTATTACTTTTATATACATATAATTACAAACAAGACAGTGAACATGCACTTTAGTATTTGTAATCATTACCAGTATAAAAAACATTATGAAACTGGAAAGGTGATTCATCTTTAAGGAATCACTTCCCCTCTAAGGGTTTGTGCTTGTGTATCAGACAAGGATAACATTAAAAAAATAGTTTCAGATTTGTTACCATAAAATATTAATTGGTTTGTTCTGGATATCCCCACTATTTTGCAAATGGGTTTCTGTATAAGAGGAAGACAAATGCTATACAACAAAGTCACTGCTTAACATTACTGTTGTATAAGATTTTTGTGTGGGTGCTTTACAAGACCCTGGGCTGATAGCTATGCATTGATAAGAAACTCCTTTAGCCCTCAATGAACATGTCTAGGAATATACTTCTAGGGCTAGATCATAGAATTTTATTTGTGGCATGGATGGACAAACTTTTTCTGTAAAGCAGCATATAGTAAATATTCTAGCTTTTACAGACCACACTGTAGTATGAAAGTAGTCATAAAAAATATGGAAAGAATTAATGCATCTGTTTTCAATTTTAAAAATATGTATTTACAAAACAGGTAGCAGGCAAAATTTAGCATTCTGGTCATAGTTTACCAAGCCCTAATTTAAGCAAAGTCCCAATTAAACAGAAAAATTAAGGAAGGCATATTATTCTCCTCGTCTTAGTATAAAAGACCAGAATGAAGCAAGAACAACAGACTGTCAAGTGATAAAAAATACATATTGTTGATAATGATATATGTAGTTGTATATGTGATACCATGTTACCATGGAATTATGGTATGTCTTAATCTAAAGTATATTTAAAATTAATCTTAAAGGCACATGTTATATAAAAATTTTTCCTAATATATGAACATTTCATAAAAGTTTTTTTAAATAAACATTTGCTATGAAGAGAAGTTCTTTGTTAAATTTTTAACCTCAACATTCTAATTGTCTGAATATCAGAAAATATTTTTTACATAATATGTTCTTATAATATAACAGAAAATTATAAGACAAGCTCACAATTATGTTTCTTTATAGTTAAAGTTCTAAACATAACTCTACTTGGTTTGAAGACCTGGTTTAAGTAGACTTCTGTTGGAAAATGTCATGTAAATACACATTATAAATACAAAATAGTGAAGACTTGCCCTTTTCCTATCACTCTCTTCCCATTCCATGTCATATTGTTCAGGCAATAAAAATATTTAAAAACATTATTTATTTTATTTCAAATTAAGATCTTTTATCAGTTCTGCTGGGTGTAGAAGCCTCCTGCTCTTCTGGCTGTTAGTAATTGCGTGACATTTTTAAAAGCTATATTAACACTTTAAAAGATGACCTAAGTATATCCAATGCTGTCAATATACTAGTCTTTGAAAAGCTTTGCTTTACTACTTATATAGAGTTGATGCTACATGGGCAGGAAATTTTAAACTGTTTTAACACAGAATTTCAGTATGCACTAGACACATGCTTTTAAATAGATTTATTCATTATATAATCTCTGTAACACCAATGAAGGAAATAATATTAACCGTAATACAAAATATATATCAGTGCAGAAGAAAGTGATTTCAAACAGATATTATTATCGGCAGACACTGATTTTTTTAAAAAGCAAAACAAATTCTAAGTTAAGTTTTAAAAACATTTCAATAAGAGCTAATAAAACTTAATTGTGGGGTATAAATGCGAATTAAGGACATTAATTTATTGTGGAGAAACAAATTCAAAAGGCTAAAAGAAAAGTGAATATGTTATTCATCATTTTCTAGTATAATTTTCTAACAAATCATAGGGATTCAATGGTCAAAACAAATTACTATACTTGATATTATTTATGAGGGCTCTAATTAAAAAGATTAAACATTCTTTTCTTTTAGGAGACTTTTGCCCCTCACAGTTTCAAGTATATTTAAAATATGGAAAGGAAAGAGGTATTTTAACAACACAATACAAGATCGCGAGTTTACCATGTCATGAACTTTCAATATTGCTTAAAAATGAGCTCATCCTATTTTTTTCTATTTTAAAGAAACTAACCACAAACTACAGTTTCAAATTAGAGTTTCTTCATTGTAAACATTATATTGACTAAATTAGTGTCTAATGCAATATAAAATAGTGTTCAGTAAAATGTAGACATAGGCATCTCCCTAAATTGCTCTTATTAAATTAAAATAAATAGTATCCTCAAGTTTACATTTTTGCAAGACATTGGTAATTGTCTTGACCGTTTTTTTTGTAACTATAGCTTTCTAATAAATGTGTACATATACTTTAAAGTTTCAGCTATAATACATGAATTTATAGAGGCTAAGAAAACAGGGGTACACTAATGATTAAAGGCTGCTCTGAGCCAGGCGTGTTTTGAGATCTTTCATTCTTTTTTTTTAAAGTGTAACTTTGAGATGGGAAGCTAGGCATGTATATGGGTGAATTGTATGTATCTTTAAATCTTGTAAATCCATTCTTTGAAAGGAAACTTCAAAAATTCCTCAAATGTAAATATATTGTATCTGTCTGAGTCATGTATGGCACTTGAGGGATTTTTTTTCCCCTTGAAGTGAGGTATAGTTAGTGATTGGTAAAAGAAAAAAGAGATAAAATATTATAGCATATAATTTATAGTTATTAACAGGGAAATCTTTGCTTTTTTTTCTAATGTAAACCTATACCTCCTACTGGGATCAAAAGTATCATTTGCAGAACTCTTTTAACCAGTGTTTCAACTCTCCACTTGTCAATGTATAAATCTTTTTCTAGTGCTTGGAATAACTAGATGACATCTGGCAATGGGAAATGACTAAGTGGGGGGCAGGGATAAACAAAGTAAATTTAAAGCAAACCAGTTAGAAAAACTAAATTCTACAAATGTTTTTCCTAAACTATTTTTTATTCTTTATACTACTAACTTTAATGAATATAACTATATCTAATCATACCCATATATATAAAGATGAGCATTGAACTCCCTGCCAGCCCTATTGTACCTGCTGTTGACATTTATTAAGGTAAAGAAGCATGATAAACTTGAAAAATATTTTTTAAAAATATGCATGGACAAAGGGTTCAATGTTTTCTAATGATCAGAAAATTTTAAAAATATCCAGGAATAAAAAATTGCTGAAGTAGCAACTGGTAAATGGGATATAAAAATTTTTTTAACCAATGTATTTTGAATCTGAACTCCACTTAAGGAATTTCTTTTTTAACAAAAATAACCAAAAATATAAAATATTCTCCATTTTTCTAAAACATAGTCTAACACATTATATTTAAATATGGTACAAGCCAGTCCAGGAATTCATTTCTCAAAGAATTCAATGAAACATTAATTATCATTGTTCTTGGCAAGCATATGTGGAAATTTGGAAATGGTTTGCAGTATGAGAAATATATAGAATCATGTTTCTTCTGCAAATATTTCATATTTCTTTTTAAAAGAAATGTTCTTGTAACTATGACATGTTTTTGCTCTATAATTTATTATTCCTGAATAGAAGATATATAGAAACCAAGGCTCAAAGTGTAATTCATGATTTTCTTTCTCTTAGGCTGCATAAGCCATAATTCCTTTTATCCATATATGTTCCTTAAGAAAAAAATAATTAACCATAAAAATACATTATATATTTAAATAGAGATATCCTGAGGTAGTCAGAATAATAAAATGCCTCGATATATGTCTCTATTAAATAGAATATGTGGCTCTAATGTTAATCAGTCTGAATTTTTTATCCACATACAATATCATGAAGTAAAATGAAACATCAATGGATTAACTTATTCTATGTAAGGCAAATTAAGAAAAACTTAACTTGCTATTAAAATAAAATGATATTTGAATTTCTGTGATTTGTTCTTGATTGTTTAACATATTTATCTTTATAATCATGTGAGAGTTTAAAGAGCATGGGCTCATTAATCTGAATGATTTGTATTTAAATCAGAGTTGTGCCCTTTACTGATGATGTTACCTTGGAAAATGACTTAATGTCTCAGAATTATAGTTTTGTCTCTATTAATTAGATTTATATCACCTACCTTCAGGGTTGAAATATTATGTGAAACATATCTAACAGTTAATATGTTTTCACACATTTTGTCAACTTTCTCATATATCATTTTCAATATTTATATATCATAAATTAATTTGACCCAGAATTGTTACTGATTAAAAAGATTAATCACTTTTTATAAGTTAGTATATTTGTTTCCTTCTTTAAAAAAAATTAATGTAACCTCTTTGAGAGGAAAATAATCCTGAAAGGAAATGTTTACTCACAGGTTCTAATTTAGCAGAGTTTGTTTGTTTCTATCTTGTCTTGCTTTATTTATTTATTTATTTACTTACTTACTTATTTATTTTTAGCATGAGAGATCTTGATGTAAAAAGAAGCCAAAAACCCTGTGTCAAGAACTTTGATGACTGACCGAACTTTTGAGGGCTTTCAATTTTTCAGAAGCAAAACTGTTAGACATGGTGCTATATGTCTAACTGCTTAGACCTAAGTAAGGTTGGATCTTTTGTTTCATAGTCTCAGACAACTAATTCTACAACTAATTTTCTAACAATTCCATGACAGATTGTTGTTAATATTTACTACCTATGCAGCCTCATGAGGAGGGCTTACTTGGATAAAAATGACTGATCCTTGTTATCAAGTTCACAGATCTCATAGGAATGTATCAGCAAGTGTTCATTGGGAGAATTTTTCCCATGATAGGGATCAGTTGAGGCTTCACACAAAAAATTGTTATTAGAGATAAAATATTAAAAAGACATATGGTAGGATTTTTATATAGAAAAGCAATCCCAATAAAGTGGGTAATAGAATAAAGCCCAAGTAACGGGCAATAATGAGAGTTTTGGACTTTTAAGAAAATTCTGATGTAGTTAGTATATCTAGTTTCTTGATATACTCAAAAAGACCTCCAGTTTGGTTCAAGTGTTTGGTCAGCACAGGACAGCAGTATAAATAAGAACAAAAGGTACCTGAGACTGCATTCTTGTAAAGCAGGTTGAGGGATTTGGTATGCAGGGGAAGATATGTAAAAAAAAAGAAGCTAGAACAACAAACTAGGAAAATTAGTCTTGTGGTTCTTCCTAGGATAGATAAAGGTAGGGAGACATGAAAGAACAAAATTTTTTTTTAAAGAAAATAAATGTCCCCAAACCAACAATTAGCAATACATCGACGTCCTAAAACAAGGTGTAAGATAGGCAGAGTGGCCAATAAATACAAAGGAAGAAATAAACTGAGTAAATATGTGAAGATACTTAAGTCAATAAAGCTTCTATGGTTCAATAAAATTTCTATGTTTCTAAGAAAAGAATAAAGGAGCCTTTGCTAGTGGGAAAAAGTGGCTCAGAGGAACTAATTTTGTAGGGAGGATGCTGACTTTGGTTTTAGATAAAATCAACTTTCTTTGTTTTAAAACAAAATGGACTGTCCTTATTCAGGAATGTAGCACTAGAAATGTGGACCTGAGGTGTGGAAAGGCAGACTTTCTTCAATGAGTATAGTGATCAAGTGAGGACAGTTGTTTCTTAGAGATCATGTGCACTGAAGGGATAAAAAAGTTCATTGGTTTGAAAGCTGGAAGTACCATCTTGTGAATGCCAAGAATATTGCTTCTATACAGTACCACAAGGAAAAAATAAGCAGATATTTTACAGGCAGTACATGTTTCAATTCATTAATTAAATGATTAAACTTCCTTGTCATTTGAGAATAAGAAAAGAAGTTAAATAGTAGGGTAACAAGAAAATATACTGAAAAAGTAGTTTCACCTTTGTTTTAATGGTAATATATAGGTATGTTCATTAACAGAGGGAACGGTAAAATGGGTGAATTAAAGGTAAGTGCCATAAACAATAGGATTGTCTTAGAGGAAAAAATCCCAAACTCTTTCTATGAAGCCAGTATAACCCTAATTCCAAAACCAGGTCAAGACACAACAAAGAAAGAAAACTATAGGCCAATATCACTGATGAACATAGATGCTAAAATCCTCAACAAAATATGGGCACACCCGATCCAGCAATACATCAAAAAGATCATACACTATGATCAAGTGAGATTCATCCCAGGGATGCAAGGATGGTTTATTATTCGCAAATCAATAAATATAATATATCACCTAAACAAAATGAAAGACAAAAATCACATGATCATATCAATAGATGCAGAAAAAGCATTTGATAAAGTACAACACCCATTTATGATGAAAACACTCAGCAAAAAGGGAATAGAGGGAGCATACCTCAGCATAATTAAGGCTATATATGAGAAACCTGAAGCCAACATCATACTCAATGGACAAAAACTGAAAGCATTTCCCCTGAAATCAGGAACAAGACAAGGCTGTCCACTCTCTCCACTCCTATTCAACATAGTGTTGGAAGTTCTAGCCACAGCAATCAGACAAGAAAAAGAAATAAAAGGCATCCAAATTGGGAAAGAAGAAGCAAAACTATCATTATATGCAGATGACATGATAGTATACATAGAAAACCTTATAAACTTCACTAAAAAACTATTTGATATAATAAGTGAATTTGGAAAAATAGCAGGATGCAAAAGAAATATACAGAAATCTAAGGCATTTTTGTACACCAACAATAAAATATCAGAGACAGAGACAAAAAAGAAAATACCATTTACTATAGCAACAACAAAAATAAAGTACCTAGGGATAAACTTAACCAAAGAGATAAAAGACCTGTACTCTGAAAATTATGTAACATTGAAGAAAGAAATTAAGGAAGATACAAATAAATGGAAGCAAATACCATGTTCTTGGATGGGAAGAGTCAACATCATCAAAATGGCCATACTACCCAAAGCAATTTACAAATTCAATGCAATCCCTATTAAAATACCAATGACATATTTCACTGACCTAGAACAAATACTCCATAAACTCATATGGAACCACAAAACACCCCAAATAGCCAAAGCAACCTTGAGGCAGAAGAATACAGCAGGAGGAATCACAATACCAGACATCAAACAATAGTGCAAAGCCACTGTGATCAAAACAGTCTGGTATTGGCATAAGAACAGACATATAGATCAATGGAACAGAACAGAGAGTCCAGAAATAAATCCAGGAATATACGGTCAACTCATATTTGATGAAGGAAGAAGGAACATAAAATGGAGTGGGAAGAGCCTCTTTAACAAATGGTCTGGGAGAACTGGACAGGGACATGCAAAATAATGAGACTAGACCACCAACTTACACCACACAGGAGAATAAACTCAAGATGGATCAAAGACTTAAATGTAAGCAGTGACACCATAAAAGTCTTAGAGGAAAACATAGGCAGGAAAATTTCAGATAACCCACATAACAATATTTTCACGGATACATCTCCTAAGGCAAGAGAAATAAAGAAAAAAATAAACAAATGGGACTACATCAAACTTAAGAGTTTCTGCTCAGCAAAAGAAAACATCAGCAAGATGAAAAGGAAACCAACCATATGGGAAAACATATTTGCCAATGATATCTCAGACAGGGTACTGATCTCCAAAATATATAAAGAGCTTATACGACTCAACATCAAGAAAACAGACAACCGAATTAAAAAATGGTCAAAGGACCTAAAAAAGCGCTTCTCCAAAGAGGACATACAGAAGGTCCATAGACACATGAAAAAATGCTCAGCATCGCTAGCCATCAGAGAGATGCAAATAAAAACCACAATGAGATACCATTTTACACCAGTCAGAATGGCCATCATCAACAAATCAACAAACAGCAAGTGCTGGCGAGGATGTGGAGAAACGGGAACCCTACTGCACTGTTGGTGGGAATGCAGACTGGTGCAGCCACTATGGAAAACAGCATGGAAAAAAACTAAAAATGGAACTGCCTTTTGAACCAGCAATTCCACTGCTAGTGTTATAACCAAAAAAATCCTAAAACCCTAATTCAAAAGAACTTATGCACCCCTATGTTCATAGCAGCACTGTTTACAATAGCTAAGTGCTGGAAACAACCTAAGTGCCCCTCTGTAGATGTGTGGATCAAAAAACTTTGGTATATTTACACAATGGATTACTATGCAGCAGAGAGAAAGAAGGAACTCCTGCGATTTGTGACAACATGGATGGAACTAGAGAGAATTATGCTTAGTGAAATAAGCCAGGCAAAGAAAGAAAAATGCCATATGATATCACCTAATACAGGAAACTAAAAACAACATAAAAAAAACAAACTAAATAGCACAAGGAGCAGAATAACAGCCAATAGTGGGGAGGGGGGAGGGAGAGAAGGGGGATAAGTAAGGGAAGGGTTTAGTCAAGGAATCTGTATAAATGACCCAAGGACATGGACAATGGGGAGGGATATGATTACGGGAGAAGGGGTGGGCTGGGTGGGGGGCAGCAATGGGGAAAAAATGAGACAACTTTAATTGAAAAACCAAAAAATGAAATTAAAACAAACAAACAAACATTGTCTTCACTTTCATAGTCTCTCTGGGCAGCCTCATCTACCATAAATTTTTAGCTACATCTGTTATTGATAAATTTCACAAGGCAATCATGTCTTTAGCAATGAAATTCAGATTTTAATTTCAAGTTTGTGTCATAGTTATACTCATATGTCCCACAAAGACTTTGACAACTAAATACCCCAAATTGAACTCATTACTTTTTTCACAGCTTTGCATTTTTATATATTTCTATTTCTTTTATCAGAAAATTGGAGCGCTTAGCCTTCTCTCTCTCTTAGGTGACCTATCTCAGTGGATTTCATATTCTATGTACTTTTGGGGTTTGCTTCTTTCTTTAAATTTATAAAACTGGTCCAGATAAGGCCATCACCATTTTTGGAAGTGATAACTATAATAGCAGCCATTTTTATATCTCTTTCTTCCTATCACAATGATCTCTCTAGGTCAATTGTTTGTTTTGAGACAGTTAAAGCCAATGCTGGACCCCAGCTGCAAAGAAAAGCACCACCCTAGACAAACACATAAATAAAATTAAAATTCCTAAGATGGTATATGAGATACTATATTATTTGTCTCCTGCCTATTTCTCAGTTAACATTTTCCATCTCTGTCTTCGCTGGTCACAATTTATGCGTCAGCAATACCAAAACATTTTTCATTCTTGCTAATATCTTGTTTTTTTACCTTCAGAATTGTAATTTTACCTTATTTTAGATTTTTATCCTTCTCATCTTTTATGTGTCTAATTGGCTCCTAATAATTCCTCACGTTCCCCCTTATGTTTATCTGTTATTTAGAATTTTCCTCTATTTCCTCAAGTTGGGTTAAGTCTTTTTCAATCTCAGAGGATAGTGTCCGTTAATCTCCGGTCCTTGAAATGATTCCCTTTACTTGGCTTCTTCCTATTTTTTATCTACAAAATTGGGAGCTTTTGGGAATAATGACTGGAATTCATTTATCTTTGCAATTATCCTCAGTATCTAGAAAAGCACTGGCACAGAGTAGATGGTCAATAAATACTTGTTGAATGGTCAGCAAATACCACCAGTCCTCCATACACTTTGCTAATTCCTGCTCTTACTTACATAGTGCATTTTATATAAATATACAGGATGTGGCAAAAGTAGGTTTACAGTTGTTTGTATGGAAAATAATACAATAACTAATAAATATTAATAAAAGAATAAAGTCGGTGTTTTGCATACAAACAACAATAAACCTACTATACATGTTAGACATATCAAGCATCATTAAGGACTCCTTGGACAAGAAATTCAGTTTGATATTGTCAAGAAGGAAAATCTGCTTTTCCAAAGAACATTAATCTGACATTACTTACTGATGTCTCCAAAGGTAGTAAGAGGCAAAGCGAATAAATCATTAAAATGTTAGCAGTGAATTTCTGAATTTTCTAGATGCTATTGAAATTTTTGTCAAAGAGAAATGATTGAAAATATGTCTGCTGTATCACAGAAAGTGCAGAGTTGCAATTCTGACGTAGTATATTCACATATGAAATAATCACACTGTCATAGGCCATGGAAATGATGGCAGCTTCATTGTGTCCTTTGCAAGCTCTTTGGCAGAACCTGGTGGGAGAATCAAAGAATTAGGCCAGCAGGGGGCCAGTTCTATTTAATAGCAGATCATGTTATAAACAGCTATATCCTGTGTCATGTTAAATTGATGTGGGAGCCATTAAAATGTTACCTGCTCTTCCAAATAAACTTCTATGTTTTATGACAAAATACAAAATTTTAACTTCATGCTTATTTTTCTAAAAATTAAAGCATATAAAATAATTACTTCTATTTTATAGGATTTAATGAGGTAAAAGTTTATTTTATACTTTGCTGAGATAATTTCTTAGGGCCTTTAAGTATCTAAAACACTATTTTTCCAATTAAATTATAAAATATAAATTTTAAAATTTCTTAACTGTACCAGAAATCTTTACTGGGGTTTATAGCCCAGTGTAATATTTCTCAGCCACATGAAAATATTCAGTATAACACTATCTAAATGCAGAATATGGCATAATTGTAAAAATCTCCTATCCTTTGTGATGGTTTTGCCACTATTTCAGAGGTTTTTCCTTTGAAGAGTCAGTATTTCTCCAGTTTAAGTTCAGCATACCAGAGTCACACGACTTTAGAGAAAAGTAAAGGGGAACTGGCCTATCCTCTCACTAAAAGACTTCTGCCACTATCCAACTGTGGGTCTAATTTATTCTCCTGAGATCCTCCTTTCTAGTATTTCCTAATAATCTTGTATATTGCAGGGTTTTAAGTAGCCTTATCATGCTTTTATTTTTATATATTTGGCAGGAATTAGAATAGATGTCCCTGAACAATTTGACCCATTCCCTGAAGACATTTTTAACTTGAAGCAAAATCCATTTAACCAGTCAAGGCTAGCACTCGGATAACAGTTCCATGATGTACACAGGCATCCACATCGACTCCAGATGATCCTGTAACATCAGATCTAATTCACACTTCAGAAAAAGTGTTACAGCTTAATCATGTCCATTGCAGTAGGATTTTTCACAATTATGAGTCTACTAGGTTTTTATATTTGTTCTATCTCACCAGAACAATCAGCATAAAGGACCTCACAGTTTTTCTTACCTTAGATTTTATTATTTTTCAAGGTGAAAATAACCTTTTTGGCAATGTATAAATATAATTTTTAATATTTATTACATTAATCATTTATAAGACAAAAAGTCTTTTTATAGGTTTTGTCATATATAGGTTCAAAAATAGCAGAATTCTAATTTTTAAGATTATGAACAATACAGTGCTTTAAAAGAAGAATAAAGCACTGATATAAAAAACACTCTTTTTGACTCTTTTTCAAATACTGTTCACATAATTATATATTTGGATACTCTAGAATGAATTACTATAACATAATAAATTTAACCTCCTTATTTTAGTTACTAAAAGTTTTAACATGACACAATGTATTTTTTTTTAAGATCAAGTGTGTACTAATTCTTATTAGTATTGATATGACCTGCACTATTTAGTTTTAAAAAGTAATGAAAAAAAAAAAAAGTGAGTCAAAACCATTACAGACATTGATATTCTGGCTTGGTTATTCTTTTTATTTTATTTTATTTTATTTTTTTAGTTTTTCTTCAAGTATTTCCAACCATACTTACCCTTCCTATAATTCTCTTTAATAATTCAATTTGACCAAAATGACACATAGTTATGGGGGTACAATTGTTCATCTGGAGGGTTAAGTGTAATTGAACTTTGCTCAAAACAGTCTGCTCAATTTCATTTTCATAAGAAAAACTGACAATTCATTTTAAAAAACACATGTTTCACACAAAGCCAGAATTCAGAAAAACATTTTTAAATACCTCTAACAGGATCATTCACCTCTGTAGCATGTAGCTGATGAAATGCTCACACGATATGACAGCCACTAATGAAGTTTTATATCAACATTGCCATTACTGGTATTAGCACCACAGTGACTAAAATAATATTTTAATATAAGAAACAAACATACTTTGAAATATCTCTTTATATTTTCTACTCCACTTCTTTTCTCATATTGGTATTTGTGGGGACATTAGTATACAAACTTTATAATCATTAAATAGTAAATTAAAAGAAAAATAACATATTTGTTTTGAGAATTAAGGGATAGTATAAAATATTTTTAAATTTTACTTTTCCTTTTACTGTAAAAAATTCAAATATGTTGGATGTACAAAATCACATGATCCACCCATGTGATGTAATTAGGTCAAAATTTTAAAATTACACTATTTAAATTTTAATATTTTATCACATACACAGGTTTTTCAGATTAAAGTTTTACACTAAAGTAAACATTAAATATAACAAAGTTACTAACTTTCCTTCAGATTTCTTAAAAATAGACATTCCCAGAAACCTAGCGGTACTGACAGCTTAAAAATCATTCTACTTTTGGATAAAAATATCTCATTATAGGCCAATTTGCCCCACATTTTATAATTAAACTTTGTACATCATATGTAACATAAATTCAGTATTGAAAAAAATATAAAATAAGATTTGAAGGCAATATCATCATGTTTTCAAATGAAAAGTAATTAAATTCCTAAATTTCCAATCACAGTACTGTGTTAGTGAATTATAGTTATAAGCATTGTTGAGGCAGTATAGAAGAGAATATTAAAGAGGGAGGCTTTATTATTTTTTTTTTGAGTGGAAGAATTTTTATACTTAAATAAATAAAATAGACTTTTTAAAAAACTGTGAAAGCACAGGAAGTGAGATAAATGAACCCAAGAAGTGAGATTATGTTTATAATATCTGTCAAATAATTTAAAGAACCCTACCTAATAAAAGTGTTTTGATTAATTACAAACTATAAAAAATAAAAATTATAAAAGAAATACTAAAACATTATACTGCAGTGCAGAATTGCATATGGTTTTCACAGTGAACTTTACAGTAATTCTTAAATTGTTTTATTTGAAACATTAATATCTCTTTGTATCTCCTAACAAATGGTTACTATTATTTTAAATAGGAATAGCCTATGAATTTTAACCTGTAGCGGGAATGGCTATCTCAGTAGAATTATAGTTCTTGACTTGAAACTGCCTTAAAAGTCATTAGCTCATATTGCAGCATTTGTAGCAATTACATTAATCTTTAGACTTTGAGTTGAATTTCCAACTCTGCCAACTATGCATTTCCTTTCATATCCTCATTGATTGGAAAGCACCTTAAAGGATTCAACCTAGGTTTGAAATCAGCATTGTATTTCACTAAAGGACAGTCTAATTTCATTTTCTGAAACAGTGAAGTATAATTTTATTTACTGCCCCATCAATACAAGCCTGAGATTTACTATTCTCCTGGATGATACCTTTAGTATATCCTTACAGAAAAAAATTAATTATTCACTAATTAGAGGAAATACTTAGTTTGTTTCTTGAGATATATTTTCTCTTTTACTTTTATTTGGAAGAAAACATAATATATATTATCATATTTTACTTACTTGTGTTTCAAGAAATAATTAACTATTTAAAGGAAAACAAAGAATGTGCATGACATTTTTTTATAACCACGTAGTGGGTGTTAAAACTGAATTAGCTGACAAACCATCTAGGTTACCTCATTTTTGAAATAGAAAAAGTAACAATACTTGGCAAATAGAATCATTATGAGCATTAAATGTGTATGTGCGTATATACATATATGGTAGGACAATGTGTGTGTGTGTGTGTGTGTGTGTGTGTGTGTGCATACATACGTGATAGAAGAATATCTGGCACAAAGGAAGAACTCAAAACAACAACAACAGTAAGGTATTAGTGGTCTCGATGGTATTAATTAGGGTAGTAGCAGTTTAGTAGAAGTAGAAATAGTAGAAGTGTTAAAGGTATCATTGGTGAATGAAGTAAAAATAATTATAACAGCATTGCTAACATACATGAAAATCGCCATCACCATATTAAATTTTAGCGGAATTCATTAGGCAGGGGAAAATGCCAATCAATTTTCAATTAGCTAACATTTAGCTACAGGAGGTCAAGAGTGATTGGCTGACTCACTGATTAATATGTGTTATGAAAATTCCCTCTAGAAACATGGAGGTAATTGGGTTCTGAGTGAAATAGCTAATCGCCTTTTCCTTATTTCCCCTGAGGAAAAACAGGAAGAAATCAAGAAGAAACACTAAATATTACATTGCTATCCAATGACTGTTTTTTTCTTTTTTAATGTTTAGACTAGGTATGGACTGATGATACCATAGCTAGGGAGCTACAATGTATTCTTTAGAAAAATTAAGGTTTTTTTTTTTCTTAAGGAAAAATGAGGCATGTCTTTGTAAAACAAACAAACCCAAACTTTTGTTTGATTTCTTTTCTTATACATATGTTAAATCTTCAAGAAGAATTGTGTTGCTTAGTCATTTTGGAATTTAGAATTTCAATTGTAAAGGTTTGCTCTCAAAACTTTCTCTAAAATGATTATTGAAATAAATTTTTTCAAAACAGCTTTGTCACTCTATCACTTAAATCAATGGTGCTTTCTATCGTTTTATTGACAGCCAATTGCGAACAATTCCTATTACTCTACTATTATTTTTCTACCATTTAGTCAGTCAGGCACATAATTATAATCTTAAATAATTGAAATGTGAATGGTCTTACTTCCGTAGTTTATTCTGAATGTAAACAAAAATATCTCATAAATGAGCATGTTTTATTTGCATAATTAGAAAAATCAAGCATGATATATTTATTTTGTGGTAGATATAAAAACATTGTATAGCAGGTATTTTACAATTCAAGTAGATACATAAAAGGAAAATATTCTGTTGTAGATATTGTAAAATATAATTTTTGTTTCTCAGAGTACAAATATATTACATTTTGAGTATGCATGGATAATAACTACAATATGCTATATAAAAGTGTACTTAAGAATACCAATAATTGTGTTTTTTCTCTAGACAACTTAATTTCATTAATTATGCATTTTCCCAATAAAAAGTCAATGAAGCAAGCATTATAGTTACTGGGCGTCTTACAGAAGAAAACTGTTCAGAAAGTAATTTTCCACAAAAAATCCCCTAGAAAATCACATCCTGAGATCAAATCATTGCATCTATACAAAGATTCTCTAGTAATGCCAATCAAATATGTTATTTCAACCGTCTGACCTGCTTTCAAACCAGAAGTAGAATCTCAACAAGAGCAGCCCCTGCTTGGCCCCACTGGGGTTGGATGCCACACTCTTGACCTTGCCTTTTGAATGTGCTCAGTTGTCAGTTTTGCCTACCGCAGCTGTTGGATATTCCAGAGGATCAGATGGCCAGAATAGGTCTGGAATAGACCTATTAGCATCTCAATACAGCCACTCAGTCCCCTTTATTACCAATTCACTCACATTAATTAATTTTTAATTTTGTGCTACCTCAACTGTTATAAATCAAATCAGCCAGCAAGACAAGAAATGCACACTGAAACATGAAACTGTCTGTGGTCTAAGTCACAGAGACTCAACCTACGCAATCTGTCACTTTGAAGATTAGAAAAAAAAGCAAGTTATCCTGTGTAGAGATTATTGTAAAATAATTTCTTGATAAATTATGCTCCTTTCAAGAGGTCACAAAAGAGAGGAGAAGTGATGATAAATGTCTGTGGTATGTTCAGATCCTTAGACCCAAGCTCTGGATTCAGAAAAGCTAGTTGATTTTTTAAAAATGCTGTTATGAGTTTCCATTTACTTCATTTGAACCTAACATTTTCTTGTAGTAGTAAAAGATATACTGTGTAAATAATAACTTCCAGTTTTAAAATTGACACACCTATAATGTTATAATAATCCTACAATGTAATATTTATTACTATTATTATTATTATTATTATTATGTTGGCTTGGCTATGCTATTACCTTAGCAGTATGAGTAGTAAAAGGATTTGATTAAAGAATTGCCTAAATTATAAATCTACTATTTTGATATTTGGAAAGCAAAGAAATCATTGGCAAAATATTTCTCTGTTTTGTTTTACCTTCAAATTACTTGAATTGGTCTCAATAATAAAATTTACAGTAAGAAAGCATTTACTTTGAACAGTACAATTATCTTTGAGTGAGTACTTATCACTTTTTATATTCCATAGTCAATGCATAGTTAAAGATACAGCATGCAGGGCTTTCTTTTTGATTTTGAGCTACAAAGTATAGAAAGACCAAAGATTAAAGGTATTCAGTCACTCCAGTAGACTGTGTAACTTCTTACGTCATATACTTGAGCAAGGAAATGTGGCCAAATTTAAGATGTATTTATAACATGCTGGGAAGAATCTTTTTTTAACCTAATATAAACCTAGCTGTTTGAGACAGAATACAATTGGTTTCTGTTTCTGAGGGGAAAAAAATCAAAGGTAGATTCATGACTACCAAATAACTCCTAAAAAGTTTTCTTTCCCTTTCAAATATAATCAAGTCCATGGTATAGTTTAGTACAAACATTTTTAAAGCAGTTTAATTTACAATATTCACAACTGTTTTATAAGTACTTGACATTTAAAGCTATGGAATTGAAGCAACTTGTTGAGGTTAACAATGCAATAAAAGGAAAAAAGGATCAACTTCATATTTTTTAAGCCATAATTTCACAAATTTTCCAAGGCAACACTGCTTCCCACAACCTATATTGGTTACCGATAAATTGCCATAAATGACAACTATCTACATTTAAACAAATGAAAGACTTCCTTAAACTGAGTGTTGTTAAACTCAAGAGTGTATTTCTTATTTTGAAACTGCTTAAAGAAGAATAGTTTTGTCATTTGGGGACTAGCTTAACTGTGGTTCTGACTAAAGGTAGAAGTTATCAAATATGATATTTTGATCTTTAGAAAATATTTCAATTATCAAATTCAAAACTGGATCCACATACCTCAGGAAGATTTTAAGCCAGTAGCATAATGAAATATTTTCTTAGGTTACCCAATTTTCTATTGTTTTTATTTGGATTTTTATGCACATTCTCTGTGTTGGTTCTTTGGCAGAGAATGTTAAGCCAACTGACAGACTGAATGGAAACTGGCCTTATGTTTCCTTCTGACTACTGCATGGTGTGTAATCGTCTCCTCTTAAAAAATGTACTTTTCTTCTTAAAACTTAAGATATTCAACATACTAGTGAATAGGAAAGAACAGGTATTTAAATAATATACTGAATATTGTCATTGCTGTTCCCTCAGATATCTCAGAAAGAAAAATCTTGCTTTGATTCCTTCACGTTAATATGCCCAAAGCCATACTGATCCTTTCTACTAACGAAGGGTTGTAAGTACAAAAATAAATTGTCATTATTCCAACATACTCTTACAAGCTATAAATTGATCATGATTTACCATAAGAGGTCAAAATTATTCTGTGCACAAATACTAACAATCTTTCACTAAGTTTTCATACAAGTTCATTGAAATCATAAGCAGTAAAGCTGAGAAAAAGGTAGACAAAAATAAGATGGCTGACAATTATGAGTATCACTTTATTTTTGTTGATATTGAATTTAGAGAATTAAATTAATCATAATGTTTGGTTTATGAAAACCTTTTTAAATTGGCTCATGTGTGGCCATCATTAATGTATCTGTTTGCCTATTTGTTCACTCATTTGTCCATTCATTCCTTCATTTGAGTTATAGTAGTATAATATATATCTATAAATCAATTATTTAGAGTAGAAACTTGACAATAACTAACCATACACAAATAAATTCTTAATATATTTCTAATAAAAGTATTTTTTCAGTTACATGTGTTGAGAAAAATTTCTATCAGTTTTAAATTTGCTTAATTTTCTCAAAAGATAGCTTGATAAAATTATTTCTTAATTTTAATATAAATAAAATTTTGTGTTAAGAATTAATCAAGACTCCAAAAGAAAAATGATAGAACTTTATGAAAATATACTTTAAAATGTTAATAAATGTATTGCTATTCCATGTTCATGAATATGAATATATATTTAAAAGATACTATTTTTCTGAAATCATTTGCAGATTTACATTACAATAAAAAATTCAACAGAATTGTCATGGCATTTAATAACATTGTTGTTAAATGTGTAAGAATAAACAAAGGGCAGAGATGAGAACTTGACCTTTCAGATATCAGGGCTTATCATGAAGATACAGTAATTAAGAGACTGAGCTAGTGACACAGAGATATATACAAGGGTGGGAAAAGTAAGTAAACTTTGCCATTGTGACATTATTCTAGTTAATAAATTGTTGTAATAATCATGACCTGCATGTCTTTTTCCATATGAACAACTATAAACCTGCTTTGCCCACCCCTGTATTTATATAAAATATATTTGATTTTAGGCTTAAATCTCCAAGTGGCCACTAAAAGTCATTCTGTTTTGTCCCTTTGAATGTCAAAATATTGTTTAAGAAAAGACTCCACATTTCATGGTTATTTTTCCTATTCTATAAAGCTATCAACAAGTGTCAGGAGAGCATTTATCTTGAAAACAACCCAGCTAAAACCCATCCAAATACTATTCAAGTATACTACTAAAATTCACCTCTTGAGCTAATTAGCAGTCCTTACTTCCAAGGAAGGAAGTAGCAAGTTTTATTGGTCCATATATGCCAAATAATAACCAACTGACATTACCTTACTTGGTTAAAATGTCGACAGAAAATAAACAATGAAATACAAAGAAAATCCATTCACACATACTGAATTGTGTTACATTACCATTTATATAAATAATTCTTTTTTTCTACATGTTTTTGTAGAGATTTACAAGAATTTATTGACTAAAATATATGAAAACATCTGTCACATGGAAAATTGATGTCATCAAAATTTAATGCAAGGTCCAGTATAAATCCAATTATTTTTTTCTGTGAATATTAAGATTTTATAGAATTACTTCATTATGTTACTCATGACTTTGTTTTTTATTTCTGCCTGTATAACATCATTAGTGCTCTATAAAATTTTATTTTAATTATATTTTAATTTTTATGGCATAATTTGTTAAATTTTTATCCCATATTTTTTGCCTTTGGTTTATCTGAAAAGTAAAACTCTTAAGCAATTATGGAGATTTACCACTGCAATTTCTGCCATTATATCAGAGGCTTCCTTCCATTTTTTACCTTCCAACTAAACCACACCTCAATTGCAAACCTTCAAATGAAATACTTTTTCTTTCTGTGCAAAGTACAAGAAGATAGAAAACTCCCTCTCACTTTAATAATGGCAACATTAATTTAGTTTATAAACATCTCATACAAGCATTGATCTCTGGTTAACTAGGAAAAAATAGATACAACTTACTAAAAAAGAAAATAAAGGGAAACATAACTTCCTCTCGCTGTTTTAAAAAGGGTAAGTCATCATTAAAGAAAACTACAAAAATGTCATATAACAGTTTCTCCACAAGAATGTATGTATAAAATTGATTTCAATAGAAATGTTTTAAAGATGTATAGGACATTGAAATTCTGGCTGAAATCGCCAACTATTTTTTTCATGCCAGTCTATTTTAATACAGAAATCATCCATCATATTGAAGGGCAAGCTAGGCTACATAAGCAGCTGAGTCCATGGCCCACTGACTCCATAGGCACCTCTTGAAGAACACGACATGGAACTGTTCCTTTTCAAGGTTCTCTCCACTAGGGAATCTCTGGAGCAGAGAATGAATGGTTCACATTCCAGCTATGATTTTAAGTAAGTATTCATTTCAAAAACCAGTCCAGGCATTAGTACTCTATCTTCTTCTTCATGAGATATTTATGTGATTACATATGACTTCAGATTGAAGGAAAGGCATCTGATATTTGCTTCAATGATACATGCATCCCCTTTAAATATTAGTGAGGGAATAAGATCTAAAACTAAATTTATTATTATTATTATTGCCACCTTTAGCAGCCTCAAGCAATCTCACCATCTTTGCATGATGGAAACAGTAATTGAAAGTCTATGGAAGAAAAATTCCCTTTAGTTAATGTTTTGCCCTTTTCAGCTGACAAACTCAAAAATATATTCATTTATCTTCGTTATACCCTCCACTGTTTCCCTCAGAGTGAGGTAGCACTTACACTCTAGTCTCTGGTTAGAAACAGTATAACTCTAATTGAGGAACCAGTATAATTTTCACTCTGCCCTTGCAATCTTCAAACCAACAGCAATTCAGTACATGAGAAAAAATAACAGCCGGTGCAAAGTTCTTAGGGTCTGGCCCAGCAGGGGAAGTAGAAGCAAAAACTCATGTCAACAACAATAACAATGAAAATATTTTAAAATCTTTGATCTTATGAACAGCCTCGGTACCAAGGCAAGGCCTGCTGTTCATGACTTAACAACAGGGCAAAAAGAGCAGACAACCTCATTTACACATGCTAGTTCAATGCCAAAGACAGAAAAGTAGGGAAGACAATGTAGGTCTTTGGGGAAGCTTTGCAGTTAAATTAATAACATCACTTAGTGCATCTACTACATTTTAAAAAGTGCCACTAATAAATGAATGAAGACTTCAACTTTATTATTTTAATATTTTCTATTTTTAAATAGTTTATGTTCACATATGAAAAAGAAAGTGAACAATACATGACAAATACTCAGGACAAAAAGTTATTCTGCTCTTAAATCTTAATCATTTTCTTATTTCAGGTGTCATTTTATTTATGTTAAGTAAATATATAGACCTGGAATATATATGGTCTTTATATCAGAAAAAATTACTATATTTATTAAACTCTAAACTTGGCCATTTTTAGATATAAAATAGGGGTGCATTTTCCCACACCCTGAAAAGGCAAGTTTCCTTATATATCTTAAATGCAGGTACAGGGATAAAAGAAAACTGACAGCCATGACTCAGTAAACTTGAAAGTTTAGTCTGACCTATTTGTCTACATTGACCCTAAAAATAACCTAGATGAATGCTAGGCAAATAGCTAAGTCTTTTCTAGCCTGGAATATAGAATTTTTTAAAAAATCACTTTCATTTTGAGTCTGTGTTGAAAATTAATTACAGAGCACTTCAATTCTTTCTTGGATACTTGAACGTTCTCAAGTTTTAAGAAACCATTTTGTGTAACACACTGTGATATTAATTGTCTTCCATTATTTAATCTGGAGTAAAATTGAGAAATGGCTTCTGTGCCTAAATTACATCATTAAAAATGTTATCTTTCCCCACTAGTACTTAAATTTTCCCATAAACCTAAAAGTTAAACATACCTCCAAAAGAAGACACATTTGTACTTTTTACATGAAATCCAACCATATCAATCTCTCCCTTAAAGTTATTTGAGGCTTCAGACACCCTTCTGTTTCCAAAATAAATTTGTATTTCAAACCTTTCACCACTCTGGCCTGCCTCGCCTAATCTGGCCCATCTGCTTTAACACATTTGTCAGACTACCTGCTGTCTCCGCATTCTCCCAGCAACAAAGATTTCTCAGCTCTATCAACCTGACCAGAAATGGGTTTTTCTTGCCCAATCACTAAATTTTTGCTTTGCATTTTAAAAATATGTACATTTAAATTAAACTTGATCCTGGCTGGGTAGCTCTGTTGATTAGACAGCTTTCCAGACACTCCAGGGCTGTAAGTTTGACCCTGGGTCAGGGCACATACAAGAATCAACCAATAAATGCATCAATAGGTGGAGAATAAATCAGTGTTTCTCTTTCTCGCTCTCTTTCTCCCCACCCTGCCACTTGCTCAAAAATCACTAAATAAAAACTTAGAAAAATAAGTTAAACTTGATGAAGAAAATTGTTTTATAAGCAGAAGTAAGTATGTGTCATTTTTGTTTCTAAAGTCTTATTATATTGTGGTCTATGGTCCAGCATCATTCATGTCATCTGAGAACTTGTTAGAAATACACAATATCAGACCACACCCGAGACCTACAGACTTAGAACCTACATTTCTAACAAGATCTGACGGGAAGCCATATGCACACTAACTTTTGAAACACACTATTCTGTACTGCCCCAAATGCAAACAAACAGAAAATAGGAACACCACAAACAAACAACCAGTAGTCAGAAGGAAGAAAAGAGAGGAAGGAAAAAAAGTGAGTGTCAAACAAACTTCATTGTTTCTAAGTTATGGGTTAATACAAAATACCTACGTTGTGTTCATTTACATACATATATATATATTCATACTAAGTAAGAAGTATTTTAAAATGTGATGATATGATCCAAATGTTGTGACAGGTGTTAGTATTTTGTATAATAAATAACTTACTGATGTCACACATTAAAAGAAATGGCAAGAGATTATTTGTCCAATAAAACGCACTAAAATATTTATTCTTTAGTGGACAACTGTGTCAATAAACTTACACTATTTATATTAGTGAAAGTTATTAATAAAAAGAGAAAATTATGTATTCTTTCTCATAGAAAAATTTAATTATTAGAAATATGGGGAAAGAGTGTACAACAAAAAAGATGTTTCTGTGTGTTTAATGATTTTTTTTTATTTAAACAGAATATGGTAGAAGGGATATTACAGAAGCATAGATATTTAGGTGTGGAGGAGTAATGAGGGCCACAATGCTTGTGCCTTAAAACAAAATCCAGAGCCAGAAACATAAAGCAGATTTAGAGATTCACAGGTGCGTGTGTGTGCGTGCGTGTGTGTGTGTGTGTGTGTGAGTGTGTGTGTGTGTGTGTTGGGGAAGTAGAGCCATACCAGTGGATATGGTCATACTATAAAACTGAAGGAAGGTAAAACCAAACAAAATGACACTTGATTGACTTCCCTTAAAATTGTGTCTTGATCAAATCACCTTCCCTGAGATGATCAAAACCATCTAAATGCAGTGTTTACTTATAAATTCCATGTTAGATTTAAACTACTTTTCTCCTTCATTCTGCTAAAAAACCTTTAAAAGCTACCCCCCCCACATACAATATTTGAAAAAACTTAAAGTCTTCGGTAAGTCATCAGCCCCAACATAAATTTTCACCCTACATACTAATACATTCAAACAACCCTGTGCAATTCAGGCAGACTAAAATATTCTATGGTTTGGGGACAAAAATAATAAATCTAGGTAAAAATATTTCCTATCTTCAAATCTTTCCACAACCTTGAGAGGCCATTTACACCCACTAAAATTTTAGCTCCAATGTTGTACTCTTTGTTTTCTTCCTTTATTTTTATTGTTGACACTATGAGAGAAGTCCCTATTTACCCCTGTTGCCTCCCTCCACCCAGCCCCTGTACCCCCTTCCTTCAGGCCATCACTACATTGAATATGCATATATGTTCTTTGGATAATCCCTTCACCTTCTTTCATTCAGTTCTCCCCTCCTCATCCCCTCTGACAGCTGTCAGTCTGCTCCATGTATCCATGCCTCTGCTTCTACTTTGTTCATCAGTTTATTTTGTTTATTCGATTCCACATATAAATGATATCATATGGTATTTGTCTTTCACCAACTAGCTTATTTTACTTGGGGTAATAATTTCTAGGTCAATCCATGCTATCAGAAAAGGTAAGGTTTCCTTCCTTTTTAGTGCTGCATAGTATTTCATTGTGAAAATGTACCACAGTTTTTAAATTCACTCATCTACTTAGTTGGTCACTTGGGCTGTTTCCAGATCTTGGTATTTATAAATAACAATGCTATCAAGATAGGGGTGCATGTATTCTTCTGAATTGGTGTTTCAGGATTCTTTGGATATATTCCCAGAGGTGGGACACTGGGTCAAAAGGCAGTTCCATTTTTAATTTTTTGAGGAAATTCCATATTGTTTTCCACAATGGCTGCATCCACCTGCATCCCCAACAACAGTGCACTAAGATTTCGATTTGTTGCTTATTGATTTATTAATGGTAGCTATTCTGGCAGGTGTGAAATGATATCTCATTGTGGTTTTAATTTGCTTTCTCTGATGATTAGTGACATTGAGTGTTCTTTGTACTCTTCAGGAAAAATTTCCTGTCTTCATAGATTCTTCTATTCAGGTGCTGCTAACTAGCTGGGGTGACCTTGGTAATATATGTAATTGTTCTGGTTCTTACTATCTTCATTGGTAATATGAAGTAGTTGGTCTATATCTATGAATTTCTAACTTTTATTGCTCACATGCACCCTCAAATAGTTTTCTAAAATATATGTGCTATTTTTTAAGTTGACATTTAAAATGTTTCCTCATGAGTGTAAATAATTGGAAATAATGTAATTCTTAGCATATCATAAATATTGACATTTTAAAATAAAGCCGTTACACCATCCTCTTAAATTCACTCAGTGGAATCTAAATACTATGTTTATTTTAATTTTTGTTTTGTTTATTGGGGTGAAACTGGTTAACAAAAGTATATAAGTTTCAGGTGCACAATTCTACAACACAATATCTGTGCCCTGTTTTGTGTGTTCACCACCCTAAATCAAGTCTATATTGATTTGATACCCACTATTATGTAAAAATAAATTTCCATGTTCTTCTTTAATACTCTGGATTTTTTGTTATTTCCTTTTCTCCTTGAGTTCAAATTTTTGATCCACTTACCAATAAAATACCATGTTAAGGTAAAACATTTTTATGCTTGAAAATCTGATATTGATCAATCTATCATGTATTGTTACAATAAAATATTGAGATAAACAATTTATTTTAATGTTCTAAGGCTGCAAATTAATTTCTTATAATTTTTTGTAAAGGAATATTTTAAAATATATATATATACATTTTTAAAAATTTAAATAAAAAAGTAAAATATTATTATAATTTCATGTCTTACTGAGATGAACTAAATTTTTTAAAAATTAAGATGGCTATTATTTATTGCTATGCACTCAGAATCAATTCATTTTTTATTTTTTATTGTTTTAGACACATTAGGAAACAAATTTTGTGGGTATACTGTATTTATGAGGTTTGTATGTGAACACCAGGAAATTAATCCACTGTAACTATATCAGCTACCTTTTATATTTGGATTTCCTCTATTATTTTTTTAATACTACATCATAGTCAAGTTTTTATCTTCAATATTCTGTTTCCTATTTTAAACTTCTGTGCAACACTTAACTACACATTACCAGTCAATGGGTGTAACTGTTTTCAGAAGAAACTATATTTAAAAAGTTGAAAACGAATCTAAGTAGGCATTTTATCTGGGGACCACGTGTCTCACAAATCAGTCATTTCTAACTAAGGATACTGAACTCAAAGTTACAACAAATCAACTTCACCATGTTGTCATACATGCCAAACATAATATTGAAATACCAACAAAATGACTGTTATGCACAATACACTAAAATTAACCTTGTAAATTAACTGTACTTATAGCCTTAGTATTTTGTACTTTGGTGAAAAAACCAAAGTGCTGAAAGCAAATGTGAAATTTGTTAAATGAATTTTTGGAAGCTTAAGTCATTTGACCTTTCCAGTTTAAACAACCTAATACAAGAGTTAGTCATTCTTGGACATGAGACATTACAAATAAACTGTCGAAAATAATAGTCATCATGTTCTGGGACATCTTGTTGAATTATTACAGTAAATTTTTCTGAAGTGTTAAAATGAATAAAATAGTAATTCTTGGCCTCCTGAAATCACAGGCAAAGCAATGAATCCATCACCTCTCAAATACCCAAGTACACACAACAAAGAGGACTCACAAGTAATTCCTGGAAGGGCCCAGGGAACTGGACAAAGTTTGCTCCAAGTTTCAGGATTTAAATTTATACCATGACTTATAAAATGTTTGCATTTATATATTGACTTAAATATTCCAGTTTTAGTGATATGTAATTTCCTCACTTCAATTTAACTTTTACTCAGAAACACACAGGAAATAAATTACGACTGATGAACGAGTACTCAGAGATCTGGAAGTGATCCTTTGGGTTTATTTCCTCAATATCTAAACAAAACTACCTCCAAAATCTGAGGTCAATTTCAGAATTTTCCATAGAGAGGCTATTATTTATTTCTTCAAGGCAATTTGAAAAAATTCACTTAAAGTGATGTAGCCCTTAGTAGCCACAATTAGAAACTCAATGTGAGAACTTCTGTCTCTCTGCTTTGGACAAAAAAAGGTAGAAATGAAAACACTTAAAGTAATAATTTAACAGTATTGCATGTATAAATACACATACTATTCATGACAAATACCAATGATATCTTTGAATATTTACATATAACAGATAACTTTGAAGGACCCCTGAGTATCAGGTCTTCACTGATTTCTTTCTTTTGACTATTTTAAAGCAAGTTTATTGTGTAATATAAATGTACTCTCACTTTCTGCCTTATAATCTATTCTCTGTTTTCCTTCATGTCTATATACACATTGTCATACTTATTTCTGTACCACCCTCTCATACAGTCTTATACAATGGAATGCATCTTGGGGATTTAAGTGTCACTAAGTCTCAATAATCATGTTTGAGCTTCAACTTTTGTGGCATTTGCAAATAAGGTAATTATTTGGCTTTGAAAGAGAACTGGTTTTCCACATGATAAAGAAAAAATAATGTCACAATGCGGTATTTCAACTATAAAGAATTCAGAATGATAAGGCATGCCTTGCTTTAAAAGGAATAATCCTGAACCAGATTAGTCAAATCTCAAAGCCAATTTCTTGCTCAAGTAGTTTTATTTGTTACTGAAAAACTATCCAATCATGGGTTAGTCTAAATTCTAAATGTACAGTAATTGAAGATCTCTCTCTCTCTAGGGTACATAAATATTCTATGTTAAAAAACAAATTGTGCACTGTTTAGTTAAATTTTATTTTGTTTGTTTTATCCTTTTATTTGACATAGAGCAAATTCTTAGGTCTCTGTATTCCTGCAACTTCCTGATAAGCCCTTTATGATAACCAGATGACTTTCCTCCATAACTTAGGCTGTATTCTTATTTATTAAAATATAACACTTATTAAGTACTTATTGTGTGCCAGGACCTGTGATGAAACATTATCTCACTTTATGCTCTCAACAATATGTGAGGAAATGGACCCAGAGTGGTTAACTGCTTTGTACAGAGTCACATCCTGATCAAGAAGTAGAACCAAGACAAATCCAGCCCCTCTCATTAATACCATTTATCCTGATTAAAGCAACAACGTTTCTGATTATTGTTTTCTGTGAAGGAAACATTGCAAAATATTTAACCACTTACTACTTTACCATAGTAGAAAGAATATAAAATAAACATTTATTGAAACCTCAAGGTCACAGTTATGAATATATGTACTTGTTTTCTGAACTCTGTAGTCCTGGTACCCATTCAGGGTTTACTCAAGCATAGGACACTATGGCCCCACAGAGGCCCCAGGCAAATATAATTTAAACATCTGGGTGTATTATCATAGCCCTTCCGACTGTTGTCTTATACCCACGCTGCCAATTGTGATGTTTACCATACTCACTGGACGTATTCTCTACCCGTTTTCAACTTTAAAATTTTCATTTCCTACTTGCTTTGAAACTGAATCCCCCAACAGGTTATAATTACGTGTTTTAAGTACAGTGAGCTCTGACTGGGGTCCTTGGTGTTGACACAAGAATAAAAATATCCCCTACACAAAATTGTGGAGTATCTAGGAGACACTTGACAACCTGGATTCCTAGCTTAACAATTAGAAAAATGTGTTTTCTGTAAAATTATTTGGGGGAAAAAATACATCTTCCTTAGAACGTAGGCTCTCATGACCTAATTTTATAAATAGGCATCAGTTTAAAGAACAGATAACTATTAAGCTAAGAGAAATACAGACATATGTGAATGATTGAGATGTGTAAAAGCTTACAATTGATAGAAATTGTAAACGTTCCATCTAGTCTACTTTCAAACCCAGTGTACTTTTAGAAAATTGTTGTAAACATACCAGAAGCCTTCAGAGGAATTTTACAGTGTTCTCTCAGGTTTATAGGACATATTCACTAAATTTCTTAGACATAGAATGTACTAGATTATAAAAGGCATTTTTTTCTCGTTGTTAGAATTATCTAAGCAGCATCACATAATTATGCCCCATAAATGACCAGCAAATGAACAATAGCAAATAAGATGTAATTACTAAGTTACAACCCTTCAAATCTGTACATCCTAAAATAGGTATTCCAGGTTGGATAATTTCAGCTGTAGATAATTTGACAATTTCCAAATACCTTTTCATCTTCAATTTACATTTTTAAGAGGAATTCATTGACTTTTTAAATTTAGGTTAATAGTTTTCTTTTGTTTTAAAGTGGGGGAGTAATCTTCCAAATCACAGAAAATTTTCATATTTCTATATGAAAAATTAAGCAACTGTTTTTACTGTTTATATCTTCAACATTTAAAGATTATTTAGAATGTGTGGCTTTATAAATATATCTTTAATTTTGTTTTAATTTTTTGTATGTTTTATTCATTATACTGTTACAGTTGTCCCAGTTTCTTTTCCATTTGCTCCCCTCCACCCAGCACCCTCTGCCTTCCAGCAGCCCCACACCCCTTAGCCCATGTCCATGGGTCATGCATATAAGCTCTTCTCTACATCCCCCTGTCTATTCTGCACCCTCCTATCATGCTTCTTAATTCCTGTCCCATTTTCCTCCCCCTCCTCTCTTCCCCCTCCCAGCTGACCTCCCCCCACATGCTCCCCATACCTATGACTCTGTCCCCACTCTGGATGTTTCCTTAGTTTGCCTTTGTTTCCATTCCCTAGCTTCTGTTGTTGATAGTTGTGATATTGTTTTCATTTTAATGTTCATAGTTTTGATCTTTTTTTCTTAAATAAGTCCCTTTAACATTTCATGTAATGAGGGCTTTGTGATGATGAACTCCTTTAGCTTTACCTTGTCTGGGAAGCACTTTATCTGCCCTTACATTATGAATGATAGCTTTGCGGGATACAGTAAACTTGGTTGTAGGTTTTTGCCTGTCATCACTTTGAATATTTCTTTACTCTAAACTAATGACTATTTTAGCCTCCTTCCCTCTTCAGAAATTAAGGCAGTTACTTTTCTGTTACTCTCTGTAGTCTTTATTTCAAAAAAAGGAAGTTATAAAATATAAAATATGAAGTGGTATAAAGCAATCAATGTGTTTTCTAGTATAGTAGAATTTGTTTTATCATTTTATTATTAATTAACTATTTCAATTCATGTGTTCCTGTGTAGGAAGGATAGATGCTATAATTCTCTAAAATAATAAAAGGCATGAGTACAGCAAATCCCTAGGTTTAGGTACTTCTTTCTCTACCATTCATGCCTGCATTGGAGAAAGGTACCCACATTTGCCTGTTGCTTCACTTATAATACCTGTTATACATTGATATAATGCATATGTTAAAAAAGAACAACAATATAAGTAATTAAAGAAGTTGTTAACAGTCACACAAGAGATGCATCTATTATGTATAGATTTTGCACTATATTCTAGAAGGATTTCCAAAGGAATGGGAAGTTACTAATCTTAGAAAGACCACAATTAATACCTATAATAAAGCTTGCTTTATTAATTCGCTTTAAAAACAGTTTAGTACCCACATTTTAGTTCTGTATTTTATAGTTCTCTCCTAACTCTAACTCTTAGGTAATATTCTAAGGCAAGACATGTAGCACCAAACTTACTCATAGATATTAGGTATAATAAAATGATGGACGGAGTGAAGAGGAGGTGAGGGTAGTAGGAGATGGGGTAGGCAAAGAGGAGAAAATGGGACATCTGTAATAGTGTAAACAATAAAAATAAAGCAAAAAATGATATACACAAGATACAAAGGTATAAAACACGTGACACAATCATTTTATGCTGAAGAATTTTACTGGGTCTTTGTGGTGAAGGTAGCTGTGTATCAAGTCACGTCAAACAAATGGAATCTCAGCAACCCTGCTGGGTAAATCTCAGGTTTGTTACTGGACTATGAATGTACACAAACCATCTTCTACACATTGAGCTGACAATTCCTCTGCAATGTTGACCCATGTCTGAAGTTTACAGCATGAGTTTGGCTACTGTCCAACAAGAACAATGTTTAAATTTCTATATGGCAGCTCAGTTATCTTTCAAATGTTCTTCTGCTTTACCTACTGTGCTTAATAAAAAGCAAGCCAGTGCATTTTCTCATTTCCTTTTCATCATTAATAAAAGCAACCATCAACAGCATGAAAGATACAGTCTGCTTTTCCTTTTAGCTTCCTTTCTCCAGTAGCTCTGCACTGAAGAACACCTTAATCCCAGCCATCATCATTGCAAAGATGTGGATAAAAAGCAGCGTATATCTTGTCACTAAAATATAACAACTATAAACAGTAAAAGCCCTAGCAAATCACTTCTGTTCATGAACAACATTTTAATAGAGGTTTTACTAAAATAATGAAATAGTTGCTTTATATAAGCCGTTAAGAAAGCTTAAAAAGTTAAGACATTTCTGACAGCAACAACAACAAAATTTGTTATCTGTAACATCAATAACATTTTTGAGGGAAAACAGTTTCATAAATGATTCTCATGCAAAACAATGTGATCTGTAACTTAGGAAGTTTTAATCCACATTTATTTACCTAAAAATGTGTAAAAACTTATCAGTATGCGTTATCCCTTCAAATTTTGAAAGTTATATATATATATATATATTATATTTACTAACTTTGTATGTTGCCTCATTTTAAAAGCAACAACAAAAAAAAAAAGAATTCATGCTGCAGCCCAACACCGTCTGAAGTTGTTTTATATTTTAAACCTTTCTGCACATTTGTTAATTTGTTTTAAGAAATAAATATATTCTTATAGTTGGTATACAATCTTATATCGGTTACATTAGTTTCAGGTGTACAACATAGTGATTTGACACTTCTATACTTTACAATGTGATCACCCCAGTAATTTAAGTAATCATCTGTCATTTGTAAACTTATCAGAGTGTTATTCACTATATTCCCCTTCCCCATTTCACACAAATAATCAATCTAAATTTAAAGAAACCTAAAGAAACTAAAAAAGAGAGAAACAAACACAACCCAAATTAAGGAGAAGGAAAGAAAGAATAAAAATCAGAACTGAAATTTAAAAAAGCGATTTTAAGTCATTTATAAGTACACATTTTACAATAATTAAAAGTGTATATATGTTAATATGTAACATATACATGTATGTTTATATAAGGATATACTTTTTTATATATCAATGATTACAAGCTTTTAAAAAGCCAGTATGTGTAGCAAATATATCAACCATCTCCAAAACTCATCCTCAATCTGGCAGTTGGAGATTTGTCAAGCTAAGAATGAAGCATATTGTCCATGCATACACATTGGGCACATAGCGAGTGTCTTTCCGAGCCCTGATTCCCTAGTCATCATCATCCTGTATCAATCGTGTCCTCAGCAACAGCAGGAGCAATGGAAAGAGAAGCAGGGGTAATTAGAGGCGTGACTCAGTTCCACATGGCCAGGAAATAAAGGCCAGAGGTTCCACGTTAAAACCTCTTTGTGTTAGAGTTTCATGCCAATCTATATTGAAAAAAGAAGAAAGTGTTATGTAAATGAATATGAAGTTCTTGCCTTTTTAAAGAGCTATTGTCAATCTTGTTATCTCAACTCTAATAAACTTTCTGGCTACCCTTTTGGCATCAAGAGCTTGCAAATTTGCACATTATGGTGACTTGCAAAAGCAGCACTAAATGAAAAAATATTAACTTATTATATTAGAGAAGGATTGGGTTTCAGAATTAGACAAACCCCAATTTACATCCTGGCATTGTGACACAGGGCTAATTAGTAAATTCTCTTAGTCCTGCCCTGGTGAAATATGGCTATTAATATTTACCTGGTAAGGGTTAGTTGAGGGTTAAGTGGTATGTTAATCAGGGTACACACTAGACAGTCAATATGTAGCACTTCATATATGTTTATGACTTGCCATACCCACAATTCAAGATAGAATAAACCACTATAAAATACATTTTAAAGGAGAATAATGTAGAGCAAAAGGAATACAAAGGAAAAATAACTGAGTATAGTTTCACGCCTGTTTGGTGGATGTAGGAAGATGCATAATTCTGGCAACTTCTATAGGGAATGCAAACAAGATACCAGAACTATAACATGAAGCAATTATGAGAAGTAAAAAGAAGCTAGTAGCTCAAGAAACACAATCACTCCTTTCACTGAAGCCAGAGGTAAAAGCCCATGATGGGATTAAGAGAGAGGACATAGTGGAAAGTATTAAACTGCACCCTCAAAGGCATCTTTCCAGTAGCTACAGCCTGAGCTGATGGGCTATTTCTGAAAGCATAGGCTGGTGGGTTTCCTGTGCCTTACTGTGCCTAGGGAGGCTGAGTGACCCCTGGTTACACACAAGTGCTCTGCATTCAACTTCAAGTTTCACAGCTTACTGAGTGACCTCAGACCTTTGTCCAAACTCCCTAAGCCTCTACTTTTCTCTTATGAAAAATAGGGACATGATGGCACCTTCCCCCATAGGTCGTTGGGGGGACTGAATGAACTGTGGGGCTCAGTTACATGTCAGAGGAGGGAAATGGCTATTTTTAAAAGAAACAGCTGATGTTGAGGTGCTGCTCTGATTTTCAAAGAAGAAACAGTCTTAGTACTAGAAGCACAGGAACTCTTTATACAAAGACTATTAATACAATATGTGGTGTAATATAACCACATCTACCTGTCATCTTTGCATTAGTATCACATTACAGAAAAAAAGAGTCAAATGTCAGATTAGATTTCATGTCAGCACTTTAGAGGACCCTAAAAGGGAACTAACGCCATAGCAGCTGTTCCTTTGCATGAGGAAACGCCCTCAATCTCTAAATGCGTTCTCATTGATATCTCTTTCATTACCCTGTTCACATTCTCTGTTCTTGCACTACTAAATTCCAGCCACTGGATGCCAATCACTTTGCCCAGCTCCTTGCAAGTAATATTATTTCCCTCTTTTAAAATTCAGTAGCCCCTCTCTATATTGGGTTCACTTATCGCGGCCTCAGCGTATCGCGGGATTTTTAAAAATATTATATTTAATTGTGTGTCATGGACTTTTCATTATATCACAGGATTTTGTGGTACTGTATACGTATGTTGTTAAAGTTGCGTAGGTTTAAGAGTGGAGAATATGTTTAAGAACATAAGTGGTGTTTATAAATGTGTGGAAAAAGTTAATAAGGGAGTGGGAAAGGTTGTAAGGGACTGGGAAGGGTTTATAAGTGTGTGGGAAGGGTTTATAAAGCCTTAAAATATATATAAACACTAAAATAAATGTAAAGTTTCTACTTCATGGATTTTCACCTATCGCAGGGGGGCCAGGGGTCTAGAATGTAATACCTGCGATAAGTGAGGGAATACTGTACCTATCCCAAATCAATCAATATTTCTGAAATCTTCATTCTTTCTCCCAGATAATAAGGACTCTTAGTTTTGTTTTTGTTTGTTTTTTTGCATAGGTATCACTTTTTAATGACCTAAGTAGTTAGTAGGACTTCATATGTCTTCAAAAATAATAGAAATTTCTAAGTAAATCCCAGAAAGTTCTCAAGTACACTTATAATATGCTTGAGCCAGGGTTCCAGTTTAGGCTCTGCTAATGCGCAATTTGAACTTTTAGCTTTAATTTATATCTCTATTTCAAAAGGGGGCTGATTCTAGAGCAGGGCTTCTCTACCTTGACATTACTGACATGTTTTACTGGGGAATTTTTGCTGTGGATGTTGCCCTGTGCACTGTAGAATATTTAGCAACAGCTCTGGCCTCTAAACACTAGATGCCAGTAGCAATCTTCTCTGCCAGAGTGACAACTAAACATGCCTTCAGACATCGCCAAATACCCCTTGGGGGCAACCTCACCAGGGCTGAGAATATTACTCTAGAGTTGAAAAGTCTATGGGTGGCACACTGAGAGAATTTGCTTTAACATCTGATTTCTTGATATTTCCACTAAAACTAAGTTCCTCGAGGGCAGGCAAGTGTTTCTATTTTGTTTAGTGATACATTTCCAGTGGATACTTGGTATAGTAGGCACTTCTTACATTTTTCTTGACAATAATAAACAATGATGGAATATCTAACTGCATAAAGACTGAAAATCCTCCATTTGTGACATCTTAGCAGCACGTTTTTCTGATGAATATTGTGCCTGCTTTCATTTAACATAAATTCAGTTCCTATCACCTTTAGAATATAGAATGCTTGAGAGCAAGAACTGTACTCTTCTCCCCAGAAACATATTAATAAGTTCTGTATGCCATTCAACTTTCACATGTGCTGATCGATAGATTGAAATAGTCCATCTTCAATACTGCAGTACCATATGGACAGCAAATAGATCCATATCTCTGAAATATAGATTTTCTTCTCTAATGAGCACCAAAGAAGCAAAAATGTTCCTTTCCAACCAATTACATATGCAGAATTGTTTCCGCATCCCACAAAACTTGACATGTTCTTTATGCTTTAATTCAAGAATGGTATCCACTCATCCCATAGCATATATGCTTTGCCTTTTCTTGTGAAAGTGAGTCTTCGTGTCAAAAGGCAACAGCTGTTATCAATCACAGCATCCAAGTTTCACCTTGCAGCACTGTAACTGACCACTGCACAGAGAATTTAGGAGTATTTACATTTAGGTCTTTTGCTATTAAAACTCACTCTTCTCATCTTTTTACAATACAAAAGTCTGGCTGATTATATGAGAGTTGTTACAACTTTCATGATCTTGAGTCATTTTTGGGATCCCTAGGTCTCCTCTCACAGAAAAAAAGTCTGTGAATAGAAATTCACATTGTGATTGTATTTCTAGAGGACAGTCAACAGCTACACATCTCAGAGGACTATGCCAACAGTAGTAAATCTCAGAATGACCAAAGGGTATGATACATATTGTTTTTACCATCATGGATTCCATTACCTAAAAGAGGCATCCATAAGTGATTATAGAGTTACCTCTTTGTTGGCACCAGGAAGGTGAGCAGTGACAACACAGATCATACATATACTCTTTCTACTCATATGGTATTTTCCAAATGGCTCTTACTTTAAGAGTGAGCACTTACATAAAATATTATCAAAACTTATACTTCTCTGTACAATTCCTCTCCATGAAAGTTTAGAGCCAGTTGTCAGAGCTGTAATGTAAACCCTTATTAGCTCTTATAAGTTCCACTGTGGAACTCCAAACACAGACCTAAGTGGAGGGAGAGATCACAGGAAAAAAGGTAGAAAGTGTTCAATGAAGCTGTACTGGAAAAGCAGTCATTGTGAAACTATTACCAATGCATTTCACAAGCTCTGAGGATCTCAAGAGGGAGCAAAAGATCTAGTTCTCAGTTTATTTTGCAGAGGGGTTGATTTCTCATCCTCAGGGAGTTGACTAAAACAATGAAACAAATTACTGGAAAATTTAATAAAATATCAGTAAGCCCTTTTAGAATTGGTACATGCATTCTGAAAAATTACATTACATTTTTTAAATTTTAAAATATAGAAGCTTTGATAATATCTTGATAGCTATGAAGAAAAGGCATAAGTTTGAAAGGTCAAAGATAAATATTATTTATAAAGTCCATAAATTACATAAATATAAGCTTTGAAATTTTTATTTAATGAAAAGACATCCAGCAAAACAGAACCGAGGAAGACTGTCTCCATAAACCCCAGAGTAGTCTAAGATAAAGAAATAAAAATTGAAATAAAATTTCAAGACTTCTTGGAGAGTCTTACTAGAATTGACAGTAAATTATGAGAGCAGATCCATGAGCCATATGACAAAATCTTATTTATTAAGATGCCAAAGTCAGTATAATTTTTATATACTCAAAATAACAAATATCCCCTCTCTCACAAATAAATAGATATAGATGTAACTTTTTCTTGGAAGAATCTAATCACTTTTCAGATGAGTTTACATTAATAGATACCTAATGAGTGGTTTACCAAGCTGTAATGATGGAAACAACTTATTTCAAGTAAAACAAAAATTTCTTTCCTTTTTGCAATTGGACATATTTTTTTCTGTGTCTGGATTTGCTCAGTGAATACTGTACTGGGAAGCTTAATCCATATTTTGCCACAGACATACTCTTAACAAATAAACTACTCAATGGACAGATTATTTGTGTTCTCCAAAGACTATACATTTGACATATTGTTGTTACCGAAATTATTATTTGAACCAAACCAGTCACAGGCTCTGAAAGTTCATACAACTTAGTGATGTAGAAAATAGAACTTGGTCAAAAGTAGATACTCTACAGCTGTTTGATAAGGGCTGACTGTGAACTGGGTTAGAACCTTAGGAAAATACCTTAATACTGACCTTTAAAATGGTCTTCCATGTTATGATAAAGAGTATTAAGGTGCCAACTTAAAGAGAAAATGTCTTACTATTCTTCCCTCTTTGAACAATAAAATTAAAATTAATAAGATTATCGTCGGCAGCCATCCGTCTCGAAAGACGATGGTGTAGCTTCTTAAGAGTCTATCTGCACCGCCGAGAATGGTTGTGCAGTCCGACTCGGGAGTGACATGGTATCTGTCTCCTCCCGTGTTGAATCGACATCTTGCGATGACGCTGGAGTGTCCTCTCCAGTGACGCTGAAGCTACAGAGCCTGGGCAGGGTGATATGGAGGGTCTGCTGTTGCCCAAGCAGCAGACCCCCACTCTCTTCGCAGCTGAAGGATCCAAGGGAAAGACGGAGTCAATACAGCTTGGCTTCAGGTGCGCCGCAGGAGTTGCCGGTGTTGACTACAACGTCAAACCGCCTTAGGGACTCCGGCTCCGGATTTTCTGTCGGGGTTTACTCCCCTAGCCTTTCCCCTGAAGAGGTATGCCGCAAGGCAGCGGAGGTTTTTTGGAGTCAGAGTTTTCCTAATAAGATTATATAACTAAATTAACCCATGTAAAATACAATGATACTATTTTACTAAAAGACTATAATTCTTATTTAATTGTAAATCTCTGTTACAATGTTACTAACATTTATAAAGCTGTCTATGATTTTTAAGGTCTCTTATGGTGGTTCATTGCTGATCATTTAACTTGTTCTTATTCGTTATGAGGTATTTTAATGGTTAGATAGGAATTTGTTCTACTCCCTAAATTTAAAAACAGGCATATCTCTCCTAAATGTGTTTGCAATTAAATTGTCTCTGACTGCTCAAAATAATCTGATTTGTAGTATACACAGAACAAGGAATTCACATTTCTTCCTAGTATCTTAGACATGCAAATTCAGGGTTCAAATTTATACTGTTTGTCTTTATACAGACTCAAAGATAAACTATATACATAAATAAGTCACAAACAAAATACATTCCCTTACTTTCCCTCTTTTTTCATATTTGAAAGTAATTTTTACTTAATTACTGTTTAGATAGTTCATTAAAATAATCTGATCAAAAATTTCCAGTAATATCACAAAGTTATTCATGTAAGCACACTTGACATTTAGTTCATACAACTTATATTGTTTTCTCTGCTGCCTTTTTTACTATTTGGGTGATTCTTAAGTACCCATAACAAATATCTGAAATAAGTCAAATCTCCACACAGTAAAGTAAAATGGCTTGACAAATATTGGGTTGGTCAAAAAATTTGTTTATTTTTTTCTGTATAATAGCTCTAGTAGTGCTTAGCTGTCTTTAACTCCATTTGAAACAATTTGCTAGATTGTATTGTGACAGCTGTCATATCAAAGCGCATTTTAAAAACATTGTCAAAATTGATGATTTTTTGTGCAGCCATTTTAATATTGAAGATGGAAGAAGATACACATTTTTGGCAAATTATGCTTTAATATTTCAAGAAAGGTAAAAACAACCGAATCACAGAAAAGATTTGTGCAGTGTATGGTGAAGGTGCTCTACTGATCAAATGTGTCAAAAGCAGTTTGTGAAGTTTTTTGGTGCTAATGACATTTCAGTCAAATAATTCTTTGTTGTGAGTCTGTCTTATTTATGCATTGGAGGATGTTTAGCAGCACCCCTGGCCTCTACCCACTAGAAGTCAATAGTGGGAGATAGCCAGCATACTCAAAATATCCACATCAATAAACTTACTGTTGAAAGTGAAAAAATATGTTTTTTTTTATTTTAAGGAAAAAACTAGCATTATTTTTGCTCCATAGGATACACCCTTTTTTCCCCAAAAGTGGGGGGAAATGTCTGTGTGTCTTATGGAGCAAATATTGCATCACAGACCATGATGTGTATTACCTGACCTGTCAGCAGTGGCGACAGCTGTCAGAAGAGGAAGCGGTGGGTCCACACGAAACCCCTGGGGACACTTAAATGTCCCAATTTACTGCTGAATCTCAGGGCATCTGGTCAGTTGCTGTCTCCTCTGCTCATTACTTGGGACCTGGGAGAGAGCAGAGAGCCGCCTGACACTCCCAGCTACAACCACTGACCTGTTGAATCAGTTGAGGCTAGTAATGGGTATGAGGCACAGTGTCAACTGCCAATTGTCTTTGACACTGGGTGTGGTTTGTGTCAGTAGAACTGCCTCCAATCATCAATCACTGTGTCTTAAGCTCTGCCAATCACAAGAGGCAGATGGGTGGAGCTGAAGTAACATGTTCTTGGCTGGCTACTGGCTCCCTTAGATGCTATAGCTGTCTCACCTATGTTCATACTGTTTCCAGTGCACACCAGATTTCTGTGTGAGGAGACCAGCAATAACTGGGTGAGCAGCCATAAATGCTGAAGTTTGTAGTATGTAAAGGGAGTTATAGTGGGGTCACTATTCTAGTAGTATCACAGGCACCGAGGGGATTAAGGGGTATCACTAGTCGTAACAGGAACTGGGGTAGTCAGCCACAACCTGTAACTAGGATAATGATACTCTCAGTGACTGTTACAACTAGTGATGCCTCTTTTTTTTTTTTTTTTTTTCAGATTTAATGTGTTTTATTGATTAAAATATTACATTTGTGCCAATTTCCCTTCCCTCTGCTCCCCTCCACCCGGTGGCCCCCCTCCCTCCAGTTGTCCCCCCCTTTTAGATTATGTCCATTAGTTGTGCATACAGTTCCTCCCAATCTCTCTCCGTCTATTCCATTCCCTCCTACCATGATCCCCAATTCCTATATCGTCTCGCTCCCTCTCCCCACTCCCCCTCCCTGTTGACCTCCCCCCACTATGCTTCCCGTACCCACAGTTCCTTTTCCACTCTCGTTGCCTGTTTCGTTTGCCTTTGTTTCATCTCCCTAGCTTCTGTTTTTTAAACCAGTCCCTTTAACATCTCATATAACAGTGGTTTGGATCTAATGAACTCTTTCAGTTTTATTTTGTCCTGGAAACACTTTCTCTGTCCTTCTATTCTGAATGACAATTTCGCTGGATAGAGTATTCGTGGTTGTAGGTTTTGGATTTTCATTACTTTGAATATTTCTTGCCAGTCCCTTCTTGCCTGTAGGGTTTCCCTTGAGAAGTCAGCTGATAGTCTAATTGGGACCCCTTTGTACATAATTCTTTTCTTCTCTCTTGCTGCTTTTAAGATTCTCTCTTTATCCTTAATTTTTGACATTTTGATTATAATGTGTCTTGGAGTGGTTCTCCCTGGGTCCAGTCTCTTGGGAACTCTCCTTGCTTCCTGGACCTGCATGTCTATTCCCTTCCCCAAGTCTGGGAAGTTCTCCTTTATTATATTTTCACTCAATTTTTCAAGTTCTAGTTCATCTTCCTCATTCTCTGGCAAACCAATGATTCTTATGTTGGGCCTTTTATAGCTGTCCCAGAGGTTTCTGATCCTCTCATTGTTGCTTCCCATTTCCTCTCGCTGCATTGGTTGACTGCTTGTTCCTTCTCCATATTCCAGTTTGTTGAAATGAACTCTGGATTCCTCACCATCTGTCTCGTATGTGGTTTTGTTCCTTTCGTTATGAAAGTTTTTCGCTTCTTTCATATCTTTTTCCTGCTCTTTTGTGAATTCTGTAAGCCACCTGATAACAATGGCCCAGAACTGAGCCTCTGACAGGTTTCTTATCTGTTCATCTGTCAGGTTCTCTATCTGCTGTCTGGTGAGTTGTGCCACCGGGATCTCTATATTTGTCTGCCACATTTTGACAGATGCGTTTTGTTTTCCTGGGCTGGCTGTTGGGGGCAGTGCCTGTGTACGCGTCACAAATCAGCGACCGGCCGGCGCCTGCCTGTCCGCGACCTATTTCGCAGCCCTGTGGTGCTTTCTGTGGGGGCGGGGGTCCAAGATGGATTCACACAGTTATTCAGCTAGGAGACCGGGATCCGTCCTCCCGCCCCCCTGGGCCTCACTGTTCAAGGCGATGCTGCGGCTGCTCTCCCCAGCGCCCGGAGTCGCGCACGCCAGGGGCTTGATTGGAGTCGCGTACGCCAGGGGCTTGATTGCCTCCCGGATTTTTCGCCGCCCCGCCCGCCGCTCCGCAAACAGCTTTGCCTTCTTTAACTCTTACCTGCCCAAATGGCACCGTTGGTTTATAACTTCATATGTTGGGCTTCCGTGTAGTTTTATTTTCTGGAATTTCTAGTTATCCTTTGTTTTGAAGTAGTTGTATTCCTCTATAGTTGTAGAGGAAGACCTAGCGTGTCCATCTAAGCCTCCATCTTGGCCGGAAGTCTAGTGATGCCTCTTAACACCCTCAATGCCTCTTATTAAAGGCCCCCATAAATTTTGACTCTAGCAATGATGAGTTCTTGGGGTTCCCAGAAAACTAGAAGAGCACTTAAACCTTAACGTCTCTCCTCATTTGTTAATGACAGTGATGATGGTTCTTAATACAGCTGTTGACTGCTATTCACTTTACGTGGTTGAAATATTATTCCGTTCCATTTTATTTAATATTTTAGTACACCATTGGGTTCAGAATATTTTTTTTCTTGTTTTCCTCCTCTTATGGTCAAGTGGATCTTATAGTGCAAAAAATATGCTAAGTGGATTTTTTGGCCAACATAGTATTTTACTTACTTGATTACTTATTTTTGTCTCATATAATTTCTTCAAAGTGAGAACATTATTTATTATTATATCCTCTCCAACTATCTATTCTAGTCTTTTACATAATGAATGTTAGAGCAGAACACAATATATAATTATTCAATACTTAATGTGTTTGAAATATAGCATTTTAATTTTATCTTGCTACTATTGTTTCGTCGGCAGCCGTCCGTCTCGAGAGACGATGGTGTAGCTTCTTAAGAGTCTATCTGCACCGCCGAGAATGGCTGTGCAGTCCGACTCGGGAGTGACATGGTAGTATCTGCCTCCTCCCGTGTTGAATCGACATCTTGCGATGACGCTGAAGCTACAGAGCCTGGGCAGGGTAATATGGAGGGTCTGCTGTTGCCCATGCAGCAGACCCCCCCTCTCTTCGCAGCTGAAGGATCCAAGGGAAAGACGGAGTCAATACAGCTTGGGTTCAGGTGCGCCGCAGGAGTTGCCGGTGTTGACTACAACGTCAAACCGCCTTAGGGACTCCGGCTCCGGATTTTCTGTCGGGGTTTACTCCCTTAGCCTTTCCCCTGAAGAGGTATGCCGCAAGGCAGCGGAGGTTTTTTGGAGTCAAGAGTTTTCCTTCTCTGATGTACCCTGACTGGAAGATCGAACCAGCGACACTTAGCTCGCAGGCCGACGCTCAATCCACTGAGCTAAACCAGCCAGGGCATGTTCCTAATTATTTTGCTGCTAATTAGAATCTTGTCTGTTTATTTGTCTGTTTTTATTCTTCCAAGAGAAACATCTCTGTCATTTCTAAGAAGATCCTGTGATTCAAACAGCCAATGCTTCCAGACAGCAAGAAATCCTAATGGTGGTGGTGAGTTTTCTCTGCCCCCCAGGAGATGGTGCTGTGATCATTGTCAGTCCTGGGACCGGCCCTTACAAGCGAGGAGGTGGGCCTGTCTGTCTGTCTGTCTGTCCACAAGATGCAGCTGCTGTTGTCTCAGCCCCAGATCACGTCACGCTGCCTTCAGAAATTCCAAGGGTCAGCACAGAGTTGAGAAGCTGGAGTGCAGCCAGTGTGGCCCGGGGACCTCCCTGCACCAGACTGAGCTGGAGTGCCTGATCGAAACCCAGACGACTAGATGCCAACGAGACCTGTGTGAAACGTGATGACTGCGGATGGGACTCGGCAACATTGGATAAGCCCCCCAGACAGACTGAGGCCCCGGTGGATCAGGCTGGGTGGGGATCAGTCCCTGGTGGTCAGCCGAACAATCCAGAAGCACACCCCCTGGCTGTGACCACGCCTCACCATCTCTCACCCTTTCCTGTCCTTTTCTTCACTTCGCACAGCCCGCCCTGGGCCTTTACACCCGCTGTTAGTGCAGCCCCTGCCTTCGTCCAGGTCTCTACCGCTCTCCCTAACACGTCACTCTTATGAAATGACATGAAGGAATTTAACACGTTTCTTCATATCACGTATCCCTACCTAAAACTGTGTTGTGTCTTTGTTTGTTACCTATCTTCCCACTAAGACACAAGCTCCTGAGAGGCATGACTTCTCATGATGTCTGTGCTCGGGGCTGCGGCTGCAGTGTGAGAACAGCCCCTGAACTGGGGTCAGTGCTCGAGAAACAGCTGTGGGGGGGGGGTGTGTGAACGTGCCGCCGGCAATAAATGCCAACATCGTGTGCATGGGCAAAATCACAGATTCAGACTCCCCTGTGGCCTCTAATAGTGTAAAACGTAACAGCCTACAGAAAACAGGACATGAAAATCTGCAAAGAAGTAGAGTGGAAATGCAACATTATCAACGTAGGTGGGATGCACCTAATGTGATGCTCACAGGAAAATGTACAGCACTAAACACTTACACTGGCATCGCAGCCTGGCCTCCAATCAATAAGCAAAGCTTCTGCATCACAAAACCGGAGAAAGAAGAGACCATTAAACCCATGCAAGCAGAAAGAGGAAACTAATAAAGATACAAGCAGAAATAAATGAAACTGAAAACATAAAAACAATAAAGAATAGAAGTGAAATCAAAAGCTGGTTTCTTTGAAAAATCAATAAAACTGAGGAAACACTAGCAAGATTTACAAAGAAAAAAGAAAAAAAAAGACAAATTATAATGAATTTGAAATGAGAGCGTGGCTATTGCCGCAGATGCAGGAGACATTAAAGGAAAACTGATAAGGAAATCATAATCTATAATCAACTCTATGCACATGAATTTGAAAACTAAGATAAAATGGACCAGTTCCTCAAAAGGATGAAGTACCAACATTCACTCAAGATGAAACAGGTAACCTGAGTATTTATATAACTATTAAATAACTTGAATCTGTAGTGAGAAGCCTCCCCAAAATGAAATCTTCAGGCCTAGACAGATGCTGGACAATTCTACATTTAAAGGTAACATATCACGTTTACACGACCCATTCCAGTAACTGGGAGAAGTGAGAACACTGTACATCTCCATTTATGAGGCAAGTATTACTAGGAAACAAAAATCAAAAATGGCCCCCAAAATTAAATGTGCATATCAATATCCCCCATGAAAAAAAGACACAAAAATTGTCAACAAAATATAAGCAAATCAATAGGTCAATATATACAGATAACATATCGCAACCAAATAGCATTTATCCCCAGAATGCAAGACTTGACCAATATCCTGAAACCTAGGAGTATAATTCACGATTAATTGTATGAACAGTTGAAAGGAGATGAACCACAAGGTCATATCAACTGATGTAGAAAAGGCAAAAAAAGAAAAAGAATTTGTTAATCAAATACAAAAACCCTAAGCAGATTAGGGACGGAACGCAACTTCTGCAACCCAATAAACATCATTTACAAAAGACTAATAACTATCAATCTTCCTCCTTCGTGAAAGACTGAATGCTTTCCTCCTAAGATTGAGAAGAAGCACATTTCTAGTCCCACTTTTCTTACTCAACACAGCACTGACATTCATAACCAGTGCGATGGGAAATATGAAACAAAAGGCCTACAGATAAGAAATTAAGAAATAAAACTGTCCCTATATGAATTCAACATGATTGTCTATACAGAAGATTCCAAAAACTCTACAAGAAAAAGAAAATGAACCTCTCAGAACTATTAAGTAAACCGAGCAAGGGGACAACATACAAGATCGTCACGCAAAAATCAGCCATGATTCAATATGCTACCAATGTATGTGGGAAATTAACATTTAAAAATGCTATTACAATAGCTCCAAAAAAAAAAAAAATTAAACAAAAAAATACAAGATCCACGGCCAGAACATTACAAAATATTGGTGAAAGCAAGCAAAGATCTAAATAAATGGCAAGATATACCACATTCGTGGGTTAAAAGATTCAAAGGAGTAAAGATGCTAATTCTTCCTAAATTTATTTACAGGGTTATGCCACTCCAATCAAAATCTTAGTAAGATTTTTTTGTAGATATAAAGAAGCTAATTTTAAAATCAATATGGAAAAGACAAAGAAACTAAAATAGCTCAAACCATTTTGGAGAAGTGTAAGTGTGGGAGTCACATTACCCAATTTTAAGGCCCTTAGTACTACAGTAAACAAGAGAGGGCGCGGTCTGTGAAAAGACACACACATACACACACGCCAAGGGAAGACACGGAGTTCAGAAACAGGCTGCTACAAATATGGCTAATTGATTTTTAATAAAGGTGCAAAAACAGTTGTTTTTGAAAGTGTTGTAACAGTTGGATACTCTATGCAAACAATTTTTTTTAATGATGGAAATATAGCACCTTAAAGCAGTGATTTTCAACTTTTTCCAACTCATAGCACACATAAATTAATTACTAAAATTCCGTGGCACATCAAAAAATATATATATTTTTTGCGGCTCTGACAAAACATACAGGTATAGTTTTGATTCATTCACACCAAGTGGCTATTGCTGTGTTGGCTCTCGTGGTTTATTTTTTCTTTGACAACCTAAGGGAAAAGGGGTCTGTGCCCCTGATTAAAGAGGCAGGTATTGCATGTTTTAAAAAGTCTTGCAGCATACCAGTTGAAAATCGCTGCCTTAAAGTATCATAGACCTAAGTGTAAAAATAAATAAATAAAAGTTTTAGAAGAAAACCTTCATGACCTGCAGTTAGGTAAAAAAACTTGTAGATACGACACTGAAAAAGAATCCATATAAAAATGGATACACTGGTTTTCCTCAAAATTAAAAAATCTAGCTGATAAAAGACTCACTTAAGAGAACAGCAGGGTAAGCTAGAGCCTGAGAGAAAATATGTGCAAATCACACATCAAAGGACTGGTATCTAGAATATCTAAAGATCTCAAAATTCAGTAAAAAGCAAAGTCAACTTTTAAAATATTCGAAAGACTAAAACAGACTTCCCCAAAGATTATTTAAGCATGACAGAAGCACAGGAAAACTGGAAACACGTTCTGACCACACGACCCTCGAAAATGAAAACTTACGCCCATGAAAAAACTTGCGCCCAAAGGTATACAGCAACTCTCTTCTTAACTGACCAACACTGGAAACCACCCACGTGTCCTTCAACGCATGAATGGATAAGCAAAACACAGCGCAACCCTAGAACAGAACACTACTGAGCAATGAACGTAAACCGTCGATACACACGACCACACTGAGGCATTACAAAGACCCGGTACTGAGTGCAAGGGGCCAGCCTTCGAAAGTTACACACGCTGTACTTAGAGTTCAATAACAGCCTCAAAAAGACAAAACCATAGTGATGGAGCGTGATCACCAAACGAGCAATTTTTCAATTCCTTGTGTTTTTAAAGTGATGAGACCGGGACCTGAACAGCTCTCTCTCTGAGGGACTCAATTCCGAATGCAGTGGGAGGAACACTGGGTCTAGAACCACATGGATCACGGTCAAATTATCTCCCTGGCAGCTGTGAGAGAGAGATTGTGGCTGATGAAGTGTATGCTCTCTGAGCCTCAGTTTAGTAATCAGAGAAAACGAGGATGAAAATAGCGATCACTTAGGGAAAACGTATATGGAATACTTCATAGAAATACCCCTCAAAAAATAAATGTCTGCTGGCCTCCTGTGTTCTAAGAGATGGTCCTTCCTGGAGTCCACAGGTCGTGATAGTTTGTCCTGGGGCTTCCGCACGGAGGGAGATGCTTTACTACATGACTCTGTAATCCCAGGGGTCTGCCTGCTTTAATTTTGTTCTCTCTCTGCACGCTCCCCCACCCCCAACACTCACACACTTGTTCACGGTTTTCAAAAGACACATCTGTTCTTGCCCACGTTCTGTTTCAGGCAGCACACACGCTTTGCTGGGGGCCGTACCCCCCTGGCTCACCTGCTCTCTGCTACATCTGTTCCTCCCACATCTGTGCTCACGTCAGAAGCAGCGCCTTTCCCGAAACCACTTCCCTACCTGCCCCCACGAGAAAAAACCCTGGTTCCCACCTTGTGAAAGGGCCTTGGGGAAAGCTGTTGTCTTCAGTTAGTCTATGTGAGCAATAATAACATGTTCGATTTAAAGGGGAAAAAAAATCTGAAGCTAGTTAAAAGCTGCCGTTTGGCACCAATATATTATGTAAGGACTGAATAATCCCTAACGATATGATTCGGGAGGCAGTTACCACGCAGTGATGTGAATAAAATGCACTGGGTGGAATGGTGTATTTCAAGTAAATACATATGCTGGAAGAAATGCGTTACCACCCATTAACGTGGATTAATTCAGAACCACGGGCCAAGTGGGGTGCACCTGCATGGGGCTGCATGGCAGGCAGCGATGCGTAAGTGGGAGGGAACGGGTTTGGATTTGATCAGAGAGACTGAGAAATGATGGCTGACTCATAAAACGCACAGGCGGAAGGCCCAGCCCACCCTCAGAGCAGGTGGGGGCCTGCTCTTGTTTACTTGTTTCCTAACTTATATTTTCTTAAATCAGTTAAAATAAAAATATTTCTCTGGGTAAACAATATAAAAATGCCCATCTATAAATTCAAGGCTGGTTTTGAAAAAACAATGGAAAGACCTGTGCTAGATATAGTAAGCACATATTGACATATATCAGATGGGAAACATCAAGAGCTGTCTAGAAGAAAAAAAAAAGAAAGAAACAACACGAGAATAGAAGAAATATCACTTATGATTGAATAGATGAGAGGTTTAATAGAACTAAAAATGAAGTATCTTCAGGAAAAAAAAATACTGATTGAAAAAAGGTGGACCACCAATGATGGAATAATGAATACATAATTATATAAATTTATTATAAGACATTGTCTCGTCCTTAAGGTGTCTCTAAAGTCTAAGATTTAAGATACAGACTAGTAAAAGGACAAGTTTGTCACATCTAAGTGTTTTAACACAGATTAAAACAAGGTAGCAAGAAAGGCAATATATTTCAATAATGCTGATGACTGACAATAGCAATGAGCTTCAAATACCTTTTATCCAGTGCCAGAAGGTCAAACTAGTTAGGCACACAATTGATTAGTAGCATTCCTGTACTCTTAAGCACAAGCATTAAGATACTTCTCAGCAACAACTGAGCTTTGCTTGACAGAACAATTAACTAAAAACTAAAATTTGAGAACAAACTTGGAGAAGTTTTCTGCATTGTGTTAATGCTGCCAAAACTTATTTTATAAATTGGTGAGCAGATTCAGAAACTTGTATAAATCAAAGGTTTTATAGCTATTATAAAGTTGTCATAATGTATCTGTTTAATTTATTTGGAAGTCATTTCAGAGTGTGACTTAAAAGTGCTATATTTTTATTCAAATAAATTCATTTATTTGAAAGTCATGGGTGTGTAACAGCTAAAGGCAAAGTGGAAATGGAGGACTGTCATTTTAAACTCAGGAAAAAAAAAAAAACAAATAAAATTGCCATAATTCAAGGTAAGAAACCTAATGATTTCAGTACTATCATTAAAAGGTGAATCCATACTTTAAGAACTAAGTGTGTAAAAGTAAGAGACAAATTCAGCATCTCCATAAACAGATCCTTTCTTTTTTATAGTTATTGATTAGTGATTATTTATTTTTGCAAGTAATAAAAAGCAATATTTATCATAAATTTATAACAGAAAACATATTCTCTCAGGTATATAAAATATCATTGATTTATTTCATCTACTCATTACTATAATGATAATTCAGATAATCTAGTCTTAACTTGTAACAGCATGTGGTCTAATAGTCAAATGCATTGATTTCAAATTAGAAACATGAACATCTTTATATGCAAGTCATTCTGAAAGGTCTCGTGAATTCAAAACTAAATAATATAAAGTATGCTTTCTCCAGGATTTATATAGTAGGAATGCATAGTTGGCATAGAAATCTCCCAGTATTTATTCACTCAGTAATTATTTAATTGAGAACTAAAGTATAATCTGCTAGCATCTAGGCATGATATTCCTACAACAACACAAAAAGTGATCCATCTTCTCCAGGTAAACAACTAGAAAGAAATGTTTCTAAACTCATTAAAACAAATGAACACTTTGCAGTTCTAGAAGGTGCACATAGACTTAGGAGGAGCTAAGAAACTTCTACGGAAATTTTAAACTTTCTCCATCTCCTCCATCAGAGCAAGCAGAATCTCTAACTCATTCTGTTATTGAAACCTTGACTGATTCTTTGAGACAGTTTGTGAACTGACAGGGAAATAAATGGCAAGTAAGTGTTGGTATTGTTAAGTCCTGGGTGAAACAAGCATAATCATGAATAATCCTCAAAAGGTCTAAATGTCTTCATACTTCACATCAAACACACTTTTCTACTAAGCTACTAATGTACAAGAACAAGGAACAAAGTTAGCTTTCCACAATAAATGCACAGTGATAAAACACAATGCAACAGATTCTTCAGTGACATTAATAAGGTATTTGGTACATTAAATCTAAACAAAGTTTGTAGGAGCAGGGATATTTATAGTAACCTCCTGGTAGCTGCCTCAAATGTAATTAATTGACTATATAAAAAGCCATTAGTATCTTTATTTCTTCACTTCAAACTGAATCAAAGAAGATAACATAATTCATTAGTTGTTATTTTAAAAAATATGAAGATCATGAGGTTCCTTTGGAATTAATGTGAAATTTCCCCACACCTCCAATCTTAGAAAGTAAAAGGAATTATTCTGGATGTACAATAAGTATGGATGATTTCCCAAATAAAATAAATCACATAAATCAAGGTAGTCAATGATTAAAAGCAAATAGCAGCAGATGATTTATGTTTATAATTTTAATTTTTCAATCTTATCTTTTTAAAAAGAGGTTTATTGACATTTATAAAAACAACTCCAACTCTACCTGCAATTTTGCTTATATACTCAACATCCAGAAAGTTTGCCCAGACCCCAGAAACATGGGCCAAATAAGGTTTGAGCCACACACACAGTAATTTAAGAGACATCACAATTTCTTACTCTGTCATTAAATTGAGAAATGACTTTCTTAAACTAAAGTCATATTTTAAAATTATATATAAAAGAATCTGTGAGAAAGCCAAATCTGATATATTATTTTTTACTTTTACTGATCTTTACATGATCTTTATCCGTTGAAACTTGTGTAGTTATTTTTTAATGTCTATTTCTGTTTTACAAAATTTATTTCAATAAGTACTTTCTACTTTCCTGGCATGCAATACTAATTCTTTACCAACACTTATTTCACTGCCCCATCATTTTCTTCCTCTCACCAGTCCTTGATAGAGAGACCTGCTCCATTTTTTACTCGTATTTTGTCACATTTTCTAGACAGCAAGGGAGGGAGAGCAGCACAGGAAGCAGTTCTGTCACTTTCCTATCACTCACAGACGCCCACACCAGTGTCTTCCTCCTCATCAATACTAGTACTTGCGCTTCAGTTTAAACTATTATTAACTTAACTTTGTTAGTAATTTAGCTAAAAATCTGTGTCCCTTTGGAGGCACAGACCAAAACATTTTACACTTTAAGACACACATTCATTCGTGCGCGCGCGCGCACACACACACACTCACATCTTTGAACTATCAGCAAAACTAATTTAGCAGAGATAACGTTCATCTTTCTTTTTCTAGTATCTAACAGGGTTTGGCACATATTAGGGGCTCAATAAATATTTAATAACTGAATAAATGAATAAAGGTTAATATCTACTTTATTTTATTTTTTATTTACTGTATTGGGGTGACATTGGTTAACAAAATTAGATAGGTTTCAAGTGTATGATTCTATAATACATCATCTGTATCTTGTGTTGTGTGTTCACCACCTCAAGTCAAGTCTCCTCCCATCACCATTTACATCCCGTTTATCCTCTTCTACCTCCCCCAGCCCCTTTTCCCTCTGGTTATCATCATGCTGTTGACTGTATCTGAAATTATTTTTGCTTAATCCCCTCACATATTTAACCCAACCGCCTTCCCTCTGAAAGCTGTCAGTTTGTGTTCTGTATCTATGAGTCTGTTCTTTTTTGTCAGTTTGTTTATTTTGTTCCTTAGAATCTCCTAACACCTGTCTAAATGGCCATCATCAATAAATCAACAAACAACAAGTGTTGGTGAGGATGTGGAGAAAATGGAATCTTTGTGCATTGTTAGTGGTAATGCAGACTGGCACAAAAACTGGAAAACAGTATGTAGTTTCCTCAAAAACTTAAAAACGGAACTGTCATATGACCCAGAAATTCCACATCTGGGTATATATATTCAAAGAAACTCAAAACACTAATTTGAAACAACATATGCACCCCTATGTTCACTGCAGCATTATTTACAGTAGCCAAGACTTGGAAACAGCCCAACTGCGAATCAGTAGGTGAGGGGATAAAAAAGTCGTGGTACATTCCCCAGTGGAATACTACTCAGCCATAACAAAGGAAGGGAGTCTCACTTTTGGGACAGCATGGATGGACCTGCAGAGTAGTATGCTAAATGAAGTAAGCCAGTAAGAGAAAGATAAGTACCATACGATTTTACTTTTTCTCATTTAAGAAAAAATGGGCTGTTATGAAAGTTTGCATTATATATGAGAGTAGATAATGCCATGGTTAGAATTATGGTTCTATATACTGAGAAAATATTGGTTTTACTTATAGTTCTGAAACTAATGGATACGTTTTTTTAGTACAAAATATATTTGTTAATATATTTTACTATCAAAGAGAGATTGTCACATTTTCACCAATTTTAATGAGATTTTGAGATAATGATTTAAGAAATAAATTACAAACCATACCTTCTGAAATGTTTAAGCTGTGTTAGTTCATTAGCCCTTTTTCTCTTCCTCAAAAGTTTCTAAGCACATTAGTAAAAAGTCCAAAACTCAATCTAAGGGCTTCTTATTATTAATGCACTATTTTTATTACCTAATTTTGAAATACTCGAATTTAATCTTTTTCCCCTACATTACCAAGGCACCTTTGTAGCCCTGGCAGAAGATTTATTAGTCTGCCTTGCACTGAAATTATTCATTTATGTATCTGTCTTTCATACAAGATTATGAGCTCCTGGAAGGTAGATACAATGGCTTATTCATCTGTGTTACCTCTTTGTCTGGCACATTATTAATTTGTATTAATAAATGGTAAAAAAAAAACACTTATTGAAGTAAATTTGGTAGACTTTTCATGCCTATCTAAGGTGCATCACAATCTACATATCCAGATTTTATTAGATTATGTGAAACTTAATTTTCCCACAACATGACTTTTCAGCTAGAAATTCTTCCTTTAAAATCTAGGATCAGAAAAATCTGGGAAATAGACTGAAATAGGTAAACCTTGCCTTCACATATTAGTTACTTTGAGCCAACTTTTTGTGGCCCTACTCATTCTTCAATATACAATACTCTAACTCCAGTGGAATTTGTGTCCTTGTGGGTTTCCTCGTCTCTGTCACCACCAGACTGAATCACAAGGAAGCAGTGTGGGTTGCGGTTACAGCTGCAGACTTTGGAATCAGACTGCCTGATTTCAGATCTCAACTCTCACACTCACTCATTAAGGAACTTAAGGCAAGATATTTCAACTATCAAAGCTTTGTTCTCATTTTTTAAATAGAGGTAATAATAATATGTATTAAGAAGTTATTTAAAAAGAAAAATGAAATAGCTCATAAATATTACTTAATTTGACTGTGTCTAGAATCAGATAAGTGCTTTATAAATGTTTGAAAAAAAATGAGTTCTTAATACAGTATTTGAAATGAAGTAGGTGTTTATTAAATGTTTGTTAAAGTTAACGGAAGGAGTCTAATTTTCCTCTGTTTTAGGTGAAAGAAAGCTATGATTACTGGTTATTGTGTTATAAAATTCTCCTGATGTATTTAACATTTGTCTATATGTTCACTCCAAGTAGTGGGTATATTAAAGTATTGCTCTATCTCTTTTCAAAAGAGTAACATGATATTTTTTTAAACAAACAAAAAAATCAAACAAAGTAAAACTGAACTCATAAAATACATGTTTACTTAGCTATTTTTCATTTTTACCATTTTGTACCCAAACTGAAGTACTTATTATCAAACACTGATTTCTGAGAATCATAGAAAGCTATTCTCATCAGCCTACAAGCTCATTAAAAACCAACCAAAACTTCAAAGTTAAGAAAGGAAACCATAACAAACCCTAGCACTATCAGTGACAATAATAACAAATTATAAACCTCAAGCCATGCTGGCATATACTATTACAGATTCAAGGCTGTAGATTGAATTTGTTATGTATTGGATTTTCAAGGCATAGTAAAGCATATACTAAGCTGACATATTAAAACTGATATTTGTTAAAATCAAATTGGTTTATACACAATACTACATGCAATTCAGAACAAAGCAGAAGGCTTTAACATGTTGTCTAATAAGCTGAATATACAAGATTTGTTGATTATGAAAAGAAAGTAAGCCAAAATGCACCTGACAAAATCAAATGTCAAGAGATAACCATAAGAATGTGTTCCACCTTCAAATTACATGACTAAAACATGATTCCTTTTTAAATTCCAATCACTTCTCATTTTACACACCATCTCTAATTCTACTAAAATTATTTTTATTGGTTTATCTTCAAGATATATTCTTAAGATATGTTGTACTTATGCATATGTACCTCTTATGCTGAAACTAGTATTTTTAAATACTGAGAAAGTTGGCAATAACATAGCATTTTTATAGCAAAGATGTGCTGTTGCTGTCCTTCAACATACTAAAAACACGATTAAAGGATGTAAGACTTTGACATAAATGTTTTCACTAGGAGTAATTTGACATGCAGTATCAGTGAGCACCATAGTAGTTACTTTAAAAAAGTGGTTTAGTAAATTAATATGAAGTTAGAAAAATTCTGAATTTATTGTGAACTTTCTGACTACAACTTAATGTTACTCTTTAAAAAAAATTCTTCTACTAAAGTGTGTCCTCAAGGCAGCATGTATAATAAGGTAATAATTTGAGTGTTTTATTTCTATTAGCATTTTATGTGATTCTATCTGCCTCAATGATATTTTTACAGTTCTTGTAACTATAAATGAATATAAAGAGCTATATAAAATTATTTAAAATCCAAATATCTAGTGATTCAGTTTCTTACTCAATGGAATATTTTATAAGATAGCTCTGCTTAAAATTGATATGTATTATTCAACATATCTATTCCTCTTTTGGTGTATCAGAGATAGGTTCCATAGAGATCAAATTAGAGGGGATGGGCAATTTTTAAATTTTTCTTGAGCTAAGTCATAATCAATTTATTTAAGATTAATCACAAATATATGTCACAAATAATATCATGGTAATAAAATATAATTCAAAGCAGAATATGAAAGCGATTGGGACTTCTCTCTCTCCACTCATATATATAAACAAGTAGTTGCTATATGTTGTTTCAATTATAGAACTTTCAAACTATACTTAGAAACAGTATTTTAATGGTGCTTGCCAAGGATCTAAATAATACCAAGAAGTATGAGGCTAGAGTGTATCATTTGCTCTTATTAAAATTTTTTTCCATTAACTATGTCTATAGTCAAAAGCAAAATGCCATGTTCTGTTCAAATTGTTACCGAAAGGCAAATTTATGTATAAAGTATATTAATTTCTTCCCCGTGGACTAGAGACTTCTGAATGGCCATAAGTAGAATACTAAACTCAACTCCTTTGGCAGAGTGTAATAGCAAACAAAGGTGTTAAAACAAACTAGATTCTAAAGAATCAGTACTTAATTTTCTTATGCATTTACACATTAAAAATTTTAATGTATAAAAGAAGACTATACTTTTTAGCAATGTAGCATATACTGCTATGAGATAGAAAAGCACAGATCTAGTCAACAATGCTATCTAATTCTGATAGAATTAGGTAGATTACCTCAGTGCCTATGATGTTTCTTGTCTCTACACTACCATGGTCACTAAACAGCAGGGAAAAAATTTAAAATAGCATATGTAACACCTCCAGTGCAGTATACTCTAGAACCACATACTCATTAAACATGTCAGTATTTCTAAAACAAACTATGAATCAACACATCAAGTGGGATAAATTTAGCCTATAAATAGACTCTGCTTAGTTTAAGGTGTGTTTTGCTGCCAAGTGAGTTCAGACAAAATGCATTTCTTTCAATTACTCTATCATAAGCTCACTCTAAGGAAAAGAGAGAAGACTTACCTTGGCACACAAAACCTCTTTCTTCGTAGCCAGCATTGCATGAGCACTTGCCAATGGGTACAAGCCATTCCCCTTCTGTACTGCAGTACATCCTGGGAGGATCATCCTCCTTGGAATTGTTAACACAAGAACCTCTAACCTCCACCAGGGATTGGGAATCCATGGGTACGGTGTCTGGAAACATAGCCAGATTCTTCACTATAAATGGGCACTTTTTGAAGTACACTCTCACAGACACCAAGGCAACACAGGCCCCAACGTCTTGAAAAGCCAAATAAAAGCCCTTTTTGTTAACAGGACCTACTTCTCTAACTTCAGTGTTGAGTTTAAGAATACGATCCCCAAGATCCATTTGAGTGAAACTTTCATCAGCTGCAATGGTGTCGATCTTTGTAAACTGATGCTCTCGGAACTTGACCCCATGATCATCATCAGATTCCATGTAGTACAGGTTGAAAGTCTCCTTGCAAGTTCCCAAAACAAAGGGAATGCTATTACAATCCCGTAGAGTGAACTTCAGCTCCACGTAGATCTTCTGAGCTGAGTTCCTGGGGACCCAGTTTGTCCTCAGCCAATTATTTTGGCTATGTTCCATCACATTGCACACCTGGTAAGTCCTGATGGGTGTGTAATGTTCATCAACACCACTAATTTCTTCCCACTGAAGAATCAATGGAGAAAAAAAAGAGTTGATTAATAAGTATAATAAGTAAATGATAACTAAGACAAGGGTGTTAATGGCATCACAGAAAATAAAAAAATAAGCAAAAACTTGAGTTTCACCCATTAAAGGTCATGATGTAGAACAATGCCATAGCATTCTTATTATTATTTTTTTTTGTTATTTGCATTGACACAAAGTGATTTATAATTTTAATGAACACAATGTGAATTGCGTTATAGTCTGTGGGATATTCAGGGGAAAAGTAGCTTAGCATTTGATTGGATGCTTAGCCAAATATTTCAGGATCAAATGCTCAAATCAGGCATCTTCAATAACACTGTAAAATGGTTTTGTTACACGTTTTAGATTTTTATATTGTTTATTATTTTAAAAGAATGAAAATATGACTGCATAAATTCATCTTTATTAATCTTCTCCCAATTTGGTCCACATTTTGGTAAAATAAATATGTGGCTAAGCAAATTGAGTCTAAATGATATTAGTACCATGTATTCATGTATGACATTCTAACACAGTCTTTCAAGGAATATGTGTTGGTGGACTATGAAAGAAAATTTGAAATAAAAATATAGACATACATTCTACTCCCCTCTCCCATGTTAAGTTTTACACAAATAAGAAATAAATGGGCTATTTGGGTTGTTGCCATTATAACAGGTTATTAGTGTTTTAAAAAACCCTAAAATGTGTTGGGACCTTTTAAAAGATTGAGGCCCTGCTTCTCAGATCCATAGAACATGTTTTGAGAAGCTTTTAAGTTAGCATCAGATAGTTTGTGTTACTTATAATTATATGAATATAGCAATTTTCCCTACTGCTGCTAGCAAAATACATATTTTACCACACCATTCTTGAATTCAAAGTCTTCCATGGTTTCCCATTATCTACACAAAGACTATTTCGTTTTGCATTTGTGTTTTTCCAAAAACTAGTTTTACATTTATATTTTTCTAGAGATTTGAATAGAGATTAGTGAACTGTGTTTCACTATACACTTACTATGTTCTTGTCAATATAAACTCTTTTACTGTTTTCAAAAGACAAGTTTGATTATTTGTTTATGGTATAACCCCAACTGGACCATGCTCTTTTCTCCTTGATACCTTCCATACCCCTCTCATCCTTAAGGAATTGTATTATATTACCCTTATTAAACACCATACTTATTCATAAAGTTAATTCATGATATATGTTAAGGTAAGTTTAGTTTTGATTCAATGCCTTTGCTAAATTTAGACCTCCTCATATCCTCCGTGGTATGCAGCATAAAAATTATTTTTTCTTATAATGCATGTAAAAATCATGCAAGTAAGTAACAAATATAAAGTTCTTAATACGTAATATATCTTAATTTTGTAAATAAACATAAGCCATGTGACTCCCTTTATAAATGTATTCTTAATTTTTAAAAATAATTTATTTATTTGCTTGTTTGTTCATTTATTTTATTTTTTTTAGAGAGAGGAGAAAGGAGAAAGAGAGGGAGAGAAACTTCACTGTGTGGTTGCTTCTCACTCGCACCCCAAACTGGGGACCTGATGTGCTACCTACTCATGTGCCCTGACTGAGAATCAAACCAGCGACACTTGGCTCGCAGGCTGAGGCTCAATACACTGAGCCACAGCAGCCAGGGCTTCTTAATTTTTTCCATTAAAGGAATGGCAAGTTTTACATACTTTTACACTAAATCAATAACATTTAAAGTGTATCAACATTTTAAAATTTATATTTATTAAAAACTTATAGAAATTTCTATCTATAACTTCTTGCCACAAAATAAGATAAAATGTTAATTAATTAAATTATCAATTACCACAAGAAAAAGATATGACATTTATTTGGCCTTTGATCTCATTAGGAAGCAAATAAATTGTTTACATTAGGATGTTTGAATTATCAAAACCGACTTGTGGACTACCACCAACACAGTTTAAAAGCTTTGGATTCTTTCTAGCTTCCCTACAAACCTAAAAACAAAACAAAAACAAGTAAAAAGCACTTCTTATTTTAATAAGCTTGATCATCCAGAATCTAGAATATAAGAAAGAAATTGATTTTCTGGAGGCAAAATTGGCTTGACTTCATTGTCACACCCAAGGTCCCACAAAGAAACACATTTGGACTATTTTAGAAAATCTTAGACCTAATATACAAGACACATTTATATCTTAATATAAAAAAGAAAATATTTACACTGTGCTTTTAATAATCACCAATATGCCATTTTCAAACATCAACTCTATGAAGCCTTTAAGAAGAAAAATGTACATAAAGCATCTTCTGAGGATTTTATGTTGAGTTGTCTATAATAGTAAAGTCATTCAAAGAAAAATTAATATATACATTTAATATTAGAAATTTTTTTTAAAAAAAGAGTAAACAAAGTTGGAGCTCCAAAGAATGCTGATGTTAAAAAGTCATTATTATGTGAAATCCCCTCTTTTATTTTATGGTTCTCCAGTGGCATTGTAAAGGACAGAGCTAACAAAAACTCCAGAGAACAAATCTTTTCTGTGGGCATTTTACAGAAAGTTAGATAATGAACATCATTATTTAAATATAAATCTACTGACTTAAAAAAATTCAGGTCAAGATTTCCTTAATATATATGAACTTATACTTTGTTGAATCAATTGCAAATTTCCTCTGCTATGTATGTATGAACAGTATTTTATTAAACATCAGACAGAGATTATAGTGAGAGTTTTGTAATTTAATGTAAAATATGATTTTAATTATGGAACTCTCTAGCTTTTTTTTTTTTTTTTGCTCTCAATGCTCATTTGGCAAGCTATCCTAAGTCCTTGAACACAGAGGTATAAATTGAAAGAAGATAATGCAAACAGTACCACAATGCTTTGCATGTAAGAGGTTGCAGAGAGCAATTATCACTTCATTAATTTATAATGAAGACCAAATTGCCTGTAAATGACAGTGGCTTGAGATCTCAGACCACTTGCCAAAACAAGTCACTAACATTTACTGAGGACTGAAGACAGTAGAAGCAAAATCCCTAAATGAGCATTTTCACAACACCAGAATAAAAAGCAAAAATCATTAATTAAAGCTGGTGGTGTAAAACTAACACTTTGTAATTTTAAAATATGCCCATATTTCTCCTATTTCCCTACTCTGAAAACTAACATGTAATATTCATAAATTATTGGAGATACTATATTGCCATAGTCATTTTCCCAAAGCAGAATCAGAAAATAAAAATGGGTGACATACAGAACTGGGTGGTTCAACGGACCTTTCTATTAATTTTCCTAAAGAAAATCTTTTTAAGGGGTATCCTGCAATAATATTGTGTTCAGCAGAGGGGAATATATAACTAAGAGGAGCTCAAATTCTTTCTAAAGCTCAATTCTCCCAGGTCAACAATTCTGATATTTAGCCTGGCTCTCAGATTCTTACTCCAAGCATTTATTATTAGACCACAGAAGACAGAACTCAGTGTTGTGTCCCACCCTGTCCTAGTTATATAACTTGAATCCAGTTGTATGTAGACTTCCTCTCCCTAGCAATATCATTCTCAGATCTATTCCCAGCAACATAATCACAATGAAACTCCCCATCATCAAAAAATACTGTAGGATATAAAGGAGATTCTTAATTTATAATTTCTAGATAGTACATTCCCTTCCAGATCATTGATGCAAACATGTATTTGGGGGGGGGGGACATATATTTTAATAATTAATTAGCATTTAGCTTAATAACTATCTGATTAACTTAATTATAGTAACTAAGGATTTTTACTCATTGATATTAATTACACTCTGATACATTTTTAGCTACTTGCTAATAGGAAGAAAGGAGAAAAGTGTTTACATTTTTTTATAGAGGGAGAACCACAATACATTTAGTACTTAAGCTAACATGATTTGGAAAATATTATGAAAGTCAGAAAAATACCTTTATAATTTACCTAATAAGACATAAATCCAGCTTCTTAGAAATCTGCAGATAATAAAAAGTAACACCAATATTCTTATGTTTACAATATTGCTTTTGCATTTCAATGTTCAATAAGACACACATTTCTACACTTTATAAAGATTAATAATTAATTTTTCATTCAAGAATTATAAGTGATATTAAGTTGGACCATGTTATTAGTTCTCCATTCATATTTCTTACTCTCATGTTTCTTTCCCTTTGTACACACCCACAGACTTTCAAAATTCAGTGGTCATCATAGATATATTTGAACATTTATCATGCATCAGAATTATAAGCATGGAGATGCATAATTGCTCAGAGCAAGGGTGTCACTGTCAAGTGCCAAGCACAGATATATCTACAAAAGTCATGCTTCCACTTATTCATAAATATTGTCAGTTCATTCTAGTATCAAAATTACATACATGCATATATGTGTGTGTGTACGTGTGTGAATATCGTCGGCAGCCGTCCGTCTCGAGAGACGATGGTGTAGCTTCTTAAGAGTCTATCTGCACCACCGAGAATGGCTGTGCAGTCCGACTCGGGAGTGACACGGTATCTGTCTCCTCCCGTGTTGAATCCACATCTTACGATGACGCTGGAGTGTCCTCTCCAGTGAAGCTGAAGCTACAGAGCCTGGGCAGGGTGACATGGAGGGTCTGCTGTTGCCCATGCAGCAGACCCCCCTCTCTTCGCAGCTGAAGGATCCAAGGGAAGACGGAGTCAATACAGCTTGGCTTCAGGTGCGCCGCAGGAGTTGCCGGTGTTGACTACAGCGTCAAACCGCCTTAGGGACTCCGGCTCCGGATTTTCTGTCGGGGTTTACTCCCTTAGCCTTTCCCCTGAAGAGGTATGCCGCAAGGCAGCGGAGGTTTTTTGGAGTCAGAGTTTTCCTTTTCTGATGTGCCCTGACTGGAAGATCGAACCAGCGACACTTAGCTCGCAGGCCGACGCTCAATCCACTGAGCCAAACCAGCCAGGGCATATACATACATATATTTCTAACAGTATGACATGAAAAAGTAGAATAAAATGAAACAGTTCAGACTAATGAGGAATAGAATTGTTTGGTTTGGGGGTTTTGTTGCTGTTGCTGTTGATTTTTAGTCAAACCAGAGAATGACATTTGTAACCAGGGGATCAAGGAGAAAGAAGATGGAGACTGGTGTTGGAAAGCCAGACTCAGTCAGAAGATTCGCTCCAGAGTCTAAGAATAGAAATGTCCAGAAGGGGCCTGCCTGTGACAGAATGGCCAGTGTTTTAATAATAATGACCATTATGCATTCCCCCACACTCACCTTTAAACCCCTAAGTAGTCAGAAGAAATTTGATAACAGTATTAGAACTGCCTTATTGCACATAGAAAGGACAATGCCCTAGTTTGGGTAAGTGTGCTGAAAAGAAAAGGAGGACACAGATTACTAATGAGGAAAGCCACCAAGGATTTCAGAGAGTGAGAGCAGGAGTTAGGATCAGAATGGTGTAACATCCCTATTTAGAATTATCAGGAATATTGGGCAGATGATGACTGTTTAAATTGAGTTTATTGGGGTGAACTGGCTAGTAAAATTCATATAGATTTGAGCTATACAATTCTATAATGCACCATCTGTATATTGTATTGTGTGTTCACCACCGCAGAGGAGATCAAAGAAAAAGGTTATTAAGGGCACTGTTTCCAAAAAGCTCGAGAGTATGGGGATCCTGTGTCCCTTATAAGTTCCTATCTGGAATTCTCTCTCTTTACCCAGCACCTCATGTTCACAAATGCTTTCATCCTCACACTCAGTACTACTCAGTTCCTTAAACTCCTAAATCAAGACAGAAACTAGAGCTGCCTTGGCTTCACCATTCTAAGGTTTTAATTTTAGTTATTCATCTGCCAGCTGGAATTCAGTGGTACTGCACTGAGATCTCAGGGTTGTTGCCACATCTTTGTGCCTGTGGACAAATGTCCCATATTACTGACCAGTCTGTCTAATTCCCTTACCTCAATGATTCTTACATAAACATTAGCAAGTGAGCTTTTCGAAAAAACTGCTTCATGGGTGCCTATACAAAATAATTATTTGCTTTTGAATGCCTTTGGCGATTCTAATGTACCCTTAAGGCTGAGAGCAAAACTATATGTCTTCTAACAGGATTTTTAAGTTCTGTTGTCTGCCTGACCTGACAGCATGCTTCAATGTCAGCTTCCAAGACTTCCAAATCTCCTCATAAACTATGTCTAAAGTTTCTTGATATCCCTGCCCCTATCTCTGTAAAATGGCCTTTTGCCCAGCCCTCATTCCATCTGTTCTTTAATTCCAGGATTTGCCAAAGCCCAGGCATGCCTTATGTAGAAGCTCACCTGAATACCTTCTCTACCTCCCACAAAGAACTGTAAGATATTATTATAACAGACAAAGCAATCTAATCATAGTGTTCTATTTTGCATCTGGTGGTAAATGCAAACCGTGTGCATTACAAAAATACATAAACAGTGTGTGTGGGAAGGTAACCTTCAATCACATATTTTCCTTGGTATGAATGTGAGTCAAGTGGTTTTAGACATGCTGCTATTTTTATGTTTGCTATAGTTTGATCATTTCCCACTGTGACCTTCTGTAGGGATTTGTGATTTTTTAAAAATGACTTTAAAATAGCAATTTTATTCAATTCCATGTGCATTTATTAAATATTTCTATATGCAAAGCCTGGGTTCGAATTTATGGATAGTCAAAAGTTAAAGTGTGATTTTTGTTCTCCAGAAGTTTTGATGCTGTGGGGAGAGATGTAAGTGTCGCAGAAAGCAAATGATGAAATGCTCTCTACCTGAGGTCCTATAAAAAGCTGGGAAAAGGGAGAAAAATAAATGGAGAGGTAGTAGGGCTACAATTTCTACAGGGCAGACAGATATAGAGAAAAAAAGTGTGAGTACACTGGAAGATATAAAAGGACAGACCTTTTAATAAGTTTGGTTCCACTATAGTTACATAGAACAGGAATGCCTGGGCCAATCTGAGCAATATCAACTGACATGTCTACTTCATCTGCTCCAGTGAGAAACTATGGAAGACAGGTACATGATTACCTCTGGTTCTCAAAAAATAAATAAATAAAAATAAGACTTTAGAAATACCACTACAAAGATCCAGAAGAGAAGTCATAAGATGACCTTTTTTGAATAAATGTACGCTGAACATTTCTCACAAGATTATGAACACATATGCATTTTTCTTATGAATATACACAAGATATACCTACCTGTGAACAGAGTAACAGCTGCTCACTCTATTAGAATTTTTTGACTACTAAATCATATTTTAGGGAGATGCTTATTTGTACTGAAAATTTATAAGTATCAGTAGAAAAAATATCAAGGTTCATGTATATAAATCCTTGCATATCCTTAAATTTTCCCTTATGAAACAGTGTTCTAATTATACTCTATATATGTCCTTTCAGAAACACTGATTTATATTTATTGAATAACTGATTGAAGCTCTGTATCAGTAATTGAGTAAGGAAGAAGATAGGTTACCTGTCTTGAAGAACATAGTCGGCGGCGGCGGCAGCCGTCCGTCTCGAGAGACGATGGTGTAGCTTCTTAAGAGTCTATCTGCACCACCGAGAATGGCTGTGCAGTCCGACTCGGGAGTGACACGGTATCTGTCTCCTCCCGTGTTGAATCGACATCTTGTGATGACGCTGGAGTGTCCTCTCCAGTGAAGCTGAAGCTACAGAGCCTGGGCAGGGTGACATGGAGGGTCTGCTGTTGCCCATGCAGCAGAACCCCCTCTCTTCGCAGCTGAAGGGTCCAAGGGAAAGACGGAGTCAATACAGCTTGGCTTCAGGTGCGCCGCAGGAGTTGCCGCTGTTGACTACAGTGTCAAACCGCCTTAGGGACTCCGGCTCCGGATTTTCTGTCGGGGTTTACTCCCTTAGCCTTTCCCCTGAAGAGGTATGCCGCAAGGCAGCGGAGGTTTTTTGGAGTCAGAGTTTTCCTTTTCTGATGTGCCCTGACTGGAAGATCGAACCAGCGACACTTAGCTCGCAGGCCGACGCTCAATCCACTGAGCCAAACCAGCCAGGGGAAAAAGAACATAGTGCATTTATGTTATACCCATTGTTGTATCTATTAGTATTTCATAAAGCCATATTTCTTTATTTATTATTCTTTCTCTGCATAACATTTGTTGGCTTGACTCTTCTTCTCCTCCAAAACATGTAACCTTGTACCTAAAACCAACTACCCTATAGGGAATAACTAAAATTAAATATCATGTGATATGCACAATGTTAAACTTACATAACTAACAAAGCACAGAAATGTGCTTTTAGCTATGTAAGGCATTATATTTAAAATTTAATACTCTGCATAGTTATGTGTCAGTGAGTGGTCTTAATGAGTAAATATAAGACCCATTCCATAAATATAAACATTTTAATTTTTTTTAAAGAAGGGAAAAACAAATGTCTAGGAAAAACATGTCAGTAAATTTATGACAAATATTTTTGGAATAGATGTTAGAAATGTTAAGAAGACAGACTAACCAAAAACATGAATATTTAATCAGCTATTGACTTTCAGTAGATATGATGTACTAAAATATAAAATATGAGTCTGTCCAGACAGTATCAATACATAAAAAATAGAGACATTTATTGAAGAATATAGAAGATACAAGAAGCTTTGTACATAGGACAATGACACCTCAGTCCCCTTCAAAGTAGGCACCTTGGGACCTCATACAGTTCTCTCAATCGCCATTGTATTTTTTCTGAATCTTATGGATGGTCTGAAATCTCTTCCCTTTCAAAGGCGATTTTAGTTTTGGAAGAAGCTAGAAGTCGCAGGTTGCTAATTCTGGGCTGTAGGGGAGCTGAGTCACCTGGGTGATTTGATGTTTCACAAAAAATCTCTGCACGGGACGTGATGCATAAGCAGGCACGTTGTCATGATGAAGCTGCTAATTGCCAATTACCAGTAGCTGTGGCCTTCTGAATCATCCAAATATTTTCCGTGGAGGAATGTTCAAGCTGAATGCAAAATCTGATTCAGATTCATTGCTCCACTCACTCAGCCATTTATAATATGACAGCCACACAGAATACATTCTTACTTAACAGCACCTACCGCCAGCACTAATTGGTACAGTGGAGTCACCATTGTTCATGCATGCACATTCTGGTCCATTTTCTGTGGCTGCCAGGTTATACTGATGTCATGTAAACTGTTCTTGTTATATTAACAATGGTTGGACTTTTTCTCTACAGACCTCTTATACCACACAAAGATGTTATATAAATTCACACTTGTAAAACATTTTTAATTAAGCCTGCTAATTTGAATGTATTTTTCCTATGTGGAAAAGAATATCACTATTAAAGGAAATATGGGAAGGATATAATTTATATTATAGAGGTTTTATTTAAATAGCAAAATATTCTTATTTATAATGTAAAACAGACTTATATTTCCCAAAATGTTACTTTCAAAATTATAACCATAAAGTATAGCATTATCTGAAATGATTATAACAAAGAGGTCAATATGGTTTAAAAAATCACTTAATATAGCATTTATCTATTCTATAAAAGTTAGAAAAATAAATATTGTTTATGCTTTCAGAGAATTCTCTCACTCTGTCTTCTTGCTTATATATATTGCCAAATGCCTTTACTTTCTACAAAATAAATTTCCCTTAAATATTAGGGAGTAGGACAATGAAACTATCATGCTTCCAATTCTTGGGAAAAGGTTCAATAAAAAATTGCTCAATAAAAAGATAATTTTATAATTCAGTATAACTGCTTGAAAATAATAAGGTAAAATTCCATGCTCATAGGCTTAACTTGTCTAGACTGAAAACTGTGCTAAGATGAGCCTTTACAGAATTATTACAAATGGCCAACTACTTAGAAATTAATGCATAGCAGTGACAGCAGTACATTTCATATCATTTGTGAGATTCATGTAATTTCCTGCTATGATAATGGGTTACAGCCACAGCAATCATAGCAATTTACAATGTACCTGTGGAGCGCTCACAGTGACGGAAATGAAATTAACTCATGTCACTGTGGAACATATGCTAAATTTCACAGATCTTCAGATAATTAAGTTTATTTTTTAACACAATAAGTGTAATTCTTGAGAGCATTTCCCTGAACTGTAAGCTGCTTTGTCGCATAAGGTTTAAAGCTACAGAGACTTCATGTCCTGTTTTTCCCATTCTACATAGGAAAATTTTTTATTATATTTTGCTATTTATGCTATTACAGTTGTCCCACTTTTTCCTCTTTTGCCCATCTCCACCCAGCCCCTACCTCAGGTAATCCCTGTACCATTGTCCATGTCCATGGGTCCTGCATATATGTTCTTTGGCTAATCCCTTCACCTTATTTCAACCAATCCCTTCTCCCCCTCTGCCCCTCTGAAGATTGTCCATCTGTGTTCCATGTATCTTTGCCTCTGTTTTTGTTTTGTTCATTAGTTTATTTTGTCCCTTAGGGTCCACATATAAGTGAGATTATATAGTATTTGTTTACATGGACTGGCTTATTTCACTTAGCATAACACCCTCCAGCTCCATCCACACCTTCACATAAGGTAAGAGATTTTTCTTTTTTGCTGCTGTGTAGCATTCCATTGTGTAAATGTACTACAGCGTTTTTATCCACTCATCTACAGATGGGCACTTAGGCTGTTTCTATATCTTGGTTATTATAAGTAAGACTACTATAAACATAAGGGTGCATATATTCTTTTGAATTCATATTTTGCAATTCTTAGGATATATTCCATAGGAACATTTTTAATCCTTTATCCATTGAGCATCCTGCAAAGCCCAGATTAATTGTTGTAGCTCTAGAGACAGACTCGGGGGCTCAAACCTAGCTCTGCTACTTTACTGGAGTTTAATAGACTATAATTTAATTCACACATCTGTAAAATGGGGGAAATAATAGTGTAGTCTTTCTATAGATGTTGCAAACAAAAGTAGATTATATATTTTAAACAGTATGCTGTGTCTATGAAGCAGTAAGTAAATGTTATTCTTCTTCTAAAGCTCAACTTAAAATGTCATTGGAATACACTAATCTTTTTATTATAAAATAATCAGAATATATTTTAATTTCAATATTTCCCTATTTTCTATTTTTTTACTAGAGTTTCTTCAGACTTGTTTAAGGTAATCACAATTTCTGACAAGTGTTTTTTGTTTTACTATTCAATATATATAATTAATGACAAAAGTTAACTAAATATTGGACTGCTTTGTATTTTTGTTATAAATGAGCCTTCTGTTTTTATCTGTGATAAATTTGCCATTCCATGTGGAGTAAATGTTATGCCAATAATATTCTACACTTTACCAAATACTATAGTTCTGTAATTTTATTAGACATTTGACTTCACTGCTTTTCACTATTATTTTTAAATAAAAGTATCTAATCTATATGTGTAAGATATTGATAAGTATATTCTATGGTTTAAAAGAGCAATTATGTAGTATTTTTATTATTATAATTTTACTCTATACTGGACACTGTGTTAAGCTTCAGTTATCTCTTGTCTAAATGGAGATGATGATAGTACCTTTCTTATAAGATTTTTAGTTACTTAATAAATAATAGCTAATAAGAATTCACATGGTTGTTACCTGCAAACTAAGTAAAACAAATATTTATTAAACAACTAATGTTAAAAATTATTTTTGGTACTATTATTATGATAAAGGTACAGGAGTCATATTCTCTGTTCTTGAAAATCTTGCATTATAAGAATGGTAATATGTGTGTGCAAGTCTAATATTACACAGTCATTCATTTAACAGAAATATGGTGTGGGCCAGGCACTCTCTATATCCTGGGGCCCTCCCACTCCATGGAAAAACTAATAGTAAATCCACTAGTGTTTTCATGAAGCTTATGTTATACTTGAGAGAAAATAATAGTAAGCACTCACACACATGCATACACACATGACAGGTGAGCTGTGGTCTTCATAAAAAAAAAAGATGAAAACATGGTAAGGGGATAGAAGACCACAGTTGGATTGATGAATATGATATTTTAGCTAGGGTAACCAGGGAAAAGTTTTCAATGTTGCAGCCACTTATGAAACCATTTAGAAATCAGACCAAGAGAATATCTGTGGATAAAACATCACAGGCTGAGGGGATAGAAAGCCCAGGGGCTGTGAGCTTGAAGGTGGTGTTGTAATCAAGGAAGTTAGTGTGGTCAAAACTGAATGAATCAGGCACAAAGTGTTGAAACAATAGATCAGAGAGGTAGTGGAGTACAAGAGCATTTAGGTCCTTATTGGGCCATGCGAGGGACTTTGGATTTTATTCTCAACAATTGAGAATTCAGGAAAGGGTTTGTCTAGGGCAATGACATGGTATGAGTCATGTATTAAAATGGTCATAGGGCTTCTGTGTGAAAATAAGCTGCAGATAGCAAAGGTATAAGAAGTGAGATCATTAGGAGGCTTTTGTAATAGTCCGGGTGACAGATGATAGGATGTTATTGGTTGAGGTAAAGAGAACAGATCAAATTCCGAAAATATTTTGGCAGTAGAGCCAAAGGACTTGATGGATTGGGTGTGGGACTAATTAGAAAAGGGTGAAAAGTGAGATATACATCCTCAAAGAATGGCAATGCCCATGTGAGACTGGAGAAAGAGAACCAAAGCCAGGAAGTGGCATTAAGGCAAGAAATTTAATAAGTGCATTTTTGACTACTAGTGAAAATAGCAGATGAGAGAGGAGGGTGAAGAGAGCACATTCCAGGCAGATGAAGTAAATATGGACAAAAACACTGACTGAGTTTGGGTATCATGAAGCAGCTGAAGTGAGTAATGAAGCTAGTCTTTCATTGATTAATTCAACACATGTTTATTAAATAACAGTTATGCACTAGAGACTCTCTTAGGTGCTGGGATTATAGTAGTGACAAATGGCCTAAAATCTCTCTCCTCAGGGAGTTTAAATTCTAGTGGGAGAGACAGACCAAAAAGACAGGATAAAGAAATAAAATTTCTGTTTTCTTATATAGTGGTATATTTTAAGAGAAATGATGGAGGCAAAAGATAGGGGATAGTTATGTATATTGACAGGAGGGAAAGATTTAAAAAAGAATGGACTAGGAAGGCCTCACCTGAGAGATGATGTTTACATGAAGGTCTGGAAGAAGGGCTTGCGAATGAGGAAGACTTCACTGGAAAAATGATATTTGAGTAAAAGAATATGGATACACCAGGAAAGAGTATTCAATGCAAACAAAATAGAAATAAAAAGCCCTGAGGAATTATCTAGAGTAAAAACCCCACAAAGAGCGGAGTCTATCTGGCATGTCCTAGGAAGATACTAGGGCAGAGGGAGGAATGGGAAGAGTTGAAGGTGCAGTCCAATCCTGGGATCTGAGTGAAAAATTGACAGGACTCACCTTTTCATAGGATCTCATTGGTTACTACAAAGGGAACAGCAGGAAATTAGATTAGTAATGAGAGATGATAATGTGAAATGGTTTGGAATGTAACAGGTTTTCCTCATCAATCATGAGATTCAAACAAAGATCCAATTTAGGGACATTACATTGACAAGAGTGTTTAGGATGGGTTGGAGGGAGAATGGAGGAAGATGAATCAGTTATTGTGGTTAGTTAAGATAGGGTGATGAGACCTTGTCCATTTTGCTCATTATTAATTCCAAGCATACAGCACAGTTCCACATAATCAACTCACTGAACGAGCAAATGAATAGATTAATTTTTGAATGACAATAATATTTTGGGTCAAAACTAAGACTTGGACATTAATGGATTTCTGGTTTATGAAAATTGAAAAACTGAAAATGACCAAGGTTTTAAGCTAAAATTTGATTATCACATTAACCATTTTATGTGAAGTTACTAGTAATGGGCTTTCCTGGCAATTAATCATGATTTAACCTTGCAAAAACCCCTTTGCAGCAGGTACTGTTATCAACTAATTTTACAAATGAGACAAATGAAGCTTAGTAAGAGATCCTATAACTTGCACCAAAGCAGATAGCTGGTAAATGGGGGAGCCTGCATTCAAACCCAGACCTCTTGAGTTACAAAGCCTTTATTTCTTGCCACAAGTCTGTTTGGTGACTTGAAAATCGTTATTAGCAGAGAGAGGCAGCAATACAGGTGATAAAGAGGATCAATTCTGTTTAATATAGTCAGAGTCTGACATGTTAACATGAAACACAGACAATGATGTTTTCAAAAGCTGGAAAGGTCATTCAGAATCAAGGAGAAGAACATGTAAGAGTAGGAAGTCAGAAAGCAATGAAATGACTAAATTTGATCTCAAATAACCACTTGTTCAATATCAGATATAAGTGTAATACATGGGGCATTCATAAAATTTTAGAGAAGAATGAATATGATTCAATAGTATTTACCTAAAATAGAGATATCAATTAAAAATATTGAAAGTCACTTAAAGAGCTAAATGATGTATATTCAGAACATCATTTTCAATAATAAAATTTTCAAACAAAAAGTAATTGCTCCAAAATAAAAATCATGAGAACATTTTTCTAATGACAAATTAAATGGTGAAAGTAGGTTTATCAAATTGTAATAATTATTTGCACAGAAATGCAACATCCACTGTCAATTGGGGGAACAGTTTTTAATTATCATCAGAGCAATTTTGAACTTTAAAAAAATTGAATTCAAAATTTATGGCCAGCTGCGTAAGTTACAGTATTCTTGTTTTCTTGGTTCAGAGTTTGACCACTCACTTATGTGTGGTATCTCAAATGTTCACATATCTTATAAATGGCCCATATTAAGAAACCTATTTAACAGAACCTATTATTTTGTGGTTTCAAGTATTATATTAATATAAACCACAACTGTATGCACCTCTACTTATTATCCAAATAAATTTTATCCAACATTCTACAAAAGATTTCAATGAATATTCACAGATAAATTCAAAGTTTAGATATAAATTATAGATGTTCCCAAATATACTTATTTAAAAATATTTGTCTAAATTATGCTTCAAATATTATAATTGATTATCAGATTCTGCTCTCCTGACTGACTGAAGCTAAAGTTGATATATTTTAAAGCAGTTGTTTGTTCTGGATTAGCAACGAGATAGCTCTTAGTATTATTTTCCCAATGTTACATGCCTCCAGCATCTAGAACTATATGGCACCTAATGGCAAAATATACTAATTTGTTCTCGTTATTATGATCCTTTTCAAAACATGCAAACTGAGTCAATTCTAGGGAATTAAGTTAGATTGTAGTACTATATTAAAAAGCAATATTAACACCAGAGCATACAGACTTTTATATGTGCACTGGTAAGAAAATATTCTTGTGGGAAAGTCCAATTAATTTTATACATTGGTATTGGTGAACTAATTCCTAAATCCCACAACCATGTACATTGTTATAAATACCACTTGGTATTTATTTATCCTTAATTATAAGCAAATATATTATGTATAGTATATATACTATTTTATAATATATGTTATAGTGATTTTATATTTAGTATATTTTACACCTGCTTGTATTTATCATAGCTTTGTACTTTAAAATCTTAGCCTTGCTATTTTGAAGAAAATTAAACCTTTTTACCTATAACTCTGGATCCAAGAGGGCTCAGAGTACATCGTTTTCAAAATAAACAATCATCCAAAAGTATTGCAGTTGTTGAATGTAGGTTAGTGTAGTGTGGATTCTAGAACCAAATACCCAGGATTCTCCTTTTGAATGTTGGTATTATTCACCAGACTTACCTACTCCCAAATATAATCATGCACTAAATGTTTTTTACTGATGAGACATTTTTCTAACTTATTTTTATGTATAACCTAATATAATACTCAAAATTAACTTACGGGGTTAAAGATTATTAATATCTCCTTCTGACAAATGAAGACATTAAGCTACCAAAAGATTCAGTAAAATGCTGTAGTTACACACTAGGACGTGGCAGAGAGGTGGCTAGAACTTAGGCACTCTTACTCACTCTTCTGTGATGATTTGGTTTTGCTTATCCTATTTCCCTTCTGGTGTGTGTGTGGTGGGGGTGAGCCAGTTCCAAAAGACACTTCTGTGCCACTCTTCCACTTACACATAAATAAAAATTCTGTTTTCCTCTGCTCCGCTGCTTCTTGTGCCTACTCCGTGAGCTACTCCTTGATTTTTTAATCCCAACCCATGGGACATCTTGTCTGTTAAGATTGTTTTCCCTCCCACTAAGATTGAGTCACTTGCTCCTCAGCTGTGCACTTCCATAGCTTCCTAAATAGTTCTACTATTCTATGTATTACCTCATACTATACCAATTTGCTTAAACATTTTTCTCCAAAGAGGCTACATTTTTCCTGAAGGTAAATGTCTGTAAGAGCACAAATTCCCTGTATAGTTGCAGAATCTAGCAAGGTAGTTGAACATTGATATACTTGCAGGATTAGATCATATAAAGGTATAAAGTGGTGGGGCACAATGGAGACTCAAGGGCACTATCTTAAGCTAGAGAGAAAATTCTACTTTAATTTTTCATATGCACTGTTTTCTTTTAATCTCACAATATCTAGTTGGGGTTATAAATAAATATTTGTTCAACTAATAAAAGAGGAACAATATGTTTTAATTTTTCCAATAAAAATAACATGAAATAGGTTAGTATTTAACCATGTATTATCGGCTAATTATGCCCCCTCCCTAAATTCATAAGATGAAGCCCTAATTCTTAGTGCCTCAGGGTGTAACCATATTTGGAGATAGGGTCTTTAAGAGATAATTAAATCAAAATACTGTTGTTAGGGTGATCCCAAATCTAATATAACTGGATTCTTTATAGGAAGATGAAATTTGGACATAGACATGTGGAGGACTCTGTGAAGACCGAGGGTGAACACAACTATCTATAAGCCAAGGAGAAAGTCCTGGGACAGATCTTTCCCTCACAGCACTTGAAGGAACCAAACTTATCAACACCTTGACCTGGGACCTCTAGCCTGTGAGAAAATAAATTTCTGTTGTTTAAGCTGCACAGTCTGTGGAACTTTGGTACATCAAGCCTAACAAAGAATACACTATGTAATAACATTTATGCAAAATTTAAGAGTTTAATACTCAAATAAGGTTTATACTTATAGGTACCCAATTAATTGGTTGATTTATTATTTTCTTCAAAATTTTTGTTTCATCTGTTTTCACAGATATGCCTGGCAGAGTTCTAAAGAGAATTACAAAAAAAAAAAAAATTAAGATAATGGCAAATAAAAAACATTTAAGAACATTTATTATAATTGAACTAGTTCAGAGCAATTAAATATTTATCATTATTCAGCATTTCCAAGCAAGTGTTAAAAAGATAAGTAAAGTGTGAGCTGATTTCAGTATCATATATAAATTATATCAAAGAAACAAATACAGCCTTTAGGTTAAGTAGTTATGAAATAGTTAAGCAGTAAAACTTTGAATGGCTACAGATGGAGGATGTTTAATAGTGTTGCACAGGAAGTGTCTTTTAGAGTCCAAGTTTCTGTACAATGAGAAACCTGTTTTCAGCTGTTGAAATTATTCTTCCAAATAAAAGTATCAGAGTTTAAAGTTTGTTTCCCATTGTTATATCTTGGTAGAAAAAGAATAGCTACTGCCGAAAGGAAGACATAGTAATAATAAATTGCAGAGCATATTGAACACGATTAACGTCTTCTTACTCATTCCATTGTTAAAAATAGAGTATTTATAGTAACTGTTTTAAAAAACTAACTGATGTGGGAAAATATTACAAATGAAAGCAACATTATTTTTTGGAATAAAAAAAGTTATGTCAGAATAGGTTGATGGGGCAATGAACAACTCAAAGTAACATCTGAAAAACAGAACTTTTCAAGAAGAGAAATGTAGTTCAGAATATAGCTACTAGCTAGGTCCCTTAGTATACTTTTCAATAATATACTTGGATGAAGGATAGGCTATTAATACTAATGCAATGAAAATTTGGACATTAATACCAGAATCTCACTTTATATCACTTATAGTGTATGGTATATTTCTCATTTTATAATGTATAACCAATTTTTCTTGTTTAGTCTTCTTCATACTCTTGAGAAAGACTAAAATTTATTCCCTTCAAAAAATCTTACAAACATTTTCTAAACAGACTAGAATCCATTTAACAACTATTCTCTATATACAAGAATCTGTTCTAGGTAGAACATGAAAGAAGCACTTACTATAATCCTATATTCAACCCATTCAATGTATTTATTGAGGGGAACCAGAAAATATTCAAGATTGGGTATAGAGCCACTGGGAAAAGAAGCAAACAGAAAAGTGTGAAGTTCCATGGAACTTTTACTTTCTAGGGGGAGAAGGAGAGAAGATAACAGAAAATGAAAGAGTAAAGGATACAGTGATCAAGGACCACTATGCTGATAATCTTCTATGAGCAGAGATCTGAGTGGTATGAGGAAGAAAACTATTTATGAAGGTGGTGAAGATTAACTGCAGGAGGAACAAGTGTGAGAGAGGAATATGAAGATATTTTAGATATGCTAATTATGAACTATCAGACTTCCAAGCAAAGATGACAAAAGGCTCTCCTTCTGAGTCTGAAATTCAGAAGCACAATGAAGACAGATACCGTGTAAAGAGGGTTTGTCATTATATAGATGGTGGCACTGGCTAGGAAATAACTGTAGAAAAAATTTTTGAGTAGTGAGTTTAGATCTCTTTAATTATTAGAAATCAAGAATATTGGGGAAAATAGCAAATGAGCCTAAAAAAAGAAATAAGAAGTAAAGCAAAAGAACTATGAAAATTGTGCTCCAACAACAAATGAAGAAAAAGTCTTTAGAAGGGGAAGATAAATTAATGATAAACCTTGTCAAATGCTCCTACTAAACGAGAAAAGCGAGGGTTGAGGATGGAGCCACCTCATCTGGCATCACAAATGTCACTGGTGTGCTTACTACAGAACAGACTTTAGCTGGCTTACTCCTATCTGGATGTCCTTCATCTACTTGTTTTTCAAAAACATTTTATTAAGCAAGTATTATGTATAGATATTAAATAGGTAACTATGAGAAATAATGAAATAATTAATTTTTGTATGCAAATAATTAAATCACAAAACAAATGAAAAACAAAATGCCATGTATCGATAGCTTTATTTTTTATTATTAAGTACGCTGTTGTATATATTGCCAATTAAAATTCTGTATTTCTTCAGATTGACTGTTTTTATTTAGTATGTACTAATAATATAATTTAAAATATATTTAAAGTTGCCAAAAACAGACCGAGGTGCTAAGAGATTGTTTATGTTAATGAATAAATAATAGGTTTATATTTCAACAAGTCAAGAGGGTTGTTATACCTCATTCTTCAACCCAATCCTTTCAGTGATTCCACAGAGCTTTGTCATGGTCCGTTATTTCAGATAAGGACCTGCAGTGACAAGGCTGATGCTTCCTTGAGACTTTTCATATCCACACAAATGCAGCCAATCCAAACAAGGGCCTATTTTTAGAATTGTAATTACAAGTCAAAATGTATCATTTAAGTTTATTTATATGTACTTCAAATTTACTATATTCATAAATCTTCAAGTCACTGTACCAACATTTACCTGCATATGTTATGCAATGTTATAATGTTATTTATTACATTTTACAAATATTAATTTGATGTAACAACATGATGGACTTTTATACCTATTTAATAACAAAAGCAGAACATGCATAATAATAATATTAGTAAAAATAAAAAAATTACAATCCATAGTACCCTGAAAGAGTAAATTCACCATATGATGTGAGAATCCAAACTGCACTTTGTTAAGTTCAATACACTTTTATATGGTTAATATAAAACTGAAAAAAGGAGTTTTTATTTTATTAGGAAAGAAAAATAGACAAAGAAGCAATTATTGATGTGGAGTAACTCAGCTCCACAAAATGGGCACATAGAAGACTAAGATTAAAAACATAGCTCAGGTAACAAATTATCAACAATTTCAACAAACAGGTGCATACCGTATCATATCCTTGCTTTAACAAATCTTTGAAACGTTATATTTCTACGCAGTGGAATTTCCTATAGAATTCCCTATTCACAACGTGTTTTTCTATTGTCATTTACCCAAACACTGAATGTATTGTGGAATCAGTACGGCTAGGCTGAATGAAACTGTAAAAAGCACCAGCTGGCTGTATTCAAAATGGCACTTGTCCAGGTCTCAAATGTCTTATTTATATACAATGGAATTCTGCCAGCTGTTTAATATTTAGGGCTAATAAATGTAATTGGCAGCACTACGCAAGCACAACTAACAAAATATCAGAAAGTACTTCTTGATGTGAAGTCTGACTTGTTCTCATTTCACATAATTGAATTTGTGACAGTGGAACGCAAGTTTAAGATGTTTTTCTTTTGAAATAATAAAAAAAATTGAAAGAAAAAAAAGTAAACTTAGCTGTAGGTAAGTTGTAGGCTTACCATCTGGTGTGCATTTTATTAAACCAGAGGTATATATTGATAGGTAAAGCTTACACCATTATACAGATGAGCAGAAGTATTTAGACAGGCCCCTGGGCCTCTCAGACTAGATAAAGTTACTAAACCCTTGAGGAAGCCATAACCTACTGACAAGACAGATTAATATCTCATGATAATACAGAGATTTTAATAGAGAGGTTTGTATGAAAAGATGGAAGCTTTGGCAGTTAGAGTAGTAATCATCAACCTATACACCAAAAAACTATGGGTTCAATCTTCAGTCAGGGCACATACTTAGGTTGTGGGTTCAAATTCAGTCTCTCTCTCTCTCTCTCTCTCTCTCTCTCTCTCTCTCTCTCTCTCTCTCCTCTCTCCCTTTCTTCCTCTTTCCCTCTCCTTTTCTCTCTCGAAAATCAATAAAAATACATCCTTGGGTGAGAATTTTTTAAAAATTTAAAAGAGAAGATGGAAGCCCCTAATCGTGCTAATCAAAAATATAATATTTTGATTTATACTTTAATTTCTAGAAACAAAGAGTAGGCTTTAAACAGTAGGTTTGTGTCCCTTCATAGAAAGGAGAGAGAGAGAGAAAGAAAAGAAGAAGAAGAAGAAGAAAGAAGAGGAGGAAGAGAAGGGGGAGAGGGTTTGGGGGAGGGAGAAGGGGTGGAGCACGGACGAGTAGGGTGGGAAGGAAGGAAAGAAAGAAGGAAGGAAAAGAGAACTTCCTTGCAAAGAAAATAGGCTGTATTATATGCATCAAATATGAATGACAAAAAGGTGATCTCCCTCTTAAAATACTATTTATTGAACAACAGAAAATGGCCACATCCCTGAGTGTGATAGTATATTAAACCTAAACTCTCATTTGCGTAACAACATGAATATGTAAACCCAGAATGCTCTTTTAACCATTCAGGGTGAAAGGGCAGGACTGTGTGGAAATCGTGAGGATCCCATGATGTTGAAATTGAGAGGGTATAACTGGAGAAACAAAGTATTCTTCAAATCCCACCTACTCCATAATTTCTTCAAGTTTTAGTCCTAGAGCAGACATGAAAGACATAGCCCTCAACCAACATTAAAATATTGGTGTGTAAGAATGGTGAGAAAATAAGAGAACTGATTTATAATTCTGCCTCGCATAATGTTTCTGTGATATATGGTAAATTACTTAACTGTTCTGAAGCCTCTATTTTTTCATCAACTAAATATATATCAAATATAAATTGCTTTGTGCCTACTTAGCCAGTTAAATGCCCATTTCATTCAAAACTAGTGCTGTATTAGCCATCAGACAGATTAGCATGCACCCAAGAGACAGCAAGGTCATTAAGCTTCTAGATTTCTTTTAGAAAAATCCAAAATCTAAAATGATGTTTGGTAACTTTTAAGGGGAGAACATAAACAAATTTTTTTTCAGAGGAAAAGCTAAACCTTTCCTGAACATTCTTACATTTATATTAATGATACTCTTTTACTGTGAATTATATATTAAGAGACAGCATAAGGCTTCAAGATTTAGGATTTTAACTGTCCCGCTGATAATAGGTGCACAACCATAGTCATACACTGTCTTCACAGTACACAGATGCAAATAAAGCTAAAACTTCCTGTCAAAATAATCTAGAACTAGGAAAGATGCAAATAAGAAAGTTGGCTGTTCTATTTTAGACATATAGAAATCAAGAATATGCTTTCCAAACTATAGATACCAAACTCCCTGTTGATAACAGACAGAAGACTTGGGAGCACTTTGATGATTTAATCCTGGGAGCAGTAATTTCTCCCTTGATACCCTGATATCACTGCTGCTTTCTTTTTTCAGAAGCCCCTATTTTCCATATGATTCTACATCATCATCTTACTACAAAACAGCCTAATTAGAAAAGTGGGGGGGGGCATTATAAAATTATTTAATTTTCAAGAGTTTTATTTTATTTTGTTTTAACAATTACGAGGGATACCAGAAAGCCTGACCTGAAAAAATTCGAGTACCATATGTACAGAGCTTTTCAGCATGCATTTATATTTTGGATTATACTGCTAGAAAAGCATAACAGCTTGGTTGTTCCAGAGCTCATTTATTTTAAAGTCCTCTACTGGCTGCTACTTTGGAATTTCTGCATATGATTATTAGAAGTAAGATCAGCTATGGCATATCTAAACTAAACTCAAAACAACCATAATGTAATTTGATTAATACCATGTAAACTACCAACTCAATGAATGGAGGTCTTTTAAGTATAAATGGAGGATGATGGTTTTGATGCCATGAAATACATGTGGCCTATAACTTACTATGATGTCAGTGCTATAATGGGGCCTCCATTTTGATGAAGTCACTTAAGTCAACCAATCATTCAACTATTTTTACATGCTATGCTTATGCTCCCATTTTGAATACAAATGAAAACAGCATTCTCCCTTATAAAAATTACATCCTTAAATCCTTTTTATATTTGTAGGAGATTTAATTGGTCATTTAAAGTTCAATGGTTTTATTTAATTCACAGAATCTCAAAGACCTTACAATCATAATTCTATTCAAGTCTAGAGCTTTGCTAGGAAACCAGTATAAAAATCTGTAGTTTCTTCCCAATTCCTAAAATAAACAGCCATTTCTTGAGTCATTCAAAAAATGTATAGAGTTACATATTCAAGATTCTGCTCATAAATTAAAAATAACATAAATTCTTTGAAAATAAATCATTATATTAATGGAAAAGACCTAAAATGCATCCATCTTTTATAGACAACTTCACTTTTTGTAAAGTATAGTAAATCACCATTGAGAAAAATTGTATAATTCTGTGTGAATATAGAAGATATTTCAAAACTTGAGGTAATTATTGGTAAGGATTTAACTGATAGAGAAGAAGAGGTGCACAATGGGAAATAATAAAACATTAAAGTTTGTAGGCTTAACATACCCCATGAAAAGTATAATGTTTACATATCTTTGAGTTTTTGATGAAATGGCACAATGAGAGAAACGATCAAATCTTGTAGATCCCACATGAAGCATGATTCAGGGTTGTCTTAGCTCAAGGCATTATAACAAATTATCATGAATTGGGGGTTAACACAACAAATATTCATTTCTAACAGTTCTGGAAAATCCAGGATCACAGTAACATCAGATCTGATGTCTGGTGAGGACCCACTTTGTGATTCACAGATAGCTATCTCCTTGGTGTATCCCTAAACAACAGACAGCAGAGAGTGAGATTATCTCTCCCTTGTCTCTGCTTATTAGGGTACTAATATAATTCAAGAGGGTTCCATCTTTATGGCCTAATCACCTTCCAAAGGCCCACTTCCAAATACCATTACAATGAAGATTTAGGCTATAACATACACATTTTGTGGGAGATACAAACATTTAGTCCATAATAAGAACTTCCCCAAATGTGATAAACACATCTCCAGGTCTCAGTAAAGTATGTGAGGCAGGAGGAGTATGTCAAAAATTCAATTCCATTTTATGTGGTCCTATTTTTAACCTATATTTAATTTCAATTTTGTGTATAATATATTCAGAGATACAACTACACATTTAATAATTAAATATATATCACTGAGTATACATATAGTGGAAGGTCAATAATTATTTTAATTATCAGGTTTATCATGAAAAACTTGGATGATTTTACATTATACTGGTAATCTGACTTCAAGCATTAACTCTTTGAATCTCTAAATTAAAATCACATTTGTAATCAGTTTTTCTTTCAGATTCAGAAATGTCTAACATTCTCACAAATTTTAGTGAGTTTTTATGTATTCCAATCTGAAGACCAAGCCATTTATCACAGATGATTTTCATTCAAAATATTTAAAAACAAAGTAACATATACTATGTGGTGTGTAAAACATAATTCATGAAATTTTATATCACATAGGATGATTTTCATCTTTCTAAGTTTTTCTCAAAAATGTGACTGGGGAACATCTTACTTTCCTAACATTGTTACAGAAGTAGAAAGATACGCTAAGTTTGTGTTAGTTACATCTAAATTTTCATATACAGATAAATAATTTTCGGGTAAAGCAAAAGAATTATACACACATATACACATAAATTTAAAATCTTTAATTAGTTAATTTATTTATTAATTTATTATCCTTACCCAAGGACATTTTTTCATTGCTTTTAGAGAGAGAGGAAGGAAGAAAGAGAGAGCCATAGACCGGTTGCCTTCACGCACCCTGACCTGGGACCATATCTCCAGCCTAGGCATGTGACCTGACTGGGAATTGAACCTGCAACTTTTCAATGTACAGGACAATGCTCTGCCCAACTAAGCCACATTGGCCAGGGCTAATACCCATTATTTTAAAACTGTCTAATTTAAGCCATACTTTTTCTGTTCAAATTTTTTATATGCATTGAATTTTCCTTTTATTTTCCAACATTCTTTAACATTTTCCTCTTCATGGAATAATGCAAGATGTATCTTTTGAAACTATTGAAATGAGTAGAAAGTTATATAACTATATGGAGAGTCAATTGAACATCTATTCAAACTATAAATTTGCTACACCAAATATTAATGCATTTCAATTTTAAAAAAACACCCTATATAGTAATTCACCCCTATTTTCAGTTTCATTTTCTGCTGTTTCAGTTACCTATGGTTAACCAAAAATATTAAAAGAAAAATTCCAAAAATAAATGATTCACGTTTTAAATTGTACATTATTCTGTGTAGAGTGTTGACATCTCACATCATCCTTCTCTACCCGCCACATCCCACCCAGAATGTGAAGCTTCTCTTTGTCTAGCATCTGCGCTCTATATTCTACCTGCCTCTTAGCCATCTCAGTTATCAAATGACCGTCTAGTATAAGCAGTGCTTGTGTTCAGGTAAGTTTTATTTTACTTAATAACAGTTCCAAAGCACAAGAGTTGTGATGCTAGCAATCCAGACATGCCAAAGAGAAGCTGTAAACTGCTTCCTCTATCTTCTGTTTGGAGCATCCACAGGTGGTGCTGGGATGTATACCTTCAGATAAGGGGGCACTGCTGTGTATTTAAACTTCAGTGACTGGGCTACTCTCCATAATGAATAACCATATTTTCTGTACTGCAGAGGCTACACAACTAGCAATTATACATTCCAGGACTGATCTTTTACAGATGTCAATTTGAAAAAAATAGGTTCTCAGAATGGAGTCGTGGTTGGGACAGTAAAGCGCCTCCATAAGACATGCCCTTGCTATACAAAATAAAGGGTGATTCAAGACCCACACGTATTTTTCAATGAAAGGAGAATAGTGGGAAGGGACTTATTAAGATCATAACGGAGAACATGAAGAAGAAAGCAACAGAAGAGAAGTGAAACTTATGACAGTAAGAGAAAAAATTTAGTGAAATATAACTAATATATAAATGAGAATGGAAATAATAATTATCATTTGTCAAATGATCTCTAAGAGCCCATGTATACTTACATAGGTTGTATGCAGTATTTAATTAATCATCTTGGCTATTCTTAAAGAAAATATTGGTATTAAGCCAAGAAATAACATTCTGAAGAGCTGGCAACCAGGTCTGACTCGAGACTTCACCCTGCCACGCTTCCCAGCGCGGGCAGCTTGGGCCGGCGACGTGCCGTAGCACAGGCCCCCGTGTCTGATCCGGGGCGCCTGCCTTTGCTTTAGCGCTCTGTTATTGCCTTAATTTGTTCATAATTTTTGAACAAGGAATTTTATTTATTCCATGTGCCCCTCAAATCATCTAGCTAGCACTGATACATTTTAATGCTGGTGGATAATATTTAAGGCATACTTATTGATTGTAGCACTAAAATTTTAGAAAGTCAAATGGGTTTAAAACACCACACAATATTAAGTACTTCAAAATGTCAACTACCATCGCCATCAATCATCTTTTTCTTTTCACAGCAGGAAAGTATTTAATAGTCACGACATGAGTACAGAAAACACATAACACATAACCTATAGTTATCTTTTCAAGGCAGAACAGTCAAGTGAAAAATGAGTATAGATTCTTATTTTTACTTAAAAAAAACTAAGGTACATATTGGAAATCGATTATATTGTCCTTTAATTAAAAAAATTGTTTGACTCCATCCTCTTTTGAGATAATTATTGATTACCTAACAAATAAATCTATGTGAATGTCTGTTTTCTCAAAAATTTCAATCCATTAACAAATACTAGCTATGTAATACAGAATATAATTGCCGCCTTTTGCTGTAAGAAAATAAAAATTTTCAGTAGAAATCAAAAGTCATTGTTCATATTATTTACTATCTCTGTTATAGTTTCACAGCTAGATTATAATCTCCTCGATAATTATCTGGCATTCTTCAAAACACTCAATACAGTTTTGAGAACAAGGCAGACATCCAATAAATACATGTAAATTTACTGGAAGTCTAAAACAATAAACTTCAGTAAAAAACAAAAACAAGTAGATTAAGGAAGTAGTTTAAATAATAAATCTTGGAGATTATTTTAAAGTCTGTCAAACATAAATTGCTTGATTATAACATAGGAGCATTTATGTTTAAATTTAAAAAACCATTTTCAAAACTATAAAAAAAGTTTTAATTACTATATGTTGAAGAGTACAAACAATGTTCCATTTAAAGTGGTTAGCCATTTGTTTTGTTCACATCTAGGTCAAAGACTCTGAAAAAATTTCTATTTTTTTTCCTTTTTTCAAACTCTGAAAGTTATTTTAGCTCCTTCTATATAAGTGAGTCTTAGCAAACTACATAAACTGTAGTTGCTGGAGCATTTCCATATGTATTTCACTTACAAAAAATGTTTTTCTTTCAAGCAAAGTACAGGTTTACCACCTAAGAGTTTCATGGAAATAAATCTCTTTTTCTGTAAAAAAAAAAAATAATGACTGAAAAAAATAAATGATAAAGCTGAAGTCGAGGAAATTGGGAACAGTCCAACTGTTTTATCAGCTGCACCATAATGCAAGTAAACCTTAATCTTGCTTGGCCTTGTAATGTTAGCAAACTGCTGCTTTTCATATACTGCTTTATACATATATGAGCAAACTCTCCTCCATTTAACATGCCGATTTCTGTAAAATAAGCTTAAGGTCAAAACAACATTTGACCCAAAGCATCATAAAGCTATGGCTTCCTAACCAGTGCTCCTGTCGCATGTCAGTCAGTAAATAAACAGTATAAATTTAAGGATATGGTCTCATCTTTCTCTTTGAGGAATTGAGTATACAGCCTTGAAAATCAAGAGAAACTAACTTCTGATTCAGTTTATGGTAGAGTGGAAAGCATACAGAAGAAAGAAACATTAGGTTTGGAACTGTATAAATGACAATGTCTAAACATTTCACATTCAAGACCGGTCTCTCTACGATAATTTTGAAATATGAAAGGAAAGGGAGGAAGGGCTTTAATGCAAATCATTTTTGAGTGCATAGCTCTTTGGATATCTTATAATTGGTATACTATGCATTTGAGGATTTTTAGGAAAGATTATTCTCTCTGTCCTAGAAAAGCATGGAAACAAAAAGAGCAAGTTATCCAAACATTAACTACATAACGCATTGTTTTACTGTAATTTTTCTAGTCTTTGATATCAGGAAATGATAGGAACAAACAAACCACATTTGAGCTATATTCCTGCATATTCAGACATTCAAATTACTTGGCCTGTAAGTTTCAGGGTCGTAAAAAATGCTCTCAGTGAGACCTTGACTTCATGCTGTGACAAGCTAAAAAAATGAAAACAACTACACACATGAGAGGGTTTTTCACCAAACCGCAGCACTAAGCACAAATGAAACCCTGCTGGGAACATGTATCTACAAGTGTGAGTGTGTTTGACTTGGTAACACGTGTTTGTGACTCTGTGTTAATAGAAAATGGTAAAAAAGGAGCTAGACAAGGAGTCCATTGTCCAAAATTTTTGAAGATCTTTTTCTTTCTTTTTGTAGTAGAATTTGAAAATATTAGTAACATTTGAAAATAACACTTAGCATTGGCTCAAAGGCTGTCTTCACTAAAGTTAACCACATAGTTCCTTGCTCTGCCCTACCAGTGACCTCAATCCAAACAAAGATGAGAGAAGATCTGAACTTCATACATTTACATTCCCCTTGGGCTAGTCTGGACAAAGATCATTAAGAGCTTCAGTATGGGTCATGATTTTTTTCTTTTTAGCTGACGAAATATGCATTCCATTATTTCAGAAGTCACATCAGATATCAGAAATAAAATCAGATGGTAACTCACTCTTGAATCTACCACTTCTTTCCCTTTAATTAGACCTATTTAAAAACCTTTTCTCTGATAACCATGTCTTCACCCATCCCTGTGATAACTGAGGGAAAATCAGAGATGTAGAGATCAGAATTACACTAGGAAAAATATTAGTAAAAGACCTATTAATCAGTCTCCTAAATCATTTTCTTCTTCAATATCATTTCGTAATATCATTAACAAAGCCTGAAAATGCACATGACATAATTCAACAGTGGAAGAAATCACAAATAAAAATTTTAAAACAGTTGAGAAGAAAACACAGAAATAATATTCTTCAACATAAATAAGAATTGAAATCAATTTTATAATAAAATATGAGATATAGCTTGTACTCTTTGCTTTTAGAAAAATATCACACACTAATACTAGATTACACCTATAATTTCTATGCCACACATATTTATTGATATTTTCTTGTGGTATGACTTATCATGGCCAAAAGCAATAAAACTTTGACTTCAGACATAGAGAAAAATTTCTAGTCTCAGAATTCAGATGCTATTGACAACTGGCAACTGATACAAAAGACAACCCTTATTTTCCTTTATTTGTTCCTAAAAATATAATATTAAATTTCTATTTATCTAAGCAAATATAAGTTTATATTTTCAAAGTGATTTTTAAAATGTGGCTCATTTAAAATATAAAGCCCTGAAAATATTAATAATTTAAATATTAAAATACATTACTGATAAATAAAAAACACCTACAACACAAAAAAGTGCTTAAAATACATTTTTCAATGCACCTAAAATAACTAATGTAAAATCTGTCCTAATCCACAAAATTCATGATAATGTACCATATATAGTAATAAGAGTGGATTCATAGCAGTCATTATTTCCCAAGGTCTAAAAGTTCAGAACAATTGGTGCGTCTTTGCAATGATATTTGATTCCACTGACAGATTTCCAATTCTAATTTCTAAATCAATTATAATACGTATAAAAATATAAGTTCTTTAATAGAATTCTGTTATATATTAGTCCCATCTTTCTATAAATGATAAAAAACAACCATAGAGAACTCAAAAACCATTTATAAGTTGTAATGACTATTTTTAAAAACTAATTGAAAAGTTTACACATAAAAAAGGCTGCATGACCCTTTTGATAATAAGCCCTTAAAATATTGTTCACTCTAATTAACAGTATTTCATGGATCATAATGTTAGAGAAACTGTACCTTGGGATAGTTTAATAGAATTATTGTTCCCAATAAACAGAATGAAGTTTCAATGCTAAAATCAAAATAGAAATATAAATTATACTTGAGTGAATAGATACTATTATAGTCCAACTCTTAGCATTTTTTCCCAATACTTTGACTCCTTTTGGGAATATTTCTTCCATTATCTTTAAACTTATTATATTTTTGCTTTGTGTCTCAAGCTTATTTGTAAAATGTTGGGTATAATAAACTAATGAATCGACATAAACTTGAATGACACTCTATCTGAAAAAGAAAGTGAGTAAGAAAACAAGGGGTGGGAGAAAAGGATACACAGTAGACATCAAAAAATAGGAAAGATAGATAGAAAACCCATCAGGTGTTGCCATCAGGGCCACATTTTAAATGACCAGAGGAAGATGAACAGGGTTCTGTGTAAACAGTGCATTTAATACGCAACCACTACTTAGAACTAACACTGAGTATTTGCTATTTTTACATTTTTTTGTCATTTTGAGTGGCAGAACTCTTTGTAACAAACCAATTCTTAAATCTAGTCAATAATTTCAAAAACATTTAACAAAATTGAAGTCTAAAGGAGAAATGGAGAAAGGTAAACCTTCACATGTGCAGTGTGCTGTCAGCTGGTGTTAGTCTTTGAAGCTGTTGACTGAAATCTTACCAACAGGAAAGAGAGCATCAAATTGAAAGAGAAGGCAGATGTACTAGAGATACTTTTTTTTTTTACTGTTAGAGCTCCAATGTAGGCAGGCAGGCTGTGCTTCAGACCTGCAGTCCCTCCTGGAAGATGCCCCAGAGACTTCAACACTCAGTTGCCAAGCCAAGCACAAAATCCAGACAAGTGTCTTCTGCACACTTGCTGTGTAGAATTACTGTCAGGTAACTGACTTGCATTCTGCACAATCTTAGAGGTAAAAGTGTTTGTTAAGATATGGTATCAGGAGTAAAAAGAAAAACTACTCTTAAAATATTTAGGAAAATTACCAATGAGTTTGGGAAGTGATAAACCCAACACACACACACACACGCACACCAGCACTTTATGCTATACTACTTATAGGCAAATATTTTGGTTTTGTAAATTATTCATCAGCATCTAGAAAAATCTTTTATGTGTATTTGTGATGTATCTTGTATCTGTGTTATGTGTATATTCATTATTGCATGAGTGCCTGAAACACTAAAAATCTCTTTATTTTAACTTACACAGAAAATTGAAATTATAAATTTTGAAAGTTATCTTTGAATTTTATTTATTTCCCTCAATTCCTTTTCTTATAGTATATTAAGATAAATTCCAAATAATTTACAAAAACTCCAACAGTGACAGATATTTTATGTATTTATTTATATACTTATAAAGTACATTTGTAAGACTCCATCTCTAAGCAATATTTATAACAGCTAATATTTATAAAATGTTTTATAAACTATTGTCACATACGATTCTGTGAGATATGTATTATTACTCTCATTCTACAAGTAAATTTACTGAGAGTTAAAAAATTAAATGACTAGGAAAACAATAAAAATAAGTTAAAAAAAGATATTTCCAAGTCAAGTTTTTGACTAGAATGCCCACAATTTCTTGACTATGCTATGCCACTGATATTGCCAAACTGGAGTATTTTGAGTTTTGTATCAACCGGCACAGAAAAGAAATGAGTTAGAAGATTTAAATTTTCTATTAGAATATCAAAAATATCATTGGAAACTAATATGAAACGTTCAAGTAATATAAAAAGAAAGTTACAATCAAGATAGAATCAGTTGGAGGTAGTGGTGGCCAAAACAAACAATCAAAACTTAAAAACGACAAAAAAAGTAAAACTAATCAGAGAGAGAAATTAAATCCTGGAGAACAGAATGGCCTTGCCGTCCTCCTCCTCCTCCTCCTTCCCCTCCTCTTCCTCATTGTCTTCCTATGACTTCTCTTTTTTAAGATCAGAAATTTCAGAATATTGAAGAGCCAGAATACAATCATAGGCATGGTTCCAAAACCAAAAAGGAAATTTCAAACTTTCTTTTAAGAAAAATATTGTAACTAACTTGTAGAAATAAAATTTTTAAATGGAATAATTTTGCAAACTAATATTTAGAAATAACAATTATAGAAGCCCATTAGAATAAAACAAAATTTTACCCATTTACTAAAAAAAAAAATCTTAAAATGTTAATATTGTCACACAGTTCAAAGGAAGCTTTACATACTAAAATATATATTTACCTATGCCTGTGTTTTAATTTTTTAAAATGATGAGCTTCAGTAAATAATAACTACACTACACCTGTAAACCACAACTTTAAGTAAATAGTTTAAAGTTGTCTAGAACTTCTACTTGGAATGGATTTTGTAATATGAGCATGACTGATATAAAATATATCATAAAATATTGACACTTCTCCAAGTTAAAATGGTGCCAAATTTTCCTGAAGCAAATTGCTGTTGTAAACACCAATCATTTTTACAACACTTTAAATTATCAAGTGCTGGCACTTGTGACCCAATTTGTTTAAGCATTATTTTATATCACATCAAATAAAAAGGGTATATTTTCAAAGTCAACATTCTATTGCCAAATACAACCAACTCTTGTTTATTTCTTCAGGTGAAAGGTTCAGGGTCAAATAAAAAATGCAATTACTTTTTTTCCCCTTACAAAACCTATTGTCATCAGATTCTCAAAGTTTGGTTTAATTAAAAATGAATTATGCAGGGGCAGGGAATGTTTATTGTATATACCTAGTTAAACTAAGATAAACAGAATGCTGTCATGTTATTTTCTTTCATAAATGCACTGTCAAATTTACAAAGCTTGGTTTGATTTTTTAAATGCAGAAGCAGAAAACCTTGTAATTTTTTGACATTTGAATAAATTAACTAGGGTACAATCTTTCTAAACTTTCTGCCTTTAAAATATCATATTCTGATATTTGTTTCTTACTTTTGCTGTGAGAAGTTTAAAAAATTATATCATTGTAGACTTATTGTTTACCAAGTGCACATATAGAAAATGCATGTTTGGCCTTTGGGCTTTTCTAAATTAACTTACATCTATAGAACAACTGTGCCAAGAAATGTTCTATAAGAAAAACAACAAATATAAATTAGGTTCACCCATCATTAAGTTTAATACTTATTCATCTATAGTTATAGTTCATATGATATAGCACTTAATTATGAAATGTAATAAATGTATGAAATGTAAAATTGCAAAGACTACACAAAATTGCATCACTTTTAAAATCAGTGAATATAGTTATATGTATATCCAGACCTACCTATATACATATGAAATACTTTTATGTATTCTGAATGCTCTGTGCTTTTTATAATTTTAAAGATATTTATAATAGCTTCCCTTCATTAATACTTTTTTACTTTGTAGAAATTACTCAAAACCCTGAATCAATTTATAATCCCAAGGTCAGGTCAACTCTGGTCATTAAGACAATTTAAAATGCCTCAAAATATTGTTTTATAGTGCTTTCCTTTGTTTTCAGTACAAAGGAAGACAATTTTATACCTATCACAGCACATAATTACATAGTAATCGATGTCCTATCTTTATTAACAATATAAAATAGACTACCATTCTGAGTAAAATATTAATGATCACTCATTTTTTATCATTATTGTTTCATTGTAAAATCAGTCCAGTGACAGAGATTTCTTTTTTCTCCTACAGTTATTTTTCCCAGTAATTTTGCATACATATTATTCTAAATGCTTCCAATGGATCAACTTGAGTGACCAATAGAAAGGTTAAATTGGAGTAAGAGAAAGCAATGCAACTAATTAATATGTCAGAGGAGTGTAGTGCTAGCCAAAAGAGTTAATGAAGCTTGCTAAGGACACATGTGGGCCTTTTGTAATGCAGGCCTGACTGTACAGCCTAGTTAGGTTAAATTGTCTGTCAGTTCCTGGCCAGTTGGCCACCACCTGGCTGCTTAGGCCAGACTTTCCCCAACCCCAACAGCCTTCTTCCCAGCTCTCAATGGCAAGCTGCTGCCACTAAACATCTAGAAGCCTCCGACAAGGTTTGGTCACACAATGGGCTCCTGACATGTGAATGAAGGGCCAGTGCAACTCCCTGAATGGGGAAGATTTTCCCCTTTTAAACTCATAATGTTCACAACATCCATGAAAGAAAAAGCCCATCCTTGGTGTCAGCCCATTAACATTTATAACAATATGCTAATAACCTTCTAGATTACTTTCTGTTTCCAAGGACATTTAAATACATGAATTGATGGCTTCAAACTTAAAGAAGGCAATGGGAGAGGAAGAGACAGTTGGTTAGGGAGGAGGAAGAAACAAAAAGCAAATTGGAGAAATTGCAATCTATCTCACTGAAAACTGATTTAAAATGCCTTCTACCTAAACAGAAGGCTTCTGTCTATGGGAAGATTATAGCTAGGTCACACACAATGCCCCGAGGGAAATGTTAGCAATGTTATGCACATCTCTTTGAGGCTACTGATTCAAACTATTCCAAAGTTCAGCCATGGACCTTTTGTGGTTGTCTGTGGACCTTCTCTCAACCACCTCCTTCTAGACAATTTCCACAGCACTCCAGGTAGAGCTTTGAACATCTGCTCTAATAACAGATATTTTTTTAGGGTTGTGAAAAGTCATGTCACAAGAAAAAATATGACACTATGGACACAGGCCCTGCCTGATGTTGCACCCTGAAGCAATTAAGAATTTAGTAGACAACCCTGAATAAATTATAAAAGATATCATATTTCCCATTATGTTTTTATTTGTGATTTTCTTAAGAATAAAATAAATGTGAGGTATAGTTTGTAATATTATGTTCCACCACATTATTCAACATAAGCCTCAATATTCAGAGTCACTTTGTGTTATCAGAAGAATAAGACCTTATCCTATATACCACCTGCTGCATTGGATGTCAGAATTCATTGCTTCTGCCTTAAAGAAAGACAGCAACTCTTTTTTTAGTGATGATTAGTTATTTAGTCAATTTAAGAAATTACTGCTCCCATAAATTTCAAAATTGGGCTGTTGCCCTGAAAATAAATCTAACTTCCAATGAGAAGAAGCATTTGAAAAATATGATATTCTTATTTTAAATTCTGACACAAAAAAAACTTAACAGAAGTAGATAAGCCTCTCATACAACATTTCACTTTATTTTAGTGGGTAAACTCTTCCTTCTTTATATAGATTTTGAAACAACTCTTATAAATTTGGAGCATCAAATTCTGCAAGTAGTACCGAGGCTAATTTGTACCAACCTGAAAATATGTACCCATGAGCTGATGTTAAACAGTATCCCTTCTGTAGGGTCAAATCTGTTAAAATTTTTTCTTTCCTTTTGCAGCCAAGCAAAAGTATCAGAATATAATTCCTGAAACATGTTTATAAAAAGTAATCATTTGCTTTTTATGCTCTAAACAACTTTTATTTTAATGATCTGTTAGAGGAGTGAACTACTGAACTTAAATCCAGGTAATATTTACCAAAATAACAATAATAATGTACATTCATCTATTGTTTTTTTTTTAATATTTTTAATATAATTCATATTTACTATATTCAGGCTTGCATCTCACTGTCTACCCTCATGTTCTGTCTTCAGTAAAGAGTTGTCACAGGGGACACAGAAGAAACTGTAAAAGACCCCAGTTCATATGCCATCAGCTCCTTGGACACACTTTACCCCCAAATTGTGTGTATTAAAAGGGCCAGTGAAGACACCCCCCTCCCCTTGCCAGAGCATTGCTGTTCCATTCCTGCCAAGATGGAGAGCCAAAGGAGGGTGCCTTTGAAGGCTTGGAAACTGTGTAATGCAATGTAATAAAATATTTATAAGGAAAATAAAACCAAATAAGCCAAATATACCCATGTTTAACTTGAGTGACTCTACATTAGTTATTAAATCTTTCTTTGTGAGCTTATACTCTCAATATTTGAGTTTGTTGACTTCCAAAATCACTCATTTGACTTTTTCTATCACCACCAATAACTTTATAGGATAATCTAATTAGCAAAGTTCTTCAGGAAAAGAACACTCAATGCTATAATTTCCATCAGAAAATGTAATTTTATTTATTTGTTTGTTTTGGGTTTCTGTATTTGTTTTTAATTTGGAGGGGGGAACATTGTATTCAGCTGAAGTGATTTTTGGTAGCATTTCATTCAATATTTCTTTCAACCACAGCTCTGTAACATCCTTATGTAAGTAGACTGTTTATTATTTTATTTAACAACATAGTTTTTAAAAGTAAATTGGAAAGTTAAGTTTCAAAAAGAAATGTTTCAGACAATAAATTAGTCTGATTAAAAAAAAAATCAAAGTTAAGGTTACAAAGTGGCATTTATATCCCAGTAAAACTGAAGCTGTGTTACATTTGGCTTTTAAGCCAAAGAATAAAATCGCAAGAGAAATCATATGAGAGAGACCTCTTTTGTGATGGCCATGTGACCCTGGAAAAACTGCATTTTCAAGTTCAGGGACATAGCATTCTGACATATATGATATCTAATAATACACATACACAGAAAAAAAAAAACCCTGTATGGTCACAAATATTTATTTTTCCTCTTCATTTGGGTAAGTTACATAAAAGAATTGTTTCATTATACATAATAATCAGCAACTAAGGAGATGTATTTTATGTGGAGATTATTTAAGACTGTAGTTTATCCTATATATAAAGACAAGATCATTTAAAGAATTTTGTCATAGTTAAAAGTAATAAAGAATAATATAATTGGATTAGACAGAGCATTTCAGAAGCATAGCTAGTATGTAAATATTCTACATAATATAAAGACATATATTCTACCTAAAAATGTATACATAGTATATATAAGAAAAAATATGCAGTTTTCACTGCAAGTCTGGATGTCTTAAGAAAATATTTTAAATTAGAGAAAATATATCTAATTAGCAAAGTGATAAAATTCAACTAGTACAGATTACAAAGTTTGTCTGGAAATTTTATCTTTACCTACTTTTAAATTACTTTATGGTTTTAGAAGAAGGGAATATAATTTTGCATTCAGGTGAGTTATATGGGCTGAAGCTTTATCACCTAAGTAAAGATTGGCTGTTTGTTCCAACCTCTACCCGAGAAGCAATTGTCTCCAGACAGACAATTGTTGGCATTTATTTTACTGAAAAATGTGAATATATTCTATTCCTTAGTATTTTCTTCATTAACAAACAGCTTTATATAATAAATGGAAAATAAACTAGAAAGACCTCTAAGACTCTTTCACTTTAATTTTCCTCCTGGTTTTAACCCCTGATGGTACACAAGAATGGATCAGCATTTCTATTTCAAAAAAAAAAAATTATATATTACAGTCATTGAAAATTATTTTATATATTATATAAAAAGGTAAGGTTTCTATACCTATAGATAGTAATTCAGCATGTAGCTAAATATTCATTTTGTTTTTACTTTCTAAAATAGTGGTATAGAAAGAAATTGCTAAATATCCTTATGTATCAATTATTTAAAAACTCCACTTCAAATAGCATCACAGTTAGTACATTTTTACTTAATTATGGTGCTAATACTAAACTCTGAAAGAATTTCCATAAAGTTAAATTTTAAAGAAAGTTTCTTAATTACTGTGAAATTATATTTAGTTTATATTTACCATAGTTCTAACTCTCAACATTAAGCATGCAAAAATTAGGTATAAATAAATAAAGAATTCACAGGTTTTATAGCAATAAATGGTCTTTTTCATTTCGATTTCTGGTTTGTTTTTAATTATAGTCTCTTTAATGATTGAACTCTTTAGAGAACAACTTAAGAAACAACCTATGAAAATCACACAACATATATGCATGCATGCACGCACACACACACAAAACCCACAAACTTTCTACTTTCAAACATCCTATAACAAAATACCACAGTTGCCAAAGTTATCTGCTTCCTATCAAGACCCATGTTTGGCACAAGAAGTATTCAATTCATTCATCATTGTCAATGCACTAGAACACTAATTATTTCAAATTGTTTCCTCAGCCAGAGGTCTAGGACAAATCAGGCAAGCCAAAAATAGCAGTTATGAATAATTATGCATAATTTACCTCAAGGCCTGGGCCAGTCTATCATTAAAACTTTTACTTGCCACACTGTGATCTCTACTAATTGCAAACTTTAAAATTAGTTCAAGGTTGTCTTTTTATTCAGTGCCAACTTCAAACCCTCTTCCTAGTGACTTTCTGGTACTTGGAACACTTTAAATAAAATGTCATCAGAATATTGTAAAAAAATTATATATCCATATACATACACACACATATATATAATGAAAGATGGAAGTTAGTTCAGAAGGTATTGTACTCACCTTTTACATGTTCAAATATGTTCACAAATAATATAAAGATAGGAGCTAAAAGTCAAAATATGGTAATGACCTAGCTGTGGGAATCCTATTCCATTGAAAAAGGAAAGAGCTTTAGCAACATGCAAATATTTCTCTTCAGTGTCAAGTTAGCTCCCAGACAATCACTACACTTCTTTTAGGTAGGGAACCCTTGCTATCCTGCTATTCATTGGAAAGCCCACAGTGCACTTTGACTTTTACCTTCATTTAAAATAAAACTGAGACATAAGTACCATATCATTCATCAGCGATGTCAAGATTTCTAATAAACATAGATATTTCCAACGATGCAGTAAGTATAACACTTGTACAACAATAATGCATTTTAATTTCTGTTTATCCTTTGTGATGTTATATCCCCCAGATAAGGAGAACGTTCTGGTCACACACCTTCATTATCCTTCCTCATTTCCCCCCTTGCTATACTTATGCTGCATCTTGTGGTTATGATTTTTCTTCTTGAAATCATTAATTAAAGAGAAAAATAAGTGTGGTATTTTAAAATATCTGCCCTTGAGTTTTCCAACTTTACTGAAATTTTAACCTTTTGGTTCCTTGTCAGCCTTGAGTTTTAGGCCATGAAGACATATATCACTAAACTGTCATTTTCTTTAATTACTTTACTTGTGTAAAACAAAAGATGCTCCTTTTCACCTCAGACATATTTTGAGGAGAAGTGGGCTTATTTGCAGGAATGTTTTTCCTGGCTATGACCCATCAGGTAAATGTCGCACTCCACTTCATTTTAATAATACATCATACTTGCTGGATTTTTGTGCTTGTGTTTTCATGTTGTTTGTTAACTTATACTCTCAGGGAATCACCTACTCAAGGCCTGGTCAACTCACTCAAAGGATGAGTTGCATCTGGGTCCTCCCTCTATCTCATTCTATAATATTTTGAGAGTCTGAAGTTTCTGATGTAACACTGTTTTAGAAACCGGTAACAAGTAGGAAGTTCCAAGAAGCATAAGAAAAATCAGAGAGCCAATCAAGAGAACTGGTTAAATAGGGGAAGAAAAGGAGACAGCCTAGAAGTAAAAGATTATTAATTTGTCTTGAACAATCCAAAGAATTTGTTATTTTTATTGTTGACATTGTTTACTTTTTTCACCAAAGAGAACCTTGTAATATGGCTGTTATGTGGGTATCAGAGTGAAAAATAAGAAAATAGCAGTTATTACACCTTACATGACTCCATGTCATTTCAAGAGTTACAGATATATTCAGTATCTGTCTAGCCTCCTAGTGTGTCTATGTTACTTTAAGTAAAAATCTATTACACATGTGTTTATGCTGAAAGGTGGGTACATTTGCTGGGTATACATTGTTCTTGCTCTCAGAAACCTTATAATTTAGTGAACAATAAAAGAACTAAACTGATTACCATCATAAATAATTACAAATTGTGTGTGATAAATTATATGAGGAAAACAGTATGGGAAGAAATAGAATACAACAAAGACTGTTGCCAGGCTTAGTTTAGACAGTGGATCAGGGAATGCCTGACATTTAAGCCCAGAACTGGACCTGCAGGGTGTTGAGATGGAGATGTGCTGGTGTTGAGGAGCCCAGCATCTGAGCTAGAACACTAAGGTTCTAATTCTGCCACTTCTTTGTTATTAATTAGGCCTTAGGCAAGTTAGTTAATCTCTTTGGTGTCAATTTCATAGTCTGTAAAATGATGATTATAGTATCTCAAACCACAGTGTGAACCGCATTTGAAAAACCAGGGGAAGTGTTCTGGGGAAATGAAAACAAGGAGAGCCCTACAGAGTGAAAGCATTTGGTGATTCTGAGATACCTAAAGTTGGCCAGTGTGACCACAGCATCATCTGGCAGAAATGAAGTCCAAGAGCAGTGAGAACCATATCACCCAAGGCCTAGTCATCCCTGGGAAGAATTTTATTTGTTGTGCAAAAAAAAGCTCATGTTTGCAGTTCCATCAGAAGATGTGTATGTAAATGTTCAAGATAATAAAAGAAAGAAAGGGACAATGAAAAAGGAGTCTTTTTTTCTTTTGCTGAAAGTAATGTCATTAACAATTAAGCAAAAGATTAACATAAGACACATGTTTTAAATAGATCACTGTGACAGCAATAGATTTGAAAAGGGAAAGGCATCAAGAAGAGCATCAACATTTTATTACATGCATGTGAGCAGTTAAGAGATGGTGGGCTGGACTATGGTGTCAGCATTGAGGATGTGAAAAGTCTGACCAACTTGAAATATGTTTCATTACACTGCATTTATTTTAAAAGCATTTCTATGAAAAAGACTATTTTCTTGGAGATTTTATATGTTGATAATATATACTGGTTACATTGTATGCTATGTTTTATTTTAATTTTAAAGATCAGTTTCTGAGGATTAGCTAAATTGGCAAATTGTGCTATTCTTAAGTGAAGTTTCTTTGTCTTCTCCTTTGCTTTCTTATTATAACCAGAGAGAATACAAGATTGGCTCTTCCCATGAATCTCAGTGGGATTGTTTAGGATTTTGAATCAGAATCACTTACAGAACGTCTTTTTATGTTTTAAATTCCTTACCAATTAGAATTAGAAGTGACAGAAAGATTATAAGAAGTCCTTGCAATCTTTAAAAGCCAGTTTCTAACATATAAGTTAGAAAGGGTATGACAACCCCTAATCAGCAATGTTGCACTCAAAGACTTTTTCTTTGAATAGTACTACCACTGGTCTCTGTGTAATTGTGTAAATAAAACTCCATTTAATGTATTCCAATTCCTTCTATTATATATGTTCACCTAGTCCCTGAGATATACTCCATAGTTATTCTTCTGGGTATTCTGGGGCATTAGCACACCAGCACTCAGCCTATTAGCACTAATTTGATGCTCTCAGGAGAGCAAATGGGAAGAAAAGCACAAGCTTTCATTGAATAATCTGGAGATTGTTTCCTTTGCCTACTTAGTTTTTTTTTTTTTTCATATGAAATGAAAGGATCATAAAGGCATATTGAATTTGGGGCTGAAAATTCTCTGGTAGCTCACAGGGTGTCAGGAAAAACTAATGAATCACCCCCAAGAGACAGTATGGGTGGAAGCAGATCCAATGGGCAAGAGAAGCTATGGATGACAAGAATCAAGAAGGGAGAGGTATGGAATGAGTTCTGGAAAATGTTCCCTAACAGAGATTTCCCAGTTAATTCAAGCAATGACATACACAATACAAAAGTTCCTTGGCATTTTTTAGGCTGGATTTTGTCTAGGCTGTCTGGAATGTCCACGCATCTCTAGATCAGTTACTTTCTTCTGCTTCTTTCAGTCTCAAATGTTACCTCTGTCTGGACAACTCAACATTATCACTGAATTAGCTTGAGTTGTTCTTATTCCCTTGATACCATTTGGTACCATTTTCTATCCTGGTTTAGTGCTCTTAACTACTTACTTCTCTTCCCCCAAACAGGCACAGTCAAATGGTTAAAGATATCATATAGAGAATCTTTCATTTTAGAATGGGTTCTTGTGTGTCTCCCCTCCCCAGGACATCAATCTTGGAATGAAAATTTATTCCTCTCAAGTGATTCTGATTTGTTCAGGAATGTTGCATTTTATTCTGTGCCATACAGCTAGAGGAGAGACCCAAAGCTCATGCCAGAAACCCAAAATATGGGGGTCTCTCAAATACCAAGAATGAAGTGCAGATACACACAACTGTATCCATGGAGGGCATTTCGTGTTTTATTCCTATTTTTACACAAAAGTACAATAGTCCCTTCATATTCATGGGCTTTGCATCTTCAGCTTCCTCCAACAACAGATACACATACACACAGACACACACACACACACACACACACACACACACACACATATATTTTTAAAAAATATGTTGTTGCTGAAGTGCACTATGTAGTTAAAACTACAGTGGCTACATTTACTGAATATGTACAGACTTATTTCTTGTCATTGTTCCCTAAACAATACAGCATAACAACTACTTACATAGTATTTTCATTGTACTAGTTATTATAAGTAATCTGGAAATGATTTAAAGTATGTAGGAGGCTTTGTGTAGGTTATATGCAAATACTGTCATTGTATGTAAATGACTTGGGCACCTGTGAATTTTGGTATCAATGAGGAATGGCTGTATGTATTAGAGTAAAGGAACTCAGAAAAATTCTCCATTTAATTCTTTTATCATAAGAATAAAACATATTTGACATTATAACATAATAATATAGTAACAGAGATAGCTTAATGAATCAGCAGCCTTATAAAAGAGATATTATGGGAACATTATAGATGGAGAAACTGAAGCTTATATTGCATAAGAGGCAGTGGCAAATGGCAGGAGGCCAGTGTGGGTCTACTTGATTCAAAAGTTATAACCACTATAATATAGCTCATTTATTGTTCTCTTGATAAAATATAATATCTCTGAGTTTGAATTATTTATAATTCACCATAAATAATCCTTGTGTGACTGTGCTGATACGTCGGGTTGACACTGCAAGTCATTGAAGGACTTGTCCCAGATCCTGGGAGTGCCTCTGTGTCAGAGAGCAGCTGGGCCAGCACTTTTGTACCTCCCAGGGTGACACTTCCAATTTCTTGCCATGCAGAAATAAAGAAGCCTGGCCATCTCAGCCTAAGTCAAGATCATTGTAAAATATTATTTCCGGTCTTGTACCCTGGGGTGGGTGGATACCAACACTGGTCTTGTGTCTCGCTACTGCTGCCTCATCAACTTGACACAGGTATGTTATTCAAGCACTTCTTACTAAATGTTCAGCAAGGTAAACCCCCTAGGGTTGCTTCCAGGAAAGCCCAGCTCGCAGTAATGGCTGGATATGTGGTTTCTAGCAAGCAAGGAATAAGGAGAATAATGCTGAAGAAAGCTAAACTGCAAAAAAGGAGAAATCAAGTCACAAAAATACAGCTTCCCCAGTTCATTACCTTTGATGCTGTATAAAATTAACATTACCACTTGTAGTAGTTTAAAATTTGTTATTTATACATTATTTATTAATTCAGTGGTTTGTTTTTCTGCTCCAATTTCTCCCACATGTGGCATGTTTATTTATTTACCCATTTCCCATTTCTATAATGCATGTATCCTAATATGCCCAGGGACAGTCTCTCTTTAAACCTGTTTTCCCATTCTGATCTAAGTAGTACCCCCTTTTAGTTTCAAGCATCCTTTCAGGGATGATAATTATGTATTCATTTAATTCACAAAAATGACTAAATCTCTTGTAATTTTAAATGAATATCTCACTGGGATAAAAAGGGCCATTAAGCATAAGTGTAAAAGAATAAATATCATGATAAACATAGGATATACCAAAGATCCATAACCTTAATACCAGTTCATATTAGCAAGGGGTAGGGAAGCCAATGCTAGCCAGAGAGTAAACTAGTGCAACCTCTACTGAGGGAAATTTGCCAATATTTATAAAAATAAAAAATGCACACAAAATTTGGCTCAGAAATTGCTATTCAAGGCATTTAACAAAGATGTATCTACTCAATTTGAAATATCTGTACAAAGTTATTCATTAAAGACACTGTTTATGTTAAAAAATAAAAATAAAAAGAAATGACTGCCCATCCATAAGGAACTAATTAAATAAATCATGGTACATTTATACTATGTAATACCAAGCAAACACAAAAATAAAGAACAAGGAAGCTCTTTATGTGAAAGATCTCTAAAACGCAGTGTTAGGTTTCAAAAAAGTCAGCCATAAAACATGTTATAAAAGTTCCGTTTTAATAAAAAGAGTAATTCCATTTAAATTATATAACATTACACAATTCTCATATACATAAAGATGCACGATTAATAACATGACTGGTCTTTGAAGAGAGGAAAAGATGACCTACTGGAAGAGGTGGGTGAACCATATAAATGGTTCCAAAGTTTCCTTTTTTCACTCTCGGTTTCTGATATGTCATGGTTCTCAACGTGTTGTCCAGGGAGACCATAATGATTTTCATAGTAACACCAAGGTGACATCTGCCTATTCAACAATCTCACTAGTGTTCAGTGGCAGTGTTTTCCAGAAGCTCTATAATGCATGATGACATCATAGTTCTCATGTTAACACCTAGTGAGTTCATTGTTATCTTTTAAATGAAATAATACTTTCTTTAAATTTCTCAGTTTAGTTCCTATTAGGATAGCTATTTATGGACATTACCCATATAAACAACACCTTGATAATTTTTAAAAATATCAAGGTATCCTGAGATCAAAGTATGGAAGAACCCCTCTGATACAGAAGTTAAAAAAAAAGGATTTGCAATGTAGAAACATTTTGTGATATGGTACCAGTTAGAAATCTGAAGAGACCATTAAAAGTAAAACATCTTCACTGATGAATTTGATATAAGAAGCTTAAAAAGCATTTGCCAAAGAGATACACTAAGTTTGTAACACCACTGAAGAAAGCATATGAGTCAACATAAGTAGGGATGGAGATAAAGAGGAATGAAAATGCCTGTACAACATGATTCAGACTATAGTAAAAGAAATATATAGAAAAAAAAAAATATATATATATATACCCAAATCCCAATGTTTGTATCCTCTAAGTGTTGGAATATAAAGCTGTTACTTATTTATGAATATTTATTTACAATTATTTATTTATGAATATAGATAATTCCATAATCTTATAAACTTTTTACAGGACCTACATATTAAGGCTTATTTTATTCTCTTATCAACCTAGGAGGGAAACTAGCTATATATCACCATTGTTTTATTTACGAAACTGATACTAAGAAGTTGTTTTACATTAGCAAGTTATAATATTGAGATATATATATATGTAAATATATATATAAATATATACATAGAAAAATCTAGTAAAATTTTTAATTTTGGAGAAAACAAAAGGAAAGTAAGAAAGGAAGGAAATAAGGGAGGAATGGATGGAAGGATGAGAGAGAAAAAGAAAGAAAGAAAAGTATCTAAAACTTACATAAAGTCAAGCAGGTGTTTGATTTCTTAACAAATCATGCTTATACTTCACACCAAATGTCACAAATCACCAGGCAGAGTTAATATTTCATTATATTGAGGACTTGGGTATACCCTCACATAACAATTAAAATGGTAAAAATAATAACAGTAATAGTATTAAGGACCACAAAGATATTTAACCACTTTGGATGCCTAGGAATTGAGACACTTTCATATATTTGGATACACAGCCACCAAGTGCTCACCACTTATTTTCTCTGTCTCCAATCAGTGGCTAGTGCTTGCCTCATTGAATAATCTTGGCCAGACTATAAAACAGGAGTGAGAGACGCTGGAAAATGTATTTATTCTGTGACAGTGGCCTCAGCAGTGCCATCTAGGTTCCATTGGCAGCCTTGCTAGTGCTGCCAGCAGCCATAGCTGGGAGTAAATACGGGGGTTGATGACAGAGACTTCTGAAATGGATTTTGTGGTGTTTGCTGTGGGCCACTATACCTCTCCAACTGGATCCTGTTTCTCTTTGGGCTCAGCTGTCAAGTCTCGCTGATGTTTCTTTCAGGGAATTCCTTTTCTGACTAAATCATCCTAAATGGTGTTCTGATGCTTATAACTAAAAACACTGATTCGTAAGATAACTATCTGATATGGTTATTAGAATTGCATTTTGAGGTAAAATAAGAAGGGCTATAGAAATGACATTAAAGGTAAATCTTTGTCTATCACAATGCATTAGTAGATGTTTGATAAATTTCCCTTACTGAATCAGTGAAATCTCATTAAAAATATTTAATTAATATGCCAGCCATTCTAATGCAAAATTGACTAATAAAATAATGTCATTAAATAAAGAATGCATATACTCACATTACGATATGGGCAAAATTATTTATATTTTCTTTCATACCATAATGTATTATTTAGGCAAATAACAAGAGAAAATACAGTTATTTCCTTTCTTCTCTTCACATTATATGTGTAAGAGATTTTTCTTATATTTAAAGAAATTAATGTCAAGTACATTTATATTTTTCATATGCATTGCCTACTAAGTTTTATTACTTTCAAATTTGAAAAATAGCTTGATTTAATAGTCTTCCTTGGGTACTATTATTTTTTGTTACTATTATTAAACACTGCTACTTGGGACATTGGCATCCTTTGTAGTACTAAAAGTTATTGCTAAGAAGGAAGACCTATTGTAAGTATGTTTGATAAACAACAGGCTTAAGAAAAAGCAAATCATGTCTCTTTAAAATAGAACTCAAAAAATATTTAAATATTAATATATTAATATGGTATGAATCTGGAAGAAGGAGGCATGGTAAGTAGTATATAAACTAATTTTACCTTAAAAATTTAATCTTAACCTTTTTTTGAGAAAAACATGGACTACTAATGGACAGATTTGGGGATTCTTGACCAAATAAAATAGCCAAACAGGAAATTGTGTTGTTTTATTTTAACTGTCCTTAAATAGATAAAATAAAACCTCACCAATTTACAATTGTTCCCTGAGAACTGAGAGATGAGTCCTTATAATTAGGAAACACATAATCTCTACCATTAGTATTAAAGGTCATGCTCCATGGAGTGGTAGAAACTATAGTGCCATCTCTACTTTATGGAGAAGCACTTAAAAAATGGTTGAGAACAACCCAGAGCCAAGCTCTTGAGGTTTAAATTCTGTCTCTATCATGTGCTGGTTGTATGACCTTGGGCAATTTACTTCATTGTAGTTTAGTTTTCTCACCTATAAATGATAATAGAATGTCTCACAGAGACACTGTGTAAATGAAATGAATTAATATTTGCAAAACAAGTATGTAAATAAACAGATAAACAAACATACAGCAGAGCTTTCTACCTGAGGCAGGTAAAAAAAATCTTATCATGTTAGGTCTTTATGTCATCTTCTCAGGTTTTTCTGTCAATCTTATTTAAAATTTCACTTATACCCATTGACTCTCCCTATCACCCTGCCCTCCAATTAATTTTATTTTTAATTTTTCCATAGCCTATGTCACCTTATAAACACCATATATATTACTAATATGGTTTATTGTCTATCTTCCCCTCTTCCAGTACAAGTGCTTTTCTTTATTTACCACTGCATCTCCAGAGACATGTAGAGACAACTCCTGGGATTAATCACCTGTAGGATACTTGTGAAATCAATATATGCACATTATCAACCTCCAGAAGGCTTTGTATCTGCTTCTGGGTCCCCCTGGCCTGGTCTTTATCCCCCAAATATTACTCTTTTACAACCAGCCATCTGCTCACAACAGCGTGGTTAGTTAGATAATCATGAACTTAAGCACAAATTCCAGAACCCAAAGGCAATCAGGAAAAACACCTAAAAGAAATGTGATATTCTATGCAACTTGTTCCTCTTCCTTTTCCATCAGTTTTGCAAGAAATCTGGTTTTGTTAAAGAACACCATAGGAATTTACTACAGGTGTTATGGAGAACAGATGCAGTATGAGTAGGGTGCCTGTTAATAAAGGTCAAATAGAATGCTTTAATATAGCAAGCTAGGAAATTATTTGAAAGGTGCATTTTAAAAGGTTGGCATTTTTTAAATGAAGGCATCTTCTTTTTTTCTTAATTTTCCTGAAGTAAAACTGAGAAATAAGTGGTTTAATTAGAGAAGGCTGAAATTCAGTTGGCCAAGACTGGGACATGGGATCGCATGACCTTCGTGTCCCTGTTTTTATCCCCGTGGAAACCTCCACCTCATCACAATTTCAGGGTTACATATCTGCAAACCAGAACTGTCTGTGAAAGTGTATTCTATTCCTTCAGCTTTTGCACTCCACACATTAAGAGTCGGACACCTTGTTTCTGCCACATTATCTGCCTTTTTTTGTGCACTGATGCTGTGTCAATTTTGAAACCTGTCCAGGCAATGAGACGTATCCTGTTTTCTGTCCTAGGCCATCTGGCTGCCCTTTCTTACCATTTGTTCAGGGTGAAAAAAATGTAGTGGACATATATGGATATAAAGAGAAAAAAACTGATGTTGCCAAAAGTACTCAGGAAAGCCTATCGATTTAGCACTTTTAGTCTTTTTTTTTTTTTTTAATAAAACTTTGCCACTCTGTCTGGCATTATTATCGCATCTTTAGCTTTTGAAAGTTAACTGGTTTTGATAATTTGCCAACTAAGTTCATTTTTACTTTTGCCTAAGATAAGAAACAAACATTTCATTAAGAAAAGAGAGAGGGGAGAAAATAGCATGTAGTAGAAAATCAGAACTTGAAGTCTTAACTCACAGTGGGGTCAAAAAATATAAACAACAGCTTATATTTTCTGCTAGTATCTCATACATCTGTGGCTGGCACTTTGGCTTAAATTTGCAAAAAATCCCACTAAATCACCCTTACACACACACACACACACACACACACACATTAAAGAAGCAGCATTATATGCAAAACAAATGGCTTTAAATATAAACTTGATCTATTAGATATCAGTTAAAAATAAGAGTATTTGCTCTTCATTTTATAACACATTTTCAACTTTTTCCAACTTCATTTGCTTCCTTGTTGTTTAGTATAAGGAAGGTCTGGATTTCTAACATCCAAATAAACCAGATGTGAGGAACACCCAGATACCAAGGAAGTGCTTTCACAGAAAACAAAACTCACATGAAAGCAGTTAAGGACTATTTAGACAACATTTTTTCTACCCTGAAAAGTCTACTTGTCATTTGTCTTGTCCTGATATTTAGTAATCATGTTTTTTGTTTGTTCATTCATAAAATACTCTTGGGCTTGCATATAAACTGTATCTTCTTCTCAACAGCCTCCAGTAAATATATCCCTTCAAATGACCAAGTTGACTAGTTTAACAATCACCACACTGTTCATCATATAAAGATTGTTATTTCTTTTTTTTTTTCTTTTTGGATACTAACAATCTGTTTCTTGTAAAGTCTAAACGAGGTTGTTTTCTCATGTTGAAAGAACTGACAGCTGTAATTACTCCTAAGGCTGCAGCAGGACTTCGTTTCCAACACTGAACTACATTCAACCACACACTGTATAAGCCATGAATCTGCTCAATGTTTTCAAAGAGAGGAAAGGGGGAATCTCAGGAAAGAAATCACTAGAGCCATATTTTCACTCTCAAGATCATTCAATCCTCAACAATAGGTATATGAGAAGATTTTTAAAAACTTCAAACCTGTTGAAATATAACTGAAACTGTGCTTATTTTGCTGTGTATTTTTCTATTACAAGTGGTATTTGTAAAGCCTGGCATTGTGAACAAGTATTAGTTCTTTCCTTTTTCAAAATGTCTATTAACACTGCAAAAGACACCCTTAAAAATCAAAATTGACTTATTGTAGGTGAACTAATCTGAAATCTTGTTTAAATATTTTTGTTTTCTTTCTCAACTGTAGTAGCATCTTTCTGTTTAATATCATGCTTGAAATTAGTCAGTGTTTGAAAAGATTAAATAAAATAATATAAATAATGTATGAGTGTATTGTCCATGCCCTGTACAAGGTAAACATTTCCTAAATGCAACTTAATAATCTTATTAGCATAACTAGAAAGAGCTATTTTGTTTCCTGAACTTTAAAAAAATTGTTTTATATGATGTACATTAGGTGAAACCATAGTAACAATATGAGAAATAGTTTCTAAGCTATTGAAGTTGAGAAATATACAAAATAATTATTCATACTTTAGAATCCTGCTCATTAACTATATATTTTACATGCATTTCTGTGACTACCAGCTCCAAAATTCCTCCAGCCTAGGAATCATCATATATTTGCCTTGTGTTGTTTATTGTACAATACTATCAGGCACATGCAAAATGAGTGCTTAATAGATGTCACTTTGAACAGACTTCAAGAATTCTTTAATAAAATTTTATCTTTAAAAAACAAAATTCTCACAAACATTTAACACAATTATTTTTCAGTTGATTAATTCCCTTTTCTAAACTGTGTAGATGAAAGCACAAAAATAGAATCACTAAAGTTTATCTAGCTTTGTGGGTAAGAGTACAACTAAAAAGCAGATATGGATTTAGGATAAAGGCTTAGTTCAATAAAGAGAAGCTGCATATATAATAATTTATAGTTGTCTAGGATTTAAAGCTAATATATCAACTCTTGTTAATAGATTGTGAATAAATTGTGACATTTTATAAGTATCATTGCTCTACAATCACAATCATTTTATATATGATCTTTAGATACTTTGTGTGGCTTTAAGAAATTGGCCTACTTAGTATATCATTTATCTTTGGATGAAACATACAGATAATTGCTTAATATCTCAAATAAAATGTTGATTTTTTTAAAAGCCCCATTCTTTTTAGGCTATCTTCTCTTTGATTCTCATCATTTTGTATTCCATCTTTCAATCTTTTGAACAATCTACCAATTATAGACAATGGTTTATAAAACAGCTGCCAAATTACTGAAAAGTATTATGATTTATAAAATTAATCCTAGCTTGATTAAGAAATTTAAAATAGTTTATTAACTGTTTTATTGTTGATACTATTACAGATGTCCCCATTTTCCGTACCTTTGCCCACCTTTACCCAGTCCCCATGCCCCATTTCCACTGACCATCTAAAATAATTTTTGATATAACTCATTGGACAAAGCAATCTCAAAAACTAAGCTCCAAACCATTATTGTCAAAATTGTAAAAGACTATTGATTTTCTGTACTCTATATACGCATTTTCATTAGCATTAGATAAGCTTTCATAGAATATTAATACTTATAACATTTTCTGAAAAATTCATAGGGGCCAGATAATTTTTTTCTACATTAATTAATTAATTAATTGAAACAGTCAACAAATACGTATTGAATGTTCACCTTGTCCTGGGCCCTGGGGATAAATTGGAAAACAAGGCAGCCCTTATTTCCAAATGTCTGCTTTCTTCTTCTAACGAGAAGGGTATATGATATTTTTTTTAAATTAAATACACTACAGAGAATGTTATTATATATGGTAAGTGTTATGCAAATAATAAAAGCAGAAAGTGCCCTAGGGAGTGTTGGGGAAGGGAGGGAATGAAATTTAAAATAGAGCGAGCAACACAAGCCTTACTGAGAATTTGGCATTTGAGAGGGAAAAAAGGTATCACAGGGAAACTTCATGCATGTGCAATCTTTGCAAGAAGAGGGAAGAAAGAACAAGTGCTGTCACCTAGAGAAAAAAGCAGAACTGCCTTGTTCAAGGTCACTGTGGAAGCCAGCAACAAAGGAGTAGGGTGAGGAAAGGGAGAGCTAAAACCAGGGATATAACTGGAGGGAGATCTTCTGTGCCTTCAAGGAATTTTGCAGGATTTCACTCTGAGTGAGATGGGAAACCTTTGGAAGGTTATGAACAAAGGAGTGACATACTAAGTAGACTTAATATTTTAACAGGATCTCTCCTTTCAAAATTGACTGTACTGTAATGGGACAAGGGCAAAAGTAGAGAGCTCAATTTTTACAATAATCCAGGTAAAAATATGTGGTGTTCTTCCAGGGTGGCAGCAGTAAAGGTAGTAAGAAATAGTTGTATTCTTGGTATATTTTGAAGAGAAAGCCAATGAAATTTACCACCTTTGCAAGTGAAATGTGGAAAAAAGGGGTTAAAGTTGACTGCAAAGCTTTCAGTGTGATCACCTGGAAGACGGAAGGGACAAGAACTGACCTGGGGAAGACCACGGAAGTATGTCTGCACTGGGTTAATGAGAGAAAGAGGAAAGAGGAGATATTTCTTCAGTGTGCTTTGAGATGAAGATGTTTAAGAAGGAAGTTGAATATAAGAATCTGCATTTTGGAAAGTCTGGAAATGAAAGGGGAACAGCAAAGTCAATGAAATGTGTGAAATAAAGAAGGTGGGGAAAAAAATGAGCAGTGACATGAATATGAAACATTCTCTTCTTCTCTGAGACTCATATACACCCTTTGTGGCAAACTTGACCTTCCAGCTCTGAGGACCTCTTTCCCTAACCACCCAGTTCATCATGTATATTGCCATTACTTAAACATCTACAGCTTTTATTTTGTACATACAAGTTAGTAATTAACACCTAATGTAGTGATTATTACAGCTATGTTTATTTAAATATACTTTATTGTAAAAACCTTCATTTAGATTTTTATCTCCACGCAGTTATTACATATACCTAATAGTTACTTAATATTTATGAAAAATAGACAATAAAATAAGAAAAAGTTAGATACATACTAAAACCTGAACCTTGGGAGACTTTCTTAACTTACCTAAAAAACTTATATCACAAATGTGGGAATTTAGTCCCTATGTCATAATGAATCTTTTCAAACTGCTTTCAATATATATACATGCACATTTGTTCCTTTGTATAGAAACATTAACAATCTCATTGTCACATTCATTTTGGTAATAAAACTATCTATAATCATAAAAAGAGTTTTCACTTTGTACCATATTGTGTTTTGATTCTGAAAAAAATTAGACGGAATGGGAAATATAAACATGTTTTTTTTAGAAAATTATAATTAAGCTTCTGAAGGTTGAAACAATAAATGAAAGAACAGAATATAAATTTATATGTATGTGTGTATATATATATAGTATGTATTCTATTAGCTGTCCCTGAAATGTTTAATAGTATGAACATTTTATGTCCTGAGAATTATTCATAAAAACAGATGACATAGACATCTTGAATGGTCCTGATCCTAAGTTAAAAATTCCATATGTGAAAGGAGGTTGAGGGTGGAGAAGGAGGGGTCCATGTAGTTTCTGAGAACTTTTAATCATAATGAGAAACAGCATGAGGAGGTTATTTTATGTTTACCAAAAGTTGACAACTGAGAGTATTTTGTTAATTCTAATGTTTATGACTTATCTAAGCGGCAAGACAAAAGTAGGTTTACAGTTGTGAGTAAGCAAAACAGAGTTTGTTCTTGTATTATTACTCATTAATTATTGCATTATTTTCCATACAGATAACTGTAAACTTACTTTTGCCTCACCCTTTATCTTGTGTTGCCCTGATCATCCATTGAACTAGAGATAGGATTTGGAATTGTAATCAGATAAAGCAGAGAACACATGGATACAAATTAATATTAACACCATAATGATGATGATTACTTTTGTGATCCAGAGTAAAATAAATTAAAATACCAAGGAAAATACGTGAAATAATGTAAACATATTTCCTTACAATCTCATGATAGGATAGAAGTCTTCATCAAATGAAAATTTTCTTTCAAACAATATTACTTTTTAAATATTTTTTCAACATGGAACATCTATGATTTAAAAAACAAAAATCTACTTTCAGCCTCATGTAGCTGCCACTTACTATTTTTAAGGGTTTAGGTGGATGAATCACTGCAAACAATTTAGAAGAATAATTTTATTTCTTGAGCTTTGGAATATTCCAGGCTAGGAAATGAATTGGCTAATTTTATGTATATTAATATTTAATTTATATATTTTATTTAAATCCTATTTTTTTCTAACATCATATTTAAGTACAGAATGCAGAATATATGTGTTTATACATATACCAATACTAGACATGTTAAGTTTTTCTAAAATAAGATATGGTCGATATGTTAGTAATTATGTTTTACTGGGATAGATGGAACCTAGAAAATCTCCTCTAATGTACAAGGTCTAATTTTCTAACACAAAGACTTTAGAAGTAGGCACTTTACATTTGTTATGTCAGCTCCCTGGAATCATCAGTAACCCAGGCTCCTCCTGGCTCTTTCCTACACCACCTTCAGTTCGCAGCTCTCATTCTATTATCAAAAGATGGCAGCTGTAGCGCCAGTCATCACCAAATGCCAGATTTCCTGTACAACACCTTCTTACAAGTCCCAAACCCCTGCTTACATCACATTGGTCAAAATATTGTCCTATGGATATACTTTGATATGACAGAAGCTGGGAAATATATTCTTTAGCAGGGTAGAGTGTCAGTTTGCATAAAATAAAGATCCTTCTCATTAGAAAAAAAGATAGAATGGATCTTGGAATAGGCAGTTGGACACGGGTGATTTTCAGTGGCACACGACTCAAACATGATAACTGGATCTACCTCTTTTCTGGTTTTACGAATCATCAATTGCCTTGTAATGAGAATGTTAAATAATATTTCTCTCATTACTAAAGTTAAACCATGGAGCATGTCTTCTACCATAGAGTTTAGTACTGAGTATAACAAAGGAAAAGCTGTTAGAATTTGTTCAAATTTACGAGGAGCAAATCCCACACTAAAAAGGTCAAATTTATGAAGGTTCTACAGATATATATATATAGCTCTGTTCTGCCTGATTGATATCAGCCCTTCTGAATGTTTTATATGAAGTAGGTAATTAATCATACAGAAAAATCTTAACACATCTTAAACTTAAATTGATCCCTGGTAAACATTTCAGTAACATAGAATGTTGATCTGTTATCAATACTTTGAAGCTTTCTTGAAGGTGTATATATGCATTTAGGAAAGTTACATGCAATTTTAAATTCAGGTCATAAAATGAAGAATGTCATCTATTATCTATACTAGGAGGTCTCCAAACCAAGGTGCGCGGGCCCCTGTTATTGATATTGGTTTTGCTTTTTAAATTTTTTCAATATTTAATGTGCATTATTTATCTATACCTATAAAATATAAAGAGGCTACATATAAATTAGGAATATGTGTCAAATTTTCCTAACCAAATTTTCTGAAGACCACTAATGATTTTTTTCACTTGTTCAAATTCAGGGCATTTGTTCAATTGATTAAATACCCTTTGATTTTAGCATCTGCAGTGTCTCTTGTATCAATTGATGTATTGGACTTAGTAGGTGTTTATTAATTATGAAATTATTTGCACATCACCAATAGTCTTTGAGTCATATGCTTTTCTATCCCAACTATGTAACTGAACAGAGACCTATAGATATAAGGAAATGAATATATAGCAACAGGACCTTTGAAATATCTACTGCTTCTGGTAGGTTATAGTCTTACCTGAGAACAACCTGGTACTTCTACATAGGAATAACTTTGGTGCATTTACTTGTGAATTCTATTGCAAATTTTTTATAACTTGTATTACAAAAACTGAGAGTAGAGAAAATTTTACAAAAATTTCTTATTAATCAATCAACCTTCCTTTGTCTATCACATATAACACATACTTATATGTGTTGACTTTGACCTCTGTTTGCATTTGAAATGTATTACCATGCTTCTGATAATTTCTTAAATTTTTTTAAATCTAATAATATACAATTTTATATTTGCTGTATGATTTCTTTAGTATCATTTCTTACTCTTTGTATGAATTTAATGTGGGTAGTTTTATTTTAGTTTATTTTTATGGAATTTGTTGAAATAATAATTAACTTATTAAATTTAATAAATTATATCAAGAAAACAGATAGCGAAATATAACAATAAACTAAAAAAACTGGAAAATTTTCCAGTAGAAATCTTACTTTAAAAAATCTATTTTTTGATACTGAAATGTATGTTTTGTTAACTTAATCAAAAATATGTATTTTTATATTCAATATTATTTTGCATTAGTTTCAGATGTACAGCACAGTGGTTAGACAATTATCTACTTTACAAAATATCCCCCCAATATTTACAGTAGTGGATAGTTTTTAAATAACACACTAACCACTTGAAGTATGAGTGTCTGATGGATAATATAGCCCTTCTATGTGATGAGTTTAAATAGTTTTCTATTTCAGAAAAGGATATCCAGAAGAATAATATAAAATAATACTTGTTTCATCTTCAAATTAGTACCTTAAAAAGTGGCTGGCACTGTTTAAGGATAAAGGCGTTTTTAATAAATATTCATAGAATGAATGAGTACTTTTCAAAGGCAAAATTTCATGCATCCTTACAGATTGTGCCTGTAAAATCATGCAAGAAATACCTGCTGGTTTCAGAAAGAAACTAGTATTTCACAAAATTCACTGAACTACAAAATACTGTATGATTATTTTGGCATAATATTCTCTATTTTTACAGACTCCTGGGGTACAGTGGGCTCTGCTGCCCATATTTCCCTCTCTTTTAAAGAACTATGGTCTTTGATAGCACGTGCTAGCTTTAAAATTTGCATTATGTCACTTAGCTTTCTGACTCAGAGGTACTGTTGTATGTTTCTATCATTACTTTATAATATATTGTGACTTCAATTAAACTAATTTTTCTATTTGCGACGACCTAACATAGGTAGTTTCTGGGAAATATAATGATCTCTCTTTCCAGACTAATGTGTCAGTAACTTCAATTGAAAATAACCCACATATAGAAACAAGATGGCGGAAGAGTAAGTGGAAGCTACACTAACCTCCTCCTAAAACTAGTCTAAATTTACAACTTAATTTGGGGGAAATCATATGGAATAACCAACTGAACGCTAGCTGGAGAGAAGTCTTATAATCATGGAGAGACAGAAAAGGCCGCTACATCACAACGTGACTGGTAGGGAGTGCGGAGACGCAGAAGGGCTGGCTGGGCTCACACGGGTGGCAGCTGAAGGGACTGAGAAACAGCTCAGCAGCCAGGGGTTCCCCCTGAGAAGGGCAGGGTCTAAACCCCAAGCTGAGCTTCCCAGCATACAGCAACAGAGTGGAAAATAAAATAGTATCAGCTGTGAAAAGCAAAAAGCCACAGAGTTTCTTGCTAGCTGGAGAGAAACAGCTGGAGAAAAAGAGCTCTTAAGCAGATCACTTACAAAAATATTTTGGCCCCCACTTACCCTGGGCTCAAGCAGAGGGAAGGCAGAGAGGACGAGAGACGCTTGGGGAGAGTTTGGTGTGGTGGCTTTGAGGGGAGAACTGGGGAAGCAGCCGACCGGGTCCCAGTGCTGACTCATCCCCAGTACTGCAGGCAGACCATTCCCCGCCTCCAAGTGTCATCAACCTGAGGGGAAGCAAAAGCCCTGCATACAGGAATTAAGCTGCCCCACCCACGGTCCATAAGCCTGACAGCTAATCACAGATTGAATAGATTAACAACTAAAGAAGTCAGACGAAGGCAGTAGATCCCTGGAAGTCTCCAACAGGTTGCCTAGGCCCAGACTGGTACAGGATCTGACCCCACCAGGGGCAGATCCAGGAAGTGCAGATCATTCTAAGAAGCACCAACAAAAAATAGGAGTCAAAAAAATGGGGAGACAGAGAAACAACCCCCCATCGAAAGGAAAGGTAGAATCCCCAGAAAGAGTGCTAAATGAAATAGAGGGGAGCAAATTATCAGATATGGAATTCAAAACATGGATTATGGAGAAGCTGAATGAGCTCAGCGGAAACTACAAACAACTCCAGGGAAACTACAAGGAACTCCAGAAAAACTACAATGAACTTACTGAGAATTAAACCAGCATTTAAAAGGACATAGAAGCTATCAATAAGAGCCAGGAGGAAATGAAGAATACGATCTCTGAATTAAAGAACACAGTAGAAGGAATTAAAAGCAGGCTAGAGGAAGCAGAAGATCAGATCACTTAGCTGGAGGACAATGTAGACAAAAAACTCATAGACAGTTCAACAAAGTGAAAAGAGAATGAACAAGACTGAAGATGTTCTAAGACAGCTGCAGGACAACATGAAACATAGTAATATCCGTATCATATTAATTCCAGAAGGAGAAGAAGAAGAGCAAGGGATAGAAAACCTCTTTGAAAAACTAATGACAGAAAACTTCCCTAACATGAGGAGAGAAAGAGTCACGCAAGTCCAGGAAGCACAGAGGGTCCCAATGAAGATGAACCCCAACAGGCCCGCTTCAAGATACATCATAATTAAAATGGCAACATTGAAAGACAAAGAGAGAATCCTAAAAGAAGCAAGAGAGAAACAACTAATAACATACAAGAAAGCTCCAATAGGGCTAGCATCAGATTTCTCAGCAGAAACACTATAAACCAGAAGGGAATGGCAAAAAATATTCCAAGCAATGAAAAACAAAGGCCTAAAACCAAGAATATTCTACCCAGCAAGACTCTCATTCAAAATAGAAGGTGAAATAAGGAGTTTCCAAGACAAAAGTAGGCTAAAAGAATACATCTCCACCAAACCACATTGCAAGAGATGATAACAGGTCTGCTTTAAGAAGATGAAGAAACAGAGAAAGACAGCAAGTAACACGAGTACAAAGGGGGAAAATGACAATGAATAAGTACTGAAAGAAAGAAGGAACTTCTACCATTTGCAACAACATGGATGGAAGTAGAGAGAATTATGCTTAGTGAAATAAGTCAGGCAACAAAAGAAATTTACCTTATGCTATCACCTGTTACAGGAAACTAATGAACAACACAAACAAATGAGCAAAATTGAACCAGAGGTATGTAAACAAAGAATAAACTAACAGTAACAAAGAGGGAGATTGGAGGGAGAGAAGGGGGTAAAAAGGAGAAGGGTCTAGTCAAAGAACATGTATAAATGACCCATGAACATGGACAACTGGGTGAGGACTGAATGTGGGAGAAGGGGGGTTCAGGATGAAGGAAAGCAAGACGGGGAAAAAAGTGGGACAACTGTAATGGAAAAAAAATTTTAGTAGAGGGAAAAAATGAAAATATAAAGAACGGAAATGCAAGTTCAGTGAATATTAGAAGGACAAGGATTTTCCTTCACACTGTATATTTTTCTCCCTATCTGATCCCTCCAGAGTTTGGCATTCTAAAGAAGTAAGTAATGACATAAGTTTCTTTACATAAAACTAATAAGACCAGTTGTTAATAGAAGTTTCTTTGACTAAGACTTTGACTGGAATGTCATGCCTAAAGGAGACATGCTTGGGCTCTGGTTGTTACCAAAAAGCCCTGAGGAACTAGGATTGACTTTTGAAGGTAATAAAATCCCACAAGATAAAAGGCCTGGTACCTTGGTTGGATGTGCGGTCCATGGCAATCTTTCCAGGGAAAGAATGAAGGTTGCTTTCTTGAAAGATGGCTAGAAGGGACTTTAAGGCACAATAGAAAACCAGAAGTACTTGAAAAAGACAGGTGTTTACAGGCAAGGCTGAATGCCAGGTATGTGGTTCTGCTTCTGTGCCCTGAAGGGCAGAATGAAAGTCACCCTAAATGTTCCTTGCGTAAGTTCCAACAAAGCAGAACTAAAGATCATAAGTGATCATTTCCTGCTCTTTTTGTGTTTATGCAAATGAACAGGATAAATTAAAAATGGACTTAATGCAGTCCCTTTAATGACAAAGAGGGTAATCTTAGGGAGAAAAATTGTGATTCAAGGAAAATCACAATGCTCAGTGGTAGACTATAAAGTAGTACAGCTAACCGTCTTTAAGTTTCTTTTCATTTAAAATATGTTTTCATTTGAAAGTTAAACTATGTCTGTGGCATCATCAAAGACGTTTAATTTACAGGCAAGAAGAATGTCAAATGCCTTGCAACTGGATGTCTTTTTGTTAAGACAGTCCTACAGATTTAGAGACCTGTATGTGGGTTATGTTACATAAATTAACATGTGTTTTCTGTTTTCAAAGGGCATAAGCCCTTTGAGTGATTACCTGAGTGATTGTCTGTACGTATAGGCTTCACGAATCCTGCCTGCATCGCTGCCTCCTGAGACTCAATGGTTGGGCTGAACTAAGTGGCTGGGTTGGTGAAGAATGGGGTGGTCTGTGGGCTTCATTTTAAAACTGCTTTCTCTTTTCTGTCCTAATGGCTTGGACAGAAAGGGCCATAGGTCTGAGAGGGGGAAAACCTAAAATATTTCCCTCAGCCCAAACTAAGTATAATGGGCAAAAGGGTTTTGGACAGCTGAGATGTACCTGGCACACCTTCCTCCAAAGAAGCCCTTCTTTTTCCTAATGTGGGACATTGAAAAATTAATACCTGCCTTTTGTCATCTAGTAGTTATGGATTGAATGATGCCTTTTAACCCTGTTGTCAAATCCTTTGCACCCAGAATACAACAAGAATGCCAGCCTGTTAAACCAAGCATGCTGTTGCCTGGGGACAGCCAACTGACCTGGAGTCTGCACGATCCTTCCCCATGTGGGAAGGCCACCCTCCCCTCCACACCCCCACTCTAATCAGGGATTTCTGGACCCAAAGGTAGGTAGGACGATGACCATGTCCAGCTTGAAGCAGCTAGAAGAGCTCGAGACCTTCGCCCATTGTCCTTTATAAGATTATAAAGGGACTTAAGTCTGAGAGGGAGGGATTGTTATTTTTTATTGTTAAAATAATTAATTAATTATTAATTTAAAAAAAGAAGAATATATGAAAGGGTGAGGCAAGAGAGCTTGTATGTACGACCCATGGGCATGGACTTTGGGGGGGATTGTTGGGGGTGCGGGGTGCTGGGCGGAGGGGAGCAAAGGAAAAAAAATTGGAACTATTGTAACAATATAATCAATAAAATATACTTTAAAAAATAACCCATATATATGCACCAACTGTTCATCTTTTTTTATTTATTAAATTTTTGGGGGTGATATTGGTTAATAAATTATATATGTTTTAGTTGTATAATCCTAAAGTACGTTATTTATATTCTGTATCATGTGTACCTCACCTTAAGTCAAGTTTCTTTTCATCACCTATTATCCCCCTCCTTTACACTTTTCAACCTCCCTCCACCCCCTTTTCCTCTTGTAATCATCATATTATTGTCTGTGTCTATGAGTTTTCTGTTTTTTTGTTTGTTTGTTTGTTTTTTGTTTGCTTAATCCATTTATTAACTGTTTCAATAACTGAAATCACAAACATTCCTTTCTAAAGATGGGAAGATTGAAAAAAACAGTATCAGATTAAGTCAATCTTCAGAATATATTCCAAAAGGATGTTCTAGTATTTTAAAAGTTATACATGATTTTTAAAAGCACATATTGCCCTTAATTTAAAAATACTACCTTTCTCTAACTATTTTAATCTAAAAAAAAAAAAAAAAAGAATACTGAATTCAAATTCATTTGGGCTTGTTTCATGAAAAATAAAAACATTTTGTGTAACTATTGCTATGACATATAATCTTATTCTGAAGTTATTTTCATGTGCTCTTCAATAAAATTTAATTTATTCTACTGTCTCTTTTACTCATCAATTAAAATTTTAATCCCAATGAGAGAGAGAGAGAGAGAGAGAGAGAGAGAGAGAGAGAGAAACATCAATCATTTGTCTCCCATATGCACCACAACTAGGGACTGAACTCTCAAACTAGGTATGTGCCCAGACCACGCTTTCAACCCACAATCTTTTGGTGTATAGGATGACAATCCAGCCAACCAAGACAATGCTCGGTTTTTATAGCGATCTTTTTATCAACTTACTTATATGTACACATTTTCATTTTAGTATATAGTTATTTTAATTGTCAAGTAATAAATAAGTAAACACACAAATGCACACACACAAGTGTATGTGTGTGATTTGTATATTACCATCAACACACAAGGTCATTGATTTCCTCCCCAAAATATTAGTGTATTCTGGGCATTGTGCACTTCCAGAACATACTTATTTCTATCAAATATCTTTTTACTTCTGATGTAAACTTCCCTATTCTATGCTCCATTCATTGTTTTTCTTTAACTTATTTGAGGTAAACATAAAGAATTTTCACTTTGGTTTTCTTTCTTTTACAAGTCATTCCATATCTGCTGTCAAAGAAGCTGGATGATTGTTATTACACTTTTTTTTTTTTTTTGTGACTATGTGGGCCATTCCATTATTTCAATTGTTAATCAGTAGTCATCATCTCCACCTTTGTAACAACATCCTTTTCTGCCCCAGGCAAAAGTCCTCATAGGTGCTAATTAATCATGAGTAGATTCAATGTAAATGAGGATCTTCTTTCCAGAATTAGCATCTGTTTATTTTTAACACTATATCTCATTTGTCTTGCTATTTTGATGTTAACTTTTCTTCCTTCATTAAATGTTACTACTTAATTAAGCCAAAGATCTTTTTACACACTGACGCCTTTTTCAATGATGTATGCAGGACTGAATATGGCAATAGTGAAGATGGATAATAGGAAATGTTTTCTAGACATATTTGAGGAAGAATCCTCAGGAAATAATAAATAATTAAATATGAATAAAAAGAAACAACAAGTCAACTGATTCAAAAGTCTCCATATTAGGTACATAAGTAGATATTTAATGCATTATCTGAGATAAAAAATGTACAAAAAGGCAATTTTTAAAAATATGAGGCATTTAAATAAATACATTCAATGAAGAGAATGTAAGGTATTAAATATTATAAATTCAGACAAATTTATAAAAATAATCACAAGATAAAAATGTTCCAAACATCTATCTAATGGAAATCATTCTATATTACTTTAAACAATTTTGATTAAAAATTGGTTTAGCCTACAAAACTAACCACCTGACAATTTACTATAGTCACATAAAAGAATGGTTTTATTAAGAATATTTATAGTCACTTCAGGTGAAGATGGAGGCGTAGGTAGACATGCTTCACGTCCTTGCACAACCACAAGAAGAATTACAACTAACCTCAAAACAAAAAACACCCAGAACTCCCAGAAAATCAAACTGTATGGAAATATGACAACCAAGGATTTAAAGAAGCCATATTCATTCAGATGGCAAGGAGGGACAGAGTCACAGAGTCAGGGTGGAGAAGATGCAGTGTGGCATAGAGAGGCAGTCGTGGTGGCAGTGCTGGAACAGATGGTCCTACGTTCATGTGTGGTGGATAAAAATTGGGAGTGAGCGATCCCAGCTTCAGGCCAGACCACACAGCTTAGGGTTTCAGTAATGGTAAGGTAAAGCCTCACAACTTCTAGCTATAAAAACCAGTGGGGGTTTGGGCAGCAGAAGAAACTGCCAGTTTCTAAGGAGAGTTCATTTAAAAGGCCCCCATGGAGTAAGAATATATGCAAACCCACCCACTCAGGGAATCACCACCAAGGCAAGAGCTGGAAGGGCACCAGTCACATATGGAAAGTGGGTGAAGGGATTGGAAATGGGGTAAGTGCTGGGCAAGCCTCCAGAAGCCAGGCAGTGGCATTGTCCCCTCCTCCAACCTCTCTTCCCCAACAGAGCCACAAATCAGTGAAGTGGGTTGCCATGCCCTGGCAAACACCTAAGACTCTTCCCCATACAACTTAACAGGTGTGTCTAGACATGGAGTCAAAGCAGTACTCTAATACACAGAAACAGATATATAGAGACTGCCAAACTGAAGAGACAAGGAAATATTGCCCAAATGGAAGAACAGTACAAAACCCCAGAAAAAAACAACTAAATGAAACAGAGATAGCCATCTTATCAGATGCAGAGTTCAAAACACTGGTGATCAGGATGCTCAGAGAATTCATTAAGTATGGCAAAAACATGAGGGAAGAAATGAAGATTACCCTAAGTGAAGTAAAGAAATATCTACAGGGAACCAACAGTGAATAGAAGGAAGCCATGAATCAAATTATCAATTTGGAACATAAAGAAGAAATAAACATTCAACCAAAACAGAAAGGAGAAAGAAGAATTTGTTAAAAAAAAGAGAATAGTATAATAATACTCTGGGACATCTCCAAAAATGCCAACATCTGAATCATGGGAATGCCAGAAGAAGAAGAGGAAGAGCAAGAAATTGAAAACTTATTTGAAAAAAACAGTGAAAGACAATTTCCCTAATGTAGTGAAGGAAATAGACATACAAGTCCAGGAAGCATAGAGAGTTCCAAACAAGTTAGACCCAAAGAGGACCACAGCAAGATACACCATAATTAAAATGTCAAAGGCCAAAGATAGAGACCCTTAAAAGCAGAAGGAGAAAACCAGAGAGTTACCTACAAAGAAGTTCCCATAAGACTATCAGTTGATTCCTCAAAAGGAACTGCAGGCTAAAAGGACTGGCAAGAAGTATTCAAAGTGATGGAAAGCAAGGATCTACAACCAAGATTCCTCTATCCAGCAAACCAATCATTTAGAATGGAAGGGCAGATAAAGTGCTTCCCAGATAAGGTAAAGCTAAAGAAGTACATCATCACCAAGCTATTATTACACAAAATGTTAAAGGGATGCTTTTAAGAAAAAGGTTCAAAACTATGATCATTAAAATGACAACAAATTCATAACTATCAACTACTGAATCTAAAACCAAAACAAACACAAACACAAACTAAGCAAACAACCAGAACAGGAGCAGAATGATAGATATGAAGATCATCTGGAGTGTTATCAGCTGGGAGGGGGGAAGGGGAAGAATGGGAAAGAAGGTACAGGGATTAAGAAGCATAATCGGAAGATGAAAAATAGACAGGAGGATCATAAGAATAGAATATAAAATGGAGAATCCAAAGAACTTATATGTACAACCCACAGACAAGAACTAAGGGGGGGATTGCTGGAGGGCAGTGGAGTACCAGACAGAGGGGGCAAAGGGGGGAAAAATGGGACAATTTTAATAGCATAATCAATAAAATATACTTAAAAATAAAATAAATAAAATTAGGTTGTCATATTAAAAATAATGTTTGTATAATGTATATTTAAAGATAAACAAAACTTTTTTGTATGGTTACCCATAGAATCTCTATATAAAAGGAAGTCTTCTTGTGTACAGCTGTATTTCTGAGTTTCTGGTATGCATGCATGTACACACACAGCTAAAACAGGGTATTTTTAAAAGGTCTGATTTAAAGAAAATGAAGTAAATGCATTAGGAGTATGATTTTGATAATAGTGAATTTGAACAAAGTAAATATCAGTTATTTAATCCTCCCATCTCTTTCCCTCTCTCAAATTAATCATCAGAAAAAAAAAAGTTTTATATTGAAATCATTTTTTCTTCCTTGAAGGAAAAGGAACTTATTTGTCTACCTTTATGCAGATAGATTTAATTTTATTTTTATAGTGTGAAATGCTCCAGCAAATGCTATGGCAATATAAAATGCTTGCTATCGATGGTAAAATGATATAATTTTATTTCCTACCTTGTTTTAAATTATACAACTAAAGTTAGTAAAACAATCATAATACTTTAGTTGATTGTTTCTATTCTGACTTATTTTCTCAATTCCCATTAAATGCTCATAATCTAATAATTAGCTTTGGGTATTAAAAAGTATAAACAATTGTAACTCACCAGCACTGCAGGTTCCAAATATACTAAATCTCATTTGATTATAAGCATAAAAAAACAAGTTTTATACAATTTTTTAAAAATTGTCTTTACCTTTAAAAAACCTTTTTTTTTTTTTTTTTTTGGTGCACATTGACCATAGTATTTTATGAAACATATATACATTGTAATCTTCCAAGGGGACAGTTCAGACCTATGTCTGTTTCCTAAGTATGTACTTAGGGAACCTATAAATTTAAGTAACATATTTCAATTTTAATCTAAATTCAATAATTTAAAAATAAAATTATTTCTTTATTTCATTCTAAACTTTTTTTATGAAATGAATATTAATACACATGAAATAAAAAGACAAAGGCCCAAGGCCACAAGAATTTATTCATTTTTTCATAACTGCCTTGAGAGAGTTCATGTTCTATTTGCTTATACTCATTTCCTATGGATCATCCCCTTTTCTTATAAAAGGTTAAGCTAGTATACCTCTCTTATTTAAACACTATTGTAAATACCCACTTATATCTCCATTGAGAATCATAATTTCTCCAAATGTATCATCTAATCATTTCATTGTTTTACCAAAAAAAAAAAGTTTGAATACTGAAAGAATATTATCAGGTTAACATTCCCTAAGTTTAAAATTTTATTTAAAACTTTACTTTTTATTTTTAATTATCTTATCTTTGTCTATAAGAGATATGTTTTATAATATTTCTTCATAAATTACCTGTTTTATATTGTAAGTACCATATAATATAAAATTAATATTGGATAAAATCTTTACTTTTTGCTATGATAAATACCTACTGCCAAAATACACCTGGATAGATCTGCCAAAACTAGAAATGTGCATTATATGACCTTCTGCAACTTCTTGTGGACACGTATTTAAAAATTTAGCCTTTATAATATCATGTCATCTGCAAATAATTACAGTTTTTCTTCCTCTTTTCCAGTATGGATGCCCTTTATTTCTTCTTCTTATCTGATCATTGTGGCTAGAACTTCTAGTACAATGGTGAATTAGAGTGGTGAAAGCAGACACATTTGTCTTGTTCCTGATCTTAAAAGAAACGCTTGTAGTTTTTGTCCATTGAGTGTGACATTGGCAGTAGGCTTTTCGTATATGGCCTTTATTATGTTGAGTTATGCTCCCTCTATTCCCACTTTGGTGAGTGATATTATCATCAGTGGGTGCTGTATTTTAGCAAATGCTTTTTCTGCTCCTATTGATATGATTTTGTGATTTTTGTTTTTCATTTTGTTTATGTGATGTTTCACATGTTTTGATATTTGAATATTGTATAATCTTTGCATCCCTGAAATAAATCCCACTTGATCATCGTGTATGATTTTTTAATGTATTGCTGGATCCAGTTAACTAATATTTTGCTGAGAATTTTAGCATCTATGTACATCAGAGATAATTGGCCTGTAATTTTCTTTCTTGGTTGTATCTTTATCTGGTTTTAGAATTAGGATAATATTGGCTTTGAAAGAAAAGTTTGGAAGTCTTCCCACTTCTTGAAATTTTTGGAATAGTTTGAGGAGGATAGGCGTTAGTTTTTCTTTGAGCGGTTGGTAAAATTTGCCTATGAAGCAATCTAGTTCAGGGTTTTTGTGTGCTGGGAGATTTTTGATCACTGCCTCAATTTCGCTATTGTACAGAAAATCCTATAGGCTCCACCAAAAAACTACTTGACCAAATAAATGAACTTGACAAATTAGCATTATACAAAGTCAATATTCAAAAATTGATGGATTGTTGTACACAAATAATGAACTATCAGAAAGAGAAACTAAGAAAACAATAGCATTTACTATTATAAGAAAAAATATATATAAAGTACCTATAAACAAATTTAACAAAGGAGTTAAATTTGACTTCTTTAAGAACAGTACTCTGAAAGCTATAGGACACTGAAGAAAGAAATTGAGGAAGATACAATTTATGTAGGAAGTATATACCATGTTCATAGATTTAAATAATTAACATCATTATAATGTCCATACTACCCAAAGTAATCTATAGATTCAATGCAATGTGTATTAAGAAATTAATAGCAATTTCACAGACTAGAACAAATGTTCTAACAATTTATATTGAATGAAAAAACCTCAAGTAGCCTCAGCAATCTTGAGAAAGAACAAAATTGGAGGAATCACAATACCTTACATCGAACTATACTATACGGCCACTGAAATAAAAAAAAAAAAAAAAAAAAAAAAGGCTGATACTGGCATAAGAACAGACACATAGATCAATAGAACAGAAGAGAGCCCAGAAATAATATGTCTTTACAGTCAATTAATATTTGACAAAGGAGGCAAAACATACGGTGGAGACAGTTTTTCAACAAATGGTGTAGGGAGAACTGAACTAGCACATGTAAAAAAAATGAAACTAGACCACCAACTTATACCATATACCAGAATAAACTCAAAATGAATAAGAGGCAATATAAGTTGTGATACCATAAAAGTACTAGAGGAAAACATTGTAAAATTTCAGAAATCTCGAGTAGTAATATTTTTGCCAATATATCTCCTAGGGCAAGGAAAATAAAGAAAAAAAAAATAAACAAATGAGATTACATCATATTTAAAAAGCTTTTGAACAGCTAAAGAAACTGTCAGCAAAATGAAAATGGAAAGCACTGTATAGAGGAACATATTTGCCAATGATACATGAGACAAAGGGTTTAATCTCCAAAATGTATAAAGAACTTATACTACTCAACACAAGGAAGACAAAAAATCCAATTAAAAAATGGGCAAAGGACATGAATAGACACTTCTCCAAGGAGGACATAGTGATGGCCCATAGATATTTGAAAAAATGCACAACATCACTAGACATCAGAAAAATGTAAATGAAAACCATAATGAGATACCATCTTACACCTGCCAAAATGGCTATCATTAATAAATCAGCAAGCAAAAAGTGCTGGTGAGGATGTGGAGAAAAGAGAACCCTAGTACACTGCTGGTGGGAATGCAGACTGGTGCAGCCACTGTGGAAAAGAGTGTGGAACTTCCTCAAAAAATTAAAAATAGAACTGCTTTTTGACTCAGTGACTCCACTGCTGGGAATATACATTAAGAGTCCTGAAACTACAATTCAAAAGAACTTGTGCACCCCTATGTTCATAGCAGCACTATCTACAATAGCCAAGATTTGGAAACAGGATAAATGCCCATCATCAGATGAGTGGATAAAAAGCTGTGATACATTTACACAGTGGATTAATATGCAGCGATAAAAAAGAAGGATATCCTACTTTTTGTGACAGCATGGATGGAACTGGAGACTGTTATGCTAAGTGAAATAAGCCAGCTGGGGAAAGACAAATACCATATGATCTCACTTATAAGAGGAATCTAATGAACAAAATAAGCTAATGAGCAAAATAGAACGAGTGGCATAGACTCATGGAACAGTTGACAGTTGTAAGGGGGGAGGGGAGATGTTAGGATTGGTTAAAAGAAGGTGAAGGGCTTAGTCAAAGAACATGTATGAATGACCCATGGACATAAACAATGGTGTGGGGATTGACTATGGTGGTGGTGGTGGGGCTGGATGGAGGGAGGTTAATGGGGTAAAAGTGGGACAGTTGTAATGACATAAACAATAAAATATTACAATAAACATATATAGAAGTTTAAAAAATAAAAATTTAGTCTTCATGGCTTCTATATTTCTATGTAGTTTAGGGCAATAATACTGGATTTCAAATACTTAAATAGCACATAATATACCACTGGGTATGTTGTGATATGTGTTAAAGAGATATGTATGAGTGTGCACATATAAACATTAATAAGGATCTATAGGTATATGTATATTAACCCATTTGTGTGTGACAAGGAGTATTTAAAGTTATTCTCAATTTTAACTGACCATCTACAACATGAGAATAGATCACATTTCTCTTTTAAATTCATTTTATTTTTATCCTTTATACTTATATAAGACCAAACTATTCAAAGTTATTTGCAGATAAATTTTTTAATATTGAGCTAGGACTATGGTTCTCAAAGTGTGATATCTGAACCAGCACCATTTATAATCCATAACTATAGGGGTGGTGTCCTACATTTGATTCTGATGCATTCTAAAATTCTAAAAAATTTGATTCAGGAGAAATTAAAGTACACTTCAGTCATCATCAATCACACACAGTAGAACAATTTACCTTTAACTCTCCATCTCCTTTCTGCCTATATCCAGTTGATACCATTTCTTATAGGACATTGTAAATGGCCCAGTATCTATGACCTTCCTTCTCTTCCTGCCAGATATCTTTCTTGGTTGACCTTAATATACCAACTCACTCTAAACCACCAATCTAAATCACAGAGTAAACTTTCTAATTCTTACACTTTTTAACAATTTTCCATTAAGAGAATGCAAACCCCTTGGCATGGTGTACAAAACTCTTCATAATCCAGTCTGTACATAATTCTAACCCTGTTATTTAATTTTACAAATCCCATCACCTACTTTTTCTGCACCTAGTTTCAAATGATGTGGACTGTTCTTTTTTTATTTTTTGTTTTTCTCAATGTACAATGCTGTTTTTAAATAGTCTGTGCTTTGTGAATGTGGTCCTCAGACACATGTACTTGGTACAGTCCTACTTATTTATAAACTGTAAACTTCTCAAGAAAATATCTTTCTTACCACTCTTAAAAGACACAGTATAGAGCAGTGGTAGTTTGTATAATGTAAGGAGTCACACTGTCTATTTTCCCATTCCTTGCTCTGTCACTTACTGGGTGTATGATCTTATTTGAGTTATTTAAGTTACTTAGGCCTTACTTTCTTCTTCTTTAGAATGAAAGTAACATTTCATAAGATTGTTGTGAGAATTAAATGAACTGGTATATAAAAAACGCTATGAATAGAACATAGCACATGGTAGAAATATTAGCTATTGGTATTGTTTGCATCTGTCCTTCCTGTGATATAGTGCCCAATACATAATAGAAACTCAAGCAATTACTAATCAACAGGATAAAGGAATTCCAATATAGTAAAGATTTTACTAACCCTGAATAGTTTTACACAAACTATTCAGAATTCAATGGATTCAGGAAGCTAACGCACCCCCATATTCTTTTCTTTCTAAAATAATGTCACCCTGAGTTCTCACCAAAATGTTTATCTCTCTTTAAGTTTTCTTTAAGTTAGGTCATTTAGTTCAGGAAAGGAAAAGTATTTATTTGAAAAGATGCTCATTATGGCAAAATTTTCCACTTTTTTTGGAGTTATAAAACTTCTATACTTATTTTTGTTTTAAAAGTTTGTTGAAGAACCAACTGTTATTCTAATTTGTAATTATCAAATTATTTTTAGTTACATAAGAATACCCCATATTTCTGTAAAAAGTATCAAAAAAAAAAAAACCCAAAAATATGACCTTTAATAGCAGTTCAGGAAAAAATAGGTAACAATTTGGAAACAGTTTAAATTTTTTAACTTTAAAAAATAATTTATTGTATTTTTTTCCATTACCATTCTAAATCTTGCAGAGGATTTATTGGCTAAAACATAATACATGTAACTGTTCTGTTTTAGGACTGGTTACATTAAAATGAGGAACTAAGTTTTTTAAAATATCAAAACATTCATTGGTTCTTATGAAAATTGAAAGTAGATGATGTTTGTTTTTTTTATAAGCTAACATTTTAAATTACTTTCAGAACTTGGCTATTGTAAATATTGCTGTTATAAACATAGGGGTGCACAAGTTCTTTTGAATAGGTGTTTTGAGATTCTTAGAGTATATTCCCTGCAGTGGAATCACTGGGTCAAAAGGTAGTTCCATTTTTAGTTTTTTAAGGAAACGCCACACTGCTTTCCACAGTGACTGCACCAGTCCTCATTCTCACCAACAGTGCACAAGGGTTCCCTTTTCTTCACAACCTCACCAGCACTTGTTTTTGTTGATTTGTTAATGATGGCCATTCTGACCCATGTGAGATGATATCTCATTGTGGTTTTCTTTTGCATCTCTCTGATAGCTAGTGATAGTGAGGATCCTTTCATATGTCTGTGGGCCTTTTGTATGTCCTCCTTGGAGAAGTGTCTATTTAGGTCCTTTACCCATTTTTTGACTATATTGTTTGACCTCCTGGAGTTGAGTTGTATGAGGATATTTTGGAGATCAAACCCTTGTCTGATGTATTATTGGCAAATATGTTCTCCCATATGGTCAGTTCCATTTTCATTCTGGTGATGGTTTCATTAGCTATGTAGAAGCTTTTAAATTAGAGCAGTCTCATTTGTTCATTTTTTTCTTTTATTCTCCTCACTCTAGGAGATATATCAGCAAAAATATTGCTCCTCAAGATATATGAAATTTTACTGTTTATGCTTTCCTCTAGGACTTTTATGGTGTCAAGACTTATAATTGTTTTTTATTCATTTTGAGTTTATTCTGGTGTATGGTGTAAGTTGATTGTCCAGTTTCTTTCTTCTTTTTTTTCCATGTACCAGTATTTACAATAGCCTAGTCCTGGAAATAACCTATGTGTCCATCACTAGATGAGTAGATAAAAAAGCTGTGGTCCACTTACACAATGGAATACTACACAGCAGAAAAAAAGAACTCCTACTTTTCACAGTGGCATGAATAGAACTGGAGACTATTATATTAAGTGAAATAAGCCAGTTGGTAAAAGACACACACCATACGATGTCACCTATAAGAGGAATCTAATGAACAAAAATAAACTAACAAACAAAATGGAATCAGAGGCATGGAAACATGGAACAGGCTGATAGCGACTGGAGGGGAGGGTGGAGGAAGATAAGGGTGAAAAGAAGGAGAAGGATTTAGTCAAGAAACATGTATGAACAACCCATGGACACGGACAACATGGTAGGGAATGACTGGGAGCAGGGGGTGGACTGGGTGAAGGAAGGCAAAGGGGAAAAGTTAGGAAAACTGTAATAGAACAAAAATAAAATATTTTAAAAATAAATCAAAATAAAATATTCTCTCAATGCAAGTAAATCCAGATTTATATTAAATCTAAGGTAAAGTCAATTTTTCATTGTCAGATAATAAGTTAAGAACCTTTAGTCATCAAGTGAGAGTTTAGTCCCTGCTTCATAAATTAACTGTGATGGGGAGATAGGCATATGCAAGAGTGGGGATCTAATAATAATCTTATCATGACCCAATTTCCCTCTTGGGCTTATAAAAGATCAGAGGTTTTCCAGAGCTGAGAAAAATAGCTCTGTGCCGACTGATGTATCTTAAGACTTGGTTATTATTTAGGGTGATGTAAAGCTTGACACTCAAAAATAGTCCTGAAGTTCTATGAAGGATAGTCTATTAAAAATTAAATAACATAGTCTTGAGTCCTTCTTTGGTATTGTCCACAGACAAAGATAGAGTAGATTAATGAAAATATCACTGAACCCAGACCCAGAAAGTAATGATATAACCCTGGGTAAATCATTAAGGCTTCTGAGCTTTAGCTGCTTTTCTACATCATTAAAGAATTGTTCTAGATGATTTTTAAAGTCTCTTCTGACTCTAAAGTTGATACATACATTCTTCTTCTTCAAATAAGATAAAATTGTGCTGCCCTTAATGAAAAATAAAATAACTTTAACAATAAAAATTTTCACAAAGTTCTACAGTTATTTTTTTGTTTTATGACCACATTGCTGTTTACTGTCTTTCTAGACCTCAGTAGAAAAGGCAAACTTAAATTAAAATTATATCACTAATTCTACTTTCAAAACTGAAAACCAGCATATCCATTCAATGTTGTTCTAGGGTACAGTTTACAAAATTGAATCATATCATCCACAAGCTTTAAATTCCATTGAAGACTTTTGAGTAAATGCATAAAGTTAATGGCTACCAGTTTTCTTGATTTCCATGTCATAGAATAAGTATCTATGTGAAACTAATGTGAAGCCACCATAATGCATCCTTCCCTCTCCTTCACTAGTTAAACCTACTGGTTGCTGGATCCATGGTCATGTTGTTTCATGTTGTAAAGGGAGATCAACATTTTCATTTTTCTAAAGTTTAGGTTATTTTTAATCTTAGGTCTCAAAAAACATTGACTGGTATTATCACACAGAAGGCAGATTTGATTACTGTTAAAGCATCCCATGCCCTGTCTTTTTCTTTTGTCTTCCTCAGTTTACTAGATAATTTAATTTTTTTCTGAGCCCCACCAAAGGTCTTACAACTCACTAAATTGGCCAATTTGACTAATTTTTATTTTATTCCTTTATTATAAAAATGGCCTGTTAATTTAATAATTGACATTTTAGAATAGTCTCTTCTTGGAGTGTTAGCAAAACAGTAAAAATTCAATCTATTCCAAATCACTCAGCTATATAACCAAAGGAATTGAGGATGGATCCTAAGTTCCTGTAAGCTATCATGAGAACTTTGTCAGTAATTTCCAGATGCTTTTCCTGATTCCTTTCTGTTATTCATTTACAATATTCTCCATAATGAGCTCATGAAGATATTGCCCTTTGAATGATGTCCAAAATCTTTGGTGAAACCATAAAATTCATAAGCTGATCCCAGTAACTTTCTAGGAACATATAGTCATTTGTCAGACCACCTTATATTCTAGTAACTCCTTGATGGAGAATATTTATATTCCTTACTCTCTTTTCCTATCACTTAATTCACAGCTTTCCTAGTCTTTTTGTTTTATTGTCATGAGCAATGGGTGTGAGGTATATAAGTACCACATGCAGTTCACACTGAACTCCAAGATTACATGAGAGAAACATGATTATTGTAAATTACAGTTAGAAATTGCTATGAATAGATTCCTAAAGTTGTTGGTAAAATACCTGATTTTTCTTGCAGTGTGTTTATTGTAAAATGCTAAATTTAAAAACATTCAGACCTATAATAATCATGGACCATGCACAGTTCAGTATTAATTAAGAGATTGGAATAAACTACAGCACTATATCAAGCAATAGCTAAATATCTATGTTAAGTAATGTGCGCCTTATTACAGAAGGTCATGATTTTTTTAGAGAAGTGATTCCCGAACTTAAGCAGCATCAGAATCATATGGAGGGTCTCTGAAGAAGCAGACTGTGACTTCCATCCAAGATGGAGGCCTAGACAGACACGCTCCGTCTCCCTCCAGAACTAAGAAGAGATACAACTACTGCAAAACCAGAAAGAACCAGAAGTTCCAGAAAATAAATGGAAGTCCAATGTATGAAGTTATAAAGAAGTGGTGTTCATCCAGACGAGTAGGAGGAGCAAAGCTGGGGTAGAGAGGTCAAGCTGTGCTGATGGCAGCACCAGGGGTGACAGCAATGGGACAGTGGTAAGCAGACACTTGCATTTAAGGGGAGGCAAGAAGCACCTGGGGAGCACCCCCGGTTGCAGACCAAACCCATCAACTTGTGATTCCAGTGCCAGGGAAGGTAGACCCCCATTGCCTTGGACTGTGAGGCCTGGAGGGGGATGGGATGGAGGAGGAGGCTCTCAGTCTCTCAGCAGAAATTGAACAGCAGGAATCCATCTTGGACCCCTATCCCCGCAGAAAACGCCCAGTTGTGACAAGTCACAGGCCTCTGCCCCCTATAGTGTAGGAGGTGTGACAGCCCTGCCCAGGAAGCAAAGGTAAACACAAAACTGTTCAGGATGGCACTGATCATGATAGAGATCCCAGTGATGCAGCTGACCAGATAACAAATTTCTAATCTAAGGAAGCAGCAGATAGGAAATCTTTCTGAGGCATAGTTCAGAGCTTTGCTTATAAGCTGCTGTTAAGACCTAACAGCAGATCTTAAACAGGGAAGGAATGAAGGCTAGTCCTGCTGAAATGCACAAAAACACATACCAAACTAGTGGTGAGGGCAAGAAAACCAGGCATCAAATCAACAAACCGGAATAGGGAAGGAACAAACAGTCAACCAGTGCAGAAAGAAGAAACGAGAAGTGAGGAAAATGAGGAGAGGCTCCGAAACTTATCGGATAGCTATAAGCGGGCCAACATCTGAATCACAGGGTTGCCAGAAGATAGAGAAGAAGAACTAGAAATGGAAAAATTATGTGAAAAAATAATGAAACTTCCCTAACTTGGGGAAGGAAATAGACTTACAGGTCCAGAAAGCACAGAGAGCTCCAAAACAACTGGACCCAGGGAGAACCACACCAAGACACGTTATAATCAAAATGTCAAAAATTAAGGATAAACAGAGAATCTTAAAAGCAGCAAGAGAGAAGAGAATTACATAAAAAGAAGTCCCAATAAGACTATCAGCTGATTTCTCAAAAGAAGCTCTGCAGGCAAGAAGGGACTGGCAAGAAACAGTCAAAGTAATGAAAAGCAAAATCCTACAACCATGATTACTCTATCCAGTGAAGCTGTCATTCAGAATAGAAGGGCAGAGAAAGTGCTTCCAGAAAAAAGTAAAACTAAAGGAGTTCATCAGATCCAAACCACTGTTTTATGAAATGTTAAAGGGACTTGTTTAAGAGAAAGAGGATCAAAACTATGAACATTAAAATGAAAACTGTATCACAACAACCAACAACAGAAGCTAGGGAACCGAAACAAAGGCAAACTAAGTAAGCAACAAGAGTGTGAAAAGAATTATAGGTATGGGGAACATTTTGTGGGGAGGTCAGTAGGGAGGGGAAAGGGGAAAAGGGAGGGAGATGGTACAGGAATTAAGAAGCATAGTAGGAAGGAGTGGAGTAGATAGGAAGTTGTTGAAAAGAACTATATGCACAACCAGTGGGCATGGACTAAGGCAGGGGAGATAGCTGGAGGGAGAGGAGTCACTGGGTGGAGGGGAACAGAGGGAAAAGAAATTGGGACAACTGTAACAGCATAATCAATAAAGCATATTAAAAAGAAAAAAAAAAACAGACTGTTGGGCCCAACCCTGGGATTTCTAACATGGTAGAGGTGTTGGCTGGAAAATCAGGATTTTGTATTTTTAACAACTTTTGTTTACAAATTAAAAAGTAATAATATATGTGTGTATGTGTGTGTATTCACACTGACATGTGAATATTTACATATGTCAAAATGAATAAAAATACACTTGTAAACAGCCTGTTCAGAAAATCAGGTACACTAGCCTGCTTGATGTTTTATTTCTTAGGTCTCATGGAAAAGGAATAAATGATTTTAGCACAGATGGTACATTGAAAAAGTTTTTATTTGCATAATACTTCCTATAAAGTGAGAATCATTAGCAAATAAAGAAAAAGAAAAAAACTGGTGGTAATCAATGGGCTACTAAGGTTGAAGAAATACTCCAGGTAGTTTTTATTGTAAATATTATAACCTTTAAATGCTTTTAGGTCCATTGACAATCATTTGAGACATGGGACTTACTTCAAATGTGTTTTATACTTTATTTTTACAGGTAAATTTTAATTTATTATTTAAAAAATTTCAAAATAATTTAACCACCAGAGAATAATAAACTTAAGAGTCAAAACCATTAATTTGTGAAATTTTAAAAAGGAGAAAAGTAAATGGGCAAATCTTTGGGGCAAATTATTATTTTTATAAATTCCTATCAAAATTGCACTTAATGGAATTTCAGAATTAAAACTCCTTGCCTTTAGAGTACATATGTTGTATTTATGTCTTATATTCAAGTGAAAATTTAGAAGCTTAAAAATATAGTATTTATTCTAAGTATTTTCTTTAAAATATTAAAGAAACTGGACATTTCTAAGCAATATAAAAACTGATATATATACTATTTTGCATAGGGTATAAAAGCCATTCTTTTTTAAGTTTCATATCTATATTCTTTGTTGCTTTTATTTTAATAACCATTTATTTTTTAACAGAAAGTGCACTTGATCTGAAGTTGCATAAGCTAGCAGTTTTGTATCAAAAGTTATATTCTGAAAAATGCTATCATATAAGAAACCACTAGAAGCACAATTTTTTCTTTGATTCAAAAATTTTAAGTTACTTTAATAAACAAATAGAAAATGATCAGAGTGAACTTATGTATTATTTAAACATTCAAAATAGGAATAAAAATAATTTAAGAATATCTTAGCTTTTTATTTAACTTTGTAGTCACGTCATGTTAAGCGAGGATCATATAGCACAAACAAATTTATGAGTAAAGCTGAACTAAATAAAATCCATCCAAATATGTTTCAAGTATCCTCTGATTTAAATCCCACAAGCTGTACATCAAAGTAAAATAAGCAAAGTACATTACATGTCATATTTTTAAAATTCTAGTCCAACCCCCAAAATATAAATAAACACTAATTTGATGCAGAGAGGAGGATTCACATAGAACTATACAACATTAGCAATGGAAAATGGTTTCCATTTGTTTTGTTTTAAAGCACTGATAAAAATTATGTTAAATACACAATAAAATTTTAATTTTTATAAATTAAATGTTGTTAGAATGTATTCTATCTTTGCTGATATCTATTGCTCACGCACATATCCCATTCTTTTATGGTGCATTTGGTTTCAAGAAAAGCTTAAAAAATACTGCAAGACTTTGCCATGTTTTTCTAATTTGATCAGACATCCTTCCTTGAAAGGTCAGCACATAGGTGAAAGTGACATGTTTAAAATATGTAGCATTGTTCATTCTAGGCAGAAAAATTTCAAATGACCAAGAATCACATATCATGTGTCAAAAATTTGACTTTCCTGGATTGACTATTCAGCATATGAAGCAGAATTTGGAGTGTGACTCATAAAGGCAGAATCCCAGGTGGTTATTGTTGACACCTAGTTGTCAAAGAAGTCTTTCTGCATTTCAGACACCATTTACAAAGTGAACGCTAGAAATTCAGCAGAGAAGATTTTTAGAATCCAGACTTCACAAATAGCAGTAATTCCAATGTTGAATATCAGTTACACTATACTGGAGAATAGAAAAGAAATGACTCATTTTAGAGAGTATTTTTATTATTTCCATTAATCTCTATGATTCATTCAATTCTGAACATTTCTATTTTTAGTTAAACGGAATTAATTTGCAGGATTCTAGGTTTTTACACTTAGGCAGAAATCAATACAATGTTCAACATAGAACTGTATCTAGATTGTTCTCATTTCAGTCTACTTCCAATTTATAGGTTGGCAGTATTTTGAAATACATTTAACTAAATAGCTCTTCTAGTAAAAAAAAAGTAATATTAATATATCCATATATCTATATTATATATGCATAATGTATGTATATATAGACATATAGTACACATGTATTATAATTTCACTTAACTTTATGCCATTAAAAAAAAAAGAGTGGGATCATCCAAAGATATCATTTAAAATAAATTGGAAATGATCAAATTCGTCTCAAAAAATACAAAATCAGTGTTAGCTAATTATAGGTGGAAGTTGAGTCCACTTGTTCTTGTCCCCAACTAGGATATTTGGATGATCTTCTGAAAAATAAACTGATCATTCAACAGAATCTTAGCTGATATGAAGTTTGGAAGCCAAGTGTACAGAAGCCACTTCACAACGGCTGGTAAGGAAATTTTATAGGTTGAAGGGGTGTGGCAGGTGGGGCTGCGGAAAGCCTGGACAGAAATAGTAGCTTTGTGGCTCCCTCCTCTCCCAAGACAGAGAACCCCCAGACCCGGACCAGGAGTGACTTGGATACATAAAGTTGGGGAGATTCGGGCTATATACACATACACACAGGGAAGAGCACACTTATAGCTGCAGTAGCAAACGCCAACCAGGAGGGTACCAGAGAAAGAGAGGGATTCTATCTGTGCCTGGGACGGGTGGAGATAGGCCATGGCCCGGTGTGACTGCAAGAGACTTTGGTATTTTGAGGAGGTGGCGTGTGAGGAAAGCCGGACAGTGACTCAGTGCTGCAGTGGGAGAGCCCAGAGAGACTTTTTAAAAGGGGAGCTGAGGTTGCAGGTCAGGGACATGGTGCGCAGCTGCCCTGCCAGCAAGAGAAAAGGATGGAGGGCGTGTTTTGTTCCCAGAGTGCAGATGGGCAGAGAAATCAGAAAGGTGCATAGCGAGGGGATTTCTTGGGCCCAGCCCGCCACAGCTAGCAGGCCAGAGGCTGTGCAGAATGGAGTTCTGAACCGTGTCTGCTCAAGGGCAGTGCAGTGGGCTGGGAACTGCGTGGGTGGGAGTGGAGCACCTGAGATTATTTACATCCGGACAGAGCTGCCTTCCCTGAAGGGAGATTGAACCTCTGGGAAGCAAAGGGATCACGCAGCCCCCATCTTCTGCAGGATCACAAGCAGGAGAGGCTCAAGAACCCTGTGCAGGGTGCATATTAACAAGGGAAAGACAGAAAGAGGAATGCTTAAAGGGCCCATTTTGAACTTCTCTCAGGGAGACAAAATACACTGGTTCTTAGGGCCCAATTCCACAGAGGCCAGCCAGGCAGGGAGACCAGAAATCAATGCAGCAAAGGGTAATCAGGGCCCTGATTACCTGCTAACACACAGAACTGCTGTCAACACCAAGCAGGAAAGAGCTGAGCCTCTTATACAGATTGACCCCTCCCTTGAAATGAACACCTAATTCATCAGAAACTATACATTATTGGAAATAAGCTGGGGCAGAGACAGGTGGTGCAGGGGCAAGGGGAACACCCTTGCAATTTTCCCAGAACGCTGAACAGTGCCTCCCAGGGGAGACTCAGGATCCCCACATTCAGAATCCCAATAGAAGCCCCCTCTAGAGGCAGGTGAAGGTGATACAAGCCGTGCTGTCAGAAGTTGGAGGACCCACACCAGGACATTGAGCTGATAAAAAACCAGAGGTGGATCCAGAAAGAGAAGACACCAAACTCTGCTCAGACAAATCCCACCTCATTCCTCTTCAGAATTTGCATTATTTTTTCTCTCACATAGCCTTTGAAGACTTCTTTTGTGTCAATTGTATTCTAATTAATTCACTATTCTTTGTCTTTCATTTCTTATTCTTTTTATTTATATTTTTATATTATTTTTATGTTATTTTTATTTCAACTCTCACATCGTACCCTCACTTGTCTTACTCCATTTTTCTTCTTACTTCCCTTTCATATTTTCATTGTAAATCTTATTTTCCCCTACTCTAAGCCTTGTTCCTATTCCTTACTCTTAATATTTCTCCTCCTTATATCCTCTCAAAGTCTTTCTTCCTTCCTTCAGTCAGCTCACATTCTTTTTCCACTTCTTATAATATTCTCATTTTCTTTTCACCTTTTTAAATTGTGGCTCATTTGTCATGGATATTATGGTTATTGCTGTTCTTCTTAAACTGCATTCCTTTTTGTTCACTTTTCTTTTAATTTCAAATATTCATAGGTTACTCTCCCCTTATCTTACTCCATTTTGCCTTTCTCCTGGCCATGCATATTTGAGTCTGAAATTCTATTTTTTCCCTTCCTTAGCCTGGATTCTATTCCTTACTCTCATTACTTCTCCTTCCTCCCTTTATCCTCTCAAAATCAGTTTTCCTTACTGTAGACATCTAATATTCTCTTTGCTATTTCATATAATATTCTTATTCTCTTTCTATCTTTATTAATCTTCACTCAGTTGTCATTATTGACACTGTTGTGATTTTCCTACAACTTTGGTCCTTTTGGTTCACTACTTTTTAAATTTTATTTCAAATTTCATATTATACTCTTACCTTTTCTTACTCCAATTTGCCATTGCCCTTCCCTGTTTTATTTACATTTTCAATTTTATTTTCTTCCTTTCTTTGCCTTGTTTCTATTCCCTACTCTTATTTTTTCTCCTCCCTCTTCCCACTCAAAATCATTTTTCTCTCCTTTAGTCATCTCATATTCTCTTTTTCTATCTTATACTATTCTTAATCTCTCTCAGACTTTATTAATCTTTGTTCAATTGCTGTTGATATTACTGATATGGTAGGGGGAGCTATTTTTGCTGGCATGAGTTTGGTTTTCTGGGTAGTCTTTCTTTTTTCTTTCTTTATTTCTTTTTGTTAACCACAACAACATACAAGATGTGGTTGGGATTGTAACTTCCAGTCAGCCAGCCAGAGGAGAGAACTCAACAAAGAATGAGCCGTCAATAATAAAATCCTAAGTACAAAAGAGCCCACACAAACTGAATAAAGGGCATCCCTAGAGCATCCAGATCAGGAGATCAAAGAGACTGTACCACTCTATCTCATAGAACTCCTGACACAGAAGGCTACCCCACAAAGACAAGCTGGTAAAGTAGAGCAACATGAGACACAGAAATAAACAAAAGAAGTCACATAAAATGGTAAGACAAAAAAAAAAAAAAAAACCCTCAATCAAAAGGAAAGGAGGAATCCCTAGAAAAGGTGCTAAATGAAATTGAGGCATGCGTTCTCACAGACATAGAATTCAAAATAATGGTTATTTATAAGGATAAGCAAGGAACTCAGTGAGAAACAACTACAAGGAACTCTATAGGAGCTACAAGGAACTCAGTGGGAACTACAGAAGTATGAAAAAAGACATAGAAATATGAATAAGAGCCAGGAAAAAATGAGGAATACAATATCTGAAATGAAAAATATTCTAGAAGGAACTAAAAGTAGGCTAGATGATGCAGAGAACCAAATCAGTGAGCTGGAAGACAAGGTAGAAAGAAATACACAGTCAGAGAAACAAAACTAAAAAACACTTCAAAAGAATGAGGATAGTTTAAGAGAGTTTCAGGACAACATGAAATGTACCAACATTTGCATCATAAGGATACCAGAAGGAGAAGAAAAAGAGCAAGGGATAGAAAACCTGTTTGAAGCAATAATTGCAGAACACTCCCTTAACTTGGTGAGGAAAAAGTCATACAATATCAGGAAGCACAGAGGGTCCCAATCAAGATAAACCCAAAAAAGCCCACTCCAAGACACATTATAGTTACAATGGCAAATTTTAAGACAAAGAAGGAATCTTAAAGGCAGCAAGGGAGAAACCGCTAGTAACATACAAGGGAGATTTGGTAAGGCTATTATCCGATTTCTCAACAGAAAAACTACAAACCAGAAGGGACTGGCATGAAATATTCTAAGTAATAAAAAAGCGAGGACCTACTCTATCCAGCAAGACTCTCATTTAAAATGGAAGGTGAAAAAAAAAAGAGCTTCCCAGACAAAAGAAGGCTAAAAGAGTATATCTCCATCAAGCCATCACTATAAGAGATGCTAAAGGGAGTGCCATAAAAAAAGAGAAGAGAGAGATAGAGAGAAAGGCGATAAGGGGGACAGAAACACAAGTATGGTAAAAATTTCAGTGAATAAGTACCTCTCAATAACCTTAAACATAAATGAATTAAGTGCTCCAATCAAAAGACCTAATAAGGTAGCTGATAGGATGAGAAAACATGGCCCTCGTATATGTTTTCTACAAGAGACCCACCTCAGAACAAAATATCTGCACAGGTTAAAAGTGAAGTGATGGAAAAAAATATTCCAAGCAAATGGACATGAAAAGAAAACCGGGGTAGCAATAGTTATATCAGACAAAATAAACTTCAAAACAAAAGCCATAAAAAGGAACAGAGAAAGTCACTGCATAACACTTAAGGGAATAATCCAACAGGACAATATAACACTTGTAAACATATATGCATCCAACATAAGAACACATAAATATATAAAGAAAATCTTGGAAGTTTTCAAGAAAGATATTGACCACAATACAGTCATCATAGGGAATTTCAACACCCCACTGTCAACAATGCATAGATATCCAAAACAAAGAATCAACAGGATATTATGGTACTGAATGACACTAGATCAAGTAGATATAATTGATATATACAGAACTTTTCACCCCGAAGATGCAAAATATAATTCTTTTCAAATAAACATGGAACATTTTCAAAGATAGACCAGATGGTAGGACACAAAACAAGCCTCAACAAATTCAAGAAAATTGACAGCACATTAAGCATGTGCTCAGATCCAAATGCACTGAAACTAGAAACCAACCACAAGGAAAAAAATTCAAAAACATTCAAACACATGAAGACTCAATAACATGTTATTAAATAATAAATTGGTCCACAGTGATATCAAGGAAGAAATCAAAAGGTATCTGGAAATAAATGAAAATGAACACACGACAACCCAAAACCTATAGGATACAGTGAAGGCAGTACTGAGAGGGAAGTTCACAGCAATACAGGCCTACCAACAGAAGATATAAAAATATCAAATAAACTACCTAACCTGACATCTAAAGAACTAGAAGAATAACAATAAACAAAGCACAGAGCAAGTAGAAAGAAGGAAATATCAAAATCAAAGCAGAATTAAATGACATAGAGATTACAAGAACAATTCAATGGATTAATAAATCCAGGAGCTCGTTCTTTGAAAAGATAAACAAAATCGACAAGCCTTCAACCAGGCTCATAAAGAAAAAAAGAGAGAGAACCCAAATAAACAAAATCAGAAACGAAAGAGGAGAAATCACAAGCAATACCACAAAAATACAAGGATTATAAGAAATTACTGAGAACAACTATATGCCAAGAAATTGGACACCCTAGATGAAATGGACAAATTTCTGTAAACATATAATCTTCCAAAACTGAATCAAGAAGAAGCAGAAAGCCTAACTAGACTGATAACAACTAGTGAAATTGAAGCAGTAATCAAAAAACTCCTGGAACACAAAAGCCCTGGACTGGATGGCTTCACAGGCAAATTCTACCAAAAATTTAGGGAAGAACTAACACCTACCCTTCTCAAACTACTACAAAAAAAATCCAAAAAGAAAGAAGACTCCTAAACTATTTTTTAGAAGGCTAATATCATCCTAATTTTAAAACCACATCAAGACATAACAAAAAATTAAAACTATAGGCCAAAATCTCTGATGAAAAAAGACGCTAAAATCCTCAACAAAATATTGGCAATCCAGATTCAGCAATACATTAAAAAAGATCATACACCATAATCAAGTGGGATTCATCCAGGGATTCAAGAATGGTATCATATATGCAAATCAATAAATGTAATACACCACATAAACACAAAGAAAGACAAAACCACATGATCTTATCAATACATGCTGAAAAAGCATTTGATGAAATCCAACACAACTTATGATAAAAACACTCAGCAAAGTGCAAATAGAGTGAGCATACCTCAACATAATTAAGGCCATATACAAGGACCCTAAAGCCAACTTATACTCAATGGACAAAAACTAAAAGCTTTCTCTTTAAAATCAGGAACAAAACAAGGGTGTCTGCTTTCACCACTCTTATTCAACACAATACTGGGAGTTCTAGCCACAGTGATCAGACAAGATAAAATTAAAAGGCATCCAAATTGGAAAAGTGGAAGTAAAATTGTCATTATTTGCAGACAACATGACAGTATACATAGAAAACCCTATAGACTCCACTATAAAACTACTCTACCTAATAAGTGAATTTGGCAAGATAGCCAGATACAGAGTCAATATTCAGAAATCAATGGCATTTTTGTACACCAACAGCGAAACAACAGAAAGATAAAACAGGAAAAAAATTGCATTTACTATAGCAATAAGAAAGATAGCATACCAAGGAATAAACTTAACCAAGGAGGTTAACACCTATACTCAGAAAACTATAGAACACTGAAGAAATAAATTAAAGAAGATAGAAATAAATGGAAGCATATACCATGTTCATGGATAGGAAGAATTAACATCATTAGAATGTCCATACCACCCAAAGTAATTTATAGATTCAATAGAATTTCTATTAAAATATCAACAGCATATTTCACAGATATAGAATATTTCAAAAATTTTATGAAACCATAAAGACCCTGAAAGTCTCAGAAATCTTGAGAAAGAAGAACAAATTAGGAGGGATCATAATACATTATATCAAACTATACTATAAAGCCACTGTAATCAAATAGTCTGGTGCTGGCATAAGAACAGACTCAGAGATCAGTGGAACAGAATAGAGAGCTTTCAAATAAATCCATGTCTCTATGGTCAATTCATATTTGACAAAGAGAGCAGGAGCATAAAATGGAGTAAAAATATCCTCTTTAATAAATGGTGTTGGTACCTGCAAAAAATGAAACTGGACTACCAACTTACACTATGCACCAGGATAAACTCAAAGTGGATAAAAGACTTAAATATAAATCGTGACACCAAAAATTTGGGTAGGAAGATTTCAGATAGTTCATGTAGCAATACGTTTGCTGGTATATCTCCTAGGGCAATAGAAATAAAGGAAAGAATAAACAAGTGGGACTACATCAAACTAAAAAGCTTCTGCACATCTAAAAATCTCCTGCATATCATCAAAATGAAAAGGGAACTGACTATATGGGAGAACATATTTACCAATGATACATCAGAAAAAGAGTTTGATCTCCAAAATATATGAAGACTCATAGGACTCAACACCAGGAAGACAAACAATTCAGTGAAAAAATGGACAAAAGACTTGAACAAATACTTCTCTGAAGAAAACATAAAGATGGCCCATAGACATATGAAAAGATGCTCAACATCACAAGCCATCAGAGAGATGTAAATTAAAACCATAATGAGATATCACCTCACACCTCTCAGAATGGCCAGCATTAATAAATCAACAAACAACAACTGGTGGCAAGGATGTGGAGAAAAGGGAACCTTAGTGCACTGTTGGTGGGAATGCAGACTAGTGCAGCCGCTGCAGAAAACTGTATGGAATTTCCACAAAAATTAAAAATGGAACTGCCTCCTGACCCCATGATTCTGTTGCTGGGAATATATTTTAAGAATCCCGAATCAGCAATTCAAAAGGACTTATGCAATCTTATGTTCATAACAGTGCTATTTACAATAGCCAAGTGCTGGAAACAGCCTAAATGCCCATCAGTAAATATAAATAAGTGGATCAAAAACTGTGGTACATTTATCCAATGGAATACTATGCAGCAGAAAGAAAGAAGGAACTCCTACCCTTCATTGATGGAACTGGAAAATATTAAGCTAAGTGAAATAAGCCAGTTGGTGAAAGACAAATATCATATGATCTCACCTGTAAGAGAAATCTAATGAACAAAATAAACTAATGAACAAAATAGAACCAGAGGCATGGAAACATGGAACAGACTGACAGTGACGAGAGGGGAGTGGGGAGGAGGGAGGAGGATACTGGTGGAAAGAAGGGGAAGAGACTAGTCAAAGAATGTATATGAATGACCCAGGGACATGGACAACAGTGTGGGTGTTGACTGTGGGGAGCAGAGGATTGGGATGGGTAGAGGAGGGCAAAGGGGGGAAATTAGGATAACTGTCATAGAATAACAATTAAAAATGATAAAAAATGTAAACTTTGGTTTGCACAGATGCAATAGAGTACCAACCATATGATGTCAAAAGAAATGTTTTAATACCTTAACTGACAAGAGGTGTTTGCAGACATGTCAGGGAATACTATTAATTTTCCTTCTCATCTCAGGGAATACTATTAATTTTCCTTCTCCTAAATCCAAATTTGAGACATCAAGTATATACTGAGATTTAAGAAGACATATCAATGAATTTTGCAAAAGATTTTGGATTAGGATGGATAATCTCAAAACTTATTTAAAAATCAGAAATAATATTTGCACAGCTCTTTCATATGTATTATCATCTATACCTGATTGTATGTATATTCATTAATAGAAATGTAAAAATATACAAACAAGTCTCATTTACTTCAGTGTTGTGACATCAGAATTATGTTATAACTTTTTAAAAACTGAGGATAAATGTTGATGAAGGTTAAATGGCCTGGCTCAGATCAGGCAGCAATAAAGATACAGAATTCAAATGCAGATTTCCCAATTTTAAGCAATGTGCTTATTCTGTTTCACTACTCTACCTATTATCTTCAACACCATTTGTGCTGAAGCACAAAAAAAGATAGCATGGGAAAATGCAAGTAACACTGTAGAATACAATTATGCATTTCTATATCTTCTATTCAGAAATTAAGATATTTGACCTGGTGATAAAATATATATTCTTCCCAGATGCCTTTAATCTGAACTATGAGAGATACTAAGAAGAATGGCATAAACAAGGAAATGTGATTTTTAAACTTAACTCAGTGGTTCTGAGAGGTCAGAGTCCCAGACCAGTTTCCCTAATGCTTACTAGACTCCACTTTTCTGGTCATGAAGAGAGTGAAGCAGGTCCAGATATTGGGTGTCTCCAGGGCAAGCCCAGAGCCACCTCTTTTTATCAAGAGGAAACCTTTTCTAGAGTCACTGGAACTCTCCTCCACTCACATTGACTTTTCTTACCCTTTTACTTACACTTGCCTAAACCAATCTCTGGAAATATGGCTGTACTTATCATGATTAGCTCTCAGTGCATCAACATTCATCCCACACAATGGCCTGAGCACATGACAGGGTGAAAACCAGAATAATATTGATGCCCCATCCTCAAGAAAAGGCCAGAGAGGAGATATTGGGTGGGCTACCTAAGGGGCCTCTATTTGCCAAACTAAGGAAAACAGTAGAGGAAAAAGAATTCTAAAAATATATATTTTTAAAAAGGATGGAGGTAGAAAATAAAATAATCCCACGATTGATAATTTTGAGTCTTCCTTCTAAATTCCACAAATATGCATGAATAACTCATTTTAGACTGTGCTTTTTCTACACTCCTCCAACCACTCCTCATTTTCTTCTCTATATAAGAGTTTCTTTAATTGAGTCAAGGCTCATGACTTCTCTGTTCTATTTATTCATCGTACCAATGCTATCTTGAGGTAAAATTATATAGCTATACTTCCTTCTGATCCCTCCTCTGTAATGATATAAGACTAAGAAAGTTCATTTGGAAGATAGATATTACCAATCAAACAATAAATAAATATACTTAAGTACCTAGTTATGTGTAAAGGAAAGATTTTTTTTAGGTTGTAATCCAACAATATATAAGGGTTTTTATATGTGTTCTTTGTTCTCTAAATCAAAGAATATACAAACTATTGAATTATTTACTAAAATTCCTTAATAGAATTAGTCTAGAATTCAAATATTATAATTCACAGTTCATAGAGCCAAAAAAAATTGTGTCTGCTCTACTAAAATGAACAAACTCGGTGGTAGAAAATATTCATGTCAAATAAAACTCTATCATTGAAAAATGAATTGCTGTTTATGAGTGACAATTTAAGTTTACAAATTTTAAAAAATTATTTTCATTATAATCATTTAGAAAATAATAGTTTTGTTAAATCTCCTCCAAGATACTTATATGAAAACTTGTCCCAGGCCTAATGTATAGTAGTATACTTTCCTACAAAGTCTCCTCCAAGTGTCAAAGCACCACTTAAAAATAGAGATGAAAATACTCTTTCTAAGAAAATTACTAAGTTAATTTTAATATTTTATGCATGAATACATCTATGGGGAAAGGGAAGATTTAAAATAGAAAAAGATGTATGAAGGACTGAGCCATCTTGGCCATTTTCCCCCAAATATAGTAATGAATTTTATATACCTGAGGTGATATTATCATTCCATAAAATATATTTATATTTCAACAGATTTGAAATTAGAGCTTCTGATGGGCTTATGGTTGAAAGTTGCTGGCAGTGTCCCAGGATCTTTTTAGTGACCATGGCTTCTAATGGAGCACCAAGCTAGTAGGGCTTGGTCAGCTGTTTTAGGCTATTTATTGCATCAGAAAGAGGGAAGACAGCTGCAAGATCAACCAGGAAGGCAATGAGGATCCTGAGATCTGCTCTCCGAGGCAACAGTAAGCCAAAGGAGAAACTGAAAACAGTTTCCAGGCAAAAAGGAAGTAGGAAATTGAATGAGATATGGAAAAAGTTAAGAGGTAAATTATTCTGAGAAGTGTTTCTTACACTTAATGTATTTAGGAAATCACCTGGGGACCATGTTTAAGAGCAGATTCTGACCCAGAAAGCCTGAGAGTTTTATTTCTAAGAATCTTTCAGGTGCTGATGTTGCTGGTTGATGCAGGCACCACACTTCTTGTGACAAGATTCTATAGCACCCCTTCCCCCAATATATCTCTGGAAGTAGAAGTGCCATCTTTGTTTCAACACAAAATCTATGAGATTAACAAAGTAAAATGAATAGATTTCCCCAAATTGCCATTATAATGGGAATGTGTTTTGTGTTTTTTATACAGTCTTAAGAAAATGTGGTAGACTGTTGATTTGATATAAAAGCTAATTTCTTACACACATAAGTATCTATTAGTAAAATGTCACTATGGTTTTTCCTCTTTGTATACCATTAACAAGGAGGTTCTAGGGTATATTATCTGACAGATAAATGAAAAACTCAAACATACAAAATCAAAATTAAAGTTAGGTTTGACTTTTAAATGACTGGTTTGAAATGAGTTTCCCAGCTCAATCCTGAGTTTTGTTCACTCTTCATGACTACCCAAGATGTGTTTTTATCCTAATCATTTGAATCCTTTTACCCCTATGGGAAAACCAAATCCTAGCTTACTTCATCCTTTCCCTTCTGAAGCAGCTAACCATGGCCTGATTATGTGATAAGTTTTGGCATCATGTCAAGGTGCACCAGGAAGAGAAGCAGACACAAAGATGACAGATAAATGAAGTACCCTTGACGTAAAACATCCGTTGGTGAAAAAAATTGATGTTACCATAAAAATTACTATGTTTAGGCACAAAAGTCTAAAGACTGAACACCAACACTAAGTGGTGGTAATTATAACCTCTTGGAAAAGAGGACCAGTGAAGGAGATAATAGAATGCATACATTTGTCCTATCCCAAATATGTCAAAGTAACTTCACACTATCTATAGACTATACTTGAAAACAAAAAGGGCATGTTTAGGCATTTATTAGAAAATTTTGTAGGAACAAAAAATTTTCAGCTGTATGCTCCCCCTTTTTTCTTCTGGAAAAAAAGAAAAAAGAAAAATATTCTTACACAAAAGGCTTATTATAAACATTCAGGCCACCAAAATATCACACACCTTAGTAATCTGTGTCTGGCAGGTAAAGTACTAGAGATATGTTAAAAGTTAAAAATGTAAAGGCATCCATATTTTTCCAAATAAAATACCCAGTTTTAAACTGTTCTAGAAAATTTGCAAACATTTTTAACAAAGATATTAAGGCAACACCGGTTTATACTGTTGACAAATGCATCTTACACTTCTTGGAACAGTCACCAGCTTTATTTTAAGGCTACAACTCTGGAGACTACCATCTGCAAATACACACTTTCCACATTACTTAAAACTTAGACTATCATCTCAATTCACTTATTCTGATCATATCACAAAACATATTAGATGAGAATGCTTAGATCATCTGTATGATGCTAGTGTTAACTAAATGAGAACTTAATAAAGCAATTGATAAATTCAGAAGGAAAAAAACTTTCAAAGTTCTCAGTAGTTCCCCTGGATACAAATATTAGTCTCTCTTTGTTCGTGTATTAAATACACTGATGCATGTGTCACCTGAAGTCCAGGAGTTTGCTTTAGAGAACATTCTAAAAATTCCTTCTTCTCTTTAAGAGAAGCAATTGAAAGAATCATGTTTCTTTTCAGTAGTGTATTGAACTCACCCCATGTGATGGGTTAGAGATCCAGCCTAGCTCCCCTTGAATTGTTTTTGAATCCAGCAGATTGACTGAAAGAAAACACAAATACACAAACACTGTTAAGAGGAATGAATTCTTTCTATTAGCCTCTTTCAAGTTAATAATATCTGTTGTTGGTGGTAATATAAAAATATCAACACAATTAAAACACCTGACTCTTCATTTTCATTAGACCTGTAAGGTACATAAAAATAGAATTATGAAAGAAAAGCAACTACAGGGTAAGTCAAGGAATGAAAAGATTCTGTGGTTTTTGTAACTCTATTTTTGTCTACTAAGATAGGTTAATATTCAATATATTGATAATATTTTTTACAGAATAATAGCAGGTTTAAAGTGGAAACAGTAAAAAGGCAAAATAGGAAACAACATGAATGTTAACATGAAATAAAAATAACTTCAAAGACCATTAGATTTGATAAGTTTACATATGATTTTACTGTAAATTAACTTCATAAATATGCTTCCATAATAAATCAATATTTATATTTGCATATTTAATATGGCATCATTATATTGTTCCTGACCAATCCCAAACATATTCTGTAATGTGTATTTTTAATACTGTATAAATCACCTCCTTATGTGTTTAGCTACTGAGAGGAAACTAAAGCAAAAATAATTTTTATACTATTGCCTGTGCAAAGCTTTACTTATTTGAAAATTATATTGTTACACAAAGGTTTTGATGATTTTACTGGAACTTTGTTACTTATTAGAAAGTCTGATGTCTGATGAATAATAAAATATAACATGAATGTGATTGGCTTTTGGGTATATTTGAATGAGAAAGACAAATGCTTTGTTTTCAACAGGGAATATTAATATGTAATGGATTATAAATTAATACATAAAATACTTCAAGTTTAATTGATAACAAAGTTATCACTTTTATTGGTGATCTGTTAAATAATGGAAACTATGGTTTTACAGCATCCTTTTTCTAAATTAGAAAATAAGCCCAATATTGACTGATGGAAGATGTAAAGGAAATTTACATAAAATACATATGTATTATTAACACAAACCAGAGCAGGTAAATAAATAACTATAATAAGAGAGAGTCATTACCATGGGTTTCATATATTCACAATCAAAGCATAATGTTAATACATGCATGGACATGTCTATGTGTTTTCAATAAAATGTTTCCCCATGCATGAAATGCACCACACTTCCTTTAATTATCCCAATTAGATTTTGTAATAAAAAAAAGACATTAATCTTATAAAATATTAAGAAAAATAAATAATATATTTGATAGATATTAGAATTCTAAATTTTCATGCTGCTTTTTAAGGAACATATTTGGCTAGCTGGTTAGATAATAAATACACTAGGTGAGTATAAGAAAGGCTCCTGATCATTAAGTTAAAAGAGACAAAATTCTCAAAGTTAGGTTATCTAAGTTTTGGTAGTGGAAAAGAAACGCCTAAACTTTACCTTTAACACTGGAATTTCTTAATAATTAACATTTTTTTCTTATAATATATTAATCCCAATGATGAGTAATTATATTTACATAAGAGGAGAAGATCATTGCTGCATGGATCTCGTGGTGTAATTTTCATAATAGAATTATTTCCCAGGATATTAGTTTGAAAATTAATATTATGTTTAATCATATTAAAAATAGCTTTCAAAAATTAGTTTTTAAAAAACTTCTACCAATTAACGTTCAGATATTTCAGATTAATCAATGTTAGAATAAATTTGAAAATATGAGAATACATCCGTGTTGTTACCAACATTTATTCTGATAATAGAATACCTAGTTTACTTGGTCCTATAACAGTTATCAGTAAATTCTTGTGAGTTTCACATAGTATTTGCACAGTAGAATTTGCAGTGCAGTATTCATAAATTATTATATCGTATTTGCAATGTCTTTAAGAGTTTAAATGGTTTAATGTATTCTTGTGTGTGTGTAATAAGTAAATGTATACTTAACGATGAATATGTATCACATCACATGCTATGATGAAAGGCTAATTTAATTACAATATTAGGAATCAGAGGAAAATGTTTTTGAAGTAAAAATAAAAGATATGGATACTGTCTCTATTTAGTAAATTATTCAATAAAATGTAGGTTGATAACTAAAAAAACTAAATACCTTTAAGTTTTCCCTGATGATAACATTGAGGGAAAAAGGACTAGATTAATCATATCACCTTTTGGTTTCTACTCAAAGGAGAATAAAAAGCTAAACAACAACAACAAAAAAAGTGTATCACACTGTCAATTTAAAGTAAGTATAATAAATTAAATATATTGCATTTACTCTGAAATTGAATTTTAGTGCACACCATTTGCATGAATGAGGAAAATACAATTGGCAGCATTAGTCATGATTCTAATTCTGTGTCTATCAAACATAATTATATCTGCCCTGGTTATCTCACAATCTCACAGTGTTGTGATAATCAAATAAAATCAATGTATTTAAAGCTACTGACTGTTTAATATGTTATACAGATTCAGTGTTCAGTGTTCTTAATTCACTAACAAGTTCCATTTGGGCTTCTGAAGAGTTTTTATAATCAGCAAGCTATATATGACCTAATAGAGAAGAATGATGGCATCAAAGCACGTTTTTAAAAGCACCTATTTTGAGTTTATAAGGTGCCTTTTGTTTATACCCAAATATGAACAACACCATCTAAAATTCTAGCCACTTTACAGCGAATTATTGCTATACTGGGACTTTCAAGGATAAAAACCTCTAGTCTCTTGCAATCTGTTGCATTGAAGTATGAGTGTAGCATAACTGAGGTAAAAAGAAGGGAGCATTAATGGAATATGAAGGTCAGCCTGTGTGAGTGATTTCTCCAGGTACATGACTAAATCTAACACTGAAATGCAACATCTTAAACACCACACTGAAACAGGCAAGAACTTTTGTTACTCATGCTTTTCTCTCCTAATAAGATGTAGATGTGATTATAATCTTTCAAGTGGTATTGCTATTCATATGGCAGTACAGATAGAAGAGGTAGGTAGAATTGTGATGCACTGTGAGTCATAATGGTAATTTGCAATATGGGAGATTATTTTCAATTGCTGAAAATTTTGAATTTATAATTATCAACTTTAACAAAAAGAGTTAAGAAATTATTTTAAGTATATTTTATTGATTATGTTGTTACAGTAGTCCCAATTTTTTTTCCCTTTGCCCCCCTCTGCCCAGTACCTCCCTTCACTCCAGCAATCCCACCCCTAATTCATGTCCATGGGTTATGCATGGATTCTTTGTCTTCACCCTTTCCTATATTATTTTTAACTTCCCCCTGTCTATTTTGTACCAACCAATTATGCTTCTTAATCCTTGCACCATTTCCCCATTTCTTCCCCTTCCCTATCTCAGCTGATAACCCTCCAAATGATTCCCCTACCTATGATTCTGTTCCTATTCTGGTTTGCTTAATTGGATTTTGTTCTTACTTTTTAAATATAGTTGTTGATAGTTGTGGCTTTGTTGTCATTTTAATGTTTATAATTTTGATCTTCTTTTTCTTAAGTAAGTCCCTTTGACATTTCACATAATAATAGCTTGGTGATGGTTAGCTTCTTTAGCTTTACCTTGTCTGGGAAGCACTTTATCTGCCCTTCCATTCTAAATGATAGCTTTGCTGGATAGAGTAATCTTGGTTGTAGGTCCTTGCTTTTCATTATATTGAATACTACTTGCCAGTCTCTTCTAGCCTGCAAAGTGTCTTTTGAGAAATCAGCGGATAGTCTTATAGTCACCACTTTGTAGGTAACTGTCTGCTTTCCTCGTGCTGCTTTAAAGATTCTCTCTTTATCTTGAATCTTTGGCATTTTAATTATGATGTGTCTTGGTGTTGTCCTATCTGTGCTTCCTGGACTTGTATGTCTACTTCCTTTGCCAAATTTGGGAAGCTTTCCTTCATTATTTTTTCATATGAGCTTTCAATTTCTTGCTCGTCCTTTTCTCCTTCTGTCACCCCTATGGCTTGGATGTTGGCACATTTAAAGTTGTCCCAGAAGTTCCTAACCCTCTCCTCATTTCCTTAAATTCTTGTTTTCTCAGTCTGTACTGGTTGACTGTTTTGTTTTTGTTTTTTTTCTTCTTCCTTATGGTCAAAATAATTGATTTGAACTTCAGTTTTCTTCCCTTAATCATTGGTTATATGTAGATTTTCCTTCATTTCATTTAGCATAGCCTTCACTTCTTCCCTTATGTGTTTGCCATACTTAAGCATATCTGTCAAGCCTGTGAGCATCTTTATCACCAGTGATTTGAACTCCGCATCTGTTAGGTTGGCTATCTCCTTGTGGCTTAGTTCTTTTACTGGAACCTTGATCTGTTCCCTCTTTTGCACTATACTTCTCTGTCTCCTCCCCTTGACATGCTCCTGTTTTTGTTGGCCTCTGTGTCTTAGAAAGAGCTGTCTCTCCTGTTACGATTACCTAAGGGGCGGAGCCTTAGGTATTCGCAGTACAGGGCGACCAACATGTTTGACCATGTTGTGGCACTGTGTGTGTGTGGGAGGGGTCTGCGAGGGAACAATGCCACTTGCTCAGCACTCATCCCTTTTCCAGGCACTTCTCCCACTTCCCGTATGGGACTGGCACCTCTCTAGCTGTTTCCTTGGCTGTTCTTTCCAGAGTGGGTGGGTCTGTGTATGTTCTAGGACCCTGGGGGTTCTTTAAATGAGGGGATTCTGCTGAGAAACCAGCAGTTTCTTTCTCTGCCCCAACCCCCACTGGTATGCACAGTCAGAAGCAGTGAGGCTTTATTTTCTCTGACGCTGGAACCATGAGCTGTTCAGTCTGGTCTGGTGCTGGGAATGCTCCCCAGGTGTCCCTCACAACTTTTAAAAATGTGTGATTGTGATTTCCGCTAGCCTGCCACTCCTGCTGCTCATGCTGTCACCATACCGTGTCCTTTCCACCCTGATTTCACCCCTCCTACCTGTCTGAATGAATATTTCTTCTTTATATCTGTTTGTTAGACTTCCATGCAGTTTGATTTTCTGGAACTTCTGGTTGTTTCTAGTTTTGAAGTAGTTGTACTCCTTTTTTAGTTGTGGAGAGAGATGCAGAGTGTCTGTCTAGGCCTCCATCTTGGCTGGAAATCCAAGAAATTATTTTTAAGGGTAGGTGGGACTATATGGATAGCTTAATTCCTTAATGACTGCCTATTACCAAGTTATATACCAGAGATGTGAATTTTCCTTTATCAGATTTCCTATTCTAGTAATGTGATTTCCAAATATTTTTGGTTTATAACAGGAAACACATCATTTCATTAAATTTATGGGGTTTTTATTATTTATGGTATTATAGTTGTCCTAATTTTTTTCCCTTTGCTCTACTCCCCCCAGTCCCCTCCTTCCCAAAGTCATTTCCCACACTTTTGTTTATGTCCATGGCTGATGCCTATATGTTCTTTGTCTAATTCCGTCACCTTCTTTCAGTCAGTTTCACTCTCCTTCCTCCCCTCTCACAGCTGTCAGTCTGTTCTTTGTTTCTGTGCCTCTGATTCTATTTTATTTATTAGTTTATTTTGTTCATTAGACTCCATTTATAAGTGAGATCATATTGTATTTGTCTTTCATTGACTGGCTTATTTCACTTATAGCATAATAGTCTCCAGTTCCATCCATGCTGTCACAAAAGATAATAATTCCTTCTTTTTTATCCAAAGAACATATATGGATGACCCATAGACACAGACAACAGTGTAGTAATGGCCAGAGGGAAGGGAAGAGGCATAGGCTTGGTGAAGATAGGTAAAGGGAGGGAAAAAGAGGGCATTTGTAATAGTATCAACAATAAAAATGAAGTTAAAAAATAAATAAAAAATTTTAAAAACTGAAAAAAAAGAATCCCTTCTTTTCTACTGCTGCATAGTATTCCGTTGTGTAATTATACCACAATTTTTTTATCCACTAATCTACTGATGGGTATTTACACTGTTTCCAAATCTTGACTATTATACATAATGCTGATATGAACATAGGGATGCATACATTCTTTTTAATTGGAATTTTGGAATTCTTAGGGTATATTCCCAGCAGTAGAATGGCTAGGTCAAAAGGCAGTTCCATTTTTATGTTGTGAGAGAGACTGCATACCAATTTTCAGAATGGTTGCACCAGTCTGCATTCCCACCAACGGTGCACTAGGGTTCCCTTTTCTCTAAATCCTCTCCAGCAGTTGTTTTTGTTGATTTATTAATGATAACCATTTTGGCAGATATGAGATGGTATAGCATTGAGGTTTTAAATTGCATCTCTCTGAAGGCTAGTAATGTTGAGCTTTTTTCATATGTCTATGGGCCATCTTTATGTCTTCCTTGGAGAAATGTCTACTCATGTCCTTTGCCCATTTTTAATTGGATTGTCTGTCTTCCTGGTATTGAGTCATTTTGATTTCTTTATACATTTTTGTGATCAAACTTTTGTCTGATGTATCATTGGCAAGTATGTTCTTCTACATTGTGCGATCCCTGTACATTTTGCTCATAGTTTCTTTAGCTATTTAGAAGCCTTTTAATTTGATGTAGTCCCATTTGTTTATTTTTTCTTTATTTCCCTTGCCCTAGGCATTATATTGGCAAAGATATTGCTATGTGAGATAGCTGAAATCTTACTGCTTATGTTTTCCTTTAGAGTTTTTGTGAGATCATGACTTATATTTGTCTTTTATCCATTTTTAGTTTATTTCGGTATATGGTATAAGTTGGTCTAGCTTCATTTTTTTTTTTTTTTTTTTTTTTTTTTTGCAAGTACTAGTTTAGTTTTCTCAACATCATTTATTGGAGAAACTGTCTTTACTCCAATGTGTCCTCTTGCCTCCTTTGTCAAATATTAATTGATCATAGAGACATGGGTTTATTTTGGGCTCTATTTGGTTGCATTGATCTAAGTGTCTGTTCTTATGCCTGTACCAGAATCACTTAACACTTCATTAATTTCAGAATATGTTCTATTCAAAGGGTTATGTGGCCTACATTACTTCTTAAAGTGAGTAAAATTGGACACATTTTTAAATGTATGACTCTATTTAAATTAAGACCTAAAGAGGTGATTTTTGGAAAAAAATTGTTTGGAAATAGCTTGTCTGAAGTCTGAATGATATGGATCTGGGTTTCTTTCACACACTGTACTTTGTCTAGTCTTATTTCTTTTAAATAAAAATAATGTATAAATTGGTGAAAGAGTTTAGATTCATGAAAATGATAAAGAAATAGTTAGACTCCTTGAGCTGGCTTTCAGGTGAGCACTAACATGAGAATTACTGGGTGAAAGGAAGTATGGTATCTGATAGGAATGAGAAGGAGTAGAATGGGGTGGAGAGATAAGAACAAAGTACAGAGTAACTTGGTTCAAATTGGTTTGTAAGTACTCTGGAAAGGAGGAAATCTTGCTGCCAGTGATTTTTGCTGTCAATTTTCTCACTTAACAGCTGAACTGTGGGTATAAAATGCCCAGGAGTCTTGTTTCTTCTTCCTTTCCAATCCTCCCTCATAATGGAGAGATACAATCAAATGTCCATTTCTTCACTTATTTGCAATGACAATGTCATAATTATCTATACCAAGAACTTATACTACCTTCCCTTCTTTCTAATAAAAATTCAATAATATTTCTAAAGGACACAGTTATTAAAATATTGTTTGAAACATGTTCCCAGTTAATCGGAGGACAGAATAAAAACTCTAGGTATAAATTTCTAAAGTTTTCACTCCTAGAGAGTCATTAACACATCTAGATTTTTTGACTATTTCAAAGTCCTGATTCATAGTGATATTTGTCCTCATAGAAAGCAGAGTTAAATATGTTATAGATTGTTCAAGTAGTGCAAATATGCAGACAATGCTAAAATAATTTTTAGAATTAATGCCACAATTTCCTATTGAAGTGGCAGAGCTTTTCAATTATCTAATAACACATCAATATGTTTTGTGGTAATGCTATGGTTGTATTTCATGAAAATAGTGAGCTATAAAAATTGTTAAATAATTATTTCAAGATAAACAGTAGGATTTAATGGCTAAAGAAGTTCTGACTCTTACAATAACAGACATTGTTTCTTATAAAACCTTCAGTTATATGGTGTCTTAAAGCCAACTGCAAATAACTATAAAGTCACTACTACAGAAAACAGATCCATGCTTTGCTTATATCTTGCTTTTACTAAAGAATAATATAATTTACTTTCCTGTTCACACCATCATTGTGATTGTCCCAACCACATTCCTTACATATTACTTAATTTAACCATTTTCATCACTTCCTGTTATGATTTTTAAAAAGGTAGCTTTGCTCTTGGCTACACATAGCAGAGAGGTTGTTTAATCTGCCTCTAGGTTATACTTAAATGTTACAAATAGAAGAAAATGATACATGAGGCAATCACTGGTTTTTTTGATATTGTAATTCTCTATGAATTACCTTTGTCAATTAAAATATAGAAGTGAGAAATCAAGATGTATTTTCTGACAGGTCTGCACTAAAGCTCTGCTTTTCATTTTTACTTTATACACCACATTAAGCCAGGAAGAAGAAATTTAGAGAAGTCAAACTTTTATTGATGCACTTACATATTTCAACATAACTTTTATCTGCTATGACTATATATTCTTAGTTTAATTGCTCCCATGAGCTTCTTATTTGCACTTATTTCTACCTAAACATAATGAAAACATTCTTTAATAGATCTAGTTAATATTATGTTTCCTAGACTAAAAATTACAAAAAAAAGTTTTTAGACTATAAGTGAAGTCAACTACAGACATATATCTGAGATATTGCAGGATGAGTTCCAGACCACTGCAATAAAGCAAGTACTGCAATAAAGAGAGTGGTAATCATTGTGCTGGTGGAGTCTTGCCTTTAATTTGTAAAAAAAAAAAAAAAAAAAAAAAAAGCAACATCTGTGAAACACAAGAGTAGATATGCCTATATATTCTATCAATTGTGTGCAGATAAAAATTCTTGTAAATCATGTTAAATTTAACTCAACAGGCATTTTGTTTCATAGATTTAATTTAGGATCATTTCTCTATAAAATGACCAGCTAAAATCATTAAATCAGAATTAAAGAAAAAATTATGTTGTGCTCAATACTTCTGTGAAAAAATCTGTTCTGTTACATGATAACTTAATGCTACATTTATGCACTATAAGCAGATTTCTAGACAAGGTAACATACTAATTTATCCTTTCTTATTAGCTTTACCTTCTGGACAATAATTTCAGATTGACTTTTATACAGACCCTATTTATAGCGCAAATTGTAATTAGCTGTTTCATCTCAACTTTTGTCAACAGCAGGGAGAACTCCTTGGAATCAAAGCACATAATCTCACAGTATGGTGTCTGGTTTTTCAAGCATAGAGAGGTTCAAGAAAATAACAAACACAGACCAAAATTCGACTTGAAACTTGGACCTTTAGCAAATGTTAACTCTGTGTTGTTTCTACAAGGTTGAAATTTTCCCTTTTTTAAATCAGAGAACTCTAAAGTTCATTCTGATATTAATACTATTATGGAGAAAACAGCTATCAAAATACCATTAGGGAATGTGTTCTTATAACGAAATAATCCTTACACATAAATGTTTAGGGATGTTCTACTTTTAGTGAAGTTTTAGTCCATAAACAACTTCAGTTTTAATAACGGGCCCCTAGAATAACAAGTCTCTTTGTTTCTGTACACTGTCAACTGACATTATGAATCACTTAGGCAAGTGAAATGTGTTTCTGAAAATGTAAGTTACTAAAAGTAAAACATCAGTGATGGTGTAGGCATTGTACATTTTCAAGAGATTTTGCTTTTTAAGGATTCTAGGAATAACATAATTACTTATTTATTTTTAATTTGAAAATATTTTTGACAAATTAAAAAGGGAAAATAAAATATATTATTCAGTTATGAAATTATATAAAAATCATTAAGGCAAACAGGTGCTTGAATTTTAGCATGTACATTTTGCCTTTACACCATAAATTCAGGATCTCTTGGCATATACATTTTAGTCATATTACCTTAAATCTTGAATACAAACCTTCAAGTACTAAATGATAGTAATCTATTTAGCAGGGTTTGATGGATGGCTATGAAAATGGAATGGAATAAACAGACTGGCCTACAGAACAACTATAGTATAGTGTTGCTTTTTTACTGCTATTGACATATACTTAATATGCAATATCCCTTCAGTTTCCAGTGTATATCACAGTGATTCAACATTTGTATACATTAAGAAATGATCCACATTATAAATCTAGTTACTATCTGTCATCTTACAATGTTATTATAATATTATTGACTATATTCCTGAAGCTGTACATTACATCCCCATGACTTATTTATTTTATGATTTGGAGTCCATTATATAAGAGGATTCAAATTTTTAGCATAAAAAACAAAGAAGTTAGTAATAAAAATGTTTCCATCTAAAAAATTTCTCTGGATATTTTTATAACAAAAAACAGTTTTTATTATCAAAAGAAGCTCATTGCATAATACATAAATTGGTTTAAAATTCTAGAAAATTAAAGTCAGCATATAGATTTGACTTCATAATATTTTGGAGGATAACTATATCTGGACCTTATAACATCATGACTGATATCTACAGTCATAGCTGCGCACATGTACAAACTCTTTAAGGTATAAATATGGGTCTTTATAAACACCCACAAATGATTAAATTATGTGGCACATGCTTATCAGTTTAATCCAAAAATTCCAGCCCTTTTCCTTCTATCCTAGAAGCATGCTGTCAATGGAAGTTATCAAACTTTTAATTTTGGTCATAGAAAACTTTTAATTTATCACTGGAAGAGAAGGTAGAGCTCAGACAAACTTTAATGTGTTTTTTCTTGGTAGTGTAGTCATGTTATGAGTACTACCTACAGAAACTTTCATTTGGAGGTAGTTCTTTTTTTTATATTCAGTAATGTGTTTCCAATACCCTCACATGCACACATGTTCATGCATGTACTCACACATTGTTTACATTAAGCTTAGATATATGCTTATTTAAAATGACTTTCTGAATGCTCTTTTAAAGTGTTTCTTCAATTTCATATATACTTATCATGCTTTCATTCTAATTATTGTTAAATGTTTCTAAATAAATTCATTTTAAAAATCTGAGTTATAATCATCCCCACCCCATAAAAATTAGGCTTATTTACTCTCATTTCCCTTGCTATTATTAACATATTATTGTTATTATTAACAGCTTTTACAAATCTCTGTATCTCAAGGTCTCTCTTTTGGGAGGCTAACTGCACTCTTCTCTGAAAAGTCATATTTCATTTTTCATGATTTTCCTATCTATGTTAAAGCATGATTTTTTTGTATAAAAAAGGCATAGACTATACCATTCCCTATAACCTTCTTTTCAAAATCTAGCATGTAACTAATATTAAGGTATTCACCATCTGGTAAATAAACAAACACAAAGGACAAATTATTATAATATGAAAGATGACTTCATTTTTTTAAACATTTTTCTTAATTCTTGTTAGTGGTTTTTAAATGGGTGCCTTTGAAATTAAATTTAGGGTTCTGAAGTTTTCACTACCAGAGTTAGAGAAATAAACCTACTGTATATTTGGCCAACTATAGAATAAAATATTCTTAATTAGTTTCCATAGGATCACTTTTGGAAAGCAAAATTTAAAAGGATGCTACTAATTTTATATATTTTTTAATTTTTCTTTTCTAAATCTATGTAAATTTTTAAATTCAAATATAAAATATTTAAAGTGACTTTGGACATCACTTTTAAGCAAAAGTAAGAAAAACTTCCTTTATTCAATGTATAAATGTTTAAGGAAGGCATCTCCCTGTCAAAATATAGGGAACACGTTATGTTAAGCATAAATTAATCTAACTTGTTCAGTCAGGTGAAATACATATAATTATGAGAGAAAATACTTTTTATTCACAAAACAAAGACTATCAAAGCATTATAATGTCATATCAGAAATGTCAAGTATACAATAATAAGATGTGAGTTTATCTTTTTTGAGTTATCTAATGTAAATGAATATTAACTTATCCATGATAAACCAAGTAGTAAAAGTAAATGAAGAGAAAAATAATATTTCCTTTTATTTGCCTCCTTAAAGTCATTTTTAATATTTAGCCATAGCTACAGCTGATGATATTTACATACTTAATAAAAGAATAAAAACATAATTTAATTTCTATTTTAAGTTCCTGTTATTGTGCCAGTTCTTTACATTCTGTTAATATGCAAAAATCTATCAAGAACAGCTTTGACATATTGAAGGGGAAAATCTCAATTTGGAGATAACTCTAGCTTCATGCTATCGTTGAATATTTATAAGTTAATTGGAGGTTCAGTTGGGGAATATTAACAAGCATAGCCAGTGACAAACAAATGGTTGTTTTTACTTTTTTCTCATCACTGATTTGCAACTTAAGAAAACAAAATTTTATACCATTTTGATTCCAAAAGGAATCAAACCATAAAATTCAACCATAAAATTTTTCCCAATATGCAAATAGTCCTGTTTTGTAAGAGGCAATACTATTGGTGACATACATACACAATTCTGCAAGTATACTTTTCCTCTGAGTGCTGTTCTGATTAGATAATTCATATGGGAGAAACTCAGCTTTTCAGCCTAACTTCTCAATGCAAAGACTATTATCATGTGCAATAAAGAAAACTTTTCTAAAACCTATATACTTTTACTAATTGTTAAATGTATCAGCAATGAAATTAACCTAGGTTTCTCCTTTTGCTCCAGTCTCTTTTGAGACCCTGCAATGTAATCAGTCAAGACTGTTGCCTTAAACAAGAGGCAAGTCAAGTTTGAATTTTCTTGATTTTTAGAGAGTTCCACAACTCAAATATGAATACAAAATTAAAAATAGGGAACCTAATTGTTGATTCTAATTCTCCAGAAGCAAGAAACAAAAAGTTTGTCACTACGCCTACACTTTTGCTCAGAGAAAACTTCCCAATAGCATGACTGGTTGCATAATTTGTTGGAAACATAAATGACAGCACGTTAGAAAACCTTTTTTATTTCTCTCTTTGCATGTTACAATGAAGGAAGCAAGATACTAAAAGCAGCTTTCTGATTTGGAAGTCTGATGTCATCAATATGGTATTTTTGTTCTTTGCCAGGTTAACAGAATTTATTGCGGCAATTAATACAAAACATATGTGCTGAAATACCCACATGAAAAATATAATTGCCCCCAGCTTAATTTGCTACCTTTCAAAATCCTGTTTTAGCTACCTTTTCACAATGCTTCTACTTAAACAGAGGACAAGTGTTATTATAAAAAAGGAGATAAATCTTCTTAAGTAATTTGTAAATTATCTTTTAAATGAAAAAAAGTTTCCACAGGGAATAAAATCTACTTTTAAACTATGTTCTATATCCTCCCATTTTTGGCTTCTATAGCAATTCCAGAAGTTAATTCACACTCTGTTTTAATATATAAAACCCTAAATAATAACATTTGGGTTGTACTGACAATTGCCTCACAACCTCTGTGTATAAAATTTCTGACAAAATCTTCTTTGCAAGGCGAGAAAAGAAGTGTGAGTGTCAGGCAAGAAAGACAAAGGTAAAAATGTGAGAGGAAAACACATCACATACATTTTCTCCTATTCTTCTGTCCACATCAAGTTTTCTTTAAGTTATTTTCTTAGTGCATCCACCATCCATGCAGATAATCATAACTTATAAATGTAAATACAGTTTCAAAGTAATCTCCGAAGTACTTTTTGAAAGCACTTTGAAGTATAACATTTCACTCCAATACTCTGGGTATTTCTAGTTTTTTCTTACAAAGTCACAGGCAAATTAGTGTAGTCACTGGGATTAAAGTTGAACAGCCAGTGCTTTTTCTGAATGGAAGAATGTCTCCTAATTCACAGGCATTTGTGTATAGGAGAAAACATATGAGGTTAAAATCAAAAGTCAAAGAGGAGAGCGGGCCTGGATCCGTTACTACTTTATTAAGATTAGTTTCCTCTGTTCTAACTATGGAAGTTGCCATAATACCCATTTGAGGGCTGCTTTAATGATTAAAGGAGGCCCAGTAGCAATGAACGGCAACAGAAGGGTAAAATCTCTCCAACCAGCAGAACTCTGCACAATTAGTCACTCAATGTTGGGTGTGGCGCTGGGGCCATATTTAGTTTTGGAATTCCTTGGATTCAACAATTTTATGAAAAACACTAAATTTCCGACACAACCACGGGAACATCAGCATTATCCAACTACTAACCTACCTCCATAACAGGGCTCCCAGAAACTCTTTCTGGCCCATTCCAGGTTTACTGCCAAAATTGGAAAACAGAAAATCCTGTTTTAGTAAAACGATGCCAATCAAACATGGGGCTGAGGGAGGAAACAGACAACTTTCGAGATTGCGCATGGAGGAAAAGTTTATGGAACGTTCCCCTTAGCTCTCAAGAGGGGCCTAACAGGTGGCATTCGTAGACAGAAAGAAAACGGAAAAGAAAGATTCCTTATTTTAATCTGGTGACTGAAGGATTGAAGGAGACCGTCTGCAAGGTCAAGAAAATAACAAAGGGGTCGGATGAGACAGAAGCAAGCAGAACGGGAGGTCAGCCGCTCCCGTTTTGGGAGCAGGCCTGGTACAATGTCGAGGTGCTTTCCCAGCTCTGAAGGGAGTGCTAGGCACCCTGCAGCACTATATCTCTTCTATGTGCTTATGGCGGATCAATGAACAGGGATGGAAAGGAGACCACGCCACCTCCGGTTACCAAACTGAAAAGGCTGGCTGATTCCCGATCACGGTAGGGGAGGAAGGATCTGGAATCAGAGTGTATTGTGACAGTCAGGAGGTGCCGGGCGAGTCCCAGCAGCTCGCGCTCTGTGGGAGGGACCGACCACACAGGTAAGGAGCTTCCAGGTGGTAGGAGCAAGCAGCCTCTCCCAGCGGCAGCAGCTCCGTGGCAGCAGACAGAGGGCGCGCGTTTGCCACTCAGTCCGACGCGCCTTCTCCCGATGCTTGTTCCACTAACACGGAGCCGCAGCAGCACCTCGCTCCAACCTCTGCATGGGCTGAGAGCTCTGAGCACCGGCCGCTCGGCATAAGCGTGCGCCCCCCTCTTCCCTGCCCGTCCTGTCCCCTGGAGGCCCAGACCAGCTAGCTGCGCTTCGGCAACGAGCTTCGGCCGCCAGGCGCGGACACATTCGCGGACAAAGACGCCACCGGCTTCCGGAGCTCTGGGTTTGGGGTTTCAATGGTGTGATCCTTAATCCAATTCGGAGAGAAAAGTAGTGAATTGTTGGGAGACAACGTGTCTCCCCGGCTCACCCCCTAAACACTGAGCGTGGTCCCAGCAGCGGAGTAGTTTGTGGTTAAGACCCCCAGGTGGTGGGTGTGGTGGCTGCGAGGAGCGCCTGCTCTTCTCTCAGTCTCCGCATTACCACCACTACGACCCTTAAAGCCTTGCTATGTGCTAAAATTTCCGAGGGCACACTTTTGAACTTTAGTCAATATTGCATTGTCAAATGTGGGAGTTGCGACGCGAAGGAAAAGAAGCGCCGTCACCCCCTCCTGCGGGCCACCCCCGTCCACGGCTATGATTATTAACAACTGTTTGTACAGTGCTGTCCACTTGTTCCCTCCCCCCCTTCCTGCTTCGTCTATTATTCTCACTTCACCATGTTGGTTTGGATTATGTGGATTTTCACCCTTTGCTTTGACTGGAACAGCAGGACATGGTTTAGAAAATGAAGGGAGGGAGGGAGTTCCTTCCAGTTTAATAACATCACTCCAAGTTGGAGGTTTTATTTGCTGAACTGGTTTTGATTCCATCAACCTCCACATGTACTTGCCCAAGCATCCAAGGGGGGAAGCATTCTTTGGCTTATACTCTTAAAACTTTCTCGGATAAAATATTTTCTTCTGGGGAAAAACCAAAAGTGTATAAACTTGAAAGGGGAAACAAGTGTGAAGGTTTTTAGGGATTTAATAAAAATTGATTAGCCAGATGTTTTAACTGATAAATGCTTTTAAGTAAAGATTAATATAATACGTTGGTTTTAGAATCTTTACAATTCTCTACCTCTTCATCTTTCTAATCAACTTTTTAATTTTCTTTTCACTTGCAGACTTTTCTACTTTGTAATCGACCACGTTTTTTTTTTTTTTTTTTTTTTTTATAATTTGAAAGAAAGCTGGTATGAGGGAAACTAAAACTTGCTGACTTGCAGACTTTTCCAAGAGAAAACTTCCTGCCAGATTCCAAGAACTACCTGATACTAGGCAGCTGGTAATAGACCCACAGAGTGAAATCAAGGGGCACACTGCTCATACCCTGATTCCAAACAGGAGTGTCTTCCTAAATTGTTTTCTGGCTTGGAATCCTTTGCATTCTATAAATGTCACAACATTACTTTTATGTCTAAAGTTGTTACAGAAGAATTCTCTAAGACTTTCAAATCTTTGAGAAATAAATTTCAAATGCTGGTTTTTGCTATACCTGGATGAGTAATGTAATGAACATTTCACACCAGCAGTCAACCCTTTATTTGAAAAATCTGTACAAAGTTACTTGTGCACTTGGTAAAAGCCCTGCATTGACCCTCCCTGGTGATAAAATCCAGATCTCTGAAAACAGAACCAAAACACCTGCATCTGTTTTTCGAAATCTTTTATCTAACAGAAATTAAAAGAACAAGGTTTATTAAATGCTTTTAAGAAAATGTGTATATTAAAAAAGAAACAAAGTTGAGGATCTTGACAGAATACGATTTGTAAAACTTAGTGTTCTTCCAAGAAATGCATGTTTCCCCTTACATCTAGTATTTATGCCAAACAACATTATTTTAAAATGACTAAAATCAAAGGTAACCCACATCACAGATTTCTTAGTAAGTAAATGTCTGTAAGAACTTCTCAAAGTTTGATGATTTGTGGAAAGTTTTATTAATATTTTCTGGAAGATTTTATGACTTGGAAAATGTACCTCCCAAGAACAGTTTTGGCTGTTTCCATTTGTGTTGAAGTTAGTAAATCAAATATACTGTGAAAAAATGTTTTGCCTTTAAAAATTCTTTGCAAATGTAACTGATGATTTGATATTTAAAAATTCATATATTTTATTTCAAAAAATTCAATGTTTCAGAAACAATTTTAATTTAGGAATCTTTATAAAGAAAGTGAGAAACTATTAAAGAGAGGGACCCTTAAAGAACATATCACAATTTGAATATTAAAGTATAGATAATATATACACATGATCAAGAATCTTACTAAGTTATTTCTTTAAGGATATGTTTCTCAAGAGTCAAGGTAAAATTGCTAAATTGTTTATGTGCGCAAAGAGTAAACCCTAATTATATACAAATAATAACTATACATGAAACTTCCTAAACAATCTAAACAATGTTTAAAAAACACTATTAAATTTTGATTGTGTACATTTTGTTTAAAACTTTTATGTTAAATTGAAGTGTTTTTTGTTGTAGCTCCCAGCTTTCAGTGTTTCATGGAAAAGACAACTTTATATAAATGCAACCATGATCGAACACGTGGCAAGGGTGTTTTATTATATGAAGTTTTCCTTTTGAAGTTTCAGTTGCTTCTGAGTTACAAATATATCCTTTGACTTTATATCTTAAAAAAATGCAGAAAAATGACACTAACTATAGCATCAATAATAAAAAATATGAAATTGAAAACATTGATAGTTACATTAAAAGTAGTGTGTACTAATAAATATATTGTTATTGACAGAATATTTACTATTTAAAAGAGTATTCAATTACTCCTTTATGACAGGGACTAGAATGGTGTGATATGTGAAATATAACAGTGAGGAGAACAAGGTATCAATGTGGACATTTTCCCCACTTGAATTATCATTATCAATATTAGTTTTGGGGAAGATATAGATTAAGAATGAATTAATTTTATTATGGAGTTTGAGAGGTTATAAGAAGTTTCTTTCTGGCACAATGAAAATATTATCATAGCAATTCAGGTTGTCAGTAAAAGCTTAAACAAATTTGCTATAATCCTGTTAATGACCTAGGTCAAGTGTTAACTGTTGTGGGTTATAAAATAGTGAAATTAAGGTTTCTCCTACCTCCGGGCAAATAACACAGTTATAACTGTTGGGGAGGAGGTAGGGGAGAGCTATTAGGAGAGCTATTAAATTACAAAAATGTGTAATGCATTCAATTATTTAGTCTAGCACGATGAAATGCTATTAAAAGCAAATGTAAACCCTCTTCAAAAAAAAAAAAAAAAACACCTATAAAGATGATATGATAGCTTAGTTCTCTATTAATGTTTCAATTACAATATATTATCATTTGAGGGTGTGTTTATATATGAAAACTGATGCCAATTCATAGTAATTTTTAAAAAGAGGAAATTCCATTATTTAAATGTTTATTTTCTCTAACATTTGCCTAATATTCAATCAAAGTGCAGCATACAATGTTTATCTGCAAGTCTTACTTTTAAGCTTTAATAATCACAGTCTCCTCTAGTATTTAGGAGATTTATGTTCAGTGAAATACATTTCATAGAAATGGTATCTCAGACCCTCCAATAAAAGTCTCCCCAAATAAGTAACATATAAGTATTAAGATCTAATTTTATTCACTTTCATCCTGAAAACTCTCATTTCCAATGTAAAGTGTTCTATGGGTAAATGTTAACTAATTTATAAACACTTTTGGATATAAAAATGATTCACTGTATTATATACTGATGAGTAGGCCATGCATTCTGCCTCAGCTTCCTTCAAATATGTGGTTACAGTACTTTATTCAATGCTAAAAGAGAGCAAACTAATAATAGTCAACACTTCGCTTTATATTGAGTTCTAACCTTTTTTCCAAGTTATTTTTATTATCATCATCTGCTTGGGATGGGAAATGGGAGCAAATATATAAAATTTTCTAATGCATAGTTTAATAATTATACTTTGTCATGAAAAATAGCTGATTTCTCATTGGAAATCTTTGCTTGGTTTGTCATGTAAACAAAGAGACATGAAAAGATTTTATTAAAATTTTATGTAACGTTTATAAAGTTTCTCTTTAAGTACATAGACCAATTCTTGATTTAAGTGAATGTTGAAATTATGAATGATCTAGTATCACTGAGGAGACCAACAATAGAAAGTATCACCTGAAATCACTTTATTAAAAGCATCTTAGAAAGTTGTTTGTAGGTGGATTAATAAAAGGAAAGTTCAAATTAAACTTTTTCTAAGTCTTTTTTTCCTTATTATGAACCCATGAATTTCAATATTGATATTTGATTGTCAAATATCAAATCTAAAAACGTCACACAATTTAAGTTTCCTAGCAATTAACTGAATGGACTGCTTTTGTTCTCTTATATTTCTGCCATGCCTAACTTCACAATAGATTGCTGAATAATTTTCCAGTAAATTTCTGATAAATTTCCTATAGTATTGAAATATAGTTTTAGCATAGTATTTTAAATGAACCTGTATTTTATATTTCAGTTGTCAAATTTTATATAAGAAATCTATTTTTAAAAGGTTCATGTTATCATTAGTCTTTCCACTCTTGCACTATATGCTTCTTCAGAAGGATGGCTTTCTGTTCAAACGATATTGTTAGAAGAATTACATGGGGCTCTTGACACATACTTAATATTTCACTTTTCATGTTTTCATCTCAATTACTAAGACTCAAGTTATTGTATTAATATTTAAACCCTCCCTCAAATATTACTCAAGTTAAATCATTCCATTTAAATTTTGTTTCAAAGCTTTCCTTTCTGACCTCAAAACAGAAAGAAGACACCACCCACAGGACACAATCTGGAAAGAATAATCCCATGAACAATGGATAGATAAACTTTTACCCAAGCAAACTAAATGTAATTATGTCAGTTTTCTGAGTATATTTACCTTTCTGTATACATATCGTTAATGTGTCCCTGCCTATATAATGATAGGAATTATATACCCAGACATTCACAAGGTATGGCTTAAAAGCAATTTTCATTTCATTATTCTAGTTCTGTTAAATTAATATTTATTACTTTTATATAAGTGTAAATAAGTTTAAAAAGTTTTTTTCTCTTGCAAATTACTGAAAGTTTATATTTTCCACAAAACTACTGACTCTCAGCTATATCCCTGTGCATTGTTAATTCAGTAAATTCCATTATCTTAATGGTTTATAAATAGTTAATTTCAAGAAATACATTATTATAGTAATATGGGAATAATATTACTATTTTTCTAGTAATTGACACTATCTAATATTTTCAAAGAAAAGGATTAAACTAATGCTAATTTTAACTTATTAATATGTTACACATTATATAAATGATTATTCTTACCTTTCATTCATGAAGAATGATTGACAATTATTGTCAAATAAACATTTATTTGATTTTAAAAGGAAAAATCTACATAAGATGATTTTTTTATCCTTATATTTAGAATTTTTAAGTTCTCAATGAAAAAAGACACAGAAAAATCTAATGAAATCTGCCAAATTGATAAAGGCAGTCACTAAGGAAAGAACACAATTAAACTGCTCTATTAGCAGTGAAAGTAGGTCACAAAATACGATAGTTTCTATATTTAATTTAAAAGTTTCAAAATATTTGAATAAAAAATAATGCATACCATATACAAAGTATTGACTTGCTCTCTATTATATATGTATATATACATATACATATATATATTAGTGTGTGACATAATGTATTTGCACATCAATTGTTCAATATTGCTAAATTGCAAAATAAATTGCTAAATGTTATAAGTTAAAATGATTAAGAGGACATCAAAGCTGTAAGTGTTGTTTAAAACAATCAATTATTCAGAGAAGTTTGTCTTAAGAGTTAGTGATTGTATTAAACCGTTAAAAATAGATCATAAAAGGTAAAAAGGTATAAAATAATTCATCTACTAAGTACACAATTTTATAGGAAACATTGGTGTCCTCAACATTAAGTTTACAGGTTAATTCATTGAAAAGAGACAAGTACCCATTAAGAGGAAAATAAATAACCCAACATCAAGGAAATGACATTTGCTTCATATGAACATTTCTTCATAATTTGTTTTTTAGTTATTTACTATACCTACCCAGGATCTTCTTACTATTCATTAAATACATTCTCTTATTTGTATATAAACCCTTAAACAAAGAAAACCCAACCTAAGCTTATTGTAATTCCTGCAAATATTACTTATGTTAATGTGGCATATGCTGCTCATTAGAACCTGTACCACAGAGCAAACCCTCGCCTGGCGGGATTACACATCACTTCGATACAGCAGTTACAATATAAACATCACACACACACACACACACACACACACGCACGCACGCACCCCTCTGCTTCTACAAACTCTGATTTCCTTTTAGTCCATTCATAAATGTCATGATCCGAAGAAGGAAAACCTGTCATTACAGTAAAACACACTAAAAATCTAGAGTGGTGGAATGCATTTTCTTTCAAAGTTCTCAGGGTACTATATGGTCATAATTAGAAAATAAAATACTGCCACGGCTATTTGGCAATTAACATTCTGAGTTGAAAAACTAGAGAGTTTTTCCTTCTTTCTGCTTGAAATTGTCAAGCAAGGTAATTGCTTTCATTGGTATCAGATTAAAAACACATTTTAGGTTTAGGCAATCCAAAATGATCTCTTAAAGTGTTTTAGAAGACAGCTGGAAATAAAAACATATCTTTAGTTGACTCTCAGAGCAAACGGCTTATTCGGCTTATTCGAAGGCACCATAAGGACCTGAACGTGTTTCCGTGAGAATGTGCTTTAAGGAGCATGAGCCCGGCGGGGCCGGGCAGCGCGCGTTGAGGTGCCGGCTTACCTTCATTGGAAGGTTGGAGAATCAGTTCCCCGAAGCAGTTGAGAACAGAGCTGCTGAGAAGCAGGAGGATGGAGAGATGGCAATCCATGTTGCTGGTGCAGAGGGCAGTGAGAGGAGCATATCTCCATGAAGCATGCCACTGATGTGAGGGGGAGCGCTGTGATTGCTGGAGAAGTTACCATGCTCCGCTCGCAAGCTGATGTCAAGTTTGACACTGGAGATAAGGAGGAGTCTGGCTGCCTTTCCGCGAACCTCGCGCAGGGACTTCCCTGGGTCCTAGTGCCGTCGAAAGCGAGAGCTCTAGGACCGGATTGCACTCAGCGACTTGCAAACCGCTGGGAAGCCCAGAGCTGGGGAAGAAGGGGGTGGAGTTGGGGCCCGTCCTGCCAATAGGACAGGAAATGCAAAAGTTGTGACGGGGCAGTGGTGGAGAGTAGTGGTGGGGAGAGAAAAAAACATCCAGTCTTTATTTTGAATGAAAAGCAGCTATTTTATTGTTTGCAGTGCATGCTCTGAAGGTCAAGTCCCTGAAGAAACCACAAGCCCTATAGGAGTGTCACATGGCAGTATGAGTCCAAAAGAAACTGCAGTGTTTGTTATTAAAAGAATGAGCCTGTCATTTAAAAAAACATCAATGATGGCTATATAATTCAAAGGAAAATTAGGATTATGTCTTTACTATGTTCAATGTGATCATAACTCTTCACGAGTCTTTCGTGGTGCTCAAGGACACTAATACACCTCAGATCAGGGGGTCTTTTCAGTTTTACACCAACGCTATCAGGGCTTTTACACCACAGATTTGGCACAGCAGTTTCAGCGCACATATGGTGCACTTTGTTTTTCCAAACTGGGAAGTAACCATTATCCTAAGGAAGTGGAAGTGAACAAACTCAGCCCTAGGAATAGCTGCAGGTCAGCGTTCATCCTTTGTTCTGTGCTGTGGGTATAAATAAGAGTAAATCAAACCAAAGCTAAAGTTCTTGGCGACACATCACCATCCCCCTCCCTCACCAACTACATTAGGATCTCTGGTATCTGTAAGATAAACATTGAGTATTTCACAGCTCCTCATTCAGCTTTTGGCCACTTTCAATCTGATAATAGCTGGAAACTGTTCTTCATTAACGTTCCCAATCCAATGGTTAAATCATAGCTCCTTGCACTTTCTCACTTACTTGGCACCAGGACCAGCAATGGTTTCTCTTATTTCCATTTCCGCTGTTGAACAACATGGTTACAGTCTATTTCAGCAAAATATGAGTTTTTCCATTCATATTTTGAAAACTATTCTCACGTGTCTTTAAAGCATCCCCCAAACAATGATTACTCAAATATCCTCCCACGCCTCTATCATCTCCTATTCTAAACAAAAAACAAGACTTACATTCCTTGAACAACTCCAAAAAAGTAAAGATAAGTAAACAACTTTAAGATCAGTGATCAGTTTTAGAGCTCTAAGTTGTAAAATCAAAAAAAGCATTTGAAAATGTCTTCCTAAGAAGGTTTTTATTTCACACACACTGTGTTTGTCATGAAAGAACATGTTTTCACATGAATTTAAATGAGTGACTTTCTGATAACAGTTTGTTGACTGGATGGGGTTGGGAGGGAGGGTAGAGGAAGCAGAGGAAAAAAGTGGCCCTGCTCACTTTTCTGTGCCTGCCCTGTTACTTGGTATCTCTAACTTCTTCCCACATTACCTCACTGGAGGCTGTAGAACCCTCTTCTCTTGCCAAGTCTGTCAGAATTGAAAACACTGACAGATACTGACCAGAGGAGTCAGATAGTGGTGACTCTGACATTAAAAAAAATTCGAACACAACTGCAGTCTTCCCATAAGGCGCAGTGCCATTGTTCTAGGGTTAGATAAAATTTTTCTCGAACTTGAAAGAAAATACCTTATTTGAAAGTGACAATTTAAAAATATTTTGGAAAAACATGCATTCGTTTATCCTCAGACTACTCTTTTCACACTGAAGCTGATTGTCACTGTGAAAGAGGCATTCATGTTTGGAGGAAGTTACGAAAGCGTAAAAATTAGCAAAAAGCAATTCCTGGACTGGGAATATAATGTGAACAATATAGGATCTCTCAATTATGGAATCTCTAGGGCAAGAGACATCTGACAATAAATAAAGACTTTCCATAATCAGAACAATATCTGGATATATGTGAAAAAGAGTGATACCAAGAAACGAAGGGGAGCGATGAATTTGTCCAAACTTAGAGTAGGAAGGATAGAGATGAGGGCAGCAGATTCAGAGGAGGCCTCATCAAGAAAGTAATAATTGAGTTGTAGCTGGCAGGATGAGTAGGGGTTCACTAGCTGGAGAATGGTTCAGAAGGCACTACAGGTATGCAGATGGAACACAAACAAAATTCTAATAATTTCCAAGTGAGGGGAAAAAAAACATCTGGCATAAATAGAGCACAGAGTGTGTGTGATACTAAAAGGTCCAGGATGCAAGGAGGTGAGCTATGGGGACAAAGGGCTAGGAGATGTTCTTCAAAGGGCAGAATTGGAAACTGCAGAAATTTCTAGGCCACATGACAGTGATTTTACAATATATTCCAGATGAAAGAGAGACATCAAAAGCATTTCAGCAAGTAATAACTTGATCAATTATAAGTTTTATGACAAAATTTTACTGATAACACAGAGCAGAGTGTCTCCACCTGTGGTACATGGACCACCTGCCATTGAAGTACCTGGAATACCTCTTAAAAATTCATATGCCTTCTGCCCATCAAAGACTTAACTAAATCTGAATCTCTGAAGTTGGGACCCAGAAACCTGTGACATTGACAAGCTGCTCAGGTGACCCGTGGTCCCAGACATTTGAGAACCACTGCTGAGTGTGAAGGAGAGAAAATCAAAGACAGGATAGTGAGATCTGAGGCTATTATTTGAAGTAAAACTAAAGCAATAAAAAAATAAATAAGAATCCATTTAACAGAAAGAAGGATAATACAAGATGAAATTAAAACATGTCTGAGGTGAAGCAATATTCTCAAAAAGAAAACTGAATTTGAGGTTGAAGAAGAGGGAGATAACTAAGATATTTGCAATATTTAGTTCATGTAATAGTTTAGTTCAACTGTATGTGTGTTGAATATATACCTGATCATGTGCTAGACACTGATGGTAAAAACATGAATAAGACCTTGTTCCTGCCATTGAAAATAATTTAGAATCACATGGAGAAATTATGGCAAGTGGTAAATAGAGGTATGTGTAGAGTATTTCATTGTACAAGCAAGAGGGTAGCTAACTCAAGTTAGGGGTACAGGATACTTTTTGTACTAGAGGGCAGTTGAAGGGTACCTAGAAATATGTCTTTTAATGGGAGAGTTCTGAGAAGAGAAAACAAACATAAAAGGCATGCTTTCTGGAGGAAATGACTAAAGCATAGGTTTTGATGTGGTGTCAGGTGGTCTGGGTAAGAGGTGGCACAAGGAAGGTGCACAATTATGAATAATTCTGTGAGCTCTTCTAAGGAGCTTGCACTTGAAGATGATATGGGGCATAAGAGAGACATTCAATTTACATTTTTCAAAATATTATTTTGACATAATTAAGGGGAGAGGATAAAATGGAGGTACAAACATCAATTATGAACCAAGAGGCCAATCAGTATCCCTTTGCAATAATATAGCCAATAGGATATAGAGGTACGGGTGGTGCTCTTGAATCAGAATGACCTAGGTGGTTGCCCTTACTCTTTTACTCTTGGTAAAATTCTAATAATAACCGATCCTATCCACACTAACAGTTAAGTATTATATGAGATTTGGTATGGTACATATAAAGTGTAATCCTTTATTAAAAGTATTCAATGCATTTTTATCTTGATCTAGAAGAGAGATCTAGAAATTACAATACTGAGCAGTGACAGAGCTACAAATCACACAAATGTGCATCCGCGGAATTGGCAAAACTTTATCATTGCTTGGTTATGGAAATGAGGTAGATGGATATGTCTAGGACATATCCATTTCTGGCTTGAGCAAAGAGGTAGTCAAAAATGCAAGACAGAATTGAAGAGAGAGAATGGGCATGAGATATAAAAATTTCTGTTTAAGTATACCTAGTTGATGTGACCTGAGGGAAAGACAAGGTAGATGAACTGTTAGGACACAAAGATCTTGCCTGTAGTTGTTTCTTTGGAAATAATTTTCTTTGCAAATAATTGGTATGTAAAAAAAAAAATAAGTAAGTTCATTCACATAAGCAAAGTGTTGGCTGAAAGATCAGTGGCCAAGGTTGAAACTGTAACATAGACTAATATTTAAAAGACAGGCACAACCCGAGAAGAGCAAAATACTAGAAGAGATTAGCATAATAGAAGCCAAACTTTCCAAGGGTTTCACAAAGAGTTTGTAGTCAACAGTACCTGCAAAAAGAAAAAAATCTCCAATAAGATATTGACTGAAAGTGACAATTACATTTGACAGCTAAAGGTTTTGATGACTTTAGTGAGAACAGTTTTGGTGGAGTAATTGAGCTGCAAGTAGAATTAAGATAATGGAGTAAATGGAAAGTGAGGAAGTAGAAACAGTAAGTGTAATACTCTTTCAAGAAGGTAAGCTTAGGGGAGAAGACAAGCTTAGAAAAGGAGAAAGCAAGATATAACGAGAACATTAAAACACTAGAGAGGCTTATAAGATTTCTCTCATGTGTTTTGCTGACTAGTAATGCAATTAATGAACAAGGAATTTAGTGAATCAAATTTGGGATGTGGAGAAATGGTGGGAAAAGAACATCCTCTGTTTAGGCCATGCTGAGATGCAAGTTCAGATATTCAAGTGAGTAATTAGATATAAAATGAGAAACCAAGAGGGAAGGCAGGTTACAAACTGCAAGTTAACCAATCATTAGAAAATGGATGGCATCTTAATTCATTTCAGTACATAAAATTAACCAGGAAGATCAAAAACAGTGAGTGGACTATCAATTCTGTTAAATGAAATATTCAAAATGCCAAAAGAAGATGCATAATTATCAGAATTAATTGAGTAGAAGTAAATGTTACAAAAGTAAAGAGAGAGTGAATCACAAATGAAAAGAGAGATAAAATTTTCAGGAAGAGGACAATCAACAACAACAACAACAACAACAAAGTAGAGTTGGATGAAAATTGAAAACAAGTAGTTTTTTTTTTTTTTTTTTTCCAGTTAATGGAAAGATCACAGGGCTTGGAATCTCCTCTCAGAATATCTTTAGAGATACAGAATTCTTTAGATCCTATTTAGAGAAAGACTAACACAGTAGTAGCTTTATTATGCTCACAGAGTTGAAGGTACCAATAGGGACAGTATCTGCAAGATACTGCCATTATACAAAGAAATTATTAAGAAATATATATGTGTGAGAAACTTCACAAGGAATCTTCTGTTACCTAAGTGTTTTGGGCTGATTAAAAGAATAGTTAACGCAAAAAAGCTTCTTGAAGGTCCGAGATTTGGGGGGAAATTACTAAATTTTGGATTTGAAAATAATCACAGTAGGTTGCACAAATTATTTTGCTGTACTTCAAACAATATCCACGGAATTAATATACCTTCAATTTAAGCATGCAAGTTTATGCAATCAATATAAAAATTAGTATGCCTGAATTAATTGAAAAATGGTCGTTCTAAATTAGATACATTTTGTCTAATTTTTGTAAAGTCATCAGAAAAATCATAATTGTAATTTGCTTGTTAGAATTAACCAATACTATTTAAAACCTACTCTTACACTCAGTTTTATAATTATCTCTGGAATATTTCTCCTTTTTTAAAAACAAACTTTACTACTACCATTACTTCCTAGTCTTCCATTTCTCTTGCCAAAAGACAGTCAAAACACACTAAGAGTTCATCTTAAAATCTAAGGAAAACATCCCAAAGCTCTGAGCAAATTCTGAGCAAGAGCATATGGGACTTGAGGTGGTGGGGGTGTGAAGGAGTGTTTTGGCTGAAATAGAACCTATATCACAGTCCTTTCAAGTCCATTTTTAAGAAATAATCATATATATTTGTACATATATAAATATATACATGTACACTCACCTCACACATGCATACACATAATAAATATTATATCTATACTATCTAATAGTGTTTTCTAGAGCAGGACAGTTCAATGCTAATATGGGGAAGATAGGAGAGCTTGTTAAAATGCAGACTCTGATTTAGTGAATCTAGGATGGGGCCTGAGATTCTGCAATTCTTACAATTTCTTAAGCGAAGCCTTCTATAGGTCTGACAACATATTGTACTGTGAAGTTCTAGAACATACAGATGTTTGGAAAATTAGTATAAACATGTAGATATATATTTAAATAACATCATTATAATAATTGAAATGTTAGATGGTAAAAGTATGGAAATACACAGCTTAATTCATCCAAAATTATCTTCCAATGAACTTCAAGATAAACCTAAAGCTCCCACAAACTAAATTGATAATACTATATTACCTTAATTGCCTATTTTATTGAAAGTATGAAGTCAAGAATAATTTATCTATTGTGAACTCTTATTTTACTTTTATCTAAATCACTCTTGTAAGAGTTTTTATAACATTAATCTGCAATGTTATTTAATTACTTCAATGGTATGAATTGTCTACCCAATATTTTAAGTTCTTTAAAGATGAAGTAAATACAAAACATTACTTAGAAGACACATTTTTAAAAAAGTATAATACTCTTCATTTTATTTGGATATATTCAATATGTGATCATTACAATTTGATGAAAAAATTTCAAAATATGAAGTGACCAAATTTCAATGATCCAAGGAGATTCACAAATATTAACTTGCCTAAGAAAACCATTGTATAAACAAGCCCATAATAATATAAAATAAATTTGTATTTACAGGTATTAGAAAGTTTACTAAAGATGAAATAGGAAGTTCCCTCATTTTTAATGTAGTAATTTTAACACAAAATAACATTTTGATTTTCTTCATATATTAATATATGTTTTGGTAAAACAAATAATTGCAATATGACTTATTAATTGAAGGGAAATTTTTTAAATGATGTCATTACTGAAGCTACATTTGTGGCTCAGGTAAAAATGGAGGTCCATCAGAGTATTTTTTTAAACAAAAGAGCAATAAGTGGTAAAGGATTATTAAATGCTCTACAGAAGTATATTTTGAGAACACATGGTTTCAATTTTGTTTCTGAAGTATCTTGTAAGCTTGAACATAAAATAGCATTACTCAATACAGAAAAATTAACTGATTATGTGCTTCTCTAACTGTAGTTGTCAATTCAGCTGGGAACCAGTAAAATAATTCATATTAAGTCATAGAGATCTTATATTCAACAGTGTCAAACATTTGTGATTTTTCACGGATGCTCTGGTTTCCACAAGTGCCCAAATAACCTCACCTGCTTTTCCAATTTGTTTCCTAGACTGTGCGATGGGTCAGTGATCCCTATTATGTCATGTCAATACAGTGGTTAAATAATGATAAATAATTTAAAATGTGGCAGGTAATTCACATCTTAATGTCAATCATCTTAACCTATGCAGTATTTCCCAAGTTAAAATGGAAACTACTTCCATGTCAAACTCTAGGTTTTTATATACGTAAATATATTTACTTAAATAAAGATTTATATTCTACAGAGGTAACTAAAGTTCAAGTGGTAACTAAATTTGAAAAATAAATCAAGGTAAGAGAAATTGCACTTAAAACATTTTTTTAAAATAATTACAAATATAAAGATATAATATTTTTCTAGAAAAAAATATACCCTTCTTCATTTCTTAATTATGGCCATGAAAAGATTCCAAATGTGCAGGTTATAGTCTTCTTATTTCAAATGTGTTCACGTTGAAATTTCTATTATTTGGTTAGTTTAGGCTCAGATATTCAATGATTATTTTTTGAAACATTTACATGAGTGAAAACTTGGACAATTTTCAATTCACTTTAGAGTTTAAAAGCTGGAATGCATTTACAGGTCAAGTTCACATATAAGAAGCCTGTCTGTTGGAGGTAGTGCCATATCTAAACACATGAAGGTACATGTCATATGTCAGTACTCACTTCATTTGATTCATGAACTTTTTTTTATTGTCAAGGGCCTGGTTTAGAAAACGGTTATAGACCATGCATTCCACTAGAGGGCTCTGCCGAGGCAGTAGCCATTGTTGCTGAAGATTCAAGTGTTTAGATCATCAGCTCATTGACAAAAGCCCAGGGGTCTTCACAGGAATTACCACAACTGTATTTTTAGGTTTAGTTTAATTAGGTTCCTGATTGGTAGTAATTAAGAATGTTATGGATGCCTATGTGTGAGTTTTATCTGATCACATAGCATTCTTTTACTTAACCTTATCTGGATGCTGTGATGAGGTCATCATAGCCCTGAGGAATCAAGAAAAGAAAGTGTCACGTTTGATTAATGGTCCAGATAAATCTATTTCCACACTGAAAAGTGTTGAAATGAGTGACACAATTTATTCTTTATAATTCTCCTTTTTACATAGTTTTCTTTCATTATATGGTCTCATTAAAATGTGTAATGACAATGATAGGTATGGGAGATTTACAACGTATTACAGATACTTTCTGCAAAATATTGATTAAGTAAAATTTACTGGAAAAAGTGAAGAAGTCTAATAAAGTTTCTGGCTAGTGCACCTCAGTTAGCTTGATGTCATCCCACAAACTGAAAGGTCAAGGGTTTGATTCCCAGTCAGGGCACATGGCGGGGTTGAGGGTTCTATCGCCAGTCAAGACATGTGCAAGAGGCACCAAATCGATGTTTCTCTCTCACATCGATATTTATCTCCCTCTCATTCTCCCTCCCTCCCCCTCTCTCTATCATCTATTTTAAAAAATAAAAATAAAATGAAATAAACAAGATCTCCAAAATGGATACCTAAGAAGTATCCTTAGTATACAGTGGGGAGAAGACAGGTCCTCTCCTGTAATATTTATGGTAAAGGCTTTTGCAGAGAGCAAAAACTGAATAAATTGGTCTTTCAAGTGTATAACTTTAAAAAAGGATAAAAATAAAAATGGATAGATCAAATGTCTTAATTCTTTTGGGACACCAACATACATGATGTTCCTGTGGAATGTGTCTTGCTCTTATTAGTAAAAGTGATTTGCCCCATCATGATTTTCAAAAGTGACATGATACACTCTGAATAAGTATAGAAAAATCTTGTAGGGATGAGCTTTTCCTTTGGAGGAAAATATTCATAACTTGACAAAAACTATTTCTTTTGTATCATTATTGTAAAAATTTGAATTACCTATTTTTTGAGAACTAAGATTCTTTTTTGAGATTTTGTATAAGATTTGATTTAAAAACAAAAACAATCTTTTCTATCTGCAGTCTGAACCTATTAGTAGAATGTGAATTCAATTCAGTGAATAGTGAACTGCAGGTTTCATTTTAAAAGGAAAACAGTATGGAATTTCCTCAACAAACTAAAAATGGAACTGCACTTTGATCAAGTAATTCCATTGCTGGGATTATACACAAAATATCCTAAAACATCAGTTCAGAAGAACCTGTGCACCCTTATGTTCATAGCAGTGCTATTTATAATAGGCAAGTGCTGGAAACAACCTAAGTACCCATCTGTAGATGAGTGGATCAAAAAACTGGTACATTTACACAATGGAATACTACACAGCAGAAAGAAAGAAAAAATTCCTGTCTTTTGTCACAGCATGGATGGAACTGGAAAGTATTATGTTAAATGAAATAAGCCAGGCAGCAAAAGAGAAATACCATATGATCTCACCTATAAGAGGAACCTAGTGAACAAAGCAAACAAGTGAGAAAAATAGAACCAGAGGCATGGAAACAAGGAACAAACTGACAGTGACCAGAGGAGAGGGTAAAGAGTATAAGGGGGGAAAGAAAGGAAAAGGAAAGGGCCTAGTCAGGGAACAGGTATAAATGCCCCATGGACATGGACAACAGGGTGGGGATTGACTGTGGGAGTGGGAAGTGGCAAGGGCAGTGGAGAGTAATAGGGGAAAAATTGGGACAACTGTACACGTAATAGAATAACAATAAAATGAAAAGAAAAAAGAAAAGTGGAAAAGCACAAATTATATTACTTTTAATAAGGGGAGATATTAGTTTTTATATAATAGGTTTTAAAAAAAATATCTTTCAGAATGCATGTTTGCACAGCTTCTAACCCAGAACTATACTTGATGGTTTGCTGAAGTTTCCTTCCTTGATGGAGTTAGATATCAAAACTAAGAAATACCATACTGTATATTATGATGAGCCTCATGCAATCCATACTATTGTATAATTAAAATACAAGCATGCCTACAGATACTCTAAGTAGCCTCAGACCACCTGTGATCAATGTCTGAGCCTGTGTAAAGATGACTACATCCCAAACACCATGCAATTAGGCAAATAATATGTAAATTCTAGGAGAACAGAGATCTTGGTCTGTTTTGTTCACTGCTGTTTACCCAGCATCTAGAAGACTACCCAACACATGAATGGTTCACAATCAATATTTATTGAATTAATAAAAATATAATTCACAAGCCCTGGCTGCTGTGGCTCAGTGGATTGAGCTTTGGCCTGCGAGCCAAGTGTCGCTGGTTCAATTCCCAGTCAGGGCACATGACTGGGTTGCAATGTCAGGTCCCCAGTTGGGGGCATGAGTGAGAGGCAACCACACAGTGATAAAAATAAAATAAAATAAAATAAAAAATAAAAAATAAAATAAATAAATAAATAAAAATATATTAAAAATAATTTACATTCATAATCATGTACTTAAAGTTTTGTTTTGTGCTGTTCTCTTTTGTCTTTTCTTGGGATTCATTTTAGGTCAAATTTTAGCACTCACTCTACTAGTTTTCTTCTATAATTTTCCTTTTCAAACAGTTTAACATTGCACAGAAATGTAAGCAGAAGTTACATAGCAGTGTGTTACCAATATTTATTCCCTTGAACTTAAATTTATTAATTCACTTATTGCATTTTGATAAAAAATTAAACTAGTAATCCTATACTCCTGACCTTTTAAAAACAAAGACAAGTGGGTTAACAAGACAATATGAAGGACTTTACATGAACTATAGACCTTAGAGAGAGAGATCCAGTAATTATTCTTAAGGCAGCCAATAAAAAGTAGCAAAATGTTTCTGTATATCCATTAAATTTATTTAATGATCTTTGCATAAGTTAATTTATTATGAATAAAAATTATTAATTTATAATTAACAATAAATTATTAATTTATCATTAGGAGTAATAAATTAATTTTATACAGAAAAATTTAAGAGATGATAGAAGTGAAAATAAACTATAATATAACAAAATGTGTGCAAATACTTTCAATTTTTAAAATTGTTCTCTTTATATTCACTTTGTGAAATTTTACATGTTCAAAATGGAATATTTTATTTGGTGAGTTTTTCTCCTTTCAAATGGGAAGAAGAAAATTCTTATACTTTTAAACTCCCCCCAAATCAAACCTCACACTTAGGGCTCTAGACTTGAAGCTTGCATAAATAACAAGAAAATGACTATATTGTGTAAATATTTTAAATGACTGCAGAAGAAAAAAATTATATTCAATCAAAATTCAATTTTTGTATTTCCTCAAAAACTATTTAATGTTCACAAAGTTTAATTTTCATTAATTGTACCACGTTAGTGATCTTTATTTTAGAGGCATTGATATTTAGCAAACTAGCAATACCTTCTTTTTAATTGTAAAATAATTCAATGTGAAATAGAATGAATGTAGCATCTGATTTATAGAGAGGGGCCTGGTCAGCAGCTGCAAGTTTTAATAACTGTATTTGTCCTCGGGACAAACAGACATGTACATAGAAAAAGATAATGCCACCCATGTCCCTATATTTTGATCTCTGCCCCATGTGTCAGCTCATACCTAGTATATAGTTTTTTATTTGGTTAACTTATTTTCATCATCTATATACAATCACCTAAATAGCCCTTGAAGCCACTTGCATTTTTATTAATTTTAAGACTATTAATAAAGGACCTAGAGAAAAATTTGAATGTATGATTTTTGAGGTTAAAAGAAAAACCTAGCCCCTCAGTTTATATTTATGTTTAGTTATTTATCCAATAACTTGAGAATAAATGGGGTTAGCTTTGGATGAAGAACGATTCCCAGTAGGACTAAAAATGTAAGTCAACCTATTTCACACAGTTTCTGAATACTATCGAGAGGTTTTCCAACTCAGAAAAAAAAAATGAGTCTTTATTCCCTTGGATGCTTCTTTGTTTTACAGAGCATTGAAGTCCTAAAATTAATTCAGTGAATGATATTTCAGTAAAATTTACTATACTGAGGAATTCTTTAAAGAAATCTTAGGCCATGTTAACCTTGAAACATACTTCACCAGGTTATATTTCAGTGTAATAAGTAGCAAAATTTAAAAAGGAAAAGAAAAACACAAATGCAAATTGTAGATATAGAAAATTCATCCTCATATCATCCTAACAACCAAAATAAGTTCTAGTAGGTACTTTTGCTTAATAAAAAACTCTCTAGAAAACATTAAGTTCTTTAAGAAATAGGATAAATATAATTTTAACTGACAGGAGCAATGATTCAAACAACTTGATCAAGACACCACTTTCCAACATTTCTGTGAATGAGCATTTACTAAGTATTTATATATTCCTGCATGATCTCATTATTAACTTTTTAAGAGGTGTTCCTCAGAACAGATGTTTTATCTGAAATTTTTTACGGAACACCTGGAAAATCACAGCTCTGTGTATTTGGGGGAAAGGGTTCATCAAATTGAAATTTGTCTCACTGCTTGCTAATGAATGCCTTCCAGAGGAAGGCTGGCTTGGTGTTTGAGCAATGATAGGCAGCAACTAGAAGTGAAGTGAAGAGTAAATATTTAAGCTCAAGACATACAGAAGTCATGAACTCTTTAAAACTAATTCGATAACAGGGCACAGATACAGATCAATAAATATACTTTATTTGTGAAGGATATAAAGAAGTTTTTCCTAATGCTTAGTGATCTTGTATCTTTCTTCCACACCACCCTCCCCCCCAAAAAAGAAAAAAAATAAGGAGAGCAAGAGAAAGATGGCACATGAAAGTAAAGTGAAAGTGAAAAGCAATGGAATATTATAAAATTTAATGAGTGCAGAAAAACACATACACACACTTTGCTTTAACAGTAATCACTTGTCTTAGTGGCTTTTAAATTAAGTTATGTTCCTTAAAAAATAACTTAATTACGAACAACTACATTTTATTTCATGGGTTTTCAAATTCCAGAAAGTCAGTGTTTAAAATTTTTAATTTAAAAAATACCAACTGAAGGTAGGTATTAAGGAAAATATGATTAGTTAAGTATATTTATTTACTATTTGAAATTATATTATTAGTTTATATTTCTTACTGGGCATTTAAAATCAGCTAAACTGAATAAAAATATATTGTGTAATATGAAATACAGTAATTTGGAAATTAGAAAGAGGGTGTGTCTATGGTTTTGCAGAGAGAGCCAGTATGTCAGATAAACTCCTCCAAAAATATTTCTACAGAAATTGGTGTGCCAAAATTTTCTTAAATGAAAAAGCCCTCCAGGAAAACTGCATAATTTAAATATTCCACTTACTAATTTTCATGGAAGGACTTATAAATAGTAATTTTAATATTTGAGTTGCAATGTTTCTTCAGTTAGAGAAGAAAGAAAAGAACCTTAATAGCAAGAAAATGTTAAAACATGCATTATGGAATTAAATATCCAGGACCACCTACTATGTATAAACCCTATAATCTCTAACTAAAATTATCTGTCTCTTACAATGGCAACATTTAATTTCAGACTTATGACCACAAACATTAACCGTAATGTCACGAAGGGAGTGCATCAACTATAACATGTCTGTAGAATTCCACTGTTTACAAAAGATAGCTAAACTATTGTGAAAACATTGACATTTTACTTATTCACAGAAAAAGAAAATTCTTGTCTTTGATTAGCACGTGCAGGTTCATGCTAACCATGTTAAACATGGCAATTTCACACAGTGACATGAGCTCCAAGGAGATTTATGATCAACATGTCTGGTTAAAGGCAATGATGACAACCACTTGAATGTAAAGATTAGAATGTCGACACCAAACTGTTTTAGTTAAGGCACATGTGAAAATACACAAAAACTCTTAAGATTACTTTTCCAGTAGTGAATATCAAAGAGAAATAATTATTTTTCTTATATAACCTAACATTGTACCACTAGAAAGATAAGTCTGAGAAATCTGAAGACTAAAATTAAAAGTGATTGTTTTTTCTCTATCACACTTTACAAACCTAATTTATTTGAGTATATTATCATGATTATGGGAGTCAAGCTATATAATTTAGCTATGATTTTACAGTGATACAGTTCATTTGAAAGGAATCTTTGAAATAAGGATTTATTTTGCTTTGACTGCTGTGGCTCGATAAGCTGAGCATTATCTGCAAATTCAGTGGCTTGTTCAATTCCTGATCAGGGCACACGCCTGGGTTGCAGGCCAGGTCCCCAGCTGGGAGCATGGGAGAGGTAACTGATTGATGTTTCTCTCATACATCAATGTTTCTCTCCCTTTCTTTCTCCATCCCTTCCCCTCTCTCTAAATTAATAATAAAATCATAATAATAATAGTAATAAATAAAACTTTTGAAAAAGAGGATTTATTTTAATGTAAATATAACCCTTAGTAATCACACACAAATATCATAATTTTTTCATAATTCAGTAATTAAAAGGTATGTAAGTAATGAATCAAAAAATGATACCCTCCCAGATTTTGGAGTAAAGGAAACATAAATGTTTACTTAAAATTAATACTATAAATTTTCAGAGATGAATGAAATCTATGACTTAGTAAAAACAGGTTAGTCTGAGAAGCATTTGTGTTATCTCTGCTCAAACTTGGTGTGTAATCTTAAAGAGGTCTCTTTTGTTTTAACCTTTCCAATCTGCAATGGAATTACCTCAAAAAATTAAAAATGGAACTGCCATTTGAACCAATGATTCCACTCCTAGGATTATACCCGAAAAATCCTGAAACCCTAATTCAAGAGAACTTATGCACCCCTATGTTCATAGCAGCCCTGTTTACAATAGCTAAGTGCTGGAAACAGCCTAGGTGCCCGTCTGTGGATGAGTGGATCAAAAAACTGTGGTACATCTACACAATGGAATACTATGTAGCAGAAAGAAAGAAGGAACTCCTGCCATTTGCGACAACATGGATGGAATTAGAGAGAATTATGCTTAGTGAAATAAGCAAGGCAAAGAAAGCAAAATACCATATGATTTCACCCAATACAGGAAACTAAAGAGCAACACAAACAAACGAACTAAATAGGCAAAGACTAGAATAGTAGTCAGTAAGGGGGAGGGGGAGGGAGAGAAGGGGGATAAGTAAGGGAAAGGTCAGGTCAAGGAACGTATATGAATGACTCATGGACATGGACAACGGGGAGGGATATAATTGTGGGAGAAGGGATGGGCTGGGAGGGGGGAGCAATGGGGGAAAAATGGAACAACTGTAATTGAATAACAAAAAATAAAATTAAAAAAAATAAGTTTTTTGGCCCATGATTTATAAGGTATTTTGTAATTCTAACAAGATACATATAGAGGAAATTGAAATACAATTATCTTTTAGTGTACTACATCATCTCCTTTTATTTATTTCAACTGGAAAGTTATACTGTTGGTCATGATATTTGGTATGATGAGCAAGTAATCCCAATAGTAGTATACTCGTCTGCCTTGTCAATGTACATTGCCATTATTGCGCACTTCAACCTTTTTAAAAATCACAGCTTTAAATACTATTAGATTAGCAGGTGATGACTAAGTTACTGCTTATCTTGTACTTATCTGACTCCCAAACAGCAATGTAGGAAGCTCATTAGACAAGTGTCTTCAGAAGAAGCATGGCACAGCTAAGTGAAACGGGTCATGGAAATTCCCTGGATCCTTGCCCATTCTTCTGCTTCTCTTACATCAACATAATTTAAAAATAAGTTTTAGAATAAAAGGAATATTTCTCTTATACATAGAATGCTTGGAACTTACAAAAAGTAGGGGGAAAAAACCTGAAAGATACCTCGAATATTCTTTGTTTCATTTATTTTGCATGTATATATTTAGTTAATTTTGATCTTTCTAAATAAACCAGTATCTATCTGGCAACTAAAACCATTTTATTACCTGTATTTCAAAATCATTGTAATAGTTACATCAACATTCAGTCCTTTGGACATATCATACTTTATTTGAAAGTTTATTTGTTTCCATTTTTAACTTTGCTTTTGTTTAACTATAATTTTCATACAACTGCAGCCACTTAAAGTATATATTTAATTAATCTTTGAGAGACAATACAACTGTGAAACCTTCTCCTACAAACAAGATACACAACATTTCTTTCACCCTTAAAACATTCTCATGCCTTGTCTGCAATCCATCCTTCTTTTGTTGCTCAGCCTCAGGCATCCATGAATCTACTTGTAGTTACAATCCATTAGCTTGCATTTCCTACAATTTTAATTAGTGAAGTCTTACAGTATGTATTATTTTGCATCTGACTCTTTTCACACAGGGAAATGAGTTTCAGATAAGCCATGTTGTTGCATGGATCAGTAACTTGCTTCTTATTATTGCTGAGAATTATTCTATTACAGGAATGATTTTTTTTTAACTCATTCATCTCTGGATAAACATTTGTTTTTTCCCATTTTGAGCTATTTTCATTTCTAGTGAAATTCCTAGAAATAAAATGGTTAGATCATAAAGTAGCTGTATTTTAAACATTTAAAATAACTCCCAGAGGATTCTGGTCAAGATGGAGGTGTAGGTACACACACTTCATCTCCTTGCACAACCATAGGAAGGATTATATCCATCTCAACACAAAAACAAGCAGAACTGCCAGAAAACCAAATTGTATGAAAGTCAGACAACCAAGGATTTAAGAAGAAATATTTATCCAAGAAGGTAGGAGAGGCAGAGATGAAGAGCCAGGGTGAAGAGGATGCAGTGTGGCAGAGGCAAGGTGGCAGTGGCAAGGCAGTGACTGTGGTTGGCAGAACCAGTTGTCCTGAATTTATATGTGGCAGATAAAAGCCGAGCAGGACACCTGGGGAGTGATCTCAGGGTAGACCACACAGATCATAGTTTCAGCATCAGGAAAATAAAGCCTCATAGCTTCTAACTGTGAAAACCAGTGGTGGTTGGAGTGGCGGAAGAAGTTGCCCATCTCTCAGGAGAGTCCATTAAAGGGCCCCCAAAGTCCTAGAATGTATGCAAACCCACCCGGTCTGGGACCCATCACCAGGGTAACAACTAGAGGGCTGGCAGTCATGTAGGGGAAGTGAGTGAAGTGACTGCAAAAGGGGAGAGTGCCGAGCAAGCATTACTTTACCCTCTCTGACCCCTCCCCTATATACAGTGCCACAAAGTGGTAAAATGGGTCACCCTCCACTGACGAATATCTAAGGCTCCACCCCTTACATTGTAACAGGTGTGGCAGCTCTACCTAAGACACAGTAGCATGACAGAGAGGCTATCAAGTTGAGGAGACAAAGAAATATGGCTCAAACAAAAGAACATATCAAAACCCCAGAAAAAGAACTAAGCAAAAAGGAGATAACCAACCTATGAGATACTAAGTTCAAAACACTGATGATAAAAATGTTCACAGAAATGATTGAGTATGGCAACAAAATAAAAGAAGTGAAGATTATACAATGTGAAATAAAGAAACATGTACAGGGAACCAGCAGTGACAGTAAGGAAGCTGGGATTCAAATAAATGACTTGGAACAAAATTAAGAAATAAACATTCAGCTGGAACAGAAAGAAGGAACAAGAATTGAAACAAAACAAGGAGAGGATTAGAAACAACTTAGTCAACTTTAAATGTACCAACACCTAAATCATAAGGGTGCCAGAAGGAGAAGAGGAAGAGCGAGAAATTGAAAATTTATTTGAAAAAATAATGAAAGAAAACTTCCCTAATTTGGTGAAGGAAATAGACATACAAGTCCAGGAAGCACAGAGAGCACCAAACAAGAACTCGAAGAAGACCACACTAAGACACATCAAAATTAAATGCCAAAGGCCAAAAATAAAGAGAATCTCAAAAGCAGCAAGAGAAAAGAAGAAAGTTACCTTCAAATGAGTTCTCATAAGAATATCAGCTAACTTCTCAAAAGAAACTTTGCAGGCAAGAAAGGACTGACAAGAAGTATTCAAAGTGATGAAAAGCAAGGACCTACAACCAAGATTACTCTATGCATCAAAGTTATCATTTAGAATGGAAGGGCCAATAAAGTGCTTCCCAGGCAAGGTAAAGCTAAAGGAATCCATCATCACCAAGCCCTTATTTATATGAAATGTTCAAAGGACTTACTTAAGAAAAAGATCAAAACTATGGACAGAAAAATGACAACAGACTCACAACTATCAACAACTGAATCTAAAAATCAAAAACAAAAACAAACTAAGCAAGCAACCGGTACAAAAACAGCATAATATATATGGAGATCATATGGAAGATTATTAGTTGGGTGGAAAGGGGGAGAAATCGGGAAAAGATACAGGGATTAAAAAGCATAATTGGTAGGTACAAATAGACAGGGAGATGTTAAGAATAATAAAGGAAGTGAAGGAACCAAAGAACTTTTATGGAAGGAAGGGAGATACAAGGTAGAGGGAAGCAAAGGGGGAAAAATTACAACAACTATAATAGAATAATCAATAAAAATCTCTGATTTCTCAAAAACGGTGTATGTGAGATCCAGTTCTAAATCCGTGTGCATACTTAATACTTTAATTAGAGTCATTCTAATGATGAGTAGGGTTTCTTACTGTGATTTTAATTTGCTTTTTTCCTCATGATTAATGCATCTTTTTTAAGTGGTTCATCATTTCATTGGCTTATTGACAATTTTATATTTTGTTTTTTGATATTTATTCAAATATTTTACCTACTTTTATAATTGGTTTCTGTACATTGTTGAGATGTAAGGATTAATTACATTTTTTGAATAGAAATTCTTTATGAGATAAATGAACTGTGAATATTTTCTCTCATCTTTTGTTTAACCTTTTTGTTGTCTTAATACCTCATTTTGAAATAACAAGTTTTCAATTTTGATAAAGGTCAATTTATACTTTTTTATATATATTGTGCTCTTGTTTTCTATCTAAGCAGTCTTTGTCATCAAAGTGGCAAAATCTTCGTTCTATGTTTTCTTAGACATTTTATAAGTCTAACTTTTCTATTTAAGTATTTGATTGATTTAGAGTGAATTTTGGTATATAGTGTGAGATAAGGTTAATAATGTTCACTTTTTGCTATTTGAATATTCAGTTCTAGCATTATTTGTTTAAAGGCCTTTTCTGGCTTATTGAATTGCTATTGAAAATTTTTGTCAAAAAACAATAGAGCATATATATGAAGGTCTATATCTGGATACTCTAGTATTTCATAGATCTATAATGTCTTTTTTTCTTTTTTTTACCTGTTTTGATTACTGGGGATTTAGATAGAAGAAATCTTAAGATTATGTTGTCATACATTATCACTCTTTCTTCTGAGCCTGCTTTGGCCATTCTAGGTCATTTGTAGTTTCATACACAATTTTCCATCAGATTGATGATTTCTGTGAAAAAAGTGCTCTAATAATATAACTGAGATTGCAATTAGGGAAGAATTTCATTCTTACCAATATTTAGTCATCCAATATATCAACATTGTGTATTTTCATTTATTGATATCTTCTGTAATTTCTCTCATCTGTGTTTGTAATTTTCAGGTAATGCCTTGCTCATCTTTTGTGAAATTTTTCTTGTTTTATGTGTTTCAATGCTACTTCAGATTTTATTTTCCAGTTTTTGCTGCTAATATATAAATATATGATTGATTAATTATATTGATATTTTTCTTGCACTCTCAATAAATTTACTTATTTGATATAGTAGTGTCGTATAGTCCTTAGGATTTTCTATGAAAACGATCTTTCCATTTCTGAAAAGCCTAAGTTTACTTGTTTCTTTTGAATCTTTATAAATTTTCTTTGTTTTGCTTTTGTTACTGCAATGACTGGGATCTTTAGTACAATGTTGAAAAAAAGTAATGAGAGCATACATTCCTGTCTTCCTGATCTCATGAGGGAAACATTAATATATCACTGTACTAGAGTTTTCTAGAGAAACAACGAATAAGGTGTGTGTGTGTGTGTTTGCGTGTGTATAAAGAGATTTTTTAATGTATTTTATTGATTATATTGTTACAATAGTTCTAATTTTCTCCCCTTTACTCCCCTGCCCCAGCAATCCCCCCCAAGTCCATACCCATGGTTCGTACATGCAAGCTTTCCCGCTTCACCCTTTCATATATTCTTCTTCTTCTCTCTTTTTTTTTAGTAAATATGTGATTAATTAATTATTTTAACAATAAAAAATAACAATCACTCCCTCTCAGATATTAAGACCCTTTGTAATCTTATAAAGGACAATGGGCAAAGGTCTCAAGCTCCTCTAGCTACTTCAAGCTGGACATGTTTAAAAATAAGGAATTGGCTGACTTAAATATGAAGACTGCTGGCAAGTGCAAATTCTGCATGGTAAGCTGGCAAACTGGACCCCAGGAAACTCAATGCTGCATTGCCGGTCTGAAAGCCAGTAACAGTAATCTGGAAACCTAGGAGAGCCAATGTCCCAGTTTGAGTCTAAAGGGTATCTGCTGCAGAACCAGGAAGAGCCAATGTTGCAGATGACATTTTTTTTTTCTTTTTCTTTTTCTTTTTTTATTTTTTGGTTTTTCAATTACAGTTGTCCCCTTTTCCCTTAATTTCTCTCCCCCACCCAACCCACCCCCTCTCCTGCAATCATATCCCTCCCCGTTGTCCATGTCCATGAGTCTTTTATACAGGCTATTTAATTAAACCCTTCCCTTACTTATCCCCCTTCTTTCCCTCTCCCCTCCCCCCTATTGACTGCTATTCTGCTCTTTGTTCTATTTAGTTCCTTTGTTTGTGTTGTTCTTTAGTTTCCTGTATTAGGTGATATCATATGGTATTTTTCTTTCTTTGCCTGGCTTATTTCACTAAGCATAATTCTCTCTAGTTCCATCCATGTTGTTGCAAATGGCAGAAGTTCCTTCTTTCTTTCTGCTACATAGTATTCCATTGTGTAAATGTACCACAGTTTTTTGATCCACTCATCTACAGATGGGCACTTAGGTTGTTTCCAGCACTTAGCTATTGTAAACAGTGCTGCAATGAACATAGGAGTGCATAAGTTCTTTTGAATTGGTGTTTCAAGATTCTTCGGGTATAATCCTAGTAGTGGAGTCGCTGGTTCAAAAGGCAGTTCCATTTTTAATCTTTTGAGGTAATTCCATACTGTTCTCCATAGTGGCTGCACCAGTCTGCATTCCCACCAACAGTGCAGTAGGGTTCCCGTTTCTCCACATCCTCGCCAGCACTTGTTGCTTGTTGATTTGTTGATGATGGCCATTCTGACTGGTGTAAAATGGTATCTCATTGTGGTTTTTATTTGTATCTCCCTGATGGCTAATGATGTTGAGCATTTTTTCATGTGTCTATGGACCTTCTGTATGTCCTCTTCGGAGAAGTGTTTGTTCAGGTCCTTTGCCCATTTTTTAATTGGGTTGTTTGTTTTCTTAATGTTGAGTCGTATCAGCTCTTTATATATTTTGGAAATCAGTCCCCTGTCTGTGATGTCATTGGCAAATATGTTTTCCCATATGGTTGGTTTCCTTTTCATCTTGCTGATGTTTTCTTTTGCTGAGCAGAAGCTCTTCAGTTTGATGTAATCCCATTTATTTATTTTTTCCTTTATTTCTCTTGCTTTAGGAGATGTATCCGTGAAGAGATTGTTACGTGAGATATCTGATATTTTCTTGCCTATGTTTTCCTCTAGGACTTTTATGGTGTCACGGCTTACATTTAAGTCTTTGATCCATCTTGAGTTTATTCTTGTGTGTGGTGTAAGTTGGTGGTCTAGTTTCATTTTTTTGCAGGTCCCTATCCAGTTCTCCCAGCACCATTTGTTAAAGAGGCTCTTCTCACTCCCATTTTATGTTCCTTCCTCCTTTATCAAAGATTAGTTGACCATAGAGGCCTGGGTTTATTTCTGGACTCTCTATTCTGTTCCACTGATCTATATGTCTGTTCTTATGCCAGTACCATACTGTTTTGATTACAGTGGCTTTGTAGTATTGTTTGATATCTGGTGTTGTGATTCCTCCTGCTGTGTTCTTCTGTCTCAAGATTGCTTTTGCTATTCGGGGTCTTTTTTGGTTCCATATGAATTTATGGAGTATTTGTTCTAGGTCTGTGAAATATGTCATTGGTATTTTAATAGAGATTGCATTGAATCTGTAAATTGCTTTGGGTAGTATGGCCATTTCGATGATGTTGATTCTTCCCATCCAAGAACATGGTATTTGCTTCCATTTACTTGTTTCTTCCTTAATTTCTTTCTTCAATGTTATGTAATTTTCAGAGTACAGGTCTTTTATCTCTTTGGTTAAGTTTACTCCTAGGTACTCTATTTTTCTTGTTGCTATAGTAAATGGTATTTTCTTTTTTGTCTCTGTCTCTGCTATTTTATTGTTGGTGTACAGAAATGCCTTAGATTTCTGTATATTTATTTTGTACCCTGCGATTTTGCCAAATTCACTTATATCGAGTAGTCTTTTAGTGGAGTTTATAGGATTTTCTAGGTATACTATCATGTCAGCAGATGACATTTGAAAGCAGTCTAACAGACATTTCTCTCTTCCTCAGAGGAGGCTGCTCTTTTTGTTCTATTCAGCCCTTTAACTCATTGGATAAACAACCCTCCCACCACATTACAGAGGACAATCAGCTTTACTCAAATTAACCAATTTAAGTGTTAGTCTCACCCAAAAATATTCTCATAGAAACATTCAAAAAATATTTTACCAAATGGCTGTGTACCCTGTGGTCCAGCCAAGTTGACACATAAATTTAACATCTCAATCACCATTAACTATGATGTTAACTGAAGACTTTTGGGGAAAGCTTTTATCACAAATGAATGTTGAAAGTTGTCAAACCCTTTTTCTGCTTCTTTTGAAAGACTCATATGGTTTTTATATTTCATTTTAATATGGTAAATTACAATGATTGATTATGACTGTTAAATTTGTATTCCTGGGATAACTCTATGCAGTTATAATCTATTATCCTTTAGAATATTTTTGTATTTATTTTGCTAATATTTTATTAATGATTTCTGCATATACATTCATAAAAAACATTAATCTGTATTTTTTCTAATGCCTTTTTAAGGTTTTGTTATTAGGCCAAGTAACGTGATGTAAAAATTATTTCTTTTTTCTCTTTTCTGACAGTGTTTATGTACAATCCTTTGAATGTTTAATCGAAAGTACCAATCAGCTCTTTTGGGCCTGGAGACATCTTCATGGGAAAACTTTAAAAAATAAATTCAATTTCTGTAATTATTTATACATTATTTAAATCATCTCAGCAATATTTTTACATTTTTACTGTAGTTGTCTTACATATTACTTGTTAATTATATTGTTAATTCAGATTATCTATTTCATTTTGTGCCAACTTTTTGTCATATTTCTTCAAATAATTCATCCCTTTTGTCAAATTCTTAATTTTCTTAGTATATTTAATATATATTTATATATTATGTAAATTATTTTGCACATAATTACCCTTTAAAAAACTTGTTCCTAAGTTTTCTTTGTAATGATTTTCCCAGAAGAAAACTATAGATTTAGTAAACTTTGTAAACTACATGTGCCTTTAACTGGAAGGTAAGTGAGCCAAGAAAAAGTACCATACTTTTAAAAGGCTTTCTTTTATTCACACTACTTTGCTCTAAGAAGAGCATTTTAAATTTCAGTAAGAAACACACACAAATGAAACTAAATAAAGTAAACACTGCTTGTATGCTAGCACCATTCTATAATTTGGCAGTAAAGTGATAAAAAGAATGGATATTCTTCCTTTCTTTTCTTGCCATTACATAAGAAAAATGGTCCATTTTATTTTAAATAGATTTTAATCATAGAAATATAGTTGGCCATGTTAGTTGAAATGGTCTGGTCCCTAAAAGCCTGCCGTTTATCACCTGAGTAATGTCAGAATATTTATAGTAAAAATCAGCCTTTAAAGCATGAAAGATGTGAGATATCGATTATGGTGGGAACAGCAAAAAGTCTGCATTTTAAGCAACTTAGTCTGCCTTGAACATCAGCAGATGACATTGATGAATTCCAAATAGAAACATATGAGATTTATCCTCCTCTATGCTTGTCTCTCAACCAACATTATCCATTCACTCAGGAGTACTTACTTTCCTGGAACAAGAACAACAGAAGAAATAGCGTTTGAAATGCAACAGGGCAGGATATTTCTGCCCAGGGAAAAAGAAATCTTTCACATAACTGTATTTCATTTTTAAGGTATATTCTAAAAGTCTTAAAATGTCAGTTTTAATACTATCAGGGAATATTTTGATGCAAAAAATTTTACTTAGGTTAAAAAATATTTTTTCAAAGTAATTCCCCGTGTCTGACTCTTGGGTTTGATGACAATATTATCCACTATTGCAACAAAATTTATAACAATGTGGTTTTTCATGAAAATTATAAAATGTATGACCCAAATGCAGAATTTAATGCTATTTTTCACTTAGTGTATCCAAAAACACATATGGCACAACATTTATTTCTTTTAGCTTTACTAAGTATAACAAATGCATAATATAAAATAGTCAGAATGCAAATTTATGAAAATTCACAACTATGAATATTTGGGTAAGATAATGTAACAACTCAAAATGCAATTTAGAAAAATATTTAATGATATTTATAAACTAAAGAAAAGTTTTTTTAAATCCTAAATAGAACAATGGTTAAATAAATGTCATAAATGGAACATTATGCAGCTATAAAAACTGCTTTTTCCAAAAGCATTTAATTACCTGACAAAGTGGTAATGATAGAAAATGTGAAAAACAAGAGACTGGAACTGTGTACATTATTAGTTGAAATGCTTAAAAAATGGACATATATGTGGAGAAATAGGTTGAAAGAAGAGCACCAATTAAAAAATTACCAAACAATTTTACCGGATAGTAAAATTATGGATAATTTTTATGTTCTTTGCTGTATGTTCCTTTTTCTTTTAATGTGCATGTACTACTTTATTTATGTAAAAAATGTTGTCATTGAATTTCAAATGCCAGAAGAAATGACAACCTCCAGTAGAGCATCTGGATCATCAGAGGGAGGATAAATATTCTGTGGTGTCTTTCATTAACGTTTAAAAACAATTAGCATTCTGAAGATATGATGATGGCTCAGGGGGAAAATTTAGTTTCAAGATAGAAAGAATCTAGATTTTTGCAAATCCACTAGATAATTCTAAGAAAACTCAACTCATATTATCTACTATATTGAGGATACACACATATATAGCTACATATATGTACATATACACATCTATATGTATATACAGCAGATCTTCAAATAACATTATTTCATTCAATATCATTTTGTTATAACATTATTGAGAAAAAGTAAATTCCAGAGCCACTGTGTACTGGAGTTTTCATGTTCTTCCCGTGTCTGTGGGTTTTCTCCAGGCACTCTGTTTCCTCACACATCTAAACAATGTGCACATGGAGTGAACTGACATGTCAAAATTGTTCCAGTCTGAGTGAGTGTGAGTATGGCTATGAGGACCCCCTGTGAAGGAAGGATGTCTTGTCCAGAGCTGGTTACTGCCTTGTGCCCTGAGTTCTAGCATAGGATCCTGCTATCTGCCGCTTGAACTGGAATAAGTGGGTTGGAAAAAGTTTTTCTAGTTGTTTTATTCATCTTTCACATTTATTTTAATACTAACATTAGAGTGTTTTGGGCCTTTGTTTAGAAGTTTAGTGATGTTTTTGTGACCAGAAATATGCTGTAGAAACTCTTGTTTATATTAATTAACCAATGGTAAAATTGGTTCTGTTGTATGTCCTTTTGCTTAAAGTTAGAGTTTCCAAAAACCTATTTATGATATCAAGATAGATCTTTATTCTTGCATACATTCATATATGCAGCAAATTGTTAAGTTAGATAGATAAATACATCACTTAGCCATTCCATACTAACCTATCTCAACAAAATTAGACTATACCTATGCAGTGCTACATAAGGAAATACGGAAATTACAGTGATTGCAAAGACCTGAGACAGGGCAAAGACCTATATATGTTTTGGAAAAATATCCAGGATACCCATGTGATTACAGAGTTAGCTGTAGGAGCTCATGGGGAAAGTGAAGGAAATTATTTCACAAAATTTGCAGAAGGCCAAATGATGCAGAAACTTCTAGGCTATGATAAGCACTTCATATCTCATTTGGAGTGAGATTGGAAGTGACTGGAGGGTTTAGAACAGTGGAGAAATGCGATAACTTTTCTCTCTGCCAGACTTCTTGAATTCATAATCCACTTCATCATCCCTAACTTATTCCTCTCATGTTTTCACTGCAAGCAGCCTATTTCCTCATTATTTGACTAAGACTAAATTTTAAAAATCACTAGTGATTTTCTAATTGCTATGTTGCCCAGTGTCTCCATAAACTTATCTTATATATGACTTGGTGCAACCTTTGGGCCTAATTTTCCATTCACTTCTGTGCACACATTTCTCTCTTCTTGACTTTTCTGATTGTTTGTCCATTTGTTTAGTGTTCTGTGCTTGAATCCCTAGCTAATTTCTAAATAGTGCATATGTGAAATTCCTAAAAATACTTCTAACTCGTATTATACAAATCAAACCTACTTCTTCATTACAACTCCCTTCTTTTTCAACCCCCAATTAATGTTACCAGCAGGTACTGACTTCTTCATCTGTACTGACTCCTATTTCCATATCCAATATGTTCTTTTCTTCTTCACAATTACACTCAACTGGTCAGCATTCCTATGGGTTCTACAGCTATTCTACAATTTTAACATTTCTTTGATTGTCTTTTCATTTCTAAAGTGCCTTCTTATACTTTTGGAGGAAATTTATCAATGTAAGCCTCTATGGAGAAACTTCTCTTCATTTTCATCCAGGATAAAAAAATAACCACAATCACATATCCAACTCTATAAAATATAATTTTGATTATTTATGTCCCTGATCTAAACTCAGTTGGGTCTCAGTTTCCCAGCATAATATTCATAGTGTTCAAAAATGCACAGCTCTAAAATTTCCATACTCTGGCATGAACTGAACTTGGACACAAAGCACTTTCACACTACCCTGTCTTTATTCTTCTTCTTGTTTTCTTACCTGGGTGAGCATTCCCCATCTTCTCCATCCTTCTCTAATGGATGGTAGTCATTTAATGTAATTCACATGGCATGTAATCTACATGGATCTTTAGTTTTTTAGTTAGAATTGATTACTGAGTTGTTGTTTTTTTTTTTACCCCAAATTATTTTTTTCATAAGAGCATTCTGTTCATTCATATTGTACCATCAATATTAAAGTTATAAAAGTCAGTCTGTAAGCTTCTTGAGCATCGGAACTTTGGTTCTCCTTTAGGTAACCCTAATACCTTCACATGAGGATGATTCAAAACAGTTTTCTAAATTGAACTGAATAGAGTATATCTCACTAACAATTCAGTTATATAGGACCTTTATAAAATAAAAGTTTTATCAAAAAAAGGAATAGTAAACATATGCTGAATACTATGATATATATTACCATAGTTAATTGGCATTTCATACTTTCATTTTTTGAGCACATGTTAAGAATGGAACTTACCCAACCTCTTGATGATAGATATATCAAGGTGACATTACTTTGACCCAAATACGTGTATAGAGTAATGTATGTCATTTGTTGAGAGAAAATTTTTAAAAGATGGTCTCTAGTTCTTTATCTTCTCCTCTCTGGGTGATCTGTCACATTTTAGTTCATAGACCTCTCTTCTGTGTTCTATAATGCAGATGTAACATGAGTAAGAAATGGAGTTATTTTCAATAATGGAAATATTGGTGTTTTTGTTTAGTACAGAATAACTAAGCTTATACAAAATAATGAAGATATTTATTAAACTTTCTTTAAGTGACACAACTATCTACTAAGTGTCACTGATTCTGCTGTGATGTGACTTTTTGTAAGTTAAGTCATTTAATACTAAAACCAGATGGTGTACTATTTATCCACATGTGGGCAATGGAGGCAAAGAGACTCCAAAAGATAAAACAACTTGTTCGAATTTATATAGCTATTAAGTTGGAAAGTCCAAGCCTGTCTGAATTATAGTCAAGTTTTTAACCAGAACTTAGAACTTATTAATTTATTCTACATTTAGTAAGCATCAATTAAATGCAATATAGCATAGTCTAATGGGCCTGGAGTCAGATTCTCTGGATTGAAATCTCATCTCACTTCTTATAAATTGTGTGACATTAGGCAAATGATTTATTGTCTCTGTGTCTTTTTTTTTCCCATCTGTAATATGGGGGATATTACTTAAGTCATAATAGTACCAAAGTCATAAATTTGTTGCGAAGATGAAAAGTGTGAAGACACTAAGTATTGAATAAATTTATATATTATTGTTACCACCCATTTCATTTCAGATACTATGGTAAAAATGGCAATATGTAAAGCAGAATATTGTCCCAGTCCCAATGTTTCAAGGAGAGGCAGACAAGTAAATCAATAATTACAATATATGTACAGTTGACCATTGAACATCATGGGAGGGAGGTTGTTTGGAGTGCAGACCTCCATATAGTTAAAAATACGATTATAATGTATGATTCCCCCAAAACTTAGTTTTCCTTCGATTTCCATAGGAGATTGGTTTCAGGATCTCCACAGATACCAAAATCTGTGAATGGCTAAAGTCCCCTGTATAAAATGTCATAGATCAATATATTCAGCCCCCAGCATCTGAGAATTCCCAAACAAGGATTGAGAACAGCACAGATATTTATTGAAAAAAAAAAAAAAGCCACTCATAAATGATCTTTGAAGTTGAAACCATTTTCTTCAAAGGTCAATGTATAATATGATATGATATGATATAATTAACATAAAATTACATATTGCTGTTACCTAGCACTATAAAAACATGTCTAAAATCTTGCAGAATATTCAAAGATATAATCCACTCATCCCAGGGAAACGCATGCCTCGCAGAGCAGGTTGGTGAACCAGTGCTGAGTGAATACCTTTGACATTGATGGGTGTGCCCAGGGCAGGAGGTAAGTGGAGAAAGTGACAAGACAGAAAGCTCCCCAACATTAGTTGTAGAAATGGGAAAACCTGGTCTGACAAAAGAGTGTCATGAGGTTGTGAATCAGCTCAGCACATGAAATTTCTCACAAGAATTGTGGAGCATGAAGTAGAAAATCAACCCAAGCAAATCAAGGAAGGAAGCAATTAGATTAAATCAGGCACAACAATGAAGGTACAAACCTAGAACTTCTTTTTTATTTTATTTTACTTATTTTTTTGTATTTTCTCTCTTTTTATTTTATTGTTGTTCAATAACAGTTGTCCCAATCTTCCCCCCATTGCTCTTCCCTGCCCTGCCCATCCCCTCCTCCCAGCTCCCACAGTCAATCCCCACACTGTTATGTATGTTCACTAGGTCTTTTATACTTGTTTTTTGACTAGACCTTACCTCTTTCCTCCCCTCTTGTCACTGTCAGTTTGTTTCTTATTTCCATGTCTCTGGTTCTGTTTTGCTCATTTGTTTGTTTTGTTCATTAGATCCCTCCTATAGGTGTGATCATATGGTATTTCCCTTTTACCAATTGGCTTATTTCACTAAACATAATAACTCACCAGTTCCATCCATGTTGTCATAAAAGGTAGGTGTTTTTTCTTTTTTTCTGCTGCATAGTATTCCATTGTGTGAATGTACCACATTTTTTTTGATCCAGTGATTTACTGATGGGCACTTAGGCTGTTTCCAGCACTTAGGTATTGTAAACAGTGCTTCTATGAACATAGGGGTGCATAGGTTCTTCTGAATTGGTGTTTCAGGATTCTTAGGGTAAAACCCTAGCAGTGGGATCACTGGATCAAAAGGCAGTTCCATTTTTAGTTTTCAAAGGAAATGCCATACAGTTTTCCGCAGCGGCTGCATCAGTCTGCATTCCCATCAACAATGTACTAGGGTTTCCTTTTCTCCACATCCTCGCCAGCATTTATTGTTTGTTGATTTGTTGATGATGGTCATTCTGACTGGTGTAAAGTGATATCTCATTAAGGTTTTAATTTTCATTTTTCTGATGCTTTTAGGATAACTGTCTTAATGCTGTAGACCCATTTTTATTTTATGTTGGAACAATAAGGGATTTCAGAGGCTGTCTAGAAAAAGTTCAATATTTATAAACTCAGATGAGTGACTTGACTTTTTGGGGGAAAAATCTAGGCAAGAATTTAGGTTTCCTGATTTCCTGATATGTGTTTATTCTTTATCATTGTACAGCATAAATAATTAAATATAAAGTGTAAATACTTATAAAAATAATAAGCTATTTATATTGTTACTGTAGCAGTGGGAATATCTGAGATACAGGCATGTAAAATATAGGATGAAGAACTCACTCTGGAGAGCATTGGTCTGTTTCTTTCTTTTTTCAAATCCTCACCTGAGGACATTTTTTCATTGCTTTGAGAGAAAGAGAGAGAGAAAGAGATGGAGATAGAGAGATAAGAGAGAGAAAAAAACATCAATGTGATAGGGAAACATTGACTGATATGCACCTGACGAGGGATCCAACAGGCAACTAGGTGCCCTGACCAGGAATCTAACCTGCAAGCTTTCGGCTTACTGGATGATGCTCCAACCATCTGAACCACACTGGCCAAGGCAACACTGGTCTGTTTCAAAGGCAGCCTGAGCTTTCTTGAAAGTGATCACAGAAAGGTGAGAATGAAGGTTATAGACATTGGGACACGTAGATTTGAAAACCTGTCATTTGCTCCAGTATGATAAATATAAGAAGATAATTAAGTGTAAAGAAACCCTCAATGAACAAATATTTAGCAAAAATTTACTAGGTATACTCTTTCAGGTGTTGCAAAGTGATGATCAAGAGATTAATTTTCAACTCTCATGGAGCTTAATTTCTAGTAGGAGAAAAGGACATCACGAAAAAATAAATTATACCAACTAAATAAGGGTTTTTAGTGTTAGAAGTACCATTAAGAGAAAAGTATTGTGTAAGAGAGTAGTGGACTATGTTGATTGAGTGAATCTGCTTGAATAAACTAATATTAAACTGAAACTCCAAGGGTTAGGAGATTGTAAACATGTGGAGAGCTGAGAGGAATTGTCTTCCATGTATAGGTATAGATATGGTGTGAATACCATAAAAGGTGAAGAAACTCAAACTACAAGAAACAAAGAATAAAGCCAGCATAGCTAAAACTTAGTGAGCTTTGGGAAGAATTGCAAAAGGTAAGATTAGAATAGTGGATCAGTTCATAACCTTGCAAAGATTTCTTGTTAGGGTTATAAGCTTAGGATAAGAGTTTGTAGTTTATTCTTGGCGAACATAAAGTCAAAGAAGGTTTCAATACAGGATTGATATGGTCTGAGTAGAGTTTTTTAACAGCATTATTGAGCTACAATTTACATACTACATAAATTCCCCATTTTTTCTTTTTTTTTTTTTTGATTGTTACTTTATTAGAGTTGTCTCAATTTTCCCCCTTTGCCCTCCTCCACCCATTCTACCCCTCACTTCTACAGTTAGATAGACAGATCCCACACCATTGTCCATGTCTGTAGATCATTCATACATGTCCTTTGTCTAATCCCTTCCCCTTCTTTCCACTGTTATTCCCTCCCTCTTCCCCTCTGGTCATTAGTAGACTGAAAGTGACTAAATTTCTCATTAAAGTTTACACTTCAATGGCTTTTAATGTATTCACTGATTTATGAATCTATCACTCTAATCTAGTGTTAGAATATTTTAATCATCCCCAAAAGAAATCTTATACTTATTAGCACATTTTCCCATTCTCACACACCACCCACTCACCCCACTCCACCAACACATACATCTCACCTTGCCTTATGCAACCATTAACTCTACATTCCATTTCTATAGCTCTGCTTATTCTGAACATGTCATGGAAATACGGTCATACAATATGTGGTCATTGATGACTGAATTCTTTCACTTAACATATTATTTTAAGGTTCATATATATCGTAGCATGTATTAGTACTTCATTCCTTTTTATTACTGAATATTACTCCATGTATATGTATAGTATAGCACAATATGTTTATCCTTTCATCAGTTTATGATCATTTAGATTCTTTACATTTTTGTCTATTATGAATAATGCTACTATGAACATTCATGTACAAGTTTTAGTGTAAACATATATTTTCATTTCTATTAACTAGATATGTATAAGCAGAATTGCTGAGTTCTATGATACCTTTATACCTAGCAGTTTGAGGAAATAATTTGGGCAACTGGGGCTGTAAGATAGCTTCCTCATTCATATATGTGGCACTAGACATTCTTGGCTGCTTTCCCTTTATAGGTGGTCTTATCCTCCCTGAGATCGCCAGATGGCTTATGCATCTCACGGCATCATAGTTCCTTGTAGGTACATCTCTTACATGACTCCTAGTTTTAAGAGGCAGGAAACAGAAGACTTGATACTAGATTGGTGATACACCTACTTTATTCCATTGGTAAAAACAGTCACAGACCCTCCCACATTCAAGTAGGTAGAGAAACAAATTTTACTTCCTGATAGGGGTAAAGTGAGGTCATGTAGCAGAAAATTATGCATCAAAAGAGATTTTGATATAGACAGTTTTGAAAAATACAGTCTACCACAGCTGGGCAGTTAGGAGGTATTGCAAAAATCCAGTGTAAATATAATGGTAGCTTAGACTAGAGTGTTAGCTGTGGAAATGAAGAGAATGTAGACGGACCTAGAATGTTCCAAAGATAAGATTTATATATAAAATGGATAGAGTAAAGAGAAAGGAGGTCAAGGTAAAAGAAAAATGAATGATATAGGTTTATCTAAATGTTGAACAACTATAGTAAGTGATGCAGTTCCTAGTGTACCAGGGAAATATGAGGGGTCACACTTTACTTAGTTTAGCTTTGTTGGTGTGTGTGTGTTTGGCAGTAATCAAAGTTTGATGTTTTTTATGTTCAGCATAATGTGCTTCAAGGAAATATCACAAAAGCATTTGAACACATAAGTCTGAAGATGAGGAGGACAATAATAACAAGAGATGTAAGTTTGGTAGTTGGGCCAGCCTCATCCTATTTATTCTCAGATACACTTTATCCCTCCCCTGTTCTGCTCTGCATCATGAGTGGGCTCATCACTGCTAGCCCAATGTCTCACAGGGGGCAGGGGGTTTGGCTGATGGAAGACACTGGTGAGAGTCGGAAAGGCAAGAGTGGAGAATCACGGGTGTTTCTCTCCCCCTCCATTTGCCTTGCATAAGGTCTCCAGCAGTGACAGAATATCCTTGGTGGCTCCAGCTACCACCCCACAGACTGGCTGTGATTTTAGTTTCCTTATGGTGAGTCCCTGCATCTGATATCTGCTAATTCTGTGTCTATTATTTGATCCCCTAATCTAAGAGTGTAGCTGTTGGCAACATGTTGGTTACCTCATTGTTCTCTCCTTTTCTTCTTAGCTATTTTATAACCTGTGTAGCAATTGGTTCCATTAAAGTTCTCCTTTTAAAAATTCTGAGAGTAGATTCTGTTTGCTGAATTAGATTCTCACTGATAGTAGTTATTAGCATATCGATCGATGATAGTGGAAACCATGAGAAAGAATAAGATTAACAACTATGGTGCTCATAAGAAAAGAGCTCAAGGCAGGAGTTTTTCTGTTTATCTGATGTATTTAAGAGTTTCTTTGATGAATTTCCACAGCACAGAACGTTATTTAGAATATATGAAGATTCATTAACTGCTTGTTGGGTAAACAAATCCATTAATTAAGGGAACCATTATTAAGAATCAAATTTATTTTAATTATTTTATAATCCAAATTAACTTTACTTTTGAAAATACATTAAATGTGTTGTTTTCCTGCTGTGTTTTTATTATAATTACTTTGTTTTTTTGTTAATGAATGTAGTACATTTGATGGAGGATAGTTAGGTTGTTGCAAAAGTTATGCAAAATGAAGAATAAATTATATTTAACAGATGGCATTCGAATGACAATTCTGAAAATTCAGAACATGGATTTTTAACTTTCTTTTACACATTAAGAAAAAAAAATCTGGAGGAATAAGATTCAAGAGTTACTTGCATAATGAAGAGGAGAAACCATTTCACCTATGAGGGCTTGGCCATGAGGATTGCTGCCTTAGGTTAGAGGAAAGACCAGGAGGATGCAGAGGAGTCTATATTCAAGGGTCCGTGCTACCTTGTTGCTAAACACGCTCTCCTGCCCCAAACACACTGGAGGGTAAAATGTGAAAAAACATTTATCTGAATAGAGTTAGTGAGATCAATTCTATAGAAAAGAAACTTTGAATAGGTTCATTGTTTAAACCCAAAACGTGATTGTTAAACTAGAAAATACTGGAATGTGTGTCAATTGCTAAGCTGTCTCTCTTATTTTAATGGACTTTGGCCTTAGGAGAAATGAGAGCAAAAAAGCTACCTTTCTTTTTGCACCCATACCATTACGTGTTATCCTGCTTTATTTTGGACATAGAGTTTTTGATATTATATTAATTCTACTTAGTAGTTCCTATTACTCTTTAATGCTATATAATACTTAACCTCCATTGTCTTTGTGACAAAATGGATGACTATTATCTTACAAAAATTGTTTTAAAGGGGTATATATAAACATTTCTCCAGCAACTAACATCTTCCCCAAAGTATGAATGTTTATGAAAAGAAAATAAACTCTGTAAAAAATCATTAGCAAGACAACTTTGATGTTTTGATGTTCAAAATGAGTTTAAAATAATGCAAATTAACTTCACTTATAAAGATGTGTCTAATATAAACTGTCCTCAAGTTTTTATTTTTATCACAAATGAAAATAATTATTACTATCAATATTATAACTATGCATTGGAATAAAAGTTCTATTTAATTAATAAGCTATTGTAAGGTAAATTTTAACCCTGTTAAAATTTGGAGATATTTTAGCATGAAAAACCTTTTAACATTTAATTTAAGCTATATTATATCATAATATATTATAGGAAACCTAGAAACACAGTATATACTGATTCAGGAGATGAATTAGGGTAAACTACCACTCTTGTACTTGCCATGGAAACCGCCTTAGTGATTATAATGCTATCCTTCTTTCTTACCCAGTGAAATAATATAATGCTTTTTTTCCCTAATTAAAACACACCTTTGTCTCATGCAATTAGGGTTACTGTTGCATGGAATATCTAATCACCTCAGGGCTTCATGAGAACCTCTTGCTCAAGTCATAGTTTACGTATAGATCCTATTAAAAGGACTTTCCTAGAACTCATGGTTTTCTACAGCCTCTTTTTCCACTTGAAACTTTATTTATTTTTTTATATAACTAAGAGCCATTTGAAGAGATAATGTATAATCGGACTTAAGATGTTACTATTTTCAGAGGTATTGCTACCTTAAAGATGCATATTGGAAAGCAAAGAGTTAAAACTGTTTATTTCAGAAACTTGAAGGTTAGTAAATTTTCTCTTGAGCAGTGGATACAAAAGTTCTCTTAAGTGTTTAGGCTTTGAATAAAATAACAGTATTTCATTAACAAGTTTCTTTTGTTAAGTTTCTTTTGTTAGCAAGTTTTCATTTCAGGGGAGTTTTCATTGAGTTGACATAAGTTAATGCATAGCAGATTTATTAATTTAAGAATTCTCTATACTTATGGTTAATTATTTAACAGATTTTGTAATTTTTTTCACTTATTCTCTTCAAATATTAATTTGAGTGACTCTCACTAGACTGATGCATAGTAATTTTGTCTTTCCTTTTTATGCACAGCAATTTAAAAAAAGATAAAAATAATACAAATAAAAATTGTAAAATAATAGATTTGCCACATACTAAGTCCAAGTAACCACACATGCACAGAAGAGTTTATCCTACTTATGTCTGTATTATAATGTTGACACTATTTGAGTGTGCAACTAAGAATATACCTAAAATCTTCAATGTCACTGTGCCTTTAAGTTAAAAATCAATTCTAAAAACTTTTTAATAAAAAGTAGATTTATCTAAAATATTAATTTGCAGCACAGTTCTCTGATAGATAATTATTAATGTGGAAAAGGTGTAAGTCATGTGTTTATGATATAATTTTTTTCTTTATTCTGAATCAACATGAAAACAGAAGAAATAACATATATACTATAATCATATATGTATATATATTCTAAAAAAACAAATGTTTTATAGATAAATTCAAATTTCTTAACTGTTAATGTTGCTTCAACACCTGAAAGGATTCAATTTCCATCCCTATCAGTTTGTATAAGACAAAAATATATGTTATTAATGAAGTGTATTTTGGTTAATCAGAGGGTGGGAGCCCTTTCAGAGAGTGAATTTATTTAAATAACACATTAATATCAGAAGGAAGAAATTTAATATTCCAATTTTTTTCTAATTTTTGCAATCAAAAACTTTTTTGAAGGTCTTCATCAAATTTTACATTCTATATTTTAAGCATAAATTTTATTACTACTCAAGTAACACATTTATAGTACAACAAGTTTAAAATATTGAAAAGATGTATCTTTCCTCAAAAGGAGAGTTTGAAATGTAGGAAATTTGTGAGAATAATCTGGAGAGTAGTTGGTTTTGGATTAATTCCAAATGGTAGAACACAGAACATATTGACTCTTCATTATGAAAACATAAAATTTTTTTAGGCCAAAGCTATAGATGGTACAGAATGTATGTACATATCATATGATATACTTAGATTTTTTTGCAGAATGATATTTTATTATTTGATGTTCAGATATTTTTTAAAAATATATGGGAAACAAACTGTTTCACTCATTTTTTAAAAATGTCTGCAAAGTCTAAATCTTTGGTACCTCATTCACATGTTCTTGAAACAGCTGACCCCTGAATCTGGTAGGTCAGTGGCACAGCACTGGGCAGATATCAAACAAATGTGGCACTTCTAAAGCTCTAGCACTAAACTGTAAATTGGAAATACACCCTTGGTTGTACTGTCAAAAAAGCAGACCCTTGATGTGTGATTCCACTCATCATTCCTTTTAAGTCATTATCAGATAGCTGAGATCAGACAACAATGAAAGAACATGTGCTTGATTGTTAGCATGTCAGATGTACATTATTAAAAACACTAGGGTAAGAGAAAGATGAGAGAAAAGGCCTTGGCTTTTTTTGTTTCATGTGTGAGGGTTTGTTTGAGAGGAAAAGAAAACTAAGAAGCATTGCCATGTAACTTCCTATTACGAAGGCTTAGTGTTTCCCCTTGTTCATTTGAGAATCAAGTTTATGGTCTCTCTTTTATTTTTATTATTCCATAGTGAAAATGATTTAAAATGTTTTAACTGCATACTTATTCCTATCAATTTCAACTGAAACTTATTTTTATCTGATTTAATTTATAATTGTTCTTGAACTATCTGTATACAAATTACCTGGTTTGATTAAAACCAGCCCTTTTCCAATCCACCCTCTCCTAAATATATTAAAGGGTAGAAAAGAGATAAGAATTGTGAAGTTTATTGCATATCATATTACACATGGTTTAACAAGAGTAAGGGTTTAAGTTCAGAAGAAATAAATGAAAATCTGTTAATAGCTTATACTTCCACCTGAGACATTTCCCATAGGGCATTAAGAATTTTTCAAACTAAATCTGCAATAGTTACCATGACATTGTCAAAGATAATCAAATTAGTGACCACAAAATAGAATTTATAAAATAAATCTGTAAAACATAATAGATTCATAAAAAAAAAGAATTTTCTCACAGACTTTCAGTGAGAAAATCAGAAGTATATACAATAATTTACAAATTCACTTTATTTCCATTTCTCCAAATCATTTGGTCAATACTTTTCTTAAATATTCTGAAACCTTTTTTGAAGTAATTTATTCTTCACAAAGATCATGTATATTTTCTCAAAAATGTACGTTAGTTTTTAAAACTTTAGTACTACTTTTCTCATCTCCTGCTGAAAAAACATAGTATTTTTTTCACTTTTGCTAAGATATCACATTCTCAATCACTGTTAAAAAAAAGTTTGTGAAAACTAGCAATCGTTTTCTTTAACATTTCTTTTGCTCTACAAGCTCGTTTGATTCATAGTTGAGGATTAACTATAAAAATATTTGTATCAAAATGTATTAAATTATTACATTCCATATTTTAATAAATTAATTGGAATCTATTGCATTATAAAAGTTTAAAATAAATGTTTTGTATCTAATTAGAGTAGATTCACAAAGTAACAAAAATAGAAATCATGACTTCTTACTCTGGTTTCACTTAACTATAAAAAGGAAGGTGACTTCATTAAAAATGTTTCTAACCAAATTTTATTTATTTTTTTTTCAGTCTTCTTGCCCAAATTTTAAAAGAGCAACTAAAAGCTTTTAAACTCTTTTAATTAACAAAAATACAAAGTATTTATTTTGAAAATCTAAATTCAGAATACATTGAATTAAAGTTTTGATAATTCCTATATATTTATTTATAGATCTTCAAAGTCACTTCTCCAAATAAGACATATAAGAGGGCACATAGACATATTAAGGGACACTCAACATCACTAACCATAAGAGAGATGCAAATAAAAACCACAATGAGATACCACCTCACACATGTCAGAGTGGCCATCATCAACAAATTAACAAACAACAAGTGCTGGTGAAGATACAGAGAAAAGGGAATCCTAATGGTGGGAGTGCAAGCTAGTGCAGCCACTGTGGAAAACAGTATGGAATTTCCTCAAAAAACTAAAACTGGAACTGCCTTTTGATCCTGTGATTCCACTGCTGGGATTATACCAGAAGATTCCTGAAACACCAGTTCAAAAGAACCTATGCATCCCAATATTCAGGGCAGTGTTATTTACAATAGCCAAGTGCTGGAAACAGACTAAGTGCCGATCAATAAATGAGCTGATCAAAAAACTGTGGTACATTTATACTAAGGAATACAACACAACAGAAGACAATTCCTAGCCTTAGTGACAGCATGGATGGAACTGGAGAGTATTATGTTAAGTAATACAGGACAGGTGGCAAAAGACAAATACCATATAATCTCACCTATAAGTGGAACCTAATGGACAAAACAAACAAATGAGCAAAATAGATCCAGAGACATGTAATAAGGAACAAAATGATAGCAACCAAAAGGGAGTGGGGAGTGGGATAAGGGGGAAAAGAAGGGGAAGGGTCAAGGAGAAAGTATAAATGACCCATGGACATGGACAACAAGGTGGGGATTGACTGTGGGAGCAAGGGAGTGGGTGGGCCAGGGAAAAACAACGGCAGAAAATTTGGGACAACTGTAATTGAACAACAATAAAATAAAATAAATGAGAAAAAGGATCTCTTTTACAAAATATAAAAATTAATCATGTATACTGTATCTAGAATCATATAAATATTCTAATGTCAAGTACATTCATTCCAGTTTGCACTGGGAACAAATATAAATGTGTACAAATATTTATATAAACACTTGAATCTATTATTTATTCTGAGTAGAAATTAGTTTTATATTCTTTTGATGTGGAAATCTTCCTCTTCAAATGTGAATAAAATGCTGTTGAAAGGGGTTTTAATTATTTTAAATAACTCAGTAACAGTTCAGCAGTTACAATAATTACAAATATTATTTTTCATCCAGAAGTGTTATCTGTTGATATATTTTTGAACATGGTTTTACCTGTTAGTCCTTTGATAATTTTATGCAGTGAAGTAATTGCCACATATAAATACAAAATGTTTAGAATTATGGAAATGAACACCTTAGAATATAAAATATGTTTGGTATAAACAAACAAGAATAGAATATGGTCCTATTTAAAAATAAATATTTCCTGTAATCAAAAAATTGTGAAATAACTTTTGAAAAGAAAAAAAAATGGCACTTGCTTTTCCAATTGAAGATTATTTATAGGTTGACATTTGGGTCACACATCCTCTCCTGTAACCAACACGAAATTTGAAAACTCATTTGAGAATACACCACTGAGTAATGCATTCAACTTCAAGTAAATGAACTTTTCTGTAAAAATGGCTTAAATCCTAAAAAACATTTATTATTTTCCTAACCAGAAACTTAGAGAGATAAGCAGTCTAAAGGTTAGTTCACAGCTTTACATAATCATTAAACTCTTTATACCATGATCTGCAAAACTTTTGTCTTTATGATTTCTTGCCTCATGGTTAAAAGATGACTGCTTCGCCCTGGCTGGTGTGATTCAGTGCATTGAGTGCTGGCCTGCAAATGAAAGGGTTGCCGGTTCGATTCTTAGTCAGGGTACATGCCTGGTCCCTGGTTGTGAGTGCAGGAGAAGCAAGCACACATTGATGTTTCTCTCCCTCTCTTTCTCCCTTCCTTCTCCTCTCTCTAAAAATAAATAAATATAATCTCAAAAAAAAAAAGAAAGATGACTGCTTCGACTCTAGGTACAAATGCAGGTTTAAGACACAAAGAATGAGAAAGAGGCTAGGCTAATTTTTGAAAAACTTCACTATGATTATCTTGTGTCTCATTGGCCAGAAGCCTGTCACATGGCCACTCCTGGGTTCAAGAAAGCCAGGGAAAGCAATTATCTGGCAGAAAAAAAAAGTGAATTTAGGCATATTGTTCCCCCACCCCACCAAATGAGTACTGTTTATGAACTAAGACAGGTTAAATATAGTAAAATGGTTTTTAATACCAAGTATTATTTTTATTTAATTTTAAATATATTTTTGTTTATTAGACTGGAGAGTTAAAATGTAAGATATATAGATAGTCTTTGTTCTATCAAAAGTAATCTCTATCTTTAATGACAGAAAAGTGAACTACTGAAAAACTTCAGGATAGAATTAAATTTCAAAAATATAAGTTGTGAACTATTATATCCATGGAAAGTTAGTAGCTATGTTTTGAATACAACATAGGATTTATTTTAGAAAGCAAAATTGCAACCTCATATTCAGTATGCCTTTGACACATTATAAGTTTTTGATATCACTTTTTCTTTGTATCTTGGACTGCATTGCACTTCTATAGAATATAGTAACTGAAGGATATAGTTTGGTATTTCTTAATTAACCAAGTTCAGTTGCTTTTTGAATAACCAGTCAAAATTCCTCATTATAGTCAAAGTGGAATTTTATATTTATAACAAATTTTTAATATTTCTGCTACTACTGATCGTTATTTCATGAAACTTATCTCAATAGATTTTAAGATCTCAGAAATTTATAACATACACTTTTTCAAAGGCTGTTTTTTAACTTAGGCAGGCAGGAATAATTCTAAAACATTCTGTTTCTCAACATTTTTAACTACCACTATCATGTGAAAAATAATTGGGAATGAGTAAGATCAAAAGTAAAAGAAGAGGATCATGGGAAATAAATCTACATTTAGTTCATGGAAAATTTTCCAGAAATATCTCATCATATAGTTTAAGACTATCTGAGGAAAATATTTACTTGAAGTTTTAATCTGCAGAATGATAGGTATAGAATGCATTCTAGGAGTTCTCTTATACTACTTTTTTTTTTCCATTCAGGAACTTACCTAAACCAACTGAGACTGAGTTCTAATTTGAAAATCTTATTGTAATAAATTACAAGGCTCCTATAGAGTATTTTAAAAATATATACAAAACAAAAACAACAAAACTGCAATTATTTTTGGACTTCTGTCTCAGGAATTTATTTCTTATTTCAAAGTAAATAATTCAATGTCATCCATTTCCTCTCAGTCTACCCTCAATGGAGATGAAGAACACCTGGACAAGGGCTCAGTGTAATTGCCCTTGATGTTGCTGAAAGAGTTGTAGTACCTTTCATTCATGTCTTCCAAAAAAAATTTTTTTCTATTACCATTCTGCATACATACTATTTCCTAAGCTTTTGCTATTTATTTTTAACTTTGGAGTTGCCCCAGCTTTATCCGACTGAGTAATGATTCTCAGAACCCAAGAGAATAGCCAAGAAAATACCAAGAGGAAAATAAAAACCCATCAAATGTTTCTGAACCTTTTAAAATTTAGGAAGAGAAGAGGAAGTTCTTGACATATATAAGATAATTGAAACCCTTAATCAAAACCATTCTTTTCCTCTCCTCCTTTGTATTTGTTATTTGAAAAGAAAATATATGTTTTCACATGCTGTCTTTGAGGTATTCATTCTCCAAGGTATGAATAGCATGTTTAAAATAAAAACAAAACAAAACCATAGATTAGTTTATTATTTTGTGGTATTAAATGTTTATATGTGTTCTGCATGCTATTTCACATGCTCGCATACACACAGAGAGATTCTCTCTCTCCCCCCCTCTCCTTCTTCTTCTTCTTCCTACCTCTATCATACACAAGTTCTCAAATAAAAAGTCCTGTTATTGGGAGTTCCTAAGTCAAAAATATAATCTTCCAGGATCCAAAGCTTGCTTTAGTCATATATTGTATTTTCTCTTCTCATATCAATATTTAATTTACTTTTCATTTTCCTTTTTGTTTCTTTAGTAGATTTCTATTCTGACATTCTTTAGATAATTGTAGGAAACATATGCTATTTTTAGGTAAAAGCCAAAAAGATGACTATTTCTCATTTCTCTGTTTTTTGTTTGTTTGTTTGCTTGTTTGTTTGTGTTTTAGGCAGGGGAAGAATCTTCTTACAGAAAACAAGAACAAATAGGAATGATAAAACCTCATATTTTAAAAGGCAGCTAAGCAGGATTTAAACAGATTTGTGTGTATTCATCTTATGACCTATCACATTAACTTGTTTGTAATATATTTTACAAAGATACCTAAATCAAAATTTTATATAAAAATTATTCACAAATTTTAAACATGGGATTATTTTCTAGGTTGTCCATTATCCTTGGAGAATATTTTTTCTTAAAATGTACTATAAAGGTCAACTAAATTACAATGGAGAGATGGGTAGGTACTATTTAATATGCAGATTCTGGGACACATGCCAAATTTACTGAATCAGAATATTCGTGCCAGGGCCCAGGGGTACCAGTATTTTCCAAGATCAACAGTTGACTTTAAATCCACATTAATATGAAAACCACTGATATAGAAGCCATGGAATCCAAGAAAAAATACTTTCTGTAGTTCTCATTCTAACTCCAGACCCAATGCCAAAATTTTAAAAGCAGATGTAGTCAGTTTAAAATAAACATCAAGAGCAAATTTAAATAAAAAATAAAAACCTAAGTCTTGAAAGGTGAGTCATCCCTCACCTTTAGCTAGTTGTGATTATTGTCAGCATAGGTTGGGAGAGTGTTATCTTTTTATCCCACTTGAGTGAATGGCTGTTCCATTCAAATCTTCTTTGCATTATTACCACGTACCACCCAGCAAAATCACTCCCCTTAAATCATTGGACTGACTAAGGATAGTCCCTAGAATATTATGTGCTAGTGCTGGATCTTATGGAGCAAAATCAAGGATGCACATGTCCTAAATTTTCTCAATATTTATTCATGAGGCTCATATAAGTTATATCAATTTCCAGCTAGCCAATTTTCAGCACTTGCTAAGATCCAGAAATACTGTATGGGTTTTTTTTTTTTTTTTTTTTTTTTTTTTTGCTACCCTGTAGTTTACTTCTGTTCCCACACTGAAGTACCCAAATAAAAACACTGCCTTATGTGTATGCAGAGCTTAATACAATTTTACAAAATACAATAATACCCTTTGATCACCTTTGAGATTTAGGAAAATATTGTGAAGAGGACTTGGTGTGCATTTGGACTCACAGTTAACCTAGGATAAAATTTAAGCTATAAAATGTAAATGAAATATGAAAGTGTCTTGTTTGTTTCAGACTCCAAACTAACACTCAAGGCTTTTGATTCCAACTGTGATGATTTCTCCCTCACTCTATGTAATCTATGTTACTAAGTTAATGTTTTCTTAAACTTTACATATCCTTTACTTCACCTCTACACTAAAATATGAACTCTAAAGATAGCAGGTTTTTTATGTCCCTGTGTTTAGTGACTAGTGAATGGCAAATAGTAGGTGTTGAATCAATAAAGTTTGAAAATACGTGATTCCCCCCAAATAATTATCACTTTGTCTTTAATTTGTCTGACTCAAAGAAACTTTGTATTTTTTTTTCTAAGAATAGAGAAAAATTAATTTGAGGCTATGTATTATCTTCTTTAATGGAAGTTTATAAAATACCACTTATTCATAGGTTATGTTCAATTATTTTATTTTTTAAAGATTTAATTTTATTTTTAGAGAGGGTAAGGGAAGAAGAAAGAAGGGGGGGTGAAAAATCAGTGTGTGGCTGCCCCTTGCTTGCCCCTAACCAGGGGCCTGGCCTGCAGCCCAGGCATGTACCCTGACTGGAAATTGAACCAGTGACCCTATGGTTCACAGGTCAGTGCTCAATCCAGTGAGCCACACCAGCCAGGGCTGATTGCTTTATTGTTGTTTTTCTCCTTAGGTTCAACATTGTCATCTATGGAAATGAACTAGATAATCTTCTAGACATGTGCTAAGCTCTAAGGGTCTCTTGTATTTTATACCATATTTGCAACCAACTACATCAGCTCCTGAGGAAGTAGTTTAGAGACCTAGGGATCTTCTGTGAGCCAAAACCATTTGTGTACAGAACAAGTAAACACCAATCAAATGTACATGAACATGTAGGAATATAGCATACATGTCAGATAAATCTACAACTACTAGTGCAAACTGCCACTCTAGTCAATATATATCAAACATATATATCAAACATGCTATCTATCATGCACATGCACTGCTTTTATAGTTTTTATTTCCCCTTTTATTATGGAAAGTATATATTATTGTCATTGAAAACTACTGTTTGGGGAATATAATGGTTTGTAGGTCAATGGAAATGTGAATTTGAGTTACTAACATATCGATTAAAGATGGAACAATTTAACCCTGGTTTGACCTTCATTATGTCTTAGGTGAGTTGGATATATTTAAAACTATATATCTGGGGACAAAATAGTTAAAAATTACATCTGTGTAGCACCGTGTGCAATCTCTTAATGGCATTTCTAATAAATTAATTTGAATTAGTGTGTAAATGTATATGTATACTGTGTCTCTGTGTGTGTATATGTGTGTGTGTTTTAATACACTGACTGCCCTATGAATCTTTTGATATTCCAAGAAATGGTTTTCTTTTTCTATTTACATGTCAGTCCCCATTTACTTAGAATTAGCAAGTAAACTACAAGCTTAATATATTGAGAAAACTGCCATTAAAGTTGGAAAGATGGTTTCTAAAATTTAACTGGTAGATTCTCATTTGTAAATCATAATAGGACACTTTCCTTAATAAGATTTTCAGATCACCTTGGCTCAATCCTTTGCCGAGTTATTTTCCTGTGCTTTGCTGACTCCGTACTTCAGTGAGAGCTGTGAGTACATCTGACAAGAGTCTTCGGTCTACCCCAAACATGTGAAGGCCTTTGCTGTGAAACAAAATCTTATGACTACTATACATTTCTTAAAATAGTGGATGTGAACTCATAGACCTACAATAATGAGGACATTTTTGTAAACTTAGGAGTTGAATAGGATAGGACAGCATGGTGAAGGAGGTCTTATGCCAGTCTATCTACATCTACACATCCATATATCTCTATGTTTAGGCTTACGTCTATTTTTACATCTATGTCTACATCTACATCTATATTTACATCTACACCTATATCTATACCTCTACAAATATCTCTAACTTTACATCTATTTATCACCTACCTATCTCTCTATCATCTATTTATCATTCAGACTTTTCAGCTTATAGATCAATTGTGAGCCACCCAGGCCTAGATTCACAAAGATATTTTGCTGCAGAGTTAACCAAAGAATTGAAATTTCTTGCTTCTTGTGGAGTACTTTTTCAATGTATCACAGTCAAGCAGGAAGATATAAATCAGGCTCTTAAAACACTTGAAATAGACTCAGTTTATACACACACACACACACACACACAGAGCACTAAAGTAAAAATTTTGCTGATTTATATTGTTGCTAGTTCTATTTTTGGATTGATAAGTATTGCTGTACAATTTATTTGATGTAATTAGTGTGACCATCTACATTCTATGCATTATACAGCACTGTGAAAAAAATAATTTTGTTTACAATGCAAAGAGCAAACATTAGTGTAAACAATACTTGATTTAAAAATGTCAAGATAATTAACCATGTTAACCAATTGTTCTGTTAAGTGTTTTATTTTTCAACAAAATAGATTTGTTAAGTGAGGACTTGGAGACCATGTGCCGTAGGGTGGAGTTGGTGTTGTGAAAATATGACATCTTTCCTAACAAGAAGTAGACTCATTCAAACAGTAGGTCTAGTGGGTGGTTTACTTAGGTATAGCAGCATGCATATGTTAAGTAGTGAAATTTGTCATTTAAAAGAGTAAAAAATGTTTTTACAGAATCCTTGGAATGACATGGAGGAAATAGTATTAAGAGGAACAGAAAGTGTTGATAGAATATTTTGACTGACATTCTTTCAATGTATAAGAGGAATTTGTCATATTCTAGATAAAGAGGGAAGAATTGAAGTGTGTCTGATTGTAACAGAAGAGTAAGTTTAAATGAAAAGGTCTTTATGTTTAAAATGGACATGTACACTGAAGTGATTCATGGCTTAACTTTTGATTTTCTTCAATGTGATCTTAACCCAAGACTTCCAAATGAACACATTTCATTTGGGAAATTGGATTGAGGAAAAAATGACACAACATTAGTCTTTTTTATTTCAAATTTTCTCTTCCAAGGGTGGCCATTAAATAATATTTTTCTCACAGAGTTTGAAATGCCTTGACAGTTATTTTATTTTTAAAAACCTCTTATTCATCTTATGCTTTATTTATATAGTTATTTAGATAACAAAATAGTTAAAATTCAAAGTGAGTTTGTTCTCATTATCTATCCAAATTCAGGAGATAAATATAGACCCTGGATGCTTGTAACAATGTTATACAGGCAGAGAATTCACTGTGAAATGGGCTTCATTAGAGGATTTGGTTTCTGAAATGCCTAAAGACTTTATTTTGGCACACTCAGAGAGTGACATATTATGAGACAGTACCCAAGATATTTTTACCATGTGTGAATATTTTAAAATACTTGGCCTTTTGGGGAGATAAAATTATGGAACTTGGAATCTCAATTACATAAACATTCCATTTTTCACCAATGACCCTGGTATTTCACAATTTATTTTTCTTCTTTCAGTAGTCTGATCTACAAAGCTAGAAATGAACCATGGTTTATTCGTTTATAAAATAGAGTGGTATATTTTCTCACCCAACATTATCCATTGTTATTAGTAGAATAAGGGCTAATATACTTTAAACACTATGAAGTACTATATTAAAAAATGTGGTAAATGTAAGAGAAATTAAGTTAAAAGGAAATAAATTCCAGAGTGAATTTATAATGATTTATGATTTGAATTAATACCTTCTATAAAGAATTTTAATGCATTTTAAATATGCTGTGCATCTACTTCAGCTAAATAGTCTTTCTTTTGATCCACCAACTTATCAATAAGAAAGTAATTCCCCTCGGGGCATAATATAGAAATTTTATCCTCTGAATAAAACTATTAGAAATACAGAGGGGAAGACTAGTCACTGCGGAAACCTTCCAGAGTTAGCCTAACATTTGAAGTGGTTGATAAATATTTCTGCTAGAAAGCCCGTGTGAAACATTCTAATCTAAAAGCAACTAAAGTGCAACCATTTCATCATCTGTAAAGTGAGATGGTTGGATCAGAGCATCGTCCTTAGGAATTATATTACATTTATGCCAAATGCAAAGAAAGGCAGATACAAGAAAAGGATTCAGAATTAAACATGGAGGAGGCAGAGTCACATTTTAAATGAATGCTAGAAGAAAGTCTGTTTCAGCATGCAAAGTTTCAAGGCCAACTTGCATGGAGCGAGCTGAGTAGTGAAGACCGTGGGTACCAGGCCTTAAAGGAAATGGATGAAGTGAATAGACCAGCATGAAACAAGATAAATGAGCAATGAGTGAGTGGGCCCAGAGAGGAAGGAGCAAGATTACTATGGCTACTAAGCAAGTTATGTAACTGTTGGCATAAGCATTGTTTGTGACTTGTGTCAGAGGGCATGCAAGTGGGAAAGCCCCAGATCTATCCAACAGGGCACATTTTGTGGCTTATGGCTTGGGGTTTGGCCAAGTGGAGTGTTACAGGCACTTGTGGTACAGTGTTACATGTTCTTATCTTTTTCGTTTCTAATTATAATGAAACGCACTAGAATAACATCAAGTATTAAACCATGGGTTCTATGTTTGAGGTTTTTACTATTAAATTCTGTAGCAATGTTTCCCCCCACGTAAACTATTGTTAGCCACTTAATAGCATTTTGCAGCTACATCAACTCTTTCAACCTGCCATGGTATGTGAAAACAATTTATATAATGATAATGCATTATAGCTTGATTGTAAATGTGTGAGAATTTTCTAAATAATAAACCACATGCATTTATCAAAAGTTATTTTAAAATCTGGTGACACACTTTAGGAAATCACAGTCAGGTTTTGATGTAGTAAGAAGATTTTAGTTTTGACGAGAATATTAAACTTGTAAACATGATGATTATCTTCTATTTAAAATATTCTTTGTAAATTCCTTAATAGAAGACACATAAATCCAATAGATTGATTTTATAATTGTTGTTTTATTAAAAACTGCCATCTTCCAACCATCTATGATAATAATATAAACCTGATGATTATAATGAATTCCACTGGAGGAAAATATTAGCCAGTCTCTCACCATGCACTGATCATGAATTACCTCATTTGATCACGAGAACATTTTGTATGAGGCATATAACATCACCATATCCATTTTAGAGATGGAAATGGAGTCCTTATGTTATGTAGCTTATTCAAGATCACATGGCTAAAAGGTCTCACCTCTGAAATTGAAAACTTAATTTGAACTCAAAACCTGATATATATATAGCTTCTGCAAATGCCATTGTAATAGATTCCCATATTTATTGAACTATACTGCTAAAATAGAAAAAAATATTTTAAAGCAGTACTTTCTGGTTTGACTAGTGATGGAGATGGTTATATCAACAGAAGTCTTTACCTAACACCTACAGTAGAATCCCCTGGATAGCAGGGGAGAAGGGGCTGCTAGCTTAATTAGATAATTGAGGAGAGAAGTGCAAAGGGAAGTATAGCAAATGGAGACTCTTGTGCAGTAGCTTATATTATTGGAACAGCATGTAGTAGAAATGCAATGACATTTATTATATATACTTTAAATAAGTTCAAGACCACTCGTAACCTGGTGACCACTTTTTTGACACCTTTACTTTAGTCACTTCTTTCCTTTTTTGCTTCCTATTGCCCTACTGACCATCCCTGGATACTCCATGATGCTTCCATATCTTAATGTCTTTTCATCTATGATTTCCTTTCTATTTCTGATCCATCTTCTCTTTCATTGTAAAAATCATCATTTGTTATGAGAGCGCAAATGGCACTTTCTTGTGAAAATTGAGAAACCTTCCAAAATGAAATTGCTGGCTCTGTGATCTCTTTATTCCTAATTTACACTTCCTTTGGTGGGTTACATTCTCTCTAGTTGACCATTAGTGCCTATAAGTTAAGAAAGGTATTACAGCATCTTGCTCTTGTTGTCTGATGGGAGTTAGGCCAGAATGCAAAGACATGCTCTATGTTAGAGTGAAAATGATTATTAAAGACTTACTTCAGTTTATGGGTAAAGGGGCATAAAGAGTAAAAATGAACATAAACCAGTGTGATTTTGGGAGAAGAGATTTGACATGGGCCCTGAGTGTCCTGTGGGTTCTTATTGGTATATAAAGGAAGTGAGATCATGACTTCTCTATACAGTACTTGGGCCATTTCTCAGGGTAGCATTTACAGTGACAGAATAACTTGCTTGTTATTCATGATAAAAACAGCAAAGTCCCCAAATTTAGTATTTGTAAAGCATAACAGAATTCTGTTATGTAACCAGCATTTATGTAGGTCCCTCTGCATCAGCATGCTGGGGTCTGGGAAAAGGGGTGGCAATGGCAACTGACATGAACATGAAGCTGATGCTGCCTGCTATGTTATAACTAATAATATTCTTGCCTCTGATGTAGGAGCAACATAAGTCTTGTGTCTCATGCCTATAACTATGAAACTAAAACAGGCTAACTTACTAACTCACAAATAAGTAAAATCCAATAATTTTTACAGTTCTTGACAGATGAAAGTGACTATAACACCTTGATTCTTTCCTAATTCTACAACAAAATAAACTTAAATTTTCTTAATATGGTTTCCCCCAAAGAAGACCCTGAATCAAGGATGTGAATTCAAGTAGCTTATTTACAAATAGCAGAAAACACTGTTAGGTGAATAGAGAAATGAGACAAAGAATAGAACAATCAACAAAGCACACTTATATAAACCACATGTTACTGTGGCTGATGAATCTTAATTCCACTGAGAAAACTCTGAAAGTCAATGTAAAGCTTCAGAGTTATTCCACCTAAAAGATACAATGATGGGATATTTATATGCCACTTCTTGTCAATCATTGTTTGGGAGCTATTCTTGAGGAGTATTAAATATTTTGATTTCCAATATATCTGGCATGGAAAGAGTTGTTCTGGATTTGGAGAAAGCCATTAAGCATAGAAAAAATGCAGACACTGGAGTTGGAACCAACTTGTATCCATCGAAATTGTAAGGTTAAAGGAATGTGATTGGGATAGTGAAATGTCAGCTACAATGTTAACAACAGCCCTCATAGAATAAAGAAACCACAGGTCAGAGAAGCTCATAGTCATGTGTATTTTAGCCTTCATGTCAAAGAACATAGCCTACCTACGTATAAACAGCATATTTTACTTTGCTACATGTATGTATTCTGAATTCTTTTTATTTTTCTTACTGTCATTTTATCTTTACATAATATCCTGACATGTGGTCTACCATATGACTATAACCCACTACAATGTTTATTGAAAAAATAGAGTGATAAAAGTATACACAATAAGCATCCTGTAATGCATAGCTAAAAAGATAATTGATTCACAAGGATTAAATAGAAAGGTTCAAATATACTTTTTTTTTTTTTTTTTTATGGTCTAAGAACACGTAATTCAGAAAGCAACCTTGCATAATCCAATTTAACATGGGATTAAATTAGCTGGTTTGACTCATGCCTTACACTAGGACGAACAATTCTAGCCAGTTAAATAGGAGCTGGGAAAATTCTGGGGCATCACTTTATCCCCAAGGAGAACAACTCACTTGTGGATAATCAGGAATTGGCTGCACAGAAAAACATTACTATTGCCAAAGTTTCCATTCAGAAATAAATAGAAGTCACCAAATGACTGAAGGAAAAGAGACAAAACTAGCATGAATAATATCTACCATATGCCAAGAATCATGCCACACAGTTCACATGAATTCAAAGATTGGCTTTTTCTCCCCAACAGATCTATGAGGTTTCTATTTTACATAGTGGTAGAAACTGAAAAGTTTCAGTATATTTTCCCAAAGGCAAAAAAGAAATAATAACATATTAGGGATGTGAATTCAGGTCTGTCTGACTCTAAAATCTGTGCTATTTCTACACCCCTCTTGACTCCTTGTGAACTTCGTTGGGTACAGATGAATATAATATTCCAAATCAAATCTTTTCTTTTAATATACATATAATACATGCACACACACACAATAAAGTATCAAATTTTATTTTCTTAATGTTTCACTGCTGAAAATCTTAATTCCGCTCTTATTTTCCTTTACCCTGAACCCACATATGGGTATGTGAATAAGAAAGCATAGTTGCTTTGATACTGGTGGAAAATTCAAACTATGGAAGTCCCATACTTCAGGGTAGAACCCTCATATCAGCCCAAATTCTAATTCTCTTAAGAATCCCCAAATCAGTCTCCTAAGTTATTTTTTTTTTTTTTTTTGGACCTGTATAGAGTCGGTCCTTCTCTCTCTAGAAAGTCCTATTATAGAGGTAACAGACCTTTTCAAACATTCTTGGTGCATGTATGGCATCATCATTCTTGTCATTTAAACCACAATATTTGACATAGAAAGGAAAGTGTCTTTATAATGGACACCACCACTGAGAAACTTTCTTTCCTTGTGTTGGCTGGCGAACTGGATATGCTGCTTGCTAATAAGCTTGGGATTTGAGTTTTGCTCCTTTGTGCTGCATATACTAAGTCTTATTGAGCCTCTTACAGATTTAACCAATCTGAGTTATAAGTTTTAATAATTAGCATTTAGAGACTATGTGATGAAGGACCTCTTTAAACTGTCCCTGGGTTATATGTATTGGCTCAGACCTCTCTGTATGTCTCACATAGAATCTGTGTCACATGCTAACATAATTTGTGACTGAAGCTAGGCTCAGGGGAGCAACTCTTATCCCATTACCATTCTTGTTTGTCTCAACAAGGAGCTACCATTTTATAAAGTGGTCAGAGGAAAGACGTACTCTTTACAATGTATAGGTCCATTGAGTGGTCACTCATGAGGAGGAAGAGCATTTAACACGTGGCATGCTAAGATGATACTCTTAGAAGCAGAGGAGTCACTAGGACCCTACCAATTGCCTTTGCTACTGTTGTTACCTGTTTCTGTAACAAAAATTCTGATCCTCAAGTTTATAGGGAAATCACTCACGACACTCCCATGGCACAGCCAAGGTATTAATTCAAACTCAGCTGAAGTCTACGGTCCTTAAACTTTTTAAGTAATAATTAACGCAGGAGAGTCTCTATCTCTGAAGATCCTTATTTGAGAACTTTAAAGGAGGAAGAAATTTACAGGTATGAGCAGAGTACAGAGGACAAGCCCTTCCCTAAAGTACATCCATAAACAATCAAACAAAAAAATGAAAGGAAAAAACTTGAAATATAGGTAAAAGCAATAAAATCTAAAATACAGGTCTACAATTTGACCCAGTTGAAAATTTAAAATTTACTAAAAAGAAATTGTACAACAAAAACTAAAAGAGGCTGATTAACTTTTGTTCCTCTATAATATTAACATTTGGAGAGAAACAAGATGGCGGAGGAGTAAGTGGAAGCTACACTAACTTCCTCCTAGAACTAGTCTGGATTTACAATGTAATTTTGGAGAAATCATCTGGAATAACGAACCGAACACCAGCTGGAGAGAAGTCTTATAACCACGGAGAGACAGAAAAGGCCGCTACATCACAACGTGACCGGTAGGGAGTGCGGAGACGTGGAAGGGCTGGCTGGGCTCCCACGGGTGGCAGCTGAAGGGGCTGAGAAACAGCTCAGCAGCCGGGGATTCCCCCTGAGAAGGGCAGGGTCTAAACCCCCAGCTGGGCTTCCCAGCCTACAGCGACAGAGTGGAAAGTAAAATAGTATCAGCTGTGAAAAGCGAAAAGCCACAGGCTTTCTTGCTAGCCGGAGAGAAACAGCAGGAGAAAAAGAGCTCTTAAGTGGATCACATATGAAAATATTTTGGCCACCACTTACCCTGGGCTCGAGCGGAGGGAGGGCGGAGAGGACTGGAGACACTTGGGGGGAGTTTGGCACGGTGGCTTTGAGGGGAGAACTGGAGGAGCAGCTGACTGGGTCCCAGTGCTGACTCATCCCCAGTACTGCGGGTAGACCATTCCCCTCCAAGTGGCGTCAGCCTGAGGGGAAGCAAAAGCCCTGCCTGCAGGAATTAAGCTGCCACACCCACAGTCCTTAAGCCTGACAGCTAATCACAGATTGAATAGATTAACAATCAAAGAAGACAGACAACAGCAGTAGATCCCTGGAAGTCTCCAACAGGCTGCCTAGGGCCAGACTGGTACATGATCTGACGCCACCAGAGGCAGATCCAGGAAGTGCAGATCATTCCAAGAAGCACCAACAAACAATAGGAGTCAAAAAAATGGGGAGACAGAGAAACAACCTCCCATCAAAAGGAAAGGTAGAATCCCCAGAAAGAGTGCTAAATGAAATAGAGGGGAGCGAGCTATCAGATATGGAATTCAAAACATGGATTATGGAGAAGCTGAATGAGCTCAGCGGAAACTTCAAAGAACTCCAGAAAAACTACAAGGAACTCACAGAAAATTACGTGAGCATGAAAAAGGACATAGAAGCTATCAATAAGAGCCAGGAGGAAATGAAAAATACGATCTCTGAATTGAAGAACACAGTAGAAGGAATTAAAAGCAGGCTAGAGGAAGCAGAAGATCGGATCAGCGAGCTGGAGGACAACCTACACAAAAACTCCCAGACAATGCAACAAAATGAAAAAAGACTGAACAAGACTGAAGAGGTTCTAAGACAGCTGCAGGACAACATGAAACGTAATAATATCCGTATCATAGGAATTCCAGAAGGAGAAGAAGAAGAGCAAGGGATAGAAAACCTCTTTGAAAAACTAATGACAGAAAACTTTCCTAACATGACGAGAGAAAGAGTCACGCAAGTCCAGGAAGCACAGAGGGTCCCAATGAAGATGAACCCCAACAGGCCCACTTCAAGACACATCATAATTAAAATGCCAACATTCAAAGACAAAGAGAGAATCCTAAAAGCAGCAAGAGAGAAACAACTAATAACATACAAGGGAGCTCCAATAAGGCTATCATCAGATTTCTCAGCAGAAACACTACAAGCCAGAAGGGAATGGCAAAAAATATTCCAAGCAATGAAAAACAAAGGCCTACAACCAAGAATACTCTACCCAGCAAGGCTTTCATTCAAAATGGAAGGTGAAATAAGGAGTTTCCAAGACAAAAGAAGGCTAAAAGAATACATCTCCACCAAACCAGCATTGCAAGAGATGCTAAAGGGTCTGCTTTAAGAAGATGAAGGAACAGAGAGACAGAGAGGAACACGAGTACAAAGGGGGAAAATGACAATGAATAAGTACTGAAAGAAAGAAGGAACTTCTACCATTTGCAACAACATGATTGGAACTAGAGAGAATTATGCTTAGCGAAATAAGCCAGGCAACAAAAGAAAATTACCTTATGCTGTCACCTGTTACAGGAAACTAATGAACAACACAAACAAATGAGCAAAATTGAACCAGAGGTATGTAAACAAGGAATAAACTAACAGTAACAAAGGGGGAGATGGGAGGGAGAGAAGGGGTAAGAAGGGGAAGGGTCTAGTCAAAGAACATGTATGAATGACCCATGGACATGGACAACTGGGTGGGGACTGACTGTGGGGGGGGGCAGGGTGCAGGGAAGCAAGAGGGGGGAAAAAAGTGAGACAACTGTAGTGGAAAAACAAACAGAAAATTTTTTAGTGGGGGTGGGAATAAAAATATAAAGAATAGAAATGCAAGTTCAGTGAATATTAGAAGGACAAGGATTTTCCTTCCGATAAGACAGTCCTACAGATTTAGAGACTTGTATGTGGGTTATGTTACATAAATTAACATGTGTTTTCTGTTTTCAAAGGGCATAAGCCTACAATCTCATTACCTGAGTGATTATCTGTATGCATAGGCCTCACTTAATCCTGTCTGCATTGCTGCCTCCTGAGACTCAATGGTTTGGCTGAACTAAGTGGCTGGGTTGGTGAAGAACGGGGTGGTCTGTGGGCTTCACTTTAAAACTGGTTTCTCTTTTCTATCCTAATGGCTTGGACAGAAAAAACCCAGAGGCCTGAGATGGGGGAAACCTAAAATATTTCCCTCAGTCCAAAATAAGTATAATGGGCAAAAGGGTTTTGGACAGGTGAGATGTACCTGGCACACCTTCCTCCAAAGAAGCCCTTCTTTTCCCTAATGTGGGACATTGAAAAATTAATACCTGTCTTTTGTCATCTAGTGGTTACGGATTAAATGATGTCCTTTAACCCTGTGGCCCCCAGAATACAACAAGGATGCCAGCCTGTCAAACCAAGCATGCCGTTGTCCAGAGACAGCCAACCAACCTGGAGTCTGCACGATCCTTCCCCTTGTGGGAAGGCCACCCTCCCCTCCACATCCCCACTCTTATTAGGGATTTCTTGACCCACGGGTAGGTAGGATGACGACCATGTCCAGCTTGAAGCAGCTAGAGGAGCTCGAGACCTTCATCCATTGTCCTTTATAAGATTGTAAAGGGTCTTAAGTCTGAGAGGGAGGAATTGTTATTTTTTATTGTTAAAATATTTAACTAGTTAATTAATTAACTTTAAAAAAAGAAGAAGAAGAATATATGAAAGAGTGAGGCGGGAGAGCTTGTATGTACGACCCATGGGCATGGACTTGGAGAGGGGATTGTTGGGGAAGGGGGGTGCTGGGCGGAGGGGAGCAAAGGGGAAAAAAAAAAAAATTGGAACTATTGTAACAATATAATCAATAAAATATACTTAAAAAAAAAAAAAAAAAACATTTGATGAAGTGCACCATTTGGCAAAACTTCATGACTATAATCAATACAGGAGCTCAAATTACAGTTCAACTTGGGATTCCACTACATTTAAACATGATGTTCCCTATAACCTTATAGGAATTCCTGAATATAAAATAAAGAACAAAAAGATATGTCTCACCTTGAAAAAATATTGCCTTAAAAAAATTCCTCAAGGTCATTGTGTCCATAGGCTTAAAATATCCCACAGTAAGCTTGGAAGCTTTTACAAAGTGAAAAATAAATTAAAATTAATTACATTTTTGACATTTACAAATGGCTTGAGAAAATGAGACTTCATGGTCCTTTTCCTCCCCAGTTAAAATACTTAATACATACCCATGTGAATTAAAACAGGACCTTCAAAGATCGAAACCCATTGAGAAACATCTATTTGGAGAAGCATTGCTTAGTCGCACTACTTCTCTATTTAACAGCCCAATCTGTCCTTCTTTTAAACATGGAAATTATAAATGGCACCTAATGTTGCATTACCCCAACCTAATGTCCTGTCCCAACCATTAAGACCACATACTCAATATTATTAAAATTACCATCTCCATTTATTCAGCAACTGGTAAATACTTTGGAGTCATAAATTTTGTTAATATACTCTGGTCAGTTCCTATTTCAATAGCCTCTCTATTGCAATTTGCCTTAACCTCTGAAGGACCGATTGCACCTTTATCTGTCTGCACATGAATGCTGCAACAGCCTTGCCATCACACACAGTCTTTGCAGACAAGTTCTTAACCACATTCAACTCTACAGGAACACAGGTATGTCATTGTATTGACTAAATCCCCTTCCAAAGTGATTCCTTTGACATACTCATTCAGGACATATTAATACTTACAAGAAAGCTCATGAAAGGAGGCGAGGCCATTTTCCCACAGCTCCTCTTAAATTCCTGAGAATTACTAAGTAAACTGACCTATTCGGAACCTCTCAAGAAAAAACTATTGACCTTGTCAGCATCCATAATTTTAAAACAGGTCTAATGCCTTTTTAGGCCTTTTAAGGTTCTAGAGGCAATATAATCCTCAGTTATGATTTTTACTTAAGCCACTTATACTGTTACTTGAAAACCCACCTTGAATGGAGCATTGTATAATAAAATGCTCAAGAATCTATCCACATTGCAAGACACAGAGCATTGTAATTAGTGTCCCCTAGAGACTCTACTGTGGAGACTTTGTCAGTCTCCTCTCTTGCCTTCTGGAGTCTTTGGACCAGCCAAAATGGCCATAAGTTGCCCATGGATTCCTGGTGTAATAAATTGCCCTCCTGAATTCCACAGTACATATCATTAGAATGACCATTCTGGTTGCATGCAGGGATCTTCCACAAACAGAGGATTTCATAGGCCCTAAGCTCAAGACAATCCATACACAACCTTCTTTATAACTCAAGTCATAGAAGCATTATCCCACAAGTATAGCACAACAATAGAGCCTTTCTTCTAGAGGATAGTGTCAAATATGAGTCTTTCAGCATATCTTATCTATGGGAAGGGTGTCTTCTCTACCCTCAGTATCTTGCCTGATTCCATGATTCTAGTGGAAGACTCCTCAGTCCTGAACCCCTTGGCCACATGGGTAATCCCTTGGGTACACCTGTGTGAATAGCAAAAGGATTTCATATACTTCATGGACAGCAACACCACTGTCATATGTGATGGAACTCACTAAAGGGCTGCTGCGTTTTACCCCGTTAGTAGAATGTACTTAATTAAGAATGGGATCTGTGAATCAGTAGAATCGATTGTACTTTTAGCAGCCATCTCAGCAATGAATACCCTGGCCAACAATTGGCTCCATCTGAACATTTTTACAGACTCTTGGTCATTGCTAATGATTTGGCCATCTGGTCTGGCAATGACAACAACAGTTGTTTAACCAATGTTGGCTCCTTTGTTGTAAAAGAATTCTGGTAATTTCTTGCTTCATAGATATGCATAAAATAAATCAAGATCACACAAGTTATTAGACATACTATAAAGTCACAATACAAGGCACCACCAAATTGTATCTCATTTCTTTCAGAGGTTCAGACTTTCATATTGATAGTAACCAGACACTTATTTCACTTTCAAGACTACACAATACTGGACCCTTGAACGATACATTTAATGGAACATTTACCTGCCTTACCAATACAGACTACAGGCCTTATAAAGCATGGTCATGGCTTATTTAAATAAGTTCAAATTCAGTTAACTGAAATAATACACACTTCAGCCATTAGTCAACTATTAGAGGTGAATTATAATAATGAGGTAGATTCAATGCTCAATGTTTGACTGCTGACAGATTTCAAGCTCCATCACTCCCTTTTTTATTTCTGAGCGATATTTGGACAAGCTGATAAGAAACTTGATGTCTCTCCTTGGTATTAGAGAAAGTTCCAAACCACACAAGCCACATCCCATGTGAAAGAACCCTCTCCCTACCCTCTTCCTTTCTATCTGCCATAGACACCCTGAATACAATCTATTTTCTCTATTCTTTTCAAGCCATTCTTGGATCGCTTGGGAGCATATTCTGTCTTTCCCCAGAAAGCCTCATTTGTAAGTAACAAACTTTTTGTATTCTCTGTACAAGTCTGTGGCAGCATCAATTTTGATATTTAATCAAATTTTAAGTGTCAGAGGATCCATCTTACCTCTGTGAAGTGACCACAAAAAATGCATTTCAGTTATTTTGGCATAGGAAACCTCTAAAGTAGTGAATTTTTGCCAATATAATGTAGCTCAATTATATTACCATTACCACAGAGCCTTAAATCATTTCTGAAAGTATTTTTTATTTTTCATATAGAGTAACCAAAAAAAAAAAAAAAAATCTAGAGCAAACTTTTCTTGTAACTAATATATGGTCTTTCTGATATGGCTGGCTAAGCCTTGTAAAAAGAGAGAAATAAAAACTTTTTCCCCCTTTTTTCCCAATGTTTTTTGTGTATTTTATAAAATTTAAGTCCCCAGACATTTAAAAATGTTCATCTCAGTCAAAGATGCAATGTTGTAATTGATTCTGCATTTAGTTTACTTTTTTCTTTAAAATCTTCAGTGGCTTATTTTCCTAAAGTTAAATTACCAATCCATACTATATTTAGTATGTATTTCATGGAAAGTTTGTTCTCCCAGAACCTATACTTACAGGGTTTTTACACTTACTGAACTCAAATATACTTTAGAAAAACCGTCTTCTATTTAAATCCAATTAAATTTGTTCTCCTTTTTTTTCTTGTAAACCTTAATAATCTTTGTTGAGCAATGAATTCCATTTTACTGACATTTGTGAACAGTGTCATTTTTGAAGAATGTCTAAACATCACCCTTTTGTTTAAGACAGGTTTGAGAATAATGTGGTGTTTGGTTGTGAGAGTTACAAGGCTTAAAAACCTGGGAGCTATATTTACACGCATTATCCTAGGTCAGAGTAGCCTTTGTAAAAAACAAACAAACAAAACAAAAACTTATTGAGAAGGGTTAATGTTTTTCAGAAAAGAATTTTAAGTGTGAAAAAGGAACTTGAAGTTAAGAGAAATAAAACAGGAGGAAGAAGCAGTAGTAATTGAAATGCCGAAAAAAATTGGATTCTATGTCCAGTAAAACTGCTACAGAGAACTAGCATTGTGTCAGCCTAGTGTGTGGTGAAGGAAAGTTTCCTTTCATATGGTGCCAAAGGTTTGGGTCATGCTGGTGCTGGTGACACATGAGGCATATAATGTTTTGCAGTTGCAGACAGGTAGACTGAGCAGCAACCCTTCAAACTGAATTGTCCTCCTTGGCTTCCTGAGATACACTTTTGGTTACAGATGCTCTTTGATTTGGGTGAGAAATGTTTGTGTTGTACAGAGTCTGCTCTTTCTAAAATCATTATAGTTTTATCTTTCCCTGTCTCCTGACTTTTCTCAACAGAGTTGGGCATTTAGTGTGGACCTCAATTTTGGAAATACACAAACATTTCATTAGAATAATTTCTATAAATGTCCATTGCTTTTTGGTGGTTAGGGGATAGATTATATTCATCTTTAGCTTGTTTCCCTGTTACATAGAATTGGATATATAAATGTATCTTGATATATTTCTTTGTGGTGTTATTTAAAAAATAATCAGATTCATAAGAGATTATTAAACAGTTGCTACCAAGATTTCACCAAGACCTCACCTGTGAAATCCTGAAAATTTGCCTGTGGTCCATGGCATCTCTCCGTGCAGCTGAACATTGGCAGCTTTTCCTGTGTCATGTTTTACCACAGATGATACTATATTATAATTACTCACTGAAAAATATGCCCTTCTTTTTATGGGCAAGATTACATCAGATTTACCTGTGCATTCCAGTGTATTGTGCAGAGATACATTTAATAAATGTTGTTTTGTTTTATTTGTTATTTCTTTAAAACATATATTTAATATTATTAACTTACTGGTAACCATCCTAGTTAAAAATGACTAAACCCTATTTGTTTACTTACAACACAGTCTTTTGTACACAACAGACATTCAATGGGTATTTTTGAATTAAAGAGTAACTGAATTTGCTGGTCTGGCAGAACATTGGAACATGTACAATTTAAAGTAGGGCAAGTATGATCATGAAAACAGAAATTAATTACACAGTTCACCCCATACAATCTTCCTCCTTGTACAGAAGTGTCAGGTTCAGGCACAGTTCCTTTTCTCAGAAGGCAGAAAGAAAGTGCCTCCTGCTCCGTGCGTGCCCTTGACCCTCAAGGTGAATCCTCTGTCTTATCACCTGTTCAGCTTCATCCTGGAGGTGAAGCAGCTCTAATGCAGCCTGTTACAATGCACTGCAGAGGCGGCCCGGTACCTCATTTGAAACTGCCTCTCATTATTTTCGCATTCAAGGATGCCTATGAACCTGGAAAGGTAAAGTGACATGAGCCATAATGAACACTGTAACTCACATATACAAGGCTCCACAACACTGGTGCTCTTCTCTTAGTCTGGCTGCAGCAGGCTCATAGGCTGCAAAATTCTTTTCTACCTCCTCCTAAGCTCTGTTGTGAACTTTACCATTGACCAAAGACCTGTCTTTGAGATGTGGCAAGTTACTGTTGGGCAGACAATACATATAGCACTTACCTAGTTTCGGAGTCAATCAGACAGTTTTTCCTTTCCTCTCAGACCAGAGTGTGTCCTGTTGGAGATTAAAAATCTCTCATCATGGACTTGAAGATAAAGATTTAATGGGTGAAATCTATGAACCAAGGGACAGGCAGATTGGAACTCCTATTGCCTGGGATGGCCTGAGAATTTTTTCTCATAGAAATGCATGTCAATAAAATATGTCATTCCAGTTTAGAAAGAAGGTGTTAGCAAAGAAAATGGAAAAGGTCATATAGAATAAGCTGAGATGGATTCCAGAAATGTGTAAACAGCAAAGAAAGAACAGAAAGAAACACGGTAGCAAAACAAAGTAAAAAACAAAACCTGAATGTCATAGTTAAAACAATGTAAACCACAGTAAATACAATGCTATTCAGATTTCAGCTAAGCAGCACTGGCTTTTGATAATGAGATAAAATTAGCTCAAGTTTTTAATCCCAAGTCCTGTGGGGAGTCCTGTCCTAGGACATGTAAAGATTGAAATTCTCGTGGTCATTTCTGACAGACCTTTTTACATCTGTGAAACTCAGCTTCTCCTACAAGTCTTTCTTTTTGAAGTTGTATTTATTGACGGTTTAGGAATAACAAGATTGTTTTTACCTCAGCAAAGTGTACCCCTTAAAATTGATCTACATCTTTCTATTCCCACCTGCAGCTGTTCCAGTGATCACTTTCTGTACTAGTGTCAGTCTCCTGATATAGGTTCTTTCTTTCCTCTTTTTTCTGTCTGTGTAAACTCAAAAATACCCCCACCAAAGATATCATCATTTTAACCCTGGAACCTGTAAAAGTCACCTTATATATGGTTCAAAAAAGACCAATATGATCAAGTGAAGGATCTTGCAACAGAATATTCTGTCTGGTTTAGTTCTAAACGTAATCATATTTGAAGATGCTGACCTCAAAGATTGCAGTAATATGGCCACAAGCCAAGGAATCCTGGAAGCCATCAGAAGCTGGAAAGAGACAGAGAATGGATTCTCCCTTAGAGCCTCAGGAGGGAACACAGCTCTGCCAACACCTCATTGAAACACAGTGACACTGACTTGGACTTCTGGATTCTAGAATTGTAAGGGAATCAGTTTTCGTTGCTTTATGCCAACAAGTTTGTGATAATTTTTTTGCAGCATTCACAGGAAATATACATTCTCACTCCTCTCTTCCTTTCCCATGCTTCTGTTCTTCTTTGCTCTCCTTCACCCCTAGTTTTTTGTTTGTTTTGTTTTGTTTTGGGTTTTGTTGTTGTTGTTGTTCTTTTGTGGAGCAGTCAACTGTCTCTTTGTGTGTACCCTGGTTTTTAGGAGGTTCACCTTGGCTGGCCACAGAAGAAGCAGTGCACAGCATGCTGACAGCTGTGTAAAATTGTGGCCGACACTTCCAATAACCATTGTCATAAACGTAGGTGACTTTGCATTTCTGAACTAGAGTATTTCTGCAGAAGCAACCCCACCCTCACTCTGAGTTTTGGGTCAAGTGGTAGTGTAGGGAGCCTGAGGAAAACAGTTTTATTTTTTTACTTACAATGCATCTAAGGATTGAGAATCAGTATAAAAATTTCTGACAAATGTATATGGACTTTGAAAAAAACTTTGAAGGAATGGGCAAAAGAACCTCACATAAGATAGTGAAAGCAAAAATGTCAAAGGCAGAGGAAATGAGTATTCAGGACATTTAATGGAGACACATAGCTGATTCTGTGAATTTTAAAGTCCTTCCATAAGAACAGGAATATAAAATCTATATTCACATCATATCAGAGCATGAGATTAGTTGTAACATTCAGTAATTCATTAACTTATCTGTGCATTTTGGTAATAATAGACTTACTGTGAGGTTTATCAGAGTGTGATTCTTAGAAGCACTGGAGACATTTGTTAAACAATCTGATAGAGTGCCAGGTATCAACCTAGAGCTGAGTCAGACTCTGATAGAACAGATAATTTGTATTTTTAACAAACTAAACTCTAAATACACTAATCTGCAGAATGTGACTAAAATATTCTCCTTTTGCCCACACCTCAATTTAGGACTCCTAACATCTAGCTTAGTAAACACCCTATTTGGAATGGATTGTGGTTTCACTCTACATGGAATGTACACTCAGTATAAAAAGGTATCTGAGTTGATCTACCTGGCTTCCTCCCATGTGATAGAAAAAAAAATTGGTTGAAATTAATTTTTAAGCCATCATAAGAGGCATCTAAAAATCACTCCTATACAGCTGACCTGCCTAAGCTGATGAGCATCCCAATAGAGTCAAACTGAAAAAAAAAATCGAGGAATATATTGCAAACTGCCTCTGCTTTTGATTTTTTTTCTTTCCTTTCAAAAGGCTCAGACAGAAGACTACTGCTTTTAACTCTCTGGATGATTCTGAAACTCCTGAGGTGTAGGGTGAGACAGACAGTAAAATCCAAGGTAACTAAATCTGAAACCTGATGAGTTACTTTGCAGACCAAAATGACATAACAAAACACGATATTTCCAACTCAGGAGGAAACATGGGTATTTTGCATTATTCATTATAAAACTTCTTTTTCTCTGATCCAAGTAAGTTCAAAAAGACAAGTTGCTCATTTTATTTTCCCAAATAAAGCACTTTCTTTAAGGTTAATCTGTTAAAGGCTCATAGAGCAAAAGTATTCAGGGTTTCTTTTTAAGCTCATCATATTAAAACAGATCCATTTTTATTTTCAAAGTCAAAACTTTAATATATGCATCCGTCATCGTCGGCAGCCGTCCGTCTCGAGAGACGATGGTGTAGCTTCTTAAGAGTCTATCTGCACCGCCGAGAATGGCTGTGCAGTCCGACTCGGGAGTGACATGGTAGTATCTGTCTCCTCCCGTGTTGAATCGACATCTTGCAATGACGTTGAAGCTACAGAGCCTGGGCAGGGTAATATGGAGGGTCTGCTGTTGCCCATGCAGCAGACCCCCCCTCTCTTCGCAGCTGAAGGGTCCAAGGGAAAGACGGAGTCGATACAGCTTGGGTTCAGGTGCGCCGCAGGAGTTGCCGGTGTTGACTACAACATCAAACCGCCTTAGGGACTCCGGCTCCGGATTTTCTGTCGGGGTTTACTCCCTTAGCCTTTCCCCTGAAGAGGTATGCCGCAAGGCAGCGGAGGTTTTTTGGAGTCAGAGTTGTCCTTCTCTGATGTGCCCTGACTGGAAGATCGAACCAGCGACACTTAGCTCGCAGGCCGACGCTCAATCCACTGAGCTAAACCAGCCAGGGCGAAATATATGCATATATATTTGAAATTTTAAAATGTTTACTAGTGTTCACAGTTATATATTTGAAATTTTAAAATGTTTACTAGTGTTCACAGTTGTCTGGAACCAATGCACAAGTAAATAATATTAACTGCTTTTATACTACATCAGTAACTGGTTATTTTGCAAACTACTCCATTTGAACAAGAATGGACTTATGTAACATTAATAATTATAATAAAAATCATATTTTATCACTGTTTACATGAAATAAAATTTATTATAAGTTGAGGGGATTAATTAACTTTCAAAATATAAACAAAATTTTCTCCAACCATCCTGTTTATAAAAGCTCAAATTTCTTTACCTATGAAAACTAACCCTCTCATTTCATGGGTTTTTTTATTCCATCAGAGAGTAAATTATGCACCCACAGCTTGTTTTCATGTCACCTCCTTGTCAAAAAAGGCTTGTTTTGCTTATCATAAGATGTTCAGGAAATTAACACTCTGCCACTCTGAAAGGGTCCTCAGACAGCCCAGATTGAAGAACAGATTGCCTCTACAATTCCTACACCCTTTTGTCACACCTTAATAATTATGCACCATAAGTACCAAAATGCCTCCTATTGTGCACTGCTTATGATCACAGTACCACAGAGGCAGCCGACATGAGCACAATGGATCTAGAGTATTAACTAGATCCCATCTCTCATCCTGCCCTGTGTACAAGGAGATGAATTGAAATGAAAGAGCAGCACTCAAAAGGAGCAGTTGAAAAAATGTTCCAAACTTGATTATTGGAAAGGAGAAACTGGGATGTGTCATAACTGGAGACATTATTTTCACTGTATGAACATAAATGACTTACAATAGCCTCTTAGTTGAAAGAGACTTCAGCAAAATCTCTTTACCTTAAAAAAATCATAATAAAACATTTTAAAAAGAAATTTGCTTGGACCAAAACAGAAAGATAAAGAATAATTAAAAATCAAGGGTAGTAAGTATACATGTTAATAAATTTCTCTTATGAATAAATTAATGTAAAGCTGTCAAGAAATAATGAAATAATTATCTGGTTTAAAATATCCAAATTTTATACAATCTATGTTTAATGTTAGAAAATAAAATCAGACCATCTTAAATAATTTTAATATTTATTCTGATAATATTTATTTATTGAAGCAGCAGCTTTACTTCCCAATCTCTATGGTATTTAGGTGCAAGTTTTGTAGTTATTGCTTGCTAGTTATAGTTTGGATATCAACATTAACTACCGATTGAAATTGTGTGTATAATATAGGATTTCTCTATCACGGTAGTTGGTAACCCAAAAACTACACATTGCTGAGATAATTATTCAGAGTAATTCGTATGCCAAGTTTCCTTTTAAAAATTGAAATCATTTTTAGTTTGACAATGTATTTGTTTAACACTTTAAAAAATGAATTCAATGCCTCATAAAAATGCTGAACTGACAGACTTTTGGAAAGGAGGCTTTTGCTTATCCCTCAGATGAGGACAGCATGGGAGCAGCCGGAGAAGCTTCCACTTTTGGGCAGGTGGAACTCTCAAAAAAGAAAATTCACACTCCTGTCAATACCATTTAAAGTTCTCACTTACAGCAGTTTCACATGAAATAAAGCATTTTGTGGTTGTAACTCACATCTCACTCTCCTTCCCATGCTTAACTGAAGTTTTTCCAGCCAATTCTGGAATTAATATAAATCTGCCCATGTCAGAGGTGCAGGGTGAGAGTCTGCAAAACTAATACCACCATTTCTAAACTCCAATAATGCATCACTTTTCATCTGTGAAATTCACCCTCAAACTGACTGGAATTGAATGGAAAGAGGGGGTTGTCCATAGGAATCTGGTTTGTATTATGTGTGTGGAGATAACAGATATTTGTTCAATCCAAAGACAGTAGTTATAGCTTTAAACTTAAAGACTCTTTAGTTGGATTTCCCCAATTCAAGGGTAGTAACACTTCCTTGTGACTAATATTAGCTCTGGCTTTGATAAGGCAAAACTAAAGTGTTACATACAAGATCTCCATGACACTATAACTTTAAAATTTAAAAAAAATAGTAATAATAAAATACTAGGTGTTAGGGCCAGAGACCCCATGTGGCCTGGCCCAAAACCTGTCATCTGTGCTAGGACTTCCAAAACAGGCTGTAGTCAGTGGTCACTGAGTTCTCAACAATTATGGCCTGAAGTCTTACAGCACCCGAACAACACCTGTGCTGAAACAAAGAGGGTCTGTGTCACCGGCCATATACCTGACCACAAGGTTCCCTATTAACAGAGGCAACTGAGGCATAGCCGCCAGCATTCTGCTGAGAATCGGTTTCCCTCTCCCTTGAACATTTCCCAGAAACAAGGACCATAAATCTCCTGGACAAAGCAACCATCCCTAACCAGAGGACATTGTTGTTTCACCTACACCTTGGACTCTGGAGCCGACCAGCAGGGTGACTCACTTCCTTTGGGATCTGGTCTATGCCCTTAGAAATCCCTCTACCCCTTCCCTTGCTGCTGTTGTCTGCTCGGACTCAGTCGCCTGCTTGAACATCCTTCAATAAAGGCTGGGAACTGGTCCACCTGACTCCTCTCTTCTTCCGGGCAAAAACCTAACACTAAGCAATCCTAATATTTTTTTTGTCTTATCATCTGTCTGTCTACAAATAATTATTGGTGAAAGTGCCAGAGTGTATTAACCATAGGATTTCATAAGAGATTTCTGGGTACTTCAGATGCTTAAGCACTGAAAATGTGCCATACAAATGTTCATGTGAGAGAAAATTATTTTTTTAATTATAATAATATAAAAATATGTCTGTGAAGAAGAAGGAGAAAAGAAAGAGCAAGAAATTGGAAATCTATTTGAAAAAGTAATGAAAGAAAACTTCCCTAATTTGGTGAAGGAAATAGACATTCGAGTTCAGGAAGAACAGAGATTCCCAAACAAGATGAATGCAAAGAAGCTCACCATGAGACACATATAATTAAAGTGCCAAAGGTTAAAGATAAAGAGAGAATCTTAAAAAGAGCAAGAGAAAAGAAATTAGTTACCTACAGGGGAGTTCTCATGAGACTGTCAGCTGATTTCTCAAAAGAAACATTGCAGGCTAGAGGAGATTGGTAAGAAATACTCAAATTCATGGCAAATAGGGACCTACCATGAAGATAGATCTACCCAGCAAAGCTATCAATTACCATCAAAGGACAAATAAAGAGTTTCTCAGACAAGAAAAAGCTAAAGGAGTTCATCATCACAAAACCATTATTATATGAAATGTTAAAGAGACTTATTTAAGAAAAAAGAATATTAAGAACAATAAAATGGCAAAAAATACATATCTATTAACAATTTAATCTAAAAAACAAACAAGAATAGAGACAGAATCATGGATACAGAGAATGTTTGAATGGTTGCCAGATGAAAGGGAGGTTGTGGGGGGATGGGTGAAGAGGTGAGGGGATTAAGAAGTACAAATAGGTACTTACAGAATAGCCATGGGGATGTAGAGTACAGTTTAGGAACTGGAACAGCCAAAGAACTTATACACATGGCCCATGGATATGAACAATGGTGGAGGGATTGCCTGCTGGAGTGTCAGGTGCTAGGTGGAGGGGAGGCAAAAGGAGAAAATCAGTACAACTGTAATAGCATAATCAACAAAATACAATTTAAAAAGAAAATATATAATAAAAATAGTTTTGAAGTAGCTGTGTAAATTAAAACATGTCAATAAAAAATAAAATGATGTGATGAAGTCCTATAGATTTAGTAAACTATTAATTTCTGGAGAAAGTAGGCAGTGTATTTAGTGTAGCTAAATATATGTATTATGTATTTATTTAACATAAAGATATCATAAAGTTAACCATTTTTATTCCTAATATGAATGGTAGACCATGTTATCTGCTCTAGCTTTTTAAGAGAAAATACTGATTTGACCAGCTGACACTATTTAGGCTATTTATTCTCTAGGATTTGAAAGTGATCAGCTATAACATCTACGATTGTATAGGTTACAGATACTGATTTGGATGGCCTAATTTATTATTTTTACAGTCATTATTTCTTCCATCACTAGCATGTATTTTCTACTTAAACAGAATGGACTTACAGGTAAATGAGTCTCCTCTTTTTTGTCTCTAAGCATGATAATAACTATGTTCACCAAGTCTGTATCAGGAATATTAACTGAACAGAGAACTTTGGGTTTGAAATTTGTCCTGTTATTCTATATGCATATAAGAGTAAGAAGAATTATTCTGGATTAGGTAATGACCCATCTAGAAGATTATAATAATGGTACTAAGATGTATTTCATGGAAGGTCATCTTTTTTTTTTTTTTTTTCCCTGAGGAAGAGTGGTAAATGTCACTTTCTATTTTTGACCACAATGCCAGTCAAATCACTATATATATGTTTGAGGGATTCTCCACCTTAAGAAGACCTAACCTATCTCCCATTTGAGATTGCTGAAAATGTCTTGTATTTACTGTTCAATCCTCACTTGCAGCCAAAGAATGGGCATGGTTTCTTAATAAGGCTCTGTCAACCAGACAAAGCTGCCACTCCTTTTAAAGCAAGAAACAAAGTGAACTTATTCTGGAGAGCTTGGTGTCAGAAGTGGTAGTGATGGTGAGTTTCCAGAATCAGCAGAATCAATGGTTATAATACTTGTATTCAGTGTCCAGCAGAGGTGGATATAGTGGGACACACTGTGGAGTCTGTGCCTGGAGACAGCAGCATAATGAAATGTATTTTTAACCTGCATTGATTTACTAGTTATATAAAGGTGTTACACATTTATAAGTAGCACTTCTTAAAGAAAATTTTATCTTTTAATATTTGAAAGGTTTATTCTAGTCAAAGGGAACAATTAACAGAGTTAAAGGCAATTTGTAGAATGAGAAAAAATATTTGCAAGTCACAAATCTAATAAGGGATTAATAGACAATACATAAGGAGCTCCTACAACCTACAATATCAAAATGAGAGATAACTCTTTTAAAGATGGGCAACAGACTTCTGTAGACATTTCTTTAAGTGGGCAGCAAGAATATGAAAAGATGCTCAACATCACTAATCATTAGGCAAATGCATTTGAAAACCACAATGAGACACCACCTCACATTCATTTGGATGAACACTATTTAAAAAAGTAGAAAGCAAGTCTTGGCAAGGATGTGGAGAAATTGGAAATCTTGTGTTTGTTGATGGGAATGTAAATGATGCAGTCATTATGAAAAACAGTATATAGATTCCTCAAAATATTAAAAATATAATTATCATATGATCTAGCAAGCCCACTTCTGGATATGTATTTGAAAGAATTAAAGCAAGACCTTGAAGATATATTTGCACTCCTTTATTCACTGGAGCATTTTTCACAATATACAAAGTGTGGAAGTAACTCAAATATACATTGACAGTACAATGTATAAAAACTTTAATATGTACATAAAGTGGATACTATTCAGCTTTCAAAAGAAAGATCCTTTTGCACCCTACAACATGTATGAATCTCAAGGACATTATGGCAAGTGAAATAAGTCAATCACCAAAGAATAAATGCTTTATAATTCCACACATGGGCAGTATCCAAAATAGTAAAAAATCATAGAAACAGAAATTACAAAGGTGGTTGCCAAGGGCTGAGAAGAGGGAATAAGTTTTTAGTGATTACAAAGTTTTAATTTTCAAGATTAAAAAATTCTAGAGACATGTTGCATAACAATGTGAATATACTTAATACTATTGAACTGTACACTTAAAAATATTTAAAATGGTTACTGTTTTGTTTTTGTAACAAAAATTTAAAATAAAATTAAAATAATGTTTAAAAGATTCTCCGTCATTTTTATATTTCAGGATTTATTTCTCTACTCTTTACCTTATTCAGTTTACCTGGTCAGCTCTGATTATGACTAGTTTAGTTCTTTTCCCTTGAAAATTTTTACTCTTTCTAGATGTGATCACTTCACAAAAACCTTCATTCTTACTCTCTTTTCTTGATCCAAAAAACATATTGTTCTCAGAAAAAGATTATAAAAATATCCTCTACTTGCTACTTTTCCAGTATTAACATTTTCAAATGTCTATTCTCTGAATTTGTTATTTTACATTTTGTCTGCTCTGTGCTCCTGGGAATGACTCTACCTATGTATCAATACATGTTATCTCTTCCTGTACTTCAATGATGCGCACATGTTACCTGAATTTTCCCCACCTAAATTCCTACTAAAGTTAACTTCATTTCCTTTGTACAGTTTTTAACAACTTTACTGAGATAGTATCATACAATTCACGCATTGACTTTGTACAATTCAATAGGCTTTATTTATTCACAGAATTGTGTAACCATCATTACAATTCAGTTTTAAAACATTGTTATTATCCTAAAAAGAAACCTGTTCTATATTAGCAGTCATTCTCGATCCCTGGCACCTGCCCTTACCCACTAGCCTCAGGCACCACTAAAACCACGAATATACTCTCTGTCTCTAAAGGTTTGCTTGTTCTAGACATTCCATGTAAATGACATCATAACAGGTTATCTGTGACTAATTTACTTTAGTTAACAAACCATTTTTAAGGTTCATCCACATTGTAATATGTATCAGTACTTCCCAGAATTGTGCAACAATCAGTACAATCTAATTTCAGAATATTTTTATTACCCAGTAAGAAATCTTGTACTTTATAGTAGTCATTCTCATTTGATAACCCCGGTTCCACTCTTGGCAGCCATTAAACTATTTTTGTCTCTATATAATTGCCTATTTTAGACATTTCATAAATCATATCATATAATACAAGGGGAGACCCAAAAATTCAGAAGTATCTTCTGAAGGGCAGGCTTCTTGTATGACAGGCTTCCCCACTAGGTGAGTGTTCTAGGAACCCATCTGTATCAGTGTACCAGCTGGCGTTGTTGTGAGACGCTGCATTCAGTTTCAGCAATTTTTTTTGAAGACTCAATGTGTTTGCCCATTTCATGATGAGTGATTTATGAGTCCAACTGCCTACACAGCAGTGAGTGTTCAGCAGTTTTTGACCCCTGTGCCCCTCCTTCCTTATTAACCCAATCTCACCCTGAGCAACTTATTTTTTATTTTTATTCCCAGGATGAAAAAAGTCCTCAAAGAGAAACATTTTGCTGATGTGGAGGAGGTAAAACAAAAAATGGCAGAAAGACTAAAAAGCATAAAAATCAATGAATTCAAAAACTGTTTTGAGAAGTGAAAAATCCATCTCGATAGGTGTATTGCATCAAACGGTGACTACTTTGAAGATGACTGAAGTTTAAACATGTAAGAATAAATATACTTTTTTATCAATAAATTCTGATTTATCTTGGGTGTCCTCTCCTATGTAGTACTTTGTGACTGACTTCTTTCACTGAGCATAATGTTTCCAAGGTTTATCCATGTTGTAGCATGTACTTTATTCCTTTTTACTGTCAAATAATGTTCCATTGTATGGATACATCATGTTTAATTTATATATTCATTAGGTAATGGGGATTTAAGTTGTTTCCACTTTATTTGGTTATATAAATAATGATGCCTTGAATATTCATGCACACATTTTATGTGGAAATATTTTTTCTGTTTTCTTGAGGATGTACTCAAGAACAGAATTGCTGAGTCATATAATCACTGTGGTTAATGTTTTCAGGAGTCATTTGTCATTTTGTTTTCCAACATAGTAGCACTACTTTACATTCCCACCAGCAATATATAAGGGTTAAAATTTCTCAAGTTTCTCATTAAAACGTGATTATCTATCTTTTTTATTATAGTCATTCTAGTGAATTGTAATAATATCTCATGGTAGTTCTGATTTACATTTTTTAATTGATAATGATATTAAGCATCTTATTATATGTTTATTGACTATGTGTGTATATCTTATCTATTCAGATCCTTTGCCTATTTTTGAATCATTTGTCCTTTTGAGTTGTAAACTCTTTCATATATTTGAATAAAATACCTTATTAGATGCATGATTTGGAAATATTTTTCTCATTCTATGAATTTGATGCAAAAATTTTTCAATTTTGATGAACTGCAAATTATTTATTTTTTCTTTTCTTGCTTAATCTTTTGTTGTCATTAAGCTTTCCCTAAGCCAAGGTAATGAACACTTACTCTGTGTTTTGTTCTACATCATTTATAGTTTTAGATCTTACATTTTGGTCCTGAATTGATTCTTGGTTATGGTATAATGAAAGAGTCTGATTTCATTCTTTTTGCATGTGGATATCCAATTTTCTTGCATCATTAGATGAAAATATTAATCTTTCTCCATTCACTTCTGACATACCTATTAACCATCAATTAACCATAATGTTATGGGTAATTTTTTGAATTCCAAGTCCTATTCCATTTACCTATGTGTCTATCTTTATGCCAGTATCAATCTTTCTTGATCTTTGTAGTAAGTTTAAAAAGTCAGAAAATGTGAGTCCTCCTTTTTTTTCAGGATTGTTTCTACTGTTTTAAATCATTTGAATTTCCACATATATGTTAGGATGAACTGGACAATTTCCTTCAAAACAAATAATTGGATTTTTGATAGGGTATGCACTGAATCAAGATCAATTTGAGTCTATTGATGTCTTACCTGTATTAAATATTCCAGCCTATGAAAGTCGGATGTCCTTCTCTTAAGTCTTCTTTAGTTTCTGTCAAAATGTTTTGTAGTATTTAGAGGACAAACATTGTACTTCTTTTATTAAATTGATTCTTTTTATTTTATTCTCTGTTGTACTTAAAATGTTATTCTTAATTTGATGATTGTTCATAATTAATGTATAGAAATGAAATTGATTAAATATTTTAATTAAATCTTACAAGTTTGTCAAACTAGTTCATTAGCTTAAATAGTTTTTAGTTGATTTATTCAGATTTTCTGCATGCACAAATACATCATTTTCAAAAACACATTGTTTAATTTCTTCTAAGTTGTGAGTCTGTGTATATGTAGATACATAAATATGTACATATGTGTGTATATATATGTATGTATCATTGCATGTATTGTCTAATTGGTGCCCATTACAATCAAGAAAAGTATTGAATAGAATTGGCAAGACTGGGCTAACATATCTTTTGCCTGGTCTTAGTGGGAAAGCTTTCAATCTTTTCCCATTAAATATGATATCTGTGTTTTTATTCATAAATTCTCTATCTAGATGAATAATTCCCCTTTTATTTCTATCTTTATAAAAATAATTTTATCATGAAAGAGATTATATTTTTCAAATAATTTTATGCTCATTGAGATAATTATATGGTTATCTTTTTCAATTAATATAGTTAATGGCATTAATTGACTTTTGTATGTTTATTTTTTCTTTTAATATTTATTGTATTTTCACATTTCCTTTTAGTTTCCTTATACCCCTCCCCAAACAATTACTACACTGCTGATCATGTCTATGTCTTTTTTCTTTTTTGGTCAATCCCAACATCCCCTAATCTCCCCCTTCACGAACTAGCTGTCATCTGCTCTCCATCTATGAATCTGTCCCCATTTTTCTTGTAAGTTCAGTTTGTTCATTAGATTTCACATATGAGTGAAATTATATGGTATTTGTCTTTCTCTGACTGGCTTATTTCACTTAGCATAATGTCCTCTAAGTCTATCTATACTGTCACAAAGGTAAAAGTTTCTTTTTTTTTTTTCTACAGCCAAGTGAATTCCATTGTATAAATATCCCATAGTTGTTTTATCCACTCATCTACTGATGGACACTTGGGCTGCTTCCATGTCTTGGTGATTGTAAATTACGCTACAATGAACACAGGGGTGCTTATGTTCTTTTGAATTACTATTTTAGGTTTCTTCAGATATATTCCCAGAAGTGAGATCACTGGGTCAAAATGTAGATAGATTTTTAATTTTTTGAGTCATTTCCATACTGCTTACCACAATGGTCGCACCAGACTGCATTCCCAGCAATGGTGCAAAAGGATTCCCCTATCTCTACATCCTTGTCAGTACTTGTTTATTGATTTACTGATGACAGCTATTCTGACAGGTGTGAGATGATATCTCATTGTGGTTTTAATTTTCATTTCTATGATGATTAGTGATATTAAGCATTTTTTCATAAGTCTGTTGGTCATCTGTGTATCCTCTTTAGAGGAGTTTCTATTCAGGTTATTCGCCCAACTTTTAATTTTTTTTTTTTTTTTTTTTTTTTTTTGTATTTGGTGTTTTGTAAATACTTTGTAAATTTTGAATGTTAACCCCTTATCAGATGTATTGGCAAATACGTTCGCTCATTCTGTGGGTTGTGTTTTGATTTTGTTGATAATTCTCTTTGCTGTGAAAAACTTTTTAGTTATATGTAGTCTCATTTATTTATTTTTCTTTTGTTTACATCCCCTGAGGAGATATATCCAATAAAATATTGCTATAAGCAGTGTCTGAGATTTTTCTGCTTATAGTTTTCTCTAGGACTTTTATGGTTTTGAGTTTAACATTTAAGTCTTTGATCCATTTTGAATTTATTCTTGTGTGTGGTGTAAGAATATGATATAGTTTCATTTTTTCTGCATGTATCTGTCCAATTTTACCAAAACCATTTATTGAATAAACTATCTTTAGTCAATTGTATGTGCTTGCACCCCCTGTCAAATATTAACTAACTTAAAGTTGTTGGCTTATTTCTAGGCTCTAGAAGTCTGCATCTATTGATATGATCATGTGGTTTTTATCATTCATTTTGTTTAGGTGGTGAATCACATGCATTTCAGGAATAAATCCCACTTGTTCATAGTGTATGATCTTTTTGATGCATTGTTGTATTTGGTTTGTTAATAGTTTGAGGATTTTTGCATCTATGTTCATCAGAGATATTGGCCTATAATTTTCTTTTTTTGTAGTGTCCTTATCTTGTTTTGGAATTAGGATGATGCTGGCCTCATAAAATAAGTTTGGGAGCCTTCCTTACTCTTCAATTTTATGAAATAGTTTGAGAAGCAGAGGTTTTAGCTCTTCTCAGAGTGCTTGGGAAAATTCCCCTGGAAGTCATCTGGTCTATGGCTTTTGTTTGTTGGGAGTTTTTTTTATTATTGTCTCAATTTTACTAGATATAATCTGTTTATTCAGATTCTCTGATTCTCCTTGATTTAGTTTTGGAAGATTCAATTTTTTAGGAATTTATCCATTTCATCCAGATGGTTCAGTTTGTTGACATTTAGTTTTTTATATATTTTCTTACCATCCTTGTATTTCTTTGGTGTCAGTTGTAATTTCTCGTCTTTCATTTCTGATTTTATTTATTTTGGTCCTTTCTCTTTTTTTATGAGTATGGTTAAAGGTTTGTCAATCTTGTTTATTCAAAGAACCAGCTCTTAGATTCATTGATTCTTTGTATTGTTTTTTAGACTCTATTATGTTTATTTCTGATCTGATCTTTATTATTTCCTTTCTTCTACTTACTTTGGGCTTTGTTGTTCTTTTTTAAGTACCTTTAAGTGTGAAGTTAGAATGTTTATTTGAGCTTTTTCTTTTCTTTTCTCTTTCTTTTTTTTTTTTTTTAATGAGATAGTCCTGTAATTTCCCTCTTAAGGATGATTTCCCAGTGTCTCACGTATTTCAGATTGTTGTGACCTCATTTTTATTTGTTTCAAGGTACCTTTTGATTTCTTTCTTGATCTCATTGTTGACCCACTCATTGTTTAATAATATAATTTTGCTTTCATGTCTTGTATGTTTTTCAGTGTTCTTCTTGTGATTGCTTTCTAGCTTTATAGCATTGTGGTCAGATATAATGCTTAATATGATTTAAATCTTCTTAAAGTTATTGAGACATCTTTTGTGTCCTAACATGTGGTCTATCCTAGAAAAGGTTCCATGTGCATTGAAAAGTATGTATATTCTGCTGCTTTGGGGTGAAATGCTCTGAAGATATCAATTAAATCCATTTGACTTAGTGTGTCATTTAAGCCACTATCTCCTTGTTGATTTTCTGCCTGAAACATTTTCCATTGAAATCAATAGTGTGTTAAAATTCAGACTATGACTCTATTTCTGTTTATCACTCTCTTTATGTCCATGAGCATTTGCTTTACATATTTAGGTGCTCTTATGTTGGGTGCATAAATGTTTACTAGTGTTATATCCTCCTGATGGCTTGTTCCCTTTAACAGTATGTGTGCTTCTTTGTCTCTTACTATAGCCTTAGTTCTAAAGTCTATTTTGTCAGATATAAGTACTGCTACTCCAGCTTTCTTTTCTTTTACATTTGCATGAAATACATTTTTTATCTCTTTACTTTTAGTCTGTATGTACCTTTCCATCTGAGATGGGTATCTTGGTGGCAGCATATATATGGATCTTGTTTTCTTATCCACTCAGCAACCCTATGTCTTTTGGTTGGAGCGTGTAAGCCATTTACATTTGATGTGATTGTTGACAGATATGTATGTAGTGCCATTTTATTGTTAGATTGTTTTTCTCCTTTTTTTTCTTTTTAATTTATTTTTTTTCTTCTTAAAGCAAGCCCTTTATCATTTATTGCAGTTCTGGTTTGATGTCAATAAACTCCTTTAGCTTTTTCTTGTCTGGGGAGCTTCTTATTTCTCCTTTGATTTTAAATGATAGCCTTGCTGGGTAAAGTAGCCTTACTTTGTAGGTCCTTGCTTTTTATCACCTTGAGTATTTCACATCACTCCTTTCTGGCCTGAAATGTTTCATTGAGTAATCAGATGACAGTCTAATTGATGCTCCCTTGTAGTAATTATCTGCTTTTCTCTTGCGGCCTTTAGGATTCTCTCCATGTCTTTAAAGCTTGCCATTTTAATTTTTAGATGTATCAGTGTAGGTCTCTTTAAGTCCAACATGCTTGGGACCCTCTGAGCTTCCTGGACTTGTATGTCGTATTCCCTTCACCAGATTAAGAAAGTTTTCCATCATTATTTCTTCAAATGGATTCTTGATCCCTTGCTTTCACCCTTTTCTCTCTGGTGTTCACATGATGTGAATGTTGTTCATTTTCGTGTTGTCCGAAATGTATCTTAAGCTCTCCCCATTTTTTAAACTTTTTTTTCTTTTTGCTGCTCTGCCTGGGTCTTTTAGTCTTTTAGTCTTTTTTTAATATCTTGTCTTCCAAATCACTGATGCAACCCTCTTCTTCATCTAACCTACTATTTATTCCTTCCAGTGTATTATTTATTTCAGATATTGAGTTTTTATTTCTGACTGCTTATTTTTTATGGTTTCTATGTCTTTTTTCATGCTTTTGAGTATCTGTATAATTTTTACTCTAAACTCTCTATCTGATAAATTGCTCACCTCTATTTCATCTAGCTCTTTTTTCTTTCATTTGGGGTTTGTGTCTTTGTCTTCCCATTTCGGCTGCTTCTTTGTATTTTCTCCTTCAGTAGTTAAACTAATCAAATGTTAAACTGATTGCTTGTTAAACTAATCAAGCTGTAATCATCAGCCTAGTTTAAGCTTCACAGAGTGGGGCAGAGTAATTCCTGTGTGCAGGGTTCTTGCTTCCCTTCAGGCTGATGCCTCTTGGAGAGGATTGCTCTGCCTGAGAAGGATGACTTCTGCAGAATAGAAAATGCCTCAGAACAGGGAGCTTGGCAGCTATCCCTTCAGTTCTCTCCCCAGAGTCACCAATCCCAGACTTCCTCAAGTATCTCAAGTACACTCTGACCTTCCTCTGCCAGAGCTCAGGGTAAGTATCTGTGAACAAAATTTTGCATGTTGGCCTTTAAGAGATGTTCTGAATCTCTAGCTCTCTCTCCCTGGTAGACAGAAACCCTGCTTCTCTTCACAGCTGGATGTTATTGGGTTCCTTTCTGGCTCTGGTGCTAGGAAGCCAAGTTTGGAGTTTAGAACCCACACTTCTCAAGGAAACCCCTCGGTCTCTGAAATATCCCTCCAGGTCTTCAGCTGCTGCCAGAGAGAGCCTAGAAAGCCCTCTCACATATGTATATTCCCTACCAGTCATGTTATGGTGAAGTGGTTTCTTCTGTCTGTCTGTAGTTATAAGGCTTCTCTCCATCTATTGTTCAGTTGGTTATTCTGGATGATTTCTCTATAATTTAGTTGTAATTCCAGATTGGTCCTAGGAGTAGGTTAGTCTAGCTTCCACTTACTCCTCCACCACATTGGATCTCAGTTTCCTCATCCTAAAAACAAGGATCAACTTTTCTATGTTTAATTAACCATGCATTCCTGGGATGAATTGCACTTGGTCATAAGATTCCTTTTATATGTTGCTGAATTTGGTTTGCTGATATTTTGTTAAGGAGTTTTGTATTTATATTCATTACAGACATTGATCTGTTGTTTTCTGTTTTCTATTTTGTGATATTTTGGTATGGGCATTGGTATCAAGGTAATACTGACTTCATAGAGTGAATTGGGAAAAAAATTAATATGTAATTATAATGTCTATTATGATCACATACATATTCTATTTACTAGTTTTCCTTTTTAAATAAGTACTGTATTCCCTCACTTATCATGGGTATTATGTTCTAGAACTCCCCGCGATAGGTGAAAATCCACGAAGTAGGAACCTTACATTTATTTTAGTATCGATATATATTTTAAGGCTTTATAAACCCTTCCCACACACTTATAAACTATTCCCACTCCCTTATTAACCGTTTCCACACTTTTATAAACACTACATAGGTTTTTAAACATATTCTACACTCTTAAACCTACGTAACTTTAACATCATATGTATACAGTATTGCAAAATCCCACAATATAGCAAAAAATCCACAATAATTAAATATAATATTTTTTAAAATTCCACGATACAGTGAGGCCTTGATAAGTGAAATGTGATATAAGAGGGACTACTGTATATCTTATTGATTATGTTGTTACAGTAGCCTCAATTTTTTCCCCTTTGTTCCCCTCTACCCAGTAACTCCTCTACCCCAGCAATCCCACCCCCCTTAGTTCATGTCCATGGGTCATATATATAAGTTCTTTGGCTTCACCCTCTCCTATATTATTCTTAAGTTCCCCCTGTCTATTTTGTACAAACCAATTATGCTTCTTAATCCCTGCACCATTTCCCCATTTCTCTCCCTCCCCCCTCCCAGCTGATAATCTTCCATATGATCCCCATATCTGTGGTTTTCTTCCTATTCTAGTTGTTTCCTCAGTTTGTTTTCGTTTCTGTTTTTTAGATTCATTTATTGATAGTTGTGAATTTGTTGTCATTTTTCTGTTCATAGATTTGATCTTCTTTTCCTTAAATAAGTCCCTTTAACATATCATATAATAATGGCTTGGTGATGATGAACTCTTTTAGCTTTACCTTGTCTGGGGAGCACTTTATCTGCCCTTCTATTCTAAATGATAGCTTTGCTGGATAGACTAGTCATGATTGTAGGTCCTTACTTTTCATCACGTTGAATACTTCTTGCCAGTCCCTTCTTTTCTGCAAAGTTTTTTTCTGAGAAATCAGCTAACAGTCTTATAGGCACTCCTTTGTAGATAAATCTCTACTTTTCTCTTGCTGCTTTTAAGATTTTCTCTTCATCTTGAACATTTGGCATTTTACTTATGATGTGTCTTGGTGTGGCCCTCTTTGGGTCTATCTTGTTTGGGACTCTTTGTGCTTCCTAGACTTGTATGTCTATCCTTTGCCAAATTTGGGAAGTTTTCCTTCATTATTGTTTCACATAATCTTTCAATTTCTTGCTCTTCCTCTTCTCCTTCTGGTACCCTATGATTCGGATGTTGGCACATTTAAAGCTGTCCCAGAGGTTCCTAAACCTCTTCTCATTTTCTCAATCTTGTTTCCTCATTCTGTACTGGCTGACTTTTTCATTCTTCCTTATATTCCAAATCATTGATTTGAACCGCAGTTTCCTTCCCTTCACAATTGGTTTTGTGTGGATTTTCCTTCGTTTTATTTAGCATAGCCTTCACTTCCTCCCTTATGTGTTTGCCATACTCAAGCATATCTGTCAAGCCTGTTAGCATCTTTATCACCAGTGTTTGGAACTCTGCATCTGTTAGGTTGGCTATCTCCTCATTGCTTAGTTCTTCCACCAGAACCTTGATCCATTCCCCCTTTTGGACCATACTTCTTTGTTTCCTTTTTCTTTTTTTAATTTTATTTTTATTGTTTTTCTTTTATAATTGTCCCACATTTTCCTTCATTGCTTCCCACCCCCACTCATTCCATCCCTTTTCCCACAGTCAATCCCCACCCCGTTGTCCATGCCCATGGGTTATTTATACTAGTACCTTTACTAAACCCTTCCCCTACTTACCACACTTCTCTCCCTCCCCACTGCTTTCAGTTTTTGCCCATGTTACTCAGTTCCTTGTTCAATTTTGTTCGTTTGTTTGTGTTGTTCATTAGTCTCCTGTACCAGGTGATATAATATGGTATTTTTCTTTCATTGCCTGGCTTATTTTCCTAAGCATAATTCTCTCTTGTTCCATCCATGTTGTGGCAAATAGCAGGAGTTCCTTCTTTCTTTCTGCTGCATAGTATTCCATTGTGTAAATGTACCACAGTTTTTTGATCCACTCATCTACAGATGGGTACTTAGGTTGTTTCCAGCATGTGACTATTATAAACAGTGCTGCTATGAACATAGGGGTACATAAGTTCTTTTGAACTGGGGTTTCAGGATTCTTCATGTATAATCCTGGCAGTGGAATCACTGGTTCAAAAGGCAGTTCCATTTTTAGTTTTTTGATAAAATTCCATACTGTTTTCCATAATGCCAGCACCAGTCTTCATTCCCACCAACAGTGCAGTAGGGTTCCCATTTCTCCACATCCTCGCCAGCACTTGTTGTTCATTGATTTGTTGATGATGGCCATTCTGACTAGTGTAAAGTGGTATCTCATTGTGGTTTTTATTTGCATCTCTCTGATAGCTAGCGATGTTAAGCATTCTTTCATAAGCCTATGGACCCTCTGTACATCCTCCATGAAAAAATATTTGTTCAAGTCCTTTGCCTGATTTTTAATTAGGCTGTCTGTCTTTTTTGTGTTGAGACATGTAAGTTCTTTATATATTTTAGAGCTTAATCTCTTCTATCATTGGCAAATATGTTTTTCCATAGGGTTGGTTCCATTTTCATCTTGCTGATGTTTTCTTTTGCTGATAGAAACTCTTTAGTACGATGTAGTCCAATTTGTTTATTCTTTCTTTTATTTCCCTTGTCTTACGAGATATATCAGTGAAAATATTGTTAAGTGGGATAGCTGAAATTTTCCTGCCTATGTTTTCCTCTAGGACCTATATGGTGTCACGGCTTACATTTAAGTCTTTGATTCATCTTGAGTTTATTCTGGTGTGTGGTGTAAGTTGGCGGTCTAGTTTCATTTTTTTGCACATCCCTGTCCAGTTCTTCCAGCACCATTTGTTGAAAAGGCTCTTCTCTTTCCAGTTTATGTTCATTCCCTCTTTGTCATATATTAGTTGACTAGAGGCCTGGGTTTATTTCTGGGCTCTCTATTCTGTTTCATTGATCTATATGTCTCTTCTTATGCCAGTACCAGACTGTTCTGATTACGGTGGCCTTGTAGTATAGTTTGATGTCAAGTATTGTGATTTCTCTTATTGCATCCTTCTGTCTCAAGATAACTGTGGCTATTAAGGGTCCATATAAGTTTTTGGATCCATATGAGTTTTTGAAGTATTTGTGCTAGGTCTGTAAAATACATCGCTGGTATTTTAATAGGGATTGCTTTGAATCTATAAATGGTTTTGGGTAGTATGGACATTTTAATGATGTTGATTCTTCCCACCCATGAACATGGTATACGCTTCCATTTATTTGTATTTTCCTTAATATTTTTCTTCAGTGTTACATAGTTTTATGAGTACAAGTCTTTTACCTCCTTCGTTCAATTTATTCCTAGGTACTTTATTTTTGTTGTTGCTATAGTAAATGGGATTTTTTTCTAGTTTCTATGTCTGATATTGTATTGTTGGTGTACAGAAATGCCTTTGATTTCTGAATATTGACTTTGTACCCTGCTATTTCACCAAATTCACTTATTAGGTTGAGTAGTTTTTCATGGAGTCTACAGGGTTTCCTCTGTATACTATCGTGTCATCTGCAAATAATGAGTTTTACTTCTTCTTTTCCAATTTGGATGTCTTTTATTTCTTTTTCCTATCTGATTGCTGTGGCTAAAACTTCCATGACTATGTTGAATAGTGGGGGAGAGAGTGAACATCCTTGTCTTGCTCCTGATCTCAAGGGGAATGCTTTCAGTTTTTGCCCATTGAGTATCATGTTGGCTTCCAGTTTCTTGTATATGGCCTTTATTATGTTGAGGTTTGCTCCCTCTATTCCCAGTTTGCTGAGTGTTTTCATTATAAATGGGTGTTGTACTTTGTCAAATGCATTTTCAGCATCTATTGATATGATCATGTGGTTTTTGTCTTTCATTTTATTTATGTGATGTATTAAATTTATTGATTTGTGAATATTAACCCATCCTTGCATCCCTGAGATGAATCCCACTTGATCATGATGTATGATCTTTTTTAATGTGTTGCTGGATCCAGTTTGCCAATATTTTGTTGAGAATTTTAGCATCTATGTTCATCAGTGATATTGGCCTGTAGTTTTTTTTTCTTTGTTGTGTCTTGACCTGGTTTTGGAATTAGGGTAATACTGGCTTCATAGAAAGAGTTTGGGATTCTCTTCTTGGATTTTTTAGAATAGTTTGAGAAGGGTAGGTGTTAGTTATTCCTCAAATGTTTTGTAAAATTCACCTGTGAAGCCATCCGGTCCAGGGCTTTTGTGTGCCGGGAGATTTTTGATTACTGTTTCAATTTCACCCTTTGTTATTGGTATTTTCCGGTTTTCTGCTTCTTCTTTATTAGTTTTGGAAGATTATATGTTTCTAGAAATTTGTCCATTTTATCTAGGTTGTCAAGTTTCTTGCCATATAGTTGTTTGTAGTAATTTCTTACAATCCTTTGTATTTCTGTGGTATCGGTTGTGATTTCTCCTCTTTCATTTCTGATTTTGTTTATTTGGGACCTGTCTCTCTTTTTCTTGATGAGCCTGGCTAAAGAGTTGTCGATTTTGTTTATCTTTTCAAAGAACCAGTTTCTACTTTTGTTGGTTTTTTGAATTGTGTGTTTAGTCTCTATGTCATTAAATTCTGCTCTGATATTGATTATTTCCTTCCTTCTACTCGCTCTGGACTTTGTTGTTGTTCTAGTTCTTGTAGCTGTAGGGTTAGATTTTTTATTGAGATTCTTTTATCCTTTTTAGGTAGTCTTGTATTGCTATGACATTTCCTCTCAAGACTTCTTTTGCTGTGTTCCATAGGTTTTGGGCTGTTTTGTGCTCATTATCATTTGTTTCCAGAAACTTCTTGATTTCTTCTTTGATGTCATTGTTAATCCATTTATTATTTAATAGCATATTATTCATTCTCTATGAGTTTGAATGTCTTTGAGTTTTTTCCTTGTGGTTGATTTCTAGTTTCAAGGCATTGTGATCTGAGAAGATGCTTGATATAATTTCAATTTCTTGAATTTGCCGAGGCTTGTTTTGTGTCCTACCATGTGCTATACCTTTGAAAATGTTTCATGTGCATTTGAAAAGAATGTATATTTTGCCTCTTTGTGGTGAAAAGTTCTATATATATCAATTAAGTCCATTTTGTCTAGAGTGTTGTTCAATGCCTCAATATCCTTGGTGTTTCTTTGCTTGGAAGATTTGTCCATTGTTGAAAAGGGAGTGTTAAAGTCCCATAGTATGAGTGTGTTGCTATAGATATGCTTCTTGTAAGTCTTCCAAGATTTGCTTTATATATTTGGGTGCACCTATGTTGGGTGCATATATGTTTACAAGGGTTATATCTTCTTGATGGATTTTTCCCTTAAGTATTACGAAATGTCTTTCTTTGCCTCTTTTTATGACCTTTTCTGTGAAGTCTGTTTTGTCTGATATAAGTATTGCTATCCCAGCTTTTTTTTTAATGTTCATTTGCTTGAAATACTTTTTTCCATCCCTTCACTTTCAGTCTGTGTAAATCTTTTGTTTTGAGGTGTGTCTCTTGTAGACAGCATATATGTGGGTCATGTTTTTGTACCCATTCTGCTACCCTATGTCTTTTGATTGGAGTATTTAATCCATTTATATTTTAGGTTATTATTGAGAGGTATTTATTCATTTTTTTTTGTACCTGTGTTCCTCTCACACTCTTTCTTTTCTTTTACTTACAGTATCCCCTTCAGCACCTCTTGCAATGTTCATTTGGTGGATATGTATTCTTTTTGTCTTCTTTTGTCTTGGAAACTCTTTATTTCACCTTCCATTTTGAAAGAGAGCCTTGCTGGGTAGAGTATTGTTGGTTGCAGGCCTTTGGTTTTCATTGTTTAAAGTTTTTTTTTGCCATTCCCTTCTGGCTTGTAGTGTTTCTGTTGAAAAATCAGTTGATAGTCTTATTGGAGCTCCCCTGTATGTTATTTGTTGTTTTTTTCTTGCTGTCTTTAGGATTCTCTCTTTGTTTTTGAATGTTGTCATTTTAATTATGACATGCCTTGGAGTGGGTCTTTTTGGGTTCATCTTCATTGGGACTCTCTGTGCTTCCTGGACTAGCATGACTTTTTATCTCATCAAGTTAGGAAAATTTTCTCTCATTAATTTTTCAATCTGCTTTTCTATCCTATGCTCCTCTTCTTCTCCTTTTATCTTTATGATATGGATATTGTTTTGTTCATGTTGTCCTGCAGTTCTCTTATACCCTCTTCATTCTTTTTCAGTATTTTTTCATTTTGTTGCATTTTTTGTGAGTTTTTTCTATGTTGTCCTCTTGCTCACTGATCTGATTCTCTTCTTCATGTAGTCTGCTTTTGATTGATTCTACTGTGTTCTTCATTTCAAAAATTGTATTTTTCACTTCTTTCTGTTTTTTTTTTTTTATGCTTGTGTAGTTCTCAATAAGTTCCTTGTAGCTTCCCTGGAGTTCTTTGTAGTTTCTCTGGAGTTCTCTGTAGTTCCCCTGGAGTTTGTTGTAGTTTTCTTTGAGTTTGTTCAGTTCAGTGAGCTTCCTCATTATTCTTATTTTGAATTGCATGTCTGATAGTTTGCTTGCTTCTATTTCATCTATCCCTCCTTCTGGGAATTCCTCCTTTCCTTTTGGTGGGGTGTTGTTTTGTTTGGTGGGGTGTTATTCCGCCTCCCCATTTTGGGTACTGGTCATGTTTGTGTTTCTTAGATGGATCTGCTTTTATTTTCTGCTTTTTTGGTGTGACTTGCTTGCATACAGTTGTTGAGCTGCTGCCTCCAGCTGATGCTACTTGGAGGGGAACAGTCTGCTCATGTAACATGGGATGATTCTGTACGGGGACCTAGTCCATTGTTCTACCAGCTCTTTCTTGAGAGCCAGTACCCAAAACTTATTACAAAGTGTCTCTAGTTCACTACACCATCCTTTTGCTTCAGCCAGGGACGAGTGCACTCCCTCACTCAGGCCAGGGGCAGGTTGACCCATTGCACACTGGGGCAAGGGGGTCCAAGGTAGACTGGTTGCTCGCCTGTTCCGACGAAGGGGGAGGCCTCTGCGTGATGGCTGGTGAGTTTGTTTTGCGCCTGTTAGGGCGGGGCTGGGGGTGCCTGAGCATGCTGGCCAGTGGGTTGATTTCATACCTGTTGGGGCAGGCCTGGAGGGCCTGGATGCAGTGGCCTGCGAGTTGGTTGCACGCCTGGATGGGCAGACTGGGGCACTTCCATGTGCGCCCTTGAACCCAGGGGGAGGGTTGGGAAGTGGGCAAGTGTGCTTCTGTGCCTGTGTTCCTCAAGAATCTCATCCCACCCCTAGCCTCTCCTCCCTTCTGTGCAAAAAACAAAAAAGGAAAGGAAAAAGAAAAAACACATTCATACACAACAGTGTGCTGTTTCTTGCCTCTCAGAGCCAGATGTTACCTGGCCCACTCTTGGTTCTGCCAGTGGGCAAAGCCTCCTTCTCCTCCCGACTCCTCTCTGGGAAAACCTGAGGTCACTAAAAATATCTTTGTGCACTGCCAGCCACAGGTTGGAATGCCAAATCATTCAGAAATCCCATCTCATCCCTTTCTCCTCCACTATCCTCACCAGACAGGTCATTCCAAGATGGTCTTCTCTGATCCAATAGTGCCAAGGCTCAGTATCTAGATGTTAACTGAGATGTTATGTCCACAATTAGCCTAAACTATAGACAGGGCTCAGTAGCAAGCAAGCACAGCCTTCCCTCATTCCTCTGCCATCTTCTCTCTCTTGGACAAAATTTTCTCTCTCCTCATCTTGACAGGCTCCTTGTTTTTAGCTTCCCTTTTCTATTGAGTGTGTGTGGCTTCAAATTATTTCCTGATGCTATTTTCATTCAGTCTAAAATACCTCATTTATATTTCTTGTATAATGGGTTTGCTAGCAAAAAAGTTCTCATTAAAAATAAAACTGGGATGTTTTGTTTTCATTTTGTCAGAGGGGAAACTATTGCTGATAATAAGATTCTAGGTTGACACTTTTTTTTTCTTTCAGCATTTTTAACATGTCATACAACTGCCCTCTGACTTCAATTGTTTCCTGTAAGAAGTCAGTGGATCATCTTATTGGAGTTCCCTTACATGTGATAAGTCAGTTTTGCTTTCTGCTTTCAATATTTTTCTCTCTGACCTGAACTTTCAAAATTCTATTATGCATGTTCTGGTTTACTCAATGGTGTTCTACATTTCTCTGAAGATATGGTCATTTTTTTCTTATTTTTTGAAATCTCTGTTTTCCTTATTACATAATATTTATCAATCTATCTACAAATTAACTGTTTTTTTCAGTCAGTTTGTATTGCCTGATTTTATTTTTGTGTATAGATCACACATTTCTTTGCATGACTCATAATTTCTGTGTTAAAGCTGTGAGTTTTTGATAATATATTGTAGCAACTCTTGATTCTGACTCTTCTATTTCCTTGGTCCCATTGTTTCCTTTTTAATTTGTTTAGTGACTTGGCTAGACTATTTTAGTTAAGTCTATTTCTTTCACAATATGCAGCCTCTGATGTTCTTCAGAGTGTGCAGCTTCAGGTATGTGCACAGTAGCCCCTTAATCTATACAGAGACAACTGCAGTTTTAGCAGAACTCTTTGACTCTCTATTTTCCTGATCTCCTTGTTAAACCTTGGGTAGTTTATCTACAATGACATCATCTTCAGTTATCCTCCACTAATTGTGTGCTGACTGATGAACTGTTCTAAGCAAGTCACTAGAGTATAAATTGTTCAACATTTTTATCCAAATAAAGTATGGCCCCATTAACAGGGGTAAACTCAAGAACTTCTTTCTTGTCAGCCTTTAAAACTTGCTTTAAATCCTGGAGGGCTCTTCCTATCTAGTTATTTCATTATTCTTGCAAATTTCTTTCTGATCTACTTGTTTCTGTCATGGATATTGTTGCTGTTTTCTCTTAATTGTTCTAAACTAAGATCTCCACTGATTTTAACCATATTGTTGGACATAAATGCTTCTGTGTTTCAAATAGTAAATTCTTTTAAAGAAAGCCTAGAACTTTATGTTCTTGTAGACTGAATCTCCCCTGGTGCAGAAATTCTATGCTATTGCTTCAGAGATGGAGCCAGAGATAGTTATATGCTACTCTTGAAGTGGTATATGATAGCCTCACCTTCTTGTTTGCCTCCATGGACATGTTACTTCTACCCTATGATCAAGCTGGGATATGGGGAAATTCAGTCCCTATATTCTAGGCAAGTCACACCTGTGTTAGAATTTACACTTCAAAAGTGGGTGGAAAAAAAGAACTCAAGACTTCTTGACTGTGTTTTCCTGGAATTGAACTTCTGCAACACAGATCTAAAGGGAGAGCATGAACAATGGTCACAACCTGTCTTTCTCAGGGAGAAACCATCACTTAAACAGGAAGTTTGGAGAAGAGTGAATCCAATGTTTTGCTTGCACCTTCCCAGAGAAGAGTTTTTACCACATTGAGCTGAGGGAGGAAGAGAGCAGGTTGTGGATGACATGGCAAAGACTAAAATATCAATTATTTTCTTGATTAAATATTTCTGCATTTGCTAGCTGCAAACTCCCAGAGGACAATACCCAGAGATTTAAATAAATTTTTAAATTATTTTTATGAATTGTGGTTGTTTTGTTGGGAGGGAGGTCCAAGGAGATCCTAACAGCAACATTTCATAGGTTATCACCCATTTTACATTTTTGCAGTCTGGTAAGTTTATGTTACTGTATTTATGTATTCTCCAGTTACTTCACTTGCATGTTTAGTTTTGGAAGTCAGATCCTACTTATGTTTGTGAGTTTTTCACACTGTTCTCAGTGGTTGCTTATTAAATAAATAGGTCATGCACCCCACAACTGATAGTCAGGCTAAACCTCCTTCCATTCAATATATGGTATTTCTCCTCAACTGTCATTTCCTCTGTTTTGTGAACTATGTCTACTTCACACATGTCTTTTTTGTGTGTGTACTCTGACATATATTATAACCCATTTAGCTACATGAATCAAAGCAGTAATTCTTAGAAGCACTCTTATCTTCACAAGTATTTCTGTTGTACTTCTTTGTACTATCTACAACTTGTTTAATCATGTTCACAAATGGTGATCCAAATTTCCAAATTACAGGCCTAAACCATATCATTGTATAAGGATATGAATAAATTCACAATATACTTCCAAAAATATTTCCAATTATAAATATAGCTATCTTTTGTTGAGCACTTACAATACATTATGTTCTCTGCTTAATTCTTCATATGTATTTTCCTACTTAAGTAAAAAATAAATATATCTCTCCCAGTCAGATACCAAGAGCATTGTTTTACAAAGAAGAAATATAAAAAAGAGAAGACAAGTAACTTGTTTAATATTACATAACTTAATTACATATTTCTGTGAAATATATTTTCTTATTTCAAAGCCCAAGAGATTATGCTCCACATTTAGTTGACACTTAGTGTCAACAACGCATTAGAATAATTTTAGGAACTAACAAATCTGATACAATATTGACCTAGGTAACTGCCCTTGCATATGTTCTGATCAAGTTATTTAGTCCAAATGCATAACTTTTCATTCAGTCATGATAATAAATTTAAAATTATTTACTTAGACAAAATAAAAAGTAGCAGACAATAGGACTTTATTCATGATATCATGCATTAAATATGGTAGAAATAGAATTTTTTTTTTTCAAAAATCTGCCATGCTCTTGGTGTCAATTGATATATTCTGTTTCATGATGTACACAGCGACTATGCTACGTGGTTTACAGTAAGGAATCATTGTGGTCTAAAATGCCAGACTCAACATCATATTTCTTGGCTCTAATATCATTAGACAGTCATATTTTATGGCTGTGACAGCAAGGCTATGACAGATGACACTTTGAGAGTGTTGGGGGAGAAAACTCATATAGCACTTAATCAAATGGTTGCAATGTCTAAAAGGATTAAAGTCCAAGAGGCTATAACTCATAACATTATGTTTCCTATTATTATCTTAAAACTGACAATAAAATGTGTCTACTTTAAATGTGTGTATATGTGTATTTTTTATACATTTTTTAAAAAGATTTTCACAGGGCATAACAACAAGTTTTCTAAGAGAACTTTTATATTTAATTTGTTACAAAATATATCTTTGTATTTATGTACTTCTTATGTTCTCTCAATATTGATCTAGCTATCAGCACTATTTTTTTTAGTCCTCACCTGTGAATATGTTTTTATTGATTTTAAAGAGAGAGGAAGATAGAGAAAGAGAGAAACTATGATGTGGGAGAGAAATGTCAATTGGTTGCCTCCTGTGCATTCACTGACTGGGGATGGACCTACAGTCTAGGTATGTACCTTGACTGGGAATCAACCCCACAACCTTTTGGTGTAAGGGACAATGTTCCAAACAACTGAGCCACCCGGCCAGGGCTCAGCACTATTTCTTAAGTGTTAAGTATTAGATTGTTTAATGGTTTTGCAAACACCACACATACACACACACACACACAATGGCAATAATCTGTAAGTATAGATACATTAATTAATATATTTTGGAGTGTTATCCTGCAAAGTAGATATGGTAGTTACAATATTAATTGATTGCCTATGATAAGCATTGTATTTCCCTGTATTGCCATTAAACATATAATGTTCACTTACCATGGTTTACAAAAACAAAGTTGGTAGGTGGCTTATATGAACAATTGAGAAGTCTTTAGTAGAGAACCTTAATGTATGTCTTTCTCCTAAAACACAATTTCCAAAACTCTGAATGACTGTGTTATAGCTGTTTTTCCCTAAATCTTGTACAAGAGAAAATATTGTCATATTTTTGCTTCTTGTAATATTCCTGAAATTTTCAATTGAAAATTATAAGCATGATTGACTATGACATCTCCAAAGTCTCTCTCTCACTGCTTCATTCTTCTTTATAATCTTCATAGATTGCTGTAATGAAGATCTATCTTGGATGTATAGTTATATCACCTCTGATTAGTTTAATTATCTGGAAGTTTGAGCTTTTAGAAAAAAGTTACTAAATTAAAAATATGTATAAAGAGCAAAAATAGATATCACAACCATTGCATAATTTTTTATACAATAATTGTCACCTTGAGTCCTCAACTTATATTATGATTTCTTATATTTCCAATAAGATGAAATAGGCTTCAAATTAGTGCATTCATGAAAGTTGTGCAATTTTCAGAAACAACTTCTGATTTTGAGCAAGAAATGTTGGTATTTGTACTATTAAAATTAAACTCTATCTTGCCATTGTTTGACGCTGTATATAATCAATGATGTCATATATTTTCTTTCCACAATATCTGTGGGGAGTTGATGCTTTTGGGTAATGTATCAAATAGAAAAAAACTCTTAAAGTTGGTACAAAATTGTGGTTCAAACTCAAATGTTTATAGGTCTTAAATGGGTGTGAATGAGTGCAAGACAGAAGTTTTTATTCAGTTCCATATTATTCTTGGTTTCCAAAAAAAAAGTTATACCTGTATTGTTGTATGGAAATTTCAAATTTTTCATGTAGGCTCAAAAAAAATTTAAACTCTGTGATCAGAAAACACAGACACACATCAACAAGACCCCACAAAGGACAGCTCATAAGTCTATGAAACTTCAGTTACTTGATCAACCTTGAGATATTTTAATTGGTATAGCTGGAAATTTAACTTTCAATAGTGAATATCTGGATTTTGACATCTATATTTCATTGCACCCCACTGACAATATTTTGATTGGCAGTACTTGAGACATTCTTATTCAACTCAAAAAATGACAATTGTAATGCTTAGTTGGAGAGATGATGGAAACATTTATTTTGCTAAAATAGAGAAACTATGGTGAATATAGTTTTATTTTTTAAAATAGTATTAAGTATCGAAATAATCATATTTTGTGTCACAAAATATGACATTTTCCAAGACACATTTATATTTCTGAAATGAATGTTAATACTTGGTGGTAAGGACCACAAAGAAATGTTTAGGTTATCTTAGCTGTGTTTCTAACAGACTCTGAAATGCTTTTTCTAGTGTTACCAAAACGTGAAAATTGCACAGCAACTTAGAGCATTCTTATATACTGGACAGAATATAGGCAAACATACAACTTGCAAATAATATGAGATAAATAATAGATGTCTAGAAAAAAATTTCATATAATGTTATTATATTTTACAATCTTGTGTCTACTAACAAGATATCAAGAGTTTAGGTCTCCTGAGAAAAATTTTTGGGTGTCAAAGCATAATTTTCAAATCGCTGCAATACAGGATTTTTCTAAACATTAAAGTTCAGCACTAAACAAGAACATTTGGGTCATAGTTTAGGCAGATTTATCACTATCTCATTGGTTTAAGGATAATCTTACATTTAAAATGTTTATAGTATATTAGTTGTACCTCTCGTGTACAACTGAAAGAATATTTAAAAGATCAAATGTGTAATTAGTATCTTTCATAGTTAAATATCTTTAACAGTGTTATATAATCTTTACAGAATCTGAAAACCCATAGGATGCCTTTAAGATTAGTTTGTCCTTGAAGTTCTGTGTTTTTATTAATATATTTTGAGAAACAATTTTATTTTTATCTGAAAGTATTATTCCAAAGATTTTTTAAAACTTACATTTTCCCATGATAAAATAAGTTTAATTTCAGCTTTTGAAACTGTTGATATTATATTTACATATCACTATAACTTACAAACTAAATAAATGTGTGTGTGTGTGTGTGTGTGTGTGTGTGTATGAGGTATGCCTGGGAAAAGTCTAGTCATTGTTCATATAACGAGAATAGTTTGCATGGCATCAGTGTAACCTGGCAGCCAAGAAGAGTGGACTGGAATGTGCATGCATGAACTATGACAACTTTACTGTACAAGTCAGTGGGGGTGGTAGACATCTTTGAGTGAGCATATGTACTGTCTGGCTATCACATTCAAAATCATTGCATGAGTAAAGTAATGAATCTGCATCAAATTTTGCCTTAAGTTTGAACATTCCTTTGTGGAAACAATTCAGATGATTCAGCAGGCTTTTGGAGACAATGCAATGAGCACACACAAATAAAAGTGTGACACAAACACTTCAAAGATAGTCAAGAACCTGTTGAAAGTGATCCACATTTTGGAAGGCCTGTAACAAGTAGAGCACCTGAGAATTTTGAACATGTATGGGCTGCAATCAACAAAGATCAGTGGCTAACATTGCAAGAACTAGAAACTGATATACGGATTTCAAAAAATACTGTGTCTGAGATTTTGACAGCCACAGCTATAGACAACAGGCGATTGGAAGCTTCATCACAACATGCCCACTCATGTATTACATCTCATGCAGAGTTTTTTGGTGAAACATTAAATCACCCAGGTGACTCAGCACCCCTACAGCCCAGATATGGCACTTTGTGACTTCTGGTTTTTCCCAACACTAAAATCACGTTTATAAGTGAAGAGATTTCAGAGCAAAGATGAGTTCAGGAAAATATGATAGGGCAGCAGATGGTGATTCCAACAAAGGATTTTGCAGAGTGTTTTGAACAGTGGAAAAGATGCTGAGAGAACTGTGTGAGGTCCCAAGGTGCCTACTTTGAAGGGAACTGAGGTGTCATTGTACTATGTACAATGTTTCTTATATCTTGTATCTTCTTCAATGAATGCCTTATATAACCAGGAATATATGAAAAAAAAATCAAATGGCAATTTTACATAAATTTAGAAAACTAATTTATAATTCACATAGAACCACAAAATAATCCCAGATAGTATAAGTAACAACAAAGCAGGAGGCATCACATTTCCAATTTTAAAATGTTTAACAAAGCCATAGTAGTCAAAACAGTATAGAAGTGGCATAAATATAGACATATAGACCAATGGGACAAAATGAAGAACATGAAAATTAACACACACGTATCTACAATCAATTGTTCTTCGACCAGAGTACCAAGAACACACATTGGTGACAGAATGATGGTGGGAAAACTAGATGTCCACATGCTGAAGAATGAAATTGGAGTCTTATTTTATACCATGAACAAAAATCAACTGAAAATGTATTAAAGACTTAAATGTAAGATTTGAAACTATAAACCTTCTAGAAAGACAATACACAATGGGAATCTTCTTGACATGGTCCTGGTTATGACTTCTTTGATATGAGACAAAGCAAAGGCAACAAATGTAAAAATAGACAAGTGGGACTTCATCAAATAAAAAGCCTCTATACATAAAAGGAAACCAACAACAAAATGAAAAGGCAACCTGTGGAATGGAAGAAAATATTTGCAAACCTTATATATGATCAGTGGTTTCATGTTCAAAATATACAAGGACCTCCTACAATTTGATAACAGACCTAACAAAACAAAAATAACTTGATTTACAAATGAGTGAAGGACTGGAACTGACATTGTTCCAAAGAAGGCATACACCTAGTCAGCAGGTATATGAAAAGATGCTCAACATCACTAATTATCAGGTAAGTACAAATCAAATTCATGAGATAGCACCTGCACCTGTAAGTATGGCTATTATAACCAAACAACCAAAAAGGTAAGTGTTGATGAGGATACAGAGATATTGGAAGTCTTGTACACTGTTGGTGGGAATATATAATGGCATAGCCACTATGTCAAACAGTATGGAGGTTTCTCAAAAAATTTTAAATAGAATTTCCATATGTTACAACAATTCAAATTCTGGGTATATACCCAAGATAATTAAAGTCAAAATCTTAAAGAGCTACAAGCTTTCCTATTTTCAATGTGGCATTAATATCAATAGCAAAAACATAAAAACAACCTGAGTGAAAGACTGATGAATGTATTACAAATTGGTGGCATGTATACATTGGAATATTATTAGTCTTTTCGAAAAGGGAGACCCTGCAACATTTGACAACATAGATGAACCTGGAGAAGACTGTGCTAAGTGAAATAAGTGACTCACAAAAAGGCAAATACTACATTATTCCCTTCAAGTGAGGTATCTAAAATAGTCAAGATCATAGAAGCAGAGAGTAGAATTGTGGTTTCTGTAGGCTGGAGGGAAGAAGAAATGGGAAGTTGTTCAATAGGTATGAAGCTTGTTATGCAAGAGATCTTCTGTATAACATTGTACTTTAGTTAACAGTATTATATGATAAACTTAAAAATTTGTTAAATGGGTAGAACTCACATTAAGTTTCCTTAGAACAATAAAAAAGAAAGAATTGACTTTGCATTTCAGGAAGAAAATATTAGGAAAATTGAGAGGAAATGTTAATTGTTCAAAAGAAGTATCAACAATATTTAATATTTTATTATTGCATTTTCATTAGTAAATGGAATATATTTATACATTTATACATGATTAGAATCCAAAATTCACAGAAAGTCAGAACTGAAAAGAACTATAAATACGATTTAATTTAACTTATCTGAAGTTCCCCAAAGATGAGTCAATTTTTATGTACTGTTTACAGAAGAAACTAAAACTCAAACCCACATATTTTGATGTTAAGTACAGGCTCTTTTAACAATTAATATGGTCCAACTATAATTAAAAAGTTGGAATTATTGGTTTTAATATGAGACTAACTGCAGAATTTAGAGACATTATTCTCTAAAAGTAACATTTTGCTTTCTTATTAACAATATGCCAGATGTTTTTCCTTTTAGTATTCTTTATAACTGTCCATTTCAATAACTTCCTCTGTTTTTTAAAATATTTTTCTATGTAAACGTTCTATTAGAGAAGATATAGAAAAAGAAAAGTTGAGCTTTTTGTTAACATAATATTTCTCATAGGTGGTCAAACTACCCTTATAATTAAGTTCCATCCCTCAAAGCATGAGTCCTTCCTGATGCTTGGTAAGTAAACGCTACTTTGGAGGACAATTGAGTTTCAATATTACACTCTTTGAGTTAATCATAAAAAGATGTTTAGCATATGATACTTCCTTTCTGATTTTCTTATTAATGTATGAACTTGTCTGGTGGAGATATATTCTCTTAATTAAGGTTCATTAATATTCTTACAGAATCCATTACATTCCTTGTCCAGAAATTGTGAGGCTTGAGAAAAAGAAATAGAAGTCACAATTTTTAAGTGTACAAGGAATCAGGCAAGCCTAAAATGTAGTGAGCATTATATTAAACAAACAAAGCCCTGGCTGCTGTGGCTCAGTGGATTAAGCATTGGCCTGTGAGCCAAGTGTCGCTGGTTCGATTCCCAGTCAGGGCACATGACTAGGCTGCACGTCAGGTCCCCAGTTGGGGGCGCAAGTGAGAGGTGACCACACAGTGATGGTTCTCTCTCTCTCTTTCTCCTTTCCCCTCTCTCTAAAAATAAATAAAAAAATAAAATAAAATAAAGTAAACTTGTTAAAAAATAAATAAATTATTTAAAAAACAAACAAGAAGTTATGATATTAACTATAATCAACACAAACACCTCTTTAAAAAGAAAGAAATTCTCATCATTTTTCCTTCTAACCTCAACAACTGTCCACTGGTTTCCCTGACTCTAATCTTGCTCCCCACCAAACAATTTTCCTTACACTGCTGAGCACAACCTTCTTAAAAGGAAAATTTATAAGAGTCACCACTCTACTTGAAACTCTTCAATTGCTCTCTGGAACTGAGACAATAAAGTCCAAGTTTATATTCAGGGCATTAAATATCCCTTAGGGTCAATGGCTGCTTGCCCTGTTGTGTACTCCGTATGATTCTAAAACATCAGACGGTCACTCCTTACCTCAAGGCCTTGCATGTACTGTTCCCTGGAGTATTCTGATCTTTCTTCATTGTATTCTTCGTCCTTCATTAGTGTTAAGGAGCTTCTGTTTACTGAAAACTCACTGAATTCCTTAGTTTAGGTCATGTGTACTTCCCATTTTCTCATCAAGTTCCTTGTGGTGTCCCATTGCAGTACTTATTTCTCTCTTTAGGTAAAATGTAACATCTTTCTAGATATCAAGTGTCAAATCTTATAATACGTGACCCATGACAATCACCCAATAATTAATTTTTGACAGATGCATAAAGTAATAAATATATTGAACTGAACATCACCTTTCTTAAAGTAGTTAACATCTCAGTGATGTTTCAACCAGAAGCCAAGAAAGACCTAAGCTGCCAGACTTCAAAGGTCTCAGCCGTTGGTCAGAACAACCTTGCTCTTTGTATCTGGGCTGTTCACTCCTGACTTCAACTTCTTTACCAAACCTCAACACACATGCCTGGACATTCCACCAATCCCTTTGCATGACCACCCTTGCAACCATCCATCACATTTTACAACTAATCTTCTGGAAAATTGTCTGAGCAATAAAACTAATAAGTTCCACTCCACCAATGTTTTTATCCAATACAGATTTTATTTCTTAATCCCATTTTGTTCTTACAACCCACTTGTGCCACTCTCTAACTCAATCATGGGATAGTTAATTATACCTTCCACTCTATTCTTCAGTGACCCAGATTACTTCAACATTATTTAAATCAGATTTGATGATGGTCTGTGTAATATCAACCCTGAAGCCAGATGTTGCCTTTCTCTGCTTTAGGTCAGTATGTGGCTGCTTGGCTTGTGCATGCAAAAAGAAAAGCCATCTCAAGATGTTCTCTAACAAGAACTCACAGGACCTGAAACTTCTTGCATCTATGAGAGTTTGCCATGGTACAAAGCACAATGCCTTCCTCACTTTCCCTAAAGATGTAATTTTTTACTCTAGATATTCACCAATGGACTGACAGATAAATTCCTTGGAGAAAAAGTTATAGTGAAACCTTGAGCAAAGTACTAACTATGCAGGAATAGTAACATTCAAGGAAGACAAAGAAATATGTTTTTAATATCCTAAAGAAAAAGCTGAGATGGTGTGATCCAGCGAGAGGTGAATTTTGTGTAATCATAGGCAATTATGAAAAAAAAAAAGAGGTTTTTTGAGAACCAAGCAGTACTTAACAATGTTTCCTATTTCCTTTATTATTATTTCAGCAACTTTATGGGTATCCTCTACCTTATCGTATATTCCAATTTTATAAAATACTGCAGTGGTTAAAGGAGTAAGTCAAGTGACCATACTCAGTTACTATCAATCAGAAATTGTGATCTTCTATCAAAGGAAAAACAAATACCAAGTCAAAAGTAGTGTCAGAAATACTAATTGCAGCATATCTTTAGAATGTTTTAGATTTTTATTTTTTAACAGGTGATTGTGATCAAGTCTCTATGAACTTGTTACTATAACGAAAAAATTGTGACAATAATATCAAAGGAGGAATTTTCCAGGAAACTTACAAACAGTAAGACCATATTACACTCCATCTTCTTTACATAAAATACTTCAGACACTATATCAATATAAACAATAATTACAGCCACTGGAATAGTAAATATTAACACAACTTCATGACATCTATTTAAATGTTATTCTACTCTTTACATTTTTATCTGAACTCATAGGTGCTTCAACTAGAACCTATACATATGATTTTATTCAATCATGTTTCCAAAGGGCAAGGGCTAATTTGAAACATTTAAATTAATTAATTGACCTTGCATTGTTTCTTCTTCAAAATTTTACTCTCATATCTTACTTTGAAAATTAAAATTTCAAAACCAACCACACCTAGTCAGAGTTTCCTTGTCTCTTCCATTACATTTTCAGCAATGTAGTGGCTTTCTATTATCTTTTTAAACTTTAGATACATGTCTGAGCATCAGCTTAAACTTTAACTTTGTATCATATGTTTTAAAATCTTTAGAACATTCTTAAATAGATCATTTCTAACTAAAACTAAAAATATTAAAATATATTTAACTATTCTGCATTACATTTTTGTACTTATTGCATTTTGTACTATATTAAAATGTCAAACTATTATTAATTATTCTATATAAGAAAGTACATTTCATGTTATAGGATATTTTTCTAGGCTTTGACTAAAAAAAATCTCTACATTATATCTTGCCACCAGTATTCTTAAGTCTCTCTTCAGATTTCAAAAGCATTAAAAAATTGTAAAAATACATTTATAGAAAAAATAAGATGCTATCTGACATGAATTCTTTTCAATTTTACAAAGAGGATTTATTTTGGATTCTAATCATGACACCAAAAGAGCAGTCAGAGCACTTCAATCCCACTCTGTAGGAAAATCTTACTGGAATGAATGTTTTTTGGTTATGCTAGTCATCCCTTCAGTGCTGGATTCTGAAGCCAGTAGTTTAATTGTGTCGATGACTAACTGCCATTGTGCAAAGAACTTAATTACATACTGTGGTTCAGTTTCTATTTTGCCAGGCAGTCGTTCATCCATAAAAGAATGCTGTAGAAAGTAAGTGGTAAATGCAAAAGAAATTGAAAGCACATGATTGTAGTCAAGAAGCAAATAAGTAGCTTTCAAAGAAAAGCCAGAATACTTTAACTGGGAGCTGGATTATACTCCTAAAACAAAGAAAAAGTTGGCACCCAAAGAGAAATATTTTGTAATTTTGCTTAGTGTTCAATATTATGTTATTTGAACTTACCTTGCATTTTTGTTTACTGGTCCATTAATGAACTTCAACTGAATTATTTTTTAAAGCCATAAAAGTTTTTAAACATAATAATATTTCCCTTTGGAGGTATGTGGCTATTCTGCATCTCCTCTTTTGTGAGATAATTATTCCATTAAAGTTATGACAGTGGCTCCTGAGGAACTAACAAGACAGCTTTGCAATAACCTGGATTACTAAGGCAGGCAGGGCTGGAAGGTCAGAATAGCTTCTAAAACTTTGCATTGCTTTACTGCTGCTTTGAGTCTAGCTTATAATATCAAGATATAATCATGAAATTATTAGATGTTCTATCTGTTACAGTATTGGTTTCAAATTTCAAATAAGTAACTCCGAAATATATTTATAAGTGAAAATGCTTAATTTGAGCAGAATATTTTACTCTGAGCATGAACCACACTTCCCAGTGTAAGTCGGCCTCAAGAGGTCAGGGAACACAGTGTACCCTGAAACAATTATTTCACTCATTATTTTTTGTTTTTGTAAAAAATACAGTTTAACACAACTACATTTCAGGTGCTTGATTTCAGCAGTTGCAATTTGCCGCTGAAATTTTCGTTAGCTTATATTTTACTTCTGTACCAAATTTTGTCTTCAGTTTAAAACATGTTGAAATTTTGCAAATAGAAATGATAAATAATAAGTTCCCAGAAGTTGTCATTTGGTTTGAATGCAGGAAGGACATGATGAGAAGGACAAATTTGGTGAGACACAGGACATATTGATAAAGCAGAGGCAGGAGAGCAGGACGGGTGAAGGTATTGACTTTGAAGTTAAATAGGCCCGGAATTTTAGTTCTAAGCTCTGCCACATTTGGATTGTTGACCTTGGATAGATAACACAATGCCTTTCAACATTTATTTTCTCATGTATGAACTAACGATTAGTTTGACACAGAGTGTGCCGGACTCATGTGAGCATTACATAAGGTAATGTACATACAACGCTTGGAACAAAGCAAATGTCAGTAAGTCTGGGTTGCACTGGTTAAAGCAGTGGGCCTTCTGTGAGGAGGGTCGTCCTGGCAGCTGTGAGCTGCAGTGCTGCCGCCAACCCTCCTCAGGAAGAATCTAGGGAAAGAAACCCTTGCTGGGAGCTAGGGAAACCACACACTTGTATTCAGAGGACTTCCTAACCCTGAACCTTTTTCTGTTACTTAAGAATTTACAGGGTTCCGGCTGTAGGCCGGAGGAGACACGGCGTCGTGTTCGTCGGCAGCTGCAGGGGAGGAGGACTGGTAACTTTGGGGTATGGGCTTTGGCCGACCGCCTGGATCCGGTCTGGGGGACTAGCGGCGGCCGTGGACGGTCCGTATGGCAGGCATATGGGGTGGAGCGAGGGATGAGGGATGGCAGAGACGCTGACATCTTCCTCTGAGCGAGCTCCAGGACAGGGGAGCGGGTGGGTGCAGGGGCGCTAACCTAAGCCTGAGGCGACCGGATCTACACTGACCAGGCCAGGTGGAGCCGCATCTTTTCTGGTTCGATTCCCGTCTCCTCAGGTCTTGTCCCCTCCCGTTGGCTCTTACTGAGGTGGATTTGCTCAGGGTCCCGGGGGATGCCTGCTCACCAGATCTCCCCACCTCCTTTTTAACCTCCCAAACCGATGTCCTCCAGCTCCCGCCACCCCCCCCCCACCCTTTGCCCTTGGATCAGCCTATTCCTGCTAAGGCTCTCCTCAGCCTTCTCCCTCCCTGACAGCCCTGAGGACTACTGTCTGAATAAAGCCTTACACTTCACAGAAAGCTCTTACTCCTTCTCTCAAGCAATACTATCAAGAGACCAGACCCTGGAAGGACTCTGGGGTTTGGAAAAAGGATAAGTGTGGGTTCACTCCACATTTTATTAGCTGTGTGATGCTGACCAGGCCAGCTGCCTTCTGTGAGTCAGTGTCCTCTGCTGTGAGAAAGTGGGTGTGGCATCGACCTCACAGAATAGTTGAGAGGACCACATGGGTTGGTAACATACATCGGCCTCCTTTTCATTAGTAACTCTGGGATATAGGCATCTGAGGAGACCAAGTGAAGCCTGACAGGGCCCTTCCCTCTGAAACTGAGGTGTTAGAATCTATCTATCTGGAGGAACTACAGGTGGTTAAAGGAAATGGCAGATCTTCACCATGGGAGGTCTACATCACCCTGCACCCTGCCACTGCAGAAGACCAGGATTCACAGCATGTCTGCTTCACTTTGGTGCTTCAGGTCCCAGCACAGTATCCCAATGAGGTGCCACAGATCTCTATCCGTAACCCCCGGGGACTCTCAGATGAACAAATCCACAAGATTTCACAGGCACTGAGCCAGGTGGCCAAGGCAGGGCTGGGTACTGCCATGCTCTATGAATTCATCGAGAAAGGGAAGGAAATTCTCACAGATAACGACATCCCTCATGGCCAGTGCGTGATCTGCCTCTATGGTTTCCAGGAGAATGAGGTCTTTACCAAAACACTCTGTTACCACTACTTCCACTGCCGCTGTCTTACTCAGTGCATCCAACACATGGAGCATGAGCTGCAAGCTCAAGGACGGGAACAGGAACGGCAGCATGCCTCAACCAAACAGAAAGCAGTCAGTGTGCAGTGTCTGGTTTGCAGAGAGCCCCTCGTATATGACCTTGCCTCACTGAAAGCAGCCCCTGAACCCCAACAGCCCACGGAGCTACACCAGCCCAGTGTGGAGAGCTTGCGCCAGCAAGAAGAGCTCAGGCGGCTCTACCAGAGGCAGCAGGAAAGGGGGGGGGGGAGCATCATTGACCTTGAGGCTGAGCAGAACCGGTACTTTATCAGCCTCCAGCAGCCTCCTGCCCCTTTGGAGCCCGAGTCAGCTGTAGATGCCTCCAGAGGATCCCAGCCACCCTGCCTTTGCCACAGAAGTGTCCACTTCATCAGCTGCCCAACCCACTCAGTCAACTCCCCTGCCTGTGGCCTCCTAGTACATGTATGAGAAGATTCCAGGGAATGGGCCAAATCGGCAAAGGTTGGGTGAGACCCAGAAAGCCATCCTAGATCGCCCCCGGGCCAGTCGAGGCCCCTGGAGACAGCCTGAACGGAGGCATCTAAAGGAATGGGAGTACAATGCTCCGAAAGGTACCAATGACACCCAGAAACTGCCACCTCCTGAGAGGCCCCCCAAGGAGCCCATGGACCTAAAACCAGAAGAACCCCATAAACAAGGGGTTGAAGGTCCTTCCCAAGATAGTGGGCCTGGCAACTGGCATGGTCCCCCGCCCCGCAGGACTCGGGACTGTGCTCGCTGGGGGCGCGCTAAAAGTCGGACACCAGGTTCTTCCTACCCACGCCTGCCTCGGGATCGGGGAGCCTACCCACCTGGTACTCGAAGGGAGCCTGTGAGCCTGGAATCTGAGGATAGTTCCTAGCAGTACTGTGTGTGTGGGGCGGGGGGGGTAGAATCGGGGCAAAAAAGAGATTTGGCCTTAAAAAAATTTACATATTTATCTATTGAGAAAAAGATTTTTCTGAGAGGGTAGCCTTCATATATAAGTTTAAGGATCAATTTTATCATATATTTTCTCTAGAAGTTAAGCAAACTCTCTAAGTAGATAAGTAAAATATTCCGTTTCTTTTGCTAGATTTTTCCAGGAGTTGAAATGTCAGGTAAAGGTGTTATTTAAGTATGACCTAGAAGAACACATTTTTTTTCCATCTTAAATGATAATAACTTAAGACTGAGAACACACATCATCATATACTATAATAAATGAAAACTGAGAGAGAATGAACAAGTAAACATGATGAAACCAATGTCAATACATGAAAATCCTTCAAAACAATTGAGTTTGGTTTCTTTAACATATTTGAGATCTTACCTTAGTCACTAAAGATTTTGGAGCATTGACAATAAATGAATATAAAAGAAGTTTGCAAACAAGAAAGAGTTTCAGGTAATTTTTCCTACTTTTCTTCAAAAGTCCTCTTTATCCCCTTATTTAATGAATCTTGAATTGCTAAAGAAAACCAGTAAGTCATCAGAGAATTGCTTTTAAGTGTTTAGAGCATAGGAAAAAACTGATCTCCCTTTCTCCCTATGAATTCATTATTAAAAAATCTGTAAGATGTGTTTTAAATGTACACCCACACAGCCAGACAACCACTGTCACCACAAAGAAGAAACATAGTCCAAAACTTGCTTGAACAGAGATCTTTGTGCATCCTGCAGAAAGCTGGGAACTTTCAACATATTTGTGGCTGCATTGCAGGAAGCAGACTCTTATTTGTTGATGAAGCTATTATGTAGTTATGAAGCATTGCTCTTTCACTGAGGCTATGCAATAATTTTTAAATTGTTGGTTAAAATATAGCAAATTTAAATTCTTCATCAAAAAGCAGAAAACCAAAGAATAAAATCAATCTCCCACCCAGCTTTGTAGAATAAGTCGCCACCTCCAAGATCAGAGGACACAATGTGTTTCCATTTATAATTTCCTTATGCTTAAAACTTGGCTGTGAAAACCCAAGTCCCTTCAAATGTATGGAATTTGGCATAGAAACCAGTGAATTGTATTTAAAATATATGTTTTAAATACCTTAGTTGCTTCTGTAGAATAAGAATGCCAAAATTCCAAGTTTTCTCATAATTATATTTACTCTCTTCTAACTTAAATATATAAAATAATCTTCATGCTGAAGCTAAATGAATTTTAACTGTTTCGCATTATGCCTAATAGGAGGCTAGAAAAAAAATTATCTCCTTTCTAGTAAATGTTTTTACATCTTAAATAAAAAATGATTCTCAAGTCAAAAGAAATGTAGGCCAGCAGAACTTTTAATTTATAGGCTCTACTTTGTAATCTGATAATATATTAATTAAAATATGGACATACTAATTTATCATTATACTATGAATATAAACATATATGTAGTTTTGTAATCAGCACTGATTATGTGTGTATGTATGTGAATGTGTGTAAACATTTGCATTATATTTAGAACTCGATAAATTGTACTACATATAAAATTTGTGCCAGAAGTATGTAGTAGATGTTATATTTGCTTACTGATATTTCTTATGCATAGGAGTATTGCATTGACCCACTGCCCTAAAACTTGGCATGGTCTTTGGCTTTGTGTTGATGACAAAATGCCTTTAAGAGTTTTTGAGTTACTTTCCTTTGTCTCTTTCCTTGCTGCCCAGATCTAGGAGGCCATGCATTTAAGATGGAGTTGTTACAGAATGCTAGACCTTCCCCATTGAGTCACTGCATGGAGGACAGTTGTCTTGGAGAGTTGCCCAGACCCACAGTAGAGAAGACAGCAGAAAACAGAGAAACAGCATTTTGTTGTATTAAGAATCTGAATTTGTATGTTATTTATTATAAAAACATAATCTAGAGTGTTATAATCTTTTTAAAATATTTTATTTTATTAAATTTATTGGGGTGACATTGAGTCACATAGGATTAAAGTGTACATTTCTATGGCATATGATCTGTACGTTGTAATAATCTATAGCAGTGATTTCAAACATCTGAATTTTCATCATCAGTTAAAATTTTTGAGTTTGATCTTTCAACATATATATTTATTTACTTACAAATACCATAATATTATTTTACTTACATATCGTACATTATAAAACATTCTCAGTTTAATGCAATACATTTTTAACCTCATAATGTGTATACTACTCTTCAGCCTAAATAAGCCACCCACGGGGGGCAAGTCAATGTTTTTCAAACATTAGGATCTTATTTAGTAAGCTACAAAATGTAGATTAATTAATGGCTTCCAAACGCTATGATACTATCAATTAATGTCTTATCACTGTAATGTTTAGTTTAAGGGGTACTTTCACAAATGCCAGATAAAGTGTTGGTAATACTAAGAATAAGACTTGTTGCTATTTTAAAAGTTAATTATCTCAGATGGCAACCAAGATGCATTATAGGAACTTAAATATGAGTATAATAAATTACTCCTTCCAGTGATGACATGAGACTGGTATATAGGCCAACAGCTTCACTGAGTCCAAGTGTAGAAGTATTTCACTGTATGACATTCAGTGAAGAGGACTGTTATTGAATATAATGACAAAATATAGACAGAACCTTATACTTAACCAGATTCTAATCATTAAGATTATTTGCAATTCTTAAAGCTTTGCCAAGCAACTGATCAGTCAAAAAGGAATCAAATGTGAACAAACTTGCTGTGTGCAGAGCACCCAAGAAAAATATGCTGATTCTTTTAAAATCCTAGAAAAACAAAAACAAACTAAGCAAATAACAAGAGAAACAGAAACATAGGTATAGGATCATTTAGAGGAGTATTAGCTGGGAGGATGAGTGGCGAGAGAGGGGGAAATGGTGCAGGGATTAAAAAAAGAAGCATAATTGGTAGGTACAAAATAGACAGGGGGTTGTTAAAAATAATACAGACAAGGGTGAAGCCAAAGAACTTATATGCATGACACATAGACATGAACTAAGGATGGTGGAATTGCTGGAGGCAAGGGGGTAAATGAGCAGAAGGGAGCAAAGGGAAAAGAAATTGGGACAAGTGTAACAAAATAATCAAAATATACTAAAAAAAAGTCCTAGAAACATCAGCTCACATTTTCATTTTTCAACAGTCCTTACAGAAATTCTTGATCTTATCTTGAACGGATAAAGGAGGTATTTTTGAGGAAGAACACACCCTAAGTTTCATTTATTATTCAACTTGTAATGCTGTATCATTCATTCTATTATTTGACAGTTTTCATTTTTAGTGATGGGTTTAATATCTGGCACAGTGTAGACACCCACAAAAATATTTATTGCTTGAATAAAGGAATGAATAAATACTTATAAACATATTATGGGTTGATATAAATGCAAGTCCAGGCAGAATTAACTGCTCACTTTTCTATGATGCCCTGGTGATTTATGCTTTCCACTATTATGTAATTTGCCACAGTAGCTTTTATTCATTTATCTTCTGTGTCCATCTCACAAACTGTGACCTCCTTAAGAGTAGGGGTCATGACTGATTGAGTCTATTTTCTCAAACCTTGCACCATGTCTGGAACCTACTAGGCACTCAACATATATTTGTACAACTGAACTATGTAGAAATTGTAAACATTTCCATTCCTCATCTAGCATAGCTTAAAACTGACCTGGAAGGGCAGGAGGTTACCACAATAATCAGAGGCAAAAAAGATAGCAATCAGAATGGTCCACTGGCATGATGGAGCAGTATGTGGCTACCTGTGAAGGACTTCCTGACCCATGGCACAAAGTTGGTGGAGGGCATGGGAAGACTTTCTTAGATTCCATTAACCTTTCCACAATCTGGTACTTCAGAGCAGAGGGGCAACACTGTGGAAGTCATAACACAGATGGGAAAGAGCCAATGCAAGTCTAAGAGCTGACACACAAGTCTACACAGGTTCAAAGTCCAGGTACAGGGATGTAGGCAGCCTGGAGGTTTGAACGTATCTTGTGTCTAATGTGAGAGTTACCTTAAATCATTTGCCAGTTCTATTACAGCAGACTGATCTCATCTGATTCCATAGAGAAAATACTGGGCTCATGGGGCAACCAACCCATAGGTCCAAGCCATGAAGCTCATTGAGATATGTATTGAACTCATGACTATATTAGGGGGTTGAAGAGGATCCTGAAGGGGACAGACTGGAATGAAAGCCCACGTGAGTCCCAGTATGTACCACACTGCAGCCAAGCTGATCTCAAGCATACAGAGGAGCTTAGAAAGTTTTGAGAAAGGTGTTCCAAAACATGGGGAGCCCGTTATATGAGGGTCTGAAGCAGGGACCTCACTTGACGGGATAAGATTGAAATTAATAGGAATCAAAATCTCTGGAGGTTCTTATCAATATGCATACTTCTTAATCGGCCCCAGACATATTGAGTCAGACCCTCTGTTGGTAGATTTGAAATCTATGTTTAACAAACTCTGATCATTCTTAGTGACACTAATGTTTGAGAGCCACTGATCTAATTTATTTTTATATATATACAGTTATTATACCATCTGGCTCCTTTGTAACATTCAGATTGATAGCCAGGCTCATTTACCACTCAAAACCTTTGACTATCTGCAGCTGACAGACACAGTGGAGTTGTTTTCTATTTTCTAAACATTTCATGCACTTTCATACAGCCATGTCTTTTTTTACTGTCTTACCTCTGCATAAATTTTTAATCCAATTTTATATGAGTGTTGTAGCTCATGCTTGATGATACATCCTCATAAACATTGTTTATGTTTTGTGTGCCTGTTTTTCATTTATTGCTTTTATGTTTATCTTTCATTTCTGTATTGAATTTTGCATGTAGGGAAGACCTGATTTATTTTCTAGCTATTTTGTCATATCATAGGTGTTCAACTAATGTAATGCAATTCAAGACTTAGCTTTGTAGTCTCCTCTGAGATAAATGAGTTTTGCAAAAACAAATGCTCAGACTTACTTCAACAGAATCATTTACTTCTGAAACCAAGCCCATTCCTAGAACAGATCTTAGACAGGGCATCTTCAGTCCAATTATTGAAATTAACATAATGAGCCCAGTTTTAGAGTCAGAGTGATTCAATTTAAGAAAAAAAACAACAGATCTAGATGTCCCATTAGTGCAACTAAGTAAGCTGTGTTCTGATAGCAGGGATTGATCTGAGACAGGGAAAAGAAGCTAATGTACGACTAATCCAAGTCTGGAGTCAAGAAACAGACATCTTTTAGTTTTGAATGCATTTGCCATATGTATTTTCCGTGCCATATAAATAAAGAGCAAAGCATGGAATGGACACAGTAATTTCTATTCACATAACCTGGGGATAAAGAAACTCAGTTCACATGGGAGAAACTTTGGCTGAAGTGTCTATCAAACATCACTTACTAAATTGGCCAGAATTTTTTAAGTCACACAAAGGGAAAACTGGCTGTTTTGAGCATAATAATTGGGCATAGAAAATTAGTTTGAAAATCCCAATCCCCTAAGGAATTTAGAATGTGATGAAAAAACTACACTAAAAGTGGTCAGAATGCACTTCAGGAATAGAGAGAAAACTAAGCCTGATAAAGATGGGGAGACTTTATTATGTAGTTTGGAGCCAGGTGTGAATTGAGTCAAGCGGGTGAGTAGTAATTGACGTCTGGTATTGTGATTAAAATTGTATCTTTAAATTGAAAAACCATCCCTTCAGGACTCTCTCAACTATATCATTTATCAGAAGCAGAATATGAAAGCTTCACAAAAATATGATGTTTTTTTCTCTGACCCGTGAAGGTTATTAGAACCCTGGACAAATTCAAGAGTCAAATGGAAGAAACTTTTATTCTGCTCTAGTTTAACGAGCCTAGAAGGGCAATTCTGAATTAGATGCTCACATGTATTTTAGTCTTGAGTTTATTATTCTTTTCAGTAAAAAATTTCACCCATAGCTTCTGAAAATTGAGCAGCTGGTTTTAGTTGATTGATGGGTATGTTTTATGAAAACAACAAACTGCAAATGAGCTAGCTTATTGCAGTTGGTTCTGTTTCAGTCACTGTCTTATGTGAAGCTTCCATCTGTAACTTTGTCAGTCACTGAAACTGTAACCCCACTTCAACTCTAGAAGATATTACATATTTTCTTTCACCTGACTTTTTCTTCTATTAAATACACATTCACGGTATCTTTTAGAAATGCAAAAAGAAAATCGCTAGTAGTCAGGTAGGGCCTCTTTCTCTGAAATATTAACAGCTGTCATTTCAGTGCATTCTGTGATCCATGCACTAATTTGAGAAATCGGTATGAGCCCTTCCTCTTCTCTCTGCTTGAGAAAGAGAGAAGCACAGAACATAGCTCCTGCCCTCAAGGGGCTGGCTATGCATAGTCTAGTTTGAAGATAGGTAATGAAAGTGAACAGACTAATATGTTTTAATTTAAAATACTTCCAATTACTAAGAAAAAAATCAAGAAAGCTATCGGACTAGTGAATGAGCAGGTAGAAGTCTTTCAGAATTGGTCAGGGAAGAGCTCACTGAGAAGAGGACATTGAAGCAGAAATTTAAAAAGGGAGGGAGTGACCCTGTTTGGCCCTAAAGGAAGAACACTCTAGGCAGAAGAAAAGCAAGGCCAGTGGCCAAGAAGTGGGACAAGTATTAACAGGGTTTTTATTTCTTTTTAAAAAACCTAAGAGCATCAAACTGACTGAAATCAAATAAGCATATAGACATCTAAGGAGAGTGACTTGTATTTTTAGCCAGTTAGACAAGGGCCAAATTTGCAATATTTAGAATGCATCTACAGAAATGGTACATTTTTAAAATCTATAAAATGTTTTAAAAGTAACTACAAATAAAATGTGTTGGGAGTATTAACTAAAAAACTATATGTGAATAGTACCCAAACTTATTATGCAAATATTGATGTCAAGCATTTGTCATATAAATTTCTTATATCTTTACAAGTAGTTTGTGATTTTTTTTAAATTATAGATGAGGCATCTGATTGTATTTCATAATTTTGAGTTGTATACACAATTCCAATATTAAGCTATATAATTTCTGAGGCAATGTAAATGAAAATATCTGAGAAAATTTTATGTTTATATTGTTAATAATGTTTGAAATATAAAAGGAGGTAGAAAGTACTTTTATACCAAAAAACTAAACATAGAGTGCAACAGTAACTCAAGATTATGTGGAACATCAACAAAAATATCAAAACAAAATTAATGAGGAAATTTTTATCACTCCTTAGAGCTTAATGACTAAAAAGGATGTTTGTTTTCCTCTGGCGTTTTGGTTTTTTTTTCCAATTGTAGTAAAATACTCATTACAAAAATTAACCATCTTAATTCTTTTTAAATGTACTATTCAGAGGTATCAAGCACATTAATATTCATGTGCAAACATCACCAGCATCCATCTCTAGAACTCTTGTCGTCTTGTAAAACTAAAATGTTATATTCATGAAATCTTAACTCCCCATTCTCTCCTCCCCTAAGCATCAGAAACCACATTCAACTTTCCTTCTCTTTGATTTTTAGTGCTCTGAGTGGCTCATGTAAGTGGAATGACACAGTACTTATCTTTTTGTGATTGGGTTATTTCACTTAGCATAATGTCCTCAAGGTCCATCTACATTTTAGCATATGTCACATTTTCCTTCTTTTTAAAGACTGAATGAGATTTCATTTTGTGTACATACCACTTTTTGCTTATCCATTCTTCTGTTGGTGTATACTTGGGTTGCTTCCACATTTTAGCTTTTGTGAATAATGTTGCCATGAGCATGGGTGTACAAATGCCTTTTCACAATCCTACTTTAAATTCTTTTGGGTACATATGCAGAGGTAAAATTGCTGGATCATACAGTGATTCTGTTTTTAATTTATAGCATTATGAGTTGTTTTTTATTCTATTAATAGTATCTTTGAAGCATATTTTCTCATTGTTCTTAAAATTCAGTGTGTCTATTTTTATTTTGTTTCTTGTGTCTTCAGTGTCATATCCAAAAAATTATTATATAAACTAATATTGTGAAGCATTTGCCTTATATTTTCTTCCCAGAGTTTTATAGTTTTAGGACATACAGTTAGGTCTTTGAGCCAGGTTAAGTTAATTTTTGCATATGATGTGAGGGAAGGGTTGAATTTCATTTTTTTTTAAATAGGGATATGCAGTTTTCCTAGCACCACTTACAGAAAAGACTATTCTTTCATTATTGAATGACCTTGGCCCCCTAGTCAAAAATCACTTGACCATATATGTAAGGGTTATTCCTGGGTTCTCTATTCTATTCTGCTCTTGGGTGAATACGTCTGTCTTTATGACAGTACTACAGTTTTAGTACTAAAACTTTGTAGTAGGTTTTAGAACAAGGAAAGTATAATACCTCCAGCTTTGTTTTTTCATTTTTCAATAGTGTTTCTTAGTTTGTTGGGTATTTTTATCATAATAAACATTTTTTTTTAATTATTTGTTTGTTTGTTTATTTATTTTATTTTTAGAGAGAGGGGAAAAGAGAAAGAAAAGGAGAGAAACATCACTGTGTGGTTGCCTCTCACTCACGCCCCTGACTGGGGACATGATGTGCAACCTAGTCATGTGCCCTGACTGGGAATCGAACCAGCGACACTTGGCTCTCAGGCTGACACTCAATCCACTGAGCCACAGCAGCCAGGAGCTAAAGTTTTGAGTTCTGTCAAATACCTTTTCTACATTAACTGAGATGATTATTTGGGTTTTTCCTTTCATTTGTTAATATGATATATTGTATTGATTTATTTTTGAATGTTGAACTATCCTTGTGTTCCAGAAATAAATCCCACTGGGATGTGGTATATAATCCTTTTAATATGCTGATGAATTCAGATTGTTAGTATTTTGTTGAGTTTTGTTTTTATAATGGGTATTGGTCTATAATTTTTTACAGTGTCTTTATCTGATTTTGGGAACAGAGTAATGCAGGCCTCATAAGATTTATAATGCATTTCTTCCTTTACAATTTTTTTTTTAAGTTTTAGAAAAAATTGATGTAATTTCTTCATTAAATGTTTGCTAGACTACACCAGTGAGGCCAGTAGGTCCAAGGCTCTATTCTTTGTTGGTATATCATTGATTAGTGATTCAATATCTAGACTAATTATAATTCTATTCAGATTTTCTGTTTCTTCATGATTTAGTCTTGGTTAGTATTTTGTTTCTAAGTATTTGTCCATTTAATCTAAGTTATCCAATTTATGATGTTCAACTGTTCATAGTATCTCTTATCCTGTTCATTTCTGTAAAATTGTTATTAATATACCCACTTTTCATTTCTTATTTTAAAAATTTAAATCTTTTTTATTCACTATAACTAAATATTTGTCAATTTTGTTGATATTTAAAGAACCAACTTTAGGTTTGGTTGATTTTTCTTATGGATTTTTATTCTCTATTTCATTTATTTATGCTTTAATTTTTATTATTTCTTCTGCAAGTTTTGGGTTTACTTTTTTCTTTTTACTAGGTCTTTATGTTTAAAGACAGGTTGTTGCTTTGAAATCTTATGTATTTTTAACATGCATTTACAGCTAATATCTTCCACCTTACCACTGCTTTCATTGTATTTCACAAGTGTTAGTCTGTTGTGTTTTCATTTTCATTTGTCTTTTAAGTATTTCCTGATATTCCTGGTGACTTCTTCTTTGAAACAGTCATTGTTTAACAATATTTTATTTAATTATCAGAAATCTGTAAATTTTTCAGTTTTCCTTCTATCATTGATTTCTAATTTCATCCTGTTGTGGTAGCAGATACTTTTATGATACTTACAGTTTTAAATTTATTGAGACTAATTTGTAACCTAATATATGTTTATCCTGGAAAATATTTCATGTGCACTTGAAAAGAATGTATATTTTGTTGTTGGGTAGAGTTCTGTGTATTTCTTTTAAATCTAGTTTTTTATTGTGTTATTTAAATCCTCTATTTTTTAGTGTGTGGTTGTTCTACCCATTTTTGAAAGTGAGGCATTGAAATCTCCAATTATTACTTTAGAACTGTCTATATTTTTAATCCTTGCTTCATATATTTTGATGATCTACTATTAAGTTAATCAATGTTGGTAATTGTTGCATTTAACCTATTAATATTCAATGCCATTCTGTATCTTTTGTAAACTCTTAACTTAAAGTCTATTTTTGTTTTATATTAGTAAAATCACCTCTAATTTGAATTTATACCATCTTATTTTAAATAATATGTAAAAATTCTTTTTTAGAACTTCATCACTGCCTCTTTTATATTTTTTATGTCACAAAATTACATCAGTATGTATCCTGTGTCCAAAAACATAATCTAGTAACTTTAACATATTAGTCTCTTAAATTATGTATAAAACAAAACGTGGAGTTATAAAGCTAAGTTACAAAAATACTCTTATAGCCCTGGATAGTGTAGCTCAATAGACTGGGCATTATGTTTGGGTTGTGGTTTTAATAACTGTTTCTCTCCTTCTCTCTCTCCCTCCCCTTCCCTCTCTGTAAAACCAAAAACATGTCCTCGAGTAAGGATAAAAAAAAAAAAAAAAAAAACTTTTATAACTTCCCATGTATTTACTTTTTCTTAACTCTTTATATTTTTTCATACAGCTTTGAATTACTGCTTAGTGTCTTTATATTTCAACTTGCCAGACTCCTTTTAGCATCTCTTACAAGACAGGTCTAAAGATAACAAGCTCCCTCAGCTTCTGTTTAGGTGAGAAAGTCCTAATTTCACCCTCACTTTTGAAGGACAGTTTGTTTAGGTGAGAAAGTCCTAATTTCACCCTCACTTTTGAAGGACAGTTTCAGCAGATATAGTTTTAGTTGATTGTTTTTTCTTTTAGTACTTTGAATATATTTGTCTACTGCCTCCTGGCTGCCAGTTTCTGATGAGGCAATTGTTTGTTATCTTATTGAGGATCTCTTGTATGTGATGTCACTTATTTATTGATGCTTTTACGTATCTCTCTTTAGCTTTCTGCAGTTTCATTGTACTGTGTTTTGGTGTGGGACTCTTGAAGCTTGCTGAGTTTCTTGGATGTTTATATCAAGTCTGGTATAAATTTTGGAAATTTTTTACTCATTGCTTCTTTATATATTGTCTCTTCTCTGGTCTTTTTCTTCTCTTGCTTTTCTTCTCTTCCTGAGACTCCCACAGCATATATATGTTTAGAGTTGATTGTGCCCTACAGGTGGCTTAGACTCTCTTCACTTTTTTTGTTGTCGTTGTTTGTCAGATGCAATAATTTCAATGGTCTTATCATCAAGTTTGCTGTTTCTTTCATCTGCTAAAGTCATTGAACTTAAAAAATATATATATTTATTTAATTACTTTTTATAGTTTATTTTTATTGTCCTTTTTTCCATTACCGTTTATGTACTTTTTAGTCACAGAACTTCTTTTTTATTTATTTATTTTAGTTTTTCTGTATCTTTACTGATATTTCTGCTTTGTTCATATATAATTTTTTGGCTGTTTCCATATATTTCATTAATTATTTAACATCTTAAGATAGTTGTTTTTCAAATCTTTGCCTAGTAGATCTGCCATCAGGTTTTTCTAAGAGACTGTTTTTATTTTTCTACTCCTGCTCCCTTTGAATGGGCCTAAGTTTTCTGTTTCTTTGTTGGCCTTTTGAATTTTTTTTTATAAGCTGGATATTTAAATCTAATAATACTGTAATTCTCCCACTCTCACAGTGTTTGCTGTTTTCTATTTGTACATATTGGACTGTTTTTCCTTTTGTTAACCTCTTTCTGTGCTATGGATGAGCCTGAGATATGAACTTAAGGTATTTTCTGACACTGTGTTTTCTCTAAGCATGCATATTGACTTTACAATTTTCTCTATATATGCAATTGCTTTTGAATATCCTGGTGTTTAATGTCAGGTTTCCAAATAAAAAAATAGGGAAAAATTAAAGGGGCAGAAGAGTTTAAGGTGCTGGCTCTTTAAATTACCCAGAAGTTACCTGCCTGGAAGGGAAGGACTTGCAACCTTGAGAGAAGGTAAAACAACAGTGGTTGCCCACTTCTGTATCAGCATCTCTGTGACTACTAGAAGCAGCAATAAGCAATCAAATCCCTAATGTTTGGAGGACTGGATCTTTGTTGCTCACCCTGGATCCTACAAGCTGTTATTAAATTATGTACACAGGGATGGAGATATTGGGGTGAGTAGCCACTGTATAACAAGGAGAAAAAACTGACAAAAAAATTAACCATGATTAAACACCAAAGTATTCCCTGGAATTTGAAAGGCTTCAATAGACTTCAGAATTCCAAAATAGTTATATCATACATTCTCAGCTTGTGTACTTGTTGTCTGGTGGAGAAACAGTACTTTCCTAGTGTTTTCTAAGCATTCTTAGTGTTTTCTTACTGTGCTGTCTTTCCAGAATTCCCTCACTCTGGTACCTTTAACTTAAGTTTGAATTTAGCTCCTTAACCCCATAAAACTTGTGAGTATGATTGAATGTGTGTGCTGTGTCCCCTTTTTACTTCTCTGAAATAATAAAAGATAATTTAGCAATAGGAAGCAAACTCAGTTGTTGTGTCACCCTTACCAGGAGGTGACTCTTCAGTCTAGAGACCATGAAGTTCGGGTTTGGTTTCAACACTGTAAGGAGCTCAATGCATACTTTCTTCCTTTAGAAATTGTGTTGAAAAGTCCAAGAAAAGTACAACCCAATACTTCATTATAGCCTCCATAATGATGTAATAAATGAAAATGCAATCAGAAACATATGCACTACATTTCATTGGAACACCGCCAAGATTAAAATTTAAGAAAGGAAAATTTTGGCTAATATTTATTTGCATTTTCCTGAATATAATTATTTTAAATTTTGAGTCACATGGCAAAACACAGTTGGTTTCACATGATCTAAAACTTACTATGGACAAACGTTAAAGAACTTCCTAACGAAGATGTGGTACAGGTATATTCTTCTCCCTGTCTGGTATTTCTCTCCTTAGGAGTCTTTGCTTAAGTAATTGTTGTTACTTAAACAGCCACCTGATTCTGAAAAGCTTCTCATTCTGCTCCATTTCAATGGATAAACTCCTGAAAGTAGAAATTATAAGTTCTTCAAAATGTTACAGTTTAGCTACCACTTACCATGAATCAATCGTGATGACAAATCACTTTTATTAAATTCATCCTGGAAATCAGCTGCTTTAAAATGAAGCAAATAATCCATTCAAACTATTTTATAGAGTGTTCCCACATACCAAAAGGAAATAGTGATTTGCGGAAATTATCTAGATGAGTTTGGTTTAAAATTTCCCTTGCTTGAATCATAATGGATAACTGAGCCAAAGCGTACTTCAGACTTTATAACTCACTCTAGGAACAGAATAACTGATTAAGCTTCTTGATCAGACTGTTGAAAATAGTCTTACTATAGCCCAGAGAAGAAAAGTAGAATTTGAAAGAAGGAAAGCTCAAATCCTACTTTGCTTTCTAGTAAAACAACTCAGATAAATATGTATTTTATTGTCCTACATCTTAAACCATCTACATTCTCATTACAGTATCAATTACCATGTGACACTAATTACCATGAGTGTCACAAGATTTTATAATGAAATTCACATTGGTATTTTTGTTTAGTAAAGCAGACAATTTCCTCAAAGCTGTTTGGAAATATATTTAACAAGAATTGAAGAAATAAAGAATGACAATTTCCTAATACTTTTTGATGAGTAAGTTTTTCCAAATGTGTTAATAAATATGTCATTTTTATACTTGATAAAAAGAAACTCATACCTACTTCTCAAAAGGTGAACGTTGTTGTTGCTAGGGTTATAAGAATGAAGGGCCTTGATGAAGAGTATTTGGTGAAGACTGAGAATAAGATCTTGATATCTGAGAAGGAAGAAAGAATGAAATAAAATGTGGCTCTTAAAGATCTACAAAGCATTGTAGGTTCACAGAATGACAGAGAATAGTAATTAAGTCAAGTAAGAAAATGGGGGATGGACGTGGGTAGCAAATAAAAATAGTGTTTGCCTGAAAAGATGTATAAAAAGAAGTTCCCGAGATCCTGAGTATTATTCATCATGTGGAGCAGCCAATTTAGAGGAGTCACCTGCAGCTTTAACCCAGGAGTTGTATTTGGAGCCCTGCCAAAGATAATAGTTAAGAAAGATTGCCTAACCTGCTGTGGATGAGGCTGAAGCCAGGGAGAGCTGTAAAGCCAGCCTACATTAAATCAGAATTCTCAACTTTAATGAAAGTTAATTTATATATTAATGTTTCTGAAAAGTTTTTATTAAATGATTCTTCATAAGTTGGAGAATTACTTTATGTCACATAAATAGTTTGCTGGATGTGTATTCTTTGGGAAATAACCTTTGGGGAAATGGTTAGGGAGGACACATCACAGAGAAGACAGAAGGACTGGATCTAGTTCCAGCTGCTACCCAAGTGAAGACATTAGGTATAATTGAGTTACAGGCAACAGAAATAACAAAACACTTCTCTAACTTATTACAACCAATATGTTGTAGGTTGCAAATGATAGCCAGATCATTTTTTCCTTCCTTCATTTTTTTCCTTATATTCATTTCTTTTTTTCTAGCAGGCAGCTCATACCATAGTCCTTACAAGTGTTTTTTAATTATATTTCTTCCATTACCATTATCCCTCTTAGAACCCCCACTTCCCCCACAATCACCATCCTGTTGTCCATGTCCATAAGTCCTTTTCCCTTTTTATTCCATCCCTCTACCCCCTAATCCCACATAGCTGTCATCCTGCTCTCTATCTATGAGTCTGTCTCTATTTTGCTTGTTAGTTAAATTTGTTCATTAGAATCTATATATGAGTGAAATTATACGGTAATTTTATTTCTCTGACTGTCTTATTTCACATAGCAAAATGTTTTCCAGGTTTATCCATGCTGTCACAAAGGGTAAATTGTTCTTTTTTTTGGCTAAGTAGTATTTCATTGTGTTAATGACCCCTAGTTGTTTTATCCACTAATCATTCACTTTCTCACTCCATAAATACATGATAAGTGTTTACCATGTGATGAGCAAAGTTTGGCCCTGAGAATAAAATGGTAAACAAAAAATGGTACATGTTGCTTGAAATTTCGGACATATATTTTCAAAGAAGCATAATAACAAAGAACAAAAATAAATTATTTTTAAACTGTGAAGTACTTTGTTGCGTAAGGGAAAAAGAGGGAGAGAGGGAGGGAGGGAAGGAGGAAGGAAAGTAGAGAAAGAGATAGGAGGGCTCTATTTTAGACTGGTTTGACATATTCAGTTTTATATCTCTGAGACTTTCAATTTTGATAAGAAACAAGGAAGCCAAGAAGACACAGTGAAAGAATATACAGTTTGAGTTACAAACAGTGTTATAGCTTCTGTGTTGGATTTTCCTTGAAGATACTTCAGAATAAACTGTGGGATGTAATCATAATTTCCCTAAGTTACAACTTTTTGTCTATTCCACACTTGCAACTATTCAGGTGAATATATCAGAAAGAAAAGGCTCACCAAGTGATCCCCTTGAAGTCATGACCAGGACCAGCAAATTGCCTCCCAATGTTGCAAAGCAACAGAATTTCATTTTCCAATCCTTCCATTCTGTCAGTGCCTCAGATTTCATGCCCTTTTCCTTTCTTCAACCACCAATGCTTTTTCCACATCTTCACTTTCAGTTGATGACCTCACTTCTTACTGAGAAAATCAAAACATCAGAGTAGAACTTCAATAACGCCCAAGTACATCAATTCAGCATCCGTGCTTCCAAAGGATATTAGAAGTAATCATTCACTGGTTATAATGATAGTACTCAAGCTAAAAAAGAGGTAGTATAAACCTTACTCTTATATAAATGGCCTACATTTTTCATACAAGGGTCAAGGAAGGTCTAATCCCTCTTGTTCCTGCAAGTCATTGTTTGTTGGCAGATTCAGTATCCTAATCAAATGATTGAGCTGGGTGCTTCAAACCCTCAGAATAGAGAGTTATTCATATTGGAGTGGCCAGATTGTGAAAGAAAAACAATAAAGCCCGGACTTATTCAAACTTCCAGAGGCTATTTGTCCAAAGTACCAGATAATTTCTACAATGCTAAATAGGTTGACAACAGTTCATAAAAAGAATTAGATGTGGGTTTTTTTTTTAATCGTAATAGGTACTCATACAGAGAAGAAGCGTAGCAAGAGTAAAGGATTCTATGGAGAAAACAATATGATTCTAATATTAGGAAGCTGTTGGAGAAACTGCATCTTGGAAAATATAGGACTCTATCTAACTTTAAATGTGAAGCTCATGGAAAGGAGTCCTAACAGCTATTACAATGGTATTCAGAAGCCAGTCAAGTTGCCTTTATATTGAGTAAGTCATAAAGTACTGAATTCTTTTAGTTTTATACAAAGTTTTCAGCAATATAGCATATATATATATAAGTTACAATGGTTTATAATGTATAAGTTTCAAGTATGCAACATTCAATCCAACCTCTGTATATACTACAGTGTGCTCATCACCAAAGGTCTAATTTCCATCAGTCACCATACATTTGACTGCTTTTAATCATTTTGTTCTCCTCTCACCTCTTTCCCCCTTTCCCTCTAATAGCCACCAATTTGTTATCTGCATCTATAAGTTTGTTTCTGTTTATCTTGTTTTGTTATTCGACAGCTTATATTGTCCTGTTCTCTGCTCTCCCCACCACACACACAAACACACACACACACTTCCGAATAAATAAAAATTAGATCACTAGTCTCTCCAGGTTTTACCTTATTACTATGCACAGATAATCCTTACCTAACAGACTATTTACACATAAGGCTGGTGCTCACATTTGCATGAGAACATTTCTAAACCAGCACATATTTAAAGGATGACCAATATGCCTGAAACCACACAGGTGACAAATTATTTCTTTTTCTTCCTTTTCAATCTTCTAATTCAAGATATTAGACCCACCTTGAATCCAGGACTCCAGCTCTTGAAATATGCCGAGACAGGTATGAGCTAGCTGGCATTTTAGACCAGACAGGCTTTCTAGTCACCTCGTTATATTAAGAAGGATTGAGGAAGAGATGTAACATTCTACAGTCTAGAAGAGTTTGAGTATTCCTGTGTTGAGAGTATTCTTGTGGAGAAGGAGTTCCTGTGTGAGCAGACATCACATTCCTTAAAAGGCAAAAAACTTACATTTTCATAATACTGTTCCTTTGGAGCAATTTGGGCAAATGAAAAATTTTCTACAACTTTCAAATTAACCTTTGTCTATTTTTTATGGAAAAGCACATTCTGCATAACATGCCTTCTATCTCATTTGTAGATCATGTTGTTTTCTATACTTACACTGCTAACCCACCTGCATTTATCCAGAGTACTGATGTTCATTTAATCATGATGTACCAATAAGGAACACTAAAAAATGGTACAGCAAATTGCAAAGAGACAGAGAATGAGGTTAAAAGAGATTCTTAGGCTGACCTATAGTAACCCATGAAGTAGCATTTAACATGGCACTATCATTGATTTCTTAAGAATGCCAGGGACTCTCTTTCTCAACACTGACAAACAAGGATCTCTGGGTTCATGAGACTGAGTTATTACTTGTTTACTGAGTTTATTGCCTGTCTCTGGTGAAGCTTTTATCAACATAGAAAGAGTGCTCTGTCTCTGTCTCTCTCTGTCTCTCTCTCTCTCTCTGTCTGTCTCTCATTGTGTTTATCTATATTGTATTCCTACATGCACTATGAGTAGAAAAAATACAATTAATTATGACTGTAATTTTGCTTCCAGCAAGTTCTAATTATAGCATGTCGGCAGAATAAATACTGACAGAGTTTTGTCTTTGAACAGTCCACGGAAGGGGTTGAGTTATTCTTGTTTCATCATGTATTGTATAAAAGCGAAGATGAGGGAGGACTAGTGTCTCTCAATAAATACAATGAGTTACTAGTTGAAACAAGGTCAAACAATTCACTTTTTCTTGTTTCTCTATTATACATAGCTTTACATTGCATCCATTGTAGGCTTATGCATGATTATTATGCCTTTTACATTATATATACTTTCTGAAAGTATTCCTTGTTTATACATCAAAGTTAAAACAATTTAGTTTAAAACAGAAATTTTTATTTTATAATTTGAATGACTTGGAAAGGATATTGTAAGAATGGAGTCGCTCAGAGAACCATGAGGACGCAGCAAGCAGAAAAAAAGTTTACTGAGGGAATTAGCAAGTGGGGAGGAAGCCGTGCCACGAATGGCTCCACCTCCAGGCTCATAGAGAAGGAGGGGGTTATTTTATAGGAGGAGGAAAAAATGCACTATTGAATTTAGTTGTTTATCTTGCAGATGGTTGATCAAGGCTGAAAGAGGTTTGGTTTGGCACATTCTGCAATCATGGGAAACTCCCAGACAGCTGCAGGTGGGCAGGGGAGGAGGGGGAGGCATGGGAACTGAGGCTGTCAGATATCAACTTGACAGTTTTCTGATAATGTTTGATTGTCCTCTTCTTATTAGGATTTTAATTCATGAAATCATTTTGTTTTATATAGTAATCTCTGCCAAAGGCTAGAGATTGTGGTAGAATATCCCATTATTCACTGAGATTATACCAAGTTACATAAAATACGTAAAACAAACTAATATAAAAATATCTAAAATATAAGCTAACTGAAAAGTAGATTAAATTTGTATTTGGAATATTAAATTCAAAAATCTAACCTAATTGAATAAACTGGAATTTTGAAAGAGAAATAGCACCTAAAATGACTGTTGCTATTTCTTCTGGTTTTTGTGTGTATTTTTAGGTTACTTTCTAATTGCTTTTAGAATTCTAATTGTGTTTTTTAATTACAATCTTGGTGATAATCTAGTCTTTGTAAAAGTGTATTTTATTGATTATGCTATTACAGTTGTCCCAATTTTTTCTCTTTGTCCCCCACCACCTGGTACCCACCTTCTCTCCAGCAACCCCCCCCCCCTTAGTTCATATCCTTGGGTAGTGAACATAAGTTCTTGGCTTTTCCATTTCCAATACTATTCTTAACATCCCCCTATTTTGTAACCAATTTTGCTTTTTTTTTTTAATTTTTAAATATTTAATCTCTTTATTTTCTTAGAGAAGAGAAAAGAGGGAGAAAGAAAGGGAGAGAAATATCAGTGTGTGGTTGCCTCTTGTGAACCCCCAATTGGGGACCTGGCCCAAAACTGAGGCATGTGCCCTGACTGGGAAGTGATCCTGTGACCCTTTGGTTTGCAGCTGGCATCCAATCCACTGAGTCATACCAGCCAGGGCCAATTAATCCCTGCACCTTTTCCCCCATTCACCCTTTCCCCCTCTCAGCTGATAACTCTCCAAATGGTCTCCATAGCTATGATTCTGTTCCTATTCTGGTTTTTGCTTAGTTTTCGTTTGTTTACTTTTTTACATTCAGTTGTTGATAGTTGCAAGTTTGTTGTCATTTTAATGTTCATAGTTTTGATCTTTTTCTTTAATGGGTCCCTTTAATATTTCATGTAATAAGGGATTGGTGACGATGAACTTCTTTAGCTTTACCTTATCCAGGAAGCACTTTATCTCCCCTTCCACTCTGAATGATAGCTTTGCTGGATAGAGTAATCTAGGTTGTAGGTCCTTCTTTTCATCACTTTCAATTTCTTGCTCTTCCTCTTCTCGTTCTGGCAGCCATATGATTTAGATATTGGCATGTTTGGAGATGTCCCAGAGGCTTCTTATAACATCCTCATTTCTTTGAATTCTTAGTTCTTCATTCTGTTCTGGTTGAATTTTTATTTCTTTATGTTCCAATTCATTGATTCAAATTCTGGTTTCCTCCCCTTCACTGTTGGTTCCCTGTGGGTTTTTCTTTATTTCAGTTAGTGTAACCTTCATTTCTTTCTTTATTTTGTTGCCATACTCAATGAGTTCTCTGAGAATCCTGATCACCAGTGTTTTGACTAAATCTGATAGATTGTCTATCTCTGTTTTGTTTAGTTCTTTTTCTGGAATTTTGTTCTGTTCTTTCATTTGTGCCATATTTTTTTTTCTCCTCAATTTGGCAGGCTCCCTGTGTTTGTTTCTGTGTATTAGGTAGAGTTGATTTGACTCCCTGTCTTAGCACACTTGTTAAGTTATATGGGACAGAGCTTTACATATTTGCCTTGATGGGTCAACCCACTTGACTGCTTTGTGACTCTGTGTGTCAGTAGGGCCTGGAGAGAGAACAATGTCACTTTCTGGCTCCTGGATGTTTGCCCAGTCAATTCACCTACTTCCCATATGTGATTGGTGCCCTTCTATCTTTTTCCCTGGTGGTAAATACCAGTGTGGGTGGGTTTGTGTATGTTTTGAGTTCATGGGGGCTCTTTAAACAGACTGCCGTGAAAAAAACATCTGTTTCTTCCGCTGTCTCCCACTCCCACTGGTTTTTACAGTTAGAAGTTATGGCACTTTATCTTCCTGGTGTTGGAGCCCCGGGCTGTGGGGTCTGGCCTGGGGCAGGGATTTCTTGTTTCCAAGGTATCCTTCCCAATTTTTATCCACCTCATGTGAATGTGGGACCACCCATTCTGCTGCTGCCACTGTGTCTTGGTGCCACACCATGTCTCCTCCCCTCTCAGCCCTGACTCTGTGTCTCCACCCCTCCTACCCTTCTGGATGAATGTGGCTTCTTTAAATCCTTGGTTATCAGATTTCCACACAGTGTGATTTTCTGACAGGTTTGAGAGGTATTTATTTTGATGTTTAGTTGTGATTCTTCTCATGGTTGCATGAGGAGGCACAGTGTTTCTACTTACATCTCTATCTCGACTGGAAGCCCTTGTCTGTTTTGCTTTCTTTATTCCTTCTTTCTTCCCTCCCTACCTCCCTTATTCATTCATTCATTTCTTTCTTTCTTTCTTTCTTTCTTTCTTTCTTTCTTTCTTTCTTTCTTTCTTTCTTTCTTTCTTTTTTTGTATATATTTCCTTTTTGAACAGCAGAATGGCCAAGTTGGGGCTTGATAGAGAAATCATAGATAACCCAAGGGAGTAAAAATTGAGGTTTTAACAAGAACAACTTAGCATAGTCCTTTTCATTAAAGTTAAAGATAGGTAACCATCAACAATTTTAGTTACTTGCTCTTGCTAAAGGTTTTTCTGGCAACCAAAAATAATTAACAACTGAAATTCCCAGGATATTTTCTGCTTTTGAAGTACAGCAATTGTTTATTTGGTCATTTTGTTTATTGCAAAATGTTAGATGAAGATGGTTCTCTTAACATGTCCCTTTCTTATGATTCTGTTTTCCTGATTTTCCTCAGCATTCACTATCTCTGTGACATTTACCAGTTTATGCTTTTGTTGCAAGTTTAAATTACCATACTCCATGCTAACTTCTCAATTAAATTATATATTTCTATTATTTCACATAAAATTTTAGTTCATTCTTAACTTCTGGCTTTATCTGGAAACCAATCCCTAACATTAATGTATAAATTCCAATAATATTTTTGGATCATTTATTGTGCAATATTTTAAGTGTATACTTCATGAGTATACAAATACCAAAAAATATGTCTTAATTTTTATAAATTATTAGATTAGAGTATATGATTAAAAAATCATACCCTATCTATAATATAATATTTGGAATCTGAGAAATCCTCATAAACAAATGGATATTTCAGCTATGCCTTGAAACATGAATATAATACATAATAGAGATAGAGGTTGTAGAGGATAAAGAACACTTAAGTGTAAGTTTATTCCAACCAGAGCAAAGAATGTCAGAAACATGTCGACACAAGAAAGATGAGGTGAAGTCCAGGCGGTACTTCTGGCCAAGATGGAGGTGCAGGCAGACACACTGCATCTCCCTCCACAACTAAGAAGAAAAACAACTATCTCAAAACTAGAGACAACCAGAAGTTCCAGAAAATCAAACTGCATGGAAGTCCAACAAACAAAGATATAAAGAAGAAATACTCATCCAGACAGGTAGAAGGAGTGGAGCCGGGTCAGAGATGACACGGTGTTGTGGTGGCAGCAGCACTGGCAGTGGCAGGCCAGCAGAAAGCACATTCACACGTTTTAAAAAGTCAGGAGGGACGTCTGGGGAGCATTCCTAGCTCCTCACCAGACCACACAGCTCACTGTCCAAGCACCAGGGAAAATCAAGCCTCATTGCTTTTGATTGTGCACACCAGTGGGGGTTGAGACGGAGGCAGAAACTACCAGTCTCTCAGCAGAGTCTGCTTGTTTAAATGGCCCCCACAGTCCTAGAATCTCTGCAGACCCATCCACTCTGGGCACAATGGCCAGGGCAGCAGCTGGAAGGGCGCCAGTCCGGTGCAGAAGTGGGAGAAGTGCCTGGAAAAGGGGCGAGTGCTGGGCTAGTGGCATTGTTCCTTCTGAGGCCCCTCCCCCACATACAGCTCCTCAACGTGGTGGAACGGGTCACCCTGCACTGACAAATCCCTAGGGATCCGCTCCTTACAACATAACAGGAGTGACAGCTCTACCAAAGACACAGAGGCAAACACACGCAGGAGAATTCTGGCCAAGATGGAGGCCTAGACAGACACGCTCCATCTCCCTCCATAACTAAGAAGGGATACAACTACCGAAAAACCAGAAAAAAACAGAAGGTCCAGAAAATAAATGGAAGTGCAATGTATGAAGTTATAAAGAAGTGGTTCCCATCCAGATGGGCAGGAGGGGCAAAGCTGGGGTGGAGAGGTCAAACTGTGCTGATGGCAGCAGCGGCAGTGACAGCAGTGGGACAGCGGTAAGCACAGACACCTGTATTTAAGGGGAGAAAAGAAGCATCTAGGGAGCACCCCTGGCTGCAGACCAGACCCATCAGCTTACGATTCCAAAGCTGGGGAAGGCAGATCCCCATTGCCTTGGACTGTGAGGTCCAGAGGGAGTGGGGATGGAGGAGGAGGCTCCTGGTCTCTCAGCAGAGAGTGAACAGCAGGAATCCATCTTGGAATCCCACCCCCCACAGAAAATGCCATAGAGTGGTGAGATAGGTCGCCTGGTTGTGACGAGTGCACTGGGCTTTGCCCCCTATAGCATAGGAGGGTGTGACAGCCCTGCCCAGAAAGCAAAAGTAAACACAAAATGGTCAGGATGGCATAGATCATGATAGAGACCCTGGTGACCCAGCTGACCAGATGGCAAATATCTAATCTAACAGCTCAGCAGATAGGAAATCTTTCTGAGGCACAGTTCAGAGCTTTGGTTATAAAAATGCTTACAGACCTAACAGCAGATCTTAAACAAGACGGGGAAGGAATGAAGGCTAGTCCTGCTGAAATGAACAAAAACACATACAAAACTAGTGGTGAGGGCAAGAAAACCAGGGATCAAATCAACAAATCAGAACATAGAGAAGGAACAAACAGTCAATCAGTGAAGAAAGAGGAAACAAGAAGTGAGAAAAATAAGGAGAGGCTCAGAAACTTATCAGACAGCTATAAGTAGGCCAACATCCGAATCATAGGGTTGCCAGAAGGTGAAGAAGAACTAGAAATTGGAAATTATGTGAAAAAAATAATGAAGCAGAACTTTTCTAACTTGGAGAAGAAAATAGACTTACAGATCCAGGAAGCACAGAGAGTTCCATAAAATCTGGACCCAAGGAGAACCACACCAAGACACATTATAATAAAAATGTCAAAAATTAAGGATCAAGGGAGAATCTTAAAAGCAGCAAGAGAGAAGAAGAGAATTACATACAAAGAGGTCCCAATAAGACTCTCAGCTGATTTTTCAAAAGAAACTGCAGGCAAGAAGGGACTGGCAAGAAATATTTAAAGGAATGGAAAGCAAAAACCTACAACCATGATTACTCTATCCAGTGAAGCCGTCATTCAGAATAGAAAGGCAGAGAAAGTGCTTCCAAAACAAATTAAAACTGAAGGAGTTCATCAGATCCAAACCACTGTTATATGAAATTTTAAAGGGACTTGTCTAGGAGAAGGAGGATCAAAACTATGAACATTAAAATGAAAACTGTATCACAACAACCAACAACAGAAGCTAGGGAACTGAAACAAAGATAAACTAAGTAGGCAATGAGAGGAGGAAAAGATTTATTGTTATGGGGAACATTATGAGGGGAGGTGAGCAGGGAGGGGTGGAGGGAGGAAGACGGTACAGGAATTAAGAAGCATAGTAGGAAGGAGGGAAGTAGACAGGAAGATATTGAGAAGAACTATATGTACAACCAATGGGCATGTACTAAGGGAGGGTGACTACTGGAAGGAGTGGGGTCACTGTGGAGGGGAACAAAGGGAAAAGAAATTGGGACAACTATAACAGCATAATCAATAAAGCCTATTAAAAAAAAAAAAAGAAGAGCTGATATGTGGACAATGGGAGTAGTCTAGTTTGGTTAGGGCCTTCAGTAGCTATATAGAATATACAAGGAGAACTTTGGAAGGTGCCAGAAGGTCAAGATAGCAAATAAGATCTTGAATAATAAACTACAGAATATGCAATTGATTTTGGAGGTCATTGGAAAAATCTGAATGTTTCTGAGATGAGTGCTGTCAGAATTCTGTGAACGAAAGTGTGCTAGCAGAACACAATTCAGGAAATTTATGAAGAGATTAGTGGGCAAATGTTTGTACTTGAAAATAATGCTCTTCCTCTTTCTCAAAGTGGCTACATAATCTGTGTATTACTATTTTTTCTAAAGGTACAGTTACCATAGCCAAGAACATGAAATAATATCTCTTACATATATTTTCACTCATTGCAGTCCCCCTGTTTTTGTTCACAAACTCCTCTTCCCACCCTCTACCTCTTCTGCCTACAAGCACCAACATTCCAAGTGCTTCAGATAATATTGACACTACAAGACTTTTCTTTCTTCTACTTCTTAATTCCTTCTTACTTAAAAATATTCATTCCTGTGGCAAAGTAACCTTATCCAATAGAAGGAGTGAGATTCATTCATTTCGATTCATTCATTTCATTATCTAGATGTTCTCCATGTGACAAAGATGATAAACAAAATACCCAACATATTAGGCTGATTTAATCTAGACAGAGAGTAAAGGCATATGGAAAGATAAACCAAAACTAAGACAAGATATGGTAATTGCCCTAAGGGGTGTGTGTGTGTGTGTGTGTGTGTGTGTGTGTGTGTGTGTGTGTGTGTGAATGTATAGATAGTCTGACATGGAAATCCAGAGAAGAAAGACGTCATTTTTCTAAGGATCATGAGAAAGTTTTTTCCTAGAACATCACACTTGACATGAATTATGAGTGATGCATAAATTTCCAAGAAACACATGAGAAGTAGGAAGGCAGGCTGTTTCAAGTAGTGATTCCATACAGAAAGTCTGGCTTATGCAAAAGAATGTGGGGACACTCAAGACATGTTTAAGGAAAGAAAATCAGCTTAATTTGACTGAAACATGAGGTGCATATATAGGGATATATGGAAATAAGGGTTATGAGTTTTTGAGCCATGCTGAAAAGAATGGATGCTCAGATATATCTAATAGAATCTGAGAATACTTTAAAGATATTTGAACTGAGAATTTCAAGATCACAGTTTAACTTTATAATATTAGTAACAGTGATATAAAAATGAATTACAGAGGCCCAGGCTTGAACAATATTCAGGAAAAATATTTGAGAACCCAAATTGTTGGAAATAGAAATGCCAAATAATTTAATACAAGAATATAAAGCTTTTAACACTACATTATAAATTAAATTTTATCTGCTGTTAACATAGAAAATTTGAGTCATAAAAGTATATTTTGCAGATTTCAAAAGATTGCTAATGATTAGAAAATACAAAAGTAAAGTTACTTGCACAACTACTTGAAAACCAATGCACTTGACATTTTATTTTTATTTCTTAGCATTAAAATATATGTGTTTGTATTTTGGTAGGTGAGTAAAACTTTTCTTAGAAAGCACACCTGCACTGTTATAAAAGAAAAATGTTCCATTTACATAAAATTGTATTAAAGTTATGATAGCTAACTTTCTAATTTCCACTCCACAGATTATAGTCCAAAGAAGGCTTAGAGAAGTCATTTCTTATCTCTTTTGTTGGAGTTGTGGGTTTTTAATTGTATTTTTCCATTACCATTTATCCCCCTTATGCCCTCTTCCACCTCAACCAACTTCCCTCCACCCTGCAATCACCACACTGTTGTTTGTGTCTTTTCTTTCTTTCTTTTTTTTTTTTTTTTGTTTAATTCCTATCTTACAATTCCCCACACCCAGAGCTGCCAGCCTGCTGTCTATGAGTTGCTCTCTATTTTGCTTGTTAGTTCAGTTTGTTTATTAGATTCCACAATATAAGCGAAATAGTATGGTATTTGTTTTTCTCTGATTATTTTATTTTGCATAGCATAATGTTTTCTAGGTCCATCAATACTGTCACAAAGGGTAAAATTTTCTTGTTTTTTATGGCTGAATAGTATTCCATTGTGTAAATGTTTTATCTATTCATCTACTGATGGACACTTGGGCTGCTTCCAAAGTGTGGCTATTGTAAATAATGATGCAATGAACATAGGGGTGCATATATTCTTTCAATTGAATGTTTTGGGTTTCTTCAAATAAATTCCCAGAAGTGAAATTGCTGGGTCATATGGTAATTCCATTTTTAATTTTTTTTAGTTTTCTCCATACTGCTTTCTGCAGTGGCTGCAACAGTCTGCATTCCCACCAACAATGCACTAGGGTACCCTTTTCTCTATATCTTCACCAGCACTTGTTGTTTTTTGATTTATTAATGATAGCCATTCTGACCAGAGTATGGTAATATCTCATTGTAGTTTTAATTTACATTTATCTGATGATTAGTGACACGGAGCATCTTTTCATATATCTATGGGCCCTTTGTATGTCCTCTTTAGAGAAGTGTCTATTCAGGTTATTTGCACATTTTTTAAATTGGATTTTTTTTTTTTTTGGTGTCGAGTTTTATAAGTTCTTTATACATTTTGAATATTAACCCCTAATCAGATGTATTGGCCAATATGTTCTCCCATACAGTGGGTTGTCTTTTTATTTTGCTGATGGTTTCCTTTCTGTACAAAACCTTTTTAGTTTGATGTAGTCCCATGTGTTTATTTTTTCTTTTATTTCCCTTGCCTGAAGAGCTATATGAAAAATATGTCATTTGCTATGAGCAATGTCTGAGATTTTACTGCCTATGTTTCCTTCTAGGATTTTTGTGGTTTTGAATCTAACGTTTAAGTCTTTAATGTATTTTGAATTTATTCATCTGTGTAGCATAAGAAAGTGGTCTAGTTTCAAATCTCTGCATGATACATTTATTTGACATTTTAAATGCCCAGTTAATTTTTGTTATAGTTTGAATGGATATTTATTTTTTAAGTAAGAAAGAACTAATTCATATAAGGTTCTACTAGACATTTTGCTTTCACATTTGATAATTAAAATAGTTTTGTGAGAAATCTATTAACTTAATTTCTAGATGAGAGAACAGAAACTCCAGGAAGTAAGTGAATAGTCAAGTACCACAGCTATTAAGTGATCAGATGGGATTTATTTATTTATTTTTTTATTCTTTTATTGCTGTTCAATTAATGTTGTCCCAATTTTCCCCTTTGCCGCCCTGTGCCCAGTACCTCTTCCTCTCCAGCAATCTCCCCCTTTGTTCATCCATGGGTCTTGCATATAAGTTCTTGGGCTTCTCCCTTTTCTGTACTATTTTTAACTTCCCCCTGTCTATTTTGTACCTACCAGTTACTCTTCTTAATCCCTGCACCTTTCCCCCTATTCACCCCTTCCCTCTCCCTGCTGATAATCCTCTGTATGATCCCCATATCTATGGTTTTGTTCATATTCTAGTTGTTTCCTTAGTTTCTTTTTGTTTTTTAGATTCATTTGTTGATAGTTGTGAATTTGTTATCATTTTACTGTTCATAGTTTTTATCTTTTTCTTAAATAAGCCCCTTTAACATATAATATAATAATGGCTTGGTGATGATGAACTCCTTTAGCTTTACCTTGTCTGGGAAGCACTTTATCTGCCCTTCCATTCTAAATGATAGCTTTGCTGGATAGAGTAATCTTGATTGTAGGTCCTTGCTTTTCATCACTTTGAATACTTCTCGTCAGAAAGTATTCTTCTGATGAGAAGTATTCAAACTCCCTTCTGGCCTGCAAAGTTTCCTTTGAGATATCACCTGAGTCTTATGGGATTTAAAACCATGTTAAATGGCTGCTGTCAGGAGGTTGGTGGCAGTATTTCTTGTGCAAAGAAATAAAAACCTAAGAATAAAAAAATTTGTTGTAATAAAGTTTAAGGCTTCCTGGGATTGATTTCTCTGTTTCTATTGTGAATTAATTTTCAAATGTAAGTATTAGGAATTGAATAAATTCAAATGAAGTTTAATGTCTCTACAATAATATATCAAGACTTTGAGGTTACAATTATCTCTATTTTAAAAAATAAGTTTTTCCTTAACCCGTGGTATAACTTTTGCCTTTTCTCTGGAACTCTCTGAGAATTTTTAAGTGACTCTTGGCCTTGTTCCTGAATAACTGCACACAAACCTTGGTCCCTTTTGGATAACATAAATACCAAAACAACTGTTTTACTGTTTTCAGGATACCTCAAACCCTTTTGAGAATTATGTCCTAATTTTAAAATTTCAATAAAATGATGACTCCATCTTTCATCACAGCCACTACAAGGGTTTATTTTAATAACATGAAAAAAAGAGTAAAATCTGTAGTGTCAACATTCTTGCTGTATGCAAAGAAGAACATGCTTGGTAATAATGAATTGAAATAGCTAAAGGCAGCACATAAATACATGCCCAATTTCTAAGGTAAGTGATGAACTACTTTATCCTTTTCAGGCATGTGGCAGACTTTCACCTTTCTTCACATCATATAATAAGAGTAAAATGTCCACATTATTTCACTGCTTATGGAAGATGCTGCAAGACAGAGGGATGAGAGAGAGAGATGTAGAGCTCAATCTTCTACATGGGATGGTTTTCAACTAATCATTTCAGTATACTCTTTGCAGGAAAAGTAATATTATTAACACCAAACTAAAAATGAACCTGACATTTTACAGCTCACAATTAAAATTTTATCAGATTATCAAGCTTTCAGGCATAATTTCAGTTCAGAGGGAAGTACCAAGAGTGCCAGTGTCCCAAAGGAATGTAGAACAATTGCCTGAGGCAGGGTGCTAACAGCAGATGCTGCTATTCTGAGTGAAACAAGGTAAGGGTGCTCTAACAAGGAGACTGGGCAAGGGGGGGAGGGGACTCGTGGTTGAGAAAGTAATACTCCCCAGTAGACAGATTCTGAATTATTATGCATTTTTGAATAACTGTGAAAAATAAAATTTTTTTAAAGGGATTTGCTTTAAGGATTTGATTGTTATCCAATCCAACTGTACCTCCTGAGGTTTGAGGATGGTGATTAACTTGGAAAAAGCAAGATTGTGTATGACAAAAAACAAACAAACAAACAAAATGGTTTTTTTTCTGCAATTGATTAAGCCTACTAATCAAACTGAATTCAAAATTCATCCAAAACTTTACAAAAGAGAGCTAGTCAAGAGTGGAGGTTAGCATCATCACAGAATACATTGTAGAACCTTAATCAGTGTTATATAAGGAAACTTTGAAGAGTCTGATGCCAATCTAGAGCTGATGCCAATCTAGATCTAATGCCAAAACATACATCAGGAACATCTGTATCTCACGGGCATCCCTCTGTGGAAAAGTGGCAGCTCATCCATCTTACTTCTTGTGTTCTCCTATGGGGAAAATATAAGAAAAATTACTGTGAGGACTAGACATGGATTCATTCTTATGTTCAAAATATGTAATTGTATAGTTATACCAAAGCCTAGTTGAGGGCTGAAGTATAAGATTTTATGGATTAATACACAATCCATTTTCTGCTTGAAATCTGATTTTTTTTTTTACTCAAAGCCATGTAGTTTGATTCCTTAACAATAATTGTAATGATACATTCTAGGTCATATAGCCAGCTACATATTACAACACATAATAAAAAAAAATAACAACAGTATATGAAGACTGAAAAGAATCATCTGATGCTGTTGGCTCAACGCAACTTCAATAACTCACACTGAGCAACATGAAATATTGGTGGTTTGCTTCTTGGATTTTCTAAAACTCCTTTCTGACACAATGCAATTACTAATTTTTATTGTCACCTAGGAGTTATTTATCTGAACATGACTTACTGAGATGAAGTTGAAATTTTCTCAGAATATTTAGACCAAAACTAGTAATTTTCCATCTTAAACCTAGTTATACTACACCATGAAACACTATGCAAATGATTACTAATGGTGTTAATTAGGCTGTGTTATCAGTCAAAGTCCACCTTCTAAACTCAATTAATATATGTGCAGCATATTCATCATAGCAATTATAATTTGTATTTTAATTGTATTGCCTGTTACTTAAAACCTATCGCAAATGTTAATTGGTTTAGACTAAATAAGAGCTACTTTGAATGAGCTGTGTTATTCAGAGAAAAGTAAACCAAAACTCACATGATGATCTTGTATAATTACTGTTATTGTTATAATAGCTGTACTTTTAAATGTTTACAGTACAAATAAGCACATTCATTGTAGCCATGTTTTCAAATAACAATTTTCACTCAGAGAGAAGAAATATACTTATGAATGGTATAATGTTATATATTGGTTCATTAACAGATTATTTGCTTTCATCAACTTAAAAGTTAAAAATTAAATAAAAATGTCATACAAAGTTTAAAGCTGAAATATAAGCAGACTCAATTTTGTCTCTGAGTTAAACTTCAAAATCTAAAAGGATTCAGTTTAGTTAGAAGGTGGTTTGGTTTATAACTATCTTCCAAAAGAAGAATAAAACTGGAATGTGCTTGGATCCATGTGAGAAAATAATATTTTAATATTAAAAATAATAATGAAAATGACACATTTTTACAATATAAATTTCTGGTTTTTAATTGTATCTTTAACTCTTTTGCAATGAAGGGGGACTTAGTTTTTAGTCTATCTTACGATATTTGGGTTATTTTTCTTATCATTGTTATTATTTTATCTTGTCTTCATTTTTCTCAAAAAAAACTTTCAGTGAAAAAAATAGCAAAGAACTATTTTTTAGATCTAGTGTGTCTATGAAAACAAGATGCTTCCAAAGTGCTTATATTGACTATTGATGAAGTTCAAGGTTTTAACAGAAGCCTCTTTGCACCACTACATTTGGGCTGTGAAGACTTAAATCAGTATTCAAACTGGTTAAAACTGGACTTAGTGTGGGTAGTTTCTCTTCACATTTTTTATTCTACCTTAGAAGGCATGCTGACTGCTAACTGGTATTACAGTTTTTATAGTAGAATAGGAGGTGATAGTAATGCTTATTATTTAAGGTATAAATTGATGCTTTAGAAAGCTCTGAAAAGTTATAGTCTCATCAAAAGTATTTTCCACGCAAATTTTTTTGCATGTATAATCAGACTTGTCAATTACTTGTATCATACTTAATAATATAGTTATAATGTAGTAAGAACAAAATTCTTGGGCAAAAAGCTGAGTTCCATAATGTGATAATTAGTCAAGAAACAAAAAGACAATTTAAAAATCCAGAAAAAAAAAAACCAATAGGCTATAAAAGAAGATTGAGTCAGAATAAAAAACAAACTAAAATGTGGTATGATTTTAAATGTAGAATAAGAGTAGAAAATTCATTTGACTTTAAAACTAAGAATGCTTTTTTAGTGGCTCAAGTATCATGGCATTATTCCAGTACATTATTTGACCTGGCAGTAAACGTTTAAATAAACATAACATTATTAACATGCATATTAGATTCCCACTCTAAGAGTAAACATATGCATAAAACACAAACATGTTTTCTGTGGCATAATAGTTATATATACATATATATTACTATTTTCATGGATATTCATATATAATAATTATGTTAATCCTTTATTTTTATTTTGAGGGTATGTTTATTAAAGCTGGGGACAGTGAAACAAGGAAGTGCTTGAGCCTAGGAGAGAGCCTAGGTGGGGCTGCTTTGGCTCACTGGAAAGTCAGAGAAAAGGCAGCCTTGGAGACTGTAATAGATGGCGTAAACTCTTGGTGCACTAGAAGAATGACCTGAAGATGGCAGCTGAACCAACCACAGCCCCAGCCACAGCTTATTCTGGGCCATGACCAACACGCCCATCACCTCCATGATGTCTATGATCCTCACATTCTGGATCATAATTGGCATCCCAGGCTGGATTCCTTACAGTAACAGGAGAGGCTGCTCAAAAGTTCCTGAGAGTGTGGTCTGCTTCAACAGGGTCCCTTCTGATTGGCTGCCTGTTCATCTCCAATTGTTCCCCTGTTGACAGCGAATGGAGACACCTCCAGAAGATCATGATGATACAGCAGATGCAATATTTGTCTTTTATTCCAATGGGGACATGTCAACTTTGCACTTGTTTTCAACATTTGGTTTCATTTTTTCTTGGTGCCACTTTTTGGAATTCTTACATTTAGTTTTTTTTTTTTTTTAACTTTTTATTTAATTTATTAGGGTGACATTGGTTAATAAAATTATATTTCAGGTGTACAACAAAAAAGAAGGTGGAAGAAAAATGAAGCCATAACATTTTCATTCTTTTATATAAAGGGATACAGAAACAGACTAAAATCAGTCCACTGAGTAGAGTTTTATGCATATAATTAAAAGGATACAAAAGTAATTGATAGATATACTAAAATTATATACCATATTACATAATTTAAATATTAAATGGTATAATAAAATTTTGGAGAATGAGAAGGACATAATGAAAATGAATAAAATCACCAACTTTTAAAAACAAGCAGTCAAATGGTATTGTACTTAGTTTCAAATCTTTACAAGTCACATCTCTTGTGTTTATTTTTTCCCTTCATTTATCTTCATTCTCATTCTCTTCCTTGAAAAGTTATCCTCTTTAAGATGGGTGATTTATGTTTGAATCAAATTTGTTATATTGGATAAAATTAGTAAATTTACTGTGTCTTTGGAAAAAAATTTTAATTGTGATATACTGTTTTAATCAACCTTAATTATATTGAGCTATGTTGCTTGTTTCATTTTAACCTTCACTTTATTCAACATTATGTTTCAAAGATACATCCATTTTGCTGTGAGTATACAGGGTGAGGCAAAAGTAGGTATATAGTTGTGAATATGTGAAAGAGTCTATTCTTTTATTTTTATTAATCATTTTACTATTCTCCTGATTATTCAAATTTTGAAAGCATTACTTAGATAAATACTAAAATTAACCAAGTCAATGGAATGCAAAGAGATCTTCATGTTGAAACTTCATGTTTCAATAACAACTTTCCATTAGCCAAGGCACCTGGATGAGATATTTTTTAGAATTTTGAGTATCCACAATATAAGGTTTGCTAAGTAGTGGACTGAGTCATGTTTCTATTCTTTATATAAATAATATTTTATTAAAATGAATTATAGAAATAGATGTTTGCATTCTTTTATTTTTAAAAAGTTGATTTTATTAAGTGTTTGTGTTTGAAACAAGTGACCCAATATGTAGGACTTTGATAGCCTTTAAGCTATAAAAAAATGTTCAGTTAGAATGTTTTTTATGGCAGGATTTGACTTGTAATAACAACCATACACTTGTAAACTTAACATCATATATTTTTTTAACTAAATACCTGAATCTTTTTTTTTTCTTGCAAAGCATCACTATATACAGAGAACAAACTAATAAAATCTGAGTCCATGGTTTATTCTTAAAGATTTTTCCAAGTTTTTGTGTTGTTTTCCAGAGCAGTTATAGGAACATTTCTGGGTAACTGAGCCAAACCTACTTCATTTCACATCAAGAAAGATAACATTTTGGTGGATATGAAATGATTTATCAGAATTTCAATGTTTCCTTCTTTATATCTTCCCTAATTTCATTGACAGTGTGGCAATAAGAATGTTCTCTGGAAATTATGATCTTATTTAATTTTGGAAGATTCTTGTCCTAACCAACTTGTTTATGTAGGGCATGGTACAAGACTTTCTGATGTCAGCTACTCATTTATTGTGGGTTCCAGCCATGTTTATCTTCCAAAGACCTCACAGAAACAGCTAATGTCTCCTGACCACAAGATTTGATCATCGTAATTTCCCATCTTTACATCTTCCCATTTAAACCTTCTCTTTCTTTGAAGATTGTTTCAAGGTTGATTGCATGTCAATTGCTCAATAATTAGCTCTAGGGATTTAGTAAAATGTTTTAAGTATTGAAGCTGACTTACCTAAAAATGTTAAGGACTTTTACTGAGAAATAATGTGATAAATAATACAGACAATTCTTTTGGTAATAATTCCTTGTGATTAAAATTATGTATTTATTGTTGGGAAATGATGCCAAAAAGTCATTTGGACAAGCATCCTGGCTTCAGTTGAACCATCTTAAACAGGTGTGGTTAATTACACTGAAAGATAGCTTTGCTTTATAATTGGTAAGCCAAAGGCTTTATCATTCTAAGCATCCAGAATTTGAACAAATTTGGTTTTAATTTTCAGTATAGTGACTCATATTCCAGAAGCCTGGGTAAAATAAACTTTCACCTTCCAGAATATCCTAAAGGGGTGACTCATGTTTTAACAAGTTTTTTTCTGCTAATATCTCAATAAGGATGTACCATGTTCTTTCTTGATAGATAGTTCCACTTAGCAGATGTCTTCTGACCTTAAAGCTGACTGAGCTACCTTCTTGCTGATGCTTTTGTGTCCTGGACAGGTTTGCCAGAACATACATTCAGAATATGGTTTACTGATGCACTTAGACTTTCCAGTTCCTGAGAAACTAAAGTAGTATTGGTTCCCAAGGGAAATTAACAAAATCATCCATATCAGTTAGCTTTTGCTAAACAACAAGCTGACTTAAAACTTAATAGCTTAAAATAAGTATTTTTAATGCTCATGAGTCCATGGGTTAGCTATAACATAATTTAAATCTCATCTGTGCTCACTTATATATCATAGCTGCCCACAGCTGAAGGTAAAGTAGGTGGATTTGCTGACCTAGTCTGGTTGATTACACATGTTTTTAGTCATCTTGCTTTAGAGAGGTCCAGGGTGGCCTTAAATAAGATAACAGTGTTCTGCTGCACATGATGTCTCATCATCTAGTAGCTAGTTCAGGCTCATTCTCATGGAGATTGGGGGTCTAAAAAGAAAGTAAGAAAGATAAGGAAGCCACATCATGAATGGCCAAAGCAAGTCAAAAGGCCAGCTCAGAATCAGCTCAGGAAGAGTATAAATGTGATACAGGGTCAATAGCTGGGCTACAAAGAAACCACAAATTGAGCCCAATGATGCAATGTATTAATGTACCACACAATCGCAACAACTTTATTTTTAACACACTAGTTTTCCTGGTCCTCTGAAAGAATAATAAAATAATGACACTTTGCACATATGTATTATTGCTATTATTAATAACAATATTATTTGTCCTCAATTTTTTACATAAAGCCTGAGATCAAGAAAAAACAAGTTAGTGATAAAAGTATTTATATTCATACATAGTATATGTAAGTTCCTACAAAGAAGTTGATTTTATCAGATAGGGAAACAGTGCTTTGATGTGAACTTTGGAGTTTAGTCCAGTTGTGTTTGAATCCTGGCTCAATCACTCACTAATGTGCTGATTTTTTATGAACTATTTAATCTCTCTGAGCTTCAGTTTTCTCAATGGGGAAAAATTATAGTTGCTATTGTACATTAAATTTAAAGACACAAGAAGTCTACCTACCTTCATATTCAGAATGAAAAAGGCAATTTCCCCATGCTATTTTTTCTTCTCACTTCCCTTAATGTTGTCATAAAACCTTTTGCTTTTGTCGCCATCTATTCAATAGTGCTGACTACAGGGTCACCTGTTCTATACCCCTTCACTGCCCCTACCAATATTCATCTTCCAGTGTATCTCTACAGGGATACACTACTAGCATTTTACATGGGACAGGATTTCCATAACACTTAAAGAATATCCAGTATGCTTGGCTCCATCTGATACCCACTCAAAGTGTGTTACTTCTAGAATACCCCCCACATTTACAAACATCCTTGTAGGGGGTACTAGTAACCATAGTTGGGAATAATACCCCTTAAAATCTAATTTTCACAATATCAATCCACCAAAACTATTGCATGAAACACCCCCATCTATTTTTTTTTTTTACTATATTATACTGAAACTCAAATTTCCAAGAAAAATAGATAAAAAATTTAATATGGAAACATTTCCTGCCTAATGGGACTTCTATGTTCTGGCCAGAGTTGTGATTTGAACACAACTACTTCCTATAATGTCTCCTATATATCTATTATCCACTGTATTCATTTGGATTAAAGTATGCAAGACTCATATGAAAATGTGATGATACTATTTAGAACAAAGTATAATATTCTTATATACATGTATTTTTGTGCAAAATAATCTACCAAATTTGTACCTGACAACTAACGTGGACCAAAAATTTATCTACAAGAGTGAAACATGAAGAGGAGATTCAAAATTTCAAAGCCCGTGCAGTTTGGGAAGGTAACTGAGCCTCACGGGAGACCCAGGAAACAAAAACATTAGATATCCAGAGATTGTAGAAAAGAGGAAGACATTAAAATACAGAAAAAACAAACATTGATTTAATAAAACTAGGCCTAAGGGTAGCACTTTCTTTATTTTACATCTAATAAGTCAATAGCCATTCTAGAAAGATAGCTGGATACAAAGGCAACTTTTTAATCTTTGATCACTAGGATTGATCATTGACTATTTTGATTGGTGATAGGGTTGAAAACTTCTCTCAATCCCTAATAAGTCTCTGTCTTTTTTTCCAAGTTTACCTTCTCTGTAGTAGAAGATATCTTTCCCAGAAAATAAAAAAGAAGGTTCTATTTTAACTAACTAGAAAGCTAAGTGTTTTCAGCACAGAATTGACTGGACAGAACTCAGAGAAAGGCATAATAGCATGAATAAACGTAGAACAAATAATAATTTAAGGAAGAAATCAATTTGCATGGTGATTTCTAATACATAGCAGGAACTGAAAGTTACCATTAGAACTATTTAAAGAAAAAGCACAAGATTTTCTAACATAGTTTAATAAAACACTCATTATTTAATAAAATTATGTATTTTAATATTTTGAGGAGTGTTTAATATCTCAAAAACTTCACACTTGCATTACACCATAACATTAGGAGAAAGGTGATTTGAATAGCAGAGTCTTGCTCAAATATTACTTCAGTTAAGAATCTCCATTCCGCTACCTTATATTTCTCTCTCTTTTTTGTAAGATTTATCAACTTCTGAGAGGTTATATCATTTAGTTCTTTATTATATTTATTATTTACTGTTTGTTTCCCTTTACACTATTTGCTCTCTTAATATTATTTGTCCCTTTATTATATGTATCATTTACTGTTTAAACTTTTTGAGAAAAGGGATCCTTGATGAATCCAGACTCCTGTGCATTTCATTCACTGCTACATTCCAATCCTCTAGAAAACCTGTTAAGAGTACAACAGAATGAAGAAAGGGAAATAGAGAAGAAACAACACTGCCTGGAATCTGCCAAAGCTGAGCAAAGTTTTTTGTTTTTGTTTTTAAATTTTTCCTCTTTGTCCTGGTTTATAAACAAAAATACAAAGATAAATTTGTCTCCTTAAACATTGTGGTTTCAGTGCTCTCCCTTTCCTTTTTTTTTTTTAATATCCTTAACTAGAGTCTTCTTTACCCCCTTTGCCACCTCCTATTAACATAAACATCTGTTTGATAAATGTGACATGCCCTCTAGGAATGTTTTTATCTGGTTTGATCCTTTATTATCTGCCTCAAATATAAAGGCCTTGTCCTATCAAGGTCTTAAATTCCACTAAAGGTTATTTACCTGCCCTGAGTTCCATTCTCATAGAAAACAAGATATGAATTAGTTAATTCAGCAAACAAATCCCTCAGACACTGTTGTTCACCTTCCTAACTCCCTTCTTGCCGGACAGCAAAATGCTCCTTGTGATTTGAGAAGGTTGACACTATCCTGAGGTCCAGGGGTATTTAATGATTTGTATAAGCCAATCACAGTGGCCCCATTCTCTTTGACAGTGATCAGATTATTCTTGATTATGTGATACAATACTGGCCAATAAAATATGTGAGGGTGCTTCTGGATTGCCCTGGAAAAGATTTATTTTTCTTTTATTTTTTTTCCCTTTTTCCTGGGTAATGAAATGATTGCATGTAATGGCTGAAAGTGCAGCAACCATCTCTCGATTGTGATAGGAAGTAAGCTGACATACTGAGAATGGCAAGGTACTTTGTCGTGTCTGTAGACTACTCTTCACAACCATACAGCTACCTTACCTAATGACTTTTTGTTAGAAGATACAATATGTATTTTTGTAACTGAGTCATAATTTTCTGTGACTAGCAGTTTAAACGTTCTTAATGAATAACTACCAATATTGTGAAACTGTAGAACTTACTAAACAACTTCTAATAACATATTTTAACAAAGGTATTCTATAGAACTTTTTTTTTCTTTAATTTATATTTCAGATTCATTAAAATAAAAAGATTATATGGTGTTTTCAAGCATTTTAAAAACACTCCGTCTGGAAGATTGTCTACAGTTTTATGGGACTAATCAAACTCTGGGCCACAAAATTAGTCTGTCCTATATTCTTGCCTAGATGTAGAAAAGTTTTAACAAAGCATAAATATCTGGCACTGTCAGTTGGCTCAGCTGGTTAGAGCATCATCTCATCACCAAAAGTTTACAGGTTCAATTCCTGGTAAGAGCACATACCTAGGTTGCAGGTTCAATTCCTTTTTGGGGCACGCGGTAAGGAAAACAGTCAATGTTTCCCTCTCACATCGATGCTTCTCTCTCTCTCTCTCTCTCTCTCTCTCTCATTCTCTCTCTCTCTCATCCCCACCTTCTCTATCTCTTCTCTCTCCCTCTCCCTCTCTTTCTAAATCGATAAATGCTTCCTTGGATGAGTATTTACAAAAAAAAGTTACTAAAGTTCTGGACTAGATATACTAGACAATAAAATGCTTTCAAATACTCAACAATAGCTTTAAAATCAATATTACCAGGGGGTTCACCTAAGGCCATTGTGTAACCTATTGAATAATTATCTTTCCATATTATTTAATTAAATGCATTTTCATGAACTACACCTTCTCTGTTTTAGAGGATCCCAACTCAGGATAAATACTGATATATATCTGACATCATGTAGAAAGACAGGAAGAAATACTTCTCACACATTTATACCCAGGAATAGAGAAAACCTTGGCACAAAAGAGGATGTGATAGCTATTAGGAAAGTCTGGCTAACAGAATAAAACAGAGCAAAGAAAGAGAGCTGAGCTTCACTTGCAATTTTCGAACTGGGGATTATCTCTTAAAATGTTAATTTTTTGTGCTAAGAAAATCAGGGAGAACAAAAGATGGAATAAAATTTAAAATGCATTAAAGTCTATAACACAGACTTTTCTGTGTAAATGAAACACAAGCAAGTAGATCATATATTGTTTCTACATACTGCTGTGCTAGTGAATCCATCCCTGATCTGAATGGTAAGAGCAAATTCATGGGGAATGAATAATAGCATGACATAGCTAATTAATGCCCGTTCAGTCCAGGCCTCTTGGACAATCATGCCAAATTGTACAGTGCAATGAGGTGTTTTTTTTATGTGACAGTGGTGTATGGGGGATTGATCTGCAAATGTAAAGATGGTATCAAACTATGGAGCCAGAACTAACTGCTCAGCACTATTGTCGTCACTGAATTACAGCTTTTTGATCTGACAAACTGCCACAAGACTTAACATTTCTGAAATACTATCATAAAATGGAATTCTAAAATAACTAGTTCATCAATCACTGACATTCCACGCTGCTTCCCAGAATTTGAAACACATTTGCAAGTACTTTGAATCTCCTTTGCACACAAAAAAATCCTTTTTAAAAGCCTCATTTTATACAATCACAATCATATATACCAGTCCTAAAAGACCAAGTAAGAATGTCCTATTTTTTAAGGCATTTAAAGTTTAGTAAAATAATTAAGAATATAAAGAAGACAAGTGAGAGCACTCTTTTAGTACTTGTTTAGTTAACCTACAGGTAAGACATCTCAATTATGTATTTATTAATTAGTTCTAAGCAAATTATTTTTCTCCTGTTTATTTCAAGCTAAAGTATTTAGTATGTCTCATTGATTCTTGACAAGATATACTTTCTGTTCTTCGCATGTAGAATTTGTTATATTTTCTTTAAATCTACCATATTAATTATATTATTCAGATTTTTATTTATTTTTATATTTGTTCTAAGAATTGATAAAAATGTAATCATATATATGGAATATATCTGTACTATATATGCATATATACACACACTTTTTTATATCTGTATATTTGACAATTGCTTTTCATATATCCATGTTTGAAAAAATAGATAATGTATATTTGGGGACATATTAATAACAATTTTATATTCATTTTAGGCATTATCTCTAAATAAAGGACTATTCTTTGGACCAATTACAATATTTTAAATTTTTATTGAAGTGTAGTTAACATACAATATATTATTACTGTATTTATGATATAGTTATTTGACATTTACACACTTTATAAAATGATCACCTCAATAAGTCTAAGAACTATCTGTCACCCTATAAAGTTATTCCAATATTATTTACTATATTCCCTTATGCTGTATATTACATCCCTGTGACTTATTTTTATAAAAGAAAGTTTGTGCCTCTTAATCTCCTTCACCTATTTTGCTCATCCCCAACACACTCCCTCTGTCAACCATCCATTTGTTCTCTCTATCTGTGATTCTGTTTCTGTTTTTCCTGTTATTTTTATTTTTTTATTTTTAGGTTGCCCATATAAGTGAAATCATGTGGTATTTTTTTCTTTCTTTGTCTGACTTATTTCACTTAGCAAAATACCCTCTAGGTCTACCCATGTTGTCACCAATGGCAGGTTTTAGTCTGTATATATCTATTAAGTCTACTTAATCAAATATGTCATATAAGGCCAATGTTTCCTTATTGATTTTCTGTCTGGGTGAACTATCCTCTCATGTAAGTGGAGTGTTAAATTCTCTAAATATTATTGTAAAACTGTCCACTTCTTCTTTTATATCTGTTAATATTTGCTTTATGTATTCAGGTATTCCTATGTGGGGTACATAGATACTTACAAGAGCTACATCCACTTGTTGAATTGATCCCTTCATAATTAGACAATGCACTTCTATGTCTTTTGTTACAGCCTTTGTTTTAAATTCTATTTTGTCTAATATACACAACTTATCCCAGCTTCCCTTTTATTTCCATTTGTATGGAGTATCATTTTCAACCCTCTGTATGTTCCAACTTCTGAAGTGAGTCTTTTATGCAGCATATATCTGGATTTTGTTTTTTATCCATTCAGCCACCCTATGTCTTTTTATTGGATCATTTAGTCCACTTATATTTACAGTAATTATGGATGGGTATGTCTTTTTGTTAACTCTTTTCTGTTTGCTTTAGTAATTCTTCCCTGTTTATTTCTTCTTTTGTTGTCTTCCTTTGTAATTTGATGGCCTTCTTAAGTATTAATTGTAGGCTTCTGTCTCTTTATTCTTTTGTGTATGTGATAGATTTTTAGTTTGTTGCTACCATGAGGTTCATATATAATAACCTATGTATACAGTAGTTTATTTTAAGTTGATAGTTGCTTAATTTTGCACACATTCTAAAAGCACTAAATTTTTTATCCCCTTTCCCATGTTTTATGCTTTTGGTGTCATATTTTGCATCCTTTTATTTTATGTATCCCTTAACTAATTATTATAGATATGGATGATTTTACCAGTTGCCTTTAAACCTTCAAACTACCATCATAGGTGGCTGATCCACTACCTTTACTACATGTTGGTCTCTACCAATGAGATTTTTTTCTTTTACATATTTTCTATTTCTAGTTACAGCTTATTATTTTCTGCTTAAAGAATTCTCTTGAACATTTCTTGTGCTGATGAACTCCTTTAGCTTTGCTTGTCTGAGAAGCTCTTTGTATTTCCTTCAATTCTGAATGATAACCTTGCCTGGTAGAGAACCCTTAATTGTGGGGTTGTTGTCATTTTCCTATAATCACTTTCAATATAGTGTGCCACTCCCTCTGGCCTATAATTTTTCTGCTGAAAAATCAGCTAATAGTTTTATGTTTTTTTTTTTTTTAATATGTAACTAGTTACTTTTGCTGCTTTTAAGATTCTCTCTTTGCTTTTAATTTTTGTCATTTTAATTATAATGTACCTTGATTTGGATCTCTTTGGGTTTGTCCAGTTTGGGACTCTGTGCTTTCTGGATCTGGATATCTGTTTCCTTGACCAGGTTAGGGAAATCTTCAAGTGTTATTTCTTCAAATAAGTTTTCTACCCCTTTCTTTCCCTCTTCTTTTTCTGTGATCCCTTAATGTGAATATTACTATGCTTGATATTGTGCCAGATGAGCTTTAAAATATTCTCAGTTTCTTTATCCTCACCTTGAGGACATTTTTTCTTTGCTTTAAGAGAGAGGGTTTAGAGAAATAGCAAAGGAGAGAGAAAGACAGGAGGCAAAACGTTGATGTGAGAGAGAAACATTGATTGGTTGCCTTTTGTAGGCTCCCTGACTGGGGACTGAAACCACAACCTAGGCATGTGGCCTACCTGGGATTCAAAACTTTGACCTTTTGGTTCGTGGGATGACACCCAACCGACTGAGCCACACTGGCCAGAACTAAACATTCTCAATTTTTAAATCCTTTCTCTCTTTCTGTTTAGCTGGGATAATTCCTACTACTCTGCATTCCATATGACTGATTTTCACTTCTCTGTATTGCATATATTTTCTTCTGTATTATGTAATCTGCTTTTACTTTTCTCTAGTGGATTTTTAAATTTCAACTCTGATTGATACTTTCTTATTTTTTCTACATCTATACTGAATTCTTCCTTTGTGTTCATTTATGTCTTCTGAATTCAGTGAGTATCTTTATGACCATTATTTTGAACTTTTTTATTGGGTAGTTTGCTTATCTTCATTTTGCTCAGTTCTTTTTCTGGGGTTTTGTTTTCTTTCATTTCAAACATATTTCTTCATCTCCTCATTTTGTCTAATTTTTTGTGATAGATAGATAATTTACGTCTCCCTGTTGTGAAGAAATGGCCTTATATAGAGATGCCTTACGGGACCCAGCAGCACATTTTCCTCTGGAGCCAGTTGCTCCAGGGTGTGCTTGTAGACTACATTACCCTTTTTGTTTTGGTAAGGGGCAACTGTTGCTGGAATACTGAAGGGTGGGGCTGGCCCCCTTGAACCTGGCTGTGAAGCCCAACTGCTGTTGCTGTGAGCATGCTGTTGGGTAGAATTATCACCCAGCCTACTGTGAGGTCAGGCACAGTGGTAGGGTTGGGTGGCATCCCTTAACACTAGGAAGCTAGATAGAAAATTCCAAAATGGTGCCTGCCCATGGTGGCATCAGCACAGCAGACTGAGATTGCAAAATGACTGCCACCATTGTCTTATCCCTGGAGAGAGTCCCAGATGACTTTTGCCTCTCCAGCAGGTTCTCCAAGATAGTAAGTGGATCTCCTTCACTTGTGGACTATACAAATTTCTATACAGTGTTTTACATTGGTTTCCAGGTCAAGTGATTCTCTGTGTGAGTCCTTTAAAAACAAGATTTTCTTTCCCTGAAATTCTATAGTTTTTTCTTTGGTATATTCTCCAGTGGTTTGCAAAGCCAAGTGTTTGGGGGTTGTTTTTCCTGTGCAAGATCCAATGGTTAGGGGGCCTGATGTGGAGTTCAAGTTCCTTGATCCTCAGGGAAAAGTCTGAGATATGTTTTTTTCCTTAATAAGGTCATATCTCTGCCTTTCTTAAACTTCTTGGTGCTGTCCCTTGTGAAAGTTCTGTTCATCCAGGTTCCTGTTCTCTTTCAGAGGGAATTATTCCATATCTAGTTGTAAAACTATTGTGTCAGTGGAGGAGATGAGCTAGGATCTTCCTACACTACTATCTCGAATTCCTCTATTAATTTTTTTTCTTAACAACTTTTGCAGATCTTAATATTATTGCATAATTTATTTTCTATATTCATATTCATTTATTACACCTGTGCCTTATATTTTATTTTATTTTTTCAGTCCTTTTATTTTAAATGTGTCTCATGTACAACTTACGATTGGTTTACTTTTATAAAAAACAAACTTTTCCTTTTAATTGTTGTTTATCTCACTTATAAATTTATCTTTTGTTTAGGTACAATAGTTGATACATCAAAATTGTATATATATTTTAAATATTTTGTTTATTTATTTTTAGAGAGAGGGGAAAGGAGGGAGAAAGAGGGGGAGAGAAACATCAATTGGTTGCCGCTCGCACACACCCAACCAGCCACCTGCCCTGCAACCTAGGCACATGCCCTGACAGGTAATCCAACTAGCGACCGTTTGGTCTTCAGGATGATGCACAACCCACTGAGTCACGACAGTCAGGGAAGAATTTTATTGTTTTGACTAGTAAATTAGATTTATAAATTACATAAATATTTCCTTGCAAATAATAAGTCTACCAAATCCGAGAAAATCTGAGAATGTCTTTTTGTCTTATAATAGATTGATGCTGGTTTGGCTAGAAATGGAATTTCAATTCACTCTCTTTTTCCTTGGAAACCGACCCACTTGACTGCAATCCACGATGATTGCCTTAAAGAAGTCTGGGCTCTTTTTTGTTGTTGTTATTTTTATTTTTTGATAGGTAACTTGCTTTATTTGTCCAAATGCCTGTGGCATTTTTAAAATTAATTTATAATTCAATAATTTCAATAGGATATGTGTTGGTTCTGAATGTTCTCTATTAACTTTTCTGAGGACAATGTAAACCTTATCAATGTGTAAATTCAGTTATTTTCTCATTTCAGGAAAATGCTTAATTTTAATTTTTTCTACTTTATTTGTTCTGCTTTCTGCATCAGGGAGGCTCCAATTTCCCATATCTTCTGTTTTCAAAAATCTAGCATTTATCTACCAACTCCTTTCCTGCTTCGTCTTTTCTGTCTTTACTCTGTGTTATATTCTCCAACCATATACCTTATCATTAGAAATGGTCTTTCAGTTTTTACTTTCTGTTTCCACAAGATCCATTATTCCTGCAATGGCCCAATTCTCTTCACTTTGTTTTCTAACTATGACCAGCTCTCCTACAACCTCACCCTTTTACTTATCATCTCATCATTAAGCTCTTCCAAAATCTCATACTCTATCTGGTTTAGTACTTGATGCATTTGTTTTCTAAATTTTCTTTGATACTTGATGGATTTGCTTTCTAAATTTTTCTCCTGTTTCTTTTCACTCAGATTGTATTTTCCATGTGTCCTTTGATGGCAGCATTCCCTTCTTTGGTTCATTTCTGTGTAGAATAGCTATATGGAACTCTTGTGAATTCTCTCTTTACTTCCTTCTCTGGATGAAGATGGTTTTACCTACAGCCAATTTTCAGAAATAGAGTGAATAGCTTCTCTCTGAGTCCCTCTCCATGTATCTGAATGTTCAGCTGTGGATAGTTTGTATAATTGTAGAGAACACAGGTGAGGTCCACTTATTAATCTTGATGGCAGTTGTTTTTGTAATCTCAGTTTTGTTTCACCTGTATTTTAGGTACCTGAATGGAGTGGGACATAAGATTGAGTTATTTTTAAGAGATGTTATATATATATATTTTCCAGGTCTTCTTATGATCGGGGGACAAACTCATTCAGATCAATTCTCCTCCTTTAGGGTATTGTAGCTCATACAACCAATGCAAGAAGAATCAGGCTGAGTTTGGCAAAAGGATGTTGGCTTTAGGTTTATTGATTTGGTGTGAACTAGTATCTTCCTTCCTTTATTTCACCTACCTCTTCTTTTTTTATTTTCTTTATTACCTGCTAAACTAAATGCTTCTGTTCCTACCATAAAATTGACCCTAAAATATTATCTCTGAGATCCTCTCTATACTTTGTATACAGAAGAGAAAATCAACAATCATAAAAATAAAAGGTAAACCTAGATTAATCTTTTAAATCTTGGTGAGTATCAGAAGATGTTTTATAAGTATTTTACTTTTAGAAAGAGGATATCTGCAAGTGTCTGCCAGCAGATTTTTCTACCATATAGCATCGTGATTAAGATGGACATTTCTAGTATATCCCACTTAGTTCAAACCCAAGTGAGCTCCACATTGTCTGTATAAAGATGGGCAAGCTGTTTAAACGTTTACTTTAACTTCAGATGTAAAACTGTGAAATCATATGCCGTACCTTCTAGGATTTTTATTATTCCAAAGATCTTTAAAAAAAACTTATTATCTGTAAAGGACTTGGCAATAGCACTCAAAAAAGACACAATTTTTCTTTTAATGTCTTTTATACCATATAGGAAGCTAGAGAATTACAGTCAGGTGACACCTTTAAAATACTCTTTATAACCACCTGCATATTCATGACAAATCACATAATAACTAGAAATGACATTCTATTTACTTTGAAAAGATGTAACAGAACATGAATAGTGAAACATTCAGGAGAAGAGTAGAGACACCTTATTGCATACAATCTGTAGTGATTTGATTTCTTTTAGTTATTTTTAAATGCACTGTGACTATCCAGGTGCATCTAAAAGAAATGTTCATTTGCTTATTATTCAGCACCTGCTAAGGTGTATCTATTTTCTTGATAGTATAAAATGAATTAAAATAACTATGAACACAATGCTATTTTTACCATATAATTCTATGTTCAGTGCTTTTGAAATGACTACATATCTTTTATGTTTATTTTGTTTATGGATTATGGTTTTTCATGACGCCATTGTTTAAGATATATAATTACTATTTTCCAACATCAGCGTTCTATGGTGATAAACTATAACATACATATTTTCCTGTGCCAGAATTGATTTTTACAAATGGGTTAGGTCTACCCAGTTTTGAAAATATTTCACTTTGTAACTAACTGTTCACAGGACAATTTATTTAAACTGAACTGCCACAATCAGGCATGTTATAAAGCGCTCACTTCAATAATAGCCATCAGAGAGATGCAAATAAAAATGACAATGAGATACCACCTCACACCTGTCAGAATGGCCATCACTGACAAATCAATAAACAACAAGTGCTGGTGAGGATGTGGAGAAAAGGACACCCTATTGCACTGTTAGTGGGAATGCAGACTGGTGCAGCCTCTGTGAAAAACAGTATGGAATTTCCTCAAAAAAATAAAGATGGAACTGCCTATTGAACCAGCAATTCCGTTGTTAAGATTATACCCAAAGTATCCTGAAACACCAATTCAAAATAACCTATACACCCCTATGTTCATAGCAACACTATTTACAATAGCCAAGTGCCCATCTGTAGATGAGTGTATCAAAAAAATTGTGCATTTACACAATGGAATTCTATGCAGCAGAAAGAAGGAACTCCTACAATTTGTGACAGAATGAATAGAACTGGAGAAAGTGAAAGCGAAAGTGAAAGAAACCAGACAGTGAAAGACAAATACCCATGATCTCAACTCTAAGAGAAATCTAAAGAACAAAATAAACCAATGAATAAAACAGAACCACAGGCATGGAAACATGAAACAAACTGACAGTGAGCAGAGGGGAAGAGGGAGGAGGAGAAGAGGGGAAAGAACGGGAAGGGTCTAGTCAAGAAACAGGTGTAAATGTCCCATGGACATGGACAACAGGGTGGGGATTGACTGTGGGAGCTGGGTGAGGGCAGGGCAGTGGAGACATTGGGGAAAAATTGTGACAAATATAATAGAACAACAATAAAAAAATAAAATAAGTGAATCTAATGAAGGCTATAGACAGTATCATTTGTGTCCACCATCATAAACATGCAACCTGTATATCATTAAATATATGCCCACTTACACACCCATATAAACATTTAAATGAAATTTAAATGAGTAGAAACGCATAGAAGAAAGTATTAAATGTATATATATTTAATTAACAGAATAAACCTGGTTGAAAATATGTTAAGTTTTAAATTTTCTGGTATATTTTAAAAACATTTATAGTTGGTGCCTTTCTATAGAATGACACTTTCAAAAAAATAAAAACAACTTCTGACATGTTTGAGATTGTGTCTTTTATTTCTGCGACACTGACTGAAACACCACCAGCTTCAAAGGAAAACTTAGGCTCAGTCCAAATAACTGCAGAAGAGAAAAGAGAAAACGTCCCCTTCCTGAATGGCATAAAGATAATCATTTATATCCTTACAGGTTGCTGTCAAAAATTTGTGATTAAGAATATGGAATAATCAACAAATTATTAAGAACAACTTTAATTCACTTTATGAATATGGCCATACATAAAATTTCTGAAGCTTGCTAGAGCTAATGAAAAACAATTTTCCCTTTTTACTCCTGTTTTCTTTCCCACAGTATTCTAGATTTATTTTAATTATTATTTTTCTATTGTAATTGACTGTATTCTAGTTGTTTTTGCATTTTCCCCACTAAGTTATAGATAACTTGACAATAGGAAGTCTAATTTATATTAGAATTATTTCACATAGAACTTTACAACTATTATAAACTATGTTTGTTGGTAATTAATTGAAATAAAAATAAGAGATCTCTTCTTGGTCAATTTTTTTTCATGTTGTTTCCTCTTTACTCTTAGTTGGGTAGTCAGTCCTGGGCAGATTTGTCTATATTTGGTCAAATACACAGGTCAACCTTTTTCTGGGTTGAGCTTGCATCATTACCTTCTGCCTTCACCCTGGAGAATAGGGGGAGAAATCGTTCCTTATGTACAATCTTTAAGACATTTTCTCTCTTGAGTCTTAGCTGATCCAAGACAGATATTAATTTTGGTTAACACAGTGATTCTCTTTATCAGCCTTAGTTCACAGTTTAGCATGTAAACTTCACTATAAATGTTAGTAGTGCCCTGGCTGGTTTAGCTCAGTGGATTGAGCGTCGGCCTGCGAGCTAAGTGTCGCTGGTTCGATCTTCCAGTCAGGGTACATCAGAGAAGGAAAACTCTGACTCCAAAAAAAAAAAAACCTCCGCTGCCTTGCGGCATACCTCTTCAGGGGAAAGGCTAAGGGAGTAAACCCCGACAGAAAATCCGGAGCCGGAGTCCCTAAGGCGGTTTGACGTTGTAGTCAACACCGGCAACTCCTGCGGCGCACCTGAACCCAAGCTGTATCGACTCCGTCTTTCCCTTGGACCCTTCAGCTGCGAAGAGAGGGGGGGTCTGCTGCATGGGCAACAGCAGACCCTCCATATTACCCTGCCCAGGCTCTGTAGCTTCAGCGTCATCGCAAGATGTCGATTCAACACGGGAGGAGACAGATACCATGTCACTCCCGAGTCGGACTGCACAGCCATTCTCGGCGATGCGGATGGACACTTAAGAAGCTACACCATCGTCTCTCGAGACGGACGGCTGCCGACTGGAAATGTTAGTAGTATATTCAAAAATTTGCTTGAGAATTAAATAATGTTTGTTGCCCAGAAAGAGATAAGATGACATTGTTCTCAGAGATTCTTTTTAAACCTATCTAGGTAGTTTCATTCAAGTTCAATTTATACATTTTATTAAAAAAAGTACTTTTTTGCATTTCTGGGGATGTTCATGCTCAGTATTGGATTTGAGTATGTATCTGCTACCAGAAATGTGAATTTCTAAGCTAAAAATAACTGATACTCATGTGGACTTCTCACAGTGTCATTAAAAACCCAGGATTCCTGATGAGTTAAAAAGAGGGGACCTATTATGGGTCTTAATCATTTCTATTGTAAAATTGCATATGTTTTTGGTTTTCCCTGGACTTGTACCCAAATGGTCAAATTATGTTTCTCATCCAATAACCAGTGCTAATTAAATTTGACTCTCATACCTAAGAATTGTGTGTTCAATTAAGAGTTTCATGTTGAAGAGCTCACTGTCTTGTTTTGTTCCACCACATTCTTTTCTATTGCATTCCAGCATCATTTTTATATAAAACCTTCTTGATACACTGTTATATCTACTCTCCAGTATTCACCTTCTAATTTCTTTGAGTTACAGGAAAGTATCACTACATTTTGATGTTTGGTTTGGAGTTTGAAATTGGAGCAGAAAGGATGCAATATCAAAGCCTCAGGTAAGTGAGTCAACATAAGTAGATTATGCCACAGAAACTTAGTGCTGAGTGTTGCTTCATGGCATATAGATATAAATGCCATACTTGTACAACCTCTTAGTTCAAAGATCTGGAAGATTTTCTTGATAGATGAGTTATTAAAGTATAATGGATGCTCTGCAAGTAATATCAGAGTTCATCTTCAGATTTAACTCTTGTTATTCTAAATTGATGTCAAAGTTTAGACCACATAGTTTAGCCACCTTCATTCTATGTTTATTTTTGCCCTATATTAATCACTTCTTCCTGGCAATTTTAGGTTCTCCATTTTCTTTAGGCAAGACTGAGTGGAGTGGCCTAATCAATTAATGGAAAATTCATTGTGAAATACATTATCACTCAGTGAAACATTTTAAAAATCATAAAAAGTTAAAAGAAAAAAATCTTCCATATGCCTCATTTACTGGTCTTCTTCTTTTCTTTTTTTTTTTTTTTTTTTTTTTTAAACAGATTATAAGATCTTTGGGAGTAGGTGGCAACATTCTTCTACTCATTTTTGAATCACCAAACCTCATTGCTTCGCAACAGAATAAAATTCAAAATATTTACTAATTAAATAAGTTGTTTCCAACTTGAGATCATGTTGCTGTTAAGGGCATACTTGGAAAAATTTAGAAATATTTTTGGTTGTCACAAATTATGGGGATTGCTACCAGCGTTTATTGGGTAGAAACATTTTACAATGCACAGGACAACCTACTGCTACACAGAATTATCTAGCACCAAACATTATTAGCACTTAGACTGAAAAAGTATAAATTAAATTGTATGCTCATATTGTTGAGAATACAAGAAATTCAAATTTCATTTATCTATAGTTACCCCTTTTTGTAAATTACCAGCAATAGCTCAATGACAATATGCAAAAGAGCTTAGGGTAGTATCTGTGATATTTTAAAAAATCAACTTCTAAACTGTAATTTTAAAATAATTTTTCATTTTGGAGTGATACAATTCTTGTCTGAGCAGTTTAGAACGAATAGAAAATTCAATCCTGAGCTAGCCGGCAGTCTGGGTAGTAGTTAGTAATTTTCTGTGTCTGACTAGTTTAGTTTGTTAGCACAAAATGTAGTTGAAGTTAATAATGCTTTATAGCAACATGGTCTTATTTTGTTCTAACAGCCACAGAAGTATCTGTTCCTGTCTTGACCTGGCCTAAGTGCCATTGATCACAAGAGGCAGGGATCCAAAGAAGGTGAATAGATTTTTTTAAAACTCTCATTACTATTGTAATCACCAGTCTCAGTGGCAGCTCCACATGACAGCAGGTCAGCCTCAGTGTCTTTATTCTGGAAGGATGGCTCATAAATTAAGCAGTTGACCTTTATGTCAGTCAATCAACATTGGGCCATCCAGAGCTGCCAAAACCGTTAACTGTGAGCAATGGCCCCTTCACCAAAGCACACATGCAGTATTTATAAACCTTACATTGTTGCCTTTGCCAAAATCTCAATGTCATTGTCTATTCCTCATTTTTGTCCTGCCCATTAAAAGGTAAAAAACATATAATCAATAGCCTAATATGCTATCTGTGAAAAATTCAATAACTCAGAAATTAAAGGGCATAGAAAATAAAAGTTCCAAACAACGTGCTCACCTCACAACTTACTGCATCAGAGAACTATAATAATATTAAAACTGCAGAGAATTCAATAATACTTTTTTTCTATTCATTTATTACATAGGTAAAGAAACAAGGCACTGAGAAACCAATCAACTTCTACCAGGTCACACAAATAGTGGACTCTTAAGTAATTCTAGCTTCTCGTGATCCAGTTAAATGTTCTCTGCATTGTCTCATAAGGCCTAAGTAAGTGAAATTCTGAATTAGACAATATTTTATTACAACTGGAACATGAAAGAAATGTTGCCACCTTTAAGATTGTCTCTCCAACCTTGGCAAAATAGGATCAAATGAATGAAGTAGTGACATAAATAGAAGCACTATATATAATATATATATTTAAAACTCGTTCATTTATATCAACAAAAGAAACAGTCAAACTTATGGATAATTGTTGTGAGTTTATTTGAGCCAAACTGATTACAGTTGCAGGGAAGCAAAATCTCAACGGGTTGAGCTAATGCTCCAAAAAGTGTCAGTTTAGCACCTTATTATACATTATAATCTACAGAGAAGACATAAGTGGGTTCCATGAAATCCATTGGTGATAGATTAGAGAAGCAAAGTCGTGAAATCTCTGGGGTGGATAAAGTAATATGATAGATACATCCTTTACATAGGTGGGTACAGGATAGTTTAGAGTCAACAATTAACATAATAAAAATAACAATGAGGGGATCTGTGGTCTCCCCCTGGTGCACTGTCTGTGCTTTGAGGAGTCCAGGAATGAGAATTTTGACATTCCAAAGGTATGTTATTGTAGATGCAAAAATACAACAGACAGTCTCAGTTAAGGTAAAGATTGACCTTTGTTAGGAAAAAACACCAGACTGGACATGACTAACCTCCATGAACTGAACTTAGTTAATAAGTTTTCATTTCAGACCATCCTATGTGGTTACTTTCAATCTCTAAGTCGGTAAAGCTACCATGCAGGCCTCCTCTGAGCTTGTCAGGTTTCTCATGTGGCCCCTTTTCTTTCATATTTAACAAAATTACAGTTTGTCCAGAGCACCTAGAGTACCTTAGAGACATACAGGCAAATTGGGCCTGATATAGCCTTAAGGGAATTTACAAACTACTGATAATATCCGAAAAGATGTTTGTATTAGTTGGGATCCCAATAAACAAAGTGTACACTAAAGTTAGGATAATTTGCGATGTTTTTATTTACATATAGACTTAATGCAAAGATATGGCAGTGTCTAAAGAAACCTAAGTATATTCTAGGAATAGGCACCAACCCTGCCCTGAATGTAGAGGGGAGGAAGAAGGCACTTCACCTAGAAAGGGAATCAGTAGAGTTGGCTCCCTTAAAAGACCAGATAAACTTTCAAGAGAGGGAACTAGAGGAATTAATAGGTTGAATTTACTGTTTTCTTTCTCTTCAACTTCTACCCTGGTTCTTCTTTGCAAACTACAACCAGAAACCATGTAGATTTAGTGGAACAGAATGAGGATATTTAGCATAAATGTCTTATTTTTAATACATGTTTGAGATTGTTTTTATTTTTTTCACATTGAAACTGAATAGCAATGTTACATACAAATTTAGTAGACACCATGAGAACTACCATCCAGTTTCTCTAATTGAAATGAATAATTTATTCTGTACTTCCTATATATAGACCTTTGCTCACAGCCTCCTTTGGGGATGCCATGACTGAAGACAACCATATTGTCTAAAGGTATGTTCTCTATGTGACATGTTCCATATTCAAAAATTGATCAATGCGAGCTATAAAAACCTGGCCCATTTTCCTCCAACTTAGTACAATTCTGAATACTCATCTTGTGTAAGGTTGACTGAGCTCTCCATCAAGCCTGTATCAGATCTCAACTTCTTCCTCTAATCTTGCACTTCCTCCTAAATCCCCTGCAAGAGAATATCTGTATCAGATTTTGCCTCCTGAGAAGCCCACAGGGACAATTGGTGCTAGTAGCTATTTGAGAAAACAAACTGAAGATGGGTCATTTGAATTGGATTACCTGCTTCTTGGCTGGTAATGCCTCCATTACTAATAGTAGGTGGACTACAGATAGCCCTTGGCACAAAGTGCCATTGTAACTGTTAAAATTTTTACCTGCGATTGTGTACTTGGTAGAGAGGATTGCACCAGCTAGTTTGATATATCAGCTGCATGAGAAATAAAGATTAAAGTGTACCTGTAAGGACCTGTAATTGGGTAAATGTTACTACTTTAGGAAAAGAAAAGGAAGGGTTTGGAGTAATTATTGACAATTGAAAGCCAAATGTGAAAGCAAGGGATACTTTAACATATAAAAAGGCTTCCATTACCTACAGCTAGAGTCAGAGAAAGCTGCAGGCTAGGTTTAGGACTTATAGGAATAACAGAATTCCAAAGATGGTTTAACTCTCAGCCTAATAGGGTCTGCTATGGTCATGCCAAGGCTCTGATTAGGAAATAACTTGTCCTTGACACCCAGGGTTGATTGGACCTGTAAACTTTGAATCCCAATTCCCCTGAGGCACTGGAGCTGAAGAAATGGCTCACTTCTTATTTAGGGTTAGCAGTGCTAACTTGTTTGAATATAGTGGAGAGGCTTCCCTCATACTAGTTAACATATACCCTATCCTCATGATCCATTTCTATTAGCCCTTTTGGCAACTAGGTTAAATCAGGACATAACCCAGCTGCAGACACCCTGGATCTGATAAGGGAGGAAATAGACAATATCTCCAAAGGAGCTGAAGGACATACTCAGCATGAATTTGCTTGAGATGGGAATCTGAAGGTGCTTGATCAAAGAGCATTGGAGGGGGAAGAAAAGAGGCAAGAAGGAGAGTAATCACTTTAGCAGGGTTAATTGAATCTGATCATCAGGAGTATACGATGGGACTATTGTTATTCAGTGGGGGAAGAACAAATATATTTAATGTCCAGGTATTATATTTGGGGTCTCTTGATTCTGCCTTGAGCAATTTTGATAATAAATGGACAAGTATAACAACTCCGGGCTTGATAAGGTATGAGGACTAAGAGTTTAGACATCTCATGGATTAGGGTGTGCATCATGTCCCCGAGATCAGCAAACACGCTATGATGTTGAGGGGATTAGATAGAATACATAGTAGAAAAGGAAACAAAAGAAACATTTGTGGCTCCAATATGATCTGCAGCAATAATGTCTATAGTTCTCACTAATCCTCTTCTGAGGATTAATCTAAGATTTCTCCAGAGGGCGAGACTCACCAGAGCACTGAGCTAACTGTTCCCTAAATTTATATAAAAAATGGTTCTAAGTAGAGTAAGGGGCAGATATCCCTCAGATTCCCTATTTATGAATGAAACTATTAGGAGGGCTGGCAGTACATAGCTCGTCCTCAGATGTCAGCCTTATTTTATTCTGGCTTGGCTAAATACAGGTGCCTTGCCCAAAGTCTTGTCTTCTTTCTGGGGCCATCCACACCTGATGATTATTGGTGGGCTATGAAGACATGGCTCTCATTTACCCCAAAACAGAAAGAGTTATCCCAGCTTCAGTTTGTTTTGCTGACATCTCCACTGAGATTTCATCATAAGTCAGCTGCTCTTTCTACTGCTTTATCACCAAAGTGGTTGAACCTAAGAGCTCTCCCACCTCAAACTCTTGTATTCTAATCTCTATCTCAGAACATTTTCTCCAGGGAACCTGACTTACAATAGCTGGTAAGATATGTATTTGTACCATTAGCTGGAAATATCAGAGATATTGGTAAAATATCATTATATATTGGGTAGTTTTTATTAAGTTGTTCAAATAATAATTACTGCTCTACATTGGTTTAAAGTACTATAATATTTTCACTTGTCCTTTTCTCACAGTCAATACCTAATACTTAATTTTACTTTATTTTGTATTTTTTCTTGTTTACTTAAGGGACTATATTTAAATTTATAGTTTTCACATTATATATGTGAAAAATGCTGCTCATATTGACAAATAATACAAAATTAAAGAAATGATGTCCTCAATAATCTAGTCTTTCTCACTGTCATCCTTCCTCAGTATTCAACCTATTCTTAACCCAAAGGAAACCAGCTTTCAATTGCCTTCTTCAAAAACGTCATAACTGACTTTTAAATGGAGGAGCCAGAGTTGAACAGAAATGCTGTGCATGACATGGACAGAAAATTAGAATAAAACAAATTAACTAAAAGTCCTTTTGGGCTTTTATTTAACTATTTGGACTGAAGTTAACTTAGTAGAGACATAACCAAATATTAAATATTTACCTCTTCCTAAGACTGTTTGACCTGTCCATTAATTTATAATTATCCCACTTATGTTAATTTATTGTCAGTATTTTCCACTAGAATATAAAGCCCCTGAAAAATTGGTAAAATTGTCAGTCTCACTTATTGCTGTACTTTAAATACCTAGCATAGTTTCTGGCACATAACAGAAGCTCAATGTGTGTTTGTTAAATGCAAGAATGTTTGATTCATAAAAAGGCAGTTGTATTTCTATGACACAGTTATATGTGAAAAAAAGTTTTTGGATAATATTTGAGCAACAGAGATAAGAGAACACTCCATCTACTGACACACATCATAGTTTACATCATAGCCTTACCTAAGGGTTTATCTTATCACCACATGGCCACAGGTGTTCCTAGACCTCTTGCAATCAAATTAACTTTGCAGCTTTCTATTTTGTACCACTTTTTGTGATAATACTATTACTTATAAAACTTCTATCTTATGGTTTTAGTGAAAAAAATATATAAGCTAAGATCAGTTGAGCATTTTGGTAAAAAAAAAAAACTTATACAACTGTTGTTGATTGTTAATATTCATGAAAAATGAGTCATTTGTTTCTCCTCATTTCATGCACAGAATTTACTATGAGATCAGAGAGAACTTTTGCAATAATAAATCTGTGACAAGTAATAAATTACTTCACTTCAATTAAATTAAAATATGCACATTGGAGAGGTTTAATTTAAAATTTTTATGACAAATGGAAATCTGAACACTTAAAAGAAAACTGACATGAAGTTCAACTATAAAGTAAAATCCCCAGCGGTGACTTAGGATTTTTCTGTCTTTTCTTTGTCATGTAGCAAATTGTTCATAACCTTTAATATAAGGTGTTGCTGTCAGACTGCCATTTTTGCTTTCTAAAAGAAGTCTCCTCTTGGTAATTGGTACTTGCATATTTCTTTATAATTGAATATACACAGAATATTTTCTATGTGTAATAAAAAGAAACAATTACATAAGAAAAGAAATGGTATTAAACATCCTAACAACCTTCCAACCAACAAATGGATGTAACTCAGAATTTCAGAACTATAATGTTTTCTAGTGAATGCTGGCATGTTATCTAAATGGAGTTAATACAGCAATTTCTTTGTTTCTGCGATATTATCATGCTCCTATGCACAAAACTCTTATAAACTCAAGGGTTCTTGAAAGGGTCAGGTAAAACCTTCAGACATTCTCTTATCACCATTATAAAACATTAGCTAAAGATACAAAATGTCATGCCTATTCTTCTCTTATCAGTGTAAGGTTGTTCAAATAACTTCTCCAGCACAGGAAGCATCATGAAAATAACATGCTCTTATTTCACTCCTAATGAGAATGAAACATGTCAGGTGTTTCTTGTGTCCTATTCAGGGCCACCGCTGTAGGCGTCATGGTGATTGATTTCATCCTGCTGTCTTCAGTTTACAGGAAATCCATATAAATCAATCGGAATATGGAAATTCATACCTCCCAGAAGTAACAGATTAACTGATTCTAAATTGGAGGACATAAAAAAAGAAAGGTCAATAAGAAAGCATTAATGAGGAATGCAGGAAAAATATGCTGGATTTTAAGTAGTTTCTTTGGAAGGCTACAACACTGTGGTGTTTTGTTTTGTTTTGTTTTCCTTTCCATACTTACAACAGTACATCTGGGAGCTTGCATGCACACATATGAATATTTGGGAGTGGGTGACATTGCTATTATGAAGGAGTCTTCAGCATTTTTTTGATTCAGATATCAGATAAACCAGGGAAACTCTCCCTCCAGAAATCTCTCTTCAGTTTGCAGACAACTGTAGAGAGAAATTTGCCTCTGAAACTGTAGTCACTGCAGGGGTTAGTCTGCTTTCTCTTCAGAAAAAGAACATGAAGAGTGTCTTCAAAATATCAGATGGAGGCCAACCAGAAACAACTAGAACCATTTAGTTCTACTTCAATTAAGTCTAAACTTTTTCACTCTTTTCAGAATGTTCCCTAAGACATTGTATCTCCAGATGATCCCTTTTACCCTAAGGTCAACTGAGTGAGAATCTGGAGGAAGGCCTCTTAAAGACTATGACTTCCACAAGAATTAAGTACATATATTACTCTTACAATGATTCCCTTTTTCATCTTCTAGGTTGGAGTTAGCATGAAAAGTACAAAAAGAATATACAATGAAAACTGATTTAGGATTTGCACATATGAAGGATAGGTACTTTGTTGGCAAACCAGAGTGGACACTAGCAAAGTAGACCTCGTTTGTCCAAAATAAATCATCTTTAAGGAATCAATGAAAGTTTAAGGAAGCTACTTTTTCAGCTAGATACTACTGAAACAATTGTTCATACTTCATGGAAAGAAAATTCTCTAAACTATGTCATTGACCAGTGATTGGATATATGTCAGAATTGATCATAGATTTTTATTGATTCGAGAGAAGAAAACACACACACACACACACACACACCCCGAGAGAGACGGAGACAGAGAGATTGTTTTGCTTCACAGATTTACACATCCATTGGTTGCTTACTGGATTTATGCCAAAATGAATAATTATTCAAGAACTAACAAAAAATAATGCAGTCCTAGTATCCTTGCTAATAGCTATAGCCACTTTACTTAACCTATACTTCTACATGTGCCTAGCATATGCCACAGTACTAACTATATTTCCTACCACAAACAATATAAAAATAAAGTGATATCTTAAAAGCATAAAACAAATGCCATGTCTCCCACTCCTTATTGTCATTTCAACTATAACACTACCACTAACCGCCATCATCATCACACTAAACTAGGAGTTTAGGTTAACCTAGACCAAGGGCCTTCAAAGCCCTAAGCAAGTTTCCTTCACTTAACTCCTGATATAAGGACTGCAGGGATCTATCCTACATCAATTGAATGCAAATCAATTACTTTAATTAAGCTAAGACCTTACTAGATTGATGGGCTTCAAACCCACGAAACTTTAGTTAACGGCTAAAAACCCTAATCAACTGGATTCAATCTACTTCTCCCCCCCTTTGGAAAAAAAAAAAAAAAGGTGGGAGAAGCCCCTGCAGGATTGAAGCTGCTTCTTTGAGTTTGCAATTCAACATGTATTACACCACAGGGCCTGGTAAAAAGAGGACTTAACCTCTGTGCTTAGATTTACAGCCTAATGCCTACTCGGCCATTTTACCTATGTTCATAACCCGATGATTGTTTTCAACAAACCATAAAGATATCGGCACTCTTTATATATTATTCAGAGCTTGGGCGGGAGTAGTAGGTACTGCTCTAAGCCTAATTATTCGTGCTGAATTAGGTCAGCCCGGAGCCCTCATAGGTGAAGATCAGATCTACAATGTGGTCATAACCGCTCATGCTTTTTTAATGATCTTTTTCATGGTTATACCAATTATGATTGGGGGCTTCAGTAATTGACTAATTCCCTTTATGACTGGAGCCCCTGACATAGCTTTTCCACAAATAAACAACATAAGTTTTTGACTACTGCCCCCCTCCTTTTTATTACTAATAGCCTCCTCTATAGTTGAAGCTGGGGTAGGAGCTGGTTGAACCATTTATCCACCTTTAGCAGGCAATCTAGCCCATTCAGGAGCTTCTGTAGACCTAGCAATTTTCTCTTTACATCTGGCAGGAGTTTCGTGAATTCTAGGAGCTATTAATTTCATTACTACTATTATCAATATAAAACCACCTGCTCTTACCCAATATCAAACCCCACTATTCATCTGATCAGTTATAATTATAGCCGTCCTATTATAAGTATCTCTACCAGTCTTAGCTGCTGGCATCACTATACTACTAACAGACCGAAACTTAAATACCACTTTCTTTGACCCAGCTGGAGGAGGGGACCCAATCTTATATCAACACCTATTCTGATTCTTTGGTCACCCTGAAGTATATATCTTAATCCTCCCTGGTTTTGGAATAATTTCTCATATTGTTACATATTATTCAGGTAAAAAAAAAGAGCCCTTTGGGTATATGAATATAGTTTGAGCCATAATGTCAATTGGGTTCCTAGGTTTTATCATCTGAGCCCACCACGTATTCACAGTAGGAATGGACGTAGATACACGACCTTACTTTACATCTGCCACTATAATTATTGCTATCCTGATGGGCATAAAAGTATTCAGCTGATTACCCACTTTGCACGGAGGCAACATTAAATGATCTCCAGCCATATTATGAGCACTAGGTTTTATCTTCCTATTTATAGTAGGAGGCCTGACCAGTATTGTACTAGCTAACTCCTCATTAGACATCGTACTACCTGATACTTACTATGTAGTAGCACACTTCCACTATGTTTTATCAATAGGGGCCGTGTTTGCTATCTTAGGTGGATTTGTACATTGATTCCCTCTATTCTCCGGATATACACTAAACACCACATGAGCCAAAATCCAATTCCTAGTAATATTTGTGGGTGTAAACATAACTTTCTTCCCCCAACATTTCCTAGGCCTATCCGGTATACTCCGACACTACTCTGACTACCCAGATGCCTACATTACTTGAAACACAGTTTCATCTATAGGTTCGTTTATGTCACTAACCGCTGTTATACTATTAATCTTTATAATCTGTGAAGCATTCGCAGCTAAACAAGAAGTTATAATAGTAGAATTAACAACTACCAATCTAGAGTGACTTCACGGATGCCCTCCTCCATGTCACATATTTGAAGAACCAACATATGTAAACCAAAAATAAGAAAGGGAGGAATCAAACCTCCTAAAATTGGTTTCAAGCCAACATCATAGCCACTATGTCTTTCTCTACTAGTGAGATATTAGTAAAATTTACATAACTTTGTCAAAGTTAAATTACAAGTGAAACCCCTATATATCTCCATGGCTTATCCATTTCAACCGGGATTTTAAGATGCTACTTCACGCATTATAGAAGAAGTATTACACTTTCATGATTATACACTAATAGTTGTATTCCTAATTAGCTCCTTAGTACTCTATATTATCTCGCTAACATTAACAACTAACCTAACACACACAAGCACAATAGATGCTCAAGAAAGAGATAATCTGAACCATTCTTCCAGCTCTTATCCTAATTACAATTGCATTGCCTTCTGTACAAATCCTATACATAATAGATGAAATTAACAACCCACTAATAACTGTAAAAACTATGGGACACCAATGATATTGAAGCTATGAATATACCAACTATGAAGACCTAGCCTCTGACTCCTATATAATCCCCATAACAGACCTAAAACCAGGAGAACTTCGCCTGTTAGAAGTAGACAACTGAGTAGTGCTACCTATACAGATAACAATTCAAATATTAGTATCATCTGAAGATGTTCTTCACTCCTGAGCTATTCCATCTCTAGGTTTAAAAACTGATGCGATCCCAGGCCGTTTAAATCAGACAACTCTCCTATCTACTTGCCCAGGATTATATTATGGCCAATGCTCTGAAATTTGTGGATCTAATCATAGTTTTATACCTATAATTATTGAAATAGTACCATTAAATCATTTTGAAAAATGATCAGCCTCAATATTAGCATCATTAAGAAGCTAGTAGCGTTAACCTTTTAAGTTAAAGACAGGGAAACTAAACCCCCCTTAATGATATGCCACAATTAAATACATCAACTTGAACCATCACAATTGTATCTACCCTATTAACTTTACTTATTATTATACAACTAAAAATCTCTAGCCACCTGTTCTACCCAGCCCCCCAACCAGCAACCACTAAGACAACCAAGTCCCTTACTCCCTGAGAAACTAAATGAATGAAAACCTATTCACCTCTTTTATTACCCCCACAGTAATAGGATTACCTATTGTCATCCTAGTAATTATATTTCTTACTATTATATTCCCATCAGCAAATCAACTAGTCTGTAACCGCCTAGTAACAATTCAACAATGACTACTCCGATTAACATCTAAACAAATACTTTCAATTCATAACCAGAAAGGACAAACCTGGGCCCTAATGTTAATATCTTTAATCCTATTTATTGGTACAACCAACCTTTTAGGGCTCCTACCACATTCCTTTACCCCTACCACTCAACTATCAATAAATCTGGGTATAGCCATCCCCCTATGAGCAGGTACTGTAATTGTCGGCTTTCAACACAAAACTAAAGCCTCATTAGCTCACTTCTTACCACAAGGCACTCCACTACCACTAATCCCTATATTAATTGTCATTGAAACAATCAGCTTATTTATCCAACCAATGGCCTTAGCAGTATGACTAACCGCCAATATCACTACTCGTCACCTATTTATTCACCTTATTGGAGGGGCCACTTTAGCTCTAATAGATATCAACACAACCATCGCTCTTATTACATTCGTTATCCTACTACTACTAACTACTCTAGAATTCGCTGTAGCTCTTATTCAAGCCTATGTCTTCACATTATTGGTAAGCCTATACCTACATGACAATGCTTAATGACCCACCAAACTCATACCTACCACATAGTCAACCCAAGTCCATGACCACTAACAGGTGCACTATCTGCCTTACTGCTAAACTCAGGCTTAGTTATGTGATTTCACCTTAATTCCATGGCTTTACTATTCCTAGGTTTAATTACCAACACCCTCACCATGTATCAATGATGACGCGACATTGTCTGAGAAAGCACTTTCCAAGGAATGTGCCCTAACCACAGATCAAGCCTGCAACTTTGGCATATTGGATGACACTAACCAACTAAGCTACCTGGCCAGGGTGATCATAGATCTTATTAGGTAATGATATTGGATTAACTGATGAGGAAAACAATATGGCACAGTCATTTATAGGACAGAAAAAGAAAAGAAAAGAAAGGCATCAACTCTGGGATTGGAGGTAAAGTTAGGCTCTCAAGTGTACTGTAGATAAAAGATACAGAAGTGAGGGCACTGTCAGCCAGACCAAGAGACCCGATAAAATCTCTAACAAAGAAAAACCAATAATAAATAGATCCATACAACTGACAACTTCTCTACAAAATTGTAACTTTGGTGTCTTTTCTTTAATTAAAGGGTGCTCTAGATGTTCATTTTACCTGTGTAGCTTTCTTTTTCTGATAACCAGGGTTCCCTGATATGTGAAAGTGCTGGCTCATTGGCACAAATAAAGTGTACAATTAATAGATGTTTAGGACTTTTATATATACATACAGTAGTTCCTCTCTATATTGCGGTTCATTTATTGTGGCCTCACTGTATTGCAGGATTTTTAAAAATATTATATTTAATTATTTATCATGGATTTTTTGCTATATTGCGGGATTTTGCGCTACTGTATATGTACATTGCTAAAGTTACGTAGGTTTAAGAGTGTAGAATATGTTTAAAAACATAAGTAGTGTTTATAAAAGTGTGGAAATGGTTAATAAGCGAGTGAGAAAGGTTAATAAGGGACTGGGAATGGTTTATAAGTGGGTGGGAAGGGTTTATAAAGCCTTAAAATATATATAAATACTAAAATAAATGTAAGGTTCCTACTTTGTGGATTTTCACCTATTGCAGGGGGGTCTAGAACGTAATACCTGTGATAAGTGAGGGAATACTGTATATATATACATACACACACACTATATGTATGTTAATACATATATAAAGGACTATCCTAGATACTTTTCAGATAATACCTTTACTTTTTACAAAAACCTTGCAAAATTAGTGTTGTTACTACTTATTTTTCTTGAAATGAATGAATTAAAGAAAGTAGAGTTTAAATATCTTGCCAAAAAACATACAAATTTGAGGACATGGGGTTGGAGCTCAGGTCAGTTTCATTTTGAAGTCATCCAAAGTATATTCTATAAACAAAAGCTGAGGAATCTCAAAATATTAGTGGGTTTTTTTTTAATTTTGGTAATAATGATGAACTATAAAGATTTTTTAATGTGTTTTATTGATTATAATATTACATTTGTGCCAATTTCCCTTCCCTCTGCTCCCCTCCACCTTGTGGCCTCCCTCCCTCCAGTTGTCCCCCCCTTTTAGACCATGTCCATTAGTTGTGCATATAGTTCTTCTCAACCTCTCTCTGTCTATTCCATTCCCTCCTACCATGATCCTTAATTCCTATATCATCTCCCTCCCTCTCCCCGTTCCCCCTCCCTGTTGACCTCTCCCCAATATGTTCCCCGTACCTATAGTTCTTTTTCCACTCTCGTTGCCTGTTTAGTTTGCCTTTGTTTCAATTCCCTAGCTTCTGTTGTTTCTTGTGATGCAGTTTTCATTTTAGATTTCATAGTTTTGATCTTCCTTTTTCTAAACCAGTCCCTTTAACATCTCATATAACAGTGGTTTGGATCTAATGAACTCTTTCAGTTTTATTTTGTCCTGGAAACACTTTCTCTGCCCTTCTATTCTGAATGACAATTTCGCTGGATAGAGTATTCGTGGTTGTAGGTTTTGGATTTTCATTACTTTGAATATTTCTTGCCAGTCCCTTCTTGCCTGCAGGGTCTCCCTTGAGAAGTCAGCTGATAGTCTAATTGGGACCCCTTTGTACATAATTCTTTTCTTCTCTCTTGCTGCTTTTAAGATTCTCTCTTTATCTTTAATTTTTGACATTTTGATTATAATGTGTCTTGGAGTGGTTCTCCCTGGGTCCAGTTTTTTTGGAATTCTCTGTGCTTCCTGGACCTGTAAGTCTATTTCCTTCCCCAAGTTTGGGAAGTTCTCCTTTATTATATTTTCACTCAATTTTTCAAGTTCTAGTTCGTCTTCTTCGTTCTCTGGCAAACCAATGATTCTTATATTGGGCCTTTTATAGCTGTCCCAGAGGTTTCTGATCCTCTCATCGTTGCTTCCCGTTTTTTCTCTCTGCATTGGTTGACTGTTTGTTCCTTCTCTATGTTCTGGTTTGTTGAAATGAACTCTGGATTTTTTTCCCTCACAATCTGTCTCGTATGTGGTTTTGTTCCTTTCGTTATGAGTGTTTTTCGCTTCTTTCTCATCTTTTTCCAGATCTTTTGTTAATTCTGTAAGCCACCTGATAACAATGGCCCTGAACTGAGCCTCTGACAGGTTTCTTATTTGTTCATCTGTCAGATTCCTCATCTGTTGCCTGGTGAGCTGTGCCACCGGGATCTCTATAGTTGTCTGCCTCATTTTGACAGATGTGTTTTGTTTTCTTGGGCCGGCTATAGGGGGCAGTGCCTGTGTACTCGTCACAACCCAGCGACCGGCGCCTATCTGCAACCTATTTCGCAGCCCTGTGGCGCTTTCTTTGGGGGCGAGGGTCCAAGATGGATTCACACAGTTATTCCGCTAGGAAATCGGGATCCGTCCTCCAGCCCTCTGGGCCTCACTGTTCAAGGCGATGTGGTGGCTGCTTTCCCCAGCATTGGGGTCGCGAGCTGCCGGGGTTTGACTGCAGCTGGGATTGTTCTCCCTGCCGCTGGGATTGTTCTCCTTGCCGCTGTCCCTGGTGCGACCGCAAACAGCTCCGCCCCCTTTCGCTCTTACCTGCCCAAAGAGCGCCGCTGGTTTATAACTTCATACGTTGGGCTTCCGTGTAGCTTTATTTTCTGGAATTTCTAGTTATCTTTTGATTTGAAGTAGTTGTATTCCTCTTTAGTTGTAGAGGGAGACCGAGCGTGTCCATCTAAGCCTCCATCTTGGCCGGAAGTCCAATATAAAGATTTTTTATATCAGGACAAAGTAAAATTGAAAAGAGAAAGCTGCAAAACAGTAAATTTCCAGGTAGCAAAAAATTATGTAGATAATAAAATTGTCCATTGACTCTAAAATGGGTTGAAGTGATGACTATAAAGTATTTGCTTTATTACCAATTTATTTCCTGTTTTTGTGTTGAAAATCAAGGATCTTCTGGTAAAGATGTTTCCTTATGCATAGTTACTGTGGGTAAACAAAGAACTGTACCTCCACAAGCTTCTAAATTAATTATTTTAATCTGAAGGTAAAAAGAACAGTCAAGTCTATTAAAACAAGCATTAAGAGAAAATGAATATCTGTATCTATTCATCCTGACAGTAAAAAGATTAAAAAATAACTTGAAAGCTTGACGCTCAACATTCACTATTTGGAAAAGACATTTTTTTTCCCTGAGCAGCATCCTAAGATTATTAAACATGGCATTAACACTGGTAGTATTCTTTGCTGAAAGAAATGAACCATCATAGGCCATCAAGGGGGCAATGGTGGATTTAATGAGACCATTTTAGCAGAGAAGTTTGTCTAACTACTGTTCTTATCATTTTGTGCTGGGGCTTCTCTCTTTATATTTAGCCTGTTAACCAGAGTGGATGAATTCAAAGAAAAAAAAAAAGTCATCTGGATAAACTTCTTGCTCTTGTGAAACCTTACTAAATTGGTCAATAGCCTGTTTAAGCCATATACATAAAACCCTTCAGTAGCGATATGTTTTCAACTCTGTGTAACACCTGTCTAACATGGTTTAGAAACTGTCAGGAGAAAAGAATATCAACTGATGGCAAAGACAGAAAGGATATACAAGATACACATTTGTATTACTGGCTCATTTGAATCCAGGCCAAGATATAAAGCAGGGTGCTGAGAACGATGTTGATCATGACAAGATTAGTGACCAGTGCTTTTCTTCTCCTCTGACAGCTTGTGGATGTAGGATGGATTTACAAGTCCCTGGAGGAAAGGAAAACATAAACAACACTTGGCATAAGCATCATGAAGTGCTGACATCACCAGAGCAAATCATCTGCATGAGCCAGAAAGTTAGAATCCAAAACTTGATTTTGTAGCACACTGCTATGCCAATAAGAAAGTATGACAGATCTCAAATGTGCTTCTGAAGTATAGTCCCCCTTATCCATTGTTTTTTATATTCTGATTGAATATACCCAAAGGGAGATAATATTGCAAACACATTTTGTACAATTGGGAAAATGATAGCTTGGATATTGGCTCTGAATTTGTAGATAAGGTTTCAAGCAATACTTCATAATAATAATAATAAGCTCCAATCACATGAGCACAATGGCAAGTCCTCCTAACCTCAAGATAACAGGCATATTTATATGGTGGAATCTTGCCACATTGGGCTTGGTGGCACCAGACTGACAAACAAGCTCTGTGTGAGCCATCAAATGCTATACCATCACCATCAGCCCCATCCCTGACACTTCAGTTATTTCTAAATTTTGAGAAAGTATAAGAGACTCCCAAATCTATTTTCCAGCCCATATTTATCATTTTGCCATTGGGGCTCTCATATATCAATATTTAGTATAGCTATTGCTCTGTGTGGAGAAAAGAAAGAAATTCTGTAATATAATCAATTTATATCAACACATTCTGTTTTTACTTGCTGATCATTATAATCTCTAGGAGGTATTTTTTCCCCAAAGAACAGGTGATTCCTTTTATAAAACAAATTTATGGTTCCAATTTCACCATCATTGATGCATAGGTCATCATTTCAATCTCAGCAATAGCTATTTTAGTGTTTTCAAGTAGATAATCCATAGAAACACTATATTTCTACTGTACCTATATTTTATATTTGACACTTTGTATCCAATATCAAGTACCTGCAAAATTAGTAAAATCTGTACTTTTAGGTAAAACTAGTGTTCCCCTCAATAAAGTTTTATTTTCAACAAAATAAAATCAACTTTTATATATAAATATAGTTATACATACATCCAATATTTAATTACTAAATAATGTAATAATACTGTTACTAACCAATAAAGATTAATTATTAATTGAGAGCCTATTATGTTTCAAACATAGGTCAGGAAAATTATATGTAGATCATGCAGATGTTTTCTGTCACACATCCCTCTCCCTGAGCTGGCCTCTCAGATGCAGGGACTTCCACAGTAGTTTCTTGTTATGGAAGGAGGAAGACTGAAAGGGTGTGCTCAGGGTCTGTGAACATCAATATTGTTGGCATATACAGATTGATTCTACCATCCAGGAAGGCCAATTCTTCAGCTGGCATCTGCTAATATTCCTGTTCTCATCTGGTAGATAATCTAAAGTACATATTTTACCAAATACCCAGGTCCTACTTCAAGACTTTTTTATACCAACAGAAAGTTCATTAACTTCCATTCTAGTTTGGGGTGTGCAGAATCTTGGTCATCCACAGAGTGTGTTCAGAATTCAGATGCTCTTCCAGGTCACTCAGGAACCACAGGGCAGTTGCTGGGGGCCGCCCAGAACCTCCCTGCTCTTGGCAACCAATGTAGCTATTACTCTGTTACTGCTCCCTTGTCTACACAATATGAGAATTTCTGCCAGACTGATCTACTCTCAGGTACTAGAAGGGAAGTTCGACAAAAGTTCTCTGTGTGCTTGGATTCCCATAAACTTATATAGGGCTCTATAGGTAATGTGGGGATCTGGTGAGACAAAAGACTCTCAACATCTGTTTTTTTCCCCTTTCTCTGTAAACAGAGGATGTTGGTATCCTTTCTGTGATACAAAATATACACACACATGCATACATACATACACATATAAATGCACATATACATAAATGCATATATATAGTAAATTAAAACAGTGCTCTGCAAGTATTCCTTCAACTGCTGACCCAATCTATCAGATTTCTCTGGCTGTCATGAAAATTTCCCCTTGGGACTATAATGAACTGATTAACTGCTCTAAAGTGTGGGGAGTCTTTCAGTAAAAATGGGTGTGGGCCAATGTAATAGAGTTGAAAACTTGTTGATAAGTATTTTACAACATTGTCATCACAAAAAAACAGAAAGACAGGATGAAAAGAAATATTTAAATGGATGTTTTGACTTTTAGTGCATGTGTCTTGTGATGCATCCTCTAAACTGGGTGCTATAATAAAGACATCAAAGCACTTTACTTTTTGTATCATCTGACACCCATTATTTTTAGATAAGGGGAAAAGCCTGGGGAAATTAAGTAACTGTTCCAGAAATATGCAGCTTCTGTCAAAGCTAATTCTCGAATCTAGTTCTCCACCTCTCAGCCTAGCACATTGTCAAACTTCTACCAGTTTAGAATTTGAGGTATACCCATGTATTCCTGGAAAAATCCTGACTTGATTTTCCCAGTTATGCCTACATTGCTTTTTCACTTTCGTCTCTGCATCTACTTAGAGAAATATAACTCAATGGTAATGTATACACAGTCAAGTGTTCCCTTTTTTCAGGCAATTGAAACATGAGGGATTGAGACCTTTCATATGAACTAGTAATATTAATAAATACTAGGCAGAAGCATTCAAGGGGAAAATGACCCCCTAAGTCTTTTAGAGGTTGATTTAATGTAGCAAATACAGTATTTTTCATCCTAATGTTGGATGAATTGATGATTAAAAGATTTTATCAATATATAAAAGTTGGAATATGATGTAATAGCCTTTGAAACAATCACATAATTTTGAATTGTTAATAAAATATTATATTCATCCTATGAAAGCAAACATTAACATCTGAAATATAAAAGTAAAATATTTAATCTTAAAGGTGCTACATCAAACAGACTTAGAGTAAGTTTTCACTGTTACAATGGAGATGTAGAAAATTTAAGATTACTTGTCCTAAGAATAATGTGGTATAATGAAATGAGCATTTTCTATATATTCAAATAAGAAGAAGCAACCTGAATGTTGAACTCTAAAAGATCTTCAAAATATTTTTAAGTTTCTTTTGAAAATGATAATACAGAACATTTCTATGACTTGCTAGCTAAAAATATATAAAAACTAATCATTATATATGATGAGTGTTAGAATTTTTTTGTAGTGGTAAGATGCTCTAACACCTAAGAAAAATATTAGCATTATTTATTATTACAATACATTTTAAACATTTAACTTTTTTTATGATTGATAACATATTAATTCTATACATGCCTGATATATGGGAGACTCCCAGGTAATCAGCATTGTTTGAAGCTTCTGTTGGTTGTACCCTTTGGATACAATTCCTAATTATATTTAAAAACATCATATAAAAATGCACTGGGTGCCTAAGGCAACCTGTTACATAAAAACATTGATCTTTCCTCTTGCATTTCACAGCCTCATTTGATTCACTGTTTTTTAATATCTAGGGAGCACTGTGGTACACAGAGTGCAGAAGCAGACATGAAAGGTTAACAATTTGCCTTTACAAGTCATGCCCTGCTTAATCTGTTATACTAATGTCTTTCATTGCATCACCCTATAAGAAAGTTAAGGCCACATTTTACTAATGGAGCCTCATTGAAAAATCTAAAGGAAAACTCCAGTTGAAGTTACAGAGAGAAAACTAGAAAATGCCTGGGGACAGTGACTCTAAATTAATTTCCAAAGATAATTTAAACCAACCAATTTGCATCATATATTTGCCTTGTTTTCCACCATAGCTAAACAATACAGAAGGATTCTTATTCAAGTCAGAAAAATATCAGATTCTATACATTCATAGATACAACAGTAATTATCATCGGTTGCACTGACAGCATCATTTGTCACAAGTGGTTGTTGTCATAAGTCATTTGCATTTGGCATTACAATTAAATAGTTTTTATGTCAGTCTTTTTTTGGGGGGGTCTAAAATCATTTACCCAATGATTCATTTTGGAAATTAAAAACATCCTACCCTGTTTATTATTTTCAGTGACATAGGACAAGCTATGATTTAAAATGGTGTAGGATTTTATTATTACAATCACTTTGCATTATTAAACTTTGGCTCAGAGGAGTAATGGAGACCAACTACTGCTTAACATGATTGAATTTTAGAACATAAATGACCCTACTAAGCAATAAGAGTTGCCTACAGATTTCCTATACTCATAGAACTAGATGAGAGTGTAGCCTTGGGATTAATGTCGAGTTTCCTACATGAGGAAAGTTTCTACTCTAGGTTTAGGTATTCATGTGTGCTGTGCTGTGTATGTGAGAGAGAGAGAGAGAGAGAAGCAAAAACAAAACAAACAGACAGACATAATGAGATAGAGGAAAGAGGAATGAAAAGAAAGGTACCTATTGGGTTCACTTGCTGGAAATACCTTGCTTGCTCTCCATAGAGCAATTTAGCTCTTTAGTGTACCTAGCAGATTACAGTACTCCTCTTTCAGGAAATGTTGCTACTGCACTGTCAGGAGCCTTATGTGTTAAAGCTATTTTTCAGAGAATTTGATGTATGTATTTCCATCCTTTCACATTTACCCAGGCTTCTTTATGACCAAAGCCATTTACTTATTTCCAAAATAACCTGTTGGGGTCATGGGCACACTATATTAGATTTTACAGAAATAATAGTTGAACAGTGTTGAGACAGGGCTTGGTACATGATTAGGGCTTGACAAATATTAGTAAGTATTATTTATCCTCTGACTTCCCATTATGTTCGAGAAAAAAAGTACTATTTAAAAATAATAAAAAAAACAATAATGACCATAACATCATAGTAAATATTTATTTAGTCTGGCACTATTTAAAAAAACATGTATATATGTATAAATAATAGAAATATTGATGTAGAATTAACAGGAAGACCTACAAGGCAGGGACCATTACAAATAGTTTATAAGTACAAAATAGATATATTACTGATAAGGAAACAGGCACAGAGATTAAATATTTTGCCTAAAGCCTAATATATTATGTGAATGTTTATATACAAATTTTAAATGTGTTCTTTAATCCATAATCAATTAATTTAATGTACATAATTTTATTCTAATTGTGTAGAGGTACACATATATCAATCTCTACCTGAAATCTCTTTCATCTCTACTCTCCATCTTGTCCACACTCCCTCAGTGAATTATTTCCACACATTCCTATTGCTATAGAAGCTAACCACATTTCCTGCCCTCTGTTACCCCAGCCTCTCTCTGCCACCATTAATGAGTTTACCCACATAAAATGACCACTTTTAGCTGATGTTCTAAAACTGGCAGAGGAGAGCAAAGCTTATGCTTGCACTGGTTGCTGGGAGTACTTTAAACTCAATAGGTGTTGTCTTTTGAGGGTCTCATTCAGAAAAAATATATATCAAAGTTCTCAATTTGTTCCTGTATGCCAAGGAGAAATTAAACATCTCCAAATCTTCCATAATGTAATTTTCCTGAATAAACAGTAAAACTTTTTTTATGGCTATATTCATTACATTATCAATGTGACTAAAGTGACTGCTTGTACATGTCCTTAGGGCTTGGGTAGATGTTTGATATAATGGCTCAACTCCCTATGCTATGAGAGACTCATCTACCCTCCCCAGAACTGTTGATGACATGAAGGAGGCTTATATTTCTTTTGAGCACAGGCTGTTTCAATGACTTGTTTCATTTATATTCACAGTTTCCACTCTGCATCTTGTCTCATAAAACTGTTTTTTCTGTGTGATTTTTCCTCATTCAGAAAACTTCCCTATTCCTTTCTTATTTTAAAGGGCTACTCTAAAATCTATCATTTTATCTTAAAGTACCATAGTAGGGGAAAACATCTTCAACTGATATTTGTAGGGAATATACACTCCAATTACTAATGGCAATACATTAATTATAATGTTAGACATCATTGTATAAAAAATTGTCAGCCATTTTCTACAGTCTGGGTATTTCCTCACAGCCCTTCTTTTCTCACTATGATTTTGAAATCCCCTTTCATATAATCTATCCTCCTCTCCAGACTTTCTCTCATTTTCCAAAAGCTCCCTGGAAAATATCAAATTCTTTCTACATATTTAACCAAAGCATTGTCTTGATTCAGTAGATCCAGACTGGAAGCCAGAAACCTGCATTTTAACTAGTATGGTGATAAGTTATTCCTGGCTTAAACTTGCTCTTTCGGCATAATTATCAAAACCTTCTGTTCCTCTCTCAGAAGTGTCCTAGTTTACATGTATTTAATGGTCATCCTAAATTAACAAGTAATCCTGGTTATTCGGAAGTGGTGGTTCTATTAACTATACTTTGCTGTAATGCTTGGAGAAGAATGGATTGCTACCTTTCTTTCTAAAATGAGGCAATGTGTAGCTATCTTGTGTAGGGATATATAAGGAAACATGTCTAAATGGAGCTGGAAGGTTCAAAATATGTTCTCTATCTCACTAGTATTTTACCCATTCTCATGCGTTTACAGCTTTCATTCTTTTGTAAGTCCTTATGTTTGCAAAGGGCTTTGTAGACTGAAAAGCCATTATTATTACCCAAGGCCATAAGTTTGTGTTAGGATTGATAAAATCAAAATCTCAGTCAGGTGAAGCTTTCAGATATGCAAAACAGAGGTGTCCAGAGATCATTTTTATAGCTGTAAGTGGGCATGTAAATTTAAAATGATCTCTAAATATGTGTTAACAACCTAACATGTGTTAAAAAAAAATTACCTTATATTACCTCATTTCTTCTGCAATTTGTTAATTGATTGTAAAAACTAAAACTCTCAACCTAAAACTAAAATGAAAGTTTCTAAGATTAATTGCCCTTCAATGGTTTCAAGGAAAATAAATATATGGAATGTATAATACATTTTTAAATCAAATATCGTGTGATGGATTTTTGTATTAATTGAATGATGTAGTTAATATATTTCCAGTAAACCTAACTTGACCTACTAAAATGGTAATAAACCTCGGGGGATAATGCTGATGTGGGTAAGATTGTCTTAGTGATGTGCAGAGAGAAAAGACAGTTTTAAATATTTTTGTGAGTTTCTACAGCATTTGGACATCTGTATTTTTAAAACAAATCTGTTCCTGTGTTTTGTCCCAATAATTAACTTCAATAAATATCTTGTTTTATATGCTTAGATAAAATTTTAACTGTGAAGAATGAAAAATGTGTTGATTGAAAAAATGTTTCATTGTGCTCTTAGATGTCAATTCACCATACATGATTTCACAAACATAGGGCTGCTTCTTCTAAGAACGTGACATAGTTAGGGAACATGTAATTGCATAAATACTGAATGCCCAGGGGATAATGTCACAATTTACTGCTTTGCTTTTTCTTTAGAGTTCATTTCAATGCTTAGAATGACACTTATTTGCTGCCTTGTGCCTTGCCTGTGTCTATCTTCAGCAGCTGATCTACGGGTTAATAACACCCTGGGGAAATCTGGTTGACTGCTAAGTGCACTTAATCCTTTATAGTTATGTCTACTAAAAATCATTATTGGCGTTCTCAATTTATTTAATCAGCAAACCCTTAATGCCAACTCACAATTTCAGGTAGGACACCTTATGTAAATCATCTTCACAGCCATGCCTTATACTACATAATTTCAGAGGACATATTGTTTGTACACAAACAGATACTTACTGTATTGAGTTTCCATAGTGACTGTGACATAAATCCCATGCCCTGTTGCATTCAAATAATAAATATATTTCCAGAAACCATGCTATGACTGATTTTATAGGATTCATGAAACAATGACATGTTATGAAGAGATAATAGATTTTAAAACAAATCTGACATTTTCTCTTCAGAAGTGTAATTTTTTCAAGGTGCAATCACTTTCTTATGTCTAAAATGGTGGCGGGTATTATAAGTACTACAAAATATTGTGACAGTTGCCTATCCAATCCATCAAAAAACAGAGAGAGTCTAAGACATTGTTACATGGCTTATTCTAGTCTCAACATAAGCAACCAATTTCCCCCAACAGGTAGAAATAGAGTTTTTACATGTTTCAGTTAAAAAACATTTTTAGTCTATTCTCTTTTATGACAAGGATCAAAAAAGTAGAAATGATATATTCGACTGCTTTATCTCACTAGAGAATGCACCCATTCTGTCTTATTCACCTAAATAGTTCTAGGAATATACAGAAAGCATGAAGATGACCTTAAAGATTGAATTTTTTTGTAGTTCAGAATTTTCAGCTCTTCAGAATGGAAGACCCAGAGCAGTGTTCTATAGAGGAATGCTTAGGTGTCTTACTGACATACACATATTTAAAGTTGAGGAATCAGAAGACCCAACATAAACATGATCTAAGGGATCAGTCCAAAGAGCAAAAATAAGAAGAAATCAATCATATATGGAATCTAGGAGTTATGAATAAATGTCAAATATAGTGAGTACCTAAGAAAAAGGACTCCCAAATTGAAATAATAGTTTTAAAATTCAAGTCATCCTTTAATCAAACATTTACATAACAGTATGTAAAAGGATGTATGTTGGCATTGGAGTAAAGTGACTGATATGATTGATTTCCTAAATTATTGTATAACTTAATTAGATTTGATTGAGCAATTGGCATTTTAACAAATCATGAAGGTTAATCGAACATAAAATGGTAGAAAGAAGGGTATAAATGCAGAGTTTACATAGGGAGTACTAGGTGGGTCATTGCAATAATCAAAGAGTGTACAAAAAGGGGTAAACAAGTGAGATAGGTTTTGAAGATATAGATGTGACAACTGACATCTCTATCTTCACATTTACTAAATTATTTCTATACACCTGACAGGGTAGAAGGCCCATAGATGCTTGGTCTTAGTAACATGGAACTGGAACTAGGGAAATCTGTATTTGCTTTCTGAGTCAGTTACCTAAGATGTAGTTCACTCAACAGTAGACCCTTAGAAGTCCACATCCAGATTCCAGGATAGCTGCAGAGGAGGTGGAAGGTAGACTCATTTGCTCCCAGCCCCAAACTGGATGTACAGTTAAATTATAGAGCTATCAGCTTGAATAACCAACTGAAGACTAGCTGAACTGAAATATTATAATGAAGGATTTATAAAAGAAGCCACATAGAAGCTGGTAAAAAGGGTAGACATGTGAAAAGAGCTGCCCCCCCATATATATATATATATAGCAGCTAAGAAGCCAGATGGATATCTCTGCTGTAAAACTCCTTACCCCAGGAGCAAGGGGTCTGAATCTCATTAGGATATCTTCAACCCAGAGCAACAGAGACAGTAAGAGGAGCCCACAGATAGACTTCCGGCCAAGATAGAGGCCTAGACAGACAATCTGGGTCTCCCTCCACAACTAAGAAGGAATACAACTACCTCAAAACTAGAGACAACCAGAAGTCCCAGAAAACCAAGCTGCATGGAAGTCCAACAAACAAAGAAATAAAGAAGAAATACTCACCCAGACAGGTAGGAGAGTTGGAGTTGGGGCAGAGAGGATGAGGTGTGGTGGCAGCAGCAGCCGTGGCAACCTCAGGCTGGCAGAAAGCATGGTTACATATATTTAAAAATCTGGAGGGACATCTGGGGAGCATTCCCAGCTCCTGACCAGACTTCACAGCTCACAGTCCCAGAGCCAGGGAAAATCAAGCCTCATGGCTTCTGACTGTGCAGACCAGTGGGCATTGGGGCAGAGGATGAAACTTCCAGTCTCTCAGCAGAGTCCCCTTGTTTAAAGGGTCCTCATGGTTCTACAACATCCACAGACCCACCCACTCTGGGAACAACAGCCAGGGCAACAGCTAGAGAGGTATCAGTCCTATATGGAAGTGGGAGAAGTTCCTGGAAAAGGGGCGAGCACAGAGCAAACGGCATTGTTCCCTCTCAGACCCCTCCCTCACATACAGCACCACAATGTGGTGAAACAGGTCGCCCTGTACTGACGAATACCTAAGGCAGTACCAGAAGGAACCAAGTTACCAGATGCAGAGTTAAAACAATGATTATGAGCATGCTCATTACCCTTAGAAGAAGCACAGATGATCTTAAAAAATATATATAGTAAGCATTAAAAAAGACACTTAAACCATAAAAATGAGCCAATAGATGAAGGATACAATATTGGAAATGACAAAGTAAAGGATCAAAAAGATATTTAGATGTCAAGATAACAATAAACACCCAAGCAGGGCACCAAAGAAAAGATTTTTTTTTTTTTTAATGAGGAAAGTCGAAGGGACCTCTGGGACAACATCAGTTGTAACAATATCTGTATCATAGGGGTTCCAGAAGAAAAAGAGAACGAGTAAGGGATAGAGTAACTGTTTTGAGAAATAATGGCTGAAAACTTCCTTAATCTGGTGAAAGAAAATGTCACACAAGTTTAGGAAGCACAGAGTTCCAATCAAGATGAACCAAAAGAGGCTGAAACCAAGACACATCATATTTAAAAGAACAAGCCCTGGCTGGTGTGGCTCAGTGGATTGAGTGTTGGCCTGCGAGCCAGGTGTCGCTGCTTCGATTCCCAGTCAGGGCACATTACTAGGTTGCGCGTCAGGTCCCCAGTTGTGGGCGCGAGTGAGAGGTAACCATACAGTGATGTTTCTCTCCCTCTCTTTCTCCTTTCCCCTCTCTCTAAAAATAAAATAAATAAACAAATAAATAAATTGTTTAAAATAATAAAAAATAAAAATGAAAGAGAAAATGTTAAAGACAAAGAGAGACTCTTAAAAGCAGCAAGAGAAAGATAGTTAGTTACCCACAAGGAAGTTTCCACAAGGCAGTCAGATGATTTCTCAACTAAAACACCTCTGGCCAGAAGGGATTAGCATGAAATATTATACTTAAAGTGAATAAAAGCAAGGGACTACTACCAAGACTACTATATTCAACAAGGCTGTCATTTAAAATTGAAGACGACAGGGGACAAGATGTCGGATGAGTGAGGGGAAGTTGCTCTTGCTTGCTCAGGAGACCAGTCTGTAGTTTCAGCTAAATGTGGACAGAGCATCTAAGTTAACATCTGGATATTGGCATAAGCTGATCCTTAGCACTGCTGGCAGTGGAGGAGGCTGCCTCAGAGCAACCTGTCTGGTGAGGATCGAGGAAGAGACACAGGAGAGATGGAAGTATTGGCTGGCTTGGCTCCCCAGACAGTGGCTGGCAGTGAGCAAAGATTTTTCAGTGCCTCTAGGTTTCCCCTGAGAGAAGTCAGGAGTGGAGATCGAGGCTGTGCCTACTGGCAGAGCCAGGAGTTGGCCAGATGGATGGGGTCTGGCTCTTGGAGGCCAGGAGCAGCATATTTTTGTGTGTGTGTGCAGTTCTTTTGTTTTTTGTTTTTTGTTTTTGTTTTTGTTTTATTGTTTTTTCTGTGGATCATGGGTGAAAGACTAGGGGCAGGGCATGATTCTTGAGGAGTGCATGAGCAGAAATGGGAGCACTCCCATCTGCCTGCTCTGCGCCCCTGGCCCACACTTCCTGGCATGCCCCTGGTCAACATGAGGGAACACACTCATTCTGCTAAACCTGGCTTGCGACCAACCAAGGAGGGTGAAGTGAACTTGAGGCACCTTGGAAAAGTTTTGGGTGCTGGTTTTGGAGAAAGAGCTGGGGGAGCAGTGGACTGGATCCCAGTGAGATGCATCCCCAGTGTCATGGGAGAAATCTCATAAGCATACTACTCCTCTCCAAATGGCATCAGCTGGAGGCAGCTCATCAACTGTCTACAAGATGAGGTGGGAAGAGTAACTCTCAGTCAGCTAACTGGAGGAAAGTACTCACCAAAGAGCAACACAACAACCAAAGCCACAACACTACCAGAAAGGCAAAATAAAAGGCATAAAGGGCATCTCAAGAGCATGAAGTTCAAGAGATCAAGGAGCCTGCACAACTGAATCACACAGGCTTCTAACCACAGAAGGTCACACCACAAAGGCAGGAAATAAAAACAGATCAATCTAAGAGGAAGAAACAAACAAGAAGAGCCACCTAAAAAGGGGAGAAAGAGAAACAAAACCCCATCAAAAGGAAAGAAAAAATTCCCAGAAGGAGGGATAGATGAAATAGAGGCAAGCAAACTATTAGACATGGAATTCAAAACAATGGTAATGAGGAAGCTCAATGAACTCAACAAACTCAGAGAAAACTATAACAAACTCCAGGGGAACTACAAAGAACCCCAGGGAAGCTACAAAGAACTTACTGAGAACAACACTAACTTGAAAAAGAACATAGAAACTATCAATAAGAGCCATGAAAAATGAAGAATATGATTTCTGAACTGACAAACACTGTAGAAGCAATCAAAAGCAGGCTAAATGAAGCAGAGGATCAGATCAGTGAGCTAGGGGTCAACATAGAAAAAAAAAATCCCAGAGAGAGCAACAAAATGAAAAAAGACTGAAAAAGACTGAAGATTGAAGAGGGTTTCAGAGAGCTTCAGGACAACAGGAAACATAATAATCTCCATATCATAGGGATACCAGAAGAAAAAGAAGAGGAATAAGAGATAGAAAACCTGATTGAAAAAGTAATGACAGAAAACTTCTCTAACATGAGAAGAGAAAAAGTCTCACAAAGACAGGAAGCACAGAGGGTCCCAATGAAGATGAACTCAAGGACACCCACTCCAAGCCACAACATAATTAAAATGGCAACATTCAAACACAAAGAGAGAATCCTAAAGGCAGAACAAGAAAAACAGCAAATAACATACAAGGGAGCTCCGATAAGTCTATTAGCTAATTTCTCAACATAACCACTACAAGCCAGAAGGGATTGGCAAAAAATATTTCAAGCAATGAAAAATAAAGGCCTACAACCAAAACTACTTCACCCAACAAGGCTCTCATTCAAAATGGAAGGTGAAAAAAGGAGATTCCCAGACAAAGGAAGACTAAAAGAATACATCTCCACCAAACCAACATTGCAGGAGATAGTAAAGGGCCTACATTAAGAAGATGAAGAAACAGAGAGTAGGAGAGGAACACAGGTACAATGGAAAAACATCACAATTAATAAATACCTGTCAATAATAACCTTAAATGGAAATGGATTAAATGCTCCAATGAAAAGACATAGGGTAGTGGAATGGATATGAAAATATGACCCACATATGGCTATCTACAAGAGACATACCTCAGAACAAAAGATCAGTATTTCAAGTAAATAGACATGAAAAAAAAAAAAAGCGGGGGGTAACAATACTTACATCAGACAAAATATATTTCACAACAAAGGCTATAAAAAGAAACAACTAAGGGCATTTCATAATGCTTAAGGGAACAACCCATCAAGAAGATAAGCCTGGTAAGCATATGTGCACCCAACATAGAAGCACCCATATACACAAGGAAAATCTTGGAAGACTACAAGAAGGATATTAACAACAATACACTCATAGTAGGGGACTTTAACACCCCATTGCCAACAACAGACAGATTTCAAAGCAAAGAAACATGAAGTATATGAAGGCATTGAGCAACACTTTAGATCAAATGGACTTAGCTGATATATATAAAACTTTTCACCCCAAAGAAGCAAAATATACATTCTTTTCAAGTGTACATGGAACATTTTCATAGATAGACCACAAGGTAGGACATGAAACAAGCCTCAACAAATTCAAGAAAATTGAAATTATATCAAGCATTTTCTCAGATCACAGTGACTTGAAACTGGAAATCTACCTCAAGGAAAAAACTCAAAGACATTCAAACTCATGGAAAATAAATGGCATGCTATTAAATAATGAATGGGTTAACAATGACATCAATGAAGAAATTAAAAATTTTCTGGAAACAAGTAATAATGAACACACAATAGTTCAAAGCCTATGGGACATGACAAAAGCAGTCCTGAAAGAAATTTCAAAGCAATACAGGCCTACCTAAAAAGGATAGAAGAATCTCAAATAAAGAAATCCAACCCTGCAGCTACAAAAATCAGAGGAACAACAACAAACAAGGCCCAGAGTGAGTAAAAGGAAGGAAATCATCAAGATTAGAGCAGAATTAAATGATATAGAGAATAAACAATTCAAAAGATCAATAAAACAAGAAGCTGGTCTTTGAAAGTATAAACAAAATTGACAAGGCTATTGCCAAGTGCATCAAGAAAAAGAGAAGACCAAATAAACAAAATAAAAAATGAAAGAGAAATCACAACCAATACCACAGAAATGCAAAGGATTGTAAGAAATTATTACAAACAAATGTATGGCAAGAAATTTGACAACTTAGATTAAATGGACAAATTTCTGAAAACATATAATCTTCCAAAACTGAATCAAGAAGAAGCAGAATGCCTGAATAGACTGATAACAACTAGTGAAATTGAAAAAATAATCCAAAAACCCCAAGCACACAAAAGCCTTGGACTGGATGGCTTCACAGGAAAATTTTACAAAACATTTAGAGAAGAACTAACTCCTCCCCTTCTCAAACTACTCCAGAAAATCCAAGAAAAGGGAAGACTCCCAAACTTTTTCTATGAAGCCAGTATTACCCTAATTTCAAAACCAGATCAAGACACAACAAAAAAAAGAAAACTACAGGCCAATATCACTGATGAACATAGATGCTAAAATCCTCAACAAAATATTGGCAAACTGGATCCAGCAACACATTACAAAGATCATATACCACGATCAACTGGGATTCATCCCAGGGATGCAAGGATGGTTTAATATTTGCAAATCAATAAATGTAGTAAACTACAAAAACAAAATGAAAGACAAAAATCACATGATTATATTAATAGATGCTGAAAATGTATTTGGTAAAGTACAGTACACATTTATGATGAAAACACTAAGCAAAATGGGAAGAGAAGGAGCATACCTCAACATAATAAAGGCCATATATGAGAAACCTGAAGTGAACATCATACTCAATGAGCAAAAACTGAAAACATTTACCTTGAGATCAGGAACAGTCAAGGATGTCCGCTCTCTCCACTCCTATTCAACATAGCCTGGCAGTTCTAGCCATAGCAATCAGACAGGGAAAAGAAATAAGATGCATAGGCATCCAAATTGGAAAAGAGAAGGTAACACTGTCATTCTTTGCAGATGACATGATAGTGCACATAGAAAACCCTATAGACTCCATAAAAAAACTACTCAACTTAATAAGTGAATTTGGTAAAATAGCAGGGTACAAAGTCAATATTCAGAAATTGAAGGCATTTTGTACACCAACAATAAAACATCAGAGATAGAAACTAGAAAAAAATCCCATTTACCCTAGCAACAAGAAAAATAAACTACCTAGGAATAAACTTAACCAAGGAGGTAAAAGACATGTACTCATAAAACTACATAATACTAAAGAAAGATATTAAGGAAGATACAAATAAATGGAAGCATATACCATGTTCATGGATGGGAAGAATAAACATCATTAAAATGTCCATATTACCCAAAGCAATTTATAAATTCAAAGCCATCCCTATTAAAATACCAGTGACATATTTCACACACCTAGAATAAATACTTCAAAAATGTATATGGAACCAAAAAAGATCCCGAATGGCCACAGCAGTCTTGTAGAAGAATAACACAGTATGAGGAATCACAATACCTGATATCAAACTACACTACAAAGCCACTGTGGTCAAAACAGTCTGGTACTGGCATAAGAACAGACATATAGATCAATGGAACAGAGTAGAGAGCCCAGAAATAAACCCAGGTCTATATGGTTAACTAATATTTGACAAAGGGGGAAAGAACATAAAATAGAGTGAAAAGAGCCTCTTCAACAAATGGTGCTAGGAAAACTGGACAGGGATATACAAGAAAATGATACTAGACCACCAACTTACACCATACATCAGAATAAAGTCAAGATGGATAAAAAAATTAAGTATAGGCCATGACACCATAAAATTCATATAGAAAAACATAGGCAGGGAAATTTCAGGTATCCTACATAGCAATATTGTTGCCCACATATTTCCTAAGGAAAGGGAAATAAATGAATGAATAAACAAATGGGACTACATTAAACCAAAGAGTTTCTGCTCAGCAAAAGAAAACATCAACAAGATGAAAAGGGAACCGACCATATGGGAAAATATATTTGCCAATGATATCACAGACAGGGGTTTGATCTCCAAAATATATAAAGAGCTTATATGACTCAACATCAAGAAGATGGACAATCCAATTAAAAAATGGGGAAAGAACCTAAACAAACACTTCTCCAAAGAGGACATACAGAGAGTACATAGGCATACGAAAGAATGCTCAACATAACTAGCCATCAGACAAATGTAAATTAAAACCACAATGAGATACCACTTCACACCAGTCAGAATGGCCATCATCAAAAAATTAACAAACAAGTGCTGGTGATGATGTGGAGACAAGGGGACCCTAGTGCACTGTTGGTGGGAATGCAGACTGGTACAGACACCATGGAAAATGGTATGGAATATCCTCAAAAACTAAAAACGAAACTGCCTTTTGAACCAGTGATTCCACTGAAGAATCCTGAAGCACTAATTCAAAAGAAACTATGCACCTCTATGTTCATAGCAGCGCTATTCACAATAGCTAAATGCTGGAAACATCCTAAGGGCCCATCTGTAGATAAGTGGATCAAAAAACTGTGGTACATTTACACAATGGAATACTATGCAGCACAAAGAAAGAAGGAACTCCTACCATTTGTGACAAAATGGATGGAACTAGAGAGAATTATGCTTAGTGAAATAAGCCAGGCAATGAAAGACAAATACCATATGATATTACCTAATACAGGACACTAATAAAAAACACAAACAAACAAACACAATTAGATCAGAGGCATGTTAAGAAGGAGCAGACCAACAGTTATCAGGGGGAGAGGGGGAGGGAAAGAAGGGGGATAAGTAGGGGAAGGGTCTAGTCAACAGCTAATATAAATGACCCTTGGACATGGGCAATAGGATGGAGATTGACTGTTTGAGAAGGGATGGGTGGAATAGGGATGGAACAATTGGGGAAAAAGTGGGACAACTGTAAAAAATAAATAAATAAATAAAAATAAAGGAGAATTAGAGATATCTAGAGAACTTTTATTTAGTAAATGAAATCATAGAACATTGAATAAAGTTTCTTTTTCTGTCATGCAAAATAATGCTAGAAAATATTACAACTACAATCATTTTTGTTATAGCCATAGTTTGCTTATGTCATTTACTTGTGGGGGGATTTCTTATGCTATGTAGTTCTTACTGGCATAAAGTAAAAATAAAAAATACTTTAAATTTAAAAATAGAAATAAAATTGAAGACAAAATAAACAGCTTCACACACATGCACACATGTGCGCATGCACACACACACACACACACACACACACACAACTGAGTTCATTACCACCAAACCAGCACTGCAAGAAATGTTAAAGGGCCTGCTTAAAGAAAAGGAGGAGGAGGAGAAGGAGAAGGAGAAGAAAGAAACTGAGAGGAACAAGGGTATAAAGAGTAAAATTACATTAAAAAACTATCAATAATAATCTTAAATATAATTGAATTAAATGCTCCAATCAAAAGACATATAGTAGATGAATAGATAAGAAAAGATGAACCATATCTATGCTACCCACAAGAGACCCATCTTATAATAAAAGATACACAGAGGCTGAAAGTGAAGGGATGGAAAAAATATTCTATGCAAATGAAAATGGGGAAAAAAAGGCTGGGTAGCAATATTTATATCAGACAAAATAGACTTCAAAACAAAGGCCATAACAAGAAGTGAAGACAGTTACTACATAACAATAAAGGGATTGATATAACATGAGGATATAACCCTATTAAACATATATGCACCCAACGTAAAGCACCTAAGTATATGGAGAAAATTTTGGTGTACATTAGAGATCTACAGCAATACAGTCATAGTCAGGGATTTTAACACCCTACTGATATCAATGGATAAATATTCCAGACCAAAAAAAAAATCAACAAGGCAACAGTGACCTTAAATGACACACTGGATCAGACTAATTTAATTGATATTTGCAAAACATTTCATCTCAAAGCATCAGAATATACATCCTTCTCAAGTACACGTGGCACATTCTTAAATATAGACCACATATTAGGACACAAAGTAAGTCTTAATAAATTCAAAAAGAAATTATATCAAGCATCTTTTTGGACCACAATGGTATGAAACTTGAAAATAATTACAATAAAAAAAATTACCTGGAAAAAAATGAAAATGAGAATACAACAACCCAAATCAATGGGACACAGCAAAAGCAGTCCTGAAAGAAAAGTTCAGAACATTACAGGCCTACCTCAAGATGCAGAAAAAATATCAAATAAACGTCTAACTCTACCCCTAAAAGAACTAGAAAAAGAACAACAAACAATACCCAGGGTAAGTAAAAGTATGGAAATAAAAAAGATTAGAGTGGAAATAAATGACACAGACACAGAAGAAACAATACAAAACATCAATGAAACCAAGTGCTGGTTCTTTGAAAAGATAAACAAGATTAATGAACCTTTAACCAAACTCATCAAGAAAAGAGAGAGAAGCCAAATAAATATAATGAGAAATGAAAGAAAAGTGGTTACAGAAACCAAATAATTAAAAGGATTATAAGAAAATACTATGAAGAACTATATGCCAACAAATTGGACAACCTGGGAAAAATGGATCAGTTCCTAGAAACATACAATCTTCCAAAATTGAATCAGGAAGAATCAGAAAAGATGAATAGACCAATTGCAACTAATGAAATTAAAGCAGTATTTAAAAAGAACATCGAGGACTTCCGGCCAAGATGGAGGCATAGACTGACATGCTGCGTCTCCCTCCACAACTAAGAAGGAATACAACTACCTCAAAACTAGAAACAACCAGAAGTTCCAGAAAATCAAAGTACATGGAAGTCCAGCAAACAAGGATATAAAGAAGAAATCCTCATCCAGATAGGTAGGAGGGGCGGAACCCAGGTGGAAAGGATACGGCATGGGGGTGGCAGCAGCAGCAACAGCAGCAGCCACAGCAGCAGGCCGGTGGAAAGTGCAGTTACACGTTTCAAAAAGTCAGGAGGGACACCTGGGGAGCGTCCCCAGCTCCTCATCAGAGCAGCTCACGATCCCAGCTCTGGGGGAAATTAAACCTCATTGCTTTTGACTGTGCAAACCAGTGGGGGTTTAGACAGAGGCAGAAACTGTTGGTCTCAGGAGAGTCTGCTTATTTAAAGGGCCTGCATGGACCTAGACTGTCCGCAGACCCACCCACTCTGGGCACGACGGCCAGGGCAGCAGCTGGAGGGGCGCCAGTCTGGTGCAGAAATGGGAGAAGTGCCTGGAAAAGGGGCGAGTGCTGGGCAAGCAGCATTGTTCCTTCTCAGACCCCTCCTCTGCATACAGTGCCTGGGGAGCACCCCCAGCTACAGACCAGACCCGTTGGCTTGCGATTCCAAAGCCGGGGAAGGCAGACTAGATAACAAATTTCTAGTTCTTCTTCTTCATCTTCTGGCAACCCGATGATTTGGATGTTGGCCCACTTATAGCTGTCCAATAAGTTTCTGAGCCTCTCCTCAGACCTAACAGAACTTCCCTAACTTGAGGAAGGAAATAGACTTACAGGTCCAGGAAGCACAGAGAGTTCCAAAACAACTGGACCCAGGGAGAACCACACCAAGACACATTATAATAAAAATGTCAAAAATTAAGGATAAAGAGAGAATCTTAAAAGCAGCAAGAGAGAAGAAAAGAATTATATACAAAGGCATCCCAATAAGGCTGTCAGCTGATTTCTCAAAAGAAACTCTGCAGGCAAGAAGGGACTGGCAAGAAATATTCAAAGTAATGAAAAGCAAAAACCTACAACCACGATTACTCTATCCAGCAAAGCTGTCATTCAGAATAGAAGGGCAGAGAAAGTGCTTCCAGGACAAAGTAAAACTGAAGGAGTTCATCAGATCCAAGCCACTGTTATATGAAATGTTAAAGGAAGTTATTTAGGAGAAAGGATCAAACTATGAACATTAAAATGAAAGCTGTATCACAACAACCAAAAACAGAAGCAAGGGAACCAAAACAAAGGCAAACTAAGTAGGCAACGAGAGTGTTAAAAGAATTATGAGTATGGGGAATATTATGAGGGGAGGCCAGCAGGGAGGGGGAAGGGGGAAAGTGAGGGAGATGGTGCAGGAATTAGGGAGCATAGTATGAGGGAGTGGAGTAGATAGGAAGATGTAGAGAAGAACTATATGCACAACCAATGGGCATGGACTAAGGTAGGGCGGACAACTGGGGGGAGGGATGTCACTGGGCAGAGGGGATCAAAAGGAAAAGAAATTGGGACAACTGTAACAGCATAATCAATAAAGCACATTAAAAAAAAAAAGAAAAGAACATTGAACAAAAGTCCTAGATTGTCTGGCTTCCACAGGTGCATTTTTAACAAACTTTGAAAGAAGAACTAACAGCTATCCTTCTGAAACTATTCCAGAAAATTAAAGAGGAATGAATACTTTCAAGCTCTTTTTACAAGGGCAGCATTATCCTAATTCCAAAAGCAGATAAAGATACTAAAAAGAAAGGAAATTATAGGCCAATATACCTGATGAACATACATGCTAATATCCTCAACAAAATATTAACAAACGGGGTCCAGCAATACATTAAAGACATCATATACCATGATCAAGTGGGATATATTCTGGGGATACAAGATTGTTACAATAATTGCAAATTGATAAATATATCACGTAAACAAAATGAAGGAAAAAATCTTATGATCATATTAATAGATGCAGAAAAAGCATTTGATAGAATACAGTACCCATTTATGATAAAAAAAAATCTTAGCAAATTGGGAATAGAGTAATCATACTTTGACATAATGAAAGCCATATATAGAAAACCCAAAGCCAATATCATACTCAATGGACAAAAATAAAAGTGTTTTCCTTATGATCAGGAACAAGACAGGAACATCTGCTTTCGCCACCCTTATTCAACACAGTACTGGAAGTCCTGGCCACAGCAATCAGACAAGGAGAAGAAATAAAAGACATCCAAATTGGAAAGGAGGAAGCAAACTGTCATTATTTGCAGATAACACCGAAAACACTAAAGACGCCACCAAAAAACTACTATATATAATACATGAACTTGGCAAAATAGCATAATACAAAATCAATATCGGAAATCAGTGGAATTTGTATACACCAATAATGATCAAAAAGAGAAACTAAGAAGACAATCTCATTTGCTACTGCAACAACAACACCAACAACATAAATAAATAAGGTACCTAGGAATAAAAGTATCCAAGGAGGTAAAAGACCTGTACTTGGAAAATTATAAAATACTGAAGAAGAAAGTTGAGGAAGATACAAATAAGAGAAAGCATATTCTGTGTTCATGCATAGGCAAAATTAACACCATTAAAATATCCTTTCTACCCAAAACGACCTATAGATTCAATGCAATTCATATTAAAATACCAAAAGTATATCTCGTGGATCTAGAACAAATATTCCAAAAATTCATAAAGAACCACAAAAGACCCTGAATAGTTTCAGCAGCCTTGAGAAAGAACAAAGTTGGAGGTATCACACTGCCTGATATCAACTATACTACAAGGCCATAGCAATCAAAACAGCATGGTACTAGCATAAGAACAGTGTATGGATCAACGCAGTAGAACAGAGTCCAGAAATAAACCCATACCTTTATGGTCAATTAGTATTTGACAGAGGAAACAAGAATATACAATGTTATAAAAATGGTCTCTTTAATAAATGGTGCTGGAAAATTTGGACAGATACATACATACACAAGAATAAACTCAAAATGGATTAAAGACTTAAATGTAAGTAAAAAAATGATAAAATCCTAGAAAAAAAACATAGGCAGTAAAATTCAGACGTTTCTCATAGCAATATTTTTGCGATATATCTTGTTTATAGTAGCCATATCAAGAAACAGCCTCAGTGCCCATCAGTAGTTGCTTGGATTAAAAAAAAAATCTGTGGTACATTTACACAATGAATACTACTTGGCCATAAAAAAGAAGGGAATTTTACCTTTTGCGTCAGCATGGATTGACCTGGATATTTGCATGCTAAGTGAAATTAATCAGAGAAAGACAAATACCATATGAACTCACTTATATGTGGAATCTAATGAACAAAATAAACTGACAAAATAAAACAGAGGCGTGAATATGGGGAATAAACTGACAGCTCTCAGAGGGGAAGGGTCTTGGGGAGCTGGAGGAAAGAAGGTGAAGGAATTAAGCCAAAAAAATAAATTAAAAAAGCAAACTCATATGTATACACAGCACATGGAGACAGACCACAGAGTGCTGTTAGCCAGAGGAAAGGGGATGGGTGATAGATGGAAATGGACAAAGATGGGGGTAATGGAACATAAAGAGACTGTGCCTGGGGTGATGGGCACACAATGCAGTGTGCAGATGATATTTTATTGAGTTGTACACTTGAAATCTGTATGGTTTTGTGAACATGTCACCCCAATAAATTCAATAATAAAAAGAATAGTTAAGACAAAAATAAAAATAATTGAATCAAGAATGATCTAAAATTATTTCTTTTGATATTCTACTGAATATAAATGCCACAGACATTTGCTTAGTAAAAACCTCCCTGAGTTCCTTCCCACAAACAGATAATTTAAGTAAAATACTTTGAAGATTTCCATATTTCCAAAAATTAGCATTGCATAATACTTCAACACAGGTTCAAAATCCAGCCTACAAGGTTTAAAAACAGTATAGGTTGCCTCTAGAGTTGTAAGCGCAAATTCATTATCTGCTTCGTGCTCTACTACCTTCACATGAAAATGGGAAAAATAATACATATTTAGTGAGATTTGCTGAGCATATAACAATTCATATAGATAACAATTATGTGTTTCCTTAATAAGAATATAATCATTGTTATCGATTATAATTATTATTAATTATTAACCATTGATATTCATTTTTATTACTGAGCTGAGTTTTTCCAATATTTCTTCCATGACTCTAAATTAAAGTTTTCTTATATGCAGAGAACAAACTGTTACCAGATGGGAGAAGTTTTAGGGAACTGGATGAAAATGTTGAAGGGATTAAATTGGCAGTTACAAAATTATCATGAGAATGTAAAGTATAGCACAAGGAATATAATCAATTGTATTGTAATAACCATGTATGGTGCCATGTGAATACTAGGCTTATGGGGGGCATAACTGTAAATTATATAAATGTCTAACCACTATACTGTACACCTGAAATTAATATAACAATGAATGTTAGATGTAATTGAAAATTTTTAAATAAAATAAAAAAGATCCATCCATCTTCTGATCCACACAGACTCTGAATATTACTTTCTAAAATAAAACGGTAAACATTACCTATATGGCAAATGGTGCGATTAAGTTAAGGGTTTGAGAGGAGCAGTATATCTTGGAATATCCTTGTGGAGATTAAAAATCATTATGTGTTACTATAAGAGGTAGACAGTGGAATAAAAGACCAATATATAGAGGAGAATACAGATATACAGAAGAGGTGATATAAAACAGAATAGAAAGGCATGCAACCATAAGGCAAGGAACATTGACATCCATAACAAACTGGAAGAGGGAAGAAACAAAATCTCTCCTAGAGCCTCCGGGGAGGAAGTTCAGCAACTTTGCTAAAATCTTCATTTCCAAGTTCTGCTCTCCAGAACTATGAGAAAATAAATTTTTGCTGTATTAAGTGACTAAGTTCGTGATCATTTGTTACAGCATCGTTAGGAAGCCAATATGTAAGAGAAATAGCAAACATTTTTTTCTCCTTTACATTGGAAACTTGAAGCATAAGAAAATATGTTACTTTGGTAAGTCTGAATGAGTATTATTGTGTCATAGAATTAATAGTTATCAGGATGTCTACTGAGCACGAATATTACATAAAACTTGAAAATGAAATGAAGATAATTACTTTGACTGCAAGAGTTAAAAGTCTATGATCATATTTAGACACCACCCATAATTGAGATTATTGAAAATATCTGCCTACTTCTGGTCATACTCATTTTTCTTACAAGATTTTCTCTCTGTTGTAACCACTCTTCAGGTTACATGTTAAGACTGACGATGTTATACATACACCAAGAATGTATGAAAAGGCTCATTCCTTACGTGATGAGGCTTTCTAAGGAGAACAGGGCACGTTCCCCAAATTGGTCCAAAAGTGGCTTGAGAGAGAAAAGAGAGAACACTGACTCTAAGATCTTTATGGTAATTAGGTGGTGAGTTTATGGAGAGCATTCTGCGTGTGGCAGTGGCTTGTGTTGTTTGAATCTCCTGTCATCATCAAGAGAGAAAGAACCAGGATTTCTTATCAGCTTGTCCAGATGAGGAAAAACAGGTTAAGAGGGAGAAGTGAGACTTAAAAGTTGTCATCAGTTTAATATTAACAAATGGTATCAGACTATTACCGTCTGCCTAAAATTAATTATTAAATTTAGTAAAAATCTATTGTTAGTCTTTCTGTATTTCTTCCATAATAGTTGCTTTTTTATTTTACTCATCAGTTAGTTCAATATTTTTTTTCTGTTTAGTAACAGGCTAAAAAAATAAACACTTAGACTTTGCTGATAAATGATAAACACTATTTCCCCAGAATCATATTTATACATTAAATGTTTACACATAAATATTTACACTCAGACTCATCCACTCACCAAAAACACAAGTAATCTGGTAATCTGTAATTATCTGACAGACTAAAGCTTTCTGTTGTACCTTAAAAGTAAGCATTGCAGAGGCATAAATATGTACTTGATCAAGTGAGACACCTCTGGGGTGTAAAGTTCCATTTTATATAATGATGTTCAGCCACTATCTGATGCCCCTTTGTTTTATCATCCTTGGAAAATACCCTAGGCACTTTTATATCTTATCTAATAGCCTCCCTATCAGACAAGTGATCGTATCACATTGGCAAAGTAGGAATAAAAAAATCAACTCTGTATTCCTCAAAGATTCTGAGACTGATTTAGAATAATCTAGATGGTTAGACTATCTTGCTCACTGTAATGATGCTGTAAAGGGGAGCTTCTTGTAAAATTGTATCAAGAGAAATTAGTTAAAAAGATGCTTATGGTATAGTTTCTGTATTACATAATGTGCATATCAAAATGGATTTATACATTGCATTTCATATCACCATTCTTGTTCCTTTTAAAAATATTTTATTAAACTAAAAGCAAATAACTGACATTTTAATGTCCCCCATCATAGTTAAGTGACATTTATAATAATTATGTTAGTGTAGTGAAGAGTTTTATATAAAACTACATTATATTAACATAATTAAATTGAAAGGTAACAGTAACAATGTAATACAAGATGCCTGTTAATTTCATTCACCTAGAGGTTAGAAAACTCTCCAATTTTAGAACTGAATCAAAGAAAATGTAAACACACACTTAAGTACATATAGTTCATTTACATATCTTTACCCTTAAAACATTAACTTTTATAATAAAAATATTATATTTAAATAAATATAAATAACACATTTTAAAATATTTTCTTTCCTTTTTTTCATTTTTAAGTATATTTTATTGATTATGTTGTTACAGTAGTTCCAATTCTTTTCCCCTTTGCTCCCCTCTGCCTAGTACCCCCCTTAGCTCATGTCCATGGGTCGTGCATATAAGTTCTTTGGCTTCACCCTTTTCTATATTATTTTTAACTTCCCCCTGTCTATTTTGTACCAACCGATTATGCCTCTTAATCCCTAAACCATTTCCCTATTTCTCCCCCTTCCCCCTCCCAGCCGATAACCCTCCAAATGATCCCCATATCTATGATTCTGTTTCTATTCTGGTTTGCTTAGTTAGATTTTGTTTTTATTTTTTAGGTTCAGTTATTGATAGTTGTGAGTTTGTTGTCATTTTACTGTTCATAGTTTTGATCATCTTTTTCTTAAGTAAGTCCCTTTGACATTTCATATAATAATGGCTTGGTGATTATGAACTCTTTTAGCTTTACCTTGTCTGGGAAGCTCTTCATCTGCCCTTCCATTCTAAATGATAGCTTTGCTGGATAGAGTAATCTTGTTTGTAGGACTTTGCCTTTCATTATATTGAATACCACTTGCCAGTCTCTTCTAGCCTGCAAAGTGTCTTTTGAGAAATCAGCTAATAGTCTTATAGGCACCCCTTTGTAGGCTACTCTCCACTTCTCTCCTGCTGCTTTTAGGATTCTCTCTTTATCTTTCACCTTTGGCTTTTTAATCATGATGTGTCTTGGTGTGGTCCCCTTTGGGTCCAGCTTACCCAGGACTCTGTGCTTCCTGGACTTGTATGTCTATTTCCTTCAAAAAATTTGGGAAGTTTTTCTCCATTATTTTTTCACATAAGTTTTCTATTTCTTGCTCTTCCTCTTCTCCTTCTGGCACCCCTATGATTTGAATGTTGGCACGTTTAAAATTGTCCCAGAGGTTCTCAAGCCTCTCCTCGTTTTTTTCAATTCTTGTTTCCTCATTCTGTACTGGTTGACTGTTTTTTTTCTTCCTTATGTTCCAAATCATTGATTTGAACCCCAGGTTTCATCCCTTCACTATTGGTTTTGTGTGGATTTTCCTTCGTTTCACTTAGCATAGCCTTCACTTCTTCTCTTATACAATCGCCATACTCAAACATATCTTTCAAGCCTCTGAGCATCTTTATCAACAGTGTTTGGAATTCTGGGTCTGTTAGGTTGGCTATCTCCTCGCCACTTAGTTCTCCCACTGGAACCTTGATCCATTCCCTCCTTTGGGACATACTTCTCTGCCTCCTCATCTTGACAGACTCCTGTGTTTGTTTGCCTCTGTGTCTTAGGTAGACCTGTCACTCCTATTATATTGTAAGGGCCAGAGACTTAGAGATTCATCAGTATGGGGGCAACCTGTTTCACCATGCTGTGGCGCTGCGCATGCGGGAGGGGTCTGAGAAGGAACAATACTGTTTGCTCAGCACTTGACCCTTTTCCAGGCACTTCTACCACTTCTGTATCGGACCGGCGCCCCTCTAGCTGTTGCCCTGGCTGTTGTTCCCAGAGTGGTTGGGTCTGCAGACATTCTCGGACTGTGGGAGCCCTTTAAACAAGGGACTCTGCTGAGAGACTGGCAGTTTCTGCCTCTGCCCCAACCTCCACTGGTTTGCACAGTCAGAAGCAATTAGGCTTGATTTTCCCTGGTGCTGGAACCATGAGCTGTGTGGTCCAGTGAGGAGCTGGGAATGCTCCCCAGGTGTCCCTCCTGACTTTAAAAATGTGTAACTGTGCTTTCTGCTGGCCTGCCACTGCTGCCACCACCACACTCTGTCTCTCCACCCCAGCTACATCCCTCCTACCTGTCTGGATGAGTATTTTTTCTTTATATCTTTGTTTGTTGGACTTCCATGCAGTTTGATTTTCTGGAACTTCTGGTTGTCTCTAGTTTTGAGGTAGTTGTATTTCTTCTTAGTTGTGGAGAGAGACACAGCATGTCTGTCTGTGCTTCCATCTTAGCTGGAAATCTCCTTTTTCATTAATTGTTAACCTGTCCTTTAATTATATTGGTAATATCTTCATTGTATTTTACCTGTTAATCATATATTTTTTTGTTTTATCTAGTAGCATTCATATTCTCATTTTAATGATTCTTGAAGTTTATTTCTAGGAGAACTGAGAGAAAAGTCACAGGAAATTTTATAAATCAAAACTGAAGACATTTACCAATGAACACATAGATTTTAAAAGTTAGACAAAAATATTACAATTTAATGCAAGTGCAACCACTTAAGAAAATCAAATGCAGATATAAAGTAGTAGAGTCTGTGATGTAGACAGAGTATCCTCACTTTCTTACTTCATATTTATTGTATCCAAAATGATCAGATAACTTAAGTATAATACTTTCTAATTATATTTAGTTTAATCATAGGTATATAAGAGGGAAGACCCTGTTAATAACACCCATATATTAACCTCTAAAAACTCACATATTAATGGAATTTTAGAACTAGAAAGGAATCAGCAATTATGTAGTTTAGAAGATTAATTTACATAGTGTGTAGTGACTCGGTCAATGTTTCACATTGTTTAGGTGGCATAGACATGATGTGAAACCTTGTGATATGACATTGCTCTTTCAATAGTTTAGAGCTTTTATTTGAACATGTTTAAATTCTGTGCTGCTGTATTGTGGTTCATTCATCAAGGAAATAAGTATAAGCCAAAAAAAAATTATAAGTAATCATCATTTAAAAATGATTAGGTAAATTTAAAGGCAGAATGCTTTATTGGTGATTAAAATGCAATGTACACAATTACATTCAGAATTTATTTCAAAGTACAAATTATTGAAATTCAACTTTTTCTACATATGTGCTATAGACCCACTTTCCTATCTTGTCTAAATGAAGCAGGAAGATGGCTTATAAACTGGATAATAGATAAAGGAGGATGAGAGGAAGAAAAAAAAGAATTAAGGAGAGAGAAAGTTGGAATGAGAGACTATATGGAAGTCTTGTACCCTGTCTCCTGAAAAACATTTACACACATGCAGGCACACATACAATCATTTGAATGAAATTAAAGCAGTTCATCTCAACCCATCAATCACAGATTAAGAGACTCTTTTGCTTACTCCATTGATCAAAAAATTTCAGTCATTCTAACAATTGTATGATGATTTAAAGTGTATAAACCATTTTCCCACTGATTCAAATATAAATCCCTTATTTTAGCAATGAAGATACTCTCCCACTTTTCCTCATTTTGTAGCTCTTTGAGATTGCATACACTTTTACATTAATTAAGAAGTGAGATTCTAAAAGAATGCTCCTGTATCATTCCATCCTTACTATTTTTACCTGAAAGTTTCTCAGTATTTAGGGTACCTGACACACAGCAATTGCCAAATGGATATTTGTTGAATAATTGGATAAATTAATAAATAGATAAATCATAAAACTATATTGGGGATTGCATTAAATTGTGTATTGAATCCTCAAATCAATTTCAATATTGCCCTGGCCAGTGTGGCTCAGTTGGTTGGAGTGTTGTCCCATAAACCAAAAGGTCGTGGGTTTAATTTCTCATCAGGGCACATGCCTAGGTTGTGGGTTCAGTACCTAGTCAATGCACAACCAATATGTTTCTCTCTTAATGTCAATATTTCTGTACCCTTCTCTCACCCTCCTTTTTTTTCTCTCTAAAAAAAAAAAAAAAAAACATTAAGTATGTCCTCGGATGAGGATAAAAAAAATTTTTCAAAGACATTGTCGATTAGAATATTTGAACATTTAAATTTAAATTTTACAATCTTTCAGCTCCATTTTTAAACGATTCACTCAATTTCTTTGGAATTCTTTTTTCTCATCTGTAAACTAGAGATTATTGTCAGTGTATTGTTTTAATACTTAAGTAAAACAGAAAAGAGACACTTTTCAAATTTCTATTTCTAACTTACAGTGTTAAAAATGTTTGTACCCTTTCTATAGAGGTCAAAATTGGCAGCCTGGGTGCTGGACATGTTTTATTTTGCTTTGTTTTCCCTTTCATAATACCTCAATAATTTGAGCCAACATTTACAAATGGAGATATTTTACATTAAAAATTTTATTTGAGTTTCTTTTTTATTTAAAAAATATATATATGAAAATATTTCATGGAAGAAGGCAAGACCTATATTCCCTACTTCACCATAGTCCCCACAGTTCATTTCATATTTGAATTTGTGAATGCCAGTCACACTTGGTGGCATTAACTTTAAAAGGACCACAAAAACTTTGTTCCTATTGATCTCTTACTTGAGCTTTCAATATATTGTTCGATTAACTCATATGCACACCAGAATAGGCCCTCTAGCTTCTTGAGCTTACAATCATTCTTTTCTGTTGTAGCATTCCTATACTAGGTGCCAAATACATGCTTGTTCAATCTGGATCTGGTATGATTTGAAGGCCACAAGGAGACATTGTTCCTGCCATAAAATCCTGCACAATCAAGGAACTCTGCCAAAAGTAGATTCATTCTTTCAATTTAAAAATTTGATCCCAATTATACTGCACAATCAATCACTTATAAAAATAGTGCTTAATTTTCCATAATTTGTATGGAAATGCTAATAATAAATATCAAGTTTTACACTCACTGTGGCATTTGCTGCACAAAATTATTCTATGTAATAATGAAGACATTGCTTTTATTTTATTTTATTTTATTTTTTATTACTGTTTTTCAATTAGTTGTCCCATTTTCCCCCAATCGCCCCCGGACACAACCCACCCCTTCTCCCACAGTCAACATCCCCGTTGTCCATGCTCATAAGACATTTATACATGTTCTTTGACTAAACCCTTCCTTACTTATCCTCATTCTCTCCCTCCCCCCTCCCCTCTGATAACTGTTATTCTGTTCCTTGTTCAATTTAGTTCATTTGTGTTGTTCCTTAGTCTCCTGTATTAGGTGATATCATATGGTATTTTTCTTTCATTGCCTGGCTTATTTCACTAAGCATAATCCTCTCTACTTCCATCCATGTTGTCACTAACGGCCGGAGTTCCTTCTTTCTTTCTGCTGCGTAGTACTCCATTGTGTAAATGTACCACAATGTTTAACCCACTCCTCTACAGATGGGCACTTAGGCTGTTTTCAGCATTTAGCTATTGTAAACAGTGCTGCTATGAGCATAGGGGTGCATAAGTTCTTTAGAATTGGGGTTCCAGGATTTTGGCGGTATAATCCTAGCAGTGGAATCGCTGGTTCAAAAGGCAGTTCCATTTTTAGTTTTTTGAGGTAATTCCATACTGTTTTCCATAGTGGCTGCACCAATCTGCATTCCCACCAACAGTGCAGTAGAGTTCCTGTTTCTCCACATCCTCTCCAGCACTTGTTGTTTGTTGATTTGTTGATGATGGCCATTCTGACTGGTGTAAAGTAGTATCTCATTGTGGTTTTTATTTGCATCTCTCTGATGGCTAGTGATGTTGAGCATTCTTTCATGTGTCTATGGACCTTCTGTGTATCCTCCTTGGAGAAGTACTTGTTCAGGTCCTTTGCCCATTTTTTAATTGAGCTGTCTGTCTTCTTGGTGTTGAGATATATAAGTTCTTTATATATTTTGGAGACCAATCCCTTGTCTGAGATATTATTAACAAATATGTTTTCCCATATGGTTGGTTTCCTTTTCATCTTGCTAATGTTTTCTTTTGCTGAGCAGAAACTCTTTAGTTTGATGTAGTCCCATTTGTTTATTTTTTTCTTTATTTCCCTTGCCTTAGGAGATGTATCGGTGAAAATATTGCTATGTAGGATATCTGAAATTTCCCTGCCTATGTTTTCCTCTAGGACTTTTATGGTGTCACAGCTTACATTTAAGTCTTTGATCCTTCTTGAGTTTATTCTGGTGTGTGGTGTAAGTTGGTGGTCTAGTTTCATTTTTTTGCACGTCCCTGTCCAGTTCTCCCAGCACCATTTGTTGAAGAGGCTTTACTCACTCCATTTTATGTTCCTTCCCCCTTTGTCAAATATTAGTTGACCATATAGTCCTGGGTTTATTTCTGGGCTCTCTATTCTGTTCCATTGATCTATATGTCTGTTCTTATGCCAGTACCAGACTGTTTTGATAAGACATTGCTTTTTAATTGACTGACTGGTCCTGTATGAATTCAGATCAAATGATATCATCAAAACATGGTATCCTTTCATCTCTCAGGTCAGCTTTCCTTGTGTAGGCTCTATTTTCAGTCAGACACTCTTTCTTTGGGCCCCAGGAAGAATTATGTTTTTTAGGCTTTCAGATTTCAATTTCCAGTGAGAGAAACATGACATTTTCCCAATATTTCATAAGGTTATCATGAGGATTAAAAAATCAAATGCGTGAAAAACACTTAGAGCAGAGTCTGCCATATTATAAGTATATATTTGCTATTATAACTCCAGCAAAAATTCTGGGTGGCCTCAATTGTACTAGTCTGGTTGGGACTTTATGTATATATCTACATATGTATGCTTCTGTTAATCAGATTTCATTTTGATTGCTGAGGAGTATAATCAAGCACCCCAAGACCTTATGAAATGGGAGAAAGAAAGAATAGGAAATTGAAGTTACAATATTAAAAAAGAGGAGAAAAGTTATATTATTAAAAAAGTTGTGCAGCAAGAAAATATATATCATACATCTCCAATAGAGAGAGGAAATAATTGTATCATGTGGGTGTTTCTACAAAATAGGCCCCCGATACAAGAGAAACTTATTTGCTATATGAAATATTGACATAAATAGTAAATGTGCATAGGTATCCATTAAAAATACCAGTTCCTGCAGCAGCATTGCACTGTCATTCCTAGAATTGCACTTTAAGAAGACTGTCACTGTATTTGCAGGTAATGAGATTTCAGGGGATTCCATTATTTTCTGGCAGCCAAAATGAGATACATATTTCATTACCATGTTAAATATGGAGGAAACTAATGGCTGAATCCTGACCTTTTGTGCATAATGTGGAGATATACAACTTCTTTAACACATGGATTGTTAGTGGGGAATATATGTAATGATAGCAACACACAATTTATAGATCTGTTAGGTGCACAGTTATGTTATGATTACATAGTGATTTATGAAACAGAAGCAAAACCTTTCCTAATGATGGAACTATATTCTTTACAACATAAACTGTCTTATTCTTTTCCAAATACTGAAAAAATATACTTTTTTTTATAAAGCAAGCAATTGGCAGCAGGGTGGGCAGGCTGATTCTGAATCTAACATCAGTGTGGCCAGAAAAAAATAAAAAGTAAGACTGCCTTGTATCTATTTGGAGTGTGGTTTAAACACTTAAGTGACTTTCTTTATGTCATCATAAGTGATGATTGACTATAAATTTTGGATAATTTTAGCAGAGTTTTACTTGAATTTATTTAAACTCATTTATATGTCACATTTTTATTGTTCAAGACTGCTTCCAAATTTAAGTTTAGCTATTTTGATTTTATTAATATGAAAATATTACTATTTTGATTTTATTAATATGAAAATATTACTAAGTATATACTCAATAATATATTTGGTCAATGTTAAGATATAAGTTGTAAAAAAATTAAATATATATACATATATATATATGTATATATATTTTCTTTAACCAATACTCTATCTTGTCATAGACACTGATTCCTATTTCAAGTAGCATTAGAAAAATAAAAGGTTTATTATTTTATCCTTTCTTATAAATATAAATTGTGGTGAAAGTATACTTGCATATAAAGGAAATATATTAAATTACATATTCTATTGGATTAGGAATTATTTTATTAAAAATGTGATTACATTTTTCATCTGTTCTGAATTATTTTCAGGTATGCAACTTACTATTCTAAACATATATTAATCCTCTCCAAAGGCAAGTCAAACCTGTTTTACATCACTGAAATAAAATTTTCACCATTAACTCCCCTCAAGTCTAACATATGGACACAGCATAAAACAGTTTTATTAACAATTTATTAAGCCCTCCTATCTGCTGGTTTTAGTCTGAATAAAGCTTTTACATTATAATTCTTTATAGATTATAAAACACTTTTATATGTGTATTTTCTCCAGCACCTGTGTCACTTCTGTGAGATTAAGTATTTGAGGGGGTATTTTGCAGGCCTCGTATCCCACATTACAGATTGCTGCCAGGCACGCACTCATGCTTAAAAGGATCCATGTGTCTGCCCACACATCTACCACACTGTCAGACAGTGACACAAGACCAGAATCAACCATCAATTAATATAACCATAAGATATTCTATTATTTCAATTATGTAGTTCAGTTTTCAGTATTTCATATTAAAAACTTGTACGTTTTTTTCCCAATTAGGATAACTGAATAAAAGCAGTAAAATTTACTTAGAATTTATTCCTAAGGGAATACTGTTTTTCTAAACTTACCATACGTCTGTTAAGCATTCATCAATACAAACTTCATATCACTCTATTAGGTGACTAGAGCTGTTTACATGTAAACTATCATTTTCAGATACTTAATGTAAATATTTTCAACAATTTTGATTAATTTGTTCTGCTTGGATATTTAAATTTAAGGAAATGTGTGTCTATTCCCTCCATGGCACAGAGAAGGGAGATCCTGCTTATATTCGGCTGCACAGGCACTGCCAGTTTTCTCTTTTATCCCTCATTAATAAGATAAAATATATCTAAAGATAAACATAAAACCATAATATATGATTCTTACTCGAATTGCAACATTAAAATGAACAAATAGAAAAGAAAAAAAAAACCTTGCAAATTCAACTCATCTGCCATTAATAAACCCCATCTGCCATTTTATGGCACATACACAAACTGCTATAGGAAGATGCCAAGACAATTTAGAATTTCCTTCTACAAGGGCCTGAGCCAGAACTAATTTCATTCAAAGGATAAATGAGCAAAGTATTTCTTTGCCAACTGACAAAACATAATGATTCATGATTAATGGATCCTTGTTTTTTTCTTCGAAGACCTTCTCTTCCAGTATGGCGATACTGTAATGAGTGCAGGAGGAGAACCTGAAACTTTCAGTGTGAGGGCAGCAAATCTGATCTATATTTCATGGTTCAGATTGGCTCATTATTAGCAAAGAGAATGATTGATGATAGAAAATGTTGTCTTTTGAACCTTATAGGGCATATGCTAAAAATATTTTAAAACATTTGTCCGTACTAGTTGAAACAATATTAAGTTTTCTTAAGAAACAAGTTTTGCTGTTAAAATGTTTTTCTCTGAGGAGCAAATCTAATTACTTGAAATATCATTAAGAGTTGTTGACTCAATCTCTTATGACTTTTTAAAAAATTATAAATTGGAATCACTCTGACAAAATTAGCTGTCTTTCCAACAGCATTAGCTGTAGAGTAAAATGGTAGCTTTTATGTGTTAAATAATTTAAAACAACAACAACACTCCTAAGAGAAAATAAAAAATATGTTCTATTTTAATCTCTAAAAATAAAGGTAAAATAAATACGGTTGAAAAAATTACTTAGCATAACACTCATTTATTTATCATCCTTTTTGTCAATGATATTAATGCTCACAGTGTGGGAGACTGTTTTCCAAAACTATCAGAACAAGAAAGTAAATCTCTTTGGCTTTCTCTTTTTGACTCTGGGCAACTATTAAATGATATAATATGCCATTACCAGTATATAGTCAGCATAATTTATAGTTATCTTGCTGCTAAGTAATGGAAAGATTTTGTAAACACAAGCTCAATAAAAATGTGAAAGTGTGTTGATCATATTGTGGAAAGATTATGGAAGAATAATTAGTTGACTAAATGTTATATTATTAAGCAGTGAACACAATCTGATGACTGCAAGCTAATAAAATGGCCACATTTTAAGATAGCTTATGAAACACAATTATTAGACACTTAGAGAAACTATATTGGTCCATAAAACTTGCCTGAATAACTTTTGTGATTATAAAATTTACATGGATGCAGGTTTCCTCCATTATCCAAAAGTAGAGATTCATATGAAACTTATCCTAAGCCAGAATGGTGCAAAGTTAAGTAGCAATTACCATTAATTTATACAGAAAGGTTTATGACTGCTGTCAGACCCAAAATTCAATACTTGCATGTTTATTTCATTCACTATGATCAAAATGCTTAATTATGTCATTTTACACTAAAAGTAAAACTCTTACAAACTGTCTTAAGCTTTTGTTATACCTTGCTAACGGATGTGCAAAACAAACTGAGCTAAAGCACAGGTGTTCAGACACAACTGAAAGCTGTGGTGGCTTGATATTGAGATGCTGAGTGAAGTCGCGGGGAAGGAGTTGGATGGAGCCCCTCTCGCTGTCCAGGGTGCCCTTGCCTCTATAAGGGCTCACTGTAAAATAACCACTGAATGATATTTTCACTTGACACTCCACCCCCTTTATTTTGTAAAAGCAAAATTTTTCTTTGTATTTCTTCTGCTTAGCAAAAACAAATACTTCTATAGATCTTTTGTAAAAGGAAAGTGGTGTAACAGAAACTTTCAAAAAGCTAGAGATACCTGTATATATTTGCCTATTATGTACTTAAATGTTATCACCATAAAAGTAAAAACTAAAACATGTATATCAGAATAAACCATATGAAACTTACTCTTTGCAACTTTTTTTCTTACAAAAATGCCAAGTTGATTTATTAAAATTATAAAAGGACCAACACGATTTCTAGTTGTCTCTTCTAGTTCTGTTAAAGGAGAAAACTCAGTTTATCCAATACATGTAAAGTGACTGGAATAGTAACTAGAACAAACTCTACATGCATAATTGTAGTCTTTATTAGTATGGATGAAAAAGGGGCCACATCCTAAACCTGACAAGATCATGGGAAACCTGTGTGACAGTTTTACAAAATTCAGAGACCTAAAGTAACCACATAGGGTTGTTTGAAATTTAAACTTCCCCAAAGCAAGTCATGATGGGTAGTCATGTCTTAGGCTAGTATATTCCTTGACAAAAGTCAATCTTTACCTTAACTGAGCTTGTCTATTGTCTTTCTGCATCGAAGTTAATACACCTTTAGAATGCCAGAGCAATCCCCTTTTTTTCCAGACGCCTCAGGGCACAGTCTCCCACCAGAACAGGAAACCACGGAACCCCTCATTGTTACATTGTTCTCCCTTATATCATTTCTACATGTTGTAAATGTTGATTGTTAGCTCTCCTATAACTACCAGTGTAGAAGAAGTATATGTCTATTGGTTTTACTTTTTATCTAATCTCAGAGATTTCCAACTTTTGCTTCCTCCTTCCACCCTAATCTATCACCAATGGATTACATATAATTACCTTACATCTTCCCCTTTGCTTCTGAGGTATAAAATAAGTGGTAAAACTGCCATCTTTTGGTACATTTTCTCAATCTGTTGATATTTTGCCTCCTAGCAATTGTCATTAGTTTGGCTCAAATAAACTCATTAAAATTTTCTACAGTTTTGGACCTTTCTTACATTGACATCATTTTATCATTAACATCATCATCATCATAACCAAAGAGTTAACAGAAAAAAAGTGGCAGGATTTTCAATGTAAATGACAATAAAATTGATGGATAATCTCAGAAAGTATTCAGTGGCAACAAAGAAATGATTATGTACTCCTTGCTGGTCTAGAGAGAAACACTGGGATGAAGGCTGATGTATTCCTCAGTAAAAGAGAATAGTAGTGTTTACTTTTGAGATTCTTATATGAATAAAATATCATGTATAAAAAGTGACCAGGAGAGTTTTTGGCACACAGTAAACTGAAAGAAAGATTATCCATTCTTTTGGTTTTTAAAAAAATTTAACAGTGACATTAATTTTTTCTTCTGGACAGACATGTGTGTTATGTTTTTGTTTATGGTAAGTGATCTGACAACTTAATTTGATATATTTTGAAAATTCAAGACAGTTTTTATAAAAATAATAGAAAAATTTCAAATATTCACATTAAAATTCATATTAGAAAGCTTATTATTAAATATTTTGCATTGATATGCTAACATTAATAATTATTATGTTGATATCATGATGCACATTTAGTAATTGCTTCCTTAAAAGTTATGTTAAGATGGACACTACTACAAAGTCAATAATTATCCTATTTCTGATACGACTAATTCTCAATAATTACTGTAGTCTAATTTGAGACAAGAAGTAGACTCTCAACACTTTTTAAATTGTAGTAAACTCAAAAAATTGAAGTACAAAAAATCATGTGTGTGTTTTGCTGCTGTTTATTTTAATGTCCAGAAAGGGAAGAAATTATTTTCTAATTTAGCGGAGAAGAGTGCTTCATAGAGAAAATTGTATGAATATCGAGAAATCTTTATGCCTAAGTAGATGTTTGAATAAAACAGTAAAAAAAATTTTCCTTTTCCTTTATATTTTTGGTCCCACACTTCCATCCCTTAACACTCACAAAAACTAAGTTTAATTTTGGATTAGTCATTCTGACATTCTTCTAACTTACCCAGTGCATAAAATACATAAGCTGCCTTATGTTGATAGTTGAATTAAATGAGTTTTAGTTATTCTATTTCAATTTTTTTTACATTTTCAACTACTAACCTAAGTTTTAACAACCATGATGGCAGGGTATATTTTCACTGTAAATATAAGAGAACAGAAATAAAAGGAATAACTTTGACATGACTGTTAAATTTTAAACATCCAGATTCTTAAAACCCATAATCCCATTTAGTACATGATGCACATGAATCAAGTCAGTACTTCAGTCCTGAGTGTATATGCTGGGTGAGAATCTATAAGTGAGAGTTATTATATATCATATAAATTCACAAGATTTCAGGGAGTTAATTCTATTTTTCCAACTTCAAGTAGAATAAACATTGACTATAGGCTCAGTAAGCAAATTTTTCCCTTTCCGGGTGGACTCTGGAATTTTATTTTCCTTTTTTTTTTTTTTTTTTTTTACAATAAACATAAATTGAATATGTTAGTATAATGTTGTTGATTCAATTTAATTTTGACTAATCTTTTAAAGTATTTGTTTATATTTACTGGTAAACATGTTTTCCTATTCCTTCGCAAGAGTAGCTAAAGGCAAAAGAACAACCTGATACCCTAATGTCTCATTTGAAGGTGTCACGTCCTTTGACTAGCTGGAGAGTCAGCTGATTTATGTAACAATATATAGTGCTAGAGGAAAAAAACATCCAATATTTTGCTCCAGAATTTCAGATTAAATAATTAATGACAAAATCCTCTCCTTAAAACCTTTTTACCCTCAGAAAATGCTTCCAAAATATGTTCCTAAATAAAGCCTCTCCAGGGGCACTTCTTTCCCACAGACATCAAAAATATACAAAACTCCTCTGTTTAAGAGATTCTTGGATTGGGGCTAATGCATTCTGAAAACGAAGGATGGAGATTAACAAGAAAAGGCGTGTTGCAAAAAGCGTGGGGGCATCTACCCATTTAGCAAAACCCACAAGGCCCTGACACCTATCCTCTTGCCTTTTTTTCCACCCTATATTCTTTTTCCCTCTCTGATTTCCATCAGAAACCCCTCCTCCATTCTGAGGGTGTCTCTTTTGTTCACATGCGTGGTTGATCACATAACTGAGATTTAGGCTGAAGCCAAGTGACAGTGTGACAGAGGCCGGATTTTTCATCCTTCATTTTCCACCCCCTGTCGCCAGGTCTTTGATATTTGGACACTTGGTCAGAAAAATGAATTGCTTTTCAATATTTATTTTCTATAAGACCAAAGGAGAAAATATTAAGCATGGGAAGAAATAAATTGTGAATATGAAGTAAAACCACAATGAATGAAAATAAATTTAATTTGTATAAAGCTTCATAAAAATTTTATGTTACTCAATCTTCAGCAGCTGCTGCGTTAAATACTCATTTGTTCTGAATATATCACATGGCAGGATACTTATGCTAACTCTAAAATATACAAATTAAGCCTCTTTGAAGAACTAACAAGTACTCCAGGGGCATCTGATGGAACCACCACTCTAATAAACAATATGCTGATTTTCGTTAATACACAGAGCTTTTGTTTGTTTACTTCAATAAAACTTTTTCACTGAAAGCACTTAGGTGAATTTAGCATCTTAAAAAAAAAAAAGCTTGTTGAGAAGCCTTAAAGGGAGAAATTGGCTTTTTTTCCTTTTTTAATTTTTAAAACTAAGCATGGATTGAAAAACCAAACATGCACAATGCAGGTTATCAAAGAATGGCATAAATAATGCTGAACATTTGCTTTTCTTCACTCATTTGTTCATTCGTTCAGCAGATACAGGTACAGTATGCACTTAATGTCAGGTATTGTGTTAAGATGCTGAGCAAGGTACATCATATTTTATCCTTTTAAAAGTACTTCCTTAGATAGCCTATCATTTGATAGTAATAATACTTTTTAGTAGTAAACAGATGATACCAATCACCATTTCCTTTTTCAAAGCAGTCTGGGACAAGTGCATATCTATATGTTGTACAGTCAGATGACTGAAGTTTAGACTAGAAACTTCATTGTGTTATTCTTATTGACTTGGTAATCTTGAGACATTATGAATTCGGCCCTTTTGATTACTTAAGTGTTCAAAACCATGAAACAAATTATTTTATTTAAAAAAATATAGAAAGTCCTGAGGATTTGTTAACAGCAGAACCATGAATAAATGATCAAAAAGTATTGAAGTACCTTGCCTTTTCAACATTTGGTTAATATTTACAATAATTTTAATGACTGTTATAATTTTTATTTTCTCATAATTTCAAAATACAAGCTCCAGAATGTGAAGGCTATTTATAAAATGTTCAACAATATATCCCTATTTCCTAGAATAAATCCTGAGACTTAGAAAACACTAAGCAAATATTTATAGAATAAAAGTTGAACACAACCCATTTGTGAGCTTTGGTGCATGTGGTAGGGCCTGTTGGGTATTACCAGTTTTATTCTCTCAAGAGATCACAGATATGAACTTGGAACTCTTAATTCTTTTTTCCACACCAACTAACCATAGTAAAAATACCATCGTTGTACTAAATGGTAATTTAGTAAAATCAAACAGATTCATGATTAAATATCTCCTTTAATACTGGAACAGATAAGAGGCACAGCTCATATACTAAGACAATTTCAGATCCATATTTTAGGCTATTGACTGGGAAGTCAATTCTGCTATTTACACAAATTACAAAAACTATGTCTAGTTCATCTCTTCCTACACTTTTGTCCATTCTCTGATACAGCTGATTAAGAGAGAAAAATAGTTATAAAGTCAGGTGAAAAGAAATAAAGAATGAGAAAAAACCTACAATTTTATCATTAGCTCTTAAATAAGCTTTACATCAAATGTTAGAAAAGGAGAAAGTGAAGATCAATAAGTTTAATTTACATTAGTACTGTGTTTGTGTGTATATCTATAGATATTCCATATACATCTCATAAATCCATTTTGGAATGTTGTTTATGCCTTAAGCTATCAGAGGGGGCATTTTAATTTACTTAGCTTTCTAAAAAAAAAAAAGCACATTCCATTTGGTAAACAAAAAGTGAAAATTTAAAGCAAATGTAACTAAGACAGTTTAGCCAGAAAAATTTTAAAACATACCAAAAAGCTATCACTTACTTTTCATTCTCTTCTCCACTTCCATTTTTTGTGGCCATTTATTTTCTCTTGCATAATGTTTCTTGTAATTTAATAGGTTATATTATTGTGGAAGCCTCACTCTTTAATCCCCAGGCTTAGACACTTAGTTAACTCTTTAAACAGAGGGTTTGTAGATTTGTAATAAGGTTTTTAGATTGCTCCCTCTTGGAAATATAAAATATATACATATTTCATCCCTATTTTACATGGGTTTAAGTAAATTTATTATACCTATAAATTCATGTTTTGTATTATTGTTTTCTTTATTGGTATTTTTTTTGTTAATTTTTTCTTTGCTTTTGGTACTGCCTAATTATAATGGTCCCACCTCCATCAGGTTTTCTTCATTTTCAGGATCCATATTAAAGGGTTTTATACTGAGGTAGTAATTTTAAGTGTGTCCACTGATATTTTAAAGCTGTGACTTGCTGAACAGAGGACATCTAGTTTAAAGGATACCTGAAGTTCAGAAATTTAATGAAAGAACTACAACTGGAAAAAATTCTGCAAAGAAAAAGCAGTTTTATAAATACTTAATTTTGGACTAAAATTATTCATTTATGTTTTTAAATATGGTGGGGGTGGGGACAGAAAAACAATGTTTTAAGGGACAAAAAAACCCCTAAATTTAAAAGATGAATTTGAACTTCCTTCTTTTCTTCCTTTTTTCTTTCTTTTCTTCCTCCCTTTGTCCATCTCTCCATTACCACCTATTCATAGACATTTCTTGAACTAGATATTCTTCTATTCTAGAAATTGAGGAGTATATGACTAAATAAGTCAATTACTCTCACTGCTGTAATGGAGCTTAACAAATTTTTTTTCAATCAAATATGGGCAATAATGTGCATTTGTTATAATTATTTTTTGTGATAAAGTGTGCTGTTTAAAGGATTTAGCTAAAAATATATGATCTGGAATAAGGCCTAAAGGGGTAGTAATTCCTTCCTAACAAATTGGTTTCTTATTTTTCAGTTGGTCTGTTTTTAGAGGTACTAATACTCCCTATTCTTAATTTCCATTCAAATCCCAGAAACTGGATGGATCCTTGACCACTCCCTGGTTTACATCAATGGACCAGATGAAACAAGTCTTTTTATAATTCTCAGCTCTTACATCTACTGAGAATGGCTGACTTATGATATGAATGAAATATGGTTGGATCCCCTTCCTGCTTAGTTCTCAGGCTTTACAATGCTCAGCAGGCAGTAGTCAATTTAGTAAGGTCTTATCCATCACAACTGAAAAGATACCAGGCATTGACTTGATGAATGGAAGATAAATCATGAGAGGGTTACCCATTCAGGCAAAGCTGAATGACACTGACAGAGCCCTGCGTGAAAGCTCATTTTGTGTTTGCCTGTACAATATCTCATTTGTTGTGAGCTTCACTTGCCAATGATATCAGTGGCTTCCCCTGTATGAAGCCTTCTCCCTTTATTCCCTTCAACAAGTCATCCAGTTGGTGAAATGAAAGAAACACCAAGGAGACAAGATGCTATTATGATCTGAAAATTCAAGTTCAAAAATATTTTGTCTTTGTTCTTTGCTACAACAAAATCTAAGGGCACAATTTTTTTTGTTGTTGTTATATGGGAACAGATGAAATAGCTCCAATACATGGGACTTACAATGTTAATGGGGCCCTAGGCATTACTCCATATCCAGCCTTAAAATTCTCACTAAAATACACTTGATAACCATTCTATTCTATTTAAAATGTAACTAATAAAATTTCTTTATTTTTTAAGGATCTCAGAAACCTAATACTAATTTTGGGAAATAAAACATTTTGAATATTTTACTAAATGGTACTATAATTTATGTGAAAATGTTAAAATAAAATAAGCAAAGTTATTCTGTGTGTTCTCTCACATTTTCATAGCAGTCTATTAAATATTGAAAATTAGTGGACTACTCCATAATACATGAAAGTCACATTAAAAATCATTAGTTTTTTTATATGGACCACACTACTTGGTACACAAATATTTTCACATTATGATATAGGAATGTGTAGAGACCATGCAAAAGGTACTTACTTCAGTTATTGAAGCCGAAATTACTGATAATGTGGGTAGGAAATTTGAGTCATAAAAGATTTTAGCTATTTTCTCCAAGATGGTGTTAGTTAATAGGTAAAATACTCTAAAATTTCAAAGAGAAACTAAATAGTCCATTGTTGCTATTTTTACATCAATCATTTGTCACAGTGCCAGAAATACTAAGGACAATATAAAAAATATATACTATCCTAGGGTAAATTTTGATAGGATGAAGTTTTAAAATTAGCTTGAAGATTTCTGTTATATTCATAAGAATGAGTGACAAAATTTAAAAATCAAATATGCAAGTTGACATTACATTTGTCATGTTACTTATATCTTTAAAATATGATACTTAGCTGTTATAAAATTACATTTATTATCTTCATAATTAGTTCTAAGAGATGTTTAATGTAGCCTCTGGTAAAAAACCCCAAGTATTAAAAATATGTAATATTTTAAATGTAAAGCCACTTTAAGTGAATTTGGGGAAAAAGCAGAAGATTAAATACATTTTTAAAACTCTATAACCTCATTATAAAATAATTTAACAATTACTTAATTGCAATTTATAAAGAATGAATATAAGCCTCTTTTACAATATTTATTCTTTTAATTTTTTTCTATTATAGTTTACATTCAATATTATTTTGTGTTAGTTTCAGGTGTACAGAATAGTGGTTAGACAATCATATAACTTACAGTGTTCCCCCTGATATTTTCACTACCCAGTTGGCACCATACAAGCCTTTTAAAAATATCATCATTATAACAATATTGAGAATTTTTATTTGTATGCTGAAATCTTGAACACAGGAACTAAAAAATGTCAGCCTCTTAGTTGTGTGAAATAACAAGAAATTAAGAATGATGTCAAAGTATCCATTAAAACAAAAGTGATATAGGTTATAGGATGCCTATAGTACTTTCTCTGTGGAAAGTCTGCGGTTAATCAAGCTATTCTCATACCTTGCTACTTCCCATAGAGTCATGAATTATAACTTTTTATGAATTTCATTATGATCTTATATCTTGTATTGATCTGATGTATTATTGTAAGAAATGTCATATCCTGTAATATATCAAAGCAGAAGTATTATTTCTTTATGGAAAGACTACCTGAAGAAAACTAATTTTTAAAGACATATCCCAAAGGCTAGCTTATAGCACAATATTTATCTGCATTTATATTTCTAGTGTAGGCATAATTAAAGTCTAAGGAATATTTTATTTTCTGATTTGTAAAATACTAACTTGGAAATAAATCTCTCAATGTATAAATTGTTTCCATTATTGAAATGACCAGTTTATTTAAAATATATACTGATTCTTGCCACAAAAGGCAACCTACTTTTACTTAAATAAAAACAGTAAAGAATCATTTTTATCTTTATAACCTACTCTAATGATGTTATCATTACCTTTCCTTTCTTGTGGCTAAGTTAAATACACTTGGTATTTCTCTCTCTATTTCTACATATGCAATTCTTTTGATGTCAATTTAGCATTAGTAGTGGAAAGAAATTTGTTAGGTAGTATTGGGAATTAAAATACACAATTTAAATATGTTAGTATTATAATAAAGAATAGGCTTTTTGGCATAAGGGACAATAAAGTTTCAGAGGCACTGCTTGCAGGTAAGATGTGAGTAAATGTCATAATAGAAGTCACATCTGAATGTTAGTAAGTAGAGGTGCAGCAAAGATGAAGAGGAAGCTTCAAATAGAACAAAATGGTCAGATCTGGAACATATTTATAATATTGACAATACTATGGAATAGCAGTTCTCTTTTGTAAGAATGCTGGGTATGTGTAGAAGAAAATAATGAGAATAAGTTTGGAAAGGCTGTTTGTGTAAATTTTGGATAGCTTTGACTTGCTTGAGGAATGCGAGCATCTTTCAGAAGGCAACAGAGAGATGAGAACTTTTGACCCTGAGCATGACATAATTGAATATGGACATCAGGATAATAACGTGGTGACCGAAACAGAGTGGAATGTTCAGGTGAACATTGGAGAAAGGGAGAGATTTAGAGGCTGCAGCAGTGATCAGACGAAAGATAGAAAACTGAAGCAACATATACAAGAGCTACAAAAAGGCGAATCTACAAAGATTAGCGTTTTGTAGTAGAAAGAGAAAGAAGAATGGAGGTGTCCAAGTGAGCAGCACTTTCAAAATTGGGCAAAATGCTAGCATACTGTGTATAGAATTAAACAATTAAGAATTCCATTTGAATCATAAAATATAAACTAAGTTCACACTAACTCTTAAAGATCTCTTAACACTACCACATACCCAATGTAATTATGGTACAGAAAAAACAAATCATTAAAAACATTCAAATGATACATTCAAGCACTGAACTAATGAGTTATTAAAGAGCCAAAGACACAATTAATTTAATGTTTAATAAAATTAAGTTGTAATTTAGCTCTTTTAGGCTTATAGTAGCACAGGATATTGTTTTGCTTACTTAAATGAGTTTATACTTAAAATTTCTGTTTACTAGATAATAGAGGTGCCACTTACATCTGAGTCAATTGCAATAGTTTTAAAAATCTGTGAAAATATTAATGTGTAAAGATTATGGATATGCCAGATTATTCTCATGGAATTAAATTCAAAATTAATTAAGCATTCTTTCTTATAACTATTGCTGCACACAAGAAATGCTCACCTTTTAACAAAATGCTTGTGTCCTAAATACAGAAGAGTATGTTCTTTCCTGTATGCAGTAAATATAGTAATGAATAAAGCACATTTCTGAGACTTCTTATTTCCCTACACACCTTTACTTATGACATATGAGTTTACTCTTAAATACAGTACAATATTTCATTAATCCTAATAATTTAGAGATACTATATTTCATGCGATCACTTTTTATGGTAATTAAAGCAATTTTAAAATTGATAAAGAAATTAACATTACTTTGCCCACCCACACCATTAATTTAAAACTAAGATCATGAATAAATTATGAACCTGTTTGAGTAAGATTCTGTTGCCTTGTTTCATATTATGACCATTTCCCTTTTTTCTTTTTTTTTTTTTTTTTTTGATCTCTCATAAAAAAAACAAATAAAAAAAAATGTTTTGCTAGGTTATCTCCTGGGCATCAAGTAGGAAATGCTTCCCCAGTGGTCCCTAGCATAAAGTAGAAGATTATGTATCCACAATGTTTTGTTTGGAACCAAGCATACATGTTTAGGAAACTAAAGATGTTTATGATTACTGTTGCTTCAGATTAGGGCCCCATACTGAATTAAAACCAAGATAAATTTTAAATATTGCAGCACCATTTTTCTGTCTTGCTGAATAATTGGTAACACTAGATTACAAGATTTCCAAGTGCCCAAGTTGCTGTATTTTCATAGGGAAAAGGGTTCCTTTCATTCAAGTTTAATAAGCTTGGCCTATATCAGCTTTTCTCACATCAGCCCAAGTGTCACATTTGGGCTGGGGGAAGCTTGTTAGCAGTAATTACCAGCAGTAGGTTCTATTATTTGCCAAAGTAATTTTCACTGCTAAGTACCACCAAAACTGCCTCAAGCCTTTAATTTTTTTCCCTTCCTCTTGCCTTCCTTTGCTTTCTTTTAAGTTAGTGCATTTTCCCATGATATTGCTCTCTGTGGTGTGGGACAAGGCAGAGGCAAGGCGCTGGGTATCAATGTGCTCTTGAGAGAAGGGGTCAGGTCTAGCGAAAGCCTTTCACAAACAAGCCTGAACTCTATTAGAGATGCAAATCCACTCTCTGAGTAAGGATTGTTTCAGGCACATAATGGAGGCCAAGGAATTCCACTGCAGCTCCCCTTTCAGCATTGCGCCCTTTGTCTCCGTCTTAGCAAATTTCAGCAGCCTGTTTAAACTTTGGCTATTGTCCCCTTGGCTTCATTGATTTCTCTGCCTGCCACCAACTCACAATGGGCTGATATGAACATCTTTGTTACTGCTTTTGTACTGTATATCAGAGTAATGTTTCAGCAGATTGAGGCCTAGGAGGAAGAATTAAACCTGTACTACATAGAGCATGATGAATTGCAGGATTTACATATCATTTTGAGACTTTGAGGGATGCTGGGGGTGGTAAGGAGAGGTCCTTGTTGAATGCTGTTGTGTCTCAAAGGATGTTGTTCGAAGACAGTGACAGAAAAGGAAGTGATTTAGATAGTCTCTGACAGCTTAATACAGAGAATACAGACAAATTGTGGAAATTCATAAGCATCCTATCCTTTTCTTATATGGAATATTTCATTCTAAATCTAAGTGTGGTTCACATGAATGAACTTCATGTGGTGGTCTCATTTTACTCATTCGGAACTTAGGTGGTAGAAATACTGAAATTTTAAATTCCATTAATTTTGGTTAACATAAAAGAAAACTATTATTTTGTGACTTCCTCTCATGTTGAAACACATTTTTCAATGTTAAGAGCAGTAATGATTTTCAAAACATATCATCACTCTATTTATTCAATCAAGTGGTCCTTATCTACTTGCGTTTTCTAAGAACATAGGTTTTTTAAAGACATAGTCAAGTGGTCTATAAATTATGTAAGAATTTTCCTTCCAGTATGGAAAGATAATTGTGTCTTTTAAAAATCCAGTTGTGTGCTAATAAAGTTTAACAACGGTTCTCCCAGGAGAAAACAAAACTAATGTGTTGCATTTGCTGATTTCGTGCCATACATACATAATTCTGCCATGGCCAGTGTTAACTTGCGTGTGTGAGGTCAGTGAATGTGAAGTTGGGAAAGAAAATACCCAATTGGCTTCTGTGAGCCTTACAAACCAGCCACGGGACAAAACGAGGAGTATTAGATTGCTTTAATATTTTACTATTTTGTTATAAAACAACAGCCTTCTCAGTGATTTTACAAACTAGGGTGAACAATGCTATAGAAATTTAGAGATGGGTAGATAATGGTGCTTAAAATACCGTAATTATAGGAGTTATCCTCTAATGTCACTTATTGGGCTGACATAATTTGTGTGTGAATTATGTGTTGTTAGTTTTTTTTCCTTTACTTTTTAAACCAGTGTCTTTGGGCTGTATATGGTGTGTGATTGACATCAAAAGGGAAGGGTAGAAATAAATTTGAATAGACTCATTCTATATGCTTCAAGTTTTCAAGAGGTAGAAGGGTTAGAACAGAATAATTTTTTATTTCTCAATTAAAAAAGAAGAATCATTAGTTTAATGAGTTATAATATACTTAAAGATTAAAGTGCTATACCTATTTATGTGCACAATAATATCACAAGATCTCTATTGGTATCTACTTATAAAATAATATAAAATTAAGAAAAAAATTTAAATCTCATGTTTTATATTCCAAAATTTACTGAATTGTCTATAAATTGAAGAGTACACAATGTGATTTCACACTTCTATACTATTCTATCTGCTGTTCTTTCTATTTTGAGTGGTCTTCCCTTACATTTAGAAATGTTTTAGTTAGTGGTCACATATTTTATATATAAGTCAATTTAAAAACACCTGACAATATTTGAACACATGTCTTTTTGCCCAATCAAGAGAAACCCAATGTGTTATTGAGGTTTCTTTAACAGAAAACCAAACAGTGTCTTAACAAATTATGGATGAACCAAAATTAATTGAATCTTTAAATATTGACTTATTTTCCTACTTCAATGCTTTCATCATTTGTATTATTGATTCCTGGTTTGTTTTCATTTTTACAATTTAGTATTTTAGATACTCCCACCAGTTCACTACAAAGTGATATTGTCTGAATAAATTATGACATAGTTCAACCACCCCATTTTTATCATCTGTACTTTCAATTTTCTCATTTAGCATTTTATCCTGACAGAGTGTAGTTACAGTACCCAAGGCCTGTAAAAGCAGTTTTCCTAATTTTCTCACATTCACATTGAACCACGACAGAAATTGAGCATCAATATACACATCCCTTTGGTAATCAGTGCTTATACACAACTTTGCACAGTTTTAAAAATATGATAACATCCAACTAGATTTTTGTCATTTTTTGGCTTATTTCATGGTTTCTTCAAAGTATACTAAATCATCTATGGCATTTAGGCATTCAAGATTCACAGATTTTATAATATATGTTATCTGTGGTCAGCTGTTGAAGAAAGAACCCTACACAGAAATCTTATGGCCAGAGTTCAGTAATGTTAATGGTGATATCTTCCCTGTTACCTTCTGATTAGATTGTGAATCAACTTGTTGACCATATATGTCATTTACAACTAGTCCTTAAGAGAAACCTAGGTACAAGCCTTATACATTACACAAAAATTAACTCAGCATGGATTATGGGCTTAAGTAAAAATTGCAAAACTAAAAAATATCTAGAACAAAACACATGAGCAAATCTAAATGAACATTGGTTGGAGATTAGTTCTTCAAGAAAATACCAAAATTAATTTTTAAAAAAAATAAATTGGACTTCAAATTAGAAACATCTGCTCAGAAAAAGATACTGTTAAAAGAGGAAAAAGTAACTCATGGACTGAAAAACAATTTTTGAAAAAAATCTGAAAATGGACTTGCATCCAAAATAAACAAACAAACCAATCATAAAACTCAACAATAAAGAAACAAATTTAAAAATGGACTAATGTTGTGAACAATGATCTCATCATAGAAGATATACAGATGGCAAGTAGGCATCATTTTTCATTAGGAAAATGCAAACAAGACAATATTATAGACCTATGAGAATATTTAAAATCCAAAAATTCCTGTTATACAAATTGTAGCTGAGCAATAGCAATTCTCAGGTATTGCTGGTGGAAATGAAAAATAACACAGACAGTGTAGGAGTTTATTACAAGCCTAAGCATAGTAAAAAAATCTAAGAAATTGTCATAACAAAGGGAAGGCTAAAAACAAATCATGACTGCAATGGTTTAAATGTTTGAGTCCCCTCTCAAAAATTCATATGTTGAAATTTTAACTCTTAAGATGATGGTATTAGTAGCTGTGGTCTTTGGGAGGTGTCTAAGCTGTGAAGATAAAGCCCCATGGAGAGAGATTAGTGCTTTATTAAAGAGGCACCAGAGAGTACCGTGGCCCCTTCTACCACATACTGACACAGAAAAAAGCTCTCTGTGAAACAGAAAACATGTCCTCACCACATACCTAACTGTTGGCACCTTAATCTTTGACTTTCCAGCATCCAGAACTGAAGTATAAATTTTTATTGTTTATAATCTACTCAGTTAGTGTTATTTTGGTACAGCAGCTGGACCACACTAAGACAATGGCCAAATGTTACGTGGTATTGTGCATGGCATCCAGAAATAAAAAAAGGAAATTAAGTAAATAATATGGAAATCTTAATAAGTTATGAACATTTGCTAATAATAAATTACACAGGGGAATAATTTTTAACATAATTCCTGATGAGTTTAATTTTTCAGCTGTTTTAGACTTAAATAGGCATGCTGATTTCAAAACTACAGTTAGTTTTCTTCTATCATATTAAGTTTTTTCTGTATGGCTTATCTTAATGTGACAACTCTAGGCTGGATCAAGCCTGGATTGAGGGAAGCACTAGTGGTCTCCTATTGGCTGAGAGCAAACCTCCCTAGAGTGGGGAGAGGTGAGGTCTAACCTTGGAGATCAGTGACAGGTTCATACTTGTCTAGACTATTCAGTTACACATGAGACAGTGTGGTGAGAGGTTGTATGCGGCTTACATAGTGAATATTATACTGAAGTATAGTTTGAGTTCTTGTCTGTATACAAGGAGTTAGCAGAATTTACTTTTTTATTTACATACGTACTTATTTATTTTCCTTCAGATCATGTCTGCCTCTGCTTTTTTTTTTTTTTGTCATAGTGCCTAAACAATCCTGATTCATTTTGTTATATCTGTGGCAGTTTCACCATTCCCAAAGGACAAACATCAGTGCATTTGTCAGGCAAGCCTATTTTGCACATTTTAAGGTAAAACTTGGTGATCAAGATAAGTCTTGGGCCCCTCACAAGGTGTGCAAGCAGTGTGTCGAGAGTTTATGGATGTGGATGAAGGGAACATGTGATGAATTGCCATTTGGTATACCTATGGTTTGGCGAGAGCCCAGAGATCATTCAAGTGACTGTTACTTTTGCATAGTGAAAACATCAGAATATAAAAAGAAAAATAAATGTAAAATGGAGTATCCTAGTCTACCATCAGCTATATACCCAGTGCCTCATTCAGCTGAAATCCCAGTGCCACTATTCACTGAACTACCCTCTTTCAAAAAGCAGGAGTATGGTGAAGAACTAAGTGACAGCAACAATGAAGATTTTGAAATTGAAAATGACTCAGTTCATAAGGGATTTGATCAGCATGAGTTGAATAATTTGGCATGAGATTTGGGACTATCCAAAAAGGCTTCAGAACTCCTAGCATCAAGATTGCATGAGAAAAACTTGCATGAAAAAGGAGTGAAGGCATCCTACTTTTGATCAAGAGAAAGTGTATTTCTGCAGTACTTTCAAAGTAAAGGTGGCTTTGTGTATTGCCATAACATACATGGTTTAATGGAGGAATTGGGAATTCCAATCTATAATGCAACTGAATGGTGACTGTTCATCAATAGCTCAAAGCAGAGCTTAAGTGTGTCTTTCTCCACAATGATAATTATTTGGTGCAGTCCCAATTGGCCATTCCATTTGTTTTTGTGAAAAATATGAAGACATAAAGAGAGTCACTGATCTGTTGCAATATCACAAGCACAATTGGATCATCTGTGTTGATTTTCAAGTGGCCTGCTTCCTTCTTGGTCAGCTGATACATCAAATATCTCTGTTTTCTGTGTATGTGGGACAGCAGAGCTCATGAGAAGCATTGGGTGGAGTTGAATTAGCCCCTAAGATCTGACGTCAAAACTAGTGATCCAAACATTCTACATAAAACTCTTGTTGACAGAAAGAACATTATATTCCCACCTCTGCACATAAAACTGTGTCTCATGAAGCATTTGTTAAAGCCTTGCCAACTGAAGGAGACTGTTTCAAGTATCTCATTGACATTTCCTAGCCTGTCATTTGAAAAGATGAAATGCCTTAATATGTATGTTTGGTAGCAGAACTTTACTACTTGTACACAATTTGACTTACAGTAACAATATATAGCCTTTATATGAATAAAATAACTCTAAATAAACAGTATATTCAGGTAATTTTTTTCTTTATTTTCGTTTGCATGTACATTTTGTATGATTTTTGGGACAAAGGGAGGGTATTCTATACCTTAAAAAGTTGATGTGATAGAGAAAAACTGAGGTCATTTTTGCATTCAGATGCCAAAATTAGTCAAAAACAAGTGTCAGATATAACTCAATCAAAATTGTGTTTCTCGGTGTTATTTATACTGACTTGTTAAATATAATATGACAAATACATCATAATACTGTAAGGTATTAATAATAAGGGAAACTCAGGGAGTGGTATACACAAACTCTCTAATATCTTCTTAAATTAGGTATATGAAAATGTCTTCTTTTTTTTATTTTAATGTGTTTTATTGATTATAATATTACATTTGTGCCAATTTCCCTTCCCTCTGCTCCCCTCCACCCGGTGGCCCCCCTCCCTCCAGTTGTCCCCCCCTTTTAGATCATGTCCATTAGTTGTGCATACAGTTCTTCTCAACCTCTCTCTGTCTATTCCATTCCCTCCTACCATGATCCTTAATTCCTATATCATCTCCCTCCCTCTCCCCATTCCCCCTCCCTGTTGACCTCCCCCCAATATGTTCCCCGTACCTATAGTTCTTTTTCCACTCTCATTGCCTGTTTAGTTTGCCTTTGTTTCAATTCCCTAGCTTCTGTTGTTTCTTGTGATGCAGTTTTCATTTTAGATTTCATTGTCTTGATCCTCCTTTTTCTAAACCAGTCCCTTTAACATCTCATATAACAGTGGTTTGGATCTAATGAACTCTTTCAGTTTTATTTTGTCCTGGAAACACTTTCTCTGTCCTTCTATTCTGAATGACAATTTCGCTGGATAGAGTATTCGTGGTTGTAGGTTTTGGATTTTCATTACTTTGAATATTTCTTGCCAGTCCCTTCTTGCCTGCAGGGTCTCCCTTGAGAAGTCAGCTGATAGTCTAATTGGGACCCCTTTGTACATAATTCTTTTCTTCTCTCTTGCTGCTTTTAAGATTCTCTCTTTATCTTTAATTTTTGACATTTTGATTATAATGTGTCTTGGAGTGGTTCTCCCTGGGTCCAGTCTCTTGGGAACTCTCCTTGCTTCCTGGACCTGCAAGTCTATTCCCTTCCCCAAGTCTGGGAAGTTCTCCTTTATTATATTTTCACTCAATTTTTCAAGTTCTAGTTCATCTTCCTCGTTCTCTGGCAAACCAATGATTCTTATGTTGGGCCTTTTATAGCTGTCCCAGAGGTTTCTGATCCTCTCATTGTTGCTTCCCATTTCCTCTCGCTGCATTGGTTGACTGCTTGTTCCTTCTCCATATTCCAGTTTGTTGAAATGAACTCTGGATTTTTTTTCCTCACCATCTGTCTCGTATGTGGTTTTGTTCCTTTCGTTATGAACGTTTTTTGCTTCTTTCTTATCTTTTTCCTGCTCTTTTGTGAATTCTGTAAGCCACCTGATAACAATGGCCCAGAACTGAGCCTCTGACAGGTTTCTTATCTGTTCATCTGTCAGGTTCTCCATCTGTTGCCTGGTGAGCTGTGCCACCGGGATTTCTATAGTTGTCTGCCTCATTTTGACAGATGCGTTTTGTTTTCTTGGGCCGGCTGTAGGGGGCAGTGCCTGTGTACTCGTAATGACCCGTTCGGCAGCCTTTCTTGCTGTGCCGTGGTGCTTTGTCGTCACAATCCAGCGACCGGTGCCTGTCCGCGACCTATTTCGCAGCCCTGTGGCGCTTTCTTTGGGGGCGGGGGTCCAAGATGGATTCACACAGTTATTCCACTAGGAGACCGGGATCCGTCCTCCCGCCCCCCTGGGCCTCACTGTTCAAGGCGATGTGGTGGCTGCTTTCCCCAGCGTTGGGGTCGCGAGCTGCCGGGGGTTCGACTGCAGCCGTGGTTGTTCTCCCCGCCGCTGTCCCAGGTGCGACCGCAAACAGCACCGCCTACTTTCGCTCTTACCTGCCCAAAGGGCGCCGCTGGTTTATAACTTCATATGTTGGGCTTCCGTGTAGTTTTATTTTCTGGAATTTCTAGTTATCCTTTGTTTTGAAGTAGTTGTATTCCTCTCTAGTTGTAGAGGGAGACCTAGCGCGTCCGTCTAAGCCTCCATCTTGGCCGGAAGTCCTTGAAAATGTCTTCTAAAGTCTCTGTAAAACTTAAACTTCTGAGTTTAAAACTTTATTTAAAACATGCAAAAAAAATCTTCTTTAATTTTGATTTGGGCCGATATGCTGGATCTTTTAAGTTTATATAAACCTGAGCTATAGAAGTTTCTGTCCCACTTTCTCTGCCAATCATGAAATAATCCTTTTGTTTGGTTTTGAACTAGCTGATTGGAATATTATTTATCCAATATTCTCCCCACCACTTTATTTTCCTTTTAGATATGGCTCTATAATGAACTACTTATTTTATTTTTCTTCCATTTTCTATGACAGTCTTTTTCATTTTTTATTCTGAAGACCATTTTCAATAAATAATGGGGAACACTTGTTAATATTACAGATTTGAAGGTCCCAACCAAGTTAGTTTGATACAGTAGCCTGTGGCGAGAGCTAGGAATTTGAATTGTTGTAGACATTGTAGGAAAATATTATGCATTCCAAAATTTGAGAAACAGTGAGCTAAGATGTCTAGAAGTAGCACACTCATTTACCCAGTTTTATCCCCTATATATTTCTAACAACTTTAGTTTAATGCATGAAATTATTTTTCCTTATGAAGAAAAAATGTTGTTAGGGTTCAATTAATTCCCCCTGCCCTTTCAAATTTTTCTGTTTATTAAACTATTCTAAAACTCTTTTTGTTGATATAGGTTTTAATAGACATGCTAAAACTTGCAAATGTTAGCATATAAATTTCTGTTATTTTTGAAAATTCTCAAACTTTAACAGTTTCTTTTATATCTGACATTCTTTAGGTTGAAAAGTAATGTATTTAAATCTCCATCCATTTTCTACATCTCTACTGTTTTTTATGACACTATGGCATTTAAAACAATCTCTGATTATCTCTAATAATACACTAACACTTCAAATTTAGAATGTCCTAAAATTTTCTTTATCTTTTAACTTCTAAATCTTCTTTTTCTTTGGTATTTTGGAGTTCAATTGACCCCAACCCTCTAAACCTGAAACCTTGGAAACCATCTTTGACTATTCCTTTTATTGCCATACATATCATGGTCAATATCAAACCGTAACTTTAAATTTTCTCACCCTACTTTTCTTCCATTTCAGTGGGCCCTTTGTCAACTCAAGTGCTGATGTTTTCTTGATATCGCTTATTATTCCCAAAGCATAAGTCTTATCAGTCATCAATTATATTGAACACTGTAAGTTTGTGATTTATAAGTGTAACTGTCATGATTTATTGAAAATATCCATAGACCTCTTGTTAAGAAAGTGACAACTGTTGTTTTTTCTGCAGGAATTTTTCAAGCTTGGTGAACTGTATCATGTCATATTTTCAAATGCAAGTCAGCTATATACTGACTGGAATTATTAGCTTAATGACTCACCCATCTAATCATTCATTTGGAATCTGTACAAATGTTGTGTATATTACATATTGCTAAGGCTACCATAATCAAGTACCACAGAGTGGGTAACTTAACAAAATATATTTTCTCACAACTCGAAAGGCTAAATGCCTGATATGATATTGTTAGCAAGGTTGCCTTATTCTGAAGCTTCGCTCTTTGACTTATATGGATAGCTATTCTCTTCCTATTTTTCATGGTTCTTTCTTCCATTTCTTTCTTATAGGATACTAGTCATATTGGATGAAGGCTCACTGTAATGACTTATTTTAACTTCATTACCTCTAAAGACCTTATTCCAAACATATTCATATCCTGAGGTACTATGAGTTAGGAATTCTACAATAAATTTGGGGGGTACACAATTGAGCTTATCTATCTATCTATCATCTATCTTTCTATCATCTATATCTTGTATTTCATAAGCAGAAAGCAATATATAACTATACCTAAGGGGAGGATAAAATTATTCAAGCAATCTTGTTAAATTCAGGAAATCTAATTCAATAAGGGAATAAGGCATGGTCCTAGAATTTTTTTTTAAATGTACCTTTTGAAGTGAAAGAAACTAGTACAGGCACTATCATTGAAATAAGTGCAGATATTATGGAATATGCATATGAAGAGACTACCTGACATAGGAATGATCATCCTGATGGAAATCTCCTTGTGATATGTTATTCTCTATTCTTTTTGCTCAGTTGTTGTATAAAAGCTATTCACTCTGAAAACCCTCTAATTGCCTCATCACATTTGCCTGGCTAACTCTTACTCTGCTTAAACTTTCCCATCTCTGGTAATGCAACTTTGTGTTTTCCCATATATTTACTTCCTTTGTCAACACACTCACCAAACTTTATTGTAACTTTAAGAATATGTTGTTCTTCTTTCTTATGTGAAATCTGTTGTTCTAATAATGTGCTTTTATTAATGTATTTCATTAATAATTTTATTCCTAATAACTGAGAATGAAGACGTAATATATGGTACTCAGTAAACAATTGTGAAATAAATGTGAACAAATATGACTGAATTAATGAAAACTACCACTGGATAAGAAATTAACCCCCTTATATCAAACAGAACATTCTGTCAAATTTTCTAAAAGCTAACATTTCAACTAACAAAAATTGTCTGCCCTTTGAACAAACTTCAAGACCCCTTCAATGTTATAACCCTCTTTCTTGTTTTAAGGAAATACTGTGACTCCCTTTGAAAATGTGTATGTATGTATCTCTTTTCAAGATGTATCATGCTTGGTTTTGAAATTTATATCTGAATATGTTTTTCAGTCATACAGCATTACTTTTTTGAAGTTTGATTACTTCTGTGTTCATGGGCATTCCTTCCCAGTGTATCCAAAAAAACTATGGAAAGATAAAATTGGGAGATATGAAATAATAAGAAATATATGCACTTACATGTAAACATTTAGAGGCCATGGTAAAGCTATTAATTTGCCACATTTCAATATTCTGTGTCTCAGTAAATTGGGAAGCTAGAAGAGAAGTAAGAGGTGGGAAATATCTTGTCAGTGATGGAGTAGTCAAATCACAACATGGATCCATTAAGTTTTCCCTCCATTATAGGCACAGTGTATAGTGCTCCAAAAAGATGACAAAAGTAACATCAAAGATTGATGAAGACACGCCCCATCTCCATCCACAACTAAGAAGGACTACAACTATCACAAAACCAGCAATAACCAGAAGTTCCATAAAATAAATAGAAGTCCAACGTATGAAGTTATAAAGAAGTGGTGCTCGTCCAGACAGGTAGGAGGGGTGAAGCCGACGAGGAGAGGTCAGGCTGTGCTGTCCACAGCAGCAGCAGGGATGGCAGCAGGACAGCAATAAGCACAGACACCCATATTTAAAGGCAGGCGAGAAGAACCTGGGGAGCACCCGCGGCTGCAGACCAGACCCGTCAGCTTGTGATTCCAAAGCCAAGGAAGGCAGATCCCCATCGCCTTGGACTGTGAGGCCCAGAGGGGGTGGAGACAGAGGGGGACACTCCCAGTCTCTCAGCAGAAATTGAATGGCAGGAATTCATCTTGGACCCCCACCCCCGCAGAAAATGCCTGGTTGTGACAGGTGCACAGGGCTCCTCCCACCCCGTATAGCATAAGAGGTGTGACAGCCCTGCCCAGGAAGTAAAGGTAAACATAAAACTGTTCAGGATGGCACAGATCATGATAGAGATCCCAGTGACGCAGTTAACCAGACAGCAAATTTTTAATCTAACAAAGCAGCAGATAGAAAATCTTTCTGAGGCATAGCTCAGAGCTTGGCTTATAAAAGTGCTTACAGACCTAACAACAGATCTTCAACAAGACAGGGAAGGAATGAAGGCTAGTCCTGCTGAAATGAACAAAAACACATACAAAACTAGAGGTGAGGGCAAGAAAACCAGGGATCAAATCAACAAATCAGAACACAGGGAAGGAATAAACAGTCATCCAGTGCAGAAAGAGGAAACGAGAAGTGAAGAAAATGAGGAGAGGCTCAGAATCTTATCCAACAGCTATAAGCGGGCCAGCATCCAAATCACAGGGTTGGCAGAAGGTGAAGAAGATGAACTAGAAATGGAAACATTATGTGAAAAAATAACGAAGCCAAACTTTCCTAACTTGGGGAAGGAAATAGACTTACAGGTCCAGGAGGCACAGAGAATCCCAAAACAACTGGACCCAGGGAGAACCACACCAAGACACATTATAATAAAAAATGTCAAAAATTAAGGATAAAAGAGAATCTTAAAAGCAGCAAGAGAGAAGAAAAGAATTACATACAAAGGGGTCCCAATACGACTGTCAGTAAATTTCTCAAAAGAAACTTTGTAGACAAGAAGGGACTGGCAAGAAATATTCAAAGTAATACAAAGCAAAAACCTACAACCATGATTACTCTATTCAGCAAAGCTGTCATTCAGAATAGAAGGGCAGAGAAAGTGCTTCCAGGACAAGTAAAACTGGAGGAGTTCATTAGATCCAAACCACTGTTATATGAAATGTTAAAGGGACTTATTTAGGAGAAAGGATCAAAACTATGAACATTAAAATGAAAGCCGTAACACAACAACCGAAAACCGAAGCTAGGGAACCAAAACAAAGGCAAACTAAGTAAGCAACGAGAGTGTGAAAAGAATTATAGGTATGGGAAACATATTGTGGGAAGGTAAGCAGGGATGGGGAAGAGAGTAAAGGGAGGGAGATGATGCAGGAATTAGGAAGCATAGTAGGAGGGAGTGGAGTAGACAGGAAGATGTTGAGAGGAACTATATGGACAACCGATGGGCATGGACTAAGGGGGGGTGGACAATTGGAGTGAGAGATGTCACTGGGTGGAGGGGAACAAAGGGGAAAGAAATTGGGATAGCTGTAATAACATAATCAATAAAGCATATTTAAAAAAATCAATGATCACAGATTACCATAACAAAAATAATAATAATGACAAATTTTGAAATTTTGTGAGAAATATCAGACTGTGTGACAGGTATGTGAAGTGAGCAAATGCTGTTAGAAAAATAGTGCCGATAGACCTCCTTAATGCAAGATTGCCACAAACCTTCAATTTGTGTAAAAAAAAAAAAAAAAATCCCACAGTATCTGTGAAGTGCAACAAAGTGAAGAATGATAAAATGACAAATGCCTGTATTATATTGCTGAGAGTTTAGCTAAGCTACTCAATGGTATTGCTGCCTCAGCATCCATATTGTGTTACCAAATGGCTTGTAGTGACCTTGAACTGGCAGTCTCCCTTTGCGTAATAACAGCCTAAAGAGTCACAAGCAAATGTAAGTCCCTGATATGAATTCCCTGACAGCCTTTGTGATCACCAGTCTTCGATGATTCCCAGTACCTGACCCTAATGCACCTCATAGATAATACACCTGTGGAGCTTACCAATACCTTATTTTTCAGGGTCGAATTGGTCAATCCAGCCTTAGTCCAGAAAACCCAAGCACTCCACCTATGCATGAATCCTAATAAAGGCTTGTACCCCAGGTCCTGTAGCTTTCTTTGCCCACACTCTGCCTTGACCTCCCTGTGTGGTACCATCAAGACCTACTGTGTACTTCCTACAGGACCTGTGAGTAATGAAATTCTCCGTTTCAATTGTCTTTGCAGTTTATTGTTGATTCACAGCTCACTATCTGGCTCCCAGTGCTCCACTTAACAAGTGTAAAGGCAGATTCCCAGGCCTGATGGCATCCGTTCTGATTCTCAGATGGGATGGCAGGCCTTGGGCAAACAAGCACATGGGAAATTTATCTTCATAAACAATCAGCCTGTGTAATTCTGACTCAAATAATCTATAGACCACACTTTGAGAAACTTTTCTAAAGGACCTAATAGCTTTCCTTAGATTAAAATATAACTAGTACAATTAAAAAATGAGTTGTAGTTTAAAATTGTCCCCCCCCCAATTTGTTAGGACAAGCTTCAGCTGCAAGTAACACAACAAACAATTTTCAACAAGTAAGTTTTTATTTGTTTGTTTTATCTAAGGCAACAAGAAGTATAGGGGTAAACTTTCCGGGGCATTGGGATACTGCCTTAGGGTACAACCTTAATTTTCATGATCAAAAGATAGCAGATGGCCATCAGTGTATCACACCTGCACTCCAGGGAAGGAAAGAGAAAAGCAATAGGTACAAGCTGAGCACATTTGTTGCTTTTACAAAGGGTTCACAGGTGCTTTATCAGCAACTTCTAATATCTATTGGCCAGAACTTGGTCACATTGCTACCTCAGCTATAAAGCATCTGGCAAAATACTTTTACTAACTATTAGAAATGTACTGTTTCTCTGAAGGGGATAAAAAACAAGCTCTATTATTAAAAAAGAAGGGGTGAGTGGATATAGGTAGAGAACTAGAATAATATTTTAAGAAAGTGTAAATTTTATAGCCTTATATAAAAATTATAAATAATTTTGTTATAGATAATCAGCCAAGATACAAATATTATATGGCATTATGATTACTCTTGTTATTGTTTGTTAATGTTAGTTTTTTAAATTCTATACAGCTTTTAAGGATAGGAACTACTTCTTAAACATCTGTATACTCGTCCATCCTGCACCCCACCTGACAGCTCCTGACCACAGCACATGTTATTGTGTGAGGCATATACTGTTTTTATTTTTTAAAAAGTATTTTCAACATGTACATGGTTGTTTTCATTATACCATGCTAGATATGTTGTGAATATTCATAATAGCCTTTTGGTTGAGAAATAATAATTGATTACCTTTTGCTTTAAATAGTTTCAAAGAATTTAACAACATGTAGAATTTAGTTCTATAGACACTGCTAATATTTGCATTAATTGATGTCTTAATGAAAACTCTCTCTACTCTTTCTTTTGAGTTTATTCTCCTTATTGTTAGCATTTCCTAATGCTTTCTTTTTATCACTACTTTATGCGATATCTTGGCACACGATCAGAAGAGGAAGGCATAAAATTCATACTATTCTCTAACCTTCTCATTCCAAAGACAGATCTCCCCTTAAGGACCAATTTCTGAGAATTCAGACACTTGGTTTCTTAAAAAGAGGCCTGGAGACGTGCTCCTAATCATCTTTCAGCACTCACATACAAATGGAATATAATATTAAGCATTTTAAAATGACATTAGTATTCACACTGATAAGTCTTTATATAATATTCTGAAGAAACATAGACTCTTTCTGAGCAGAATATGCAATAGAATCCTAGAACTGAATAAAAGGAAATCTCTCATAAACATTAGAACTTCAATGTCATTCTTAGTTTGGGACCAAATAGATCACACATAACATAGTTTATATCAAATATCTTTGTAAAGTACAACAGTCTCACATAATTATAACCCCATAATTATTTACTGAGTGGCTTGTATAAGTGAGATACTATGGATGACACAATAAATGTCAGAAATTAACACAATTACTAAAAATAATTTATCTAGAAAATTATTTTATTTTGTGTTAATGACAATATCCATAAAACAACTTTAGAATCTTTCTGCTTGAAAATAAATTGGACTTTGAGAAAGGTTAAAATTAAGGACCAGTTTTTTGCTATTAAATGTAAAAAAAATGAAAACTAGCCCCTAGTTTTCAGCCACTCAGCAAACAGTTATTATTCATTTGAATATTTCCCTATGTCTCTTTTGATCAACTACTATACTAAGACTAAAATTCCATAACATCCTTAACAGAACCCTAAGCCATTTGCAATATATGTTTTCCTGTTTAGAATGTTCTTCAACCTTCCTAGCAACTCTCACAGGTTGTGGATTTGTGCGAATTTGCCTCTTACAGTTGGATTACTGGGTTTCATGTGATAATAATCTGAGTGTATTATACATACATTGTCAGGGTTTTAATCTTTGTATTTTTGTGTGAGGTTGTAAATATAAAGAAGGGTCTGAGAGAAATTAATTCTTTAGACCTTTTGCTCCACAGTTAGATGCATCATTGATCCATTTAGGGTTATGAGGGATTTCTCAGCTCTGTGGCAGAAAATGAAAAAATAAACTTTGAAAAAAAATTAACTTGCTTTCCTTTTGACGTGAGCACATTTTCTTTTTGCTTTGTTATTCCCTGGACAAATGTATTTTCTGTGATGCTTACCATAATGAGCTATTTAGTTAAAAGTTTCTAGCAATGCATTTAGGATCACTCAAATTTTTTGTGAATTATTTATGCACTGTTGCCACTTTTCTCAGGAAGAATCACTTATCGTTGTAAACATGAGTATATTTATTCATCGGTTCACAAAAAGCAACCATATAAGTTAACCAGTGACATTTTCTTTCTTGGAATAGATGAATAAGCCTCACATGAAAAGATCTGCTCAAACCTTCGTGATGATTTCCTTGTCATTTTTGTAGCTGTACCATCACCCTTTTGTGCATTTGATACACCTGCATCCCACTACTGTGGGGGATGCACGCTTTGCGTGATGGCTGTCAACATAGTTGGCCTCTGAATTCTTAGTTCAAAACTCCCAAAGTAAAATAAGTTTATGCCCTGCTAACTATTGTATACCTACTGGGAAATAATTCCTAAGCATTTATTTCTGAGATAAAGACAGCAATTAATTACCAGGCTCCTTCTGAGAACTGATTTTTGGAAAAAACAGACATTAGGGTCAAAGATTTAGTGCTAATGTATTTGAAGCTCTACCAAACAATATCATACTATTTTATGTTAATTAGGTGACCAAGGTAAAAATAAACTCCCGAATGTTATATGTTATAATAAATAATATTTATGAATTATCCTCTTGACCCATTTATTGTGTAATTTTATCTTATATGTCCATGACTATTGTAATGCATTTATTTAATCTTCATACTACTAAAATAACTATGAAATAGTCACTTAATAAATTACTCTGCCTTTTATACTATACTTAGATAACTGCCCCAGGCCTTATGCCCTCATTGTATGAAGCTAATTTTTCTTTCTGAAAACCTACTATCTAATTTAATCACTTGCCATTTAATTAGAATGTTTTTCTGTCTTTTCAAATCTTTGTCATTAGGTACTGATATTTTCTTATTTGTCATCAGATTCTTTCCTATATGTGTGTTTGTGTTTTTTTCTTTTTTTTTTTCTTTTTGCAATTAGATTTAGATGAGAAGTCTAAAGAGAAGTATTGTCCTTCTCTATCTTAGTATACTTTAAAATTTACTCATAACTTATCAAATGGAGTGAAAAGAGCCTCTTCAACAAATGATGTTGGGAGAACTGGACAGGGACATGCAAAAAAATGAAACTAGACCACCAACTTACACCATACACCAGAATAAACTCAAAATGGATCAAAGACTTAAATGTAAGCCGTGATACCATAAAAGTCCTAGAGGAAAAAATAGGCAGGAAAATTTCAGATATCCCACATAGCAACATTTTCACTGATATATCTCCTAAGGCAAGGGAAATAAAGGAAAGAATAAACAAATGGGACTACATCAAACTAAAAAGTTTCTGCTCAGCTAAAGAAAACATCAGCAAGATGAAAAGGGAACCAACCATATGGGAAAATATATTCGCCAATGACATCTCAGACAAGGGATTGATCTCCAAAATATATAAAGAACTCATATGACTCAACACCAAGAAGACAGACAACCCAATTAAAAAATGGGCAAAGGACCTGAACAAACACTTCTCCAAAGAAGACATACAGAGGGCCCATAGACATATGAAAATATGCTCAACATCACTAGCCATCAGAGAGATGCAAATAAAAACCACAATGAGATACCACCTCACACCAGTCAGAATGGCCATAATCAACAAATCAACAAACAACTTGTGCTGGAGAGGATGCGGAGAAACGGGAACCCTGGTGCATTGCTGGTGGGAATGCAGACTGGTGCAGCCACTATGGAAAACAGTTTGGAATTTTTTCAAAAAACTAAAAATGGAACTGCCTTTTGAACCAGCAATTCCATTACTGGGACTATATCCGAAAAATCCTGAAACACCAATTCAAAAGAACCTATGCACTCCAATGTTCATAGCAGCACTATTTACAATAGCCAAGTGCTGGAAACAACCTAAATGCCCATCTGTAGATGAGTGGATCAAAAAACTGTGGTACATTTACACAATGGAGTTCTATGTAGCAGAAAGAAAGAAGGAACTTCTACCATTTGCAACAACATGGATGGAACTAGAGAGAATTATGCTTAGCGAAATAAGCCAGGCAACGAAAGAAAAATACGTTATGCTGTCACCTATTACAGGAAACTAATGAACAACACAAACAAATGAGCAAAATTGAACCAGAGGTATGTAAACAAGGAGTAGACTAACAGTAACAAGGGGGGAGGGGGAGGGAGAAAAGGGGGTAAGAAGGGGAAGTGTAAAATCAAAGAACATGTATAAATGACCCACAGACATGGGCGACTGAGTGGGGACTGAATGTGGGGGAAGGGAGGGGCAGGATACAGGGAAGCAAGAGGGGAAAAAAAAAAAGTGAGACAACTGTAATGGAAAAACAAACAAAAAAATTTTTTTATTGGGGGAAAATGAAAATATGAAGAATGGAAATGCCAGTTCAGTGAATATTAGGACAAAGATTTTCCTTCACGTTGTATATTTTTCTCCCTATTTGATCTCTCCAGAGTTTGGCATTCTAAACAAGTAAGTAATGACTTAAGTTTCTTTGCATAGACCTAATAAGACCAGTTGTTAATAGAGGTTCCTTTTTCTGACCAAGCCTTTGACTGGAATGTCAAGCCTAAAGGAGACATGCTTGGGCTCAGGTTGTTACCAAAAAGCCCTAAGGAACTGGGAATGACTTTCAAAGGTAATAAAAGCCCGCGAAATAAAAGGCCTGCTGCCATGGTTGGTTGTGCGGTCCACAGCAATCTCTCCAGGGAAGGAACGAAGGTTGTTTTCCTGAAAGATGGCTAGAAGGGACTTTAAGGCACAATGGAAAACCAGAAAGACTTGGAAAGGACAGGTGTGTACAGGCAAGGATGAATGCCAGGTATGTGGCCCAGCTTCTGTGCACTGAAGAGCAGACTGAGGGCCACCCTAAATGTTCCTTGGGTAAGTTCCAGCAAAACAGAACTAAAGATCATAAGTGATCATTTGCTGCTCTTGTTATGTTTATGCAAATGAACAGGATAAATTAAAAATGGACTTAATGTAGTCCCTTTAAAGACAAGGAGAGTAATCTTAGGGAGAAAAATCATTATTCAAGGAAAATCACAATGATCAGTGGCAGACTGTAAAGTAGGGCAGCTAACCGTCTTAAAAGTTTCTTCTCATTTAAAAAATGGTTTCACTTGAAAATTAAAACATATCTGTGATATCACCAAAGAGATTCAAGTTGCAGGCAAGTAGAATGTCAAGTGCCTTGCAACTGGATGTCTTCCCAATAAGACAGTCTTGCAGATTTAGAGACTTTTTTGTTAGTTATGTTACATAAATTAACATGTGTTTTCTGTTTTCAAAGGGCATAAGCCTATGACCGCATTACCTGAGTGATTGTCTGTACGCATAAGCCTCACTTAATCCTCTCTGCAGCGCTGCCTCCGGAGACTCAACAGTTTGGCTGAACTAAATGGCTGGGTTGGTGAAGAATGGGGTGGTCTGTGGGCTTCACTTTAAAACTGAATTCTCTTTTCTATCCTAATGGCTTGGACAGAAAGGGCCCAGAGGTCTGAGAGGGGGGAAACATAAACTATTTCCCTCAGCCCAAACTAAATATAATGGGCAAAAGGGTTTTGGACAGGAGAGATGTGCCTAGCACACCTTCCTCCAAAGAAGCCCTTTTTTTTTTTTTTTCTCCTAATGTGGAACATTGAAAAATTAATCCCTGCCTTTTGTCACCTACTAGTTATGGATTGAATGATGCTTTTTAACCCTTTTTGCCAAATCTGTTGCCCCCAGAACACAACAAGGATGCCAGCCTGCTAAACCAAGCACGCCGTTGTCCGGAGACAGCCAACTGACCTGGAGTCTGCACAATCCTTCCCCATGTGGGAAGGCCACCCTCCCCTCCACACCCCCACTGTTATTAGGGATTTCTGGACCCAAGGGTAGGTAGGACGACGACCATGTCCAGTTTGAAGCAGCTAGAGGAGCTTGAGACCTTCGCCCATTGTCCTTTACAAGATTACAAAGGGTCTTAATATCTGAGAGGGAGGAATAGTTATTTTTTACGAACCATGGGTATGGACTTGGTGGGGGATGCTGGGGGAGGGAGATGCTGGGTGGAGGGGAGTAAAGGGGAAAAAATTGGAACTACTGTAACAACATAATCAATAAAATATACTTAAAAAAAAAAAAAAAAAAAACCTAACCTGTCAAACACACACACACAAAAAAAAATTTACTCATAACTTTAAATTTAGTTCTGCAAAAGCACAGAAATCTATTACACACGTTATAAATCCAACAGTTAACATTTTAAAAGCACCTCCAGAAAATTATGTAGTTGTATATTGGTTTTTATGCAAAGTAAGTATTCAGAGTGGCAAAAATATTAATACCAGATTTTAAAAAGATATGTAGACACAATTATCTTGTAATGAGATAAGAACATCTTAATATTGGTCATTTATACATTAATATTTTACCAGTAATTAAAACATCAAAGCCTTAGATACAATGCAACAGCTTACACAGAGATCCTTATAACAGATGTCTTCAATTGGCTCAGTATTTAAGGGAAGCTCTTTGTGTTGAGAACTGTTCCTAACTCATGCCATGGCACAATGTGCTTGGTGTTAGGACTACTTTGCAGAGACAAATGATGTAGGCACACAAGAGGTCTCAGACAGTGTCTCTCCCAACCTTTTCATATATGGGTGAGGAATTCAAGGATCCTAAAGGTTAAGTATCTTAGTAAACGTGTTCTTAATGGCAGAGTAGAGGGGTTAAAAGGGTAGAAAGAACCTACCTTTTATTGATCAACTACATTTGTTGGGCATTGTGCTAAGTACCATACATGTTTTATTTTATATAATCTTCCCAACTCTAAGAGATAATGCTTTAATTCTAATTCTAAGGATAAACAAAACCTATAAGCATGAAAGTAACATGATTTGTGGGTCCAAACACAGAATAAAAATGCTACATCTATTATTTAAGAAGAAAGAAAATTTCTCTCTCTCTTTATTTTTATTACTTGCACTTATTCTTTAATCATTTTTATTGTTGACAAAGTACAGATGTCCCATTTTCCTCCTTTCTCTCTTGACCTGTCAAGTTGTTTTTATAATTGTTGCTTAATGTCACTCTCCCTTGGGACAGAGTGATGTCCCTTTTTATTTAATTGTTTAATGTCTGACACTTCCCTAGAATGTAAGTTCCAAGAGATCATGGATCAAGCTAATGTAATGGAAAATTCTAATTTTTATACACATTCCTGGGACAGAGTCAGAATGAACAAATTTACCTGGGCTTTAGGATTCTGTGAAATGAATTGCAAATTCTGTCCTTTATCCTCTTGTATCTGTAAGTCTCTTAAGCCAGAGATCAGCATGAAATAATATCCAAAATAACTCCCCCAATCATTCTTGGCAAATGTGGGACTACAGAAGAGAAAAATATTTCCTGATACATCATCAGAGTACCGAAGTGCCAGTGGTAAAGTTTTTATTAATGTTACTAGTGTGATTGTGTGAAAAGTGTGTGATATAATTTGGTCTATGTGATTCATCATTTTCTTTAAAAAAAAGTTTCTCACTTTATTAGTCTGTAATGATATTCTTGATGCCATAATTCTCAAGTGGCACACAAAATGTGATTTCATCATAGAAAATAAATCTTTAAAAACAATTAAATAGACTTTCTAAAGAAGACCTAAATTTAGTAAACTCAAATATGATGGTGGTTGACTATTGGTTCTGCCATAAAGAAGATGAGCTTACTTTGAGGAAAGACATAATCCTATTAATATGCTTGCTAGATGGAATTTTAAGTATATTTAAATAACAATTTAAAACTAGATAGCAACTGAGAATTTATATGGATTTTGCCTTAGTATCTTTCTTCTAAAGAATAAGACTTTGAATTCAAAATTTTGGAAAACTTTTTAAGCCCAAATGGTAAAAGAAATAGAGGTAACTACAATTTGTCAACTCTTTGAGGATTAATTCCTTGTAATTGTATGTTTTCTCAAGAAAATGTTACTATAATTTTATTTATTTTTCTTAAACAGAAGACCTAAATATACTTATAAGCATTTATAACAAACAGTATTGAGTTGATATAGAAGCACCTATACAGATCCTTAAAGTGATTAAAGGATGAGCATTACTATTGTTCCTTTATCTTTCTATAATAAAAGTGTTTGGTGTGTTATTTATTCTATGTAAATTACTAAGTATAATATATAATATACTTAGTAAGTTACTAAGTATATTATATAACAGATACATGAATATAACAGATACAGATTCCCTGTCTATGAATATTCTAGGAGTGTTGGATACCTATTACAGCATATAAGCTATGCTAAATGAAAAATTATGATTATCATAGAAAGTTTAAGAATTAAAGGAAATGGTGATGCTGAAAACTGAGAGTGAACATCTATTTTGGATAACTCTTCAGTTTTGGAGAACTGACACTTATTTGTATTTGGTCTTGAAAATGGGGAAAATGTGGGTATAGAGAGATTATAGAAGTTATGGGACATGAATATGAAAAACATAAATGGGGAAAATGAAGGTAATTGTTTATACTACATGAAATGAAGCTAAAAAAGGTAATTTGTTGCCTGGGATGAGAAGGATCTTGAATCCAAATGTTGGTTGCTCTGGGATTTGTGAGCAGATATGTAACACAATATTTTATGTATATTGGGAATATTAATCAATAAACACAGGACTTGATTAATTTGAGAAAAAAAATTGCAGAGCAGACTAAGTAGAAATCTATGGGGTCATCCAGGGGAAAGATAGTGGCAACATAACCTCTTGTGGAAACAATAACAAGATAGCAAAAATCATGGCAACAACAGCATAACACCAGGAAAATATGGTACTTAAACACCCACTGGATATGAATGGTTAAAAAAAAAAAGTTAACATCAAATTTCAAGAATACTAATCTCTTTAACAATGAGTAGAAAGAAAAATATTTTGGGAGAGAAATAGTGGATTCTTTTCAGAGAATACCATCTATATGTATTTGCCCTGCCCAATAGGAGCCACCACGTACAAACAGAAGAATGAACAATATTACTATATTTACTAATGTCATTCTCTTAAAAATAGGTTAAAGAGCAAAAGAGTAACTATCTCCATGGCTGTTAATGAGTTATAGGCTACATATAGAAACAGTGTCTTTACTTTGCATGCCTCCAATATATGTGAGTTGTATTTAACACAGCCTCATACAAAGCAAGGTCTGACTACCTGTTTATGGGTGAGTTACAGCTGCTATAGTTATTTATTTGACTATTCTGACCAAATTTTACTGCTTTTCTATTAATTAGTACCATAAGTTGCCAAGGAGAAATTAACTAGCAAGCACAAAATATTTCCCTACAAGAATCACATGGGAAATAGCAAAGAGGAATAAGAAGAAGTATAATATTTTTTCTTTCTGGATTTTTGCATAAATATAATTTTGTAATTATTATTTATCCAATATTTATATCACAGTACTTCACATATACACCATGTCACATGTTTTTCAGAGCAGTTTTGTATAGTAGATATTGTTTTCTTCATCTTACAAACATGAATGTTGTGACTCAGAGCTAGATGAGTTGCCAAACATCACACTGTTGTATTGTAGATGAGCATAATCAAATTCACATGTGTACTTATTTCATAACTCATAATTAAACATTAATTGTTTTAAATCCATTTTTGTTCCTTGAGGGACAAGACGCAATTAGTTCACTATCCTAGAGACCAAGCCAACTATCATTTAATTTGGCATCAGATTTTAAGATAATGTTTTTTTTCTCCTGATGCCAGATTTTGCCACTGAAAACAATGTCTAGTAGACTGACTTCAAAGAACTCTTAGGGTAGCATTTTATTACTTGGGTGAATTTATCAGATGCAAGATCTGGCCTTAAGTTTTGCATGCTCAGAAGCTGGATTTTGTTAATATATGGGTCCTGAGTTAGTACTCTTAGGAATGGAGGGGGCACACATTAGCTGAGTCCAAGAGATTTTTATGTGAAGGCAGGATTCCACACCATTAACTTATAATGAGAAATTGTTATCATATGACCCGACTTTCTTGCTAGACAGACAGTTGTGTAAAAGCAGTCATAATTAGTTTAGTATTCGTCGTCGGCAGCCGTTCGTCTCGAGAGACGATGGTGTAGCTTCTTAAGAGTCTATCTGCACCTCCGAGAATGGCTGTGCAGTCCGACTCGGGAGTGACACGGTATCTGTCTCCTCCCGTGTTGAATCGACATCTTGCGATGACGCTGGAGTGTCCTCTCCCGTGAAGCTGAAGCTACAGAGCCTGGGCAGGGTAATACGGAGGGTCTGCTGTTGCCCATGCAGCAGACCCCCCCTCTCTTCGCAGCTGAAGGGTCCAAGGGAAAGACGGAGTCGATACAGCTTGGGTTCAGGTGCGCCGCAGGAGTTGCCGGTGTTGACTACAACGTCAAACCGCCTTAGGGACTCCGGCTCCGGATTTTCTGTCGGGGTTTACTCCCTTAGCCTTTCCCCTGAAGAGGTATGCCGCAAGGCAGCGGAGGTTTTTTGGTGTCAGAGTTTTCCTTCTCTAATGTACCCTGACTGGAAGATCGAATCAGCGACACTTAGCTCGCAGGCTGACGCTCAATCCACTGAGCTAAACCAGCCAGGGCATTAGTTTAGTATTATAAGCATGGAATCAGAATGAAGGGATGTGGTAATTCAAACATTTAATAGTATTTGTTAATATAACTTTGTACATTTTTCACAAAAGGAAGGTTCTGACAAGGAAACCCAGTTCTGAAGACTCAGTGCCTCCCTTGTAAGTGTCCAAATGAATACTGGGAACTTTTATTTCTGCTCTATTTTCTTATCCTCTGCTTTCATGTTGACCGATCTTCATTCAAACACTATCTTTATCATATGTTAATGTCTGTAGTCATCTGTTAATCGAGTCTTGATGGATATTATGTGTTGATTTTACAGGGTAACTCAGATTTCAACTCTTTAGTATGTTATAAAATGACCTACACAACTTGATTTAACTCATACTTGCAACTTTACATTACCTATATTATATTCTGTGCTGTAATATTTTGTTTATTAAGAAAAGTTACAATCTCTATTTAGATGTCTCAAAGGAACTTCAAACCGAAGTTGAAAAAAAGTTGTCATTTTCTGACCTACCTCCCCAAGATTTCCAGTGTACATTTCATCAGTGAATGAACAACCATCCATCCAGTTGCATACAATATGAAACTGGGAGTCTTTCTTGACAATTTCTCTTCTTTCATTTTTACCCCCTCCATTCATTTATCCAACAAATATATCTTAAAAGGCTATAGTGTATCAGTAACTGACAAAACGACAATAAAATGTAAGAAAACCTTTTTTAATCATTAAATTTATATTCTGGTGGGAAAGGAGTATAGACAGACAATATGGATTCAAACAAATTAAAAATGTAAAATGTCAGGAGTTGGTAAATGTCAGATCCTAAAACTATATGAGAAGATAGAATTACATGTGAGAGGGGGGTGCTTTTATAGACCGATAGTCAAAGAAGGGATCCCTGAAAATTGGCATTGAAACCTTTTGAAAATTTTATAAGATGATATTGATTTTAATTCTTTTTTTTATTTTATTGTATTTTTTTATTACCATTTATCCCCCTTATATCCTCTTTCACCTCTAACCACCCCCTCACCCTTGGCAATCATCAGACTCTTATCCATGTCCCTGAGTCCTTTTTCTTTTTTTCTCAACCCTTCCATCCCCTAACCTCCTCTCCCCAGAGCTATCAGCCTTCTAAGAGTCTGTCTCTATTTTGTTTGTTAGTTCAGTTTGTTTATTAGATTCCAAATATAAGTAAAATCACAAAGGGTAGATTTTTTTCTTTTTTATGGCCGAGTAGTATTCCATTGTGTAAATGTCCTGTAGTTGTTTTATCCACTCATCTACTGATGGACACTTGGGCTGCTTCCAAATATTGGCTATGGTAAATTATGCTGCAGTGAACATAGGGTGCTTATATTCTTCTGAATTAGTGTTTCCTCAGATAAACTCCCAGAAGTGGAATCACTGGGTCATATGGTAGTTGCATTTTTAGTTTTTTGAAGTGACTTGCTACTACTTTCCATAGTGGCTGCACCTGTCTGCGTTCCCACCAACAGTGCACTAGTGTTCCCCTTTCTCTACATCCTCACCAGCACTTGTTGTTTGTTGATTTATTGGTGATAGCTATTCTGACTGGTGTCCTCACTTTATTATGGTTTTAACTTACATTTCTCTGATGATTAGTGACATTGAGCATCTTTTTATATGTCTATAGGCAATCTGTATGTCCTCTTTGGAGAAATGTCTAATCAGATCATTGTGTTACCAAGGAGACCCAAGTTAGGTGCTCCCCCTTCTCAGTTCTTGTCTTGCTCACAAGAGAGGAATTCAGCCTAGACAACACATGCAGTGGAAATAAGATAGAAAGTTTACTGAGCATGAATCTGTAAGTGGACACCCAGCTATATAGTGGAAATAAGGTAGAAAGTTTGTTAGTGAGTTTGGCTATACACTTGAGCACAAAGCTACAAGCAGGCACCCAGCTAGTCTGAGTGCACCAACTATTGGTGTTTTGGGGCTTTTATGCTTGTAGCCAGCTTCTAGATTCCCAACCTCCTCTCCTCTCCAGACCTTGGATTAATACACAGTTTTTAAGTCTTTCTTTCCGAACCAGTGAAAATGATACATAGAGAATTTCAAGGGCCCCCTTCCTGCTGCACTATCATGGCTTTTCTTTGGATTTTTGGAACACCTGGTAATCTTACTGAACCAGATTCAGCACTGCTGATTTAATTGGTGAGATGTCTCCCTTTCATTTCTAGCCTTCTGCTTTAAGTTCTTTGCTAGATTGCAAAGGGTGGGGTCCCTACTTTATTTTCTCTCTGGCCACTTGCTCATTCCTAGCTGCTACCTAACATTTTGCCCATTATTTTAATTAGATTTTTAATTAATTAATTTATTTTTTTGGTTTGAGTTGTAAGAATTATTTATAAATTTTGGAAATTAATCCCTTATAAGATGTGTCAGCAAATATTTTCTACCATTCAGTGCATTGTCTTTTTATTTTGTTGATTGTTTCCTTTGCTATACAAAACCTTTTCAGTTTGATGGAAACTGGTTTTAATTTTTTAATTTTGATCATATCCATCTACTTCCTTTATGTTTTCATAATCAACACAATGTCTGGCCTCCATGAAATGTCACCTATTAGATCTCCTGTGCTAATTGTATTTGTACAGTTGAGAGCAGCCCCATTACTGCACTCTGAAACCCGTCACCCACTGATGCTGTGCCAAACCTCCCATGGACCACTCCCAGGCAGTGATAAGCAACACAGTGAAATCAGAGTAGCTGGTTCCTAGGAGACACAGGACTCACCTGTAAGAAGACTTTAGCTCAAAAGTGTTCCACCACTGTTTTGAATGCTAGGCTAAGACTCTGTTGTTCAAATATTTTCTTTTCCTCTCTCTCGCACAAATGGGTTGTCTGGTGACTCCCATAGCCTCTCCCAACTCTGTACACATTTTCTTGAACATCTAATCCCTTCTTCTCTGAGGCCCTAGACTCACATGGCCTTTCTGGGGTCTCCCACATTCTTTCTGGCCCTGCGTCCCCCCTGTACTGTGAGTACTTCACACAGTGAAAACCTCACCATGTCATCACTACTGCTTAGAACCTTGCAGGTTCATTCTGTTGCTCTTCAGAGATTCAAATCCGTAGAAGGGCATTCAAAACTCAGCATGGTTGCACCTGGCCACTTCCCCAACTCCTCTCCCTCTCACCTTTCCAGTTCCAACCTATCCACCCTCCTTCTGTCCTATGAAAGTGACCTGCTGTCAACTGACACAAGCCTCTGCATTCTGTTCCCTTTGCCAGGAGTGCTCTGACACCCCACTTCTCACATCAGTGTTTTTTGCGCAAATAATCTTATGCATCCAATGGTTTTTCTGTTCAGACTTATTCTGATCACATTTCTCCTTCATCTAAATTATATTCTTTATCTTATCTTTTCACATTCCCTAAAGAACACTTATAGTAATGTGTGATTGCCTTCAGAGATTTTGTCTAAGTTTTCAGTTATGCATTTACTAGTATGATTATTTGACTAATGCCTACTTCCCCCACTGCACTATAAGTTTAACTTTTTGTCATTATTGAATCCCGGCACTTAGATCAGCAGTTGGCCTAAAGTAGACATATAATAAATATGTGTTAAAGGAAAGAATAAATAAAGAATCTTTTTTTTCTTAGGAAGTCTGGTTAGACAGCATATCTTCTTAAAGCTTGATTTTTCTCAATTCTAAGCAATTGTAAACATTCTACTTTAAAATAACCATCTTCATCATGGGAATATAAAAATATAAAACTGATATAAATTTTAAGACTGTATATCAAACTGCAAAGACATAAGACAGGTTTACTATGTATTGAGTACACAGAAGACACTACTAAGGACTCCATAAGCACTACAGTATTCCCTCACTTATCACGGGTATTACATTCCAGACACCCCCACGAAGTAGGAACCTTACATTTATTCTACACTCTTAAACCTATGTAACTTTAACTACATATGTGTACAGTACCACAAAATCCTGCAATATAGTGAAAAATCCGTGATAAATAATGAAATATAATATTTTTAAAAATCCGGCGATACAGTGAGGCTGTGATAAGTGAACTGCGATATAGAGAGGGACTACTATAACTCATTTAATTCTTACATCAATGCGAGGGAGAATTCCTGTAATTTTTATTCCTTGTTGGTGAAGAATTTGAGGCTGAGACACACTCAGTCATTTACCGGTGGTTAATATGCACTGGACCCAGAGTTTAATGTAGGTACATTCAACTCCAGAGCACACTCTTCTTATTGCTGTATTATGGACCCTTTTAAGGGAATCTTGTGCTTTCCAATTATGTCCACAGACATCAGGGACTATAAAATATACTTCTGCTGTGGGAAAAAACTTTGAAAAGCACCATATGCTTTAAATTGCTTGTGAATTCTGGCAACATACCATGAGGTGTTTCAAACTGCTGTTCAGTAAAAATCAGTTTAAATGCCGTCACTTCTGCAAGCCTCCCAAACCCTGTGCATGATGAGACTCTGCTATCTGGTTTGCACTGCATCCTGTGTGTAAGTCTAATTTATCTTTTGATGCATTTTATTAGTATTTTCTGTTCACTTGTCTGTCCTTCTTCAGACTATAAGTTCCTTGAGAGAAGTAGCAGTGTCTCAATGAGAACAAATATTTATTGGGGCTTTTGTTGGGGCAATACCATATTAAACACTTTAATAAACTTTGTTAATTTTACAGACAACTCCACCTATGAGGTAAGTACTCTCATATGCACAATTTACAAGCATAAGACAAGATAACTAGTAAGTAGCTGGAGTAGGATTTGATTTCAAGTTTTCCTAATTTGGCGTTCATTCTCTTACTCACTCAATAGAGCAGTCCAGATGTTTGGGTTTTCAAAAATAACCACATACACCTGGCACTTAGTAAATACACATTCTTTCTGGCCCTGATGCCCTCTTCTTAACTGCAAGCACTTCACACAGTGAAAATCTCACCATGTCGTCACTACTGCTTAGAACAGTGAGTCTTCCCTTTTCTCTCTCTTTCTCTCTACTCATCCTCCCTCCCTCTCTGTTTACTTCCCCCTACCCAGTGTGTATGTATCTGTGTGTGTGTGAAAGAGAGAGAGAGAGAGAGAGATTTGAATTAAACATTTTCTTTTTCATATAAACTTGCAATTTCCTACCAAGAGAATGAAATTGGGAAGTTTATAGCAAAGGGGAACTGACAAAAAATTCTCCTATATAAAAAGAAAGCAACAAGAGATACTATCTTGAAAGATGGGATATAATGCTAGGATCTTTAAAAAATACAGATTAATCAGAAAAGTCACTGGATGTTTTAAAATATAAGACAGATCACCAGAGAAGGAGGAAAATATTTTTACTGGCAAGGTTTCTTCTTCATGAATGAAAAACCTAGAAAACCACTGTATGCATTTGTTTTTACTTTTAAGATTAATTTTAGATTAGACATTTCTTTTAAATTTAATACTTGTTGAAATGCATGACTTCTCAAAGTGTATCACTATTTTCAACACCCTTAGAATGTTTCTGATTTTCATTAAATCTATCCTATCTTGTAGCAAATTTGATTTTGTATGGACGTGAAGACTATAGTGAAGAGGTTGAGTGTGATGTCCTTTTTCCCCTTCTGGAAACAAATGTAATCGATGTTACTACATTAGCAGGCAGAATATTTTTATGCTAATATATCATGTTCTTTATATCATTATGACAGGTGAAATTAATAGTTTATTCCAGAAATAATTTCTCATCAATGTCAGTTATAAATGACAATTCATAGCATGTGAAGCACGGGAATATTTCTTGCCTCCTTCACTTATTAGTGAGCTAATTTTGAAATGAGAAATTTCAGTAAGAGATAGATTTTGCCTCCTAAATTTTATATCACTTTTTTATTTCTTTTGAATTGTCTCCAATATTTGTTAAGTAAATGGAACTTTTTTAAAAAGCTAGTTGTCTTTAAGTTTAAATAAATCATTGCTTTATGTATCGAATTACGAGGTATATTTATGTACATGTCTCTGAACCCTAGCATCCATTGATCAGAGTAAGGATATTGAAATGCTCTAAGTTCCTGAAATAAAATAGAGTAATTAACATTTTCCTCAGAGAGAATGTGTATCAAAAGACATATAAAAATTCAATCAGAGTAAGTGATAATAAATGACACAGAAGACATGAATATCATACCATGTAGTAGTGTCATAAACAGAACTACTCCTACATGAAGTTCTGGGTATATAGCCCTAACAGAGACATTATAGGAATGGTATCACTAGACTGAATTGGGCTATTCTGCATGTTTTTAGTATTTTTCTAGAATGATTCTCTTGCAGGAAAATTAATAGGTGAAACAGTGATTTGTGAGTTTATCTGCCTATTGCAGAGGCCAAGCTGACAAGGTAGTAATGATGGAGTGGAACCTTCACATGTCTTGTAAGTTATCATTAATTTCATATTTTCCTTCAAAGTGTATAGATATTTTAAATTTCACTAATGTGAGTCTCAGAGGGATGTCTACATACACCTGGAATCAGCAGGAAGGAACAATTCTACAGAGTATTTATGATTGTTACCTGAAATCTTGTCACTCTGAAAACTTTTAGGTAGTAGAGAGCATGCTAAGTGACTTGTATGAAAAACTATCTCTGGGATTAGCAACAAGGGAAATTTTCATCTTAGGTCAGATGATCCCAGCTATTAAGGTTAAAGGGGCACAATATAAAAAATAAAAATAAATGTGTCAAGATTATAGATTTTTTTAATGTATCAAATATATATTCAAATGCCATGAAAATTCATACTTGCTGTTGAACTGTCAAATCATTCTAGAAATAAAGCTTCTTCCAAAGACATAATGCCAAGAAATGATAGTATAATACTAGTGATTGTAATCATCCAGAAAGAAGCAAATATGTTGTCAGTACCCTTTAGGTGCTTCTATAAGCAAATCAAAAAATTACTTCCAAAATTGTCATAAAAATTGGACAGCATAACCTCTCCTTTCTTTCTTTATGACTGGCGAATAAATATTTATAACTCTACAGTGATGTGTATGGATAATCGATTTTTTTCATTAGAAATGACCTTAGAAATGACCAAAACTTATGTGTGATTTGGAAGAAAGTGAAAGTCAAAAAGATCAAGTGACTCAGTCAAGGTCATCACAAAGATTTTTTAAAGTAAAAGCAGAAACCCCCTTCCCATGTATACTTAAAGTTTAGTGCTTCTTTTTGAACTACAACATGCCAAAGTTATTTTTACAAATAAAAAAGCAGTTTTGGTCATCTATGGATGTAAGACAGATTGAGATGAACACAAATCTACTTATTTAAATGGTTTACAATTCCAAGAACAAATGAAATGAATATATTTAGGAACATACTCAGGGAAATATGTAGTCAACACTTGCTACAAAGAACCTAGTCTGTTCCAATTATTTGCAGTTAAAACTCTATCCATAATTTTTATTTAAAGATTTAAAGAATGCATAGATAATTATAGGCGTTGAAATCTGGTTAGGCAACTGTGCTGGTCGGTAATGGGGCAGTTTGAAATTAGTCATTACTTGAAATCCCTAAAAGAAAATGACTATTTAAATGTCAGATTGGGTAATGTAAGCTATATTTATTTCTGCCTAAGATAATTAGAGTAGACTAAAGAGTACCAGAGAGTCTTTAATTTCACAAATGTTTATGAAACTATATAATATTTCTCATTTTTATTCTAAAACATAAGTGGAAATTTTCTTTTGATTTATTTGGTTTCTGATTCGGTCCATACAATAGTGAAATAATGTTTTGGTTTTTTCCTTATGTTCTTTTGACTTATGTAGAATATATTTTAAGAAAGGCATGCAAACATAGATATTGATATTGCACTACAAAAATGTACAATTATTTATAAAGGACCAGAACTTAAGTAAGTGAATAATACAGTTCTTCTCCCAAGAGATTCTGCATTTCTCTTTGAAGGATGGTACTCTTGGGGTCAAGGTCATGGACAAAGCAACATGTGAGAAATTCTTTTGCAGCTCTTGCTCTGAGCAAGCATGTGGAAAATAAGCAGATGACTTCAATTTGCATTACTCACCCCATTCCTGACATTTTGTCCTAGCACACACATACATACCATGAACAGCACAAGAGCTATATTCCCACATGCCTGATATTTGAACTACAGTATGTCAAAACAGATTTGGAGAAGAAGGTGTTCTGTGATAGATGCTATTTATCCTGTTTAAATAAAGATAGGTCGTTCTCCACCTCAGTTTCCCTATGGTGGCAGAACCTCCCTGGCTTATTTTAAAGAAACACTGTTAAAAAGGAGACTCAGGCAACTATAACAATCAGACTGGCCATCTGACAATGAAAAGTCTTTATAATTTTTAGCAGTTTTTTTTTTTATGAAATTTGTCTACATGTGAAAAGTAAGGAATTGGGAATTTAGGAAAATTCTCTATGAAAATATAACAAAAAAGACTTTAGACCTGAGATATCAAGAAATTTGTATGTTTTTTCATGTAATTCTGATTATTCTGTATTCTTTTTATTCTGTAATAAAAGAGATTCTCGTCTTTAACTCTCAATTCAGAACAGGTTTCTCTAGATGCCTTCATTTTAACCTGACCAGGTTTTTTATTAATATTAATTAAATGTTGTCCCTGATATCACACAACACACTCAATATACTATTTTTATGAGAGTTGATTTTCTACAACATATTTATGGAGTTTTAAGGAGCTATTAAATTTTTAAATAAACAATAAGTAGAGGTATATGTTTTCAAGAGTTTAACAGTTACTTTTGCCCATGTAACCTCCACAATTAAGACATAGATAATTGTTTGTTTCACAGTTGCTTATATCAGAAAATCTATTTAGTTTTTTAATGAGTAAAGCAAATGTGAGAGATTATTTTTTTCTATTTCTTTGTTCCTTTGTTTTTTTTTTTAACTTAATCTTTATTATATGTTTCCCATTACCATTTAGTCCCTATATACACCTTCCTCCCAGCAATCACCACACTGTTGCCCACATCCAGTAGGCCTTTTTCCTTTTTGCTCACTCCCTCTACCTCATAACCTCCACCCTTCCACGAGCTGTCAGCTTGCTCTCTATTTATGAGTCTGCCTCTGTTTTGCTGTTAGTTCAGTATGGAGAAATCTATTTAGTTTTAAGGACTTGGATATATATTTATATCTTGGGATTTAAAAAAAAATTAGATGAAAGATTAAAATTTCTTTATTAAAGACTCACGTACTCAGAGACGTATCAAAGGATGGAATTAAGAATGTCTGAAGACTTCCTGAAATTATATGCAAAAAATATGTGAATATTCATATGAGTGTTTTTTATACAAAGGTGTTCACAGCTTTCATCAGAATCTCAATAATGTCTCTGACCCTCCAAAATTTAAAACTCACTGAATAGCCTAAAGCTATCATAAAAATAAATGAACTTCCAACTTAAAAAAATGTTTTCATGTTCTGGCTTATGGCAGTATCTCTCTCCTTGAAACTTAGTATTACTTATATGGTAATCATTTATTCATGAAATACATATTAATTGATGTTCTCTTATATAGGAAATACATGACTGATTCTGAAGATAAAAGATAAATAAGAATTAGCTCTATCTCTAAAAAAATTGCACAGCCTAGTAAACCTTATAACATCTCTGTTATTTTATTATCACAAATTTTTTATTAAATGGGGGAATCATGCATATATATTGCACTCACAACAGGATAGAAAACTAGTTGAAATAATGTGTCCTACCAAACATTGATGATTGTTTCATAATTGGTTATACCAGGGAAATCTATTTAGCTCTAAGGACTAGGATATATAAACATGTCTCTCTGAACATTCCCTCATACCTTTATCACTACATTGCACAATGATTGCTAAATTAAAATAAGTATAGATTGATTTTTGACCTTCTCCATTTGGTCTTAATTTAGTGGGTCAGGTTTTTGAGGTATAAAAAAGGATGACTTGTTAACATGAGTTGCACTACTTCAAAGGGGAATAAAATATTTTGCCTGGTGATACTTATAAGATAAATATCTAATAAATGTATAGAAAGAATATGGAGAAAAAAGTGAGACACATTTTTCACCCAAGGTATTTTATCTTATGACTTTACAGTCTTTCTTTTAACAGTTTTTTTCTTAATAGTAAGCCAGTTGTAAATGTCCTAATATAGTTTTAACCAATGTTTGAATAAAAAAAGAAGTTGTATAATTTTAAATAATATGTTTTTTCCCCTCATTTTACTTAAAAGTCTGGGCTTTGGGTTACAGAAATGTGCATCTATATGATTGTAAACATGTACAAACATATTTTGTTCTGTCTTCAATTTCTATGTAACTTGCTCTCTACTTCTGAAGTCATTTGGCCCAGAGAGAATAATCAGCTCTGATTTGTCTTCTAAATACAATAATCATTTAATTGGAAAAGAATCACAACTCTATGCCCAAAATATTGGAGACAACATTATATTAGTATAAGGTGTATTCAGGTTCTGTAACCCAATTATGTAACTTAACTACTGCCATCTTTCAGAAAATATGATCTCATTTTTAGTTATAAATTCTAAAACATCTCACATACTGAATCTACTGGGTTCAGAATAAACAGAGATAATTCAGAATATTTTTATAACAATCAATAGTGCCATAATTGAAAGGAATGTATAATAACTTAGTGTAGTTGAGTCCCTTCTAGAAAGAGAAATGAAGATTAAAAAAAAACCTCAACTATTTAAGGTGTTGGCCCTAGTGACTTTCAGTGAGTTTAAAGGAAAGGGCAGTTGTGCCTACACAGAAGTTAGAAAGTTTTCTTAGAGTAGGTGGAAGCTGGCTAAGATAGTCATTATAATTATAAAAATAGTTTTAAATATGTATCTTGAATATTTTGTAAATCTGAAACATAATTTATGTATTTTTCCTTTTTTGTAAATAACAATAACCTAGAGTAGTACCTTTATCCATTAGGAAAGATAAATTAAGATAAGAAAATCCCCAATTTTTAAATTTCTTGAATTTGTAGCCAAAAACAGAAAGCTTACATATGAAACAGATTCTATTTATCAAAAAAACTGAGATCAAAGAGGATAACTGTGATAAAGAATATTGACTTGCACAAACTGGTTTCTTTTATTCTGAGATAAGCTCTCTTTTCTTTGGGAAAGATCTTGTTCTCAAAATTACTTTCAGACACTCTTCTAATTTCCTCCACGTTCAAGACAGAAAAGATTCTGATACCAGTCATTTGTAGTAGTTGTTTAGTTGATGTAATTGTAGGTAGAATAATTTTTTTATCTTTGTGCTTCATTAAAATTGTCAGTTTAGGCCAATAGTTATTATTGTTATTTCTGTATTAGAGGAATTTCAGACACAGCAGGCAAGAAAATATTGGAATATAAGGAGGAATATTGAGGAAGAATATAAGGCATTTTAATGAATACTTAAAGAGCAGATAGCTTTTCACTTATATCCATTCATCATTCTAAACAGCACTCAATAGTAAAAAACAAAGAACATAATGCTGGTGTGGCCTGATGTGGTTCACATTAAAAGAAAGTCTCAAGCTATGAATCTCACTATTCTAGACCAGCGATTTTCAACTGATATGCCACAAGATTTTTTAAAACATGAAATATCTGACTAGTTAGTTAGGGGCACTGACCTCTCTTCCCTTAGATTGTCAAATTTAAAAAAAAATGATGATAGCCAACACAACAATAGCTGTACAGTGTAAATGCTCTGTGTTGAACCATAAATATATGTCATATAATGCAGTTGCATCTTATTGGTTATGTCACATAATAAAGTTGCATGTGATTGGTTAATTCTTGGTATCAGAAATCCTTACATACAAGTATAGGCATCTGATTTTATAAAAAGTCATTTTGAGGCAAAAATGATAGGTAATTGCCATTATCCTTTTTTTGTGAATCAATCCAAATTATACTTATTTTTGTCAGATCAGATATGTGTGTGTGTGTGTGCTGCAGAATTTTAGTAATTAGTTTATGTGTTACATGAGATGAAAATGGTTGAAAGTCACTGTTCTAGACCTACCAAATCGGAATCTTCACATGAAAAACTGGGCATTTATATTTGTATAGAAATTTATAGGTGGTTCTGTTTCACACTCCTCATTAAGAAACATAGTGTTATGTGTTAACTGCATAACATTCAGACAATTAATGAATGTTGGCAATAAAAATAAAATATCTGTCTTGTAATTTGATGAATTATTGCTCTGAAGTTGAGGAGTTCTGAATTCTGGCTGCATAGTAGATTCTCTTCAGGAACTTTTTTAAAAATCTGATAATTAGATAATAGAATGCAATATGTTATGAAAACTCAAAAATAGCTCTAATGTAGAACCAGAGCTGAAAAATATTAATCTAGTCAAATTACTTTTTTATATAATTAACAATATAATACATTTGTTTTTCTTTATTGTACTTAGACAATTCTGGTTGGTCAAGAGTGTAGGAACTGACCTCTATATTTCTCTTTAATGTAAATGAATGATATGAATATTATATCTGGTATACATACCAAATCATGTTTCATTTACTACAGTGCTTAACAATAACTTATTATTTATTAATTATGCTAAGACAATTCTTATAAATTTAAAGATGTGTTTAATTTATACTACTTTAATTAATCACTTGGATTTTCTGCCTTGTTTTCTTGTAACTAAACAGTGACGATAATTCTGGCTGCTACTACAAACAGGCCAAAGATGTAGGAAGGTTTGAAAACAATATAATGTTAGTTCTTCTATAAAAGTACTGGATTAGTTTGCAAGTCAGCCAAATGATGATGATCTATGCATTCATCTCAGGTACTCAAAGAGCTGGAGACTGTCCTCAATGAGTTATTTCTAAGATGACTCTGAGTGTCTGGGTGTTCCAACTCTCTTTGGGGAAAAAGTGCCTGGGAGGGCTTTGTATCTCAAACCTGAAAAATGCATGCATTCACTTCATTCACATTCGATTAGCTTGAATCAGTGACAACATCTAAAATAAAAGCCTAGCTATATAATCTCTGTGAAACTAAAAATAATGTGAAATAACTATCATTTTATGCCATCATTCTATAAAAATGATACATCTTTCCCCCACCCCATGGTCAATAACCCAGAACCCCATACAGAGGTTGTGTTCAACTCAATGTATAGGACTTCCACCAAACTGTGCCCATAAGGTTCAGATGTTTTTTCACAGGGATAAGAAAAAAGCTCTCTGCCCACTTCCAACTGAAGACACATCCCATAAACATTGATAGAGTAGGGGCAGCAAAAGCACAAGAAAGACTTTCCATTCAGAAAAGGGAGGAAGGGATGATGCACAGCATTCACTGGTCACTAGCAATGATGAGTTAATATACATATGTTATTGTGTGAGTGTTGTGTATATATACATACCGCAAAACCTTCACGTGATATTCTGCCTTCAGTATCTCATCCAACATTCTTCAACTCGTACTCAATTTTATGATGTGATCTCAGAAGTTGGACTAATTTTAGACATTGAAACTGGGTGCTGTTTCTAATATAGACCATTGTGTCAGGACATGTTATAAACAACAGAAATCTTAGTTTGACACAAAAAAGTAACTTGGTAGTTGGTGTATGATGTAATTTTTTACAGTATCACTACACTTATTACATTTTAATGCATAAAAGAAGAAAATTTTATGATGGACTAAAAACTCATTATATAGCCAATTTTTACCTTTCCATTTATAATACTTTGTCTGTTTTCTAAAACTTCTGCAATGACCAGATTATGTGTATCTCTGATAGCATTTTTATTGACTGCCAAAAAGTATGTTCTCACATCCAACTCATGTTCAGAGTAAGAAATTTTAAAATAATACAAAAACATGAGCCAAAAATGTGTTCTTATTTCAAATACCACTCAAGTTGATAGATGACAGCTATAATAAAACTCTTTATTGTTAACTGAATATCTCATATCCAATTCTGAGTTTTACAAAAGTATTTCAAAATATTTCAGAAATATTATTTTGCTCCTTTATATTTAGAACAGATAATGCTTGAAGGTCTTCACTTAATTCGTGCAATTTTTAAAACTAAAATTTCTATCCTAATACAGTGATGCATTTAAGTAGTAAAAAATTGCCTCTTGCCCAAAAATTAAAAATAAGAATTGATAACCCCCCTATTTAGTAATATTATTCCCCTTATAAATGTGGTCACAATTTTACATGTATATTTTACTTTAACTTAAACTTCAACAACTTAAAAATAGTACAAAAAATGTTGAAATTAATATAATGTCAGTTACTATTTTTCAAAAATAAATATTTATTTTTAGTGTCTGTTTTTTTAAAAAAAGGAAACCTCAAAATAGAGCTATTTCCTAACCAGTCTTATTTACTCTGTATGTATCATGATTTATTTCATCCAGGATTCCTTCTGATTCTCTGGTCAACCATGTTTACAATATTATTTCATCTTTTTATACTGAGTAATAAAAGTTGAAAGTAGCTTGATTAGATTGAACTCTGAATAAGCAGAATTCATAGTATTATATAACTTGCTTAGTAATCAACTTGAGTCATGTCTACACAGTAAAATCAATTCTGGTCCCATACTAACGTTTCAGATAACCAAATTGGAAAACCTCAGTAAAATTATATTACCTTTGAGGGTACACAGTGAATGTTGGCATCAATGACAAAGTTCATAGGGAGTTAATCAAAATCCTATTAGGAATTTGAATTTTAATAAAATAATAAAATGTAATCAGCTTCTATGTAGGAAAAAACATCCTGTCTTGCAGTTTGAGTTTTCCATTGATTGACTCATTTCTTTTCAAAGCATACCAAACATACTAAGCATCCACCATATTTCAAACTTTCTTCTAGGTTTTGGAATTTTAATAGTGAACAAAAAGTAATGGCTCTGCATTGAAGTTTGAGTTATTCAAATGAAACAGGTAGTAAACAAATAAACAGGAATAGAATATAATTGTGAATTGTGCTAAGTAATATTAATTAAATTAATATTACTATGCAGTTACTGGAATGTAACTGAGATTTGGAAAACAAGGATTTTATTCAAGGAAATAAGGTTATGGTTATTATAGGCAGCAGAAATACACAGGATAAAATCATGTATGGAATAAAATAATTTGGTGATATCAGAAAACTTAAATAAGCTGACATCACTGACTGAGGAGAAAGAGAACATGGGATAAAATGAAGATCGAGAGATATGTAGATGTCACACAACGTTAGGGTCCTTTAGGTCATTGTAATAACATAGAATCCTTCACTAGATGCAATAAGTGGTTATTAAAGGTTTTCTTGATTTTTGAAAAGATAAATTGCATAACTTGACTTCTTTTTTTTTTTTTTTTTACTGTGTGGTTGCCTCTCACTCGTGCCCCTAACTGGGGACCTGATGTGCAACCTAGTCATGTGCCCTGACTGGGAATCGAACCAGCGACACTTGGCTCGCAGGCTGATGCTCAATCCACTGAGCCACGCAGCCAGGGATGACTTCTATATTTTAAAGATCATGATGACATCTAAAGGACTTAAGGGTTGATAGCTGGATCAGAAGAAGGAAAGCCAATTAAGAAATAAAAGGTTGTTGAGTAGAACAGACAGAGATAGGCTGTATAGACAAGGGTGGTAAGTGAAAAGAGATAGTAGTAGACAGATTGCAGTATGTTTTCAGGTGAAATTGATGACATTTTCTAAGCCATTGCATAAGGGCAGGTAAATAAATGTAAAAACGAAACTCCCAGACTTCTGAGTTGAGCAACTTGGCCTACGTGATCTCCAATAACATGAAAAATGGTGGTGGGGTAGTTATGATGCAACAGTTGGCCAGGTCATGTTGATTTTGTGATACATGTGAGACCTTCATATGAAATGTATAAAATACTTGTCTGGAATTCAAGGGAGACAGTGAGAATCCTCAAAATAGAAATATTAATTAAAGTGATGTGACTGGAAAAAGATAATCTACTTAGATATTTTAGGGTGAAAAAAGACCTTAGGGTTAATGTCTGAACAAAAATGACATGTGGAGAACCTAGTAATGACATCTCCAAATAAGCACCAACAGGGATGCAACGGAAACCAAGATAGCATAATATCATGAAAACCAATAAAGATTTTAAAGAAGAAAACTTGAAAACAATGGTCAGTGCTACAAAGGCATCTAGGAATATAAGGCTGAAAATTTTATATTGCAGTTAGAAAATATGGAAGTCTTTGGTGATTTTTCTTGTTTAAGAAAACATCCTGTGAGAGCAGCTAGAGAGTTGTAAATAGAAAAACACATCAAAGTTGAGAAGTGGGTACAGAGTAAGTTTGTCTTTGACTAGAACTGGAGTTAGGAAAAAAAAACTGGAAAAAAATTTGATGTCAAAGAAAATTTTGGAATTGTTTTATTGTTTTAAAGATCATGTTGAATAGTTATGGGAATGGTCTCATACAAAAAAAGGTAAATATTTACGAGTGTACTGAAAAGTATAGCAGACTTTTTAAGAATAGTGAAGGAATGAGATTTTTTATCTTGGTTGCAAACAATTTGATGAATTCTGGAGAAGACAGAAGACTACTGAGTTAGAATTTTTTTAAAAACTTTTATGACTCATGAAACAGGAATCTTGAGCTTCAGGCTTGTGCCAATTCCTCTTGCCTCTCAAGTGTTATGAGGGTGAGTGAAGTAAACAGACCCAAATTAATGCTGAATGTTTTGTTTTACTTTTGTTTTGTTTTGTTTTGTTTTACTTTGCTTTGCTTTGTTTTGTTTCATTTTGTTTTACATAGCTGAGGAAACCTTAGCTTAGAAAACTGAATACTTTATAATGGACTGCAATCAAACCTTTGTTATCTTTGTCATGGTAGAAAACATGATATTTATTATACAGGATGGCAAACACATTTGCCTTCTGTCCCAGAGGGAGATATTAACTATTTTATCTTCCAAGGATTTTTGCTTGAAAATAAAGTCTAGATTAAATGCTGTCAATATCTCTATTTGCATTGTGCAAAAACATGAGAAGCCCATTGAAAATTGTTTTCTAATTAGGTTACAAGGTGGCAAGAGTCAAATGAGAGATTATTTTTTGCAATAAAAAGGACATTTCTTCTAGTTTAAAAAGAGGGAGGAAAGAAATATCTAAGTAGATGGAAGTAAGCTTATAAATTGTTTGAATATGTGTCCTGTTTTCCCAATGAAGTAGAGAAAAAGTCATAGCTAAGACTGAAGGAAGGAGACTTAAAGAGAGTGAAAACATGTGAATTCATCATTGTAGAAAGTGGGAAAGTAAATATAGTGGAGAAAAGACATGGTAGAAAAATTATTGCTTTGAGGAAATGGATCATGAATTCATAGTAATACTGATTTACCAGGTTAAATTATTTTTTTCAGAAACCAGTTATACCCCAAAGAGGCTGTTCTCAAGTTCAGAGCAACAGAATAGAAGAGTCAGACAAATTTAAAGTATTGTAGCAAAACAATTACATTGATAAATTTTGGCATCTAACATTTATAAAGAGAGAAGTGTTGAGAGAATGTGACAAACTGATTGAAATAATGTGAAAAGGTCAATGGAGGAAATTTTAATAAGGTTTAAGAACCATTTTACAGGAATACTGAAGGGAACAAATTTTAGAGAGGTTTCAGAAGAGTGTGGAATATTTGAATTAATTATTTTAGTGGTAGTGGAGTTTCTGGTGATGATGACATGTGGCTGAGGAAATGGGTGAATTAAAAGGAGAGAAATAAGCGATCATAAGGTGGAATAAAGAGGTCAAGTAGCAGAGAGGTGAAGATGAACAAATTTTTGTGATAGTTGTTGAAATTACAATACCTAGAATGATGGCAGGAGTTAGTGTAGTGAGAGTATAATCAAAGAGTGAAAGACTTCACTGATTTAAGTGGAATAAAGAAGTTGGTACATAAAATGAGGAGAGAAGAGAGTGATGTAGCATCATAATATGAGCTCAATGGAGCATGGAGTTCAAGACATATAGAAAATGGAAAAAACAAGTCAATGTTAGAGTAAAGATAACCTCAATATACTTATTTAAAAATGCAAATGTCTATAGTCATTCCATCAGTATTAAATTTTGCAATAAGACCACATTCTGATTACAGCATTTAATTTTTATTGCTGTTGTAGGAAGAACTCCTCTAAGATTGAAAAGGTCAAGCAAAATGACTAACTAATTCAGAAATGAGATGTAAAAAATTTTAAGTTATACAGCAAGGATTAACCTATAAGCAATTCAGGTACATTTATATATAGAGAAACACACACACATATGCACACACAAAAGCTACTTAATATTTAAAAACAAGTTGACCAGGTCAACGAAAAAGCAAATTATATGAGCTAAGGAATGGACTTCTATAAAATGAGAAGAGTGAAAGGAAACTGTAAGACTAGAAAGAACCTGAATATTTTAGAAATGAAACTTTTATACTATGTGTACTACTCTTTAGCTATACTTAGACATAGGAGAAATACATATTTATATTATTCATTCAAATTAATTATATAGTTAATTTGTTAGTTTATTATTCTGTGTTATGACAGTTATTGTTTAAGTGCTAGACTTTATTGCAATTTGGGTTAATTTTAAATGGATGATTTTATGTTATGTAAATTATATCTCAATAAAGGTGTTAATTTATAAAAAATTATTCACAGACCTTAGCATATACCTCACCAAAGAAGACATACAGTTGTCAAATAAGCAAGTATTTAATATTCTGGATAGATATTCTGTGTTCATGGATAGAAAGACTCAATGTTGTCAAGATGTCAGGTATTCCCTAATTGGTCTATAGATTCAATGCAACCTCAAACAAATCTTAACAAATTATCTTCTGGAATATGACAAACTGATTCTAAAATTTATTTGGAGAAGCAAAAGATCCAGCACAGCCAATACAATATTGAAGAAAAAGTACAAAGTTAGAGAACTTACACTATCCAATTTTATGACTATAAAGCTATCATGATCAAGACAGTGACAAAACAATGGACAAACAGATCAATGGAACAGAATAGAGAGCCTAGAAATAGATCCACATAAATATAGTCCAATGATCTTTGGCAAAGGACCAAAGACAAGACAATGGGGAAAGGTAGTCCTTTCAAAAAATAGTGCTGAACATATGAACAGCCACATGCAAAAAAAAAAAAAAAAAAAAATCTACCTTACATCTTTCACAAAAAATAACTCACTATGGATCACAGACCTAAATTTAAAATGTAAAACCATAAAATGACTGAAAAACAGCATAGGAGAAGTTCTAATTGACCTTGATTTTGGTGGTGAATTTCAGGTACAATTGCAAAGGCATGCTTTATGAAAGAGAGTATTGATGAGCTGTATTTCATTAATTAAAAAGTGTTCTAGCCAGTGTGGCTCAGTTGGCTGGAATGTTGTCCTATGGATCAGATTGTTACAGGTTTGATTCCAGGTTGGGGCACATACGTAGGTTGAGGGTTTGATCCCCAGTTGGGGCACATGTTAGGGGGACAACCCATCAATATTTGTCTCTCACATCAATGTTTCTCTTCCTCTCACTTTCCCCTCCTTCCCAGCTCTCTAAAATCAATGAGCATGTCCTCAGATGAGGTTAAAAAACAAACAAAAAAAAAAAAAAAACTTCTGCTCTGTGAAAGATACTATCAAGAGAATAAGAAGACAAGTCACAGACTGGAGGGAAATGTTTGCAAAACACATTAATAAAAAACATCTAAAATATACAAAGAACTCTTAAAACTCAACATTAAAAAAAAAAACATTTAGAAAATGGACCACTATAAGAGAAATTTCTGTACCTTCTGTTCATTATTACTGTGAACCTAAAACTGCTCTAAATAATAAAATATATTTTAAAAATGCACAAATGATCTTAATAGATATTTTTCCAAAAAGATGTAGAAGTGGACAATTAATTAGTATGGCAATGCAAACCAAAAACACAATGAGATACCACTTCACACCCACTAGGATGACTATAATCAAAAAAGTAATAAATTTCTGGTCTATGTGGTAAATGTGGTACCTGGAATCTCCCACTACCACAATAAAATTACAAGTCAGCGACAAAGAAACTATCAGTCAAAACTGCCTAAAATATAACTAAACAGAAGTCCTATTACTAAGGATATAAAGAAGCCACATCAAGACTGGTAGGAGGAGCAGAAATGTGAAACAGGCTGGTCCCAAATCCATGTGTTACAGTTAAATACTGGGAGGGATATCTCCACATCAGAGATCTTCTTTGAGGAGCAATGTATTCCAATCCCACACCAGGTTTCCAGACATGGATTCTAGTGCTGGGAGTAGAAGTCCCCATAACTTCTGGCTATAAAAAAAAAAAAAAACAGTGAAGACTGTGGCTGAGTGAGTTAGAGGGCTTCTGGAGTCCCAGATGTTCTTAAAGGGCCCTCACATGGACTTACTCTGACTATCTGGCTCTGACTTCCAGCACTTGGCCTGTAACATGAAAGGCATTAAGGGCATATGAGATGAACTGTATTGTCAGGCTGAAGGGTGAGGGCTGAAGGGGCAGAATTCTCCCAGAGAGAGGTGATAGCAGAGGTCATTGTTTCTTTACTGAGCTCTTCCCCCACAGAACCAGCAGGCAGGTGCTATATTTGAGTCTCCATCAACTTAGCTAGCTAGCACTGTTTGACCTGCCCTGAGTTTCCCACCCCACCTAACTTTCGGTCCCACCCACACTTTTTCCAGAAGCTTTTCCATACAAACAACCTGTCTTGGCTCATGCTGCCAACTATACTAAAATCTCTCAAAAAGGCAGCATCTGACCTCAGTGTACCCTATACTTCTTGTAACATGGCCCCAGGCCTGGCACTAGCTGAAACTGGCCTTGACTCACAGCTTGGCCTTTCCCAGGCACTTCCAAGATCAGCACAAGCAGCAGCCATCTACATATTGTTCTATAGCTCATACGGGTGACTTTGGCCTATACCTGCTGGGATGCCCCAGAACCAGTACACCCAGTATACAGCTTCAAATTAAGTCCAGGCATCACCCAACCACCTCCATGACTGACACACTCAAGGAACAGAGTAGGCAGGCATCAGATCCTCACTGAAGTAAGTCTTATTCTGAGGCATAGGCCTCTGCACAGCAGATCCTCTGCTGTGGTAATTGCCAGTCCAGGAACCAATCAGCCTAGGGGTAATTCCCTTCTGTTGATATCAATCAATGCTCAACTACAACAGGAGGATGCACACAGCCCACACGAGGGTACACACCTGAAGTGCCCAGCTCAGGTGGCCTGGGAGGCTTTGCCACTGGGTTCTATAGGACACTTATTACACAAGGCCATTGTACCAAGACAAGGAAACATAGCAGCTTGACCTAATACAGAGAAAGAAACACAGGGAGGCTGGCAAAAACGAAGAGAGACAAAGAGAGATAACCCAAATGAAATAACAAAACAGAACCAGAGAAAGAATGCAATAAAATAGAGATAAGAAATCTACCAGATGCAGAGTTCAAAGCACTGGTTATACTGATTCTTAATGATCTCAGTGAGAATTTGAGCAAAGAGATGGGAAACACAAAAATACAGGTATAAAACAAAAAAGAGCCAGTCAGAAATAAATAATACACTACTTGAAATGAAATATACTTTATATGTAATAAACAGTGGAGTGTATGAAGCAGAGGATCAAACCAACAATTTGGAAGATAAGGAAGCAGAAACCACCCAATCAAAACAGAAAAAAAGAAAAAAAAATAATTAAGATTGTGTAAGGAGCCTCTGAGATGACTCCAGACTTACCAATATTGCATCATCAGGATACCAGAAGAAGGAGAGGGAGAGCAAGAAATTGAAAAGCTATTTAAAAATATAATGATGAAAAGCTTCCCTAATGTGGTGAAAGAAATAGCTACACAGGCAAGTCAAGGAAGCATACCAAGACAAAACATATTTAAAATACCAAAAGTTAAAGACAAAGAGAGAATCTTAAAAGCAGGAGAGAAGCAAACAAACAAACAAGCAAAAAACATAAAAAATAAAAAAAACCAGGAGAGAAAAAGTTACCTACAAGGAAGGTACCACAAGGCTTCTAGCTGATTTCTTGACAGAAACTTTGTAAGCCTGACAAAATTGGCATGAAATATTTAAATTGGTGAAGACTAAGAACCTCTAACCAAGATTACTCTACACAGAAAAGCTATTATTTAGAACCAAAGGACAGATAAAGAGCTTCCTAAACAAGAAAAAACTAAAGGATTTCATCACCATCAAACCAGTATTATAAGAAATGTTAAAGGGCCTTCTTCAAAACAAAGAAGAAAAAAATCAAAGATAAAATACAATAATAAAATGGCAATAAATACATATATATCATCCATATGTTCATTGTAGCATTATTTTCAATAACAAATATATGAAAGCAACCTAAGTGTTCATTAAAAGATGAATGGATACACACAGGAGACTTCCGTCCAAGAGGGTGGCCTAGACTGACACACTCCATCTCCCTCCACAACTAAGAAGGAATACAACTACCACTACTGCAAAACCAGTAATAACCAGAAGCTCCAGAAAATAAATGGAAGTCCAGCATATGAAGTTATGAAAAAGTGGTGCTCATCCAGATGGGTAGGAGGGGCGAAGCTGGGGCAGAGAGGTCAAGCTGTGCTGGTGGCGGCAGCAGCAGCGATGGCAGTGGGATGGCAGTAAGCACAGACACCCATATTTAAGGGGAGGAAAGAAGTGCCTGGGGAGTACCCCCGGCTGCAGACCAGACCCAAAGTCAGGGAAGGAAGACACCCATTGCCTTGGACTCTGAGGTCTGGAAGGGGTGGGAATGGAGGAGGAGGCACCCGGTCTCTCAGCAGAGAGTGGATGGCAGGAATCCATCTTGAATCCTCACCCCCACAGAAAACGCTACAGCATGGTAAGAAGGGTTGCCTGGTTGTGATGAGTGCATGGGCTCTGCCCCCTATAGCATAGGAGGTGTGACAGCCCTGCCCAGGAAGCAAAGGTAAACACAAAACTGCCAGGATGACACAGATCATGATAGAGATTCTGGTGACACAGCCGACCAGAGAGCAAATATCTAATATAACAGCTCAGCAGATAGGAAATCTTTCTGAGGCATAGTTCAGAGCTTTGGTTATAAGAATGCTTACAGACCTAACAGCAGATCTTAAATAAGACAAAGAAGGAATAAAGGCTAGTCCTGCTGAGATGAACAAAACACATATGAAACGTGGTGAGAGAAAGAAAACCAGGGATCAAATCAACAAATTGTAACATAGGGAAGGAACAAACAGTCAACCAGTGCAGAAAGAGGAAATGAAAAGTGAGGAAAAGGAGGAGAAGCTCAGAAACCTATGGAATAGCTATAAGCAGGCCAACATCCAAATCATAGGGTTGCCAGAAGGTGAAGAAGAAAAACTAGAAATGGAAAAATTATGTGAAAAAATAATGAAGCAGAACTTTTCTAACTTGGGGAAGGAATAGACTTACAGGTCCAGGAAGCACAGAGAGTTCCAAAAAAACTGGACCCAGGGAGAACCACACCAAGACACATTATAATTGAAAGGTCAAAAATTAAGGATAAAGATAGAATCTTAAAAGCAGCAAGAGAGAAGAGAATTATGTACAAAGGGGTCCCCATAAGACTATTAGCTGATTTCTCAAAAGAAACTCTGCAGGCAAGAAGGAACTGGCAAGAAATATTCAAAGTAATGCAAAGCAAAAACCTACAACCATTATTCTATCCAACAAAGCTGTCATTCAGAATAGAAGGGCGGAGAAAGTACTTCCAGGACAAAGTAAAACTGAAGGAGTTCATCATATCCAAACCACTGTTAAATGAAATCTTAGGGAGAAGATGGCGGAGGAGTGAGGGGAGGCTGCATTTTCAGGCTCCCGAAACCCGTCTGCAGTTTGGGCTAATTGCAGACAGAACATCTCAGTGAACAGCTGGACACTGGCAGGAGTCGAGCCATGGCACTGCTGGATTAGAGAAAATCCATCTGGGAACAACCTGTTTAGTGAGGAAAGCAGATGAAAAAGGGACGAAACAGGATTCCTGACTGGGGCGGCTGCCCGAGCTGCAGCTGGAAGTACACAAAGGCTTTTTGGTGACCACAGGCTACCCCAGAGAGGAGTCGGGAGGAGAACGGATCTCTGCCCACTGGCAGAGACAGGACTCGACCAAGTAGCATTGGCACTGAAGGACAGGAGACAGCGTGCTCCCGGGCAAGTGAAAACATAACTCTCCTTTATATTTTTCTATAGTGGACAGTGGAGAGGGGAGGAAAGTTTGGAGGTGATAGGCCACTCTTGAGGAGCGCAGGCGCAGAGGCACACTCATCCACTCCCCAACCCTACCCTTGGGTCCCGGGGGTGCGCATAGGGAAGTGCTCTCATTCACTGGCCCAGGTGTGTGGGGCAGTGAGTCCAGACGTCCCTCGGACACTCCCCAACAGACATAAGATCAGTGCCCTAAAGGGCACAGGGAGGGCCCACTGAACACGCAGAGGACTGTGCACAGACACCCCTAGCCAGGTCCCATGGGCACTGGGCCCCAGGCCAGAAAGCAGACCACTAGCGCAGGCTCTGTTCGTGCCTGCCCAGACAGGTGAGGGAAGGCAGGCGGCTGCAGCAGGGGAACAGCGGGCAGCAGCGAGTCACAGACACTCACTTCCACTGAGCACAAGTGTCCGGGGGCCCCGCCCTAAGAGGCAAGAGACCAACTCCCAGAGCTCGGCTCAGCGGGACTAAGGGCATGGGCGCGCGAGCGCAAAAACACCTCAGCCCAGGGACAAAAGGCTCCAATCGCGGGGCAAGCTCTCAGCCGCCGGCGCTTGCAGGGACGCGCGCATGGGGATACCTTGGAGGGCACGCGAAGGCACCCTAGCCCGGCAACGATAGGTGCCAATCTCGGGGCAAGCTCTTGGGCCTCCCCGCCCGTGCAGGGGTCCACGCGCAAGGACACCTCAGCTAGCTCCAGGGGGCAGCAAGGGAACACGCTGTGCCGGCAACCGCGGGCGCACACCAGTGCTGCAAGAAACAAGAACCTCTGAACTGCCACACTAGACCAGCTGCGGATGCAGAAAAAGAAGGTGACACACCAAGGCTAAAATGGAGTAAAAACATCCCTTTTTTTTTCTTTTTTTTTCTCTCTCTTTCTTCTTTCTTTCTTTCTTCTTTATTCTTTCTTTTCTTTCTTCCTTTCTTCTTTTTTCTTGGGATTTTTAAAAAAAATTTTTTATTTTTTTTCTTCTTTTTTTCTTTCTTCTTTCTTTCTTTCTTCTTTCTCTTCTCTCTTTCTTTCTTCTTTTCTTTCTTATTTTTTTGTTGTTTTTTTTCCCTTCCAAAAGAAAAACAAACTTTATCTCAACCATGTTACATATAACCTCTCCTTCTCATCCTTTCTCTTCAATCGTTGTTTATTTGTTTGTGTGTCTAGTTTAGCCCTCCTATCAGTCTAAATAATAGAATATAATTACTATATAAACCCAATAAAATCCCACTTTCTTACTATATTATGCATTATTGCTTTCCTTTTCTTCTATTTTTATTAACATACAATGTAAATATTACCTACTGACTTGCATAGTCTCAACTATTATTAATCTATCACCCCCTCTAACAAAAATTATATTTTTCCTCCCTAAAAACAACTCTTATCTATTCTTCTTATAGTATAAAAGCTCTAATCTCTTTACATTTATATTAATATGGGCTAGTTGGCAGACGATAGCGGGATAGAGGGTGGGAGATATTTTTCGAGGGTGTGGGTCTCCTGCCTGGGCTGTGTGTTTATGTTTTTAACAGCATCTCCACAAAAGAACTCAAGACATAGTGGACAGAGTGACTCCCAACCAACTAGCCAGAAGGAAGATCCTACCAAAGAACATCTGAAATATAACCAGACAGCATAAACAAATGACATAAAGGGTAACTCAAGAACATCAGGCTCAGGATATCAAAGAGACTACACCACTGAAACCCCCAGATCTCCCATAAAGAATCTCATACCACAAAGGAGGGAAGTCAAAGCAGATCATCCTCCCCAAAAAAACAAATAAATAAATAAAAACAAACAAAAAGAATCCAACATGGTAAGATGCAAAAATAACCCATCAATAAAAAGAAAAGAGGAATCCTCAGAAAGAGAGATAGATGAAATAGACATAGCGCAAATGTCAGACATGGAATTCAAAACAATGGTGGTAAAGAAGCTCAATATATTCGACATCCTTAAAAACAACTATGACAACCTCCAAGGAAGTTACCAGCAGCTCCAAGAAAATTACAGGGAACTTGCAGAGAACTACACCAGCATAAAAAAAGACATAGAAACTGTTAACAAGAACCAGGAAGAATTGAAGAATTCAATCTCTGAACTGAAAAACACAGTAGAATCAGTCAAAAGCAGACTAAACGAAGCAGAGGATCAGATTAGTGAGTTAGAAGATAATGTAGAGAAAAACTCCCAGACAATATAGCAAAATGAAAAAAGATTAAAAAATATGAACAAGATGTAAGGGAATTACAGGATAGCATGATAAGAAATAATATCAGGATCATCGGAATTAGAAAGGGAGAAGAAAAGGAGCATGGAATTGAAAAACTGATGGGAGAAATAATGACAGAAAATTTTCCGAACCTGACGAGAGAAAAAGTGATACAAGTTCAGGAAGCACAGAGAGTTCCAATGAAGAGGAACGCCCAAAAACCCACTCCAAGGCATATCATAATTAAAATGGCAACATTTCAAGACAAAGAGAGAATCCTAAAAGTAGCAAGAGAAAAACAGCAAATAACATACAAGGGAGCTCCGATAAGGCTATCAACTGAGTTCTCAACAGAAACATTACAAGCCAGAAGGGAATGGTCAAAAATATTTCAAGCAATGAAAAACAAAGGCCTACAACCAAGAACACTCTACCCAGCAAGGCTCTCATTCAAAATGGAAGGTGAAATAAGGAGTTTCTCAGACAAAGGAAGACTGAAAGAATACATCTCCACCAAACCAGCATTGCAAGAGATGCTAAAGGGTGTGTTCTAAGAAAAAAGAAGGAAAGAACAAGAGAGGAGAGGAACAGAGGTACAAAGGGCAATGAATAAATACACATCAATAATAACCTTAAATGTAAATGGATTAAATGCTCCAATTAAAAGACATAGGGTAACGGAATGGATAAGAAAACAGGACCAACATATTTGCTATCTACAAGAAACACACCTCAAAACAAAAGATTTACACAGACTGAAAGTAAAGGGATATAAAAAAATATTCCAAGCAAACGGACCGGAAAAAAAAGCCGGAGTAGCAGTCCTCATGTCAGACAAAACAGATTTCAAAGCAAGGGCAATAAAAAGAGACAAAGGAGGACATTTCATAATACTTAAAGGAACAATCTATCAAGAAGATATGACATTGATGAACATATATGCACCCAACATAGGAGCACCCAAACACATAAAGCAAATACTAAAAGACCACAAAAAGGATATCAACAACAACTCACTCATAGTAGGGGACTTCAACACTCCATTATCAACAATAGACAGATCATCAAAGCAAAGAAACACCAAGGATATACAGGCATTGAACAACACACTAAACCACATGGACTTAACTGATATATATAGAACTTTCCACCCCAAAGAAGCAAAATATACATTCTTTTCAAATGCACATGGGACATTTTCAAAGATAGACCACATGATAGGACACAAAACAAGCCTCAACAAATTCAAGAAAATTGAAATTATATCAAGCATCTTTTCAGATCACAATGCCTTGAAGCTAGAAATCAACCTCAGAGAAAAAAATCAAAGACACCCAAACTCAGGGAGACTGAATAACATGCTACTAAATAATGAATGGATTAACAATGACATCAAAAACGAAATCGAGAAATTTCTAGAAACTAATGATAATGAGCACACAACAGCCCAAAACCTGTGGGACACGGCAAAAACAGTCCTGAGAGGGAAGTTCATAGCAATACAAACATATCTGAAAAGGATAGAAGAATCTCAAATAAAAAACCTAACCATAAAGCAACAAGAACTAGAACAGTAACAACAAACAAAGCCTAGGGCAAGAAGAAGGAATGAAATCATCAAGATCAGAGCAGAACTAAATGACATAGAGACTAAACAAACAATCCAAAAGATCAACAAAACTAGGAGCTGATTCTTCGAAAAAATAAACAAAATCGACAAGCCTCTAGTCAGTCTAATCAAGAAAAAAAGAGAGAAGACCCAAATAAACAAAATCAGAAATGAAAGAGGAGAAATCACGACTGATACCACAGAAATACAAATGATAGTTAGAAATTACTACAGACAACTGTATGGCAAGAAATTTGACAATCTAGAAGAAATGGACAAATTTCTAGAAACATACAACCTTCCAAAACTGAATCAAGAAGAAGTGGAAAGTCACAACAGACCAATAACAAAGAAGGAAATTGAAACAGTAATCAAAAATCTCCCTGCACACAAAAGCCCTGGACCGGATTTCTTCATAGGCGAATTCTACAAAACATTTAGGGAAGAACTAACTCCTATCCTCCTCAAACTGTTCCGAAAAATCCAAGAAGAGGGGAAAATCCCAAACTCTTTCTATGAAGCCAGTATTATTCTAATCCCCAAACCAGGTCAAGACACAACAAAGAAAGAAAACTACAGGCCAATGTCACTGATGAACATAGATGCTAAAATCCTCAATAAAATTTTGGCAAACAGGATCCAGCAATACATCAAAAAGATCATACATCACGATCAAGTGGGCTTCATTCCAGGGATGCAAGGATGGTTTAATATTCACAAATCAATAAATATAATACATCACCTAAACAGAATGAAAGACAAAAATCACATGATCATATCAATAGATGCAGAAAAAGCATTTGATAAAGTACAACACCCATTTATGATGAAAACACTCAGCAAAATGGGAATAGAGGGAGCATACCTTAACATAATTAAGGCTACATATGAGAAGCCTGAGGCCAACATCATACTCAATGGACAAAAACTAAAAGCATTCCCCCTGAATTCAGGAACTAGACAAGGTTGTCCACTCTCTCCACTCCTATTCAACATAGTGTTGGAAGTCCTAGCCATAGCAATCAGACAAGAAAAAGAAATAAAAGGCATCCAAAGTGGGAAAGAGGAAGTAAAACTTTCATTATATGCAGATGACATGATAGTATACCTAGAAAATCCTATAAACTCCACAAAAAGACTACTCGATATAATAAGTGAATTTGGCAAAATAGCATGGTACAAAATAAATATACAGAAATCTAAGGCATTTTTGTACATCAACAATAAAATATCAGAGACAGAAACAAAAAAGAAAATACCATTTACTATAGCAACAAGAAAAATAAAGTACCTAGGAGTAAACTTAACCAAAGAGATAAGAGACCTGTACTCTGAAAATTACATAGCATTGAAGAAAGAAATTAAGGAAGATACAAATAAATGGAAGCAAATACCATGTTCTTGGATGGGAAGAATCAACATCATCAAAATGGCCATACTACCCAAAGCAATTTACAGATTCAGTGCAATCCCTATTAAAATACCAATGACATATTTCACAGACCTAGAACAAATACTCCATAAATTCATATGGAACCAAAAAAGACCCCGAATAGCAAAAGCAATCTTGAGACAGAACAACACAGCAGGAGGAATCACAACACCAGATATCAAACAATACTACAAAGCCACTGTAATCAAAACAGTCTGGTACTGGCATAAGAACAAACATATAGATCAGTGGAACAGAATAGAGAGTCCAGAAATAAATCCAGGCCTCTATGGTCAACTAATATTTGATAAAGGAGGAAGGAACATAAAATGGAGTGAGAAGAGCCTCTTTAACAAATGGTGCTGGGAAAACTGGATAGGGACCTGCAAAGAAATGAAACTAGACCACCAACTTACACCACACCCGAGAATAAACTCAAGATGGATCAAAGACTTAAATGTAAGCTGTGACACCATAAAAGTCCTAGAGGAAAACATAGGCAAGAAAATATCAGATATCTCACGTAACAATCTCTTCACGGATACATCTCCTAAAGCAAGAGAAATAAAGGAAAAAATAAATAAATGGGATTACATCAAACTAAAGAGTTTCTGCTCAGCAAAAGAAAACATCAGCAAGATGAAAAGGAAACCAACCATATGGGAAAACATATTTGCCAATGACATCACAGACTGGGGACTGATTTCCAAAATATATAAAGAGCTCATATGACTCAACATCAAGAAAACAAACAACCCAATTAAAAAATGGGCAAAGGACCTGAACAAACACTTCTCCGAAGAGGACATACAGAAGGTCCATAGACACATGAAAAAATGCTCAACATCATTAGCCATCAGGGAGATGCAAATAAAAACCACAATGAGATACCATTTTACACCAGTCAGAATGGCCATCATCAACAAATCAACAAACAACAAGTGCTGGCGAGGATGTGGAGAAACGGGAACCCTACTGCACTGTTGGTGGGAATGCAGACTGGTGCGGCCACTATGGAGAACAGTATGGAATTACCTCAAAAGATTAAAAATGGAACTGCCTTGTGAACCAGCAATTCCACTGCTAGAATTATACCCAAAGAATCTTAAAACACCAATTCAAAAGAACTTATGCACCCCTATGTTCATTGCAGCACTGTTTACAATAGCTAAGTGCTGGAAACAACCTATGTGCCCATCTGTAGATGAGTGGATCAAAAAACTGGTACATTTACACAGTGGAATACTATGTAGCAGAAAGAAAGAAGGAACTCCTGCCATTTGCAACAACATGGATGGAACTAGAAATAATTTTGCTTAGTGAAATAAGCCAGGCAATGAAAGAAAAATACCATATGATATTACCTACTACAGGAAACTAAAGAACAACACAAACAAAAGAACTAAATCGAACAAAGAGCAGAATAGCAGTCAATAGGGGGGAGAGGGGAGTGAGAGAAGGGAGAATAGTAAGGGAAGGGTTTAGTCAAAGAACGTGTATAAATGACTCATGGACATGGACAACGGGGAGGGATATGATTGCGGGAGAGGGGGTGGGATGGGTGGGGGAGAGAAATTGGGAGAAAAGGGGACAACTGTAATTGAGAAACCAAAAATAAAAAAAAAAATTTTTTTAAAGAATGTAAAAAAAAAGAACTACAAAAAAAAAAGAAGAAATCTTAAAGAGATTTGTTTAGGAGAAGGAGAATCAAAACTATGAACATTAAAATGAAAACTGTATCACAACAACCAACAACAGAAGCTAGGGAACTGAAACAAAGGCAAATTAAGTAGGCAACAAGAGTGGGAAAAGAATTATAGGCTTGGGGAACATATTGGGTGAGGTTAGCAGGGAGTGGAGAGGAGGGGAAGGGAGGGAGATGGTACAGGAATTAAGCATAGTAGGAGGGAGTGGAGTAGACAGGAAGATGTTGAGAAGAACTATATGCACAACCAATGGGCATGGACTAAGGGGGAGCAACTGGAGGGAGGGATGTCACTGGGTGGAGGGGAACAAAGGGAAAAGAAATTGGGACAACTGTAATAGCATAATCAGTAAAGCACATTAAAAAGCAAGAAAGAAAAAAAGATGAATGGATAGAGAAGTTTTGCATATATACAATGAAGCATGACTCAGCCATGAAAAAAAAAAGAAATCTCATAACCTGCAGCAACTTGAATGGATGTAGAAGTTATTGTCTGAGTGAAATAAGTCAGAGAGTGAAAGACAAATGTCACATGATTTCATTTATACGTGTGGACTCTAAGGAAACAAAATAAACAAGCAGAATTCAAACAGACATATGGATACAGAGAATATTTTGACACCTATTAGATGGAAAGGATATTTGAGAAGTGAGTGAAAAAGGTGCAGGGATTAAGAAGTACAAACTGGTAGTTACAGAATAATCACAAGGATGTAACATAAAGCATAAGAAATAAAACCAATAATATTGTAATAACTATGGTGTTAAATTGGTACTAGATTTATTGGGGTGATCACTTCATAAGTTATATAAATGTCTAATAACTATTCTGTACCTGAAACTAATATAATATTGTACATCAACTGTAATTGAAAAATTAAAAATATTAAAAATAAAAAGTCTAGAAAATTGCTAAAGTTTCAATTTTAAGATTTTCAATCACAAAAAGTCAGAAATTTTAACCTTTAGTGACATCTCTTGTGTGTGTGCTTATGTTCATGTGTGATTAATTTTCCAAAGCAATTCCAAGCATTTGTGTTTTTTTCAAGAGTGATTACACACACACACAATTTTTGCTCACCTTTTAAAAGAAATTGACTTGGAGTCTATGGATTTAAAGACTGGTTGGTCTCACAATAAGATATATGCTTCCAGAGATTTGTCATGTGAACAAACACAATAATTACTAAGTGATCATGCACTGCAATTTGGCCCTAAGAACCATTCAGATTTAAATGAGTTAGCTGTTAGCTTCAAGATATCAGCACTTGTTAAATAAGTGACATTTTCAAATTAGATTGTGGTACTTACTACACAACTTTGTGAACTCACTAAAAACCTTTTAACTTTAAATTGATAGTTTTATGGTATGGAAATTATATCTCAATAGAAGTTTTAATTTTTAAAAAATGTTCCAGAGATCTTAACAGACAGATCAATAAGGAAGGCTTATAGTTGGTCAATAAGTAAATAAAAGATGCTCCATATTATATGCCACCAGGGAAATGCAAGTTAAAACAACAATGAGACACCACTACACATTTATTAGGATATGCAAAATCTAGCCCAAAGATCACATAAAATGATGGTAAAAATATTCAGCAAAAGGTATTCTCTCTCATTGTTGGTAAAAGTGTAAAGTTGTATAGATACTTTGGAAAATAGTTTCAGTTTCTTACAAAAGTGAACATGCTTTTTAACATATGAACCAACAGTTGCATCCTTTGTTATTTACCCAAGGGAATTGAAAGCTTCTATCCAAAAAAAGAAGAAGAAGAAACCACAAGCTAACTTTACACACATTCTTATAGCAGCTTTATTCATAATTGCCAAACTTGTAAGTAACCAGGTTATCCTAAGTGTCAGGCTGCCTTTGCTCTGAGAAATAATGCAGAGAACAGTATAGGATTTTACACTAGGTTTATTGAAGGAAGGGAGGGAAACAGGTTAGAGGTAAGGGGATAGCTCCTGGTCCAACCCGAGGGCCTGTAGGAGCAAGGGAGGAAAAGTGAGGGAGGAAAAGAGTGGGAGGGGGAAGAGAGGGAAGAGGAGGGGGCAAAGGGGAGGGTGGAAGGAGTGGGGAGAAGAGATTCCAGGTTCACCTCCAAGGCCCATAGAAGTCTCCCTGCCTATGTGCCTGCAGGTGCCATCTTCACTCCTTTCCAAACATTCATTTCGGTTAGGGTGAGCTTACTCATCAACACTTTCAGTAGGTTAATTTCCATATGGTTCATTTGCATATGTTAAAAGTCTGGGCAGGCAGTCCAGTTGCTACCATGTTCTGAGACTAAGGTAGGTGAATGGATAAATAAACTAAGCTCTGGTATATTCAGGCAATGGAATATTATTTGTATTTCTCATTAAAAAGAAATAAGCTGTGAAGCCAGAAAAAGACATAGAAGGAACTTAAATGCAGATTACTGAATGAAAAAGCCAATCTGAAAAGCTACATACTGTATGATTCCAAGTATATGATATTTTGAGAAAGCAAAGCTATGGAGACCATAAAATGATTAATGTTGCCAGGCACTAGGAGAAAGGGAGGGATGAATAGGTAGAGTACAAAAGATTTTCAGGGTAGTAAAACTACTCTGTTTGATACTGTATTTGTAGATAACATGCCATTATACATATGTCAAAATCCATAGAACATACAACAGGAGTGAATCCTTTGGGTGATAATGATGGACTCTGGGTAATGATGTGCCAATACAGGTCCATCAATTGTAACAAAGTTACACGCTGGTGGGGGACTTTGCTAATAGGGGAGCATATGCCTGTGTAGGGCAAGTGATATACTATCTCTGTATCTTAAGCTCAATTTTACTGTGAATCTAAAACTTTCCTAAAAATTAAAATCTATAAAATACTTTTAAAAAATAATCAGTTACCCCCCCCCCCCCCAGCATTATACACATGCCCCAACATTTTCCCAATAACAAACAATGGAGAGAGCTCTCTAGCCTTAGGTTATAGGAGTTACTAATTATGTCTGATGTCTGAGCACTCATGATTCGCTGGCTCTGAACTGATGGGCTCTTGCTTGGGTCATGAGGATCTTGGTGAGACTGAGATACACTGGACTTAGGGTCTGGCTTTCCTAGGCCTTGTTATCTCCTTTTAGGCATTTCCATTTCCCAGAGATTCCCTGACTAGACATTTAAACCTGGTCATTTTCAGCTAAGTTGTCCAGCCAAAAGTTATCATTGAGCTTAAATGTTTCTAAAAGAGAACAAGTGCATTTGATTTCAAACAGCCTCTTTTTATTTCCTCTTTTAAATTTCCTAAGAAATGAAAAGTATCTGCTTATCTGCTTAAGTCTCCTTTCTCAGCAGATCTCTTTGATAAAACAACCACAACAACATCAACAGTGTTTGAAAGCTAGAGCTCAAGATACAGAATGAAGAGGTCATTTGACTTGACGATTATTCAAACAAAGTGATTGAATGGCTTGAACATTCAGGTTTAACCATAACTGCTAATTAAACTTGACTAAATTAAACCATATAATTTTCAAGGTCCCTTTGGGATGATATCACGTTAATGCTAAGAAAGGCATGGGGATAAATAACAAGAGTGGCCATGTTTTGCATCTGTAAGAGATTGCAGCGATTCAGTTCTCAAAGTTCGAAACTGCGTCTTCTACCTCATCCTAAAGCAGTTCTTTATACGAATTCTGAACTAAAAATAAAGTTCACAGTTTTGGGCAGAAAATGAAAATAGTGTGCAAATACTTATTTGTTGTTCCACTAAGGAGTTTGCTAAGCAACCCATTCCTTCTTTCAGTATATCAAGAATTCAGACTTAAAGCAATTAATTCCAGAATCTCTTCAATCAATCAACAAGCTTGCATTAGGAATAGCAATATTTCCTCTCATTTAGAATTTCAGATTCTGGGTGGGATATATTCCCATTGTGATCCCTATGTTTCAGCTAAGAGAGAATCTGAATTCCCACACCACCCTGTGTGGAAGATGAGTGGACACTTTTTGTAGTGTAAGCAACATCTGGAAATCATTGTGTAACTATTATTAGCTAATCATTTGAAGATCTCTGGTAGGAAAAATGGAGAATGCTTTCTATTATCAAACTAAGCATACTGTCCAAACCTATGGGAGCAATGGATGAAATTCTCAATAATGAGAAACAGGTTGTATTTTTACTAAAGGGTTATGTAAGTATTCAGTTGAGCATACTTATAAATAAGGAAGCAGGCTCTCTCTCTTTCTCTCTCTCTCTCTCTCACTCTCTCTCTCTCTCTCTCTCTCTCTCTCTTTCTCTCTCTCTCTCTCTCTCTCTCATCTTGCCCTCACTCTGCTATATTTTTTTCTAAGTCAACTTATCAAAAGTAAACATTGATAATTAAAGGTACAGAAAATTTACATGTTACAATATATTTTTTTAAGTTATGTAAGCTCAGTTGTATTGGCATTAAGATTGAATTCAATTATCAGAATGGGAACACTCAGAAATTCAATTGGTAATGGTAAGCATAAAGACAATAAGATGTGTTTAATAGTTTTTGACTTCGAATTATAGATAACAATGTGTTTGTCTACACACTCTATTTTTTCTATTAAATCTGATGATTTTATTCATGTTTACAGTTAATAAGACATGGCCAGAAATACATAATTGTTGAGGTTTTTTAGTTTTACCAGTGACTCATAAATCATAACCATTCATCTTTTAATAATGAGTACCTTAATTTTTTCACATTGAATATTGTGTTGAGCTTTAAAACTTACTATTGTCATTGCAAGTGTATGACCTAAGTAGGCCAAAGAAAAAGTAACAATCTCAATCCATAGGTGATGATTTGCTTTATAAATACAAAATCATCAGTCATTCTACAATTGAGAATTTCCAGATTCATTAGAATTCTTTCTACATAGATTTTTAAGATGTACAAGTAAAGTAAGTAATTGTGATAAGTGTGAAAATGTTTTCTGATTTATAAGTGGTTTATTTAGTAAAACAATGAAATTCTCAAACCTAAATCTGAAATTGTGAATATTTTAAATCATTGGCATAGAACTGAAATCTACTGTATTTCACATATATAAACTAGAAAAATTGCATCATAATAGTTTGTATATCTGAGGAAATAGTTTTTTTAACATACATTTCTAATATGCCTGAAAGTTATATGACCACTAGAAAACGGCAAATAAATCAATTTCAAAAACAGCCAAGTACTTCTAAACTATGATATAAAGAGTAGAATGATTGATGCAAAATTATGTTTATAATCTTCAAAAATAATTTTTGGGCAAAGTGAGTTTTACAAAAGCTAGTCATTATAAATATAATTTATTTAATGTTACAACATATACATTCAGTATGAAATAAGTTAGAGTTACTGCTTTGGGCGATTAATATTTTTGCTGAACAATGGTTTAGAGAGGCAACCAATAGATAAGAAAAAGATCTCTCTGCCCACTGTTTCTAGAACTGACTGAAGGCACACATGCATGCACAAACACACACGGGTATATGCATGAATGTATATGTGGGTATAAGTCAATCACACCCAGGTACGTTGCTACAGCTATTCAAATGACCAGGTGGTTTGCAACTCTTTATTCCTAGTACCTCAATCTTGAGTTCTTATCTTTTATTTCTAATAATCTTTAGAATTTATTCAATTGTATGTTACAGGCTCTTGAAACTCACATCTTTGTAATCTTCCTCTTTTCAGATTCCTGGACCTAATCCCAATATGGGGGAAGGAATTTCCCCAAAAACACTAAATAATTCTTGGATACCAACTTGATGTGTGAGAAATTAACCCACTTCTGAGACTATCTACCTGAAGATAGCATCAGATTCCATAGGTTATGCATTCAGTCCTGCAAGACTGATGTCTCCATCCCTTAAGACACCCATCACAAGCCCAGTCAGTACTTCTAACTGACAGGCTACAGTTTGGAGATTACAAGATCCCTTCATCTCAGAATGCCAATCACAAGTCTAAGTTGTTAAGAATACTTTTGTCCTTATGACTATAAATTAGAGATTCCCATGGTCTTCTCCTCAGGTTTGATTAATTTTGCTAGAGTAGCTCACAAATCTCAGAAAAACATTTTACCTACTAGATCACCAGTGTGTTATTAAAGGATATATTTCCAAACAGCCAGATGAAAGAGATGAATAAGGCAAGGTATGGGGAAAAAGCATGAAGCTTCCATGTCCTTTCCTGGCATAACATTCTCTTTGCATTTCCATGTGTTCACTAACCTGGATGCTCTCTGATGATCATCCTTTAGGGTTTTTATGAAGGCTTTATTACAGAGGCATGATTGATTAAAGTATTAGTCATTGTTGACTGAGCTCTTTCACCTGTCCCTCCTCAGGGGTCCAGGGTGGGCCTGAAAGTTTGGCTTTCCTGGCAACCAGCTCTCATCTTTACATTAGCAAAAACAAAGCTACCTATAATATACATTGACTTTTCACTTACACTAGAGATACAAATAAAATTTTTGAGCTCTTTAAATTCAAATTATGGTTTACACATTTTTTCTATTAAAAAGTTGAAAACTTTGATAGCTAGGTGTATTAACTATGTATGGAAATAAGTACAGATTTAAAATGTTTGTGAGCCTACTTTAGGTAAGTTATTGCTAGTATATAAAGTTCCAGCTTGTGCTTGAGAGTAAATATTTGCCTTAATATTTCTGCAGTAAACATTTATCTATGTCTGTTTTAATAACAAATATGTAAATATCACATTTTATCAAGCTGACAGAAGCTTGTATTTAGAGAAAGATCAGTTTCAGTGGGGGTGGCCAGTAAAATTTTCATTTAAAATCCAGCATTTGAGCTGGTCTTCAGAACTTATGTGAGAATTAAATAAGTAGGTATGGGGAAAGGCATTTTGTGTTCTTATGAACATGAGAGAAAGACAAGCAGGCTATTAAAAGACTATAGCAAGATCCAGACAGATTGGCAAAAAGTTAAAAGATAACTGGCAAGAGGAAAGAAACTTTGATAAGTACAGACTAACTTGCTACTGAGAAAATTTCAACTCAGTTGATTCCTATCTTCCACTTTTCTAAACATTTCATGAACATACCAGAAGACTTACTGCCTCCTAACCTCTTTCTATTTTATTTCTTTCACTGAAATGTTCTCTCTTCTTTGACCTTCAATACAAACTATACTATAGGCCGTATATTTCTTCATTTTTAATTAAACACATGTTTGAGGCAGTCGCTGTGCTGGGAAAGTACATAAGTTAAGAATAAAGTGCTATGCCAACTTCTTGGAATCTATTATGTACTCAAAAACATATTATAAGGATGATAATGAGACAGTTCTGTTCTCAAGTAACATCTCAGATGGAAAAAATAAGTGAATGTATGAAATTTCTGTGTAAGCAGATATTGTTATTATCTCACACACTGCATCTTCTGTGATATCCACAAGCAGATGGGATGCATGTAACATACATATCTCTTAACACCACAGATTCTGCCAGCAGTAGATCTGCTTTATCCTTCTCTATCAGACAGAGAACATTCTCATTTTTCTTTCTATCTCTGTGAATTTAAGAAAAGGTCACATTCAGTAATATGTTGGTTAAAATAAATAAATAATTTAAATAGAAAAACAAACAAACATGAGAAATGTTCTCATCAGTGTCAAATAATGGTAAAAATTATGGACACTGAGAATGTAGACAAGATCATTGAATTAGTTACAGTAGCCATTGGTGACCTTGGAGATGTCAGTTTCACTGAAATAGCAGGCACCTGTATCAGACCAAGAAGAGCTAAAGACAAAGTACAAGCCATCCTGTTATAATCTAACTTGCACACTCCATCCTGCCATAATCTAACCCATGTGATGCTAAAAATCACTACACTGTACAAAACAGAAGAATACATTCCTTAACACTTATAGAGAATATTGAGTTAGGATGATAACACTCAAAAATTCTGTCAATGATACATTAAAACCAAACAATATGAAGTAGAAAACTTTTGGAAACTAATAAAAACTGTAATACAGTTTCACAGTTTTCAACCTGTCGAAGAGGCCAGAAATATATAAATATAATGTATATTAACATATATAAATAATTAAGAAATATATAACATATGCTACAATAAATATGGTACTTAACCTTGAAAAAGACCTGAAAGTTGTTTGTGGAAGCGAGCATTAGAAATGTTTTAGCAGCTTGAGAGTTATTGTAAAGTGATGGAGGGAAAGTTATCTGAAATCAGACAGAAAGTTGTGACAGCATCTGAGGTTGGGTGTGCTCATAACACACACAGTGGACTGGGGTACCTGCAGATGTTCGAAGGTGTGTGTTTGTGTGTTGCTCTGTGGCTGCTTTCAGGTGGGTGCAATTTTTTGCAATCACCTAGTGCTTTTCATGGACATAATTACGTATAAGCAAACACAAAATCTGCATTTTGCTCAAAATGTTCCTTACTATATAAACTCTTATAGGAAAATATCCCCATTTTGAAAACAAGCATTATAGCAGAACTCACTACAGGTGGTGAGAAAGTCTGATGGCTTTGGCGGTAAAAGGAAGGAATGAGAATGAGTGTTACAAAAGTGGCAAAAGAGTGAGAAAGGTAGTGTTTAGAACCAGATGAGGCCAAATTAAGCAGTATATAATTGATAATGTCTTAAAATAAGCTATCCAAGGGAATTTGTGTTCTGTGAAAATCAAACTTAAATTGTAGAGATCAAGTTCTAGTGATTGATTTAAAAAAGAGGGAAGAATGTGCTCAGAGAATATATAAGAGTTCTTTCTGGGGGCCCTTCAATCCCATTCTTTTTTTTTCCCATTTTTTAATCGTTATTCTATTACAGTTGTCCCACTTTTCCCCCATTGCTCTCCCCTGCCCTGCCGAACTCCCCCCTTTCCCACAGTTATCCCTCACCCTGTCTAACTTGGCACAGTGCTACACCTAGAAGCAACAAGTCAAACAATTCCTATTATAGAAAGATACCTGTATTAAAAATATTAAAACTTTTTTTCAAAATTTTCTTTTAATTCTTTTTATAGGAATTTTTTTTTTCTTTCTCACTCTGTGTTAAGGATGCTACATATTGACAAGTCTAGAGTATCTTAATTAGCAGGAAAAGCAATATTTAATTTTCTTCTGGCTGCTTCCAGATCCGTTCCGGCAGAAAAGTAATGTGTTACCTCTCCCACATCTGGGGTTCTGTTGATTTCTATTTTAACAAGGATAAACATTTAAGCTAAGTGGGTAAAATATAGATGGAATTTCATATATTGTTTTTTGGAAGAATCAAGAATCATAGAGTCTTCTGGGAAAAAAGAATTGCCTTTTTACCAAGGCCAATGCAGAAACATTTCTTGTTTAGCTTCCCATAGGAATTTATTTATCTGGAACTAAATAGCATAGAAAAGAGAAGCAGAGTGAGATTGACAAACTTTATTTGACAAATTTGACTGAGTCATTTCTCAAGAACGTATTTTGAATTTTAAAAATGAAGATCAGATCTCTGTTTTAAGCTAATGAGGTCATTTGTTCCTGTAGCTAAATAGTTTCTGTAACAAAAGCACTTAGATATAGACACAATATACTATTCTGAGAGTAAAGCAATGTTTTTATGTAGGAAAATTATGAAAATTGACAGGTTTAATACAATTAATACAAGTAAATAATATCTTATAACAAAGTTACTCCTAAATATGCCTGTGTACCCTCAGGTCCCACACCAAACCCAGAAAGGGATATCTGTCATACACAAACTCCAGCACTGTATCCCCAGTGCCTTCAATAATCAAATAGAAAAAATGTTTGACCCAGTTTGATTTTCCATACTTTGCTTAAGAGATTTTTCCAGGAAAGCCAGTGAAATTCACATGTGGTTCAGTTTTTAATGCTTCACTAAGGAGTCATCATTTATTTATTCATTTATTAATTCACAAAAGTTATAGGCTCTGTTTCTTTCATAACAATAATCAGACATTTATTTTCTAATCTAATTTTTCTCACTTGAATATTTTAAGTGCCAGAATAGTTTAGGAATTATACGCACATATGCACACACACACACACACAATGCTAGAATTAGTTTAGGAATTAAACTAATATGATTATATTATATTCGTATACATATATATAGATAGATAGATAGATAGATAGATAGATATAATTGACCCTGAACAACCATGTTTGAACTGCACAGATTCACTTTATACACCAATTTATTTCAATAAATACTATAAATGTATTTTCTCCTTCTTATGATTTTAATAACATTTACTTTTCTCCAGCTTACTTTTTTTATAAGAACACAGTATATTACACATAAAATATATGATATCTATTAATCAGATGTATGATATCAGTAGGCTATTAGTACTTAAGTTTTGGGGGGAGCCAAAAATTATATGCGAATTTTCAACTGTGGGATGTCAGCACATCTAAACCCCATATTAGCTGTCTGAGGGTCAACTTATGTATATATAATGCATATTATGCGTATTATATACATAAATTTATATTTAAGCATATATAAATTTTAAAAATCCTATTCTTAGAAAATATAAAAATGAGGTCAAAGAGCCCTGTGACTATAATGCTTAGTTATGTAAAGGCATACTTCTGCACTTATAAAATTCAGCAAAGCTTTAGACAGGAACATTTATATATCTAAATCCCTTGGCAATATAATTCAAACACCACTCTAGTTATAAATGAACTAGGGTATATGCTTATCAGAATATGCTAAATTCTTTTATACTGACATTTTGTTTTAGCCAAAGCTTAATTTCAGATTACTGTAAATTGGGTGTATTACAGTAATGACAGAATAAGAGAAATATGCAAAGAAAAATTTCTCATAAACTGATAATACCAGGGGTGATAGGTATTCTTTTTAGTGAAATGCAGTTTTACTAAGACCATGTTTTATTTCTCATTTTTTTAAAACTTCATGCTATTTTATAAAGTTTCCATTGCTAGAGAACTGTTACTAATTTGTATAATGACAACATCATTTTCAAGTAATATTTTATATAAAATTGACATTACTGTTCATTATATCATAAGATGTAGAAGAAAAGTTATCTTAGATATTATAGCTACATTTAAAAAATGTTATTGTAATTGTATATATTTCAAATCTGAGAAATGGTATTTATCATCAGACTATGAGTTTCATGTAATGATAGTTAGCAAATCAGATTATGAAACTAACTGCTGATAGTTACCCTTAAGACGTTTTTTCTTGTTTCTCAAATAATTAAGGTTTACTGTACTTCACAAAACAGCCTTCTTTTAGAAATCTCATCTCTAATACAGTACTCCTATATGAATAGGAAACATTAGGTCAGGTTATATTGTAAGCATTTTTATTAACTCTCAAGTAGGAATGAAAAAAAGAAAACAAAACGAGTTATTTGAGGCTGGAAAAATCTTTGATTTGAGTGGAACCTGAAATATAATCTGAAAACCACAGCTCCTCTTCGTTTTATGTATATTTCAAGGGAAATTTAATTCAGATGTTTCTGATTAATGTATACTTAGCTCATCAAACTTGCTGTGCAAAAGTCATTTGATTTCCAGGAAGCCTTTTTCTTTGTGAGACATTTTCCTGTGTACAAGGAAGTCTAGTTTTGCCTGAGTTAGATGGTATGCAAAACTGGAAACACTTCTGGTGCTTTTAAAGAATGTATCTGAGTTCATACTTGTATTTGTCTTCTTATAAAAGCAGTAAAAGATAATAACTGATATACTAAAAGTGACTTAATCAAGCTCCCAAAATTAGAAAAATAATTTGTGAATTTACATTACATTGAACCACACAATCTTTGACTGCAAAATGGTTAACATATGTTAGGAAAAGTAATGGAAGAAATTGAATCAAAAGTAAAGAGATCTGTTTTTTAACCTTAGTTTTGCCACACACTTTCTAGGTGATTTTCAAAGAATCACTTTAAAAAATCGTTATTTGTAAAATGAAAACATTTGATAACATGATTTTCCCAGAAACAATTTTTAAAGTTCATTTTCTGAGTTCAGTATACATTTTATCAATGGTAGAATATATATAGCTATGTCTCTAAATATCATCAAAAACTATGCTTTATCTCAAATGATCATCTTAATTCATTTAAGTTTATAGAAAAATGCATCTTGGCCAAAATTCACTAACTAAAGTCTCATAAAAATACTTTCTTTGATTTTTTTTTTCTGTCACCTTACTTTTTTGAAAAAAATAAAATGACAGGAACTGAATTATTTGTTGGTAGTTTTTCAAATTCGACTATGGTATTTACATATAACTTCTATAGCTATTACATCAATGACATTTTCAAGAAAAGTAATATAACAATGACTACCTTAAAACATTGAAAACTTTGAGATTATTTTATTAATTATAATGGTTTGTGTTATGTTGCAGTAACAAACCCCTATGTCTCATTGGCTTAGGACAACCATAGGTTATTTCTTGTTCACATTACATGCTCTTTGTGGGTTGTCTGGAGGCTATGTCCAGGTTGTCACTCAAAGATCCAAGCTAATGGAAACTCCATCTCAAAATTTATTTCACAATCATGACATCAGTGGGAGAGACATGGTAAATCATCAACTGGTTCTCAAACTTTTACAGTAGGTGACACATAACTTCTGCTTACATAATAGTGACCAACACAAGTTATCTAGCTACACATGAACTTCAAAAAGGATAAGGAAGCACAAGTCTATCATGTGCCTAGGAAGCAAATGAGAAATAAATGGTAGATGGCATAAATGACTTCCACAGACACACACACACACATGTAAAGTTATAGGTAGTGTAGCAGGCTATTTAAGAAAGGTAAAGTTGACTATTATATTTTTGAAATCAAGAAATGAAAGTTTTTTCCAGTTCAAATAATTTAAAAATCATATAATTACATATTCTCTAACATCTATTCAAAATGTTAACTTTCATTGCTACAGTCAAAATATAAAATATTATTATCCTTAATGCTAAAAATTACTTTTTAAGATATTTCTATAAAAATCCTTTTTTCGCTTCATAGTGACATCTATGGATTTAGAAAAATTTACCATGATTTTAAATAATAGTTAACTTTCCATTTATTTTCTATGTTATGTATGTACTTTTATTTATACACATCATACATACTCTGTGCCAAGACTTAATAAAATTATTTCTAATTTCACCCCTCCAGAAAAAGTTTGTTTGTATTGCCTTAATTCACATATCATAAAAATATTGTATTTATTTATTACCATTCTGTGTGTGTTAATAGATATACAATAGATGTATCAGTTTAAGACATGACCTAATGAAGTCTTCCTTTATAGATGAAGAATTGTTAACTCAAGTTACCCTTTATTTTTTCCCTTAAGACTTTCCAATACACTTTGAGCTAAATTTTTGGTCCTTGTATTGTTTAGTAGTTATCTCTAAAAATCAATAATGTTTATATTGTTTGAACTATTTTAAATGCTGTTTACTGTGGAGCCAAGTAGTGTAATTTTACTATATTTTTACATAGTATATTAAGTCTCCATTTGTGTAGCTAGAGTGAATTATTCTGAAGTCACTTTATTCTAAGAACACTGAGCATTCTAAATCAGCCCCTGCAGTCTGCTGAAGTTTTTCGAAAGATCTAAATGTTACCTAACAATTTTGTTTGTTTGTAGGGCAGATGAAAATCTTGGCTCACTCCTAAGAAACTAAAGGTAAAAGAAAGTAATACTATTTCATTGTATTCCCTCATGCATATGGTATTGACTACTTTTTTGTGCTACCATGATACATTTATTGAGTTGAAATTAAAGCTTCTATATTAGACAGCAAACTTCTTGAAGACAGGATGCATATCTAACTCATCTTAAATCTAGAACTTAAGCTGAAATTTGGTGAAATTAAATCTTTATTGAGTATGAAGTATGTGCCAAACATTTTATAAAAAATTTCCCTATGTTTAAGCTCACTTAATCTCCTCAAAGTCTCAGGAAAGATGATACTGCTTCCATTTTAAATGTAAAAATATTAAAACTCAGATAATGTAACCAAAAGTACCCAGTGCTGTGTTAGGGACAGAGGCAGGATTTAGATTTGGTTATTCTGACACTATGTCTGATTCCCTCTTCTTAATATCTTCTTGTTTCAAGTATGCAGAGTCTGGTGCAAAGGAAATAACCAATAAATACGTGTTAAATGTGCCAAAGTGATCATCTTTTATTATAGAATTTTTAGATGGAGAAAGTAAGACAAGTAGTCAGCATTGGGGGAAATTTTTGAGAGTTATCCAGGGTACCAGGAACACAGAACACGGTTAACCCCTCCAATCAACCACAGGGGATTCAGGAAGGAGAGAAAGCTACAAGATATGTAAATAGTAAAAAGGGCAAAGCAGCCACACACCATTGGATGATTTATTATGCAAAAAAGGGCAAAATGATGGTAACAGTGGAATGACTCTCATAAACCTAAATTGTTCTGTTAATGAGAGTTTGTCCTACTATTCTTTCTTTTTATATAGCTACTTATTGAGATACTGATGTAATTCCTATAAACTGTCTAACCCAGCCATGAAAATAAATATATATATTTTTTATTTTAAAATAATGAAGTGTATCTAATAGACATGAGAGACCACACCCATAGAAGTAACTCAATGCAATGCACTTAATTAGATCTTCTTTATTTCTGATTTGTTTTTCACAGGAGTCAGCTTTTTGGAGGCGAACAACATTTTCAGGCAAATATTTACATTCCTTTAATTTACTAAACTAAGAGCTTACCATAGAGGTGAAAAGATAGAAAGATGGATATAATTTTAATACAATAATTTTGATCCCATCCACTTTAATCTGTCAAATTTTGTAATCCTAAGGTATTTAGATTCTTATTTTCTTCTGGTTTAAATGTTTTGATAATTCCTATAGTATGGTTTATTTTAGAATCTCATGCTCACATATAGATCCCTAAAGTCACATCCCATTAAGTTCCAGGAGAGTCAGTGTTGTTTTTCTCTATAGCTAACACATATATGTTGTGTTTTATTTTTCTATAGAACACTTTGATATGTTCTATTCTCTATGTTTTCTCATTCATATTCTCATATATTTAAAATATGTTTCTGCTTACTTCAAGCTCATTTTTAATTCTGAACTAATTTTCCAAAAGGGAAAGAAAGAACCTCCTCTCTGAAACATTCTCTTCAGCTTCTGTCAACAGGAAATTTTATGAGCTTGCTTCTAAGACATCACTTAGGACATTGATGAAAATGCTAAGTAGTATTATAGAATCAATTTTGCTAGGTTGTATTTCTGTCATCTTTGAGCTCATCATTGTGACTCTCAGATGACACAATTGACTTTAGATGGTGAAGATAGCTACATCTGTTTATCACATAATATAAATATGGTCTTATCTTAGATTACAGTACTATTTCCAGAGTGATGTCAAAGGTACCAATATTGTTCAAGTCATGTAGTTTAAGATTTCAAAACATAAATAATAAAAAGCAAAACTTTACTTACATGAATTCAACATTTTTAAAATAAAATTAAAACGTCTTTTGGTAGCTTTTAAAGGAAGCCAAGAAACTTAGTAGAGCCAAATCACAAACAAGTTGTCCTGACTTGTTTAAAATAATTGTTTGGATTTCCTTTGTTAGTATTATGAAAAAATGTGTCTCCCTCAAATTCATATGTCGAACCCCTGACCACAAATTTGATGATATTAAAAGGTGAAAACTTTTGGAAATAATTAGATTTAAATGAAGTGGAGCCCACATACTACCAATAGCTCCCTTATAAGAAGAAACACCAGAGCCTCTTCTCTTCTCCATATGAAGATACAAGGAGAAATGGATCTCTTAGTGGATACAAGAATTAAGAATTTATATGGTGAGCCAATGTCATAAATCTAAACAGTAGTTAATAAATCTTCAGACATACTAGATTAGACATTTTTTATATTTTTTAAAAATTGTATTTATTTATTAGAGAGCGGGGAATGGAGGGAGAAGGAAACAGAGAGGAGCATCAATTTGTTGCCTCTCCCTCTCCCCCAAACCCAAGCATGTGCCCTGACCAGGAATTGAACCTGTGATACTTTGGTTCACAGACCAGCACTCAAACCACTGAACCACGCAAATCAGGGCCGATTAGACATGTTGAAGGTGGTGGGTGTCTGGAGACATGGACATGAGAAGAAACACAGTATACTACCATATCAAATTTTGCAAAAATAACTGGCTGTTTCTTAAAATCTTACTTTAGATTGAATATCCTTTATGTGTACTTGACTTGAATATTACTTGCTATAAGACTGCACAGCTACCTTTTCCTAGCAAAAATACATACTATTTCATAAGCCTGTAAACAGGAAAATAATTTTTAATAAATATGTATCTGTCCCTCCCAACTTCAGGGTGTGGCTGCAGCAGTTTGAGGCACATTGCATTTGCATCACACACCTTCTCTGCTTTGCAACTGATTGGTGGCATGGTGAATTTTTTTCATTCATGTTGGTCTTTAGAGTAATCACTACAGTTATTTTTAATATAGATCACTTACATTTTTAACACTCTATTCTCCCCCCCAAAATCTAAGCTTATTCAAAATGCAAAAAAAAATAAAATAAAATTGGCTTTTTCATATAAAAATAAATTATTCTAAATCCATTTACCAGTTTTAAGGGAGGGAGGGAGAAAAAGAAAGAAGGAAAGAAAGAAGGAAGGAAGGAAGGAAGGAAGGAAGGAAGGAAGGAAGGAAGGAAGGAAGGAAGGAAGGAAGGAAAGGTACTAGAAAGAGTATCGAATGGAGACAAATGATGGATATTCCTGACATGGATGTGCTGGAACGAGATTAGTTCCTCAAACCACAGAAACTATAATACCTATTTCCTCACCAAGCTTATAATAATTTTGACTTTAATGGAGAAAAATCAGCTGAAGAATCATACCATGTAAATATGGTTTTGGTTTCAACTTTGGTCCATAATCATGTTTCTGTGTGTGAAATGTATTTCCCCAATCAGTGATTTTCCACATTTGTCACATATACACCCCCCGCCTCCCCACTTTGGAACCTGTATTTTTCTTTTATAAACTTTGACAAAAAAATTGGAGAATTTTTACGAATTAGATAATAAAAATAACTTCCCCTATTCCTCTCTATTACTCAGGGAAATCTCAGTTGTGCTCTTTTCTTATTTCAAGTTATATGTGATCCTAATATATGCTCATTAATTCAGACACACTGAACACTCATTTTATTTATAAGATTTGCTCCTTGGTATCCTCTGGAGGTGCACATCTCAATTTTATGAGTGACTTGGGAGTAAGTAGTTATGCAGTCATGCTCCGGCCTGCTTCAGCGTCGCACATTCATAATGTCGAACACTCAGTCCACAACCCACAGCCACACATCACAGTCACAATTCCAATCACACAACGTCTTAGCGCAGTATTTCATGTCATGCTTCTGAGAAAGGCAATTCCTGATTAGCCCCTGCATTTCTCCTGCTTTTAATGTCTGGGCGCATTTGGCTGCTGACCTAGTATAAAGGACGATGGCGAGGGTGCCTTTGGTCTCCTGTAGCTGTAGAGGGCTCAGAGCAGACATAAAACAGGCCTACAGCCCCACAACATCTGAACAGTGTTTCCTGTGTCTAGTTCTCATTTTTACACTTGGCATGAGCTGCAGTGACCTTTTACCCTGTTCTTAAAAAGGACGCCTTTTATGGAGGTTAAGAGTGACTTGGCCCCCAAGATTACAAAGTCTTAGGCTCCCACTGAACTCCAACTGCGCCATATGTGCGTGGTGCTGTGAATGCTGATTTAGTGGTATGGGCAACAGTCCACCAGAACTGAGCCCACTGAGATCACCCACAATTATGTGACTTGAAGAAATTTGTGTGCCCCACTGATCATTACCAGAGTTATGAAATTTAGGCTTTGGGTTGCACTTATCTGCCGACTCGGCAGCATTTTGACCACATGAATTAATGATAGCACAGAAAGTACTTTCTACAGCTACTTGTAACTTTTCTGATTAAAGTCAAACACAGGACTTCTCCTGAAAACAGTGTCTCAAACACTTGCCTCTGGATAGAGCTATGCACGTTTATCGTATCCTATTCTACATATATTGTAGATTTGACACCACATGTGCCATCAACCATGTGGGATCGTTTGACATAAATTTAATAAATTAAATGTAGGCTTCTACAGTTTATTACTTAAGAATTCCATCGTAAGAGATAGGGAGAAAAACACATTTCCCTTTCCTTGCCATTAATGTGATAGTTTGGGTATTCCTGAAAACTTTTACAGGACAAAATCCCTCAGAAATAAATGTAATCTTTACCAAGTGAAGAATTCTCACTTTTGCAAAGCTGTACTGTGAAGTTTTACTATGAAATCTTTACTGAGGTTTTAAGGGCATTTGCTTATTACAAATTTCCTTGATTCTACTTTTAATACAAGTTAATATAATACATATAAAACTTTATTTATTCACCTTATAAATTTCTCTTGATTTTTGGTTATTTTGAGGATAATATTTTAATCATGCTATCTCAGAAAAGAATACAGACCTTGTTACTTCTTATGAAAACTGTAAATCTATTATAGATCATTTAAAATATATATTATTTTTATCTGCCTTATCCTTCAATCGAAGTCCTTGAAATAACAATAGAAATAACTACTTAGCTAATTAGTCCAAGTAGGTCAAATGCATCTATCTGTAGTAAATAAGTAAGCACAGCACAATGCTATATCTCTTCTCTTTATCCCTCCCACTAATATTTTGGCTCATTTAATTAGTAGCCTAACCCAATTATGGACTCTGGAAGAGATAGAGTTGAGGATGTAGCTTTATTGTTTTGTAATACACTGTGTCAAACGACAAAATCTTTATGCCCATATGTCATTGAAATTAGAAAATTAAGAACTGAAAGTAATTTTTATTCCAGAATTTAGATTTCTGAAATTAAACAAACTCTTTTTTCCCTTGGTAATCGTTTATTTTGAAAATCTTTCTCAAAAAATGTTCAGTTTTCCTTTTATGTTGATACTTTTTTTCTTACAGAGTTTTTTCCATTAGAGATATATTTTGTATAAACTAGTACCTGTATTCTTCTTTACTTGTCCAGAATAAATTATCAATAGCCATAAATGAAATTTCTAAGTTCATATATATTTACATAAAGAAAATAAAATCCTGATTTTTATTTTAAGATCTAATTTAATAAATCATTTTTTTTTGCTCTTTCTTCAACAATATATGTTCTATACATAGAAAATCTTTGGTGTGTACTTGTGTGTATGAGAGAGGGAGAGAGAGAAAGAGAGAGAGAGAGAGAGAGAGCAATGAGGTGTAATGAACTAGAAAGGCAACTTAATTAGTACTTTAATTTGTCACATTGTGTCAGTAAAATAGGAGAAACTTTGGTGTAATGTAAAAGAATAAAAAATGTTCTTCTTGCCTTTGATTTGCTGAGTATATAAAGGTAGACAAATCTAAATTAAAAGTGACTAAAATTCCTTATCTACCAATATTTTTTTAAAGCTTACACTAACAGCATAATTGCAGAACAGCATTAAAGAGATTCTGTGAATTCAAAATTGAATTACTCTGCCTTATTGGAAAAAAAGTAACTCTTCCTTTAACTATCAACTTTAACATTTAAAGTTTTGACTTATAGATTCTGTAGGCACTTTGCTTCCTACAGAAAACTCAGTGAAGCTGGACAACAGTTTAATCAATATCCTCAAAAAAACTGTTAGCTCACCTAATTGAGGGGAGGGCAAAAATAACTTAGAGCATTTTATTTCATTGACAACAAGCCTTGGATACATAGCCTGCTTGCTTTTTTTAAGTAGAACACCTATACTCTCTCCCTTGGATTATCTTATCAAAGGTCATATAAATAGGCTTCTGTCCAGAACCTTAAGCCCAACAGAACTTTGAGAATAAATGAGAAAATATGTGTTGTTTTTCAATTCTTTTAGAAAATATTGATGCATGAATTCATAATTTTACAGTTAGTAGCCCTAAGCACTGCTTCCCATTATATGGCATACCTTTTTCAAGTTGTAAATTTTACATTTTCTTTAGGAGTGTATCTTGTTAGAGAAGCAGGGGCAGGGGAAGGGCTTCCCATGACACCCTGTTCTACTAAGATTATGGTTGATTAATGAGCAGATTTTTTATATCTATCATAACTTATTATAAGAAAAGAAATTTGTGTGTTATTGAATGTCCTTCAATAAGGTGCTGCCACCTCAGTTATTCACTGCCAAAGGCATGAAAGAGGTAATCATCACTTATTTTTTCCCACAGAGATAAAATGATGGGACATAGGAGAACTCGTTTATAGGATATTAGTAGTGCTGTTGTAAACCCCCAATGCTTGTTTTATTCTGGCTTTATTTGACCATTAAAAATGTACCTCCCAGGTATTTAATACATTTTTATAAAGGAACCTGACATGAATTGGCACCATTTTATGTGGTTCTCAAATTGAAAGGATGGTACAGTTTCTAGAACAAGCCCAAAAGTGGTTTCGTGCAGAGGCTTGGGTAACAAGGCTGGTTTGGTTTTTTTTTTCTTATTCTTCAACACTTGTGAAACCTTTGGCAAATAGGATCTCCTTAAGAAATCAAATGTCACTCTAAAGTTAGAGAGTACTTGTATTCTGATTCACACTTTTGTCTTCTTATATTTCCTGTTAGTCCACATTTAACAGATTGAATTAGCCTTTTCAATTACTGATAGAAAAGCATTTTGGGATAGTCCACCAAATATAACTAAAGATCAAGGGCGTTTTTGCTTGTGTATAATTTTGGTCCAGACTCACACAAGTTAGTCTTTGATGCTGATGATGGTGGTAGTGGTAATAAAGCTCAGTAAAATCTATGCACTTAGGAGGTTGTGAAAGACAAGGGAACCCTGTGTTATCATGATATTGTGAGGCCCACAAACTGGAGAGGTATGCCTCATAATTTGACCTCTCATTGAAAAATGCTTTGAGACACTTTTCTCATAGCATTGCAAAACACAAGTGGTAATTGTTTTCACCTCAGCCACCAAATCTGCTGAAATAGTCTTATTTACCCTTTTGAACCAACAGGTATTTTATAACTGGCAAGCCTGGGCTCTATGAAATGGGAGAATAGTAATATAATAATAGTGGTGAGAGAAAATTATAAAGTCAGAAGTTAATTCAGATAGTACTCAGATAATTACATAGGGATGGTTTTAACTCTTCTGTACTGAAGCTGGCCTGCCAGCACAGAATTCTCAAAATATAAATTAATTCCATACCACCGAGAATTTTGTTTTCCTACCTTGTGTTGAGAAATGGAAACTTATCTTCATGAAAAGAACAGCCATAAATCCTGTTTGCAAGGAAGATTTCAGTTTGTGTACAAGATCAATTTTATGCTTATTTTAGTCTTTAAGAACCTGCAAGACCTCATTAATTAATGATCTTGATAAAAGTAATGTGGGTAATAACTCCCTTGACCACTGACATAGAACAGACATACTTAGAACTTTTCATTTTTAAATAATAATAAACATGGATGTTTATGTAATAAGGTATTAAATACAAAGTTTTGAATACATGAACTACATGCTTCTTTGCCTTGTATAAAGTCAAGACCATCTGATTCATGCAAACAGACCATTAACATAAGAGATACCGATGGCAATAGATATTTTAGAAATTCTTATAAATAAGAAGTGCCAATGCAAACAGATATAATTTTTCATCTCTGTAATTGATATAAATTCATTCGTAGGGAACATCTGGTATTAGCAAAGTATATTGAAAAGATTACTTGTGTACTGTGTGCTAACAAAATGTAAATTGATGTAAATAAATTTGAGAGCAATTTGGACTAGTTTTAATCATTTGAAATAAAGTCTAACCCTTAACTCAGGATTCACCTTTAGAAATTTATTCAGAGGAAATGAATTTTATTTGCTGTAAAAACTAGTTATAATTGCAAAAGCATGGAAACAAACAGAATAACCAATAATGGGAGAATGGTTGATTAAATTTTGTTGTACTCATATGATGCAGTGTTATTCAGCACTAAAAATTCATGTTTTCATAAGTAAAAAGATGTGAAAGTGCTCCTACTTGAGATAAATATTAGAATACAAAACTACCCACAGAGTCCAATTCACAGTCCATACAATATATCTATATCAATTTCATCTAGATGATAGCTTAGGTGACTGTATCATTTAGCATATAAATTAAGTTGTTTGAGTCCCTTAAACACAATGTTCAATTCTCTTAAAAATTTTTAGCCTTCCAGCAATTGAAGTCTCAAAGTCTCTATAGCTGATTTTCCACTTAATATATTGCTATAAATTAATGAATAATATTTTCCTCTTTCCCTTTAATAATATTTCCCTTTTATCTAGTAGTGCCTTTAATAACATTTATTCATATTTCTGATATTGTAAATTTGTTTTTCTCTCTTTTTAAATTATGGTTGCTTGCTGTTTATCAAGTCTCTAAATCTTTTCAATTAATCAGCTTTTGTTTATTTTCCATTTCGTTGACTTATGTTCCTACTTAATTACTTTCTACTTACTCTATTTTTACTATTTACTTATCATTTTTAGAATATATTATTTATAAAATTAAATTAATAATGATAAGCCTTTTTTCTTTTTGAATATAAGCAAAGTATAAATCTCACACTATGCACTGCCTTATCACCACTCGATCTGACATATTTTTCTAGCTTCCATTGCTTATTTTATCCAGTGGTAATTTTAAAGTGTTTTCTATAATTTACAAATATTTGAGCATTTTATAGATGTAATTCTTTTCTTAATTTATAATTTAATTATAATTAGAAATTTTATATGAAATGTTTAATCATTTGAAATTTATTAAGACATTTTAGGCCCACTTTATGGTCTATCTTATAAGTGTTAAAATGGTTGGGTTTAAATCTATTATCTTGCTACTTGTTATATATTTTTAACAGACAAAATGAATACATATTTTTGCTAGTGATAGGTATGATGTTCTGTAATTATTAATTAGGCCAAGTTCATTGGTGGTTTTTAATCAATAAGAATGTTTAGATGTCAGCTCCTTCAAGTTCTGCCTCACCTACTGGAGTTACCACACCAGAGGTCAATCTTTCCTGGGGAAGCTCACATGAAGTAACCAAGAAAGATATGAGAATTAAGGCACTGCTGCTTTAGCCTGATGTGTGGCACCCTTGACAGGAAATATTTTCTCCAAAGATTCTCACTGAGTTAGACAGAATTTGTCAGACCTGCCTCACAGTTTGACTTACAATCTTACTTCTGCTTCATCTTCCCTTCATAGATGTTAATCTTGTATACTGTCTTGCCACAAACTTTCACAGACGGTTTGCTTTAGCAGACCCAACCTGAGAGGATTGTTTTTATATTGATGATATTTTTCCAAACTGTTTTATTAATTATTGATAGGGGACAATAAAATCCTCAGCTATGGTTGTAGATTTCTCAATTTCTCACTTTTATTCTGTCATCATTTCTTCATGAATTTTTAAATTGTGTTATTAAGTCATACATATTTAGGATCATTATGTCTTCCCGATGAATTATCCTTTAATCATTATTAAATACCCCTCTTTCTCTTCTGTAATACTTTTTGGCATGGAGTCTAATTTACCTGATCTTAACATAGGCACAACTTTCTTATGTGTACAGTTTATATGTGATATCTTTTCCCATAACTTTTATTTCAACTTGTTATGTTCTTAAAGTTTAATATCTTTCTTTTTTTTTTAAATTTTAGAAACAATTAAGTCAGTTCTGGCTTTTTTATCCACTCTATCCATTCTTCTCTTTCTGATTAGAGTATTGTTATCAGCTACACTTAATGTAATTATTGATCAGGTTGGGTTTAACTACATAATCCTGCTATATTTTATATATTTTTCTTCTGTATTTGGCTTCTCTCTTGCTCTTTTTCTAAATTTTCTTTGTACAATAGAATAATTTTTAGCATACCATTTTATTAGCTCTATTAGATTCTTATTTATCATTTAAAAATTATGAATCCACAACTTTTCATTAAAAATAAAAATCAACACAGAGGTTAGAGATCTCTGAATAGAATGCAGATGGAAACAATATATTCTTGTGTTGTAAATGTATGGCATACCTCCACTGAAGAGGGTGGGAGGAAATGCTGACTTAAGTACCTTTGAAAATGAGTAAAAATTTTAAAGGAGTAAAGACAAAGGAACTATATATAACCACTATACTTTAATTGGTAATGTTGTTTCTCACTGATGTATAACTTAAAATTCTGAAACCACTGCACATTATACTAGAATTGGTTAAATAAGAAGCCAGGTTTCTCACCACAGGAGAGGAAGGTAACAAGTAAATAAAGGGAGAGGCTGGGATGAAGGCTGCAGTACTGGATTGCAGTCAGAGATATCAAACTAAGCCCATGTTTAGCTTAATATAGATGCAGAGAAGTTGCATGATTCTTCCATCTATGTTTGCTTTTTCAGGATCATTGTTGCTCTGTGAGGCCTTTTGTGGTTCCATATAAATTTTTGAAATATTTCCTCTAGTTCTGTGAAAAATGTCATTGGAATCTTGATAGGAATTGTGTTAAATCTATAGATCACTTTTCATAATATGGACATTTTAACATTAATTCTTCCTATCCTTGAACACAATACATGCATCCACTCATTTGCACCTAAAAAGTGGAGAAAGGGAAACTCTTTTGCGTTGTTGATAGGAATAGAGATTGGTGCAGCCACAGTGAAAAATAGTATGGAGATACCTCAAAAAACTAAAAATGGGTTTGGCTTTTGACCCAGTGATCCCATTTCTGGCAATATATCTGAAAGAATCTAAAACACTAATTTGAAAGAACATTAGCACCACTATGTTCTTTGAAGCATTATTTACAACCTCCAAGATATCAAAACAGCTCAAGTTTCCATTAGTAGATGAGTGGATAAAACAACTATGGGACATTTACATAATGGAATAGTACTCAGTTATAAAAAAGAAGAAAATCTGACCTTTTTCAATAGTATGTATGGATATGGAGAACATTATGCTAAGTGAAATAAGCCAATCAGAAAAAGACAAGTACCATATAATTTCACTCATATGTGTAATCTAATGAACAAAGTGAACTAACAAGCAAAATAGAGACAGACTCATAGAGCAGGATGACAGCTAAGGAGGAAGAATGTAGAAATGGAGGGATTGAGAAGAAAGGCAAAAGGGCTCACAGACATGGACAACAGTGTGGTGATTGCTGGGGGAGGGGAGTGTAAGGGGACTAAATGATAATGGAAAAAATTACAATGAATAAAGAGGCCTGGCAAACATTACCTCAGTCAGGTGAATGACAGCTTTATCAGTGATAACCCTATAATATGATGTGATGAGAATGGCTTTTCTCCTTTTTGGGCTTCCTTTCCCAAATTCATAACCTTAATTAGGTACAAGAAAAAGATTAGATAAATATTATTAGGAATATTCCACAATATTTCTGATCATTACTGCTCAAACCTATCAAAGTCATTTAAAAAAGCAAAGTCTGAGAAATTGCCATAGTCCAGAAAAGCTAAGAAGACAATGATTAAATATAATGTAATATCTTGGATAGAATACTGAAACAGAAAGGAGATATTGGTGGGGAAAAAGCTAATAAAATAAAGCATAGAGTTTAGTTCATAACAATCGCCAAATATTGGTTCATTATTGTCACAAATGTACCACAGAAATATATGTTAATAACAGGGAAAATTTGGCATGGGGTATGTGAGTACTGTCTGTACTATCTTCATTCTAAAATCAAAAGTTTATTATAAAAAAGCTATTTCAATTTAATGGTTTGCCACTTCATAGCTAAAACATCTCATGACCCACTTTTTATTTCTTGTTATTTGTTGTTTCTAAAGAGATGTTAATCATAAATGCTTCATTGTTTCTTCAAATATAAAGTATCTTTTTTTTTTTTTTGCTTATTTAGTGTTCTTTTTATGCTGGCTCTTTAGCAGCTGAATTATAATGGATCAAAGTATGATTTTCTTTATATTAATCTTGTTTAAGACTTGCTGAGATTTCTCAATCTGAGAAGTATTTTTTCATTATATTCCATTAATTGTCAGATATTTTGTTTGATATTTATTTCCATCTTTTCTTATTCTAAGATTTTAATTTTTGTACGTTAACCATTGATATTGCCCCTTAAGCTTTGTTCAGCTTTTTGCCGCCATTTCTCTTTGCTCCTCAAACTGAAATATTTTTATTTGTCTTTCTATAAATTCTCAGACTTTCTTCTTCCATTTCTAATATGTTGTTAAATAAAACTAATTAGTTTTAAATTTCAGTTTCTTTCATATTAGAATTTGATTTGATTCCTTATAATAGTTTCTAATTCTGCTGAGATTTCTGTTCAGTCATTAAGACCAAAAGTTACATTAATTTGTTGACTATATATTTTTAAATATTTTAAACATAATTATATTAGCTTTTTTAAAGTTTTTCTTTTCTAAATCCAACATTTGAACCATTAAGGTTAATTTCCCTTGAATATTATTTTTCCTGAACATGAACCACATTTCTGATTGTGCAGTGGCTATTATGAATGATACATTATAAGTACTCTAGATTCTGCAATCTTTTCTTTGAGGAACATTTATTTATCTAATAGTACAGTTACTGCATGATCAGCTTGAAATAGCAGAAGTTTGTTTTTTATGCTCTGTAAAAGTAAATCTGTAGAAATCCCAGTATTTCTTAAACCCTTCTTATTTGGTAGGTCTCAGTCTTCAGTGTGAATCTCTTCAGGTCTAGATTATAGCTTCTGTTAAAGTAGACTTAGAGAAGGCTTTCCTTATTCTTAAAATGGCAACTTTCTGTGTCTCTGTCCAATGCCTGAAGTCTTAATGAGGTGTTAATGATGCCTCTCCACTCTGGCTGGGCCAGACCCCAACATCTGTCAGTTCTGCTTAACCTCTAGAAATTCCATTTGCAACCCAGCAGAAACTATGTTCTGTTCAGCCAACACTGCATATGTGCAGCCCAGCTCTCGCCAAGGACACATAAAGGACCCTCGTACTGCCTCCTGTACGATTCCCTTCTCCAGCCATATCAGCTATCCTAAACACAAATTTCATCCTAACAGGATCTCTTCACCATTCTTGGATTCTGGGTTTGGTGCATTGCAAATAGGAAAATTGACCAGGGGGCACATAAGAATTTCTTTGTGAGTTTCCTTCTGCCATATATAAGAGAATTGTGCTGTTGTTCTCAGCACTGTCAGTGACTAGCACAGAGAAACTGCTCAACATTTATGCTTTGAGTATAGAAAGAAAACATTTGTCTCATACATTTGTCCAGTTTTATGAATGCTTGCTGTAAAACACTTGGTCCAGTACCAATAATGCCATACTATCCTGGAGCTGAAATCCTCTTATTAAACTTTTAATCTAAGTTGCATCTCGTCCCTCCGGATAATTTTTCCTTTCCTCTGTGCTGACTCATAAATGAAATTCAGACACTTTTACCTGGATATTCCAAAGATAAGATTGGATCTCTGCATTTGTTATAGAAGTTGCTGAATTTTGAAAAAGAGAGTGGATTTTGTATCACATAAATGTTAATGAATTTAAGTTTCTTATTAGACATTCCTATGATACAGCACATTTTGGTCACCTTACCCCTGCAAAATTCTGCCTGATCATCTTTCTCTGTAGTCTTCTGTGCCTTCACATATGGCCAACCTCTTTCCCCACCTTCATTCCCTCTCCTTACTCTACTCGTTCACGTCCAAATGTCTCTTCATCATTTTTTTATACATAGAAGGCTGGCTATTAGTTTCATTTTTCTGTTTATTTTCACAGTACTGGCGCAGGTTCTTATTTTCTACACCAAAAGAGCTTAATTTCTTAAACTACATTCTGTCCCTAAGAAGAAATTTGGTGCAAACTGATAAAATTATTATGTTGGTAAATAAATATTTGCAGAGATTTAAAATTATAAATATTCAGATATATCATGTAGGTATCAAGTTAAATAATCATTCATTTGACAGGTGCCAGTATTAAAAAGACAAAAAATACATAGTCCATCCTCCCCATAAAACTTCCCATTCAAAGGTGGAAGTGAAATCAACAGAAAACAATTTATCAAGTTATGTAACTAAAGTATATAACATGGTTTGCTATAAAGCATAGAGAAAAGATATTGACTCAGACAATAACAAAGGATGGTACTTGATTCTGTAGAATGCAAAATGATCTGAGCTCAACTGTCTCTTTCCTTCTGAAGCTTTTCTTGACCCTCAGACTATATAGCTATGGCATTATCATTCTTATTCTGTATTTTTCTTTGCAACTTAAATCATTTAAATATATGTGCCTCTATTAGTAGACAGTTAATTCTGGGATGTTGGCTCTGTGTTCTCAGCATTTCTGCAGTGTCTAGAACACAGTAAGTGCTCAGTGATTACACTTCACAGAGTAAATACATAGATGGGAAGGTTTACAATGTGTCTTTTGATGTTAAACATGTAGATTTATTTGGCTGTTTATTTTTAGTAAATAATTAATGTCATCAAAATATAGTATTTAATTAATTTTTATGTGTTTATTATTGCTACTCCCAAGAATCAAACATTTTTTTTTTGCTGTTCTTAATATTTGTATAGATAAAATTATGGCCTTGCTTTTTATGCATTTTTAAAGAACTATACATGCTTTTATTTTCAACTTCTGTGTGTATGATTTGATGAAAATGTTTTATACCTTATAGTCTTTTTTATCCTTTCTTAATAAAGGTAATGTTGATTGGTCATTGAGGAACTTGCTCATTGATATGTTCAGAGGATAGATTATGTGCCTTCTTGACTGACTTAACGATTGTGATGCAGCAGCAGGAGGGAAAAAAAAGTATTTGTAGGTGTGTTAGGAAGAAGCATCAAAGCACCTCAGGCTCAACAGACAGGCCAAGATAACACGCTTGCTTGATGTTAAAAGCAATCTGTTCTTGCCTTCTCCCCACCCTGATTAGAGATTATGCACCCTTCCTTCAAGGCTGATACACTCATATTTAGATGAGTAAATAGGTGACAAAAAAGCTTTTAATTTTGAAAGTTATGAGAGTAATGGTGCACTGACTACTCCTGTAACATATTAATGTTTAATTGTTTAGAACCTATTCAGGGAACTGGCTATTTGGAAAGATTTATAATGATATAGAATTGTCAGTGGGAGGAAACACCAGGACTCATTAAATAGTTCCCTAGCTTCTAGGCAGGACTGGATTCAAGCCTTCCCCAACATATGGATAGCCTTAGGAAAGACTTCGATCATTTCCATACTAATTCAGTGTCTTGAAATGTTATGTTGTCAAAAGTATGCACAATTGGAAGATCTGACTTATATTTTTAAAACAAGTATTCACTCCATGACATTACAAAACCTACCTGTATTTTTTTTTTTTTTTAATCTGTAAGATAACATTGATGGAATGCAAGTTAAAATCCCTTGGGGAATAAGAAGAGAGTTGGGAAGAATGGCATGACTTTCAGCCTTTCTGAGAAACAACTCTGGGAGTTATTAACTACAAATAACATATTCACAATAATTCATCCATTTCATTTTCATAATTCTCAGTGTTGATATACATGTATTTTATTTTATAAAATTGCGGATTTTAAGATTGAAGGGTAATTTTGAAGTGCAAATACTACTCTTGTTCCTTCTTTGAGGGGATTGATTGTACTTCTGGGTATCTGGAAGGAGACATTTGCAATGTTTAGAAGAAAGAAAATAACCAAATACAAATAATTATTGATATTTAACTCATAGAGAAATAGAAGAAAGGATTGTCTTAAAGGAAAGAAAATTAACCTTTTAATTAGTAAAGTAATAGTATTACCATTGCATTTGGTCCAGGGGCCACATATGGAAAGTACAGTATCTAAAAGGTATGAGTAAGAAAGAGATGTTGGCCTTTTACATCTATAGCAGAAAACATAAAATAGAGTGAATGCATTCACCCATTCACCCTGAGATCTTTCACACTGCTTTGTCCTTCTGTGATAACTCATTCCTGACATTTCTATCTGCTAGTTATGTTTCTTGACACTTGTATTTTGGCTATATCTATCAAGCTTCCATTTATGGTCATTTTCCTTCTCTTCCAAAGATGGAAGATTACAAATAGAGGCCCTTTCAGAAAAATATAAGTATTTAGAAATGGGCCAGCATCCAGACCTATTGTAGGGCCTTTCCATTCTGAGTTCAGTTTGGCTATGTGACTTTCTAGAGCCAATAGGGCAGTAACAAATGTGATACAAAGAGGGATTAGAAAAGTGTGCATATCTTTACTGCTATTGAAATCCTATGACCATTGTGTGGAACACCTGAGATAGCCCCCTGTAGAGACATGTGACTGTAACCCCTGTTACCCCATACTAATAGCTTTCAAATGCTACACATGGGAATAAAGCCATCTTAAGTACCCAGCTACTAGGAGATCCATGAGCAAAGTTGCTTTGTGTTTTTAGGGTGAAATCACAATCCTATAGTATTTATTCATTCATTTATTTAAAAATTAAGACTTTAAAATAATAAAAGTTACATGAGGTAAGTTCTTGAAGTATTTTCAAAAATAGAAACATTGTTTTTTTGTTTGTTTGTTTTGTTTTTAGCTACTAGGTCAGAGGTATTTGGACAACCTGCTGTGACTGTATTTGGAATTGAATAATTTATATATTTAAATTAAATGATTGATCATCCCACTGCTAAATTCCTAAATCTTCAACTAAGATATATGAATGCCTGTGGAAGAAATAATATGTATAACAAAGATGCCTACTTGTACATATTTTCTTAAAAACCTAATTTAAAGAATATGCATATTCTATAAGAGATGAATAATTTTTATATAAAGATGAACTCATGTTAATAAAAATTATCAAATATGTCAAAAAGTATAATTACTAAGATAATTCAAGATATATGTCCTATACTGTATAAACATTAATATGTATGTAAACATCTACCAAAACTGTCAAAATTGACTTTACAGTAAATACGACATCATTGTCGACACCAATATTTACTAGTAAAACAATACAACCCCCTTAATGCACATCTCAATGCCTAAATTATTGTACTGCTATCAATGAGCCACTTGGGTCACTTAGTTTTCCAGAGCAGTTGTACATACAAGTATCTAAGATGCCTAAGGTTTAAGTGTTATGTAACTATTAGATGCTGAGAGAAATCAGTTAACTAGATAAAAATATGCTTCTGCATAAGTGTTCATGCATGTGTATGTGTGCATTAATATATCAGATGTTATGCATGATGAATATTTGGGAATATTTGTGTTATTTCTTTTTTATTATTTATACAGCAGCAAGAGAAAAAGTATTCATGGTGTGTTAGAAAGAAGTGGCAAAGCACTTCCGGCTGAGCATACCAAAGTATACATATATATTTTAGGGTATAGATTTTATACATAAAACCATAACTATGTGGGGTGGCCTCTTTTCTGTATTCCCAAAACAACTTACCAGTATATAAACATTTCTAACATTGACCAGAGCTTGTCTAGCTCCCAAGATAGATGTCAAATCCATATGATTTTATGTAACACTCCTACTTTAAATCTTGTGGAAATATTAAGTCAGTATAGACAGTAACATATGTTTGAAACAAATTGTAGAACAACTATTACTCCTACATACCCAAGAAAAGTATTACAATTCTTTTTAAAATAAATCAACTCTCTCTGCTTCCATAAAATTTTAATTCACATGGGAACATGTGAACACCTGTTTATTTACAAAGCCTTCAGTCATGGAGACATCGATTCAGAGTTGAGACAAGAAGAATATAAAATGGATGGCCTCCTTTTAAATCCAACTGTGGCTTTCATCTTTGTCAGAAAATAAGCACAACATTTGGCAAGATTGGAAGCTTCAACTCCAGGCTGGTCCAAGTTGGCATGGAATCACCTTGACAGGCTCCCAGATCAGCAAGAACTCTGAGCTCTGAAAGGCTTCTTTGCTATATTTAACTTCCCCTGCGTAAAAAGGATGAGATACTCTTGATGAGAAGAAACAGATTCAAGATCAAGGAGAGGGGGTCATCAGGCTCAGCCAGCTCATACAGATCTATAAGATACCACTGTAAGCTAACAACAATCTATACAAGAGAAATACCGACAATATTCAAATTAGAATATGCCTGAAAACTTAAAAAGAAAAATTATTTATTCTGCTTTCTTTTCCTTGTAGGGTCTTATCATTTCCATCTTCTTTGGAGGCAGTTGAGTCTGACAGAGTAGGAGAGATGAATAATTATGTCGTATCTTGATTTTAGCAATTCTGGGTATCAAGGCTATTTTCAATGTTATGTTTTATAATTAGAAAGGACTCCAGCTTTCTTCTGCCTAACTTAAAACTCTTACTAAGATGGACCCAAAGAAACACATGTAACGAAAATGTGGCCATGCTGACAAGTTGTGATACTGCCAGGCTGAGTCATGCACACAGCATGAACTTTGAAGTCATGGTATTTTTGTCTTTATTTAGGTTCACAATTTGTACAGAGGGCTGTACCTTTTCCCACATCACACGAAGTTTGTGGCCAACCCCTGGATGATATGCTATAGCATAAGTGTGATTATTTAAGGAGTAGTTTTGGCTCATGTCACTGTAGAGTCAACCAAGCCATCAAGCAGCATAAGAAAGTTACTTCAACTAAAAGAGTGTCTTAATAAATTAAATATTGATAAAAAGTCCTTAATCTCCTTCTGCCTCTGGACATATATTTGCTTAATATCAGATTTATTTACTTCCTCAGTCCCTTCTTTATTAGATAGCAGAAACAAAGAAGTTTCAGTACCTTTAATCAGACTGTACTGATGGAATATTTCCCAGGTTTCATTCCTGTATCTGTGCAGCAGAAAACACTCTTCACTAAGCTAAAAATGCTGTGGCACTCAACAGGGAAAATCTCATTGCTTTACTAGCTGGCATTTTCCTCCTGTTCATTTTTACTACTCAGAATTTAATCGTCTGAGAACCTTAGGAGACATCTGTTCTAAACTGTTCATTTTACAATCGAGGGAATTAAACCTTCAAGATGCAGAGAACCTTACCCACACTCACACAGTTAATCAGTAAAATCAAATCAGAAATCAGGGCTACTGGCTCCTGGGGCTTTTTTCTCTGGTAAATTGGCTTTTCTGGAAGCTCCCAGGGCTTTCTGTTTTTATTCTCTTTCTATTCCCCACATAAAAGAAAGAAAATGGAGGCTTGTCCTATTCATCATCCCCTGAACATATATGAAACTCTCTCCTAAGGAAGAGATAAAGTGCTAAAGAATGATAAATACCTACTATTACTATCTCCAAAACCATCAATTTTCAGAAGGTGAACTGGACACAATGTTTAGATTTGCACATCTGTATATTTTTAACTTTTTCATTTGAGAGGTCTAGTCCAAAAGAGGAAAATAAAGAGAATGAATGCATAAATGTTTGATGTTGTTCTTTTAAGAAACTTTTTATTTATCTTTTAAAATTCTTTTTCTTTTTTTGTAAAAATGTATTTTAAAAAAATTAAATGTATTTTAAAATTGAAAAAAATCTGTTGAAAATAAACAATAAATGTACTCATATTTCACTGAAAGTTTCCATTCTGTGAAGATATAGCTTTCCCAAAGGAGTGGAAGTTCTGTGAGATTATAAAATAGTCTAATAATTATGTTATTATCTCCAAGTTTTCTTTTTCTACGGAGAAAGAAGCCCCAAATCAAATTTTTGCTAAGCTGTTAAATTCTAACTTTCTCAGTCTTCACTTCATAAGATTATTAGATAGTACAAGCCTCTCTACTTTGAATTTTGGAAACCCTCAAAATTTGGAAGTATAAATGTGGTGTGGGGTCCAGGGAACACCACTCCCAGCTTACACATACTAATCAGAACAGATTTTCAAAGGACTTGATTTTTGTAAAGGATGGGCATAGGCAGTGCTTAACCATGGGGCAGATGAAATTAAGCTACAAGATCTGATCCACAGCACAGATCACACGAATGATTTGTATATGAAGTATTTTAAGGTATAGAGAAATTTCTTTTGTGCTCTGAAATTGTATTATGTGTTATGTCAAAATCATAAATTTGAGAACAGTAGGCCTGGGTTTCAATCTTAGGTTTTCATATTTATTAGAAATGAAGTTTGAGAAAGTCAGTGTCTCTCACTAATATTAAATTTCCTTCTCTAACAAAAGTGGCATAAGAATAAGTTAGTGATCAGAGTGGTTGGGGGAACAATGCAACACATGTGAATTGCTTATTTTAATACCTGTTTCATAAAATACAGTTGAAAAATCAGGTAACTGTTACTGTGCATACAAGAAAAGCCATTTGTGTAGATTCCAAAGTACTGTGCTGGTCACAGTTTTTTTTGGCACAACTCTACAAATTTAAACCATCAGGCCCTAATCTCTCTTTTGTGTGTATATTTAGGATATCTAATTTTAATATGCCTCTTCCACCTCTCCTTCCATGTGCTTCAGTTCGCATAATTGATCCTCAGGTCACCTGGAAGATATCTTTCCTCTCAGTCTTGCCTTCCTATAAGGCATTTACATGGGCTATAATTAGAAATTGTCAGAAGGCTTGGCCACCTTGTTTGCTCTTAAAACAACTTTGTAACATCTTCCCTGGACGGACTGAATAGTAAAGGCTAGGTACCACTCTCAGGCCCACAAACACTAGACCCAGTGATGAGCAGCAAACTGTGCCCAGGAGAAAGCACTGACACATGAAACAGAAGGTATTGAGCTCACTGAGAGTTGTGTGCCTACATTCTAGCTAGCGCTATCTAATCAACAGACAGGGAAAATTTGCTTGTTTGTTCTGTGCTGTTCAATATGATAGCTTGGACTACTACACACTTGGTTAGAACATGTGATTATTACATACTGGAAATGTAACTAGTGCAGCTAAAGACTAAGTTCCAAATTTTATTTTATTTTAATTTATAAATGTTTATATTTAGATAACCTTATGTGGCTAGTATGTAGTATATAGAACATTGTAGTTCTAGACTATATATTTTTACAATAATAATATGTTAAAGCTTTAAAAACTCTTGTTATTTTATGTGTTATACTTTGTTTCAGAGGTAAGAATTAAAACAAATTTCTATATGAGTTCTATAGTAAAATTAAAAATATTATTTTGTTCTTATAATTCATGCCTCTTTTTTTTCCCTGAACTTTTGTCTAAAATTAAAGTTGTCTATTTTCTTCCCCTCTTTTCTCTTCTCCAGTTTTTTGTTCCGGATACTACTTCCTACAGTAATAAAGGAAGTGAGAACCTCTAATTTAAGCATTTCAAGTAGCATCTGTATGAGTAAAAGTACATAGTAATCAAGGCCATATGAATTATGTACTCGTAAGTCAAATTAAATGGCAAAATTGTCTAAGTGTAAAGGGTCAGAGCTAATAAACGGAATATAATCTCCTGTGTTCTATCCATAAAGCAAATTAAATTTTAATGACCCTGGGAACTCACTGTTCAGGAATGTCACTCTAACTAATCACATAAATGACAGTTAAACTCCGGAATTGAATTAAAAGTTAAACATCCCTGCAATTGCTGCTTAAGTCCTAAGTGTGCTAGTTGCTTCAGGCAAACTCTTAGGAGTATCAGAATACTGACAGGTTATACCAAGATGCAAGAGAAAGCCTGAGATGTGCAAAAGTAGTCACTGCTGAGTGCCTTTTAGGTCACATCCTAGCGGAACATTACACTAAGAAGTATTTTAGACACTTCAGAATTTGTACTGTCATTTTCCAGATGTATAACTTCTAGGAAAAACCCTTCCTACTGAAAAATTATATCAAAGACTTAAGATACTGGTTCAGAGATACACTTAAGAAACTCAATTTCTTTGTCAATATGTGAGAGAACATCTGAGGGAGAGAAGGAGGGAGGGAAAGAAAGGGGAGATGAGAGAAAAAGAGAGAGTGAGGGAGAGAGAGAATGACAGCTTCTCTCTGTACTTCAGTACATTAGAGAGCTCTGGGTGTTTCTGGTTGAGGGGGGGAAGAAGTGAGAAAAAATATTTTCTGGGAATTAGTTATTGTTGTTTTGCAATGAATCTTTTGACTAACTTTGATAATGCTTTTTTTTTTTTTTCTGGTGCTATAGGTTTATTTGTTTAAGAGAAGGAGAACAGATATGAGATGGTATTTTGTCACTGAACTTGATAAAGAGAATTAATTGAATTCTCTATGGAAAAGAAAGAAAAGGTGTTTATGGCAAGAACACATTAAAAAAAACGAGACGGAGCTGGCAAAAATATAAAATAAAATAATTTTATTAATGATGAAAATTATATGAATTTCAGTTATACCTATAAATTTTAATTTTATAAAGTTATGAATAAATGAAAAGCAAGAATGAAAATGAGGGAAAACATTTGCAAACGTAATTTGTGAAATAGACACTACTTTGCTTTGCAATTATTGACTGTTTCAGAGTTGAATGCTAATAAGAGAAATTATTTTTAAAATAAAAAATAAAAAACATTAAACACATGTACTGAATTGTTAATAGCAGATGATTGAAGGCCATGAACTTGGAAGAAGGAAAACTCTGTAGGGCAAGATGAGTGAAGGGCTCTCCTGGAGGCCCTTGGTGATCAGCTGTCTTGTGGGCAGCAGCAGGCAAATAGATGTGCGTGGCATGAAGTCACTGCATTAGATTCCTGTTATATGACCAAAAACTGGAGAAAAAAGAATGACACAACAAAATTTAAAAAGAAATATTGAAGTACCTTAAATAATTAGGACATCTGAAATATTTATAAAATGAATATATAAAAGAAATAAAAGCATCATATGCTCTTCAACTAAATACATATATCATTTAAATAAGGCTGTATTGTTCCCCAGTAACACTTACATCCTGTGTAAAATGATTTCTTAAAGGTTAATTATGTTATGGAAAAAGTTTTTTTAATATTTCTAAGACAGTTGAGTTTATTCTGAATTCTACCTTTTCTTCAGTTGAATTTATGGAAATTACTTACCCTTTCCATTAAGAACTTTATAATGTTTGATCAAAATATATTTTATAGAAATTATTTTACCATATACATTCACATGATGAGAAATAATATTTTCTGTGTTTCTTAGTTCAAATAGAAAAAAAAGGCTCTCAAGGAAAGGACATTCTCAGTGTATTTTATATGTATATTTATAAGTAAATGTATAACTATATTCTTCACAGCAATTTTACTTGGACTTGGGGATGCGGATAAGAATGGGCAAATAAGACTCATACTTTGGTTTAATAGAACCAAAGCAATGTGGTCAGAAACCTGAGTTCTATAATGGTTTCAATACAAACTGCATTGGGTATAAACTTCGACTCTTCCAAGAGGCAGACTTAACGGTGGGCACACTGGGCATGCCTCTGGGCCCTGACTTCTGAAGGGCCCTGCAAAACCCCAACTTTACACTTTTTTTATAATGACACCAAGTTTGGTTTCATTACTATGCTAAATAAAATATGGTTAATATGTATTTTTATTTTCCCTGTATCTCTCTTTTTTTTAAGGGGCCCAATATTTTCTTCTGTGCCTGGGGCCTCAACGGACCTTAATCCACCACAGATTAGTTGATTTTCATTTGGGGGTAATAAAAACACCCATCTCCTTTAAATGAGTTAATATTTCTAATGCCATCAGCTCGGTACATAGTATCTGTTGCATAACTATTTTTTTCTTAATTTCCCTTTTTCTTGTCTATTTCTTTTTTTACAAGATATTTATCTAGCTAGGGAAGCATAACTGAATTTAGATTTTATAGCACACAAATCCACAAGTATACCTCCAAAAGCTATATCTAGAAAAATAATCTAAATCAATCAACAGTATGGAATATTAGATCCACTACCTATTTGCAATCCTGACAGCCCCTTCAGGTCTGAACCTACTTAGGTAGCCCAGCCTGTATTGACATTTGTAGCATCAAAAGCTACTGCTGTTCAACAGCTTAAGTGTAGTGAATGCCTAAGAGATACTTCCTGCTAATAATGTACTTCTTTAGCCAAGTCCCAAATTTGTCTGCTCTTTTGTTTTAATAGCTTCCTGAAATAGGTGATAGCAGTTGGTTAAAAAAAAAAAAAAATCACTGAAACTGAAATATCCCTCTAAAATCAGAATTTGACTTAATATAATGTCTTTTTTTAAACTATACTAAATAAGTAGTGTTTATATTGAATTTACTTATTTACCTTAATTTTTTGCAATAATGGTCACAAATGATGTGACATTAATTCTGGTTTTCCAAAGATGTAGTAAATACTGTATTTGCTCATGTCGTTTTCTTCTTTTAAATACATATAAGCAGCAATATCACCTAAGATCTAAACTCATTTAGCTGAGAAGACATGGCGTACAGTGGAAACACAGTTCTAAATATTACCACATCATTCTTTCTAAGATGTACTATATTTAGAGCAATTTCTTTTCTTTAAGTAATAACTTGAGTAACCAAATCATTTGAGTTTTCTTTGAGACTTGCAGAAGCAGTATTGTTTAGTACATGAATGGGGAAATTTTGTTGGCTGTTATGGTCAAATTAATGCCTCATCCTAAATTCATCCAGTGTTCAAGTTTATTGTTCATCCTTATTCCCTCTTATTAAAAGTAATAGATTTCACAAGTGCCCATATGTGAAAGATGGTCTTCAGTTTTATGACCTTGCTCAGTGCATTAACAATTATAATTCATCATTAACTCTTTTTAAGAAGATTTCAGAAAACAAGTTTTCTGATATTCCTCTTCTTTAAGTTGGTTTTCTTTAGAATCTTTCTCTTGTGTAATATAGGGTATGAATAGAAGAAAATTAACAAGATAAATTCTTGAGAAAGAGTGAATAACATGAAAGAGTGGTATCATAACAAGTGACCAAAAAATGTCATTGAAAAAATAAAACAAACCACAGAAGTATAGATGGGAGATTTTTTGAATTGCTAACATGAAAAAGTGCAGGAGGTAGTGGCTGGATCCAAGAGCACAAATACTTTTCCAGCACTCACTTTTAACCTCTCAGCTATATATTTATCTGTGATAGTTTGATTCCAGGCCAACTTAAAAACTATTGCAATCAACTATCCTTTCATGCTTGATATATTCATTCCTCCTTTAATCACAGCAGCTGAGTTATTTTTCAGGAACTTGCTCCACTGAGGATATGTACCTTTCCAAGGATGTTGCTTCTCTCTGGAGGAAGCCTGCATTCAATCAATGGTTGCTCAACCAGGTATGAAAAGGCTCTGCCACCTTGTCTCAAATGGCCATTTCTTAAGGGCCACCAAATTCCAAAGGTCTGTAGAATCAATTGAGGCCTTTTTGACTCATCCCAACTAAGTCTTCACTCTGCCTATTTTTATTAACTCTAGTTTGTGTCCTCACCAAATTCATGTTGAAATCTTAACTCCCAAGGTAATGGTATTAGGAGGTGAAGCCTTTGGGATGTGATTAGTTCATGAAGGTAGAGCCCTTATGAATGGGATTAGTGCCCTCATGAAAGAGACCAGAGGAGCTCTCTTGTCATCTTCTGCCATGTGAGAATATAGTAAAAAGATACTGTACTGCCTCTGAACCAAAGAGGCTCTAACTGACATCAAATCCATCAGCAACTTCATCTTGGTCTTTCCAGCCTTCCAGAATTGTGAGAAATAAACTTCTGCTTATAAGCCACCCAAGTTAATTATCTTATTGTTAAAGCAGCTCTAACAGACTAAGACACTTGCTTTTCTTTATTGATCCTGAAGGTACTCCCCAATAAACTTCTTAAACACATATGAGTGGGGAACCCCCCAATGGAATTTATTTATTAAAAATTGTGTATTTATTCTTACATGTTTAAACTTCAGTCACCTTCAAAGTACTCTCTATTTGATACAATACACTTATTGAGACTTTTTTTCACTGCTCAAAACAGTTTTTGAGCTCACTGATTTTGATGCCTTTTAGTGCTTCTGCTGTTTTTGTTTCACCTCTTCCACATCTGCAAAAAATCTCCATTTGAGGACCTTTTTCATCCAGGGAATCAAAGAAACAAACAAACAAAAAAGTCACCTAGGGTGGGATCAAGTGAATAGGGAGGATGAAGCATGAGGGTCATGTCGTTTTTGGTCAAAAACTGCAAACGCATTGAGTCTTCAAAAAAAAATTGACTGAAGATCAACGCAGCCTCTCACAACAACGCCAGTTGATACACTGATATAAATGGGTTCCTAGAACACTCACATAGTGGTAGAAGCCTAAACTATAAGGGGCCTGCCCTCCAAAAGATAATTCTGTTTGGGGGGCCCTCCTCATATCTCTGGTGAAAGTCTATTCCCCAGGTAATCCAACCTGGGACAAAGTTCTACATTTTTATTTTCTTAACTTCAACTCCAGCAGAAAAATAGCTTCTCTTTCATATTACTTCAGATGAAGCACAGGAAGTGATGTCCATTGTTTTGATGGGCCACATGCCTACTGTGATGCTAATCATTCTAGACAGAAGGATGACAGAGAATTAAGACCAACCAAACCTCATGTTGTCCTCTAGAGCAGTGGGGTCAGGGGTGGTGGTGAGAGAATTAGACAACTCCACCCAAAGGCATAACCTGAGAATAAAAAAGGATGGTTCCCCAGAGGAAGAATGAAGTCAGTTACCAGAAGACAAAGAAAAAATAACAAATATACACTACTAAAGAAGGGTTATATATGTTTTTAATAATTCCAATTTAAATGTGTTTTGTTATTTTACTCATATAAAATGAGATAAAAATAAATATAGCTAACATTTATTGTCTTAACTAAGCTCTACTTACTATGCCATATATATATATTTTTATCCATGAGGAGAAGAGAAGATGCCATTGGAGAGGTTTTTGAACTCAGCTTCAGAGATGAGCGGGATTTTATTTTTTCTGCTTAATTGAATTTATTGGGGTGACCCTGGTTAATAAAACTATATAAGTTTCAGGTGCACAATTCTATAATACATCATCTGTACAATGTATTATGTATTCACCACCTCAAGTCAAGTCTCCTTCCACCACCGTTTATCCCTCCATACCCTCCTCCAGTGCCCCCCACCCCGGCAATCACCACATTGTTGTTCATGTCCATGAGGTGTTCTCTTTCTTTATTCTCTTTTATTTGCTAATCTTTGCACCCCACACACAGGTAGCTGTCAGTCTGCTCTCTCTGAGTCTGTCATTATTTGGCTTGTTAGTTCATTTTGTTCATCAGATTCCATATATGAGTGAAATCACATGGTACATGTTTTTTTTCTTGATGGCTTGTTTGACTAAGCATAATGGTTTTCGGATCCATCCATACCGTCACAAAGGGTAAGGTTCCTCTGTTTTATACAGCTGCATAGTATTTCATTGTGTAAATGTACCACAGCTTTTTTATCCACTTACTTACTGATGGGAATGTGTCTGCTTCTAAAACTTGGCTATTGTAAATAATGCTGCAATGAACATAAGGGTGCATACAGTGTTTCAAATTATTATTTTTTTGTTTCTTTGGATATATTCCCAGAGGTGGAATTACTGGGTCATAAGGAATTCCATTTTTAATTTTTCGAAGCGACTTCATACTGCTTTCCACAGTGACTGTATCAGTCTGCATTTCCCTCAACAGTGCATGAGGGTTCCCCTTTCTCCACAACCTCATGAGTGCTTATTGTTTGTTGATTTATTGATGATGGCCATACTGACAGTTGTGAGGTGATAGTTCATTGTGGTTTTTAATTTGCATCTCTCTGATGATTAGTGACATTGAGCATCTTTTCACGTCCCTATTAGCCATCTATGTGGCCAGTATACTTATTGGAGAAGTGTTTATTCAGGTCCTTTGTACAATTTAATTGGATTTTTTGATACTAAGTTTTAAAATTTATTTATAAAATTTTGATATTAACTTTATATCATATGTACCACTGGTGATATGTTATCCAATTCAATGGGTTATCTGTACATTTTGTTGATGGTTTCTTTGGCTATCCAAAAACTTTTTAGTTTGATGTAGTCTCATTAGTTTATTTTTTCTTTTGTTTCCCTTGCCCTAAGAGATACACCAGGCAAAGTCCAAGATTTTACCACCTGTGTGTTTGTTTAGGATTTTTATGGTTTCAGGCCTGACATTCAAGTCTTTAATCCATTTTGTCTTATTCCTGTGTATGGTGTAAGAAGTAGTCTAGTTTTATTTTCTGTACATACCTGTTTGATTCTTTCAACACCATTTATTGAATAAATTACCCAATTTTTAGTTTCACCTCCTTTATCAAATATTAATTAACTGTAAAGGTGTGGGTTTATTTCTGGGTTCTCTATTATGTTTCATTGATCTATGTGTCTGTTTTTCTGTTAATACCAGGCTGTTTTGGTTATTATGACTTTGTAGTATAGTTTAATATCTGGTAGTGTGATTCTTCCAACTTTGTTCCTCTTTCTCAAGATCACTGTTTCTATTTGGGGTATTTCTGTGTTTCCATGTAAAATTTTGGAATATTTTTCTAGCTCTGTGAAATACACTATTGTCTTGATAAGAATTGCATTGAATTTATAGATTGCTTTGGATAGTATGGACATTTTAATGATGTTAATTCTTCCTAACAATGAACATGGTATGTTCTTCCAGTTATTTGTTTCTTCAATTTTTTTCTTCAGGGTGTTATAATTTTCCAAGTACAGGTTTTTTACATACTTTGCTAAATTTATTCTTAGGTATTTTATTTTTTTGAAGCAATTTTGAATGGGTTTGCTTTCTATTTCCCTTTCTCATCTAGACTTTAATTTTATTAACACATTTTATACTAACAATGATTCTATGAGCTAGAGACTAAAATTTAAATTTTACAGGCAACTAAATTGAGGCTCAGTGAAGTTAAATAAATTGCCAAGATTACATAATTAGTATTTACTATTCCTCCATTACTCCTTCATTATTCAGTTTCACAACTAAATTAAATTCTTCATAAACATACATTAGTTTTGGTGGTAGATTGTATTACTTTTTGCTGAATATTCAAGTCCCCCTGTCTGAACACTTCTTCCTAGGGAAACTTTATATATTTGCACCCCTGTGAACTCAGGAGGGTATAAGAAATTTGGTCAATGAAATCTTGAGTGTCACTTTCAGGAAGGAGCTTTGAGATCTAGAACATGACTTGCTACTTATATTTAATCTATTTGGCACTATGCTAACCCTGTCCCAAATGGAGACTGTTCCAACAGTCCATATTCCAAAATGAAAATAATATGTGGCAGAGATATTTGTTATTATCAAGAAACAAATGTTAATCCATAGTTTTAGAATCAAAGGTACAGTTTTAGTAACAAACATTGTGCATTTTTCTGAACATTAAGACTCCTCTGAATAACTTCTGGTGAGCTTCTGGAAGCAAGTAAAAATTGATCAGAAATTAGAAAACATGACCAAAAATAGGCAAATGTCACAAATGTTCAAAAGGTAAATTTATTCAACTGTATGATAATAAATTTGACATTGACAAAAATGTTGTATAACATTTCAAAAATTAAGACAAACATTATCAACCAGAATAGATTCTCTAAGAAAACACGATTCTAACAGTTATTCTTTTTAATTGTGTAATTGAGCTAATTAAGTTTATATAATGTACATAATGCATTTGAAATTTGAATCAATAGTACATAACATGAAGGGTTTTTTTCTAAGTGCAAATAATTCTAATATTTGTTCTATCTTGAAAAGCAGATATTATCCTTATTCCGCATGGGTGAATTGGAGCTCAGAATTATCTAATAAATTTTCCAATTTTACACAGTGGATAAATTTAATTTGAAACTAAAATAGGATAGAAAAATAAATGCTTTGGTCAGATAGTATACTTAAGCAATTTATAGATGACAGAAAACTTTATCCTCAAATTATTGATTGGTTTGAGCCTAGACTTACTCAGTTGGGAACATAATCTCTTTAAGAAAGAAAAGGATTACTCCAGATTCCCTTTCAATCCATATTGTTTATGGTATTCCTTATATATAAAAATAGAAATTGTGTATCTCTATTTGTATTATTATATTTTTATTTTAAAAATATAGTTTATTTTCTCCCCATAAAACATAGGATATCCTATTTTAAAGTTATATAAACAATAGTTAAATCAATTGGTCATTCTTGTGCCAATTAACCAGGCCACATAGATCATTTGTTTTCACCAACAAAGATGGGAATTCCTGATTCTCTCTAAAACTTACTTCTTATTATGTGACAGAAAATGACATGCTTTTAAAATAAGCTTCCTTCACAAGTTCGTGGTATCTGTCAGAATCTGTTATTCTGCTGATGTTTCAGAAGTGGAAGCTGTCTGCATTCTCTTTCTTCTTCACTTCTAAGCGTTCAATCAGATTAAATGTTTTATACCTTGTCAATACTTTAAATTCGACTGTTTCTCTCTACATGTATTACAGACTTTCCACTTCTATTAATGAAAGCAAATGAGATAGAGCAAACACCCTTGACATCTGTAGTTAAACAAAATAAAGTGTTGTTTCTTGGTCATGTCACAGTCTGATGTAGATAGTGTGTCTCCTCTGGGAACGTCTCTGTTAGAGGTTTTTATAAGAAGTGAGGCTTTCATCATTTCATACTGCTTTCATCTACAGCCCCTCAAACACTGCTACATTGATGGGAGAGAGAAAAAGTGAGTGACCAAGTGAAACATTCTATATTCAAGGTGAAAAATCGTATCTTCTCTCACCTAAGATATTCTATACCACCTAGAAATTTGTCACAAAGTCCAATAATAACAATATTTGGCCTGACACATTACATTTTTTTCCATTGGATGCAGAAAGAAAAAAATGAGTTTGCTAAGTCCATGATGTTACCTCAGCCGTCATACCTCTGGAAATATTTACAACTTTCTGGATTACTGTGTTGCTATTGTTGTTGTTTTTTTTTTTAATTTACCTTACAATTTTGAAGACACATTTTATAATAATTTATTTCCTCAAACTTTTTTTGGACATCTAGCATCTGTTTATAAGCTATATGCAATTAAATGTATTATATTGCCTTTCACTATTAGATCTACTTAATAATTCAATTTAATTCATATACAAATGACAATGGCCATTATAATCCTAATTATCATAATATATAATAAGCAATAGTTGAAAAAAGAGCAAATTGCATATATATAAAATTAAAACAGGTAGAAAAATAATAACGGTTGATTTAGCAATGTGCGTTAATCCCTAAATTACCATTCAGAGATACATCAATATTAAGACTATCCTAAGTATCAGAAATGCTCGTTTAGAACTTTCTGAATGTTTTCATGCCAAGGGAAGGCTCTAGACAAATGGACAAAGTAGAATTTTGCCTATATAATTTGATTTAAAATGTAAAAAGCTTCTCTACCTACCTAAAATATGTTTCTGAAATAACTCAATTCTTACCACTAAAATCTGTATATTGAAAAACAATTTAGTTTTCCCAAACTTTTTTACTTTAAAAAGCTTAGTACATTAATTAATTATCACTCATGTTTAAGTTAGCATGATGAGCAAGAATTCATATACAGGTGTGAAGTAATGGGAATTTGAAAAGCACAGGGAATTGACAGGAGATACCAAGAGCAGTGACCATCCTGTGAGGCTCTGAATGTCTAGGTTTGAAGGAAGCACATTTAGGCTGTGGAAATATGAAGTGAGGATGTGAATGCAAAGAGACATTTCATTTAATCCAAAGCTTTTCAATATGACTGAGATTGGTAACGGGTGTTATATTAATGACTACATTAGTTTTACCTTTATTTTGTCATACATATTTTCACTTTCCTATAAAAAGATGTACAACCCTCACACAACAGAAACTCCAGCATGTTATACAGAGCTGAAAGTAAAGATTACATATTCAGGTTTTACTGGATGGAGGATAAAGAGAATAAAAGGCACAATTAATAGATAGAAGCGAGGCAGGGAAGGAGAAAAATCCAAATACAAGATGCTGCATTACTGAGAAAACCAGATGGTTATTCAGTTACTAAGGATGTCTTCTGAGAAGACACAGGGGAACTACTACCTCCAGAAAGAGTCCATCCATGGAATGAAAAGGTCAAAAATGGATCTGTTGCTGCTTCTCTTTTAACTTTCTCACTGGGTCAAAGGTTGCATTTCTGAGTCGTGTTATTGCTGAGGTGGCCAGAAACTGTGTGTGTCCAGCCATTGTCAACACTGCAGCTGCCATCAACCCCTCTTGGCAAGTACAAAGGAAAAAGTACCACCCTCCTACTTTAGGAATAAAAGGAAATGCTGGGAGAGCAAGGTGGCTCGTGGCAGTCTCAACTTTTCAACTACAAAGAAAGTGGGGATAGTATCTGAGACAGCTCTGGCCCAAGAACTATTGGGACACGATTCTAATGGCTTTCTCCCATTTCTGCCTGGTTTGGGCAATTAGAGCAAGGTATGGTTGAATAATAAGCATGCTTTGGAATTCAGGGTCTCCCTAAAGATAGATACCCTGGGATATCCGAGGATGTAATTCACTTTCTCTACCCTGGAAACATTTTGCTACCTTCAAAGGAAAGGGGTCATCTATTTCTCTGGAGGGACAATGGGCACACTGCTCCAGCAAATATAGAAGCTTCCCATAATCTAATATGAGCTTTCCTTCCTGTGATGCAACCTCCTGTACTTGCAGCTGAACACCTGGCTCTCCTGAAATTGCCCTGCAGGAATGCATGCAGGGAGGTTGCGAATTCTCAGACTGCTGCTTTTTGCTGTAATAAAATACATGTCTCTGACCATGATGTCACGTTCTTCTGGTAGTATGTGTTCACATATCTGTAGCAGGTTTACCTATTAATTTGCAAACAAGGTAAAATCTCAGGCCCTTAACAGTTCCCAACTCAAAGGAAGAGATCAAGGCCTTGGAGTATCAGGATTGATGTATAAACCTAGACAAAAACAGTCAGCTATGGATGTGTTAATAAATAGTACATTATAATTAAAAGAAAATGCTTGAATCTACACACTAATTTTATAATTTTTATAATATTATTGTATTTATTTGGTTTTTATTCATGACTCTTCTCTTACTTCTTTATGGGTCTCACTTATTTAATACAATTTATGAAATGTCTGTTCTAAATTCCTTTGCTATGCACTGTGATTTAGAAAACTTGGAAACAGAAGAAACTACTATGTATTAGTATGTATGATGTGCATGGCATTATATGCCTTGTTCTACTTAAGAATCTTTTTAAAAAATAATTTATTTGTTTGTTTGTTTGTAGAGAGAGGGGAAAGGAAAAAGAGAGGGAGAGAAACATCACTGTGTGGTTGCCTCTCACTTGCGCCCCCAAGTGGGGACCTGACGTGCAACCTAGTCATGTGCCCTGACTGGGAATCGAACCAGTGACACTTGAAGAATCATTTGGCTCTTAAGACTCACATAGTAGGATTATTATCATCTGTATTTTAAGGAAGAAAAAATCAGAGCATAATAGGAATTAAGCAAGTTGCCCAAAGATAATGCCTTCATTTGAACCGAATATTGCTTAAATTTAAAGCTTTGCACTTTTTGATATTTTATTTCTGTCATATGATCTTAAAATTTAAGAGGAGGAATTGAGATATTTCTACAAATATCTATAATATATTTAAACTCACAAAACGTTATTTTGGGGTAACCTGTAGACTCCGGATTTGCATCTCTTCTCACTCCCAACAGTCTACACAAGCATCTCATTAACACATACAGCTTCATTTGTTATCCATCAGCCAGTGACTCCCTAGTGTGCACATCAGCCCAAAACTGTCTCCTAAACCTACCTATTTGATCTGTGTAAAACTCTTTCAATAGCTTCTAGAGTAAAAATTAGAACCTAAAAAGGGTCCTGATAATATTCTAAAAGACCTTGTACTTGCCTACCTATTTGGATTTCTGTCACAATTATATCATTCTACTTTGCAAAAACCCTGTGGGTTTTTAAACTGTGCAGTATTGCTTTCTAACACAGATTATTTTGCCAGGAAATCAACTCACTGTTGTATCTTCCACCACCACCACTCACCCCACCCACACACAAATACGCGCACACCAATAGATGATTAAATTTTATTCTCATACATGAATTCCACTATCACATTCTCATAGGATCTCCCCCTGAGCCATCCAAAAGTAAACTATATCCCCTTGTTATGCAGCATGTCATCAGTAATTTTTTCAGTGTACTAACTAGTTTATAATTGAGCACAATTGCTTCATGATTATCATAATGGAATGTAAGCTCATGAGGGTTGAGGCTTCATCTTTTCTTTTTTGTTCATTATTGTATACTTTGTATTTACTATAGATCTGATATATGTAATAATACTTGAATGAATTGATTACAATGAGGGAAGAATGATACAAAATGTAAGATTTTAAAGGTGAAAGATATTTACTCTCTCCTGACTTAATGGTTAGAAAAACTTCTATAGAAGAAGTGAAAATTGAAATCATATTTAAAAGATGTTGAGACTTTTGATAGCAGTAAATGAAATACAACTCATTTTGACCAAAGTCTGGTTTAGCAAAAACTAAAAGTACCACTATGAAGTAGTGAGAAACAAATTTAAGAGTTATTATCAGATGCAAACCATATCTTCCACTCCCTTTTGGGTAATACTAAAAAGTTAACCTCAGGAAGAAAAGAAAGCATTACATCTTTGTCTAGCAATTGAGTTAAAGATAGCACTCATATCTTAAGGTGAATGAATCTGCTAGTAATTTAGAGATAGATCTTTATTAATTTGACATTCAATTGTTAAACAACCATGAACTAGAAAGTATAGAATTTATTAATTGATACAGATTCAGAGGTCATCTAGTAATACTCTTTAATTGAACAGGTAGGATGAGGTCTATCTTGAAAAAGAAACATGCGGTGGGTAATAAAAATAAGGACTACAATTTAGGGCTCCTCATCCTCAGTTAGGTGCCATCAGGATAGTCTTCTTCTGGCTTTATCAATGCTATTCCCCAGCCCCCAAATGCATAATCGAAATAGCAGAGACTTAGCAGGAGAGGAGACAGTCATCTCTTCACCACTGGTGAGCATGATGAACCTGTTTACTTGATTTTCTTCCATTTGTATCACCTCTTGCACTGATCTTTGGATCTATCCCCAGTTTTGCCAGTTTCTGGGTACATTGGTGCAGTATCTCAGCTGGCAAATCTCTACATTCAGGACTTTCACTTTATTGCACTATCCATGAGTTTTTCTACTATAGCTTCCTCTTTCCAGAGGCAAATAAATTTAGGTTAGGAATAACAAAGACTATTCATTATCATCTTTCTTTAAAAAAGGCGCTTTTTTTGTGTGCAGGATTTTAATTCTTTGATGAATACAGCACTTGTCTTTCATCCACTGCCTGTTTTACTTCCACAACTGTTTTTATAAAATTCATGCCTGTCTACACAGATTATAAGAGATAAATATCTTTTATTATCTCATTCTGACATTTAAGAATATGTTCTATCAGTCCAGCATGTTTATTTATTTTTTTTTTTAATTTTATCAGGCTCAGTATTAGAAATGGTATTTATCAGTTACTAAATCACAGATGTTTGATATATGCATTTAACCACAATGATGGTGTTACAGAAACAGGGGAGTCCAAAAACAAACCACAGAGTTTGCAGCTGGGAGATTGGGAGCAGGAAGCAGCTTTCAGGATGCCCTTGCATGCCTGGAGCTAGTGGCTAGATACATTGTTGCAAAGATCCGCTTTACTTCCAAGACTCAGGAAGATGGAGGGATCATGGACTGCCGGCTGGTAAGGAAGAAGCAGACAGAGCCTACTTGGGTTCTGTGAATGGTCAGGACTGTTTGCAACACCCACTGTGTGAGAGGACGCAGTGAGGGGGAGAGAGGAGGCAGGGAGGAAGACAGGAGCTGCAGACATTTTGGGCTGGCTCTGGTTCTAGGAGGCTCTCTCTCTCAGGCTCTCCCTGGCCCTCACGCCCTCACTCTCTGGCTCTTGTGGGCTCCCTCCATGTGGCTTGGAGAAGGGGTCTCCAGGCTGCTTAAAGAAGAAGCTCTTGCCAGGCTGCTTTGAGAAGGAGAGGAGATCCACGTGGTTTGCAGGAAGAAGGCAGTTTACAAGGAGGCTGAGAATCCAGGCGGTTCTGCATTGAGAGCTGGAGCACAGAAAGGACCTCGCCAATCAGAACTGAGTGATTGGCAGCTACTGGTAAAGCTGAACTGTACCTAGGAAGTAGGGAAACGGTGTTTCTGACTTTCCTAAGACTGGCCAGGTCTGGGAGGGGGGGGTAGGACTATATGTAAATAATTCTTTTTCTTTTCACCAAACTCTGGTATTAAGAGTTATAATTCTGGCGGCGGGCAATCGGGCCCCTAACTAAACAGCCCGTGGGTTCTGTTTCAATCGGAGCAACCCAAGGGTTCTGTTACAAGGGGAGCACTGAGACAGAGTGATCACAAAGACATTTCCAAACCCATAAAAATGTCACTGTTGCCTGAAAGGAAGCTCGTTTCTCTCTCTTCTGTGGAAGGGAATATAATTGGCCTTTTTTACTTTGTTTAAATGAAGTGGCTAGGCTAGTCTGTAGAGTTCTCTCTCTAGATATATAAAACAATTTCCCAAAGGCAATAGGGAACATATTTATGTAAATAAAATAACCATCTGTCAGAGTGTTCTGTTATTTTAGTTCTGTTTGATTTGGTTTGCCACTCTGTTGATCTAATCAATTACAGAGATTTTAGTTATTCAAACCAATAACTGCAATTTAGAGTCATCCATAAGTATATTTTTGTTTTCCAAATTGCAGAAATATTGTACATTGTTTGCTTCTCCCAAGTAAATGTGATCAATATTTTCTTACTCTTGCTTTAGAGTATTCATCTAAAAGTGAAGAAAATTCTGAAGTTCAGTGAAGATATTGTTCCTTTACAGAAGTAAAACAATTTCTAAATAACTTTTACTTCCCATTCTGGGCTTAAATACAGAGTATCTACCTAGTTATGTCCACCTAGGAGGAAATTACCTAAAATATGTAAGCACATGATTCTAAATTGACATACAATTAGAACCTGCACTTTCCCTATGTAGTAACAACATTGAACAATTAATTGGGGTTTAAGTATGCAATATTTTCATTATAATCCACCTTAATGGCTAATTTGGAAAATAGACCATGTTACCTGCAGTTCAGTGATAATTGTTGAATGTATTCCAAGAGTTTAAAATGATCCCGTTAAGGGCATTTCTATTTATTAATTTCATTTGAGCCAATGAAAAAAGGCAAAATGTGAAATAGGGTGAACTAATTACTCCAGGAGAACATTAAAAAAAAAATTATCTTCCCTTAGCCAAGAGTCCTGCATGTAGTGCAGTAATAGACTACTGATGACTTTGTTATACTCATGTTGAATAGTTAAGTAGTTCTAAACTGTTTTTAGAAAAAATGGGTTTACAAAAGGTATAGGTAAACATAAATCATGATTCAAAATGTTATCCTGTGAGGACTACCATGTGATCAAAGGGGCAAATTGTTTCTTTTCTCTAAACCTTCAGTGATTCCTGTCATGATACAATATATTTATCAATTATTTGCCTTTTCTAATTAACATTTTATGTTTTTATTATATTATAATATTTAAAGTTAAAACAACATTCAATATAGCTTAAAGTAAGGAAAGATTTTTTACCGATACATTTTTGCAATTGATTTTAACTTTTGTTTTTTAAAACAAGGATGCTCACAAACATAAAAAGGACCACAGACCCCAAGGATATAAGCAATACAACAATTAATTTTCTCATTAACAAGTTTCACTAGGCATGTGAATTAAAAACAACAGTAATAACAAATCCTTATTTTTGAAATGTTAAATCAAACTGTGTTGCCTCTCATTTCAAGTTATAACCTGTCTCAAATTCACAGAATTGCAAACATGCCCTGCAAATTGAAAATAAAAAATGGCCTCGAGAAAGCAAATTAGATTTCAGATGTTTAGCAATCAGCATAAAACCTAAAATACATAAATAATAGCTTAGATTATTTAGAAATTTTCCTTAATCAAATTATATTACAACATAAATTTAAGAAAAACAATATAGAAATAAACTGTGTCTCTAACTCTTATCTTAAAATGTATCTTAGTGTAGTTATTAGATTTAAAATATCAGTGTGAAGTTAAAAGGAAACAAGTCTGAGCTGTTCATTGACTGCTAGTGGATAGGCAGAATGAGGTGAGGGGTAGCTGAAAGCAAAAACTAAAGTCCAAGATAAATTTTATTAACAATTGATGACATAATTGCTGAAAAAATCTAGAGGGAGTAGCTATGCAGTAAAGAAATGCAAGACATAGCATATGGCTAAAATAGAAAAACCAGGTAAACAGAAGTATCTACAAAAAAATTAAGTTTTTTAATCAAATGATGTAACTTAAAATTAAGAGAACTGATGTTCAAACTGTAAAGTTTATTCATTTTTTATGTAACAATACTGAGAATAGGAGTGAGTAAATTTGATATTTTGACCTAAAAAAAGTAAAATAATCTAGCAGATAACTAACATCTGTATGCCCCTTTAAAATTCAGCAAAATAATTTAGTTCTACTGCTTCTTGTGATGGCTGATTAATTAGAAATAATCACCTTACTGAAAGCTTGAAAACATACATATATATATATATATATATATGTGTGTGTGTGTGTGTGTGTGTGTGTGTATACACATATATATATATATATATACACACACACACATTTATGTATACATTTTTTTCTGCATGCACTACTTCTTTTCAATTCCATTTTCACTAGCCTTGTAAAAATAATTATGACCACTTGAGGCTATCATTAGTACTTTTGAAATATTTTCAGTCTCACTAACTTCCAGGCATATGGTAGAAATGCCCTTCCCTGGGTTCCCTGAAGTTAGGCCATGTTATTTCATTCCCTTTGGTTAATGAGGTGTGAAGAGAAGTGTTATGTGTGAATTCTGAACTGAAGCTTCACAAGTCAGTGGATCATCTGAGGTATCTAAAGATCATAGCACCACATTGATAGCTGCTACAACCTGACAACCAAGCCCTGATTTTGGAACAACTTCTGTCTTTCATGATTTCTGGTAGTTTCTCCTCAAACTTCTTTGCCTTCTTTCTTATAATACTTCAGTGACATGTGACTCTTGGTGAAGATGCTTCTCCTATATGCCTCTCGATGCTTCTATGTGTATAATTTGTCCTATGACCAGACTGCTGGTACAGAGAAACATCTAAAAGTCTGATGTCACTAGGGTTCGTCCCATCAGGATTCTAACAGAAACTGTTATGAGTCTTCTCCACTCTCAGATTTATCCCAAGGTATCTAAGGAGTTTCTTTTTCATGTCCCACACCCTGAAACTAATTACTTCCCAAAACCTACATTTTTAAGCCTTTCTCTTCTGCTCATGGAATCTTTATTTAGTTCATAGCAGTAAAATAAAACCGGTACCTGCAGTAGTATTTGTTATTCAAAATCTATGTTTATCCTGCGTATAGTTTGTCCTAAATAATTTAAACTATTTTGTAACAAATAAATTATCTTTGCAAATCATGTGTTTTCAAATTATTATTTATGCTATGAGTTTCAGAAAATAATTTTAAAGCCCAGAAGTGAAGAACTTTTTCTTTACGGATCTACTGTTCAACCTCTGAATTATGGATCAATATTCCTAGACTCACATAACTGTTTCTCGAAATGAGAAGACAGTGTGAGAGCAAAACAGAATTCTAATAATGAAAAACACATTGATTAATATCAAGATATCACTCTAATCTACTTGTTTCATTAAACACAGAACTGTTCCCTACTTGTATTTTTTATGATTTTCTTCTCATTCTTGGTAGGAAAATGGGAAATAAAATAAAATGCTTTATTTTAACATCTTTAGCCAGAAGTCCCATTGGCTTGGAAGCATGCTGATGTCTCTGCCAATTGAAAATTCTTCTCATCACAGTGACAGTACCTTCCAGCTACTGCCCTAGTTCCTTTCTTTCTCTGCCAGACTTCTCCAAGGAATCTTCATCTGGTTACTGTCTATTTATGTTAAGTGTCTAGCCACATACTCTCTTCCTCTTTGTCAAGTTCCTTTTTACCCTTGGCCTTTGCACATGTAATTTCCTCTGCCCCTAATTCTCTTCCTCTCCCTGCTTCTCTAATTTTAAATATTAGCTGAAACTGACACTAGCTCACTCAAGCTTTCTCTAGTATATCATCTCTTATAGCTACATGCCTCTCTTTAATAGCACTAACATGGTATCAATCTGAGCTGCATTTGCAATTATTTGATTAAGTTCTGGTGCCCTTACTAAAGCAACAAACATGTCTTTCGGGGTCCTTATTTTACTCTGGAAATTGTTGTGGCTACTGGTTCATAATGGACTCAATAAATGTGTTGAAAGAATGAATCCTTCTTTTAAGAAATCCTTTGAGGAGTATTCCCCTGAGTAAAGAGACTGTTCAATGAGTCACAGATTTTGTTGTTCTTTTATACTGCAGACCGAATTTTTTATTTCACCTGGATACTAAATATTTAAAAATTGCAAAATCAAAATCACTACTCTTTTATATTATTTTTCTTATAAGCATCATTTCTCTTTGATTTAGCCCATGTTGACACACTACTGCAGAACACTGGAAAACATTATTATGTCCTGTATGATGAGTTATTTAGATTACTTTTATATTAAAATAAACAGATGCATTATACAACAATTGTCCAAGAGCTTATGATAAAATAATAGTCTCCTATTTATGATTGTCTCAATTATCTTAACTATTCTATTTTTGAACATTTATCATTTTACAGATTTTATTAATAGCAACAGTGGTTTGAGTCAACATGCATGCATGTATAGTAAGTACACTGAATAACCAGTGCTCAAGGAATGTAGTAAGGGCAACTTCTTTGTGTTCTCCCCCACTCTCCTAAAACCATCCAGTGGTGAAAATACATGCCTTTTCTGATTACCTTTAAGTATGAGAAACTTATATAGCAACTTTAAATTGCCAAATATATTCTCAATTCAGTAATTAAATGCATTTTGCCTCAGGTAATAATAGAAATTTTAAACTTCAGTCAAAGGCAAATATTCTCTCCAGCTTTTTCAGACCTTGACTCTTATAGACAGGCCACCTGACCTTAGGAATGGAAGGTGGTTGGTTGTTCATCTTTTCTGAATTTCTTTCTTCTCTGAGTGAATTCTGCTGAATATCTTTCCTTTGTTGGCTTGTTTGTTTTATTTTATCATATTTATCCTCTGGGATTGGAGCCTAAAAAGAAAGAAGAGATAAAAAAAAAACAAGAAACTGGACTTGCTTGACATTTTCACTAACTAGATTGGTAATCTCAAGACCTGGGAGATGTTTAAAGGTTACAGTTTGGTGAGTATTTTTCTATATTTTCTAGAGGCCACCACATGGAAATTTCCATTGCATTTTGTATAATATATCTTGCATTTGTCTCTTATTTCTTGTATACTCCTATGAATAAGGCCAACTTCCCTTCAACTTCCAAAAGGTGCAGTCTCATTACCCATTGGGGAGGACTACAGGATCCAGTGTGACCCTCAACAGCTCTTTCTTTCTTGAACCCATTTGTGGATTACAGCAAAACCTCAAGAATTTCTTACTTGAAAACAATAATTACTGAAGGCTTATTCTAAGAAAGTAGCACACCTCTTTCTCTCTTTCACCAAAATAGCCACTGCATCCCTTACCCTTAGATCTTGTGGGCCATAGTCATTCACAGTATTGCACCAATAACAAGGAAGCAATGTTAAGCTCTCCCTGTGGTACCCTCTTGTCCCTGAAGTAAAAGGTAGGTCCTGCTCACCAACCTTTCCTATGGGTTCAAGATATGAAACACAGGAGAAATGAAAGAAATATTTTTATCTGCCTTTCCAGCTCCAAGAAATTGCTTCTTTTATGGTCCCAATATGTGTTAATGTCTGAAATGACTGATTCTTAGAATTAACTTTATTATTTGCACATGGTGGTCTGTGTCATGATCCACTTTAGAATTTAATATCTGTTATGCTCTTGCTTTAGCCATAAAGAATTCAAAAAGAGTAGCTAAAAACTTTTTTGGCATAAAAATATTTTCAGAATCAAAATGTTCTCAGTTTTTGGCCAAAAACTATATTGATTTTAATACTTTTGGTATATACCTGTCAAATATTCCAAATGCTTCTAACTGTCAATTTACGCTCCACTGTCATTCTAAAAGTCCCTTAAACTGTTGAACATTGCTTCAAAAATCCCTGTCAAATAAATATTTTGTTTTTATTTTATTTATTTGATTACTATTGATTGTGAATATATTTTAAACAATTGTTTTTGGCCGTTGCTCTTTTGTTAGAGAGTTATTATCAGTTTTCTATTAGAATAACATTATTTTCCTATTAACTTTCAGGCACTTTAAAAATATCAAGAATATTTCTTTTATCCTGTACATTGTAAATATTTTTCCCTAGTTCTATATTCTACCTAAATATGTATACTTTCTTCTCTTCACAAGAGTCCCCTATGTCTCCAATCTCTTTATAGCAAACTCTATAACACTCAAAATTGACATATCAAGTTCTGAAGATGTAACCTCATTTCTGAAAAGGTCAGCTCTACATTTCCAAAAGAAGTAAAATTCAACTTGTTATTCACAGCCCTCAAAACGACAACACATTTAACAACAATGACAATAATAATTAATAATTATAATTTTATTTAGTGCTATGCTATCTGAACTCCAGAACAATCATGTGGAATTTTATCATTTTTATTTTATAAATGAGGGAAAAGTTACATTTTAAGACTTAGATAATGTTCCCCAGATATAGTTGGTTGAGTAATGGCCTTTCAGAAATGCCAATGCTCTAATCCCCAGAAAATGCACCTATGTTACCTTTCATGGCAAAGGAGACTCTAAAGGTGTGATTAAGGATTAGGAGATGGAGAGATGATCCTGAATTATCCAAGTAGGCCTAATATAGTCACAAAGATTCTTTTAAGTGAGAGGCAGAAGGGTCAGCGTCAGAAAGTATTGTAATAACCAAGACTGTCAGAAAGGAGAAAAAATTGAAGATGTCATGCTGCTGGCTTTGAAAATAAAGGAAAAGGCCACAAGCCAAAGAATGCAGGTAACCTCTACAAGTTAGAAATGGTAAAGAGATTTTTTTCTGATATGTCTAGAAAGAGTACAGCTCTGGTGATGTAATTTGTACTTGTGACCTCTAGAGCTATTGGATGTGTTGGTTTAAGCCACTAAATTCAGTAATTTACTACAGCAATAGACAAGTAATTCACTGGGTCACAGGAGGTGAGTAGTGGAGTGGTGACATGAAGTCTTATCTGTTTGTTTTCCAAAGTTCTGATCTACCTTGTCATATGGCCAGCCTATCTTTCCAACTAGAATTAAATCAATGGCAATTATATGCAAATTTAATTTCAAATAATTTATACTACCTTTTTTCTATACTACTTTTAAAGCATGGGTCAAATAACCCTAACATTTTCCTCTAAAAGTGTCTCTTATAACGCAGCCAAAATGCTGTTTTCCAAAACGCTAACTTCAGTTCCTTGAGTATATTCTGAATTTGCTAACATTTCAGCTGGAATGTTGCCCCCACCCCTCCCACTTCATATGCACACATACACACACACACACACACACACTGACATGCATCATTTCATCAGCACCCTGAAATGCTACTTTTTTGGTGTCTATGACTTCCAGTTGCACTGTGTAACTCTTTCACAGTCTTTTATCATTCTGTGCCATGTGTTAGTTATTTATATATGCTTTCCTTCTCTACTACATTGAGAGTTGCCTGAATCTGTAGATGTTATTTGCATCTTCTTTATAACCATGATTTCTTAGCTCCAGGTAGGTGATCAGTAAAAGTATGTCGAATTAAACTATGACTGCTTAGACTGTGTCTTTATAAGCCAGCTCTCACCCATTTAATAACTTCTAGTTCTGCCACAAGGCTTTAATAAATATGGTGCAAGCCCCAAAAATGCACTTTTGGGTCAAATATATTGAGTTCAATCCTCTTCTCCACAAATATTGCTGAAATGAGCCTGGATTTCATCCCAGTTTCTGTCACAGAGAACTTTATAAGCAACTCCTGGCTTTGGCTGAAGCCTTTATCCCAGGGACTCAAAGACCATTACAGCTGCAAATGCTTCAAATCATAACAGAAAAGGAGGTTATATTACAAAATTATGTGAACTTTTTCAAATTCAACACATCAATCATTCTTCTTAAAACTGTAAATTTTCTGTACAGTACAACACATTTCTGAAGTTAAAAAAAAAAAGGATTTTATATCTCGCTGGGTAGCATTAGAAAACATGATTATTTTAAAATTGTTCTATCTACTATTATTATATTATTAGGGTTCAATGGAAATGGTTCATTAGCAGATAATATATTTCTTAGTTGTTATAGATGACCCTTTGCTTCTCGATGTAGACATCTATGCTGTGCTATTTTAGATGTTTATTTGAATTCTTCTCACAGGGACTATCATAAAACTCTGGACTGATCATAACACCCATTTTATTTGTCTTATGCTTTAACTTGTAGTTTCCTGATACTGCTTAAGAGGTTTTGAAAAAAGTCTTAAACATGTATGTTCCTTATGAGATGTTTGAAAGTTTGAATCTAGATGCAATAGATAAAATATCTATATGTACCTATTTGATAAATATCTGTGTCAACTGAAAAAATCTGAAAGTATAGCTGGATAAGCATAAAAATTTTATAATTGTGGAAGGGTCTTTCATACTAAAATTTTATATTTCAGTACTTCAGGTAACTTTAAAAATACTTAGTATTAGTCAATTTTAATGTTTCAAATGTCCTATATTAATATTTGCTATTCTCGGCTACTGATAAACTCATTCCTGGTCTGCTTTGAGTGTCTGCGGGTAGATTATTCATAAAATGGATTATTGAGAAATTAAATCTTCAAAGCTCATTTTTCACTTAAAGGCATTTTAAAAATATTTTTGCTCCTTTACAACTATAAAATTTCCAGGTGAAAGCAACGGGTGCTGTCTTAAACATTATGGCATTCAGCAATTGGGGAATATTCCTGAATTGACTATTTTCAGAATGTGGATGAATGTACCCATTGGGTTGAAAGGGAGAGGAGAGAAGAGGAGGTCAAACATATTTTGGGCCTTGGGAATTTTGTTGTTGATATTGTTGTTGACAATTTATTTCCAAGTGCCTCTGCTCATATATTCAAAATACACTGCTGCTACTGCTTTGTGTAAAGTCATGATAGTGTAGTGAAAAAAGGGAGGATGTTAGAGTCAGACAAACCTGGTTTTAGCTATTATCTATGCTTCTAATATAGTTGTGTCAGCTTCATCATCCATTAAAGTAAGAAAAACTTCTCTGGTATTGTCATGAGATTCACATGTAATATTTTATCTGCAGTTCCTGATATGTAATGAGCATTTCAAAAATAAAGTTATTATTCCTGCTGACATTTAAAGAGAAAAGTTAGTTTATTTTCCATTATCATTTGGGCTTTACACCTATGAATTAAGGTACCTCATAACATTATTGATTGAGAAAAATGTCTAAGTTTTCATTAAGAGCAAGATTTAAACGTTGTCACAATCTCTTTTATTAATTTTTAAATTGTGGAGTTTGACATATTACAAGATTATGGCAAGAGATCGTAGACACAGGATGACAATAGAAACATCAAGGTAATAACAATAAAAAGCAAGATGTTATAGCTGAGGAACATTAGGTAAGACAGAAAACTTAGAGGGGTGTTTTTAAAATATGTGCAGTGTATCCACAATCTTTATTTATCCTCCTCCAAACAAACTTTCAAGAAAGTCTGCATCATTTTTAATGCCTTTGAATTAAATTTGTATGTATATATACATAAGTATACTCACGTGAAATTGCATTTATTTTCTTGACTGCAATAAAATAAAAAGATCTAGTGTAGTTTAAAGACACCTAATCCTATTTAGGTTATTGGGCCCACCTGTAGTCATTTTATTACATATTCCTACTTAACTAATATGTTTCACTGCATAATGCCATCGATAAACAGCAAACAAAGATGTAAAGAGAGAGAGAGAGAGACAGGCAAACAATTCCATGATCTACTTCTTATGAAATTTAACTAAATCAATTTATGCTAATGAAAGTCCTGAAGAAAACTGTTCATTAACTTTGAAATGTCACCTTATGTAGGAAGCCTTCAGTGGACAAACTCAGGCCAAATGGATGCTCTCTGTCATCTGCATTTGAACCATCAGGACATCAACCAGAATCTTGTAGTAGAGTTGCATATGTGCCTCCTCTTTCATCCTTTCATACTGTGAATTTCCTCATTTTTATATACTTAGCTCAACGACTATTTATGGAACTGCTTTAACAAAAGTTTAGTTTATGAGATAGAATACCAAATTTTCACATAAGTGCAATTTTTTAACATTCTTTTATACTTTCTAGAATTGTATGTTTGCAAACTGTGGAATTTTTTTTCTTACTATAAAAATATATGCTGAGCATGCTATCCAGGCAAATGGATTTGTGTGGTCCTGAGGGATATTTCATTCAGTCTGTGGTAGAACTTGGAAAATTATCTTTGCTTTTTTTTATGGAGTACAGCTTTCTAATGGCTCAAGTGCTGATGTTGTTCAAATAATGTCTTGTTCTCATTTTAGTAATACTAAAAATATTGATTGTTTTCACTCTATTGTCCTAAAATTTCACACTGAAAGCCATTCTCCTGAGAAGGTATATTTCTTTAAATGAATTAAAATGAATGAAATCACAAACCAGTTGATTTATGACAAAATTACAAACCATCTCGTTGGGTGGGTTAATTCTTTAAATCATGAATCTCTTCCCTGGGAATTTATTCTTCTATTAAGAGAGTGATATTTTACCACCTTGTCCTCAAATTCCTGAAGCACAAGAACAAACCCTGCCAATACTTTTCTAATCATGAGGACAGCAATTGGTAAAATGTGAAGGTTTAGGACTTTTGCTCTCTTCTAGACTAAGAAAAGAAATTGTTCAGAAATCAGTCTCATTCTTCTCTCTCTCTTAAAAATCAGACAACGAAATAACTATTTTCATAAAATAAAAACTAAATTAAATTAGTTTACTACTCATTATATTTTCATGTAAGTTTAACATGAAGGTTAAGGGGAAATAAATTTTGGGATAACTACTGAGTTAATTTCCATATTCCAGTTAGATCTTGGTTCAATGCCTTCCAGCACTTTTTAAAACATCTGTAACTAGTGAATTGGGACAAAATAGTGAAATGCAGCATCCAAATGGAACTACAGAGGTTTGGATTTCCTAATGGAAAAGTGAAAAATATTTTTTTCATACTTAGTAAACTCTCTTTCAATTGGCAGAATATTATATGTTAAGCTATAAATGAAAGAAATTAAATACTGCATCAGCAAATGCAACAAGGGAAAAAACAAACAGACATAAACATATTCTTAAAAGAAAGTTTTTGGGTGGCCTAAGCAAAAAACCTCAATTATAACCAAATGTTTAATGTGTATCTAAACTCTAAAACTTACCTGTCAAAATTAACTTCATGTTTAGACATTTAAAAAAAAGTCTGACAAGAAAACAACTAATTCTAACTTCAAACCATGTAATAATACACTATTAAGCTGCTCCATCTCTATACTATCTTAGTGATTCTGTAATATCTCTGAACAGCAGCAATATTTCTGTCTTAATTTATTACAGCCACCATTTATTGTATTTCTATCATAAGCTATTACATGAGAAGCACAAAAGGAACAAAGATGCTAAAATCCCAGACCTTTTATTTAAGAGACTCACAATCTGACAGGATAGTAGGGAGTAGGGCTATAATTTATCTTTTATATCAATGAGCTTTATTGTAGTTATTAATGCTAGAAGTTTTTCTTAAGTTTATTGGGCTTTAGTAAAATGTGGAAGAGGTTGTTTAATGAATATATTATTTGAAAGTGAAATTAGCCTCACAGCTAGTCTTAGATTGTGCTTACATGCATGACAGAACAGAGCAGACTTGTCACCTGAGCAAAGTCCCATTTCCCTCTCTTCCAGAAGCACGCTGTTAGCAGCAGTAACTATAGACATGGCGTGTGGTCTATGTAATTGTTTATTCAGATCACAAGCTCTGTCTTTAATTCACATTAAAACCATGACTCTCCCCAAATTAAAACTGCAAGTCAATTGCCTGAACTAAGTTCTGCATATGATTTTAGAACTTTAATATTTTGTATGCAAACTCTTTATCACTAAGAGAGGCATTATATTCCCTTATAAAACACATACACACCTTAACAGCAGTTACATTCCAGTTCATTTGGTGAGATGAATGTCATTTACACTTCAGTTTGCACCTTTTTGGAAATGCTCAGAAGGGAATAAATCTACACTCTCCAGAATGATTGTGCATAAGGAAGTCTGGGGCTGCTAAGAAGAGGTGTTAGACATGTATGGGAATGTATTATTTACAATCACACCTAACTCTCAAAGATTTCCAAAGTGATAGAGCTAAACTATGAAGGATTGCTGAGAAAGTTAGCAAAAATTAATTATACTTGTCTTTTCTCTTGTTAATTATAAATGGGTAAAACTTCAAAACTTCTATAGAGGGGAAGGTGCATTTGGTGGTAAAGCTTGGTGGAAACAAATATTAAGAGAGATCATGCAACTAAGCACAGTTAAACTATTTCTACAAGAAAACACATAGTCTATAGTGTCTTGACATTAAAATGTGAACACTAGTTTATCAGTAAGTGGGTTATCTAGATTTATCAAGAACTTGATAAGATTGTTCAGCCTTTGTAACAGTCACATGAATGCGCCATTTGTTTTCCTATAGTAATTGGTTGTAAAGTCTTCACAAAAACAATACAAAAAGAAGAAAGTAGTAAACTCAAAAGACTATGTGCTACTAAAAACCAAATATTAGGGGGATAAAACATGAAAGATTGAATGGAAAAACTTAGATTAGACATGGGTTGAAAGTATCCCTTAAAAAAAAAGAGAGTTAGCTGATCCCTGATTCCTTCAGCAGGGAAAGAAAGGCAAGCCCAGGAGCCAGACTGGCCATGGTCCAGGGAAACAAAGTGAGCATTGAAAAATTCTGGCCTTGGAAGCATATACTTTTGGATTCATCTAGCCTTGCCATTTATTATTCATATAACCTTAAAGTATCTTCATATTCATTGCTTCTAAACTAATAAAAATAATACCTGCTCAATTTATTGTCATAAAGACCTAAAATAATGAAACTAAGGTATAGGAGTAATGAATGTAAGAGACTGAGGAGGGATGGACAAGGATTAAGGGAGACACCCAGGATGGGCTGTTGCAACAGAGAGGGGGAAAAAGGAGATTGTCTTATGGAGTGTATAAGCAATAAGAGAGTGTTTTAGGATGGAGTGGAATGTTGCCAAATGTTACAGAAACTGAAAATTACCTGTAGGATTTAGCATAAGGTGAGTAAAAAATGTTGCAATGTACATGTTTTAATGTAAATGAGGGCTAACAGAGCAGGAACAATAGGTCCAGTCCAGGATGCGGAGGGCAGAGAAACTCGACTGAGGGGGAGAAATGCTTGAGAGTAGAGGCATGGCTCCAAGGTTAGGTGAAGATATGGTAGCACCATCAGTACGAACGTAGTACAATGCCAATATATAATATTAATTGTGTCATTCTTAAAGTTTTGTGACAGGAAAGTAAGAAGCTAAGAAAATTCCTGGGTAAATGGAATGGGGAAACCGAGACAAGAAAATTAAACAAAGCCAAATAGTTTGAGCAACTTACAGCCAGCTGGTGAATCACAAGAACTTATCTCCCCTAACCGAGGGCACTTTAGAGTGAATGGTTTATAACTCTTCTCTCTAATCAAAGAATAGATAGCTTAAATCTCCCTGGTCTGGAAGATAGAGAACAGAGACCCAATTAATGCCATTCGTGCCTGCTAAACCCAAGGACAGATGAAACACACACACACACCCCACCCCGTTTAAAGACCAGATTCAAGATAAAAGTAAAATAGTATAGTGGGTCAACAAATATTTCCCAAACCCCTCCATGTGCTCATTTTAACACATCAGCATATTAAAAATGCACCTGAAAAGCTGATGTATATTATGCAGAAACCCTCCTCTAAGATTCTCATCCACAGAAAAAAGATTAAAAGCCCTCAGGAAAAAGACTCAGTGCAGGCTCACTCTAGAACACGCCCATGAACCTTTTATTTCTTCCTAAACTCTAAGGGTCCAAAGGACACTTTCAACCAGAGGAGCAGCGGACAGTGGTAGCTTGACCTGGGCTTACCTTCTAATCCTGTCTCCAGGGCCCTCTTTTTCTGACTTCCTGGTGAGCTAACAGTGGCCCTGCCTTGGCTCACTCTTTTTCTATAACTTCTAGGGAGCCAAAACAGAGCACTGAATTTTTCATGAGACATAAGCCATTTTAAATAATCTAAAAATAGTATCAGTAATTATCATAAGAAATACTTATGATTTCTCTTGAATAAGTGTTAGACAGATGGAACCCACATGAACACAATACACTTGGTCAATAATAAGTTTAGCGTTATACATTAATTATTTTTGTCATATTCATCTTAGTAGCTCTCATAGAACCTAAAATTTTTTTTGAACATGAAGGCAAACAATTTTTCAGTGAATGAATGATGTTAGTGATAAGCAATAATGCTACTCATTTGAGGTAATGTTGATAAGAAAATTAATTTTCTATTTTTAGTTATAAATAATATCAATAAAGTAAGAAATTATGTAACACAAAATAAAATATTTTATGTTTAATATAGCATTTATACAGAGGATAATGGGGCAATTAATTTTTCTACGTTTTTATAAGAAAATTATTTAAAATTAAGATATTTAAAAAGGGTCATCTTGAAACAGGATTTTTTGTGATAGCAAACAGCACACCAAGAAAAACTACAATGAAATTCAGAATTTTTTTGGCAGGAAGTGATTTTTGAATGCAGTCTTGCCTAAAGAAGTACATAAGATTATCCTGAACAGAAAATGGGAAATATTTGTCCCAAAGTCTTTCTTATGAAGCTGTCATGACATTCCACCTGTGAAACTTCCTTCAAACTCAAAAAAAAAAAAAAAAAATATATATATATATATATATATATATATATATATATATATATATATATTGCTTGGCAAAAAGGAAATAACTTAGCTTTATATGAATAAACTCCAGACAATATTCTAAAGACATATTCAAAAAAAAGTTCCAAAGCACCTACTATATGCCTTAGGGATAAGAGAATAGACTGCCAAGTTTTATAATCAGCTTCTAAGGGGTTTCTAGTTTTGCAGCACACTTGAAGTTTAACAAATAAGACATCCTCATTTAGTGGAGAAAAAAATGAAGAAACTCTCACAAAGATTTTGGATAGCTCTTACAAAATTATATTTTGATGATCTAATTTTAAATGGATTAGAAACATGCAGATTAAATTTCTCTAGAAAGAAGCTACTTAAGAATTGAGGGTAAGCTGCTGGGCCAAAGATAGCTTGGCAATGGACAGCCTAAAGTCTTTGAAAATAACCCTCAAATATTTGATGAACCCAAATGGCAGCCAAGTTCCCAAGAAATATTAAGCGGATGGTGGTTACTCATATGTAAGCCAAATCTCCTAGTGGAGTTACAATCACTAGAATATTAACAGCGGGATATGTAAGGGAAGTAAACGATCAGAAGACAGACAAGTATGACTAAATGTTTCTTTTCTTTTTTAGTCAATTCCTAATTGATTTTGTCCCTCATATAATAGAACACATGTGTGTGTGTGGATGTGTATCTGACTTTAAGTCCAGTATGATGGATGCTTCCTTCTCCATTCGTACTGTAATACCCTATATGCATATTTTAACTATTATCATTTTTATTGTTTTGCAACATAACTTTAAAGAAATAAAAAAAGTGATTTATAGTTCTCCCAAAACTCATAACACTTTTAATTCATTTGTTTTGGTTTGTGTTCTTAAATATGCAAATTAAGGCAGAAATCACATGCAGAATGCACGGGTAACCATATAAGAAGTAAAATACCAAAAATTCCTTTTAATTTCCTACACAATCTATCATCTCTTCATCTCTCCACTTATGTTTCTTCCTCTCTCAACTAGCTTCAGAGTCTCTAATATCTTCAAGTGTATTATACTCAAATTTTAAGAGTAATTTTTCTAAAAATTAGTTTGTGTACCTTATAAAACATTGTTCAGTTGAACATATCACCCATTTCCCAGCCAGCTTTCCACACCTATGCTTCAGCCTCTCGGAGTTACTTGGTGTCAGCACCTCTGCAAATTGTAGCCTCTTTTTAGAATATGATATCCTTCCTTTTGTGTTTGTAACTATGCCTATTCATGATGCAGCTTTAGCGTTCGCATACTCTTTCCGGCATTGCTTGACCTCGCCAAACATAATGAGGAGCCTCATCTCTAGGTTTCCAGCCTGTGCCCCACCATCCCTTTGATAAATAAGAGCAGGTCTTAAAGTCATCCCTGTATCCTTGAACGGAAGAAGTGGCTAACCATACAACAAAAATTATTCTCCCTCCTCTTTACAAGAGTTGTTTTTTAATAAGCAGCTACCCCAGCATAGTACTTATTTCCAAAATCCTCTTGCATCTGGATAAAGCCCCATCAAGTAGAAGTGGCATTTGTTATTTCCATGACAAAGCAATCAATAAGTAATGTCACCTCATCTACCTTTTTCTACTCCATCTTGTAATGACAAACATAGTAAATTGAGGCCACAGAGAATAGTGGCTCCACAAGATGGAAGAGATCAGTGTCCCTGAACCACCACCCAGAGTAAAGCTGTATGTCACTTGGGAGCATTTACATCTGGCATGAGCCAGAATTAAACTTGTATTTTTGAACTTTATTTGTTACAGTAGCTAGAATTACCCTACTTAACACCCATAGGAACAAGTAACTCAATAATTGCTGCAAGAATAAATGAATAACTGGATAAATAAGTTAGTGAGTGAAAGTATCCAGCTTTCCAAGAACTCTCTTCTAGACTAAGTGCAAGAAAAATCAGCCTCAGAGTTTATTATTTATCTTTAATATTTGATCTCAATTTATTTATTTATTTTTGAATATCAGAAATATTTTATTTAAAATATTTAAATAAAATGGATTATTCATAATAGTCACAACATTGACTATTGGGTATTGGGTTTATTTTTTCCCTTCAAAATGTCTATAATAGTTTTATCTTATTTTTATAATAGTTTTAAATTGTAATATTCTTTTTTTTTTTAATTTTGGTTTTTCAATTACAGTTGTCCCCTTTTCCCCTAATTTCTCTCCCCCACCCAACCCACCCCCTCTCCCGCAATCATATCCCTCCCCGTTGTCCATGTCCATGAGTCTTTTATACAGGCTCTTTAATTAAACCCTTCCCTTACTTACCCCCTTCTCTCCCTCTCCCCTCCCCCCTATTGACTGCTATTCTGCTCTTTGTTCTATTTAGTTCATTTGTTTGTGTTGTTCTTTAGTTTCCTGTATTAGGTGATATCATATGGTATTTTTCTTTCTTTGCCTGGCTTATTTCACTAAGCATAATTCTCTCTAGTTCCATCCATGTTGTTGCAAATGGTAGGAGTTCCTTCTTTCTTTCTGCTACATAGTATTCCGTTGTGTAAATGTACCACAGTTTTTTGATCCACTCATCTACAGATGGGCACTTAGGTTGTTTCCAGCACTTAGCTATTGTAAACAGTGCTGCAATGAACATAGGGGTGCATAAGTTCTTTTGAACTGGTGTTTCAAGATTCTTCGGGTATAATCCTAGTAGTGGAGTCACTGGTTCAAAAGGCAGTTCCATTTTTAATCTTTTGAGGTAATTCCATACTGTTCTCCATAGTGGCCGCACCAGTCTGCATTCCCACCAACAGTGCAGTAGGGTTCCCGTTTCTCCACATCCTCGCCAGCACTTGTTGTTTGTTGATTTGTTGATGATGGCCATTCTGACTGGTGTAAAGTGGTATCTCATTGTGGTTTTTATTTGCATCTCCCTGATGGTGATCTCAATTTAAAACACAGATGACACTAAAGAGGATCACATTTTGTAAATTAAAATTTTTAATTTTTAATTTTGCTTCTAAGGCTTGTCATTTACCCAGTTTCTTCATATTCCAATATCTAACATGATACTGGACTACTATTACTGCGGCTACTACTAGCAGCAAATATTTATTGTGCGTTACCAATGTACCAGGCACTGTTGTAAGCATTTTATATGTATCCACTCATTTAATTTTACAATAACCCCATGAAGAATAAAGCAGATAATAAAACAGGCATCAAAGGTTAAGTAACTCCAGTAATTAGGCTCTAGATATTATACTGCTTAATAAGTCTTAGTAAAATTGAATTTACACTACAGTGTAATAAGGACTGGGACTGAAGAAGGGCATAACACTAAAAGACTAGTGACAAGGAAGACATATGCTGTGTATTACACAGCCCTGCCAATAATGTAAATTAAACTACATAGTTAAAAATAAACTTTTACTGAATAATACCCTAGATATTTACCAGCAAATAAACAAAGGGTTTTTTAAAAATGTTAACTATGTTTTCAAGCAGTATTAAGTCTATAACTCCAGCTGGAAGGACCAATGGATTACATTTATTTAAAAGGTTTTCTGAGAAGATATGAATATCATGGTGCCTTACAGAACAGAAATAGAAGCACACTGTGGCTACATGAAGAGGCTCCTTTTAAATGTTGACAATTAAGACAATAAACTAAAACAAAACAAAACAAAACAGAAATGGTAGGAACAAAACTGCTTCTGCTTCCTTATTATTCACACTTTTATCCCTTTATTTCAAATTAAGCAAGGACCATTAGTTAGGAGGCTTAGTTCTCAAGAGCTCAAACCATATACAAATACGGCTCAGGTGGTTTCCTCTCCAGGGGCCTGAATCGAGGAAAGGAGTGAGGAGCCAGGCCAGCAGGTCTTGTGGTTTCCATTGTTGCGTTTGGCTACAGCTGCAGCCTTTGGATTATTTCATACACTTATGGAAAGGCAAACCTCAAAGGTTTGGCTAGAACTTTATGAGTTATTTGTGAAATTCCCAAAGACAGAAAAATAAACCACAGACCTTTGGGTGAAAAATGTAGCACTGTGTTTTTAATGGAAATTCTCATAACAACTATCCTCCTTCAAGTGTACAATTTCCATCCTCAAGACCTGTTGCTTTAAAGTATGCGTTTTTCATATACGTCCATATTTTTATTCTCTGAAGGAGGCTCTCAACAAGAGTAGAATAAAACATAAAATATCAAAGCAGGTATGGAACAGTAGCAAGAGTCATTGAGATAGCAATGCAAGTCAAGAGATCAGGGTTTTAGTTTTCATTTGTCACTAAGAATATATTTAATCTTTAACAGGTCACACAATCTTAGTTCCACGTATACAGCTTTATATTTGCCACGTAAGATTATCAGAGTTAATTATACTCTTTCAGTTATAGTACATTCTCTTCAAACTCCATCTTTTCTATTGTTTTATAGTTTCTTCTACTCTCTAGTACACGCTCTAGTTTTTATTTCTTATGTAGAAGCTCACTATAATTTGTACAGATTATGTCTTTAGGTACTTTTATGTAAGTCAAGAAAATAAAGCCATTTAGTGTTTCAAACCAAAGGAATTTCATACAAGTGAATTGCTTTATTGCTGATAAGTCAAGCAACAGATGTTAAAGCAGAGCTAGGCAAGGGCAGGAAGCCTTCACAATATTCAGTAAATTCCTTGCAGCAACACACCAAATATGGCCTATTCTTTCCCCCAAATTAAAAGTGATCTTTCAGTTTAGAGGAAATATCTCAACATGCCCAGCCTAGGAGTCCCATAGAAACAACATCTAAGTCTCCATGGTTTTTATCTCCCAATCTCTGACTGCACATATCTTATTAAGACATCAGGGGTGCTTCTTCCTTGCTCCTTCACAGGAACAAACTGAACATCAACAATATAATTGAACTGTGTAATGTTATATGAAATGTGATGATAATTATTCTCTATATTGAGTGCAGGGAAGAGAATATAGTCCTGAGCTCCTTTTCTTTTTATAAACTCCAGATCACAAGTGCCATCACTGTTACCATGATGGTTGTGTGCTGCCCTCACTTGATCCTCCAAATAACTGCTTGTGACCCATGTTACACCTCAAGAAACTGTACTCTTAATGCCTCTGCCTGTCACAGATTACTATTATTTCAATTTTCTTTTGCAAGGAGGTTATCACTGCATTAAAAGCAAAGCAGATGAGCCTCACATTCTCAGTTTTCCATTTTAGGATCTGTTTCCTGGAATCACTCCCAATATCAGTCAGATTCCAACCAGAAAACCACTCTAGAATTTCAGGTGAGAAATCCCACAGACAGAATTAAATAGATAATAGAAAAGTCGAGAAGACAAACAGATTAGCAAAGAACACGAATAGCAAAGAAGACAGCATATCACCGCACCCCCTTGGGTCTGCAGTAAGACTAGGAAAGGGATGGTATTCATCGTAATTTAGATATTGGGAAAATCTGGCAGGTTCCAGAATCATGTCAGCAACTGCTCTGTAGGAGTTAGGGCCACAGAGATAGGCCCTGTCTAGTGAAGTTAGAACCATGGAAAAATATGGCTACTGCTGAAAAACGACCACAGTGAGCAAAGAGGGATGGAGGGAGGGAGACAGAGAGGGAGAAATTTTATTACCTTAATCACTTCTCTTTATATTCATGTTAATGATTTTCTCTGGTGTTATATATTCACTGCTATAATACATAGTGTAGTAAAGATCAAAAACAATTTATATATTAATTTTTATAATGATAATTACCTAAGTTTGTCTTCAGATCTCTGCTATGACACAATCAATGCTGCAAAGAATATTCTGAAAGAGATTCTTTTATGGATTTTGATACATTTATTTTAGGAAGAGTGAAATTTTGAGTGTTGAGCTACATGAATATTAATCTCATCAAGTATTGCACCAAAATTGAATATTTTTGCCACATTATCACAAATCATTAGTCCTGATTAACTTGAAAAACTTTGCTAATCTGAGCTATGGATCACATACTCATCCCTGTTTTAATTGCATTGTTTACACATAAGAATTTCTCCAAATATCTGTTAAGCATTCAATTTTCCTTCAGTATGTTACTTAGTCATAACTTGAACTATTTTTTTCTAATGTGTTTCTTGTCTTTTGATTTTGTTACTACTTAATTGACAAATTTCTTTAGTATTCTAGATATTACTACCTAATTGGTTCAATTCCTGCAAAATCTTCTATTGCGGTATTTATTTAGCATTAGTATTTCGCATAATATTGTAAAACCTATTTGATATTAAAAAATCAAATTTTTAATGGTTTCTGTTCTTAGGTCTTGTTAAGGAAAACTTTCGCTAATATAAATTTGCAAAGATATTCTCCTGTCCTGACCAGTATGGCTCAGTTGTTTGGGCATCATCCTGCAACAGAAAAGTTCCTGGTTTGATTCCTGATCAGGGATCATGTTGGATCACAGGCTAGGTTGGAGGCATGCAAGAGGAACTGAGATGTTTCTCTCACATATTGATGTTTCTCTCCCTCTCTCCCTCCCTTCCTCTCTCTCTAAAAATACAAGCATACATACACAAACAAACAAAAAAATGTTCCTTCGTCCTTTTAATTTTATATTATTTTTAACTTAGTCCATCACAGTTTACATTGGTTTTGTATAAAAAGTGAACAATTTTTGCTCCAATTAGTATATTAGCGTTACTTTACACCATATGCAATATACCCCTTCTATTCCCAAATAAGCGGTATTTGAGCCTTAACTTTCTCTAGTTACACAGCACTCTGATTCTGACCCTTCTATTTTGTTCTATGTATATAATTGTCTATAACTGGGACAGTATTACATTGTTCTAAAATGGCAGATATATAGCGTGTTTTATAAACATCTGATAAGATAAATAATGATTTTTTGGCCTTTTACTTTTTTCTTATTTTTGGAAATTGATTCAGCTATTAATGCATTTTTATTCCTACAAACCTTTTGTAAATGATTTCTAAGAATAGTATTACAGTCATATCTATTATGGTTTTTGGTCAGTTTGGTAATATTCTATGATGCTTCCGCCCCATTCGCTACTGGTAAAAGACAGGATTTCAACTTTGTCCATCCTGTCCACAGATGTACAGCAAGGGGTCTTCACTGGCTGGTCATTGCCCTCCCTATGATCTTGTTCAGCCTTGTCAACAAAGTCAGCAAACGCTGGAGCCATGAGACTGGAAGACCAGGTGCCATCCTCTGAAACAAGAGCAAAGGGGGTGCCCTGGTCCATTGAGTCAACACAGAGGACTGAGCTGGTCTTAAGCATCAATGAAACATTGGTTGTGTGCCAGGACAGCACTCTTTGCTTCATATGTAGTAATGGTTCATTAAGTCTCACAACATCATAAGGAAAATACCATATGTACTTCCACATAAATGATACTTTTTAGAGGGGTGCCATTATATAGATGAGGTCACCGAGGCACAAGGATGGGTAGTAAATTCGATTTTCTTTTAAGAAAACACTGGCATTGGGAATATTATATGAAAGTTCCCAGGTTTTTAATAGTGTCAACTAATTGGAGTATTTTCACACACAATCACCACCAACAATAAAAACTAATATCTTTATTTTACAAATGTAAGTGAATGTCATATTGAAACAGATTTAGAATCCAGTGCTTTTTGTAAGAAATATTTTCTTTTTTTTAAGTATATTTTATTATGTTATTACAGTAGTTCCAGTTTTTTCCCCCTTTGCTCCTTCTGCCTAGTACCGCCTCTCTCTCCAGCAATCCCACCCCCATTAGTTCATGTCCATGGGTTGTGCATATAAGTTTTTTGGCTTCACCCTTTCCTATATTACTCTTAACTTCCCCCTGTCTACTTTGTACCAAATAATTATGCTTCTTAATCTCTTACCATTTCCCCATTTCTCTCCCTTCCACCTCCCAGCTGATAACCCTCTAAAATGATCCCCATACCTATGATTTTGTTCCTATTCTGGTTTGCTTAGTCGGATTTTGTTTTTATTTTTTAGATTCAGTTGTTGATAGCTGTGAGTTTGTTGTCATTTTAGTTTTCATAGTTTTGATCATCTTTTTCTTAAGTAAATGTCTTTGACATTTCACATAATAATGACTTGATGATGAACTTTTTTAGCTTTACCTTGTCTGGGAAGCACTTTATCTGCCCTTCCATTCTAAATGATAGCTTTGCTGGATAGAGTAATCTTGGTTGTACGTCCTTGCTTTTCCTCACACTGACTACTGCTTGCCAGTCCCGTCTTACCTGCAAAGTGTGCTTTGAGAAATCAGCTGATAGTCGTATAGGCACCCCTTTGTAGGCAACTCTCTGCTTCTCTCTTGCTGCTTTTAAGATTCTCTCTTTATCTTTCGCCTTTGGCATTTTCATTATGATGTGTCTTGGTGTGGTCCGTTCTGGATCAAGCTTGCCTGGGACTCTCTGTGCTTTCTGGACTTGTATGTCTATTTCCTTCACAAAAATTGGGAAGTTTTTCTACATTGTTTTTTCACATAAGTTTTCAATTTCTTGCTCTTCCTCTTCTCCTTCTGGCACCCACAAGTTTCAGGTGTTGGCACATTTAAAGTTGTCCCAGAAGTTCCTAAGCCTCTCCTCATTTTTTTAAAGTCTTGTTTCCTCATTCTGTACTAGTTGACTGATTTCTTTCTTTCTTTCTTATGTTCCCAACCATTGATTTGAACCCCAATTTTCTTCCCTTAACCACTGGTTTTGTGTGGATTTTCCTTCATTTTATTTAGCATAGCCTTCACTTCTCTTATGTGTTTGCTGTACTCAAGCATACTATCAAGCCTGTGAGCATCTTTGTCACCAGTGTTTGGAATTCTGCAACTGTTAGGTTGGCTATATCCTCATTTGTTAAGTTGGCTATCTTCTCATCACTTAATTCTCCCACTGGAACCCTGATCCATTTCCTGTTTTGGGCCATACTTCTCTGTCTCCTCATCTTGACAGGCTCCTGTGTTTGTTTGCCTCTGTGTCTTAGGCAGAGCTGTTGCTCCTGTTACATTGAAAGGGGTGGAGCCTTAGGGATTCATTAGCACAGGGTGACCTGTTTCACCACCTTATGATGCTGTTTGTGGGGGAGGGATCTGAGAGGGAACAATGCCACTTGCTCAGCACTTGTCCCTTTTCCAGGCACTTCTCCCACTTCTGTATGGGACTGGTGCCTCTCTAGCTGTTGCCCTCGCTGTCATTCCCAGAGTGGATCCATCTGCGGATATTCTAGGACTGTGGAGGCTCTTTAAACAAGCAGACTCTGCTGAGAGACTGGCAGTTTATGCCTCTGCCCTAACCCCCACTGGTTTGCACAGTCAGAAGCAATGAGGTTTGATTTTCCCCTGTGCTGGGACTGTGAGCTGCTCTGTCTGGTGAGAAGCTGGGAATACTCCCCAGGTGTCCCTCCTGACTTTTTATCATGTGTAGCTGCTTTCTGCCAGCCTCCTGCTGACAATGCTGCTGCCACCACCACCCTGTGTCCTCTCTGCCCGGGCTCTGCCCCGCCTACCTGTCTGGATGAGCATTTCTTCTTTATATCTTTGTTTGTTGGACTTCCATGCAGTTTGATTTTCTGGAACTTCTGGTTGTTTCTAGTTTTGAGGTAGTTTTATTTCTTCTTAGTTGTGGAGGGAGATGCAGCGTGTCTGTCTATGCCTCCATCTTGGCCGTAAGTCAGAAATGTTTTCTTATGGGTGTTATTCTGTGTACTAATTTGCTAGAGTAGAGGAGAAAAACATTTATAACACAGAAACATCCTGCATAAACATTGCAACGGAACATTTTATATTATAAAATTGTAGAAACTGGTTAAAAACTCAACCACATATTCAGCTAATCAATAGATTGGAAAACAAGCTTATAGGGTTAAGAGATAAAAATGAAGGCTAATTTATTGTCTTTTTGTCATTCTTACCCACTCACTTAACTTGAAAATTTTAAAAGTGTTACATATTAATGCTCAATGTCAAATAGAAACAAAATAAATAAAACACACTCTCATACTAGAATAAGAACTTAAAAGGATTCAGTAGAGAAAATGGAAGAAGTTGGGTATGTGACCAAACCTTTAAGGGTAGTAAAGAGAGTTAACTGAAATGATAAAATGAGAGCACCTCATTCCTCCAGAGGAGATTATCAAGAAGGCCTTTCAATAGCTAATCTGTCAATCTAGAGTTCTGAATGAGGCAGTCTCTGCCCTTGTTTCAATAATCCTCAAAATAAAAGTAATGACAATGTAATACTAATGTACCTGTGTGTATGTGTGCATTTATATGCAAGATTGCCAACATTTGTCCTACTTTTCTTAAGGTAGTATGTTTTTTAGACTTCAGAGTTCTTATATTGTGGTGTTTTTCTGGAGTAAATTGTGATTATGAATATTTTTAAATATTTTATTTTTTTCTTTTTAGAGAGGGGGGAAGGGAGGAAGACTGAGAGGGGGAGAAACATTGATGTGAGAAACATAGATCAGTTGCCTCTCCTATGCACCCCAACTAGGGACTGACTGGGGACTGAACTCGCAAACTAGTCATGTGCCCTGCCAAGGAATCCAACCGGCAATTTTTCACTTGCAGGACAATGCCCAACCAATTGGACCACACAGGTCAGGGCTGATTGTGAATATTTTTAGTGGTTTGTTTTTTCTGTTTTTAACAAAAAAGACGACTTTTCTTCTTTGACAAAATAAAAATCTGTTGTTTTCAAAATGTCTTTGGAATTTCATTAGTTCAGAAAACACACAATTCTGAAAACTGCTATTACTGAATTATTTTCAATACTTGTGTGTCTATCAAATTACCTTTTCTCTTGGGTTGTTACACTAAATCTTTAGCATGCTAACCTGAGGCTAGGTGGGAGTGTGTGGTCACATCTGGGGTAACTGGTCTAATTTGACCAATCAATAATCACTTTACTTAATACCCATTTATCCATTAGGAAAGGCAAACTTTTGACCTGTACCTGAGCTGCTTTTCTTTTATGTGGCTTCTAGATTACTGGATTTCTTCCTATTAAATTATGTTCTGAATTTATACTTCATTTTCTATCAAAAAATAAATAAAACATGTAATGATTAAAATGTTAAATTCTTGGATAGAATTTTGAGAGCAATCTATTCATTTTGCACATTTCTTGACTGAAGCATATAGTCCCTACAAACCTATCACCTAATCTCTACTAAGGCAATGAGTTTCTCATTGATCTGCTGGGCTGCTCGCTCTGGAAATGCTCAGCTACAATAAAAAGTAATCTACAGCACTGTTTTGGAAACTCACAATGAAAAATAGCAAACAAGAAGACAATTATCAACTACTATAGATTTCTCTCTTCGAACTGAATTTACAAGGCAGTAAATAAAAGAGTAAAAAAAGTTAAAAAATTCATTAAATATAAATATATATATGCTAGTATTCACATAAATCACAAAAACATTAACAATATTTCTTATATTATGAGGCAGAGTAAACTAAAAGTACATTTAAATATATTTGTATTTTCAAAAATCCTAGCTTATATTATTTTATGTACTTTATATAAACTTTATCACATAAAAACACAATACATTATTTTTTTCTTCACCTAGTACTGAATGTTTTAATAAAATAAAAATTTTAGAGAAGCCGTTTTAGTCTGTGTGCAGTACCCGACCTTGTGCAAACAGATTTTTTTCTAGTCCTGGAGCTTCTTCTTCCTTTTCTCCCCAGCTCTTTGTGAAGGCAAGAACGCAGTTGAGCACAGGGAATGCTGATTTGGTTTCCAGATAAAACAAAATCTTCCTGGACTCCCAGCCAAGATGGAGGCCTAGACTGACACACTTTGTCTCTCTCCACAACTAAGAAGGACTACAACTACTGTAAAACCAGAGATAACCAGAGGTTCCAGAAAATAAAGCTACATGGAAGTCCAACGTATGAAGTTATAAACAAGTGGTGCTTGTCTAGACGGGTAGGGAGGGCGAAGTCAGGGCAGAGAGGTCAAGCTTAGCTGATGGCAGCAGCTACAGGCGACAGGCGGTGGGACTGTGGTAAGCAAAGATGCCCATATTTAAGGGGAGGTGAAAAGCGCCTGGGAGCACCCCTAGCTGCAGACTAAACCCGTCAGCTCACGATTCCAATGCTGCGGAAGGCAGACACCCATTGTCTCGGACTGTGAGGCCCAGAAGATGTGGGGACAGAAGAGGAGGCTCCTGGTCTCTCTTGCAGGAATCCATCTTGGACCCCCGCCCCCACACAAAGTGCCACAGTGTGGTGAGAAGTGTTGCCCATAGTGATAAGTGCAAGGGGATCTGTCCCCTACAGCATAGGAGGTGTGACAGCCCTGCCCAGGAAGCAAAAAACTGCCAGAATGTCAGGGATAATGATAGAGCTGACCAGAAAGCAAATACGTGCATTAACAGACTAACAGATAATTTTTCTGAGGTTCAGTTCAGAGCTATAGTTATAAGACAGCTTACAGAAATAACAGCAGGACTTAAGACGGGGAAGGAACGAAGGCTAGCCCTGTTGAAATGAATGAAAACACATATGAAACAAGTGATAAGGGAAGGAAAACCAGGGATCAAATCAACAAGTCAGAACATAGAGAAAGAGGAAACAAAAAGTGAGGAAAAGGAGCAGAAGCTCAGAAACCTCTGGGACAGCTATAAGAGAGCAAACATCCAAATTATAGGGTTGCCAGAAGGTGAAGAAGAAGAACTAGAAAATGAAAAATTATGTGAAAAAATATTGAAGCAGAACTTCCCTAACTTGGGGAAGGAAATAAGACTTACAGGTCTAGGAAGCACAGAGAGTTCCAAAAAAACTGGACCCAGGGAGAACCGCACCAAGACATACTATAATCAAAATGTCAAAAATTAAAGATAAAAAGAGAATCTTAAAAGCAGCAAGAGAGAAGAAAAGAATTATGTACAAAGGGGTTCCAATTAGACTATCAGCTGATTTCTCAAAGGAGACTGCAAGAAGGGACTGGCAAGAAATATTCAAAGTAATGAAAAGCAAAAACCTACAACCGTGATTACTCTGTCCAGTGAAGCTGTCATTCAGAATAGAAGGGCCGAGAAAGTGCTTCCAGGACAAAGTAAAACTGAAGGAGTTCATTAGATCCAAACCACTGTTATATGAGATGTTAAAGGCACTTGTTTAGAAAAAGGAGGATCAAAACTATGAACATTAAAATGAAAACTGTATCACAACAACCAACAACAGAAGCTAGGGAATTGAAACAAAGGCAAACTAAGTAGACAATGAGAGTGGAAAAAGAATTATAGGTATGGGGAACATATGGGGGGGAGGTCAGCAGGGAGGGGGAAGAGGAAAGGGAGGGAGATGACGCAGGAATTAAGAAGCATAGTAGGAGGGAGTGGAGTAGACAGGAAGATGTTGAGAAGAACTATATGCACAACCAATAAGCATGGACTAAGGAGGGGGACAACTGGAGGGAGGGAAGGTCACTGGGTGAAAGGGAGCAGAGGGAAAAGAAATTGGGACAGCTGTAACAGCATAATCAATGAAACATTTTTTAAATGTTTTTAAAATTTTATTATGTATTACTTGTTTTGGTTTTATTTAGTGTTCAGTTGAAATATGCTAAATACATCATAATAAAATAAATTATATTAAACTTTATTAAAAAGTAATATTTGGAAATGTACCTGATGTACAAATGAAATGTATTTTATTGGGATATATTCATGCATGTTATGTTTTTTGCATATTTATTTCTTCTTTGTCATAATTCAAAACACATTACATACATCATGAAAATGTCACTGAACTGATAAATATGGATCAATGAACAGTCAGAAAATATGACCTTTGGATAAAACAATAGAAGAAAATAAAAGAACAAGTATTTCTTGTTTCATTATTATATGTCAACTATTATGCTAGAGGATACATGTTATATACACTTAATCATCGTAACAATCTTATAAACAATCGTTATCATCTGCATTCAAAAAGGAAGCTTATATTGAGAGCTTTTTCTAAATGTCTAGTAAACACTTTTATTATTTTAGATGGGAATTTCAAACTCAGTTCTCCTTCCTGTCTTCTGCTTCCATCTCTGATTAACTTATATCAGACAGACTTTTCTGCCAAGAATCTACTAAAGCTAGCCAAAATTAAAATCAACAAACAAGCAAAAAAAAAAGCAGTTGAAGACATCTTGGAGCATACAGAAGGCCAGGATTCAAGAGGTCACATTCCTGAAGAGAAGGGAAATGCAGTGAAGAAAGCCTTCCATTACCACAGATTTTTTTCATTTTGACATTTGCAAATTTCCAGGACATAGATGCTGAAAAGAAAATAACATCATAGATTGTGTGGTCAACTCAATGAGATGAGAAAGGAAAAAGAATAGATTCATGATAACCATGGATGCAAGAACTTAAGGAGCAAAATTGGGAGAAAAGGGAGTCATGGAGAAATGAAGTGACATTTGGTGCACCTTTCCCCTCAAGTTTGTGCCAATTTCTAATTTTTTCATGATGGGGTAAATAGTCAAGAAAGTAAGAGAAAGATTATTGGTAAACGCTTAAAACACTACAAAGGCATTAGCAATCAGGCAGTGCTAGGCTGCACACTAAAAAAGAGAATCCTGGGAGTCATTTCAAGACAGTGGTGAAATAAGATCCCGAATGCACCTCCTCCCATAACAAATCAACAACTACATATGAAATAATTCCTTATAAGTGGGACATTAAAATTGGTTGAAAAATCCTCCAGAAAAAGAACAAAAGAACAGCTCTAACATGGGCAAAAGAGGCAGAGATTAGGTTTCCTCCTGAAAAAAAACCCATATCCAAATGCAGAGATCCATAGTTGAAAGAGATCTCAAAAAGTACAAAACATTCCCTGAGGAATAAGATATTTGAGTTTTACATACATGCGGAGACCCCAAAAAACCCAGAATTTATTTACTAAAAATTGTGTATTTATTCTTACATGTTTAAACCTCAGTTACCTTCAAAGTACTCTCCATTTGATGCAATACACCTATCGACATTTTTTTTTCATGGCTCAAAACAGATTTTTAACTCATCAATTTTGATGCCTTCTAGTGCTTCTGCCATTTTTTGTTTCAGGTTTTCCACATTGGCAAAATGTTTCTCTTTGAGGACTTTTTCATTAGGGAAAACAAAAAGAAAGTCTCTCAGTGTGAGAGCAGTTGAAAAGAGAGGGTAGGGCATAGAGGTCATGCCATTTTCGGTCAAATACTGCTGAACACTCGGCGCAGTTTGAGCAGGTGTGCTTGTAAATCACCCATCATGAAACGGGCAAACACATCGAAAGAATCTTCAGAAAAGTTAACTGAAGCCAAATGCAGCCTCGCACAACACCAGCTTGAATGGTAATTCAGATTGGTTCCTAGAACACTTGCCTAGCAGGGAATGCCTGTACTATGATACAAGAGGCCTGTCTTCCAGAAGATAATTCCATTTTGGGGGGGTCTCCCCTCATAAGGCACTCCAAACCACAGATGCTGCACAGAATAAAGAAACCCCCAAAACACCTGGCTTTGAAATCCAAAGAGGATTATGTACAGAAAAACTATAAAACTGTACAGAACAGAATACCCACTCTTAAGGGGTTTGCATGCAGTCTCACTTGACCTGGAGATCACCACAAATCACCAGACTGAAAAGCACATTAACCAGAGGTAAGGAGACTAAGCATCTGCTGGAGAGGTAGAAACCCAGCAGGACTCTCCCCATATACCGAGACACTGGCAAACAATATTTTTATAATCTCAATCTATTTTACTAATATTGATGCTAGCCAGTGTCATTTTGGAATTTTTACTCTAACATGCTAGGGCCAGTGGGCATGCCCTGCTGAAAGCCCCACCCACCAGCATGCCACAACAGCTGACAACATCGTCGGCAGCCGTCCGTCTCGAGAGACGATGGTGTAGCTTCTTAAGAGTCTATCTGCACCGCCGAGAATGGCTGTGCAGTCCGACTCGGGAGTGACACGGTATCTGTCTCCTCCCGTGTTGAATCGACATCTTACGATGACGCTGGAGTGTCCTCTCCAGTGAAGCTGAAGCTACAGAGCCTGGGCAGGGTGATATGGAGGGTCTGCTGTTGCCCATGCAGCAGACCCCCCCTCTCTTCGCAGCTGAAGGGTCCAAGGGAAAGACAGAGTCAATACAGCTTGGTTTCAGGTGCGCCGCAGGAGTTGCAGGTGTTGACAACAACGTCGAACCACCTTAGGGACTCCGGCTCCAGATTTTCTGTCGGGGTTTACTCCCTTAGCCTTTCCCCTGAAGAGGTATGCCGCAAGGCAGCGGAGGTTTTTTGGAGTCAGAGTTTTCCTTCTCTGATGTGCCCTGACTGGAAGATCGAACCAGCGACACTTAGCTCGCAGGCCGATGCTCAATCCACTGAGCCAAACCAGCCAGGACAAGCTGACAACATAACACACAGCTAAACTGGGTGCCAATCCTGCCCACCAAAGCACTTCAGCTATACCCCCTATCATAACTGGAGGGCATATGCAGCCCACATAGAAACCATAAATTGAATGAATACCTGGGGGGAATTGAACTTCTGGACCCCACGGGACATGTCCTACATAAGGCCACTCCTTCAAGTGTGAGAGAGGTAGCTGATTTACCTAATAAACAGAAACAAATACAGAGAGTTAGACAAAATGAGGAAATAAAGAAATATGGTCCAAATGAAAGATAAAAATAAGACAAAACCTCAGAAAAAGAGCTAAACAAAATGGACCAAAGCAATTTATCAGATAAAGAGTTTAAAGTAATGTTCACGAATATGCTCAATGTATTCAAGAGAAAAATGAATAAACACAGTGAGAACTTCAACAATGAGATAGAAAATAGAAGGAAGTGCCAAATAAAAAATATAACTGAACTGAGAAAATAGACTAGAAAGATTCCACAGTAGACGAGACGAAGTAGAACAAGTCAGTGAGCTGAAAGTCAAAACAATGTAATTCACAAAGACAGAGCAGAAAAATTAAAAAATAATAATGTGAAGATACCTTGGGATTTTTGGAACAACATAAAGTGGAATAACATTTGTATTATAAGGGTCTCGGAGGAGTAGAAGGAAGCCCTGACTAGTGTGGCTCAGTTGGTTGGGCATCATCCTGCAAATCAAAATGTCACCAGTTTGATTCCTGGTCAGGGCACATGACTGAGTTGCAGATTTGGTCCCTGGTCCTGGCATGTATGAGAGGTGGCTGGTTGATGTCTCTCTGTCATGTTGATACTTGTCTTCCTCTCTTCCTCCCTCCCTTACCCTCTCTCTCTAAAAATAAATAAATAAAATCTTTAAAATAGAAGGAGAAGAGCGAGAAAGGGCCAGAAAAATTATTTGGCAAAATAATGGTTTAAAACATTCCTAATCTGGGGAAAGAAACAGACATCCAGGTCCAAGAAACCCATGGAGTTCCAAATAAATTGAACCAAAAGAAACACACACAAAAACACAAAAAAAGTGAAGGATAAAGAGGAAACCTTAAAAGTAGCAAGAAAAAGCAACTTCTCTGTGCAAGGGAAACCTTATAAGGCTGTAAGCATATCTGTTCAACAGAAACATTGCAGGTCAGAAGGGAGTGGCATGACAAATTCAAAGTGCTAAAAGCAAAAATCTTCCAACCAAGATTGTCTACCCAGCCAAGTTAGCATTAGTAATTAGATCAAAAGTATGTATTCCAGATAAGCAAAAGCTAAAGGAGTTAACACCACGGAACTGGTCCTACAAGAAATATTCAAGGGACTTCTTTAAGGTACTGATTAAGAATAAGAAAACCTACAAAAGTAAAAATCTCACTGAAAAAAGATAGTAGATCAATCACGTACAAAGCAAACATGAAGGTAAAAAGGCAAAAGTTGTAAAATAAACTAAAATTACAATAATAAATTAAGAAATACATAAAATAGAAAAATTAAAATGGAGGAGCAGGAAAAATGTAAACCTTTGGAATGTGTTCAAATTAAAGCTTCTGTCAACTTAAAACAGACCACTATTTACATAGAATGTTATGTGTGACTCTCGCGGTAACCACAAGGAAAAACTTATAGTAAATATCTCAGAGAAAATGAGTAAGGAATCTAAACATAACACTTTAAAAAAATCAAATTTTAAAGGAAAGAAACAGAAAGGAACTACAAAAACAATAAATAAATAAATAAATAAATAAATAGACAGCAAAATGGCAATATGTGTACATATGTACCAATAATTATTTTAAGTGTAAATAGGTTATTTTTGTTGATTAGAGAAAAAAAAAAAAAACACAAAGTGACCAAATGGATTAAAAAAAACAAAACACATATATATGCTGCCTACAAGATACTCATTTCAAATGTAAGAACATGCACAGACTAAAAGTGAAGGGATAAAAGAAGATACTTTATGAAAATGAACTTGAAAAAAATCTGGAGTAACTATAATCATATCATACAAAATTAAAGCCTTAAAATAAAGACTGTAATAAAGGGTTCAATTCAGCAAAAATATATAAAATTTATAAATATATATTCACCCACCATAGGAATACCAAATATATAAAGCAAATATTAACAGAACAAAATGAAGAAATTAAAATCAATACAATAATAGTAGGGAACTAACATCTCACTTAATCAATGGATAGATCATCCATACAGAAAATCAATAAGGAAACATCAATCTTAAAGGAAATATTAAATCAAAATAATTTAATAGATATATAGAGAGAGCATTCCATCCAAAAGCAGCAGAATATACATTCTTCTCAAGAGCACATGACAGTGACCAGGGGGAGAGGTGAGGGGAGAAGAGGGAAAGGAAGGAAAAGGGTCTAGTCAAGAAACTAGTATAAATGACCCATGGACATGGAAAACGGGGTAGGGATTGAATGTGGGAGGAACGGTGGGTGGAATGGCAGGGGGAGCTATGCGGGAAAAAATCAGACAACTGTAATAGAAAAACAATAAATAAATTGTTTTAAAAAGAACGCATGAAACAGTCTCAAAGATATATTACATGTTAGGCAACAAAACAAGTATCAATAAATTAAAGAAGGTTAAAATCATATCAAGCATCTTTTAAAACCACAATTGTATGAAAATAGAAATTAATAACAAGAGGAAAATGAAAAAAAAATCACAAAAAAATTGAGATTAAACAGCATGCTACTGAACAAGCAGTGGGTCATCAAAAAAATTTAAAAAGACATTAAAACATGCCTAGAGACAAATAAAAGCAGAAATGCAGCATTCTATAATCTATGATATATATTAAAAGTGGTTCTAATAGGGAGGTTTGTAACAATGTAAGCCTATCTCAAAAAACAAGAAAAATCTCAAACATGTGATCTTACTTTACACCTAAAGAAACTATAAAAAGAAGAAAATAATGCACAATTAGTAGAAAGAAGGAAATAATAAAGATCAGAGAAGAAATAAATGAAATAGCAACTAAAAACAAAAAAATCAGTAAAATGAAGAACAGATTCTTTGAAAAGATAAACAAAATTGACAAACTTTAATTAGATTAAATAAGAAAGAAAAGGAGAGGGCACAAATAAAAAAGTGAGAAGAGAGAGAGCACACATAAAGTGAAAAATGAAAGAGAAGTTACGCCAAGAAATTGGATAATCTAGAAGAAATGACACCTACAGACAGTGACTGACACTAAGTTAAATTTGCCAAGTATCATGAAAAATAGAAATAAATTATCCAAACCATGAGAAAAAAAATAGACAATAGAAACAAACCACCAGTGATCAAGATTTTGAAGTTATCAGAAACAGACTTTGGTACAATTTTGATTAAAATGTTTCAAATTATAACAAAAATAGATGAAATGATGAAAATCTTTACCAAAAATATGACATCTAAAATTGAAGCAGATAAATATTTTTGTAACACAAGGTAAAATTTCTGAAATTAATAACAATAGATATGTTTAATAGCAGAAGAGAATAGGGATGAGACTATTGCTCAGTAGAAAGGAAAACACCATTATTCCTCTTTTTAAACTCATTGCACTGGAATTACTTCTTCTTTGAAACTACTTGTGAGATTTCTTATGACTGACTCCTCATATTAAGTCTCAACATAAATGTCACTTTTCAGAGAGGCTTTCTTCAACCACCTGTTTAGTGGGTCTCCTCTCTCTCACTCTACGTAACCATCTGAATTTCCTCTTTGTTTCCTTCAAAACACTTGTCAGTGCAAAAGACGATAGCTAATAAAATGATAGGTGTAAGGACCTTTATGTGTGTGTGTAAGCTTAGGCAAGTTACTTACCTTTTTTGAGTCCATTTTTTTCTTCAGATAATGAAGATACTAATGCACAAATTAAATATTGTTAAAAAGTAATTGGAATAATACCTGTAAGTCACCTAGTTAAGTGTGAAGGCAGAGTTTTTAGATTTTCAAAAAGTAAAATAACAACACATTGAAGAGTATAGTCTATTTGGAAAATTAACAAAAAACCCATGGACTAGTTAAAAAGGCTGCATCACATTAGAAACTATCATAAATGTCCAATGTCAGATGCCTTGGTTCCAGCTCTCATTCAATAGTTTACTTCTGCAGTAACATTGGTCTATCAATTTTCAGAATTATAAATTGGGTTAATGTGTATACAGGATGATTCTAAGAACTAAAAGAAAATAATTGGGTTAGACCTGGTTTTTTTTTATTAAATCTTCTCACAACATAAACTTCTAATTCACTGACCATTCCCTGACATCCAAGAGTGTTCATTGTCCAAAAATGATCATATTTTTTCTTTTGATGTTTGGTAATGTATATTTTGACAATATATCTTTGTTTTGTAACATCTTGACCAAATGTGAAAAGATATAGAAATGAAGTTCCTGTCTGGGAGTATGCCAAAATCACACTGATTTTATAATTAAACGCTATTTTCTACATGAAGCATTTAATTTTCCAATGTCCAGGCATTGAAAATGATATTGTCAAGTTAAAAAGCAAATGATTAATTACTTCCTCAAGTAAAATATTATTAATGTTGGTCTGAGATCAAAGAGGAGATCATTTATGAATAAAACAATATTTTTCATTCAGTGTGTTAAGTAGACATATGCAAAGCTCATTTTGGATTCCCTAAATAAATATTTTAAGCTTGTCGTTTATAAGTCTCTGTTAGAATGACTCAACACTACCATTATAGTTTAAAAACACTCTTGGACAATATATAAACAAATGGGAATGGCTATGATCCAATAAAACTTTATTTATAAAAACAACAGGCAGTCAATACATGGGCTGTGATTTGCTGACCTCTGTCTTGAGTGATTAAGAAACTGCTAAGATGAAACATGAATTTATAGACAAAAATTGTACATTTATGTAGTTATAGTACATATAACCCATTATTTTTTTCCTGGACACATATCTTGCTGTGGGGTGTACTCTACACCATAAAACTTAACTTAGTATGAGAAAACCTGTACATGCAGAATTGGCTTCGTGGACTGGAAGCAAGCGGTAAGAACACAGATATAATAAGCCTTATTACTGGAGACCCCTGTTCTGCCACATTAAACACTTATTAAATGGAGGCCTGAGATATCTTAAAAGTAAGACCATGTGGCAACCAGACCTGTGATTCTAGAAGAAATGACTAGAAAGAGTCATAATGTGATTTGGTTATTCGTAGCTCCCTCTAGACATGACCTCAGACGATGATTGGCTGATTTTATGGTGAGATCAGCTGCTTTATAGTTTATAAGAAATGTTTGTTGCAGGTCAAGTAATAGATAAAACCAAAAAAATTAATTTGGTTGCCAAAGGCCCAGTAGATTCGTCAATTGATCCAAGTACTGATCTTGAGACTAAAATCAGATGATCAGATTAAGGGTGTTATCTTCCCACCCAAGACATTTTTGTAATAGCCTTAAATTTTCTGCTATTAAAAAGAAGGTATAAAAGTAATAGTGGGAGGAGATGAGAAGAGAGGAAGAGAAATGGACATGAGAACAAAAGAAAAAATCAGGCTTGAAAATTACATCTAGAAAAAACTTGGATGTGGTTACTGGCACATGCAACTAAATGGCAGGAAATAACTTCAGAGTCTCCTAGTTTGGAGGGGGTTTTATTTCCAAAGAAACCACAGACCTGGACTAAAAAATATTTTAGTGTCCAAACTTTAAAACAATCTTTGGGCCTAAAGGCAGGAAGGAAACTGCAAAAGCTCTAAATCCCCAAAGGTGATAGTGATGGGTAGAACTTGAAGCCTTGAAGAACACCTCCCAGAAAGCAGAGTCTAAGTTTGGGCTTGTATCCCATTCCTCTCTTCCCAAGTGGGAAACTACCCCGCATCTATAAAATGCAATAGAAATGTTTCAAGTAGATCCAATTCACACAAAGCAAAATAACTTTGAGCCGTGGCTGGTGTGGCTCAGTTGGTTGAAGCATCACCCCATATACAAAAAGGCTAGAGGTTTGATTTCCAGTCAGGGCACATGCTGGGGTTATGGGTTCGAGCTCTGGGCAAGGTGATTATGAGAGGCAGCTAATCGATTTCCTCTCTCACATCAATATTTCTCTCTCTCTCTCCTTTCCTCTGTCTCTAAAATCAATAAACATTTAAAATAATAATAATAATTTTAATCATTATTACACATGTCATAACTCAAAATTGTATATCCATGTATGTGAGCATGCATAGCTATATGTATATATACATATCTAGATACATATATACATATATACATTATACATACACATATAGCCTTTTGTTTTTGAAAACAGTCTGTGATTATACTTTCTATAGTCCATGATTCTAATCTCATTAAATGTCAATAATAAACTGGGTGCATGTTCTTGCCTTTGGCACATCCCAGATGAAACACTGTGGCCCATACACTTTCTCTAAATGTCCTCACCAAAGGACCTTACGAGAGTCTTCTACTTCCATCAGTGTTCTGTAAGGTGAGCAAACCCTCAGAATGTATTAATTAATACAGGGAAGTTTTGGTACCAGTTCTGCTTTGTCATTCCTAATACAAAACTAGCTTCTTACTGACTGCTGAGTTATTTTAATTTTACATTGCAATACTGTAAATACATTCTTCATAAAAATAAAGTATATCAATTTAATAGGATTAAAATAGAAACAAAACAATAATTTCAATATTCTCTTTCATCATGCATAACAGAAAAAATGCCCTTCCCTAGTGTATAAGAGAAGTTTTCTCATCTCACCTACTTGACTCTTAATAAAATAGAGCATTCTTTATATTACCAATTACCGAGATATAAAATATATTCTTAATTCCTTTATAGTGACTGAACATCTTGGATAATTAAAAGTTAATGACCTGAAAAATTAGCAGAAACTTAAGTGTATTATTTTTATTTCCATTTGTTTAATCTTGATGATGTAAAATTTCACTATAATTTATTATAAAAAATAATTTTCTCTTTGGAATTCTTATGTTTGAATCCCAGATTAATGGAAAGTTAGGGGTGTCGCATCCTATCATATTCTTTATAACAGCATGGATAAAGAAAATAATTGCAAAAAGTTAATGTATTTCCACAAAATTTTAGTATAAAATATATTTATATCTTTCATTACATTTGTAAATTTAAGTGCAAATAAAGCTCTTGAAAACATAACCATAAGAAAGAAAAGCACAATTGATCCTGAGGCTTTTATCCTAGTGTGTTTTATTTAGGTGTTTTCACAAACTAGTAAGCTAATCCAAATGACTACATTATTAGGTAGTATTGAAAGAAGAGCTAAAATTTAATTCACAAAAGCATATACTTAATATTTACCAGTTGCACCAAGTCAGAATTCTTCCAGGATGGGAATCACAGCAGTGTCTGACATTGTCTCCTGGAGCTTTGGGTGGAAAGCAGTCTGGAACTACACCAGACTTACTCTTTTTCTCATCTTTATTTCTTGCTTTGGCTGTGGTTTCATGTGTCTGAAAAGCAAAAGATGGCTAAGTGGCAGTGAAAATATGGTAGACTCTGTCTGGTTTCATTTTTTAGGTAGCTTTAAAAAGTCACCTCATTTTAAAAAGCAAATGAGAAAAAAATAGAAACATCACATGGTCTTAAAGTTCATCTCATACTACAGATGATAAAGGCCAACAGAAGAGAGGATTCATGAATAGAGTTTGAAGAGAAACGTTAAGGTGAGGATAAATGCATACTTACCTTAGATGCCACCTGACAGTGCACCAAGATCTTCCACAGGTCATAAAGACACAACTTGGCACATTCAGCAATTGTTTTCGGCACCAACAAAGGAGGTAGTGAAGCAGAAAAATCTGTCCAAGAATTAATCTGCAGCTGCACCACCCAATGCTTCATCATCTCCAGGCTGTGATACGAAGCACAGTCAGGTAGGTGGATGTTCCTTAAAAATCAGACCATCAAAAACATTTTTAACAATTGAGCAAAGAAAAGATATTAATAAGTAGGTGCTGTATGTAAATCCAGGCACAGACTTCTAAAATATACCCGGGCTATCCTGTTCATAGTGCTGTCCTGCATGCATGAAAAACTTCATTTCAGAAGGAATATTCAAATAACTCCTTATTGTCAATAACCTTTGGCCTAGTTTGATGCTTTGGCTTGGTACCCATTAACACATTAAAATGCAATGGGAAGAATGAGAATTACTTTTAGTAAAAATTTATACAATCAAGAATATACAATAAATTGATCTTTTTTAAGTATAAAGGACACAGCATTGATGAAATTTTTTGTTTATAATTTAATCATATTTCCCTAAAAGCAATTTCCTTTTGCAAAAATGGATCAAGTGTTATATCCTTTGTTTTATCCTTCTTTTTCTCCTAGTGAATCATGATTTTTTTAGGTGATCCAACAATATCCATTTTTCAGGATAAAAGTCAATAATTAATTTATACAAAATTCTCAACTCATGCATTTAAATGCATCAATAAATCCTGGGAATTCTGCTGCACTTGATTTTTCTTAAAATCATGTAAACTTTTCAAACTTCTTAACAACTAATATCAAGAAATTAAATATTTAAACATATTTCATCTTCATCTAAACTCTTTTAAGTTAGCACATCCCTATTATATTTCCAAATTTACTTTTCTTTGTTTTTCTCAACAATCCATCATTTAAAATTTGTTATAAAGAAACCAACAACTCAAAAAATATTTTTATGCAGTGTTATTTAATTTCTTGGACTTGTACTTTAACAGTTGTGTTAGAAGGATAAACTGAGCCAAAATTGCAGAATGAAATCTCAGATTTCCTCATATGTGAGTCCTACCCAAATCAATTGAAACTGCTCAAGGGTAATCAAGTGTACAACTGGAGTTAATAATTTCATTTAGCTGTAATATCATTTTTTAATGTTGGCTTCTTGCCTTATGCATTTTGTATTTTTGTTATGCTTAGCTTGCTTAAAATCATAAATTTGAATCATTCATAGTTTTATATCATAACTAGAAAATATTTACTCATTACTCTCATCTTCACCTCAGTTTCTGACTTCTTATATTCAGTCTTCATTTGTCCTTCCAAATAACTAGGACTATATTTTAAATAAAACCCATAGCTACCCTAAAATGTCTTATCTCTAAATTGACCATTTCTTCACCATATCCTTAGAAAGCACCTTCCCTGCAGCCAGCTGCTGAACATTGTTGAAGAGAATCTCAGCCAATTGAACTTTTAAGAAATTCATCAAGAAGATATAGCCATTGTAAACATATATGCATCCAACACTGGAGCACCCAAATATATGAGGAAAATCTTGAAGGACTTCAAGAAAGATATAGACAGCAACACACCAATAGTAGGGGATTCTAACACCCCTTTGTTAACAATGGACAGATCTTCCAAACAAAGAATCAACAAGGATTTTGTGGCACTGAAAGACACTCTAGATCCAATGGACTTAATTGATATATACAGAACCTGCCACCCCAAAGAAACAAAATATACATTCTTTTCAAATGCACATTGAACATTCTCAAAAATAGACTACATGGTAGGACACAAAACAAGCCTCAACAAATTCAAGAAAATTGAAATCATATCATTCTCTAAGACCATAATGGTTTGAAACTAGAAATAAACCTCAAGGAAAAAAACTCAAAAAAATTAAAATGTGTGAAGACTTAATAACATGCTATTAAACAATGAATGAGTTAACAATGAGATCAAAAAAGAAATCAAAAAGTTTTTGGAAACAACAGAACTTTATGCTGTGTAACCAATACTACGGTTTGAAAATCTTAATGATGCTCTATAAGCTCAGGGTTCAAAGTTGGCTTGTCTGGTCAAAATTGATTTGTCTCTTCACTGTAGTAGCCCCATAGCCTGGAAAAGAAAATCCTACTTGGTATAGGCTCAGTAAATATTTATTAAATATATTAAATATATATTCAAATCAGCTCCAATTTTCTCTACCTCCACCTTCCTTCACTCACAAGACCATTCATCATGTGCTCTCATTACTTCCTCCTTTTTTTAAATTACAAACATTTTGTGATGAAAAAAGTAAGAATTACTCCTATTAAGTAGCTTACAGTTTTGCAGTAGCTTTTTACAACACAGCCTCACTATTTGTGCATATCTTTACTTTTTATATTCTCTATATCAGGTCTCCTAAGAAAGGCCAAAATCTAAGACTGTGCTGATATTCTATTCCATGTTCTCTTCATATTCTTTGTTTTTTTCCTCTTTACTCTTAATTTCATAGAAGAAGACAGCCATAAAAATTAGAATGTATTTACAGGTCCTTTGATTTCTCTCTCTCTCTCATTTAATCAATGATATAAACAAGATAGAAAGGATGAGGTGGCATTTCGAAGATCACAAGCAAAATAGTTGCAAAAACACGAGTGTTGCAGACAACTCACCTATGTTGTTTTTATTATGCCACTGCAGTTACCCCTTTCCATTTCCCTATTTTTTTTTTTGAAGGAGCATCTTATGAAAGCTATTACAGGCCAGAGAAGAATCTCCCAAGGAAATATCATTAAAGCACAGACTCAAAGAATAAAGAAGCACTTATCACCCTGGCCAGTGGGTTGAGCACCGATCTGTGAACCGAAGGCTTGGTGGTTTGATTCTCAATCAAGGGCACATGCCTGGATTGTAGGCCAGGTCCCAGTTGGAGGTGTGCAAGAGGCAGCCAATAGATATTTCTCTCACACATCAATGTTTCTCTTCCCTCTTTCTCCCTCGCTTCTCTTCTTTCTAAAAAAAATAAAATAAAAAGCTTTTTAAAAAGAAGAAGAAGGAAGAGGAGGAGGAGGAAGAGAAGGAGGAGGAAGAGGAAGAGGAGGAGTAATATGAGCATATTTTTGTTTAGATAGATATAACCAAGAGCTGTATAAAAAGAAAACTGAAATAGAGACTGGTTTAAAAAATGCTTCTTATATGTGTTTACAAGCAGCTGGCACTACTTTAACAGGTTATCACAATTTTAATCACCTTCAAATAAGCTTAAAAACTTAAGAAATTTTTCCTCTGTTAAAAACATTTTAACATTTTAAATTACTTTTTTTAATTATAAGACTTTAATTATCTACAGATAATTGTTTCCATGGTTACTTTTGAAATAATCTGATTTCATATAGATATAATAATATGTAAATTTATTTTTGAACAGTTCAAGTAAATAGATGCATTTGTTTCTTCAATGTTATAGAACAAAAGTTTGCTAATATTTTTCTTATTAGATAACTTTGTTTCTAAGAAAATTTTACATGAATTCATCTTTAAAATGCTCTTCTGACTACTTAAATTACTCTCTTACTCCCTCCTTTCAATTCTGAGTCTTTTATGAGAAATACAATATGAAGTTTTTAGTTTTTAAAATGGATGATCTGAGCTGGATTCTGCTCCCAAATAATTAGTGAATACCCTCATCCCAGATACCAATTTAATATTATATGAGAAACCAGACCTTCTTTACATTCATCCTTATACTAGCTGTTAGTCCTCAAATTGACGAGTATAAACTTACTTCCAAGTGTGGCTGCACATCAAAACTGTTTGTAACCCTACGGGAAAGTGTGCAGGAGACTGCGGTGGAAGTTGAGTGTGAGCACTCCCTCATGAGTAGGGCAGAGGCCATATCCACCCAGGGTTGAGCAGCACCATGGCATATTGTTAGGCAGATGACCCTTGCCTATTATCAAACTAGATACCAAAGGATCCTGGGTCAGTGGTTGCATTCCCTCAGAGATTGCCCAATCTCTGTGGAATGAGTTAGCTGGTCATGGGAAGGGGATACTGATTTCCTTGTCACATGAACATGCACATATAGGGTCAAGAAGTGGAGCCCAGGGATATAGATACAATGATCTGCACTCACCAGGAGAGATCCATTTCAGAGAGAGGGGATATTACATAGCAACTAAAAAACATTATGATAAAACAAAAGATAGAGAGCGACTGTGGCAAAAAAATGTTTTAAAGCTTTATACTTTAGTAATTTTAATAGCATTTCCCCCCTGGCTTTTGAACAAGGGTCTTTTTTTTTTTTTTTTTTTTCATTTTTCAGTGGAAGCCACAATTTACAAACCAACTGTGCCTTGAGAAAAACTATAGATTTGGGGATGGGCGAAGTGGGGGTGGGGTGGGGGGTTTACATAGCCATTCTGGTATTAAGGAGATAATAACGTTCTACCAATAAATTCTCTCAAGTCAACTACCCGTTGGAGAAGGGGGGACCTATATTGTTTTTATTTAGTAACAATTCACATAAATAAATATACTTTATAATGTGGTTTATTTGAAAAATCCTTCTTAGCCAATATATAATAAACAAATTGCTCAAAGTTCTAAAATGTGTAAGTCATATTTTCTCAATGGGTGTTCCATGAAAATGTATCACTTTAAGTATACACACAAAAAAAGATTCTCTAGCTTTTCTTTATTCAAAATAATGCATTAACATACAAATGAGCTTTGTTATTCTCCAAAAGGGAGACAGTCTCAATATATTTCTAAGACTTACCTTTTATATCCTACATATTGACATTTTGAAATCAAGATTTATTTCATGGTAGAAGATGGAAGCCTAGTAGGTGGAAGCTGAGCCCACTTGTTCATGGCCTCAGCATGGATTTTCAGCTGATCTTCAGACAAGTGACCTGAATAATCAATGGAATCTTATCTAATATGAATTTATGAAACCAAGGAGTACAGAGAAAACTTTGTAAGAGATTTTATAAGTTGCAGGGAAATACCCTGTGTGAGGTACCTGCAGAGGAGAACAGAGGAGAGAAAACACAGCTTAGTAGCTCCCATCTTTCCTGGAGAGCGGGGTCTCCCTGAGGGGACCCCCCAACACTAATCAGGAGAGACTTGAGAGGATATACAGAGTCTGAAAGACTCGGGCTGCACATACACAGTGAATAGCATGTCCATAGCTGCAGCGTCAACCAGGAGAATGTAGGAGAGAAATTCTACCTCCTAAAACTATAGGAGGCACTGGCAGGTGGTAGCCACCCCGATGGAGAAAGCCATTTTGTCTTTTGAGGAGGCAGAGTGCTTGGGGAGTTGGGCAGTGGCTGGAGTCTTCAGTGTGGGTGCCACATAGGGATTTTTTTAAAGAGGGGAGCAGAGGTATGGCTGAGCAGGGACCTCACACACATGTGCACAGCTGCCCTGTCAGCAAAGGGACCTGGTTCAAAGTGCAGTTTGTCCCCACTGAACCCAGCTGGCCAAGAAGAGTAGAAGGCTGCACAGTGAAGAGATTGTACAGCCCCACCCTGCAAGGCTAAGGAGGGGAGCGGGGGAGGTTCCCCACAGGTTGGAAGGTTTGGGTCTGAGCCTCCTGTGAGAACAGTGAGCTAAGAACTGGATGAGCAAGAGCTGAGCACCTGAGATTCGTTGTGGCCAGTAAGGGTCACTAAAACTGCAGAGAACAAACCCCTGGGAAGGGGAAAGCATTCTGAACATCCCCCACCTGCAGGACTGTAAATTCTGTAGTACGGTAAGGCCAGGCTCAAGACTCCCCTGCTGTGCACATATCTGCAGGGGAAAGAAAGAATCTCTTTGGAGCTCTTCATGAGCTTTTAACAGACGCTGTGCTGGCTCCTCCTCAGGCTCTGTTTCACTGAAAAGAGCAGAGCAGAGAGATTAGAAATTGGCACAGCAAGAAGTATTCAGGACCCCATCCAGCCTCGGCTGTCACACAAGCTGTCATCAGTGTCAAGCAAGAAAGAGCTGACCCTTATACACAGATTGGCCCCTCACATGAAACAGCTAATTCCTCAGAAACTATATATTATTGGAAATAATCTAGGACAGACCAAGACATGTGGCACAAAGGTGGGGACACACACACACCATCTTCCCTGAAGACTGAACAGAGTCTCCCAGGGGGTGACCCAGGGATCCAAACCTGCTGATAGCACCATAGCCCCCCTCTGGAGGCAGGTGGAGATGGTGCATGTGGTGCTGTCAGACATTAGATGACCACTCCTGGGCCTTGTGTTGACAGGAAACCGGTAGGGTAGAATAGCGAGGACCAGCCAAGCCTGAAGGAGACAGCCACAGACTGTGGATTGCTTGTAGCCTCAAATAGGCTACCTAAAGCTAGACCGGGACACCAGCTGACATCGGGGATGGATCCTAAAGGACAGGATAGTAAGCCAACAAACACTAGACTCTGCTAAGATGAATTCCATCTTGTTCTTTTTTTATTATTTGCACTATATTTTCTCCTGCATAACTTTTTAACACGGTTTTGTTGTCTTCAATTTTGTTCCTATATTTAACTATTTTTTATTTTATTTAATATAATTTTCATTTTTATTTTAGTTTTAATTCAAATTTCATAGTTTACTCTTCCCTTCTCTTACTCCATTTTGCCTCCATCCTTCTCTTTCTTATTTTTGTTTTAAATTTTATTTGTTTCCCTTGTATGCCTTGTTTCCATTCTTTACTGTTACTATTTCTCCTTCCTCCAAGCTCTCAAAATCATGTTTTTTTCATTAGTCATCTCATGTTCTATTCGTCTTTCTTATAATATCTTTATGTCATTTTACCTTTATTAATATTTGCTCAGTTTCATTGATATTGAGGTTGGTGCATCCCTTCAATTTTATCCCCAGCTGTTTACTCTTTTTTTTTTTAATTTTAAATTTCATATTTTACTATTTCCCTGCCTGACTACATTTCTCCTTCCTCATACCCTGTCTTTTTTGTTTTGTTTTGTTTTTTTCTCCTTTTTTATCCTGGTTTCAAACCCTCATGCTTATTATTTATCCTCACTCTATCTTTCAAAAAGCATTTTTCTTTCCTTTAAAGATCTCAGCAAACTGGGAATAGAAGGAGCATACCTCAATACAATAAAAGCAGAATGAGAAACCTACTGCAAACATCATACTCAATGGGCAAAAATTAAAAGCTTTTTGCTTAAGATCAGAACAAGAAAGGGTGCCCACTTTCACCACTCATATTCAACATAGTACTGGAAGATCTAGGCACAGTAATCAGATAAGAAAAAGAAATAAAAAGCATCCAAATTAGGAAGGAGGAAGTAAACCTGTCATTATTTGCAGATGACATGATAGTCTACCTAGAAAACACTATAGATTCCACCAAAAGAACTACTTGACCTAATAAGTGAGTTTGGCAAAGTAGCAGGACACAAAGTCAACATTCAGAAATTAATAGCATTTTTGTACACCAATAATGAACTATCAGGGAAAAAAAAAACTAGGAAATAAATCCCATATACTATAGCAACAAGAAAAATAAAGTACCTAGGAATAAATTTAACCAAGGAGGTAAAAGACATGTACTTGGAAAACTATAGAACACTGAAGAAAGAAATTAAGGAAAATACAAATAAATGGAAGCATATACTGTGTTCATGGATTAGAAGAATTTACATCATTAAAATGTCCATACTACCCAAAGCAATCTATAGTTTCAACACAATCCCTATAAAATAACAATGACATATTTCACTGATCTAGAATAAATACTCCAAAACTGTATAGGAAACCAAAAAGAAAAAGAAAAGGAAAACCCGAGTAGCCTCGGCAATCTTGAGAAAGAAGAATAAAGTTGGAGGGATCACAGTATGTGATATAAAACTATCCTATAAGGCCACTGTAATGAAAACAGCCTGGTAATGGCATAATACGGACACACAGATCAGGGGAACAAAATAGAGAGCCCAGAAATAAACCCATGTTTGTATGATCAATTAATATTTGACAAAGGGGGCATAAGCATATAAAGTGTAAAAGTGTTCTCTTCAATAAATGGTATTGGGAGAACTGGATTGGCACATGCAAAAAAAAAAAAAAAAGAAACTAGACCACCAACTTATACCATACACCAGAATAAATTCAAAATGGATAAAAGAAATATAAGTTGTAATACCGTAAAAGTCCTAGCAGGAAACATAGGCGTAAAATTTCAGTTATCCCACATAGTGATATATTTGCCAATATATCACCTACAGTAAGGGAAATAAAGGAAAAAATAAACAAATGAGACTACGTCAAACTAAAAAAATTCTGCACCATTAAAGAAACCATCATGAAAATGGAAAGGTTATTGACTGTATGGGAGAACATATTTGCCAATGATACATCAGACAAGGGATTAATCTCCAAAAAATATAAAAAACTCATATGACTCAAAACCAGGAAGACAGACAAGTTAATTAAAAATGGTCAAAGGACATGAATAGACACTTCTCCAAGGAGAACGTAGAGATGGCTCATAGACATATGAAAAGATGCTCAACATCACCAACCATCGAAGATATGCAAATTAAAAACACAATGAGGTATCACCTCACATTGGTCAGAATGGCCATCATTAACAAATAAACAAACAACAAGTGCTGGCGAGGATGTGGAAAAATGGGAACCCTACTGCACTGTTGGTGGGAACGCAGACTGGTGCAGCCACTGTGGAAAACAGTATGGACTTTCCTTAAAAGAATTTAAAATGGAACTTCCCTTTGACTCAGTGATCCCACTGTTGAGAATATACCCTAAGAATCCCAAAACACTAGTTCAGAAGAACCTATGAACCACTATGTTCATAGCAGTATTATTTATAATAGCCAAGTGCTCAAACAGCTTAAGTGTCCATCATTATACGAGTGAATGAAAAACCTGTGGTACATTTACACAATAGAATAATATGCAGCAGAAAGAAAGAAGGAACTTCTACCTTTTGCAACAGCATGGATGGACCTGGAGAATATTTTTGCTAAGTGAGATTAGCTAGTCAGTAAAAGATAAATAACATATGATCTTACCTATGAGGAACCTAGTGAGTAAAATAAAGTAATGGGCAAAATAGAACCAGAGACATGGAAACATGGAACAGATTGAGAGTGGCCAAAGGGGAGGGATGAGAGGGATAATGGTGGAAAGGAAGCGGGAGAGACTAGTCAAATTACGTGTATGAATGACCCATGGACATGGACAACGGTGTGGGGATTGACTGGGAATGGGGGATGGGCTGGGTGGAGAAGGGCAAAGGGGGAAAAATTGGGACAAGTGTAATAAAATAACAATAAAAAATGAATCAACGAATGAGTGCATTAAATAAAAGAAACTAGTGGTTGCATGTGTTAACACCTGGGGACTGTGATGACTGGACTTGATTGAACAATATTTAACTATTGAACTTTAGTGAAAATAAAGCTGCATTGTATTTTTTTGTATATATTTCAAAATTACTATGTACATATGCTGCAATATTTCTATTTTTTAAAATAAAATGTCTGCTCTTGAGTCTGTGATGATTATATGCATTTATTTTTTAGAGTATGATAAAAAGTGTGAATTTTACCACATAGCATCCAATTTGCAAAATACATCCAGTTGTGAAACCAAAAATCATCGGCAGCCGTCCGTCTCGAGAGACGATGGCGTAGCTTCTTGAGAGTCTATCTGCACCGCCGAGAATGGCTGTGCAGTCCGACTCGGGAGTGACAATCCTTGCCGCACTTGTTACAGGTGAAGGCAGATGGCTGTTGTTACTGCTGTTGACGCTGCTTCCGCTTCGATCTTTTCTGGACCGCCTCCTCGTTGCGCGCAGCCTCTGCGCGTGACGTACCTTGCCTGACCGCGAGCCTCCAGGCTAGGCGGTCATCTGCTTGAACTTCCCATGTGTTGAGATTGATGGAGCATTGTGTCATGTCCTTTTTGCAGATGTCTTTGAACCGCAGTTTTGGGCGCCCTGTCATCCTCTGGCCTTCTGCTAGCTCGCCGTAGAGGAGGTCTTTGGGAATACGGCCTGCATCCATTCTTTTGACATGGCCGAGCCACCTGAGGCGTCTCTCACTAAGAACTACATGCAAACTGCTCATGTTGGCTCAATTCAGCACCTCGGTGTTGGGAACCTTATCCTGCCAGGCAACATGCAGGACGCATCGCAGGCACCTCATGTGGAAGCTGTTGAGTTTCCTTTCATGCCTTCCGTAGGTGGTCCACGTCTCGCTGCCATAGAGGAGAGTGCTGAGTACGCAGGCTTGGTAGATGCGCAGTCTGGTTTTCTCAGTGAGGCTGGAATTGTTCCACGCTCGCCGGTTCAGTTTGGTCATAACTGTGGCTGCCCTGGCGATTCTCCGGTTGACCTCCAAGTCAACTGACAGAGAGCTCGAGATGGTGGACCCGAGGTAAGTGAAGTCGTTGACAACCTCCAGGGTGTATCCGTCGATGGTGATGCATGGGGGAGTCCCCGTGCCTTGAGCCATAACGTTCGTCTTCGTCAGGCTGATGGCTAGTCCGAACTCCTTGCATGCGCGGGAAAGGCAAGTGACTAGCTGCTGGAGTCCCTCTTCGGAGTGTGATGTCAAGGCTGCGTCGTCGGCGAAGAGCATCTCACGGATGAGCACCTCTTTGACTTTGGTCTTGGCTCGTAGACGGGCCAGGTTGTAGAGCTTGCCATCGGATCTGGTGTGAATGAAGACACCCTCGCTGCAGTCCTTAAAGGCGTATTGGAGGAGCATGGAGAAGAAGATTCCGAACAGCGTAGGCGCGAGGACGCAGCCCTGCTTTACTCCGCTGCTGACTGGGAAGGCCTCAGAGGTTGCGCCGTTGTAGGACACCATGCTGTGCATGTTGTCGTGAAAGGACATGACCACAGCAAGCAGATGTGGTGGACAGCCAATCTTCCATAGCAAGCTGAAGAGTCCGCTTCGACTGACCAGATCAAACGCCTTCGTGAGGTCGATAAAGGCGAGGTAGAGTGGTTTATGCTGTTCGTGACACTTCTCCTGCAGCTGGCGTAGGGAGAAGATCATGTCCACTGTTGATCGGCCAGCTCTGAAGCCACACTGGGACTCTGGGTAGACGCGGGAAGCAAGGGTCTGCAGGCGGGCAAGAGCGACCCGGGCAAATACTTTGCCGACGACGCTGAGGAGAGAGATGCCCCGGTAGTTGTTGCAGTCGCTGCGGTCTCCTTTGTTCTTGTACATGGTGATAATGTTGACGTCTCTCATATCCTGGGGGATGTAACCCTCCTTCCAGCAGAGACAGAGTAGATGGTGGAGCGGCTGTAGCAGGACTGGTTTCCCGCTCTTTAGGATTTCTGGAGGGATTCCGTCGCTTCCTGGTGCTTTCCCGCAAGCGAGGCGGTCGATGGCTTTGCCGAGCTCTGCCGCAGTAGGTGGGGTGTCTAGCTCCTCCATGACTGGTAGGTCTGGGATGGCGTTAAGAGCAGTGTCTGTTACGGTGTTCCTCGTCGCGTACAGCTCGAGGTAGTGCTTGGTCCACCGCCGCATTTGCTGTTCCTGGTCAGTGATGACCTCACCTGTCTTGGACTTAAGGGGGGCGATCTTGGAGGGGATTGGGCCTGTTGCCTTCTTGATACCCTCATACATTCCTCGTGCGTTGCCTATATCGGCGGCTTCCTGGATGCTTCTGCACAGGTTTAGCCAATAGGTGTTGGCACAGTGGCGGGCGGTCTTCTGGACTTTGTTCCTGGCAGCCCATAGAGCTTGAAGTGTACTGGGAGTGGGCGTGGCCTTGTAAGCCAGTAGGGCCTTCCTCTTAGCCTCGATCACGGGTTCCATTTCTTCCCAGTGAGCCTCGTACCAGTCAGCGTTCTTCCGCTCTTTCTTCCCGTAAGCAATAATGGCGGAGTTGTATATGGCGTCGCGGAGACGTGGCCAATTGGATTCGATAATGTCATCTGCCGCCATTCCCTCGCCGAGTGCATCTTCCATCCTGTTGATGAATTGCTGGGTCTTAACTGGGTTGCTGGCACAACTGGTGTTGATGCGTGGGCGACCCTTCATCTTGGAGTGGTGCAACCTCTTCGGCATTATGCGCACCTTGCTTACCACGAGGGCATGGTCTGTGTCGCAGTCTGTACTGTGGTAGCTGCGGGTGAGGAGGGTGCTGCCAATATCCGTTCTTCTGGTGATGACGAGGTCAAGCTGGTGCCAGTGGCGGGAGCGGGGGTGCCTCCATGACACCTGGTGGATCTCTTTGCACTTGAAGAATGTGTTTGTCACGCACAGGCCATGGTGACACAAAAGCTCAAGCAGTCGCTGACCATTCTCATTGATCTTTCCTCTCCCAAAGTTTCCGAGGCAGGTGGGCCAGGCCATGTGGTCGCCTCCTACTCTTGCGTTGAAGTCTCCAAGGAGATAAAGAGCGTTACTTCTGGGGATCTTGGATAACGCTTCGTCCAGTGCATGGTAGAACTGTTCTTTCTCTTCAGTGGTGGCGCAGAGGGTTGGGGCATACGCGCTAAGAATGCTGACTGGGCCGAAAGTTGTTGACAATCGGAGGGTAAGTAATCTCTCTGTGCCTCCTGTGGGTGGCTCTATGGAGTTAACAAGCGTGTTCTTCACAGCGAACCCAACACCGTGCTGTCTTGGTTGGTCCGGAGACTTCCCTTGCCAGTAGAAGGTGTAGTTGGTTTCTCTGATAGTTCCGTTGTCGGCCAACCGGGTCTCCTGTAGAGCCGCAATGTCGATGTTTAGTCGTGCCAGTTCCCTGTCGATGACGGCGGTTTTCCTGGCACCATTGATCCACGGAAGGTCTGCAGTAAGTCCGGGGCACATGGTCCTGATGTTCCAGCTAGCGAGGCGAAGAGCTGGAGGCTTCTTTCTTGTTGTTTGCTTGGAATTAACTGGTGCGGGTGTTTTGTGGCCCACTTTTCAAGAGACACCTCTCTGATCCCCACGCACCCAGTGGGGCAGGTGAGCCATGGCGAGACGGCACCTAATTGGCTGGGGGCTGCCCAGCTTGAGGCGGGTGGTAGCTGTCCAGTGAGGTGCGATGACCTCTCCCACCGTCAGAGGAGACCCCTGGCGCTCGTTTCCTTCGCCAATCGGATGAGCTTATAATCGGTAACTGTCTCCTCCCGTGTTAAGTCGACATCTTGCGATGACGCTGGAGTGCCCTCTCCAGTGAAGCTACAAAGCCTGGGCAGAGTGATATGGAGGGCCAGCTGTTGCCCATGCAGCAGACCCCCCCCCCCCTCTCTTCGCAGCTGAAGGATCCAAGGGGAAAGACAGAGTCAATACAGCTTGGCTTCAGGTGCGCCGCAGGAGTTGCCGGTGTTGACTACAACGTCAAACCACCTTAGGGACTCCGGCTCCGGATTTTCTGTCGGGGTTTACTCCCTTAGCCTTTCCCCTGAGGAGGTATGCCGCAAGGCAGCAGAGGTTTGGAGTCAGAGTTTCCCTTCTCCTTATCCTTTCCCCTGAAGAGGTATGCCGCAAGGCAGCGGAGGTTTTTTGGAATCAGAGTTTTCCTTCTCTGAAAATCTATAGATTTTCATAGAATACTAAAGCAAAAAAATACTATGCAGCAACTATCTTTCATGCATCATATGATTCAGTCATACTAGCGTCCTCACCAGTATCAGAATACTGTGTTTTCTCCCAAAAATACAATCAAGATATAGAACAAATTAACCCATATTGCTTTGGTGTCAACACTGTCTCCAAATCCAGAGCTTGGCAATCATTGATTTATTCTCTTTCTGTATAGTTTTGCATTTTCCAAACATGATATAAGAATCTTTTAAGTCTACCTTCTTGTCCTGGATGTAAGTATTTGAGATTCTTCCACGTTGTTGTACAAGGCAATAGACACTGAGATAAATAGCTTTATACTTGGAAATGGGCATGAATGTTCTTCTGCCAGGCCTTTAGTTTGGGGTATGTGTCAATCTAGTCAGGACTTGAATGGAATTTGGGTTGTATTATTATTGTTTGCCATTGGTGTACTTTGGATTTCAAATTTCTCTAGTTTAGCTTGTATTTTGGATGGGAAGTGTGGTACCAGAGAACTTGGGTCAATGTCCGCTCCACATTCTGTGTTAGATTATTACGTGGCACTGTACCTTGTTTCTCTTGTTCCTCTCCCAAAATTAGACTGTTGTTACTTATTATTCAGTGCTATGGGCCTCACAGAAGGGTGCAAGAGGAGAGGAAATTGTCTGTTGATAGCTTAGCCTCAGTCTTAAGCAGCCATTGTGTCATATCTGGGATTCAGAGGTGAAGAATACTCAGTGATTTTTGTTCTCTCTCAACCTTTGTTGGGGACCAGGATGTCATTACACCCAGAGAGGATGTCTTCTGCCCTTTCCCCCAGCTGCAGTGGTCTTTTACCAGTGCCACAAGATGACAGTGCTTGCTGTCTTTCCCCCAGGGTGGTAGGGCTTTTGTTCCTGTGGGGAGAAAATTAGGTAGATTCCGATGGGGCTTTGTGCTTTACCTGTAACAGATTTTATTGCTGTCACTCAGGCCTGGATCAGGAGGAATGTTTTCTCAGATCTCTGATGTTGTCCAAATATTTCTTATGAGCACCTTCTCATGCTAGCCTGCACTGAGACTTTAGCAATTTGTTAAAAATTTTAGCTAAACTCTGCTTACCAGCTTGTATGGTACCTGGCAGAGTCCACTCCAGGTAAGCAAGTCCTTATGCTCTTTTACTCCTTGGAGGAACTATATTTTCATGGATCTGGGCTTACAGTATTTGGTTGCCCTGAATCCTCAGCCTCTGTTGTTGTAAGGATGAGTAAGCAATATTCTTTTTAGCTTTCTAACTATTCTGAAGAAGCCAGAAGTCCTGACTGAGTTTTAGAACTAGGACATACAGCAGTATTTTGTATTTTCTTAACATTTTCATCATTAAAAGATCTTTGAGAGACTAGTCTGCTGAGAAATGTATTTTTAAATTTGTTATTTGAAGTATTTTTCTATTAAAGAAAAAAATGTTTTAGTGGCTACTTATCCTAATGATTCATATAAATTTTATGTTAAGATAAAAAAAAATTTTTAATTCTACACAGAATTTTTTAATATCTCTAAACAGGGGAAGGGACAAGTTTGTAAGAGAGTAATTTAATTATATATATCCTATATATATAGTAATCTAAATACATATGGTGTTTGGTAAGAAGAAAGTGTCCTGCTTGCTCTTATCTCCTGATAAGCTATGGCCTGGCCAGCTGCACTGAAACCTGCAATAGGGCAGGTTTCAATATGAGAAATGAAAGGTGGCTCTATGTGACTTTGCCACAGCAAGAATTTCCCTTTGTTGTGATGAGGTGAACTGGTTTGGGATTTCTCAGTCCTGATGGATTCCTCACAAGCACAATGCTGAGCCCTGTGAATTACTGGTACGTACCCAGGATGAACAAGGGAGGAATGGGTGATTATGCTCACAATATTCTTAGCCTTTTCTGTGTCCTCTGCACAGGTTGTTTTAGGTTTGATGGTAAACTAAGGTGATAGCTACCTTAATCCAATCAAGTGGTCACTTACACTTGGTCTCAACCGTGAACCAACCCAGCTTACATGCATAATATAGTTTTAAATATTGTTGTGCCTGAATTTTAGTAGACTTCTGAATGATATCAATATGTGTGTATATATATAAATATATATATTCACATACATACAAATATACACACACAAATGTGTGTGTGTATATTTATGTATATATATATATATATATATATATATATATAGAATACTGACAGTTGCTTAATAAAATATTTTAAAATTATAAATGTACTTCTAATTTTCTTGCAATGGTTGGATTGATACTTAAGTAATTGACTATAAAAGGAATTTGACTCCCATTTTCTCTTTTTTCTACCTTTCTCAATATCTTAGTATAAACAAAATGCTTTCAAACTCCTTGTCTTCTATTATACCTGACAGAAACTGAAAAGAAAAAATATTGAAAATAAAAACATATACTAAATATATAAATATATAATTTAAATGTATATTGGGTACATATAGTTATATGTTTGATATAATTAAATATCTTAATTTCTTAAATGTGCTATTTAATATATAAATAAATATTGATATATTTAATACAATGAATATATAATGTCAATATATAAAATATAAATTTATTTAAAAAGAAAATATATAGTTATATATTGACATATACTTTGTATAATTCTTATACCTTTTTTATTGTTGTTCTATTACAGTTGTTCCATTTTTCCCCCCATTGCTTCCCCCTACCCCACCCACCCCTTCTCCCACAGTCAATCCCCACCCCGTTGTCCATGTCCATGAGTCATTTATACTAGTTCCTTGACTAGACTCTTCTCCTTCTTTCCACCATTATCCCTCTCACTCTTCCCCTTTAGTGACTGTCAGTCTGCTCCTTGTTTCCATGCCTCTGGTTCTATTTTGCTCATTTATTTGTTTTGTTCATTAGGTTACTGTATGAGGTAATATCATATGGTATTTTTCTTCCACCACCTGGCTTATTTCACTAAACATAATACTCTCCAGTTTCATTCATGCTGTCGCAAAAGGTAGGAGTTCCTTCTTTCTTTCTGCTGCATTGTATTCCATTGTGTAAATGTACCACCGTTTTTGTTCCACTCATTCACTAATGGGCACTTAGGCTGTTTACAGCATTTGGTTATTGTAAATAGCGTTGCTTTGAACATAGGGGTACAAAGGTTCTTTTGAATTGGTATTTCAAGATTCTTAGGGTATATTCCCAGCAGTGAAATTGCTAGATCAAAAGTTCCATTTTTAGTTTTTTGAGGAAATTCCATACTGCTTTCCACAGTGGCTGTACCAGTCGGCATTCCCACCAATGGTGCACTAGGGTTCCCTTTTCTCCACATCCTTGCCAGCACTTGTTGTTTGTATCTTTTGTTTCTTATATAAAGAAAGCTACATTCACTGAAATCACTCTGGACTATTCCAATCCATGGCAAGCAAAGTGACCCAAGATCATATTCCAGCACAGGCTTAACAAGGTAAGTTTCTGTTAGGTTAGTGGGGTGTTTGTGATAAAGTTTTGTTTGTTGTCATTATCCAGAGCAATATTTGGGTACAAATATAAAAGAGAAATAGTTACTTTCAAGATAAGCTTATATACTGAACTCTATTAAAATATTTATCATTTTTAGTAGTTTCCATGTATCATTTCTCTTAGCACATTTATCTTTTCTCTTTGAGCCTTCATATTTTTAAGAGATGATTATTTTATACTCATTGTGGGCTTTTTCTTTCAGAGTACAGATATAAATGCTAAATCCCAATGTGGCTTTCTGGGTTTTAATGGCAAAACTGAGCTACATGTATAACTTCGAGTTCCATATAAATAACAGAAACTTCTCTCCAAATGTGTTAAGTAGAAGCATTTTTACACTTACAACTCTGTTTAAGCACCCCACAGCACACCATAGTTTCTTTGGGCTTTCCAAAATAATAGAGTAACTTCAGAGCATAAAGATATTAAGGCATTTGTTTTTTGCTCTGGTAAAACCACAAATGGCTTTCCTTGCCTAGTATTCAAAGATAATGTTTCTGTTGATTGTACCTTCAGCACAAGACTGAGAAATTATGATTCTCTCAAAGAATCATTCAAGTAGCTATGCATTACAAAAATGAGTGCTAGGAAAAAAGTTATGAAGGATACTACTCAAAACAGAGTACTACCTACAGATCCTTTTTGACTTAACGATCGAGTTACATCACAATAAACCCATGATAAATTGAAAAATTGTAAGTCAAAAATGCATTTAATACTACACTTGGAAAATCAGTTGCTTACCCTCATGATAATGTGGCTGACTGTGGGCTCTGTGGCTCCCTGCTGCCACCCAGCATAACAGGGGAATATCTTACCACAATATTTCTAGCCCATGACAAGACCAAAAATCAAATTTGAAGTAAGATTTATACCAAATGCATATCACTTTCACACCATTATAAAGTCAAAAAACTGTAAGTTGAACCATCATAATTTGGGTACCATCTGTATTACATACAATTTTTCAGGTTCAGCTATTAGATCAGTTGATAATGTGCTAGGCACAACATGTCCTTTTATCCTCACAAAATCTTTTGAGTAACTATTGTTTCCATTTTATGGCTGAGCCATGAAAATCTTGGAAAGACAAAACTGTTTGCCTAAGTACACACACTATTGACATTGTTGAACGTTTATTCAGCTTCTCCAAGTCTTAGCCACAATTCTATTTGAAGTAATTTAAAGAAAGGTAGTACACCAGACCCCTCAAAAATGTGTCTTTCAGTCAAATTAGGCATAAGTTGTGGTTTCTCTAGCTTTATTTTTACAAAACCAAAATATTTATTGTGCTATCTGACCCTTAGAGGGAGGATTCTTTATGAATGCAACAGCAATTTGGTAAAACCTGCCAGGACCAAAGTTTTGTAAAGAGAGCTACAAATGACATAATTATTTCTATAAAATGAATTATAGAAGATATATATGTTGTTGCATGTGATGACCGAGGACGCTGAGGAAATTCTAGCAGGCAGAATGTAGATGAATGGGGGGCTGCTGCATGCTCAGGCAAGTCAGCCACAAGCAGAGCAAGCACTGTCCTTTTATTGAAATCTGAGGGTTACTAAAAATAGAATAGGGTGGGTAATGTTTACAACAAAGAATCCTGGCAATTACAGGATACACACCATATTGCTTAAAGAGAAAACAGGATACCAGGGCTCAAACATTAACTAGCTTAGATACAAAACAAAACTATTAATCCTCAAAGCTAAGCTTCAAACAAGATGATAAAACAAGGGAGCAATGGAGTACTCAGCAAGGTCTCTTTTTTTCTCAGGATACCATAGCTCAGTGGCCTGGAACAGCTTGCAGCTGCCGGCGTCAACAAGTCCAGCTTGCTTATCTGAGTCACAGGACACCTGGACGGAGGGGCATGGAAAATGCCCCTACCCAGAGACTTGATTTCCACCAACATATGTACCTCATCAAAAAGCCTTGATATCAACCTTTACTCAATATGTATCGAAAAGTCATTTATTTCCAGTTGTCTCCTCCTCCTTCTGGACTGTGCAAAAATCTCCCATTTTGGCTTCAAAGCCTATAGAACTTACCACCAAAAGTTCTTACTTTTTGCTTATTAATCCTAACTTTGATTCTCTGATCCTGTAAGTGGAGTATCCTGGTGTGTCGTCCTTTTGGGATAGTAGTTCTACTCTTTTGACTTCTAGATATGAATCTCATTCAAAGCCATTTATGGGCTGCTACATGAAGAAAGAGGTTTACTTTTTTGGGACATGGAGTCTTCTTATCTTTTATTTTTTGAAAGTGAATTTCCAGTTGCTGAGCTCCATGTCACACCTTAAGTAACCCTATGTATACCCTGGAAATAGTTGCTAAGGCAGTTACAACTCATGCCCTATAGTATGTAGGCTGTAAATTTTATGCAGATTTGTCTTCTAAAAAAAAAAAAACAGAGTCAAAGGAACATAACTGATTTTAGTAATATTTTCATATTAAATAGTTTTTCTATAATCCCAATGAGATTAAGAGATCACAGGCTCCAATTACAGAAAATATTATACAATATTTTTTATTATTAACTCATATTTCTTGAAAGATTATAAGGTTATATCTTTTCATGGGTAGTATCGGGGAGATTTGAGTCTTTTGTTTGCTTTTTATATATTCTAAATTTTTGCTAATGTCTAAAAGTTAACTATACAATATTTTGCTTGAGAACTTGGGCTTTTATATTTTATTCCTAAAATAAGATGTGCATTTATTTATTTATTTATTTGTTTGTTTATTTGGAGTTTCATAAATGAAGAGGCTGTATTTAACAACAGCGAAAAAAGACTGACATTATTGTCCATTGAAGCTGTCTTGTGAAAGAGCTTGCTGATGGTAAGGATGATACTGCTACTAAGGGAGATCACATAGTCTCTGCAATTAAAAACAGGTGATGCAGCTGTCTTGTAGTGTTCTTTGCTTGTAAGCAAGTAGATGATCTGATTATTTAATTGCTTTAGGTCCTTACAAATATATATTTTATAATTTGGTTTACACCACAGTCTCTGTTATTTTAAGGTTTTTTTTTAATTAATGTTCTACTAAATCTGCTTTTTTACAATTTTCCAGAATTTTTATATTGGGTTTACAGAAATAACAATGTCTAATCTTTAATAATGCATTTAGATGCATGAGTAATGTATTATGTCAAATTAACACAAAATAGACTAACACTATTTATTCCTCCCAATAGTGCATTTTAATTAGAAAATGTATTTCTAAATACTTTCTTCATTAGTGACTAATGCTCTAATTTGAAACACATCTACTGAGACAGAGCAAATTCAGAGAGAGGAACTGACATTACATGAAACATACTTATCACCCTGAAGAATACATTATGCCACTGTTCACAATGCATGCAGATTGTCCATTATGCATTAAAATGCACAGTGCAAGCATAATGACAGACTTTGGGGAAAGACTGTATCATAAAGGAAACTCATGAGGTATACATTCAGGTATTAATGTTAACAGTAGAAAAACATTTACAGTTTGCAAGAGCAAGATAAAAATAAACACGATGAACAAATAGATGTTCCACAGAAATATTTCCTGAAATGTAGTCATTGATTTCTGACTGAAAGTTGCATCAGTTTATTAGTGGAACTCTTATTTTTTTTAAGTTCATTTTTATTGTGTGTTTTTTCCTTTACCATTTATCCTCCCATAACCTCTTCCACCTCTACCCATGCCCCACAGCAATTGCCCCACTGTTGTCCATGTCCATGAGTTTATTTTTGTTCTTTTCTTTCTCCCTCCACCTCCCAAACTCCCATAGAGCTATCAGCCTACTTTCTATGAGTCTGCCTTTATTTTGCTTGTTAGTTCAGTTTGTTCATTAGATTCCACATATGAGTGAAATCATATGGTACTTGTCTTTTCCTGACTGGTTTATCTCACTTAGCATAATGTTCTCCAGGTCCATCCATGCTGTGACAAAGGGTCAAATTTTATTCTTTCCTATGGCTGAGTAGTATTCCATTGTGCAAATGTCCTATAATGATGATCACTTGGGCTGCTTCCAAATCTTGGCTATTGTAAATAATGCTGTAATTAACATAGGAGTACATATATTCTTCTGAATTAGTATTTCAGGTTTCTTTGGATAAATTCCCAGAAGTGGAATCACTGGTTTATAAGGCAGTGTTACTCAGCACATAAACAAAATGAAAGACAAAAATCATATGATCATATCAATAGATGCAGAAAAAGCATTGTATAAAATCCAGCAGCTGCAAAAAAAAAAAAAAAAAAAAAAAAAAACTCTAAGCAGAGTGAGAATAGAGGGAGTATGCCTCAACATAATAAAGGCCATATATGAAAAACCTATAGCTAACGTCATACTCAATGGACAAAAACTAAAAGCATTCCTCTTAAGATCAGGAACAAGACAGGGATGTCTGCTTTCACACAGTACTGGAAGTCCTAGCCAAAGTGCTCAAATAAGAAGAAATAAAAGGCATCTAAATTGGAAAGGAGGAAGTAAAGCTGTCATTATTCACAGATGACCCATGGACATGGACAACAGGGTCGGAATTGACTGTGGGAGTGAGGGGTCGGCAGAATGGGGGAGAGCAATGGGGGAAAAATGGGACACCTGTAATAGAACAATAAAATATTTACTAAAAGAGAGAAACTGGGGCTTCACTGTCTTAGGTCAATTTAATGTGTGGTGGGAAAAATTAATCTCAATGTCATCTTTTCTATTTAAACATAAATTTTAAAATATTTTATTTCCCTGAAGTTGCATATAGTGATTTACTTTGGAAATTGCTGCAATGGCATATTTTAGTTATTCTGGGAATACAGTTACCTGCACTGAATATTTACATTTTTAAGGACATTACAATTTCCCAAGGGTAGTTGGTACTCTCTTAGCTGTTTATTTTTGTTTTTTGTTTTTGTTTTTTTCAGATGCTTTGGAATATGTGTAAATGTAACTGCTTCCGATAGAGCTGATTGATTCAAAGTAAATTGTCGATAAAAGGGGGGGAAAACTTAGAAAAAGAAAAAGCTAGAAAACCCAGTTTCATCTATCAGAGTATTTACAATCAAACAAAAGAGGTAAACAACAACATTTAACAACATTGAATTATTTATAAATAACATTTTCAAAACAGGATATAAAATGAATTTACTAAGAATTCAGATTAAAAAGGTAGATTTTAAACTAGAATATGAAACTCAAAGAGATTTTTCTATTATGTGAGAAGAGAAACAGAGCTTTTCCACTTATAGCATAATGTCCAAATCAGCTTCAAAATTCAACAGATTTGTGAGTAAAAAGTCATGTCATGTTAGTATAATTTGTAAAGTGATAAAAACATATTTGTGTAAATAGGCTAGAAAATGTGGGTAATGAGTTACTGAGAGATCAGAGTGTTAATTGCTGATACTTGAACTTTAATATTAAGCTAAATATCATAATAATAAACTAAAACTGCTAGCTATACTACTATCATACTAAGGAATTTACATAAGAGAAACATGGCTGGAATGAATGCAACCAATTAATAATTTTGAAACTGCTAGTCAAGGAATCTTTGAGGAGAAGCCTGAAATATGAAAATATACAGCAAAATATGTCATTACATTCAGTCTATACTAAGCAACACTACAGAATTACAGCTTCATTGGAAACCACTACTGAACAGGTAACTAAACACCATCGACAGGATAGGATGGAAGAAATAATTTATACTGACCTTGAACTAGAAATTTAAGTATTTTATATTTACTATGCAAGTAGCTTCAATCTTACTTACATTTATTTTTTGTTTGGTTAGATTTGGTTTGGTTTTGACTATAAACTAAAAAATGAATACATTTTATAATGATGATCAAAACAATTTACTTTTTATTATTTTAATAAAACCAAAAATTCTAATTCCTCCTTTCTCTAATTTCTTCTTTCTTGTGTGTATGCATATGCTAAACTCGTAAGGTATATATTGGTGCCTACATCTCAGAATTGACAAAAATGAAGTTTGAAAGGTTTAAGAAATTGGTGGGGGAAAAAGAAACAAACAGAAAGTATAAATCATATATTAATTTCATGTCTTTCTAATTCCAAACCATGGTCCAGAACAGTCATACAACTTAAGTATTATTTTATATATACATATACACACGTATGCATATGTGTATATATGTGTGTGTGTGTGGTTGTGTGTGTATGTATATTTAAAGTTAGGGAAAGAAGAAGAAAGGAAGCAGGTAGGGAGGAAGAGAGGAGAAGAGAGGGACGAAAAGAGGAAATGAGGGAAGAAGATTAAAAAAGGAAGGAAGAGAGAGTCCAGAGATGGGGCAGAGTAGGTAGAAGTATTGTCTGCTTGCTCCCATCGTGGAAAGGCTTGGAGTACAAACACAGAGATAAGTGAGTTCAGATTTCAGACAGCATGAGCAGGGAAGACAGTGTGGGAGCGGAGTGGAAAAGGGCAAAAGACTCACCCACGCTCTCAAGGGGAGTTGCTGGGCCCCCAAGCCCAGTTGCTGCGTTGCCCTGCCCGGCGCCACTGCCGCACTGCACCCCAAAGGGGAAGCTGCAGACCAGCTTATTGGCTGGGATCTGCTTGGAAACTGCCGCTTGCCATAGGCTCTGGGACCAGTGGAGTCCCGGAGGGAGACAATAAGAAGGTTTCATTGAAACAGCTGGAGGTGTGGGAGGACAGCGAGTGGCCTGGACTGTGGGAAGCTGTATCAACTGAGTTTAGGTGGGGACCCCCTGGCATGGCAAATCTGGGCTGGCTACCCTGCACCCCAGGCACGTGCATCATAGCACCACTAAACAAAAAGGAGTGAAACTAAGCCAGGAAGAGGGACCCAAACTGGAGAGCTCTAGTGGAAACTCAGACTCAGTGGGGACCCCAGGCAGGCAAGCAGTACACACAGGCGAACAGTGAGACGCTGCCAGCCAGGGATGGAAGCAGCTCAGTGCCGCGGCTTGGAGCACAGAGACTTCTTGGGAGGAGGAGCAAAGACAGAAACCAATGCTGGGCAGGGACTAGGGACATGCACTCTGGCTTGCCAGCAGAACAATGTTGCTAGAGAAGCCTGAGAATTGCTGGAGGGTGCCGCAGGACAAGTGGGGAGAGACCCAACTCAGTGCGGCTCGCAGCAGAAAGTTGCAGTAGGCCCATGAGTGAGAGAAAGGCAGCCAATGAAACCAGCCGGATCTCCTCACAGCCAGCCAGCCAGAAAAGACTTGAAACTCATGGAATTTTGACCAGGTGAACTGAGTAAAAACTCTCTTTTATTCCCCCTTTTTTTCTTCCCCTTTTTTTCCTCTTCCCTTTTGTTTTCTTCCCTTTTTTCTCTTCCTTTTTATTTTATTTTATATTTTTTCTTCCTTTTTTAAAACTCTTTCTATAATCTGTTTCCTACCTTCTCTCCCTCCTATCCTTCTTCTTTAATTTTTGTTTGTTTGTTTGTCTGTTTTGTTTAGCCTCCCTTTCACACTAAACATATAACATATAACTGCTATTTAAACCTAATACTACGCACTTTCACTTTCTCCCTTTATTCTCCATTCTTCCCTCTCTTTTTTAACATACATTGTAATTATTACTTACTGTCTCACATAGCCTTGACCCTACTTGCTACTATTATTATTCTACTGTTTTCCCTCTCAGAAATCAGTTTTCTTTCATTTAAAACAACTCTTATCTGTTCCTCCTATAGTATAATAGTCTTAACCTCTCTACACTTATATTAATACTGGCTCATTTGCTGCCAATAGTGAAATTGTGGGTGGGGGATATTTCTGAGGGTGTGGGTTTCTTGCCTGGGCTTTATGTTTATGTTTTAACAGAATCTCCACAAAAGAACTCAAGACAAGGTGGACATAGTGATCCTCAATCAACTAGCCAGAGGAAAGGATCCACCAAAGGGTAACTGAAATATAACCAGACAGCATAAACAAACAGCATAAAGGGCATCCCAAGAGCATCAGGCTCAGGAGGTCAAAGAGACTGCCCCACTGAATCCCCCAGGTCTCCTATAAAGAATCTCAAACCACAAAGGAGGGAAATCAAAGCAGACAAATCTAATAAACAAAAACAAACAAGAAGAATCCAACATGGGAAGACACAAAAACAACCTCCCAATGAAAGGAAAAGAGGAATCCCCAGAAAGAGAAATAGATGGAATAGACATAAGCCAACTATCAGACATGGAATTGAAAAGAATGGTTATAAAGAAGCTCTATGTATGTGACAATCTCAAAGAAAACTATGAAAAACCTCAAGGAAATTACAAGGAGCTCGAAGAAAACTACAAAGAATTACAGGGAAGCTGCAAGGAACTTACAGAGAACTACACTAGATGAAATAAGGAGCTTCTCAGACAAAGGAAGACTAAAAGAATACATCTCCATGAAACCAGCATTGCAAGAGATGCTAAAGGGAATGCTTTAAGAAAAAGAAGAAAAAAAGAGAAGAAGAGTAACACACGTACAAAGGGAAATGGAAAATACTTGTCAATAATAACCTTAAATGTAAATGGATTAAATGCTCCAATCAAAAGACATAAGGTAGCAGAATGGAAAAGAAAACATGATCCACACAGACTGAAAGTGAAGGAATGGAAAAAATATTCCAAGCAAACAGACATGAAATAAAAGCTGGGATAGCAATACTTATATCAGACAAAATGGATTTCATAGCAAAGGTCATAAAAAAGAGACAAAGAAGGACATTTTATAATACTTAAGGGAACAATCCATTAAGAAGATGTAACCCTGGTAAACATATATGCACCCAACATAGGAGCACCCAAATATATAAGGAAAATAGTAGAAGACTACAGGAAGAATATCAACAGCAACACACTTATAGTAGGGGACTTTAATACCCTATTATCAACTATAGACAGATCTTTAAAGCAAAGAAACACCAAGGATATTGAGGCATTGACAACACACTAAACCCAATGGACTTAACTAATATATATATAGAACTTTTTACCACAAAGAAACAAAATATAGATTCTTTTCAAAGGCACATGGGACATTTTCAAAGATGGACCACATGATAGTACACAACACAAGTCTCAACAAATTCAAGAAAATTTAAATTATATCAGGCATCTTTTCAGTCCACAAAGCCTTGAAACTAGAGATCAAACTCAAGGGAAAAAATTAAACATTCCAAATCATGGAGAATGAATAACATAATATTAAATAATGAATGGGTTAACAATGACATCAAGGAAGAAATCAAGAAGTTTCTGGAAACTAATGATAACACACAACAGCCCAAAACCTATGGGACACAGCAAAAGCAGTCCTGAGAGGAAAGGTCATAGCAATACAGGCCTACCTGAAAAGGATAGAAGAATCTCAAATAAAACATCTAACCCTACAGCTACAAGAACTAGAGGAAGAAAAACAAGCAAAGCCCAGGGAGTGTAGAAGGAAGGGGATCATCAAGATCAGAGCAGAATTAAATGACATAGAGACAAAACAAACAATTCAAAAGATCAACAAAAGTAGGAGCTGGTTCTTTGAAAAAAACAAAATTAACAAGCCTTTAGGCAGGCTTATCAAGAAAAAAAGGGAGAGAACTCAAATAAACAAAATCAGAAACAAAATAGGAGAAATCATGACTGATATCACAGAAATACAAAGGATTGTAAGAAATTACTACAAACAACTGTATGGCAAGAAATTTAACAACCTAGAAGAAATGGACAAATTTCTAGAAACATATAATCTTCCAAAACAGAATCAAGAAGAAGCAGAAAGCCTGAACAGACCAATAACAAAGAGTGAAATTGAAACAGTAATCAAAAATCTCCCTGCACACAAAAGCCCTGGACCAGATGGCTTCACAGGTGAATTTTACAAAACATTTAGGGAAGAACTAACTCCTCCCCTTCTCAAACTGTTCCAAAAATTCCAAGAAGAGGGAAAAACTCCAAACTCTTTCTATGAAGCCAGTATTGCACTAATTCCAAAACCAGTTAAAGACACAACAAAGAAAGAAAACTACAGGCCAATATCACTGATGGACATAGATGCTAAAATCCTCAACAAAATATTGACAAACCAGATCCAGTAACACATTAAAAAGATCATACACCACGATCAAGTGGGATTCATCCCAGGGATCCAAGGATGGTTTAATATTTGCAAATCAATAAATATAATACACCACCTAAACAAAATGAAAGACAAAAATCACATGATCATATCAATAGATGCTGAAAAAGCATTTTGATAAAGTACAACACCCATTTATGATGAAAACACTCAGCAAACTGGGAATAGAGGGAGCACACCTCAACATAATTAAGGCTATATATGAGACCTGAAGCCAACATTATATTCAATGGACAAAAAATGAAAGCATTCCCCCTGAGATCAGGAACAAGACAAGGATATCCGCTCTCTTCACTCCTATTCAGCATAGTGTTGGAAATTCTAACCACAGCAATAAGACAAGAAAAAAATAAAATAAAAGGCATCCAAATTGGGAAAGAGGAAGTAAAACTGCATTATCTGTTGATGACATGATAGTATACATAGAAAACCCGATAGACTCCACTTAAAAACTATTCGATGTAATAAGCGAATTTGGCAAAATAGCAAGGTACAAAGTAAATATACAGAAATATAAGACACTTCTATACACCAACAATAAAATATTAGAGATAGAAACGAAAAAAAAAATTCTGTTTACTATAGAAACAAGAAAAATAAAGTACCTAGGAATAAACTTAACCAAAGAGATAAAAGACCTGTACTCGGAAAACTATGTAACACTGAAGAAATTAAGAAAAACAAAAATAAATGGAAGCAAATACCATGTTCATAGATAGGAAGAATCAACATCATTAAAATGTCCATACTACCCAAAGCAATTTGCAGATTCAACGCAATCCCTATTAAAATACCAATGACATATTTCAAAGACCTAGAACAAATACTTCAAAAATTTATATGATGGATTGAGCATCAGCCTGCGAGCCAAGTGTCACTGGTTCAATTCCCAGTCGGGCACATGACTAGGTTGCACATCAGGTCCCCAGTTGGGGGCGCGAGTGAGAGCCAATCACACAGTGATGTTTCTCTCTCTCTCTTTCTCCTTCCCCTCTCTCTGAAAATAAACAAACAAACAAACAAATAAATAATTATTTTAAAAAAAATTTATATGGAAGCAAAAAAGCCCCTAATAGCCAAAGCAATCTTGAGACAGAAGAACACAGTAGGAGAAATCACAATACTAGACATCAAACTATAGTACAAAGCCACTGTGATCAAAACAGTCTGGTACTGGCATAAGAACAGATATATAGATCAATGGAACAGAATAGAGCCCAGAAATAAACTCATGACTATATGGTCAACTAATATTTGACAAAGAGGGAAGGAACATAAAATGGAGTGAGGAGAGCCCCTTCAACAAATGGTGCTGGGAGAACTGGACAGGGACATGCAAAAAAAATGAAACTAGACCACCAACTTACACCACACACCAGAATAAACTCAAAATGGATCAAAGACTTAAATGTAAGCCATGGCACCATAAAAGTCCTAGAGGAAAACATAGGCAGGAAAATTTCAGGTATCCCATGTAGCAATATTTTCACCAATACATCTCCTAAGGCAAGGGAAATAAAGAAAAAAAATAAACAAATGGGACCACTTCAAACTAAAGAGTTTCTGCTCATCAAAAGAAAACATCAGCAAGATGAAAAGGAAACCAACCATATGGGAAAACATATTTGCCAATGATACCTCAGACAAAGGATTTATCTCGAAAATATATAAAGAACTTACACATCTCAACACCAAGAAGACAGACAGCTCAATTTTAAAAAATGGGCAAAAGACCTGAGCAAACACTTCTCCAAGGAGGATACACAGAAGGTCTATAGACACATGACAGAATGCTCAACATCACTAAACATAAGAAAGCTGTAAATAAAAACCACAATGAGATATCACTTGACACCTGTCAGAATGGCCATCATCAACAAATCAACAAACAACAAGTGCCGGTGAAGATGTGGAGAAATGGGAACCCTACTGCACTATTGGTGGGAATGCAGACTGGTTCAGTCACTATGGAAAATAGTATGGAATTACCTCAAAAAACTAAAAATGGAACTGCCTTTTGAACCAGCAATTCCACTGCTAGGATTACACCTGAAAAGTCCTGAAACCCCAATTCAAAGGAACTTATGCAGCCCAATGTTCATAGCAGCCCTCTTTACAATAGCTAAGTGCTGGAAACAGCCTAAGTGCTCATCTGTAGAGGAGGGGATTAAAACATTGTGGTACATTTACACAATGGAGTACTATGCAGCAGAAAGAAAGAAGAAACTCCTGCCATTTGCAACAACATGGATGGAACTAGAAAGAGTTATGCTTAGTGAAATATGCCAAGCAATGAAAGAAAAATACCATATAATATCACCTAATACAGGAGATAAGGAACAACACAAACAAATGAACTAAAATGAACAGGGAAGAGAATAACAATTATCAGGGGGTAGTGGGGAGGGAGAGAAGGGGGATAAGTACAGGAAGGGTTTAGTCAAAGAACATGTATAAATGACTCATAGACATGGTCAACAGGGGGGAATATAACTGTGGGAGAAGGGGTGGGCTGGGTGAGGGGGAGCAATCGGGGACAAATGGGACAACTGTAATTGAAAAACAATAATTAAAAAAAAAGGAAGGAAGAAAGAGAGAAAAAAGACAACTAAATTAGTATACAGTAGTCTCTCTATATATCACAGTTCACTTATCGCAGCCTCACTGTATCGCGGGATTTTTAAAAAATATTATATTTAATTATTTATTGCAGATTTTTTGCTATATTGTGGGATTTTGCAGTACTGTATACATATTTTGTGAAATTTACATAGGTTTAAGAGTGTAGAATATGTTTCAGAACATAAGTAGTGTTTATAAAAGTGTGGAAAAGGTTAATAAGGGAGTGGAAACAGTTTATAAGTTTGTGGGAAGGGTTTATAAAGCCTTAAAATATATATCAATACTAAAATAAATGTAAGGTTCCTACTTCATGGATTTTCAGCTATCACCGGGGGGTCTAGAACATAATACCCATGATAAGTGAGAGAATACTGTAGTCCTTAATTGTTGATGGGAACTTATATTAATTGGTACATTTGGTAAGCATTTTATCAAAATATTGTTCTAGAGAATATGAGCAATATGTCTCAGTGCTACACTATTTTTTAAATTATATTTTATTGATTATTGTGTTATAGTTGTCCCATTTTTCCCTCACTGCCCCCCTCCACCCAGCAATCCCCACTCCCTCAGGCGATTACCCAACCATTGTTCATGTCCATGGGTCATTCATATAATTTCCTTGGTTACTCCATTTCCTATAATGTATTTTACATCTGCATGGCTATTCTGTAACTACCTGTATGTGCTTCTTAATCCCCTCACCTCTTCACCCATTCCCCGACAGCCTTGTTCTATCTGGCAACCATCAAAAAGCTTTTTGTACTCATGATTTTCTCTCTGTTCTTTGTGTTTGCTTAGTTTGTTTTTTAGATTCAACTGTTGATAAGTATGCATTTATTCACATTTTATTGTTCACATTTTTGATGTTCTTGTTTCTCTTAAATAAGTCCCTTTAACATTTCATATAATAATGGTTTGGTGATAATGAACTCCTTTCTTTTTTTGTCTGGGCAGTTCTTTATCTGCCTTTCGATTCTAAGGGATAGCTTTGCTGGGAAGAGCAATCCTGGCTGTAAGTCAATGTTTTATCCTAGTATCTTTGGAAATATTAATTACATCCTGATCTCCTGAAAGATAAGGCCTTAGCAACTATTTTCACATTTTTCAAATTAATTTTTGAAGGTAAATACTCAGAGAACAGACTGACAGTTGTCAGAAGGGAGGAAGGTTGTGTGGCTAGGAGTAAAATCCTCAAAGACACAGACAAGAGCATGGTGATTACCAGATGGAAGGGGTAGAGGATGTTTGAGGGGGTAGAGGATGTTTAAGAGAGATAGGAAGATAAATGGTGATTGAAGGAGACATTACTTGGGGTGCTGAACACACAATACAATATACGTAGAGATGATGTATTATAGAACTGTACATCTGAAACCTATATAATTTTATTAACCAATGTTACCCCAATAAATTCAATTTTTTTAAAAGCTTTGGGGATTTTTGTGTTTTGGCATATTTCCCTTGCTATGTAACAAGTGGTTAAAATATGCATAATTATAAAAAAACTATTGCTTCAAAATGTTATCCTCTCTAAAATATATGTTCTATTATAAAATTCACACAAAGTTTTTAAAATGTATACACTATAAAAATTTATAATTCAGAGGCATGATGTCCTGTAAATCCAACCCCTAGAGATAATCATTGTCAACATATGGCTCAAAAGTGTCCTTTGCATACCAAATCAAGTATACACACATATAGCTTAAGCGTAATCATGCTGTTCATAGTTCATCTATTTTTGTGGAACAAGAAAATATTGTCTCATGTAGGAGTTTACATGTATATAAACTTGTATATACATAAAATATATTACATATGCATATGATTATGCTGCTTTTAATACTTGGTAAAGAAGTCTGAAACAAAAGTCAAGTAAACATTCTGACAAAGGCAACTACTTATAAAGCACTATTCACACTGGCCAATAGCACATTTAAAAAGCATTTGATGAAATATCTAATGCTTTATATTTTTAAAAGGTGAATAATTAGAGCTATTAACAAGATCTAGTCCCTAGTCACCCGTTATAGAAGAGCAAGCCCAATCACATCAGAACATTCTTATCCATAGTGATGGATTAAAGAGAAATAAACATTTGAGTCTCTGTTGTCAGATCTATTTTTCATAGCAGAACTGCTAAATGCTAAATGCTAAAAGTTGATCTATAAATACATTGAAACATTTTAATGCCATTTCCTTATAAGAAGATAATTGTGAAAAAAGCAATATTGAAATATCTTTATTCATCCCAAGTAGTCATTTACCAACAACTACATTTACCTAGCAACTACTATGTGCTGAACACTACGCTAGGCACAAGGGACAAAGCACCAAGCAAAGGCACTAAGTTCTGCCATCAGACCAGTGTCTGTTGAGATAGACAGTCCTCAAAATTACAAATAAAAGACTAAAAATTATTGAAGTTTTACTTGGTTCAATGTTAGGTACCTAGGGAAACAGGTAATAAAAAATTATTCTCGATCACAAATATTTATTACCTAATAGCTGCATAAAAGAAATAGTAATAATGCAAAGACACCTGCCTTCCATTACCCCAGAGTCTGAGAGGGGTAGTAAGGAGTAAAAATATAATCACTAAACAAGGCAATATGCTGGTTCTACATAAGCACTAAGAGATGAATGACTGTATCATTGACATGGCTAGACCTGCCAAATCTTTTCTAATGTAATGACAGATGTAATGCAAAACAATAGTTTCACAATGTGTGTACCTCCTAATAGAAAACATCTACATCTGAGTTGTGAAAAAAAGACATTGAAGTTGTATGAAGCTACACATATTCATTTTTTTTTTCACATAAGCATTGATTGCGAGTCTTCCTCACTAGTGGTTTCATGATTTGAAAGGATTTGATTTAAATTATATCTTTTCTATAGAAAATTTGTCCAAACACATAGAGCAAATCTTCCCCTAAAATCTTACAGGTTTTAAATCAATCAGTAAGTGGAATTTTAACAGAGGTAACCACATAACTTACATTTCCAAGTTCTAACTTATTATTGTGAAAAATTGCTGAATACTCAGGATGAGTTCAACCAAAGCTTGTCTGAGTTCAGTCCCAGGTTTGTTGGTCTTTGGGAGAAAATCTTCCTGTGGATAATGGAATGCACAGGAGAACAAAGACAGCCTTGTCCCAGCCCCATGAGGAATGAAGGTACAGAGAGGTAACTTGACTTTTGATCCAATGGTTAAGGTTTGAATTTTAGGACATAGTAGATTTGTATTAGTAGCATTTAAAAACTCTAACCTCTAGAGAGCTGGAAAGCTGAAATCTAGCAAGACTCTAAAAAGTAAATACAATTGACATAAAGATCGGAGAGGAGAGAGAGAGAGAGAGAGAGAGAGAGAGAGAGGGGATATAGATAACTTAGTGGTTTCAAGAGTGGTTTTGCAGATACTTAGTAATAAAAAATTAAGATTTCTCAGTTTTGGAGACTCATAATATTAAAGCATGATGCTGAGTCTAAATCTTTGTGTCCCCTCAAGATGCATATGTTGAATCGTAACTCCATTATGACGGGGCCTTTGGGAGGGGATTAGGTTATAAGGGTAGAAAGATTGGTGCCCTTATTAAAGAGATGTAGGAGTGTTCCCTCAGCCCTTCCAGCATGTGAGGGCACACAGAGAAGCAAGAAGTCGGTTCTCACCAGACACCAAATATAATAACACCTTGATTTTGACTGCCCAGCTTCCAAAACTGTGAGAAATAAACATTGTTTAAACCAGTCAATTTAGGGTATCTTTGTTACAGCAGCCCTAACAAACTAAGAGGTATGAAAAGAGAAAAAAAATGACTGAATCTCAAAGTAGTATTCGTGACATATCTATTTACGCAAATTTTCATTAATCTACGTAAAGTATAACTGCAGAACACACACTTTCCAAGCACCCTTGGGAATTTCTGAAATATAGCAACCATGCTTACCACAGTTACACTGTTCAATTTAAAAAAGAAAATATTACATATCATATATGCCAAGAGTGTGCATAAGTTATAGATAATGTTAAATCTTGGACAGCTTTACACTGGCTTTTTTTTTTTCTTTTCTGGGTGGACTTATGGGATTTCAGTGCACATATCTAGCAGTTTATACTTCCTATACACACTGATTGTTGAAATAGCCAAGAATTCCTTATCAGGTCTGACTTGGTCAATTTACCAGATTTTACAGCCACCAGAGCTAATCTCTTCTAGTCTTTCACACAAATTACAAGACTTCACTTTCATAGGAAGGATAGCAACTTAATTTTGCTGGTAGTTGCTGAATTGTCTCCTTCCTCGTTTCCCCACTTTTTTGGTTTTTAGAGAGTAACTTTCTTAGGGGCCCCTATAACTACTAAACCACTCCCCCATGGTAAATCTCTTTAATACTATCTAGCTATATATTACTGGCTCACTTAATTCTATCATTATATTTGTTCATTTTATGGGTCAAACTTAAGTCCTTTTTCATTTACTTATCTTTGGAAATGTAAAATCTCCCTATGATTAAAATGAATGAAAAAAATGGGTTAAGGATTTCTAATTTGGAACAGGTAAACAGGTATTCTAGATTGCTATGTAAGATAAAACAAAACACCACCACAAAAACATTTCTCTGTGTGTTGTGGTTTATTCCTAAAAGACATAAGAACTAATGTTATTCCTAGTCAATTAAAATTTAGTGCTTGAATATGCCATGATTTATTCTTTAACCTTGATGAATTAACTTGAAGGATGTCAAAAGTAGCTGCCAAGTTTAGGGAGAAAAACAAGATAAGATTTATTCATACCAATAGATCCCTTACCATGTCTGGGTTTTATCACTTGCATTGCCAAACAACTGCATATTCTAAAATGATCTCAGTGAATAAAGGAATGAAGATACACTCTATCTCTTTTGCCAGCACTGGTATATATAGGATTATCTGAGCTTTAAAAGTATGACAGCACATGAATGATGACAAGAATAACTACTATGTCAGAACCCTGTATTATATAGTCCAGGTGGATTATCATAAAACTATGGAATTTAAGTGCTTCTAAGAGCTTTGGAGACAATATAACTGCTCACCTTTCAACATTTTTTTCCAAATTTACTTTAGGCCACCAGTCAGTTGAAATACATCTTTTGCATAAACAGTGTTAAGTGTAAAACACTTTTTACATATCATTTCTTTCAGGTAAACAATTATTAGTTATCTCTTCAGGAGGATATATGAAATGCCTCAAGGACTATTCTATTAATATATTCTGAAGTTAAATATCAACTCTTCATCAATCAAACAAGTTTGGGATCAGCACTTTTTTTTGGTTGGATTACTCATTTGCTCCTCTTTAGATTTTCTTTTTTGGTTCAGTAGATTTCCACTCCATTAATACCACCATATATTTTAAATCTATTTGCTTCCATTTTATCAATAAGAATGCATGTTGGAAAGAACACTGACACATGATGAGTAGGCTTTTTAAGCATAATTAATTAGCAAGTACAAATTAACAATTTAAGCATTGCCCAGTTTTACATAATTCTAATGAAAGTTATTTTGTGGGGTGTTCTACGTCAAATTCATAATCACCTTCATCAAATCACATGGACTTTGCTTTGCCAAGGCACTTAGCCTAATTGAATTAGTTGCTGTAAGTCTAGCTACCTTCACTGAAAGATGTCATAGGCACAGCTATGTTTTAAAAGGAGTGCAGTTTCATAACCACCAACCTTGGCAGAATGATACATGTACATTTTTGGTACAGTCTAACACTTTCCCTCTCAATGACCAGTGGAAATTTATATTCAAAATAGTCCCCAAAACAGAAAAATATTTTAAAATTAAAATATATTACATTGATGCTATATTTTCCAGAAAATAAAAATTAATACAAATCTAAACAGTATCTATTGGGTTAGCCAAAAGATCCTTATGATTTTTACCATAAAATAAAAGATACATTTTTCATTTTCACCAATAATTTTATTGATTTGGATATTTTGGTTATGTCAGCTATCTCCAGCATGGAGTAACATTGATTTTTCTCAGTTAATGTCTCAGGCTGATCACTATCAACTTCAACTGATCTACCCTACCATGGAGCATCATCCAGCGAGAAATCTTCAGCTTGAAACTTCACAAACCACTTTTGACAGGTTCAATCAGTCAGAACACTTTCTCCATACGCTGCACACATCTTTTTATTTTTTGCATTTTTACCTTTCTTGATATAATAAAGCATAATATGCTGAAAATGTTCAGTATTCTCTTCCATCTTCAATATTAAAAAAGCTACACAAAAATTCACCAATTTTGATTTTTTTAATGCATGCTGATATGACAGCTGTCACAGTACAATCTAATAAAATTGTTTCAAATGAAGTCAGACAACTAAGCACTACTAGAGCCAACTTATGGAAAAAAAACAAACTTTTTGGCCAGCCCAATAAAATTTTTAGCCAAGTACACTTGTTTTAAAATTGACAAATATATTATAAATTTAATTTATAAATGTATGTGAAATTCATCAAATGATTTTAAGGCAATTTCATTTTCACAAATTATATATTCTAAAGATTAAGAAACATTAACTATTAGGCTTCAGTTACTTATGTAGTATTTTTCCTTTTTGCTAATTGAATTTTCTAGAAGAAAATAACTATCTAGACCCATCAAATATTCACTTTTGCTTTAAGAGCTAATATTTATATAATCATGTTTCCTTATTTCATGAAATGATTTATAGATGAAACTGTACTTAAAGAATGTTTAGTATTTTGTTCCATCTACTCTTTGAGGGAAAGTCAAAGAAAATTAAGCTCACACTGTTTCTTCCTTTGCTAACAGAAGTTTTGAGACTTTCAAGTGTACTTATATTTCACTCATTAAAAGAAGCTTTCATGGATATTAAACATTTCTTTGTCTCTGGATATATGCATTTATGTAAAAAACAAAGCTGTTGGGAATCTAGACTTATTTAGGATTTTTTTCTTTTTCTTTAAGTTGAAAAACATATGATAAACATTTGTCATAAATTCTATGCTTACCTTTTGGTCTTGGTTTTGATCCAGCAAGTGTTCTCCATCACAAACTCTTCATCTGGCATATTTAACTGATGACTCTGCAGATAAAGCTGAAAGAAGATGATTTAATAATTCCCTTCATGTCCTAGGTTCAGGTTAGTTTGCTCATTTTTACATTTAATTCAAATATTTTCCTTTTCTTTATAAAATGCTCTGAGTTTTTCATTTTTTATATGGAAAAAAAGGTCTTTTTACAAATTATTGTTTTTAATTTTCAGTATACTTTTTAATATCTTTAAAAGCTTTTGTTTTGTTTTTAACAAATTAAAGGAAGCTCCAGTTAGCACCTATTTAAGGATCTAACTCTATTAAATGCTTGGTATGTGCTAAGAAATAAGCATGAAAATATGATTGAAATTATCCCTTGTATTAATAACTTACAAGATATCAACAATGAAATGCAAGCAATAACAACCATTCAAGGAAGACCACTCAGGAGAGAAAACAAAAAGTTTGGAAGCTTACAGGCCTGGTTAAAAAATTAAAGCTCTGTTGTTATCAAGGTGTATGATGCTGCTCAAAGACCTTATTCTCTTGGAATTATTACAATATAACTTTTAAAATAGCTCCTTAAAGAGAAAAAAAGAAGGATCCTTAGCTATATAGGTAGTGCTTTGTAATTCTCAAGTGCATATTCAGAAGACATTGCATAAAAGGAAAACTAATTTTAAAAATCTACATTTATAAAAGAAATTGTGAGAGGAATAATCTGCAATGTGATGGATGTAACAAAATTAAATAAATTAATTTTAAAAAATACCTGTCTGTAACACAGCAAACAAGTATCAGACTCTGAAAGGTGAAATCAGGAATGTGAGGGATGTGAACTGCCTGGGGACCTTGGGACTTGAAGAATAACCCAATGGTTGGTCCCTGGATTTCCTTATTGTTTCCTACATATCTTGGGAAATGTGCTGCAGAATATTCCAATCCAGAATTTACAACAGTCAAAGACTAAAATAAGTAAACATACAAGAGAACAAACAAACAAATATATCAAAGAATATCCAGGCAAAGCATGTTCCCTGAAACTAACAGAACAGGCAGGTAGGTATGTAAATACCTACCTACCCTTCTATAGATGCATACTAAAGAAACCCCTCTCCTATATGGTTTCAGTGAGGCTGAGCAGAGAGCTGATTTTCCATTCCTTGCTTTCCCCACCAGATCAGGTGGTGACACACTGGCTCCCAAGGGCCAGTGGTGCTAGGTGGAACAAACAGAGAGCTAATTTTCCACCCCATACTTAATGGAAGAAGGTACTGCTCCAATTCTCCTGCCAACTGATGTTGGCAAACCTGGTAGGATCTTCCTTTCCCCCACCCATTTATTTTTTTTACCCTGTGAAACTAAAATGATTGACCAGAGGGTGAATAATTTCATCATCAATTATTTTTACACTGTCACCAGTATATTTAATGGGTTTATTTTTATTTTTTTAAATCCATATCCTCTGATTTCATCACTTGAGATAAAATACTGAGAAATTAGTAGACCCTTTAGTAGATGTTGAAATTGAATCTTCCTTATAAAGATATATTTATTTTTCAAAAAATATTTCAAAATGTTATGGTTTTTATTTTTTAAATAGTGCTATGATTCTTGTACCAAATGTGTTTCATCTGTATATTCTGAAATTTTACTAAAGATAGAAAAAGATCCAGATCAGCTTGTAGCAATATTTATGCAAATACATTTCTGTGAAAAACTAAACATGTAAATAATTTATAATGTTATTAGTTGTTTGCAGTTGCTAAGTTTGCCTAAATTGGATATCCTTGGCTTCCCTCGGCTGACTTTACTGTGTCTCATATCAAGACACATAGCTTTTTTACTCACCCCTATTTCACAGGGTCAAGAATTGATATTAGCCCTTTTCCAAATGAACAACTCCAGCTAAAAAATCACATAGCAAAAATGTGCCCACAGGATATAAAGGAAGGGAGAATGCTAGAAGGGTAGAAGGGTTGATTTTTAAAGAAATAACCAAGTGGGGAAAAATGATATTTTTAGATTCCTTAGTATCTTAAAATAGAGAAAAGAGAGAGGGGGGAAGAAAGGACAACTGATAGGCTCTTACTAGAAACTAATACTTGCACAAAAATGAAAATGTAACCAAGAAAATGGAAAGCTGCTCAATGACCTTTTCTTTCATAAACTGAAGACAAGGTTTGCTAGTTCTTTCTAACATTGTTTCTGGTAAAATAAGAATTCTTATACTTCACACTTTTTAGTTTTTCCTATTGTACAGAGAAGTACAAATCTCTCTTTAGTGTTTCAAACATAGAATATAAAAAATCACTAAGCACTCATAGTTTTGCTACTGAAATTCCCTTCACTTAAAAATATTATGATATACAAGCTGTTTTCATACTAAAGTAAACATTAGGATAAATATATTTATATGTGTTTATATATCATCGTCGGCAGCTGTCCGTCTCGAGAGACGATGGTGTAGCTTCTTAAGAGTCTATCTGCACCGCCGAGAATGACTGTGCAGTCCGACTTGGGAGTGACACGGTATCTGTCTCCTCCCGTGTTGAATCGACATCTTGCGATGACGCTGGAGTGTCCTCTCCAGTGAAGCTGAAGCTACAGAGCCTGGGCAGGGTGATATGGAGGGTCTGCTGTTGCCCAAGCAGCAGACCCCCCCTCTCTTCGCAGCTGAAGGGTCCAAGGGAAAGACGGAGTCAATACAGCTTGGCTTCAGGTGCGCCGCAGGAGTTGCCGGTGTTGACTACAACGTCAAACCGCCTTAGGGACTCCGGCTCCGGATTTTCTGTCGGGGTTTACCCCCTTAGCCTTTCCCCTGAAGAGGTATGCCGCAAGGCAGCGGAGGTTTTTTGGAGTCAGAGTTTTCCTTCTCTGATGTGCCCTGACTGGAAGATCGAACCAGCAACACTTAGCTCGCAGGCCGACGCTCAATCCACTGATTTGGCTCAAGCCAAACCAGCCAGGGGGATGTTTATATATACACACATATATATGCATATACATGTTATATGCATACCCATATGTATATACATGTATGTGTGTGTATGTATACATGTGTGTGTGTCCCTGGGAAAAGTACATGGATCAATGTTGGAGACCCCAGAGCTCCAAGGATAATACAGAATGTGGGGAAAAAAAAAAACCTTAGAAAGGATTGAAAGAGCATTTCTTAATTACACATAATGCAAGGCTTCACCAATGCTCCAGGGAAGAGGGAATAAGTACAATGCAATAATAACAACAGGTCTCATAACTGTCATACAACAACACAACTGCTAACAAATATTAAGCACTCACTTCCTGCTAAGCAATGTGTCCTAAACAATTTACTTTACTTTAGTATTTCATTTAATTATTTCAGTAACTCTAGTTCTGTGGTTTCAAATTATAAAATTAAAGAATGAAAAGGTTAAAAAAAACACATATAATATCACACAGTAATCAGGTGAAAGCAATAAGGCAACCTGGTCTAATCCTTTTTTTTTTTTTTCACTTAATCAGTAGAGTGTATCATACATGCTTCAATCTAAATAACATGTTTGCTTATTTATCTATCTCTTCAGCTCAGCACATGCTACATAATTAAATCCATAGGATGGGTAGATTTTTTATTTGCTTCAAATATTTATATGTAAATTACAAGTAAAATAATCCCTTAATTCTGTTGTGAATATTTATCTAGAGTTGGATCCATAAAGTCAACTTTAGTCAAGAGATTTTAGTTCTCGTATAAAATACTGAGCTGAGTAAATGGTCTTGTGAAGAATGCTGAATGAAATACCCTTCTTCAGGGCAATGCTACATGCACAGACTTGCTCTTTTTGGAAATTTTAATTGACTCATTAAAAACTGCTGAATTATGCAGTAAATTTTTAGGGAATGTTCATTTTCATATAGTCAATCTCCAACTATTTGCAACAGGATTATCAGTTTTGTAAACCCGTTAATATTGTTGTGCTCAGAGGAATGGATTTTTCAACACATTATTTAAAACATAAAACCAATAATAGATTGCTGAGGCCCCCTGACATTTATTCCCTATAGTGTTTTATTAATGTTTTTTTCATTCATCTTATGCAAAATAAAAGTGATTGTTTAATTATACAAAGCTATTCTGTGTTGCTTATCATACTTCTTGAAATCTTATTTATGCTATGAAAAAGAATTAAAAAATACTGTTCATCCAAAATGTCACATTAAAATAATTGCTTATTTTTGTATAAGACAAAAATTAATTATTTAAAATATTTAGATTTTAGTTCCTTTTCCCCTCTTCAAAAGAAAATAAATAAGAGATAATCTAGGGTTTACTGTCCAAAGCTCAAGAATCTATAAGCTCTCATATTTCTTTCTTTCTTTTTTTTGAAAGGTTTCTAATTTTGTTTTTGGTTTTTTTTTATTAAACTTATTGAGGTGATATTGGTAAATAGAATCATGTATGTTTTAAGCGTACATTTCTATAATACATGATCTGTATATTATATTGTGTGCTCACCACCCAAAGTCAAATAATTTTACCTTACCATATATTTGGCCCCCTTTATCCCATTTTATCCTATACTCCTACCCCTCTTTCCTATGTTAACCATTGTACTGTTGTCTGTGTCTGTGAGTTTCAGTTTTATATCCCAGTCATATGGTTCTTATATATTTTCTCACTAATTTATTTTACTTAACCTAATATTTTCAAGGTCCATCCATGATGTAACAGTGGCAATATTTCATCTTTTCTTATGGCAGAGTAGTATTCCATTGTATGTATGTACCACATCTTCTTTATCAAATCCTCCACCACAAGATACTTTGGCTGTCTCCATGTCTTGGCCACAGTGAATAATGCTGCAATGAATATAGCAGTGCATATATCATTGTAACTAAATGTTTTTTAGTTTTTTGGGTAGATACCCAGGAGAGGGATTGCTGGGTCATATGGTAACTCTATTCTCAATTTTTTGAGGATCCTCCATATTGTTTTCCATAGTGGCTGTACCAATTTACATTCTTGCCAGCAGCAAATGAGGATTTCCTTTTTGCCACAAACTCTCCAACACTTATTACTTGTCTCGTTGATATTAGCCATACTAACAGGTGTGCAGTGGTATCTTATTGTAGTTTTGATTTACCTTTCTCAAATAGCTTGTCAAGTTGAACATATTTTCATATATCTCTTTGCTATTTGTATGGATTCCTGGAAGAGGTGTCTGTTCAAGTCTTCTGCCAATTTTATAACTTAATTGTTTATTAGGTGTTGAGTTGTATGAGTTCTTCATATATTTTGGGTATTATCCTCTTGTCAGAGCTGTTATTTGCAAATATATTTGCCCATTCAGTTGGTTGCCTTTTTATTTGCTGTTGGTTTCTTGTGCTGTGCAGAAACTTTTTAGTTTGACATAGTCTCATTAATTTATTTTTGCCTTTACTTCCCTTGCCTTTGGAGTCAAATTTATAAAATGTTCTCTAAGATCAAGGCCCATAAGTTTAGTGCTTATATCTTCTTCTATGTAATTTATTGTTTCAGGTGTTATATTTATTAGGTCTTTGATCCATTTTGAATTAATATTTTGTACAGGAAAACAAACTGTAATTTAGATTTATTCTTTTAGGTGTGGCTTTCAAATTTTTCTATGGCCATTTATTGAAGAGGCTCTCTTTTCTTCATTGTGTGTTTTTGGTTCCTTTGTCAAAAACAATTTACCCATATACAGGTAATTTTTTTTCTGGATTCTCATGAAATTTTATTTCATTGTTCTGTGTGTCTGTTTTTCTGCCAATACCATGGTGTTTTGATTATCATAGCTTTGTAGTATAATTTGAAGTCAGGTAAGGTGATACCTCCAGCTTTGTTCTGTTTCCTCAGAATTACTTTGGTTATTCTGGGTCTTTTATGGTTTCATACAAATCTGATTGTTTTTTGTTCTAGTTCTTTAAAAAATGACATTGGAATTTTGATGAGGATTGAATTAAATCTGTACATTGCTTTGGGTAATACAGACATTTTAACTATGTTGATTCTTCCAATTCATGAACACAAAATATCTTTCCATTTCATTGTATCTTTTTCAATCTCTTTTAATAATTCTTTGTATTTTTCAATATACAGTATAGGTCCTTCACATCCTTTGTTGTTTATTTCCTGGGTATTTTATTCTTTTGGTTGCAATTGCAAAATTTTCTGTAGTTTCATTGTTAGTATATAGGAATGCAGTGAATTTTGTACATTGACTTTGTTATTTCCTGCATCTTTACTGTATTTATTTATTGTTTCTAACAGGGTTTTTTTGTTTTTTGTTTTTGTTTTTTGTAGATTCTCAGGATCTTCTACATACAGAATGGTGTCATTTGCAAAAAAAAAAAAAATGGCAGTTTTACTTCTTTCTTCCCAATCTGGATGTCTTTTATTTCTTTCCCTTGCTTGATTGCTCTAAGACTTTCAGTACTATGATGAATAAGAGTGGTGAGAGTGAGTATCCTTGCCATGTTCCTGATTTTAGAGGAAAAGCCTTTCTGTTTTTACCATTCTGTATAGTATTGGCTGAGGTTTTGTCATAAGTGCTATTTAATATATTGAGAAACTTTCCTTCTATGCCTATTTTATCAAGTATTTTAATCATGAATGGATGTTGAATTTTATCAAATTCTCATATTATATTGATTTTTTTCAAACATACATTTACATTATGACAAGTTTTTCACTAACAACTGTTCAGCCAGATAGATTAAAATTATCAATACCACCACATTCCATATGTTTTCTACGCTTAAAGTTCCTAATAACAGTAACTTAAATTTATATATGACATTTTTCATTTTACACAACATTTTTACAACCTATTCACAGCACTTCTACACAGATCAAGGTGTGATTTTCAGGCTTCTACAACTGTGCTTCATTAACATTCACAAACTGACCTTCCTCTATTCTTGCTCCAGTTAAATTGTTTTGTTTTGTTGTTGTTGTTGTTGATGTTTTAGTAAGGCTGAAATTTTGCCTTTGCATATGCTATTTTCTATAATTTCTTTACCTTCTAATAACTAAATATCCACCTGTCACTTCAGACCCAGTTCAAATATCTCCTCCTTTATAAAAATTTGCCCATATCCACCATCTGATAGTGATTTATTTTTCTCCCATGGATTTTTAGAACACATTATATCTCTTCTTATATATTTTCTTCTTTCTCATTTATAATTAATTAGACATATGTGCTATCTATCCCTGTACATGGTAAGTTCATTGAGCACAACATTCTGTTCCTCCCCCTTCCCTAGCAACATCTAGCATGGCACCGTACACATTAGAGGAATACTACCATACATGTTTTATGGAAAGAATGAATCAACTTCCATAGGAGAATAATGGATAACTGAAGAGACCTGTGTCAGAATTCAGTGTAGGAATTCTGACTCTTAAGTCATTTTCCAGAGATAATGTAGGATGATCCCTAAAAACCACTCAAAGCATTACCATATTTGAAAATCAAGCTACTCCTCAAGTATAGTTGATTTTTGTATTTGGAATTTGTCTGGATTTCATGATTTATAACTGTGGATTCATGTTTTTTTGAGTTTTGCCCTTAGTCATGCTCTTCTTATTTGTTGTGTCTGTGGGGAAAAATATTTTTCAACATTATTTCACCTTAAATTCTGCATGTTAATTCAAAACTTTCTTTGAATGCTGAATTTAAAATAAGGAAACAAAAATTTAACAAAACTATTTCTGAAAATTTATGAAGTTTCTAGAGATATTTTAATAGAAAATAAAGGAATAAATATAATATCTTTAGTATTGATTTTTAACTTATTACCTATGAATATAGTATGTATTTCTCATAAACTTGTACAGAAATTTGAAAAACATGACCTGACTGGTGTGGCTCAGTGGGTTGAGCAACATCCCGCTGACCAAAAGGCCACTGGTTCAATACTGATCAGGGTATATGCCTGGGTTGTGGGTCAGGTCCTCAACTGGGGCCATGTGAGAGGCAACCGTCGATGTTCCTTTTGCATATCGATGTTTCCCTCCCTCTCTTTCTCTCTCCCACCTCCTCTCTCTAAAAATAAATACATAAAATCTTTTTTAAAAAGAAATTTAAATGATCCAGGCAGTGAAAGACAAATACCATATGATCTCACCTAATACAAGAACCTAATGAACAAAACAAACAAACAAGCAAAATAGAACCTGAGACATGAAAATAAGGAACAGACTGACAGTGACCAGAAGGGACCGGGGAGGGGTAGAAAGGGGGAAATTAGGGGAAGGGTCTAGTCAAGGAACATGTATAAATGACCCATGGACATGGACAACAGGGTGGCGATTGACTGTGGGAGAGGAGGAGGTGGGTGGGGCAGGGGAGAGCAATGGTGGAAAAATGGGACAACTGCAATAGAACAACAATAAAAAATGAAAAAAAACTATAAAATCTTTAGATTGCAACAAAACTGTAAAGAAATTATAATTAGAAGAAAAATATTTTCAACTGGGGCATCTACGAGTCTTTTATGCTTGATTTGGAAGTCAACATTTTCTGTTTTATACAATTATTAGGAACATGTATTAGCTTTATTCTTTTACCAGCCTGGCTATTTACTAGGTACCACTGGTGCTTTTAAATCATTCTTTTCAAAGAAATCTTGCAATTGCCACACTTTGTAGGCAACAACTGTAGTTCCAAAATGTGTCAATATCTGTCACAGATCTGCTTCATTATCACATTAAACTTGAACAAAAAGATACTTTATCTCTATCCAAAGGCATTTTTGTAGAAGAAATTACAGACAAACATACGAACACAAAAGAAACTGCACGAGAAAAGACAATTGACATTTTGATTTGTGGACTCTCCAGTAGGTCTATCATTCATCCAGAAAAATATCCCTATTGTCACTCTTCTCGGGCAGGGAAACTAATTGGTGCAGCTGTGGCAGAGAGAAGTCTTTCTGCAGGGAAAGCTGCCTTGCAAAAAAACAGAATGTGCTAAAGGACTTGCAGGTGTTACAGATTGAGTCTAAAAGATGAGACTGCATCTGTTTAGAAAGAGCTAAAGATGTATAGATGTGTCTTTCTAAACACTGAATTACTAATATGCTTTTTTGTGCAGTTGGCAGTTCATTCGTTGAGCAACTATTTTGAATTTGTGCTCTGTACAAAGCAGTGTGCCAGTCACTTCCTTTAGCTTAAAATGCAAACAAAAATTGACATGATAGAAAAGATGGTAAACAATCAATATGGAAGTAAGCTCACTCCCTGAGGTTATGCAGTGCCTTGTTTTGGTTTGATTTTTAAGAATGTGGCTCTCATCCCAGTCATTCTACAGACTATAAGGGTGATAATGATAGCTAACATTTATCAAGGTTCAGAGAATGAAGTCATTTGCCCAAAGTCAAATCCAGGTTTCCTGATTCTTGGTTTAGTGAAACATTGATTTTATCCTACTCTTCTGTGAACCAGTCACATAAGAGTGTGTGACCACAGCATTCACTAACACTATGTGGTGCTTCAATAAAAACTATAATTTATGCTTTTGGGGTAATAGAATCTTGCTCACCAACCTGGAGATCAGGTGAGGGAAGAAGAAATAAGACCAGTCCTTTGCAAAGAATACCTGGAAAGTTTCCTAGAATCAAGTAACACCTCAGAACCCAAACCTCCCACCTCACAAAACTACTTTATCCATCATTTCCCCTGGTGTGAGAGGGGGCAACACAGGATGTAAAGTGAAAAAAATTTTTTTTTTAATTTGTGCAATCTTGGACAGGCTTTTTAACCTATGTCATTTTTTTCAGCATCTTTGGTGTACCTTTACAAAAGCATTTATTCCACTATATTTTCTTTTCTATCTGAGTGTTCCTGAGGACAAGAGTGTTGTTTTCTTTTCCTGTATAAACCTAAAACCTAGACCAGGATATATCAAACATTCCACAGTAAATTACTCTTAAATAAAAGACTAATACAGGGATAAAATACTCACCTATCTTCCTCATTAAATTACTATAAATGTTAAATATAAACTGTGAAAATACTGTAAAATATTAGAATTTATGTAATGAAAATGAGCATAACACTTGTGCTTATATCATTATTCTAAGTGTTACTTAATTTTTCTAGTTTACTTCATTCTTATTTTAAAAACCTGATAAGGGAGGTATTCTACAGATGTGAGTACTGAGTCACGGAAAGGTGAACAAAAGTGCTTAGGGTAACTTAACCCGTTCTTGTGGGAACCAAGATGCAAGTCCGTACAGTCCAACACCAGAATCTGTGCTCTTAACCAATACCTATTATTGAAATCAGACTGATTGGTTTACTGCTTATCAGTATGCTTCTGTGTTTCTTTTTTTGTTGTTGTTGTTGTTTTTCAATTACAGTTATCCCATTTTCCCCCATTGATCCCCTCACCCAGCCCACCCCTTCTCCCACAGTCATATTCCCCCCTGTTGTCCATGTCCATGAGTCATTTATACATTTGACTAAACCCTTCCCTTACTTATCCTCCTTCTCTGCCTCCCCCCTCCCCCCTGATAACTGTTATTCTGTTCCTTGTTCAGTTTAGTTCATTTGTTTGTGTTGTTCCTTAGTCTCCTGTATTAGGTGATATCATACGGTATTTTTCTTTCTTTGCCTGGCTTATTTCACTAAGCATAATCCTATGTACTTCCATTCATGCTGTTGTAAATGGCAGGAGTTCCTTCTTTCTTTCTGCTGCCTAGTAGTCCATTGTGTAAATGTACCACAGTTTTTTAGTCCACTCATCTATAGATGGGCATTTAAGCTGTTTCCAGCACTTAGTTATTTTAAACAGTGCTGCTATGAACATAGGGGTAATAAGTTATTTAGATTGGGGTTTCAGAATTTTTTGGATATAATCCTAGCAGTGGAATTGCTGGTTCAAAAGGCAGTTTCATTTTTAGTTTTTTAAGGTAATTCCATACTGTTCTCCATAGTGGCTGCACCAGTCTGCATTCCCACCAACAGTGCAGTAGGGTTCCCGTTTCTCCACATCCTCTCCAGCACTTGTTGTTTGTTGATTTGTTGATGATGGGCATTCTGACAGGTGTAAGGTGGTATCTCATTGTGGTTTTTATTTGCATCTCCCTGATGGCTAATGATGTTGAGCATTCTTTCATGTGGTTATGGACCTTCTGTTTATCCTCCTTGGAGAAGTGTTTGTTCCGGTCTTTTGTCTATTTTTAAACTGGGCTATCTGTCTTCTTGGCGTTGAGATGTGTAAGTTCTTTATATATTTTTGAGATCAATCCCTTGTCTGAGGTATCATTGGCAAATATGTTTTCCCATATGGTTGGTTCCCTTTTCATCTTGCTAATGTTTTCTTTTGCTGAGAAGAAACTCTTTAGTTTGATGGAGTCCCATTGGTTTATTTTTTCCTTTATTTCTCTTGCCTTAGAAGATGTATCCATGAAAATATTGTTACGTGGGATATCTGAAATTTTCCTGCCTATTTTTTCCTCTAGGACTTTTATGGTATCACGGCTTACATTTAAGTCTTTAATCCATCTTGAGTTTATTCTGGTGTGTGGTGTGAGTTGGTGGTCTAGTTTCATTTTTTTGCACGTTCCTGTCCAGTTCTCCCAGCACCATTTGTTGAAGAGGCTCTTCTCACTCCATTTTATACTCCTTTCCCCTTTGTCAAATATTAGTTGACCTTATAGACCTGGGTTTATTTCTGGGCTCTCTATTCTGTTCCATTGATCTATATGTCTGTTTTTGTGCCAGTACCAGACTGTTTTGACCACAGTGGCTTTGTAGTATTGTTTGATGTCTAGTATTGTGATTTCTCCTACTGTGTTCTTCTGTCTCAAATTGTTTTGGCTATTTGGGGTCTTTTTTAGTTCCATATAAATTTTTGAAATATTTGTTCTAGGTCTGTGAAATATGTCATCGGTATTTTGATAGGGATTGCGCTGAATCTGCAAATTGCTTTGGGTAGTATGAACATTTTAATGATGTTGATTCTTCCCATCTATGAACATGCTTCCATTTATTTTATCTTCCTTAATTTCTTTCTTCAGTGTTATGTAGTTTTCTGAGTACAGGTCTTTTATCTCTTTGGTTAAATTTATTCCTAGGTACTTTATTTTTCTTGTTGCTATAGTAAATAGAATTTTTTTTTTTTTAGTTTCTATCTCTAATATTTTATTTTTGGTGTACAGAAATGCCTTAGATTTTGTATATTTACTTTGTACCCTGTTATTTTCCCAAATTTGCTTATTATGTCGAGTAGATTTTTAGTGGAGTCTATAGGGTTTTCTATGTGTCCTATCATGTCATCTACAAATAATGACAGTTTTACTTCCTCTTTCTCAATTTTATTTCTTTTCTTTTTTTTTTTTTTTTTGTCTGATTGCTGTGGGTAGAACTTCCAACTCTATACTGAATAGGAGTGGAGAGAGTGGACATCCTTGTCTTGTTTCTGATCTCAGGAGAGATGCTTTAAGATTTGTCCATTGAATATGATGTTGGCTTCAGGTTTCTCATACATAGCCTTAATTATGTTGAGGTGTGCTCCCTCTATTTCCATTTTGCTGAGTGTTTTCATCATAAATGGGTGTTGTACTTTATCAAATGCTTTTTCAGCATCTATTGATATGATCATGTGATTTTTGTCTTTCATTTTGTTTAGGTGGTGTATTATATTTATTGATTTGCAAATATTAAACCATCCTTGGATCCCTGGGATGAATCCCACTTGCTCGTGGTGTATAATCTTTCTAATGTGTTGCTGGATCTGGTTTGTCAATATTTTGTTGAGGATTTTAGCATCTATGTCCATCAGTGATATTGGCCTGTAGTTTTCTTTCTTTGTTGTGTCTTTAACTGGTTTTGGAATTAGTGTAATACTGGCTTCATAGAAAGAGTTTGGGATTTTTTCCCTCTTCTTGGAATTTTTGGAACAGTTTGAGAAGGGTAGGAGTTAGTTCTTCCCTAAATGTTTCATAAAATTCACCTGTGAAGCCATCTGGTCCAGGGCTTTTGTGTGCCAGGAGATTTTTGATTACTATTTCAATTTCATTCTTTGTTATTGGTCTGTTCAGGCTTTCTGCTTCTTTTTGATTCTGTTTTGGAAGATTATATGTTTCTAGAATTTTCTCCATTTCATCCAGGTAGTCAAATTTCTTGCCATACAGTTGTTTGTAATAATTTCTTACACTCCTTTGTATTTCTGTGATATCAGTTGTGATTTCTCCTCTTTCATTTCTGATTTTTTTAATTTGGGTCCTTTCCCCTTTTTTCTTAATAAGCCTGGCTAAAGACTTGTTGATTTTGTTTATTTTTCCAAAGAACCAGCTCCTACTTTTGTTGATCTTTTCAATTGTTTGTTTCGTCTCTATGTCATTTAATTCTGCTCAGATCTTGATGGTTCCCTTCCTTCTACTTGTCCTGGGCTTTGTTTGTTGTTATTGTTCTAGTTCTTGTAGCTGTAGGGTTAGATTTTTCATTTGAGATTCTTCTATGCTTTTCAGGTAAGCATGCATTGCTATGAACTTTCCTCTCAGGACTGCTTTTGCTGTGTCCCATAGGTTTTGGGCTGTTGTGTGTTCATAATCATTAGTTTCCAGAAACTTCTTGATTTCTTCCTTGGTGTCATTGTTAACCCATTCATTATTTAATAACATGTCATTCATTCTCCATGAGTTTGGATGTCTTTGATTTTATTTTCCTTGAGGTTGATTTCTAGTAGCAAGGCATTGTGGTCTGAAAAGATGCTTAATATGATCTCAATTTCTTGAATTTTTTAAGGCTTGTTTTGTGTCCTATTATGTGGTCTATCTTTGAAAATGTCCCATGTGCATTTGAAAAGAATGTGTAGTTTGCTTCTTTGGGGTGAAAAGTTCTATATATATCAAATAAGTCCATTTGGTTTAGTGTGTTGTTTAATGCCTCAATATCCTTGGTGTTTCTTTGTTTCAAAGATCTGTCCATTGTTGACATTGGGGTGTTAAAGTCCCCTACTATGAGTGTGTTGTTGTCTATATCCTTACTGAAGACTTTCAAAAATTTCCTTACATATTTGAATGCCCCTATGTCGGGTGCATATATGTTTATAAAGGTTATATCTTGTTGATGAATTTTTCCCTTAAGTATTATGTAATGCCCTTCTTTGTCTCTTTTTATGGCCTTTGCTGTGAAATCTGTTTGGTCTGATATAAGTATTGCTACCCTAGCTTTTTTTTCATGTCCATTTGCTTGGAATATTTTTTCCATCCCTTCACTTTCACTCTGTGTAAATCTTTTGTTTTGAGGTGTGTTTCTTGTAGACAGCATATATGTGGGTCATGTTTTCATATCCATTCTGCTACCTTATGTTTTTTTATTGGAGCATTTAATCCATTTACATTTAAGGTTATTATTGACAGGTATTTATTCATTTCCCTTTGTACCTGTGTTCCGATTCTTCTCTTTTTTTTCTTCTTTTTCTTAAAGCATTCCCTTTAGCATCTCTTGCAAATGCTGGTTTGGTGGCGATGTATTCTTTTAGTCTTCTTTTGTCTGAGAAACTCCTTATTTCACCTTCCATTTTGAATGAGAGCCTTGCTGGGTAGAGTAGTCTTGGTTGTAGGTCTTTGTTTTTCATTGCTTGAAATATTTTTGGTCATTCTCTTCTGGCTTGTAGTATTTCTGTTGAGAAATCAGTTGATAGCCTTATCAGAGCTCCCTTGTAAGTTATTTGTTGTTTTTCTCTTGCTGCTTTTAGGATTCTCACTTTGTCTTTGAGTGTTGGCATTTTAATTATGATGTGCCTTGGAGTGGGTCTTTTTGGGTTCATCTTCATTGGGACCCTCTCTGCTTCCTGGACTTCCATGACTTTTTCTCTCATCAGGTTGGGAAAATTTTCTGTCATTACTTTTCCTATCAAGTTTTCTATCCCTTGCTCCTCCTCTGTTCCTTGTTGTATCTCTATGATTATAATGTTGTTTAGTCTCATGTTGTCCTGCAGTTCTCTTAAACCCTCTTCGTACTTTTTTGATCATTTTTCATTTTGTTGTATTGTCTGGGAATTTTTTTGTACATTGTCCATTAACTCACTGATCTGATCCTCTGCTTCTTTTAGCCTGCTTTTGATTGATTCTACTGTGTTCTTCAGTTCAGAAATTGTATTCTTCATTTCTTCCTGGTTCTTATTAATAGTTTCTATGTCCTTTTTTATGCTGGCATAGTTCTCTCTAAGTTTCTTGTAGCTTCCCTGCAATTCTTTGTAGTTTTCTTCAAATTCCTTGTAATTTCCCTGGAGTTTGTCATAGTTTTCTTTAAGATTGTCAAGTATATAGAGCTTCTTTATCACCATTCTTTTCAATTCCATGTCTGATGGTTGGCTTATGTCTATTCCAGCTATCTCTTTCTGGGGATTCCTTTTTTCCTTTCATTGGGAGGCTGTTTCTGTGTCTTCCTATGTTGGATTCTTCTTGTTTGTTTTTGTTTTTTAGATTTGTCTGCTTTGATTACCCTCCTTTGTGGTTTGAGATTCTTTATAGGAGACCTGGGGGATTCAGTGGTTCAGTCTCTTTGACTTCCTGAGCCTGATGCTTTTGGGATGCCTTTTATGCTGTTTGTTTATGCTTTCTGGTTGTATTTCAATTACCCTTTGGTGGATCCTTCCCTCTGGCTAGTTGATTGAGGGTCATTCTGTCCACCCTGTCTTGAGTTATTTTGTGGAGATGCTGTTAAAACATAAACACACAGCCCAGGCAAGAAACCCACACCCTCAAAAATGTCTTCCACCCATAATCCCACTATCGGCAGCAAATGAGCCAGTATTAATATAAATGTAGAGAGGTTAAGACTATTATACTATAGGATAAACAGATAAGAGTTATTTTAAATGAAAGAAAGATGATTTTTGAGAGGTAAGATGATAGAATAATCATAGTAGCAAGTAGGGTCAAGGCTATTTGAGACAGTAAGTAATATTTACAATGTATGCAGAATAAAGGGAGAAAGTGTATAGTATTGGGTTTAAATAGCAGGTATATGCTATATGTTTAGTTTGAAAGGGAGGCTAAACAAAACAGACAAACAAACAAGCAAAAATTTAAAAAGAAAGATATGAGGGAAAGAAGGTAGGAAACAGATTTTAAAAAGTTTTTTTTTAAAAAGGAAAAAATATAAAATAAAATAAAAAGGAAGAGAAAAAAGGGAAGAAAACAAAAGGGAAGAGAAATAAAAAGGGAAGAAAAAGAAAAATAGTTTTTACTCAGTTCAACCTTTATGCACAGTCTTCTTTTTCTGGATCCACACCTGGTCAAAATTCCATGAGTTTCAAATCTTTTCTGGCTGGCTGTCTGTGAGGTCTGGCTGGTTTCATTGGCTGCCTTTCTCTCACTCATGGGCCTGCTGCAACTTTCTGCTGTGAGCTGCACTGAGTTGGGTCTCTCCCCACTTGTCCTGCGGCACCCTCCAGCAATCCTCAAGCTTCTCTAGCAACATTGTTCTGCTGGCAAGCCAGAGTGTATGTCCCTAGTCCCTGCCCAGTGTTGGGTCCTGTCTTTGCTCCTCCTTCCAAGAAGTCTCTGTGCTCCAAGCCGCAGCACCGGGTTGCCTCCATCCCTGGCTGGCAGTGTCTCACTGTTCGCCTGTGTGTACTGCTTGCCTGCCTGGGGTCCCCGCTGAGTCTGAGTTTCTGCCACAGCTCTCCTGTTTGGGCCCCTCTTCCTGGCTTAGTTTCACTCCTTTTTGTTTAGTGGTGCTATGATGCACCTGCCTGGGGTGCGGGGTTGCCAGCCCAGATTTGCCATCCCAGACGGTCCCCACCTAGACTCAGTTGATACAGCTTCCCACAGTCCGGGCTGCTAACTGTCCTCCCACACCTCCAGCTGTTTCAAGGAAACTTTATTGTCTCCCTCCGAGACTCTGCTGGTCCTAGCGCCTTTGGCTAGAGGCAGTTTCCAAGCAGATCCCGGCCAATGAGCTGGTCTGAAGCTGCCCCTTTGGGGTGCAGTGCAACAATGAAGTTGGGTTGGGAGGCCCAGTGACTCCTTTTGAGAGCGCGGGCGAGCCTGCTGCCCTCTTCCACTCTGCTCCCACACTCCCTTTCCTGTTCGCGCTGTCTGAAATCCACACTCACTCACTCATCTCCCTATTTGTACTCTAAGCCTTTCTGCAATGGAAACAAGCAGACAACACTGCTACCTACTCCACCGCCAACTTCAGACTCATGCCTCTGTGTTTCTTGATTGAAACATTAAATGACTAAAAAGGCATGAGTTACTCCTGGAATATAGTTGCTAATGACATTGTTGAGATATAGGAAGACCACTGAGACCTGAGTCAGACAGACTCGGTAAAGCCTCATTCTGATATTCTTCTGTGTAATCTTAAATTTTTCACTGAATGTACCAGAGGTCTAGTTTTCTTATCTGTGAGGTAGATGTAGTATTTACCTGTAGAATTATTCTAAGTGTTTTATTGTATGGCACCTAGGAGAACTTCAGTAATATTCAATTGCTATTTCTTTTATCATTGCCATTATTATTTTTCTCTTTATTTATTCCTTTAATTATTTTAACAACTATGGATTGAGGACCTACTATGTGTCAGGTACTGCATACATGCTGGGGATGCATAAGGAAATAAAATAGACAAATATAGCTGTGTACATAAAGCTTACATTCTAGTAGAAAAAAAGTAGTATGTGGATTAAATATGGAAAGAAAGTTATATACTAGAAAATAAAGACTATGGAGAAAAGAAAATACATTCAAGTTATATAGGGTGTCTCAGGGAAGGGGAGAGTTTATACTTTTAATAAGGTGGTAAGAAAAGACTGCACTAAATAGTCACCACTTAAAAAAACACTTGGAAGAGAGAAGAGAGGGAAACCATGTGAATATCTTGAGGAATGGCATTTAAGCAGAAGCTACAACTAGTCTGAGAGGCCTGGGTGGCATTGTGCTTGGCTTATATGAGTAACAGCAAGAAAGCCACTGTGAATGAAGAGGATTAGAGAGTCCTAGGGGGAATAAGGTTGAGAGCAGAGAAGTATGGGTAGGGTATAAGGTCATAACAGGGAAGGCACTTTCTAACCTCCACTGTAAGCATTTTGAGTTTTATTCTGAGTGAGGCAGGACTCCACTGAAAGCTGTTGAGATGAGCAAAATCATGGACAGCTCTGGCTGGTGTGGTAAGTAGAGATGGTAGAAAGGGAAGGACAATGGCCAGAAGCCAGTCTGGAAGCTTTTGCAATAATCTTACTGAGGGATTATTATTTCAGGGCCAAAGTATGTGGTAGTGGTGGAGTTGAGGACAACCGTTTGGACTATGCTGACATTTGACCCCATTGACTGGCCCAAAAAACAATGAGTAAAAGTTGAGGCAGGTTCTGAGAGGGACAAGATGCACCTAGCAGCACTCAGATGCTAGGGTCTGCATATTCTAATGGCAGGAAGAGGTGATTATTCTGCATTTCAGAAGAATGGATCATTTTTGCTGCCCAGAGGGTTCAGAGAAGTCTGGAGTTTCTGGTTCCTCAAGCACATCAAACTAAATGTCCCAAGTTGGGTCCCAGTGCCATATTCTTTCTCTTTCAAGGGCTTACATTTAGCTTGGGAAACTTGCCAAGATTATAAATTCAGCTGACTTCAACACTTTTTCCCCCTCATAATCTAGTCCTGGACCTCATTTTCAACACAACCTTCCCTCTAGATGCAGATGAACGTCCTTGACATAGAGCCATCAAGAGCTCCTGGCTTACCCACTGCCCTGATTGATAATTGGCTGATTGGCTTATTTGTTTCTTCCTTCACTTAAGGCAAACAGTCACCTCTACCGTCCCTGTAATGACCAGTGCTCATTCAGAAGTAGCTTATTTAGGAACAATGGTAATTATAAAGCCCAGAGTAATAGCAGGAAACTCTAGTAAGAAAGTGAGAAATGGAGAGAGGATTGTTATCAAGTAAATTATTACTGCAGGTAACAAGAACTTAATCCCACTGGGAACCAGGAAGGTAATGTAGAACTCATCCCAGAGAGTAAACCCAGCAGAAAAACAACAAACTGAGGCATTTATTGATATATACACACTCTCAATTGTCCACTTGCTGCTCCCCAAAGCATTTAAATCCAGCTGCTAGAGAAAAGTCTCAGGCATGGGTTACAGATGCTGGAAGCTGGAAGTCAGTCTGATGTGCACTAGAATTGAAAGCTCTAAGGTCAGAGCACTGACATTGTCTAGAATATCATTTCACTATCAGAGAACATCTGGGAAGCTTCTAGGTTTTGGCTTTCATGATTAGTGCTGCTAGGAACACTGTTGTACATGCCTTTGGCAAACACATGTATGGGTCATAGAGCACACATATGTTCAGCATATTAGATACTATCAAACAGTTCTCTAAAAGTGTTATACTGATTCACACTCTCAAGACAGTTTAGGAGAATTGCAATTGTTTCAAGTTGTTAGTAGTAATTGATATTTTATGTCTTTTCTCATTTTAATCATTCTGTAGAATGTGTTATTGCACATGTGTGTTTCAGATTCACTTTTCCCTAATTACTAATAAGACTGTGTATCTTTTCATTTGAAAATTGGACATCCTCTATTGTTAAGGGACTGTTCAAATATGCCTCTTTTTTAAATTAAACAGCATCATGTTATAAATTTGATTTTGTTTCCCTTATTTTATTCAGATATTTTGTGTTTCTAAAATTTATTAATGTTTGATATATATGCTTAACTTACTCATCTTATCTATTTAGTACCACATAGAATTTATCAGTTCCCCGGGAGAAGACACCAATTTAGCTTACATTTTTTTTTCCCATGAAAATGTCATGAAAACCATCCTCAGTCATGTTTTCTTTTGAACTGTGTGAGGGTTCCTTTGGGTTGTTTACCAAGAATAAGAACGTTTGTATTATGGGATATTTAATAAATATGTTAAAAATATATTGCAAGATTGAGAGTGATGATTTACATTCTCCAAGAAGTACCTGGTTGTTTATCTATTTTCATATCCTGGCTGGGTCTTGCTATTTTTCAATTTTGCCACTGTTACTTCACTTGCTTTTTTTTTCTAATTACTCATAAACTTAATTATCTCTCCCTCTTTATTAACAGGTCAGCCTCATAGCAGAAATAATGTACATACAATACAAGAATGAAGTTGTTTATTGGGGAAACTCATAGGTAGACATTTACTATTAGTGGAACTCCTCCTAAAGGAATTTACTTATAAAAAAATTGTATATTTATTCTTATATGTGTTAAGTTCAGTCATCTTCAAAGTACTCTCCATTTGATGCAATACACCTACTGAGATGATTTTTCCACTGCTCAAATCAGTTTTTGAACTCGTCAATTTTGATGCCTCTTCGCGCTTCTGCTGTTTTTTTGTTTCACCTCTACCACATCAGCAAAACGTTTCCCCTTGAGGACATTTTTCATCTGGGGAAACAAACAAACAAACAAAAAATGTTGCCCTGGGTGATAGCTGGTGAATAGAGAGGGCAGGGCCAGGAGTTCCTGCCATTTTGGTGAAAATCTGCTGAACACTCAGTGCAGTGTTGGCAGGTGTGTTCGTAAATCACCCATCATTAAATGGGCAAATGCATTGAAAGAGTCTTCAAAAAAATTCACTAAAGTGTAGCATGGCCTCTCACAGCAACACCAGCTGGTGCACTGATACAGATGTGTTCCTGGAACACTCACCTAGAAGAGGAAGCCTGTACTACAAGGGATTTGCCCTCCAGAAGGTAATTCCTTTCTGGAGGTCCCTCTCATATATGCAGTCCACTGGCCTAGTACATCTGGGCCTAATGTACCTGGGCACATGACAGTTTCTGCTCCAGGAAAGATACTTTACTAACCTTCTTTTTTACGTTTACTGGGAAATTGGAAGGAGACAAAAAACACCTAACTAATATAATATTGGGATTTAGATCTTAACCCACCCACTCTTGGGATTGTTCTTGTTGATGAGAGGAACATCCTGCTTTCCTGAGTTGTCTATAGGAATTTGTTTCCCAAAGCCAGTATTATACAGAGATCATGCAGACCTTCACACTAAGCCATTTCATTACCAGACTACCTGAAATGGGAGCTGTTTGGGTCATCCATCCGTCCATCGATCCATCAATTCATCCATGCATTTTATCAGTCACCTACCGATCCATAGCAGGAAAACTGATTAAACATAAATCTTCTCATCAAGAAATTAATTGACTCTTCAGTGAAGTTTCTCTTGAGAACGGTGAAGATAATCCATAAGTATGAAAACAGCAAACTTACTAAAATTCTCATTAGAGAGATTTGTGAAGACCTTCTAAACCACTTGGCAATGAAGCCCAAGGTTGAGAAACTGAGGGGAAAAAAACCCTCCCGGGATAAAATTGAAGGATGTCTCAGTGTTTTTTTTTTTTTAAACTTCATTTGGTGAAAACCTAAACATCCATTCATAGCCCAGGAATGTTGCTGACAGAGTAAGAAACCTGGTGGATAATGTGATCTGTCCCTTCCACCCCTGGTTCATGGAACATTGTGAAGGCTCACATGGTTCCCTCCAGAGCACAGATAACATTATATCTAAACAGAAGACAAGAGAAAGTCTGCCTACATAGATACAGACAAATCCTAGAAGACATAAAATGCCATACTTACAGTTTATTTTGAGGTAGAATCATGCATTCAATTGTCATTGATTATCTCCTGCTGTGGTGTATAATTTTTCTGCTGTTTAAGATGGTGGCAAAATTTGGTTGCATTGAGGAAGTGGAAAAGTTGCAACCAAGGATTTTTAAGTGAGCCTTACTATGTGAATGTCCTAATAACCAAGATATTAGAAGTATACTTCTGCCTCTAATGATGAGCTCTGAAGAAAAAGGATAACTTAAATGAAAAGGGAATCTTTAGCAAAAGCATGAAGACCATAGCAATGTCTCTCACTTTAAAATAGATAAAATCATAAAGCCCCCAATAAATGACATGGTGCTACTCTGAGAGCAAAAGGATCCAAACTGAATTATATTATGTCCATTAGTTCATCCTCAATCTATTTAAAGCAAGTCCCAATCTATTCATTTGGGGTCAAGGTATATGTAAATAAATGGGGATGAAGAGTAAGTGTTGAGCTACAGAATCATTAAAGTCCCTTAGAAACAGATAGAAACATAGTACTTTGTAGCATTTTATTAAAAGACAAACTCTGTACACTGAAATGGAAAGTTCTCCGAGATGTGCTAAGTGAAAAGAGCAAGATGCAGAATAATAGGTTTAGTATGTTGTATTTGTGTTTAATATGTAAAACTTCACATATCATGGTGTAAAAATATGAAAAATCTTGATTTGTCACTTGGACTTCCTTCTTTGTTCCTCATACTTGATACCTATGAGCCTAAGAACATGTCCCAGGCAAAAAGTTCTTGCATAATATAACAGTGTTCAATTGTTTATGGTGACAAGGATTGCTGAAACAAATATCCTTGTAGAAGTCATTGGAGGAGTGACTGTTGTAAAAGTCTTTGAGAGGTCATCCCTTTGCTCAGTGTTATATATACTATCCATGTATAACAAGGACATCAACCACCAAATGCCACGCTGGGAAGATTAGGGCAGCAAGACACATAAATAGTATCCCATTAATAAATTTTATTATGTTGGAAAATACCAATGCCTAGCAAATATTGCCAATCAGATACATGTTCATATGTGTTCTATCTGCTTCAGGGAGAACACAGAAGCTCCATATTCCACATACGTGTCTATGGCAATTGGTTCCAATTTTTGTACTCTTACTAGAGTCAGCTATATCTTTCCAAATTCAATCTGATGCAGACGCATATGGTGCTTGCCTGTGGTTTTTTCTTTTCTTTTTTTTTAATTGACACTCTTACAGATATCCTCCATTTCCCTCCACTTTACTCCCCTCCCCCTAATCTCCCTCCTCTCCCCTCAGCTTCCACATTGTTGTCTGAGTCCATGAGCTATGCATATATGTTCTTGGCTAATGTCTTCCAATCGCCCTCCCAAACCCCTCCCCTCTGAGATCTGTCAGTTCGTTCCGTGTATCCATGTCTCTGGTTCTATTTTGTTCATCAGTTTATTTTGTTCATTAGTTTCCGCATATGAGTGAAGTCATGTGGTATTTGTCTTTCTCTGTCAGGATTATTTCACTTACTATAATAATCTCCAGGTCCATCCATTACGTCACAAAGGGTAAACATTCCTTCTTTTTTAAAGATGCATAGTATTCCATAATGTAATTGTACCACATTTTTTTATCCACTCATCTACTGGTGGGAACTTGGGCTGTTGCATAACAATATTTTTGCCTATATATATATATCCTAGGGCAAAGGAAACAAATAAAAAATTAACAAATGGGACTACATCAAACTAAACATCTTCTGCACTGCTAAAGAAACCATCAACAAAATGAAAATGGAACCCGCTATAAGGGAGAACATATTTGCCAATGATACATCTGATTAAGGGCTAATTTACAAAATATATTAAGAACTTATACAACTCAACACCAGGAAGTCAAACAACACAATTAAAAAATGAGCAAAGGACCTGAACAGACACCTCTCCAAAGAGGACATAGAAACTGCCTGGTTTGTTTTAAGATATGCCTTTTGCTACCAAATGGGAGCAGGAGAACCAAGGAGTAGAATTTAGCAGGCTTTGCTTTTCATTTCAAGCAATGGCTTTGTCCCCTTTGATGACAGCAACATCCTCACCCTATTAGTCAGGTATCTTGTGGAGGTTAGGTCGTCGGCAGCCGTCCGTCTCGAGAGACGATGGTGTAGCTTTTTAAGAGTCTATCTGCACCGCCGAGAATGGTTGTGCAGTCCGACTCGGGAGTGACACGGTATCTGTCTCTGTCTCCTCCCGTGTTGAATCGACATCTTGCGATGACGCTGGAGTGTCCTCTCCAGTGAAGCTGAAGCTACAGAGCCTGGGCAGGGTGATATGGAGGGTCTGCTGTTGCCCATGCAGCAGACCCCCCCTCTCTTCGCAGCTGAAGGGTCCAAGGGAAAGACGGAGTCAATACAGCTTGGCTTCAGGTGCGCCGCAGGAGTTGCCGGTGTTGACTACAACGTCAAACCGCCTTAGGGACTCCAGCTCCGGATTTTCTGTCGGGGTTTACTCCCTTAGCCTTTCCCCTGAAGAGGTATGCCGCAAGGCAGTGGAGGTTTTTTTGGAGTCAGAGTTTTCCTTCTCTGATGTGCCCTGACTGGAAGATCAAACCAGCGACACTTAGCTCGCAGGCCGACGCTCAATCCACTGAGCCAAACCAGCCAGGAGGTTAGGTACCAGAGGCTTTATCATTGGAAGAATTTCCAGTACTTCCAGTGAAGTTAATTCATTGCTAAGCTATTTAGAGGAGCCAAGGAGATTCCATGTGGTCTCTTCTCTACATTTTTATTAATATCCTTTGCTTATTTTCCTCTTGGTTTATTATTGATGTGTACCAGTTCTAGAGACTGACTGGGTTCAAAATGGACTTTGGACAAGTTACTTAAATTCTTTGTGTCTTAGTGTTTACATTTATATGGAGTCAAATTATATTTTTCACTTTATAATTTTTTTAGCAGAAAGATTCTGGGACAAAGTAAAGCACATTTGTTGATTAAATGAATAAGTTAACTTTTCTTATCTATTTCTTGCTGATTCATAGAAGTCTGGTTGGAGGCATGATGGGGACAGCTGGCTTGCACACTGATGTTTCTCTCTCATTCTTTTTCTCCCTCACTTCCCCTCTCTCTAAAAGTGGATAAATAAAATATTTTTAAAACATTTTACTACCACAACTCAAAAAGATATTCTACAAGCTTTTATATTTACCTGATAATGTCATCTTCAATGTTTAAGCATTTAACTCACCACTTCTAGTATAGACCATGTGCTGGGGATACAAGTGTACTTTCTCAAAAACATTGGCTAAAAATGCACTCTTCTCTCAGATTTATTTTACCACCACTATCACAGGGCAACTCCATATTTACATTAAGATCTATTTCTTAACAATTCCATTATATTGGTAAATTTCTCTTTACTTATACTAATACCATCATGCCAATTATTACAGTCTTTTAATACACATTAATATATTTGGGAAGAAAGTAAGTCTTACCACTTTGTTTTGATTTGTTAAAAATTGCTTAGGGGGTAGAGGGATCAAGCAAAAAGGAAAAAGGGCTCATGGACATGGGCAACAGTGTGGTGATTGCAGGAGGGTATAAGGGAGTTAAACAGTAATGGAAAAAATAAATTTAATTAAAAAGATAACAAAAGGAACAAAACAAAAATCTCTTAGCTATGTATTCATTTTCATTGAATATATCAAGAAATTCCTAAAATCCTGCTGGCATATTACACCAAATTTATGTCTTTTTTATATCTATTAATTCATAGAATTAGCCGTTATAATGTTAAGTTGTTCTACCTATAAATGTATTTTAACTTTTAGGACATCATTATTGGAAAACTTAATTCTTATTTAGGCTCACTTTCAAATGTGCTTTGTTAATACAAAAGTTCTTCAAATTATGAAGCCTGTATCCCCAATTCAAGTCTAAAAGAAAAAGAAAAGATGTAGTGACATGGGTCAATGTCATTGAAAGAGTTCACTAAGATGCAGAACAATTTTTCCTGTTTTTCTGTACACAAATAGTCAAACATATCTATTGTCACCGTACACATTAATTTACAACTGTTTTGCAACAGTGACATAGATTTGACTGAGAAGTTTAGTAATCCAAGATTCTCTTGGTATTTTAGAATCAGGTACAACAATATATTATCCATGAAATAACTTAAAAGTCTTAATAGAAAAATTCCATTTGGCCTCTTGGGAAAAAGTAGTTGCACCCAACTACACACTATTTTGAACTCAGAAATATTGGCTCTATATGGCCTTGCTATGAATAATCATTTAGTGATCTAATAAAAATAAATAATTTTAAAGGTGCCTTATAGAGTGAGCAGTGGTATAGTCTAATGTTTTATTAGAAAAATTTATTATTAAAAGTTGCATTGATTAGGTTTGGAGAAAAGGTGATTATGAGAAATAGTCAAAGAAATGTGATTTAAAATTTAGGGTTCAGAAAATGTTTTGTGATACTTCTGTCATTTTAAGAAACTTAAGCTTCCTTTCAAAGTTTGGTGGAAAATCTCTATGTGGAAGTTACATAATCATATGAAATACAGTCATAATTATTTGACTTGTCACTAACGGTTTTTCACATAATGAAAAGTCTTCCAAATAATTTCAATGTTGAAAAACATGGACTTGAACAGTATTATTAATTTTTCTGCATCATTACTCAGCTGATGATGTGTTTTATTCTTATTTTAGTCTTTTTTTAACACTACATGCAAAGTATCATACCAGGAAAGATAGATTACAAAATTATGAATGAAACATATTTCATAAACTAATGAGGTCTTCAGGGCAGAGGGGTAGTTATATAAACCACCAGCCAGAAGAAAGTATGTTAAGTTTATCATATTAATTTGGTAAGGATCTATGATGTTACAGAAAAAGAAACATCTTATTGAATTTTTAAAAATGGGATTAGGAGTCAGGGAATAAATACTTTTCAGAGATAACAACACTAGCACTAACTCTTAAGAGAGAAGTAAGTTCAGAAAGCATAAAAAATAGGAAGATATTTTATTCATTTTATTTTAAAAATTGTTTTTACTTCTTAAAAGAAAATAATATGGTAGAAAACCAAAGGCATATTTGGGAAAATAATAAATAAAAAGGTGTACATTTTATTTTGTTTACTTCTAGTCATAGAGATGTATCTACTGTGTAAAGATGCGATTTGATGTAACAACATTGATTAACCTTTTTGGTATTTGCCAAGCACTGGCAGTGCATAAACTATCAAGTGATCATAACACAGCCTGAAGAATTTAAACAATGTTTTTACCTCCAATTGTAAAAAGTCGTAGGGAGAACAAAAGCACATTTCAGGGCCTTTCATGTGTCTCATTTTTGACAAGGGTGTTCCTCTCACTACTGTGCCCCTTTCAAAATTTATACAATATTGATTATAGAGCTCTTGTGTGATCCTCAGGATTGCTTTATTCCATTGAAAAACCATCTTTTAGTTTGTATAGTTATTATAGCACTGCAGGAGTCTTCATAGATGCAATTATCCATGCATTGTTATAGAGCAAATGCCGCAAGGGGGAAAAGAAAGACATAAAACAATTAAAACAGATGGACATTTGATAATAAAACATGAAAGATAGGTATAGTTTTTCTGTGGTTAACAATTGTTGAACAGAAATAAAACACAATATAAATAAACCTTTTCAGTGTTTATAGCCCAAGGTGGTTGTATTAGTGGTGGTGGTGTTTTTAATTCTCATTTGCATTTCTTTAGTTACTTTGAAAAGAAAGAGCCAACAGATATTTTCCTGTTGCCTTAGTGGTTAAGGGGAAAATAGTTTATCATTTCCTAGGGCAATGCCAGATGACAGGATAAAGTCAATCCCCAGGAGTCTATGGGAAAATTACCAGTTACAGAAAAATAGTAAATGCCACATTTGTGACACTGTGACCTCTGAGGTCTAAAGCTGGAACTTAAATTGGGCATGTCCTTACAGATTCTAGGTGGAGAGAACAAGAGCAAGAAAGTTGAGGGGGATGGGGACAAGAGAGAGCAATAAGAGAAAAAGTGGGACACTTGTAATAGAAAAATAGAAAAGAAAAAGAAGAAAGATGAGCTACAGTGCCCCAAGGGTCAAACAATATTCAGGTCACGTCAAGACTGCACCAATAGCAAAGATGCCTTTCATTCCTCCACCCTCCCCCAACACTCAGTGTCTCAATCCATGACTTCATTGATCACACATGGATATGAGTTGATTGTTTTGTATAATGTTGACTTTGTGTATGCTGTTTCTAGTAGTGGCATCATAGTGTTGTGACATTGTTATTGTAATTTGAGAAGACTGGTATAACTACAAATGTTAAGATTTGTGAGTTCTGTACTCAGTTTGCCAGCTGTCATTTATTTTTTCTATGACTTGGTACTTAATGTTGCTGTGTATCACATCCCTTCACCATGAAGCTGAGTTAGATATAGAACCTTCCTCCAAGTAAAGTGAAGGTGCACAGGATGAGTTAAGCTCAGTGTCTGGCCCATAGAATGTAACTATACTAATGCTTATGAATATTACTATGATTATGATTAATAAGCTAAGGATATTTGCAAATTCTACATATCAAGGAATGAAGATATCAGAGAGAAATATGTTTAGCAATAGAAATCATCACTTGGTCTTAAATACAATTTTTCTCGTTTTCATCTTCAAAGATAAAATAATTTGAACTTTTAAATTATCATGTAATCTACTTAATAGCTGGTTTTTTAAAAAGCTTTTAAATCTTACCAATTTTGAGAGTGAGGCTGTTTTAGTTTTTTGGGGGCCTTTTACTGTTTCTGGCTTTTTTTTTTTTCTGGTGACTAATTCAGAGAGATCCGTAGATTAGGAGCCATTTCACATCAAACATCAGATTCAATACAGGTACAGATAGAGATTGCTTGATGAAAAAAATGATTCTTCTTGATTAATGAATAAATGGGTGCTGAAATAAGAACATAATGTTTATGTCTTATAGTGTATAGAGTATAATAAGCATGATGTTCTTTCATTTCTCAGAAATTTTGTTGTATTCATTCATAATTTGACTCTTAAAAGTTGAAAATGATCATGTTTTCTTAATATAAATAAGACATTTTTACTAAATTGTAATCTAACTATGCATTAAAACCTGAATTAATACGATATTGAAGGTGTTTTCAATGTCTCAGTGACATAATTTACCATATTTGATATTTCTTTCAGAATTTAGTGCTAAGATAAGCTTAGTTTACCCAGAGCTCATTCTGCTCATTTATAAGAAATAAGAAGAATCAAATATTACACAGATGCTTTTCTCTCAGATGGCAGAAAGCTGAGACAAACTTTTATATTTAATTATAGCAACAATTTAAGAATTAGAATTTTCTTTTACTTTCCTCCAGCCCTTATTTTCTTCTATTCCTTTGCAGCACTCTCAAATCATTTTTTAGGATACATTATTATCTATAGGAAAGATGGTGTTCCTTAAAGGAAAGAATCTTAGTTTAGGACACATTGACTAGACAAAGTTCAAATATTGTTTGCCTGCAGAGTATCTCACAACTCTAATGTGCCAATGTATATTTTCAATTTCTAAGAAAAATATTTTTTATTAATTTTCAAACTTATTTAATTAAGTATCTTTTTCAAGAATATGAAGGACAAGATTTAGGACATCATGTTTGGTATTATCTGTAGAAGCAAGTTAGATAGATGATAGATAAATTAGGTAATCTTTTATTAATTACACAAAAACATTCATGAATACAAACATGTAGGATATAATAATACATTTTTTAGTTAAGTCCTTTTGGTCTTTTATGTATAGTTACTGATATCAGCTGATGAATATTATTCATACTGCTGTTATGCATTTATATATGTGAATATACAGAAATAGTTTTGTCTTATATCAGTTGTTTTAACTTAATTGACATCATAATGTATGGATGCTTTGGTGATTGACTTGTTTTGCAATTAACAATATGTTCATTGACATATCACCTTGTAGATCAACTTTATTTTTTCTTCTTTCATCTTATTTTAAAGTGTGTGTATATCTCAATTTACTTAGCAACACACAAGTTTTTGATAATTTGATTGTATTTTACTTTTCTCCTTTGCACACAAGCAAAGGTGGGGGCAGCCTTGTGCATATCCTCTGTGGACCTGCATATAAGCTTCTCAGAGTTATATCCACAGGTGCAGAATTGCTGTCTTACAGTAGTGTGTACACATAATTAATTTTGCTAAACACTGCCAAATGGTTCTCCAGAAAGCCATAATAGTTTACACTGCAAGAACAATTCTCAGAGTCTTATTTTTCCACACCATTGTTAGTACTACTTTTTATCTAACATTTAAATGTTTTGTTTATCTGATAAGTGGAAGACATAACTCTTGTTTTAATCTGACTTTCTATGATTGTCATTATATATGAGCATCTCTTTATCCAGTAGGTAGCTGTTTGGATTTCTCCTGTAGATATGACTATCTGAAGCCTTTATAATTTTTTTAAACTGGGTTTATAATTGGTTACTAGTTGTTAAGCAGCAATTTCTTATAGCTTATGTAATATTTCTTTATAAGCCTTAAATATTTTAATTATAATTTCAATCTGTCACTTATTTTTAAATGATGTCTTTCAATGAAACTTAGAAAATCTACATTTTAATTTTGTCAAACTTAACACTTTTAAAGTTATAATTCTATATTTAAATTTTTGCTTATGAACTTTTTTTTCACTGTCTTAAGGAAGTGACAAAAATATTCCTCTACGTGCTTTTTTTGTATTATTTAATATATAATATTTTACATTTATGTCTAATCATCTTAATTTGGGTAAGATATCAAGCATCATGTTTATTTTTTCATAAAGTAATCTGGTTTTCCCCATTTCATGTACTAATTCACTTTTATTCATAGATTTATGGTGTACCTCTATCATATACCAAGTTCACTGGTATGCATGGGTCTCTTTCTGAGCTCACTATTCTCTTTATATTTAACTACTTTTTGTTTCTTCACTAATATTCCAGTTTTAGTTGTTCTGGCTTTTGTGTTCTTGCTATTAGTATAGTCTGTTAGCTAAATATTGGGGGAAAATCATATAGGTTTTATATTGGATACTAAAACTTAAGAAAAATGATCAGTTCAGTGCATGGTGAGTTTCACTAATAACCATTGATTTAGCAATCCTAAAAGCTCTGCAGTGTAAAAAAGAATAAAATACTTCATGACCAAGTTGTGTTTATTTTAGAAATGGCGAGGTTGCTTTTGCATAAAATATACTGCTGTAATTCCTAGATAAATAGTTTAAATAGAAACATAAAGCATAATCTCAAGAGTGGAAGACACCATACATAAGATTTCTATTCTCACCACCTCCGACTGTCACTGATTACTATGTCTCAATCTACTTTGCTATTTCTGCATTCTCTGTCTGCAGGTGTTGCAATTTCAATCCCTGGGATACTTTTCTAACTACAGTCAATCCTTTAATAATGGCATTGAGTGTCATAGTTACAAATGTCATTTATATACCCAAGACTCCCAAATGAGTATCTCCCATCTGGACCGTGGCACTGAATTCTACATTCATCAATCCAACTGTTGATATAACATTTCCATTGGGATACAAAATAGTTATTTCAAATTTAATTTAAACCAAATCTCTGATATTTAATCTACCAATCCTGCACTTCTATAAGCTTTTCCCATCTCAGTAACCATCATCTCCCCTTTTATTTTTAACTCTTAGGAAAAATGCACACAATTTGAATTGCTAAGTTTTATGATTATTGCATGTTCATTTTCATAAGTATTACCAAACTGTTTTTCAGAATGACTTTACCATTTTACATTCCTGCCAGTAACATGTAAGTTATCTACTTTCTTCACATTCACATCAATATTTAGTATTATCACTATATTTTTTAGTTTTCACTTTTCTGATAAGGCATGTAGTAAAACCACATTAGGGTTTACATAAATTACATTTTCATGGTGGCAAATGATGTTTAATTAATTTCATGTGTCTGTTTGCTATCTTATGTCATTTGCAATGAAACACTTATTCATGTCTTTTAGTTATTTTCTGATTAGATTATTTGGGCTTCTACTGTTGAATTTTTAGAGTTATTTATGTATTCTAGCATTTTGTTCGATATGTAGTTTACAAATATTTTCTCCTGGTTTGTAATCTGTACTTACATCATCTTTACATAAAATTTTACAGAGCAAACATTTTTATTTTTGAAAAGGGGTAATTTATTTATTTTTCTCTTGATGTATCATGCTTTTGATTTCACATCTAAGAACTTTTGACCAAGATCTAGTTTCTAAAATTCTTCTCCTATATTTTTTCTGAAATTGTATAGTTTTTCTTTCATATTTAAGCCTATGATCTATTTTTAGTTCACTTTCATAGAAAGTGTGTGAAGTTTAGGTGGAGGGTTTTTTTTTCATTTGTTTGTTTTTTGCTTCTGTATATACACTTAATTCAACATTATTTATTGGAAAGTTTATCCTTCCTCCATTGAATTATTTTTTTCACCTTCATCAATAGTCAATTGAAGATATTTTCATGGGCATATTTCTGAACTCTCCGCTCTATTTCATTGATTTGTGTGTCTATCACTCCACCAATACTACACTATCTTGATTATAGTAGCTATAGAGTTTGCCTTCATATCAAGTAGAATATTTCTTCTACTATATTCTTTGTCAATATTGTTTTTTATCTCTAGGACTTGTACTTTTCCATACATATTTTAGAAGAAAACTTAATAAGTGCAGACATCTTTACCTTCTTCTCAATAGTAGTAGAGAAAACATTGTCTTTTATTAAATATAATGTTAGTTGTAGGTGGTTTATAGATGTTCTTTATCAAGTTGAGCTAACTCCTCTCTATTCCTAACTCTCTGAGCATTGTTTTTTGTTGTTGTTGTTTTGTTTTTTTTATTAAAAACTGGCTTTGGATCTTGTAGAATACTTTTCTGCATCCATTGATGCTGTCATATATTTTATTCTTAGATTGTCTATACGATGGTTTACATTGATTGATTTTTTGATTGTTGGATTTTGAATATTGCCTAATATTTCTGAAATAAATCCCACTTTGGGATATGATTATTTTATATATTGTTGTATTCATCTCGCTAATATTTTGTTGAGAATTTCTGTGTCTAAGTTCACCAAAGATGTTGGTCTGTGCTTTCCACTTTCTGTACTGTTTCTTTTAATTTTGGTATCAGAAAAATAAAGGTCTCATAAAATGAGTTGAGAAGCATTTCTTCCTCTTCTATTTTCTGGAAGAGATTGTTTAAAAATAGTTATAATTCTTTTAATATTTGGCAGAATTTTCAGATGAAACCATCTGGGCCTGAAGACTTCTTTTCAAAAGATTTTTGTTGTTGTTAGTTTGTTTTATTGTTCTTTTCTTCTTTCTTTCTTCTTCTTCTTCTTCTTTTTCTTCTTCTTCTTTTTCTTCTTCTTCTTCTTCTACAAATTTAAGTTATTTAATGATTATAGAAACATTCAGATTATCAGCTTCATCTTCATTGAGTTTAATAGCTTGTGATTTTTGAGGAAGTCACCAAATCAAGTATAATGTTGTTTGTAGTATTCTTTATTATATTTTTAATTAATTCATGATCTGTAATTATATCTTCTATTTCATTTCTGATACTGGTGATTTTGTCTTCTGTATTTTTATTTTTATCCACCTCACTGTACACTTATCAATTTTATTGTTTTTGAAGAACCTGATTTTTATTTTATTGATATTCCCTATTGTTTCTTGTTTGTAATATATTTAATTTCTACTCCTATATTTATTCCTTTCTTCAGTCTCTTCTCCTTTTTTTTTTTTTAATGTCTTATTTTCAGAACTGAGGTCACTTACTTGAGACTTTCCTTATTTTTAATGTAAGTGTTTAGTGCTATAAATTTCCCTCTCAGCACTGATTTGGCTACATCTCTAATATATAACATTTTAAACTTAATTCAGCTGTATGTACATTTTTTAATTCTCTGAGACTTCTTATTTGTCTCATGGATTATTTAGAAGAGTGTTGTTTATTTCCATGTGCTGTGATATTTTTCTGCTGTCTTTCTGATATTTTTTCTAGATTAATGTTGTTACTGTCAGAGAATATACTGTGTATTGTTTTAATCTTTTAAAATTGTTGAGATTTGTCTTATGGGATGTTTTGAGCCATTCTTTCTTTAAATACTCTTTCAACCCTACTCTCTTTCTCTACTGCATCTGGGACTGTAATGATGTAAATGTTGGATCTTTTATTATTGTCTCATAGGTCCCTGAGACTTTTTATTTTTTTCTTGACAGTTTTTTTTTCTATTGAAATGTCCTCAACTTCACTGATTTAATTGTCTCTCATCTCTACTATTGAGCCCATCCAGTGATTTATTTTAAATTTTTTCTATTATTATATTATTCAGTTTTGTAATTTCCATTTGGTTCTTTAACTTCTATTTATTTGCTGAGATTTTCTATTTTATCACTTGTTTTAAGAGAATTTTTAATGGATTGTTGAGCATTTTTATGAGTGCTGCTTTAAAATCCTTGTCATATATTTCCAATGTGAGATTCATCTCAGTGTTGATTTCAGTTGATTATTTTTTTGTCTTGATTCTTGGTCTGATAGGTGTTTGTTTTTTTAATTGTATCCTGAACATTTTGTTTGTTATGTTAAGTGGCTCTGGGTCTGATTTAAATATTTTATTTTAGGAGGCAAACATGCTGTTGGATTTTTGCAATTTGATCTTAGCTTATTTTTGTGAGCTGTGATTCTAATGAAACTTTAACTTTCAGCACTTTGCAGTGTTGTTTCAGTCTGCTTAGTTTATCTGGTGCCACTTGGGATTCCCACTGGTCCCTGCTGGTGCAGATTAAGTAGTGGAAGGTTTTTCCCAATGTAGGATGCCAGATGTTTCTCAGTGGTTGAGGGGTATGGTGGGATTCCCATACCAGGGCTATTTAGGCTTCCACATTGTCTCTTGAGATTCCCAGGCCAATAGGGAAAATAAAGTTTTGGGAATGGCTAAAGTGGCTCCTTGAACTAGATCACTTGCTGAGACCAGGTCATTTTTAATTGTTTTTACCTTCCCATTTCATTTTCTCTAGGCAATAAAGGAGACTTGCATGGCCAATGGAGACAAAAAAGCTTTCTGAATCAGGCAACTAACTGTGATTTTATTCTTTTTCCTGTTCCTCCTGACTGCCCTGCTGTCTGCTCAGGAGAAGGGTATCAGAGCTATAGAAGTAAAGAGGCTTCCCAGACCAAGCCACGTGTGTCACCTGGGTCTCGTTTCTGGTTCTGCCTGTCACCACAGTGTGTCTCCATGGAAAAGGGAAGTGTCAGGCTTGGTGGGGAAGGAAGGTGTTCTCCCAGTGGATTCTCCTTGCAGTGGGGTTTGGCTTACCTGATGGCAGTAGAGATTCAAGTACTATGCTTGAAGGAATGAATTTAGCGAGGCCTCTTTCTTCAATGAGGTCAGAAGTCAGAAATCACATCGTCTGGCTCACCATCTTCTGTTCTATGGGGGAAAACAAGACACAGGAAGACATAGTCTACTGTGTTGTTCCTCCAATCTCGAGGTCCCAAACTATCTCACTTGCTTCTTACAGATTTTCAGAATTTTTATTTGGTTGTCTCTTGTACCATTTCCTAGGTTTATAGCAGTGTTTGAGAGAGAAGCAGGAAAAAATTGGTCTACACTATTTTGTTTGGATCAGAATTCCTGATCAAGTGTTTCTTTTTAATTTTAATATTGGCTGTGTTACTCATCTGCACAAAATTTTCCAATGATTTTGCATATCATTCAGAGAAAAAGATAAACTCTTTACAGTGGCCCTTTAATTAATTTCTTGCCATCTTTATCTGCTTCACTCTGCTCCTGCCACAGTTGCCTCCCTGCTATTCCTTAAGCTTGCCAAATAAGATAGCAAGTCAGCGCTTTAATATTTGCTGTTACTTCTGCCCCAAATTCTCTTTTTTTTTATCATCCACATGACTAATTCATTCATTTTTTTTTTCAGTTTCCTGTTCCATTGTATCCTGCCAAAAGACCCCTCTGGTCATCAGTTTTCCTTCATAATCACCACCTGATCTCTTATAATATATTCATTCATTAAATTCCCCCCGCCTTTTTTTGATCAATTTCTTCACTGTATGGGACAAAGATTATTTTTGTTCGCTGTGTTTTATCCAACTCTTCAGATAGTGCCTGGTATATACTAGGTACACACAATAACAATTATTAAATATATGATTGCGTGTGTTAAAACCCAAACCTACAAATTTTTTAGCTTTTCAACTATCTGTCTTGTTTCTATTACTTACCTTGCTCGTTCCACCTTCTTAGTGATGTTCTGTTAAAACTTTGTTATGAAAAATAAAAGATATAAAAATATATTTGTGCAGGTGCATGTGGGTATATATGGATATACAATGTTAAAGTTATTACTTATTACTTTCTTGATGTTTGACACTTCACTGACTTTTAAACTGATATACTTCTTGTAATAACGTCCAAAAAGGTATTTACATGGTAAAACGTCTGCAAGGTTAAGAATTATACTCATGTTACCTTCACATTTAAATGAAGAATATAAATACTGGGATGTGAAGCTATTGCCCTCTCATATTTTTTAAAATATTGCTTAATTATCTTCCTTCCTGAAATTTTAACATTGAAAAGTCTGAGGCTCTGCTTCTGTTATTAATTTTACAAAAATATATTACTTTGTTGTCAGAGAATGTAGGCTGTAAAATTATGGACATTTTTAAATTTATTGATTTTTTTCCTTTGAGCCAAAGTTTATGTACAAAATTATATATGTATCCTATGTTTTTAAAAATAAAGTCTATTTCCTAGCTATTGGTTATAAATTGAGCACTGTCAATTATGATATTTAAATATATGTTTTGTCTGTTTTAATTATAGATTTCATTTTTTATAAATAAGGTCATTTAGCATTTCATGTCATACTGGTTTGGTGGTGATGAGCTCTAGCTTACTGTCTTTGGGAAGCTCTTTATATGCCCATCAATTCTAATAGCTTTGCTGGGTAGAGTCATCTTGGTTGTATGTCCTTGCTGTTCATCTCTTTGAATATTTCTTGCCAATCCCTTCTGGTTTGAAAAGTTTTTGTTGAGAAATCAGCTGACAGTCTATGGGAGCTCCCTTGTAAGTAACCAACAGCATTTCTCTTGCTGCTTTTCAGATTCCCTCCTTATCTTTAATTTTTAGCATTTTAATTATGATGTTTCTTGGTGTCAGCTTCTTTGGGCTCATCTTGTTTGGAGCTCTTTGCACTTCCTGGACTTGTATGTCTATTGCCTTTATCAGGTTAGGGAAGATTTCTGTCATTGTTTTTTCAAATAAGTTTTCAATACCTTGCTCTCTCTCTTCTCCATGCAGCACCCCCATTAAGTGAATGTTGGTATGCTTGAAGTTGTCACAGAGGTTTCTTATCCTATCCTCATTTTTTGGATTTTTTCTTTTTGCTATTCTGGTTGGGTGTTTTGTTGCTTTCTTATGTTTCAAATCACTCACTTGGTTCTCTGCTGCATCTGCTCTATTTTTTATTCTATATAAATTATTCTTTATTTCAGTTAGTGTATCATTCATTTCTGACTGGCTCTTTTTTATGGTTTCCATATCTTTTTTTATGTTCATGAAGTTTTCCCTAAGTTCATCTACTTTTCTCCTAAGTTCACTGAGCATTCTTGTAATCAGTGTTTTAAAGTTTTCATCTGAGGTTGCCTCAATCTGTTTAGCTCATTTTCTGGATTCTTGTTCTGTTCTTTTACTTGAGATATGTTGCTTTGTCTCCTTATTTTGGTAGTCTGCCTATGTCTCTTTGTATGTATTGTGTAGCTTTTCTTGTCTCCTGGGCTTGGTAGAGTGGCTTAATGTAGGAGGTGTCCTATAGGGCCCAATGGCACAGCCTCCCTGTTCACCAGAGCTGGGCACTCTAGGTATGCCTCCTCCCCATTCTCATGTTGATTCTTGATTGTTGTTGGTACATCAATGGGAGGGATCTATTCCCAGTCAAACTGGCTGTAAGACTTGCTGTGACCACTGTGGAGGGTCAGTTAAGCAGGACTTACTTCAGCAGGGCTCAAGTACCTACTGAGTCCACCCCTTGAGTATATCACTTGTAGAGGTAGTTGGGTGGTGCTTCAACACAGTCTGAAGCTATCTACGGGGTACACTGGCTCTGGGGCCTCCTGGTAGATGCAGGTCAAAGTTATCAGTCTTCTGTGTTCTTCCTGCAGTCACTGGTATGAGCTACAGAGTTATCTGCAGGTGGCTACTACTTGTCCTAGGCTTAGAAGTGCCCAGGGAAGGCTAAGTTGTGAAACAAGGTCAGCTGCCCCTAGTGCCAGGCCTAGGGCAACTTAGCAAAAGGTACAGGACATGCCAAGGCCAGATGTTGCTTGTTTGAGTGATTTTAGGAAAGTCTGAAGCTTAAGCTAAGACAGGCCATTCTTATGGAAAAGCCACTGGAAATAGCTTAGGTGAACCTGCTAATTGAGTGGGATGGGGATGTCAGGGAATCACCAGGATGGGGCAAAGAGCGTGAGGGTTTTTTTTTTTTTTTTTTAAGATTTAATTTATTTTTAGAGAGGGCAAGAAAGGGAAAAGAGAGAGGAAGAGAAGCATATATTGATTGGTCACCTCCTGCACACTCCCTGACTGGGGACTGAACCTGCTACCCATGCATGTGCCCCAACCAAGAGTCAAACCAGTGACTCTTTACCCCACCCCCCCCAGGAAGAAACAAAACCAACTCAGCCATATCAGCCAGGGTGAGCCAGGTTGATGGAAACTTTGGTATGCTACCTGCCTGCTGACTCTGTGAGGAAAAAGTCCAAGAAATGAATTCTGGCCTCTACTAGCACTTCTGTCTGGGAGAAAGCTGCCCCTCCAACTTTCACCCTAATGCTAGACAATTCAGTTCCTCCCTGTACATCTCTTGTTACATTCTCACACTGCTCCAGTGCTAGAGCTCAGAGGAAGTGATTCTGAGTAAGTCTGTGCACAAGCCCTTTAGGAGGAATTGCCTGGGACTCCCAAAGCCCTTTGTCTCAATCACCCACAATCTTTACTGGTTTTCACAGTTGAAAGTTAAGGGGACTTCTCTTCCTGGTATTGGAACCCTGGGTCAGGGGCCTGATGTATGACTGGGACCCCTCATTCTTCAGGAGGTGCCTCTACACGTGAGAAATTTCTTCTGCTTTTACCTGCCTCACCTGTGTGTGGGACCAACTTCTGCATCTCTGCCCCTTCTACCATTCTGGATGTAGTTTCTTCTTTATACCCCTAGTTATAGAACTTCTGTTCTGCTATATTTCATACAGTTCTGAATGATGGCTGTTTTGTAATTTAGTTGCAATTTTGATGTGGTTGTTGAAAGATGTGGGTACCACAATTACCTAGGCCAACATCTTGACAGAATGCTCTATAGATTTTTTTTTTTTAGAAAGGTGCTCAGACAGTTATTATAACATATCCCATTACTCCTGAAAAATCTTTCAGTAATTTTCTGTGTAGATTTAAATTTCCTATGGTATACCTATATAAATTCATGAAAAATAGCTATTTTTGTAAACTTATTTTTATTAAAATAAAATATATCATGTTTTCCTATTTAGATCTTCTGGGCTAAAATCTCTAATATCTGATAATGAAGCTGCTATACATACATAATTTTGATTAGAATAGGCTCCCACCCCTATAATTTTAACTCTTTACTTTTAACCTTATTTTATCATTTATCATGTTTTTGGTAGCATATAGCAAGATATTTTGTCCAATCACAAAGTATGTTTTTAAAGAGAAAAATTTATACTGTTAACATTAAATGAGAATTTTGTTGTGTTTACATTTGTTTCTACCTTGGTTTTATCAATGCATTATCTTTTTTAAATCTTGGCATACATGTAGTATATTTCTTTCAAAGTCTTGTCCTTTTTGTTTTATAGTAGCTAAAATCTTAAATGTTTACTATTCTGATTCTTGTATTATTATACCTCTCATTTATTGTGCTGGGTATTTTGTGGGTTTTTTTTTTTTTTTTTTTTTTCAAAATGTTTGGGATGATGTTGTTGTTACCATACATTTCACCTATAATTTGGGGGTCGGGGGGTAAGGTGACCTAAGAGAAGTTTGTCACTATATCATGTTCTAGACCCTGCAGAAGTTCATTTCTCCTATAGGTCACCACCATGAATTGATGGACACTCCCTTCTCTTCTTCATCCCAAGACCCACTCAAAGCCTCAGTCTGTAAACAATGCCTAGTGTTAGGCACAAATGGATTTAACAGAGATAAGTAAAGGAAAAAGACTTCCCAGGCTGACTATTCCAAATGTAGTTCCCAAAACAATACCTTTGTGTCACTGTCTCTGATCTGTAAGCATCCACCATTCATTTAAAAAAATTATTATTTGATTTAGATTGTCTTTCCTTACTTCAATTTAATCACATCTGTTTTTAATTTTTTTAAACATTGCTCAAAATTTCTGGTTCATTAATTGATCTCCTAATTTTCCAATATTTTTAAGCATTTAAAAATATTTTTGTTTTATCATAAAACAAATAAGAAAATACTTTCGGAAGATGAGAGGGGTTGGACTTGTCTATTGCCCTTTGTTTGATCCAATCTTAGATGAGGATTTGTGTAAAAATAGATTATTTACATGTGTTTGTTCAATGCCTCTACATAGGAAGCTGGAAAATTGCAGAAGCAAAATGTCAAAGACATTGTCTGTGTCTGTGTGCCCCACAAGAGCTGACTGTGCATGGTTCTCACTCTTTTAATGTGTGGACTAGAAAGCCTGTGTAATTACACTTTGTGTCTGTAAATCTGTCAAGCAATGCTGAGCATTCTACTGCTCTTTCTGAGGTTATATATCTCTGTAGAGAAATATATCAATTTTTTTTGTTATACTGAGAAATGTTGAATATTAGACCTAGAAGAAATGTTAGTAATTATATAGTTTAATCTTTAATTTTCTAATGAGAAAAACGACTTCCAGCATCAATATATGGTTTATTTATGTTCAAATGTGTAAGGCAGAGACAAAGCTTGTTATCCTTCAGATTGTTTCCTTTTCTATTATACCAGGCCTGTTCCTAGTGGTTAGCACAGTTTATTTTTATAAACAAAAGAATCCAAAATTTGTAGTTGATGATGATATAATCTATGGATTTATAAGCATTACTGCTTATTTCTCAAGCTATAATTCTTAGATTACATTTCTTTCTTCCTTCCTTCCTTCCTTCCCTTTTCTTCCTTCCTTTCTTTTTTCTTCCTTTTGTCCTCTATGGAATTTTGAGTCAGTTGCCTGATTTATTTTGCATTTATTTATTTATTTATTGACCAAATATATATTAACTTCTTGTTGCATTCCAAATGTCCTGATAGGATTTTAGGAATAAAATGTGTAGAGAGAGATACAGTGGTGAATATGACCTAGTCATTTCCTAGGTATACTCATTTTTTAACTTAAATTTATTCATCCTACATATAAAATATAAGGAAATATAACATAAATTTTATCACTTTATAATGTAAAAAATGAAGTATTTCTTTTTCCTCTTGAAAAGGTTTCTTTATTCTGGAACTCTGTTCATAGTCAGTGAAGGAATTAATAACGTTACTTTTTAACCTAATATAAAAGCCCTAATTCAGATAAGAACAAATTTCTCTCAGTTTAATTCAATTTGAAATACTTTTTGTTTTATTGCTTGTGTTTTCAATTAAAGAAGATAGGAATATACTCAAATTCTATATATAAAATTAATTTAGTTATATTCTTATTTTCTTTAATTTTTTAAAGTAAGGACATCTATCCAATACTTACAATAATTTGAAATTTGAAAATAAAAAAGGTGGGCTAAATGTCCTTTTCCTGGAAAAAATAAAATAAAGCTAACTAGGCAAGCAGGTAAGAGCAAGTGAGAAGATTAATAAACATAATGAATGACAGTGTAAAAATTATGAGACTTCAAGAATACTGATTCTTTAAAAATTTACTGACATAACATTTTATAATAAAAATACATATATAAAAATTTATTTGAAAAATGTTTCTCTCATTGATTTTGCTTTAGTTCCTTCCATTTCCTAAATCTCAGTCTTTTCTATTCAATGCTGTGTATCTTTATTTAAAGCACTGGTGATTTTAGGACAATAAAGTGAGGTCTTGGGAATGATACGCATGAAAATTATTCCTAATTAAACCTTGGAATAGACTAGAATGCATAGGTATAAATGGATGCAATGTACTCAGAGCTGCAGTTCTGCCTATCCTTAGAGAACATAGTATTGTTATACCATTATCTGGAAAAGGTTTAATTATATTCACATTATATTCATCTGTCTTAAAACCCTTATCATTCCAAAACATGTTGAGAAATCTACTTTGTAAACACTCCTCTTGCAGAATCCCTTGTGTAAATCTGTAAATTTCAATGGCTTTATGGAACCAATAGTGCCTCCAGAGGTTTGCCTTTGATTTTCCTCTGTTCTGCCTACGAGTAAACAGAAAGGCCATTAACTCTCAGTTATCTGGAAACCCATTTTACACTTTATGATTTTATTGCAGAAAGGTTTTATAAGCCCTTAGTGACCCTGTGTCTGCCTCTGGGCTATTGCTTCTCACTTAGATATCTTAACATTGCTACAATCTAAACATTTTTAAAAAGTGAATACCAACTGTATTACAAATCATTATAAAAAACCCAAAACACAAAATACTTCAAAATGAAACAGCATTGGTTTTAGATTATATGTCCTTTCAGAGAGTGTGTAGTTTGTAACAGTAGAATGTATTTAAAGTAAAATGGTACAGAGTACTTTTTAACAAGGAAGATGATGAACATTGATGTCATTTACACAACATGACTAATTTTCTCAACTCCAAGTGTGCATTAATAATGGAATAAACGTTCTGTCCATATTACAAAATCTTTTTTTAAACACACATTTCTAAACACATAATTAATACATCATTAAAAAAAGCTTTCTCCCCATATCAAGAAGGTTTTTTTCTGTATCACATGCCTTTTTATATATAAAATGTTTCTGGAGATTAAGGAAAAGGAACAACATTAAACATATCAAGAATATCTATTAATTAAGGTAGGTATGTGTATAAATTTATAGCAGCTCTTAATTTTCCAAATAAAGAAATGTTTGTAATCAATTTTCTTTTATACACTAAATAAACTTGTTCTTTATCTTCTCTATTTAATTATTTTATATGCTACATATAATATATATTGATCAGCTTTAAAGTAAGGGTATCAAGTTTTAAATGTTAAGAAATGTTTTTTAAAAATTAACCTTTACTTAGTTTTATCTAATCTTTATACCATTCTGATTTCTTGATTATTAAGAGACTACACAGAAGATTAGAAGTTTTATTTTATGTTAAAAAGTTTGCTGAGTATCTTCTGTTTGTTCCTTAAAATTCATTCCTGATCATGGTCCACCCTGCTCTTCATCCCAGAAGGTTGACTTTGTTAGAGCACATTAGTAACCTCCCTTAAACACTGCTAGTTCTTCTTGATTCTGTCCATGGAAAATTCTACAGGTGATCAAAGGGTTAGAGAAGGATGAGGACCTGGTGTTACTCCCCTAGTTTCATCTCTGCAGGGTCACCCTGTACTGGGGCTGTCCCTTAATGAAGGTCAATGTTTGTCTTAAGGAAGCCCCTTCTACACTATTTTCTCATTCTAGGTTCCTGTAACTGGTAATCTCCCACACCCATCCTTCCCGGACTTAGAAGTGGTGAAAGATCTGCTGGTAACAGCTCACTGGATACGACATTGCCCTTTGTGGTTTCCCTGCATCCTGTCTGTGTCATTGTAAGTAACATTTTATAAGCCCTCTTTAAAAATAGTATATATTTTTGTGTGTCATCTATTTTCTGCTGTGAAACTTATAAAAAACAGGTTTTTATCTTGGCTCTGTTGATTATAAATTCTTCACCTCTATTCCTGGTCCCAATTCTTCCTAATAAATTTAGATTACTCATGTGTGTTTCCTCTCTCTTTTGAGATATGCTTCGGTGACTTCCAATAAGTATAACTTTTTTTCACAAATTTCCTAATTTTACATCCAAAAAAATTGTTTGCCATCACTAAGATAAATTAAACCCAAATGTTGTTTTTGAAATGTATTAAGAAAAGGTCTGTGAATAAATCTTTCACTAAGTGAACAATTTGCAGTTGAAAAGCAAATCCAATTACCAGTAGTCAAGTTCCCAGGCTTCTTGGTGGTGGTATTTACAGATGATTACATTTCTTCTAATTATATGTATAGGCACACAATGTGAAAATTAAATGAAATATATTACCTCTTTGGGAAACAACACTGTGTCCCTGAAACAGTATTCCGAATATGGTATTCTGCTCCAAATAAGTGAAAACACAGTTATCATTATGTGTGTAGAACAAATACATTCCTATATAAGACCAGCAAGTGGAAAATGAGTTTTCGTATAGATGGATAATTTTATTTAGCCATTTTAAAATGTTAGAATAAATTTTTAAATTTTTTAACATCATCCACCTCTATTACCTCTAGTTTGGTTAAAAAAATAAAGGCCATTGTTTAAACAAATATTTTTATAGTAAAAATATTAAATGCTTTAAACATGTTTCTAAAACAAGTCAAAAACTTCATTCGTAATATAATTAAATAATTTTCTAGTCAAAGGCAAATAAAAAATATAGATGATCTCTATGTAATTTTTCATGGATTTTATTTTTAGATCAGTTAACATTATAGCAATACTGAGCAAATGATGCAGAAAATTCCTATATACCCCTCGACTGCAACATGCATAACCTTCTCTATTATCAACATCCCCCTCAGAGCGCTACCTTCATTATACTTGATGAACCTACATTCATAAATCATAATCATTCAAAATCAATAGTTTACATTGGAGTTCCCTGTTAGTGTTGTACATTGTATGGGTTTGGACTAATAAACAGTTACTGTACCCATCATTAATTAGTATATCATAAAGAATAGTTTATCTGCCCTAAAAATCCTCTATGCCCACCTATTCATTCTTCAACACCAAACCCACCAGCAGTTGCCAACTGCGAATCTTTTTACTGTCTCCATAATTTTGCTTTCTCCAAAATCTCATATGAACAGAATCATACAGTATGCAGCCTTTTCAGATTGGCTTCTTTCACTTCATAATGCATTTATTCTTCTATCTCTTTTCATTGTTATTTTTTATTTTATTTTTTTTAGTGTTGAATGTTCCATTGTCTGGATATACTATAGTATATAGAATACCCACCTAATGAAGGGTATCTTGGTTATTTCCAAGTTCGACAATTATACATAGAATTGCTATAAACATGGGTTTGTATGGGGTTTTTGTGTATAGTTTTGAATTATCTGTGGTAAATACTGAGGAGCACAATTGTGGTGTCATATGTTAAGAGAATGTTTAGTTATCTAAGAAACTGCCAAACTGTCCTCCAAAACAGCTGTATAAGTTTGCATGATCACCAGCAATATATGAGAGTTCTTTTTTCCCACATTTTCACCAGCATTTGGTATTATTGTCAGTGTTTGGAATTTAGACTATTTTATATTTTTGTAGTGGTGGCTTATTGTTGTTTTTTTGTGAAATTTTGCCATCAAAGCTATACACCTTGCCTGGGACTGTCAGAAGTGTAGTTGGTTAGACAGCTACACATTTCAAACAGACCATCTCTTACTACTAAACATAGACAGTTGAGGAAGGAGGAAAGAATAATTATAAATGAAAGAAATTTTCTAATATCTAAAGGAAGCTTTTATTCTTTATAATTTACTAAAGGTCACCTATAATGAACATTCTATAATAATTATAACTAGTATTTATTGAGCACTTTATATGTTTCTTTTAATTTAAACTTTTCAACAACCCTTCAAAGGGGGACATCTTGACTTCCGGCTAAGATGGAGGCTTAGACAGTCACACTCAGTCTCCCTCTACAACTAGAGAGGAATACAACTACTTCAAAACAAAAGATAACTGAAATTCCAGAAATTCCAGAAAGTCCAAAGTTATAAACCAGCGGCGCTCTTTGGGCAGGTAAGAAGAGTGAAAGTGGGCAGTGCTATTTGCGGTAGCACCAGGGACAGCGGCAGGGAGAACAATCGCGGCTGCAGTTGAACCCCGACAGCTTGTGACCCCAACGCTGGGAAAAGCAGCCACCACATCGCCTCGAACGGTGAGGCCCAGAGGCCGGGAGTACGGATCCCAGTCTCCTAGCAGAATAACTGCGGGAATCCATCTTGGACCCCCGCCCCCACACAAAGCGCCACAGCACGGCAAGAAAGGTTGCTGGTCTGCCGCCGGTCGCTGGGTTGTGATGAGTACACAGGCACTGTCCCCTATAGCTGGCCCAAGAAAACAAAATGCATCTGTCAAAATGAGGCAGACAACTATAGAAATCCCGGTGGCGCAGCTCACCAGGTAACAGATGAAGAACCTGACAGATGAACAAATAAGAAACCTGTCAGAGGCTCAGTTCAGGGCCATTGTTATCAGGTGGCTTACAGAATTAACAAAAGATCTGGAAAAAGATGAGAAAGAATTGAAAAACACTCATAATGAAAGGAACAAAACCTCATATGAGACAGATGGTGAGGAAATAAAATCCAGAGTTCAAATCAACAAACCAGAACATAGAGAAGGAACAAACAGTCAACCAGAGCAGAGAGAGGAAACAGGAAGCAAGGAAAATGATGAGAGGATCAGAAAGGTTACTGGGACAGCTATAAAAGGCCCAACATAAGAATCATTGGTTTGTCAGAAGGCGAAGAAGATGAACTAGAAACTGAAAAATTAAATGAAAATATAATAAAGCAGAACTTCTCAAACTTGGGCATCGTCCCACAAATGGAAAGGTCACAGTTCAATTCCCAGTCAGGGCACATGCCTGGATTGCAGGCCAGGTCCCATGGTCGGGGCACGTGAGAGGAAACTGATCAGTGTTTCTCTCACATATCGCTGTTTCTCTCCATTTCTCCCTCCCTTCCCCTCTCTCTAAAAATAAACAAAATCATTAAAAAGAAAAGAAAGAAACCTTTAAAAATACAGGAGTAGGAAAGGCAGGAAGGGACCAGTTGCTACTATTCAAAGAACAAATGTAAAAAATGTTACCAAAGGCTGATACTCAGACCTCACTGAAGCTGGTGAGGCTGCAGCCCCATGGTAGCAGAGAACTTCCCTGCAGTGTTGAGCTTCAGAGATGGTCTGCAGCAGGCAGGCTAAGACTGGTGGCCAGGAAGCTGACCACTAGGTTCCTAGGGAGCAGGAGCTGATAAACAGAAAGCTAGCTACATCCTGTGGTGCAGGCAAACTCATGGGAGAGTGTATGCCAGTGAGTCTCCCATATAGCACTGGTAGCCAGAACACAAGAACAAGGGGACTAGCACACCAGAACCAGAAAGAAGAGCTCCTTCTGCTCAGTCTGCAAAGTCTGTCCTCTCCAGGGCCTTCTCTTGGCAGAGACTAACATTGCTCTATACAAAAGAGAAATCTTTACAGGGGCCAGCTCCAGAACCAGGAAGCTGAGCAAAACAACAGAGATTTAGGGATGAGGCAGTAAATTGATAACTGGCACATCTTCTATATGGATAAGGAAACTGAAGTTTATTAAACCCCTGTGACTAGTACATGCAAGGGTAAGAGTCAAGGCCTTTGTAAGTAAAACACTCTTCTTAATGGCTTATCACTGTGTTGCTTCAATAACAAGCCACCCAGCCAGAGTTCCTACTCCATGTAAAATCATGAATATTCCAGGCTCTAGACATTGAAACAACCTTCTTTAATTCTAATTGTAATTCCTTGGTTGGGTAGTTCAATTGGTTAGAGTGTCATCCTGATATACGAAGATTGTGGGTCCGATCCTTGGTCAGGGCACATACAAGGATCAACCACTAAATGCACGGATGAGCGGAGGAACAAATTGTTCTCTCTCTCTCTCTCCCATCTCTAAAATATCAATAAATAAATTAAAAATAAAAATTGTTCATGTTATTTAAAATAATATCTGCTCAATGAAGTAGTTTTAAATATACAGGAATGTCTAAATGAAAAATAGCAGACTCCTTCCATTTTTATATATAAGATGGGAAATGTCCATGATATAAAAACTAAAGTTACTGTATCTGCTTAAAATGCAGTCACTATAGATGATGATACATTGAAGAGAGGGATGTGATGGTTCATTTCATGTGTTACCCTGAGAGGACTAAGAATGCCCGGACAGCAGATAAAACATTATTTATAAGAATGTCTGTGAGGGTGTTTCCAGAAGAGATTATCATTTGAATCAGAACAAAGATTGCAGAGAGAGAAGACAGACAGACAGACAAACAATCTTCCTTTTGGTCTGTTGCTCTGGAGAACCCTGACGAGTGCAGGGAAAGATGTAAATCATGCCTTGTTGACACTTATATTTGGATCAAGCTGTATCTAAAACCCTCCACATTTCAGGTTCATAAGTTTTCTTTTGGAATTTAGCCAGCTTGGAATAGGTTATCTGTAACTTGCTGTCAAATAAATCCTAAATAAATAAAAAGGGGATCTACAATATAATTTTTCACTTCTCATATATATATATATATATATATATATTTCTATATATATATATATATATATATATATATTTCTATATTTTCATTTTATTTGGAAAAATAGATCAAATTGTTCACATAATCTGTATTTTACTTTTTCTCAATATTTCTTGGAAGGGCTTTCATAGTTTTTAAATGGATGTATTATATCCCCTAGTATTTATGTACCAAATTGTAGTCAACCATATTCATCTCGATGGTCTGGGTTCTGTGTTTTGTTTTGTTTTTGTGTTAGAAACAAAACTGCAACAAACATTGTTTTTCTATTTTTAAACATTGGTGTTTAAACACTGGGAAATAGTCCGAAAGTATAACTGTGTACACAAAAGAAGTATGGTGACAAATCTTTCTTAGATAATTGTCATTTAACATTTTCATAACTATATCTTAGTTTATTTCTGAGAAACTGTTGTTCAGTTTATGTGTTTCTGGTAGAGCTGATTTCTCTCAGATTTAACGTTTCCATACATTCAGAAATTTCTGATCAGATATCATTATGACCCTAATCTCAGAGGGTAGTTAACATATGAGCATGGGAATTCATCAGAGTAATGAGACCTTATGGTTCTTTTACTGAGACTTTTGAGACCAGATGCTGACATCTTTCTTATACATTAGAAAATTTTCAGAATGTAAGTTCCAGAGATGCTACAGTATTCTGGGAACTGAATCAACAGAGAAGATGAAGATAAAAGTGAGAGAGTGAGAGAGAGTTCACTATTGGCATTGTTGTTTGGGTTCTATTTCAGGCTGGATCTGAACCCCTGGAATTTTCTCCTCAGGAGTCAAAGTTTGTTCTTTAAGAGTTTATCAAATGTGGAAATTTTTTTACTTGATACCCAAGGAATTCTATATGATAAAAAGAGCATAACTATTGTTAAAATTAAAAAGTGACACATTAACTTCCTTCCAAGTTCAGTAATGTATAAATCTAAATATTAATGGAAGTACTCATTTCTTTCCATATTTTCCAACCCAAGATGCTATTAATTCTTTCAACTTGTGTAAATACTCTGGACAGAGAAAATAATATCTCATTGTTGTTTTAACATGTATTTTCTTTTTTACTAATGAAATTGAGTGGTTTTTCTTACTCACCGATCATTAGGATTTCATATATAACTGCTATATATTTCTGTATCTGCCTCTTATTGTTTCTAAATCACCCAGTGTTACACTTGGGACTTAGACATAGTTAAATCTATCCAGCAAGCCAGCCAGATATTTTTTCCAAGAGTTTTTCTCAGTAACACCCTCACATTCAATCTCTTACAACTACAGATCTCTACTCTCACAATCATGTTTCTTTCTCCTATGTAATGTGTAAAATATTTGCTGCTCAGTGTCTAATTGGGTTTTGCCCAACATACTATGAACTCAACACATAAATGAGAGAAATGTGCATTTCTTTGCACATTTTAATGGCATTGGGGTTCTTAAATACTGTTCCAATTGACTGAGGAATAACACACAACCAAAAAGTATGTTTTGTAAAAATAAAGGAATCATATATTTAGCTAAAATAAAATCTATTACATAATTTTTCAAAAGTGATTTGGAAGCCTTCAAAAATTTGAGAGTGTACCAGAGTAAAAATATTTTCATGAATCTGTTTTAATTTCTAACTTGAATACAACAAACACAATAATTTTTGTTATTTTTTATGAAGCAGACCAGTCTGAGTCTCATTATAAATTTGTATCACGTCGTCGTCGTCGTCGGCAGCCGTCCGTCTCGAGAGACGATGGCGTAGCTTCCTGAGAGTCTATCTGCACCGCCGAGAATGGCTGTGCAGTCCGATTCGGGAGTGACAATCCCTGCCGCACTTGGTACAGGTGAAGGCAGATGGCCGTTGTTGCTGCTGTTGACGCTGCTTCCGCCTCGATCTTTTCTGGACCGCCTCCTCGTTGCGCGCAGCCTCCGCGCGTGACGTACCTTGCCTGACCGCGAGCCTCCAGGCTAGGCGGTCGTCTGCTTGAACTTCCCATGTGTTGAGATTGATGGAGCATTGTGTCATGTCCTTTTTGAAGATGTCTTTGAACCGCAGTTTTGGGCACCCTGTCATCCTCTTGCCTTCTGCTAGCTCGCCGTAGAGGAGGTCTTTGGGGATACGGCCTGCATCCATTCTTTTGACATGGCCGAGCCACCTGAGGCGTCTCTCGCTAAGAACTGCATGCAAACTGCTCATATTGGCTCGCTTCAGCACCTCGGTGTTGGGGACCTTATCCTGCCAGGTGACATGCAGGACGCGTCGCAGGCACCTCATGTGGAAGCTGTTGAGTTTCCTTTCGTGCCTTGCGTAGGTGGTCCGTGTCTCGCTGCCATAGAGGAGAGTGCTGAGTACGCAGGCTTGGTAGATGCGCAGTCTGGTTTTCTCAGTGAGGCTGGAATTGTTCCACGCTCGCCGGTTCAGTCTGGCCATAACTGTGGCTGCCCTGGCGATTCTCCGGTTGACCTCCAAGTCGACTGACAGAGAGCTCGAGATGGTGGACCCGAGGTAAGTGAAGTCGTTGACAACCTCCAGGGTGTATCCGTCGATGGTGATGCATGGGGGAGTCCCCGTGCCTTGAGCCATAACATTCGTCTTCGTCAGGCTGATGGCTAGTCCGAACTCCTTGCATGCGTGGGAAAGGCAAGTGACTAGCTGCTGGAGTCCCTCTTCGGAGTGTGATGTCAAAGCTGCATCGTCAGCGAAGAGCATCTCACGGATGAGCACCTCTTTGACTTTGGTCTTGGCTCGTAGACGGGCCAGGTTGTAGAGCTTGCCATCGGATCTGGTGTGAATGAAGACACCCTCGCTGCAGTCCTTAAAGGCGTATTGGAGGAGCATGGAGAAGAAGATTCCGAACAGCGTAGGCGCGAGGACGCAGCCCTGCTTTACTCCGCTGCTGACTGGGAAGGCCTCAGAGGTTGCGCCGTTGTAGGACACCGTGCTGTGCATGTTGTCGTGAAAGGACATGACCACAGCAAGCAGATGTGGTGGACAGCCAATCTTCCGTAGCAAGCTGAAGAGTCCGCTTCGACTGACCAGATCAAATGCCTTCGTGAGGTCAATAAAGGCGAGGTAGAGTGGTTTATGCTGCTCGTGACACTTCTCCTGCAGCTGGCGTAGGGAGAAGATCATGTCCACTGTTGATCGGCCAGCTCTGAAGCCACACTGGGACTCTGGGTAGACGCGGGAAGCAAGGGTCTGCAGGCGGGCAAGAGCGACCCGGGCGAATACTTTGCCAACGACGCTGAGGAGAGAGATGCCCCGGTAGTTGTTGCAGTCACTGCGGTCTCCTTTGTTCTTGTACATGGTGATAATGTTGACGTCTCTCATATCCTGGGGGATGTAACCCTCCTTCCAGCAGAGACAGAGTAGATGGTGGAGCGGCTGTAGCAGGACTGGTTTCCCGCTCTTTAGGATTTCTGGAGGGATTCCGTCGCTTCCTGGTGCTTTCCCGCAAGCGAGGCGGTCGATGGCTTTGCCGAGCTCTGCCGCAGTAGGTGGGGTGTCTAGCTCCTCCATGACTGGTAGGTCTGGGATGGCTTTAAGAGCAGTGTCTGTTACGGTGTTCTTCGTTGCGTACAGCTCGAGGTAGTGCTCGGTCCACCGCCGCATTTGCTGTTCCTGGTCAGTGATGACCTCACCTCTCTTGGACTTAAGGGGGGCGATCTTGGAGGGGATTGGGCCTGTTGCCTTCTTGATACCCTCATACATTCCTCGTGCGTTGCCTATATCGGCGGCTTCCTGAATGCTTCTGCACAGGTTTAGCCAATAGGTGTTGGCACAGTGGTGGGCGGTCTTCTGGACTTTGTTCCTGGCAGCCCGTAGAGCTTGAAGTGTACTGGGAGTGGGCGTGACCTTGTAAGCCAGTAGGGCCTTCCTCTTAGCCTCGATCACGGGTTCCATTTCTTCCCAGTGAGCCTCGTACCAGTCAGCGTTCTTCCGCTCTTTCTTCCCGTAAGCAATAATGGCGGACCAGTCTGAGTCTCATTATAAATTTGTATCAGTAGTATAATATATTTATTAAATATATAATATGTTTATAACTCCATATTATGTTACATGTTACTTATTGTATCATAGCGTATTATAGTGCCTCAGCAGAATTAGTGCAGGTCAGATTAACATTCTCTAGAATCAACCACTCAGTGTGTTTGTCGCCCAGCTGAACATCACTACTGTCATTTGATTTCATCATTTCAGATTTTTGACAGTTCTTTACTAAATTTAGTCACATGTTATTAATCCTATGTTTCCAAAATATGAACCACTTCTATAGTGCTTTCATGGCTATTGCCTGAAGCTGAGAAAAGAGCCAGGATGAACGTAAGGAGGCTGAGCTGGAAGCAGTCAGGGGTGGGTGGAGTCACTGAGATTGTGGCAGGGTCAGTTGAGAACCCCAGGATGGACTACGGAAAAAGCCAAGAGACACGTGCTCCCACCACACATAGCTGCACAGTTTGTCTTCCTCAGACTATACTGTAGGCACAATGCACCAGATACTGTGTCTTCTCAATATACCTAATTTGTCCCATCACCTATTTTATATGGCCCACAAGAATAGTTTTTATTTTTGTGAATAGTTACATTATAAAAACTTAGATAAGTACCAATATTCTGTCCTCTATTTTAACTATTACCCCTTCCAAATATTTATTTTGGGGGGCTTTTATGAAAATGTTTGCCAACAACTGGAGTGAAGTATAAATGCCCTCAAAGATATTTGTGATTTTACTCAATATCCAATTAAAACAGTTATTTCATGCTATTGTGTTGTAATCAGGTTTTTAAGACAATAAAAATGTCATTAATTTTGCTAAAAGATCATGGGATTTTAACATATGGGAGAGTTATTAATAGAAATGAATAGTATTAAAAATATTTACACAACTGGGCCCTTTGTGACCTATGCTCTCTGAAGTGCCAATGCTCTCAGCACTTCTCAAGTTTTCTGTTCAACACTTAAAAAAAAATGCTTTTATTGATTTCTTTACTTGGAGTGAGGAGTGGGAAAAGGGCAATTTATTGAAATAACAATATCAAGCTGCAAAAGAGAAGGTCAAGGTTAAAGAATATAACAGATGCCTATGAAAGTAGGTTATAAGCCAGTTAATAAATTAAAGGTGGCAGATGACATATATAGGTGCCTGTCCTTTGGTTACTCTTAGAAGAATAAGTTCCTACCATGGTTGTCAAAGATCATGTGTCATTCAACGAAGTTCATGTTAATCAGTTTATGACTGACATTCTCCTTGGATCTCTTTAAGTCCTTCATGTGGGGCTAAGGCATCACTGAAGAAATATAAATGGTAATAAATTAAATTGATTCTTTCAGCAAATTGCTTTGAGAGGAGCACATCAGCAAAGTGTCCTTTAGAAAAGTGAATAAAAAGAAAAATATTTTGAGCATGTTTGAATTAATTCATAAAAATAGAACCAGCATTAGAAAGTAATCAAAATGCAGTGAAATCTCCCCCAAACCATGTTTCATTGTTAATAATCAATGGACCACAGTTACCCTAACCATCACCTCAACAAAATACATGATTTTAATTTTATGGTAAAATAGTTTAGAAATACAAGAAGTGATATAAGAATAATAAAATACTCATGCCCCTGTAGACTAGCTTTAAAAAAAACTATTTATCTTACAAAAAAATTGTGTAGATCTCCATTAATAATAACCTACAGTCCTGAGGTTTCAATTTTGGTTCATTCCTAAACATGTCTTCATATTAAATTTACCTATGTTCCAAATAATATAATATGATATTATGGTAATTTTAAATATGGTATTGTTAAGCCTACTTTAAATTTTAACTCTACGAGTGATATTATATTGTATATTTTCTTTTGCACTTTTTACTTCATTTTATATTATAATTTGGAGATACTGATAAGTTTCTGATTCTCTCAAGTCCCAATTTGTAAGCTTTTTATCAATTGTGCTACTGGATTAATTACCTGTTTTTTATTAATATGCTCATTGATTTGTTCTAGATATTTAATTTTGGCTTGAATAACTAACTATGTCTATAATCTCCTCTCAGACTTTGCTGGTCATTTCTACATTAAAGCATATCTTTTGAGAGCTAAAAAGTTGTTATTTTAATATCTTCAAATTTATTATAATTTTCTTTTTCATCCATTCTTTTGTATTTATTTAAGAAATCTTTTCCTCCCCTGAATACAAAAATATCCTTCAACATATTCTTGTAAAATCTTTAAAGTTATGCTTTTCACATTTATATCTATATACATACATACATATATATGCATACATATACATATACGTGTGTGTGTGTGTGTGTGTGTGTGTGTGTGTGTACCTGTATGTGGTCTCTCTGGAAAAGTTCAGCTATCATTAATATAATGAGAATGGTTTGCTTGACATCAATGTAACCTGGCTGCCAAGGAGAGTGGACTGGAATGCACATGTGTGAATAATGATGACTTCACTGTACTAGTCAGTGGGGGCAGTAGATGCTGTTGAGTGAGCATGTGTACTGTGCGGCTGTTGCATTCAAAATGACTGAGCAAGTAGAGCAACAAATCTATATCAAATTTGTGTTAAGCTCAAACATTGCTCTTCAGAAACTATTCAGATGATTCAGAAGGCTGCACAATATTGTCAACTGGTGATTGGCATGTTCATCATGACAACATGCTCACTCATGTATCATGTCTTATGCAGTTTTCTGCTGAAACATCAAATCACCCAAGTGACTCAGCCCCACCCCCCACAGCCCGGATTTGGGGTGTGTGTGTGTGTGTGTTTGTGTGTATGCTCATACTATATATAGATATAGATATATAGTATGAGCTTTTGGATGCATAAAACATGAGTTTTTCAAAATATTTTATCTAGAATATTTAGTCACTTTTAGTAATGAAATTGGTCCAGGTAAACAGTATACCTTACTGCCAAAAATGATAGCTAGCTAAAATAATAATACTCTGTTACACCTTCAACTGTCTATTCCATGTAAACTACCTTTCTTTCTCCAGTGTCATAAAATGTTCTTTTAAAAATTACCAATATTTTTTAATTTTTATGTACTGTGGGATATCAAAATGTATATAAAATTTACATCTCTTTGGGGATTAGAATCATGATTGTTGTAGTTGGTGAACTATAACTGAGAAAATTAAGAGGTTTTGCACCAATGTAATACCTGAGTGGGGGTTGGACAGATGAGTGGAAATGATTGGGCTGAGTAAAGAACTGTTGCAAACAAAAGGAAAAACAGCACAAGAATCACAAAGGTGTGCAACTCTGGAGCCCTCAGTGAGCGGGGAAATGAGGCAGAAAGTGAGATTGAGCCAGATCTTCAAGGATCCTATTGGGAAACTTTCATGTTATGTTATTGGCAATGTGGAGAACTATAGACAGGTTTTAAGAGAATATTTACACATAAGATTTGTGGATTAAAAAATACACTGATTGCAGTGTGTGTGTTTCTGTGTGTGTGCAAAGGCCAGGCTGAAGGAATTGGTGATGAGAGGCAGGAAAAGTGTTTAACTCTACAGCAATTCTAGGTAAGGTTATCAAGTCAGTCCTAAGGTAGTGCCATATTCCAGAACTATTTAGAGAGAAACACTTGTATTTAACAAAAATTGAAAGTAATAAGTAAAGAAGAAAGAATATTTAAATAAATCATCTGAGTTCTTTTTGAGTAATGGTTGATAGTTGATAGCTGTTGGTAGAGTGGCAAACACTAGGCCTTATAGGATGAATAAAAGCTATGATCCGGTAAATCTAGTTCAGGAAATTATTACTGAGTGCCTGCTACTTTTTTGTCCCTAAGAATTGATATTGTTCACCTCAGAAAATAAAAAGCTAAAACATACATAAACAATATTGCTTGTATGCATGAAATATTACTTTTATAAGGCTGTTGAATATCTCTTCTCATTTTCTATTGAAGATCAGAACAGTAAAAGGGACTTTCATTACAGCTTTATATGCAATATTAATTTTTGATATAGTGCTTTGAATATTTTAAATTATTTTTGTTTAAAGTGTTAAGGAATCACATAATACAGAATGAATTACATAAATTCAATATAAATTGATTGATTTCAATACATTAAATCTGGAGGAAATTCACAAAAGGCAATAAGTTTTAAATGATTTACTTTTAGTGGTATTTAATTTTGCACTATATTTTATTTACCATTTCCAAATGTCCTATTATAAATAAAAACAAATTTTATATGCAGATAAAAGTTAGTTTCTTTAAAAACTGAACATCTTCAGTGTCCTGGTTCCTCCTAAATTTTCATTCCAGGGCATTGATTTTTGAGTTAGTAATGGTTTTAATTGTGTAACACATGTCTAACTTCTCTATAAACACAGTTATTTTTTGTTAGGTTAATTCAAAGCATAACGCTTCCCTTTATTTTGTCCCAGTTTTTATTAGGAACTTCTTGTTATTCATTTCAGCAGCTGTTGTTTTAAAAAATAACTACAGAATAGACATTTTTTGAGTTAACCATTGATTTTTCCATTCACCTTTCTCTTTAAGAAGTTATATTAACTAGTTCTCTGAATTTTTTCACAAATTCTCATTCATAAAATGTTACAGACATGAATATCTTAAAACAACCTGTTAATTTCCACTCATGAAAAGTGCCTGGGAGACCACCATCTGTCCACACCTGATCTCAAATTTACTCCTGCTGAGAAATAGATGATGTCGCATTGTTGCCAGGTAGTGCACGTACCTTCTTCCCTTTGCTAACCCCTGAAACTGACAAAGATGACTGGACTTTGCTCATGCTAATATCCCATTAGCCATTCACTGCCCCCTTGAATTTGCTCTGCTTGATGGAGAAGTGGCTGCTTAAAAGCCACTTAATGTAAACTTTATAGTCACAGGCACAGAGCCAAAAATAACTCTTGTTTCCCACCTACCGTGCAAGTAATATTAAAGGTGTAGTGTCTCATGATTTTGTTGAAGGCAGTCCTGCTGTAGCTGGGAGCTGCACACTCTCCTTAATCATGAGCCCACTGTGAGTTGCTGTATAAAGTCATTGAGCAACCACTGCCAGCAATTAATACACGACATGCTGACCATTCTTGGCAAATCTGAAGTAGGAGACTAGTGCCTGAAAGGCAAGATTAATCTTGAAAAAAAGTGTGGCCATCTGTTGGCACTGCCTATTCCTCCCACAGGGCTTAGAGATGGCACTGTCACCCATGATGCTTACTTGAATGAATAGTATAGTATTTCAATTCTTAATTGTGGAGAAAAGTTTTCTCTATCCTGGAGCTTTACTGCTCCTCAGTTCTACAAGATGAAAAGTCAAGAATTAATGAGTTAAACTCCACAAGAGAAAAGTCTTCTTCCTGCTTAATATCAGCAAGAAAAATTTTATTTAGCTAATGAGATTTATCATTGGGATTTATCTGGCAATGGCAGTGGGAGTCAAAACGTTACCTCTCTGGTGCAGTATTTCTGGACCCCAGGCTTCATCTCAGACCAAGCATATCAGACTTAGTAAATAAAAATGTAGGAAGCCCAGGAAAATTTTAATTTCAGAAAAACACAAGTTCTTTGGTGGGGGCAGGTGGAAGAATATACTTATATTAAACTTTGTCTTACCTGAACTTCAAAATAGTCAAGAACACTGTATTTTATCTATGAGTCTATTCTGAGCCGCTGCCTTGCAGCATACCTCTTCAGGGGAAAGGCTAAGGGAGTAAACCCCGACAGAAAATCCGGAGCCGGAGTCCCTAAGGCGGTTTGACGTTGTAGTCAACACCGGCAACTCCTGCGGCGCACCTGAAGCCAAGCTGTATTGACTCCGTCTTTCCCTTGGACCCTTCAACTGCGAAGAGAGGGGGGGTCTGCTGCATGGGCAACAGCAGACCCTCCATATCACCCTGCCCAGGCTCTGTAGCTTCAGCTTCACTGGAGAGGACACTCCAGCGTCATCGCAAGATGTCGATTCAACACGGGAGGAGACAGATACCGTGTCACTCCCGAGTCGGACTGCACAGCCATTCTCGGCGGTGCAGATAGACTCTTAAGAAGCTACACCATCGTATCTCAAGACAGACGGTCATGGGCAGCAGTAGACCCTCCATATCACCCTGCCCAGGCTCTGTAGCTTCAGCTTCACTGGAGAGGACACTCCAGCGTCATCACAAGATGTCGATTCAACACGGGAGGAGACAGATACCGTGTCACTCCCGAGTCGGACTGCACAGCCATTCTCGGCGGTGCAGATAGACTCTTAAGAAGCTATACCATCGTCTCTCGAGACGGACGGCTGCTGACGACTATTCTGAGCAGACCTTTAAGGTCTGTTTAATGGTCCAGGGTACCCTACCATCCTCTTGTTTCACTGTACTTAAAAACTACTCAGGAAAATTCTTCAAAATTATAAACACACACACACATGCACACATGCACACACACCCTTTAATAAAATTTTACATTTACACTTTGATGATATTTTTACATATGCATGTACCCATGTGACCACCATGCATATTGAGATCTAGAACAGCTCCATTATGTGATGAGATTTCCTAATGTTTCTTCCTAGTCTATGCTCACTCTTATTTCCCCACTGGGGGTAACCTCTCTTCTGATACCCCTAAAAATTAATTCCCCTTTCTTTTCATGAACTTCATATAGATGGAATCAGCTACTATAAACTCTTTTGTGTTCGATTTCTTTTATTCAACAAAGTATTTATGAAATTCTGTCTTGCTATTGTGTGTAGCAATATTTTTTCTTTTAAAATTCATTTAAGTGATAAATATACTACAATTTACTTGTTATTTACCTATTTATGAGTATTGTTTCTAGTCTGGGACAATTACAGCTGCTACAAAAAAACAAAACTACACATATACATACATGCCCACACATATCTAAATATGTTTAATGAATAAAATATCATATTTTTAAATGGGAAAACCTTTATAGATGAGCACCATACACGTTCATTTTATAAGCAATTATAAATTGTTTTTACTTTTAGAAATATTAATAATTAGTATTATGAGGGTGGGAAAGAGTCATTTACCTCTCTCTCTGGTATTTCCTCCATATTGGGATTTCATTTCAGAAGGTAAATTTTTAAAAAGAGAAGCCTCAAATATTTTTTATCATTCTAAAATTTTATTTATGACTGTAGAGCTCAAAACAGTAGAGGCTCAAGTATTAAGCTTTACTACCCTCATGACCCCCAAACACCCAACATTTCAGTATATTGGTCTTGGTTTTTGAGTAATTTGAGGGAAAAAAAATCCAAATCATTGACCAATGCTTGTCAAGGAGGTTGTCCTCATACTTTGTTTCAGCAACACTTTTCAGGATTCTAGGCTGGACCTGCTATCCCCACTGCTACCATTCCACAGTCCCTCCACTGCTACAATCACTAGTATCTCCGCAATTTCCCCTGGGACTTTCAGTCATCTGTAGTAGAGACCATCCTCTTTCTCTCAACCTGAAGCTCAAAAGTAATTTCCTCATAAGTTAACAATGAAACAATTTACTACAAAATATAGAAAACTCTTTCACCTCGCTTTGACATAAATGAATTTTGTTTTTTGTATTTATATGTTTAAACTTTAGCATCTCTTACATATTTTGTTGCAACAATAATTTTATTTAAAAAGGTTTCTTTTTCTTTAATTCTCAAATAGATAATTATAACTGTAATAACAACCACTACTGTGACTTTTATGCTGTGCCAGACACTGATACTACATATGGTGAATCATGTTATGAAGATTACAAACCAGAAGTAGGTGGTGGTAGTGAATCTATTATTATTCACACTTTTCTGATGAGGAAACCAAAATAAGAGCAGTTAACTTGGCTACAGGCATTCAACTAGTTAGTGGTAGATTCAGATTTATGAACCTAGGCTCTTTAACCCTGTATTTTCTGCACTTAAGGTGACTAAGTCATAGAAAGACAAATAGCATATGATTTCACTTATATGTGGAATCTAAAAACAATATAAATTAATAAGCAAAACAGACTCATAGATAGAGAGAGCAGACTAATAGTTATCAGAAGGGAGGTTGGAAGACTGGAAAGAGGTGAATGAATTAATAACAACAGAGTGATAGTTACAGAGTAGTCATGGGGATATAAAGTACAGCATAGAAAGTATAGTCAATAATATTTTAATAACTGTGTATGTTGCCAGTTGGGTACTGGAAATATCAAGGGAAACACTTTGTAAAGCACATAATTGTCTAACCACTATGCTGTAGACCTGAAAACTAATACAAAATAATGTTAAATGTAAACTATAATTGAAAAACAATCTTAAAAAAGTAAACTTTGTTCTGGGAAATATCTAAAAGTATAAAGAAAAGAAGACTTCCATTCAAGATGGAGGAGTAGGTAGACACACTTCTCCTCCTATGGAAGTCTGACAACCAAGAATTTAAAGAAGACACACAAATCCAGACGGGCGGGAGGGGCAGAGTCACGGAGACAGGCAGAGAGGTGGTATGGTACAGAAAGGTGGCAGTGGTAACAGCAGCAGCAGAAGAAGAAGAACAAACAGGAGGACTAACTTGGGAGGGAGTGATCCCAGCCCCAGGCCAGACCAAACAACCCAGGTTTCCAGCACTGGGAAGAGAGACTCCCATTACCTCTGGCTGTAAAAACCAGAGGGGGTAGGGAGGCAAAAGAAACTGCTGGATTTTCACTGCTTAAAATGCCAGCACAATCTTAAAATGTATGCAAACCCACCCATTCCAAGTTTCACCACCAAGGAAGCAGCTGGAAGGGTGCCAGTCACACACAGGAAGGGGCAGAAGTGACTGTAAATGGGATGAGAGCTCGGCAAACTGCCAGAAGCCAGGCAGCGGCATTGTCTCTTCTCTGAGTCCTTGCCACACAGCAACAAAGCAGTGAGGCAGATTGCCTCACCCTGGTAATTACCTAAGTTTCTGCCCAATATATTTCACAGGTGCCTTTCTACATAGGCCATACTACTAAGACAGGGAGTAAAATCAGTTCTACCCAATACACAGAAACAAAGACAGGGAGGCTGCTAATTGAGGATATAAAGAAATATGGCCCAGGGTAGGGAATGAATGTGGGAGATGGTGGGGCAGGGTGCAGGGAAGCAAGAGGGAAAAAAAAAGTGGGACAACTGTAATGGAAAAACAAACAAACAAAAATTTTTAGAGGGGGGAAAAAATAAAAATATAAAGAATGGAAATGCAAGTTCAGTGAATATTAAAAGGACAAGAATTTTTCTTCACACTGTATATTTTTCTCCCTATCTGATCCCTCCAGAATTTGGCATTCTAAAGAAGTAAGTAATGACATAAGTTTCTTTGCATAAAACTAATAAGACCAGTTGTAAATAGAGATTTTTTTTTTGACTAAGACTTTGACTGGAATGTCATGCCTAAAGGAGACATGCTTAGGCTCTGGTTGTTACCAAAAAGCCCTGAGGATTGACTTTCAAAGGTAATAAAAGCCCACGAGATAGAAAGCCTGGTACCTTGGTTGGATGAACAATCCATGGCAATCTTTCCAGGGAAGGAATGAAGGTTGTTTTCCTGAAAGATAGCTAGAAGGGACCTTAAGGCACAATGGAAAACCAAAAGGACTTGGAAAACACAGGTGTTTACAGGCAAGGCTGAATGCCAGGTATGTGGTTCTGCTTCTGTGCCCTGAAGGGCACACTGAAGGTCACCCTAAATGTTCCTTGCATAAGTTCCAGCAAAGCAGAACTAAAGATCATAAGTGATCATTTGCTGCTCTTGTTGTGTTTATGCAAATGAACAGGACAAATTGAAAATGGACTTAATGCAGTCCCTTTAATGACAAGGAGGGTAATCTTAGGGAGAAAAACTGTGATTCAAGGAAAATCACAATGCTCAGTGGTAGACTATAAAGTAGTGCAGCTAACCATCTTTAAAGTTTCTTTTCATTTAAAATTTGTTTTCATTTGAAAGTTAAACTATGTCTGTGGTATTATCAAAGACGTTTAATTTACAGGCAAGAAGAATATCAAAGGCCTTGCAACTAGATGTCTTTCCGATAAGACAGTCCTAGAGATTTAGAGACTTGTATGTGGGTTATATTACATAAATTAACATGTGTTTTTTGTTTTCAAAGGGCATAAGCCTATGATTTCATTACCTGAGTGATTGTCTGTATGTATAGGCCTCACTTAATCCTGTCTGCAGAGCTGCCTCCTGAGACTCAATCGTTTGGCAGAACTAAGTGGCTGGGTTGGTGAAGAATGGGGTGGTCTGTGGGCTTCACTTTAAAACTGGTTTCTCTTTTCTGTCCTAAAGGCTTGGACAGAAAGAGCCCAGAGGTCTGAGAGGGGGGAAACCTAAACTATTTCCCTCAGCCCAAACTAAGTATAATGGGCAAAAGGGTTTTGGACAGGTGAGATGTACCTGGCACAACTTCCTCCAAAGAAGCTCTTCTTTTCCCTAATGTGAGACATTGAAAAATTAATACCTGTCTTTTGTCATCTAGTGGTTATAGATTGAATGATGTCTTTTAACCCTGTTGCCAAATCTGTTGCCTCCAGAATACAACAAGGATGCCAGCCTGTTAAATCAAGCATGCCATTGTCTGGGGACAGCCAACTGACCTGGAGTCTGCATAATCCTTCCCCATGTGGGAAGGCCACCCTCCCCTCCACACCCGAACTCTTATTAGGGATTTCTGGACCCAAGGATAGGTAGGACGACGACCATGTTCAGCTTGAAGCAGCTAGAAGAGCTCGAGACCTTCACCCATTGTCCTCTATAAGATTATAAAGGGTCTTAAGTCTGAGAGGGAGGGATTGTTATTTTTTTGTTGTTAAAATAATTAATTAATTAATTAATTAATTAATTAATTTTTAAAAAGAAGAATATATGAAAGGGTGAGGCAGGAGAGCTTGTATGTACGACCCATGGGCATGGACTTGGGGATGGGATTGTTGGGGGAGGGGGTTCTGGGCGGAGGGGAGCAAAGGAAAAAAATTGGAACTATTGTAACAATATAATCAATAAAATATACTTAAAAAAAAAATATGGCCCAAATGAAAGAACAGAACAAAACCCCAGAAAAAGAACTAAGTGAAATGGGGATAGCCAATCTATCAGATATAGAGTTCAAAACACTGGTTATCAGGATGCTCAGAGAACTCCTTGAGTATGGCAAAAAAAAAAAAAAAAAGAAAAAGAAAAAGAAATTAAGTTTACACAAAATGAAATAAATAAACATATACAGGGAAACAACAGTGAAGGAAAGGAAGCCAGGATTTGAATCAATGATTTGGAACATAAGAAATAGATAAACATTCAACGAGAACAAAAAGAAGAACTGAACATTTAAAAAAAAAACAAAAAAACAAGGATAGGTTTAGGAATCTTTGGAATGTCTTCAAATATGCCAATATCCAAATCATAGGGGTGCCATACAAAAATTAGGAGGAGCAATAAATTGAAAACTTATTTCAAAAAAATATTGAAAGAAAACTTCCTTAGGTTGACAAAGGAAATAGACATATAAGTCCAGAAAGCACAGAGAGTCCCAAACAAATTGAACCCAAAGAAGACTGCACCAAGACACATCATAATTAAAATGCAAAAGGTTAAAGATAAAGAGAGAATCTTAAAAACAGCAAGAAAAAAGAAGAGAGTTACTACAAAGGGGTTCCTATAAAGCTATCAGCTAATTACTCTAAAGAAACTTTGCATGCAAGAAGGGACTGGCAAGAAGTATTCAAAGTGATGAAAAACAAGGCCCTACAACCAAGATTACTCAGTCCAGCAAAGCTATCATTTAGAATGGAAGGACAGACAAAAATGCTTCCCAAAAAAAGTAAAGCTAAAGGAATTCATCGCCAAGTCCTTATTATATGATATGTTAAAGGAACTTATTTAAGAAAAAGAAGATCAAAACCATGAACATTGTAAAGGCAACAAATTCACAACTATCAACAACTGAAAAAATAAAAAAATAAAACAAGACAAACAAAGCAAACAACCAGAACAGGGACAGAATCATAGATATGGAGATCATTTGTAGGGTTATCAGCTGGGAAAGGGAAGGGGGAGAGTGGGGAAAAGGTGCAGGGATTAAGAAGCATAATTGGTGGGAACAAAATAGACAAGGGGATGTTAAGAAGAATATAGGAAATAGAGAAGCCAAAGAACTTACATGCTCATGGACACGAACTAAGGGGGTGATTGCTAGAAGAAGGGGAGTACAGGGCAGAGGAGGGCAAAGGGGGAAAATTAGGACAACTGTAATTGCATAGTCAATAAAATATACTTAAAAAAAGAAAGAAAGACTTTCACCACAAAGGCAAATTCTATAGGTATAACACAGATTTTACAAAAAAAGAATGTTTCCTTCAGTTACTGCAGGTATAATGAGAATGAATTAATTTCTCTTGTTTGATATCTCATTTTTAAGATATTACCTAAATTGACAATTATAGTAATGTATATGAAATCATGAGAATTTTTTCCTACTGAATTTGACTGAAATGACCAATTATTTCTCACTAATCAGACTAATATTCATTGTACTGACAGAGCTTTTCTCATCCTTGACTCTTAATGTACATTTTAATGTAATTTTAAAAGATAATAGATTTTCCAAGAAAGCCTATGATTCATACATTACTCCTAAGGGAAAAATTAAACCTAGAACAATATACTGAAGTGCCCAGATAAACACAGTCAGCATGCCCTTTGACGTTGGTAAACTTTTCAGAGTACTATAACTAATAATTGACAAACACACACACACACACACACACACACACAAATGAACTCAAGAAAAGATTAAGAAGATGTTCCTGCACTCATTTTACCATTTATTTGAAGGCTTATATTAATAAAACACCACTTAAATATTCCTCTTCTAAGTTATTTACATTCCCTACCTACTCATCACTCCGAGTACCAAATAGTGCAACTGCATCTCCAGATGAGATTACCCACCCCAGCAGCTGGACCAATGAACTAGGGCAGAATCCTAAATGTTCTGCTGAGGTAACAAGGTTAGCAGGGTCATAATTTAATTTTATTTTTTCATTATTCAGGGATGGTAAAAAATACTCTGAGAACCCCTCAAAAATATTCTTTACATTTTCCCACAATAAGAGTATTTCACATTTACATTGTGCAAATACACATTTATAATATAATATTATGATATAATAACCATCAACCATCTGCCATTTAGTTCTTGCTCACATAGTTTTAGTTTCATGCTGATGTGGGTAGGACAGCAATGGTCTAAGGACAGGATCCCCCACCCCAGACTCCAGGGAATAAATTATGATGATTTTTAAACCAGTTGTACCAATCCCAATTCCTTTTATCAATAATAGCCTGAGGGTTAATGAACAGTGTATTGCATAGTGAGGCATAAGGTGAAGTCTCCTGGTAAGTTTTGAAAAAGTTTCTCTTTCTTGACAAAAGGCAAAAAAGGAACAAGGAGAAATATATCTTTCTTCATGCCCTTAGAAATAGTTGAGGATATGTGGTTTGGATCTGCATCAAACATTTTGCAACCATGAAGGGCAGCCAAGAGATTTAAATGAAGCCAACCAGGACCTTCATTTTGCCCAGCTGCCAAATGTAGCGAGTCCTCTACTACTCATTCTACAAGATAGCGATGTTCTCATTTTATTTAATAAATCTGTTACTTGCAGCTGGAAACTTTCAAACTGTTAAAACATCACTTCCCACTGATGTGTTAATATTATGAACATGATTTTTCTACAGGATGAAAGATAAAAAACATGAAGTTTTGGTGATTTCAAGATAATATGCCTGTGTGAATTGAGGCAACTAGGAGAAAAAATTACAAGAAGTAGTTTTCCTTTCTCCACAACAATCAGGTTAGTGCTAATCATGTTTATTAAAGGAGACTGTTGAAGCAGCAGAAATGAATTTAACTACAAACATAAACTATGATACATTGTGGAGAGCAGGACCAATAAAATGACATTGGTTGGGTCAAGATAGTATAAGGTGTATAAAATGGAGTGGAGTCACTCATGTCAACCAAGATGGCTGCCAGTCAGCCATGAACACTTTGGTTCAAGAAGAAAACTACCTAAGTCATAGCAAACATATCTGGCAAGGAAACACACTTAAGATATCTCCATATGTGATCAGAACAGCCATGTCTGCAGAGCAAGACCACCCATAGATAGGCTCCTAGGGAAATTCCCCATTTGTCACCAAGGGTGCCAAAACACTTATCAAAAGACCCAGAAGGGTGGAGTACACCACTTTCAAGGTATAACTGAGGCAGGCTCCAGACCACTGCTGAGACAGCTGAGCTCCACACACCAGATTGCTGTTCGATGCCACATTGATCTCCCTTGGTATCAGCCACTGGAGGCTCTGCTTTGCTGGAGTAGGGACTTCTGCCCTGCTGCCCACCTGGCTCTGGAGTTCCTTCCTTGAAAGATGCTGACAACTCCCTTGTGTCTACCGTGCTGTCTCCTGGATCTGCAGACTGAGTCTCTGGGACTTGGGTTTGTACTCCTCATTGATCGCTCTGAGTATGTTATATTTCTCTTCCATTGTTAAAGTATGAATAGGATATTAATGTATGTTGATGTTCTACTTTGAGTGAACTTGCATTCAGTTAAAGCTGAGTGAATAGTCTAGTGACTGTGTGTGGCTCTTGTCTATTCCTTGGTGCTGGACTGCTCAGCAGGCAGCTAACTGAACAGTTGCCCAGCTGACTTATAGGAAAGACTATATCATGAATCTATGCCCATGACATACATCCAGCTTACAAATTTTTTTAGATACCATTCTCCCAAAGCTCTCTGGAGAAATGGCTAATTTTAGGATGGAAGCAGGGAAAATACAAAATGAGCCTGTAGCATTTGGCAGTGCTAAAAACCAAGAAAGTGTTCAAAATTCAAAAGGATTAGGACATGTCAGAGACACCCAGGAGTCTCATGTGGTGTTATTTAAAGGGCAGTTACCCCCATAATACTTCTCTCAAAGTTTTCCAGAGAACTACCCTTTCCCACCTACCATGAAATTTCTACCATCACAGTATTCTTTTGGGTTAGGTAAGAAAGGTTCTTCTTTGCCCATGGGAAGAGAATAGGTCTATACCATTAATTAAATGGTATGAATTAATTTATCAGATTAGTCAATTAATACTGTAGAAGAATTGACTTCTGGAATGAGGACAATCCTAGGAAGACAAATATCCATTTTATAATTTTATAGCTTAAGATTACTAAAGGTGAAAGGAACAAAGATATCCATAGCAACATTTAAAATGTTGGCACCAAATTCACTATTTTATGCATAAAAGAATTTGTAGTAGGTTTATGTTTGTTATGAATAATAGTTTCCGCACTCTCAGAAACAAGGGTATTATTTTTAAAAAATGATTTCCCCATTCACTCTGCTTCAGAAACTCATTAGAAGTTGCAAAAAAAAAAAAAAAGAAGACATAATTACTGCCTGAAAAATTTCACCATATTCTCAACTGAATCTGAAGGTAGGAGCTATGAATTCAATCTACATCCCACTGTCCAAAGGGGAAATTTTTGATCATTCATAATTATTAATACAGTTTTGCAAGCATACATGTTTTTAAAAATTGTTTATATAATTTCTGCATAGAAATGATATGTATAATTTTACTAAACCATAACTGTAATCTGCTTTTTAAATACTTATTTTTTCTAGAAAATGTCAATGTCTATCATTTAAGAATAAAACTAAAGAAATATCACAAATAAATTCATTTCATATGGCAAAGAAAATAAAGTCTGAAAGAGCCCCTAGTGGTCAAACTGGAAACTGAGCAACAAAAGAAAAAACCTGGAAATGGACTGCAAGCATGAATTTATTCCGATAATGAAATAAATAAATGGAGGTGAAAGGAATTCCAAATAATATAAGTAGATATTTTCCCCTTTTGCATGTGGAATTGAAACTCCACTCATGGAGTATGGGCTGGGCTTTGTGAGTCACTTCCAAAGAATACATTATGGAAAGGGCAAAATGGTAACTTTACAAAGGAAACTGGCAAACTACCTTAACTGATCAGATTAACATTAACAGTACTAAATTATGTTGATACCATGTGCCACCTGACATGATGGGACAAAAAGGGCATTTAATCTCAGTGATACTCCTCCCAAAATCCATAACACCAGTCTATCTTGGATTAGATCTTGGAACATAAACAGGACATTAGTGAAATAACTGGTGAAACCCAAATAAAATGTGGAGTTCAGTCAATAATAATATTTTGATTATATTTTCTCAGTTTTGACAAGTATACACAATAATGTAAGATAAAAATATTAAGGGAAATTGAAAATGGGTGAGAGGGTATATAAATATTTTAACTCTGTAACTTTTTATGTAAATCAGAAATTATTTCCAAATTTTTAATTAAACTAAATCAGATCACAAACTGTAACTATAGAAGAGAAACTAGGGGATGGGAGATCCCGACAGATGGTAAAGATAATCAGAACATAATCTTCTACCGACCAAATATTGCTGCTTTTCCAAAAAAGACTACCCAAAGCACCCAGGTCTTCAAAAGTAAGGTACCTATCCACAAAAATCACACCATCTTTGACCTTATCAGAGAGTCTGTATTATCATCATTGCTTTTGAATGATTCAGGAACTATATTAGACAAGTTTAATTTTAATAATAATTTACTCAAGCAAAATGATTGCAAGAGCAATGTCAAAAAAATGAAGATATTTTTAAACTGAGCATATCTTTATGCTTTAAAGTCCTTTAATAACATTTCTTCATTTGCACACTCTAGACATGAAAGGCATGTCATAATAACTATTTCTGTTATTTAAAATGGTTACTATGGTTACTCTGCAGCTGTGATGTAACAAAGAAAATTATTAATATAGAATTGCACACCTGAAACTTATATAATTTTATTAACCAATGTCACCTCAGTAAATTTAATGAAAAAATATTATTAAGATTTTTTACAAAGAAGCAATTATAGCTTAGCTTTGCAAAAGTGTCATTAATAATTCCTGGGGGGGAAAGAAAAATGTATTTATATTGGAAATTCAAAAATGTATATGAAGGGACACAACTATACACCCTTGAGAAATAGAATTTTCTCTTGAAATGAGAACACTTTCAGAATTATGGTAATCATCCTTTTGCCTGCAATGGGTGAATATATTTACATAAGATTGCAGTTAATAATATAAATACAAAAAAAGAATTAGGGCAGAAGCAGTGGATGTGTTATAAGTGATGAAAAAAAGGATTATACAAATATTTCCCTCAAGGTTATTGAACATATTAAATTCTGCTATATACTTGCTGGTGTATATTCTGACACTCAACTCCAGAACCCCCAAAATGTGATATTTTAGACACTTGCTCCCTCAGGCACTTAGGTAAATTGCCTTAGAATAAAACAGGTAACCAACATCTAAAACAGTTTGAGTTTTATTAAATCTTTTATTTTGGCCTCTTCCAACTTCAATGAAAAGCCCTTTGACACGTGATATGCTGACATATTAGCTGCAATAAGTTATTGCACACAGGCTGCCAAATGTCAAGACCTTAGTATGCAAAATATATTCTTCCTTCTTAAAGGGGAACTTCACTCTCTTTGTTTAAGTTCCTCTTTGCCTCAAGTTCCTTAAGAGGGATGATGTCATAAATTGACTATAAGAAAAGTAATACAAACACAGCTATTGGTTTAATTAGTAACAAGGTAAAATCTTTCTGATTCAACTTGATCAGAGGTCAGTTTGGGGTCTTTCTCATAGAACAAGCAGATTTTAGGAACTGGCTTAATACTGATCTCTAGACTTGAATGTGCCACTAAGGATAATATGGTATAATATAAGACTTTGCATTTGTACAGATCTTTTTAACTTCTGAGGCAACAACTGAATAAATAACTCTACACTCTGTTTTAGCAGCACAGATGACCTCTGATGGAGAAAAGGATCAACCATGTACAGAATCAAAGATGGAAAGGGCCATTACCATTCAGGAAATGAAAAGTAGAAAGTTGCTTCCTACTTAGCTACTGATTAATTTACATATGCTTAGAATATACAAGCATCGTATGCGACTAATTTTAATCATAACCTTAGATGAAAATACTTTATTCTTTGCAAAAATAAGTAACCAAATAAAGATAATGAATAGGGCATGAAAGGAAGCCAAGTATTTGGAAATTCTATATTTTAAATAATTTCTTCAAATTTGTAAATTATTTTTGTAAGCGATTGTTATAATCTGATTTTGTTTTAATTTTTTTAGAAATTTCTTTTGGAGTTATCACAGGGCACCTTTTATTTTCCAATCTTGTTTGTGCTGAAAACCCTAGCAATTAAAATCAGGCTTTATATAGCCATGTTTCTCCAGTGCTGAGCAAATTATTAGGTGTTTAGAGAACACTTGAATTTATGTCATAAAATGATGGAGCTAGGTTGAGCTTATATACATTTCAGAGTCTATCTGCTGATCAGTAATTTGTGTAGTTAACTCTTTTATCATTAGTTTTTGTTTTTTTTTCCTTGATTCAGAAATCTTCCAGGGAGGTGTTGATACACCTGATACTATGCGCTGGCCTTTAAACCAGTTAGTTTCCACCTTCTTGCTCAAATGCTGTCTTTGAAGACTTGAACTTATATCTTGGAAAGTTTGACCTCTGACTTCTTATTTCCCTGAATAAGCATCACAGTGGTAACTCCCTTTTTTAAATTTAAGCCTTTTCATTCAGAATTTTAATCCAGTTAGTCCTTTTCCTACAATGTGTAATCAATATCCAGGGTTTATTCTGTCTTTTCCAAACAGTCTTTATTATGAAAGTTATTAACTTTGTAGTCTCTCCTCACACGCTGTTTCTAAGAAAATACATGAGAAAAAACTTACTTGGGTATTGATCAATTGTTTGAAATTGCTTCCTGGGTTTTAATTAATTTTAATTGATGACTAATATTAATCCACTTGGCTCTAGTGACACAAAATAAACCAAAGTTAGAAATTAGATAATGGTGTCTAAATTTTAATTTTTAGAGGAGAAATTGAATTGTACAAATATACAGTCAAGGGGCAAATGTAATCATAGTGTTTGGAAAAGTGTTCAAAATAAACTTTATTACACAATTTATACCAAGATAGTTATGCGCTTATATTACTCCCACATGTAAGACATTTCCTTCACAACTAATTAGTCATTTTTACGACTTTCAACTCTACATTGTCACTGTGAAAACCTCATTTGCAATGGGTGATACTTGAAAATTCTTGTATGAAGTTTACTTAATTGACTTCAAATGCATGCCATTATTTATCAGTGACTCCATTCTCCAAGAGACCCACCTACACAGTAAGGTTTCCTTTTGTAGTCATAAATGGGTGCAGTCGTTATTGTGCAGTGTTCAGCAGCACAACAGCTGACTCATTGTAGAGTCCCCGTTCCTGGTGATGAGCCTTTCTTGCTCATGTTTGTGTTTCAGTTAAAATGCCCTCTAAATGACACATACTTTCTTCAGTTTGATCACTTATGGGAATGAAATAAATCAAAAGTATGGACTGTATAATGAATGAATGGTCCATGGGAAATCTGAGAGGTTTTTTTATGTCTTCTAAAAGGGAAACATTTTTATTTATTAACCTCATTAATTTAATAGCCAATAGATTTGTTCAACTAATATCTTGTGTTTTCTCTTGGCAAACTGGATTAACAGACACTCATGAAAAAAATGATGCATCATAGCTTATTAGTTTAGTTGAGATGAGATTTATATAGTGAAAGCTTTCTCTACCTGAGTACTCCTATATTAAAGTTTGATGTAAGAAATAATAATGAAAAAAAAGGATTTTATTGAAATATATGAAAATTGGTTGTAGAACATTTTTGTTAACTCTAGGTTATCATAGTTGGCAAAATCTGTGTGTGACTTTAAGACAAAATAGTTCAGAAAAAGGAGAAAAAAACTGTTATATCTAAGCCTCATGTGTTTAATTCCTTTGTTAAGAAAAATAGGTCTTTAAACATAGAAGTCTACTGAAACATATTTTTAAATTTATAACTTGATGGATCAAAGACTTAAATGTAAGCCGTGGTACCATGAAAGTCCTAGAGGAAAACATAGGCAGGAAAATTTCAGATATCCCATATATCAATATTTTCACCAATACATCTCCTAAGACAAGGGAAATAAAGGAAAAAATAAACAAATGGGACTATATCAAACTAAAGAGTTTCTGCTCAGCAAAAGTAAACATTAGCAAGATGAAAAGGGAACCAACCATATGGGAAAACATATTTGTCAATGATACCTCAGACAAGGGATTGATCTCAAAAATATATAAAGAACTTACACATCTCAACACCAAAAAAACAGACAGCCCATTTAAAAATGGGCAAAAGACCTGAACAAACACTTCTCCAAAGAGGATACACAGAAGGTCCATAGACACAAGAAAAAATGCTCAATATCACTAACCATCAGAGAGATGGAAATAAAAACCACAATGAGATATTACTTTACACCTGTCAGAATGGCCATCATCAACAAATCAACAAACAAGTGCTGGCGAGGATGTGGAGAAACAGGAACCCTGCTGCACTGTTGGTGGGAATGCAGACTAGTGCAGCCACTATGGAAAACAGCATGGAATTACCTCAAAAAACTAAAAATTGAACTAACTGCCTTTTGAACCAGTGATTCCACTGATAGGATTATACCCAAAAAATCCTGAAACCCCAATTCAAAAGAACTTATGCACACCTATGTTCATAGCAGCACTGTTTACAATAGCTAAGTGCTGGAAACAGCCTAAGTGCCCATCTGTAGATGAGTGGATCAAAAAACTGTGGTACATTTACACAATGGAGTACTATGCAGCAGAAGAAAAGAAAGAACTCCTGCCATTTGCGACAACATGGATGGAACTAGAGAGAATTATGCTTAGTGAAATAAGCCATGCAATGAAAGGAAAATACCATATGACATCACTTAATACAGGAGACTAAGGAACAACACAAACAAATGAACTAAATAGAACAAGGAACAGAATAACAGTTATCAAGGGGGAGGGGGAAAGAAAGAAGGGGGATAAGTAAGGGAAGGGTTTAGTCAAAGAACATGTATAAATGACTCATAGACATGGGCAACGGGGGGATATGACTGTGGGAAAAGGGGTGGGCTGGGTGGGGGGAGCAATGGGGGAAAAATGGGACAACTGTAATTGAAAAACAATAATAAACAATTAAAATTAAAATTAAAAAATGAAAATAAAAATTTTTTAAGTTCTAACTTGATATAAAATTGCTTGAGGACGTCAAAAAAATTCCAGACAGTGTCTCTTCACACCACCAGAAGAAGCAGTCAGTAGCCTGATATTTGAAAATTAAATTCTGCTCTGGAGCCAGGGGCTGTACTCACCAAATAACCAATAAAAGGCAGTTGTAATTGCTAGGAACATAAATTGCTGAGGGAAGCATGTGACAAAGGCAATTAAAAACTTTTTTTTCCTAACCACAAAAATGTTCTGCCCAAGGAAAATGTGGAACGTGCTTTTTTTACCTTGTGGAGAATGCATTAGAAAAAAATTCTGCTAGAAAGTGACGTTTTTGCCTTTCTCTGACATCAGCCTGAAAAAAATCTTTTCCCCCCCTGGGGACATATTAAATGTGGTATTTTGTTGTGCTCTAAATCTTTATTCAAATGTAGCTACTAACAAGGCATAGCTTTGCCTCTTGAAGCTCTCATGGGCTTCCTGCTCTTCTCATTGCCCAGGGCAAGCACAACATCAAGATTCTAGGGCAATGGCTAATTGCTCTTAAGTGCTGGAAGCAGGAGAGCTCTTACAGAATGAACAGCAATCAGATATGGTGAGCAGATGGCTGTTCCGCATTGTAAGGGCTACTACCAATGACATACTTCACTTAGAAAGTGTCAAAAAGCCACGGATGGCCCTATTAACAGTGTTTTGTTTTTTTTTTTAATTAGTTAAACAGCTTTTGATATTTAACTGAAATTTTAGAGGGCTTAAACAGGCATATTTTTTTCCCGTTAGTCTTCTCAATAAAAGATCTTCAATGCCAACTGCATCTCAAATTCCTTTTGCATTCTCAGTAAGTCACTGTATGACTGTTTTATCTGACTATTAGGTCTAATGAGTGCTTGCAATCACAGAGAGCCTCACCCAATAAAGTTATTGTTGTTTTAAAAGTAATTTACATCTTTAGAATTTGACTATTCTTATAAAGTCAAAAAGTTACAAAGGTATGCTGCCCAAGAAGAGAGGGACTTCCCTCTTTTCTTCTCCTTTTTTTTTTTAATCAAGTAAGCTTTTTCAATGACAGTACTATTTATTTATATCATAGGGCTTTTAGCTTTTCTATGATATCTTATAACAATTCATATAGACCTGCAGCAAAGTGCACTATTGTGTAAAGGAAGTAGAAACTTTGAGTAAGGAAGTACTCTATTGTAGTCTAGCGGGTTAGCACCGAAGACTGGAGACAGGATTTTTGTCTTGAGGATCATTTCTTCAGCATAGGATTTATCTTTATAAAAAGATGTTTGATATTTATGGTAAAAACTTTTAGATTATTAGATTCACAGTGTTTTACTATAATTCACAAGAAGAATTATCTAAAAGACTGACCAGATACAAAACTCTTAAAGAAAAATAGATATCTCACCAAATGAATGTATTCTTTTCTTGCTAGAGCTTATGCGGTACTATCTTCACTACAGTTTAAGGATTTAGATTGTTAAAAAATATGTATGTGATATGATCAGTAGGTGTTTATTTACATTGCTATTTTGTTAATGGAGAAGACATTTAATAATTTAGTGTATAGAAAGAAATGTTGCATCTTGTGGAGATGTATATTTATTCAGCCTTCTTATTGTGAATTCTAAAGTTTAACATAAGCCTTAAAGAACACAAAACTATTATTTTAGGTGGACATTTGCATAACAACTTTCTTTTAACCTCCCATTCACAGTCCTCATATAGGTCACAGTTTGCTAATTGCTCACCACATCCTAGGTTTTAATCACCTGATGCATCAATAGGACCTCTCACACTTTCTTTATTCATCTTGTCAGTAAGTGACATTGCTGGTAATGAAAACAACAAATCTGTTGATAGTATCCCTCATGGACTGGAAGCCATCTACATTAGCTCTCTGTCTTGGAAACCAGTCTATTCCATTACAATTGACCTTCTTTTGCTGATTACCACACAAATCATAGTCCTTTACCCCTCTCCCCACCTAAGTAGAGTATATCTCCTGCAGCCTTTCAATTGCCTGACTGCAGCTGGTAATTGGATTCATGTTTGAACCACAGCACTATAAGAAAAATCCTAGAATAATTCAAATGAAACACCCTGGCCTAAGGCTGAGACCATATGTTACACTCAGATTTGTATCAGTAATGCTTATTGCTTTAGCAACAAGAAAACCCATTCACATGACATAAAATTGTTCTATTTTAGAGCTAACTTAGAGCTGTCAATGTAATCAAATGTCACAAAATTACAATAATTAAAAGGATAGAAAAAATTACTTGACTTTGTAAAATATTTAAAAGAGAAAAAAACACTTGGTAAATTGTCCTGTCTCTCCTCCTGAATCACATAGTCTACCACAAGTAGCCTTGAATTATGTAATATAAAAATTAAAGACCACCAAAAAGCCAACAATTTGGCAGCTATCCATTTTCTGCACTTACTACTCAATGCTTACAAGCTTTCCAATTTTGTATTACTTTTCTCAAATTGATGAGTGAGTTATTTCTAGTATATTATTAAAAGAGACAAATACTTCCTTAATAAATTTGCTGTTAGTGGCCGAATAATACATATGTAGTTAGAAACATATGAAAGTGACTAAACACTCATGTACAATTGGTAGGTTTCTAGGGTCCTGCCAGCCCTCATGACTTTCCCTCATCTAATGTGCAGCTTAAGAAAAATTTGGATCTTAATATGGATCTTAAGAAAGATTGTATAAATTCTAAAATACCAGAGAAAGTTTTATGCCAGAAAGGAAAAAAATGCTCTTCAAAGAAAAATAAGTTTTTTCAAATCACTGTATTATCATTTCATGTAATTGGCCTCCATTATTAACATAAACCCTAGTGGTATACATGAACTCAAATGAATTGCTTCAGTAATAATTCACCTAGTAGTGGATTATCCAACATCGACATCATAACATCTTGGGGTGAAATGGATATGAAAGATCTCATTTGTCTAATTTTGCAGATAGACAAGTTCAATGATGCAAGCAAGACCTTGAAACAAGTCAACAAAAATATTATAGAGACTTACCTCTTAAGACATAATTATAAAGCAGTGTGTCTTATCCTATGTACAACCCATGACAACAATTATCAGTTACCTTGCATATCATTCTTATTTATAAACGATTGAAATAATTTTTGTATTTATAATTATGGATATAACTGACTCCCAGGAAGTCAAAAGATTTCAAATAAATAGTGATGCAAGTGTGTACAACTTTACAAAATTTCTAATGCATGTGTCTAAGTGCTAGGAATAAGTGTAATTTAATAAATGTGCTCAAAAATTCAGCTATTGCCTGCTACCCACTACATTCTGGGAACTAGAGAGCATCAATTTCAGAGGGGAAAAGAGCTCACTTTCTAAGTTAATTTTTTTCTGGCTCATAAAATAACTTTTCATTCAGAAGTTTTAAAATGTCAGAGCTTTAAAGGTTTCTGTTTCTAGGTAAAGACAAGTCTAAATTAATGAAATTGATACTAATAAAAGACTAACAACATAAACCTTGAACACAAAACTAGTGAAATATGTCTAAATTAATAAATTTAATGTTAATAAAACACTAAATTAACTGCACATGATTATCTTAAGAAAAACCTTTGAAGAATTGTCAGGTAATTATGATGCAAAGCATTACCCTCAGAAAACAGAGAAGCTAATGTGTTACAATATATCTTCTAAAGTGACTCTCAAGAAGAAGAGGATGGCTATACTTACTTATTTTGAAATTAATAAAATATATTGGTTTTTTTTTCCTGAGATCAAAATGAAGAGACAAATCATTTATATCAAGGAAGCTTTGTCACCACTGAGACATTTTTATGTATTGGTAATTATTCTTTCAAAATAATTAATATAACACAATCAAGATGCAAGATATCTGTATTGGTGCCAATAAGACCTATATACTTTTCAGTTTCATGCATAAAATTATGAAGAGTTAGTCAGGTCATCACAGAATGATTACATTTCAAATTTATATCATAGTGAGCATCACTATCTACTCTTTTATCATGATGTTGGGTATTTCTAACTTGCACTAAATATAAAAAGTTCAATTCCTTACAAATATATTGCATTGAATGGCACCCTACAAGTATGTTTAATGAGCACATTGATTCTCTATTTTGGATACATAGGTATTTTATACTACTATAATTCTTCATTCAATTTCACTTATGTAATCCAGACTTGATTTTTTCAGAAGCTAGTGGGAAAGTAAGGTCATATTCATTTCTCTCTTTTAAAATTAATTGGGCCTTACTCAACAAAGTGTAAAGCAATATGTAAGTTTTAAATATATGCACCTCAGGATTTCAAAACACAAAGCTAGTATGAACCTTTAAGTTTCAAAAATGCATCTGTTCCTTGTGTCTGAATTTTAACATACAAAAAACAAGTTGGGGAGGAAAGGAAGCTTGTAACTGAAATTTGAGTATTCTTCAATGTCATCAACTTTGAGGAGCATTTTAAGCTATTGCTTCAAATGTCCAATAGCTCCAAACTATTCTGAACAATGTTGCAGAAATGTTGAGGAATTAGAGTCAGTAGTTTTCTTACATATACAGCTTAAAATTTATCTCTGATTTTTTACTTCTAGGCATAATTTACAAATACAGCTAAATTCCTTTTTTGAAACTTCTATTTGTCAAAATTGGGATCACTGACCTCATTTTCCCCTTTAACTGAAATAAAATTTCTAATAGCTTTCAATAACTTAAAAATAATAGGAGAAAATGGTGAAATATAACCTTACTGAAGAAGCCACAAGGGCTAAAATAGACCCTGACTTAAAAATTAGGAGTTTTGACATCTTGCAACCAATCACACATGCTCTCCCTAGACATGTTACTTGGTATCTCGGCTCTTCAAAACCCTCATCTGCAAAGTAGCCAAAGACAGAGAAGTATCATTTCACTGAAACATTGTGAAATAATACAAGATATGTGAAACACAAAGCTTTTTGCCTGTTATCTTAAACAGTGTGTACTTAAAATCAGGAAAACAGAAAAAGTTGGGGAAGCTTTTAGAATCTGTTATGAATCGGAATAGTAGTAGAGAATAGAGTGCATTCAAAAATTATACCAATTAATGGTTTCAAACTTCATTTGGAGATGAAACTAATTAGGCCATGCTTTGGAGATTAATGAAGTGAGTAACTACTTGGAAAAATACAAACAAAAATTATTCCTCACTTGCAGGAAGTCATTGATACAAAGACAAACTACTATTTGCTTTACACAATAAGTAACTACAGTAGGAAAAATAAAGATAAAAGCTTAACGGTAAACCATTAGTTGCCTACAAATACAGATTTGGCTTAAATTCTTCATTATAACTGACCAACTATACATAAAATATGATTGTTATAGCTCACAATTCTAAGCTTATAGCATATCCCAATTAGTGGCAGCTTACTGAAATTGGTAGGAAAATAGTCAGGAATTAATAAGCTATGTCTGGAAAGCTAGTACTAAAAGTAAAAAATCTATAAAATCGTGGTAAATATCATGCACATATAGTACTACTAAGCCACAGATTAATTCTTCAAACAGTGTCAGATCTCACTTGGATATGATAAACATATACTATTTACTTATTTTACATATTAATTTACACAATATATATTTGTTTTTGAGCAGCAAAACCAAGTGTAACAAAAACCACTTAAGGCCAATTTAGGACAACAATCTTTTTTTTTTCTTTATTTTTATTGTTGACACTCTTACAGCTGTGCCCATTTTATCCCCCCCTTTGCCCACCTCCACTGAGCCCCTGTCCCTGCCCCACCTTCCCTGGGGCCATCACCACACTGTCCTTTGTGTCTATGGATTATACATGTATGTTCTTTCACTAATCTCTCCACCTTTTTTCAACCATCTACCCTTCCCGCCTCCCCTCTGACAGTTGTCAGTCTGCTCCATGTGTCCATGCCTCTGTTTCTATTTTGTTCTTAATTTATTTGTTATTAGATTCCAAATATAAGTGAAATCATATAGTATTTGTCTTTCTCTGACTGGCTTATTTCACTTAGCAAAATACTCTCCAGATTCATCCATGTTGCTGCAAAGGGTAAAATTTCCTTCTTTTTTACAACCATATAGTTTTCCATTGTGTAAATGTACCACAGCTCTTTTATCCACTCATCTACTGATGGGCATTTGGGCTCTTTCCAGATCTTGGCTATTGTAAATAATGCTGTTTTGAACATAGGAGTGACTATATTTTTTAAAATTGGTGTTTCAAAATTCTTAGGACATAGTCCCAGAAGTGGTTTTTACTGATGCTGTTAGTATCCTAACACTTAAATAAATGCTTTCTTGTTCTGAATAATGTACCAGTTCTCCTTTAATACTGTGGTGTTTTGTGATAAGTTATCATTTTAATTGATGAAATTGATCTTATTTCTAAAACTCTATAATACTTTAGGGTGAATTTTTAAGTTTATAAAACCAGGGATAATATTTACATCAATTTTAATTGCATATTTGTAATTAAGAATATAAATGACCAACTTCAAGAGAGACAGATGCCAGTTATAAGTGTAGGACAGAGTCACCAAAATAATTATGTAGACCTTAGTTTTGGTTTATAATTGGTGATATTTTCAGATTTTAATGCAGACATAATATTTTCATAGACATTCAAGTGATCGATGTAAGTGGTTTTAGAGTAAAATCACAAAATTATATCAATTTACAAATCCTCAATGTTGTTTCTAGAGAAGCCCAATGTTTACTTAAAAGAAATACAGACATGCACACACACACCTAGGATGATTACATGACCTTGTTTAATAGGACATTCCAGTGTTGATATTCCCCTCCAATAGGCATAAAGAAATCAATATGACAAAGACATCAAGTGGAATTATTAAATTATTTGCCAGTTTGGTTGTATCTCTCCAAAGACTAAGTTGAAAAACTCATGTTCTTTATCTCTGGCAGAAGACCAAAAATAAAAGTAAAGAGAGCTTTTTTGAGAGGATAGGATAGGAAACTTCCACGCAGTTGGTAGGTTGTTTAAAGACAATATTTTTCTTAACTTTTATAACAACACCAAAGCTTATTAAAATATGTTTGTAGCTCTTCCAGCTCATATGAGGGTGTATTGCCAGTAGTTTTATGTTCTTGGTGTAAAAAAGATGATAAAGATAGACATAAATTTTCATTTCTGTAGGAATAAAAATTTTTACAGGTTAAGCTAATTTAGACATATGTGGTCCCCTTGTATCCTAAATGGGCATGAGAATTTATGTTAGAAGTTGAAACTGACAAAATTTTAAAACCAAGCTGTTCTTAATTATTAGTTGTGATATTTTAGAGAAGATACTAAAGTATCCAAGTAGAGTGTTGAAATTGTAAACAGGTTATGAATGTAGGTTGCAAATAAATGGAGCCATGAGAATAGAAATAATAATATAGTTCAACAAAGAAACCACAGTAAAGAATTGACATGAAAGATCATGCTTGGCCAAATCACCTGGCTACCGGCACTGGCTCCTCATGCTTTTAGGCACAAAGTTAGACTACATTTCCCAGCCTCTCTTGTGGTCACAACTGGCCACTTAGATGTCAACTAAAGTAATGTTATTCCCCATTCTGTGTAACTGCAACTGAAATGACTCCCAAGATATGTTGGAGCCACATGGTAAATGAGCAGAAGCACAAAATGAGTGATGGCATCCTAGGAGGACAGCTTCCAACAGGGCCTCGAGCTCTTACCTAAGCAGAGATTCATTCCCATCATCTTAAACAATTGAGACTGGGGTTATGTCTACTACAGCACATCGTGTTACTTTAACTCAAAGGTTTTCAGTTCTCAAAGTTCAGCCATACAGTACATCAACGTCACCTGGTGGGCTTGTTAAACCACATCAAAGGACGCCACCTCAGTTTCTGATTCAAGGATTCTGGGGTAACACCCAAAATGACACATTTCTAAGCAGCTCCCAGATTCTGCTGCTCTTGGTACCACGCTATAAGGATTTTTCTTTAATATAATATGCTTAAGGTAAATATAAATTGTGTTGTATTGTATTTTTCTGCCCCATCCATAGTTATTTTGGTAGCACCCATGTAGAATTTGAACTAGTGTCTAAAATTGGTAAAATGCTCCAGAAATCCAGAATAAATCTCAATTGCCCTGTTTATGCTCTTTGTTCATAAACAATTCTTCCTTTATTAAGTAAAATGAAATATTCAGAGCTCATTAAAGAGAAATTATTCTTATAAAATACATTGGGAATTCCTAATTGGATAGAATTTATCAGTATTTCTATTCTGTTTTCTTCAATAACCTACATCGTGGTAATGTGTTGGTTCCTGTAATTCACCTTAAACTGACATGAGCCTTTTTCAATATCCACTTGCCTTCTTCCCTTTGATTCCCATCTCTTTTAACTCCAAGATCCTTCAAGACTTCTCTGTGCTCTCCTGGGCATTTGTAAATGACAGGCAATTCTGTTGCTGCCCTTCAGAAACTTCAAATCTCTCTAGAACTAAAATCTCTAATTATTGCTTCATTTCTTGTTTCTTGCTTTCTTAGAACTTCCTCTTCTATCTCATAAATATTTGAACAGATGCAATCATTTAAAGATAACCAATATTTGGTTTGTTAGCTTCTTTAGGAAGTTTTGAAAACACCTACGTTTTTAGTAAATTAAACTATAGAAACAGCAAGAAAACTTTTTAGTTTTTTTTTCCCTCAAAGATGATTTTCTACAATTGATGGAACCAAATTCTAAAGATATACACTGACCTTTAGTTAAAATGTCTATCATCTATCATCTATCTACATATATATTACTTATATGTAGATAAAAATGAATATAGCTTTAACACAAAGCACCAACATTCTATGAAGAAAATGACTCAAAATAAGCTATCTTCTCTGCAAAATGGGGACAATATAGTTCTAAATCATGGAATTTTATAATAATTAAATGAGAGAAGGTATATAAAATAATGCCTGACACAATGATCAAAAACATTCGCTACTACTACTACTATTTTTATTATTATTTTAGATTCCTGAATGGGCATTTTAAGGAGCCATGACCTCTGCTAATAGCTAGCAATGTCCCACACCTCCCCTTTATTCTAGAAATTGTTTCAATCTTTGGGGTTGTTATTAGTCTGAGATTGGGTATTGAGGGATAATCTTCTGTGTAGGAGGCTATGGTTCTAAATTTAGAGGTTACCAGACAAAGAAAGAGAAAGGCAAAATAATTTCAGGAGATGCTAGAAAGAGCTTTTGTCTACTGTATGAGTTTACTTGTACCTAGAATTATTAAATACATTTTTAAAGTATTACACAGATTTTCTTAAGATTTTACAATGAAGACAGAACCTTTTTTTTTTGAACTGGCATTAGGAAGAGAATAGACAAAGAATGAGGGTGTAAGTGATCCAAGGGGAATGTGGAGACTTGGGACTGCTAAGCAGAAAAAGGGAACCAAAGGGACCTGGAGACAGATTTTGTTGTAGTGTTTGGGTTGTTGTTATGTTTGGGTTGGTGTTCATGCATGCCCACAAATTCAGAGCTCAGGAGTGCTAAACTCCCATGAATCACTGGCCTCGTAAAACCTAGCAACATTATTATTAAATTTGTTTGCTGTTTTTTAAACTCTCTAAACTAGCTTTAAAGAATACATTAATTTGTGCATGACAAAGATAACCACAGGGAATAAAAATCTGTGGAGAAATTATGGTAGAAATAATAGTAGTCTGATATGAAGACTTAGTTATATTTTCATATAAGAAGATAGAAACTAATCACCTTAAACCTCAATGAGTTTTTAAAATATTGTATAATAACATTAGTGTTTAATTTTTAATTTAATTAGAATTCACCTTCTTCAGGAAAATATTTTAAAAACTTTTAAGAATACATATTAAGAGAAAATAATTTATAGGAAGAAAAGAATGAAGACTATATAAACTAATACATAAAAGGAAGCCAAGAATAAGGCCAAATTAGCATGTACACTATAAATAGCTATATATATATATACACACTAGTTTTAACAGGATACAAGTTTGGGGAAATTATAATTGATTCTTGTGAGATTTCAAATGTGATGATATGAATAAAAGTGCTCTATGTTCTTTATGGCACTGCTGGAGTGTTATTTATTTTCTCAGTAAAATAGTATAGAATTCTTCAACAAATCAATTATTTTATTCTCTTCCCCAACCCACCTAGAATCTATATTCACATTACTATGGGGGGGTTTTCTGGTTCTTATTTCACAAACCAGATGGGGAAATAAATGAAGTTAATTTTTGAAAATCTGGGTAGTGTAGCTGCAATGAGAACTTGGATCTTCATAAATCTGAATTACTTAGTAAAAGGAGACATATTTTCCTTACCTTTTAATACCAGCACTTTCTTAAAGAGGTTCCAAAAGCTTTTCAGGTACTGAACATCTCCAACTACATATACGTATATACACAGGTGTATATATATATGTGTATATAAATTTATATATAAAAATATACAAATTAGACTTAATATAAATCTAATTAAATTTGCCCTCCAGGTTTCCACAGCTGAAGTTGAGCCCTATAAATCCATTCTCATCACCCATATGACCCTGGATCACTCTGATTGTGCCTTCATGGTTGACAATGAGACATTCTATGACATATGACATAGAAACTTCAATATTGAATGCCCAACCTACACTAACCTGAATAGGTAAACAGGTCAAATTTTGTCCTCTATCACTGCTTCCCTCAGGTTTGATGAAGTCCTGAATGTTGATCTCATCAAATTCCAGACCAACCTGGTGCCCTAACCCCACATCTGCTACCCTCAGGCCACATATGCCTCTGTCAACTGTTGAGAGAGCTTATCATGACCAGCTTTCTGGAGCAGAGATCACCCATGTGTCCTTTGAGCTAGCCAACCAGATAGTGAAATGTTACCCTAGCCATGGTAAATGCATGGTTTGCTACTTGTTGTGTTATGGTGACCTTGTTCCCAAAGATGTCAATGAATAAATAAATTGTGAAATTATTCAGTGAATTGAAATAATTTTATCATGATATATGTTTTGAACCATCTTTAAGGATCAGAGGAGTCATAGTATTTGGCTAGTGTTCTAAGAACCCTTCAATTTCATAAAATCCTATTGATCTAATTGAAGTACTCACCTCAGAATATTTATCACCTCTGAACTCCACCTATCAATTTAACTAAAGCTATTTGGGGCTCTGTCATTACCAACTTGTTGAAGACAAAACAGCTCCTCTTCTTTCTACTATTTTTCTTTTTAAAGTTATCATTCCAGTGGTCCATTTCTCCTCAGTAAATCAAATTGATGGCATTTTTAACAATGAAGACAAACCTAAACTGTTAGATTTTCTGTTAAATAGCTTCTAATTCTTTCCAATCTACTCTGCTTGTACTCGTACATATTTAGCTATGGGCTAATGCAACCTCCTGCTGACCCGATTCTCTGAGTCAGCATGATTCTTTCTCCTCTTAAGCCTCATGTTCCCCTTACTTGAATTTTTCATATCACTGCCAACTTTGTCTTTGCATGACACTTTGAGCATAATGCCCTCCCTGAATAGTCAGGTTGATTGATCTTTGTTGTTCTCTTGGAGTCTACAGGATTCACTCTCTTTCCTGAAAAAAAAAAATTATTTTTCTAAGTCTACTTAACACTAGCTTACTCAACAAACTGTTTTAATCTTGCTTTATCCCTGAATTGTTTTCTAAGTAGAAGACAAAAAAGATATTTCACTTTGGTCTGACCCCTTACATAGTTGTATACACTGTATCTTTTGAATTAATTTAGAGTTTGTATTTTTAAATTTTATCTATACACATCTTTATTTCACACACATTCTGTAGATATCTATGATGTTATCAAAGACACTAAGGTAAGAAAGATTATGTCTATATAAATCTTCATAGGACAAGTGAAACCTCACCTTCAGACAGAAATTTTGGTATTTATTTTATAACAGCAAAGATTTTCATAATAAATACTAGAACAAAAATATATGTGAAGCTGAATGATCAAGCTGACACTTCCAAATTACAAAATAAAAAACTACTTTTTAAAAACCTGAATAATTATAATTCAGAGTACTATTTAAGTAATCTTAATAAATTATTGAACATTAGTATTTAAATAGTGTTTAACATTAATTTTAATCAAAACATTAATGTAAAGAAAAATAAAATGTTGAAAGAAATATGCAACAATAAAAGGAAATATCAAACCAAATATTTACTAAAAAAATAAGTATGAGTAAACTTTTATTTATACTGTTTTGCTATGTTAACAGCAATCCAACATTCCTGGTCTGGATTGTACATAACATCAAGAGTTTGGAATTGTATCAAAAAAATTAGGTCCATTCTTGAGTAGTAGAAAACTCAGAATAATAGTGTCCTAAACAAGATACTGTTATCTCTCATATAATACAGATCAGTCTATGTCTCACATGAAAGTCTCTTAATCAGCAAGTTTTCAGATTCCTTTTATAACATTGTCTTTTGATCCTCCACACATGTTTATACTTTCTTTGCAAGTTTCATATTTGAACAAAAATCAGTCTTCTACTTTCTTTCACAAAAAAACTGTAAGTGACCTAATTCAAGCCAGTGTCAGAGAAAAAGTCCCAGAATTTGTGTGGCTCTACCATATGAGAACTCTCATCTACTAAACTTGGAGGCATCATACTCTGAGCCTGAAGCCAATGGGGCCACCGACCAGAACCTGAGAAGAGGGTCAAACAAGATCCAAAATATAGACATGGTAACATCATTTGAGCTTTAAATCAAACTATGCCTAAGACAAGTTTTACATTTTTGTCAATATTTTCAAACTTGGCTAGGGTCAATATATACAAGATAATTGTTAATGTTCACAAAGACAATGCATGTCTGTTTATTTATTTTAAATTATCAGTGTTTATGTATTAAAGCAACACTACATTACAAATTTGCCCTGGCTGGTTTAGCTCAGTGGATTGAGCGTCGGCCTGCGAGCTAAGTGTCGCTGGTTCGATCTTCCAGTCAGGGTACATCAGAGAAGGAAAACTCTGACTCCAAAAAACCTCCGCTGCCTTGCGGCATACCTCTTCAGGGGAAAGGCTAAGGGAGTAAACCCCGACAGAAAATCCGGAGCCGGAGTCCCTAAGGCGGTTTGACGTTGTAGTCAACACCGGCAACTCCTGCGGCGCACCTGAACCCAAGCTGTATCGACTCCGTCTTTCCCTTGGACCCTTCAGCTGCGAAGAGAGGGGGGGTCTGCTGCATGGGCAACAGCAGACCCTCCATATTACCCTGCCCAGGCTCTGTAGCTTCAGCGTCATCGCAAGATGTCGATTCAACACGGGAGGAGACAGATACCATGTCACTCCCGAGTCGGACTGCACAGCCATTCTTGGCGGTGCAGATAGACTCTGAAGAAGCTACACCATCGTCTCTCGAGACGGACGGCTGCCGACATTACAAATTAGCAGTCAAAATATAAGTACAAAAAAATGTCTCATGTATTTTACTAAGATTAAAAAAATGTTTTATATACTGTAGACAAACATTGTATAAACATAGCACAACCCACAAATGTGAGCCACACATGTGATTTTAAATACACTCAGTGTTCATATTTAACAGGTTAAAAACAAAAACATAAATTGAGTTAATTTTGTTTAACCTAATATGTCAAAATAATTCCTTTTTTTCATACTAGGTCTGTGAAATTCAGAGTGTATATTATAGTTCATTTCAATGCAGACTAGATGTATTTCCAGTGCTTGATAGCCACATGTGACCAGTGGCTATATTGAATGGAATCTCTCAAGTTAATACATAAGAATGACCAATTCCTCAAAGAGTGGAAAAAATTTATTATAAACCAATTGAATCTGTAAGTTTTATAGAAAAGGATGGGTACATAGTAAAAGAGATTATCTTTTTAAATCTTTAGGTTTTCTTAAATCTGATAATTTATTTCTTCCTGTATACACAGTGTAAAATTTACTGGCATAAACTTTTATATAGGTTAAAATATCATCAGAGCTGCTTGAGTTGAAAGTAACTGAAAACCCAGTTTCAACTGTCTTGGGCGTGATGGAGGGGAAGAGAATGCAATGAGTTGTCCAATCATGAAACCCATGAAGAACACTAGATGCTTAAAACTTAAGACCCAGGAACTCAAGTGTATTATGAGCTACGTTGACTCCGTTTTCAGTAAGGTAGATAATTCTAGATTTATGTCCACTTGGTTCAAATTCAGCAGAAAAGAGCACTGTTTTCAAACTCTGTCCATGAAAACCCCAGCCTGATTCCCACTGTCATAAATTGATTCATATGCCTAATTCCTGAAGCAGATTGTGGGGCTAGGGTGGAGATGTGGGTAGATTAAAATGTTTTATTATCTTAGGTCATATGTCAAAGCTGGAGTTGGTGATGGACTGTCCCTTCCTGAATGATACGTGGGAAATGAATATTTCATTAAATAAAAATGGAAAGAATAGATACACGACTGGAAAAAAGTAGCAGATGTCTAATTCCTCTCATTTACAAGTTTTAAACATGCTTTATGTCTATGGCAACATTTGTTTCCCCAGTCACTATGTTGTGCATTTGGAATTTATTTTTTATTGCCCAAATTTACTAAATTCTAAGTATTTTATCATAGTTTTGAAAGAATTAAAACTAATCTACTGGTTTTATTTATTTCCCTTTGTATTTAGTATTTTCTGATTCTATCGTATTTATCTTGTGTGCATGTGTGTGTGTGTGTGTTTCCCAGTTATATCTATGATTGACTCAAAATTTAGTGAGAATCAGGGGAAAATTTGATGGCTTTTACTCCTATTCTGAGTCACATAATTATTTTCTGCATGTTTACTGTGTCATTCTAAAGTTACGCACAGCCCTTCTGCCTTACTGGTTCTGTTCTGAATAATTCACAATGTGAATATTAGGACACGGCCATAGCAAATCCTAGTTTTAGTTGTAAATTTGTTATCCTCATGTGGGATTAAATGATCACATATGCTTTTAACTTCCTTTTTCTACTAACTTTTACAATAATTGTATATGATCTTTAACAAGAAAACAATAAACGTTATTATAAAAAACACTTAGACATATCATAAAAACATTTTAATCATTCAAAAATAAAGCCTTATGAGTTTGTATATAGCCTCTTCTATAGTGTAGGATAAGTGTTGGTAAAATTGGCTTCTTCTCTAAAAATTAAACAAAATAAAAACCCTAATTTTTCTTATCCTTTTGTTTCTGGAAGGGGATTTTTCTGTGTACTGTTTTATTTTATTTTATTATTATTATTTTTTTTGTAGTCTCTTGCCCTAAAATGAGAATAAATGGATTCAATTACCTAAGGCCTCATCTAGTTTTTAACTTCTTGGATTCTTATGTTTCCTTATTTTTGCCCCAAAATGAAGCTTTCATATATTGTATATATTGCTGATGTAGAAAAAAATCACCCCTAACTGTGCTGAAACTAATTCTCTAATACACAAATCTCCTGTAGTGTTTACTTCTTCAGTAAGCCAAACAGTCCATTTCCCAACTGACTTTTTTTTCCCCTAATGTTTTTAGCTGGAAGAAAAATAGCCATACATTCCATCAGTTAATGGACTTTATTAAAATAATCCTGACTTTTACAAGCGTAACACTTTACAGATTTTCTTTATGTGGCTTTATGCTCATACTTAGATAACTTATGGGAAATGCTTTCCTTGTCAAACTCATCAAGAAGAAGCTCTTTAAGACATTTATTTAATTTAATTTTGAACAATAATTTTTCTTTTGTTGAGAATAGATGTAGCATATAACTCCTTCAGAACAGTCTATAAAGTGGTGTTCAACACTTCACCCCTTGGGAAGACCCACTGCTTGCACACATTTTGAGAAAAACTTGCTGATATAAGGTTATAATGACACACACAAACCTTAATTTCACAAAGATGTAATTTTATTCTATAATGTAAGAATTGTAATTCTGGTGTTCTTAATGTTATCAAATAGTAAACTTGCTTACCTGAGTGAGGAAACATTTAATCTGAAGTAATTTTTCATTCTTTCACATATTTTTAGTTAATGAAATTTTATGTTTAGTATAAAACAACTTGCAATGGATTTATGTGAGGTTATTATAGTTGTGAGCCTTCATTATCACACAGTTAAAAAACACTTGGCATTTTTGTGTTGATTCATTCAATCAGCTGTTCAAAGCACCCTCTTTGTGCCAGGTGCTCTCTTAAGTTCTAGAAATTTTGCAATGGAAAAAAAAACACCTCATGTTTCCTGTCTTTGTAGGGCTTAAAAAGAGTGAATGAGAATGGTATTAAATGAATGATTAAGGCAAATTATGATTTAATTCCATGTTCAGTAAAGAAAAAGTACACAGTACTATGAGAGAAAGTAAAAGGGGGACTATCTTGGAAGTGACATTTTATTTTTTAATTAGATTTATTGGGGATATATTGGTTAATAAAATCATATTGGTTTAAGGTATACAATTCTATAATATATCATCTGTATATTGTACTGTGTGTTCACCAACCCAAGTCACGTCTCCTTCCATCACCATTTATCCCCCTTTTACCCTCTCCTGCCTCCCGCCATTCCCATTTCCCTTTGGTAGTGACTATACTGTTGTCTATGAGATTTTTTGTTGTTACTGTTTCCTTAATCCCTTTACCTTTTTCACCTAGCCCCTGCCCCCCACCCCAAGTGAGTGGAGAGGACATGTCATTTTAGCTGAGAAAACCACTAGGCATTTTCCAAGAAAATAAGAAGCAAGAATGTTTCTGCCAAAAAGAATGTCACGTGCAAAGGGCCCAGGACAAGAAAGAACATGACATAACTGAGAAATTGAAAAAAGGGCCACATTATTGAAATGTATTAAGTAACAGAAGTATTGTCAGTTAAAGACAAGATCATATCCTCTAAAGCTAAATGTCTTGCCCCAAAGTTTATCTTCCACAGTGGTACTTTAGTAGTGCCTCATGGTAGCTCAACCTCTAAATGAATTCACTAGTTTGTGAATTCAGTACACATATATAAAGCTCATCTTCCCGACTGCCACTTAGCCAAGCATTCTCAATTATTTTCTCTACCTCTTCTCTGACCCTGAACGCTGTCCATCTCTTAGGGAACAAAGTCCTTCACCAAATTCAGGGCAGACCTAGAGCAGAACACAGAAGAAGCCTTGTGATGCCTGTCCCTCTTCTTAGACATTCTATTGCCTTACTGTTCTCTCAATCTTTTATCCTACATAAATTCTAACTCTAGGTGACTCACTGCCTCCTTACCTACAGAAAAATGATGCCATTTCTAATAGCAAAGATAATTAACATATTTATCAGAAATAATTGTTTCCTGGAAGTCAGGAATCAATCCAGAAATGTCTCCACTTGCAGAGATTAGGATGTCACTGATAAAGCAACTATGTAATGTAAGCTTATGTCTCAAAACTCTCCTCCCACCAAAATCCCTGGATTCCACCACACTGGTTCTTTGGCCACATCATGGACTGCCTCATATCTCTAGATCTTTGCTCACCCCTCAGAAGTAAACCTCCTCTCTCTCACCCTCTGTTTTTTTCTTTTGAACTGACTAGACCACCTGATTTCGCCTCTACTAAATCTTTCTATTCCCTGATTAGCAAACTACCTACTTGCTCATCCTTCTCTCAGAATATTCTCTCTACATACTGGCCTTAAGTAAAACCTGGCTCTTTACCGAGGATGTGACTTCACATTCTCAAGTGAAAACTACTCATTCTCTAGATGCCTCTCCTCTCAGGGTGTGAGTGCCATAAGCACACTGCTCTATTTGTGGATATTCCTCCACCTTCTTATAAGGCCTTTGCCACCTTTAAACTGACCTGACCTCAAGTCAGGCCACTTCAAATATTAGTTTCTTTGCATATTGCTCCCAGATTTCCCACCTCCAAATTCTGCAACCATGATGGATTGTTTGCTGTCTAGGAAGTCAACAGATTTAACATTCTAGTCCCTGACATTTTCACTTGCTCAAAGCTGCGGGCTTTCACCACACCCTCAATGTATTAATTTCTCTTGTGAGCCACTTCTTTCTTCATTCAGCTTGGATCCTGTGGTCCACAAACTCAACTATTCTTTTTTCCATCTCCACCACTTCCTTCACCCTCTATCTTTCTGTAAAATCTGCCTTGAGAATCCAAACCTTTGATAATTTCAACCTCACCTGGCTTGCTGGAGAGGGATGGAAAAGAATTTTACAGTTGTTTAGATTTGGGTCCTTCTAGCTTCACAGTATCCGAACTCAACAATGCCAGACTATTCTATAATCTTTCTCTGATCCTCATGCTTCCTCATCTTCCCATGTGGTTATTCTAAGTTCCTCTGATTTCTCGAAACTCCATCTGATACAAAAAATATCTGAGAAAGATCACTGGGGAGAAATAGGAGGGGCTATAGGAGGAGTTTGCCAAGGTAATGGAAGGCAGTCTAGGATGGGATCGGCTGAGAAGCTGACTGCCTCCAGAGCCGATGGAAATAAAAAGAGGGCTGACTCTTTGGCTCACAAGGTTTTTGGGCTTCTGTACTGGCTCTCTTTCAGGCTCTGGCTCCAGCCGTGGCTCTCAGGCTCTTCTTCCTCAAGGATGCTTATATGATCCTGCTGCAGCTGCCTGCCTTTTCCAAAGGGTGGTATTTTTGATGGGAAGGAACTCCGGACATAGCCTAGGAGTGGGCTGGCTTTGTAGAGGGTGGCAGGTTTATTCTTTGGGTGTTAGAGAGAACATGCTCTGAGGTAGAAGCCTACTATTGTTCCCAACTTGTGTAGTTTTTGTGTATTATGTTGTTTTAGTTTGTAAACTAACCCTATAGAAACTAACAGGGGAAATCATAGGAGATCTCAGGTGTTAGAGTTTAGCCTTAATTGATAGGCTTAAGTAATTAAAGGTGTGACTCGATAGGCTTAACTGACTGTTTTTGAATAAAGAATGTTCCTTTATCAACAAATCTTTGCCTCTGGAATTTTGCCTAGAGGGTAGCAGTGGGCAGCAGGACCCCAACTTGCTGTTTGATAATACATCAAATACACTACTCTATTTCAGCACGTAACTTTGTCTTCTGCTTTGAAACAAACTTAAAGTCATCAGAAAAGAATCGACAAACTTAAAATCATAATGGCCTCTGTGCCTTCCAGTTTATCTTTTTTTTTTTCATTACAATGGCATCTCTATGGTTTACTCTCCCTTTCCCCAACATGCTCCATGTTCTTGCCTTATCACCTTTTTCTCTTGTACCATTGCTAAAACATCTAAAAACTTTCCTACTACTCATGTTTCCCACTAGCCTCCCACCCTCTCCCATCCCCTTCATAACAAAAGGTATTAAATACTTTATTTTTGCTGACCACCTTCAATTTTTGACATATTATTTATTCTAAATCACAGCAGCATTCTTCTAACCTGCAATATCCCAAATTCCTTAGAACTCTTGTCTCAAAATTCGCTTGATTCTCTTGCCTCACAATGAAGACAAACTCCTAAAGCCTTAATCTACTTATCTCTGGGAAGCACTTGACTATTCTTCCTTAACCGCAGTAATTTCCTTTAACTTCTATGACATGATATTGTCCTGAGTGTTTTAATTTTATTTTCCTTTTGAGTAATTAAGCTTTCAAAAATTTTCTTCTCCCACTAGTCCTTGGAAATCAATTAAATATTTATAAGTCAATATTCAATAAGTATATACAATTGGTTATATTTTATCTATTTAATTCTTAACTTTATTATTTCTTTTTTCTTTAAGTTTAATTTGTTATGCTTATTTCTAGCTACTAGTATTTAATTACCTTTTTTTTTTTTTTTTTGCTCCATAAGATGCCCTTTTTTTCCCCAAAAAGTGGGGGGGAAATCTCTCTGCATCTTAGGGAGCAAATATTGCATCATAGACCATGATGTGTATTACCTGACCTGTCAGAGGTGGCAACAGCTGTTAGAAGAGGAAGCAGTGGGCCCACGTGAAACCCCTGGGGACACTTAAATATCCAACTTAACTGCTGAATCTCAGGGCATCTGGTCAGTATGAAGACAGCAAAGAAAATGATATCAGTGATTGTGAGCAACTGAGCATCATAAATTTATGACACTAGCAATGATGAGTTCTTGGGGTTCCCAGAAAACTAGAAGATTATTTGAACCTTAAAGTCTCTCCTCATTTGTTAATGACAGTGATGATGGTTCTTAATACCATTGTTGACTGCTGTTCACTTTACATGGCTGAAATATTATTCTGTTATATTTTATTAAATATTTTAGTACACCATTTGGTTCAGGTTTTTATTTTTTATTTTTTTTCCCTTGTTTTCCTCCTCTAAACCTAGGTGAATTTTATGGTCAGGTGCCTCTTACAGTGTGAAAAATATGGTATGTGTTCTCGGTCATACTTTATTGTTTAAGGCTATATGTTTTCCTCAGAGTGCCCTCTAATGCTGCATCCCACAGGCTGTGATAATGGGTATATTGATTGGCATTTTGGAGTAAATAGTCTTTACTTTCAACCTTATTTTAGTTTTAGCTCAAGAATTTACTAAAAGGATATTTTCTAAGTTTCCCAAACATATGGAAAGGGTAACTATTTTTATTTTTGCAGATAAGATCTTATTTAATTTCAAATGTGTTCTCTTATTTTCTTCTATTTTCCTGGTAACTTCTTTTTAAGTTCATCTGCATTGCAGCTGTTTCATCTCCTGATTTTCATGTATCCTTTCTTTGGAAAGTTTGGTCTTTTACATGTTTCTATCTGTCAACTTGCCCTGAGCAATATACCCATTGCTATATCTCCAATACAAATTTTCAAATGCATGAGTCTTTAATATGGTCAACTTCGAGATAACTGAAAAAAGAAATCTAGACAGAGAGGTTGACAACATAATATTTTAGTGTTTTTAGCAGTTTATTTAAGAGTTCAAATACTGAAATATATCATTAATTTTAATCTTTATTTTGATGGTACACTTTTAAAAGACAACTTAATAATTTTCTTAAATATGTAAGATATGCCACCCTAAATAAAATGATAAAGTTAATATCTACATTTAACAATAAGCTATTGTTAATGGAAACAATTTGGCTCTTACCTTTGGAAATAGTATTATACAATTACTTCTAGTCATATAAATGGAGAGTCTGATTATTTTTTATCAACAAAAGTAAACATTTTTAAGACCCATTGGTATTTTTTTAGCTATGGTTCCACATTTTTTGCCTGAACTACAAAATACAAAATTGTGGTAACTGTAAATTGTGCCACACAGCACAGGAATAAAAAGAACAAACTCGGCATATAAGCTAGGAATTAAATCATTTTTCTCAAAATGTTGTCCAGAGAAATCTCATGTCATCTGGGGTAATATTTCTAAAGATACAGATTTCTGCATGCTAATCTAGACTAATATAAATATCAGGGTGGAACCCAAGATTCTACATGTTATAAACTCCTCAGCTATTCCTGCACATTCTGGATTTGAGAACAACTATAAGTATTGCACTTGTTTACAATATTTCCTGAACATGCACTCTTCAAGTTCTTAATTGCTTTACAGGAGCCTTTTCTATGTTGTAAGAAGAAAATACATGTATTTATTGTAACCAAATCCAGGCCTGTCTGCCTGCCACAACAAAAGCCAAACTCATGGGACAGGTGAGAAGAAACGTGGTTATTCAGGTGCCAGCAACCTGAGAAGACAGAGGACTCCCATCCCAAACACCATCTCCTGACCTAAGTATAGGCTTCTGTGAAGAAGGAGAGTAAAAACAGAACAAAGATATCAAAGAGAGGGGGTTGATTTTTCTCCATTGAGAAGACTACCTGCAAGCCAACACAGTCTGTTTAGATTACTTATTAAAGGTCAGCAAATCTCCTGGAGCTAGAACATCCCAAAGTCAAAGTTTATCTCCCCTGAAGTCAGCTCCTAGAATTCTCAAGCAAATAAGCTGCTTTTCTGCAGGCACACATCGGCCAGAGTCGGCACGCACAGAAACAGTGTTAAAAGAATGGTGGGGTGAGTTACATCATCAGTAAAATTAGATTTCTATAGTTTAAAGATTGGGAACAAGATTCTATAGTAGATGGAATATTACTGGAAAATCCTGGCATCAAAAGTGACTTAATTCTCAGTGCTTAATTTTGTTTTAATGTTATAGAGCAGTGCTTCCCAAATTCTATGTGCATGAAAATAAATTGGAAATTAATAGTCTGCAGATTTAGAAGTAGAAAGGCAGAGATTAGATTTCACATATCTAATGAGCTCTCAGGTGAGGCCACATTTTGAGTAACAGACAACAGCTGGCTTATAGTGATAAAAATTAATAAAATAATAAAAAACACCTTTTCTATTATTGGCCTTTATTTTAAACATATTTTTAAAATTCTTCCCCATCCATAAAATCAACAAAATAGAATCTTTGGTTAAAGAAAAAAATACAGATTAGCTGTTTCTGAAGTTCTTGTTGATTTTGAAAATCTTGTTTATAGCATCATCTTCTACAAAAAAAACGCCTTTTCTCATAGTGTAAGTTCTTAATGCAAATAAGAATTCAACAATTAATAATAGTATAATATTACTAGGAATAAATACTTGAGGAAAGCAAACACAGAACATAAAATTGTTTTAGATAATTTTGCCTGAAAGAAACAATACTTTCTAATAGTGTAATTAGAGGAAATGTATTTAAGAAGTCATAAATTTCTTAGTATTCAAATAAAGATTAAAACATTTGAAAAAAATGAATCCTAAAAAATTATCTCAATGTCTAATAAATATTACCTTTTCAGTATAAAAATGTAAGATAAAAACATAAGTATTGAGCAGTTTGAGAGGTTGAATTTTATTCTGTAGATGAAAAGGGGGTCATAATACTAAACTTGACAAGCTCAGGGGAAACTTGCATGGTAGAAAACCTGCATAGGATGGTCTGAAATTAAACCTTCTTAACCAAAAGCAAGTCACTGTGGATAGTCATGTCTTATGCTGGTATCTCCCTTGACAAAGGTTAATCTTTACCTCAACTGAGCCTGTCTGTTGTCTTTTTACATCTATGACAACAGGCCTTTAAAATGCCAAAGAAATCCACTTTCTCCAGACCCCTCAGGGTACAATCTCCCACCAGAGAAGAGGCCACAGAACCCCCTACTGTTATCTTGTTCCCTGCACACCATATCCATGTGCTGTAAATGTTCATTGTTAACTATCAGGTGTCCACCAATGTAAAAGAAGTACATGTCTATTTGTTTTACTTTTTATACAAGCTCAGAGATTTTCCTGATTTGCCTTCTCCCGCCTCCCTAATCTACCACCAATGAATTTCATATTAACCGCCCCCCACCTTATATCTTCTCCTTTGGTTCTGATGTCTAAAATAAGGTACAAAACTGCTAGTCCCTGGAACATTTTCTCAATCTGTTGAGATTTTGCTTTCTGGCAATTGGCTCAAATAAACTCATGAAAATTCTTATAGGTTTGAATGTTTCTTACATCAACAATCTCAAATGAATAAAAGAGAATAACAAGTGAGAGCATTCAGATGTCAGGATAGTTTAGGTTATTTGTGAAAGCTGAAATCCATGAGTTTCCAAATTCAGTAGCTGGGACCTGGTTTTGAGTAACCAGGGGGATGGGATTGGCTATTATTCAGACTAATGACACTTTTAATAGGTAAAGACCCAGAAAACCCAGTAATGCTGACTCATAAGCATACATTTGTTTCAGTTTTCTAAGGGAATTAGGCATGCAACTCTCATTAACATTAACAGAAGACAGAAGTTCTATATCTAATTTCCCTCTCAGCAGGCTGTAAACAAACACCATAATTTGGAGGATTTGCAGCTTTAAGTAAGCTACATTGTAATTGAGAATTGCATAAGATGAAGTGGAAATAATGGGGAAAAAATGTCTTATCCTTAATTTTAGATGGCCTTGTGTTTAACAAAGCATCTCAGGCACAAATTAAAATAAAGAATACTTGCACTGCCAAGTAGCCCTTAGTCTTAAACATACAAGTTCCAGCCCCAGTGCCCTGATCTATTAAAAATGGTGAGTTCGGCTTCTTGAAGTGCCACTTTGAAAATTCGTTTTGTCTGAATTGTACAATTTGTCATTAAAACAGCCCAATCTGAATTTACTGTGGAGAGTGGAATATAATGACTAAAAGAAGCATTCTTACAATTCTGTAATGCTTCTCCCTGATGGGGAAAAGCCGCACATATGTAAATAAAAATGATTCACTTCCAGTGTTGTTATGTATTTTAATTGACATCTCTGGACCTATTTTTCTAGAGTTGCATCTTGATGGAAGAAAGTTCTTTTTTTCACCTTTGACATAGATGACCATCACTACAGATGTACAGGAGTCAATGGAAAATAGTGCTAAGAAAAAAAACAAAGGTAACATTACTTTCTTTACACAATTACATGATCCATGAAACAAAAAAGAAAAAAAAATGCCACTGAAGGAAATAATTTATGGCACTAGTTTCCTTAAGGCCTTTGTTTAAAATATTAAAAAATGAACCAAAGACAGTGTGAAGAATATAGTATGTCTGGGAATTGGAGTTCAGTGCCAATTGAGGAACAAAGTGGCATAACTTACATTTGTAACTTCATTCAAATGCTTTTCAGAGCACAAAAGAAATTCCAGCATAAAATATTAAAATACAGCAAAGGAATGTTCCAAGAAGGGAGTGGTATAGCCTGTCAGCTTCTGAGATTTTGCCAAATTCAGAAGCCTTTCTTACTAATCATCTTCACCAGTCTCTCGTGTCCTTTTTTATGTTTTATTGTTTATGCTGTTACAGTTGTCCCAATTTTCTCCCTTTGCCCCCACATCCATAGTCAATCTCCACACTGTTGTCCATGTTATCCATTTCCACAGGTCCTTCATACCTTCATACATGTTCTTTGACTAATCTCTTCACCTTCTTTCAAACAATCCCCACCTCTCTCTTCTACTCCTGCTGTTACAGAAACAGGGGTGTTCCAAAAAACCCCAGAGTTTGCGGCTGGGGGATGGGGAAAAGGAAGCAGCTTTTAGAATGCCTCCACATGCCTGAGGCTGGTGGCTAGTGTCTTTTTTATGCAAATTGGCTTTAATGCATCCAAAGCCTCAGGTAGATGGGAGGGGACTTGGACTAGGGGATGGTATGGAGAAAGCACACAGAGCCTACGTAAGGTTCTGTGAATGGTCAGTACTGGTCACCGCACCCACTGCATCAGAGGACGTGGTCAGGGATTTAAAAATAAGCGGCAGACATTTTTAGCCAGGTGGACTGTGTGGATTTGACTGAGGCTGAGGCTGACTATGTGAATTTAACTGGGACTGACGATGCAGTTTTAAGGAAGGGACGTACCTTGCTGCTTTGAAAAGGAACAGACTGACCATGTGGATTGCAAAAGGACTAACTATGCAGTTTACAAGGAGGCTGAGAATCCACGAGGTTCTGGATTAAAAGCTGGTGGACCCCATAACACAGATGAGGTCTCCCCAATCAGAACTGAGTGATTGGCAGCTGCTGGTAAAGCTGAACTGTGTTTGGAAAGTAGGGAAACGGTTTCTCTAACTTTTCTAAAGCTAGCCTGGTTTGGTAGGGGGGCAGGCAAGGATATGTGTTTATGGGTGTTTTAAAGAACATGAGACTTAATAGAAATCCGCAAATAACTAAATCTATATAACTGTTAAATAAACAATTATTTTTCTTTTCACTAAACTCTGGTATTGAGAGTTATAATTTTGGCGGCGGGCAATCAAGCCCCTAACTAAAGAGCCCGTGGGTTTGTTTTCAATTGGAGCAGCCCAGGGGTTCTGTAACACTACCACTGTCGGTCTGTTCCATGATTCCATGCCTCTGTTTCTCTTTTGCTCATTAGTTTACCTTGTTCATTAAATTTCTCTTATAAGTGAGATCATATAGTATTTGTTTTTCACTGACAGGTTAATTTCATTTAGCATAATATTCTTCAGTTCCATCCATGCTGTAGCAAAAGGTAGCAACTGCTTCTTTTATCTGCTGTGTAGTATTCCATTGTGTAAATGTACCACAGTTTTTTAATCCATTCATCTGTTGATGGGCACTTAGGCTTTTCCAACACTTGGCTATTGTAAATAGCATTGCTATGAACATAGGGGTGCATAGGTTATTTGGAATTGGTGTTTCAGGATTCTTAAGGTATATTCCCAGTAGTGGAATCACTGGGTCAAAAGGCAGTTCCATTTTTAATTTTTTTAGTAAATTCCATACTGTTTTCCATAGTGGCTACACCATTCGCATTTCTACCAACAGTGCAGTAGGGTTCCCTTTTCTCCACACCCTTGCCAGCAGTTGTTGCCTGTTGATATATAAATGACAGCAAATTTGGAAGATCTGAAATAATATCTCACTGTGGTTTTAATTTTCATCTTTCTGATGGCTAGGGATATCAAGCATTTATTCAGATATGTATGGGCGATCTATATGTCCTCCATGGAGAAGTGTCTTTCAGATTCTTTGCACATTTTTTAATTGGGTTGTTTGCCTTCCTGGTGTTGACTCATATGAGTTTTTTATATATTTTGGAAATCAAACCTTTGTCCAAGATATCATTGGCAAATATGTTTTCCCATACAGTTGGTTCCCTTTCATTTTGAGGATGGTTTCTTTAGCCATGCAGAAGCTTTTTAATTTGATGTAGTCAATTTGTTTATTTTTTCCTTTATATCCTTTGCCCTAAAAGATATATTGGCATAAATATTGCTATGTCGAATATTTGAAATATAAGTTTGGTGCAAAAATAGTGTCCAATTTTGAGGTCTATTTTAAAAATGAAAAAGCTGACCATTATGAAAATATTTGTTCATTAACATAACCTCCTTTGCTTTCTAGAACCTCATTCCATCTGTAAACCAGCTTATAAATGTCATGCTTATAAAGTTCTTTAGGTTTTGAAGCAAAATATAAATCCAACTCATTTTCAACCTCCTCTCTTGATGTCAACCTAAGACCACCAAAATGGTTCAGTAGTCAGAAGGAGCAAGGTCAGGAGAATACGGAGGAGGAAGCGAGATTTCCCAACCAAGCTTCTTCAATAAATTTTTGGTGAGTTGAGCTGTGTGAGGATGAGCATTATCATGATGGAAGATAACACCCTTTCTGTTGACTAAAGAGAGTTGCTTTTAGTTCAAAGCTGCTTTCAAATTGTGAGAAACGCTCACAATAAAAACCGGGACACAGGACTTGAGCAGTAAAGCGAGGCCTTTATTCACGAGTCTGCAGAGCCGGGCGCACCCTCATAGCCAGGAGAACGTGCGCCCCAAGTAGACAAAGGAACCTGGTTTTATAGTCTTAGCTTCCCCACCCTAACGCAACTAGTTTCCCCTCCCCTCTCCTCCTTCCCCGTTTCTCCATGACTGGATACTCAGGAGGTACAATCTAATCCGTCCATCTAAATGCCCCTATTGTGATTTGTGAATATGCTAATGTTATCCACTCCCTTCTCAGAGATCCTTTAATTACATTTGCCCTTAAGACCCTTCAATTACATTTGCCTTTTGTTACCAATGACTTTGCTACTGGTTTGGGAGTCACTATGACCTTGTTTCTAACAATTTTCCCCTGTCTCTTTTGGAAAATTGACTACTCAAACCATTCTATTTATTCCTCCAAATTTAAGGAGGATTTCTTGACTTTCTTCCTCATGGTTAGGATTCCCTTTGGTCTCTCGGAGGAGGAGATTATGAAAAGTTGCTGCATCTGTTTAGTTAGTGCAGTCTCAATTAGTCTTTGAACTAAACCTCTGATGCATGGAATACAGCAGCCTAAAGCTGTGAGGACGCCTGTTACCACTATGAGGGATACCAGAGCTGATGAGATTATTCCTTTCCAGTTGCCAAACCAATTTTCTAACCATTCTGTTATGGGATTGTCAATACCTGGGTTTTCTGCTAGCTTATTTGCTAAGGTAGTTAGTCCCTGCAGAGCCTTAGTGATAGATTCATCAGGGGCTGTATTATTAGGGATAAAGGTGCAACACTGCCCCCCAAGCATTACACATACACCTCCCTTTTCTGCCAGCATCATATCCAGTACCATCCTGTTCTCCCAAGCCACTCAACTGGTGGCATTTAATAAATAAATCAACAGAAGAGCACTGACCCAAACACTGCTGCTATTTGATTTCTAGCTTTAAACTCATTTGGAACTCCTCTGGGCACCCCAATTGCGTCAATATAGATATGAGGATCAAAGGATCCACCAGGCACCACTGACCTCTTTTCCCTAACAGGGGCAGTCTAGTCTGGACCAGTTCTGGAAATGCTAGGGTAAATGGGATAGCCAATTGAACCAGGGCACAGGTTCCACTCCACCTGTCAGGTAGGATTTTCCAGAGACTCCTTTGCCCACAATACCACCAGACATCTGCTCTGGGGACTTGGAGGGGAATATAGTCGCCGGCCCCACTGTGAAGGTGGCTCGCATTTCTGGTATGAGTGCATGTTCGGGGTTCTTCTGCAGGGGTACCTGAATTTGCTTCCCACCTAGAGAGGCAAGAAGAGTAATTCATGGGCCCCACTGAGTATGAAGGGAGGGATTGAGTCCCATTACTCCTTATAGAGGGAAGAGGAGAGACAAGCTTCTGCAAGTCCCATTTCCCCATGCATTCTCATCCTGGTAGAGAGCGAGCATACAGGCGATTCCCGAGGGGTCAGAGTCCCAGCCTAGTGGAAATGGTACGACCTGTGCCTGGGGTCTCCCTGTGGTACAAGCATAACAGTTGCTTTTATTCAGGGAATTAACAGCAAATTTGACCCATTCTACCCAATCATTTGCGTCTCCGTACCCAGTCTCTATCTCTAAGGTTTGTCTGAGATCTAATACCTTAAAAACTTTTACCTTGGCTGGATTATTCTGGAGTCTTTTCTGAGGTGTAGCTGAGAGAAGTTAGATTTTCTAGGGAAGGAGTAGCTGTCACTAAGTGAAGACCTAGCCACCCTACTGGATTTATGTCAGATACATTAGCTTTTAGGCCATAAACTCTGGCAGCCACATGGGGTTCCTGACTTAAGGTCTGTGGCTGGTTCAGTGTCAGAAGAAGAGGGTTGCACTGGAGAGGCTGGCAGTTTCGGGAAGGAGCTCCTTGGTGAAAGTTATTTTAAGCAAAAGAGAGACCAGTTTAAAGTGAAGCCCACTGACCAACCCATACTTCGCCAACCCAACTACTTAGTTCAGCCAAACTGTTGAGTCTCAGGAGGCAGCAATGCAGATGGGCTTCTTAAGTGAGGCTTCTATGTACAGACAATCACTCAGGTAATGAGATTATAGGCTTATATCCTATGAAAACAGAAAGAACACACACATGTTTATTCACACAACACAATTCACAAACCAATTTCTAAATTTGCAAGACTGTCTTATTGGGAAGACATCCAGTTGCAAGGCATTTGACATTCTTCTTGCCTGTAAATTAAGCATTATTGATAATGTCACAGACCTGGTTTAACTTTTGAATGAAAACAAACTTTTAATTAAAATAAACTTTATAGACACAGCTGCACTAGTTTATAGTCTACCACTGATCATTGTGATTTTCCTCAAATCACGATTTTTCTCCTTAAGATTACCCTCCTTGTTATTAAAGGGACTGCATTAAGTCCAGTTTTAATTTAGCCTGTTCATTTGCATAAACACAACAAGAGCAGTGATTGACCACATAAGATTTTTTAAGTCTGCTTTGCTGAAACTTATACAAAGACTCTTCAGGTTGACCTTCAGTCTGCCCCCTGGGCAAGAAGCTGAGCCACACACCTGCCATCTGGCCTTGCCTGTAAAACCCATGCTTTCCCAAATCCTTTGGGTTTTCCATTGTGCCTTAAGTTTCTTCCTAGCCATTTATTAGGGAAGCAATCTTCATTTTTTTCCCTAGAAAGATTGCCATGGACCGCACAACCAGCCAAGGTGCCAGGCCTTTCCCTCATGGGCTTTCATTAGCCTAAGCATGCCTCCTTCAGGCATGACATTCCAGTCAAAGCCTCGGCTGACATAATCACCATTAGCAACTGTCTTTTTAGTTTTATGCAAAGAAACCTAATGTAATTACTTACTTCTTTAAATTGCCAAGTTCTGGAGGGATCAGGTAGGGAGAAAAATATACAGTGTGAAGGAAAATTCTTGTCCTTCTAATATTCCCTAAAATTGCATTTCCATGCCTTATACTTTCTTTTGTTCACTTTCCTACATGTGAAGTTTTTTTAATTTTCTCTGGGAAACCTCAATTTTCCTTTCAGATTATATGGCCAGTACCAATACAGAGAATTCCAGACCCTTCCTAGGCCTCAGAGAATTCTAGGTCTCCAACAGCTAAATGCCAAACCAATACAGGGAATTCCAAATGACCTTTCATAGGTCCCCAATGGCTTAATGCCAATACAGAGGTACAGTAACCATACAATTAGACCACAAGTAGTTGAGGTTTCCCTTTTCCCAGGTTTAAAAACTTTCACAACCTTTCTATACATTTTTATGACTTTCCAAAGACTTTCTGCAACATTCACAAACTTTCCATATGTTTACCCATTCAGATTTAACCATAACCCATTTCCAATTCTTTTCCACACTGTAAAGGACTCTACCCAAACTCAGTATTTAGCAGCTAAAATTTCCCTAGATTTGTAGATATTCTGCAGTTTTCTGAAGCTTAGACCTTGCAAACACCTGTCATGCAGCAATGACTTGAATGTTTAGACATATACCATTTTGCAAACAAAGCACATCACCTTAAGAGCATACCTAACCCACCATTTTGCCCACTTCAAAGATGGCGGCAGCATTACATGCAGCATCTTTGAAGTCGGTGGCACCCATAAGTACCACCCACAAGATGGTGGCAAACCCACGTGACTTATCCACCATGCTGGAGCACTCACGTGGCTTACCCTAAATGGCAGTATACCTATGAGGCTTAGTGTCCAAATCACAACCTTCATGCAGGCTCTGGAGGGAGAGACCCATTTCTCCTCCTGCAGAGGTGGAGTCATTGGCTTTGCAGTCACTTCAGAGGCCATAACCAAAAGGCGTGCTGAGAGGGAAGTCCCTTGAATCTGCAGACGGGTGGGCACTGCAGAAGCCACGCTCACCTGCAGAGGGGGCTGCGCCCCAGGAGCCTCCGATGCTGCCCCGGGAACCGCCCCCACCTGGGGAGAGGGCTGTGCCGCGGGAGCGGCCCCTACCTGCGGAAGGGGTGGTGCCATGGGAGGCACCTTTACCTGGGCGCAGTTTGGCGCCAAAACAGTTCCTTTGTCTGCCAGATTTAGAGAGTTAAAGAGGGCTACTTCCTCATTCTTCTCCTCTCTTCTAACATACACTTTCTGAGCTTCCCTGAAGAGTTTTTCAGTTGCTTTAATTGGCCCATTCACTTACTTTTTGCAATTTCTTACAAATATTTGGCCAGTTTCTGTTACAATGGTGACTTTTAAGAGTCCCTGTCCCACAGCATTCTCTGGATTTAGACCAGAATACTTCCTCATTTTGTCCCTGAGCTTCTGCAGGGATCTGATGGAGCTGTATTTCGAATGCCTTGGAGACATTCTGTGCATGGGGAACAGACTCCTTGATTTCCCAGATGACGAAGCTCCTAAGGTCTTTCATTTGAGCCCTAGCCTCCGGCCTGTTATCCCAATCAGGGTCTATACTGGGAAACTTCTGTTAGGCCGAGACAATTTCCTGACCGGGGTGGGGGGGATGTTCCCTTTCCCATATCCTCATAGCAGCCCGTCTGATCACTCCCTTCTCTTCCCCACTGAAGATGTCTAGTATAGACATTAATTCTGTCCACATGTATATGCTGGGTCCGGGGAACTGGTCTAGTTGTTCCACCAGTCCAAGGGGGTCCTTTACCAAGCGCTTCATATTGCGTTTGAAGTTTCTAACTTCAGTGCTTGTTGAAGGAACATTTGACATATCTAATATGTCCTGGACCCCTGGAGACTTCCCTAAGGGGAAACCGGCTGCTCTGAGGGAATGGGGAAGTTCTTTAGGTCTTGCTTACATTGTTTCAATTCCTTTCTTAATTTAGATAAGTTGCCATCAGCGCCTTAGGTGTCATGGGGGCGGATACTGGTGGGGTATCTGCTAGGTGTTCCTGGCCTCTTCCGTCTGTACTGTCCATCCACGGTGCCTCTGCCCAGTTGGCCGCCGGCTGGCCAGGGCTATAAGGCACTGGGAGACAGGACAGAGGGTCCCAGGCCTTCTCTTTTTCTTTTTTACAGGGAAGAGACCTGCGGATCTGCTGGTAGGTGGTGATCAGCAGAGAGCATATTCCCTCTCTTCCTTAAAGGCTGATGCCTGACCCTGGCTGTTGTGGCCCAGTGGACCAAGCACCAGCCCGCGAACCAAGTGTTGCCGGTTCAACTCCCAGTCAGGGCACACGACCAGGCCACACGCCAGGTCCCCAACTGGGGGCACAAGCGAGAGGCAACCACACAGCGATGCCCCTCTCTTCTTTCTCCAAAAACAAACAAACAAACAATCCAAAAAAACTGAACACACATATAAGACCAGGGCTTGACAAACCCAACATTCATCAGACCCAAATAGGGGCTAGGAGACAGATTTCCCCTAAATGGGCTCCTTTGGCCAAAGGAAACAACAATAATTTACCATTGTCTGTTCTTCCTTACTTTTGGTCCCCACCCCTAGGCCTAAAATTTCCATTTCCCATCCTCAGCTGATTCCCGTGGCTGAATCCGGCTGTGTTCTCAACCTAACGGACCCAGCAGAGGGGCACGCCACACTCGCTTACTTGCACACAGACCGAGATGCTTCGTTCGTCTCCGGCCGCTTCCCTCACAGGACAATGGACCCAGCAGAGGTGCACTCCGGCCGTTCCCTCACGGGAGAACGGACCCAGCGGAGGTGCACTCCGGCCATTTCCTCACAGGACAACGGACCCAGCGGAGGAGCACTCTGGCCGTTCCCTCACAGGAGAATGGACCCAGCGGAGGTGCACTCCGGCCGTTTCCTTCACGGGACAACGGACCCAGCGGAGGTGCATTCCGGCCATTCCCTAACGGGAGAACGGACCCAGCGGAAGAGCACTCCGGCCGTTTCCCTCACGGGAGGACGGACCCAGCGGAGATGCACTCCGGCCGTTTCCCTCATGGGACAACGGACCCAGCGGAGGTGCACTCCGGCCGTCTCCCTCACGGGACAGCGGACCCAGCGGAGAGGCACTCCACACTCGTACCAGCCACACACACAACTCGTACCAGCCACACGCACAATCAGCTTCCCGAGGATGCCCAACCACCAAGGCAGTACTTAAGTCCAATTTTCCTACCTTGGCCCGTGCACGAGGTTGCCTGGTTACCACGGTGTTTGCTTTTGTTTCCCCCTGCGTCGATCCACTGCTGTCCCAACAAGAAGTCTCGGGTCGTTTCCGGACACTGAGGCGGGTGGGCCCTGGGTCAAGCGGGCCACCCAAAAGCGGGTAGGACGCGTCTCCCCACCTTGGCTCAGAGCCCTTCCCACACACAGGCAGAGGATCCCGGACGAGCCCCCAAATTGTGAGAAACGCTCACAATAAAAACCGGGACACAGGACTTGAGCAGTAAAGCGAGGCCTTTATTCACGAGTCTGCAGAGCCGGGCGCACCCTCATAGCCAGGAGAACGTGCGCCCCAAGTAGACAAAGGAACCTGGTTTTATAGTCTTAGCTTCCCCACCCTAACGCAACTAGTTTCCCCTCCCCTCTCCTCCTTCCCCGTTTCTCCATGACTGGATACTCAGGAGGTACAATCTAACCCGTTCATCTAAATGCCCCTATTGTGACTTGTGAATATGCTAATGTTATCCACTCCCTTCTCAGAGATCCTTTAATTACATTTGCCCTTAAGACCCTTCAATTACATTTGCCTTTTGTTACCAATGACTTTGCTACTGGTTTGGGAGTCACTATGACCTTGTTTCTAACAAAATGATGAAGTTGTTCACAGTAAAGATTAGCAGTAATTGTTTGATTGTTGTCTAACAGTTCGTAATGCACAATTCCTTCCATATCCTACCATACACTCAACATGATCTTCTTTGGATGAAGTCCTCCTCTTGGTTGTTTAACTCTTTTTCCTCCTCAATTGATCCATGATCAGTGGCATTTAATGTTAAGGTAAAGGATCCACTTCTCAGCACCTGTAACAAGCCTACCTAAAAATGGTGCCTGAAGAAGTCACGAAAGCAACGATTCACAACAAGCAACATACTGTTGCTGATTCTCTGGAGACAGTTTGTGTGCGACCTATTTTCCAACTACTGAAACCTTTCTGATCTTTTTCAGTTGGCATAGCACAGTTGTATGGGCTATGTTAAATTGTTCTGCAAGTTCCCTAGAGGGTAATGGTGGGGTTTTCTGTGATAACAGCTTCCAACACTTCAGAATCAAGTTTTTTTGGATGACCTTCTTTTGGCTCATTTTTCAAACTGAAATCCCCACTTCAGAAATGGGAAAACCACCTCCTGAAACTTCTTTCAGTCACTGCATTGTCCCCATAAGCGCTCTGAATACACTTTGCTGCTGTACTTGCATTGGCACCTTTATGAAACTCATAGAGTAAAACATTTCTAATGTGGTTTTTAGATAGGATGAACATGGGTGCAAATATTGCAGACAATTATGAACAATACTTTAATAATCTGAAAAAATAAGGTATAAATTAGTCACTGTGAAATCAAAAAATTATGAGGCACAAATTTAATAAATACTATCTAAAACTTTTTTTTTATGTCAGACATTACTTTTGCACCAACCTGTATTATTGCATGTGTTCTCCTATAGGACTTTTATGGTATAATGACTTATAGTTAAGTTTCTTATTCATATTGAGTTTATTCTGGTGTATGGTGTAAGTTGGTGATCTAGTTTTCTTTTTTTTTTTTCTTTTTTCTGTTTTAGCATGTACAGTTCTCCCGACACCATTTATTGAAGAGACTGCTTTTATTCCCCATTGTATACTCATGCCTCCTTTGTCAAATATTAATTGACCATAGAGACATGGGTTTATTTCTGGGCTCTCTATTCTGTTCCATTGATCTATATGTCTGTTATTATGCCAGTTTTTATTACAGTGGCCTTGCAGTATAGTTTGATATCAGGTATTATAATCCCTCCAATTTATTATTTCTCAACATTGCTGAGGCTATTCAGGGTCTTTTTTGGTTCCATATAAATTTCTGGAGTATTTGTTCTAGATCAGTGAAATATGCTATTGGTATTTTATAGGGATTGGGTTGAATCTATAAATTGCTTCTAGTAGTATGGACATTTTAATTATGTTAATTCTTCTAAACCATGAACATGGTATATGCTTCCATTTATTTGTATCTTCCTTAATTTCTTTCTTCAGTGTTCTATAGTTTTCCAAGTACAGGTCTTTCACCTCCTTGGTTAAGTTTATTCCTGAGTGCTTTATTTGTTGTTATTGTTGTTGTTGTTGTTTCTATGGGATTTTTTTCTTGGTTTCTGTTTCTGATATTTCACTGTTGGTGTACAAAAGTGCCAATGATTTCTGAATATGTACTTTGTATCCCAATATGTTGCCAAATAAAAGGTACTGAATTTTATCAAGTGCTTTTTCACCATCTATTGATATGATCATGTGATTTTTTGTCTTTCATTTTATGTGATGTATTACATTTATTGATTTGTGAATATTGTGCCATTCTTGCATCCCTGGAATAAATCCCGCTTGATCATGGTGCATGATCTTTTTAATATATTCTGGATCTAGTTTGCTAGTATCTTTTTGAAGATTTTAGCATCTATGCTCATCAGTGATATTGGCCTGTAATTTTTTTCTTTGTTGTGTCTTTGCCTGGTTTTAGTACTAGGATAATACTGGCATTGTATAATAGTTTGGGAATCTTAGCTCTTCTTGGATTTTTTGCAATGGTTTGAGAAGAATAGAGTTAGTTCTCTTTTGAATGTTTTGTAAAATTCAGCTGTGAAGCAATCTTGTCCAGGACTTTTATGTGCCGAGTGTTTTTTGATTACTGCTTCAATTTTCAGATTTTCTATTCAGGTTTTCTGCTTCTCCCTGATTCAGTTTTGGAAGTCTGTATGTTACTAGAAATTTATTCATTTCACCAAGGTTGTACAATTTCTGGGCATATAGTTGTTCATAGTTATTTCTTACAGTTCTTTGTATTTCTGTGATATCAGTTGTTACCTCTCCTCTTTCATTCCTGATTTTATTTTGGGGAGGTCCTCTCTCCTTTTTTTCTTGATGAGTCAGGGTAACAGTTTGTCAATTTTGTTTATCTTCTCAAAGATCTAGCTCCCAGATTCATTGATCCTTTGAATTGCTTTTTAGTCTTTATGTCATTTAATTCTGTTCAGATCTTGAGTATTTCCTTCCTTCTGCTTGATCTGGGCTTTGTTTGTTGTTCCTCTAATTCTTTTAGGAGTAGGTTTAGGTTTTTTATTTGAGATTTTTCTTTTCTTTTCTTTTTTTTTTTTTTTTAGGTTGGTCTGTATTGCTATGAACTTCACTCTCAGGACTGCCTTCACTGTGTCGCATAGGTTTTGGGTTGTTATGTGTTCATTTTCATCTGTTTCCAGATACTTTTATTTTTTCCTTGATCTTATTGTTAACCCATTTATTATTTAATAGCATATTATTCACCTTCCATGTATTTGAATGCTTTAGAGCATTGTGATCCAAGAAGGTGCTTGATATGATTTCAGTTTTCTTGAATTTGTTAAGGCTTGTTTTGTGTTTTACCATGTGGTCTGTCTTTGGGGAAAGCTCTCTCAGCCATGCAGCCACCTCAGCTGCTGCCCATGACATTGGTTTCAGCTGCCACCAATGAAGACAGTGCCAGCCTCTTTCACAAACCTGCCATTTCTACCAGTCACGAGGTGGTTTCTTCCCATCCTTGGTTATCTCCTCCTCAGCTAGTCCTCAGTTGTTTATTTCCTGTGGATGTTCCCCTCTTTATTCTTATTTTCAGCTTGATTCTGGATGGCAGTGCAAGATAAACTCTCCTACTCTGCCACTAACTTGTTGCTTCTTTCATATCCTTTTACAACCCATACATCACTCTTACATATTCTTTTTGTCATTGAATGTAGTCACTTTTTTTTTTTCCTTTTTCTTTTTTTTGCCTTTTCTCCCTGTAGGAGTGATGTACAGCCTTGGAAAGGGAGCCATTGTGATGTGGCTGCTTGTGATTTGACTGGATTGGCATGTTGCACTACTGACCTGCTAAAATCTAATGTGTCAACTTCCCTGACATGCTTTTGGATTATAATTACAAGAACTTCCCATGTAGTTTCTCTGCCTTCATTTTATTTTTGCCCCAATATTATAATCTGCTAAAATACTTATTTATTTTAAACACCATTTCCATCAAGATACCATTTTTTCTCAGTTTCTTACTGTTCATTTGCCAACAGCATAACATACACTAATTAACTGGCCTTGTCTCATTTCATAATGGGACCCTCTCTAACCTTGTTAAGTGGATTTTCTTTTATCCTTACATATGTCAAACATCAGACAAAGCAGACTATTCCTTCAAAAACAAACAAAAGAGATTTGTTTCATGGTTTTCCTCATTCTGAGCTTTTGCTAATGTTCTACCTTCTGCCTGTATTGTCCAAAGCCTTTCTGTGTCACATTCTTTACCCTGATAGGACCTCTCTCTAATCCCTTAGCACTCAATTGTTACTTTCATTCTAAAACATGTTTTCCTTTATATTATAAGTATTGCTAGACTGCTTTATCCTTCCTATTGGATTCTGTTTGTGGAATGCAGAGGTATATGCTAAGCATGAATAGTCTAACCCAAAGCCTGGTAAAGATATATTGCAAGGCAATTATGTGAGTTGATGGATGTGTTAATCAACTTGATTGTGGGAGTCCTTTCACAATGTGAATATATATCAAATCATCACATTGTACACTTTAAATATATTGCAATATTATCTGTCAATTATATCTCAATAAAGCTGAAAAAAGATATGTTGTATCTTTGAAATATGCTGTTTAATATTTAACTGTCTAAATATTTAAAGTCATTTATTCAAAAGATTTTTATAAAAATCTAAATAATTCATTTGAAATATTATCACTGCACTCACAGTGCCTAGAAGAGTGCACGTAATTAAAATGTATTGAGTAAATAAATATGTAATTAAATCCATTTTGTTTTTATTATACTTTTTATCTCACAATCTATACCTCTTATTTTAAATATACAATTCTAGCCAGTCTGATTGAAAACCTAAGCATATAGGGGAGACTTTTTCCAGATGGTTAAAAATTTACATGGTATAAAAAAACAAAGAATGAGAGAATTTAGATAAAAAAGTGTTTTCATTATTATATGGACCATTTGTTGGCATTACTAGTAATAGTGATGATAATTTTGATAATTATCACCATTTCTAACTTTAATTTTTAATTGAAGCAGTTTTATCAGTGAGTTCAGTGAAAAACATTAATTTTAGGGAGTATGTGAAGAACAAGTATTAAAAACTCTTCTTCAATTCTATAAGACCCCAAATTATAATATATATAATTTCATATAGAAAAATGCCTGTTGTGTGGAATGTGTTATGTAATACATCTGGAGATAGATGTCTGCTGGGTGGGGTGATATTTCCTACAGCTTCCAGCAGTGAACACAAGCTGGCACCTTGTCACTGGGGCCCTGCAGATATTCTTAAGAAAGCCCCATGGCTGGAAGCAGTCAGGACAGAAATTTTTTGTTATATCACCTCTTTCATGCTTTGAAATGCAACAGATTTATCAAAAACCCTTAAATAGAGCCATAAAAGAATTTCATTTTATCTTACTAGAGTCACAGAAAAGGAATCTAAAAATAAAATATCCTTGCTGTTCCTGGGGTAGGAGCACTTCATGTACCTTTGTGATTTGACATCACAAGAAATTCCAGAGGTGGCTATTGAAGCAGGGAGAAAGCCAAGGTCAAGGAGCAGTGGATTCTGAACCTGTGCTTGACTTACTTTGATGATCTTATTTGTTATATCAAATGGAGCAGAAAGAAATGCTCTCCAATGAGCATAAGAAGATACTCTTGGTTTTAACTCACTCCCTTTGATTTCCCTTAGCAGCACAGATTAAAGATGAGTCTTTCTTTTCGCCTGATGTGTCTCCCTGTGGTACTCACTAGGAGAGAGAAAGAGCCAGCTTAAAATGATTCTTCCTCCAATGTGTTCTCTTTAACTACCAAAACATCTTCCAGGATGAAGTGCTAGGGTGTTTAATTGTGGCTGGACTAGAAATCACTTTCTTTCAATCAAATGCAAACCCAGTAACTAGTAGCCACATTCTGAAAACCAGACAAAATTATATAGAAGAGAAAAAAAGCTGTATATTAAAAGTGTAGCTTTAAACTGCCTTACTCCATTCATTTACATAAATACAGATGTTTCAATGGAAGGAATCATTATAATGGCTCAACTGAAATAAACAGAATCAGGATTGTTTTAAGAGGGTGGTCTCCAGCTCCCTGCACATATATTTCTGATAAAAGGCTCACAGTAGTGAAGTCATGGTCCACTCACCTATAGTTGATAATGACAAAGCTGATGCTTCTGAATCAGAAGCCATTGCCACCCTGCAGGAACAAAGATGTTTTAAACATGTTTTACATGGTACGATCAGTCCATACACTAGTGCATCTAACACTATGTATATGGCATTAATACACCCAGAGAGTTGTGCTACAGACAGATAACGCAGTTCCCAGATTATTAGAGGCTGTAAGTCACCCCTTATGCCTCAAAGTATTTTCCAAGAAGTGTGTTATCTTGAAGTAACACACCCTTGGCTTGTGCCTTATTTCTGAATTATATCCTCAAAATGTCAGATCAGAATAATTGCCACCTCAATTTGCCATTACCTATTGTGGGCTTTCTGACAACCTAAATGAGCATTTAAAACTGTTCAACTTTCATTAACCTTGGTGGAAGAGATTCCTTTACCTTTTCCTATAGTTATATTGTGAGCAGAGAATTCTATACTTTTTGTTTTAACATAGTGCAGCTTCATAACTTTACCTGCATTCCAGAGGGCAGTCTTTCCACTCTATCAATATAAAGCCGTGGGTACATACTGTTAGCACTCTATTTGATAAAAGTAAATTTTGTTTGCCTTTCTTGCAGGCCACACAATTCTGAGTTCACTCAATAGACTTTATCTCTCAGATGCAATTTTATCCTCATCCATTCTTGTATATATGTCATTTATTTGTACTAACACAGATTTGGTAAATTTCACAGTAAGTATAAGAACCTCCTCTTCCATCCTCAAAAAATAATAAAAGTTCTCTTAATGTCTTGGTTTAGAAGTATTAATTTTCCACATTGCTGATGCAAGAGTTTCCCAGCTGGATTCCCTACTATAAGAAATCCACTTTACAACCCTCGCTAACCATCACTGCCAGAGTAATTTTTAGAAGCACAGCTCTATGTCATTTACATTCTTAAAAATACACTTTTAAGTTGCCTATTCCTTTGAGAATAAATATCTAAATAACTTATGTAGAATTAAAAGTATAAGACTTTAATATATCTCTTAAAATGACATTCCAGTTCATCACACTCACTCACCTATGATTAAACTAAACTCAAAAACTTGCTGCACTCACCCCATGCTTTTCAGCTCCATATTTTCTTTGTGCTGTGTCCAAACACATGGATCCCTACTCCCATTGCCCTGAATTCTCAGTCTTTTGCTTTTTCATTTTTTAGTCCAGTTTCATTTCTTCCTGAGATTCCTATCTGACTCAGTCTTTACCTCCACTGTCAGACACCATACTTGATGCTTATGTGAGAAAATGAACTCAGGTAAGCTAACATTTTCAGTGTGGTGGGAGAAGCTATGACAGAGGCAGCCCAGGAGCAGTAGTGCCCAGATGAGGGTTACCTAGCTCAGTCTGTGTGGTCAAGGAAACCTTCCTAAAGCAGGTAGTCTTTGAGCAATACTTAGAGAAAGAGTATGAGCTTCATTGAGGGGGAAAGAGGAAAGTCTTTCTAGGCGGAGGGAATCGTGAGCACAGTTGGGCCCAGATTTTCTCCAAGTCCAGTGTCTTTGGTCCTGCTCAGAAACTCTCACTTACCTGGACTACAGTTTCCACGTTACTACCAGAGAAATTTTCATAGTATTGAACTTAATTACTTTGGTCTCATGGATTTTTTAAAATCTTTTGCCTCATTGGGCACATGCACACCTCAATGGCATACATGTTTTTCCATCTGAATGGCATGCCTTTGCCATTATTTCCCATTGAGTTAGTGCCATGCAGTCTCTTCCTTATACTTCACAAGGCACAATTAGTTGACTCCTCCTCTGTAACCTTATATGAGTTCTATGTATTTTTTATTATAACTGTTGCTATTTGGGTATTCAAATGGGAATATTTTCTTCAAACACTTCCAGTGTATACCAGGTTGTCCTTTCATGTGTCACCTGTCCCCCAAAACACTAACAGTCACATTTTCAAACTGATGAGAAAAGTCAATTCAATAATTTTTATTTAATTTCTTTTATTTTTATGTGGCATAATAACTGAGTAGAATTAGAGGTTACTATATTCTAGACACGGTGTTAACACAGGATATATCATTATCTCTCTGTCTCTCTCTCTCTGTCTCTCTCTCTCTCTCACACACACACACACACACACACACACACCACTACTACCACCATCAACACCAAAAACAAGAGCCACAACAAAGAGAAAGGCTAACGGGGCATTATTCTACAGATGTGGTATAAATATTAAGAACTTTATCTAAAGATGCCCAGGTTGTAAGAGATAAAACCAATGTACAAGTCCAAGTCTGTCATTCTCAAATACTTTGTCCTTGCTTTATAATACACAACATATTAAAAGTTATTTTTACTGCAGTATTTTATCATGTCTTTGTTGTTCTTAATAGATCTTACTTTCCTAATACTAAAAAGTATCTAATTGCCTTACTATAAGCAGTAGTAATTCTTTCATACCATCCATATTATGAAAAGGGAAAGGAACAAAGTGAGGGATTGATTCACAATATAGAGCACCCAGCCTCCCTATGTCTCTACCCACTAAATTACAGGAGCCCCTCCAAACAAAAAGTCCCCACAAATTTTCAACACACTCCTGTTATGAAGCAAAATGACCTCTTTGAGAACCAGTTTCTACTGATCTGTGTTTGTTGACATGGAAAAAATTCTACAATGTGTATTTTTAGTACAATGTGTGGTTAAGTAAAAATACTGGCTTAAGGATTAATATCAGTATCTACAATATGATTGCATTTTTAAAAAGGGAGAACATGAGTGCTGTATGAAAAAAAAAAAGGCTATCTCTGGGTTCTTCAGTTGTATCATGAAACCCATCAACTCGTGATTAAGAAAGAGCATTATTTTTTGCAAAAATTTTGGATACTTAAGGTACCCTGTTTCAAATATAATGGGAGACAGATTTTAATTTATCTAAGTTAACTTTAGATGAGAATGTTATACCCAACTCAAAAAATTGTGGCCTTTATTATTTTGGGTTATACTAGCTCTTCTAAGAAGTAAACTAAATTTCAAAGGCTTTAATAAAGAGAAATTTATTTCTTATTTATATACAAGTCCAATATGGGTGTTCCTACTCTCAGAGGACTAGTGAACCTCTGCACACCATAGAATAATTTAGATTAATGGATATCCTATGCATCAGCATCTCTCCAGCAGAAAGGAGAATGGCATGGAGGAATACCTACCTTCTTAAAAGACTTAAGTGTGAGACTAAAAACCAAAGGCAGTAAAATCTCTGACATTTCTCTTAGGAATCTTTTTTCTGGTGTATCTCCTCAGACAGGGAAACAAAATAAAATTAAACAAATGAAACTACATTAACTAAGATATTTATGCACAGAAAAAAATCAACAAAATGAAACGAAAACACTGAATGGGAAAAGATGTTCACCAATGATACATCTGATAAGGGGGTTAATATCTAAAATTTATAAAGAACTGACACAACTAAACACCAAAAACAAAAGAGGGGGCAGAGGACATGAATAGACACTTCTCCAAAGAGGACATACAAATGGTCAATAGACAAATGAAAACAGAATGTCACTAATAATCAGAGAAATGCAAATTAAAACCACAATAAGATTTCACTTCATGCCTGCCAGAATAGCTATTATCAATAAATCAACAAATAATAAGTATTGGCCAGGACATGGAGAAAAGGGAACCCTCATGCATTGTTGGTATAAATGCAGAATGGTGGATCCACTATAAAAAACAATATAAATATTTCTCAAAAAATTAAAAATGGAACTGCCTTATGACCCAGCATTTCCACTTCTGGGTATTTATCCAAAGAAACCCTAAACATTAATTTGAAAAAAATATATGCACCTCTATTTTAATTATAGCATTATTTATGATAGCCAAGCTGTGGAAACAACCCAAGTATCCATCAGCAGACAAGTAAATAAAAATGTGGTGGTACATATATATATATAATGGAACATTACTCAGTCATAAAAAATAATGAAATCTTACAATTTGTGACATCATGGATGAATCTGGAGGATATTATGCTAAGTGAAATAAATCAGACAGAGAAAGACAAATACCATATGAATGCACTTATTTGTATAATCTAAAGAGAAAAATAAAGGAACAAACAAAATAGAAACAGACTCATAGATACAGAGAACAGACTGATAGTTGTCAGAGGAGAAGAGAGTTAGGAGGCCAAAAGAAAGAGATGAAGGGATTAAGTACAAATCAGTAGTAACAAAGCAGTCACAGATATATGTAAAGTACAGCATAGAGAATATAGTCAGTAATATTGTAAGAATATCGTATAGTATATGGTTGTCTAACCACTATGCTATATAGATGAAACTAATACAAAATAATATTGAATATAAACTGTAATTTTTTTTAAAGTCCCAGCTTTCTCTGGTAAGTGTAGCTCAGTTTGTTGCAGTGTCATTCCATGAATAAAAAATGTTGTGGGTTTGATTCCTGGTCAGGGCACATACCCTGGTTGTGGATTTGATACTGGTTTGGGCATGTATGAGAAAGCAACAGATAAATTTTTCTCTCTCATATCAACATTTCTCTTTCTCTCCCCTCTCCTCTCTCTCTCTATCTCCCCTGTCAACACCCCCCCCCAACATCCTCTCCCTCTAAAAGCAATTTAAAAATGTCCTTGGGTGAGGATAAAAATAAAAATAAATAAATAATTTAAAAACGTCCCAGCTCAGAATTGCAAAAACACTTTTATTAACAAATTATTCAAAAATAAAGAAATTTATGAGAAATAGTCATGTGCTATGTGTCATGTAGCCAAGTCTCGATATAAAAGGAGGCTGCACTCTCCAAATACTGTGTGTTGTAAGGCTTACACAATGCTAGAACTCCTTTTTAAGATAAAAAATATTTAAAGATTAAAAAATACAAATTACTGATATAAAGTGAGGTATAAAGCTTTGAAAGAGTTTTAACAGTGAGGGATCTTAAAGCTTAAGCATCTTTATTGTCACAACAAGCCACCTCTGGAAGCTGAAACTATAGTCCCTGACTTGGCAGCTACCTCCCAGTGACAATGCCCCTTTATACAGGAGAGGACAAATACTAGATAGACAACTATCTCTTCCTGCCATATAAACCAAATGGCAAATCCTGGGAAAGTAAAATATAATATCTATTATTATCTACCTACTTTTATTAAACAATCTAATAAGCATTTTAAACAACAATAATCAATATATTACATTTCCCAAAGCTGGCTGAGCTGGGGCAAATTCAATGAGTCATTAAAAAAAAAACAAAAAAAACTAAAGAGCATTATTGTTAGTTTTGTTTGTTTGTTTCATATTACCATTACTTTGAGATCCCAGAGCTTTATCTGACTTATTTTTATAATTTTATATTTTTTATTTTTAAATTGCAGTTTACATACAATATTATATTAGTTTTAGATGTACAAACAATGACCAACATTTATATAACTTATAAAGTAATTATGCCAATAAGTCTTGTGCCCATGTGACACCATATAGTTATTTTAATATTATTGACTCTATTTTCCCTATGCTGTACTTTATATCCCTTTGACTATTCTGTAACTACCAGTTTGTACTTCTAAATACCTTTACCTTTTTCACCCACCCCCCCTAACCCCCTGCCATCTGGCAACCATAAAAATATTTTTTGTATCCATGAGTCTGTTTCTGTTCTGCTTGTTTGTTTATTTTTTTAAATTCCATATATAAGTAAAATCATTTGGAATTTGCATTTCTTTATATAACTTATTTCACTTAGCATAATAACATCTAAGTTTATCATGCTGTTTCAGATGGCAAGATTTCATTCTTTTTTTATGGCTGAGTCATATTTCATTATATACATATACCACTCCTATATCCATTTATCTATAGCTAGACACTTAGTTTTCTTCTATATTTTAGCTATTATAAATAATAATGCAATGAACATATGAATGTATATGTCATTTCAAGTTAGTGTTCTGGATTTTCTTTGAATAAATATCCAGAAATAGAGTTGGTTGGTCCTTCTCTGTTTCTTGTTATGGACTTTGTTTTAAAGTCTATTTTGTCTGGTATAAGTATTCCTATCCTAGTTTTTTGTTGTTGTTATTTTGTTTCCATTTTCCTTAAATGTCTTTTTTCATCCCTTTACTTTCTGTCTCTGTGTGTTCTTCCATCTAAAGTGAGTTTCTTATAGACATGATATGTAAAGGTCTTGTGTTGTTATCTATTATGTCACTGTACATCTTTTGATTGGAACATTTAATCCAATTGCATTTAAAGTAATTGTTGATAGATATTATGTATTGCCATTTTATTGTTAATATTTTTACTTTTTTTTTCTTCTTTAAGAAGACTTTAACATTTATTGTAATACCTGTTGTGTGGTGATGAACTCCTTTAGCTCTTTTTGTCTGGGAATCTCTTTATATGTTCTTTGCTTCTAAATGATAGCTTTACTGGTTAAAATAATCTTGATTGTAGGTCCTTGCTTTTCATAATTTTTCATATTTCAGGTCGATATCTTCTGGCCTGCAAAGTTTTTGTTGAGAAATCAGGTGAAAATCTTCTGGGAGCTCCCTTGTAAATGACTAACTTCTTTTCTCTTGACACTTTTAAGATTCTTTCTTTGTCTTTAACTTCTTGCATTTTAATTATGATGTGTCTTGGTGTGGTCCTCTTTGGGTTCACTTTGTAACTCTCTGGGCTTCCTGGAATTGCATGTCTATTCCTTTTACCAGGTTAAGGAATTTTCCTATCATTACTTTTTCAAATAGATTTTCAATTTTTTTTTTTTGCTCTCTCTCTTCTTCTGGAACCCCCAAGATGCAAATGCTGGTATGTTTAAAATTTTCCCAGAAGACGCTTAAACTATCCTCATTTGGGGGGAGTTGTTTTTTTCTTTTTTTCCTTCTTTTTTTTCTGTTATGATCGCATATTTTCTGCTTCCTTATATTCCAAATCGCTGATTTCATTCTCTGCTTCACCTTCTCTACTGTTGATTCCCTATAATGTATTCTTCTTTTCAGTTAGTGTAGCCTTCATTTCTGACTGGTTCTTTTTCATGGTTTTCAGGTCTTTTATTGTGCTGTTGAAGTTCTCACTAAGGTCCTTGAGCATCCCTATAAGCATTGTTTTGAACTCTGTATCTGGTTGCTTGCCTCCATTTCATTTAGTTCTTTTGCTGAAGATTTCTCCTATCTTTCATTTGGGGTATATTTATTTGTCCCCTTATTTTGGCTGTTTCCCCATTTTTGTTTCTATGTATCAAGTAGAGCTGCTATGTCTGCCAAAATTGGTAGAATGGTCATATGTAATAGGTGTCCTGCAAGGCTCAGTGGTGCAGCCTTCCCAGCATACCAGCTGGGCACTCCAGGTAAACCCCCTATTTGGGCTGTTTTTACTCTCCATTGTAGTTGAGCCTTGATTGCTGTTGGCACATCACTGGGAGGGATTGACTTCAGGCTGATCAGTTGCAAGTATGAGTTTCAACTACAGGAAATAAGCTGCTCTGCATAGGAGATTCTACAGAGCAGTATTTGCTTCAGTGGGGTTTTCATGCCCACCGAGTCCATCCTTTGAGTCTGTCACTTGTGGAGGTGGTTCAGTGGTGCTTTGACATGGTCTGAAGTTGTATACTTGGTGCACTGGTTCTGGGGCCTTTGGGAAAGTTCAAGATCAGCCATATCCTGTGCCCTACCTGAAGCCACCTATCATGAACTCAGAGTGATCCACATATGGCTTCTATTTGTGCTGGGCTTGGAGGGACCTGAGAGAGGCCAAGCTACAAACCAAGGACAGCTGCTGCTAGTTCCAGGCCTGGCGTGACTTACCAAAGAGTTATGAGATATGGAGTATGAAAAGGCCAGATGCTGCTTGCTTGAGAAATTTTAGAAAATTTCTAAGCATGAGCCAATAGAGACCATCTATAAAGAAAAGTCACTGAGAACAGCTTGAGTAGTGGACCCACTAGTTGGGTCAGGCAGAGTCTCGGAATCACCAGGATTAGGTGAATGGTGATAGCTGGGTTGATGGAGACTCAGATATAAGGCCTGCCTGCTGGCTCTGCAGTGGAAGGCCCAGAAAATAAATCATGGCCTCTGCCAGCACTTCTGTCTCACAGAAGGCTGCCCCTCCAGTTGTCACCCTGACACCAGACAATTCATTTCCTCACCTTATATTTCTGCCACCTCTCGAGCTATTGCCCCAGTGCTGGAGCTCAGAATGAGTAAGTCTGAGTAAGTCCATATGTAGGCTCTTTAAGAGAAACACCAGAGACTCTAGGATCCTTTATTTCACTCAGTCACAATCTGCACTGATTTTTACAGCCAGAAGTTCTGGTGACTTCTCTTCCTGACACTGGAACACTGAGCTGGAGGTTCTGATATGTGGCCAGGACCCCTCACTCCTCATGGGGGAATCTCCACATATGAGATATTTTTAACAGCCACTTGTGTGTTTGGGACCAGCCCATCTGAGTTTTGGCCCTCTTACCAGTCCAAATGTGGTTTCTTCTTTGTATACTTAGTTACAGGACTTCTGTTAAGCTGGATTTCAGGCACTCTGAATGATGATTGCTTTGTAATTTAGTTGTAATTTTGAGGTAAATATAGGAGGTTCTGAGTACCGTGTTTACAACACCATCTTGACCAGAACTCCTGAGAATTAATTTTTATAGAAGAGATTAGAACTTAAATTTTAGTCTTAACTATATTTTCCATGGAACTACATTGCATTATCAACCCTGGCTGGTTTGGCTCAGTGGATTGAGCGTCGGCCTGCGAGCTCAGTGTCGCTGGTTCGATCTTCCAGTCAGGGCACATCAGAGAAGGAAAACTCTGACTCCAAAAAACCTCCGCTGCCTTGCGGCATACCTCTTCAGGGGAAAGGCTAAGGGAGTAAACCCCGACAGAAAATCCGGAGCCGGAGTCCCTAAGGCGGTTTGACGTTGTAGTCAACACCGGCAACTCCTGCAGCGCACCTGAAGCCAAGCTGTATCGACTCCGTCTTTCCCTTGGATCCTTCAGCTGCGAAGAGAGGGGGGGTCTGCTGCATGGGCAACAGCAGACCCTCCATATCACCCTGCCCAGGCTCTGTAGCTTCAGCTCCACTGGAGAGGACACTCCAGCGTCATCGCAAGATGTCGATTCAACACGGGAGGAGACAGATACCGTGTCACTCCCGAGTTGGACTGCACAGCCATTCTCGGCGGTGCAGATAGACTCTTAAGAAGCTACACCATCGTCTCTCGAGACGGATGGCTGCCGACGACGACGACGACGACATTGCATTATTACTTAAATGTATACTCAATATATAGTACATACTAAAGAGTTATTTTAATTTATTTTCATTTATAGTTCTTTAACGTGTGTGCATGTATGTGTGTGAGATTTATTGCAATGACACAGTAATTGAAAATCTGTAACTCATCTTGGACCAGGGAGTCACAAAACCTGTGCTTCTTCTGCTCTCTCTCTGCTGTTTCTTGGCTGAGACACAGTACTTACCTGCCTCATTCTGTAAAATAATAGTACTTAGCCTATTCAGTTGAAACTTTCTGTAAAAAACAAATACAGAATTGGACGAAAAAGTATTTAGGAATGATATAGTATTAAATAGGTATGTTGCTTAGGATATTGATAATAATAACAATAAAATACTAACCTTATTAGGCTATTATCTACAGAAAGCAGTAAGTATGATATTTACGGGACCTCACAAACTAATTGACTAATTGTGGGATTTTGAACAAGATATATATTTTTTGTGTGTATATCAGACTCTTCCTCTGTAACAAGATCATTATACACTACCTCCCTGTGGAGCTGCTATGAGGATTAAAGAAACAAATGTAAAGGGCTTAAAATAGTGCCTAGCTCAAGTACACACAGCTATTCATTAGGACAAAAATTATTTTAAATGAAATATCTTTCCCTGAATATTTTTTATAAGTTCAATAGTAGCTAGAAACATCCGAAGCTCTACTTCTTTGGAAAATTGACTACAATTTGGAATCTGTTTAATCACTTTGAAGAGTGCAGATTCTGTGGTTTTTGAATGTCAGAGTAAAATAAATATAACTTCAAAGCCTCTTTATCACAAGTTCCCTGTGAATATATTTATATCTCTATTCCATATTTTCTTATTTTGAAGCACTGATTTTTCTAAAACAATGCTTTTGTTCTCAGACCTCACCAAGTGTTTTTAGACAGCATTACAAATTCCATAATTTTTCTAAAGTTATGTGAATAATAGCCAAGGAACCTGTTTCATCTTTGTTTCCTTACTGTAAAATGTATATTTTTGTGTTGATTTATGTCTGTCCTTCATAATTTCATGTTTTAAATCTTCTAATATCCTCATTGTTCTTTAAAACTTTTCATCATATTTCTATTAGTGAGACAATAGAACATGCCTGAATGTTATTATTTTGAATTATTAATCCATAGTCTTCATGTTGTACTTGTGATATAGCAGAAGAAATATGCTATCACTCTATTCCCATATTTATAACACTAAACAGAAACAGCTGAGAAAAAAAGCATCACTTAAATTTTGTTTATGGTTCTAGTAAAAGCTGTAGCTCATTTTGTTGTTATTTTATATTGATATTAATCTTTTTTATTAAATGCTTAAGAATATACTTTGTAGTTAATTTGATTTACATTCTGAAATTCATTGTGAATGTAGAGTTCAAACAATTGATTGCTTATTTTATATTCTTGTTTTTGAAATGTTTTTTAAAAGGTAAATTTAATTATTAGACATGGGGGTAAATGAATTTAAAAATGCTAAGACATTTCTCCATGGATTTTATCTATAAAAAAATTTATACTCCACAAACAGAAAAAATAAATGGCAATATTCTTTGTGAGATATTCAATTAATAGTGATCTAAATAATTGCCATACAATTGATACTCATTTGATAAAAAGCTTTCTGTCTATATAAACACATATACCCACGATTATACATATATAATTTGCTTTTTACGTTTTCATTGTTATTACTAACCAATAATTTATTAACAAAGATTGTTATGGACTATTTTAATTAATATAGTATTTATTTAAAATGTTCAAATTCTTATGCATAATACTCTTTTTATGTTTTCTGACTGTGCAATTTATTAGATTTGAAATTTCAACTGAGCCCATGGCTCTACCTGAACATTCATTTTCTCATCTGTAAACTGTGAAGACAAAACTGTACCTCATTTTCAGTGTAGTCATGAGGATTACTTGCCATACATTCTTGTCATAGCTAAAAGAGTCTTTCTATAACTGCTATTTTTTGATTTTCATAATTATCAATATCCTTATAATTTTAAAACCTCATATTGAAGGAAGTGTGTATAGGAATTATATTTCAGAAAAATACCCCTTAAATCATCTGAGTTATTTTCCAGAGTCTCTACAATAACAAGTACAAATCTTTGATTTCATAATGTTTATCAGGAGCTCTGGTCAGTAATTTTCATAGTTTATTTAATCTTTTGAGGGTACTTGTAAAGAGGTCTTAATCCCATTGTATAGATCTAAAAAGTAAACCCCAGCCTAATTTGTAATAATTAGCAATAATTTTTAGTAATACAAATAATTAAACAAATTATTCATGATTAGATATATACCTACCAAATGATAAATCAGAGATTTACAACTATATGTACCTGATTTTAATGTTCTCTATACTTCCTCTTATTTTATTATAATTATACATATTTCTTATATTCCCTAATGTATAGTTCTATATTTAGAAAATCCAATTAATAAAGATTTCTTTGTGGGCAATTTTTATATCTACCACATTTATAAATTATAATAACTTGTTGGGAAGGTTCTATTTTGTTCTAAATTCTATACTACAAAGAATTTAACAAAGTGTCATACAAATTTACAGAAGAAATATGTAAATAAATATCAAATAAATGCAATATCTTAAATTAGTCATGACAGAAGAGGAAGGGATAAATTTTTTCATCTTGGTCTTTAATGTTTAATTTTTTCCTAATAATAAGTCTGGTAGAGACAAGTCCTTGATAGCCTGATTTAAATAGAAACCACAATATGATTAAGCCTTGCTGACATCTAAATATTTAAAGGGTAACATATATTTATATTTATCTTTTCAAGAGTCGGAGAAATGATTGCCCAAATATTTAATACATAGGTAAATGACCGTGTCTGAGGCAGGACTTGTACTCAGGATACTATCAAGTTTCCTTAATGCGAAAGATCTATATCCCCTCTTAAGCAGGGAAAGAAATAACTACAAATACAATATTAAAGTGTGTGTAAAATAGGTTTCTGATGTCAAACTCTGGTTTCTCTCAAAGATATAATATCAACAACTACACTTGGTTTATTAAGGTCCAATCTGCCTTTTTCCTCTACTTTGGGCAGATTTTCAGTCCCATGCTGTTGTGCCCCTTAACTTCAGCTAAAATTGATCAGTTTCTCAATCAGAAACCTTCTCTATCTTTACAGATTAGTATTATATTTGGCTAATCTAGTTGTTCAGGGTTTGCTTCAAATATCAAGTATTCAGCAAAGTTTTCTTCTGAGCTTGGCTTCTGCCTGCTGCTAGCAACCTGAGAGAATGCCCCCCCTCTCTAAACTGAGTACTGTGAGTGAATCTGTGTGCTTTCCCTCCCTATGTTTGCATTCTGTTGTATTGTGGTGATGTTCTGCTACCTTGGGTGGAAATGTCACTTTAATTCAAACTGAATAGAAAATGAACATACTCTTTTCCTTCTACTTGAGAGAGGTTTAGAGTGCATTTTTATTTAATGATGTAATGCCCAAGCTTATGTTTGCTGTCCCAGGAACATTTAAATCACACAGAGCTTTCATGCTGGAGCACCTCAGACCTTATGAGGGTCCAATATTTGCTCGGCCATTCAGTTCTATCAATTGCTGATATTCTGCTAGGAGTATAAGCCTCCTCCTAGAAAACTTATAGGAACAATTTTTCAACAGAAAGAATGATCTGCATGGAAATATATTAGACTACAACGAAACTGGCAATGCCTCCTTAAATACTCCTGATTACTAGTTATAAAAATAGTCACAGAGATGTAAAGTACAGCATAGGAAATATGAGGTCTGACCAGAAACTATTCAGCCATGTAATATGAAAAATAGAGACCTATATTGAAGAAGATACAAGATACAAGGAGCATTGTACATAGAACAATGAATCCTCAGTTCCTTTCATTGTAGGCACGTTGGGACCTCACACAGTTCTCCCAATTGCAGCACAGTGTTCCTTCTGCTCTGGAAGCAGAAGCTGTAGAATACATTTTGCCATGACACATTGCATGCCAAGATCCTGTGTCAAAATCTCAGAGAGTAGTTTTTCGAATTCCCAGATCAGTTTCTAGTTCTCATACTGCCAGTCACTGATCTTTGTCGATTGCAGCCCATACACAGTCAACATTTTTAGGTGTTCTGCTTGTTGCAGGCCTTCCAGAATGTAGGTCACTTTCAACAGATTCTCAACCATCTTTGAAGCATTTGTACCAAACTTTTGTTTGTGCTGCACTCATTGCATTACCCCCAAAAGCCTTCTGAATCATCCAAATAGTTTCCACAGAAGAGTGTTCAAGCTTAAGGCAAAATTTGATGCAGATCCATTGCCCTACTCGCTCAGTCATTTTGAATGTGATGGCCATGCATTACTCATGTTCACTCAACAGCATCTACTGCCCCACCCCCACTGACTAGTACAATAAAGTTGTCAGCATTCACACATGAGCATTCCAGTCCATTCTCCTTGGCTGCCAGGTTACATCAATGTCATGCAAACTTTCCTTGTCGTATTAACAATGGCTGAACTTTTTCCAGACATTGACTAATAATATTGTAATAACCATGTATGGTGCCAAATGGGTACCAGACTAACTGGAGTGATCATTTTGTAAGGTATGTAAATATCTAATCCATGTGTTACACATCTGAAATAAATATAATATTGTATATCAACTTAATTAAAAATAAACTTTAATTTTTTTTAAATTCTGATTACCCAGAAATATGAGTAATTACATTTTGGTAAAACAAGACATAGCAAACTGTATAATTTTTAACTTTTGCTTCTAGTCTGTAATATGCTAATAAATACCTAAAAGATGTCTCCCGTTTATTATTTGTGAAAGAAAATTGTCTATTAATTTGACTTTGTGGATATGTTGAAAATTTTATTTGGTAAACTTGAACTCTCTTTAAGTTAGTTCTGTTGGGTATCTTAATGGAACAGTGATCACTTGTTTTCTCACTTTTTTTTTTTATACATAAGCAAACTATCAAGCCTTCCAAGACTCCATTGTTCCACAATACTTATTCTTTGGGTTTGGCATGTTTTGACAAATATTCAGAATATTGGCATATTTGTAAAATTTTTCTTGTTCTTTTAAAATAAGTAAAAACTACATATGCACGATTTTTGCCAATTATTGGAATTGGCTCATTATTTTTTTCTACTTGAGAACGTATTTACCATTTTGTTTTTTAATATAAACATTTAAAATAACATTATCTGGAATTTTAACTGTAATAAAACTGCTATGCTAAGTGCATGAAATTATATGACTATGGGAAATATAGCCCTAAATAATTTATGCTCAAGTATAGGAAAAAAAGAAAAAGAAAAAGAGATACATTAAAATGCATCCCATTCCAAATGGGAAGTTCCATCCTATTTTCAGAACTGTTAGAAAACTATGATTTATGGGAAAAAATAAGTTTTCTTTCTTCTTAAAGCCTAGATAGTTTGATTGTTCTTACTACATCACGTTGTTTCTCATAGAAATTTATGGAAAATAAACGATTCTCTAGACTCTATAGATTATGTAATGGTACATCTTTATCTGATAAGAAAATTGGAAGAGGTGATTGGTCTCATCTGCTTCAGAGCCTTGGCACTCACTATTCTCTCTGAATGGAACATTTTTCACTCTATCTCTGTGTAAATCTTGGCTCAAATGTCGTCACTAGAGAGAACTTCTATGATCACAGTACAAAATTCCCTACCTATCACCTCTCTTTTCTGTGACTCTGCTTTTTATCTTCTTTGCAGGTAGTCCCACTTGATATGTATGTACTTTTTTATTCATTAGTTTTATTTCTCCCTCTACTAAAATGTTAACTTCAAAAAACACAAGAAACTCATTTTCTTTTTGTTTTTTGTTTCTGTTTTCCACTGTTGAGACTCCATTGTCAAAAACACAACCTAGTCAATAGTAGGACAAATGTTTGTTTTAAAAATGACTGAATAAGTGAATAAGTTTAAGAGGTCATAGATTGTATATACTATGTTTAATTAGGACCTCCCAGAGATCAAATTATGATTCTGTTATATTTACTAATTGTTGCATGGTTTATCTCCCTCCCTACACCATATAACCATATAGACATAAATTACTTCTAATTTTTCTAACTTACCAAGTATTTATAATCTCAGTGTTCATAACAATTTTGTCACATGGAATACTTTGATGACCTTTCCCAGCCCGATTTCAACCCAAATTCAGAGATGATATTTGGATCATCTTTAAAAGATCAGATAAAAAGATATTTTCTTCAGAACACTATTTTTCTGAACATAACTAATCAAATGTGTGCTTTTTATTTCTATTGCTATATAGCTGTTACAGTTCTTACTTTAAATTTTGTGTTCCCCTGTCCCCAACTAGATACTAGAGTTTAAACTCTTATTAGTAAAGAAGTTAATTTATTTTTTAGTACCATCAGATTCACAGTGCAGTGCATTTTGTACTTAAGATATTTAAAATAGACCACTTCTAGTCAAGATGGAGGCCTAGACAGACATGCTGCATCTCACTCCCAAACTAAGAAGAAATACAACTACCTCAAAACTAGAGACAACTAGAAGTTCCAGAAAATCGAGCTGCATGAAAGTCCAACAAACAAAGATATAAAGAATACTCATCGGGACAGGTAGGAAGGAGGGAGCCAGGGCAGAGAGGATGCAGTGTGGTGGCTGCAGCAGTGGTGTCAGCAGCAGTCTGCCAGGAAGCGCAGTCACACATTTTTAAAAATCAAGAGGGACACCTGAGGAGCACTCCCAGCACCAGACCAGACCATGCAGCTCATGGTCCCAGTTCCAGGGAAAATAAAACCTCATTGCTTCTGACTGTGAAAACCATTGGGGGTTGGGGCATAGCAAGAAAATGTCAGTCTCTCAGCAGAGTCCACTTGTTTAAAGAACTCCCATGGGCCTAGAACATCTACAAACCCACCCAGTCTGGGAACGACAGCCAAGGAAAGAGCTAGAAAGGCACCAGTCCAATACAAAGTGGGAGAAGTGCCTGGAAAAGGGGTGAGTGCTGTACAAGAGGCATTGTTCCCTCTCAGACCCCTCCCCCACATACAGCACCACAAGGTAGTGACACGGATCGCCCTCTACTGACCAGAAAACCTAAGGCTCTGCCCCTTACAATGTAACAAGAGCGACAGCTCTACATGGGACTCAGAGGCAAACAAACACAGGAGCCTGTCAGAATGAGGAGACAGAGAAGTCTGGCTTAAAAGGAGAAATGGATCAAGGTCCCAGTGGGAGAAATAAGCGACGAGGAGATAGCCAACCTAATAGATGAGGGGATAGACAACCTAATGGACGCAGAGGTCAAAACACTAGTGATAAAGATGCTCATGGGCTTGACAGATATGCTAAAGTATGGCAAATTCATAAGGGAAGAAGTGAAGGCTATGCTAAATGAAACAAAGGAAAATCCACATAAAACCAATAGTGAAGGAAAGGAGACCAGGGTTCATATCAATGATTTGGAACATAAGGAGGAAAACAACAGTCAACCAATACAGAATGAGGAAACAAGAATTGTAAAAAATGAGGAGAGGCTTAGGAACCTCTGCGACAACTTTAAACATTGCAACATCCAACCCATAAGGGTGTCAGAAAGAGAAGAGGAAGAGAAAGAAATTGAAAACTTATGTGGTTATGGCAATAGACATACAAGTCCAGGAAGCACAGAGAGTCCCAAACAAGTTGGCCCAAAGAGGACAACACCAAGACACATCATAATTAAAATGCCTAAGGTTAAAAATAAAGAGAGATTCTTAAAAGTAACAAGAGAAAAGCAGTGAGTTACCTACCAAGGGGTGCCTATAAGACAATCAGCTGATTTCCCAAAAGAAACTTTGCAGTCAAAAAGGGACTGGCAAGAAGTATTCAAGGTGATGAAAAGCAAGGACTTATAACCAAGATTACTCTATCCAACAAAGCTATCATTTAGAATGGAAGGGCATATAAAGTGCTTCCCAAAGTAAAGCTAAAGGAGTTCATCATCACCAAGCCATTATTATATGAAATGTCAAAGGGACTTACTTAAGAAAAAGAAGATCAAAATTATGAACATTAAAATGACAACAAACTCACAACTATCAACAACTCAATCTAAAAAGTAAAAGCAAAATCCAACTAAGCAAACCAGAATAGAAACAGCATCATAGGTATGGGGATCATTTGGAGGGTTATCAGCTGGGAGGGGGAAGAGGGAGAAATAGGGAAATGGTGCAGAGATTAAGATGCATAACTGGTTGTTAAAAAATAGACAGGGGGGAGTTAAGAATAACATAGGAAAGGGTGAAGCCAAAGAACTTATATGCACAACCCATGGACATGAACTAAGGGGGGTGGGATTGATGGAGAGAAGGGGGGTACTGGGCAGAGGGGAGCACAGGGGGAAAAACTTGGAACTACTGTAACAACATAATCAATAAAATATACTTTAAAATGATACTTAAAATATTTTGTGGTAGAAAAAATAAATTTAATTCAATATTTTTAATAAATGTAATAATTTTGAGGCAAGAAATGTTGATGCTATAATCATCTCGAATTTAATTAATTAATTTAAACTTCCTTTTAAAAAACATGAAGCCAATTTAAATTGACTTGTGTAGAATAAGAAATAAACCTATAAAATTGTACTTCCTCCATCCAAATTGTATCTGTATATGAATTTTGGGGAATCATATTTATAGACTGAATAATGGTGGTTACTTTAAACAGGAAAAAACACATTATCTGCAGAAATTGACAGCCTGATGTATCTGTCTCTGTAATAACTTATGTGAGTTACAAAATGTTGAACCTATTATATGTAGTCCTTAGTCTGCCATTGCATTTGTTCAATTTTATAGATGCTCAATATCTAGGCCACTGAGTACATTTTGAGTTTATATCAAGTCTCTCTCTCTTTCATGTGCATGTGTGTGCCTATCTTGATGATAATGAGAAAACTTCAAGATAGAAGCTGGGATGGTGTCTTTTTCATCCAAGCCTTCTCAGTTTCTAAAGATATTTCCTGATGGGTGGGCAGCCAATAACATCAGCATTGCCAACGTCCTTACACAACATGTGATCTTGCGCTTTGTGGCCATTTCTTAACATTAGTGGGAAGCAGCACATATTGACACTGAAATCTATTTAACAGTGAGGCTCCTGATGAGTAAACTTCAAGAAGGCAGAGTCTTTAAAAATGCACATAGGCACTTTGTGTTGACAGTGAGCACTATTGACTTTTCCCGCTGAACAAGCCCATTCCCAGGTCTCCGTAAGGGCCTGAGAAGGCTTGGGGAGAAAAGGAGCTGGTTTTTCTTAGAAACTACCTGCTGTCAGTCAGCTTGGCATCATTCGGGGCAGCAGGTGCTCCACAAGATTTTTAAAAAAACGTCTTTAGAGAATTATTTTCTTTTTCTCTCTGTTTTTTTGACAACCCATTGATGGTGGAATTGGTTGTGATGAAAGTTCAGTTTACCTTAACAAGATAGCTTCTTCAGGCTATTAACCCAATCATTGGCCTGTGACAGATTAGGGAAAGGGAAAGTATAGAAATCTGACTCCCTATTTTGGCTTTTCTTTTTTTATATATTTTTTCTGCACATGCAAGCTGTGTCTAGAGACAACCGATACCTGCATTTCAAATACATCTCCAAAGTAATTGCGGTGCGTTTTATTTTTTGTTGTGTTTTTAAAATCTGTCCCTTTGCCATCTCTGATCTATAGGAAGATGATATTTTGCCTGATGTTGCAGTGCTACACTGCCTGAGGTGAATAAACTGCGTGTAGAGTCAGTAGATTGAATGCATGTAACTTTGTGCTATGGTATGGGTCATAATTTACTGACAAGAAAGTAACAGTGTGCAATGTCACAATTTCACAACTCAAATTCCTATTCTGTGGTGGCAATATAAGGTCACTTTGCATTTGATTAACAAAAATGTATACCTGTCTGCAGAGAGGTCACAAAAAATTTCATCGAAGATGCTAAAGGTAATAGAATGGCAATTGCTATTATCAAAGGAAACAGTGGCAAAACATGATGTACTTGGTAAATGCATGTGAATATAATGTATTAAAAAACAAAACAGATGATGGGAACATTTGTTTTAAGCAATGAATTAATTTTAAGTCAAAACTGTCATTATCACAACTGAAGAAAAGAGGAATTAAAACGCTCTTGTTAAAAAAAGGAATAACAGGGAAAAAGAGACAAAGAGCCATATGTAACAAACAGAATTAAAATTAAAGCCAAACTTATATTTATTTAATTATAATAATATGTATAAAATTATGAACATATAATGAAAATTTAAAAATTCACAAAAGTGATAAATTTAAAATGCTTATAAATACTACAAATAACAAAATCAAACATCACATAATATTCTAAAGAATTAATTTATTAATATTTTTTTTACATTCGGGGACTGAATTATTAGTGACCTCTTCATATAATAATGATCTTGATGATGTTTGATTCTATAGAAAGAATAGAAAAATAGTTGCTTCTTTCCTCCAGCAGAGTTGATCAAAATTGGTTCTTCAGAACTGATAATTTAGAAATATCCTTTTGTCTTCCCAACGCATTGGTAATGACCTGTCCAGACTTGCATAAAACATGAATCTTCCCACACAGGCATTCTCCATGTTTGTCATGCTGCTTCAAGGCTGTGCTTTAAATGCAGGGATCCTGAATAATTTCTGTTCTAAAAGAAAGCAAATATATGGTACATTTTAAATTATTTATACTGTATTATGAGGAATACTCCTTGCAGAAAGTACCTTTGACCAGACAGTCATAGGTACAAAATTCTTTTTGAAATTGACTAATAATTTGACAAACCAGTATTAGTTTCTGCGGCTAGGCTGGGAGTGTTGAAAAAGTAGTAGGTCTACTTTCCTAAGGCATTACACTAGAAAACCAAAAGGTCAGATGAGAAGTTGGGCTTATTGTAGTGGCAGTGGACTGCTCAGGAAGTAGTTTTGTTATTTTAAACAATTTTATTAAAATATAACTCACATACTATACAGCATACCCATTTAAAATTTATTGATTTTAGTACATTCAGAATTGTAAATCATCATCATCATCTAATTTTAAACATTTTCATCACCCTCACCCACACACACAAAAAGATATCATCCCACTTCTGTCATCTCCGCCTCCAGCCCATGATGATCATTAATCTATGTTCTGTCTCTGTGGATTTGCTTATTGTGGACATTTCATGAAATGTAATTATATGATATTGTTCATTCGTGACTGGCTTCTTTCAATTAGTATAATGTTTTTAGGGTTTATCCATATAATGACATGTACTGATACTTCATTCCTTCTTACTGCTGAGTAATATTTTATTATACAGATATACCACGTTTCATTTGTCCATTTACAGTTGATGGACATTTGGGTAGTACCTAGGAAAAACTCCCTGCTTTTCCCTTTACTCTTAATACTCCAAACACCCCACCTCTGGTAACCAAATGATAGGACAGGGGAGTTCCCACACCAGACAGTTCTCTGTGACACCACCTGGGTGTCGTACAATTAAATTTAATTCTGACCCTAACAAGAGTTAGTGCAGACTACTTAGGTTACGGACGCAGTACTATAAGACTGCTTGCTTCTCCCATCCCCCACTTCACATGACAATTATAAGTCCAGTTTGTAACCTGTGCTTCTGACCAACTGGCTATAAATTGGAGGTTCCAAGTAACCCCTCCTTTGGTTTAATTAATTTGCTAAAGCAGCTCACAGAACCTACGAGAACAATTATTTATTTTTACCTGGTTATCATATATTGTAATAAAGAATTTGATAAAGGGTGCAGATGAACAGCCAGGTAAAGTAACTTAGGAAAGCATTTTCTTATATTTACCTGTTTATAATGTAATAACAGATACAATCAAGAACACAGATGAACATCCAGATAAATGCAGGACACGATCTAGAAGAGCCCTGAGGGCAGAAATTCCTGTCCGCAGGGTGTTAGAGTGTTCGCATGCCACCCTCTGGCACCTGGATGTGTTCATCAACACAAAAGTTCTTCAAACGCCATACTATGGGGATTTTATGGAGGTATCCTTATGTAGGCATGATCAGTCATTAACTCTGTTTCCAACCCCTCTCCCCTCCCTACCTGAAGAATTAATTGTTCCAAGCTTCTAATCAGGGCTTCATTATTCTGGTGAGCTGTCCCCATCCAGGAGCCATCCAGTAGCTTACCCAGAGTTGCTTCAATGGAAAAAAAGGCACTCCTATCACCCAAGAAATTCCAAATTATTTAGGAGCCCTGTGTCAGGAATGGGGGTCAAAGACCAAGTTTTAAGAAAAAAGATACTCCTAGTGTTCTAATCACTTAAGAGTTTAAGGAGCTCTGTGCCAGAAAGGAGAGGAGATCAATACATATATTTCCTCCTATTTTACAGGTGGTTTGCCTTTTTTGGCTATTATAAATTTTGTGTGGATATGCATTTTCATTTTTTGTTTGTATGTATTGAGGAAGAGAATTGATAGCTCATGTGGAAACTTTATATTTAACATTTAGAGGTATTGCCAGATTGTTTTCCAAAGTAACATCTCCATTTTACATTCCCATCATCAGTGTATGAGGGTTCTGATTTCTCCACATCCTCACTAACAGTTGTTATTATCTGTCTTTTTATATTATAGTCATGCTAGTGGGTATTCTAAGAAAAAGTTTTGTCATGTTCTTTTCCTATAATTTTCCTCACTTAATCAAGGTAAAAACTCTGATTTCTATCACAATTGATTAAATGCACCTGTGCACATTTTATATACATGGAATCATAAAACATATACCCTGTTTCTGGCTTTTTTTTTTCATTCCACATTACATATTTGAGATTAATTCATGATGTTGCAAGTATAAATAGTTCTTTATATTTTATTACTAAATAATAGTCAAAACTAAAAAATGTACTATATTTTGTGCATGCATTCTCCTGCCAGTACACAGTTGGGGTATTTCCTATAAGGAAGACTGTTCCCAACAATATTATACAACTCATTTTATGGGCACATATTTCCATCACTCTAAGAATAGAGTTGATTGGTTATTGTGTGAATGCATGTAACTTGATTAAAAGTGGCCAAACAATTCCCCAAAGTGATTTTAACACATTTTACCTTCTTAATCAGCAACATATGAGGTTTCAGTTGCTCCTCATTCTCAACATTTTGTATTTTCAGTCTTTATTATTCAAACCATTCTAATGGCTGTAAATGGTAGTTCACAGTGATTTCAATGAGCATTTTTCTGAGAACAGGGATGTGCTTATTGAATGGTATATACCCTTTTATTTTTAATTTTTTGATATCAGCTTTATTCTTCATAGCCAAATGAGTAGAAACAACTCAAAGTCCATCAGTAAGAGAACAGAGAAAAATTATGGTAAATTCATATAATAGAACACTAATTAGCAATAAAAATAAAAGAACTACTGATACATGCAACAGCATTGATGAATCTCAAAAACATGTTAACCAAATAAACATGACCCAAAATAGTAAATCTTGAATGACTCCATATATATGATGTTCTAGAATAGAAAGACTAAACTATGATGACAGAAACCCTATCAGTGTTTTACCGGGAAGCAGAGGCTTGACTAGATATGACTTGAGAAAACTCTTAGCAAGATGGGATGTTCTGTCTTGATTAAAATAGCAATTATATGGATGTACATATTTGTCAAAAAGTCACAAGCTATGCATTTCATTGGATGAAAGTGACATTTCAGCCCTGGTTGCTGTGGCTCAGTGGATTGAGGGTCGGCCTGTGAGCCAAGTGTCGCTGGTTTGATTCCCAGTCAGGGCACATGACTAGGTTGCACGTCAGGTCCCCAGTTGGGGGCGCGAATGAGAAGCAACCACAGTGATGTTTCTCTCCCTCTCTTTCTCCTTTCCCCACTCTCTAAAAATAAATAAATAAATAAACAAACAAATAAATAATTTTTTTTAAATGACATTTCAATAAAGTGTGAAATTAAAGATAAAAACAGAAAAGAAGTCAGCAGTTTGTTATTGTGGTGGTAATTATCAGGAAAAACAAAACTTGGAAGTACTAAAACTGGTTACCTCTGATGAGTGAGGCTGTAGAAGCAGCATTAGGGTGGGAAATCATTAATTTTCACTTTATATTAATGATTCTGTTTACTGTGCAAATATCAGGGATTTGTTTTGTTTTGTTCGTTTGCTTTTCCTATTTTAAGACCAAGAAAGAGATTCAGGTGAGATTAATGTGGTAAAAAGGAAGGACTTATACTCTTTTTAAAATGTAGTGTCTATTGGACTTCCGGCCAAGATGGAGGCTTAGACGGACACGCTAGGTCTCCCTCTACAACTAGAGAGGAATACAACTACTTCAAAACAAAGGATAACTAGAAATTCCAGAAAATAAAACTACACGGAAGCCCAACATATGAAGTTATAAACCAGCGGTGCCATTTAGGCAGGTAAGAGTTAAAGAGGGCAGCGCTGTTTGCGGTCGCACCTGGAGCGGCGGGGCGGCGAGGAATCCCGGCTGCGGTCAAGCCCCTGGCGGTGCGCGACCCCGGCGCTGGGGAGAGCGGCCGCCGCATCGCCTTGAACAGTGAGGCCCAGGGGGGGCGGGAGGACGGATCCTGGTCTCCTAGCTGAATAACTGTGTGAATCCATCTTGGACCCCCGCCCCCAAAGAAAGCACCACAGGGCTGCGAAATAGGTCGCAGACAGGCGCCAGTCGCTGAATTGTGATGCGTACACAGGCACTGCCCCTTACAGCCGGCCCAAGAAAACAAAACGCATCTGTCAAAATGAGGCAGGCAACTATAGAAATCCCGGTGACACAACTCACCAGGCAACAGATAGAGAACCTGACAGATGAACAGATAAGAAACCTGTCAGAGGCTCAGTTCTGGGCCATTGTTATCAGGTGGCTTACAGAATTCACAAAAGAGCAGGAAAAAGATAAGAAAGAAGCGAAAAACATTCATAACGAAAGGAACAAAACCACATACGAGACAGATGGTGAGGAAAAAAAATCCAGAGTTCATTTCAACAAACTGGAATATGGAGAAGGAACAAGCAGTCAACCAATGCAGCGAGAGGAAATGGGAAGCAACAATGAGAGGATCAGAAACCTCTGGGACAGCTATAAAAGGCCCAACATAAGAATCATTGGTTTGCCAGAGAGTGAGGAAGATGAACTAGAACTTGAAAAATTGAGTGAAAATATAATAAAGGAGAACTTCCCAGACTTGGGGAAGGGAATAGACTTGCAGGTCCAGGAAGCAAGGAGAGTTCCCAAGAGACTGGACCCAGGGAGAACCACTCCAAGACACATTATAATCAAAATGTCAAAAATTAAAGATAAAGAGAGAATCTTAAAAGCAGCAAGAGAGAAGAAAAGAATTATGTACAAAGGGGTCCCAATTAGACTATCAGCTGACTTCTCAAGGGAGACCCTGCAGGCAAGAAGGGACTGGCAGGAAATATTCAAAGTAATGAAAATCCAAAACCTACAACCACGAATACTCTATCCAGCAAAATTGTCATTCAGAATAGAAGGACAGAGAAAGTGTTTCCAGGACAAAATAAAACTGAAAGAGTTCATTAGATCCAAACCACTGTTATATGAGATGTTAAAGGGACTGGTTTAAAAAACAGAAGCTAAGGAGATGAAACAAAGGCAAACTAAACAGGCAACGAGAGTGGAAAAGGAACTGTGGGTACGGGAAGCATATTGGGGGGAGGTCAACAGGGAGGGGGAGTGGGGAGAGGGAGGTAGATGATATAGGAATTGGGGATCATGGTAGGAGGGAATGGAATAGACGGAGAGAGGTTGGGAGGAACTGTATGCACAACTAATGGACATAATCTAAAAGGGGGGGACAACTGGAGGGAGGGGGGCCACCGGGTGGAGAGGAGCAGAGGGAAGGGAAATTGGCACAAATGTAATATTTTAATCAATAAAACACATTAAAAAAATAAAAATAAAAAAATAAAATGTAGTGTCTATTAAGGCTTTTTTTTTTTCTCTTTGTGTGTTCAGGGTATCAGTCTTTTGTCATATATTGTATATAAAACATATATACATAATATATAGTATATATAATATTTTCTCCCAGTCTCTCACTGACCTACTAATATTCTCAATGTTGTCTTTAAATGAGCAAAAATTGTCATTTCGATAAAGTAAAATTTACAATTTTTAATGATTATTATCTTGAGTGACCTAAAAAATTATTACAATTATAAATGTTTTTTTTATTTTATTATTATGTTACTTACTACTACATTTCATGAAATTTTCTAAATTATTAGTTAAAATGATATTTTTATAAATTCCAAAGATTTTCTAAGTAAGCATGCTGACTGCAAAAATAGATGATTTTACATTTCTTTAAATTTCATGTCTCATCATATATTTTCTACTCCATATACCATACTTCCCACAATACAGTATTTTTATTCACTTTACCTAATAAATTATTTATATAAGATATATGTATACATATATAAATTATAAATATCACATATAAATATATTAAATATATAAACATTATATATATATAAATCTATTTTATATTTATTCTATTTGGTGTGCTGCATTTCTTCCTAAAGATGTGAGCATCCACCTAATATCATTACCTGTCACCTTTAAGAACTTTCTTTTTCTTTTTTTTTTCTTTTTTAGTAAAGAACTAAAATAATTTACTATTTAGCTCTTTACAGAAAACATTGGTCAACTTCTTATAAAGCTTAGTCTGCAGGTTTCCAAATAGTAAGAGATCTCTCTGCTTTCCACTGAGATTCTTACATGGCCAGTTCTTTTGATTTCATCTTTTCATCTTTTATTCACCCCAGCCGTCAATGGGAAAGGGCACTATATATGAAAGTTGTGTGTAGCTCAAGATGAGAAGTTAATTTTTCTTAACTCTCCAATCCTGCCCAACCTCCATGCACTAGAGAAGGCCCCATGAGAAAGTTTACAGTGGAAGCAGAACTGCTTTTGGGTTGGAGAACCCTGGGATTCTTAATCTATCCCACCAATCTTCACACCTTGGTTTAAAATGTTTGATGTTCTGCAGAATTCACTATTCCTTCTGATATTTTCCAGAGATGACAACAGCCATGGATTTCTTCTCCAATTGGAAAGCTTATATTTTTTAAAATTATAGAATTTTAAAGTTCTGGCTTTAAACTATACTGAAATCCATTTGTGTGATGAAAAATCTTATTTTTCCTTTAAATACTGACATCACATAACAGCATAATGAAAGTAAAAATAAAATAGGTGTTTAATTGACCATAATGTTTGACTTTCCCCTTCCACTTGTGATTCTCAAATAAATCAGAAAAATAGACTACAGCTAGTCTGATATTTTTGGACACATTTCTGAGAATTATTTTATTGTTACATTGTGGATCCTAGCACATATCATATCTACTCTCTAATACTATTTGGGACCTAAGTCTTAACTTTTAAAAATTGTCATTGTATTTAAAAACTCATAATAGTCTAGGTCAAGTCTCAACAAATTATGGCCTGAATACCAAATTCAGCCATAAAAAAGTTTTACTGGAATACAGCTATGCGCATTTACTTACATATTGTCTATGGCTGCTTTTGCATTAAAGTGATAGAGTTGAATAGTTTTGCAGAGACTCTACAACCTGCAAAGACTTTTAAATAATTACCATTTGACCTGTTAGTGTTACCAACCAGCAAGTAGGGGTCCTGCTGCCTGCTGCCTGCTGCCACCCTCTAGGAAAAATTTCAGAGGCAAAAGTTTGGTGATAAAGAAACAGTCTTTATTCAAAAGCAGTCACTTAAGCCTATCAAGTCACAACTTTAATCACTTAAGCCTATCAATTAAGGCTAAACTCATACCTGAGTTCTCCTAGCATTCCCCTGTTAGTTTATATAGGGTTAGTTTACAAACTGAAACAACATAATCCACAAAAGCTACACAATTTTGGAAGAATGGCAGGCTTCTACCTCGGAGCCTATTCCCTCTAGAACACCCAAAGAATGAACCTGGCACCCTCTGCCAGACCAGCCCAATCCTAGGCTGTGCCTGGAGTTCCTTCCCATGTAAAATACCAGCCAGGCAGCTGCAGCACAATCAACCAGGTATCCTCAAGGAAGAAAAGCCTAAGAGTGAATGTAAGAGAGCCTGAGAGAGAACCAGCTCAGCAGAAAGAAAAGCACCGGCCCTCTTTTTATTTCCATTAGCTCTGCAGGCATTCATCTTCTCAGCCAATCCTATCCTAGACTGCTTTCCCTGCCTCAGCAAACTCTTCCTATGGTCTCTCCTATATTTTCTCAGTTATCTTAATCAGATTTCTCTGTATCATTAGGAAAAAATGTTTGTTACTACTGGTAAGATACAAAATAAACAAATGTAAAAGTCCTATCTTGGTAGACTTTCATCAATTTAAACAAATGAAGAGAGCTAAGTGAATAATGAGTGGAAACTTTTCATTAGGAAAAGTCAGTAGGTAAGCCCTATAGTAAATTGTACTTTAGTTAAGAAATCATTGGATTATTGATTATTAGTAGATTTTTCTGGGATAGCATTGTCAAAATACTTAAATTAGATATTTAAAAGGTAAAAATTAGTGTGAAAACAATAAAAATCAGCCACAATGAGAATCAAAATCTGTCACTTGGTTTACTATTTAGAATCATGATGATGATCCTTCTTTGTTAATACAGTTGTTTTCCAAAAGCATGTACTACCATTTTATACTGTAACTAAATTAGTGTGTGGTTAAACTAAATGTATAGTGACTTATTTAAAAAGAAATCAAATATTCTGACTTAGTTTTTTAAGTAAATGGATTATTTTAGTTATTTCTCTTCGGGCCATATCCCTCTTTTTGTCACTCAATGTTGGAATAAGTTATGTTTTCAGGTTTAGTCTCAAAATAATTAAAACATAATGAACCCATCAAAATTAATAGGTGTTTATTTACTCACATGAAGCATGTAAATATTCTAAAGAAGGATTTTACTTGTAGGAAAACTTTTATACCTGCTTTCACTTATTTCTACCATATATTACAAACACATACTTATGGTGTTTTACATTTGAAAATCTGTACAAGTTACTCTACTGAATATTTGGCCTTCATGTCATTTTTTTTAAATTCACTAATGCATATATGGTTATAAGTAGGATTTTATTTTATTGCTCCTCTACAGTGAGTTCCTATCTATCTATATTTCTTTAGGACTTGACTAGACTTAGTTTGTTTGTTTTTTTGGCTGAGGAATATCTACTCATTCCATTAGTTTTATCACTTATGAAAATATTAATAATTATTAGACAACTTTGAGTCAAACAAAAATACACTACATAAGTATGCTTATATATCTACCTCTTATTGTAATTAAGTTAATTTTTTATTCATGCAGCAGCTTCTGTGCGATTAATTTTAGATACCAGTGAAACAGTGTAAAACACTGTTAAATCATATTTTACACTGCACAATTTTTTTAGAATTTTGACAATATAAAAATAAAATAATTTATATTTTTAATTGTAGGTGTAATGCTTTTTACCTCTTATTTTGAAGTACATTAAGTGTGTGATTATTAATATACTAAGTACATTTTTTCTTTTTTTATTGTTGCCCTACTATTGTTGTTAAAGTCCCCTATGATGATTGTGTTGCTGTTGGTATCTTTCTTGAAGTCCTCCAATATTTTTCTTATATATTTGGTTGCTCCTATATTGGGAGCATATATATATTTATAAAGATTATATCTTCTTGAACTATTGTTCCCTTAAGTATTATGTAGTGTCCTTTGTCTCTTTTTATGGTGCTTGTTTTGAAATCTATTTTATCTGATATACGTATTACTGTCCCAGCTTTTTTTATCATGTCCATTTACTTGGAATTTTCTTTTCCATTCCTTCACTTTCAACATGTGCTGATCTTTTGTTCTGAGATGGGTATCTTGGAGACAGCATATATCCCAGTCATTGTTTTTTATCCATTCAGCTACCTTATGTCTTTTGATTGGAGCATTTAATCCATTTACATTTAAGGTTATTTTCAATAGGTACTTATTCATTTCCATTTTTTCCCTTTGCATGTGTGTTCCTCTCTCTCTCTCTCCTCTCTCCTCTTCATCTGCTTAAAGCAGTTCCTTTAACATCTCTTGAAATGCTTGTTTTGTGGAGATTTATTCTTTTAGTTTTGTTTTTTGTTTTTGTCTGGAATACTTCTTATTTCACTTTCCATTTTAAACAAGACCTTTGTTGGGTAAAGTAGTCTTGGTTTCATGCCTTTGCTTTTTATTACTTGGAATATGTTTTGCCATTTCCTTCTGGCTTGTGGTGTTTCTATCGAGTAATCAGCTGAAGTAGCTTTATCCAAGCTCCCTTGTACATAATTAGCTGTTTCTCTCTTGATACCTTTAAGATTCTCTCTTTTTCTTTAAATTTTGCAGTTTTAATTATAATAGATGTTGGAGTGGGCCTCTTTGGGTTTATCTTGACGGGGCCCCTCTGTGCTCCCTTAAGTTGTGTGTTTTTTTCTCCAATGTTAGGGAAGTTTTCTTTTATTACTTTTCAAACACGTTTTCTATCCCTTGCCCCTTTTCTTCCCCTTCTGGAATCACTATGATATGAATATTATTATGTTTCATGTTGTCCTGCAGCTCCTTTAAACCCTCTTTGTTCTTTCTCAGTGTTTTTTCATTTTGAAACTCTGTCTGGGAATGATTTTCTACTTTGTTCACCAGTTTGCTGATTTCATTGTCTGCTTCATCTAGCCTGCTTTTAATTTCTTCTAATGTGTCTATCGTATTCTTCATTCCTTCCTGGTTCCTATTGATAATTTATAGGTCCTTTTTCATATTGTTGTAGTTTGCAATAAGTTCCTTGTAGCTTCCCTAGAGTTTTCTATAATTCTTACTGAACTCATTGAGCATCCTTATATCCATTATTTTGAACTCAGTGTCTGGTAGTTTGCTTGCCTCTATTTCACTTAGCACTCTTTCTGGGGATTCCTCCTTTCCTTTTGATTGGGGGTTCTTTGTATCCCTGTTTTAGGTCACTCTTCTTGTTTGTTTCTGCTTCTTAGATTGCTCTATGTTGACTCCTTTTCTTTATGGTGTGATCATCTGTGGTAGGAAACCTGTGCTATTTAATGTTGCAGTCTCCTTGGTGTTCTTATCTTGATGCTCTTGGAATGCTTTTTAACCCATTTGTGTGGGTTCTCTGGTTGCATGAGGTTTTGGTTTGTTGGGTCATTCCTTGGTGGATCCTTTCCTCCAGCTGGCTGACTGAGAGTTACTCCACCTACCAGGTCTTGTATGCTGTTGTACACGTGCGGCCAGAACAAAACCAAACAGCCCAGGAAACAAACCCACAACCACATAAATATTCCCCACCTACAATCACACTATCAATAGAAAATGAGCCAATATTAATAAAGATGTAATGAGATTAAGACTATTATAAGAAATAAAAAATGAATATGAGATGACTAACAAAGAAAAATGATATTGAGAGGGAGAGGGAAGAGCAATAATAAGAATAAGGAATAGTGACAAGGCAAAGAAAGAAAAATTTACATAATAGATAAAAAAGAGAAGGAAGAAAAATAAATGTAATAAGAGAATGAAAGCATATAGTATTAGGTTTAAACAGAAATTAAAAGTATATATATCGTTAGAGAGAGAAAATAAAACAGAAACCAAATTGGAGAAAAAGATCCACCACAGCACTATCAAAAACAAATGAGCAAATATTAATATAGGTGGGATGAGAATTAGAGGAGGGGAAATAAAGTAAAGTTTAAGAGATGTCTAGAGGAAAGAGAAATAATTTTGAGACGATAAAGGGAGAAGGAATACTGAGTGAGGAATGAAAACCAGACTAAGATAGAAAAAATTAAAATTTTAAAACAAAAAAGAAAGGGCACAAGGAAGACAAAATAGAGTAGGCGAGGGGATGGTAAAATTTGAGATTTGATATACAAAAAGAGTGACAATCTAGAAATAAAATTGAAGAAATGCAACAACAACCAGCATATCCACAACCAACGAGCAAAGATTGATAAAGATGGAGAGAGAATAAGCATATTTTAAGAATGGGAAAAAAGAATGCAAGATGACTAATGACAGGAAAAAATGGTTTTGAGAAGCTGAAAGGGGGAGAAATAGTAAGAGTTTGGAAAGGAAACAAATCGTGGTAAAGAGAAAATGGAATGTAAAACAAAAATAAGAAGAGAAAATAAGAATGTTAAAATGGAGCAAGAGAATGGAGAAGCCAAGTACGAGATTTGAAATAAACTATAATATAAAAACTAGTGGACAAACAGGCACAAACTTGAAGGACAAGAAATTAATGTTAAAAAGCTTGCAGGAGAGAAGATAATGTAAATCATGAAGAAAACCATAGCAGAATTTATTTCAGTAAAATATAGTGTTTACCACTGTTTTCTCTTTCTGGATATGCCCCTGGTGGTGTCAGATGGTGTCCCAGTCAGGCCTTAGGCATCCTATTTGAGACTACCAGCAATCCACAGCCTGTGGCTGTATCCTTCAGTTGTTAATCTAGTCAATATGTGATCAGTAGTCAGGCTTAAAAACAACAGGGTGGAGCAGAGTAATTCCTATGGGTGAGGCTATTGCATCCCCTTAGGCTGATGTCACTTGGAGGAGAGTGCTCTGCCTGAGCAAGATGGCTCCTGCAGTATGGGCAATGACTGAACACAGGGGTCCTGGCAGCTGCTCTTCTAGTTCTCTTCCCAAAGGCACCATCCCCAGACTCTCCTCAAATATCTCTAGTCCATTCTACCCCCCATTTACCAGAGCCCAGGGTAAGTGGACACAAAAATGTTTGTGTTGGCCCTTTAAGAGGTTCTCTATGCCTCCAGCTCTCTCTCCCTGACAGACAGAAACAGAAACCCTGCCACTTTTTACAGCTGGATGTTATCTGGGTTTGTTTCTGACTCTGGTGGTGTAGGCTGGAAAGCCCTGCTTAGAGTTTGGATCCCACACTTTCCAAAGGAAAGTTTGCAGCCACTGAAATTTCCCTCTGGCACCTCAGCTGCCTCCCATGGCATCCCACTCAACCCTCTCACATCTCTGCACTTAATACCAGTCACATCGTGTTAAAGTGGTTTCTTCTGTCTGTGCATGATTATAAGGCTTCTCTCCAGCTTGGATGATTTCTCTACAATTTAGTTGCAGTTCATGACTGGTCCTGGGAAGTTAATGTAGTTTCCACTCACTCCTCCACCATCTTGGATCTCTATATATCTTTTTCCTTAACAGTATTAGATATCATTTTCTATTTTCCTATTTATGATTCTCACCTATAAAATATATTAAGTAATACTTAAATCATGGTTTTTGGAAATATTAAAACAAATAAGGTATATAAGAGCACTTCACTAATTACAATGCAAGGAGAAAAAATTGCATTTGACATTTGTAGAACCACTGCACTCTGTCCATTGTTGCATCTGGTATTTATAACACAGCAGTTGTTAATTTTTAATACTAGAAGTTATTGTTATTAAATTTATTATCACTTATTACAATTTTTAATTAAAGATTTTTATTTTTAATTATATTAGAAAGATAAAATATTAACACAAAGGAAGATAAACAAATTTTCTAGTACAATGCTAGGCATTATGTTTGGTTCATTATACAAAAAATATAAATATCCTCAATGCTCACTAGCTTATGACCATACAATTAATGCCACAGTACCCATTATATCTAATGCCACAAGTTCCTTGTCAGGCAGGAACTCAAGCCCTATGAAAAGTGTTTTTTCAACTTTCAACAGATATGTTGGCAATACACAAGGAGTGTCTTTATTATGTTTATAAATTATCCCTAGTCCTAATATGAGAAAAGATATTGTCATCTCTACTGGGCTAAGATTCTGCTGACTAGAGATTTTGCACACCTGGAAATCCACAACCATGACTGTAATTCAAGCTACATATTTGCCAAATCCAATGGGGTGGAAAGCCCTGTCATTAGCCCTCACAGACCACTAATGCACTTGACCCCTGTAGCACATGAGATGTAAAAAGAAGTCTCTTAAGAAAAGATGTCCTGGGCCTGGGAAATTTCTGGTTTACACATAGACCCTGTCAAACCAGATGACATATAATGACAACAGGATGGGTCAGACCAGATCCAAATGTGAGCCTTTTAACTGCAACTGAAACTTCTATTTATATCCTTCTGACCTACTGGCCTCTTTGCTGAGACTAGCTCATTATGAGAGAATTATTCCTTGTGAATGCTAAGGTTGGGAGTGTTCCATATCATGTAAACACTTACTTCGTTTTTTTTACCAATTTCTTAACCCCACACCAGTCCACCAAACATGTGTATGTGTTAATCAACCCTGAAAATGAACACCGTTTTTGTCCTCTAACAAGAATAAAGATATTTTGAATCACTGTTAACATAGGAGAAAGAAAAAAAGAAAGAAAGAAAGAAAGAAAGAAAGAAAGAAAGAAAGAAAGAAAGAAAGAAAAGAAAGAAAGAAAGAAAGAAAGAAAGAAAGAAAGAAAGAAAGAAAGAAAGAAAGAAAGGAAGGAAGGAAAGAAGGAAGGAAGAAAGAAGAAGAAAGAAGAAGAGAGGAAGGGAAGAGGAGGGAAAAAAGAAAATAAATAAAATAAAATAAAAGGTAATGGAAGAGAAGAAAGAAGGCCTGATTTGTGCTAAAGAAGTTTGGGGAGTGCTTTATCAAAGAGCATAACCTAAGCAAACTTACCACATGTATCTGTGTCTAAAATCTCATTTAATTGTGCATTATCCAATTTCATTATCATAATAAACACATGAAGATAATGAAATTGAAGCTCTGCAAACTGAAATTATGTTCATAGTTACATCATATGGAAGTTAAGATTCTCAGTCCTAACAAAGTACAACACCTTTGATTATTTTTATTATATTAGAATATAACATTATGTATACCATAGAAGTATGTACAGACACACACATATATATATATACATGAGACATATGTCATTATTATTACCTAATAATTTAGAGAGCTCTGCTCTCTTTCCCAATTTTCCTGATAGTTTGGGGAATGTGTGCATGTGTGTAGCTACTTGGCTGTGTTTGCTCATTTGCAACAAGGTGGCATGAAAGAATGAAAAGGTACTGAGGAATAAATACTAACTCTTCAGTGAAGAGGGAAGGGCATACAGAATGACACTAAGTGGCCATTGCTATTTTTCTTCGGTCCCTCTGACCTCTTCCCCACAGCCAAATTATATTATAGGGAAGTTCAAATTTATAACTGAAAGCTTCTTCTCTGAAAGGTTTAACCTGAAAGCTTGTTACCATGCTCTAAACATCTAGCACCAACAATTAATTTTTCTAAGGGACCTGGCTCATTTTTAAATACACAAAATATACTATAACACAGTTTCTTCTAAAACATAAATTTTCCCTAAAATCAATTCTTAAAAGGAAAAATAAAAAGCCCAAAATTTCTGAGATATCTTCAAATACAAAGGAGCTGTCAGATTATCAGCAAGACTTGTACAAATGTCTTCATCAAATCCTCAGCAGCACAACATGAAATTGCACAAGGGTTACATGACATCATTAGGTGAGGGAACTGCATTACAGTAGCTACTAAAGAGATGCATGTTACATGTGCACACATGGGTGGTATTTGTCATAATATCATGCCATATATTTTTAAATAGTCAAGTGTTAGACTGACTCCACATATCTAGGCTTTGACAGGCTCAGAGTCCAAGCATTCCAGTGGATAATGTGATTCCCATGGACAAATAACATCAACCCTTCTTCCTTTCAAATCTTTAGCAAGTAGAGTCCATCACTCAGAAGACCAGTAACCTCTAGGTCAAAACTGGCAAGAGTGCTGTCAAACCTATTAACTTATTGCCATCTTTTTTTTTTCCTTTCCAGCAGCTCTGTAGTAAAGAACACTCACATACCTTTGGACAGCTCTTTCTCCCCATGGTCTTTAATCTTACAATTCCTACAATTATACATACTTCAGAAATGTGAAAGTAAGTTTATTTTATATTTTCTCTATGCTTCTTCATGGAAAACAAAATACAACAGAAAATAATTTTTTAAAACCTAAAACATTGGCTACCAAATAATAATAAAATATGCTGACTTTGTTATATTAATAAAAGAAAACAAGAAAAAAACTGAAAAAAAATGTCTAGAGTCAAAAGAAACTACTTATGAGATTTTAACTTGCATATGATTTATCTGTTGTTTAAACAGAAATGTTTTTCTAAATAAAAGTAGATGCCACTCTGTTGTGAGATTTTCTGATATTGTATTTCTGTATTTTTTACAAACATCAGATACTTTAAAGTAGTATATTCAAAATGCCTGGGAATTTGTGGAAATGTATATTCTGTCTCATTGTGCTGGAACAGTGCCTGATAAATTGCATGATGTCAGTGCTCTTAGTTCAAGGATCATGGTTTAAGTAGTGAGGTTCTAGTCAAGAATGTAGAAATTACAACTGCTACATGATAAATATATGTAGCTGAGATGTGTAGTTTGTGGAGTAGTTCTTAATCGAGACATGACAAACATAAAAGCTTACATTGATGAACAGTTTCATTCTGCTATGGATGTTTTTAAAAGTAGTGAAACCTCTAGCCTATTTAACTTATCCATTCATTTGAAAAATTCTTTTAAAATGTTTGTATAATTATATGTGCTTATATAAAATATAATCCTTATATAAACTTTACATAATTATATACTGCATGTCATACCCTCCTCTATATATTTTATGGTTATATATCTCCTTCTCCCATTTAACAACCTTATGAGGTAGATGCTATTTTTTCCCTCACTTTACTCACAAGGAAACTGAAATATAGTGGTACATAACTCATTTAGTGTCACAGCCTATAGATTCTCAGGGGCTAAAATATTTCTAGATTATAGAAGTGATATGTCCACTACTAACATTTTTTCACATTATTTAATAAATGCCATATTTAATTATATTTCATTTAGTACCTAATATGTGCCTAGCACTATGCTAAGTCTTTTACCCTTAGTTAATTTTCTTAATAACTTTGTGAGATATATACTATTATTACCAGTTTGCAGGTAAAGCTTCAAAGACCAAAATGAGTAAAGTGACTTGTAAGTCATTGACAGCACCACATTCAGGTCCACAGAAATCAAGCAGATTTCTGTTTTAGTATAGGTTAGGTTGTCCCCCAAGTAAAAGTCACCAAAGAATTATAGCAACTTATGTAAAAAATAATAGTTTCTCCAGGGAAACTAAATTAAAAAAGAATATATGTATAATGTATGATTTAGCATAATAGGCTTGCCCTGGCTGGTTTAGCTCAGTGGATTGAGCGTCGGCCTGCGAGCTAAGTGTCGCTGGTTCGATCTTCCAGTCAGGGTACATCAGAGAAGGAAAACTCTGACTCCAAAAAACCTCCGCTGCCTTGCGGCATACCTCTTCAGGGGAAAGGCTAAGGGAGTAAACCCCGACAGAAAATCCGGAGCCGGAGTCCCTAAGGCGGTTTGACGTTGTAGTCAACACCGGCAACTCCTGCGGCGCACCTGAACCCAAGCTGTATCGACTCCGTCTTTCCCTTGGACCCTTCAGCTGCGAAGAGAGGGGGGGTCTGCTGCATGGGCAACAGCAGACCCTCCATATTACCCTGCCCAGGCTCTGTAGCTTCAGCGTCATCGCAAGATGTCGATTCAACACGGGAGGAGACAGATACCATGTCACTCCCGAGTCGGACTGCACAGCCATTCTTGGCGGTGCAGATAGACTCTGAAGAAGCTACACCATCGTCTCTCGAGACGGACGGCTGCCGACGACGACCGACGAGCATAATAGGCTGATATTTCTATTTATGCTAAATAGTATATAATTTAATGTCAAATAATTAACTGCCTCTTTTTCAAAAGGTAATTACTTATTGTTAATGATAAAAGATTTTTTAAATAATTTGAAGGTAAAGATACTATTTCAAATTATTAATAAAGTAGCTGGTTAATTCTTAAATTGGTTTTAAATTTAATTTAAAAATTAGGTCATGGGAAGTTAAGAACATGTTTTATATGACTCTATTCTGAATGCTCTTTATTTTTAGTTAGTCAAATTCAGTAATATACAGCTGCATTTTTTACTACTGATTTAATTATCAAAAACTTTCTGACAATTTTCAGGAGAAAGAGACAATAAAAAAAAGCAACTAAAGAAAACATGACCACATGGTACTAAAAATGTAATAGTAGAAATGAATTTGTATCCATAAACATACAAGGTAAGAGGTGACAAAACTCTAGGGAGGCCAGTGATACTAATGGAATAGCCAGAGTGGGGAGGTACAGATTCTGGATGTCTTTTACTCAGAGATAGTATTACTGTAGACAAACCAATCTGCAACTGTCAGTCAAAGACATAACCTTCACACTAACCTTTGCAAATTATCAGGACTATATCCTCCTAATAACAGGCATGTCTGCCCATGGATATGTATTGGGAGTGACACCTGACTTAAAAGGTTAATCCACATTTTAAAATAAACATCTCATACTGACATTATAAACAATGAATTATTTTGGCATTTATTCTTTCCCTTTTTGTACTTTTCCCCAACATATTGAAATGTTGGACTTTTGATCTTATTCATTCATTCCCTTTCTTTCTCTCCTTCTTCCTCTTTCCTGCCTCTTTCTTTTTTTCTTCTCCTTTCTCTTATTTTTTTCCTTTCCCCAAGGTCACAGGCAAGGAGAAGGATTAGACCAAGACAGGGTGACACCTCAGCAAACTCATAATTTTAGAGCTTTTGCAAACAGATGAACTCTGTGTATTTTTTCAGCATCTCTGGGTGGGACTTGGGAGCAATTGTTTTTCTCTCGATGAAAATTAAAAGCCTTTTTATTTGATGTAACCCATATTCAGGCTGTCTCTTTATGTCCTGGCTCCTCCCAAACAAAGCTTTACTTTGTAAGAGCAGTTTCACTTGCTAGAGATTTCCCTAGTATTCTGTAGGGGAGCTGGAAGAGGGAATGTACTAACAAAACACAATTTTTCTTTCTTTTTTAATTTTTTTAATTTCCACGAGTCTCTGTTTTCAGCCTCTCGCCAGCAAGCCTGTGCACAGTCTTTCCCCTCCAGCACTCAGGATTCTGAACTCCCCATGACCCCTTTGGGGATCTCAGCTGTTCTGGGGCTTCTCAACTTTTTGTATTTTTTCTCACCTTACTCTCTAAAGTTATGTATTCAGACCCACTACTTAATATATTTTAATTATGTGAAAGCCAGTAGAGGAGAATGAAGCTAATAAACAATAGACCCTGCTATATAAATTCTTTCAAATTATGAGAGTGTGTGCTGAGAATGGGGAAGTAGACATTCTGGCACTCCAAGTTTTAAGTTTTAGGGAGAGTGGTGGAATATTCTGTCAGGTTGATTTCTTTTACAATACTCCTGACTTTGAGAGCTGCATACAAGGCTCTCTCTATAATTATTGTACCTATTGAATTAAATATATCTGTGTGGATATAAAAGTAGATATCAATCCAAATAAATATAACAACTAGTCTCATATTGAAAAATCAGTATGGCATTTATTTAGCTTCTCTGTAACTAGCGAGATGTATTGCCTTCTAGTGGCACCAGTGAATCCTAGTCTTATGCCAAAATGTTTCTGGATTTCTTCTACTTTCTGAGCCTGCTAGAAAAAATAAAAGCACACCTTTCAAAGTTTACTCTTTTGACAAAAAAGACTCTGGTTTGCAAAACCTAGTAAGAACTCGAGGTGTTTTTTGTTGGTCAGACTCTCCAGTTTGTAGATATTTGGTAGAGGTATAGGGCAGCAAAGGGACAGAGTGACTAATTAGTCCAGTTGCAAAGGTAAAATCCTGTACTTTCCGATTGTTTAAGATTTTTAGCTATGTATTCTTACCAATTTTATTTCCAATTGTGAATTTTCCAGTCATAAATTTTTCTCATTTGCATATTGAAGCATTAATAATTTTATCTAAATGAATATTTTATTCCATATGTAAATTTGCTACTGATCTATGTTGCCCATTGATTAGTTGTCTTTGTTTTAACTCATTTCTTAAAATATACAAGCTGTTATGATTTTACAGAATCAACTCATATTTTTATGTTGTGAATACTACTATCATTCCTGTTAACATAGAAAGTCATCTAGACTTGAAGATATAATATTGACAAATATGTAATTATATTATAATGATTAAATAAGGTTATGTATATGTCCCAGGTATAAATTAATTGTTCCTCAATTCTGCATATGCATTTCAATGCTCTGCTTTGTGAAACCTGAACGGGACTCTGTATAAATTTCTCCTTTTCAAGGTGACGCAATGCTAATGTGATCAGTAGAAGGATGTAAAGGGGTTATTGCAGTAGGAATAATCTCTTTCTGTTTCTGTTGTGCTTATTTTTCTTTTTTTGCTCCTATATCATAACTGCCAGCAATATTATATCAGAAACCCAGTGATTCTTACCCTCCAGTAAGCTTTTTCTTTCTTTTTTTTACCAGTCCCAGCCTGATTCCTATTTTCATAAAGTATTTTGTTGATAACATTTTGTGGCCCATTTCATCTGGGATTAGAAATAGTTAGAAGTACAGTTCTGCATTGGCTGATTGGCAGTCACTAACTATCTGGCTGAATGACCTGAGACTTAGAATAGGATTAGAATATTGGTAACAAGGAAGTCTTGGAAAAACAGGCTGGAACTCTCAGAATGAAAACGAAGTATGAAGATATTTGTTCCTGTGTTGTAAATGCCTACCAAAGGGCATCTTGTAGAGTAGGCTCTTAGTAACCAGGTGGAAAAATGACAAGCTCCATGGACTTGAAAAAGAGCTTGACAGTCATCCCAAAACTTCCTCAATGAACACACAAAGAAAAGTGGCTATGGGGCCATGGGCTCAATAACGTGGACTTCCCCTTGCCAAAACTGACCTGCCTGACACCAATGCTCATTGGCTAACTTCTACCAGCAGAGACCAGCTAAGTTCCAATATGGTACCAGTTAAGTAATGAGATATTTATTTTCCATTATCAAATAGTTAAAGTTTAAAGTTGTACCTGTAAGTAGATTGACAGATCTAGGGAAATGGGTCTTGAATACCCTTTGTCAGCAGGTATGCAGGTTGGTATAATTTCTAGTGGTTAAATAGAACAAGTGCTTCCTTTTCTAATGATCTAAGGATCTTCTCTCAAACAACCCGAAGAGGCCAATTTATTCTGATGCTAATCATGCTGAAACATAGCCTCACACAGTGCTGAAACTTTTCCAAGATTGGGAGGGTCCTTGCAAGGCATTCATATAGTTATCTGGTTTTGGAAATTTGCAAAAGAGATATTCTGTATTCTTACTCACTAAATACTCCTACCCCACAAAATTCTACCAGCCAAAACATCACAAAATTTAATCTGGCCTGAAAGTATTTATTTATTTATTTATTTATTTATTTATTTATTTATTGTTATTTTATTTTGTTTATTTTTAAAGAAAGGGGAAGGGAGGGAGAAAGAAAGAAAGAGAAACATCTGTGTGTGAGAGAAACATTGATAATTTGCTTCTCACAGGCGCCTCAATGGGGAACCAGCCACAACCCAGGCATGTTCCCTGACCAGGAATCAAACTGGTGATCTTTCTCTCAGCCGGACAACAGTCAACCAAATGAGCCAGGCCAGTCAGGGCACATTTTTATTTAAAAAACAAAAAATAAAGAAGACATTCAGTCAGAAATTCCTCAATGCAGCTATGTTTGTTAGATAATTAATTTTAATGCATTTTTGCAAGGATTGAAGGATCCTTTGGGAGATATTAAAATATATTTTTACTTTTATTTAGCTTTGCTTTTTAATATTATTTTTACTATGTAAACATTCTGTTTTTTATTCATATGGCCCTATTTTAAAATGCACTTAGACTGTTTCTACATGGGCTAACTTAGAAAAAATCAATATGTAAGAGATAACCAGATATTCTGAATTTATAGAAGTATCCTTCCTATTCTATGAAAAAATAAGTATAGGGTTTCTCTAAAAATGCAGGATGATAACATTAGTATTCATAAAAGCAAATACAATGAGAACATGAGGCTGTTCTTATGTCTGTGGAAGAATGACCTTGACTATGTCCACAACACAAGATTAATTTACCACAGATGAGTTTACAAATACTGAAGAAAGTAAATCTTGCTATTTTAATGCCTACAGATTCTGAAAGTCTTACAGAATGTCAGGCACTATAATAATTTTGCATAATGACTTAAAATTGCATAATGAAAAATAAATAAATAAAATTGCATAATGATATACAATTTTATAAAACATTTGTTCCCATTGTCTTATAAATATTTATAAAAAGTCTCTTATGGGCTTGCCAAAATATCAGTGACTTCTTGTTATTGCAGTAGCTAGCATAAAGCTAAGTGGGGAGTGCCACAGCAGGCAGAGCTACCCTTTGGGGATGACAAGTGACAAAAACCACCTTAGACTGAGGTTTCCTCCATTCTGGAGGGGATCAGAACATGGAAGAGCATTGGTTTCTCCCATCTTTCATGCAGATATCTCAGGTTGAAACCTGACTTTATGAAAATTCTTCATTTTTTATTTTTCATCAAAATGGCACTGGATTTTTAGAAACTAATTATACTAGAATAATAATAATAAGGATCAGGGGAAAGAGTATGATTTAAACTAGAACAAACAGCTTTTCAGAAATTGTTTTAATTAGAGCTATAATATTACTAATAATGGGCAATTTTTTCATTTTTTATAAGTGAGGATTGTATCCCATACTCCCAAATCCAAGTGGATGAAAAAATCTAAAAGACTGAGAGGCATATTCATGAAAATTTGTGTTTTAAACTAAACTCTTTTTTTAATGTAATTTTTCTCTGTGTAGTACAGTTTGTCCAGTATTACTCTTGTTTCCATTATATACAATACTCACATAGATTTTGTTAACTACCTCAAAATTATTGCTTTCACATACTAATGATACAAAGAAATTAAACAACCTATAGAACAAAAAATAAATGATTTTCTTTCATGTGATTTCTATGCATGTAACAGATTATCATGAAAGGACATATTTTTCCAAATAAACAGATCCATAAATACTTCTAAAAGTGGTGAAAGCGGTTAGTTCTTACAACTCCTACTTGTTCAAATATTATATCTTTTCAATAGAAAAATTTAAAGGCATGAAAAAATGAGTAAGATACATATTGAGCCAATGCCTTTTCTAGATATGAAATCTGAAGATTTGGGAATCTTCCCAGACTAAAACGTAGTAACAATTTATATTAAATTACAACAAAATAAATAATATAAAAGCATAGTATATTATAGAGTAAGAACAGTAATATTGAAAAGGATCAGATGAAAATATAATTATCTCCCAGTGAACACACACATACACAAAAGAAATATAAATCTGCCTCTCCTGCCAAATCATTTTTCCTTTTTATGAAACAGGAAATTTAAAACACACAATTTATTCCACCTGTTGAAGTAATGTATGTGAAGGTAGATCCAACCTGATAACTGCATTCCTCTTTAGATTTACCAAGTGGAAACTAAGCAATTGTTGGGCATATATGCTATCGAATAAGGTTGACATTCAATCGAAATCTTGTAAGATATTATGTGTCATGGGAGAAAAAGTTTAAAGCAACAACTGTAATAGCTAGAGAATGAATTGTGAGAGTTTGGATGTTTTGGCTTTCCAGAAATAGGAAGAAAATATGCATATAATTTTAGTATTTGTGGCAAGGTATGCGGCCTAATTACTCTGAAAATCAGTTTTTACATCTGTAAAATGAATTGAATAATATCACCTGCCTCATACAATTATTGTAAAGGCACATAAGGTAAAAATTCTAAAGAACTTAGTTCAGTTAAAGCAGATTTACAAATATTAATTGTTATTATTTGGTAAATTCGTTTGCTAAGAAACAAAACCAAGTATTTCTGTCCCCACATCCATGATCTTTCCATTGATGCTATTGGTAAGATAAAATGAATTGAAGATATACTAGATTTTTCTTTCTTTAAATTCAAATAAACCTGAGTCTATGTAGGGTATTTCCATTATCCAAACTAGCTGGAATTAAAATAAACTTCCATATCCATTAATCCACACACTCTGTTATCTCCACTTCCTGTGTACTCTCCACTTATTGAAGTACCTAGAAGAGACTTAGAGTTAATAATCCAATAGAAGCCTATCCTATATAAAGCAAATACTAACTATTGTATTTGTTATTTTTGTCCAAAAACCACTCTTGAGCACCTACTGTGTACAAAACACTCTGTGAGGCATCATATGACAACAATGCAAAAACTTGATACACTCTGTTAGCAAGTGTCTGGGAAAAGAGGCACTCTCAACCATTACTGAGGGTAAATTTGTACAACCACCATTGAGGCCAGCTTGGCCATGTTCATTGAAATTTTAGATAAAACATTATTTATAATAGCAGATCTGGAAACATACTAAATATACATTGATATAGTCATGTAATTGACTATAAAGCAGCTTTTTAAAGAAAGTGTAGTAATAAGAATATCTTTCTACAGATTCATTACTAACAAGTTTGATGTTGTGAAAACAAAAATGCACAAAAATTCAGACATGCATGTCAATAAATTTAAAAAATAAGTGCTGAAAAGTACTTAAGCTCTAAGAAGAATGATACCTATGGTGAGGACAACAGGAGCTAGATCAATGAGAGATTAATTTTTACTACATGCCCTTTCTACATTTTCTGCATTTGGAATAGGGTAAAATTTTATCTTTTCAACAGAAAATCTTCCTAAAAGTGATTATTCAAGCCATTAGTTGTTGCTATTGAAGAAAAACAACTGTAAGGAAATAGGAAGCAGAGCAACCACTTAGAATGTTATTTCAGTGGTCCAGATAACAGACAGTAGAACTGATTCTAGATCCATTTCAAAGAAAAAGCAGAAAAGACTTGGTGATGATTGAATGTGGGGCTTAAAACAAAAGAGAGAGCTAAGGAAGATATAATAGATGATATCACAGAAAAAAATGGCTAGAGAAAGAAAAAATTCCAAGTTTGTACTTTGTACTTATGATGCTAAGAATAAAAGGAACTGAAATTAAGATGGCATCACTGTGTAGAATGAAGTAGACAAATTAGTACTGGTTAAAGATAGAACAATGAAGATTATTTTATTCATAATTTATAATTATTGCACCATTTATTAGAGTGGTAAGTTGGCAATGGAAACAAAGGAATTAGGACTTCCGGCCAAGATGGAGGCTTAGACGGACACGCTAGGTCTCCCTCTACAACTAGAGAGGAATACAACTACTTCAAAACAAAGGATAACTAGAAATTCCAGAAAATAAAACTACACGGAAGCCCAACATATGAAGTTATAAACCAGCGGTGCCATTTGGGCAGGTAAGAGTTAAAGAGGGCAGCGCTGTTTGCGGTCGCACCTGGAGCGGCGGGGCGGCGAGGAATCCCGGCTGCGGTCAAGCCCCTGGCGGTGCGCGACCCCGGCGCTGGGGAGAGCGGCCGCCGCATCGCCTTGAACAGTGAGGCCCAGGGGGGGCGGGAGGACGGATCCTGGTCTCCTAGCTGAATAACTGTGTGAATCCATCTTGGACCCCCGCCCCCAAAGAAAGCACCACAGGGCTGCGAAATAGGTCGCAGACAGGCGCCAGTCGCTGAATTGTGATGCGTACACAGGCACTGCCCCTTACAGCCGGCCCAAGAAAACAAAACGCATCTGTCAAAATGAGGCAGGCAACTATAGAAATCCCGGTAGCACAGCTCACCAGGCAACAGATGGAGAACCTGACAGATGAACAGATAAGAAACCTGTCAGAGGCTCAGTTCTGGGCCATTGTTATCAGGTGGCTTACAGAATTCACAAAAGAGCAGGAAAAAGATAAGAAAGAAGCGAAAAACATTCATAACGAAAGGAACAAAACCACATACGAGACAGATGGTGAGGAAAAAAAAATCCAGAGTTCATTTCAACAAACTGGAATATGGAGAAGGAACAAGCAGTCAACCAATGCAGCGAGAGGAAATGGGAAGCAACAATGAGAGGATCAGAAACCTCTGGGACAGCTATAAAAGGCCCAACATAAGAATCATTGGTTTGCCAGAGAGCGAGGAAGATGAACTAGAACTTGAAAAATTGAGTGAAAATATAATAAAGGAGAACTTCCCAGACTTGGGGAAGGGAATAGACTTGCAGGTCCAGGAAGCAAGGAGAGTTCCCAGGAGACTGGACCCAGGGAGAACCACTCCAAGACACATTATAATCAAAATGTCAAAAATTAAAGATAAAGAGAGAATCTTAAAAGCAGCAAGAGAGAAGAAAAGAATTATGTACAAAGGGGTCCCAATTAGACTATCAGCTGACTTCTCAAGGGAGACCCTGCAGGCAAGAAGGGACTGGCAAGAAATATTCAAAGTAATGAAAATCCAAAACCTACAACCACGAATACTCTATCCAGCAAAATTGTCATTCAGAATAGAAGGACAGAGAAAGTGTTTCCAGGACAAAATAAAACTGAAAGAGTTCATTAGATCCAAACCACTGTTATATGAGATGTTAAAGGGACTGGTTTAAAAAACAGAAGCTAAGGAGATGAAACAAAGGCAAACTAAACAGGCAACGAGAGTGGAAAAGGAACTGTGGGTACGGGAAGCATACTGGGGGGAGGTCAACAGGAAGGGGGAGTGGGGAGAGGGAGGGAGATGATATAGGAATTGGGGATCATGGTAGGAGGGAATGGAATAGACGGAGAGAGGTTGGGAGGAACTGTATGCACAACTAATGGACATAATCTAAAAGGGGGGGACAACTGGAGGGAGGGGGGCCACCGGGTGGAGGGGAGCAGAGGGAAGGGAAATTGGCACAAATGTAATATTTTAATCAATAAAACACATTAAATCTGAAAAAAAATAAAAGAAAGAAACAAAGGAATTAGAAGAAATAAAATAAATTTCAAGATATTATAGAATTAACTGTTTATTTGTCTAACTATCCATATATATATATATTTGTTTATTGTAGTGACTTGCTTATTTGTAATTACAGACTTTGAGGAAAGTATCATATGCTTCCAGTTGGAATTTGTCTCAGGGATGCCATTTGTTGGTTGGAGTGGAATTCTAATTGAAGTCATTTGAATTTAAATACATTTGAATATGGAAGTAGGCTTGGGTTCATGGGGCCTTTCCTCATTTTCTCATATCGCTAGTAGTTCATTCATTAACGTCCCTTCCATCTATAGGCATTAAGTATATGACTCTAATTTACATTCTGCCTTTCCCGAATGATTGGGACATCTTTTTAAAAAATGTATTTGTATGTCGGCCTGCGAGCCAAGTGTCACTGGTTCAACTACTAGGTTGTATGTCAGGTCCCCAGTTGGGGGCACAAGTGAGAGGCAACCACACAGTGATGTTTCTCTTCCTCTCTTTCTCCTTTCCCCTCTCTCTAAAAATAAACTAAATAAATAAATAAATTATTTTTAAAAATATATTTGTATGTATATATTTTGCAATAAAAATATGATAAAAATAAGGAAAATAAGAAAGAGTAGGAAAGTTCTATGTAGTTTTATTCTGAAAATACATTATATATGGCAGAATAGAATTTTTACTTTAAGTTTGCCGGCTACCTGCCCAGAGAGGAAATTCATGATTTGAAATGCCTGGAGTATAAAAATGAAAGGATTGCTATAAGAAAAATAAGTAAAAAGGAAGTAAGAAACAAGAGTAGAAATAAAAAATAAAAAACAAGACAAGTTTTTTCTAAACTAAAATATTTGGATAGTTCTCCAATGAGCTTTTATAAATATAATCAATAACATCACTGGGTTTATCGATCTTTTGAATTGTTTGTTTAGTCTCTACGTCATTTAATTCTGCTCTAATCTTGATGATTACCTTTCTTCTACTCACTCTGGGATTTGTTTGTTGTTGTTCCTCTAGCTCTTGTAGCAGTAGTGCTAGATTTTTTATTTGAGATTCTTCTGTCCTTTTTAGGTAGGCCTGTATTGCTATGAACTTTCCTCTCAGGACTGCTTTCACTGTGTCCCATAGGTTTTGGGCTATTGTGTGTGCATTATTATTTGTTTCCAAAAACTTCTTGATTTCTTCCTTAATGTCATTGTTAACCCATTCATTATTTAATAGTATGTTATTCATTCTCAATGAGTTCGAATGTTTTTGAGTTTTTTCCTTGAGGTTGATTTCCAGTTTCATGCCATTTGGGATCTAAGAAGATGCTTGATACAATTTCAATTCTCTTGAATTTGTTGAGGTTTGTTTTGTATCCTACCACGTGGCCTATCTTTGAAAATGTTCCATGTGCACTTGAAAAGAATGTATATTTTGCTTCTTTGGGGTGAAAAGTTCTATATATATCAACTAAGTCTAATTGATCTAGAGTGTTGTTCAATGCTTCAATATCCTTGGTGTTTCTTTGCTTAGAGGATCTGTCCATTATTGAAAATGGGATGTTAAAATCCCCTACTATGAGTGTGTTGCTGTTGATATTCTTCTTGTAGTTTTCCAAGATTTTCTTTATGTATTTGGGTGCTCCTATGTTGGGTGCATATATGTTTACCAGGGTTATATCTTCTTGATGGATTGTTCCATTAAGAATTATGAAATGTCCTTCTTTGTCTTTTTTTATGGACTTGGTTGTGAAATCTGTTTTGTCTGGTATAAGTATTGCGACCCCAGCTTTTTTTTTCATGTCCATTTGTTTGAAAAAATTTTTTCCATCCCTTCATTTTCAGTCTGTGTAGGTATTTTGTTCTGAGGTAGGTCTCTTGTAGACAACATATATGTGGGTCATGTTTTCATATCCATTCTGCTACCCTATGTCTTTTGACTTGAGCATTTAACCTTTTGAGAGCCAATGTCATTGTGAGCAATGTTGACAAATTTTTTCAAAAGTGCCAGCGTCACTCCCAGCAACTATTATTTTGATGGCTATAAATGTAAATAACAATGGAATAATTCATATTTTATGTTTTGTTCTTTTTTTTGTACCTCAGGTTATATATTAACATAACTTTTTCTCATGTTGATCCAAATTTCAAATTACACATGCACTCAAAGGGTTAATCCATTTACATTTAAGGTTATTATTGACAGGTATTTATTCATTTCCCTTTGTACCTGTGTTCTTCTCCCTCTCACTTTTTTTGAAAACAAATACCATATGATATCACTTAATACAGGAAACTAATAAACAACACAAACAAACAAGCAAAATTGAACCAGAAGCATGTAAACAAGGAGCAGACTAACGTCAATCTGTTTCCTGTGTCTACCAGTCTGTTTCTATTGTGTTTGTTAGTTTATTTTGTTCATTAGATTCCACATGTTTAATGAAATCATATGGTATTTACCTTTCTCAGACTAGTTTATTTCACTTAGCATAATACTCTCCAGGTTCATCCATGATGTTGCAAAGGATAAGATTTCATTCTTTTTTTAGTTATGTAGTATTCCATTGTGTAAGTATATCACAGCTTTTTTTTAATAGAATTTTTATTTTGTTTTTCAATTACAGTTGTCCCATTTTTCCCCATTGCTCCCCCCTCCCAGCCCACTCCTTCTCCCACAATCATATCCCTCCCTGTTGTCCATGTCCATGAGTCATTTATACACGTTTGTTGATTTGTTGATGATGGCCATTCTGACAGGTGTAAAGTGGTATCTTATTGTGGTTTTTATTTGCATCTCTCTGATGGCTAGTGATGCTGAGCATTTTTTCATGTGTCTATGGACCTTCTGTATGTCTTCTTCAGAGAAGTGTTTGTTCAGATCTTTTGCCCGTTGTTTATTGGGTTGTTTGTTTTCTTGATGTTGAGATCAGTCCCATGTCTGAGGTATCATTGGCAATTATGTTTTCCCATATGGTTGGTTTCCTTTTCATCTTGTTGATGTTTTCTTTTGATGAGCAGAAACTCTTTAGTTTGATGTAGTCCCGTTTGTTTATTTTTTCCTTTATTTCTCTTGCCTTAGGGGATGTATCTGTGAAAATATTGTTACATGGGATATCTGAAATATTCCTGCCTATGTTTTCCTCTAGGACTTTTATGGTGTCATGGCTTACATTTAAGTCTTTGATCCATCTTGCATTTATTCTAGTGTGTGGTTTAAGTTAGTGGTCTATTTTCATTTTTTTGCATGTCCCTGTTTAGTTCTCCCAGCATCATTTGTTGAAGAGGCTCTTCTCACTCCATTTTATGTCCCTTCTCCCTTTATCAAATATTAGTTGACCATTCCTGGACTTATTTCTGGACTCTCTATTCTGTTCCACTGATCTACATGTCTGTTCTTATGCCAGTACCAGACTATTTTGATCACAGTGGCTTTGTAGTATTGTTTGATGTCTGGTATTGTGATTCCTCCTGCTGTGTTCTTCTGTCTCAAGATTGCTTTGGCTATTTGGGGTCTTTTTTTGTTCCATATGAATTTTTGGAGTATTTGTTTTAGGTCTGTGAAATATGTCATTGGTATTTTAATAGGGATTGCATTGAATCTGTAAATTGCTTTGGGTAGTATAAACATTTTAATGATGTTGATTCTTCCCATCCAAGAACATGGTATTTGCTTCCTTTTATTTGTGTCTTCTTTAATTTCTTTCTTCAGTGTTACATAATTTTCAGAGTACAGGTCTTTTATCTCTTTTGTTAAGTTTATTCCTAGGTACTTTATTTTTCTTGTTGCTATAGTAAATGGTATTTTTTTGTTTGTTTCTTTCTGTCTCTGATATTTTATTGTTGGTGTACAAGAATGCCTTATATTTCTGTATATTTATTTTGTACCCTGCTATTTTGCCAAATTCATTTATTATATCGAGTAGTTTTTTAGTGGAGTCTATAGGGTTTTCCATGTATACTATCATGTCATTTGCATATAATGATAGTTTTACTTCCTCTTTCCCAATTTGGATGTCTTTTATTTCTTTTTCTTGTCTGATTGCTGTGGCTAGGACTTCCAACACTATGTTGAATAGGAATGATGAGAGTGGACATTCTTGTGTTGTTCCTGATCTCAGGGGGAATGCTTTCAGTTTTTGTCCTTTGAGTATGATGTTGGCTTAGGTTTTTCATATATAGCCTTAATTATGTTAAGGTATGCTCCCTCTATTCCCATTTCTCTGAGAGTTTTCATCATAAATAGGTGCTGTAAGGTGATGTATTATATTTATTGATTCACGAATGTTAAATTATCCTAGCATCCCTGGGATGAATCCCACTTGATCATGGTGTATGGTCTTTTTAATGTGTTGCTGGATATCACAGCTTTTTTATCCACTCATCTACTAATGACCACTTGGGCTGCTTCTAAATCTTGGTTATTGTAAATAAAACTCCAGTGAACATAGGACTGTACATATTCTTTGGAATTAGTGTTCTGGGTTTCTTTGACTTATTCCTAGAAGTGGAATTGCCAGGTAATAAGGCAGTTTCATCTTTAATTTTTTGAGAAAACTGAGAGGAAGGTGGGGAAAAAGACACTTCTGAATTTGATAATAATCTAATCCTAAAGCCAATGCAATCAGCATGTGTTAGTTTTTCTTACATTAACAACTTCTAAGTACCAATTCTTTTTTTTAGCTGGACTTATGGACATAGACAACAGTGTGGTGATTATGGGGGGAAAGGAGGTGTAAGGGTAACAAATGGTAATGGAAAAAATAGAATAAAAAAAAAAAGAAAGACTAAAATCATAACTGCATGCTGTGGACCAAGACGCTCAGCTCATATAATGAAAGGCAGAAGGGAGGAGTGATTAAGGTAACAATAATTCTTCTAGCTCATTTCAGAACATAGTCATAGAGAAGAATAAAGAAAGGGTGAAAACTCTTCAGTGCTATGACTAACAGTTTCAAAAAATTAGTTAACTGAAGATCTAAAGAGAATTCTGTTGATTTTGAATTTTTTTTTTTATATTGGCTCCAGTTCCATGTATTTGGCACATATTCTTCATAGTTTAGGATCTAAGGTTATGAGTATTTATTTTTCTCATTCAAGATCATATTTATCTCTCTTTTGTTACTTTTTTTTCCAGGGGAGAGTGCTAATGTAGTCCTCCCCTACCACAAATTACGTAGTCGAGTTCCCCACTTTTGGGGAAATCGCAGGAGTCAACACATCCGAAGTGCAATGGATAATCCTCACCCTGAGAAAATCACCTTTGTGGTTATGGTATCTTCCCTGCCAGGTAAGTATCTTTCTTTTGTTACTTTTGTTTGTTTCCTATTTTTCTAATAATATTTAGAAAACAAAAATTAATTTTAAATGCTTTTTAATTTATATTTGAAGTTATTCCCTTTTGTTATTTTCATATTAGGTGTATCTAACATCTTATTTTATTTGCATATTATATATTAATGATACTGATATTTTGAATTATAATAGTCTATTATTCTAATCATTTATTTTTTAATTGTTTTTCTACATTTGACTTCTCAAGTTCAATTTATTTCAACTTCAGAATGTGGGCAATTTAATATTATTTTGACTTTTGAAATGTTCATATATTAGATATCTGTCTCAAAGTAATGAACAAAGTAAATTTCAAGTGTAATATTTTTCTTTAAAATATTAACAATATGTAAAGTACTTAATAGAATATTACCACAAAAAAACATGATGATTTAATTAAATAAGAAAACTATGAGAAACCTATAGTTAAAATACATACATACATCTGTTCTCAAGTCTATAATCATGCCAAAATCTATTTCTGACTTTATTTAAATTACTATAGTACAGACTCTTCCTTCTGTCATATATATGCCTTCACTATAACTTGGTTTCCCAATTAACTTCTATACTTACATTTAGATAAGAATTTAATTATTTAAAAAAGGATTTTTAAATATTTTCTAAAGTGTAAATTTATTTCTCATTTTGTGTTTTTCATTATTCTCTTAGGACACTTTTCACTTCTTAATTCACTCAGCTATTTATGTGTAAATGAGAATTTAGCATGTGCCAAAATATGCGCTCATGTGCTATAAAATTAGTGCTGAGCAAGATGAATACAGTCTGTCCCTGTATGAAAATTAAAATGTAGTAAGGGAATTATAATAAACTTAAAATTATAATATAGTTTGATAAATGCTATAGTAGAGGAAGTATAGATCCTAAGATATCATACAGTTATCCAGAATTAGAGGGTCAGAGAAAAAAAAAGGATAAAGAATAGTTTGTAAATAAATTGTAATCTTGTGTAGGAGCTATATTAATTTTCTCTGTATAGTTTTAACTTTAGTGCAGTTTCTGGCTTTCTGGGGCAAAGTTTATGCTTTAATTCTGAAATCTTATAAATTATGACTTACAAAGGTAAATTTTCCCATTTGCTCTTCTATTTTTTCCATTATTTTTATATGTTAAAATGATGTTAATGTAAAGAGACAAAGTTGAATCACTAAAGAAATAGTAAAAATCACTCTTTTCCCAAATAGGATCTCAGTTTTAAGGTACATGGCTTTATTAATGGGAGTCTACAAGCTTTTTCAAATATTGAAAGGGAAAAAACATTATGTATTTTCTAATATTATGTAAAATAACGACTTTATAGACCCTCTCCAATATTAAATGTCTGATTATCAATTTTTGGACCTTTTCCAAAGTTGCTTTTGGTCATTTGATTAATGAAAAATAAGAAACTTAATTTAAATTATTAAAAAATGATCACAGTAGAAATATTTTTTAAAGTTCAAGAGAATTTTGTGGTCAGAGTGAAATGCTAAAGATATTCAAAGAGATAGGTTGACTAAAATATTGAAAATAAATTAATGTGAATGACTCTGGAGGTAAAAAGATCAAGGACTATGTATGAAGATAGACAAGTCACTAAATTGTAACCCAATAAAATGTCTGTTCTTCTGTTTTTAAGAAGTTCTGTAAAATATATGCCAAGATCATTACAGATTATAGTGAATTGTCTAGAAACCCTCAAATGACAGCAATAAAGAAGGAATTATTAATATATATATAAAGGAATTAACCAGGTTATTGTTTTTAATGATCTGAATAGATAGAGCAGCAAGGAGTAGAAATAGTACCAATCTTACCTAAAGTCTTTGAGTTTGAAATACTTGTACTCTTTGAAAATATTCTGCCAGATAAATTTTCTCATGAGAGATTCACTTAGGACAAGGACTGTAGAGAAAACAATTATAAAAGTGTTTGCAAATCAAGGGACATTTGACAGTTATGAAGCATATACATGAATTTAGTCTGAAAAATTGCCTGAAGGACAGTGGACTTTAGGCTCAGAAGTTGGTGGGCATGTCCTTTCTGGCTAAAATAATAGGGCTTTACAAAAGCCACCTAGTCTTCCTGCTAACAGCAAACTGTTAAACCCAGAATTTCTAATTGACATTCTGAAAGGGTTGAATTGTTGTTGTTAAATTCAAATGCTATCAATAGCATCATATCAATAATATAGCATATACTCTATGCCATGGTAATGTTCTAAGTGTATTATAAATATTAATTTATTTAACCCTCTCAACAACTCTAGGAGGTTATATTTACCACCATTACCATGTTACGAAGCGAAAATCTGAGAAATGAGAGATTAAGTCACTTCCCTGAACCCTAAGGGCTAAAGTAGAGCTGAGATTTCAAATTTGGCAGTATGACTGTAGTTATTTTAAGATAAAAGGGTATTAGATGTATTTAAATATTAGTCATGGGAAGTTCTATAAAAGGTGAAGTTGTAGAGGCAAGAGAGAGAACATATTTAATTGGAGCAAAGGTGGGTAGTTGCAACGAATGTCCCACTTTTTGGTTATTCTCTCAAGAAGTTATTTTTTATTCTGGGTTGTGATGCTTCCTATGTGCCAGTCTTTCTTGTCTTAGGCATGGCCATGCGATTTTATTCTCGCAAGGAGTGGAATGTGGGGTAAGAAGAAATTGGCTTAAAAGAGTTGACTCAGTTGGAAAGAAGAGCACTTTTGTCTTCCCATCTTTCTTCTGCTTCTGGCCTTCAGTGTAAACATAATAACTAAAGTTTTACTAGCCACAACTGGCCAGGAGGTGACCACGAGAAGCAGCAGAGAAAAATAGAATTCTAGATCCTCACTGATACCCCGAAGCTACCAAACTGTCCTGGACTTCCTAACATTAGAACTATTTTATAGGAAAATAAGATGTACTTCCTGTTTTAGCCATTATTTTAGGATGTTTATGTTAAATGGAGTTAATCATTACTAATGCCAAGAAACATAGTGTCCAGAAGCCAGTAAAAGAAACTATTTTGAAAATGAGAAAAATTCACATTGGTAATAACAAAATAACCTCAGAGATATAAATTACAGAATATAGTCAGAAGTTTCATATTAGCTATGTTTGGGTCCAGGTGGGTGTGTGAAACATCATGGGATCACTCTGTAAAGTACATGCTTTTCTAACCACTTGGCTGTACATTTGAAACTGAATAGTGTTTATGTAAATTGTAAACTTTGTTCTTCTTCCTCAAGATTCTTGAGGCTATTTGGGGTCTTTTTGTTTTCATATAAATTTTTGGAGTGTTTGTTCTAGAATGTTTGCTAAAGATGCCTTTGTTATTTTAATAGGAATTGCATTGAAAATATAGATTGCTTTGGGTAGTATTGACATTTTAATGGTGTTAAGTTTTACATTCCATGAACACAGTATATGCTTCCATTTATTTGTATTTAGAAATACAAATAAATTTCTTTCTTCAGTGTTCTATAGTTTTCCAAATACAGATCTTTTACCTCCTTGGTTAAACTTATTCCTAGGTACTTTGTTTTGTTTTGTTTTTTGACACTGTTGTTACAGCAAATGTGATTTTTTTCTTGGTTTCAATTTCTGTTAAGTAATTGTTGGTGTACAAATGTGCCATCAATTTATGAATATTGACTTTGTGTCTTGCTACTTTACCAAATTCACTTATTAGGTTGAGTAGCTTTTCAGTGGAGCCTATAAATTTTCTATGTACATTATCATGTTATCTGTGAATAATGACAGTTTACTTCTTCCTTTCCAGTTTGGATGACTCTTATTTCTTCTCCTTGTCTAATTATTATAGCTAGGATGTCCAGTACTATGTTGAATAAGAGTGGTGAATGCAGACACACTTGTCTTGTTTCTGATCTTATGGGAAACACTTTTAGGTCTTGCTCATTGAGTATGATGTTAGCAGTAGGTTTTTCATATATGGCCACTATTACGTTGAGGTATGCTCTTTCTTAATTCCATTTACCGAGTATTTTTATCATAAATGGATTTTGGATTTTATCATATGCTTTTTCTGCATCTATTTATAAGATCATGTGATTTTTGCCTTTCAAATTGTTTATATGATATATTAACATTTACTAGATTATGAATATTGTACCATCCTTGCATCCCTGGGACAAATCCCACTTGATCATGGTGCATGATCTTTTTAATGTATTGCTGATTTCAGATTGCTAATATTTTGTTGAGTATTTTAGCATCTATGATTATCAGAGATATTGGCTTGTAATTTTCTTTTTTTGCTGTGTCTTTGCCTGATTTTGGAATTAGTTTAATACTGGCCTCATAAGAAAGAGTTTGGTTTTCCCTCTTGAATTTTTTAGAATAGTTTGAGATGGATAGGGGTTAACTCTTCCCTATTATTTGATAAAATTTTCCTGTGAAGGTATCAGGATCTGGGTTTTTGTATGCTGGGAATTTTTTAAGTACTGCTTCAATTTCACTAGTTGTTATTGGTCTATTCATGTTTTCTACTTCTTGATTTTTTGGAAGATTGTATGTTCCTAGAAATATATCCATTTTACTCAGGTTGTCCAAATTTTGGCAAGTAATTGCTCACAGTAATTTTCTACAATTTTTTGTATTTCTGTATTATCAGGTTTACTTCTTTTTTATTTCTGATTTTATTTATTTGAGTCTTCTCTCTTTATTTGTCAATGTCTGGTTAACAGTTTGTCAATTTTATGTATCTTTTCATAGAATGAGCTCTTGGATTGATTGATCCTTTGAATTTCTTTTTTAGTCTGTTCTTGAATAATTCTTTCCTTCTACTCTCTCTTGGCTTTGTTTGTTGTTGTTCCTCTAGTTCTTGTAGATGTAGTGTTAGATTTTTTATTTGAGATTTTTCTATCTTCTATACTAGGTATGTATTGCTATGAACTTCCCTCTCAGGACTGCTTTTGCTGTGTTCCATAGGTTTTGGGTTGTTCTGTGTTCATTTTTATTTTTATTTTCCAGATACTTTATGATTTCTTCCTTGGTTTTATTGTTAACCCATTCAATATTTAATAACAGATTATTCAGCCTCCATGTATTTGAGCATTTTTTCTTTGAGGCTGCTTTCTAGTTTCAAGCCATTGTGCTCTGAGAAGATATCTGGTATAACTTCAATTTTCTTGAATTTAAGGATTATTTTGTATCCTTACCATGCGGCCTATCTTTGAATATAATCCATGTGTGTTCGAGAAGAATGTATATTTTGCTTCTTTGGGATGAAATGTTCTGTAAATACCTTTAAGTCCACTTGATCTAGAGTGTCATTTAAGGCCACACTATCCTTGTTGATTTTTTTGTTTTGGAAATATAGTTATTTTAAAACCCCTTCAATTACTTTATTACAGTCAATCTCTTTCTTAAAGTCCTCCAAGATATTTTTTATATGTTTAGGTGCTCCTATATTGGGTACATATATGTTTACAGGGTTATATCCTCTTGTTGGTCTACTCCCTTAAGAATTATGCAGTGACCGTTTCTGTCCCTTGTTATGGCCTTTGTTTTGAAGTCTATTTTGTCTGATACAAGTATTGCTACCCCAGCTTTTTTTTCATGTCCATTTGCTTGGAATATTTTTTTTCATTCCTTCACTTTCAGCCTTGGTAGATCTTCTGTGTTGGGTCTTTTGTGGGCAGCATATGTGCAGGTTATGTTTTCTTATCTATTCTGCTACCCTATGTCTTTTGATTGGAACATTTAGTCCATTTACATTTAAGGTTATTATTGATAGGTATTTATTTATTGCCATTTCTCCCCTTGTTTCTGTGTTCCTCTCTCTCTGTCTCTTCTTCTTCTTAATATAGTCTCTTTAACATCTCTTGCAGTGCTGGTTTGATGGAGCTGTAATCTTTTAGCCTTCTTTTTTTTTAATCTGGGAAGCTCTTTATTTCACTTTCCATTTTAAATGAGAGTCTTTCTGGGTAGAGTAGGTATTTAATTATATAACTCCAAAAATCTGAATATTGATTTCAAAATTCATTACTCTATTTATAAGCCTAACACATGTAATTTACTTAAATGTTTTAAATACTTTAAAATGCATATAGGATCATCATACACTATTAAGATGATTACAAATAAATATTTAAAAAATAATGATACGAGATTAAACTAATTTATTCATTTTTTGTTTTTCATTCTTACTGGTATCTTTTTTCTTTCAATTACAATTTTACTTAGGTAACCAAGAGAATTAGGATTACCTTGTCAGAATAGTTGAGGTAGCACATAAAATACAGGGATGGTACTTGACTAGCTATAGAGGATTTGTTTTTACTTTCCATGGTGATTCTCCTTAGTCTAGTATTCCTTTGGACCATACTTCTTATAGACTAAATAAAACTGTCTAAATATTTTAATTCCTTAACCAGATATATACTCAGGTTTGTGATCTTAATCTTATTACTTCTGGCTTGTGTTTGATCTGTATCAGTTAAATATAGACTTTAATCAATTCCTTTGTTGACATTAGACATTTTTCCCTTTGATAAACCAATAAGAGCTACAGTATAAATATCTTTATAATTTTGTTTTGGGGAATAAATACTTTATTATTCTGACATAAAATATTAGGTGGTAATTTCATCTAAAATTCAATTTTTAGAGCTTGCTTGTTATAACTTGTCTTTAATGATACTTAATTATCTTACATATAAGACAGGAATTTCATTTAATAGTTTTTCCATCTCAAGAGCCAATTATGCAGCAACAAGTTCTGTCTAGAAGGTATCCAGACATGTACTATGAGAAATAGAGACATTTATTGAAGAGGAAACAAGATACAAAAAGCAACAACTCCTCAATTTCCTTCAAAGTAGTCTCCTGGGGACCTCGCACAGTTCTCCCAATCAGTATCAGCTGCCCTGTTGTATTTTCCTAGATCTCATCAACAGTCTGATATCTCTTCCCTTTCAAACATGATTTTAGTTTTGCGGGGATAATGCAGAAGCAGCAAGGAGCCAAATCTGGGCTTTAGAGGGACTGGGCTGAGTCACCTGGGTGATTTGACATTCTGCCAAAAAATTCTGCATGAGACCTGATGCATGAGTTGGCCTGTTGTCACGATGAAGCTGCCAATCACCAGCTTCCCATAGCTGTGACCTTCTGAATCATCTGAATAATTTCCATGGAGGAATGTTCAAGCTTAATACAAACTTTGATGCAGATTTGTTGCTCTGCTCACTCAGTCATCTTGAATGCAATGGCCACACAGTACACACGCTCACTCAATGGCATCTACCACCCCCCACTCACTAGTACAATGAAACCATCCTTGTTCACACATGCACATTCCAGTCCACTACCCTTGGCTGCCAGGTTACACCAATTTTGCACAAACCATTCCCATATTAACAGACTTTGTATGTACTGCTTTTTGTTTGAGTTTCCTGTACCATACTCTAAAGACTCTCCTTTTGTATACCTATCCCATCTTCTTTTAGCTAAAAAGGATAATTATAATTTGTCCTCTGTATGATCAATTTGTCCTTTCCCCAATTTATTCCTATTAGCATACAAAAAAAGAATGTATGTTTTAACATCCTACAGAAAGAAATCTTTTTTTCTCCATCCCCAGCTACTGCCTAATTTGATCACTTCTCTTACCACTCAAAAAAGTTGTTATGCTGCTCTAAATACTTTTTTCAAGTTCTTCCATATATCCAAACTAATCTGGCTTACAACTACACTGTTATACCAGAGTTATTATACTATTGTCAAAGACATAATAGCCCATTGTGTTGCTTAAGTGAAATTCTTAATATTCATCTTGTCTTTTCAGGACTTTATTAATAAATTAACCCATATTCCCTGAAAGACATTCTTACCTGGATTACTTGGTACTACATGCTAGTGATTTTCTTTCTTTTCTTCTTAGTCTCACTATGTTACTTTTCTCCTCATTACTGTAATGTCTAAATACTATAGTGTCCCAACATTCAGTTCTTAGATCTGTTTTATATCTAAACTCAGTTTCACATGTGTCTTTTTAAATTTTTTAAATTTATATATATATATAGTTATTGTTTTAGAAAAAGAAAATGTTTTAGAAAAACCAATAAGAATTAAAGAGTGAAACCTTCCTATTTCAAAAAGAGTCAAGCCATTTTGAAGAAAAATCCTGAAGGATACAGTGTCCTCAGAAGAGAGTTAGATTTCGCCCAATGAGCATACTGGGAAGGGAATGGTCAAAGGAGAGTTGAATCTGCAGTACTAGAAATTTTGCTGATGATGGACTATAACATAGGGCTCAGAGAAGGGGTTTTAGTATTTGGGTTAGGGATAAGAAGAGAAGCTATAAAAGAAAGTGCCATACAGGATGCGTGTGTTGGCCAAGGGTGATTTTTCTCAGTGACTGACTGAAAAAGCAAATTGAGATTAATTCTTCCAATATGAGGAAGATAACAGTGAAAGCATAAACCCATTATATTCTAGTATAATATCACTTATTTTTTAAAAATAAAACATGCTTACATTTACTAGACTAAATATGGAACAATATATTAAAATTAAGAATTTTTTTAAGAGGGAAACAATGCTGTATTTCTATAGTATATATTTGGTTATGGTCTGAATTTTTATAAGCATGTACTAAATTACAACTAAAGTTTGTAAAACTATATAAGCATGTAAAAACAAAGTGTGTATATAATGATGAGTTTGTTTGTTTTTTACAAAAATGTAGGGGAATAGAATGATAGCTGTGAAAAATTTGAAATGATATGTCAAATTATTAATAATAGTTATCTCTCTGAGGCGACATAAAAAGACAGATGTTAAACTTTCTAACTTTTGTACTTTTCATGACAATCATATTTAATGAAAAAAAGTAGAGAGATAGAAACAGGGAGAGAAAATAATACAGATCAGCTTACACATCCCATAAAGTTTCCAGAAAGATTAGCACACTGTCCAGTTGTTTTTACTCAGACATGTTTGTTAACTATTAACCATAACACAGGTAATTTCTCTTAGGCCTGGGAAAATGGTAGTTTTCAAGATACTCAACGTCCCTGTGTTATTTCTATTCTAGACCAACACTGAATGGAAATATAGGTGATCCACACATCACATTTAAAATTTTCCAGAAGCCATAATAAAAAAAGGAAAAAGAGACTAGTAAAATTAACATTAATTCTATATTTTATTTAATGTGTAATCATTTGGCACCTGGTGTGTGTTACACTTATCACACATTTCAATTTGGATGGTAAATTTTCATCACATGTATTTGATCTGTATTTAGAGTTGATAAATTTACAATTTAAAAATACATTTATATATGCAAATTGCCCTTAACATATTTCAAAGATTTTAAATAACTGAGCCAATTACCAAAAACCATTTTACTTTAATATTTGTATTTAAATTAAAAATTTATTTATCTTTTATGGAAGATTATTTATTTATTTAGAATATTAGTTTCAACACTATGTCTGTTCAAATTAAGTACATATCCTAACTCTTGTGTCAACTCAGATTAGTGTTCTTCAATTTTTTCTTTCACATTTTGTAGAAAATTTACATAGCGCTGTCAAATACAATTAAAATCTGCATATTGATTCATGATGGAAAATGTTTAGTCATTATTATTGACATACTTGTATTATGAAAAGTTTTTATTTCAACATAAATTCTGTAGCTGTTTAACCAGATCACAAATAAGTTGTTCCTTTCTTTGGTGCTACAAATTCCGCTTGTTTGCAGTGTCATATTGCTGGGATATATAAGTCACGCTGCCGTTTTGTCTTAAATGATTGAATATTTAGCAAGCATCTGTTTTGTTTTAAGGAAATTTAAAATTAACAGCACAGTAAATTTTCATTTGTTTACAGCTCAACCAACAGGAATTGGTAAAGACACAAGATCATTAAAGTTATTGTCTCCTCTCTCTTTCAACAGTGATTTATAAGACTTGCATGCATATACTGAATGATTTTAACAACTATATGCATTATATTTTTAATTTAATTGCCTCAGAAAATTGAGCACAGATATTTTAATATATATTATAGAATGGAATAAAATAACAAATGAAATATCAGTTTTAATTATAACAATATGGAATTTTGAATTAAGTAGATTTTTTTATTGATGGAAAGTTTTTGTACTCTGAGTCATTTCTGATAGGTTAATTAGAGATTTCACTTTTGTAAAATTAAGTCTTTTCTCTGAATTCTATGACTAAAATAATTTCTTCATCCTTTCATATAAAAATAGTATTTTTATTGTTCAGGAATTCCAGACATTTTAGAGACTGTCAAAATTACAAATTCAAATCCTGTTTAAAAACTAAAGAAATAAATATGAAGAAATATTAATTGTTTTGTATTAATCTTATTACCTTTATTTTTTAAGTGGATTACTGGAAAGCAACACTTACCTAGATTTTTAAATTGTATTTTTAATGTATTTATAGTTTTCAAGTTTATTTAATCTGTGTTTGGATATAGATTGACCCTCCTGTTTTATCTTCTTTTTAATTTTTTAAAAACTACTTTAGAAAACTTCCACACATACTGCTTTTTAATTGAACAAGTTTTATTTATTTATGTTTTTCCTTTTCAATTATTTGAAACATCTGCATTCTCTCTTTATAAATGTTCGTGTAATTTTAATATCATACATAACATTTCAGAGAATTTAACACAATATTTTTGCTTTAAAAAAAATATCTAAGAATGTTGGTCTTGATTGGCATGGCTCAGTTGGTTGTGTGTTGTTCCACAAAGTGAAAAGTAGCTGGTTCAATTCCCTGTCAGGGCATATGCCTGAGTTTTGGACCTGAGCCCCGACTGGGGCACATATGAGAAAGCAACCAATTGATATTTCTCTCTCACATCTCTCTCTCTCTCTCTCTCTCTCTCTCTCTCTCTCTCTCTCTCTCTCTCCCCAACCCCCACCACAAAGCAATCAAAAAATGCCCCTTGGTGAGAAAAAAATGAATAAATAGCTTCAATAGTATTAACTCAATATCAACATACATATTTTTAGGGTATTACTTTACTCCAAGGAGTAAGTTTAAAAAATAACAGAAATAATAAACAGGAGTTTTCAGTCTGGTGAAAAAGAACAGACAATAAATGATTGCTTTATAATGTGGCTAAGAGCAGTAGAAAGAGTGAATGCAGAGTTTCATGGTAATAGGAAAGCAGAATAACCCTTTTGTAAGTGGATCAGAACAAGGTTTCCCCGTTGTAAATAAAGACACAATAGGGCTCTGTAGGATAAAAAATCTAAAGATGGAAAGATTGTTCTGAACAGCATAATTATTAATTTAAAAGTACAATGTAAGAAATGCCTTGGCACATTATATACATTGTAAAGAATTTGATGTGGCTGAAGCACCCAGTAACAGACTAGAGAATGAGAAACCAGTTTTGAGAGGCAATATTAGCTCAATCATAAAAGGAATTTAGACTTTCCCCCAGAAAACAGTGTGCAATAATAAAAGCATTATAAGCAGAGAAGTGGCATTATCAAATTTGTGTATCAGAAATGTATTCAAAAGTTAAAGTGCATATTTAGGAGTTATTGTAGTAATACTGGTGACAAAAAGATGTGACCAAAACTAGGATAGTGGCAATAGAGTTGGGGGAAAAAGGACTAAATTCTAGAATTGATAAAGCCATAGAACTCATGGACTTGGAAAGGAACAGGCAATGAGAAAAACAGTCAAACATTACTCTCTAATGAATAGTGGTATATAAACTGAATTAGAGAATATAGGGGCAAAGGGCTGTAAATGTAAAGATGATAAAATTTGGTTTGGCCATGGTGAGTTTGAGATGCCTGTGCAAGTGGAAATGGCCACAATGTAGAAGATGTGGTGTGGAGAGGCAGAATTGTGAGTTATCATTATATAAAAGAGATAATAATTCTATCCTTTGGAGATAGAGATAATTACTTACAGTAAGTAGGTGAAACAACTCCCTTCTCTTCCTGATACTAGTAGACCCAGTGGAACAAAGACATTTTTTAAACATTTTTATTAACCCTCTTTGAAAGTGATGAACAGGTGACATTAGAGCTCATTATTTCAATATTGTCAGAGTCAGCATGAGGTAGGATTATCTGTACCAGTTAGTTACCCTTCCTGAGATTTGTTAAGTAAGGTTAAATAAATAATTGGATTTCAGAGTATGGAATCTCAGCACAGAAGAATTTTCCCTAGAAACACATAACTGAAAAGATTACTCTATCTATAGCTATATATCTTACCTATTAAACATGATCTGAAATTTCTTTAGAAATAGGGAAACAGATTAGCATACATGGCTGAAAGATACTGTCATTATGTCTTATGAGGAAAAAGAATAAAAATTAGATGGATACTATTCTGTGTAAGATAGGTAGGGTATTTCTGGTCTATACCCAATTATGATTAATTTAACAATAATTATATAGTGACTGCATTTGGTTAAAAACAAGAAATATAGTTTTGTTCTCCAGGATCATAGTTTATTATTTAACTAAGAAATAGACTTGATAGAAATAGTTTCCCTTAACTAGATATATCATCAGCTAAAATATAGAGTCCCATTCAGTCATTATTAAGAATTTTATTAAGTATGATAGGAAGTCAAATTTTAGTCTCAAAGAACTAAGAGGTCAATTGCTTTCAAAGTAACAAAAAGTTAACTTAATCAAGGTTTCTCTCATTTACTTTGGAAAAATTTGAAAAGTATATTTGACTCCTTTGGCTCTTTCACTATGGTGCTATTCCTTACAGGATTTGTTTGTGGAAGTGGATATTGATTTTGATGTGTTTTTTCAGAAAGTAGCTGGTAATTTTTGCTACATATAAACTCAAGCCAGGAGATTCCCGGAGGCAACCGGTGGTAACTAACTAACTTAGTGAACATACAACCTGAGAGGTTAGATGTGGCAGACTCTTTGTAAGGAAAGGGTGAGGAGGGTGCAATAGAAGAGGAAGAGGAGGAAGAAGAGGAAGAGGAAGAGGAAGATGAAGAGAAAGATATGGAAGAGGGAGAAGATGGGAGCCTAGTCTGTGGTTGAAAACTATTTTTCTTAATGTAAAGCAGCCAGTCAATAGCCTGAGTCTGTTGGGTAACAATTTTGTTTTCAGGGGCTACTGTCAGCAATTTTGTCTTCATGTTAAGCCCATGTGTGTTACCAGATTCAATAGAGGAAAACTGTGATATCTTCTTCATTCCTTCAAGACTCTCTTCAAGGGCTTCATCAGGTTGTTCTTCTTTCACAGAGAATGGAAGATAAGATGAGAAAGAACTGTCTGGTAGGGAAAGAATTAAAACTAATTTCACTTCTGCTTCTCCCTCAGAACTGCACTCAGGTGTTGGTATGACAGACAGTATTGCACCACGAGGATCTTTTCTTCCTGTAAGATGCTTACACTGAGTTTTTATGCAGGAAGCACAAGCTAAACAAACCATGTAACGTAATGAAAGGCGGGGACCAGGATGAGGATTTGGCTTTCCCCTCATCCTTCGAAAGAGAATTTGCCTACAGAGATCCCTTTGGATTCTGGTCTTGGAGAGAGAATTGATAATTCTATTTACGACATCATCAGGGACAGCTCCACCTTTAACAATACAAGGATAAATATAATCTAAAGTCCATGGAATTCCTTTATTTGAATATGCCTTTGCAGAAAGATCAAAGCTGCTTTTGCTCTGGATTCTGGAGCCCCATGTTTTAGCAGCTATGTTTTTGGAGTTTGATAATGATTGACCTGAGACATTTGGTTTGAGATGGGGTGAAGATACATCTCTGACTCTATGTTTGTCATTTGCTGAAGTGGTGTTTTGAAACTTGGAGTCACAAACTGGTGAGCCCAAAATCCTAAAGGTATGATTCAGTATAAACATTGTCTGGGATTTGGGCTGGAACAATGGTAAACTCTGAGTCTGATGGACAGAATATGATAAAGGTGATTTCCTTGGTTTAGAGTCAGAGAATGGTAAACTCAGAACACAAGGATTAGGACTCAACACAGTTGGTGTCTGAGGTCTAGAGTCAGGTAATGGTGATCTGAAATCCATTTGATTCTGCTGCAATGAAGGCGCTACCTGAAACAAGTCATTTGTTTTAGGTGTAGAGTTAAGCAATGATGAGCTCAAAGATCTTTGATTGTTCTCTAATAAAGACATCCAAAGGCTATCCAATGAAGATACTTTCTGAGACTTGGACTGAGGTAATGTTGAGCCAAGCACTCTTTGATTAGGTCCCAAAGATGATGATGTCCAAATGATGTCTAGGGAAGGTGTTTCTTGATGTTTAAAAGGGATTAATGAAGAACTTGAGACTTCTTGATTAGACTTCAGTAAAGGTGATTTCCAGCAAAGGTCTAAGAAAGTTGTATTCTGAGGTTTGGGGAGGGGTAACTGTGATTCTCAAGTCTGTTTGATTAGGCTCCAGGGATGATGATGTCTTGAGGAGGTTAAATGAAGATGTTGTTTGAGGTTTGGAGTGAGACACAAGGGAGCTCAGGGCTCTCCAATTAGGCTGCAGTGAAGTTCTCTGGTGGAGGTCTAGTGAAGGTGTAGCCTGACATTTGGACTAGGGTAATGGTGATTTCAAAACCCTGTTATAGATGCACTGTGGAACTGTGTCCTGAGACTTGGTAGAGGATTTCTGCACCTTCTGATTGGAGCTTGGTTGGGATGCTGAAAAGTAATTACTATCAGACTGTACCCTGACCAAAGATTGATTATTGAGTTGACTTAGATTTTCACCTGTGTACTTATGGATTAATGACTCAGTTGTGGTCAGTTAGTAAGAGTGTTCTAAAGGCACAACATGTTGATCATAATATGCTACTGGCACCATTCTGTGACAGTGGTTGAGATCTTCTTGAAAGCAGTTGGTTTGTAGAAATGTTATAGTAACTGATAGAGTATTTTAGCTGGATTCTATGGGGATACTTTAAATAAAGTATTTGATAGTTTGTAACTTCAAGTTTATAAACTCTTTGATAATTCCCAAATATTATAAATTGGCTCAAAATTGAGTTGTAGGTGTGATTGAAAAAAATTGTCACAATTTGAGATTCTCCTATCCTTAGTAGTTTCCTATCAGTTTTTTCTGTCTTCTTTTTAGTTTCCTAGATTTTCTTTCTCTTGAGGAAATAATTTCTGTTAAAAAAAAAGACAGTAAAGAAGGTTCAGAAGAGTTCCTGATAGAGATAATAATTTTCACAAACAGTTTGTTATAGTGACAGAACATAGGCTTTATGTTAAATTTCAGTCACTCTATGTGAAAGTTTTGAATTAAATTTTCTGAATCCATTTGTCCATCTATAAAATAGATAAATATAATATTTAACTAATTGGGCTAAAGGCTAAATTGTGTGTGTGTTTAATAGTGCCAAGATATAAGAAAACTATTTCTGGTACTCTTTTAATTACTGTTTTAGTAAATATATATATATATATATATATATATATATATAATTCATATATGTACATATGTGAATGATATATTTGATGCATGAAATAAAAATTTTAGAGGAAAATGAAATGGAAGTTCTGTAATGTTTGTTTTCAATTAAAATTTGATTACCCATCATTGTCATCTTTTAACTTACTTTTAGTTGAAAGTCCATTACATATTTTTAGTGTTTGTTTTCTCATAGAGCCCTAAAAGGGTTTTATTTATTTATTTATTTTTTATTCTATTACAGTTGTCCTAATTTTCCCCCTTTGCCCTCCTCTGCTCAGCCTACTTCCTGCTCCCACAGTCAATCCCCACATCATTGTCCATGACTATGGATCGTTCATACATTTTTTTATGAGTCCCTTCCCCTTCTTTTCACCATTATCTTCTTCTCTCAACCCCTCTGGTCACTGTCAGTCTGTTTCATGCTTCCATGTTTCTGGGTCTGTTTTGCTCATTAGTTTGTTTTGTTCATTAGATTCTTCTTATAAGTGAGATTATATGGTATTTGTTGTGACCCAGTGATTCCACTCCTCGGAATATATTCTAAAAACCCCAAAACACCAATTCAAAAGAACTTATGCACCTCTATGCTCATAGCAGCATTATTTACAACAGTCAAGTGCTATAAACAACCTAAGTGACCATCAGTAGATGATTGAATCAAAAAAACTGTGGTACATTTACACAATGGAGTACCACACAGCAGAAAGAAAGAAGGAATGCCTACTTTTTGTGACAGCTTGGATTGAATTGAGAATATTATGCTAAGTGAAATAAGCCAGTCAGTAAATGACAAACAGTCTTATTCTTATTTGTCAGAACTACAGCTTTTGAAAATGTTGATTGCTACCTTTTAAAACTAGTGTCTTTGACAAGATCTAAGAAGATGGTGGAGTAGGTGAAAGCTACACTAACCTCCTTCCAGGACCAAACTAGAACTATAACTAAATTACAGAAGAATCATCCTGAACATCCAACTGAACACTAGCTGGATAGAAGCCTTATAACCAAGAATATACAGAGGAAACCATCTCATCACAGTGAGACTGGTAGGAAGTAAGGAGGTGCAGAGGGCTGATTGGGCTCCCGTGGGTGGCAGCTGACATTCTGGAGGGATATATAAGCAGCTGGTGGGGAGGTTCCCCCTAAGGAGTGTGGGGTGTAAACTACCTCAGCTCCCCAACCTACAGCACCAGAACCTGGAAAAAAACCCAAATAACCAGCTGTGAAAATCAGTACAGTTTTTGTTCAGCAGAAGGAGACAACTGGAGATATATAGAGCCTCTTAAAGAGCCAATGCACAAAGTTTTGGTTGCAGCCACTTACCCTGGGTTCTGGCAGAGTGAAGACAGAGTGGACTAGAGCTGTATGAGGAGAATTTGTGATTGGTGGTTCTGGGAAGGGAGCTGAAGGGTCAACCACCAGGATCCCTATACTGAGCCATTCCCCATATTGCAGAAGTCATCTTTCTTGGGCAGAGAAATCCCCTCCAAGAAGCATTGCCTGAGGAAAAATAATAGCTTCACTCACAGGCATCCCTCTCACTTCACCCTGTGCAGCTTAAGCTAGGTGGTAAAGTATAGCCAGATACCTTTTCAGTGATTAAGCATAACAGTGAAAGTATATCTCTTGCAACTCTGAGACTTTACTTGAACCTCCCCAGTGTCTAGTGCTGGTAAAAAGCTGCCTAAATGTGCAATTCTGTTCTTTCTGAACACATCCATGCCCAACAGAAGTAGCCACAAGCTGCAGATCGCCAATAGCTCCATAAGGTTGCCCAGGACCAGTCACATAAAGCATCTGACATAATACTGCACCAGAGTCTTTGCAGATCTACCTAATACATAGAAACAAATACAAAGAGGCAGTCAAAATGAAAAAAACAAAAACAAAAAATGAAGAAACAGACCCCAAATAAAACAACAAGAGAATTCTCAAGAAAAACTAGATAAAATGGAGGCAGGAACTTATCAGAGAGAAAATTTAGAGTAGTGATTATAAGAATACTCAACAGCATGAAAACCATAGAGACCATTAAAAAGGATCAGTCATAAATAAAGAATGCAATATGTGAAATAAATAATACACTACAAGGAATAAACAGTAGGTTAGATGAAGCAGACAATGGAATCAGTGTTTTAGAAAACAGGGTAGAAAAAAACATCTAGGCAGAGAATCAAAAGGAAAAAAGAATTTTAAAAAGTGAGGAGAGTTTAAGAAACTTTTGGGACAACATGAAGCATAACATCATCCACATGATGGAAATACCAGAAGGAGTAGAGAGCAACAAGCAATCAAGAGCCTATTTGAAGAAATAATGAACAAAAACTTTTCTAACCTGGTAAAGGAAAAGGACACACAAGTCCAAGAAGAGCAGAGAGTCTCAAATAAGATGGGACCAAAGAGGCATACACCAAGACAAACCATGATTAAACTGGCACTTGTTAAAAATGAGAAGACAATCTTAAAAGCCAGAAGAGAAAGCAGATAGTTACCTAAAAGGAAGCTCCAATTAGACTGTCACTGGATTTTTCAACAGAAACACATTAGGCCAGAAAAGATTGGCATGAAATACTCAAGGCGATGAAGAGCAAGAACCTATAACCAAGGCTACTTTACCCAGCAAGGTTATCATTTAAAATTGAAGAAGAAATAAAGAATTTCCCAGATGAGGAAAAGTTTAAAAAGTTTGTTAATAACAAACCAGTACTGCAACAAATGTTAAAGGGCTTGTTTTAAGAGGAATAAAAAGAAAATAAGAAGAAAAATAACAGAAGAAAATAGTTTTAAAATGGCAATAAATATGTATATATTCATCATCATTTTTTATGTAAATGGCTTAAATGCTCCAATCAAAAGACATAAGATAGCTAAATGGCATAAAAAATAAGGCCCATATGCATGCTGTCTCTAAGAGACTCGCTGCAGAACAAAAGATATAAACAGACTAAAAATTAAAAAATGGAAAAAATATTTTATGCAAATTGAAAGGAAGAAAAGAAAACCTGGGGTAGCAATAATTATATCTAAAAATATAAACTTTAGATTCTAAGAAGCACCAACAAACAATAGGAGTCACAAAAATGGGGAGACAGAGAAACAACCCCCCATCGAAAGGAAAGGCAGAGTCCCCAGAAAGAGTGCTGAATGAAATAGAGGGGAGCCAACTATCAGATATGGAATTGAAAGCATGTATTATGGAGAAGCTCAATGAGCTCAGTGGAAACTACAAAGAACTCCAGAAAAACTACAGTGAACTCCAGAAGAACTATAAGGAACTTACTGAGAATTATACCAGCATCAAAAAGGACATGGAAGCTATCAATAAGAGCCAGGAGGAAATGAAGATTACGATCTCTGAATTGAAGAACACAGTAGAAGGAATTAAAAACAGGCTAGAGGAAGCAGAAGATCGGATCAGCGAGCTGGAGGACAATGTAGACAAAAACTCACAGACAGTGCAACAAAATGAAAAAAGGCTGAACAAGACTGAAGAGGCTCTAAGACAGCTGCAGGACAACATGAAACATAATAATATCCGTATCATAGGAATTCCAGAAGGAGAAGAAGAGCAAGGGATAGAAAACCTCTTTGAAAAACTAATGACAGAAAACTTCCCTAACATGAAGAGAGAAAGAATCATGCAAGTCCAGGAAGCACAGAGGGTCCCAATGAAGATGAACCCCAACAGGCCCACTTCAAGACACATCATAATTAAAATGCCAACATTCAAAGACAAAGAGAGAATCCTAAAAGCAGCAAGAGAGAAACAACTAATAACATACAAGGGAGCTCCAATAAGGCTATCATCAGATTTCTCAGCAGAAACACTACAAGCCAGAAGGGAATGGCAAAATATATTCCAAGTAATGAAAAACAAAGGCCTACAACCAAGAATACTCTACCCAGCAAGGCTCTCATTCAAAATGGAAGGTGAAATAAGGAGTTTCCAAGACAAAAGAAGGTTAAAAGAATACATCTCCACCAAACCAGTATTGCAAGAGATGCTAAAGGGTCTGCTTTAAGAAGATGAAGAAACAGAGAGAGACAGAGAGGAACACGAGTACAAAGGGGGAAAATAACAATGAATAAGTACTGAAAGAAAGAAGGAACTTCTACCATTTGCAACAACATGATTGGAACTAGAGAGAATTATGCTTAGCAAAATAAGCCAGGCAACAAAAGAAAATTACCTTATGCTATCACCTGTTAAAGGAAACTAATGAACAACACAAACAAATGAGCAAAATTGAACCACAGGTATGTAAACGAGGAATAAACTAACAGTAACAAAGGGGGAGATGGGAGGGAGAGAATTGGTAAGAAGGGGAAGGGTCTAGTCAAAGAACATGTATAAATGATCCATGGACATGGACAGCTGGGTGGGGACTGAATGGGGGAGAAGGGAGGGACAGGGTGCAGAGAAGCAAGAGGGGGGAAAAAGTGAGACAACTGTAATGGAAAAACAAACAAACAGAAAAATTTTTAGTGGGGGGAAAAATAAAAATATAAAGAATAGAAATGCAAGTTCAGTGAATATTAGAAGGACAAGGATTTTCCTTCACACTGTATATATTTTCTCCCTATCTGATCCCTCCAGAATTTGGCATTCTAAAGAAGTAAGTAATGACCTAAGTTTCTTTGCATAAAACTAATAAGACCAGTTGTTAATAACGATTTTTTGACTAAGACTTTGACTGGAATGTCATGCCTAAAGGAGACATGCTTGGGCTTTGGTTGTTACCAAAAAGCCCTGGGCAACTAGGACTGACTTTCAAAGGTAATAAAAGTCCACGAGATAAAAGGCCTGGTACCTTGGATGGATGAGCGGTCCATAGCAATCTTTCCAGGGAAAGAACGAAGGTTGTTTTCCTGAAAGATGGCTAGAAGGGACCTTAAGGCACAATGGAAAACCAGGAGGACCTGGAAAAGACAGGTGTTTACAGGCAAGGCTGAATGCCAGGTATGTGGCTCAGCTTCTGTGCCCTGAAGGGCAGACTGAAGGTGACCCTAAATGTTCCTTGCATAAGTTCCAGCAAAGCAGAACTAAAGATCATAAGTGATCATTTGCTGCTCTTGTTGTGTTTATGCAAATGAACAGGATAAATTAAAAATGAACTTAAGGCAGTCCCTTTAATGACAAGGCGGGTAATCTTAGGGAGAAAAATCAAGATTCAAGGAAGATCACAATGCCCAGTGGTAGACTATAAAGTAGTGCAGCTAACCGTCTTTAAAGTTTCTTTTCATTTAAAATTTGTTTTCATTTGAAAGTTAAACTATGTCTGTGGCATTATCAAAGATGTTTAATTTACAGGCAAGAAGAATGTCAAATGCCTTGCAACTGGATGTCTTTCTGATAAGACAGTCCTACAGATCTATAAACTTGTGTGTGGGTTATGTTACATAAATTAACATGTGTTTTCTGTTTTCAAAGGGCATAAGCCTACGATCTCATTACCTGAGTGATTGTCTGTACGTATAGGCCTCACTTAATCCTGTCTGCATTGCTGCCTCCTGAGACTCAATCGTTTGGCTGAACTAAGTGGCTGGGTTGGTGAAGAATGGGGTGGTCTGTGGGCTTCACTTTAAAACTGGTTTCTCTTTTCTATCCTAATGGCTTGGACAGAAAGAGCCCAGAGGCCTGAGATGGGGGAAACCTAAACTATTTCCCTCATTCCAAACTAAGTATAATGGGCAAAAGGGTTTCGGACAGGTGAGATGTACCTGGCATACCTTCCTCTAAAGAAGCCCTTCTTTTCCCTAATGTGGGACATTGAAAAATTAATACCTGTCTTTTGTCATCTAGTGGTTACGGATTGAATGATGTCCTTTAACCCTGTTGCCCCCAGAATACAACAAGGATGCCAGCCTGTTAAACCAAGCATGCCGTTGTCCAGAGACAGCCAACCAACCTGGAGTCTGCACGATCCTTCCCCTTGTGGGAAGGCCACCCTCCCCTCCACACCCCCACTCTTATTAGGGATTTCTGGACCCAAGGGTAGGTAGGACGACGACCATGTCCAGCTTGAAGCAACTAGAGGAGCTTGAGACCTTCGTCCATTGTCCTTTATAAGATTGTAAAGGGTCTTAAGTCTGAGAGAGAGGGATTGTTATTTTTTATTGTTAAAATATTTTACTAATTAATTAATTATTTTTTAAAAAAAGAAGAAGAATATATGAAAGGGTGAGCCATGGGCATGGACTTGGGGAGGGGATTGTCGGGGAAGGGGGGTGCTGAGTGGAGGCGAGCAAAGGGGAAAAAATTGGAACTATTGTAACAGTATAATCAATAAAATATACTTAAAAAATAAAAATTAAAAAAAATAAAAATATAAACTTTAAAATCAAGACACTGAAGGACACCACATAATGATAAAGGGAACAATCAAACAAGAGTCTATAATCCTAGTAAACATTTATGCACAGAACAGAGGAGCACCTAAATATGTGAAGCAAATTTTGAAAGATTTAAAGGGAGAGATGGGCAGAAATACAGTCAATGTAGGGGATTTTAATACCCCATTGACTTTGATGGATAGCCCTTTCACACAGAAAATCAGTAAGGAGACAATGGCCTTAAATAGCACACTAATTTGGATAGATTTAACTGATATCTACAGATCTTTTTACCCCAAAGCAGTGAAATATATATAGTTTTCAAGTGTACATGGAAGGTTATTTATGATCGAATGCATGTAAGGATACAAAACAGGTCTCAATAAATTTAAGAAGATTAAAATCATATCAAGCATTTTCACTAACCACAATTATATAAAACTAGAAATAAATCACAAGAAGAAAATTGAAAAATACACAAAAGCATTGAAGCTAAATAACATGTTATTAAACAATAAATGGGTCAACAATGATATCATGGAAGAAATCAAAAGATATCTTGAAACAAATGAAAATGAGAACACAAGAGCACTTTGATGGTTGCCAGATGAGAGGGGGCTGTAAGGGAAAGAGTGAAGAGGTGAGGGGATTAAGAAGTATGCATAAGTAGTTTAGAATAGCCATGGGGATGTGAAGTATAGTACAGGAAAATGAGTAGCAAAGAACTTATGCACATGACCATGGACATGAACAATGGCATGTGGATTGCCTGAGGTAATGGGGGATGTGGAGTGGTCAGGTGCAAAGGGAAAAAAATTAGAACAATTGTAAGAACAACCAATATACTTTTTTAAAATTTTTTTAAAAGAGAACACAATAACCCAGATTTGTGGGATACAGGGTAAGCAATCCTAAGAGGGAAATTCATAGCATTACAGGTCTATCTCAAAAGAAAAGAAAAAGCTCAAATAAACAATCTAAATTTACACTTAAAGGAACTTGAAAAAGAACAACAAACAAAACCAAAGTGAGTAGAAGGAAGGGACTAATAAAGATCAGAGCATAAATACATGAAATAGACTTTTAAAAATGATACAAACTATCAATTAATCCAAAAGCTGCTTCTTTGAAAAGATAAACAAGATTGATTACCTTTAGCCAGATTCATCAAGAAAAAAAGATTGGGGATTCAAATAAATAAAATCAGAAATGAAAGAGAAGAAATAACAACCAACAAAAAGAAACACAAAGTATTGTAAGAAAATGTTATAAACAAATTGGACAACCTGGATTAAATAAATAAATTCCTAGAAACACACAATCTTCCAAAACTAAATCTGAAAAAATAAGAGAATCTGAATAGACATATTACGCCTAGTTAAATTGAAGCAGCAATAAAAAAAAATTTTCTTTTAAACCTCCCAACAAACAAAAGCCCTGGAGTGGAAGGCTTTACAGATTAATTTTACCAAACATTCTGAGAAGAACTAATACCTCACTTTCTCAACTACTTCATAAAATTCAAGAGAAGGGAAGAATCACAAGTGCACTTTACAAGGTCAGCATTATCCTAATTCCAAAACCAGATAAAGACACTACAAAAAAAGAAAGTTATTGGCCAATATCTCTAATGAACATAGATGCTAAAGTCCTAAACAAAATATTAGCAAATTGAATAAAGTAATTCATCAAAAAGATCATATGATATGATGAAGTGGGATTTATTCTGGGAATGCAAGGTTGGTACAACACTCACAAATCAATAAATATGATTTATCACATGAAATGAAAGCTAAAAACCACATAATTATATCAGTAGATGCAGAAAAAGCATTTGATAAAATCTAGCACTCACTTATAATAAAAACTCCCAGTAAAGTGGAAATAGAGGGAACACACATAAACATAACAAAGGCCACATATGACAAGCCCACTGCCAACATCATACTCAACAGGCAAAAATTACAAGCATTACACTTAAGATTAGGAACAATACTGGGATGATTACTTTTCACCTCTCTTATTCAACATAGTACTGGAAGTCCTAGCCACAGCAATCTGACAAGAAGAAATAAAAGGCATCCAAATCAGAAGGAAAGAAGTAAAACTGTCTTTATTTGCAGATGACATGGTACTGTACATAGAGAACCTGAAATATTCCACCAAGAAACTACTAGACCTGATAAATGAATTCAGCAAAGTAGCAGGATACAAAATTAATATCCAGAAATCAGCTGCATTTTTATTTGTTTTATTTATGCCAATAGCAAACTAAGAGAAAGGGAAATTAGGAAAACAATTCTATTCACAAAAATAATGAAATACTTAGGAATAAACCTAACCAAGGATGTTCAAAATTTATACATGAAAAATTATAAGACACTGAAGAGAAAAATTGAAGAAGATACAAAAAAGTTAAAGCACATACAGTTTTCATCAATAGAAAGAATTAACATTAAAATGTCCATGCTTCCTAAAGCAATCTGTAGATTCGATGCAATTTCTATCAAGATTCCAATGACATACTTCACTGAACTAGAACAGATACTTCAAAAATTTATATGAAACCACAAAAAATCCTGCATACTAACAGCAGTCCTGAGAAAGAACAAAGTTGGAGGAATCATGCTATCTAATATGAAATTGTGTATACTACAAGGCCGTAGTAATCAAAGCAGCATGGTACTGGCATAAAAATAGACACATAGATCAATGGAAAAGAAAGAGCCAAGAAGTAAACCCACACCTTTACAGTCAATTAATATTAAACAGAGGAACCCAGTATACAATGAGCTAAAGATAGTTTATTCAATAAACGGTGTTGAGAAACTTGAACAGATACATGCAAAAAAATGAAACTAGACCACCTTGTTACACTGCACACAAAAAATAAACTCAAAATAGATCAAAGACTTAAATGTTAGACCTGAAACCATAAAAATTCTAGATGAAAACATAGGCTGTAAAATCTCAGACATTGCAAGTAGCAATATTTCATCTGATATATCTTCTCAGGCAAGGAAAACTAAAGAAAAGCTAAACAAACAGAACTATATCAACATAAAGCTTTTGCACAGCAAAGGAAACTATTAATAAAATGAAAAGACAACCCACTAAATAGGAGAACATATTGACCAATATATCCAATAAGGAGTTAGTATCCAAATTTTATAAAGAAATCACAGTATTCCCTCACTTATTGTGGGTATTATGTTCTAGACGCACCCCTGTGAAGTAGAAACTTTACATTTATTCTACACTCTTAAACCTATGTAACTTTAACAACATATGTATACAGTATCACAAAATTTCACGATATAGCAAAAAATCCGCGATAAATAATTAAATATAATATTTTTAAAAATCTCACAATATAGTGAGTCCACAATAAGTGAACTGCGCGATACAAAGTAGGACTACTGTATAAATCTCAACACCAAGAAAAACAAACAATTCCATTAAAAATGGGCAAAAGAAAATGAAACTAGACCACCAACTTACACCACACACCAGAATAAACTCAAGATGGATCAAAGACTTAAATGTAAGCCGTGACACCATAAAAGTCCTAGAGGAAAACATAGGCAGGAAAATTTCAGATATCCCATGTAACAATAGTTTCACGGGTACATCTCCTAAAGCAAGAGAAATAAAGGAAAAAATAAACAAATGGGACTACATCAAACTAAAGAGTTTCTGCTCAGCAAAAGAAAACATCAGCAAGATAAAAAGCAAACCAACCAAACGGGAAAACATAATTGCCAATAATACCTCAGACAAGGGACTGATCTCCAAAATATATAAAGAACTTATATGACTCAACATCAAGAAGGCAAAGGACCTGAACAAACACTTCTCTGAAGAGGACATACAGAAGGTCCATAGACACATGAAAAAATGCTCAATATCAGTAGCCATCAGAACGATGCAAATAAAAACCACAATGAGATACCACTTTACACCAGTCAGAATGGCCATCATCAACAAATCAACAAACAACAAGTGCTGGCGAGGATGTGGAGAAACAGGAACCTACTGCACTGTTGGTGGGAATGCAGACTGGTACAGCCACTATGGAAAACAGTACGGAATTACATCAAAAAACTAAAAATGGAACTGCCTTTTGAATCAGTGATTCTATTGCTAGGATTATTCCCGAAAACTCATGAAACCCCAATTCTAAAGAACTTATGCACGCCTATGTTCATAGCAGCACTGTTTACAATAGTTAAATGCTGGAAACAGCCTAAGTGCCCATTTGTAGAGGAGGGCATTAAAACATTGTGGTACATTTACACAATGGAGTACTATGCAGCAGAAAGAAAGAAGGAACTTCTGCCATTTGCAACAACATGGATGGAACTAGAGAGAATTATGCTTAGTGAAATAAGCCAGGCAAAGAAAGAAAAATACCATATGATATCACCTAATACAGGAAACTAAAGAACAACACAAACAAATGAACTAAATAGTACAAGGAACAGAATGACAGTTATTGGGGGGAGGGGGAGGGGAAAGGGAAAGAATGGGGATAAGTAAGGGAAGAGATAAGTCAAAGAACATGTATAAATGACTCATGGACATGGACAATAGGGGGGATATGATTGTGGGAGAAGGGGTGGGCTGGGTGGAGGGGAGCAATGGGGGAAAATGGGCCAACTATAATTGAAAAACAAAATAAAAATTCTATATAAAAAATAAAAAATTTTTTAAATGGGCAAAAGGCATGAATAGACACTTCTTGAAAGAGGACATACAGATGGCCAGTAGACATATAAAAAGATGCTCGATGTCACTAATCACCAGAGAAATGCAAAATAAAATCACAATGAGTTATCCCCTCACACCCGCCATAATTTCTATCATCAATAAATCAACAAGTGGTGGCAAGAAGGTGAAGAAAGATAAATTCTTTTGCTCTCCTGGTGGAAATATATATTATTGTAGCCACCATGGAAAGCAGTATAGAAATACCTCAAAAAATTAAATATAGAATTGCGTTTTGATACAGTGATTCTACTCTGGGAATATATCCAAAGAAACCCAGAACACTAATACAAAAAAACATAAGCACCTCTATGTTTATTGCAACGTTATTTACAATCATGAAGATCTGGAATTAGCACAAGTGTCTATCAGTAGATGAGTGGATAAAACAACTATGTGACATTTATACAATGAAATACTTCTCAGCTGTAAAATGGAAGAAACTTTTACCCTTCGCAACAACATAGATGGACCTGGAGAACATTATGTTAAGTGAAATAAGCCATTCAGAGAAAGACAAATACCATATGATTTCACTCATATGTGGTATCTAATGAACAAACTGACCTAACAAAAAAAATAGAGAGACTCACAGATAGTAAGCAGGATGACAGCTCTGGTGGTCCGGGTAGTTTGAGAGTAAAGGGGTGGAACAAAAAGGAATAGGGAGTCATGGATAGGGATAACATGATGATTCTGATGGTAGACAAAGAGGTATACAAGGGGGTAAATGGTCATGGGAAAAATACAATAAAAATTAAAATAAAATAAATGTAATAAAATAGTGTCTTCATTCATGTCCATTATTTCTCTCTACTCTGATTCTCTGCATTCATTTTCTTATTTCTCTGTAGGACTTCACTTAATTCTTTTGCTCTCACCTCAGAGTAATTCTCTGAATTATTTCACCAGATCTCTTCTATTTTCATTTTATTCTTAACTATAATGTTAGTTATGTTTTAGATTAAATATGAACTTTAGAAACCTTAAAAAAGAAAACCAGAACTTTGCAGCTTGCCAAATGTAATGCAAGCATTTCCCAGTCAGAAAGATAGGTAATGTTGCTCGTTAAAAGGCAACACATAATATGACACTATTTTAGTGCATTTTCCTTCAAATTTTAAGGCTAAAACTCAAAATATGTCCAAAAAAAAAAGAAAAAAAAACCCCGCTGAGAATAATTAAAATAGATGCTGGAATTAGCCAATTCAATTACTGGATTTAAGATCCTTGAAAAATAAAAACTGGCCCTGTCTGGCATGGCTCAATAGATTTAGTACTGGCCTATGAACCAAAGGTTCACCAGTTCGATTCCCAGTCAGGGCACATGTCCGGGTTGCAGGCCATGTCCCCAGTAGGGGATGTGCAAGAGACAACCACACATTGAGGTTTCTCTTCCTCTCTTTCTCCTTCCCTTTTCCTCTCTCTAAGAATAAATAAAATCTTTTTAAAAAATAAAGAAAGAAAAATAAGAACTGTCAGAATTTGGTTTCGTGATTTTTTCTATATTTCTATGACTTCTTTATATGTGCCAATTTATTCAATTAATTTACTATCAAGTATTTTACTGCTAGAATATTTTACTTATATCAAGATGTATTTTTATGTATTTAATCTTACTTACACTTATTTTTAAAATCATCTTATTGGTATCTTAGTTCACTTGCTTTTAAGCCTTGAGTTCTACTTTGTGAAATTCTCCAAGTACCAACAATATTATTTATACAACTCTGACTTCCTAACCTTTGGTTTCTAGTCCTGGTTTTCCTTTTAGCTTCAAAATTATAATTCCAACTAATCACCAGACTTTCCTATATAATGTCCCAAAGAAAACTGAAATGCAAAATATTCAATAGAGTTTTTTCCTTCTCTAGAGAATTTTTTTTCCTCTATACTTTCTATCTCAGTTTCTAAAACCTAGTCATCTAATTCAGAATCTTTGAAATCGCCCTGGACAGTTTAATCCATGAAATCCATTTAGATAACAAGACCTGTTGATTTACCTCTTTCACTATCTCAGGGTATACTATCAGCACATCTCATCTAGATTAATATATTATTATATTAACACACACACACACACACACACACACACACACACATCTTTCCCTCCTAGCCTCACTCAGTGAGACAGCCTCTGCTCACTCAGGGATTTTCTTTGTTTTGTTTATTTCTTCATGAATTATAAATGCTGAAATTACTTATGATTGCTAGATTTTGTGTGGTGTGATTTGACATCAATTGATTAAAAGAAGGGAGCGATCAGCACAGCCCACTGTATACTGTTTGGCACCCTAACAAGCTTTTAAATGGTAGTATAGAATAACTTCATGACCTTGAGGTATGGAAAGATTTAACAGACAAAATATAAAAAATATAAACATTATAAATTGGTAAGTTAAAATTAAGAATTCTCAATCATCAAAAGACACCATTATTTAGAAAAAGTAAAGGCAAATAAAAATGTGAAAGAATATTTATAATACATATATACAAAAAAAGACACATCCATGATAGCCTTTGCATGTTGCTAGGAAAAAAGACAAAAAATGCAAAAAGAATAATGGCCAAAACCCTTAAACAAACACTTCAGAAATAAGGATATCAAAAAGCTAATTATATATATATATATATATATATATATATATATATATATATATAAAACCGCCTCATTGGAAACCAGTGAAGTGCATATTTAAACCACAGAGAGATATTAATACACATTATCAGAATGTGACTAAAGTAAAATTAAAATGAACAAAGCCAAGCACTGGTGATTAATTCATATATATTCATATATATATATATGTATATATATATATATATATATATACACACACACACACACACATACAGTATTCCCTCACTACTCGTGGGTATTATGTTTCAGACACCCCTCCCGTGAAGTAGGAACCTTACATTTATTCTACACTCTTAAACCTATGTAATTTTAACAACATAGTATACAGTATTACAAAATCACGCTGTATAGCGAAAAATCCGTGATAAATAATTAAATATAATATTTTTAAAAATCCCACAATACAGTGAGGCTGCAATAAGTGAACCGCGATATTGCGAAGGACTATTGTATATATTAAAAAATATCCCACCCTTAAATTCCAATAACCATGCAATGAGTGAATATTTACACCAAAATACATGTACTAGAATGTTCATTGGAGCATTATTTATAATATTTCCAAACTAGATTAACTGTCAATAGAATATATAAATAAGTTGTGATATATTCATTCAATAAATACCCAACAACAATAAAAATTAACAGAAAATCTAGCACCATGCTCCTACATGGAAGAATCTCACAAAATATTTCATAAAAAGAATCATATGATCAAAAAATAATTCATAATTTTATACATGAAAGAACAAAAGAAGTTCATACTTACTATGGTGTTAATAGGCAAGATAATAATACATTTGAAGAAGCAGAGATTAAGAGATTAAAAACGCTAAGCTTCCGGGGTGGTGATAATGTTCTTTTCCTTGACCTAAATGATGACTTTATAAGTGAATTCACTTTGTGAAAATTGAGCTCCAACACTGATGCTATGTGTATTTTTCTATGTTTCTTAACTCTAATAAAAGGTTTTGAAATGAATAACTTGATGTTAATTTGAAAGGATACCTCTGACATAAAATTGCACTGAAACAAAACATTAAAGGATGAATCAAGTTCTGGTATCCAGATGCAATGAAAATTTTAAAAAGAATACAATGTGCAAATTCTGGACAGAAATAAACTGAACTGAAACTAACAAAAATCTATTTAAGACAAAAAAAAAAAAACAGAAGAATAACATTTTAAATTCTTTTCTACTTTCAGACTCAGCAAATGACATTCCCATTTTAAGGAATATAATTTCCTAAAACCTATATAGTGATAACTCAAGAAGTGGTAGAAATTTGAATGAAGCTACAACTATGGGAGAAAATTAATATAACTTATGAAAGAATTAACTTACAAGTAGTCTCTGTGCCCAAAGTGTTTTTATACTTGAGTTTTTTCAAACTTTCAGTGAGGAGATATATATAGTATGAACTTTTTCATACTATGATAAATATAGAAATATCCTAAATTTTTAATAAAGTTATACATAATTTTGATGTAAATATATGACAAAGATAGTTCAAAATTAAAAGAAAAGTAATAAATGATATCACTTATTCCATCTGTAAAACCCTAAATAAAACATTTAATTTAACATTACAATAAAATAATCAACTGTCACCAGTAGATCTTATTCAAACAATGAAATGATGTTTTATTATTAAGAAACATTATAATTTATGTTCATAATTTACAAATAAATTATACTAAATGCTCAAAAATCATTTAAAATATCCATTCACCACTCCTCATAAAATTCAAAAACTAATAAAAGAAAACTAGTTAATTAAAACAAACATCAATCTGAAATCAAAATAAAATCATTCCACTGATATTGAAATATGAGTTAGTCTCATTATAATTGATAACCAACAAGGACATCCACTAACTGTATTACAATTTAACATTGCTTAGGTATATTTGGTCAATGCATTAAATAAAAATATGCATAACTATAAGAACCAATTTAGAGTGCAGAAAACTAATAAAATCAATAATATAATTCAGAAAGTTTAGTGAAGTCTTTCCTTACTAAGTCATGATATATGGACCAAGAATTTTCCTAAATATAAACATTTAATAGGATATATGACCATAAATAATCTATATAAAATTAGCTTTAACAATTCAATAAAAACACATTTTATTAGAAAAAAATGAGCTATTAACACTTTTACAGAAAAGCAATAATAATGTCTAGTAATCAAAGAAAGACAACAGTTTGCTATGTCTGCTTCTTTTGTATCTTTCATTTCCCATTCCATTCCACAAATACTCTTTGCGCTTTCATTTTTATTTTTTTAAACATATTTCTAATAGATAAAAAAGATATAGTAAGAAATTACAATAACTTTTCCACTAATGGAAAGAAACAAGAAGAAAATCAGTAACAGTATATCACATTTTAAAAACACTATCAACTAATTTGATCTAATTGAAATTCACAGAACATTTCATTACAGAACATTGTTTTCAAGTGTACATGAAATATTCACCAAAATATTATAAACTATATAATAAGTTTCAATAAATTTAAATGGGTTCAACTCATACATAGTATGGTCTTGCGTTTGGCAATGCAATTAAATTAAAATCAGTTGTTGAGCATCATCCAACAAAGGAAAGTGTCACTGCCTGGATTCCCAGTCAGGACACATGCCTGTGTTGTGGCTGGTCCTTATTGTGGCACATGGAAGAGGCAATCAATGAATGTTTCTCTCCCTCTCTTTCTTCTTCTCTTCCCTCTCTCTAAAAAAATAAATAGATAAACCTTTTTTAAAATTATGAATCAATAACAGAAATATCTGTGAAAAATAACTAAATATGTAAAATTAAATAATATACTTCTAAATAACCCATGGATCAAATAAAGAGACAAAAAATATATATATTTTGATGCAATAAATGAAATGAAAATAAATGTATAAAATTGTGTGGGGTAGTAAATGACTATATTAGAAATAAAGAAGTTCTCAAATCAATGAGATTAGCTTCTCCTTAGTCAACTAAAAATAAGGAGAGTATATTAAACAAAAATTAAGTAGAAAATAATAATAATACAGATCAATAACATAGAAATCAGAAAAACAAGGATACCAAAAACTGGTTCTTAGAGATCAATGAAATGAAAACATTTAGCCAGACATATCAGGAAAAAAATTTTTACAAAAATTACAAATATCAGGAAAGAGAGAGCTGACATTACTACAGAATCTACCAATATTATAAAGAATAATAATGTAATACTATGAATAATACTATGCCAATATTTTAGACAACCCAAATGAAATGGATATATTTCTCAATGCAAATTGCCAAAGTTCACTCAAGAATAGAGGCTGGGCCACTGCTGAAGTCACTGCGGCTGCCGCTTGATTGACACAACCAAAGTCATAACTCTAGCGCCTGAGTGGTCACGCCTGTTGTCACGCAGGTCCGCACCCCAGCTAATTCCTGTCCCAGAACTTCGTCTGACTTGCCGGCTGGCGAGTTGTCCCTGCTACCCTTTTTCTTCTTAAGCCTCTGGTTGTTCTCGCTTGTTTGCCAGGAGCACGAAAGGAGAAGGCCCGGGAAGCTCCAAAATACTTCTAACCCTGCCCATCGCAAGTGCCACTACTGCCATGGGCCTCACGATCTCCTCCCTATTCTCACGCCACTTCTGCAAGAAGCAGATGAGCATTTTGATGGATGGATTGGATGCTGCTGGCAAGACGACCATGCTGTATAAATTGAAGGCAGGATGAGATAGTCACCACCATTCCTACCATTGGTTTTAATGTGGAAATAGAAGAATATAAGAACATTTGTTTCACAGTATGGGATGTTGGTAGTCAAGATGAAATTAGGTCTCTCTGGATACATTACTTCCAGGATACCCAGGGTCTTATTTTTGTGGTAGATATAAATGATCATGAAGGAATTCAGGAAGGATCCAAAGAACTGCAAAAAAATTGTTTCAGGAAGATGAGTTACAATATACAATGCTGCTGCTTTCTGCAAACAAACAGGATTTGTCAAATGCTATGCCCATCAGTAAAATGACAGATGATTGAGGTCTTCAAGTCTCTTTATAACAGAACATGGTATGTTCAAGACATTTGTGCTATACAAGGAACTGGTCTGTATGAGAGACTTAGCTGGCTGTCAAATAACCTTTCAAAATCTTCATTGGAACTGGATATCTAACCAAGGACATGTTCTAATTGGTCTAGGCTTGTTACAACAAAATTAGCTTGTATCTTGGTTATTAAACAGTATCTGGGACTGGTTTGGGCAGAATATTACAGTTTAAACTTATTTCATTACCAATTATTATTTACCAATTATAATGTTGCAGTTGCAGTTTAGCTTATGTTTGGTTTTAAAGAAATTCTCCTTAACTTGGGGGGCGGGGGAGAAGTGTCCCCTTTTAATTTTACTTCCCTTAAACCTAAATGCCTGGACTTAGTTAAATCCATTTTTGAGTGTTTTATTTTTAATTTTTTTTTTTTTTTGAGCCCACAACAAATAATGTTTTAAAGTTATCCCCTTGCTACTTTACTGATAGCCTTAACATTCCTGGGACAGTCTGTTAATTTTTTTTAATGTAGCATTCCATTTGTATTTATTTTTCTCATTTGTCAAAAAAGATTTTCTAATACTGCTTGTACCAGCTAGGGAAATGCTCCAAAAACACTATTGAGATCTCTTGCACTAAGGAACTCTGCACCCCGCCCCCTGCCCCCATTATTGATTACTGGCTTCCATCAGCCAGGCTTACCTTGGTGTGGGTTGGATTAGATAGCTAATTAGTTCTGTGTTGGTAACAAAGAATTCATATGAGATGATTTTTAATACCCAGCAGATTGTCTTTCTTTACAGTGTATCTTCTTAATCTTGCATTTTGCTTTTGGTATCAGCCTGACTCTGCTCACTATATAATAGTTCTGCTGCTGTTTTACTGTTTATTGGCGAACATATCTCCTTTTACCCTGGCTGGTTTGGCTCAGTGGATTGAGCGTCGGCCTGCGAGCTAAGTGTCGCTGGTTCGATCTTCCAGTCAGGGCACATCAGAGAAGGAAAACTCTGACTCCAAAAAACCTCCGCTGCCTTGCGGCATACCTCTTCAGGGGAAAGGCTAAGGGAGTAAACCCCGACAGAAAATCCGGAGCCGGAGTCCCTAAGGCGGTTTGACGTTGCAGTCAACACCGGCAACTCCTGCGGCGCACCTGAAGCCAAGCTGTATTGACTCCGTCTTTCCCTTGGACCCTTCAGCTGCAAAGAGAGGGGGGGTCTGCTGCATGGGCAACAGCAGACCCTCCATATCACCCTGCCCAGGCTCTGTAGCTTCAGCTTCACTGGAGAGGACACTCCAGCGTCATCGCAAGATGTCGATTCAACACGGGAGGAGACAGATACCGTGACACTCCCGAGTCGGACTGCACAACCATTCTCGGCGGTGCAGATAGACTCTTAAGAAGCTACACCATCGTCTCTCGAGACGGATGGCTGCCGACGACGATCTCCATCAAGAGGTTTTGGAAAACTCATCAAGCTCAAATGACTAAGGTTTCTTTATAACCAATTTGGAATTATTCTTAATAAATGATAAAATATGTTTTAAAAAAAGAATAAATAGAAAACCTGAAGATTCTTATATCTATTAAATAATTTGAATTTGAGTTTAAAACCTTCCCACAAAGAAAATACCAGACTCTGATGGCTTCACTGGTGCATTCTACCAAACATTTAAGAAAGAAATACCAATTCTGTACACACTCTCCCATGAAGTTAAAATGAAAGAATTTCTTTCTACCTCATCCTAAGAATCAAACATTACCCTTGGTAACAAATTCAAACAATAACACTTTTAGATTAAAAAAAACTAGAGACCAATATTCCTCATATAGACACAAAACTTCCAAACAAAATTTTAGCCAGTCAAACCCAAGAATATATAAAAAAGATAATTTAATGTGCTTCCCCAAACCCATAAACCCAATCTTACGGAAAAAAAAAAAATCACACAAGCCCCAAATGAGGAATATTCTACAAAGTATTTCACCAGTACTCTTCAAAGTTTTCAAAGTCATGGGAGGCAAGAAAAGACAGACAACTGTTATAGATTTGAGAAATCTAAACATAATAACTAAAGGGAATGTGGTATGCTGGATTGGCTGTGTATCACCAAAAAGACACCAGTAAAAAAACTGGTGAATTTCTATTAAAATCAGTTGTTCAGTTAATAATATTGTACATTGTTAATTGTTTTGTTGTAATAAATGCTTTATGATTATGTAAAATGTTAACATTGGGTACATACTTCTAGTTTAATAGAAATAAAAAATGTGGGCCTCTAGGAAACCCATACAATATAAACAATGCAAAGATGCCTTAAAATTGGTGAAGATTAGCTTAGCATGTATAAATACACAGTATTCTTCTTATGTGTAGATTATTTTTAACAATTTCTATTTAAATTACTATTCAAAATATGAAATTTCTAATCTTTTTTGTTTTTATTTTAGTCTGGAGTAATCTTGCATTGTTTGTTTTTAATCTGTACAATTGTTTGGTTTACTTAAACCAAACTGACTCCCACATGCCGAAGTCTCTCCATCTAAAGTACCATTAGTTTTATATTAATGTTTTGCAATTCTAGAGATTTTCATTTAGCAAATTTCTTGGAAGCCAATTCTTAATGTACCAAAATTCATAGTGAGGATTGATCTCTGAGAAGATAATCCTTTTTTGGGAACCAACTGCATAAAATGGTCTGGCTCAGATATACAGAAGACTTTAGAAGAAACCACTGTAATCCGAGGTATATCTCTAGCCAGAAATTAGTCCTTGGACATGAGCAGCTGACATTTCTGCCTTGTAGACAGAGCTCAGACATGCAGCTGTTATCTTTTCCCTAATATAAACTCACCAGAATTGCTCTCAGGTGAATACTTCAAGTCTACCTGGATTGAGCGTCGGCCTGCGAGCTAAGTGTCGCTGGTTCGATCTTCCAGTCAGGGCACATCAGAGAAGGAAAACTCTGATTCCAAAAAACCTCCGCTGCCTTGCGGCATACCTCTTCAGGGGAAAGGCTAAGGGAGTAAACCCCAACAGAAAATCCGGAGCCGGAGTCCCTAAGGCGGTTTGACGTTGTAGTCAACACCGGCAACTCCTGCGGCGCACCTGAAGCCAAGCTGTATTGACTCCGTCTTTCCTTTGGATCCTTCAGCTGCGAAGAGAGGGGGGGGTCTGCTGCATGGGCAACAGCAGACCCTTCATATCACCCTGCCCAGGCTCTGTAGCTTCAGCTCCACTGGAGAGGACACTCCAGCGACATCACAAGATGTCGATTCAACACGGGAGGAGACAGATACCGTGTCACTCCCGAGTCGGACTGCCACAACCATTCTCGGTGGTGCAGATAGACTCTTAAGAAGCTACACCATCGTCTCTCGAGACGGACGGCTGCCGACGACGACCTTCTCTGAACTCTTTCTATCAAAGATGTACTCTAATGTACACATATTCTTAATTGTGAAAGTGACTCACACCAATAAAAGGTTCATGAAAACTAAAAATCTGGCTATTTCAATTATTCTTAGAAACAGGAACTTAAGCTACTGTTATACTAGGTGATCTTGTAGGCTATGTGCCACTTTCATTCCCTGTGAAAAAAAGCTATCCTGAGAGGACTATGCTCTAATAACACAGAAAAACTAAATATATTTCCTGAGCTACCATTTCCACTTTCTATTCCAGGTAACAGTTCTGAGCAAATCCTGCCATTTTTTAGGTCTGAAAATGGAAGCAATTAAAAAAGAAAGGCAAAACTTGGGAACTTGGTGTGGTGTGAAGCAAAACAAATTATTAGCATTTTTTTTCTTTCTTTGCTAAGTATCCCATTGTTGTCATAATTTTTTAGAAATTACCCTTGCACAGTCCATCTAGAAAAGCACTTTGGGGGACACAAAAGACAGTTTTCTGAAATGTTGAGGGCATAGGAAAAGGAAGAATAGGGAATTCAATTCAAGTAACTATTTTAAAGCCATTTATGATAAGTATAAAAATACAAAAATTGTTAGGGAATATGAAATCTAAACCTAAACGAGGGGTAGTAAGCCAGATAGTAAGCATGACAGACCACAGTAGCAAAATAAAAATGAATGTGTTCTGGAAATGAAAATAAATATAATTTCAGGAATTTAAAAAAAGAAAATATAAAAATATGAAAGAGTTGCAGAGCCTAAATATGAGAACTTCTGAGTAACACATTGGGAAGAAAGAGAAGGAGGAGACAGATGGGGAGGAGGAAGACACATGGAGCATACAGAAAAGGAGCAATAAGAGAAAGAAATATAAAAGTAATTTTTAAATGTCCAGGAAATAATTTTTGATAGCATTAAATAAAATCAAATTATATAGAGATTTGTGGAGTGGTGACTGAGAACAAGTCGCTGAGTTCACTAATGGTTTATTTGAAAGGATGGTTCCAAAAGAATAACGTGTGTGAAATGGAGTAATTACAGTTAGAAGATTTTCAAGTACTCAACTGTGAAGCGACAGTTGGAAGAGGTTATCATTGAAGAACTCAGACTGGTGTTGTTTGAAATAGGGAAACACTCAAATATATTGCTAGACAGAAAAAAACATGAGGGAAAAGTAATGGCATAGACTTCCGGCCATGATGGAGGTGTAGACAGACACACTGCATCTCCCTCCACAACTAAGAAGAAATACAACTACCTCAAAACTAGAAACAACCAGAAGTTCCAGAAAATCAAAGTGCATGGAAGTCCAGCAAACAAAGATATAAAGAAGAAATACTCATCCAGACAGGTAGGAGGGGGCGGAGCCAGGGTGGAGAGGACTTGGTGTGGTGGCGGCAGCAGCAGCAGGCCTGCAGAAAGCACAATCACACATTTTAAAAAGTCAGAAGAGACACCGGGGGAGTGTTCCCAGATCCTCAATAGACCATGCAGCTAACGGTCCCAGTACTGGGGAAAATCAAGCCTCATTGCTTCTGATTGTGCAAACCAGTGGGGGTTGGGGTGGAGACAGAAACTGCCAGTCTCTCAGCAGAGTCTGCTTGTTTAAAGGGCCCCCACAATCCTAGAACATCCACAAACCCACCCACTCTGGGAGCAAAGGCCAGGGCAAAAGCTAGAGGGGCACCAGTCCCATACGGAAGTGGGAGAGGTGTCTGGAAAAGGGGCGAGTGCTGAGTGGGTGACATTGTTCCCTCTCAGACCCCTTCCCCACATACAGCGCCACAACATGCTGAAACAGATCACCCTGTACTGACAAATACCTAAGGCTCCGCCCCTTACAACGTAACAGGAGCAACAACTCTACCTAAGACACAAAGGCAAACAAACACAGGAGCCTGTCAAGATGAGGAGACAGAGAAGTATGGCCCAAAAGGGAAAATGGATCAAGGTTCCAGTGGGTGAACTAAGTGATGAGGAGATAGCCAACCTAACTAATGCAGAATTCTAAACACTGGTGATAAAGATGCTCACAGGCTTGACAGATATGTTTGAGTATGGCAGACCCATAAGAGAAGAAGTGAAGGCTATGCTAAGTAAAATGAAGGAAAACCCACAGAAAACCAATGCTGAAGGGAAGGACACTGGGGTTCAAATCAATGATTTGGAACATAAGAAAGAAAAATATAGTCAACCAGTACAGAATGAGGAAACAAGAATTGAAAAAAAATGAGGAGAGTCTTGGGAACCTCTGGGACAACTTCAAACGTGCCAACATCCGAATTATGGGAGTGCCAGAAGGAGAAGAGGAAGAGCAAGAAATTGAAAACTTATATGAAAAAATAATGGAGGAAAACTCCACAAATTTGGTGAAGTAAGTAGACATGCAAGTCCAGGAAGTACGGTGAGTCCCAGGCAAGCTGGACCCAGAGGAGACCATACCAAGTCACATCATGATTAAAATGCCAAAGGTCAAAGATAAAGAGAGAATTCTAAAAGCATCAAGAGAGAAGCGGAGAGTTACCTACAAATGGATGTCTATAAGACTATCAGTTGATTTCTCAAAAGAAATTTTGCAGTCAAGAAGGGACTGGCAAGCAGTATTCAATGTGATGAAAAGCAACCTACAACCAAGATTACTCTATCTAGCAAAGCTATCATTTAGAATAGAAGGGCAGATGAAGTGCATCCTAGACAAGGTAAAGCTAAAAGAGCTCATCATCACCAAGCTATTATTATATGAAATGTCAAAGGGACTTACTTAAGAAAAAAAAGATCAAAATTATGAACACTAAAATGACAACAAACTCACAACTATCAACAAGTGAATCTAAAAAATAAAAACAAAACCCAACTAAGAATACCAGAATAGAAACAGAATCATAGGTATGGGGATAATTTGGAGGATTATCAGCTGGTGGGGGAATGGTGCAGGGATTAAGAAGCATAATTGGTTGGTACAAAATAGACAGGGCGAAGTTAAGAGTAATATAGGAAAGGGTGAAGCCGAAGAACTTATATGCACAACCCATGAACTTGATCTAAGGGAGGTGGGATTTCTGGAGGGAAGGGGCATATTGGGCAGAGGAGAGCAAAGGGGAAAAAAACTGGAACTACTGGAACAACACAATCAATATAATATACTTAAAAAAAAAAAAAAGAAAAAGAAAAATGATGACATATATTCTAGTCCAGTGACAAAAAGATAAGTTGGGCAATGGAAAATTTTGATGCTTCATTGTTTAAAGGAGAATAATTCAGGATGTTAAAACAAAAGAAATCCTTAAAATAAAATGAAAACTGTTCCTTTTTTTGTCATCTGTTAAGTAAATTAAAAATGACAAAGGTAGCAAGAGAGGAAGAAAGGGAGAGAGGGGGAGGGAGGGAGGAAGGAGGAAGGAAGGAAGGAAGGAAGGAAGGAAGGAAGGAAGGAAGGAAGGAAGGAAGGAAGGAAGGGAGAGAGGGAGGGAGGGAAGGAGGGAGGGAGAGGGTTAGCCCAAAAGAAAATTCTCTTTTGGGGAAACTTCAAAAATATATAGTTTGTCAATGTCTCCACACTACCCACCAGTCAAAGTTGCATAGAGTCAATTGTTACAGAAAGAGGCATAAACAAAATTATATATACATCTGTCAAAATCATCAACAACTTATAACAGCCACACATTCAACTCAGTCTCCCTTAATTATACTGAGTGAAACTTTATACATTAAAAAAAAAAAATTAAGTCATTTGGTTTTCCAGGCAAAATCTCAATCCTGCCACAAAGATTCTAAGTTTACATGTGGACTGCAGGCACGCTATGTATAGCACACCTCAAAGTGATAAAAGCTGGAGTGTGATGTGTCCATGTGTATTAGGAGTCAGGGAAGAAGAGAACCTTGGTTATGTTAATGCCAAAACACTAGATCCAATAAGGGTCACTTTTCAAGTCCATCCTGAAATTTTATTGTATAACAGACTACATTTTGGCTTAAATGTCACATACAGAAAGGATCCCCTTATAATTTAGGATAAACTATGGAATTTAAGTGTTCTGGTTTTGTCTCTTGATAGGACAGCCACAGGCCAACTAGGATCTAGGGGTTACCTACAATAAACATTAACTCACTTAGATATATAAATGTATATAGGTATAAATACAAGTACAGATATTCATATTCTGTTACAAGAGTATCTTCAAACAAAACCTCTTTGTTCTGCTTTATGCAGGAATCCAGGGTTTCTTTCAGTGTATGATACAGGATGTCAGGATCACAAATGTGAAAGAATGTCCAATTTCCCTACCAAGTACTTTAATGAGAAACTATGAAATATAACATATAAATTGACCCCATACAATAGTTTAGGTATGAAGAAGATTGTTCCAAACACTATTCTTCTTGTGTATATTTAAAATCAAATTTAATTTTTAGAAAACAAATTATGCACTATTTTGTGTCATCTACTTAGTCAAGAAAATACCTTCTAATAGAGCTACAGGAAAATGAAATATCTTAAAATAAAATCTATTTGCCTTTGTCTTAGCAAAGATAGGAGTAACTAATACCTAAATGATTAATCACAAGTATTCTGATGTTAAATATAGTACATATGTGTTGTAAAAAACGTTTTAAAAAGACTATATTTTAAAAAATTAAAATCATCCATAATACCATCACCCTGAGTTACTTTGTATGTGATTACAATGTTTCTATGTATGTGCATTTTTATACAAATATGAGATGCTAATTATTTTCTTTTTCATTTGCTTATTGATATAACATAGATATTTTCATGTTACAAATGTTCTTCTCAAATATAATTTTAATTAATGTCCATAGCCCATCATTCTTTTACAAATGTCACCATTTAAAAAACAATGCTTTAAATATTATTATCCTAACCAATTTTTCGGCACATCTCTTTTTTTAGATTACTTTCTAGAATTAGAATTTTAGGATAAAATTTTATATTTTAAGGCTTTTAAATATATTCCTAAATTTTCCTCCAGTAAATTTGTTTTAAAAATTCATATCAGTAATATAAAAGTGATATTTAGTTACCTTGCAAACTCTAGTTCTAAAACATTTTAAATATTTATCTTTCTTAACTTTCATTCATAACACTTGTTTTAATATTTATACCTTGAATATCAGCTAAATTGTGGCTACCTATATTTCTCTACTTGTAATGTGCTTGGTCAGTTTATTTACCTGTGCTTCAGCAAGTGTGCTCATCTGTTTGTCATTGAATACAAGGGTTCTTTGTTTATTATAAGGTCACAATATTCCAAGTATTTTCTCTAGATCTTTTGCCTTAAAATTTTGATTGTACTATCAATTTCTTCAACACAAAGCACAATGAAAAAGCTGCATGGCTCTTTCTATGTCACTTTCAAAAGAAACGTGTGTGTGTTGTCAACTCAAGAATACTTCACTGGTTTTGTGAAATGTGTGACCTTCTTTGTCAAATAGGAAGTCTAATAAAGGTTTAAAGAGGAAGTAATATATGAAATAAATTTTTGAATGATCATTTTACTATTAAAAATCAAGGAAAGGTCCTCTTATGAAAAGGCACAAAAGACTGAAAGAACCTAAAACATTCACGGACGGTGAAAAGTTCACTGTGACAGTAACAGAGGACACTGCAAGAAGAGGGGCACATGATGACCCTTGGAAAGATGAGGTTGGAAACAGATGGAAAGGAGCCTTGTTGTTCTTTCAAATGAATACCTTATCCAATGGTAACATGAACAGAGGAAAAAGTCAACTATGGAAGAGAGATGTTAAGATGAATATGAAAATTCAGACTGTAAATTCCCTGGGTAGGAACCAAGTAACACAATATCTTGCTAATTAGCTGTTTGTTGCTAATATAAAGTTTATTGACTTCACTGTGTTTTATTAGAAGTATATACAGTATGCTTAAAAATCATTCATGTAATTTGCTAATAAGTTCATATCATTATTGGCCTAACAATTTCATTCTGAAGCCACTATAACCTTTGAGATTGAGATTTTAGATATCTCTTTAAGGCCAATGTATCAATCTGTAAATCAATTGCTCCATAACATACTTCTAATAAAATGATTGAATGAAACTATATGTTGGAATGTGCTCTGGGCTAAAATTTACATAAACATTTCTTCCTTTTTAATGAAGTCATAATTCAACAATATATTGAACATGTTGACTATATAAAAGTTGAAACTATCAACGATAATGAAAGAGTGGATCGAGTTTTTGTAAGATCAAATATTTGTACAAGTAACTTCTTCCTGGAAATGGTCACTAGGTTTAAAAGAGCAGTGACAATAATGTAAGGGAAATGTGATATACAGGTCTCTAGAAAGCAGCTGTGCAAACAAAGGAAGAACTTTATGGAAAACCATGAAACATTAAGAGAACTGTTGATTACACTGCATGTCTGATTCAAGATATTTTGCTTATACAAAATCAAGAATATAGCCTCCAATGACAATATGGTAGGTTACATGTTGCCTTTATAATGATTTATTTATATTTCTTACTTGATAGGACACCCCTTGCAGTCTGAATCTAAAATGACAAATATCAGTAATGCAGATTTTGTTCCAAATGCATGAAACTAGCTAATGGATATACATGTTATTTTTATATTTTTGTGTATTTGATAATGACATAATGCTAATCATTTTAAGATAAGAATGAAATAAGATATTTTAAAATATCATATTTGGCAAATACCTAACAACATTAGTCTTCTTTTCCAAATGCAGGATATTAGTTTTCTGTTATGACAACAAACATGATGACAGGTAATATGTTAGTACTGTCATTTACTTCATATAAGTAAATGCTTATTGGAAAATAAGCTTATCAAAATTTTGAAATAAATTACTATTAATATCCTCACTTAAATTTTCATTACTTTAGATCATTTTTAGAAAGGTCTTTTACTTAAAATTTGAACCTAATTCTTCTATGCTCTTGACTTAAGGATTAAAAACATTTTGTCTGAGCTCACTTTCCAATAATTCTTCAAATAATACCAGAAAAGCAAAATAATTATAAACAAAGACAAATCAACTTTTAATTATCTTACCTAGCTATGTCTTCTATTGTAAAAATGTACAAATTTTAAAGTCATTCTATCAGAGACAATACAATCCTGCATATTTTTTCTTAAAAACATTATCTGTGATACTATAAAAAGAATTTTGCTATATATTTCTCAAAAACATTGTATTGAAAGTATAAGCAAAAAATGAAAAACTCTATTTAGATTGTTGATAATACAAATATTTCAAATTAGGATGGTTCCATTACCCCTTTACTACTCTTTTACTTCCCAAATATTTCTATTCATAGAAAATGGGAATAGCAATTGAAATAATTATGATGGTAATAACTTAATAGTAATAGCATTTACTCAGCCCTTGATATATGCATTAACTTTTTAAATATTCTACAACCTTTTTTAGTAGATAGCAATATTAATTTCATTTTTGTGAAAAATAATGACCTGGCCTTGTGGTCCACAGTAGGCTTAAGATTTTTGTCGTTGCTGTTCAAAAATGGATAAGGAATATTTTTTCAGTCTTTCCCTCCAGATAGAGAAGGCCATTTGATTTCTGTTTCTCTAACTTTACAGGACAAACTTCAGAACCATCATCTCTCCTCTCTGCCTCTTCCCTGACTGCTGCCAGCATCTGTTTTCAGTCATCCTCTACATACCTTCCAAGACTTTTCCCTTCATCTCTCTGACCTTTTCTCTCTGACCCAGATCTATGCACCTCCTTTCTCAATTTGCACTCATTTTTCCTAACTCCTATTCCCAGACCCTTCCTCTATTTCATATCAAGTTGATTGTTTTTATGTTCTTTCTCACTTATAATACTATCAAAAATTGCTATGTCACTATTTTTAAGTATTTGTGGTAAAATCCAGATGTTCATATAGAACACTAGTGCCAAATACCAGACATTTAATATAAACAGTATGTTTACAAACTCTCACACTAGACAGAATATTTTAAACTCATATAACTAACCAGTGTATTGAATGTAAGAAAGAAAAAACACTGAAATCATTAAATCAAAAACTCAGGTAGGTGGACACACTTTGCCTCTTTGCTCAACCATAAGAAAGATCACAACTAACCTTAAAACAAACAAACAAACAGACAAAACATCCAGAACTTCCAGAAAATCAAACTGTATGGAATCTAACAACCAAGAATTTTTAAGAAGCCAATTTCATCCAGACAAATAAGGGGCAGAGATAGGGAGCCAGGCAGAGAAAGCAGTGTGGTGGTGAGGTGGTGGCAGCAGTGGCAGGGGAAACAGGCAGTTCCATATTCACGTGTGGTGGATAAAAATTGGGAGGGACACCTAGGGAGTGAGCAGTCCCAGCCTCAGGCCAAACCACGTAGCCCACGGTTCTAGCACCAAGTAAATAAAACCTTGTAACTTCTGGCTGTAAAAGCAAGTGGGGGTTGGAGTGGTGGAAGAAACTGCTGGTCTCTCAGGAGAGTCCATTTAAGGGGCCCACATGGTGTAGAATGTATGCAAACCCACTCACTCTGGCAACCACCACCAATGCAGCAGCTAGAGGGGTGCCAGCTGCATATGGGAAGTGGATGAAGTGACTCGAAGGGGGCAGGTGCCAAGAAAGCCTCCAGCAGCCACTTAGTGGCATTGTCTCTTTGCTGACCCCTCTCCCACATAAAGAGCCACAAAGCAGTGAGGCAATTACCTAAGGCTCTGCTCCATACAATGTAACAAGTGCTCCAAGACAAGGAATCAAAGAAGCTCTACCTAATACACAGAAACAAACACAGGAAGACTGTCATAATTGAGAAGACAAAGAAATATGGCTCAAATGAAAGAACAGAACAAAACCCCACAAAAAAAAAAAAAAAACCTAAATGAAATGGAAATAGCCTGCCTATCAGATTCAGAGTTCAAAGCACTGGTGATAAGAATGCTCAAAGAACTGCTTGAGTATGGCAGAAGCATAGGGAAGAAATGAAGGCTATGCTAACTGAAATTTTAAAATCCACAGGGAACCAATAGTGAAGGGAAGGAAGCCAGAGTTCAAATCAACTATTTGGAACATAAGGGAGAAATAAACAGTCAACCAGTACAGAATGAAAAAATAAGAATTCAAAAAAAGACAATATAATAAGATGACTCTGGGACATCTCCGAAAGTGCCAACATCTGAATCATAGGAATGCCAGAAGGAGAAGAGGAAGAACAAGGAACCGAAAACTTTTTGAAAAAATAATGAAAGAAAACTTCCTTATTTTGGCAAAGGAAATAGACATGCAAGTCAGGAAACATGGAGTATCCCAAACAGGTTGGACCCAAAGAGGACCACACTAAGACACAGAATAATTAAAATGCCAAAGGTAAAGATAAAGAAAGAATCTTAAAATTAGCAAGAGAAAAGCAGAGAGTTACCTACAAAGGAGTTCCCATAAGACTATCAGCTCAGAAGAAACTTTGCAGGCAAGAAGAGACTAGCAAGAAATATTCAAAGTGATGAAAAGCAAGGACCTACATCCAAGATTACTCTATCCAGCAAAGCTATCATTTAGAGTGGAAGGGCAGATAAAGTGCTTCCCAGACAAAGGAGTTCATCATCACCAAGCCCTTATTATATGAAATGTTAAAGAAACATATTCAAGAAAAAGAAGAAGATCAAAACTATAAATATTAAAATGACAGCAAACTCAAAACTATCCACAACTGAGCTTAAAAAACAAAAACAGAAACAAACTCAGCAAACAACTGGAACAAAAACAAAATCATAGATATGGAGATCATTTGGAGGATTATCAGCAGAGGAGGGAGAGGAGGAGAATGGGGAAAAGGCACAGGGATTAAGAAGTACAAAATAGACAGAGGGATGTTAAGAATAGTAGAGGAAATGGAAAAGCCAAAGAACTTATATGCATGACCCATAGACATAAACAAGGGAGGGGATTGTTGGAGCTAAGGGGAGTATCAGGCTGAGGGGTGCAAAAGGGGAAAAAATGGGGACCACTATAATAGCATAATCAATATAAGATATTTTAGAAAAAAAGAAAATAAAAAATCATGCTTCTATATTTTTACAACATCTTTAGGTTTAATTTTCCCTAAATATGAAATTTTTATTTTAGCATTGTTGTTAAAAAGCAAACAGTTAATATTTATTTATATTTTTATACCTGTTGAAGGATTGATTTGAGTAGAATAGAATATGAGGTTTACTTATATTATGAAAATCTGCAGTGAAAATATCTCAATTTTTAAAATTAAATATAAATATAATTATTGAGTACATCCAAGTTTCTGTATACTAAGACATGTAAAACTATAAGAACTCACTATGATGAAGAAGAAAATTAAGCAACTGGATTAAAAGAATTTTCCTCCTTTTCATACGGTATTTTAAATTAACCAAAATTATAGCCTCAACTTCATTGTTTTCTAGCTCTATGGTCTTGAACAAATTATCTATAAACCACATTTTTCTCATCTGTATAATAAAGACAATAGTATTGCATATCTCACATGTTTTCTATGATGACTAAATGTGAAAATATAGTTAAAATGCTTAGTATAACGTGTAGTAAATCATATATGATCAAAAAGTTGTCGTTCTTATAAAAGAATTACCACTGTCCCATTATGTAGTAAAAGCACAAACTAGGTAAATACCTCTCCCATAACTCATTACAGTCAATTTTCTTTGAGCATTCCTGTCGATGGTAACCTATGATGGTTTACCTTAGTTATGTAACTACAAGGAAATTAAATATTGAGATATATGTGTGAGTACTCAATAAAGATTTCAGAAGCCAAAAACAAATCAACAGGACCTGATTAGTGTGTGTATGGGTGCATATGTATAATATATATATATATATATATATTTCATAATTTGCATGACAAGTGTATATGACATATAGGGCTTTTGGCCTTCCAATTCTGGTATTAGCTTTACTGTCTAGCTATTTAATTTTTTAAGTTTTCCTAAGAAATATATAACCTTTTCAAACATCAGAAATTATTTTGTTGCTTTTTGTTTTTTTGTTTGCCTAAATCTTGTTGTTGTTTTCAAGTAGGATGGTCTGCTTTTTAACTAACATCCCTACTACATTTTATAAACATAATAACAAGAAGCTAAACTCTGGTTGTACAAAACTCCTGTAAAAACACAGTCACATACTGGTATTTTGTTCTTATTATTGTACTTGAAGTATGGATTTGGATAAAAATATAAAGTGCATGTATAAACAATCAGTTAAGTTCATAATGAACCAAAATGGAAGACCTTACATTTAAATCAAAACTTACATCTAGATGTAACATGATAATTTCAAAGTATTAGACAATTCTTTTTAACTGAGGAGAAAATTTATTTTCTCCATCTAACAGATCATCTTCCAATTTATATCAGAATTTTTAAATATATAGACATTTTCAACAAAATACCAGACTACTGAAAATGAAGAATCTAAGAAAACAACTCTACTGTTTAAGGATTTATTTATCCCAGCTTATAATCAATCATAGAAATACACTTTTTTATGCTTTTATTTCTGCTACAATAACTGAAGAAATAACCTCAAAATCAGTTACTATAGGAAACAAGAAACATATCCATTTAACTCCCAGTTCTTTATTTTTATTCCCACAGCAATAAAATATCCCTCTCTGCAGAAGCTAAATTATTGGACTAGAAATATGGAGTAGGCAAGTTTTAGAAACACTTAAGTCTTCCAAACCCAGACTATGAATAATACATTTTAATCATTTTCTTGGCAAGAGATAAAAAATTAGGCACTGATATCTTAAAAAAGAAAAACAGGTTTACACCTTTCTGATGGCATGTGATTAGCTAATAATTCTTTTTAGCTAATATAATGTACTGTTCCTTCCCTGAAAGACTCATAAACTACTCTAAGCAACACTTAGTTAATCAGGCATTTACTAAATCTTACTATCCTCTTAATTCACCTTTGAACTCTTGGAACAGGTTATTAAATGAGGCATCGGAAGTTCCCCTTTGCACCTGCAAATAACAGTTGAATTTACAATTAAAGATCATTTTCCCCTCTTTTGAAATTCAAATAATGGCATTAAAACAGAATGTAATATTTTTATCTGCATCTGTTCAGGCTATTTCCTGGCATTTGGGATGAGGCAACAGGATGACTGCATAAAAAATGCTACATAAAGATGCCAAGATAATTTCTAGGGGACTTCAGAAATGCAGGCAACTTCTAGACATTAGAGTATATGGTATGAAATCAGACCACCCACCTCTAAAGTTCCTTTCAGGGTGGGGGACTTCAGTTTCCACATGAGCAAAAAAAATCTAAATGTAATCAATACTAATATTTAATTTGGGTGAAACTCAATTAAAAATATATTTCTAGAACCCTTAGTTTTCATTACCCAGAGAGCTCTAAAACACTTAATGCAATATAGCCTTCCCCAAACAGTCATATACCCTTTTTCATATCCACTTCCATACACATACTCCCTGAAGCAGTTCCCATTTCTTATCTACCAGAGTTTTTCTAATTCATAAATTTTCTAATATGATATATAGTATGTATGCAATATGAGATGAGATTGAAGGTGTTTAAGAATAGTTTTGTAATAATATTATGATAAAGAGTCCCGCCTTGGCTCATAGTTAAAAAGGTATTACATGACTGGAGTTCCTCCTAAACTCCAGTCGAACTTGAAATATAGTAGCTTTCATTTAACTGAGGGCAGCTTGCCATGAATTCTGAAACATCTGCCACAAATTGAGCAAGACCATTAACGTGATTTGAATTTTTTTTCTGTTAATGGCTCTCCAATAAGATAAATTTTTAGGTACCCTCAAAGCAGGCTGTGATTTTAGAAGAGAGAGACAGATAGTAGGCAGAAACTCTAGTACCATTAGCATTATATTACTTAGACATTAAATAGAAAAATGGAAAATTAAATGAGTGTGTAAAAATTGAACTTGGCATTTACTTAAAATTTTGAAAGAGTACTTTGGGCTGATAATACAAAGGTGCTGATCATTCTTCACTCTAATTAATAGAATATTTATTGAATAATCAGTAGATTTCAAATAAATAAAGACCTGTTATAAATTTTACTATCAAGAATATTAAATTTCATTTCAACCTAGAGTAAATTGTTTTGATCAAGAACACTGAGAATTTTGACTAAGAGACAGTGTATTCATGCTTTTCTATTAAAAATCCTGTAAATACACATATATACAAAATTACAAATATACTTGTTCTAAAACCTTAAGCACTATTTGTGAAGTTAAGATTTTCAATTTAACAATAGTATTCCATGAATTCTACTTTTTTTTCTTGTTGCAATACAATAAGTAACTATCTAACAAACTAATTGATCCACCAAAAATCCATTTGCTATCAGGACCATATGAGGATTTTCCTTCTTCCTCAACAATCAGATAGCATTTGTAGGAGATATAGCTCATCAGTTTCAAACAAACCAGCATTGTTTTAATTATTTTAATTATGAACTTATGTTGTACTTCTTTTTAAAAGTTTGTACAATTTTGTATTTTATAATTAAATTTAGATATTGTTTAAATTTCATGAAAGGATTATATTTAATGAAAAACCAATCCTGTTAGCATGATATCATTCAGCTATCAGTTTGATTAGAAATGTGGCCAGAAGTGACTTTTAGGATCAAAGATGTTTTTAAGAAATAAAAAAATTAATTTATATCCTTTTTCAATTCATATCAGCTTCTCTGAATCCTAAAATTATCTTGGTAATATGTCATTTGACCTCTCTATTTTGAAATCTCCTTTAATGATCTTGACTTTTTAAATTGCATTGAATCCAGCATTTCTGTGCAGAATAAGTGATTAACCTTTCATTCTTTCAAATGTTACCACTTAAAATTCATAAGATACTTGGCATCTAGTAAGGCATATTATTTAAAGTGTTTACAGGTTTAAATATAATATGTTCCACCTTGCTAATTTGGATAAAGTAAGTCAGATTGTAAGAAGTATTGTGCAGTATAAATTACCCACAGACATGAACAGCAGTGTCAGAACTGACTGTGGGAGTCAGGGATGGGATGGGCAGAGGAGGGCAAAGGGGGGGAAAATTGGGACAACTATAATAGAATAACAATAAAAAATGATTTAAAAACAAAATATTTTTTAAAAGAAGTATTGTATAGTAAACATGACTGTCTTCTTTTCTCTTACATTTTGCTCCTTTCTCTTCAATTTGCTTCTCTCATTCCCTCTCTTTCTTTTCCTCCTTTTTATGATATACACATAATATGCATACTAAAACTTATCTCAAAATGTGTTCCATTAATTATAGACTTCAAGATTGCCTGCTGGTTCAGACCTACAATTTATAAGAACTAGATTTTCTCATTTACCCATTTTGTTAAAAGAATATCCATATTAAGTTACTAGCAATCCTTACCATGTTATGATGAAAGTTTGGACTGTGTCTATATAACACTAAATGTGCCTTGAGCATGTTCATTTACTTACCTGGTTAACAAATGAGAAACTATTTCATATAGCATTAAGTCCAAAGGGGTAGTGGATTCTGAGTGAAGATAACCTCTAATCCACTGCTCTGTAAACTATGATTTGGCTCTGCTTTTCTCCCTGTATATAAAAGATTATTTCATGTTACATATTCATAGCATCTCATCCAGACATGCATGGAAACATCCAGAGATAGTCAAGAGACAATTTCCCTCAATATCTCTTTCTTGAGAATCATCAATTTCTTCCCAGTGAACTTTGCTTTACATCTTATTGGCCAGAATAAGAACATTTGCCCATTCTGAAATAAATTTGTGTTCAGAGCTGGAATTACCAAAATAGGCTTATCTTTCAACTTCTGTCCCCTGAAGTTGAGGACAATTGAGGTTATGGCACTTGGCTGGGCAGAGGAGAAATGATGAAAAGGATACCACAGACAAACAACAGAACCTGCTTGGAATTCTCCTTTCTCAAGTGAATGCTCCTTCCTATCAGCCTCCATGGCTTCTGATACCCTCCTAAGGCCACATTTGAGATGGGACTTAGAGCTTAACTGTCCTTTTCCTTTTAGGTGGAGTTTGGTGACATAGGACTTGCCTTAGGAATTGAGTTTTTGAGGCTATTTTCAGTCAGCCTTGGGTTTCTTTGGCAATGCAGAAATCCATAAATACCGTAGCAGGCTTTTGATCTTCTCTTAATTCCACAAGTTACTATAGAATCTGTGGTCAAAGTGATTACCATAGTTTTAAATCTTTAAACTTCTGTGCCCTGTCAGTTTGAAGATTTGTGTGAGCAGCTCCTATCCTCAATCTCTTCCTTAACGGAACTATAAAAATAGTTTTCAGCAGGGATCCACGTCTTGTAACCAGCTTTTGCTTTACAGCTGGTTTTTCACAGCAAACCTGATCATTCTCTTTTCAGGAAGAGGGTAATTAGGAGAAAATGCTTGACAGAGATTTAGGAATTTAGGATTGTCTTCCTCCAGCTGAGGCCTCTATTTTTGCTTTTACCTACCCTAACTTTAGTTTAGAGAATTCAGCTTTCCCTTCTGAAAAATTATGTGTAACAAAAAAAGAAATTCATAAAAAACTGAAGTCATTACCTCTTAGTGGTAAAATTTAAATACAGTTCATTACTTTACTGTTTTTTCTTTCCCAAATAAACTTATTTGTATTTATTTTGAATAATTTTATTCTGTATGTAAAAAATATTCAGATAGGTTTCACATTTTCTATTTCTGCCTATATGTATATAATTTAATTAATTTTGAGTTGAACAGAAATCAACTGAAATATAAAATTGAGTGAGCTACCAACCCTTAGATAAATATTTTTCCTGGTAATAAAAAATCCTTTCTTAAAGTCCTATTCTAAACTGAAAAATTGTGAAAATAGTAAATAATTGAGGTCACTAGAGTGTGATTTTTCCATTTTTATTGAATTCATTGGCATAACATTGGTTAACAAAATTATACAGTTTTCAGGTGTGCTATTCTACAAGAATTCATCTTTATATTGCATCATGTGTTTATCATGCCAGGTCAAGTCTCTGTCCATTACCACTTATTCTCCTTATACCTTCCACTGCCTACCTCCATCCCTACAGCAATCACCATACTATTGTTTGTGTCCATGAGATTCTTTTTCCTGTTTTACTCAATACCCCTCACCCAACACTCCCCCCAACCCCAACAGGTGTCAGTATGCTCTATATCTATGAGTCTGTTTCTATTTTGCTTGGTACTTCACTTTGTTCATTTACAAATTATATAACTTTTTAAAATCACACACATCCCAAAGCAGCAGAATACATATTCTTTTCAAGTGTACAGGGAACATTCTCAAAAATAGACCACGTGTTGGGTTACAAAACAAGTCTCAATAAATTTAAGAAGATTGATATCATATCAAGCAACTTCTCTGATCATAATGGTATGAAACTAGAAATCAATCACAAGAAAAAACTGAAAATACATAGACATGGAAGCTAAATAACACGTTACTAAACAATAAATGGGTTAACAATGAGATTAAAATTGAAATTAAAAGATACCTTGAAACAAAGGAAAATGAGAACACAACAACCCAAAATCTATGGGACACAACAAAAATATCTCTAAGAGGAAAATTTATAGTATTACAGGCCTATCTCAAGAAACAAGAAAAATATCAAAAACCTAACTACCCTTAAAGAAACTTGAAAAAGAACAACAAAAAAAGCTCAAAGTGAGTAGAATGATGGAAATAAGAAAGATTAGAGCAAAAATAAATGAAATAGAGTCTTAAAAAAAAAGCAATACATCAATGAAATCAAGAGCTGGTTCTTTGAAAAGATAAACAAGATTGACAAAGTTTTAACCAGACTCATCAAAAAAAATAGAAGAGGACCCAATAAATAAAATCAGAAATAAAAGAAGTAACAACTGACAATAAGGAAATACAAAGAGTTGTCAGAAAATATTATGAATAACTATATGCCAACAAACTGGACAATCTGAACCAAATGGATAAATTCCTAGAAATATACAATCTTCCAAAACTGAATCAGGAAGAATTTGAGAATCTGAGAAGACAGATTATACCTAGTAAAATGAAAGCAGTGATCAAAAACTCCAAACAAACAGAAGAGTTGGACTGGAAGACTCCACAGATGTATTTTACCAAACTTTCAAAGAAGAATTAACACCTATTCTTCTTGAGTTATCCCAAAAAATTTAAGAGGAGAGATATCTCCCAAGCTCATTTTATGAGCTCAACATTGTCCTGATTTTAAAAACAGATAAAGACATTAATAAGAAAGAAAATAATAGGCCAATATCCTTGATGAATATAGATGCTAAAATCCTCAGTGAAGTATTAGCAAACTGGCTCCAGCAATACATTAAAAAGGTCATTCACCATGATCAAGTGGGATTTATTCTGGGGATGCAAGATTGGTATAATATCTGCAAATTAATAAATGTTATATACAACATAAATAAAATAAAGGATAAAAAGCACATAATTATATCAATAGATGCAAAAAGAGCATTTGATAAAATCCAGCATTCATTTATGGTAAAAACTCTCAGGAAAGTGGGAAAAGAGGGACATACCCCAATGTAATAAAGGCCATATATGACAAACCCACAATCAACATCATACTTAGTGGGCAAAAACTACAAGTGTTTCCCTTAAGATTGGGAACAAGGCAGGGATGTCTATTTTCAGCACTCTTATTCAACATAGTACTGGAAGTCTTAGCGAAAGCAATCAAACATAAATAAATAAATAAATAAATAAATAGCATCCAAACTGGAAAACTAGAAAGAAGCAAAACTGTCATTATTTGCAGATGACAGGATACTTTCATAGGGAATTCTAAAGATTCCACAAAAATGCCTACTAGAACTGATAAATGATTTCAGTAAAGTATCAGAATACAAAACAAATATTCAGAAGCCAGTTGCATTTTTATACACTAATAATGAACTATCAGAAAGGGAAATTAAGAAAACAATCCATTCACAATTCCCTCAAAAAGAATGAAATACCTGTGAATAAATTTAACCAAGAATGTAAAAGACCTCTACACAGAAAGTTTAAGACACCAAAAAAAGAAGTCAAAAAGATACAATAATTGGAAACATATACTGTGTTCATGAATAGAAAGAAATATCATCACTGAATGAAGTTTATCTTAATTTATATTTAGGATATGATACCGGTGGTGTAAACATCTAAAATTAGAATTTAAAGGACCAAAGTATAACATGTTAATTACAGCTATTTCTATTATTTATTTAAGTTTGGAAAAGTTTTAACATTCAAGAATAGAATGGCATATCTTTGCTCTTAATCCATCTTGATGCAAAAAAGAGCAAAGTATGAATTATTCAGAATATTCTCAGAGAGCAAATTACATCAAATTTTAACATTTAAAACATATTTTCAAACATAAATCGGTTTTATCATGTATGTTATAATGCAGTTGGTGCTGATCTCCAGAAACTGTGATTTTTTTCTGATAATTGTACAGTATATAATTTTACTTAATTACATATTTAAAACTTAAGGACTTAGAAGAATAATTTTCTAAATGACTAGAGTAACATCTCTGAAATGGGTCATTAATGATGTGCCTCTATTTATACAGATTTTCATCATAAGTTTCAGGTTTTATCTTTAGATTTATTCTAAAAAGAAATTAGAAGTATAATAGGCATTTGAAACCCCCAAATCTGCATAGTCGACATCTTTAGGGTCATTCCTTACATTGAAAACATTTTTCAATCCCCCTTCTCTCATATAACATTTTCCTTAAATTTTATATCATTAGACTTATTAAGTTGGTTACAGGATTTTTACATGCAGAAAAATGTTTTGTTAAAGGTTGTAGCTGGAAATAAAAAATCTGTGAAGTCATAACTAGTAAACTAGTAAACATTACTTTCTTTTACACCAACTCATGAAGTCAAGTTTCAATAATTGTATATTTCTCAATTTATCTTCTTCATTGATTAATTAACTCTATATACCTAATATAGAAATCAACACTTGATGAGTGACTTTTTAAAGATGTAGTCATCTGTTCTTGTAAAAGATAATGATGGAGGCTTATGTATTTTTGGATAATGCTACTAAATAGCATTATCTCCCTCAGTGTTTCTTTTTTGTAGCCCTCAGACACCTTCAAGAGGGGCGAAATATCAAGTTTTTCTGGGTCATATTATCTTAGTGAAGTCGCCTCTATTCTACAGCAGATCTTGACTCAAATTCATCAATACTATATAAAATCCCACCTATTTTTGTGAAATGTGCAACATGAACATGTAGCTCAACTGATGCTATGGCAACTTCCTCAGAGCACGGTTTTGCAAGAATAATTATCTCAGTTAGAAAATGACACTTATTCACTTGAACAACATGAAGTTCATTAAATAGAAAAAGTTAGGCCTGGAACCAAGTTTGTAAACAGGAACAAGTAAGGGCTGAAATTTTCTGCATGACAGATGAGTAAAAATATAAAGAATGAGTTAGGCAAATATATCAGAGTTCAAATCGATGGAGAAGAGACATCAAGATTATGATAGTAGTTAGGTATCTGTTTATTAATAAAGCATATGAGACATCTTTTATATTAAATAGCCAAGGGGAGTTAATTTTAAAAGATTCTGGTATGTGACTTCAAATTTACTTTTTTTTTTTTTTTCTGCTGGAGAATTACTGTGTATAATACACTTCCCTGAAAAGATACAAAAGTTCTATACAATAAAAAAAGTTTTAATACATGCAAAGATTCATTTTTATTTTTATTTGTCAAGGCAGTAGTGCATAGGTATAATATAAGCCATGAAGTAAAATTTCATGGTAAGTTTATGTGGAACTTACGTTATGAGTACCTAACTGGATTTTGAGTCCAAACCCAATTTCAAATTTTAAGATAAAGTCTCCCCCATAATTCGGTTAACACTTTATTGCAACAGAAAAATAAAAATCCACAAAAATAAATCTTTTCTAACATTATCTGTATACATAACCTTGAATATAGAAATCCTAAGGAATCCACAGTAAACTACTAGAACTTATAAACAAGTTTGGCAAGGATACAATATACAAGATCAATATAAAAATTAATTTCATCTCTATATTCCAGCAATGAACAATCCAAAGCAAAATTAAGAAACAACTCTATTAGCAATAGCATCATAAAAGAATAAAATATGTAGAAATCAATAGAACAGGAATTGGACAAGAACTGTACACTGAAAAGTACAAAACGTTGGTAGGTAAATTAATGATCAAAATAAAGTGAGACACATCTCATGTTTATGAGTTAAAAGACTCAAAATTTTTGTCAATATGGTAATTTCCTCCAATTGATCTATAAATCCAATGTAGTCTTTATAACCTCTTCCTTATTTCTCACTGAAAAATTAAAGTCAAAATCTATAGAAAGAGTTTTTCTCTCCCATCTTTTTTTTTTTCTTTTCTCAATTCTAATGAGAGGGTCTCTCACTCCCTGGTGGATGAATTCAGGGCTCCCCCTTCAGCAGCTACAGCTGACTTAGCTCTTTCATCATGTCTCAAAGATGAATTATTCTAATCAAAACTCTTTTAGTTGACTTTTCCAGAGAATAAGGGGTCAGAAGCACATATAAAATTATTTTAGTACTAGCTTCAAATATACAAAACTAAGAAAAATTACCCAAAAATAAATGTATTTTTAAATGTTTCAATTTGTCCAACAAATAATGAGCACCTACTCAATAGAGTACCAGACAATTAGTGCTAAACACCAGATAGTAAGGCAAATGATTCCCTGACCTTGTGGAGTTTGTTGTCTAAACTGATCATCAAGTTCTAATATTTAAAACTAAATTCAATAGTTTACCTTTCTGTGTTAGTGGTTCAAAGATAGATGGAACTTCAGATACATTGGTTTTCTGTTTGTTTTTTTATTTGTCTTCATTAACTTTCAAGTGGAAACAAGTTATTCTAATGTTACTTATTTAAAAAATGCCTAATAAAAGGTGGTTGTCAAAGTTTGTACGCTGAAAGGAATATGGATCTGAAATGTTAACCTTTCAACTATGTGGCCTGTAAGACTTTCCAGGGGCTGTTATCCTGCTAAGATAAAATGCCTGTTCTTTCTACACTTATACAGTAAAAGAAAAAGAAGAAAATAAAGGAGCAAGAGTAGACCAAATATTTTCTGTTTCTTAGTATTGTGGAAAAAATTTTAACCTAAAATGTATCTATACCAGTAAACAATTGCTTTTTCTGTGTTTTTGTTTTGTTTTCTTCTGCTTTGGTAGTTCTGCTTTTGGGTCATGGGTGTGAAAAAATCTTTACAGTAGTCCCTCTCTATATTGTGGTTCACTTATCATGGCCTCACTGTATCATGGGATTTTTAAAAATAATGTATTTAATTATTTATCTCAGATTTTTCAGTATATCATGGGATTTTGTGGTACTGTATACATATGTTGTTAAAATTACGTAGGTTTAAGAGTGTAGAGTATGTTTAAGAACATAAGTAGTGTTTAAAAAATGTGGAAAATGTTAATAAGGGAGTGGGAAAGGTTAATAAAAATATATATAAATACTAAAATAAATGTAAGGTTCCAACTTCACGGATTTTCACCTATCGTGGGCGGGGGGGTGGGGGGTTAGAACGTAATACTCAAGATAAATGAGGGAATACTGTATTTTCTCTTTCAGTGAGAAAATCTCATTAAAGCTACTAAAGAAACAGGTAACAAAATTGACAGAAAATTGACTGGGTGTTGCTTTGCTTTTAAACGAAAGATGACCTACCAAAACATCCATGTTGAGGTTTAAGAACAGAAATTAAAATATATTTTAATCAGATAAATTAAGATACACAAGAAGTAAAATATGAAAGAAAAATTAGAAAGAAAAATGAGAATGTAGTGAGAAAAGGGAAATGAAAGAGAGTCAAATAAATGAATATACAGAAAGATAAAGGAAGAAATGAATTCTCTGTCCATTAAAAGACTCATAGAGTCAAAGATACAAATATAAATATATGGACATAAAGAAAATATATATAAATATTTCAAAAATTGACTCATAGAGAGCCATGCAGAAAAAAACAAATGTAAATACAAAGATATATATTCAAACACACAAGAAATATTAAGAAAAATCTCTAAGAACTAATAGAGACACATACTATAAAATATAGAGATAATATTAGGTTAATTGAGGAATTAAATGGCACATGGATTCTTAGTACTGCTATGTTGCTACATCTATGTTTTAAATACTGAAATTATATATATATATATATATATTTCCTGGAAAAAATATACAGACCTTTTGAATAAAATTATTTCTACTATAGTTTCTGTTAAAAGTTGACCTTATAAGTAAGCTTACAACATGGCTAAGGGCAAATCCAGATGGCTTTTAGGAGTCTTGATAGTTTGGTAGAGTTCAATTTCTTGATAGAAGGAGAGAAGTGTTTTCTTTCTGTAAAATAATAATAATTTTAAACTACTAAAATATTAAATCAGTTTATACAAACTAAAGAGAAACTTTAATTGTAGCAACACATTTGTATATGAAGGCAGTGCTGCCTTGAGGAATTATAGCAGTATTAGATAAACTTAATACAGAGGTTTCCTATATACATACATGCACTCAATGTTGGAAGAAGAAACCAGGACAAGGACACATGACTTTGGCTATGTATAATCATAAAAAGGACTTTTTCTCACTGGCTAAAGATATAAGGAAACTTTTTTAATAGTATGTAAATTTGGTAATTAATACTAAGGAAGTGCTCTGGCTGATGTGGTTCAGTGGACTGAGTGCTGGCCTGAGAACCAAATGCTCGCCAGTTCGATTCCCAGTCAGGGCACATGCCTGGGTTGCAGGCCAGTCCCCAGTTTGGGGGCACACAAGAGGCAACTACACAATGATGTTTCTTTTCCTCTCTTTCTTCCTCCCTTCACCTCTAAAAATAAATTTAAAAAATATTTTTTAAAAATACTAAGGAAGAAAGTGAAGAGAGGAGCTAAGACATCTCTCTCCTGAAACAAGAGGAGGAAAAAGGGACCTGACAAATAAGTTCCACATGTACCCTACACAAATTCTTCCTAGATGTGTTCTCTTTAAGTATAATCCCTAATGTTTAAATATGGGAGTTTTAATAATAATTTTTATTAAAATATTTTAATCTTTATGTCAGCTGTTTTCCTTATGCTTTTTGTGTTTTCCCCAACTCTTATTACATAAGTTGGATCCTATATAACTCAACAACAGATCATATCAGATTGGACAAAAAAAGCATTGTTTCACTGGTCTCTACCAAATCACATTGTATCCTTCTTAATATATCTCTTACTATCTGTCATATGCTCACATGTCATAATGCAAGTAACATATATTCCCATGGGCACAGCCCTTAGTCTGGGCACTTAATATGTTTTAAAATATTGGTCTTGTTTCTCCAGAATTTTGCACTTAACTTTCCCTCTAAATTATCTTATGTCACCCTCATGAAAGAATCTACTCTTGATTAAACACCTTTTGCTGTAGAACGTTATGTTTATTCCCATTTGTTTCACAATAAACAATGAAAATATAGCTATTACAATATATGCTGCAATCACTGAACATATAACTTTTATATAAATCTCATTTCAATGTCTTTCTGAGGAAATCCTGTGCTTTAACTTCTGTGCAGAAGTGGTATATCAGAGGACAACTCCAACCCATAAGTCATGGCTGCCTTAAATGTTGTATTGAGAAAGGTCATGATGCTTTCTTTAGGCTAATTGATGACTGAGGACTATTAGAAATGCCTGCCTTTTTTTTTTTTTTTTAGGATTGACTGTCCTTTATTCATTGCCTAAACATCAATGGAGTGCCTCCTCAATGCCAACCACTGCAGTAGGAAGGTTCCTTCATCATGCTAATTGTCCAGTGGGGGAAATTTAAACTAGTTATTACCCAAATATATAATCACAGAATGTAATAGCAGCATGATATGGAAGATACAGGGAGGTGTGAAGAGGGACCATCATCTACCACATCCAAGCCCAGCCTTAAAACACAGGCTGGAGTTAGCCTTAGCCAGGTGGAGGGGAGGGAGCTGGCAGACAGGATAAATGCAAGAGCCCCAAAGCAAGTTTGGGGACAATTAAGTCAGGTCACAGATACCTAGGAGATATTGCAGGTTCCATTCCAGACCACTGCAATAAAGTGAGGATCACAATAAAGCAAGCCATCATCTTTTTGCTGGTGAAGGCACTTGCTTTCAGTTTGTAAAAAAACACAGTATCTCTGAAGTGCAATAAAATTAAGTGTGCTTGTTCACGGCAGCAGAATGAAACCCAGAGAATGACTCTCAGTTCAACGTGCTTAATATTTAAAAACTAAAATGAATGACTTTAATTAAACAGAGATTTACTGACTATTTCCCATGAGCCACCCATCAGGCGTGGTGCTAGGAATACCAAGAAGAGTAAGATATTGTCTCACTGTCACTGAGCTTATCATCATCAGGGAGAACCTTTGTGAGATGTTGATTCCATACATGCTTTAATAAGAACATGAAAAAGTGCTGTCAAGAACAGAGGAGGAAACCAGCATCTTTCTCTGAAGTGGTTATGGAAGGATGAGCAGAGCAGGCAATGTCTGAGCCAAGTTTTAAGGAAGACAGTGCAGTGGGAATTTCCTGGAAGGGTGGGAAAATCATTTCAATGAAAGAGGCAACATCGTGTGAACATATGTGCTGTTTTGCCCTGGACAGTCCCCATGTTTGCCTATTATACTGGTGTTATTCTTAACAGTGCCCCTTTTATTCTCAGAAGTGTCCTTATTTGAATGACAAAGTCTTGGTGATGTGCCACAGTTCAGTGAGTCTGGGACTTGGGAAAGGAGAGGTGGAAGAGACAAAGTTTTGGTTTGGTGTTGGCAGGTTAGCCAAATAAAGAGGATATCTCCTTGCCAAGCTGAGCCAAGCAGAGCTGGTATATCCTCAGACTGGCTGTCTGAGGAAGGTGGCAGCGGGAGAGTCTCAGGAGGGAGAGAGTTCACAGGCTGCAACCAGAGGACGTTATCTAGGGCAAGAGATGAGCTGAGTGGCAAAGGGGATTGATAAAAATGATCAAGTTCAAAAGACTATCATGGGATGTGGGAAGGCCAGCGCTACTATGGGTAAGGGTCTAGCCATTTAGTCTATTGTTAGGTGATAGCCAGACATAAGACAAACAGGTATAGTATTAAGATAATGATTTATAAACCAAGAACCATATTTTTAAAACTGAATAAAGCCCCACAACTAGTTAGAGATGGTGAAATATATCTCCATGAAAGTGCCTGATTCAAGTGTGGACTGGAAAACTTTATGTTTGAGTTTCTAAAGTAAACTAGTTCCAGTCATTGGTAACACATTAGCATCACCTTGGAAGATATTAAAAATACCAATGTTCAAGTCCTATCTCAGACTATTAAAATCATATTTCTCTGGAAAGGGCCAGGGCCTCATCAACATTTGAAAACATATCATCCCAGGTGATTCTGTTGCTAAGGAGTGTAAGTGAGCATCGGGTTGTTTTCCCCTCGGTCTAGGCTCTGGATAATCCTATAAAGCCTTCTGGACCTCAGAATATCCTTTTATCTGCTCTAAAAAAATACCAAACGATACTTTTAAAGGACTTACTTGACACATAAAGCAAAAGATTTTTTGTTTGTGTTTGTTTTATTATTAGAATTTATAAAAGTGCTCTTTGTCATTGTTTTCTTCATATTCAAGAGAAAAATTTAAAACACAAAGAAACAAAAATAATGAACCAAATGCCTAATTTCAAATAACATTAATATTATAATTTTTGCATCCTGTCCTCACCTGCCCTCTAATTAAGTCTAATTCTCACTTGTAATCTATTTTTATGCCAGATTAAACATTGCTGAAGTGTATAGGGTAAAGGTATGCAAATGAACACACACACACATACACAGTGACCTTCAGTTCCCTGTAGACATATAGAAGTTGTCTGCAATAGCACAATGACAGTCCTAATTATTAAAATTACTCTTGTGTGCAAAGTGCATTAGAATTAGATGCCGACAGGCATACGATATATTAACTGCACCATAGTCTTTTTCTTTTCTTTTAAAATAAAATCCTAGAAATATGTCACTGGCTTTTATCAAAACACCTCTCATCACCCAAGTGATCTGCACCTTCTCACACATGCTAAAGGAATTAATAATAAATTCTTATTTTAGAAGAATTTGAATGCCCTAAGGTATATTTTATTATTCAGTTTACAAGAGATTTTTTTTACAACTAACAATCTAATACAGTCTCAATTTCTCATAGTTTTAAATACACACTCATGTTTTCACCTATTCCCAAATTCTTTACAGTGAGACAAAGACACCGTGATTAAATTTGGCAATACTTCACAGGTTTTCTCTCATTTTTAAAGTATATTTTATTGATTATGTTGTTACAGTAGTTTCAATTTTTTTCTCCTTTGCTCTCCTCTGCCCAGTAGCTGCCTTCCCTCCAGCATTCCTACCTCCCTTAGTTCATGTCCATGGGTTGTGCATATAAGTCCTTTGGTTTCACCCTTTCCTATATTATTCTTAACTTCCCCCTATCTATTTTGTACCAAACAATTATGCTTCTTAATCCCTGCACCATTTCCCCATTTCTCCCCCTTGCCCCTCCCAGCTGATAACCCTCCAAATGAACCCCATACCTATGATTCTGTTCCTATTCTGGTTTGCTTAGTTGGACCTTGTTTTTATTTTTTTTAATTCAGTTGTTGATAGTTGTGAGTTTTTGTCATTTTAATGTTCATAATTTTGATCTTCTTTTTCTTAAGTAAGTCCCTTTGACATTTTATATGATAGCTTGGGGATGATGAACTACTTTAGCTTTACCTTGTATGGGAAGCATTTTATCTGCCCCACATTCTAAATGATAGCTTTGCTGGATACAGTAATCTTGGTTGTAAGTCCTTGCTTTTCATCACCTTGAATACTTGCCAGTCTCTTCTTGTCTGCAAAGTGCCTTTTGAGAAATCAGCTGAGTTTTATAGACACCCCTTTGTAGGTAACTCTCTGCTTTTTTCTTTCTGCTTTTAAGATTCTCTCTTTAACTTTAACCTTTGGCATTTTAATGATGATGTGTCTTGGTGTGGTCCTTTTTGGGTCTAGCTTGTTTGGGACTCTCTGTGTTTCCTGGACTTGTATGTCTATTTCCTTCACCAAAAATGGGGAGTTTTTCTTCATTATTTTCTCACATAAGTTTTCAATTTCTTGCTCTTCCTCTTCTCCTTCTGGCACCCCTATGGTTTGGATGTTGGAATGCTTAAAGTTGTCCCAGAGATTCCTAAACCTCTCACTTTTTTCAGTTCTTGTTTCCTCATTCTGTACTGATTGACTGTTGTTTTTCTTCTTATGTTCCAAATCATTGATATGAACCCGTTTCCTTCCCTTCACCATTGGTTTTATGTGGATTTTCCTTCATTTCATTTAGCATAGCATTCACTTCTTCCCTTATGAGTTTGCCATACTTAAGCATAACTTAAGCTATCTCCTCATCACTTAGTTCTCCCACTGGAACCTTGATCCATTCTGTCTGTTGGGCCATACTTCTCTGTCTCCTCATATTGACAGGCTCTTGTGTTTGTTTGCCTCTGTGTCTTAGGTAAAGCTGTCACTCCTGTTACATTGTAAGGGGCAGAGCCTTAGGTTTCTCGTCAGTAGAGGGCAACCTGTTTCACCACGTTGTGGCACTGTACGTGGGGGAGGGGTCTGAGAGGGAACAATGCCACTTGCTCAGCACTCACCTGTTTTCCAGGCTCTTCTCCCACTTTGTATGAGATTGGTGCCTCTCTAGCTGTTGCTCTGGCCTTCGCTCCCAGAGTGAGTGTGTCTGTGGATGTTCTAGGACTATGGGGGTCCTCTAAACAAGCAGACTCTGCTAAGAGACCAGCAGTTTCTTCTTGCTCTCCAACCCCGCCTGGTTTGCACAATCAGAAACAATGAGAATTTATTTTCCCTGGCACTGGGACTGTGAGCTGCATGGTCTGGTGTTGTGCTGAAAGTGCTCCCCAGGTGTCCCTCTGACTTTTTTAAATGGGTGACTGTGCTTTCTGGCAGCCTCCCACTGCCACCACTGCTGCCTCCACCACACTGCATCTACTCAGCCCTGGCTCTGCCCCTCTTACCTGTCTGGATGAGTAATTCTTCTTTATATCTTTGTTCATTGGACTTTTGTGCATCTTTGTTTTCTGGAACTTCTGTTGTCTCTAGTTTTGAGGTAGTTGTATTTCTTCTTAGTTGTGGAGAGAGACACAGCATGCCTGTCTAGGTATCCATCTTGGCCAGAAGTCTAAAAAGTCTTTTATGAAACATCTGTTAACTTGGTCAGCCAACCTGTTTGGATGAATATTTCTTCTTTATATCTTTGTTTGTTGGACTTCCATGCAGCTCTATTTGCTGGAACATCGTGTTGTTCTTAGTTTTGAGATAGTTGTATTCCTTCTTAGTTGTAGAGGGAGACACAATGTGTCTATCTAGGCCTCCTCTTGGTTGAAAGCCCACAAGTTTTCTTTTAGGTCCCAACTAGAGTTATCCCTTGGCCTTTAAGAAATAAGTGAATATTATTTATTCTAATATGAATATACAAATACATAATTGTTTTAGGCGATACGAGTCAAAATACTCTATGTTCTAACATAGGGTTCTATAGATCATAGAAAATATAAAATAGACAAAAGCTATAATGTAGAAAAAAGGGGGATATTTGATGTTGCTTCAGGAATAAAAATCAGGACTAATGAGTGGCAGTTACATGGAAGCAAATTTGAGATCATTTTATAAAATAGAATGAACAATTGGACCTGACTAAGAAATGAACCATCTTGTTCACCATGCCTAATATACTTGTAGTTGGTTCTCATTATGTCCAATCTGGAAATTCACCATTTTAAAAAATAATAAAGCTATAAATAAGAGATGATTTGAAGATACTAAGTTCTCAATTCTTCCTACAAACAGAGGGAGTGTCAAACATTCATTCTCAGACACAGACAAGCACCAGCTTGAGCAAAATCACTTCTTTAAATGCCTACCCTTTTGGCTCCCATGCAACCTTCTGTTGAGGCCAAATAACCAAGAGTAAAGTACATGCCCAAGTCTTTATCTCAGGGTACAGAGGCAGGAAAAAAAATAATAAACACCAACAAACATGGCTATTTATTGTGTAAAAAAACTAAATTACCTCTGTTTCTGTCACCATATTTTCCCTGTGCTTGAATCAGTGAAGTACATAAATTAAAGGTAGTACTGTTTTAGTTTTAAAATATATGTATTATATAACCTAATACAATAGTAATCCTAAATAATGCAATTTAGTTATGATCCTGTTTGCAGGAAAAAATATTTGTTCTATATAAAGAACATTAAATAATTTACATAATATTTAATAATGTAGGAAACTGGGAAGAATTCAGAAAGATGCTCTAAATAATCTAAATTAGTTTCATGCTGTAGTATTCCATATGAGGCAATACCTTAAGAACTGTTAGCATGGGCAATTAAAAAGGACAAATACTATCTAATTTGGAAATTAAGCAAACAATAAGTTATTTTATTTTGAATAATAAAATATCAGCTTTTTAATCAAGCAATTTAAATTGCAAGAACTTTTCTTTAAAAAAATTAATAGATTAGGATTTATAGTTCTGTTGTCTTAAACTGAGCATTGCTATTCCCTTTGCTAGTAAGAAACAACAAACCAAAAATGGAGTCACTGGTAGTAAGCCCCACCAAGACTTAATACCGAACCTAATTGCAGTTTCAGCCTCTCCCAGGAATGAAATTTTAAAGTAATCATTCTGGAATGCCTCTTAGTGAAGGTGAACTTGCCTGAAGTTAGCATTCTTTTAACCTCCTGTTCCATCTTCTTTCTCCCTATTAAAACCTCCTGTTTTATACATCTCCTCAGAGCACCTTCTATTTACTTGCTGGGATGCTACCCAGATTCATAAGTAATTCAATAAGGCCAATCAGATCTTTAAATTTACTCAGTTAAACTTTTGTTCTTTAATACCTTTATGCCCAGAAGTTTCCAAGCAGTAGATACGATAAAAGTCTATGATTCAGCGATATGGTATTAAAGCATCTCGGGAGCAAAGACATGGTAGAAGTGTTATCCTTTTTACCCAGCCTCAAAGAAATAACAATGCATTACTGGTCATTCTCTGTCCCTTAATTTTGATGCTATTTTGATCTGTTTATCTGAAGTTTGAAATACTATTGGGTCTTCTTATCTCAGCCATGTGCTGAATTCAGTCCCAGGAATCTGTAAGGAATAATTTGATTAAGAAGATGCAAAAACTATAAATAATAGGCAAATGTAAGTGGCATTTTGTTGAGTCCCTCTGATTTCCTTCCTCTGTGACTGGCTAAAGTCTATATATTACCCAATTTTATCCAAGCCTTCTAGAGAGAAACAAGGCTAACCTGACCTTATGTGTTTATGAATATTGGCATAGATTCACATGAAGTCATCTCAATGGAACTTAAGGTCTAATGGGAAAATGTTACACTCTTAGGTCATCACACCTGCCAAAGCAATTTAAGTTGTAGGGACAAAAGAAATATTACACCTCTGGAATCTGACATTAGATATTGTAAAGCAGGCTCTATATGTTTATGAGACTCCTGAATTCAGATGAACTTTGCAAAGAATTGTATCCATAGTACCTCACTGGTCTGCTAGAATTAAATGAGATAATATATGTAAATTGAAGCTTAAAGTTTAGCATAGTGGATATTGCACAAATGTTGGCTTTGCTACCACCTTTCTTGCTCCTCTCCCTAATTTTATTATTTCATTTAAATATAACACTACTCTTATGTAGGTAATATTTTTCTAAGTTTACAAATGGGAACATGGAAATTAAAAGAGGTTAAGGAAAATTTTTCTAAGTCATACCATGATAAATATCAGACTCAGTTTTACCCAAGACCACCTAGTACTACCACATCACTGTATTTATAATAAAATATAACATTATCCTCATTGCATTCACCCTGCAGAGAATCAAGAATAGAGATAACATTCTCACATGATGCCAAACTCCTGCTATATTAGTAACTTGAACTCGTTTTCCTGATCAATTTTCTCAGTAATTTGGACTATGAAATAAAAATCATGTTCAATTTTTTAAAAATGTTGTAGTGTTGTTATATTTTAAATCAGTAAATGCATCTCTGACTGGTGTGGCTCAGTGGATTGGGCATTGTCCTGCAAACCAAAAGGTTGCTAGTTTAATTTCCAGTCAGGACACTTGCCTAGAATGTGGGCCAGGTCCCCAGTTTGGGGCATGAGAGAGGCAAATTACTGATGTGTCTCTAAATTACTGATGTGTCTCTCCCTTTTTTACTCCCTCCCTTCCCCTCTTTCTAAAAATAAACAAATAAAATCTTTAAAATCAGTAAATGCAATTAATTGTGAGGAGATTAGGGAACAAAGGAGGGGAAAAAAAATCATCCATAGTTCTACCATCTAAAAAACTGTTACTATCCTATTATATGACCTTCTAGTCCTTCACATTAGTATAAATTTAAGTATTTATGTTTTTCTTACAAAATTAAAATTATAATTTTGAGGGTATAGACCTGACTTTTTATTTTAGAAAATCAGCTAGAAATCTTTGAACACATAATTTTTAATGACTCCATTTTTCTTGTTATATAGAAATTATGTAATTTACTTACAGAATCCCCTAACTGGGTCTGTGTTGATCATTTCTATTTGAATACTGTACCGAGTGCCATTTACTGGTAATTTGTCATCTCATTTAATCCTCTTAATTTTACAGTCATTATTTCATTGAATACCTACAACTCCACCAAGAGAAAGACATTTTAAATATTTTTTATTCTAAATATAAGAAAAAAGAATCCAGAATTTATAATATTGTGCCTTTTAAAAATCTCCTTTAAAAAATCTTTGGAGGACTTCTGGACAAGATGAAGGGTTAGACAGACATGCTACATCTCCCTCCACAACTAAGAAGGAATACAACTGCCTCAAAATAGAGACAACAGAAGTTCCAGAAAATCGAGCTATATGGAAGTCCAACAAACAATGATATAAAGAAGAAATATTCATTCAGACATGCAGGAGGGGCAGAGACAGGGTGGAGAGGATGTGGTGTGGTGGAAACAGCAATGGTGGCAGCGGCAGCAATGGCTGCAATGGCAGGCCAGCAGAAAGAGCAGTCACACATTTTAAAAAGTGGGGAGGGACGCCTAGGGAGCACTCCCATAACCAGACCAGACTGCACAGCTCACAGTTCTAGCACCAGAGAAAATAAAGCTTCATTATTTTTGACTGTGCAAACCAGTGGGGATTGGGGTGGAGGAAGAAACTGCTGGTCTCTCAGCAGAGTCTGCTTGTTTAAGGGGCCCCCACAGTCCTAGAATGTCCACAGAACCAACCACCCTGGGAACGACAGCCAGAGCTACAGCTAGAGAGGCACCAGCCCCATACGAAAATAGGGAAAGTTCCTGGAAAAGGGGCAAGTGTTGAGTAAGTTGCATTGTTCCCTCAGACCCCTCCCCAACACACAGCTCCACAACGTGGTGAAATGGGTCGCCCTGTACTGACGAATACCTAAGGCTCCACCCCTTACAACATAACAGGTGTGACAGCTCTACCTAAGACACAGAGGCAAAAAAACACAGGAGCCTGTCAAGATGAGGAGACAGAGAAGCATGACCCAAAAGATGAAACGGATCAAGGTTCCAGTGGGAGAACTAAGTGATGAGGAGACAGCCAATCTAACAGATGTAGAATTCAAAACATTGGTGATAAAAATGGACACAGGCTTAACAGATATGCTTAAGAATGGCAGATGCATAAAGGAAGAAGTGAATGCTATGCTAAATGAAATGAAGAAAAATCCACACAAAACCAGTGGTGAAGGGAAGGAAACTGGGGTTCGAATCAATTATTTGGAACATAAAGAAGAGAAAAAACAGTCAACCAATACAGAGTAAGGAAACAAGAATTGAATAAATGAGAAGCTTAAGAATCTCTGGGACAATTTTAAACATACCAACATCTGAATAATAGGGGTGCCAGAAGGAGAAGAGGAAGAGCAAGAAATTGAAAGCTTAAGCAAAAAAAATAATGAAAGAAAACCTCCAAAATTTGGTGAAGGAAATAGACATACAAGTCCAGAAAGCACAGAGTCCCAAATAAGCTAGACTCAAAGAGGACCATGCCAAGACACATCATAATTAAAATGCCAAAGGTTAAAGATAAAGAGAGAATCTTAAAAGCAGCAAGAGGAAAGCAGTCACCTACAAAAGGGTGCCTATAAGACTATCAGCTGACTTCTCAAAAGAAACTTTGCAGGCAAGAAGGGACTGGCAAGAAGTATTCAATGTGATAAAAAGCAAGGACTTACAACCAAGATTACTCTGTCCAGCAAAGCTATCATTTAGAATGTAAGGGCACATGAAGTGCTTCCGGACAGGGTAAAGCTAAAGGAGTTCATCATCCCCAAAACCATTATTATATGAAATGTCAAAGGGACTTACTTAAGAAAGTGAAGATCAAAATTATGAACATCAAAATGACAACAAACTCACAGTTATCAACAACTCAATCTAAAAAGTAAAAACAAAATCCAACTAAGCAAACCAGAATAGAAACAGAGTCATAGGTATGGGGATCATTTGGAGGGTTATCAGCCTGGAGGGGAAAGGAGGAGAAATGGGGAAATGATGCAGGGATTAAGAAGCATAATTGTTTGGTACAAAATAGAAAGGGGGAAGTTAAGAATAATATAGGAAAGGGTGAAGCCAAAGAACTTATATGCACAACCCATGGACATGAACTAAGGAGGATGGGGTTGCTGGAGTGAAGGGTGATACTGGGCAGGGAGGAACAAAGGGAAAAAGAATTGGGACTACTGTAACAACATAATCAATAAAATATACTTTTAAAAAATCTTTGTAGCTACATTCTTACTGATATAGTCATGTGTCCCTTAATGACAAAGATACAATGCATTTCAACAGTGTTGTGGAATAGAAAGATATGCAGCCTAGTTCAAGCATTTTAGTTACCACACTAAAAAATTTTAGTGAAATTGATTTGAATAATATATTTTATTTAACCTAATAACCCCCAAATATTATCATTTTAACATTTACCCAATATTAAATTATTAATGAAATATTTTATATTTTTTACTCATTACAGTGTCCATATCCAAACATGGAATCAATCATGCTAAGCCACATCAGTAAACTAAAACTTAACCAAGTTTCTGTGCTTTCTTTCTTCAAAATGGATGGCTTAGGCTAATCAATGATCATATTCCTGCTCAGCTCAATTTATCTGCCCTGGCTCAGCTCAATTTATCTTTCCTTTCCTCCATGTAAGGAAAAGTAATCCTGCTTTAACCAATCATCAAACGCCTAGTAGAGCTTCCTTGTTCTTGTTCATTTGGATCTATAAAACCCACTCACTTTGCACAGCTCTTTAAATGTCCTTTCTGTTTACTAGACTGGATGCTTCCCAATTCACAGATCACTAAAAGCCAACTAGATCAGAAATTTTCTTTTAAAAATACTAAGTCTTTGAAATCTAGAGTGTATTTACACTTACAAGCATCATATTTCAGACGCTAAGTAATCATCAATACTTATCATGCATTTAGACTTAGTAAATATACATTTGAAAAAGTAAATTTGCATGCCCAAGTTTTCCAAACTTTAGAATTTCCTATTGAGTGAATCAATTATTTTTAAATTAAAATTATATTAATTTAAATGATATATAATTAAAAATTCTCTTATTCAATCACACGATCCACATTTCAAGTTCCCAATAGTCACAATATCAAATAGGACAGTACAGAGAATCCATATCTGTTTAGTGGCTGGGCAGAGATTTGGTTCAGTGAATCTATTTTGGATAAAAGTCTTACCATGTACTTTTCTTAATGACACTCATAGTCCAAGCTACTGAGAACTTCATCATATAGTAGAGACAATGCAGAAATTAAATAAATGACAGAGAGATAGACAGAGAGAGAGAGAGAGAGAGATGCTAAAATGTATAGTAAATTTGGTTACCTGTAGACCTCATAGAATATCTAGAATTGGAAAATGATAATTTACTTCAAAACAAAGAGAAAGGTGAAATTTGCTTGGAACCCCACAAAAACTACACCTTTAAAATGCATTTCAATCTAACGTTATTTTTTAATGTTTTTCTCATTAGTGTTAATAAAGAGAAATTTTTATCCCAATTATAATAATTGGATTTCTCATTCAATAAAAAGATTAATAAATATATGATTCAATTGTATGCATAAGGAAGTTTGCAGTGAATAAGTTAAGGTAACAAAGACATTTTTTAATATTATATTTTATTGATTATGCTATTACAGTTATCCTTAATTTTAACTCTTTGCCCCCCTACCCCCAGCATCCTCCATTCCCTCAGGCAATCCCCACACCATTATTCATGTCCATGATCATGTATATAAGTTTTTTGGTTAATCCATTTCCTATTCTGTACTTTACATCTATATGGCTTTTCTGTAACTACTTATTTGTACTTCTTTATTCCCTCACCTCTTCACCCATTCCCCTAAACTCCTATGCCATCTGGCATCTACCAAAACACTCTCTGTATCCATGATTCTATCTCTGTTCTTCTTGTTTGCTTAGTTTGTTTTTTAGATTCAGTTCTTGATAGATGTAAATTTTTGCCATTTTATTGTTCATAGTTTTGATCTTCTTATTCTTAAATAAGTCCATTTAACATTTTATATAATAATGGTTTGGTGATGATGAACTCTTTATTTTTTGTTTTTTGGGTTTTTTTGGTTTTTGATTTGTTTGTTTTTGTCTGGGAAACTCGTTATCTGCCCTTTGATTCTAAATGATATCTCTGCAGAGTAGAGCAATCTTGGCTGTAGGTCCTGCTTTTCATAACTTTGACTACTTCCTGCCCATACCATTTAGCCTGCAAAATTTCTTTTGAGAAATCAGCTGACAGATTTATGGGAACTCTCCTGTAGGTAACTAACTCTTTTTCTCTTGCTGCTTTTAAGATTTTCTATTTTTAACCTTTGGCATTTTAATTATGATGTGCCTTGGAGTGAGCCTCTTTGTATATATCTTGTTTGGGACTCTCTGTGCTTCCTGGATTTGCATGTCTATTTCTTCACCAAATGAGGGAAGTTTTCATTTATTATTTTTTCAAATAGATTCCCAATTTCTTGTTCTTCCTATTCTCCTTCTGGCACCCTTATGATGTGAATGTTGGGATGCTTAAAGTTGTCCCAGAGGCTGCTTATACTATCCTTATTCTTTTTGCATTCTTTTTTCTTCTCTTCATTCTGATTGTTTTTGCTTCCTTATGTCCCAAATAACTAATTTGATCCTTGACTCCATCCACTCTACTGTTGTTTCCCTGTAAATAGTTCTTTATTTCAATTAGTGTATCCTTTGTTTCTGACTGGGTCTTTCTTTATGCTGCTGAGGTCCTCACTAAGTTTTTTGAACAACCTTCTAACCAGTGTTTTGACTCCGAATCTGGTAGGTTGTTTATCTACTTTTTGTTTAGATCTTTGTCTGGAGTTTTGATCTGTTCTTTCATTTGGGCCATGTTTCTTTGTTTCCTCATTTTGGCAGCCTCCTTGTGTTTGTTTCTATGGTTAAGTAGAGTTGCTATGACTTCTTGTCTTGATTGCATGGCCTAATGTCGTAGGTGTCCTGTGGACTCCAGTGGCACAACCTCTACTATCACCCAAGTTGAGTGCTCAAGATGTGCCTTTCATGTGGGCAAAGTACCTCCTCCTCTTGTAGTTGAGCTTCAGTTGCCATTGGCAGGTCAGTGGGAGGGATTTACCTAGACCAGTCAGCTGCAAGGACTGGCTGTGACCACTGACCACCAACCTCTGCCCTCCAGGGAAAATCAGTTGTGCAGGGGGCAGGGTTGTGGTGCTCCAACATGGTCTGTAGCTGTCCACTGGATATGCTGGCCCTGGGATTTCCCAGGTGATGCAAGCCAAGATTAGTTCTCACCTGTGTTTTGCCCAGGGAAATCCTCCTTGAACTATAAAGCAATCTGAGATGGCTGCCACTTAGGCTGCGCTTGGAAATTCCCAAGTGAAGCCAAGCCTATCAATCTAGGCTGGCTGTTGCTAGTGCCATGCCTGGAGCCTCTTAGCAAGAGGTATGGGGGCCCAAGATTCACTGAGGCCGGCTGTTGCTTGCTTGAAAGAATTTAGGAAGTTGTGAAACTTGAACCAAGACCAGTCACTCACATGGAAAAGCCACTGTTAGCAGCTGTAAGTTGGGTGGGACACAGCTACAGGGATCTCTTATCTATGTATGGAGTCTCAGATATGGCACCCTCCTGCTGGCCCTGTGTCTCTGTGGGAGGAGGGCTTAGAAAAGGGACAATGGTCTTTGCCCACCATTCTGTCTGGAAGAAAGCTGTCCCCCAAGCTCTTGCTTTGATGCCAGAAACTTCAGTTCCTCCTTGTATTTTTAACATCAGACTCCCAATAATCTCACGTTTGAGTTTGATATTCATGTGTCTCCATTGATTTCTGCCTATGATGCAAAGCAACAGAACCTTTCCATTGATAGCTAGAGGAATAAGTCACTATAGAAAAGAAAGCCCTCTGAACTTTGGAAATATGCAGGAGTGGGTCATTTTTAAGATATTCTAAACTTTGGAATTTGAATTAAGTTACTGCCACAGTGAAATTTTCATGACATCATTCACAGAGACTTCTTTTTGAAATCAGCAAGCCACATTTTCCTGTGAAATAAAATGAACATCTATATGTTTTTAGTCCTTTTGTGAAAAAATATAAATTATTTCTATTGGAGACTTTTGAATTTGATTTACTAATTAGTTCAGATAGAATTTCTCAACTGCTGTTGGGTGAAAGGCCTCTTATGACACACAATAGTTTGAATTCAGGCTCAGACAATGAAACTAGAACAGCTAATAATGTCACTCCAATGTTTTAATATTTGTTACAGAAGTTAGATATTACCATTGCTTTTATTACTGTTTCTATAGTAAGGGGCAATTTGAGTTTTTGTTGTTCATTGATAATATGAATATTATATATTAAAATATACAGTTAAAGACAAAACTACTGACTCTGCTAGGAAATGGAACAAAAATAGAAATATAAAAAAAAAAAAACCTGGAGAAAACAAAATAATTCTGTGACTAAGTAACTTGCTCCTTCAATTATATCCAATTTGCAGATAGTATTTTGCATGTGTACTACAAATTGTCCTCAGAATATTTTTGTCATTTCACAGTCTGCTAAATGAGCTATTTTTTATTTGCTTCATTTTCTATAACTTGTTAATGAGAGAACTTATTAGTAGCAAGTTTTCATTTGTACCTGACCAACTAGACATTTTCCTCAATTTCTGAAGTGATAGAAAGAAATCATTTTCATGGGTAATAGAGACACATGATCTTGCAGGGGATATCATCTTGCCTAAACCAACCCTGACAATGAGCAGCTAATTAGAATAGCTAGTTAATTTCTGCAAGCAGCCTCTTCCATATTCTCAGAAAATGAGGACTTTGATTGGATGAGGAAGAAAAAGAGAGGAGGGGAAGAGAGGCAAAGGCGGAAACAGAGTGGATAACTGCTGATGCATGGCTAATCAGAAAGAACACTTTATTCATATTATGTACCCATTTGATAATAAAATTGGAATAAAATTGCCTATCCAAACCACTTGAGACACTCTGCATGTTTAATTTTTAAAGTTATGAAGACACTTGACACAGAAGGGGATCAATTATCGTGAGTTTGCGTGCAAATACTTACTTAAGCAAAGCAGTGGGTCAGAGTCTGTAGGAAAATTGCAGGCTTGCAGCAATGTAATGGCAACTAATTACACTATTCCAGGGCCCCTTTCCAATGGTCTCAGTTGGAGGTAATAGTCATGGCCAATTTATTTTGAATCAGTTTCAGGAGTCTGAAGTTATTCATGCATTTGCTAAAGAAAACTGGTTCTGATAATGAATCTACCAAAACATCAAAACAAAAAGGAATCCTGTTAGCTTGTTACATATTCAAATCTTTGAGATGACTAGTTTGACACCATTTATTAATGGAATAGAGATGTCTGGTTGTGGATAGAAGCAGATCCCAGATCCCAGTGGTCCCTCTTAGAAGGGGCAAACTTGAACTTATACATTTTGGGAGTTAAGATTTTTGACTGTGTACCCTAAATGGGACAGTTCATAGTGCTTTCTATTTTAGATAAAACAAAGTTTATAGGGTGCTTTTCTTTATGTTAATAATAGTATTGAGGACATGTTCAGGCACTAGCATGGTTTGGGATTAACAAAATAAATTCAACTTTTATTTTTTGTTCTTTATGTAAGATTTTCTATCTTAATCTTAAGAGTAATCAGGATTTACTATTTTTTGTTTCATCTTCACACAGTCTTGAAGGATTAATATTTCCATAAAGTCAAGTATGAGAGAAAAAAACAACAAACTGGTCAGATAGACAAGAAAAATTAACTTCATTATTGAATTCAGGAAAACAAGCCATTAAAAGCTAAATGAGCAGTGTTTAAATTTTAGTGAACAACAAAAACTAAGCAAACCTCCTCATTGCCTACATTTCCTTAGAAGAAACCTACATCTCTCTTACCCTACTCCCTATGTGAAAACTACCTAAACGACTTGTGAAGACTGTTCCCTTTTTTCTATTCCTTAGTTCAGCAAATTTGCCTTTAAAATAGTGAAATTAGTAATGAATTGCTTTCTCTTCCTGTTCTACCAAATCTATTGCTTTAATATATATTGAAAAATTAATTCATTACATGTAAAAATGAATTCAAACCATGGTATTTCTCTAAATCTCTTCCAAAGGATATCACCTTTACAGAGTTTTGCTTGTGAAAGAAGTTGTAAGCCAGTTAAAAAAAGTGTGTGTTCTCAGCCTTCATGGCCACCTGTGTCACCACCTGCATGAAACACTGACCTCCATCAGATGCAGTGACTATGATGCCAAAAGTGGAGATTATTGTTAACACTACATATGCCACCAAGAACCTGATCAGATTTCATCAGTTCCTCATTTTTCTGGCTTGAATTTTATAGCAGTCTTCTTTTATACCAATTCTTACTAGCATAAAATATACATATTCAGAGAGAATAAAAATGCATTCAGAATCTCCCCCCCTTCTTGTATTTTTTCTGATGTTTTCACCTTCTTTTTAAAGCTTACAGTCTCTTTGAATTAGAAAATAAATGTTAGTGCAATGCTGACTAACACCTGGCTCAACACTGAATAAATGATTCCACACTGGCATCCTCAAATCCAAACAGTCTGGAAGAGGCAGAATTGAAAAACAACAGCTCTCTATTGATACATTGACCAATATGTTCAGTAGAAGTACGGTTTTTCTTTCTTCCATCAGCTTTGTGGTCTACTTGGGGATGGGAGACTGTTAGCAGTGGGATAGGAACTAACAGCATTACATGCTACAAAGAGCCATTGCCTGAACAATTTTCCTAAGCCAGAGCCAAAGCAAAGCAAATGCAATACTCTCCCTGCCTATCTGTCAGCCACATGAGAGTGGAGCTGCTCACTGATCTCCACAGGGCAAATTCCGTGACAACTGAAATCTGTGGCCAATTGCATGGCGGCATGGATCTGCCTCAAGTGCAGAATTTAAAAATTGAATACTAGGCAGGTTTTTTTTTTTTTCCTTTTCAGGAGCTATCAAAAATAAAGAATTTTATTAGCACAGGTGTATTTGTTTGACTTCTTCATTTAAAAAAATCACTTTCCAGCTAAAAAAAAGTACACAGTGTTACTTGGATCAGTATCATATTATAGTTTGGTATTTTTACTAACAAGTTGAATGAAACAATGATCAAAAATCCCATCTTAAACTTACTCAATCTTATATCCTTTAGCTAAAACATGCACAGAACATTTCCTGAGCTATGACTATTCAATGTAGAGTGTCTCTCTCCCTTTTAGGATGTTATATAATTCAAAAAAAAATTATCTCTTCCCTTCTAAAGTGATGAGAAAAGTAAAATGGAAAAGTTTAATTGCCAGCTAAATCTTTTATAGATAAAATTTACAGCAAGTGCTCTTCCCATATCCCATGCCTGAAAATATAAGTAAATTGTATTCATTGAATCTGAAGGTTTAAAGCACATAGAATTAATGTGCATTAAATAAGTAATTACCTGCACTTAACTTTCTTCTTTGTTTCTGGTTTTGAATACAGTTTTATTGTTTAAATTTCAAATTCAATGCTATACAACAATGACAATAATTTATTTTTTGCTTTTTTATTGGAATTTTTATGTCTTGAAATCATTGTTTTAATTCAATTTAAATTCTTTACTAATATTATAATAAACAATAATTTTTCTTACAAAGAAATAGTCCTCAACAAAGTCATAATAAAGTGGAGGCTAGAACTGAGCAGTCAATGAGATTAAGAAATCATATTTTTTATTTTATTAAGTTACAAGATATCTAATATAATCTTTCTCATTTTATAGATTGTTAAAAAAGAGGTTCATAGAAATAAAGTGATCTGCTTATGATTACATGGCTAGTAAATGGCAAAGTTAACATTAGAATGTTTAGATTCTCGATCTTGAAATATTTTTACTCTACAAGCTCCCTAATGGAATAAAAAATAAAACAGAGTAATAATTACATGATAGATAAATGGGTGCCTAGGAACAACTAAACCAGGAAAATATGAAATGGAGAAAAATGCCTTAAAACACTTGGTTCAGTCAAAGTCCCAATAACAAATAGATGACATGCTCAAATTGGAATAATTAGGTCTAATAAATGAACTTTCACCAAGGTGTGGACAAGGTACAAAGAAATCACAGGAAATATCATCTGAGTCCAGAGCTGGAAATAGCAGAACTATTGTTATTCCCAGGCCTAAAATGAGGAAGGAAGTATGGTTTCTGGAAGCTAGAGAGTCCTGTATAGAAGGCTGCTTGACAGGAGCTCTGACCTTTGATGGAGGCAGAACCAACATGAGGTGATCCTTCACAGAGGGAAATGGCACAGGGCTCACTGACCTCTCTCTCTTCCCTCTGATCTCTTGCAGCAGACTTCTCACAGTAAGTTCACTACAAATCAAGTGAATCTCTTGCTATATTGTCCTCATAGGTTAGACTCCCTGAACAGAAAATAGAGTGGGCAGGCCAAAATGCAGATCTAAAAGAGCAAATGAAGACATGAAGTGAAGTGTAAACAAAGAAAGAAATTACAGAGAAAGAGCTAAAAAAGAAAAAGACACCAATATTAGAATTAGAAACAAAAAGTTATTCACTCAGGACAGAACAGTGTAGAATGAGAAAGTTGTATTGGATGATTAATCGTAAAATCAGGTTTCTGGACAAAGAAAAAAATCCTTCTTTCTTTTCTTTTAAATGTAAACCTGTTCCAGTTGGACCCGGGACAGAGAGAAAGTTCTATGAGATAGCACTGCTCTAACATTTATATAATATTAAATATGTAAGCTTCATGTGAATATCAAGAATTTCCAAATTACTTCAGTCTATGAAATATGTTCACTTCATCTAAAATTTTTCTTCTTTCCTCACTTGGCATAGGAAACTTTTGCAGAATTTCCCTTGGTGTCTAGTTGCCTAGCCTTCTTGGAATTCCCTGTTCTTCTTCTAGCCCCACCAGATCCACATGCATCTTCCCTATGACTATCCTTTATAGATGCCATGCACATCGAAATCTATCCCTGGCCCATCATTTTCCTTCTGACATTACTCAGGCTCATTTGTGGTTACTGATAATTTGATTTCTTCCACAGGACCCCTCAAGGTATATAGAAAACAAAGAAGACAAATACACCAAGTATGTGGGACACATCTCCTAATATTATCAAGAATAGAACCTGCTTCCCTTTATTGGAAGTCTCCATGTTTAATTCTGCCTCTACCACACATCCATAGCTCTTCTTTTTCTTCCACCAGCAAGCATCATTTCCAACTTCTTTCCAGATTTCTTTGCCAATCATAACATAGAATACTTTTGTTACAACATTTCCTAAACTCAGAATAAAATATTGTGGCTTATATATTAGTTTAAGATAATACTATCATTTGACTAGAATTTTTATTTTCTTTGATAGTTTATTAGCTTCTCTTAGCTTCAGTCCCTTTATCTTTAAAAAGTAAATAATAACAGCTTCTTCCTCATAGGTTATTCGTCGTCGGCAGCCGTCCGTCTCGAGAGACGATGGTGTAGCTTCTTAAGAGTCTATCTGCACTGCCGAGAATGGCTGTGCAGTTCGACTCGGGAGTGACACGATATCTGTCTCCTCTCGTGTTGAATCGACATCTTGCGATGACGCTGGAGTGTCCTCTCCAGTGAAGCTGAAGCTACAGAGCCTGGGCAGGGTGATATGGAGGGTCTGCTGTTGCCCATGCAGCAGACCCACCCTCTCTTCGCAGCTGAAGGGTCCAAGGGAAAGACGGAGTCAATACAGCTTGACTTCAGGTGCGCCGCAGGAGTTGCCGGTGTTGACTACAACGTCAAACCGCCTTAGGGACTCCGGCTCCGGATTTTCTGTCGGGGTTTACTCCCTTAGCCTTTCCCCTGAAGAGGTATGCCGCAAGGCAGCGGAGGTTTTTTGGAGTCAGAGTTTTCCTTCTCTGTCATAGGTTATTAAAATCATATAAATAACCCATGTTAAATGCTAATCATGGTACTACAAATAATAAAAGCTCCTTAAATGTTTATTATTATTGGTCTCTAAGTGGTTGTTCATGATGGGCTATTGATTTACTGTGTAAGATGGTACTGAAGCAAGCTGAGGGGTGAAGGCTGTTACCCCAAGGCTGAAGATGAAAGAACAATGTTGTCCCTATTATAATCACTTAGTATCAATGAGTAAGATCATCTCTAATAAGAAGTCATTTTTTTTCTCAGAAATTACACATATAATCTCCACCAATCAGACTAGTCAGTCCAGAATAAAGTTACATTTTTTAAATAATGACTTTATTTTTCCAGAACTTGTGCTTAATGAATCATATTTTGGGCATTCAAATTAATAATGAAAAAACTAATAGAAATATTGCAGAGTTCAGTTCTATAAATATACTCAGTTGTAAAGTGGAACTGGTTAGATACCTCTTAAACATGACAACCATTGCAACTTCCCACAGACTTTATGTTTAAGTCTTTTCATTAATACAGTAGCAGGATTTGAGGATTTCATTAACTCTCCATTTGGAATTTGACAATCTTAATAAAACTATCTTTTTCCTAAAAAGCTGACTCTTTCTAGTAATTTATATTTTCATTATAGTAATATTAAAACTTGTTCTGAATAAAATTCCCTGCAAAAGCCTTTGTTCCTATAGTTAGTCCCTAGAATATATTTTTAATTAAGTAAAAATTTATAAAAGTATCCATATACCAGCAAGAACTACATGAACTAAGTAAGAACTGTAACCTAACAGGTTTCTGTTTCATTATTAGTGTTGATATTTAAATAATCATGTAAGTCATGGATGATTTTATTTAAATAATGATAGCTTGCTGGAGTCAATCTTATTTTTAAAAATTCTAGAAGGTTTAAGTTCATGTGAAATAATCAGAATATAGTTCTTTAGATATGTATTCTCTATTATTAATATTATAAGGCTTTATGTTTTACTTTTATGATTTGTGAGGTAATGATTTATCAAAAAGCAAAGAGCAATTGTATTAGCTTACCTTTTATTTTTTCTTTGATTCAACTCATGTACTGATCAACAAATTTTGATAACTTCTTATTATTTTTCATTATACAAAAACAATAAGATAAATAAGTAAAACTCTTTTACCTTAATTTCAAGGTCCTCAATAACTTAATCCAATGCATTTGTACTGATTCATCTTCTATAATTTATCTGCACACATTTTATACCTCAGCCAGATGTCTTAACAAGTTCTTTTGTTTATCAAAGCACTCCATATTTTTCTCCCTCCACCTCATGGACCTACTATAACTTTTACACCAACACTTTTACATTAGTTTTCTATTGCTGATACAACAAATTACCTAAAATTTAGCAGCTTAGAACAACACAAATTTCTTATGTTACAGGTCTCAAGGTTAGATACAAGCACAGGTCTCACTAGGTTAAAATCAAGGTGTCATCAGGGCTGGCCTTTTCCAGTTTCCAAAGGCCACCTATAGCCTTTAGCTTGTAGTGTCCTGCCATTTTTAAAGCCAGGAATGTTACATTGTTCTGACCATTCTTCTGTAGTCACACTCCCTCTCTCTTAGCACACTCAGGTAGTTTCTCCAGTTTTAAGGACCCATGTAATCAGACTGAGTTCACCAGAATAATCTAGAATACCCTCCTCATCTCCGGGTCATTAATTTAATCACAAATGTAGTCTTTTTTGCCATATACGGGAGCTATAACACATTCACAGTTCCCAGAGATATTTGAAAACCAGCCTTTTGCCTATGTAATTTTCTTCTATTCCTGCCACCTAACAAAGTTTGCCCACCGAATCAAAGCATGTAGTGGATGGTTCAGACTAAAGAGATCATTTAGTTTAACCTTATTTACAAGTGAGTCTGCTTGTCTCATTGCTGTTAGATTTTTAGCAAATGTTTGTTAATTGCTGAGTGAAAAAAACTTGCCTTTCTAGGCTCAGCTCAGATAACATTTCTTTGAAGCATCACTTAATTATGTCATCTAAAATGGATTTCTCACCCAAGGTTTCTTTAGCATTTATCATCTGATCACTAATTTGTAATGTATCTTGTATTTTATACAAGGACAAATATCACTTTCTACTCTCAAATATTATATTTATTATTTGTTTCATTTTGTGATGTTTCTATTATAATGTTTTATACTTTTCCCTTTATTTTATTTTTTTATCATTCATTTCACTATGCATTATCCATAGTTTATGTGCCATATTTGACTAATCTGTGTTGATTCTGTGTCTAAAGCAATACCTGCTTCCCGTTCACTTTCTTTTCCAAGCTCACCTTTATAATCCCCCTCACAGAAAACACACTAGAGCAGGGGAGCTTGCACAGGGGTAGATTTTACATTCTCTCTTTTCTTTCCCATGACTGTAACTAAAGTAGCAACTTGCGTTAAAATAACATGCTGGGCTTAGCACATCTGTCGTTTATGAAGAATTAGGAAACCCCACTTTAGTCTCAGGCCTGTGGGCCTGTCATATTTTTCCTACCAGGAACAGTCATTTTTTTAATCACTGTCATCCCAATGTCCAACACATTCAAAGCATACAATAATCACTTAATAAACATTTATCATATGAATAAGTTAAATGGTAAATTAAAGATTGACATAAAAATTAGACACTTACTGGTCTGTGTTCAAGCTTTAGGCATAGGAGCAGTGTGACTAGTTAGATTTGGCTCCTCTACTTTTTCAGCTTATCCTAGATACTCCTGAAAATCCCTTGCATTAGTGATAATAGATTTTTTTAGGATGTGCATGTAATTTTTTTAAATGTTAAAAATCAATAAATTGTCTTCTACAAATGATAATTAAAAAGCCCAAGACAATTATTCTGGACTAAGAAGGAAGTAGTAAAATATCCATAGTAGAAGTCATAATAGAACAATTACAAAAATATTTTTAAAATTCTTTCAATCTTCATCTTATTCTTGGAAAATATATCCCACTAAACTTGCTTCATTCAAAAATACCAGATGTAGCAATATTAATGACCTATCAAGTTAGTTTTTTATTATATTTACACTTTTTTGAATCTCTTTTCTGCCAGACCTTGAACTCCTTGGTGTGTCTGAAATATTTTTGTTTCCTTAGAACTTGGGACAGTTTTTATTTCTTGAAAAAAATAAATTAATGAATGAATGCATATCTCCCCTGATATTATGTCTTCCTCAGATGTCTATTGATCATTAATATGTGCAAGGGACTGTGAGAGCTGCATGTGTTCCCTGCCATCATGGAGTAAGAAAGAAAAATAGCTTCAGAAAAGAATTATCTGTCACCTTATATAAGGGTCCTGGTTATAGATAAATCACGTGTCTTTCTAATATCCCAAGACTTTATGACCAGATTAGCTTCCAACTTGTTATCATTAAATAGAGTCTTCTGGACTTCTGACCAAGATGGAGGCCTAGACTGACATGTTCCATCTCCTTCCACAACTAAGAAGGAATACATCTACTGCAAAACCAGAAGTAACCAGAAGTTCCAGAAAATAAAGCTACATGGAAGTCCAATGTATGAAGTTATAAAGAAGCGGTGCTCATCCAGATGGGTAGGAGGGGCAAAGCCAGGCCAGAGAGGTCAAGCTGTGCTGGCAGAAGCAGCTGTGGTGATAGCAGTGGGATGGAGGTAAGCACAGACACCCATATTTTAAAAAAGGTGAGAAACACCTGGGGAGCACCACCAGACCTGTAAGCTCATGATTCCAATGCCAGGGAAGGCAGACCCTCATTGCCTCGGACTGTGAAGGCCGTAGGGGGTGGGGGCAGAGGAAGAAGCTCCTAGTCTCTCAGCAAAAAGTAAACGGCAAGAATCCATCTTGGACCCCTGCCCCCACACAAAGTGTGGTGAGAGGGGTTGCCCAGTAGTGACAAGTGCTCAGGGCTCTGCCCCTGATAGCACAGGAGGTGTGACAGCACTGCCCAGGAAGCAAAGGTAAACACAAAACTCTCAGAATGGCAGAGATAATGATAGAAATCCCAGTCACACAGCTGACCAGACAGCAAATATCTGATCTAACAGATAAGTAGATAAGAAATCTTTCTGAGGCACAGTTCAGAGCTTTGGTTATATGAATGCTTACAGACATGACAGCAGATCTTAAACAAGGCAGAGACGAAATGAAGGCTAGTTCTGCTGAAATGAACAAAAGCACATACAAAACTACTAGTGAGGGAAAGAAAACCAGGGATCAAATCAACAAATCGGAACATAGGGAAGGAACAAACAGTCAACTAGTGCAGAAAGAGGAAGTGAAAAGTGAGGAAAATGAGGAGAGGCTTAGAAATCTATGGGACAACTATAAGTGGGCCAACATCTGAATCATAGGGTTTCCAGAAGGTAAAGAAGAACTAGAAATTGAAAAATTGTGTGAAAAAAATAATGAAGCAGAACTTCCCGAACTTGGGGAAGGAAATAGACTTACAGGTCCAGGAAGCACAGAGTTCCAAAACAACTGGACCCAGGGAGAACCACACCAAAACACATTATAATCAAAATGTCAAAAATTAAGGATAAAGAGAGAATCTTAAAAGCAGCAAGAGAGAAGAAGAGAATTACATACAAAGGGGTCCCCATAAGACTCTCAGCTAATTTCTCAAAAGAAAGTCTGCAGGCAAGAAGGGACTGGCAAGAAATATTCAAATGAAAAGCAAAAACCTACAACCACGATTACTCTTTCCAGCGAAGCTGTCATTCAGAATAGAAGGGCACAGGAAATGTTTCCAGGACAAAGTAAAACTGAAGGAGTTCATCAGATCCAAACCACTGTTATATGAAATGTTAAAGGGACTTGTTTAGGAGAAAGAGGATCAAACACTAAAATGAAAACTGTATCACAACAACCAAAAACAGAAGCTAGGGAATCGAAACAAAGGCAAACTAAACAGGCAACGAGAGTGGAAAAAGAATTATAGGTATGGGGAACATATTACAGAGGTCAGCTGTGGGGGGGAGATGGTACAGGAATTAAGATGCAAAGTAGGAGGGAGTGGAGTAGATAGGAAGATATTGAGGAGAACTATACGCACAACCAATGGGCATGGATTAAGGGAGGCAAACAACTGTGGGGGGTCACTCGGTGGAGGGGAACAAAGGGTAAAGAAATTGGGACAACTGTAACAGCATAATCAGTAAAACTATTTAAAAATAATAGAGTTTCCTGGCATTTCTTTCTGACATCTACAGTTTTTCTTTGCATTCAAGATGCTACCTTTCCTCTACTCTTAACAGTAAGCCTGTCTGGGTGGAAAGAGACACCCTGGTAAAGATGGAATATATATTTTGGTATATACACAATTTCGAAATGTTTAAGTCCTATGTGAACCTAATTTATTTTAGAATTAATTTATATAACTAGTGTTTGGATTTAAATAGTTTTTAAATTATAAAGATTTTGCATTTCTATTTGTAAGGTGCTCTAGCATTATTATTCTCTACAACTTGAAGAGTTCAAGGACAAAAAGAAAGTTTTTCTTCCTAGTTCACTGATGATGAAACAGGAGCATAGAATTTTTAAGTATTTTATTCTAAACTGCATAATGAGTCCTGATTAAAATCACTGTTGGAAATCAAAGCTTTTTGTTCAACGGGTTCGACAATGGGCCATTCATCTTTCTTGGACATTGTGCATAAGTAATAGCAGCTCAAATTTGAGAACAATCCAGTGGCCATAGTATCTATGTTCATTCTACATTAGAGGATTTAATTTTCTGTTTATGAATTCAGCATATTTCTCTGAATTGGATATAGTTCAGTGTTTTATTATAGGAAATCATATTTTTTCCTGTAGGCTGTCAGGAATGAGTTACCCACTTTTACTAAGTTATAACAATGGTTCTTATCCAAAAAACTGTTATAAGTCATAAAAATTAAATCAATTTACTGGCTTGGCTCCCAGATTAAGGATGCTTTATGAATAAATAAAATAACAGATGGCACATCAAAGGGAAATGGACAATTTTTATATTATCAGCCTACTTCTTGCTCTTTACATTTAGTAATAAAATAGGTACTATTTGAAATTGAGATGTCTCAAACTGTGGTGGTATTTTTCAAAAGAAGAAAAAATAACTATTCTAATAATAATAATAAATAGAAATCTGATTTTAAATAATACCCATATTCACTAATGATTTCAATATTTTATAAATACGGATATTATAACACAACTCCTCCAGCTCATTTATATTTTTCCGCAGCCTGTTAAACTAAGATAAACTCTTTCACAACTTATATCTTTCTAATGGTCAATTACAAAGTAAATATGCCTACCTAGAGGTTTGTTCAATAAACACCAGTTATATGTTAATTTTGTTGAGTCACATGAGGCATTACCAGCATTTTGACAAATTATTCTCTACCATTTTTTTCTATTACTATTCTATTCTATATCAATTGATTAAAAACTAAAAGATTAATAATTGTATAAATGTAACATCATAAGTGAACTATTAGACAGACACACTCGCTCTCCCTCTACAACTAGAAAGGAATACAACTACCTCAAAACAAAAGATAACCAGAAATTCCAGAAAATAAAACTACATGGAAGCCCAACATATGAAGTTATAAACCAGTGGTACTTGTCCAGACAGGTAAGAGGGGCGAAAGAGGAACAAGAACGGAAAGGTCAGGCAGCACTGTTTGTGGTAGCAGCGGGGATAGCAGCAGGGAAAGCAATCCCATCTGCAGTCAGGCTCATGACCCCAATGCTGGGAAAGGCAACCCCCCCATTGCCTCGAACAGAGAGGCCCAGGGAGCAGAGAATAATGGTAGAAATCCATCTTGGACCCCTGCCCCCACACAAAGCACCACAGAGCAGTGAAAAAAGCTGTGGACCGCCACCGGTCGCTGGGTAGTGACAAGTACATGGGGCTCCGCCCCCTACAGCCTGCGCAGGAAGCAAAGCAAAACACAAGTCTGTCAGAACGAAGCAGAAAACGATTGAAATCCCAGTGATTCAGCTCACCAGGCAGCAGATGAGGAACCTGACAGATGAACAAAGAGGAAACCTTTCAGAGGCTCAGTTCAGAGCTATAGTTATAGGGTGGCTTACAGAATTAACAGAAGATTTGGAACAAGACAGGGAAGGAATGAAAGCTACTCATACTGAAACAAATGAAAACACATACAAGACAAGTGGTGAGGAAATAAAATCCAGAGATCAAATCAACAAACCAGAACATAGAGAAGGAACAAACAGTCAATGAGTGTGGAAAGAGGAAGCAGAAAGCAAGGAAAGTGAGAAGAGGATCAGAAAACTCTGGGACAGCTATAAGAGACCGAACATTCAGATTATAGGACTGCCAGAGGGTGAAGAAGAAGGACTAGAAATTGAAAAATTATGTGAAAAAATAATGAAGCAGAACTTCCCAAACTTGGGGAAGGAAATAGACTTACAGGTCCAGGAAGCACAGAGAGTTCCAGAAAAACTGGACCCAGGGAGAACCACTCCAAGACACATAATAATCAAATTGTCAAAAATTAAAGATAAAGAGAGAATCTTAAAAGCAGCAAGAGAGGAGAAAAGACTCATGTACAAAGGGGTCCCAATTAGACTATCAGCTGATTTCTCAAGAGAGACCCTGCAGGCAAGAACGGACTGGCAAGAAACATTCAAAGTAATGAAAAGCAAAAACCTACAGCCACGAATACTGTATCCAGAGAACCTGTCATTCAGAATAGAAGGGCAGAGAAAGTGCTTCCAGGACCAAGTATAATGGAAGGAGTTCATTAGATCCAAATCACTATTATATGAGATGTTAAAGGGACTGGTTTAGAAGAAGGAGGATCAAAACTATGAACATGAAAATGAAAACTGCATCACAAGAACCAACAACAGAAGCTAGGGAATCGAAACAAAGGCAAACTAAATAGGCAACGAGAGTGGAAAAAGAACTATAGGTATGGGGAACATACTCGGGGGAGGTCAGCAGGGAGTGGGAAGGGGGAGAGGGAGGGAGATGGTACAGGAATTAAGAAGCATAGTAGGAGGGAATGGAATATACAGGAAGAGGTTGAGAAGAACTATATGCACAACCAATGGACATGGACTAAAAGCGGGGGACAACTGGAGGGAGGGGGGGCCCCAGGTGAAGGGGAGCAGAGGGAAGGGAAATTGGAACAACTGTAACAGAAAAATCAATAAAACATATTTTAAAATATATATATAAGAAGAAATATAAATCAAAGGAGAAAAATGACAAGATCAGAATTTTCAGGTGAAACATAACACAAAAGTCTTGACATATTAGTTAAAATAAATTAAATAAGAAAGAGGTATAAAAGAAATTGAGAGTGGCCCTCTCCTCTTTTCAGTCTGATATACTTACCTACATAATTTTATCTTCACCTAAGACTTCAACTGACAGCTGTACTACGTTGGACAATAAATTTTTCTCTAATACTTAGACTTTTTATGAGCAAGAAACACACTATTTCACATCCTGTCTTGCTTATCTTTAAAATGTCACTGACATAAACAAAATGTTACTAACATGTATTTGGTACAATGAGATACCTTTCTTGACCCTGCCTGCTTCCTTTCATGCCATGTCCAATCCATCACTAACTCATTACTTTTTAATAATTTTTTTCTCTTAATTATCTCCTGTATATATCAACTTCTCTTGATTTTCAATTCACCACTTTATTCCAATCCACTGTCTTGATCTATTGCAGTATCCACTTAATTGTTCTCTGTAATTCTACTACTGCTCCCCTTCAATCCATTATCCACGTGGTGGTCACACTGACTTTTTTTAAATAGAAGCATAATAATGTTATGCTCATGCATAAAATCATTTAGGATGAAAACAAGTATGGCTTCAATATCATGATCTAGCCACTAAGATATCTCTCAAGCCAAATCTAACATCATGTTTCTTGCAGTCTTCTAACTACCATAATCATCCTCAGTATCACATCCTCACTGTGCTCCCTTCTACCACTGAGTTTCTGTCCATGTTTTTTCTTCTGGTTAGACTGTTTTCCTCTTTCTTCTTTACTTAGTAAATCCTTGTTCATACCTCAACTCACTTGTGCTTTCACAGGAAAGCTTTCCAAATCCACCTGGAAAAGTTAACTTTTCCAATTATAATGCCCTAAAGGACTAGGCACTTTTATTTTATTGTCTTTATTGTGTGATTATTTTATCAATGTCTGTCTCTTCCACTAGACTATAAACTCTATAGGGACAGAGAAAACCTATGATTTTACTCATCATGATAAATTCAGGATAAAGCAAGTAAATGCACAGAGTATATTAGTTTAATAGGACCACCAATTATAAATTATCAAAGCAATAAGCAATCAAAAAACACATTGTAAAAACAATACTACTTAAATAACAAAATATTTTTTAATTGGGACTCTATTTAGCAAAATAAGTAAAGAGACTGTATACTAAAAACTAGAAAACATTTTTGACACAAAGTAAAAAAGAAAAAAACATAGGGACATATCTTGTTATTGGATTAGAGAACACAATATTATTAAGACATAAGTTGTCTAATTTACTTGTACATCCAATTTAATCCCAATAAAAATTCCAACATATTTTATAAATTGATGAGCTGATTTTAACATTAATATATACATGCATAGGATTTAGAATAGCTAAACATTTTAAAGAAGAAAATATTTGTAAGACTAACATTCTCTATAAAAGTTTCTAGACCATGGGAGAAAAGAGGACATCCTTAAATAAACAAACACAAACACAAAAGTCAATTGATTTTCACGAAGATGCTCAGATTATTAAATGTGGAAAGGTAGTATTTTTAATAAACGGTGTTAACCAACTATAAATCCATGAGGAAAAAATTGAACTTTGACCATTATTCAACATACTTCTTAAAAATTAACTTGAAATGGATCATAGCCTTAAGTGTAAATGCTCACATTATTAACATTTTAAGAAAAATGTTTTTTAATCTTCAAGATCTTAGGATAAGCAAAGATGTTTTCAAAATAAAGAAAAGAAAACAAATTATTTAAAAGTTGATAAATTGGAATTTACAATTTAAAACTTCTCCTCAGAAGATACCATGAATAAAATGAAAGACAACTAAAAGAAAAAATGTGTGTGTGTGTGTATGTGTGTGTGTAACAGAGAACTTGCATCCAGAATAAATAAATAAATATTACAACTCATAAGAAAAAAACTCAGTCTAAAAAAACAAAAAAACTGAGCAAAAGCCTTGAACAGACTTTTTACAAAAGAAGGTATATGAATAGCCAATTAATGTATGAAAAGATAAAATCACCAGCCAATTTATAAATACAAATTAAAGCCACAAGACCCCACCTGCCACTGGTATGGCTAAAATTTAAACCATCAAATATTGATGAGGATGTGGATAAAATTAAACTTTTTAAATTTTCTGGTGGTAATGTAAAAGGGCACATCCACTTTGGAAAACAGTTTGGCACTTCCTTATAAAGGTAAACATACATATAAAGGTAAACATACAACACCCAAGAGAAATAAAATGAATGCCCACACAAGAATTTATACATAAATGTTTATAACACCTCTACTTATAATAACTTGAAACTGAACAAAACCCAAATTTGCATCAATGGGTGATTAGATAAATTTTTTATATAGCCATACAATGGAATACTACTCATCCATAAAAATAAGTGAACTACTGAGACACACAAAAAGACATGGGTATTCTCAAAATGTTATACTGAACAAAAGAATCCATATATAAAAAGAGCACATATTCTAAGATTTCATTTTTATAAAATTCTAGAAAAGGCCAAAGTGATCTATAGTGACAAAACCAAATCAGTAGTTGATTAAGACTAAGGGACTTACTGGGCACACTAATGACAAAAGGACACAGGGAATTTTCTGAGTGATGAACCTGCTCAATAACTTCATTGTAGTGGTGATGACATATATTTGTGAAACTTATCAAACTGTACTTAGAGTAAATTTTATTGTATGTGACTTATACTACAAGTAAATAAATGAAAATGTAATTATTTAAATATATATGAGTTAAAAATAAGAAATTTAGTCAACACAACGAATACCATGTCTCATATCACAGTGAGAAAGTGAGAGGCTCACCATCCTCAAGGAACTGAAAGAATCTTCAGCAATCATCTTACATCCCTTATTTCTTTGACACACTCAAGACTTAAGCCCCCAAGTGTCCTACTCTCTCATGCTTTTTCCTTGAGGATATATTTCCTTTCCACCTAAAAATATTGTACTACTACCCCACTTGAAAAATTCATCAGTAGTTTAGCTCATATATCCCTTGATTAACAACCTCTTGTGTATCATTAAATTTTTCGTTAGGCACTATCTGCATCTCTTGAGCTGAAATGTAACCTTGTTATTTTCTGAGAAAACCAATCCCTGGTAGTCTTCTCAAGTAAAGCCACACCACACATAATTATATCAAGTTATGTCAGTGTCTTCCTTGTTCCCTGTGCTGCTTTCAGACTGCTGCCCTTGCTCATATGCTGCTTATGTCATTTCAGTTGTTCAACCCTCCTAACCCTCTATACTCTCTATCAACTCTTGATCATTTTTTCTTATTTATCAATAACATTGGTACCCAGCTCACATTCTTTCTCTATGGTCAGACTATAATGTTATTTTTAAATTCTACATTTTGAATATTACATCTCAAATTCTACATCTTCAATGGTATTTTCCTACATTTCATTTTAATCACACATTTCTATAACCACAGAATAACCCAGACAATTACATTAAGTTACTTTCAAAATCTCACTGTCTCACCACAATCTCCTTTAGGAATGAAGAGTGTAGCGGAGTTACTCTGCTGCTGCAATTACACATTTATTTATTTATTTTTAACCCTAACCTGAGGATATAGTTTAGAGAGGAGAGAGAGAGAGAGAGAGAGAGAGAGAGAGAGAGAGAGAGAGAGAGAGAGAGAGAGAGAGGGAGAGAAACATTGATGTAACAGAAACATCTATTGGTTGCCTCCCACATGTGTCCCAATCAGGGATGGAGCCCTGACCAGGAATCAAACCCTCCATCTTTTGGTGCAACCAACTAAGCCACCAGGCCAGAGCCTGCAATTACACTTGTATAAACATTGCTGAGCCATCAAACCATTTTCCTGTCTATTCTATCTGTACTTATTTTGTTTATCAATATCTCTATTTACATTTGTTCTGTCTATTTTTAATATGATCCATGGTATCCACTATATTCTTTCCACTTCTAAAATTTCTTGGTTCATAAATAAATGCTACATACTTAACCCCATGTAAATCCACTAAATACATTCCCCATGCTTATAATGTAGGTGGAAGAATATTTATTACACAGGTGGATATAAAAAATAATATTCTTTAGTTCAGCTTTCAAAATTTTCCATGGTTTAGTAAAGCTTACGTAAGCTGCTTTCTCCCTCATTTCACATAATGACTACGTTAAACCTTCTCTAATCTGCTTCAAAGTATAACTCTCTATTTTCCCTCATATCCTTTGCAGACATGTGAGATTTTTCCAACTTTCACCATTGAAGACATAATCCAATATACACCTATATCCATCCTTTCTTCATTTCTCCCTTTCTCCTGATAGGAAGGAAAGAATGCTGTTCATTTTTTCCAAGGCCAGTCCCCTTGTTTATTCTCCAGATTACAGTTATTTTTCCCTTCTCTGAACATTACACTGTTACTGATCTGTTAACTGTATCACAGCTGTGTTTTTAACCTTTCTCCCATCTGCTTTAAGATTGATCATATTTCTCCACCTTTAAAATATATGTACATTGCCCTGGCTGGTGTGGCTCAGTGGATTGAGCACCGGCCTGTGAATCAAAGGGTCAGTGGTTCAATTCCCAGTTTAGGGCATATGCCTGGGTTGAGGACCAGGTTCCCAGTTGGGATGTGCAAGAGGCAACCACACATTGATGTTTCTCTGTCTCTCATTTTTTCCTCCCTTCCCTGATCTCTTAAAATAAATAAGTAATCTTTAAAAAATATTAAAAAATAAAATATATGTATATAAAGTAACACAAAAGCATCTTTCCCTGACCCACTGTTCCATCTGGTATGCTATCCTCTCTCCATTTGAACAGATACAATGCGTTGACTGAACATTTCTTCATTTCTTCATCCCATTTTTAGTTTCCAGCCATGTAACTTTTATTTTCTATCTCCTCCCACCAGAATGTATGTTGATGAGGGCAGGTTTTTTTGGTGTGTTTTGTTGTTGTTTTTGTTTATTTATATATGCTTAGTTCCAAGAACAGTACAATGGAGGCTGTAGATACTTAACGAATATTTGTTAAATTGATGAATCAATCAATACAATTATTTTGTATCAAACTTGGCAGAGGGAAGAAATTATCTTATATAGAGTGCATATGCCTTCCATGGAAGATTCCTATTATGGCTAAACAAGACAATGTTAATTTGGCTGCTATTCAACCAACCAAAAAATAATGCTGAAGACAACTTGACTAACTATAATATGTTTATGTCTATATGGGAACATAAGATTTTTCCAGAACAACAAAGAGCAATAAATAAGATGGCACCAAACTGAACAGCCAATGTTATATCTGACTGCTATTAATACACCAACTCCTCTTACTTCCTGATTTGTATGCATTTATATTCTCTATACTAATACTGAATTACAGACTTGCATTTAATTAGATAATAAATTCTGTACATTTACACTTCCTGTAAAAAAAAAAAGGACCATTATTTTAACCTTTTTAATTGACTTAATCTGCCAAGTTTCTGACCAAAGACTATAACATCTTGACACTGCATTTTGCAAAAAGCTTTTATATATTGAAACTTAATCAAATTGAATAATATATGTGCAGAGATTGGAAATATGTGCTTTGCTCAATATATTCTAATTAACATAATTGGTCTACCACTGAAAATGACTAGAAGACTTACATTTTAAAAATTATTGATATTAAGCAGACCTCTCTTTCATGTAAGACACTAATGAGTACATGTTTGTTTGTGTGTATGTGATTTAGTCAGGAATTTTACAGAAAAAAAAATAATCATTAAAGAAGTAATGGGAATAGTTGGAGCCTAAAATAGGAATGGTGCCCTGAGGAGGTGGCTCCATTGGTTGGAGCATAGTCTGGCACACCAAAAGTTGCAGGTTCAATCCCCTGTCAGGGCGTATACCTAGGTTGCAGTTTCGATCCCCAGTCAGGGCATGTTTGGGAGGCAATCGATCATGTTTCTCTCTCACATCGATATTTCTCCCTGTCTCTGTCCCTCTCTCTTTCCCTTTTCTCTCTAAAATCAGTAAAGCCATATCCTCTGGTGATAAGATTTTTTGAAAAGGAATGGCAAAGGAGGAAATCTAATAACAAAATTGCCTTCAGGAAAAAAGGTGGGTGAGATTAGTAGTGTGCTGAAGTAAACTGGAAAGAGTTAATTAAGAAGCCAGATTTGAAAGAACACTAGAGGGAAGGGTTATAATAAGGCTTATAGATTATAAGGCAGTGCTACAGAGGGGAGAAAATGAAAAGAGATAAAATTTACATACCAACATTATTCTGTAGATTAAGTGAAGCAACAATGAGCTACACACAAAATTGCAATGCACTCTCATAAAAAAGAATGGTTTAAGAGATAATAGGAATCATGGGACTACATCAGGTCTATACAGTGGAGTACAGATATGCAAGCACATAAAAGGAATATAGATTTTTAAAGCATGTGTTTGCAGTTATATGGAAAGAGTAATGGTTGTCACAATGCTGAAAGCAAAAACAGAATTATAAAATGACTAGATTGAGAACAGTTTACAGGTCTCTTGCTCACTTTTATGTCCATGTGACTTCTTATTCACCATTTATCGATTAAATATTTTAGCTTTTGTTTCATTATATTTCCATCTGAGATCTTCCATTAATCTCAGTTCCTGGTTTTATTATTGGTGACATCATCCTTCATGTGGATGGCCCACCTAACAATTGATCTCTCAGTTCCTTGACTTCCTCATTTTTGGCCACTCCACCTCAGCCACCTACTCACATTGTCAAACCCTGGACCTCATCATCATCAATAACTATTAAAAATCACCATTTTAAGATTCCATTTAATGACCACATCTTTTTCTTCCATTTCACTTACAGTTGTACATTCACTGCAACAACTAATCATCTACATGATTAACCCCACCAATTTTTCTTGATTCTTCCCTACTTGACCTCTTCATACCTTCTTAAGCCAGTTTAGAATACATGTTTGGTCATTATAATCACTCCCTGAAAATGTTCTAAATTCTTAGTCCTCTCTCTAGCATAGTTATCTGGCCAAACCTCAAATCCTGCTTAACCAAATTATCTGCTTTCTCTGTACCTTTTATATAAGAAATTGAATATTGCTGCAAAAAAATATTTCACAATGCACTGCCGTATTTTATTTTCCACTCATAAATTTCAACCTCAATTGAATTACTCTATCTTGCTCCTTTTCCAAGTAAATCAATTTTCTACTCTCTAGCTCTTATTTTAAACCTTTTTCAATGTCCTCAAACAAGCCTGTTTATTCTTCTCTTCCATTTTTAGTAAATAATCACATAATTTATTGAGAAATTATAAGCCATGAAAGAATGAAATAAGTGGCATGACTACATTAGTCATGACTATGACTGACTATGGTCAAGTCAGAAACAGATTCCAACTGCTCTCATCTTTTCAAGGATTTTACTCCATTAGGTGCTTCCTCCTTGACTGCTATATCACTTTTTGTCTGACATTTTAATTATTCTCAGTCAGCTTACAAATATGTTCTAGTAGCATCCATATTTTAAAAAAACAGACAAACAAAAAACCAGGGACCATCTCATTTGCAGCTTATTTAAATAAAAATATAGATTTTAAAATTTATTTAATGAGTTTTTTACTGCCAGTCCCAATTCCTTGTATTTCAATTACTCTTCAACTTCCTTCAGTGAGGTTTCTAGCTACTGAGCCTGATTATTAATTTTCATCAATGTTAGCAAAGGCCTATACCATCCCAAAAATTAATTACATCTTTATGCACTATTCTTAAATGATGGCTCAGCAACATTAAAGATAGTTTCCCACTCTTTCTAGAATACCTCTTTTCTCTTGGCTTTTATATCACTACACACGTTAAGTTTTCCTCCTGCCCCACCAGTTCCTCTTGTTTAATCTCCTTTGCCAGCTAGTGTCCCATGACCAACATAAATTTATTGGATTGCATCAGGATAGTATCCTGAATCACCTTTTCTCTTTGTCTTATACTTTCTCCCATAATGATTGTTAGGAAAATATTTTTATGCTATTTCTAAATCTGCATCTCCATCTAACACCTTTCCCTAGTTCCATATTCTTATTCCTAATAGCCCAAATTCTAAATTCCTTATCTAACTGTTCATTTTATGTCTCCAACTTAGATGGTTTAAGCCCGGCTCCTTCAATATCTCTCATCTGAAAAAGAACTTTTGTTCTCTCTTTCCCCAATACTCTTCTCTTTCAATATTTTGCATCTCCTAAATTGACACACCACCTTCTTATTTCCTTACAGCCTAGCTTCATTTTTCTCACTTTCTCCATCCAATTTATCATCATTGAAATATGTCATTTCAATTCTACCTCCAAAATACATCTCAATACATCCATTTTATTGTCTGCATCCTAATTAAGTCATCAGCATCCTCAACCTGAACAACTGCGTGTCTTTCTCTGGTTTCCTTGATTCAATTTTATCTCAATATAGGCCATTTTCCATAGCTAGAGAGATAACTCACTTTTAGAACATAAGTTAAAGCATGTTATTTTGTGTCTGAAATGGTTCCAGGAGTTTCTATTGTTCTTTGGGGTTAAAATATGACTCCTGTCAGATGATCTTCATCTTATAACATGTCACTCCACCCTTCTATTGCTTCTCACTATGCAACAACAACACTGGCTTCTTTTATTCTCCTAATTTCTGCCAATTCTTTTTCCAGCTTCAGAGCCTTTCACTCACTATTCCTATGGCTTACAGTTCTCTTCTTTTGGCTCTTGATATGGCTAGCTTTAAAAAACAGTCAGGTCCATTGAAAAAAGAAAAAAAAAAGGAAAAGAAAAAGAATTTCCTAACTATCCAATCAAAAATAAACCCTTTCTGCTTCAAGTTACTTTAATTGAATATACTATTTTCTTCTTATCATTTTTTCACAATCTGTAATTCCTTGTTTTATATGTTACTCATTTCTTGACTTGCTGTCCTTCTCAGGCTACTAAATGTAATTTTCATAAGGGTAGAAACTTTGTCTTATTTACCACGGTATCCCAAGTCTGGAGAAAAGCCTAACACAAAATAGCCACACTGGTAAATATTTCTGAACAAAATGAAATAATGAATATAAACTATCAAAGAAAACTTATGTGGAAAAATTGGTTTCTATATCTGTACCAATATCTGTAATGTCAAAAGCTAAGTGAGAAACAGGAGTTTCAATGGGCTCTTCAAAATGATGGATAATTCCCAGCATCTAGGCTATAACTAACTGAGCACAAGAAATACCACTTAAGCCATATGTTGATGAGTAAACAACAGCGTGAGACTCCCTGACTGTCCATCTGGAAAGGGAGCTAAAAATAATGAAGAATTGATTGTACACCAAGCATTTTGCTGGGTATTTTATCACATTACCTCCTTTAGTACAATGCTAAAGTATGCATTCTTGCCCTTTTACATGACCCTGAAAAGATAAGAATTTGCCAAAGATTTTATAAATAATGAATGATGGATTTAGAGATTATGTCTACCCAGCTCCCACAGCTTCTACAGTACTACATATTCTTACATCTTCTGTTTTATATTTCAATCAATTTAACTTAGTACTTACTGAACCTGAGAATTTAGGTGTAGTCTCAGAAGAAAGCTATAGGAGCTCTGTTTTTAATCTACTAAGAGACATCCAAAAGAGAAAGATAAGGAAGATGAAGTAAGGAGGAGTAAAAGGAGGAAAACATTGAGACTAAATTTTGGTTCACAAAGGCTAGCTGTGGTGCAATGCCACAGAGTTAGTTAGTGAGAAGTGTGAGAGTAGAAACTGCCCTCCAGCCCTAATCTAGTGCTCTCATCCAAATAACTTATGAACATAACCTAGAAACACAGCTAAATAATAATGTGAAAGTGAAATTTTACATTTGTATTAGACACAAGTGAATCAAATTAGCAATAAAAACCATTAGTTAAAAAAAATATTAGTCTCAGAACTCTTGAATATGAACCTTCAGGGGCCAGAGTGGCTTCAGTCATGGGGACAAAGTTGCTCAGAGAGTTGATGAGTTCATGATTTATTTCTTCTGAATATTCCATCTTCAGATCTTCAGAGCTGGGCCCAATGTCCCTCTCCCACCCAGATACAGTTTCAGATTTGTTCAGAAGCTTCTGCCCAGTCATTACAATCTATAACAATATCACCATCTGAATCTCTCAATCACAAATTCATGGGGACCAAGACACCCTTCAGTTTCTCAATACTGATGTCCTACTTACAGAAGATTGTACCAAGAATCAGTTTCTATCTCAAAGGCAGCCATCTGTCCTATAAAAAACTGACTCTGAGATGGCTTAGCTCAAGAACCGTATCCAAAAGAAATGTTCTATATTGAATAGTGGACTAACTGAACAAGTTAGAGCCTCTCTCGTGAAGTGTTTGAATAAGAAGAATACAGAACAAGTCCTTATTTGGTAGGAAAATTAGGTGAAGAAGTAGGTGGAAAGAAAGACAAAAAGGAGGACTAGTATAAAGGAATTACTTGGGACCACTCCTCTCAGAATGGGTGAAACAGACATTCAAGGTTGATCCTTGGTTAGGGTTATCTTTTTAGTTCCAATTAATTCAATAATTCTTATTTCTCTCATTACATATGAACTCCTCTGAAGTATAATTAACCTCTTTTTCTTTTTTCTAACAACTTTTTGAGCCCCTATATGCCTCATTAGAAGGGAATCTGATCTCTTTCAAGTATAATCAACTTCCTCAATTTCCCAGGGACCCTAAGGGCAGAACTCAAAGAATGAAAGTTAACCCTCTTCTGAAATAACACTTATAGGAACCTCACAGTTGGTCCTTCCATTGCTGCGATTGTTTGTCACTTATATTTTTTATTGAAAACTTTGATTTGGCTTTTTTTAAATTTATTAAATTTATTGGAGTGATATTGGTTAATAAAATTATAGTTTTCAAATATAAAATTCTATAATGCATTATCTATATATTTCTTTGTGTGTATACCACCCAAAGTCAAATCTCTTTTTGTTACTATATATTTGACCTCCTTTACCCTTTACTGCCTCTCTCACCTTCCCTTCCCCTGGCAACTACCATACTGTTGTCTGTGTCTATGAGTTTTTGTTTATTAGTTTTTCTTGTTTGATCATTTGTTGTTTTCAGTTTTATGTCCCACATATGAGTGAAATCATATGGTTCTTAACTTCTTCTGCCTTACTTATCTTGCTTAGCATGATATTCTCCATATCCACCCATGTTGTCATAAATGACAGTATTTCATCTTTTCTTGTGACTGAGTAGTATTCCATTGTATATATGTATCACATGTTCTTTATCCAATCATCTATCAAAGGACACTTTTGAAATTGTGTTACTGCTGTAGCTTACTTTTGCCCAATCTTGTGAATGTTTATTCTATCTGCCAAAATAGCAACAGTGGGCCTCCATGTTGGAGTTTTAAGATACACCTCTCTTAGGAACCACACACATATTCCAGCAACTGTTTCCACGGAACAGTTCCAAGACTGAGCTTGTGAGGGACTTCCTGCCTCAGCTCCATGCTACATCCTAACCGACAAGACCTCAACAACAAAAAATATTGAACCCTTGTTCACCATCAAAATAACCAGTTCATACTACTCCCTTCATACAGGGAATTTTATTTCAGGGTCTCATTGTCTCTCCCTGACATTGGTTCTTGTTCAGGACCATTCAGAGTCCTTCTACCTTGTCTTTTGTATGAGGAGTTCCAAGGAGGTATACAAGGATATTTATTGATTCCTTCCATTTGAAAAGGCCAAAGGTCTTCATTTATATATATATATATACAGCTTTCTCTCAAGGAACATATTTCCTGACTAGTCACATTTGAGAACGGCAGCCTTGAAGAACAAAACTTGTACCATACCCTAACCTCAGAACAAGTGGCTGAATCCTAGCCTTATCCTGGCACATGTGCGATGCCATTGAGGTGTTTTTTTCATTTTATAGAGGCTTTTTGTCTCCAACTAAGACAAGCAAGTGCTTGGCATCTTAAGTAACCTCTTCTGTGGGGAACCTATTTAAACCCTACTTTGACTGACACCCTGTTTACACATCCATAAAAGAGATACTTCAAGCCCAAACTTTCTAATATCTAAGCTCTTTGGCAGGAATAAATTAAACACTAGCAGGAAGACATTAATTCTTAATAGCTCAACATGGGAGAGTAATAAAAATAAATCTATGAATCATTTGTTTCCTAAAAACTTTGATACTGAGTCTATGCCATTCATTTTCTATTCCTGGCACTAAGCTTTTATTATTTCTTCTATTTCTCACAGTTATAATAATAGTTAAAATATTTCTAAAATAGTTTTGTAGTTTTTAATGGTGCTATTTAAATAGTTTTCTAAATAGTGTTGTTGTCCTTAGTGAGCTTAAAAAGTGATGTAAAAATCAAATGTAATACTTAAAGAGTTAACATGTAATTTGAAATTTTTGCTACAAAATCCATTTTGAAAATGACTAGTATTTAATATATAATCTAAAATTCCCTTTGTCTAATTGATTTTCTTTTACATTGCAAATATTTGTTGGTTTGTGTTGTTGTTGTTCTTGTTTTGCATTATGACCTTAGATTCCTTAGCCTACTATGTGTGATCAGAATTAAGCCTAAATAGAATGGTTTACATTTTCTCAGTTGAAAATTATTTTTGAGTTTCTTTTTAAAAACACTTCTCTAATCATCCATTTATTTGAATTAACTCTTCTCTCAATAAATATTAACATCATCTGTTATGTTTATAACAAAGAAGAATTTTATTAAATTTTCAAAAGCATATAGGTTTTCATAAATCATTTCATAAACTGATATCGTAAAAAATACTAATATATTTTAGCTTTATTTAAATGTTTTACAACCCCAAATAAAATATTACAAACATAATATAATGTTTAATACAGTAACTATAATAAATAAACTATATAACATTAAACTGGATGATGTAATAAATGACTAACATTAAATTTCATGATGAGAATATCTACATGAAATAAGCTTGATATGCTAATACACACACACACACACACACACACACACACACACACCCCTACCTGCCTGCCTGGAAAATTAAAGTGATAGCCTGCATTTCTATCAATAATATACACAACTAAAGCTGAGGGACATTTTTAATATCACAAAAAACTTTCGAAATTATTACTTTGAAATTTACAAAGTTATTACTTTGAAGCTTCTTAACTTTATATCATATTATTACTGGCAGCCCAACAATGCCAGGGATCTCCTTAACAAATTTAAAATCAATAATTAAATTAATCTCAAATACAACCCTCTTCTCCTACTTTCTTTGAACTGAGTGGGTTTGCACACTATCTTATGTATTTTTCAACTACTATTAGTTTACAGGACTGAAGGGGTGAAGACCTAGAGGATGTACTTAAAAGAGATTCAGCTAATTCAAACCCTCCAAAAAGAGAGAAGTTTATCTGTCAATTTGAAAAGAACTTTAAAGACATCATGATATGAAGTAGAACTATTACTACTATTAATTGCACAAGCATATTAAAAGGACCCCAGAAAGTGACCTTCTCTAAAACGGAAAATGTATGTAGAAAATATGTCTCAATCTTCTATTCTGCACTTACTAAATGTCAAGTGTATCTATCACCTCAATTAACCATAGAAAAAAAGCTGTCAAAATCTAATTCATATTTTGACAAGGCGTTTATTCTGAAACCAGCAGAGGGGGACGCAGACGGCTGCGTTAGAAAGAGATGAGTGTCACTGGGGTCTGTGCCACATGGGGAGCCTGCCATGTGCAAATTGCTGATTAGAACCATGGTGAATTTAGGCAAACACCTTAGGTGTTTGTTGATTGGGCTATTGAAAATCTGGGACTTTGCAGTCTGGTTGACTTTGGAATTGAGATTGTTAACAAAATAGATGTTTTCATTCCTACCATGCCAGGCAAAATAAAGATGAAATGATGAAATGAAAGCACTTTACCATATAAAATCTTGCAGGCAATTGAAAAAGTGAAGGCACGTTGCTTATTTTTACCTTCGTTATCTTACAAAATTAAGCTATAGAGCAGTTTTTGGTATCACTAACACAAACAACATTATCAGATGATCACACATTAATTTAGCCACGTAAATATTTGTTGTATACTTATACACACAAAGAAATGCTCTAGATGTATTAGAATACATGCAAAAATAAAATGCTAATTCTCCTTTCTTAAAAACTATAAACAGTAAAGTAATATACTTATATACTACTGTAATGCAATACCAGTGTATTGATTTGACAGTTTAGAGTTGTACTGTCTAGCACAAGAGCCATTTAAAATAATTCAAATTAATTTAATTTCTCAATTTTATTAGCCATATTTCAAGTGTTTAATATTCACATGTGGTTAATGGTTACTTTATTGGACAGTTATTGTGAAGAGACTCATTGGAGAGCACTGGTTTAGAATGTAAAACTATCCTACCAAGCTGCAGGAATCTATTAAGACCATGAAGTTGAGTCCTCATAAATTAATAAATAAAATTTTGATATATTCCAAAAGTGAACTAGAGTATTAAAGATAAGAAAATAGCATGAATAAAAGGCAATAAACCAGAAAGAGTGGAGGGAGCAGATGTTGCCTTTTTTCATTTATTTCTTTTTACTGATGGGAAAATAAAGGATAGAAGTGAGAAATAAGATTACACATTAAGGGTGAAATTGCATCTTTAATAAATCTGAATGAAAAAATTTTTGTATAACAGCATAATGATTTTGTTTGTTTTACATACAAATATGTCCTGAAGTATAGTATGCAATATGATTTTAAGTGGCAAATTTATGGCATTTTTTATTTTATCAGATATATATATATATGTATGTATTTTATGGATATGTGAAAAAATATATTATTATCACACAAAATCTGTTGATTATTGATATTATTGTTTAGGACAAGATTGAGGCTTTGTTGTTTTTTTGTTTGTTTGTTTTGTTTTCATTTAAAATACAGTTAATTGAATCAAATTCACAGTTGATCATTTTGTAGACAATGAAGAATCTTCAACTTTTATGGTTACAGCAGTCATAATGTGGTGGCTAAAGTCATCAAATACCAGCTTTAACACTATTCAAATGTTTGATCATGAACATACTTATTTTTTGTGTGTACTTTAATTTCTTCTTCTAGAGAAAGATATTAAGAATGGAGATATTATAAATACCTTTGTACAGAAATTGTGTAAGGGTTAATTAGAAAGCACTTAAAGGAGTGTCTAGAATGTAGTAAGCACTTAAGTTTTGCTATTATTGTTATTAATAGTAAAATTTGCAACTTATTAGATCTGTTTTTAAGAAATATAATCCAGCAGCACAATGCAACATGGACAAGAGAAAGTAAAAGCAGCTGGAATACAGACTGAGTCAAAGGTCAAACAGTGCTGTGCTTGAACCAAGTGGAAGCAATAGTAATGGTGAAAAGGAGACACAGAGCTAAAATAAATAGGACTTAATAAATAATTTAATAGAAAAATGAAAGAAACAGAGAGGTCAAAGGAAATACCCAAGTTCCTAAGTCTAGGTAGAGGGGCACCACTACATAGTGAGAAGCAGATGTTTGGAAGAAATGATGATGGGTTTTATTTCAGAAATATTGACTTTGAGGTTATGACAATAATTTTAGGTTGAAGCATCCAAAAAACAGTGGAAATAAGATCTAGAACTTAGTGGGAAAAAAGTCAAGCTACAGGTTTATATTCACCAGCACACTGTTAATCATTAAAACCATGATACCAAATGAGGTTGTTCTTGGAAAGAGAGAAGAAAAGGATTCCTAAAGGACATCTTCTCTTTGTAAGTAAAATGAGAAAATGGAGACAATGATTGAGATTGAGGTAGAGAATTCAGAGATGTAGATGAAAACCAAAGTATAAAAGAGTTACCAAAAGAAAAGGATAAACGACAGTATTAAGTACTACAGGGTGGTTGAGGGGAATGGGAATGGACAGAAATCATTGGATTTATAACTAGGAATAACTGGTGACAGTAAAATGAAAGTGTTGGTATAAACTAGAAATAGTATCCAAGCTTGACTTGAAGGTCGAACATTGGTACTCTTTCAATAAGTTTTGTCACAAAAAGAATGAGTGTATGTTAGCTTGCAAAAATGGCAAGATCAAGGAAAAGTTCTTGCTTATTTTTGATTTGAAAATATTTTTAGACTGAAAAAAGTGAACATAAAGTATGACTGAAAACTAAAACAGAGAAAGATTTGCACAGATGAATTCTGAAGCTAGTAAAGTAGGAGTGGATCAAGAAAACATCAAAAGAGCTTAGCCCAGGAGAAGAAGGATAAATTTCTCTTTGAGAAGAAAAGACGGGGAAGGCAGATAAAGATCCACAGGAAAGTAGACTGAAATTAGTCATTTTAGGCAACTAAGATCAAAACTACTCACTATTCATTTACTTATTCAAAAAATATTTGCTGAGCACCTACAATATGACAGACAGTCACTTCTAGAGGCTGGCGATATAGAAATAAATGAGACAGGTGGGAGCCTGGTGACAATAGTTAACAATAATATGTTGTATACTTGATCTTAAGCATTCTCACACACACACAAAAAAGTAACTGTATGAGGTGATGGATGGGTTAATTACAGTAACTTGACTGTGATCATCATTTTACAATGTATAGGTATATTAAATCATAAAATTACATACTTCAAATATATACAATTTTGTCAATTATACCTAAATAAAAACTATAATAAATAAATAAGAAATGTGCCTCCTAAAATTATGATATGTGTTATATGATTTAACCTATGTAAGTTCCTAGTATAAAGCATATAGGAAGCAGCTAATGCTGTATCATTGTTATGTATGTATGAAATTAAATAGTAAACTAAGAAACAAAATATATATTGTTTTTCATAAGTGTAAAAATTTACTTTTCAATCTTTTTATACTAAGCAAGTTACATATCAACAATTTTAAAATAAAGTGTTTTGGGAATTTTTTTTTTTAGTTGCAAATATGTCTTGTAATTACTAATAGAAATAACTTAAGAGTTTGAAGCCATAAAAAACTGTGACCAGTAACCACCTCCTTATTTTTCACAGTGTTTGGGTTTCTTGGACATTTTCAATAAATACTTGGTGATAAAAAGTATAAAAGATAATAAAAGTAAATGACTTGCACAGATTGATATTATTTTAGTCTTATTTGTGATGAGTAGGGAATGATAAAACATTTAGTTAGTGATGTATTGTTCATCTCCATGTCCATGTCTGGTCAAAAATATCAGACTTTTGCCCTGGCTGGGTATCTTGGCTGAGTATTGTCCCTACACCAAAATGTTGTGGGTCTGATCCCCAGTCAGGGCACATATGAGAGGCAACCAATTGATGTTTTTTTCCCACATCTCTCTCTCTCTCTCTCTCTCTCTCTCTCTCTCTCTCAAAGCAATAAGCATATCTTCTGGTGAAGATTTTTTTAAATCTGATATTTTGCATTCACTTTCTGTCTTAAACAGCTCCTTACCATTCGGCCAATCATTTCAGTATCAGAATTAATCAGCAAGAAACTTTAAGATAATTGTCACAACTTGGGTTCAAAAAATATATTAAATGAAATAGAGAAGGTAGGTTTGGTTTAAATATTTTGACATCTAGGACATACTATTGATATTAGAAAACTAGACATAAGAAGATATTCATGACAAAAATGAGGATAGTGGGCAGGGTAAGAAATTCAAACCCAAGTTGAGCTTTCCAGGCCAGATAAAAGGATAGAATTATTAGATTCCACATATAAGTGAAATTATATGGTAAGTGTCTTTCTCTGTCTGACTTATTTTACTTGGCATAATACCCACTAGGTCCATCTATGCTGTTGCAAATGGTAAGATTTCATTCCTTTTTTATGACTGAGTAATATTCCATTGTATATATATGTGCCATCGGGGGGGGGGGGTTGTCCACTTGGGGGCACTTAGGTTTCTTCCATATCTTGATAACTGTAAATAACACTTCAATAAAACTAATATGAAATAACATTGAATGTAAACTGTAACTGAAGAAATAAAATTTAAAATAAATTTTTAAAAATTAAAGGCTAGAATTCTAAGACTTAGCTGCAACATGATTTAATGATACATTTTAGGGAAAGCTATAGAACCTCCAGAAAGAAAGGAACTTGAACTTATTGAGTTAATATATTCTACAGTGAGAAGAAATAAATACAGTGTGCAAATAAAAGATAGTTGAAGTCAGATCCTGGAGAACACCATATTTAGAAATAAGGAATAGCAGGAAAAAAAGAGAAAACACAATTTCAATTAATTATCAAAATAATTTTAAGTAGTAAAGTTGTTTTGAAGAAAATTACATTGGATAATGTGATAGAGAGTGACTGGGGGAGTAGTTTTTGCTCAGCAATAGAAGGCAAGGGAGACCTCTCTGAGTTTGGATAATATGAGCTGAAATCTGAATGTAGTCAAGCCTCCTATGGAAAACCAGTGGGATGAATGTTCCAGAAATAAGAAAGAGCAAGTACATAGATTCAAAAGAAGAACAATTTTAGCCTGGAGGGTTAAGAAAAGGATAGAGAAGCCATTGCATAATCAAAGTGAAGAAGAAAGTGTGGTGTCTTGAATGAATATGGTTGTCCAGACCAAGCCATGTTTGTGAAATAGAATTTTGGAAAACATAGAGAAATTAAGAATATTGATTAGATGTCAAGGCACATCACTTGCTCTTGCTTACATATGCTTCTAAGAGCAATCTGTCCACAACAATCTTTACTCCTCCATCTATATCATTTGCCTATATGATCTCATTCAGTTCCTTACTAAAATTTTTCTATATGCTGATAACTCCCAATTTCCTGTCTTCTAGTAGTGTAGCTCTCCCTTTAGTGTTGCAACAAGTTCAATTTTTGTCCATTGGGAAATCTCATTTTTGAGAAGTAGCTTGGCTGAATACAGAAATCTTGGTTAAACTTTTCTTGTTATTCTTTCAGCACTTTGACTATGTGTTCCTAATGTGTTCTGGCCTCCATTTATTTCTGAGGTCAGCCTATAATTTTGTCACAGGTCTCTATTATGAGTCACTTTTCTCTTAATGCCCTTAAGGTTTTCTCTTTTATCTTTGACTCCCAACATTTTAACTATGATGTATATAAGTGTAGTTTTTCTTTATTTTCTAATTAGAGGTCATTGATCCTCTGGATCTGTAAGTTAATGTTTCTCTTCAAGTATCAAAAGCACTCTGCTGTTATCTCAGGAAATGTTTTTTGCTCCTCCACCCAACTTTTTTCCTCTTGACTCCAATTAAACATATCTTGGACAACATGATACTTTCCACTGGTCTCTGAAGAAATTTTGTTCATTTTTTAAAATCTATTTCTATTTATTTTTTAAATAATCACTCAAGGATACATTTATTGATTTTAGAGAGAAAGAAAGGGAGAGAGAGAGGGAGAGTGAAACATCGATGTGAGACGGAAACATCAATCAGTTGTCTCCTATACAAGCCCCTACCAGGGATCGAACCTACAACCTAGGTATGTGTCTCAACTGGGGATGAAACCCACAACACTTTGGTGCAGAGGGTGATACTTCAACCAACTAACCACCCGGCCAAGGCTCTTTATTTTTAATTCTTCCCTTAGTGTTGTATAGTTTTTCACTGAATGATCTTCAAGTTAATTGACTTTTTTCTTATGGCACCACCAGTCCATTTTTGAACTCATCTAGAAAATTTTTATTTTCAGTTATTATGATTTTCAGCTTTAGAATTTCCATTTAGTTATTCTTCTAGTTTCCATTTCTTTGTTAAAATTCCCTATATGTTTACTTAGTATAACACATTTTCTTCAATCTTTGAACTTATTTTTCTTTAATTCATTGATTATCTATAATTACTTGCAAATTTGTGTTCATTTAACATAATGACCTTCTTGCAATCAGTTTGTATTGATACATTTCTTTCTGCATATGAGTCACACTTTTTAATTATTTTCATGGCTAGTAACTTGTTGAAGACTTGTCATGATATATAACGTCTCAGTTAGGTCAAGCTTCCATAACAAAATACCAAAGACTGGGTGGGTTAAACACAAAAATCCATTTTCCAATTCTCATCAGATCTCAAATTTCTGGAAGCTAGAAATCCAACATCAACTTTCTGGTCAATTCAGTTTCTCACTATGTCCACACATGACCTTTCTTCAGTGTATGCACTGGGAGGATAGTAGATCTCTTGTGTCTCTTCTTAGAAGAACACGAATTCTGAGAAACAAGATGGCGGAAGAATAAGTGGAAGCTACACTAATCTCCTCCCAGAATTAGTCTGGATTTACAACTTAATTTTGGAGAAATCACCTGGAATAACCAACTGAACACTAGCTGGAGAGAAGTCTTATAACCATGGAGTAACAGAAGAGTCCACTATATCACAACGTGACCAGTCGGGAGTGCGGAGACATGGAAGGGCTGGCTGGGCTCACACAGGTGGCAACTGAAGGGATTGAGAAATAGCTCAGCAGCTGGGGGTTCCCCTGAGAAGGGCAGGGTCTAAACCCCCAGCTGGGCTTCCCAGCCTACAGCAACAGAGTGGAAAGTAAAACAGTATCCAGCTGTGAAAAGTGAAAAGCCACAGGGTTTCTTGCTAGCCAGAGAGAAACAGCTGGAGAAAAAGAGCTCTTAAGCGGATCACATACAAAAATATTTTGACCCCCACTTACCCTGGGCTCGAGTGGAAGGGAGGCAGAGAGGACAAGAGATGCTTGGGGAGAGTTTGGTTTGGTGGCTTTGAGGGGAGAACTGGGGAAGCAGCCAACCGAGTCCCTGTGCTGACTCATCCCCAGTACTGTAGGTATCCCCCACCCCTGCTCCAAGTGACGTCAGCCTGAGGGGGAGCAAAAGCCCAGCCTACAGGAATTAAGCTGCCACACCCACGGTCCTTAACCCAGATAGCTAATCACAGATTGAATAGACTAACAACTAAAGGAGACAGACAAAGGCAGTAGATCCCTGGAAGTCTCCAACAGGCTGCCTAGGGCCAGACTGGTACAGGATCTGACGCCACCAGGGGCTGATCCAGGAAGTGCAGATCATTCTAAGAAGCATAAACAAACAATAGGAGTCACAAAAATGGGGAAACAGAGAAACAACTCCCCATCGAAAGGAAAGGTAGACTCCCCAGAAAGAGTGCTAAATAAAATAGAGGGAAGCAAACTATCAGATATGGAATTCAAAACATGGATTATGGAGAAGCTCAATGAGCTCAGCAGAAACTACAAGGAACTCCAGAAAAAATTACAAGGAACTTACTGAGAATTACACCAGCATGAAAAAGGACATAAAAGCTATCAATAAGAGCCAGGAGGAAATGAAGAATACAATCTCTAAATTGAGGAACACAATAGAAGGAATTAAAAGCAGGCTAGAGGAAGCAGAATATTGGATCAGCGAGCTGGAAGACAATGTAGACAAAAACTCCCAGACAGTGCAACAAAATGAAAAAAGACTGAACAAGACTGAAGAGGCTGTAAGACAGCTGCAGGACAACATGAAATGTAATAATATCCATATCATAGGAATTCCAGAAGGAGAAGAAGAAGAGCAAGGGATAGAAAATCTCTTTGAAAAACTAATGACAGAAAACTTCCCTAACATGAGGAGAGAAAGAGTCACACAAGTCCAGGAAGCACAAAGGGTCCCAATGAAGAGGAATCCCAACAGGTCCACTTCAAGACACATCATAATTAAAATGGCAACATTCAAAGACAAAGAGAGAATCTTAAAAGCAGCAAGAGAGAAACAACTAATAACATACAAGGGAGCTCCAATAAGGCTATCATCAGATTTCTCAGCAGAAACACTACAAGCCAGAAAAGAATGGCAAAAAATATTTCAAGCAATGAAAAACAAAGGCCTACAACCAAGAATACTCTACCCAACAAGACTCTCATTCAAAATGGAAGGTGAAATAAGGAGTTTCGAAGACAAAAGAAGGCTAAAAGAATACATCTCCACCAAACCAGCATTGCAAGAGATGCTAAAGGGTCTACTTTAAGAAGATGAAGAAACAGAGACAGAGAGGAACACGAGTACAAAGGGGGAGAATGACAATGAATAAGCACTGAAAGAAAGAAGGAACTTCTACCATTTGCAACAACATGGATGAAACTATAGAGAATTATGCTTAGCGAAATAAGCCAGGCAACAAAAGAAAAATACCTTATGCTATCACCTATTACAGGAAACTAATGAACAACACAAACAAATGAGCAAAATTGAACCAGAGCTATGTAAACAAGAAATAAACTAACAGTAACAAAGGGGAAGATGGGAGGAAGAGAAGGGGGTAAGAAGGTGAAGGGTCTAGTCAAAAAACATGTATAAATCACCCATGAACATGGACAACTGGGTGAGGACTGAATGTGGGAGAAGGGGGGGCAGGGGGCAGGGAAGCAAGAGGGGAAAAAAAGAGGGACAACTCTAATGGAAAAAAATTTTTAGTGGGGGAAAAAATGAAAATGAAAGTTCAGTGAATATTAGAAGGACAAGGATTTTCCTTCACACTGGATATTTTTCTCCCTATCTGATCCCTCCAGAATTTGGCATTCTAAAGAAGTAAGTAATGACATAAGTTTCTTTGCATAAAACTAAAAGACCAGTTGTTAATAGAGGTTTTTTTTGACTAAAACTTTGACTGAAATGTCATGCCTAAAGGAGACATGCTTGGGCTCTGATTGTTACCAAAAAGCCCTGAGGAACTGGGACTGACTTTCAAAGGTATTAAAAGCCCACAAGATAAAAGGCCTGGTACCTTGGTTGGATATGCAGTCCATGGCAATCTTTCCAGGGAAGGAATGAAGGTTGTTTTCCTGAAAGATGGCTAGAAGGGACCTTAAGGCCCAATGGAAAACCAGAAGGACTTGGAAGAGACAGGTGTGTACAGGCAAGGCTGAATGCCAGGTATGTGGTTCTTCTTCTGTGCCCTGAAGGGCAGACTGAAGGTCACCCTAAATGTTCCTTGCATAAGTTCCAGCAAAGCAGAACTAAAGATCATAAGTGATCATTTGCTGCTCTTGTTGTGTTTATGCAAATGAACAGGATAAATTAAAAATGGACTGAATACAGTCTCTTTAATGACAAGGAGGGTAATCTTAGGGAGAAAAATCATGATTCAAGGAAAATCACAATGCTCAGTGGTAGATTATAAAGTAGTGCAGCTAATCATCTTTAAAGTTTCTTTTCATTTAAAATTTGTTTTCATTTGAAAGTTAAACTATGTCTGTGGTATTATCAAGGTATTTAATTTACAGGCAAGAAGAATGTCAGAGGCCTTGCAACTGGATGTCTTTCCGATAAGACAGTCCTACAGATTTAGAGACTTGTATGTGGGTTATGTTACATAAATTAACAGGTGTTTTTTGTTTTCAAAGGGCAAAAGCCTATGATCTCATTACCTGAGTGATTGTCTGTACATATAGGCCTCACTTAATCCTTTCTGCATCGCTTCCTCCTGAGACTCAACGGTTTGGCTGAACTAAGTGGCTGGGTTGGTGAAGAATGGGGTGGTCTGTGGGATTCACTTTAAAACTGGTTTCTCTTTTCTGTCCTAATGGCTTGGACTGAAAGAGCCCAGAGGTCTGAGAGGGGGGAAACCTAAACTATTTCCCTCAGCCCAAACTAAGTATAATGGGCAAAAGGGTTTTGGACAGGTGAGATGTACCTGGCACACCTTCCTCCAAGGAAGCCCTTCTTTTCCCTAATGTGGGACATTGGAAAATTAATACCTGCCTTTTGTCATCTAGTGGTTATGGATTGAATGATGTCTTTTAAGCCTGTTGCCAAATCTGTTGCCCCCAGAATATAACAAGGATGCCAGCCTATTAAATCAAGCATGCCGTTGTTCGGGGACAACCAACCAACCTGGAGTCTGCACGATCCTTCCCCATGTGGGAAGGCCACCCTCCCCTCCACACCCCCACTCTTATTAGGGATTTCTGGACCCAAGGGTAGGAAGGATGACGACCATGTCCAGCTTGAAGCAGCTAGAGGAGCTCGAGACCTTCGCCCAATGTTCTTTATAAGATTATAAAAGGTCTTAAGTCTGAGAGGGAGGGATTGTTATTTTTTATTGTTAAAATAATTAATTAATTAATTTTTTTTTTTTTAAAGAAGAAGAATATATGAAAGGGTGAGGCGGGAGAGCTTGTATGTATGACCCATGGGCATGGACTTGGGGGGGGATTGTTGGGGGAGGAGGGGTGCTGGGCGGAGGGGAGCAAAGGGGCGAAGATTGAAACTATTATAACTATATAATCAATAAAATATACTTAAAAAATAAAGAACACGAATTCTGTTGGATCAAGGCCCCACCCTTATGTTCTTATTTAAACTGAATTACTTCCTCAGATGCCCCATCTCAAAATACTGCTGCACTGGGAGTTAGGATATGAATTTGGAAAATTGACCCTGAAATTTCTTTTCTTCTTTGGTGTTACTGGGCTTTGGTTCCAGTAATTCACTATCTGCTTGGGCTTAACCTGAAATTTGCCTCCCCCATGGTGTAAAAAAGCTGATATATCTCCCAAGTTTTCTTGGCTTCCAAATGCTGTTTTTTCAGCCTAACTCCCTATTGGTTTCCTCTGTGCCTATTTAGTTTCAATGTTTGTCAATGAATTTATCTGAGTTGATGTTCAGATTTCGGGGCTCACTCTTTAGATCATTTCTTGCCTCCAGGCCCTCCTACTGAATTTCCAGTTGCCTTTTCATCCATAATTCTTCCCACTGACAAATCAATCTGATAGGACTTCTATTTTATGCCACTGAAGCTCTCTGTGGACTAGGAAATGCACTCAATCAAATGCATAACAAACTTCAATACTTAATTAGAAGCAATTCTGTCTTTCAAAAGTTGACCTATCTCTATGTTCTTCCTGCTTTTATACCAGAGTCCCTGGGATCACCTGCATGTGTGCATACTTTACTGGTTTAGTCAGCCAGAGATCTGGATAGTTTATATTTATATTTTTGGATTTTAGCCATTTTGTGGTGCTCCTGTTTCTAAAATTTTCTCTTAAATATTCAATAATTCCATTGCCTTGAAATTGAGTCCTGTAAGCTGATGTTTTTCAAAAAGCCACAAAATTGTACCTTCTACATGATGCAGTAGCAATCTTCCAGTATTAAACTTTTCTCAGGTCTCTGCTTGCCTTTGATCATTTTTCAGTATCTTCAAATTATTGTGCTTGATTTTATTTACAGTTTCTATAGTTGTTTTCTCCAGGAAGAATTGCCTGAACTTGTCATACCAGCCATCATCAGTGATCAATTTAATCCTTTAATCAGATCATATCACACACACACACATCACACACATGTACTCATACATACACAGTGACTTTAAAACCCCAAAATTGCTTTTCCTTTCAAATAGAGTAGAATGCAAATTCAATATTTTATAATACTCTGCATAATCTATCCTCTGCCAATATCTGGCCTTATTTCTTTCCACTCTCCTCCTGTTCACTAAACTCTAAGTATAATAACTATCAGATCATCAAAAGGTTTCCTAACCAACAATTTGCCCCACTCTCCTCCTTAGAAAAGAATTATAATTTTTTCATGTTCTTCCTTCTTCCATGTAGGCTACATATCTCAAGAATGTGGGAGATATAGGGTTTCCTACCTCAACAGGCATATCCAGAGGTGGGCCCGATTTATTAAGGGTAATTCTATGCCTCTCACTAGTGATTAATTCAGGATTCATTGTTTAGAAGATTTTGGTAGCATGTGAGAGGTTGACAATTTCTGAGAAAGTTCCTCCTCACTCTTCAAAGAGATATCTGGGAATTAATTTTCCTGCCTTATCAACTTAAATGAGGAAGTTCTGATAGCTACTGGCACCCATTCTAAAGCAACAAAGAGAACTGACCTTCAAGAGGTATGGACCAAAGGTTAATGTAAAAACACATTGGGGAGGAAAATGGAAAGAAGGAAAAAACTCTGGCTTCTTGATGACAGGATCTTTCAGAAAAGGCAGTATCATGCTTACAGTCTTTCCATACCCTCTCATCAGCTTAAACATGGGATTTGGGCCTGGAACACTCCCTTAAAAACAGACAGAGTCCTAACAGCCTATGCTGGGTTGACTACCTTGTGTGGAAATATTTTTTCCTATTTCAAACTCATGCATCCTCTTGTTTTCTGTTTAAGCATGCACTTCATATAGCATCTGGCCAATCCCACTGCCATCTGCTCCCTGCAAGGAGGGGACAGAGTCCTGCTGCTGCAACTCAACTGGTGTGCAGGTCAGTAGCCCTACATGAGCTGCCAGAAGAGACCACTGGCCATGGAGGACCAATGCCTGTACTACAGGAGCTGTTCTTGCTCTGCCTCTTCTCTACATTCAGTCCAGTGTTTGACTGCATTGTGTTTTCCTTGATGACTCCAATACCAATATGACGTGGGCAGAAGTGTTTGAACTTCTACTCTGAATAAAATAAGCCACAGATACCACTTGCTTGACAGAAACAAACCCTGAAAACTACCTAACCTTTGCACTTTTGGTTACATGAACCAAAAAGTGCCCTAATTGTTTTAAACTATATGAATTATTTTTCTCTTTCTTATGAAAGAAAGTATACTGGCCTTCTTTCCATTGCATAAAAATGCCAAACTTGTTCTTACCTTCAGGCCTTTTCAATTATTATTACTTCTACTTACTTCTTCCCCTGGGTCTTAATTTGCCTGCCTCCTTTTCATCATTCAGATCCCAGTTCAAGTACAACCTCTTCAGACAGTCTTTCCCCAAGTAGCCTCCTAACCACTATCTAGTCAACTTCACTATTTTATTTTGCCCTTTTAATTTATCACTGTTTAATATTATATTATTCATGTTTTTAATCTACATTTTGCAGTAAGTATGTCTACTCTTTGAAGGCAAACACTGTCTTGTCCATTACTATATCCACAATGCCTAGAAAGAATTTGACAGCTAATGGGTGCTCAACAAATGATTATTAACTAAAAACAAGAAAAACAAAAACAGAAATGCGGTGATTTAGCTGGAAACAGTTTAACAACAAAAGTCACTCTTCATTAGAATAGAAATCTTCCAAGTTTACATTATGAAATGGTTTACCTATAAGAGAAAAAGGTCAATAATATCACCTGAAGCCCACATTGTTTGGTTTACAGCTTTTTGCTCCTCATAATTCTTTGGAGATTTGTAGTCTCCAAAATATTTGTATATAAATTTTTAAAACAGAACAATCTCTTACACTTGAAAAATGGGTTTAAAGGTCATTTTTCCATCACTCAAATTCTTGGAAACAAATCTGTTTACTTGGGAGAAAAACCAGATACTATCATTTTACCATTAGTCAAAATACTTGCATTCTTTATTAAATGCCATCTAAATGAGGTTATTTTTTTCAACCAGCCTTTGCAAATTAGCACCAGTTCATATGCCCAAAGAACAAAACAAGTAATTGAAATTAAACAAAAATTATTACTTTAATATTCAACAGGATCAGAAGAATTATTCCTGAGTGATGGAAAGAAAATTATTCATTTTGTTGGAGCAAAGGACTTGCATTGACTTTCAGACTTAGGGATCCATTTTCCAAAGCACTGTCTAAAACAAAGTTAAAGGCCAGTTTTGAAAGCACAGATTTCTAACTGTTAAGGAAATGTAAGTATGAAAAATGGAGTCCCCTTAGGACTTCTTTTTTGTTTTTTTGTTTTTTTTATCTCTTAAATCATAGAACTTTTTTTTAAATTACTAATACATAGGGCATATGTAAAAAACAAGACTCAGCTTTTGCTAAGCCACTCTGCTCAAGCATATCTTCAGTGCATTGTTTCTTCACGCCCTTCCTCTCCACCCATACAACATTTTCTGTGCCTCAACCTTAAATCTCTAACGCCCCATCCACAATCACTCTGAGTATGAATTTCACAAATGAAGCCTTAGTGTACCCAGTCACTATTTTACTTTTTTTTTTTTCACCTTGCTTTCCTTTTTTATTCCCTCCTGTGAATTATAAAGCTCCTCTTGAGGATAATTACATGGCAGACTTAAGCACAAACTAAGTTTTTGTTTACAGTATTAATTATGCCCCTATTTAAGATTTCTTTGTTCCTTGCATTGACTCCAGGCACACAATTCCCATTTACTTTACCCTTTTTTCTCCCCCTTCAATGTAGTCAATCCTAGAAAGTAGTGATTATTTTGATGTTCAACTTAAAATTACCCTTATGTACCCATTCTCTATTAAAATATGGACATTATTGGGGGACACAGAAATATTGCCTAAGCAAATAAAGTATTTTGTTTTCAGCTTTAAGACTCATTTACAAACCAATTTTTAAGTCTTGCTGACATGAAAACTTCAAATCTCTTTTAGAAAAACACATTTTTATTATCTAATTTGCCTTATAGGTCTATTTTATGCCTTCCCTACCTCCTTTGGTTTTTGGTCAACTCACTCTAGGACCTGATGACAACATGATGCCCTCATACAACCATGGCTTAACCATTACACAAATTGCTGCACTGGACTAGCCAATGCTGCTTTGTCACCAACATGCTCTGAAGTATTTTAATCATTGAACTGGCCACAAGTGGAAATCCATGACCTGGCACAGGTCTGTGAGTCTGTGGGACCTCAAAATGCTGGAGTTTAAAACCCTCCATCAAGGATCAAATGCTACATAGCAAAAAATCGACACTCAACAAAACTAGAGGGAAGAGAATATTGCCAACATGCAGTTACTTTTGAATAATTTTCACATTATAATCCCTTCGGAACAATGTAGTATCCATGATGCTCTCTTTTTTTATTCTCTCTTTTTTTATATTTTGTTGTTCAATTACAGTTGCCCCAATTTTCCCCCTATTGCTTTCCCTTGTGCCACCCACCCCCACCCCTCCCCCATTTCCACAGTCAATCTCTACCCTGTTGTCCATGTCTATGTGTCCTTTATACTTGTTTCTTGCCTAGGCCTTTCCCCTTATTTCCCCCTTTATCCCCTTCCCACCTCCCCTATATTCACTGACAGTTTTATGCTCTCCTTTCTTTGGCTGAAATTGGCACCAACTTTTCCTTCAATCTTCATCAGAGAATTTATATAAATAATAAGCCTCTTGAAAGAATTTGTTGTTAAAATAATAGCAATAATAATACTGTTATAGTAATATAAGTAACGGTATGTGTTAAAATGACACTGGAAAACCAACATTCCATTAGATTACCTAACAAATATTAAATCAACAGCCAAGAAACTCAGGAATTCCACAGGCTTTGGTCTTTCAATATTCACTCATCCTGGTGAATCTTACTACTCTAGCAGGAAACTTCAGACAGGCCTATTCCTAGTAGATACTGGAGTTCTTCTGTGGCATTGATGAAGTACCTAACCAAAGGGACCAAAAGGTTCACTGCATAAAGAGTAAATCCCAAACAATGATATTAAGACCTCTTCTTAGGAAAGGGTACATGACTGAGACCCAGGTTACTTCAGGAGTGATAACTAGTGGACACCAGAATAGCAAGCATATCTGTTTATTAGATTATCTACTGGAAGGTTTAGGACTAGGCAACCTTTCTTGACTGGTTACATAAAGTGTCCAATGTTAGAGTTTCTCAACTTCTTGAATTTTTCTAAAGACTTAGAGAAAACTGTCCAGTATGCTAAAATACAAAAATTATGTTTCAGTATTCTTACTCTCCACCTCATATTCACCCAGTGTCATGGGTGATCTTAATGTCTATGAACATGAATTACCCAAAACCCTGCCTGAAGTTTCTTAAATTACTTTAGCTCTAATTATATTGATTTCAACTCTACTTCAGTCACCCACCTGAGATCCAACATCACACAAAGCAGCTTGGACTCTATCTTTAACATCAATATGCAGCTTTCTGATCACAATCCTCAATTCTTCCAACCTTCTTGTGTATTTTAATCCACTTTAACCATTTTGGGAATATAGTCAGTAGTTATGTGTATGGCCTCTTAAGTCAGGTTGCTTGGATCTACATCCTGAATCACCTGCTTTCTAGCTGTGTGAAATTAGACAAATCTCCAATTTCCTAACTGAAAGAAAATGGAATAATGTTTAATCTAGCAGATATTCATGCTCACTTAATATAGTTGTTATGAAGATAAAATGAGATAATCTGGAACATTTAGCATGTAGAGCTATGGTCCATAGAAATTTCTAAATAAATATTAGCTATCTTTTACCCATTTATTTTTTCCTAAGTTTGTTAATTTTCCACTAATTTCTTCCATATCCAGTCTAAAATTGGGACTTCATTATTTTCTTTTCTCCATATAAGACACAGGCAAATTTAGCCAACTAGCTGCTCTGCTCCCCACCAGGACTGATATAAATTAATGAAAAATAACTGGATATTAACTATCAAAAATGGAAGATCTTCAAAAGCAATTAAACTATTTCTATGATTCAGTAAGCCTTTTATGTGTTAACAAACAACAAAATCTCTGAGTAGTGACAATACATATGTGTTAACAAACACATATGTATTTTTATGTGTTAACAAACAACAAAATCTCTGAGTAGTGACAATACATATTAAAAACCACGTTCTTTAAATATATTGTGTTATTTCTGTTCTGTAACAAATTAAAGAATAATAATTCTTCCTCTCTGAGACTTTCTTATTATATCCATTATCCCTCTTTTTCCCATATATGTTAATATTCCATTCTTACTTTTTTCTGAATCTACCATAACATTTTCTAAGTCCAAGACAATAGTACAAATGGAGGCCTCCATACAATATTTTTTAATACAGTAGTCCCTCTCTATATCGTGGTTCACTTATCGTGGCCTCACTGTACTGCGGGATTTTTAAAAATATTATATTTAATTATTCATTATGGATTTTTCACTATATCGCGGAATTTTGCAATACTGTATACAAATGTTGTTAAAGTTACATAGGTTTAAGAGTGTAGAATATGTTTAAGAACATAAGTAGTGTTTATAAGAGTGTGGAAAACGTTAATAAGGGAGTGGGGAAGGTTAATAAGTGACTGGAAATGGTTTATAAGTGTGTGGGAAGGGTTTATAAAGCCTTAAAATATATATAAATACTAAAATAAATGTAAGGTTTCTATTTCGCGGATTTTCACCTATCGCGGGGCGTCTAGAACATAATACCCATGATAAGTGAGGGAATACTGTATTTACAAGTTATAAACCAGACTGACAGAACCTTCTAATTCTATTCGAGATAAACTAACAGCAACCAGATTTCCTTCAAAAACACAGAAAAAAATATATAAAACAATGTTTTCTAAGACTTTGGACAACAGTAAACAAATGACATTAATATCTGAAGGATGGAGGAAAAATGAGGTGAGCCTGGCAATTTCTTCTCAGGAAAGTCAGGGGAGGGAGAATCCAGAAGTCTTCAGTGGATTCCTTGATTTGAGAATATAAAGCTGAGAGAACAGTGAGAATAAAGCTGCTAGATTTCACTGACCAGAGTACCAGAGAGGAGAGATTTGCATAGAAATAGACACCTGGATGTCTGCAGAGGATCCCCTTGAATATTCAGCAAATAAATTATGAGTGCATGAACATGAGGAAACTACCCAGAGTTGAGGAAAAAAACATCAGGAACAATGCCTGACACAAACACAGGTCAAGAAGACCACCTTTTCCCACCATCCAGTCTAAGAAAACTCATCATTCACAGGTAATTAGGTGGACTACTCACAAAGGTCTTACCTCAGTGGTAAGGAAAAATTAACTCTAGGCTGTGCACTAAATTAGCCCCAGGCCCAATTTGCTGTGGCTCAGTGGATTGAGTACTGGCCTGTGAACCAAAGAGTTGCAGGTCGATTCCCATTCAGGGCAAATGCCTGGGTTGTGGGCCAGGTCTCCAGTTGCAGGCACATGAGAGGCAGCCACACATTAATGTTTCTCTCTCTCACTTTCTCCCTCACTTTCCCCCTCCTTTCTCACCTTTCTAAAAATAAATAAAATCTTTTTAAGAATTAATAATTAATTAATTAGTTAGCCCCAGCAAATCAGTCATAACAGGAATACCAGGAAAGATCAAACTGTTTCCAACTTAACTACACTTGGAATGAGGTACAAGAACATTTTTAGAAATACAAAAGATATCCAGCACTCAAAAAAAGTAAAATTTAACTTCCGGCCAAGATGGAGGCCTAGACAGACATGGTGTGTCTCCCTCCACAACTAATAAGAAATACAACTACCTCAAAACTAGGGACAACCAGAAGTTCCAGAAAATTGAGCTGCATAGAAGTCCAACAAACAAAGATATAAAGGAGAAATGCTCACCCAGAGAGGTAGGATGGGCAGAGCTGGGGCAGAGAGGACGCGGTGTGGTAGCAGCAGCAGTGGAGGCAGTGGTAGGCTGGTGAAAAGTGCAGTCACATGCTTTAAAAAGCCGGGAGGGACACTTGGGGAGCACCCCCAGCACCAGACAAGCCATGCAGCTCACGGTCCCAGCACCAGGAAAAATAAAGCCTCATTGCTTCTGACTGTGCAAACCAGTGGGGTTAGGGGCAGAGGAAGAAACTGCCAGTCTCTCAGTAGAGGTCGCTTGTTTAAAGGGCCCCCATGGCCCTAGAACATCTGCAGAGCTACCCACTCTGGGAATGACAGCCAGGGCAACAGCAAGAGTGGCACCAGTTCCATATGAAGTGGGAGAAGTGCCTGGAAAAGGGGCAAGTGCTAAGCAAGCGGCATTGTTTCCTTTCAGGTCCCTCCCCCACAAACAATGCCACAACCTGGTGAAACGAGTCGCCCTGCAGTGACAAATACCTAAGGGGTCCTCTCCTTACAACGTAAAAAGAGTGACAACTATACCTAACACACAGAGGCAAAAAAACAAGGGAGCCTGTCAAGGGGAGGAGACAGAGAAGTATGGTCCAAAAGAGGGAATGGATCAAGGTTCCACGGAAGAACTAAGTGACAAGGAGATAGCCAACCTAACAAACAAGGAGATAGCCAACATAACAGATTTGGAGTTCAAAACACTGGTGATAAAGATGCTCACAAGCTTGACAGATATGCTTAAGTACAGCAAATGCATAAGGGAAGAAGTGAAGTCTATGCTAAATGAAATGAAGGAAGATCCACACAAAACCAATGGTGAAGGGAAGAAAACTGGGGTTCAAATCAATTATTTGGGACATAAGTAAAAAATAAACAGTCAACCACTACAGAATGAGGAAACAAGAATTGAAAAAAAATGAGGAGAGACTTATGAACTTCTGGGACAACTTTAAACTTGCCAACATTCAAACCATAGGGGTGCCAGAAGGAGAAGAGGAAGAGCAAGAAATTGAAAACTTATGTGAGAAAATAATGAAAAAATAATTCCCAAATTTGGTGAAAGAAATATACATACAAGTCCAGGAAGCATACAGAGTCCCAAACAAGCTAGACCCAAAAAGGATCACACCAAAACACATCATAATTAAAATGCCAAAGGTGAAAGATAAAGAGAGAATCTTAAAAGCAGCAAAAGAAAAACAGAGATTTACCCCTTATAGGGGTGCCTATAAGACTATCAGCTGGTTTCTCAAAAGGAACTTTGCAGGCAAGAAGGGACTGGCAAGAAGTATTCAAGGTGATGAAAAGCAAGGACCTACAACCAAGATTACTCTATCCAGCAAAGCTATCATTTAGAACAGAAGGGCAGATGAGGTGCTTTCCAGACAAGGTAAAGCTAAAGAGTTCATCATCATCAAGCTATTATTATATGAAATGTCAAAGGGACTTATTTAAGAAAAAGAAGATCAAAATTATGAACATTAAAATGACAACAAACTCACAACTATCAACAACTCAATCTAAAAAATAAAAACAAAATACAATTAAGCAAACCAGAATAGAAAAAGAATCATAGGTATGGGGATCATTTGGAGGGTTATCACCTTGGAGGTGGGAGGGGGAGAAATGGGGAAATGGTGCAGGGATTAAGAAGCATAATTGTTTGGTACAAAATAGACAGGGGGAAGTTAAGAATAATATAGGAATGGGTGAAGCCAAAGAACTTATATGCACAACCCATGGACATGAACTAAGGGGGGTGGGATTGCTGGAGGGAAGGGGTATTGGGCAAAGGGGGAAAATATAGGAATACTGTAACAACATAATCAATAAAATATACTTAAAAATGAAAAAAATGTAAAATTTACAGTTTATATCATCCAGTCAAAGATTACCAAGCTTGTAAATAATCAGGAAAACATGACTCATAAAGAGAAAAATAATCAATAAAATAAAATTAACCCATAACAAAGGTGTTAGAATTAGCACAGTAGGACAATAAAGTGGTTACAATAACTCTTCAATATGTAACAAAATTAAGTGGGGACATGAAAGACATAAAAAGACCCAGATCTAACTTCTAGAGATAAAACCTACTATGACTGAGTGAAAAATACGCTGAATACAATAAAGACAGACTAGGTATTGCAAAAGAAATATTATAAAATTTGAAAACATAATAAAAACTATTAAAAATAAAACACAGATGGAAAAACTTTTTTCTTTTAATTTAAAGGGCATCAGTTAGCTGTGGAGCAACCTCAAGCAACCTGATATACAAACTTAACAGAGAATATTTATGAAACACTTCACTCAACATCAGACTACATATTCTCTTCAAGAGCAAATAGCCTATTTGCCAAGACATACCATAGTATAGGCCATAAAACAAGTCTCCAATTCAAAAGCATTCAAATCATAAAAATGTTCTCTGACCACAATGGAATTAAATTAGAAATAAATAATGGAACAAACTCTGGAAATCATCAAATACTTAAAATAACACACTTCTAAATAACCCATGAGTCAAGGAAGAAATAAAAAGATAATTTTAAAATATTTTAAGTTGAATAGTGATTTTCAGAAAAATAATACATCAGAAAGCAGTACTTATGGGGAAAAGTTAGAGTTGTAATTGCCTGTATTAGAATAAGTCAAATTAACAAATTCAATCTCCACCATAAGAAACTTTTCTTTTTAAAGAAAGTAAAGAAAACTTAAACAAGTAGAAGGAAATAATAAAGCCCGATACTTCTCATAAACACAGCTGCAAAGAACCAGCACATGCAGGGTTCCAGGGAGCTGGCAGCCTGTGCGTCCGTCCTAAGCGGGGGCCTGCCGTGGCTGCCCAGCACGGCGTTCTGGCTGCACTGTGTAGAGAGAGCCTGCGGATGGCCTCGGGAGCCGGAGCTACCAGGGAAGAGAGAGAAGGCCTGAGAGGTGCGGAGCCTAGAAACTGCTCGTGCTAGGTGGAAGATCCCCGGAGGGAGCAGGCAGGGACTACTCCACCACCACCCTGTGTTACTGAATTGCGCCTCGCCACCTGGGACAGATCCAGTGAGAAACTTTATATTAAATAGTCGGAGGCTTGGGAAAACAGAGGCCAGCCTTGACTGTATGAGACTGTGATTTTTAGGGAGGAAGTGGATGGAGAAGTGGCCCCAGGGACTGGTAGTACAAGGAAAGGGTCACACAGAGACTCTTTTAAAAGGGTAGCTGAGGCAAGACCCCAGACTGGGCAGGGCACAGTGGCTCTACTAAACAAAAATTTAGAGGGACACAGTGCACGGCAGTGCCAGGGGGTGGAACCTGACCCAGTCCAGCTCAGAGAGGAGGGCTGGTCAGAGAGGAGAATTCAACAGAACCACCACCGAGAGAACAGCAAGCTGAAGACTGGGAGGCAGGAGCTAAATGCAGTAGTATACTGTTGGGAACATTTCCACAGGGAAAGAAGAAAAAAGCTCTGAAAAGGCCCTTTGCCAGACACCAGGAGCTACATAGTTCCTCCAGCCAAGGTGCTAACCTCCCCCTTGAATAGGTTTTAAACAGTCACATAGTGTCCTTAAGTCAGTACCCAATACATCACCTGGTTTTATATTATAGTTTATTTCAAACCTCATATATTGCCCCTTCCTTCCCCTTACCCCATTTTACCTTCTTCCTTTCTCTTCTTATCTTGGATTTAAATTCTATTTACCTGTAGCTATGACCTGTTTCCATCCCACAGTCTCTACTCTCCCTCCCTCCAGCCTCTCAAAACTATTTGCAATTGTCATTAGCTATGTTAAATTCTTTTTTGCTTTTCTTAAAATACCATATTCATGCCACACCTTTATTAATCTTACTTGGTAGTTGTAGATAAAATAGTCATTAATACATTTCTTCAAGATCATATCTAGACAGTCACTATTTCCATATTTCATATCTTGTCTTATCACTCCCATCTCCTACTCCATCTTACCTTCCTCCTGCCCTTCCTATTTTTCATTTTAATTGTAAAATTTTCCCTCTCTTAGCCAGGTTTTTATTCCACACTTTCAGTACTCCTTCTCCCTCAACCCCTGTCCTCCTTCTCATCCTCGACCCACCTATATAAATCTTAGCTCATTTGTTGTTGATAGTGTAGGAGGAACCTTTTTCTCTAGTTTCTCCCTATTGTTTGATATATTTTTTATTGTTCTTTTTTCTTCTTTTTCTCCCAGTTATATGTGTGTATATACATATACATATATGTATATGTGTGTGTGTATATATATATATATATACATATATATATACATATTTAATTTAGGCTTAAACCTAATACTATATGCTTACCTTCAATTACTCAACTCTGCCTTCTCTCCTCCCTTTTTTACCTATAAATTTTACCTTGTTTTCTATGCCTCATCTCTATTCTCCACTTTTATTATTTCCCCTCCCTCTACCCTTGCAAAGTCACTTTTCTCTCAGTCATCTCATATTTGTTTTTCCCTTCTTTTAATAGTCTTAATCTCTTTACACCTGTATTAATATTGGCTATTTGCTGCTGATAATGTGGTTGTGGGTAGGGGTTATTTTTGTGGGTGTGGGTCTGTTTCCTGGGCTGTTTGGTTTTGTTCTGACAGCACTGGTACAAGAGAATAGAAGACATAGTGGGCAGAGTGATCTTCAATCAGCCAGCCAAAGAGAAGGACCCACCAAAGAATGACCCATCAACAATCAAAATCCAATCACAACTGGAAAGCCAACATAAACAGCATAAAGGGCAACCCAAGAGCATCAAGCTCAAGAAATTGAAGGAACTATACTACTGAGTCCCACAGTTCTCCTAACATAAAAGTTCACATGACAAAGACAGGGAGGCAAAGCAAACCAAGCTAATATACATAAGGAAACAAGAAGAGTAACCTAAAATGGGGAGATAAAGAAAAAAACAGCAATTGAAAGGAAAGGAGAAATCCCCAGAAAGACTGCTAACTGAAATTGAGGCAAACAAACTATCAGACCTTGAGCACAAAATAATGGTTATAAGGAAGCTCCATGAGCTCAGTGAGAACTATAAAGAACTCCAAGGAAACTACAAAGAATCCATGGAAGCTACAAGGAACTTACTGCAAACTATAACAGCATGAAAAAGGACATAGAAACTATAAATAAAAGCCAAGAGGCAATGAAGGATACAATTCCTGAAATGAAGAATACAGTAGAAGGAATTAAAAGCAGGCCAGATGAAGCAGAGGTTTGAATTAGTGAGCTGGAAGACAAAGTAAAAAAAAAAAAAATTCCAGATTGAACAATAAAATGAAAAAAAGCTCAAAAAAATGAAGAGGGCTTAAGAGAGATACAGGACAACATGAAACATAATAGTATCCATATGCTAGGAAACCCAGAAGGAGAAGAGGAGCAAGGGATAGAAAACCTGTTTGAAATAATAATAGAAAACTTCCTTAACTTAATGAGAGAAAAGTCACAAAAATCCAGGAAGCACAGAAGGTCCCAATAAAGATGAACTGAAAGAGGCCCACACTACAAGCCAGAAGGGAATGGCAAAAAATATTCCAAGCAATGAAAAACAAAGGCCTGCAACCAAGACAACTCTACCCAGAGAAGCTGTCATTCAAAATGGAAGGTAAAATAAGAAGTTTCCCAGGCAAAAGAAAGCTAAAAGAATACATTTCCACCAAACTGCATTACAAAACATGCTAAAGGAACTGCTGTAAGAAGATGAATAAACAGAGAGAGGAACACAGGTACAATGGAAAAAATGGCAATGAACAAGTATCTATCAATAATAACTTTAAATGTAAATAGGTTACATGCTCCAATCAAAAGTCACAGGTAGCTGAATGGATAAGAAACCATGACCCACGTATATGCTATCTACAAGAGACCCACCTCAGAACAAAAGAACTACACAGACTGAAAGCAAAAGGATGGAAAAAATATTCCAAGCAAATGAACATGAAAAAAGGCTGGGGTAGCAATACTTATATCAGACAAAACAGACTTCAAAACAAATACAATCAAAAGAGACAGAGAAAGACACTTCATAATAATTAAGGGAAGAATTCATCAAGAAGATATAACCATTGTAAACATACATACACCCAACCCAGGAGCACCCAAATACATAAGGAAAATCTTGGAGAACGTCAAAAAAGATATAGACAGAACACACTAATAGTAGGGGATTTTATCATGCCACTATCAACAATGAATAGATCTTCCAAACAAAGAATCAACAAAGATGTGGCACTGAACAACACTCTAGATCCAATGGACTTAATTGATAAATACAGAACATTTCACCCCAAAGAAGCAAAATATACATTCTTTTCAAATACAGATGGAACAGTCTCAAAAATAGACCTTATTAGGACACAAAACAAGCCTCAACAAATTCAAGAAAATTGAAATCATATCAAGCATTCTCTCAGACCATAATGGCCTGAAACCAAACTCAAGGAAGAAACTCAAAAACACTCAAATTCATGGAGACTGAATAACATGCTATGAAACAATGAATGGGATAACAGTGAAATCCTAGGAGAAATAAAAAAGTTTCTGGAAACAAATGAAAATGAACACACAACAGCCCAAAACCTAGGGGACACAGCAAAGGCAGTCCTGAGAGAGAAATTCAAGAGCAATAAAGGCCTACCTGAAAAGGACACAAAAATTTCAAATAAACAACTAACCCTAAATCTACAAGAACTAGCACAACAAAAAACAAAACCCAGTACTTCCAGCCAAGATGGAGATATAGACAGACACCTTGCATCTCCCTCCACAACTAAGAGGGAATGCAACTACCTCAAAACTAGAAACAACTAGAAATGCCAGATATCAAACTGCATGGAAGTCCAGCAGACAGAGATATGGAGAGGAAATGCTCATCCAGATGGGTGGGAGGGGCGGAGCAAGGGTGGAGAGGATGCAGTGTGGTGGTGGCAGCAGCAGCAGTAGCAGGCCAGTGGAAAGTGGTCACACATTTTAAAGTCAGGAGGAACACCTGGGGAACATTCCCAGCTCCTCATCGGACCTCGAAGCTCATGGTCCCAGCACCAGGGAAAATCAAGCCTCATTGCTTCTGGCTATGCAGACAAATGGAAGTTGGGGTGGAGGCAGAAACTGCTGGTCTCTCAGTAGAGTCTGATTGTTTAAAGGGCCCCTATGGTCCTGGAACATCCAAAGACCCACCCACTCTGGGAATGATGGCCAGGACAGCAGCTAGAGAGGCGCCGGTCCGGTGCGGAAGTGGGAGAGGTGCCTGGAAAAAGGACAAGTGCTGGGCAGGCGGCATTGTTCCCTCTCGGAGCCCTCCCCCACATATGGTGCCACAGCATGGTGAAACAGGTCACCCTGTATTGATGAATCCCTAAGGCTCCGCCCCTTGCAACATAACAGGAGCGACAGTTCTAGTTGGGACAGGGAGGCAAACAGACACAGGAACCCTTAAGAATGAGGAGACAGAGAAGTATGGCCCAAAAGAGGAAACGGATCAAGGTTCCAGTGAGAGAACTAACCGACGAGGAGATAGCCAACCTAACAGATGAGGAGACAGACAACCTAACAGATGCAGAATTCAAAACACTGGTGATAAAGATGCTCACAAGCTTGACAGATATGCTTGAGTATGGCAAACACGTAAGAGAAGAAGTGAAATCTATGCAAAGTGAAATGAAGGAAAATCCACACAGAACCTATGGTTAAGAATGAGGAAGCAAGAATTTTAAAAAATGAGGAAAACTTCCCAAATTTCGCGGAGATGGACATATAGGTCTGGGAAGCATGGAGGGTACTGGGCAAGCTGGACCCAGTGGGGACCACACCAGGACACATCATGATTGAGATGCCAAAGGTGAAAGATAAAGAGAGAGTCCTGGGGTCAGCAAGAGAGAGGCAGAAAGTTGTCTACAAGGGGGTGCCCATAGGACTGTAAGCTGATTTCTCAGAGAACACTTTGCAGGTGGAAAGGGACTACCAGGACTACTCTATCCAGCAAGGCTATCATATGGAATGGAAGGGCAGATGAAGTATTTCCCAGACAAGGTGAAGCTAACGGAGTTCATCATCACCAAGCCATTATTATAAGAAATGTCAGAAGAACTTACTTAAGAAAAAGAAGATCAAAACTATGAACACTAAAATGAAAGCAAACTCACAACTATCAGCAGCTGAATCTGTAAAATAAAGACAAAGTCCTACTATGCGAACCAGAGTAGGAACAGAATCATAGGTGTGGGGATCATTTGGAGGGTTGTCGACTGGGAGAGGGGAGAGGGAGAGGTGGGGATATGGTGCAGAGATTAAGAAGCATGGTCGGTTGGTGCCCAATAGACAGGGGGAAGTTAAGAATAATATAGGAAAGGGTGAAGCCAAAGAACTTATATGCACGACTCAAGGACATGAACTAAGTGGGGTGGGATTGCTGGAGGGAAGGGGGTGCTGGGTGGAGGGGAGCAAAGGGGAAGAAAATTGGAACTACTGTGATAGCATAATCAATAAAATATACTTAAAAAATTAAAAAACATTTACAATGGCAAAAAAAAAAAACAGAGTAAGTAGAAGGAAGGAAATAATCAAGATCAGAACAGAATTAAATGACTTAAGAGATTAAAGGAACAATTCAAAGTATCAACAATACCAGGAGGTGGTTCTTTGAAAAGATAAACAAAATTGACAAGCCTTTAACCAGACTCATCAAGAAAAAATGAAAGAGGATCCAAATAAATAAAATCAGAAATGAAAGAGAAGTTACAACTGATACCACAGGAATACAAAGGATTATAAGAAATTACTTTGAACAACAGTATGCCAAGAAATTGGACAACCTGGGTGAAGTGGACAAATTTCTAGAAACATGTAAGTTCCCAAGAAGAAATAAAAAGCCTAAATAGTCCAATAACAGCTAGTGAAATTTAAGCAGTACTCAAAAAACTCCCAGCACACAAACGTTGTGGACCAGATGGCTTCACAGACAAATTTTACCAAACATTTAGGGAAGAGTTAACTCCTATCCTCAAACTATTCCAAAAAATTTAAGAAAAGGGAAGACTCCCAAACTTTTTCTATGAGGGCAATATTACCCTAATTCCAAAACAATGTAAACACTCAACAAAGAAGGAAAATTACAGGCCAATATTGCTGATGAACATAGATGGTAAAAACTTCAACAAAATATTGGCAAACAAGATACAGCAATACATTAAAAAGATCATACACCACAATCAAGTGGAATTCATCCCAGGGATGCAAGGATGATACAATAACAGCAAATCAATAAATGTAATACATCACAGAAACAAGTTGAAATATAAAAAATCACATGATCATAACAATAGATGCTGAAAAAAACATTTGATAAAGTACAGCACCCATTAATAATAAAAGCATTCAGCAAAGTAGGAGGAGAGAGAGCATACCTCAACATGACAAAGGCCATATATGAGAAACCTACAGCAAACATACTCAACAGGCAAAAACCAAAAGCTTTCCCCCATAAGATCAGGAACCAGACAAGGGTGTCCACTTTTACCACTTCTAATCAACATAGTATTGGAAGTTCTAACCATGTCAATGAAAAAAAATAATAAATAAATAAAAGGCATCAAAATTGGAAAGGAGTAAGTAAAACTACTATTGTTCACAGATGACATGATAGTGTACATAGTAAACCTGATAGGCTCCACCAAAAAACTACTCGAACTAGTAGATAAATGGCAAAGCAGCAGAATGTAAAGTAAATATTCAGAAATTGAAGGCATTTTTGTACACAAACAATAAAATATCAAAAACGGAAACTAGGGGAAAATTTCCATTTACTATAGCAACAAGAAAAATAAAGTACCTAGGAATAAACTTAACTAAGGACGTAAAAGAACTGTACTCAGAAAACTACATAACACTGAAGAAAGAACTTAAGGAAGACACAAATAAATGGAAGAATAATTTATGTTCATGGATTGGAATAATTAACATCATTAAAATGTCCGTACTATCCAAAGCAATCTATAGATGTGATGCAATTCTTATTAAGATATTCACAGATATAGAATATATTTCAAAGATATAGAACTAATACTTCAGAAATTTACATAGAACCATAAATGACTGAAAACCACCTCAGCAATATTGGGAAAGAAGAACAAAATAGGAGGGAATCACAATAACTGATATCAAACTATATTACAAAGCAAATGTGATCAAAACAATCTGGTACTGACATAAAAACAGACACATAGATCAGCACAACAGAATAGAAAGCCCAGAAATAAACCCAAGTCTCTATGGTCAATTAATATTTGACAAAGGGTGCAGAAGTATAAAATGGAATAAAAATAGTCTCTTCAATAAATGGTGTTGGAAAATCTGGGCAGGTACATGCAAAAAAATGAAATTAGGCCACCAACTCACGCCATACACCAGAATAACTCAAGATAGATAAAAGACTTAAATATAAGTCATGACATCATAAAAATACTAGAGAAAAACAAAGGCAGCAAAATTCATACATATCACATAGCAATATTTTTGCAAATATATCTCCTAGGGCAACGAGTATAAAGGAAGATTAAACAAATGGGACTACATCAAATTAAAAAGCTTCTGCATGCTAAAGAAAACATCAGCAAAATGAAAAGGGAAACAACTGTATGAGAAAACATTTGCCAACGATATCTTGGACAAGGGTATGAATCAAAAATATATAAAGGACTCATACAACTCCACACCAGGAAGACAAACAATCCCATTAAAAATGAGCAAAGGACCTGAACAGATGCTTCTCCAAGGAAGACATACAGAGGGCCCATAGATGTATTGAATGGATGCTCAACATGACTAGCCATTAGAGATACAAATTAAAATAACAATGAGATACAACCTCACACCAATCAGAATGGCCATCATTAACAAATCAATGAACAAGTGCTGGCAAGGATGTGGAGAAAAGGGAACCCTAGTGCACTGTTGGTGGGAATGCAGACTGGTGCAGCCACTGTAGAAAACAGTAGGAAATTTCCTCAAAAAACTAAAAATGGAACTTTCTTTTGACCCAGTGATCCCACTGCTGTGATTATACCCTAAACATCCTGAAACACCAATTCAAAAGAACCTGTGTACCCCAATGTTCATAGCAGTGTTATTTACAATAGCCAAGTGCTAGAAACAGCCTAAGTGCCCATCAGTAAATGAGTGGATCAAAAAGTTGTGGTACATTTACACAATGGAATACTATGCAGCAGAAAGAAAGAAGGAATTCCTACCTTTTGTGACAGCATGGATGAAACTGGAATAAGCTAGGTGGTGTAAGACAAATAACATATGATCTCACCTATAAATGGAAACTAATGAACAAAACAAACAAATGAGCAGAACAGATGTGGAAATAAGAAACAGAACGACAGTGACCTGAGGAGAGGGGGAAGAGGATAATGGGGAAAAGAATGGGAAGGGTCTTGTCATGAAACATGTATAAAGGACCTATGAACATAGATAACAAAGTGGGGATTGACTGTGGGAGTCAGGGTGGGAGGGCAGGGCAGGAGAGAGCAATGGGAGGAAAAAATGGGACAACTGTAATTGAAAAACAATAAAATTTTTTTAAATGTACAAATAAATAGTTGAAAAAAATGCAAAAAAAAAACATAACTGCAAAACTAGTATTCAAATTTTTAATAAAAAGAACCCAACTATACATGCACAAATAATATATATTATACTCTCTATATATACCTATATATAATGTAAAAAATATATATATCACGACCAAATAGGGATTAACCTTTAAAAAGCAGTGTTGGTATAAACTAGTGCAGCTGTCTTTTAAAGTTTACTTTCATTTAAAGTTTATCTTCATTTGAAAGTTAAACTAGGTCTGCATCATAAAGATACTTAATTTACAAGCAAGACGAATGTCAAATGCCTTGCAACTGGATGTCTTTCCAATAAGACAGTCTTGCAGATTTAGAGAATGGTTTGTGGGTTATGTTGCATAAATTAACATGTGTGTTCTGTTTTCATATGGCATAAGGCTAAGATCTCATTACCTGAGTGATTGTCTGTACATATAGGCCTCACTTAATCCTGTCTGCATTGCTGCTTCCTGAGACTCAATGGTTTGGCTGAACTAAGTGGCTGGGTTAGTGAAGCATGGGGTGGTCTAAGGGTTTTACTTTAAAACTGGTTTCTCTTTTCTGTCTTAATGGCTTGGACAGAAAGGGCCCAGAGGTATGGGGAGGGGACCTAAAATATTCCCCTCAACCCAAACTTAGTGGGCAAAAGGACTTTGGACAGGTGTGACGTGCCTTGCACACCTTCCTCCGAAGAAGCCTTTTTTTTCCTAATGTGGGACATTGAAAAATTAATTCCTGCCTTTTGTCATCTAGTGGTTATAGTTTTAATTATGCCCTTTAACTCTGTTGCCAAATCTGTTGCCCCAAGAATACAACAAAGATACCAGCTTGTTAAACTGAGCATGCTGTTGCCTGGGGACAGCCAACTGACCTGGGGTCTGCAAGATCCTTTCCCATGTGAAAAGACCACCCTCCCCTCCACACCCCCGCTCTTATTAGGGATTTCTGGACCCAAGGGTAGGTAGGATGATGACCATGTCCAGCTTGAAACAGCTAGGGGAGCACAAGACCTTCACCCGTTGTCCTTTATAAGATTATAAAGGGTCTTAAGTCTGAGATGGGGGCATTGTTACAGAGCGGGGGTCCCCCCCAAAAAAATAAATAAATAAATTTAAATAAATAATAATAAAAATAAAAAATAAATAAAATAAAAAGTAGTGTTGGTTTAGCATTTTAAACTCAATGTAATTCACCATATTAACAAAATAAAAAAAATTATAATTTCAATAATGGTACTAAAAACTTTTGACAATACCAATATTCATTATTGAATTTAAAAATAAAAACTAACAAAAATCCTCAGCAAACTATGAATAGAAGGAATTTCCTCAACCTGATAAAAGATATCTACCAAAATAAATAAACAAATACAGCTAACATAAATCCTATTAGTTAAAGACTGAATGTTTTCCTCTAAAATTCAGGAATGTTTTCCTCTAAAATAGGCATGTCCGCCTTTACCACACTTACTCAAAATTGTACTGGAGGTTCTAGCTAGTGTAATTATTCATATTAAAAAAAGACATTCATATTTTAAAAAAGAAATAAACCTATCTATTTTCAATAGATAGTATTGTCTCTATACAGAATCTGATAAAATCTTCCAAAAAGCTGCTATAGTAATAAGTTTATCAAGATTGATGGATATAAGCTCAACATATAAAAATCAATTGTACATATTTCTAAATACTAGCAGTGAATAATAGGAAACTGATTTTTAAAAATTACAATAGTATCAAATAAAACTCTTATTAGAGATAAGTCTGACAAAAGATGTAAATTATACAATAAAGCAACAAGATGGTGCTGAGCAAATTATTAAAAGATTTGAAGAAATGGAAAGATATTTGTTCATGCACCAAAAGGCTCACTATGTTGAGATATCATCAATCCTCCCCAAACTGATCTATAGATTGAATGCAATCATAATCAAAATTCCAACAGGCATTTTAGTCGAAATTTATAAGCTAGCTAGTTGTAAAACTTACATGGCTATACAAAGGACCTAGAATAGCCAAACCAAATTTGAGAAAATAAATTTTGGAGTGCTAACACTACCTAATTTTAAGACATAATGCTAAAGTACTCAAGATTGTGTGGTACTGACTTCAAGATTGCCACACAGATCCATGAAACAGAATAGATCCCTACAATTGATTTTTTTTTACAAAGGTTCAATAGCAATTCAGTGGAAAAGTATTGTCTTTTTAATAAATGGTACTGAAATTTGAATCATTCCTTACATGATATACAGAAAATTACTCGAAATAAATCACAAACCTAAATGTGAAACATGGAACTATAAAATTTTTAAGAGAAAACCTCTCCATGGTGTTGGGTTAAGACAACAGTCTTTAAATAGGACACCAAAACATCATTTCTAAAAGAAAAAAATTTAGACATCATTGAAATAAAAAAACTTCTGCTCTCCAAATGACAGTATTTAAAATGTGTGAAGATAAGCCATATATGCAAAAAAAAAAAAACTTGGCAGTTTCTTAAAGTTCAACATATACCCAACCTATGATACAACCCTTTCCTTGCTAGTCTTCCTCCAGGAGAAAAAGAAAGAAAGCATACAACTTGTACAGGAGTTTTCATAGTAGCTTTATTTTGTACAGGCAAAAACCAGAAACAAATGGCCATCTACAGGTTACTATCTTAACAAATTGTATTATACCCATATAATGGAATACTACTAAGCAATAAAAGGTACCATGACCATTAAAAATACCATAATGTGAATAAATCTTAAAATAATTATGTTGAATGGAAATAGCCAGACCAAAAGCAAAGAAAAAAAATGGTGTATGATTTCATTTGTATAAAACTCAAGAAAATGCAAACTAATCCAGGTAAGAGGTTACCTGAGGGCATGGCAGTAAGGAAGGAATGAAAGGTGCACTTCAAGGGGCACAGGGAAACTTTTGGGGACAAAGGACATTTCATACTCTGGATAGTGCTAACTTCTCATGGGTCTGTATGTCAAAACATCAAATTGTACAATTTTAATATGTGTAATTTATAATATGTCAACAATACCTCAAAGCTTTGAGAAAATAAATCAATTCAGTTAAGAAACCATTAGATATATTATGCTATCTTACTGAACAACTACAGCTTCATAATGACCTAGAAGGCCAGGCTTAAATTTTGAATTCCTAGACTCCTTGGAGTTTTCACCTCTCCACCTTCATAGCAACTATTCCATGGCCACTCCCTAGCTTAGAGGTAACATCCTAGCAGGCCTCAGGGAAGACAAACTTAGGGATAATGTCTAGGTAGGTTCTGGATGTGTGATCGACATTTGAGCTGATGACTCTCTTCAGTAAGTATGCTCCTTGGGTACAGACATGACCAACAGGCCAGCAGGGGTCCTTTTAAAATGTAGACCCTGGGCAGGAGCTCTCTTTGCCTTTGTCTAAGAGGGATACTTCAGAGCATTTGTACACATTGAAGGCTCTCTATTTACAAAGAAAAAAACACACTTTCTTCACTCTATGTCCCCGTTTTTCTCATTATTATAGCCAAACTTCTTGAAATTATAGTTAAACTCACCCACCCTACTCTACTTCCACACCACCACCACCCTCCCTCATTTATTACTTGTGATCTGGATTTAACCTTCACCAACTAACCAAATTTTTTCAACGCAGATCAACAAAAATCTTCTAATTCTCACATGATATAGACTCTTAAGACAGTATCTTACTTTGTGTTTCTGCCATGTTCCACAGTGATGATTATCCCCTGCTCATGTTCTCCCCTACCTGGGTACCGAAGACAGCCAAGAGTCCTGGGTCCTTTCCTTTTTCTCCTCTCCGTTGTTCTCCCCACGAACACTTTGCTTCACGTAGCTCTTTGAATGCTGGCAATACTTTGGCTTCTATTCTCAGCCCTGACATCAAGAGATTCCTCTTTGTGAAGTCACACACATCTGTGGTTTCAATTATGATCAGGATACTGTACTTCCACATATTTTTTTCCTGGAAAACTTCAGTCACATCTTTATAGATCTTCCTCTTTCTAATCTCATATTTTCTTATAATCCTTCATCCATTTTACCGTTTTAGTGGGTTTTCTAAAATGCTGATTTTGTCTTAAAGCATTTAATGCTTTCACTTTAATCAGGGTAATCATTTCTTCCTAGTCATGGTAGATAGTTCTTTTATTCTTCATTTCTTAACTACTTTTTCAGTTTCACTTCTCACCATTTGCCTATGCTCTATGCATAACATCTCCTCACTTTACATATTCACCCTTGTTCTGCCTGAGATTCCTCTTTTTCAGGTCACTGACTCTTCAACTCCTGGACTTTCAGGATTTTGTTCAGCATCACATATATAAAGCTTTGTCGGGCTAGTATCACCCATTCCATACCAAATAGAGATTTAGAAAAAAAAATAATAATAGCAGCTGCCTTTATTGAGCACTTATTATGCAACTCATCTAATAATTACAACCACCCTTTGAGATAGATAGTTCTTTTATCCAAAGTCCATAACATGAAAACTGAGACTTAGAAAGATTAATAACTTAGATACAGGTAAAAGAGAAATCAAGATTTTAACTCAGGACCATCTGACTCCTAAGTTTGTTCTTTTGTCAATGTTATAGAATTATTTCCTTAGTCTTTCCATCATATAGAAGTTTATTTTTACAATAGATCTGATTAAAGTGTGTTGAAATATTTCACTATTAACTCTACTCCACTAAATTAAAAGGATAGTGAAAGCAAATTCTTTCTATCCATCAGGATAGGCTAAATTAAGCTCTGGTAACAATCTCCAAAATCTCAGTAGTTTAATGTTCCCATTCTACTTGCCCAGCATTGGCCAGTACAGCAGCTCTGTTTGTTAAGGCTTCTCAGGAAGGTAGAGATTACTTCTTAATATATGCTTGCACAGCAGGGAAACGTGAGCTAGCAGAGTCAAGCACAGACAATTAAATTGTGACAAGCAAGTAACAAAGTCATATCTAATTGCAAAGAGATTAAGAAATGCAGTTTAATCATACCATGTACTTAGAAAGAGGAGAATTGAAATATTGAGAACAGATTTAGTGACAATCAACAATTTTATCTTTTCATATTTGTTTCCCCTTGCCTAGCACAATTTCAGTGCAAAGTTCCAGGTGACACAATTAGTATAAGGTTTGTTGAATCGATAAATGAATCCTTTTCCAAAGTCCAGGGATATGTGGGATGAAAAACTAGGAGAAAATATTTAACCTTCATTCATCTAAGTAATTTTTTTTCTAAACAAGGAAGTATGATAGAGGAAGCAGTGTCCACCTAGATAATAAAAGGCAATATTTCTAAAGAAAAAAGGGTAGAGAAGTTTACCCCCATTGCCTTAGAAAACAAGTAGTGTAGGATTTTTTAAGGGAAACTTGAGGTGAAATTATCCTGAAGTAGAATTTACTAGGCTGATAGAATTTATTAGAATCATATGTGTCTAAATGTGTGAAACAAATTTAAGATGAATTTTTAATACAAAAATCTACATTTTAATATGGTGTTGAGTCTAAAGTAATAAGCTGTCTGCTATGAGATCTACTTAATTTGTCGTCGGCAGCCGTCCGTCTCGAGAGACGATGGTGTAGCTTCTTAAGAGTCCATCTGGACCGCCGAGAATGGCTGTGCAGTCCGACTCGGGAGTGACATGGTAGTATCTGTCTCCTCCCGTGTTGAATCGACATCTTGCGATGACGCTGAAGCTACAGAGCCTGGGCAGGGTAATATGGAGGGTCTGCTGTTGCCCATGCAGCAGACCCCCCCTCTCTTCGCAGCTGAAGGGTCCAAGGGAAAGACGGAGTCGATACAGCTTGGCTTCAGGTGCGCCGCAGGAGTTGCCGGTGTTGACTACAACGTCAAACCGCCTTAGGGACTCCGGCTCCGGATTTTCTGTCGGGGTTTACTCCCTTAGCCTTTCCCCTGAAGAGGTATGCCGCAAGGCAGCGGAGGTTTTTTGGAGTCAGAGTTTTCCTTCTCTGATGTACCCTGACTGGAAGATCGAACCAGCGACACTTAGCTCGCAGGCTGACGCTCAATCCACTGAGCTAAACCAGCCAGGGCTTACTTAATTTGTAGTCCCCCTGTAAATGTGGAACTTGTGAGGGTTATTTACCCTCTCAGTCCCACTATTCCTGCATTTACAAAATGAAAGGACTAAGTTAAAGTACCTATGAAATTGCTTTCAGAGTTAAGGTTTTTTGTTTGTTTTTTAAGTTCTGATTGTGGAGTATAAAAGGCTATTATTAAGATCTAAACAAATAGAAAAACCTCAAACAAACATTTCACATCATCCTCCCATCCTCTTTTATATAACCTACATGCTCGAATACAAGGTAAACTTCTTTTCCCCAAAATGAGCCCTCAAAAAAAAAAAAAAAAAGTTAGTTTAAAACCAATCCTTTCAAAGAGTGCTATCTAAATTCCTTTGTCTTGAGTAGCATTGCAGGGATGGCAAGGCAGGACATTAGCTCTTGCCTTCATCAGTGTTAGTTTTCAGTGTATAATTAGTAGATAAGATGATGGAGAAATAAAGAGACAGAGAAAGAGACAGAAACAGAGACAGAGACAGAGAGAGGAGTTAAGATAAGCATATAAAAAATGGAATTAACACAGATTCCTAGAGTCTGACCAAATAATTCCAAGTGTTGATATTGTAGTAAACAAGATTACTTTTAAAAGCAATATGATAAATGATTATATTATGGAGATTAGCAAAAATACTAAAAGTCCTCATGTTAGGTTAATGAATGCTTTTATCCTGGGATAAATTTTCCAGCAATAGTGCTATATTTTTTATGTAGATTTTGTTCTTTCATTATAGTTCAAAGCAGTTAAAAATATTTTGTGTAAATAATTTTTAACATCTAATAAATATTAAAACCAGAATTTGATAAGTGCAGACTGGTGCAGCCACGGTGGAAAACAGCGTTGAGTTTCCTACAAAAATTTAAAGTGGAACTGCCCTCCAACCCAGCGATCCCACCCCTGGGAACACATCTCATACACTGCCATGTCCATAGCAGAGCATCCACAATAGCCAAGATCTGAAAACAGCCCACTATAAACAGATACAAACATATAAATGGGCTCTGAAAAGCTGGTGATTCAAAAGAATGTCTTCAATGATAAAAACTAAATGTCATTTCATGAAATGTTAGATTTTTCAAAGTTAGCACAAGTCTTTGTAACTAAATAAACTGACCTCCTAAAGAAGAAAATAAGAGCTAGCTTATATTTAGTATTGCTTTATACTGGGCATAAAAGGTTTACTGTGGTATAATATTATTTGACATGGAAAATGACTATTGTTAAATGAAACAATTATTATTAAGCAACATATGTCATTATTTTTGTAATGGGAAAATGTCCTTGTATGCAAAGCTGCCTCTTGACAAGATATTCACCAACATATTGGCTGTGGTTATTACTAGATGGTGGAATAAGATTAAGGGTAACTCATTTCATGTTTTTGTCCAACTTTTCCACAACACTGTAGTAATTTTTATATTAGAAAAAGACAAGGACCCGCGCGGGCAGGGACACCTCGGCGCGAACGGGGAGCCGCCGCGGCCCAGCGAAAGCAGGAGCCAATCCCGAGGAAAGAGCTCGGGCCGCCCGAGCGGGCAGGGACACCTTGGCGCGAACTGGGAAGCTGCGGCCCGGCAGCAGTGGGCTCCAACCACGGGGCAAACTCTCGGGCCGCCCGAGAGCGCAGGGGCTTGCGCGCAAGGGCACCTCAACTGGCTCCAGCAAGCAGCAAGGGAGCGCGCCGTGCCGGCAACCGCGGGCGCGCACCATAGCGGCAACCGGGGGTGCACACCAGTCCTGCAAAAAACAAGAACCTCTGACCTGCCACACTAGACCAGCTGCGGACCCAGAAAAAGAAGGCAACACACCAAGGCTAAAACAGAGTAAAAACATCGATTTTTTTTTTCCAAATTTTTTCTCCCTTGTTCTTTCTTTCTTCTTAATTATTTCTTTTCTTTCCTTCTTTCTTTTTTTTTTCAGATTTAATGTGTTTTATTGATTAAAATATTACATTTGTGCCAATTTCCCTTCCCTCTGCTCCCCTCCACCCAGTGGCCCCCCTCCCTCCAGTTGTCCCCCCCTTTTAGATTATGTCCATTAGTTGTGCATACAGTTCCTCCCAACCTCTCTCCATCTATTCCATTCCCTCCTACCATGATCCCCAATTCCTATATCATCTCCTTCCCTCTCCCCACTCCCCCTCCCTGTTGACCTCCCCCCAATATGCTTCCCGTACCCACAGTTCCTTTTCCACTCTCGTTGCCTGTTTAGTTTGCCTTTGTTTCATCTCCCTAGCTTCTGTTTTTTAAACCAGTCCCTTTAACATCTCATATAACAGTGGTTTGGATCTAATGAACTCTTTCAGTTTTATTTTGTCCTGGAAACACTTTCTCTGTCCTTCTATTCTGAATGACAATTTCGCTGGATAGAGTATTCGTGGTTGTAGGTTTTGTATTTTCATTACTTTGAATATTTCTTGCCAGTCCCTTCTTGCCTGCAGGGTCTCCCTTGAGAAGTCAGCTGATAGTCTAATTGGGACCCCTTTGTACATAATTCTTTTCTTCTCTCTTGCTGCTTTTAAGATTCTCTCTTTATCTTTAATTTTTGACATTTTGATTATAATGTGTCTTGGAGTGGTTCTCCCTGGGTCCAGTCTCTTGGGAACTCTCCTTGCTTCCTGGACCTGCAAGTCTATTCCCTTCCCCAAGTCTGGGAAGTTCTCCTTTATTATATTTTCACTCAATTTTTCAAGTTCTAGTTCATCTTCCTCACTCTCTGGCAAACCAATGATTCTTATGTTGGGCCTTTTATAGCTGTCCCAGAGGTTTCTGATCCTCTCATTGTTGCTTCCCATTTCCTCTCTCTGCATTGGTTGACTGCTTGTTCCTTCTCCATATTCCAGTTTGTTGAAATGAACTCTGGATTTTTTTTCCTCACCATCTGTCTCGTATGTGGTTTTGTTCCTTTCGTTATGAATGTTTTTCGCTGCTTTCTTATCTTTTTCCTGCTCTTTTGTGAATTCTGTAAGCCACCTGATAACAATGGCCCAGAACTGAGCCTCTGACAGGTTTCTTATCTGTTCATCTGTCAGGTTCTCTATCTGTTGCCTGGTGAGCTGTGCCACTGGGTTTTCTATAGTTGTCTGCCACATTTTGACAGATGCGTTTTGTTTTCTTGGGCTGGCTGTAGGGGGCAGTGCCTGTGTACGCGTCACTATTCAGCGACCGGCGCCTGTCTGCGACCTATTTCGCAGCCCTGTGGTGCTTTCTTTGGGGGCGGGGGTCCAAGATGGATTCACACAGTTATTCAGCTAGGAGACCGGGATCCGTCCTCCCGCCCCCCTGGGCCTCACTGTTCAAGGCGACGCGGTGGCTGCTTTCCCCAGCGCTGGGGTTGCGCACTGCCAGGGGCTTGACTGCCGCGGGGATTTTTCGCCGCCCCGCTGCTGTCCCAGGTGCGACCGCAAACAGCGCTGCCCTCTTTAACTCTTACCTGCCCAAATGGCACCGCTGGTTTATAACTTCATATGTAGGGCTTCCGTGTAGTTTTATTTTCTGGAATTTCTAGTTATCCTTTGTTTTGAAGTAGTTGTATTCCTCTCTAGTTGTAGAGGGAGACCTAGCGTGTCCCTCTAAGCCTCCATCTTGGCCGGAAGTCCTCTTTCCTTCTTTCTTTATTCTTTTCCTAGGGTTTTTTTTGGGGGGTTTTGGGGGGGTATATATATATATTTTTTTAATTTTTTTCTCTCTTTTTTTCTTTCTTTCTTTCTTCTTTATTCTTTCTTTTCTATCTTTCTTTGTTCCTTTCTTTCTTCCCTTTTGGGGTTTTTTTTAGGGGGGGTTTGTGGTAAATTTTTTATTTTCTTCTCTTTCTCTCTTCTTTTCTTTCTTCTATTTTCTTGGGGATTTTTTTGGGGGGGTGTTTTTCCTTCACCTCTTCCAATAATAACAAACTTTATCTCTAACGTGTTGCATATAACCTCTCCTTCTCATCCTTTCTCTTTAATCGTGGTTTATTCATTTGTGTGTCTAGCTTAGCCCCCCTATCACTCTAAATAATATAATATAATTACTATATAAACCCAAATACAATACAATCCCACTTTCTTACTATACTATGTATTTTTCTATCTTTTTCTTCTATTTTTATTAACATACAATGTAAATATTACTAACTGGCTTGCACAGTCTCAACTATTATTAATCTATCAACCCCTCTATCAAAAATTATATTTTTCCTCCCCCAAAACAACTCTTATCTATTCTTCTTATAGTATAAAAGCTCAAATCTCTTTACATTTATATTAATATGGGCTAGTTGGCTAACGATAGCAGGATAGAGTGGGGAATACTTTCTGAGGGTGTGGGTCTCCTGCCTGGGCTGTGTGTTTATGTCTTTAACAGCATATCCACAAAAGAACTCAAGACAAAGCAGATAGAGTGACTCTCAACCAAGTAGCCAGAAGGAAGATCCTATCAAAGAACATCTGAAATATAACCGAACAGCATAAACAAACGACATAAAGGGTAACTCAAGACCATCAGGCTCAGGATATCAAAGAGACTGCACCACTGAAACTCCCAGACCTTCGATAAAGAATATTACACCACAAAGGAGGGAAGTCAAAGCAGACTACCCCCCCAAAATAAATAAATGAATAAATAAATAAATAAATAAATAAATAAATAAAAACAAAAAGAATCCAACATGGTAAGACGCAAAAATAACCCCTCAATGAAAAGAAAAGAGGAATCCTCAGAAAGAGAGATAGACGAAATAGACATAGCCCAAATGTCAGACATGGAATTCAAAACAATGGTGGTAAAGAAGCTCAATATACTCGACATCCTTAAAATCAACTATGACAACCTTCAAGGAAGTTACCAGCAGCTCCAAGAAAATTACAGGGAACTGGCAGAGAACTACACCAGCATAAAAAAAGACATAGAAATTGTTAACAGGAACCAGGAAGAACTTAAGAATACAATCTCTGAACTGAAAAACACAGTAGAATCAGTCAAAAGCAGACTTAACGAAGCAGAGGATCGGATTAGTGAGTTAGAAGATAATGTAGAGAAAAACTCCCAGACAATACAGCAAAATGAAAAACGATTGAAAAAATATGAACAAGATGTAAGGGAATTACAGGATAGCATTAGGAAAAATAATTTAAGGATCATCGGAATACGAGAGGGAGAAGAAAAGGAACATGGAATTGAAAATCTGATAGGAGAAATAGTGACAGAAAATTTTCCGAACCTGATGAGAGGAAAAGCTATGCAAGTCCAAGAAGCACTGAGAGTTCCAATCAAGAGGAACCCCCAAAAACCCACTCCAAGGCACATCATAGTTAAAATGGCAACATTCCAAGACAAAGAGAGAATCTTAAAAGCAGCAAGAGAAAAGCAGCAAATAACATACAAGGGAGCTCCGATAAGGCTATCAACTGATTTCTCAACAGAAACATTACAAGCCAGAAGGGAATGGTCAAAAATATTTCAAGCAATGAAAAACAAAGGCCTACAACCAAGAATACTCTACCCAGCAAGGCTCTCATTCAAAATAGAAGGTGAAATAAGGAGTTTCTCAGACAAAGGAAGACTGAAAGAATACATCTCCACCAAACCAGCATTGCAAGAGATGCTAAAGGGACCGTTCTAAGAAAAAAAGAAGAAAAAAACAAGAGAGGAGAGGAACAGAGGTACAAAGGGAAATGAATAAATACACGTCAATAATAACCTTAAATGTAAATGGATTAAATGCTCCAATTAAAAGACATAGGGTAACGGAATGGATAAGAAAACAGGACCCACATATTTGCTGTCTACAAGAAACACACCTCAAAACAAAAGATTTACACAGACTGAAAGTAAAGGGATATAAAAAAATATTCCAAGAAAAAGGACCGGAAAAAAAAGCCGGGGTAGCAGTTCTCATATCAGACAAAATGGATTTCAAAGCAAGGACAATAAAAAGAGACAAAGAAGGACACTTCATAATACTTAAAGGAACAATCCATCAAGAAGATATGACTTTGATAAACATATATGCACCCAACATAGGAGCACCCAAATACATAAAGCAAATACTAGAAGACCACAAAAAGGATATCAACAACAACACACTCATAGTAGGGGACTTCAACACTCCATTATCAACAATAGACAGATCATCAAAGCAAAGAAACACCAAGGATATACAGGCATTGAACAACACACTAAACCACATGGATCTAACTGATATATATAGAACTTTTCACCCCAAAGAAGCAAAATATACATTCTTTTCAAGTGCACATGGGACATTTTCAAAGATAGACCACATGATAGGTCACAAAACAAGCCTCAACAAATTCAAGAAAATTGAAATCATATCAAGCATCTTTTCAGATCACAATGCCCTGAAACTAGAAATCAACCTCAGAGAAAAAAATCAAAGACACCCAAACTCATGGAGATTGAATAACATGCTATTAAATAATGAATGGGTCAACAATGACATCAAAGAAGAAATCAAGAAATTTCTAGAAACTAATGATAATGAGCACACAACAACCCAAAACCTGTGGGACACAGCAAAAGCAGTCCTGAGAGGGAAGTTTATAGCAATACAGGCATATCTGAAAAGGCTAGAAGAATCTCAAATAAAAAACCTAACCACAATGCTACAAGAACTAGAACAACAACAACAAACAAAGCCTAGGGCAAGAAGAAGGAATGAAATCATCAAGATCAGAGCAGAACTAAATGACATAGAGACTAAACAAACAATCCAAAAGATCAACAAAACTAGGAGCTGGTTCTTCGAAAAAATCAACAAAATCGACAAGCCTCTAGCCAGTCTAATCAAGAAAAAAAGAGAGAAGACACAAATAAACAAAATCAGAAATGAAAGAGGAGAAATCACGACTGATACCTCAGAAATACAAATGATAGTTAGAAATTACTTCAGACAACTGTATGACAAGAAATTTGACAATCTAGAAGAAATGGACAAATTTCTAGAAACATACAACCTTCCAAAACTAAATCAAGAAGTGGAAAGTCTCAACAAACCAATAACAAAAAAGGAAATTGAAACAGTAATCCAAAATCTCCCGGCACACAAAAGCCCTGGACCGGATGGCTTCACAGGCGAATTCTACAAAAAATTCAGGGAAGAATTAACTCCTATCCTCCTCAAACTGTTCCAAAAAATCCAAGAAGACGGGAAAATCCCAAACTCTTTCTATGAAGCCAATATTATCCTAATCCCCAAACCAGGTCAAGACACAACAAAGAAAGAAAACTACAGGCCAATATCACTGATGAACATCGATGCTAAAATCCTCAATAAAATATTGGCAAACAGGATCCAGCAATACATCAAAAAGATCATACATCATGATCAAGTGGGCTTCATTCCAGGGATGCAAGGATGGTTTAATATTCGCAAATCAATAAATATAATACATCACCTAAACAGAATGAAAGACAAAAATCACATGATCATATCAATAGATGCAGAAAAAGCATTTGATAAAGTACAACACCCATTTATGATGAAAACACTCAGCAAAATGGGAATAAAGGGAGCATATCTTAACATAATTAAGGCTATATATGAGAAGCCTGAGGCCAACATCATACTCAATGGACAAAAACTGAAAGCATTCCCCCTGAACTCAGGAACTAGACAAGGTTGTTCACTCTCTCTACTCCTTTTCAACATAGTGTTGGAAGTCCTAGCCACAGCAATCAGACAAGAAAAAGAAATAAAAGGCATCCAAATTGGGAAAGAGGAAGTGAAACTTTCATTATATGCAGATGACATGATAGCATACCTAGAAAATCCTGTAAACTCCACTAAAAGACTACTCAATATAATAAGCGAATTTGGCAAAATCTCAGGGTACAAAATAAACATACAGAAATCTAAGGCATTTCTGTACACCAACAATAAAATAGCAGAGACAGAGACAAAAAAGAAAATACCATTTACTATAGCAACAAGAAAAATAAAGTACCTAGGAGTAAACTTAACCAAAGAGATAAAAGACCTGTACTCTGAAAATTACATAACATTGAAGAAAGAAATTAAGGAAGAAACAAATAAATGGAAGCAAATACCATGTTCTTGGATGGGAAGAATCAACATCATCAAAATGGCCATACTACCCAAAGCAATTTACAAATTCAATGCAATCTCTATTAAAATACCAATGACATATTTCACAGACCTAGAACAAATACTCCATAAATTCATATGGAACCAAAAAAGACCCCGAATAGCAAAAGCAATCTTGAGACAGAAGAACACAGCAGGAGGAATCACAACACCAGATATCAAACAATATTACAAAGCCACTGTAATCAAAACAGTATGGTACTGGCATAAGAACAGACATATAGATCAGTGGAACAGAATAGAGAGTCCAGAAATAAACCCAGGCCTCTATGGTCAACTAATCTTTGATAAAGGAGGAAGGAACATAAAATGGAGTGAGAAGAGCCTCTTTAACAAATGGTGCTGGGAGAACTGGATAGGGACCTGCAAAAAAATGAAACTAGACCACCAACTTACACCACACACGAGAATAAACTCAAGATGGATCAAAGACTTAAATGTAAGCCGTGACACCATAAAAGTCCTAGAGGAAAACATAGGCAAGAAAATATCAGATATCTCATGTAACAATCTCATCATGGATACATCTCCTAAAGCAAGAGAAATAAAGGAAAAAATAAATAAATGGGATTACATCAAACTGAAGAGTTTCTGCTCAGCAAAAGAAAACATCAGCAAGATGAAAAGGAAACCAACCATATGGGAAAACATATTTGCCAATGACATCACAGACAGGGGACTGATTTCCAAAATATATAAAGAGCTGATACGACTCAACATCAAGAAAACAAACAACCCAATTAAAAAATGGGCAAGGGACCTGAACAAACACTTCTCCGAAGAGGACATACAGAAGGTCCATAGACACATGAAAAAATGCTCAACATCATTAGCCATCAGGGAGATGCAAATAAAAACCACAATGAGATACCATTTTACACCAGTCAGAATGGCCATCATCAACAAATCAACAAGCAACAAGTGCTGGCGAGGATGTGGAGAAACGGGAACCCTACTGCACTGTTGGTGGGAATGCAGACTGGTGCAGCCACTATGGAGAACAGTATGGAATTACCTCAAAAGATTAAAAATGGAACTGCCTTTTGAACCAATGACTCCACTACTAGGATTATACCCGAAGAATCTTGAAACCCCAATTCAAAAGAACTTATGCACCCCTATGTTCATTGCAGCACTGTTTACAATAGCTAAGTGCTGGAAACAACCTAAGTGCCCATCTGTAGATGAGTGGATCAAAAAACTGTGGTACATTTACACAATGGAATACTATGTAGCAGAAAGAAAGAAGGAACTCCTGCCATTTGCAACAACATGGATGGAACTAGAGAGAATTATGCTTAGTGAAATAAGCCAGGCAAAGAAAGAAAAATACCATATGATATCACCTAATACAGGAAACTAAAGAACAACACAAACAAAGGAACTAAATAGAACAAAGAGCAGAATAGCAGTCAATAGGGGGGAGGGGAGAGGGAGAGAAGGGGGATAAGTAAGGGAAGGGTTTAATTAAAGAGCCTGTATGAAAGACTCATGGACATGGACAACGGGGAGGGATATGATTGTGGGAGAGGGGGTGGGTTGGGTGGGGGAGAGAAATTGGGGGAAAAGGGGACAACTGTAATTGAAAAACCAAAATAAAAAAATTAAAAAATAAAAAAAAAAAGAAAAAAAAAAAAAAAAGAAAAAGACAAGGAATCACCATCTTCTTTGAAGCCATGTCCATCTTCTACTTCACTACTCTTTTATCCGCAAGAACAGATATATTTGTCCAATAAGATGTCATTTACTTATAACATCCCACTTGATATATTAGTTTTAATTTCCATCTCTACACTTTTTAATATAAATAAAGTTTATGTTCCTTTAAATTGGCTGTTAAAAAGAAAGAAATTGGCTGTAAAGTATAAGAAAAATCCTATGTTGTTGTATATGTTCAAGTTATAAAAATATATTTAGTGAACCAAATGAACCCAATAATCAATATTTCTTCATTTTCTAATATAGATAATTAACTCAGTTGTAGTTTTTGTCTTATTTCAGTTCATCAGATTTAAGTGTTCTTAGTCCTTAGGTAAGAATTCAGTGTTCTGTATTGAGGATTAACAGGAGAAAGTATCAAACTACATCAGCTATTCTGCTGCCCTGACTGACCCAGAAAACCCTTGGATCCTGAAAGTGTTAGTATGCCTGTCTATAGGGGAAGGGAAGGAAAAGGGAGGGACAGATATGAGCAAATCCTTATGGGAGCAGAACCCAGAGCAGCTGCCCTGAATAGTGAAGAAATATGCTGACAGTGATTCCCTGGGTGTGTCTTTTGTTTTTAAATCTACAGCTTTCAGTTCTCATTCAATGTCCTCTATGGTTTCTTAATGTTTATTTTGTTTCTTTTTTGTAATTCCTCTGTTAGAAACGAAATCTGAAGTCTGGTAAGATTCTCTTTCAACATCTGTTGTTCACTACAGCTTGTGAAGTTTATTTTATCTTTTTCTCATCTTTGAATTTAGTGTATTTGTTCCTTTAAGACATACAATGTTACAGGCATTACAATAAAATGAAATATTTGTTTGCGAAATTTTCTTTTTTGCCCATTTTCTTTCTGCTTCTTGCTCATCCTCTACACATGAAGACACTCTTAGCAATAAATTCCTTAAAGAAAGTATATCGATTGATTAACCAGTTTATACTTATAGTTGAGTCACTCTGTGGAAAAGACCTCACTTTGCATGTAGATTAAGATCTTTATGAAGATCCAAAATCAGTTCCCAAAACAATAAAGGTGTGAATCAAAATTGAATTAAAAACTTAGAAACAAGAAGTGAAAAGAGAAAAAGGCATCATGGAGAATCATGAATTTCAAAAAATTGAAAGTTTTTTTTAATAGTCATGATTATACTTATTGATAGTTTTTTTCTTTTTTAAACTGAATTTACTGGGGTGACATTGATGGAGAAGGGATTAGTCAAAGGACATATGCATAACACAGACACAGACAACAGTGTGGTGAGAGCCTGAGCGAAAGGAGGGTGAGGGGTAGGGGTAAAGTTGGGATGTAAAGAGACTTTGCTTAGGGCAATGGGCACACGATGCAATATGCAGATATTTTATTGAGTTGTACACTTGAAACCTGTATGATTTAGCAAAGGGAAAGCTTTTAGTGAGAAAGCTACTAGGATATGGTAGGCTGGAGGTAAAGGTTAAGGCATGTGTATTGAGATGCAGTAAAAAATCCACACTCTGCTCAGTTACCAAAAGTGAAGTCACTTTAGGAAAGTAAGGTCATATCACTATGAAAAGAGTAGTGAAAAGAAGGTGTTTAGAGATTATGAGTGATCCTAAAAACCAGACCTTAAAGTATAGCCGCATATTATAGACTAATGATATCTATTACAATATTTTAGGAAATGATATGTCATAGTAGAATTATTTTTACATTAGATTGGCAAAAATTGAAGAAAATAATAGGAAGGAGAGGAAAGGATCATGAAAACTTATTAGAAAATTTGCAATAATCTAGGTGCAGGGTAGTAGAGCCTGGATTTGGGAACAGAGAGAGTATGTCAAGAAAAGAATTCAGGAATAAAAATAATAACTGGTGAAATATTGGGTTATGGGACTGGGAAAAATATAAAGAGTTGATGTCCTGAAGCATAAAAGAATTGTGGCACTAATGACAGAAATGGAAACATTCAGAGAGGACTCACATCAGGGGATTTGTGCCTATCTGTAATGTTCTTGCTAATATTAGGTTCTCTAAGTAGCTGCTAGCAATTTCTTAAAAAGGACTTAGAAGTGGTAACAAAAATAATTATTTTTTTTAAAAGGCCTTTTCTAGCCACTAATTTATAAGAAAGTGCTTGTACAAAGGAATATAAAAGGGTTTTCAGAAAACCCTAAAATAGTATTTTCAAATACAGAGTTGAATATTCCCACTAGCCCTTAGATATAACTGTCAAGTCAAATGTTACCTTTTGTGGGGGAGGGAGGTCTTATTTAGATGGCATAAAGGTTCATCATCTGTTTCTGACAATTGTTTTCACTTAACTTGGAATTTTTAAAAAACAATATGTATATTTCCAGTTTCTTCTGGCTCTCCATGCATAGCCTCTGAGTTTTAACAATCCTTTTGAAGTCTAAGTGGAATAGGCAATACACTGTGTTCACCGATACAATTTTGAAACTGTCTGACCGATTATTACATAAAGATGAGCGTTTCACTTAATAAAGCCTTAGAGTAACACAATTTGTTACACCATAATTAAAGATGGACACATCTGTTCCATTTTAATTCAAACTCCTTTGAACATAATTGCATAAAGCTGCAAGAACAGAAATTCTCAGTCTCAGACATTTACTATCAAAAAAAAAATCATTCTGTCTACAGAAACTACATGGTCAAAGGACAATTTGTAAAATAATGTTAAATAGATGTCTCTCACTCTGTATCAAAGCATGAAATAAAGCTAAGACCCCAGATTAAAGTACTGTCCTCATATGAAAGCCATAATTAGTTAAGAAACCCAGGTGAAAGACAATATAAAAGTATAGTTTGACCCCTGTGGAGAGGTGCCATGTCTATATATTCTTTTATCCCATAGATAAATAAGAAAGGAAATAACAAGTACTAAGGGTAGTGAAAGGGAATCCAAATATAGGACATATTCAACATTTGTACTTTAATTTTAAACCTTCTACTAAATTCTAAATTTTGTTATATTAATTGTATAGACTATTCTTAATAAATAGTATATCCTCTTGATAAGGGCCTACCCATTATATACAAATTAGTTTTTAGGTTAAAAATAATCAGATGCATAAATACAGAAAAGAGAGATAAAGGAAACCCGACAATTTCAGAATGAATTCTGAGAATTTAATAGCATGAGTTAAATGGCAAGCCATGCACACAAATATCCCTGAAATGTAGTCTGTTTTATTTATGTTTCCATATCCTGAAGATGGCTTAATGAGAAGATGCAATCAGGATTAGCTAAGCAGTGAGAACTTGGAGAGAACAGGGTGGCAGTAAGATTTATATAAATATTTGCAGAGACTGGGAAGAGCAGATGCTCCTATAATCCAGACAATGTGTGTGCACTTCATTTTAAAATAAAATAAAACATTTGAAAGCCAAAATATAATTAATCAGAGGAAATGCTTTAATCAACATCTTCCAAATCCTTAAGCACTGCTGAAAAGATTAAAGAAATGTAAAAGAAATTAAAATACGATATTCAAAAGAAAACTAGAATTAATCTATTCCTGACATTCTCCTTTTATTTCAGATGTGGGATGGAGCATGCAATTAATATATATTTCTAGTTGCTGCCAGCCAGTAAAATTTCCTAGACACTTGGTACTAAGTAAATCACCTAAAACTCACTGTATAATTTACAATGTAGTAATGATAGCTCTCTCTTCATTGTTAATTTACCATGAGAAATTTGTGTTCTTGACTTTATTTTCTATAGTTCTTAACAGAGATCTTTCCAATGAAATGAGAGATAGCAAGTTCAAATGTCAGTTTTATAGTCATAGGTGCCCTACAAAAATAAAGAAGCTGCCTATCAAGAAAGGAATCAGTATATCAAATCAATGTAGATATCAATTTGGATCACATAGAACCAAAATAAATGTCCTTAACTTTGCACTCAGTTTTGGACTCAGTTCTCCTAAACTCAGAATATCTCCTGCTATTATTTCTGTTGTTGCTGCCTAAGATTTGATGAGCTGCTCGATATAAACCTATAATTATTACTAAGGCTCAGAGAAGAACAATTTAAACAAAGGATTTTAAAACAATGTCTCAAGGAAATAAAAAGCACATGCATTCATGGCAAAATCAAAATATATAAACATTCAAAACTCAGAGCACTGCCCTTTCTGCAAACAAAGTTTTGTTGGTGACAGGAATATTTCAGATGTATCACTAGGATATTATAAACAGTTTTTAACATATGATGAACCCCTACAGATAGTTAACAGCTTACTATTCTTAATTGCAAAAGTACTTTTAAAATAGAAGTTGAGCAGAAATATTGCTTGTTTGAATCTACTAAAATTCTACCACAAAGCCTCTAGCACTTGGGATTTGAAAGTTATGAAAAGTTAAAAATATAATCCTAAAAATCATTGCCAAAATTATGATTGTTGAAATGCTAATAATCAGTTTCTTTATTTTAATTGAATTTTGAGATGACATTGGTTAATAAAATTATGTGGGTTTCAGGTGTACAATTTTACTATACATCATCTGTGCATTGCATTGTGTGCTCACCACCCCAAGTCAAGTCTTCTTCCATCAGCATTTATCTCTCTTGTACCCTCTTCTACCTCACCCCACCAAGGATCAGAATGTCTTATGATTTTCCCCCCTATAAATAAATCATAACTGTAGGGAAGACTGTTTGACCATTGAGAGATCCACTGTGAAATCTAGACTGGGAAAATGAAAGGAATTTCTTCTGTGTTCTATCATAGTTGTCGTAACTTTGAAAATCACGTTGCACTCATTTGCTTCTTACATATTTGCTGTTTGATATTCTGTTCTAGCCAAAGAACAGAATATCAAACAGCCAGTATATAATGGAAAAGAAGGCATAGTTTCTTGTCTCAGTCTCTGAATGACTTTTGTTATTTGTTTAATAATTATGAGCAATGACCCTTTGATCCCCAAATCACTGACCCTGTATACATACTGTAATGAATTTAGCATTGTTAAAATAGTTTATATGTTATTGTCATAAGTAATTTTGAAAAGTTGCCATATTGGATTTATATACCAATGTTATTCTTTATCAAATGGAACTATGTTGCTTAAATTAGTGACTTTTACATATTGAACTTAACAAAAGACTTGTAACTAAGCCCTATAATAATGCTTAAGAGTATGGTCATTTCTATGAACAGACTCACTGGGCAGATAAAGGGCGGGAACTAGTTGTAAGAATGTTCTCTTTATTCTGTCTCCTTTTTCTCATTTCGTATCAGCAGACTACACAAGGGGCAGAGAGATTAATTATTGTGGTTGTTGAATATCATTATTAGCATCTATTAAGTCTATTACTTGTCATAAGGAAATCAGAAATTAAGTTCTGTTCGGGATTCTGTGACTGGGAAACACTACCTGGGGATCTGAGTCTCATCTCTGCCATTATGTTGCTATGTAATCAGTCCTCTGCACAGGCCACTTTTATAAGATGAGGAGACTGGTTTAAGGAAATGCCACCTCAAGGCACTTACTTGTATGCTGGGCATTGTCAGAAGCAAACCAAGGCATAAATGTAACCATGTAGGAAAAACTGCTCACAAGTCAGGAACTGTGCTGTCTGATAAGTCATCCCCTAGCCATATATGACTAATTAAATGTAAAATTAAATAAAGTAACAGTAAACAAAATTTAAAATTCTGTTTTTCAGTCACACAAGCAAATTTTAAGTACTAATAGCTTCATGTGGCCAATGACTATCCACTAGTTCCTAGAATGGGGGACGATAATGACCAAAATTATCAAGCTGTGCAATTATCAACCTGTTTCCAAGAACAAATGGGTGAAGCAAGGTCATTTATATACAGTTTTGTGTTTGTTTTTTTTTTAAACTGTGGCTCTCACGGTTTTTGTTTGTTTGTTTGTTTTGCCTGACAGTGAAGTAAGATATGCAAATGATTCTGCTTCCTTTTTTAATAAAAATGTTCTGAGTGTATATATGCTCCTCAATACTAAAGCATGGCTTAGTGGTCATGTAGAATCTTCAAATTAGTTATGTACACAACACTGTAGCAAAGATTTATTTAAAAAATTATTTACTATACTCAATCACATACACACACACACACACACACACACACAAACCACAAACATCTTTTCAAATAAAAACTATCAAATAAATCTAACACCAAAAATAACATATTCATACCAGCATAAAGGAAAAGAAGCTGAGAGTTTAGTGACTTCCATTTAATAATACCTAGTTAATGACCTACATGATTCCATATAATCCTCTATTTATTAAGGAAAATAATACAATGAATAAAAATATTTTAATATATAAGTTTATAGACATTTTCAAACATACTAAAATGTATACATTCAAAAAATAGTACTCAAGGAGTTACTTTTCAGAAAAATGAATTGCTTTTAAATTCTCTAAAATACTTCAGTGGTATCAGATCTTAATACACTAGAGAACATTTTTGGTTTTTAAATTAATTCAAAATTATCAAAGCCAAATATGGGACATAGTTTCTGGTTATAATCAAAGTAAAACTAAAAAGTAATAAGACATTTCTATGTGGGAATAATAATAATAATGAGATAGCATTTATTGAGTGTCCATGAAATATCAAAAGATACTGTATATTTGATATAATTATTCTAGTCTTAATTATTTCCCTATCTTACATATGAGAAAACATCTGTTCATGAAGGTCTCATAACTTGCCTAATATCACATGGCAGGCACATTGCAAAACAAGGATCCAAATTCAGAAATATCTAACTAGCACAAATCTGGGATGCTAAGGTTAATTCTCAATGAGAAATTTCAAAAGTGTTTTCTTATTTATAATTATTTTTACTTGCATTATTTTGTTATAACAATATACCCTTATTCCGGTGAATATCTAATATCTAAAACACCTTTTATGATGTGATTTTTTATTAGAAAATAACTTGTGAAGCAAATTATTCCTCTGAATGTATCTTGATTTTTTTATGTAAAACATCAATAAATCCTTCAATAAAAATGTAAGTCTTCAAATTATTGTTTATCATAATTAAATATTAAATAATTTAGCACAGTTTTATAAATTTAACATGAATGCCTAAATTTTAATTGAAAATAAGTATGTTCATATAAGTTTGCAGTGTGCAAACAATAGAAATAATCACTTGGCTGTACAAGTTTTAGTGTGTTTACAAAAGACTAACAAAATTTGCCACAAAATATTAAATTTGCTGATTTAGCTTACAAACATTGATTTCAATATATTACTTTAAGAAGTTGGTATATAGCTTTTAAAATATAATTTAGAATAACTATCTCATGTACAGTTCAATTAGACAAAGACTCACATAAATATCATGTACCATTGAACACTATCAATTAAGTACATAAACCTAAGATAAAGCTGTTCAGGTGGCATTCTAGACAAAGTGAAGTTATTACAGACAGTTTGTATAAATTAAGAAGGTTCAAGCAGTTATTTAAATACTTGAGGCTATCCATTAGCTTTCAAAGCTCAAAGAAATCACCAAAATGTAATTATATCCAGCTTGTGATTGGCACTTAAGTTTATAAGAGGTTAAGAAAGCCCCACAGGTCACAATTGAACAAATAGCTCCTGATCACAGTGCCAGTGATATCTTAGAAGAACAAGATTATAGGAAAGAGAACTTGGTATTTAAAAATGTGCAGTTTTGAAAAGTAAGAAGATTTGAAATCGCAACTATCATTTGAGAAATAATGCCAATTAATTAGCATAAATTATGCCATTTGTGAATAGTTGAGTTAGTTTCTAACAATGTGTATATATAAACCATATGCAACTTTTTTTAAAAAAATAGTGAATGTTATAAATCTTAAATCCAATCTCAGAAGCAGTGTTAAGGACATTCCCTCTTACTTAGAGGTTTCCTTTCTATAGATGTGTCTTAACCCATTTAATCATGCTCCTAAATACTACCTCATGGCAGGCAATTAAGACTCTGAAAGTATTCAGAATATACATCTGTGTACCCATTTGTTTTGAGACAAGAAAAGAAAATTACTTAGACGTAATTTTTACTCTCAATGTACTGTAATTACAATGACTCTAAACCTTTTGATCTCAAGTGCTTCCCCAATGCGTTTGAGATTTAAGAAAAAAAGATTCCATACAGTAAGTTTTAAACCATTCAATGTCCTCCCTCACATATAGGCGAATGCACCTCTAATTCTTAAAGTCAGAAGTGTATCTAAAAATATCAGCTTTACATTTCAAGACAGTAGAAAATAGTGAATGGATGACCCAGGAGACCAAAATGAAAAGTTAAAAAAAAAATACCACAATTAATAGGTCTAAATAAATTGTCTTTTCACTTACGGAAACAACTGTAAATTCTCATCCTTGTAATTGGAAGCTGTTCTAGTTAATATTCCTTTCACCCAAGTATTATATGGTTTATCAATGTTCAAAGATTTATAAAAATTTAACTATGAATGATTCAGAATCCCCCCCAGGATTTATCTCCTGCCTTGAGCATCAGCATTAAATATATACATCATTATCATTGCACAATCTTGTAGGTGCAGAATGCATAGGAAGTGGGGTTTTCCTGTACATATTTTAAAATGTATGTGTGTCGGGGGGGGAATGCTTTTAGTTTATTTAATGGACACTTATCTCTTCATATAAGTAAAAAATGTGAACAAAAGTTTATTCACTGATATTTTTTAGATGTTGGGTTTTCAGGTCAATAAGACTTCAGTATATAAAGAAATAACAGCACACACATGTACGTCCATAATGACACACACGCACATGCTCACATAATCTTAAATAACACAGAAAGACTTTAACACGCCCCTATACATATCTTAAAGCAGCCATGTAGCCTAGAACTCACCAACACACCCTAGCTGCTGAAACTTCTTTCTCATCACTATAGCGGTGGTGACTTCCTGGCTCTTCATTTAATTTTCACTGGTGAAGAAATGAATGTCCAGGATCTCCATTATCTCAGTGTTAAATCCTTGATGCCATGAGAACCGTAATGCCCTACCCTCATTGCTGGAAGGTGAGGGTGGGGAGTGTGAATAGGAGGCTGTGCTTCCACTCCCACCTTCAAGCCCACTTCATAATGGGAGATGTGTTCCAGAATCTTGGGTAGAATAAGTTTTTCCATATAAATAAAAGTCTGAACAGCTGCAACTTCCCAGGTAATTAGTATTACAATTCAGCCACATCCAGGACCTTTTGAACTAGCCAGTTTAAACATACACTTCATATAACTTCAATATTATTAGAAAAGTGCATTTGGAGATTTAAAATAACTTAAAACCAATTTTTGAAACACTATAATTTGGGAAATGTACACATAAATGAAAAAACACAAAGGAAGAAATCAAAGTTGAGACTTTATAAAATCATATAAAATTTTACAAAAATTTTCATGGAAAATACTTTTCAAGTATTTTTTAAATTGACAAATGACCCAATTGTACATAGTAGTCTGGTGAGCATAGTTTTGCCCAATATAGAGGAGATATGAGACTTCACATCACATATTCATATATATGAGTTTTTATTCTAATTCAGTTGGCTGTCTTGTTTTGTTTTCCTGCTACAGACCTGAAAACACTGGATAATCTCTTCCTTTTTATCCAAATGGTCACTTTTGCTTTGCTTCTTATGCTAATTAGCATGTTAACATAACAAAACCTTCTCTTGACTCTGCTGGACACTTTACTACTCCATTTCTTTCCTACTTATGCAGAAATATTATTTGAAAGGTTGCCTTTACATATAATTTTCTATTCCTTTCCTTTCATTCTCTTATCCACTCTAATTAAGGTTTAAGCCATCATTCCATCAAAACTGTTTCTATCAAGATTATTACCGATGTCCTTGTTTTCAATCCAATGTTCAATTTTCTGCTCTGGATATAATAGCAGTATTTGACACAGTTGATCATTTCCTCTTTCTTAATACATTTTCCAACATATTTGTCATTCATTGTTTCTTCTATCTCTCTTAATCACATTGAAATAAGATACAGGTATTCCCCACATTCCAGATTTGGGGTTGGGGGTGGGGAAAGGAGATAATACAGCTTTTAAGGTACTTTGCATATCTATGGCAAGTTGATAGCTAGATAATAGCTGTACTATTGCCCCATGGCAAAGGTGTACAGGACTTTCAGAATGTATCCTGACCCCTGACTTGGCCAGGGGAGGTGAAGACCATCCCAGGAGGCTCCTGTAATGGGAACTCTTGCCCTGACTAAAAATGGCAGCAGAAAGACTGTAAACACTATGGGTAATTGGCAAATGTAGCTCATTGCAGAAGGGTCAGAGATGAGGTCACATAGGAAGTTTCAGATCAGGATTTAAAAGAACAGCAAGTAGCCTTGAGGGAAGGAGCATGTTGTAGCAGCCATGTGAAAGCTGCCATGATGTAGGGGGATGATGTAGCAACCATGTGGGAAGCAGCAAGTAGTTAACAGTTCGTAGGGATGACTCAGCCACAAGACCTGGGCTAGTAAGAAAGCAGGCATGCTGCTGCTTTGGTCATGCCCACTCTAGCTAACTCCGAAGCCATCCAGAACTCTGCCTTGCAGACCCAGAGTCTACCTGGACTCTTGGAACTCAGGACATATAGAGAGTACACTCTCTTAGAACTTGTGCCTTCCCTGGACTTCATGATCCAGTGTAACACACACATGCTTTTCTGGACTATTATATAGAGGCTGAGGAAAATGTACCCCAAATCCTGAAGAAGAGAGCTGGCAGATGAGATGGAGAACTACTGGGCTTGGTTTTGGCTTATAGCCTTTTGGGGAGCAAGGGAAGTCCTGGGTCTCATGGGAGAACTGGTCTCCAAGCAGGATTGCTACCAGACTGCCCCTCCCACAAGGTTGGAATATTGTAAATAAAGACTGGTTCCTCTCAACACTAATGGGTCATACTTCAAGGTGCACATGAACAAGCTCCAGTTGTTCTGTTACAATTTCACCTAATTTCTTGGTTTTTTTAAATCTACTTCCTTGGTGATCTTATTGTAATTCCAGGACTTTACATTAGCACTTCAAAGACATTGATATCATCATCATCATCTTTATGTTGTCTATGGTTTCCGATTAGATGAATTATACCCACTTCTAAGGTAATGATTTATTTTTCTCTTGGTACTTTCAAGATATTCTTTTTACCTTTGATTTAACATTTGCCTTGATCTGAGTTTGCTTAGTTCCCTGAATCATAGTATTTTGTCTTTTATCAAGTTAAAGAAATGTTTAGACATTCTTTTCTTCAAATACTTTTCATAGTCTATTTCTACTCCTCTATTTTGGACTCTAATTATAATTGTTTAGTTAGAACTTTTGATATTGCCCACATATCCTTAAATATTTGTTCAAATTTCTTTTTTTTCTTCACATTTTTAGATTTAATAATTTCTATTGATCTTTCTTCAAGTTTATTCTTCCTTTGTCATCTCCATTCTTCTGTTAGGCCCATCAAAGAAATTCTTCAATTAATATACAGTGTTTTTTAGTTCTAGAATTTTCAGTGGATTTTTTAAAATGTTTTCTGTTTTACTGCTAAGATTTTCTATATTTTCATCCATTAGAAGCATCCTTACTTTACCTCACTGAGCACAGTAAATATAGCTGCTTTAATATCCTTTTCAGCTAATTCCAACATCTGTATTTCTCAGCTTCCTTTGATAGCTATTCCTCTGCAGAATGGTCACATTTTCCTGATTCTTCATATGTTGAATGATTTTAGGTTTTATTCAGAACATTGTAAATGTTATGTTGGGGAGATTATTCTATTTTATTTCTCCAAAAAATAGAATATTTGTTTTATCACATAATTAATTTGATTGGACTAAAACTACAAACTCTCTCACCAGACACAGCTCAAATGTCAGTTCATGTCCTTTGTTTTTAGCTGAAATCTTTCCAGTCATGTATGGTTCATGTGTCGACTAGAGATTCGATAGAGTTTATACACAGAAAGTAGGGCTTTCCCTCTCTGGCTTTCTGTTTCCCCAAACTGTTTTCTGAGTCTTCAAGTCAAGAAAACTTATACTTTTATGTTGGAATTTAAGACATTTCTTTCAGAAACTACTAAAGATGGCACTCTAGTTTAAAGTTGTAAAAATGAGAAATGTAGTGTCAATTATTTTTTACAACTTGTGATATTTCTCTGTAATTTGCTTGGTTTGTGAGTAGTTATTTTGGTATTTTGTTTAGAAATTGTCATTGTTATTTTTAAATGAAGGTTTGTTAGAAGATTACTTGAACAGGTTATGGTCCTCAATTCAGCCCCATGACTTTAAATATTCATTCTATGTCAAAAACTCCTTAATTAATATCTGAAGTGAAGATCTTTCCAGACTCAAGTATATAACTGAATGCACAAGATTTCAATCGACTGTAAGATAAACATTTCAGATGTACTATATCCAAGATTAACTTCCTAATCTTTTCTCCAACACCAAACTTGTTTATCAAGAAGGCTTTCTCATGTCACTGAATTGCAATTTCATTTTTCTGATAAATCAGGACAGAACAGTTGGTAGTTCTCTTGATTCCTCCTTTTCTCTCACATCCTTCATCCGGACCAGTAGGAAATTCTATAGGCTCTACCTTTAAAAATATATTCAGAATCAAACCACTTATGCTTCACCTTCACAATGGCCACTGTCATTCCTTGCCTCGATTACAGCAATAACCCCCTAATTGCTCTCATTGTAACTACTTTTGCCCCCTCGATTTATATTCACCACAGTAGGCAGCATAATGTCTTGAAAAGGTAAATCAGATTGCTTCACTCATCTTCTCAACATTATAGTGGAATCCCATTTTACTTAAAGTAAAAGCCAAATTCTCTAAAAATGAGCTGAGAGCCCCAATGACCTTCACTACCTCTCTGACCTCTTTTCCTACAACTCCCCAACACTTTTTCTAGGACTTTGGCTCTAGCTGTTGCTTCTTCCTGGAACATTCTTCCCCAAATACTAAGTTAGCTAACCTCTTTACTTCTGTCAAGTGTCTCCTCAAATATTGCTTTGAAAATAACCTAATACTGCAGCAGTCTCACCCCATCCTACTCTCCACATCACTTTTGTGTGTGTCAGCCTGCTAGATTGAAGCTCCATGAAGGCATAGATCTCTGCTCCCATTGTATCTTAAGGACCTAGAAGAGAAGCTGGCACATAGTAATTTTTCAATAAATATATGTTGAATAAATAAATGTAAAGCCCCATCTTGCCTAATCACAGAAAACAGAATCTTAGTCATTCTCTGCTATCTTTGGTCATTTCGGGTTTCAGTGTAGCTCATTCAAAACTTTTTATCTTTTTCTTTATTGTTAGCCTAGTACCCAGTTTTCAGGGGCTTGTATTGAAGAGAGGGAGGCCAGGAAGGGATGTCTAGCCTGGGGCTGCCCTCTGCACTACACTGTGCTGTGCTGAGATGGCCTCTGCCTCTCCTTGTCTCTGTTCCTGCACTCATCCCCACTGCTAATCTCTGAGATCCACTCATCACTCCATGGCCTGCAGTACCATCAAACAACCAAAACTGCGAAGTCACCTTACTCCACTGGTACTCTTTGCACCCTCTTGGAAGGCACTGGGAAATTCAGCTATTTTCCCAGGCTTCTCTGGAGTCACAAAACCCCTAAATTTTTATCAAAACTTTATTGTCTTCGATACCACAAAAAGCCATCAGGACTTACTCCCTTGTCAATATGGGAAATACCTTCAAGAGTAAAGCTTGCTTATGTCCCAGAAAGAGTTCACTGTAGGGATGAAAAACATAATAAATTTCCTCCCATTTTTCTATATTTTCCTAGCTTGGCTAATAAATTAATATGAGACAGATTAATATGGGAAAAAAATGGCCAAATTTAATATGTATGTACCTGTGGGGGTGCCCTAAGAATATGAGGCCCAAGGACACATTGGACAGTTGAGGCTTCTATGCCACCATACGGGAGCTGTTGGCAGGAGTGGAGGAAATTCAGGACTGGAAAGCAAATATTCTTCTTAAATACTTCCTTCTTGCCTAGGAAATAAAGCTTTTAAGATTGAAAGCTAAGGATTTGCTGCCCCGTTTTTTCCCCAAAATACCAATGATAACATCAAATGACTAATTTCTGAATGCCTGCACTGGAATAAAGGGTCTCAGGGGCCCAAGGAAAGGAAATCAAAAATGTTAAAATGTGAGAGAATGAGGTCAGGCAGAGAAAAAAGGAAGTGATGGTAAGGAGGATATTTCAGTCAACACTTCAAAATATCCACATAGATTAGCCCTAACCTTCACCACTTGAAGAACTAATTATATTACACCTGAGTTACCTTTTTTTTTTTAATGTAGCAAAAACAATTTTAAAAGATAAGAAATTGCAATTAATCTTTTTCTCACAAGGGTAGATTTCCACAGTAATGCTGAACTTAACTTGGTGTTTTTATGAAACTAAAAATATACTAACTCTGTGGTCTCATGAATTAAGTAAAAATTGAAATTGGCTAAGAATGTGAATGCCTTCCTGTCTGAGCCTAAGTGCGGTTTAGAGATTCAGGAACACGTAAGTGAAGAAAGAAAAAGAATTATCCTCCTTTGACATAAAGTATTGAGAAACAAACTGACGTAACATATTAACATCAAATAAAGCCAAAATCCAAATGAAGAAATTCTTAGCCTTAATGAAGGTCGTATGTAAACATAAAGAGAATTCCACACTTGATTTAAAAGGAAACTTGGGAAATTAACTTGCACACATGATTAACTTTGAGGTTTTTAGAGAAAAGTAACTGCCTATATCCCAAGTAATATTATTTAAATTTTAGTTTCTTTCATAATTAATGAAGCGATTCAAAATGATTACCTTTTTATTGCAAGGGAGTAAATTTTTTTTAAGACCTCAGGATATTTGTACAGGGGTTTCCCTTTGCCAGGCAGAGTCTCAGCCCAGGATCTGCCTCAGCTTAAACAGTTGAGACACCTTCCTGGATGCCCTACTCATTTTAATTATTCACTAATTCTATAGTGTGCTTATATAATTCTGGAAATTGTATGTTAGTTTATGTATTTACTCCTCTATTATCTGCATTCTACATCAGCTTATAAACCACACAAAACAAACTGTGTCTTTACATAATTCTTCAAATATAGCCTTCATTTAAAATAATGCTTAGTACAGAGCAGGTAATCAATTAAATGTTTGTCAAGCAAATAAAAGACAAAATAAATTAAATATGCAGTTAATTGCTCTGAGAATTTTTTTAACTGATTCATAGTTTTCTGAATGACAAATACACAAATACTTGTTAAATGGAACAATGATTTCTTTTTTTATTTTCGAAGACTCCGCTGTTCCTTAAACTGTTCTAGGGTGTTGTGTTGGTAAATGTTTAACAACCTGCCCTTTGAATGAAAAATAATGAATGTATATATGTATATAAGTTTATTGTAAACTTTACTAACGCAAAGGTTGTAGAGAATAAAATTTATAAATAATAATATAATGTAAAATGATCTCTATTGAAATTATGTATATAGCCAATTCATTCTCTTAAAAATATTCTATTAAATATGTTAATACAGTTGTCCCAATTTTTCTCCCTTTGACTCCCTCCACTTGGTACCCCTATTTCCTCCAGCAATCCTCTCCCTTAGTTCATGTCTATGGGTCACTTATGTAAGTCCTTTGCCTACTCCATTTCTTATACTGTTCTTAACATCCCCCTGTCTGTACCTACAAATTTGTACTTCTTAATCTCTGCAACTTTTTCTCCATTCTCCCCATTCTCCTTCCCAACTGATAACTCTCCAAATGATCTCCATATCTATGACTCTGTTCTGTTCTGCTTGATTGCTTAGTGCGGTTTTTTTTAGATTCAATTTTTGATAGTTGTGAATTTATTGCCATTTTAATGTTCATAGTTTTTATCTTTTTCTCTTAAATAAGTCCCTTTAACATTTCATATAGTAATGGCTTGGTGATAATGAACTCCTTCAGCTTTACCTTGTCTGGGAAGCACTTTCCATTCTCCATTCTAAATGATAGCTTTGCTGGATAGAGTAATCTAGGTTGTAGGTTCTTGCTTTTCATCACTTTGAATACTTCTTGCTAGCCAGTCCCTTCTTGCCTGCAAAGTTTCTTTTGACAAATCAGCTGACAGACTTGTGGGAACTCCTTTCTCAGTAACTATATGCTTTCCTCTTGTTGCTTTTAAAATTCTCTCTTTATCTTTCACCTTTGGCATTTTAATTATGATGTGCTTAGTGTATTCTCTTGGTGTCCATCTTGTTTGGGACTCTCTGTGCTTCCTGGACTTGTATGTCTATTTCCTTCACCAAATTAGAAAAGTTTTCTTTCATTATTTTTTCAAATAAGTTTTCAATTTCTTGCTCTTTCTCTTCTCCTTCCAGCATCCTTATGAGTCAAGTGTTGGTAGTTTGGACATTGTCCCAGAGGCTCATTACCCTATCCTTGATTTTTGGGATTCTTTTTCTTCTTGCTGTTATGACTGAATGTTTTTTTCTTCCTTATGTTCCAAATCGTTGACTTGATTTGCAGGTGCATCCACCCCATTGCTGATTCCCTGTAAATTTTTCTCTATTCACTTAATGTAAACTTCATTTCTGCCTGGGTACTTTTTATGCTATTGAAGCACCCAGTGGTTTCCTTGAGCATCCTAATAACCAGTCTTTTGAATTCTGCATCTGATAGATTGCTTATCTCCATTTTGTTTAGTTCTTTTTCTGCAGTTTTGTTCTGTTCTTTCATTTGGGTCATATTTCTTTATCTTCTTATTTTGGAGGCCTGTGTTTGTTTCTGTGTACTGGATAGAGCTGCGTGACTCCCTGTCTTAGTAGTGTTGCCTATTGTAGAAAAGTGCACCTTTAAGTTGGATGGAGTGTAATCAACAGGGAAGGATGAAGTCTCAGATATGGTGTTGCCACTTTGTGGCTCTGTGTTAGGGAGGGCTCATAAAAGGGACAATGGCTACTGCCTGGGCTCTTGAGTTTTGTCTAGGAGGAAGCTGTCCCCTAATACTCACCCTGATGCCAGATACTTCAGTTTCTCCCCATATGTCACTACTGCCCCAGTGCTAGATCCCAGAGGGAGTGAGTTGCATAAGTCCTAAGTTTTTGTGGGCCCTTTAAAAGGAAATGTCTGATAATTCTGCAGTTTCTTCTGCCACCCCAACCCCCACTGGTTTTTACAGCCAGAAGTTATGGTGACTATTTTCCTGGTACTGGAACACTGGGATAGGTTGTCTGATCTGGGGCTGGTATCCCTCACTCCCAAGGTATCCCTCACTCCCAAGGTATCACTTCCTATATTCATTCACCACACATGGGTGTAGGGCCACCATTCCACATGTCCATGTGTCTTCCCCTCCTATTTGTCGGATGAATGTGACTTCTTTAATTCCTTGGTTGTCAGACTTTCATACAGCTCAATTTTCTGATGATTCTGGGTGTAGTTGTTTTTGCTGTGGTTGTGCAAGGAGGTGAGGCATGTTCACCTTCATGTCTGTCTTGACCAGAAGTTCCCACCACCCTACAGCCAATTGATTCTCACAGAATGTTTTTGTTGATTTTTGCTGAACCCTTGTATCCATATGCAATCTATATTTGAAACTGAAAATTCTAATATGGATATCAGTTGACATTTTTATGTTTTTTAGTCCAAAACAGAAACATATTAGAACTTCACACAGTTTTGACTAGTGGAGGCAACTTTTTTTGCTGAGCCAGATAATAATTTCCAAATACTGGTAGAATATTTTCTCAAATTCTGACGTCCTCACAGTGTAATGCCTGTACATAAAACACACTTTTAAGCTTAACATGCAGCATTTATATGGTCGTCATCATTTTCTTTTGTGTAGATCAAAAGTAGGAAAACTTTATCTGTAAAGTCAAATCACATATTTTAGACTATATAAGCCACAGTCTTTGTTATAATTTCTCCTCTTTGCCAGTGTCATGCAAAAGCAGCCAAAGATGGTGTATAAAGAGATATGTCTGCACTCCAGTAAAACTTGAACTACGTATAATAGTCCAACTATGTACAAATAAAACTATGTCCAGAAGCCCTGACCAGTATGGCTCAGTTGGTTGGAGGTTGTTCTGCAAAGCAAAAAGTCAGAGGGTTCAATTCCCAGTCAGGGCATAAGCCTGATTTGTAGGTTCAGTCCCCAATCAGGGAGCATATGAGGGACAACCAGTCACATCAATGTTTCTCTCCCTTTCTTTCTCCCTCCCTTCTCTCTTTAAAAATAAATAAATAAAATCTTTAAAAAATAAAATAAAATAAAACTATGTACAAAAGCAAACTGTATGGGGTTTGGCTCAAAGTATGTAGTTTGCAAATTCTTTGCTAAAATAATTAACAGAAATACAAAGAGGGCCCAAAATTTGGCATTTGCCATTTTTATGGTGTAAATACTCTTACATTGCTGACTTCAAGCTACCAATGTGATATCACTGCATGTTGAGTTGGAAAGAGATGGACAATTGAATAGAACACCATGTTTATAGTATTTCCACCATACAGATGGTTAATAGACTTCTGGTAAAGATGGAGAGGTAGGTAAACATGCCTCACCTCCTCATACAACTACAGAAAAAATTACAAATATACAACAGAATATATATCACCCAGAATTATCAGAAAATTGATCTGTATTAAAGACTGACAATTAGGATTTAAAGAAGACACATTCATCCAGATGGGTAGGTGATGAGGAGATGCGGAGATGCACCAAGAGGCATAACAAGGTGGAGCGGTGCAGAAAGGCATGGAGACACAGAACTGGACAGTCACACTTTCATATGTGGTGGATAAAAATTGGGAGGGGTACCTTGTGAGCCAGAGAACCCAGACCCAAGCCAGCCACTCAGTCCAGGGTTCCAGTGCCAGGAAAACAGTCATCATAACTTCTGGCTATAAAAACCAGTGAGGATTGGGGTAGAGAAAAATTTGTAAGATTCTCAGGAAACTACTCTTAAAGGGGTCACAACGATTAGGACTTACACAGGTTCACCCCATCTGGGATTTAGCACCAGGAAGAGCTGGAAGGGTACAATTAACAGAGAGTAACTGAAGTGGCTGGCAATAGGACGAGTGCTTGAGATAGCTTCCTCCCAGGACAAATCTCCAGGCAGTGGAATATTGCCCTCTCCAAGCCCTCCCTGAGACAGACACACAAAGCAGTGACATGGATTGCTCTGCCCTGTCGATTACCTAAGACTCCACTCCATCCAACTTAAAGGAGCACTTTTCTACAATAGGCAACACTACTAAGACAGGGAGTCACACAGCTCTATCTAGTACACAGAAACAAACACAGGGAGGCCTCCAAAATGAGAAGATAAAGAAATGTGACCCAAATGAAAGAACAGAACAAAACTGCAGAAAAAAAACTAAACAAAAATGGAGATAAGCAATCTATCAGATGCAGAATTCAAAAGACTGGTTATTAGGATGCTCAAAGAAACCACTGGGTGCTTCAGTAGCATAAAAAGTACCCAGGCAGAAATGAAGTTTACATTAAGTGAATAGAGAAAAATTTACAGGGAATCAGCAATGGGGTGGATGCACCTGCAAATCAAGTCAACGATTTGGAACATAAGGAAGAAAAAAACATTCAGTCATAACAGCAAGAAGAAAAAGAATCCCAAAAATCAAGGATAGGGTAATGAGCCTCTGGGACAATGTCCAAACTACCAACACTTGACTCATAAGGATGCTGGAAGGAGAAGAGAAAGAGCAAGAAATTGAAAACTTATTTGAAAAAATAATGAAAGAAAACTTTTCTAATTTGGTGAAGGAAATAGACGTACAAGTCCAGGAAGCACAGAGAGTCCCAAACAAGATGGACACCAAGAGAATACACTAAGCACATCATAATTAAAATGCCAAAGGTGAAAGATAAAGAGAGAATTTTAAAAGCAACAAGAGGAAAGCATATAGTTACTGAGAAAGGAGTTCCCACAAGTCTGTCAGCTGATTTGTCAAAAGAAACTTTGCAGGCAAGAAGGGACTGGCTAGCAAGAAGTATTCAAAGTGATGAAAAGCAAGAACCTACAACCTAGATTACTCTATCCAGCAAAGCTATCATTTAGAATGGAGAATGGAAAGTGCTTCCCAGACAAGGTAAAGCTGAAGGAGTTCATTATCACCAAGCCATTACTATATGAAATGTTAAAGGGACTTATTTAAGAGAAAAAGATAAAAACTATGAACATTAAAATGGCAATAAATTCACAACTATCAAAAATTGAATCTAAAAAAAAACCGCACTAAGCAATCAAGCAGAACAGAACAGAGTCATAGATATTGAGATCATTTGAAGGGTTATCAGTTGAGAGGGATAATGGGGAGAATGGAGGAAAAGTTGCAGATACTGATAAGTATAAATTGGTACAGAATAGAGAGGGAGATGTTAAGAACAGTATGAGAAATGGAGTAGGCAAAGGACTTATATAAGTGACCCATAGACATGAACTAAGGGAGAGGATTGCTGGAAGGAATAGGAGTATCAGGTGGAGGGGATTTAAGGGGGAAAAATTGGGACAACTCTAATAGCATAATCAATAAAATATATTTAAGAAAATAGAGTATGGATAACAGTAAAAGGTAACAAAATAATTGGAAAGTGTTAAGTTGTATTTATTAACTTTGTTTTTAACATATTTTATTTACTTAAGTTCATATAATTTAAATTTTTTCATAACTGTTTAGAAACTGACTTGTAAAACTTTTGAAAATTTGACACTCTGTTCTTTTGAGTTGATGGAAATAGGCATCTGTACATATCTTCTCCCTTGACACTCTCTCTACCCTTTGCATCACCTCCTTTAATCTGTTTCTCTTCTTCTTTGATTTTCCCTTATTCTCAAGTAGCTCCTTCTCTTATTTACATTTTCAGATAATAAAATTCAATATGACTCTGCTTTCTGTCTCTATATAATCCCACAGCATGCTCCCTTACCATAATTTCAACTACTCCATTGCTGCTTATGCTTCAAAATATATATGTAGTTCTGCACTGTCATTCACGTTGTTAAATAGCCTGGTGTGTTTGTGTGTGTGTGTGTGTGTGTGTGTGTATAAAATATTTACATGAAAAAGTATATTTTATATATATATATATATATATATACACATATAATTATATTTCTATGTAAATATTTTAATTCCTTTTGGTCCTTTCCAATTTAATGAGCCTAAGATCAATCACCAAATTTTCCAGTCCCTTCCTTTCATGCCTTCACTGTTCAAAGTATTTTTGTCAGTTAGACCAGCTTGAAATTTTTAATTTAATTTCTCCTTAACTTATATCTCTTCTTATAAATATTTTCTGCTAACTATCTTCTATTACATCTCTCTCTCTCTTTTAATTTCAACCACATAGTTCACATCTGAAATATAGCAGTCTCTCAGCCCATCTCCCAGTCTTCCACTGCTGTGGGGTATCTCAAGACATGGCCCTTCCACCTCAGAGAACAGGTGGCTGCCTGATCAGCAGCCATAAAGAGTGAGGAAAATAGCCTGTATCTGGATCCCCAGCCTTCTCAAGGGCCCTGTGTTGATCACAACCTTGTAGCACTTTCCCATACTACTGGGGCTCCCTCCCCACTGTCACTGCTCCCTCCCTAACCCTGTAAGTAGCACCAAGGCTGAAGGCAGTGCACAGTTACTCTCACACAGATCCACCACCATCGGTGCATTCCCCTAAAATATGAGTAATAAGTGGCAAGTCCACAGCATTTTCACATCTGCTGGTCCTCCAGTGGTTTTTCTTTTCAGAATATCATGAACACAAGTGCAGTATAATTTCCCAGTTTGGAGCTTTTGCATTATATCCACCTTATCCATCTTTTAGGGTTTCTTATAGTGAGGCTCATTTATTTTAAATCCTTAGTTTATTATTCTTAAACCCTTGATAAAGACCTAAAATGGATTTTATTGCCTACTTCACTAAGCTTAAATTTCATGCCTCAGTTTCAAGGGCTACATAATTTAGACCAATTTATCTTTACTAAGCAATGTCATTATTCAATATCTCCCCAAGGAGATAAAATTCTTAAATATTGTAACTTTTATTTCATTTTCATGTAGGTAGTTAGAAAATAATTTGTTGATTTATCTTTTTATGTTAATATATTTTTAAATGATTGGAGCTGCATTAGGAAAATTAAAAGATATACTGCCCCTTGAACAATAAAAATCCAATATATTAAAGATATCCTCAAGATACTTCATAAAGAAAAACTTATCATTAATATATTAATTCAATAGACTTAGGTCAAATCCTAAGAATTTTGCTACATGCTGGAGACATTAGCATAAATAAGACACATTTTCTGACTTCAGAAAGCCACAATCTACTCATATAGCATTATAATCAACATATTTTAAAATAACATTGCCTCATAAAGTTTGCAAGTTTTGCTTAAAAAAGTATTAAAGGCTAAAAATCTAATCATTTCAATGGCTATATAAAGGGTTTATTAAAGAATTTCCCTCACTAGCTAAATTAGATAAATGACTTAACTGGAATTTTTTGATAACTTTATATATATATATTTATATATATAGAACTCTTCCCCTGGCTGGTTTGGCTCAGTGGATTGAGCATTGGCCTGCAAGCTAAGTGTCGCTGGTTCGATCTTCCAGTCAGGGCACATCAGAGAAGGAAAACTCTGACTCCAAAAAACCTCCGCTGCCTTGCGGCATACCTCTTCAGGGGAAAGGCTAAGGGAGTAAACCCCGACAGAAAATCAGGAGCTGGAGTCCCTAAGGCGGTTTGACATTGTAGTCAACACCGGCAACTCCTGCGGCGCACCTGAAGCCAAGCTGTATTGACTCCGTCTTTCCCTTGGACCCTTCAGCTGCGAAGAGAGGGGGGGTCTGCAGCATGGGCAACAGCAGACCCTCCATATCACCCTGCCCAGGCCCTGTGGCTTCAGCTTCACTGGAGAGGACACTCCAGCGTCATCGCAAGATGTCGATTCAACACGGGAGGAGACAGATACCGTGTCACTCCCGAGTCGGACTGCACAGCCATTCTCGGCGGTGCAGATAGACTCTTAAGAAGCTACACCATCGTCTCTCGAGACGGACGGCTGCCGACGATATAGAACTCTAGGAAATAATTAATATTATAAGGATATTTGAAAATATTTATTTCATTTCAAATTTTAATAGGGATTTTTATGGCCCAAACATTTAATATAATCTATATTTTTATGAGACAAGTATATTTACATTTTTATAAATTTTTGGCTGTTTTGGACATTTTTGGTTATAACATGTGTTCTGCCCCCAAAATCAATAATACTACTCCAACAATGGCACACATTTTTACATGTACAGAAATAAATATTTAGTTTTAATTATTACATATTTTTTAAAAGCCCTTCTTCAGCACCATTTTTTAGATGTTGATTTTACATAATCTCTTGAACAATTATTAATAGTAAATGGAATACTACAGATATAAAAATATTATAACAAACATTAAATAATTATTACTTCTCTAAATAAAGCACATGCCACTTTCTTTCCCATTATAAAATATAACTATATAATATTGACATTTATTTTCCTATATAAATTTAGTAAAAAGTCCTTAGTCACAAGAAAATTGGTATTATGAACAACTCTTAAAGTGTTAGAAGTGACTGTCCATTATAAAGAATTAGACAATGAAAACAGATATTTAACTCTGCTATAGGGAAGCATAATATGTATAGTATTTCTGCATCATAAAAATAATAGTAATGGACAATGATTAAAATCCAGCCGATTAAATCTGCAATTATATTTTAAAGTGAAATTAAAACATGTTTAAGAAAAGGTATAAATTTTTAAGGATATAATATAGATATCATTTATCCACCTGGATTTTATAAAATTCTTAATACTCATTGTTATATGAAGCCTTAAAAATTAGCTTTCTTTGGTTCAGGGGGATTAAGTAGAAATCCATCTTCAATGTTCATTAGCTCTAGTGGTAGACATTAAATCTCCTTCTTGGAATTAAATGTCTCAAGAATGTGTAAAGACAGAAAATGAATCTTTTTGGTGAACATTTTCTTGAATAACTTTGTTTCTAATTTGATAATCTGTATGTTATCTTTAAACTACAGTTAAACTACTTAAAAGTAACTTTGAGCTGAGAAGGAAGTTGGACAAAGACCTGCTTCAGTTCTCAAATGCTATGATCTCACACTGGAAGGCCTTTTAAAAATTGCCTCAAGAGGTCATAACACATTTTTTTCTAAAGTCAACTAGATTGTCATATATTTTATTCATTAAGAATTTGAAAATTACCCACCAGTAATCCAGTACCAATCTTTATGGTAATTGTCAGAGACCAATCCAGTGTCAATTTTAGATGTGTATGATATGACAGGACATGAAATAAAACTCTTTCTTTCACATGCCTGATACACTGATTTTGAAGGCAAATGCAGAAAAATATTCTAAATTTGTTTTGTAAAAAGTAATACTGTGAGAATATATGCACAAAGTGCTTTAGAGATGAAAGACACTTGCTTTCTATACATTTTTTTTTCAAACAATAAATATCACTACTATGGCAAGAAGGCAGAAACAGTAGAGGGAAGAGGACTGGGGTGTAGGCAGCAAAACTTGCTTCAAAAGCCAACTTTGCAGCTTCCTAGCTGCTCTACCTCTAAGAACTACTTACATTTCCAACATCATTTTTCTCCTATGATTGCTGTGAGAACGATGGGAAGGTTTCTGTAAAACATTTGTTGTATACTGGGTTCTTTTACCTTAAAACTGACATAAAATGTAGTTTAATACTGATCTCTTTTCTACTGAAGGTTACAATATACAGACATTCTCAGATTTTAAATGCTTTATAAAAAAGCTATATGACTCATTTGCTCAGCAGCAGAAACCCAGAAATGTGGTCATTTATTCAAGTGTGGGTTACTTTCTGTGCTGGTGAATCATAATTCTATGTTAAAGTGAGTCCAAGTGGAAAACTGTAGTACAAATATATTGGTTAAAGAGAAAAAAGTTTTGGGGAGAGTGGCACCTATGAACTTTGGATTCTTTACTTCTTTACATACATCTCTCTGCGGAGCTTGCCCTTCTGATCCTTTAAAATTTACCAAAGTGAGAATAAATATTTTTTCTGGAACAGGAAGATCATGCCAAGCAGAATCATTCTCGTGACTTTGAAGTAGAGGCAGTGTGGGCATCTTGTCTTCAGGCTACAGTCATCAGAGATTTTGCTGAGCTCCTGTTGTGTGGCTCAGTCCATTTTAATGGTTCTTCTGCTTCTGAAGCAGATGTAGAGGCCACAGGAAACTTTGTTGAAACTTCCCATGGTCCCTCAGATCTTGCAGCCTCGCCAGCAGTGCTAGGGGTATACTGGGAGTAGTTGCTGCTAATTTCAGGGCCCAAAGATCTTCTCTTCACCATCTTCCCTGAATTTCTAGTGCATGGAGAAGACATCTTTCCAGTCTGGAGGGCAAACACAACTCTCCAATGCAATGCATTCAACACATTTTTTCTATATCCATGAGTCCGCTTCCTCTTAAATCCTCCATCATCATAACAAATTCTTTTAAAGATTTAGTTTTCAGAAAAAATCCAGACAGACTTGCTATTTCCTTTCCATTCTACTCATACTTGGTTTGATGACCACAGTAGTGAAATACCTCCTTAAATGGATACAATGAATAGGAAAACAGAATGCAAGAAGAAAACTAGATTAATAACCCAAAATGTTATTAGTTCACATAGGTGTCACCTCATATTTCTCATTCCATTGAAATCATTTCAAATGTATGAAGGCTCTTTAGAAAATTATATTGGCCTAATTCAGATTTATTGCTTTTGTTTTTTTTAAGTAATTGTTTTAGAACCAGTCAAAATAGCCTTTTTGGGGGTGGTGGGTGGAAGGTGATAGAGTCTGTGACAATAATGGTCCTTTTTTCAGTTATTTTTACCTCTCCACCTTTTACATATGGAAATCTGGGTAGAGAAGCAAGAAGATGGTGGGAAAGGTCTTCCAACTGCCTCAACCAGTCTAACCTAAAAAAGAATCCCCCAAAATGTTCAATCTATTCTCTACTTCAGAAATGGTATATGATCCCTACCCTTACCAGCCCATGGGTTTCATTATTTCCACCCATAGGTATGGCATTGTATACTGTGACTGTCTCTCCAGTATATTCAACAGCTCACCCTCCTCTTTCCTTCTGGTTAGTATTTGAACAAGTTTAACTCTCTTCAGTTTTGAAATTCAAAAGTCTTCCATGCCCCTGTAAGTCCCCTGTAAACTACCACTCCTTCTCTTTAAACTTTAGAGCCAAACTTGATGAAAATGTTTACAATTTGTCTCCAATACAGTATTCCCTCACTTATCATGGGTATTATGTTCTAGACTCCTCCTCCCCCACCCCATAGGTGAAAATCCGCGAACTAGGAACCTTGCATTTATTTTAGTACTCATATATATTTTAAGGCTTTATAAACCCTTCCCACACACTTATAAACCTTTCCCACTCCCCTATTAACCTTTTCCACACTTTTATAAACACTACGTATGTTCTTAAAACATATTCTACACTCTTAAACCTACATAACTTTAACAACATACATATACAGTACCACAAAATCCCACGGTATAGTGAAAAATCCACAATAAATAATTAAATATAGTATTTTTTAAAATCTCACAATAGTGAGGCTGCGATAAGTGAACCACAATATAGAGAGGGACTACTGTATCTCTCCATCTACCTTTCCTCAAGCCACACAATTACTTGCACTCTATAGAAGCAGCTCCAACCAAGGCTACTTCCTCATTGCTATATTCAATGGAAATGTCTCAGTTATCTCATTTCCAGTTTACTTTTTTTTTTTTTTATCTGTGTCCTCGTCTCAACTGTTAGCTCTATAAGGGCACTGATGCATAGTGTCTAGCACTTAGAGCTCACCCAAAAGCCCATTATTTAATGAATAAATGATAGAAAGGCACAGAAAGTAGTAGTAGCTCTATCTAAGTCACAATTATGCAAGGAAAATGTATTCTGTTTAAAATAAGATTAAGACTTTGACCAGAAACCAATTCAGATGTGCCTAGAATTTTAGGTTGTTTTTTTTTTTCTTGTCTTTGTTGCTTTGCTATTGTTATTGCTATTTGACTTTATAACATATTTCTTTCCAGAATCTTATGGAAATTTTTTTAAATTTTTAAATATTCTCTTCAAAGAGAATTTTTTAAAATATTCTGTTCAAATTGATTGGGAATAAATTTTAAAGTAAGAAGAACAGACTACCCTATCAAATAATTCAAAATATTTAGCTGTATGGAAACAAGGAACAGACTGACAGTGACCAGAGGGGTGGGTGGAGGTGAAGAAGGGGGAAAGAAGAAGAAGGGTCTAGTCAAAGAACTGGTATAAATGACCCACGGACATACACAAAAGGCCGGGGACTGACTGTGGGAGCAGGGTGTGGGCAGGACAATGGAGAGCAACAGGGGGGAAATTGGGACAACTGTAATAGAACAATAAAAAAAAAGAGTACATCAGAAAAAGATACTTAGCTGCAACTAATCTTTCTCAAGATCATCATGAAATAAACCCTCATAAATGTTCAAACTATTTTTATCTTGGTGATTGTATTACTTTTATAGTAAAGAATTTTTATGATGGGGGAATTGTTACATCTTATTTTTCATTTTATAATACAAATATCTTATTTTTTTTTCAATAATTCAATAGACAGCATACAACTAATGGAACCAAAGTAGCTTGTCTAAAAATATACTTAAGTAATCTAAGGAGATAAGACTTTATTTTTTCCAGCATCTATGAAACATTATTTTTATATTTATTTTGTTGTTATCTTTTCCATAAATAAAACTTTTGCTATATCATTATTAATTTGATAACATTAAAAATAATTAAAATAGAAATAATTGTGTATATAACATTTAGGAAGTAAAAAACATAAAACAGGGAGATTGTAAATTGAAAGAAAGAAAGAATGTTTTTCTTTTTACTTTATTCTGGTTTGAAAACAGGAACCTAGGAAGTCTAATGATCAATTTTATATATTTCCCAAATAAAAAGGCCTCCAAAAATAATTTTTTTAAAAAATTACAGTGATATTAAGTGAATTTTCACAAATGAATTAACTTTTTTGTTTAACCTTTCTACTTCTCATTCAACCATACTCCTTTACATCTCCCCAGGTGAGATGTGCAGTGGACAGGGAGTGAGAATTACCTACAGCTGAGTAATCACAGCTGACCTTAAAGTGTAAGGAAGTAGAGACAGAAAGAATGAAGGGAGAGGAGCCCTATAATTCAATTAATTAATACAATTTATAATTATAGTGGAACCATTTTATTTTATGTTTTTCATCTACAAAAATACAAATTTTACCATCTCACTTCTATCAGTAGTGCCTCCATTGTCTATAGGATACAAGGCAGGAAACACAGAGCCCAGCAGGGTCTGGCTTCTACCTGCCTCTCTCATACACATTCCAGGGCCTTTAGAGATATTAAAATATTTGCTTGCTTTATAATCTCTTACAGTCCCCTGCTTCTCCATGAGCTACAACTTATTCAAGGCTATTTAACATGTTAAAGTAACCAAATTAGGCCCAAGATGAAGTCACTCATGTTAAGCCCCTCAAGGGACTGCATCAACAAGACAAAAGTTAACTAAGTTTTTATACTCATCTCTCCCAGTAAAGGAACCAATGAACACTTGCCTGCTCAGCACAGGTTATCTAACCCTTCTCTAAGTTAAGAATTACTCCATACAGGGAAAGTAACCCTACTTTAACTGATCATCAAATGCCTGGTATAACTTTCTTGTTTCTGCTCACTTTGTTCTAGAAAAATCTCTCACCTTGGACAGCTTTTCAGAGCTCCATTCTATTTGCTAGACCAGATGTTGATGAATTCATGAATCTCTGAATAAAGTCCATGAAACTTTAAAATTTACTGTTAATTTTGTTCTTTAATAAACATTTGTATGTAGTAGAAAAGCTCCTTTTGTCCATACAGACACTTCTTCTCTGCACCCTTTCCATACTTCTGGTATCCTACAGATCATGATGCAAGGAAAATTTTTATATCCTTCCATTTTAGTTAAGCTGCAGAAAAAATAAGTCTACTTTTAATCATCTGTGTATCCTTGTCAACAACTGCAGTGTCCTGTAAACACAATAATATATGTAATGGATTAAGACAGCAAATTTACAATCCTCCTCACTTCACAATTATACTGATATGGTCTAAATCAAACATGTATTAATAATTGAAATGTCAGTATTTGGTGATATAAATAACACTCAAATGTGAAGTGCAAATAAAAGCAGAAAGGTCATTGGTTGGAGGGGCAAAATGCTTCTCTACCCTTTAGTCCTACATATAACTAACATAATCCCACACCTCACTTTTTTTCTTTGTTACCCCTCAGAACAATGTAATACCCTGTTTTCAAATGCCCTGGGTCCCTACCCTGGCAGTAAGGCTCTGTTCAAGAATTTTTTTATACTCTTCACCATACTGTTCTAAATTGACCACTGAAACAATACTCACCACCAAAGACCCTGAAAAACAAGTAATGATATAACCTTCAATTGTATTAAGTCCTCTTCATACTTTATTCAGATGTTGAAGAAACAAACAAACAAAAAATCTGGAATGGAAGTGGCTCGAGGACTTGGAGACTTTCATCCCTAGACTTCAAGAGGTTAACTGAGCTTGCCTACTGTGTGATCTGAAGAGGCAGATTATAATCTGGCTAACACAGGAGAATAATGCAGCAAGACATCTCCTTCTGATAACCTGATACCTTTCAATTACCTTTTTTCTCTAAATATTACCTGTAGGTAAATGCAAAGACCTTATATTATACTCAGACATACATACTCACATTTTATGACTGAACATACTTTCTCAGGCTGGCCACAAATCATTATTTCCCATTCTGTCTCTTTTCTGGCTGTTTGAAAGAATAGATTCAGCTTTATGTGAAGTGCCACGAAGGGCTTAGTCCCGAACACCTCAGGCACATGAACTCTTCTGAAAGTATGGTCCAGTGAAATTTTAAAAACTTGAATGAGACTTCCGGCCAAGATGGAGGCATAGATAGACATGCTGCATCTCCCTCCACAACTAAGAGGGAATACAACTATCTTAAAACTAGAAACAACCAGAAGTTTCAGAAAATCGAGCTGCATGGAAGTCCAACAAACAAAGATATAAAGAAGAAATACTCATCCAGACAGGTAGGAGGGGCAGAGCTGGGGTGGAGAGGAAGCAGTGTGATAGCAGCAGCAGTGACAGCAGCAGCAGGCCTGCAGAAAGTGCAGTCACATGTTTTAAAAAGTAGGGAGGGACACCTGGGGAGTACTCCCAGCTCACAGTTCCAGTACTAGGGAAAATAAAGCCTCATTGCTTCTGACTGTGAAAACAAGTGAGGGTTGGGGTGGAGGAAGAAACTGACAGTCTCTTAGCAGAGCCTGCTTGTTTAAAGGGTCCCCACAGTCCTAGAAAATCTGCAAACCCACCCACTCTTAGAATGACGGCCAGGCCAACAGCTAGAGGAGTGCCAATCCCATACGGGAAGCAGGATAAGTGCCTGGAAAAAGTGCAAGTGCTGAGCAAGCAGCATTGTTGCCCTGTACTGATGAATACCTAAGTCTCCACTCCTTACAATGTAACAGGTGCAACAGCTGTACTTAAGACACAGAGGTAAACAAACAAGGGAGCCTGTCAAGGTTAGGAGAGAGAAGTATGATCCAAAAGGAGGAACAGATCAAGGTTCCAGTGGGAGAACTAAGTAACAAGGAGATAACCAACATAACAGACAAGGAGATAGCCAACCTAACAGATACAGAGTTCAAAACACTGGTGAAAAAGATGCTCACAGGCTTGACAGATATGTTTGAGTACAGCAAACGCATAAGGGAAGAAGTGAAGGCTATGCTAAGTGAAACAAAGGAAAATTCACACAAAACCAATGGTGGAGAGAAGGAAACCAGGGTTCAAATCAATGAATTGAAACATAAGGAAGGAAAATACAGTCAACCAGTGCAGAATAAGGAAACAAGAATTGAAAAAAAATGAGGAGAGGCTTAGGAACCACTGGGACAACTTTAAACATACCAACATCTGAATCATAGGGGTGCCAGAAGGGAAAGAAAAGAAGCAGGAAATCGAAAGCTTATGTGAAAAAATAATGAAGGAAAACTTCCCAAATTTGGTGAAGGAAATAGACATACAAGTTCAGGAAGCACAGAGAGTGCCAAACAAGCTAGACCCAAAGAGAACCACACCAAGACACATCATCATTAAAATGCCAAAGGTGAAAGATAAAGAGAGAATCTTAAAAGCAGCAAGAAAAAAGCAGAGAGTTACTTACAAAGGGGTGCCTATAAGACTATCAGCTGGTTTCTCAAAAGGAACTTTGCAGGCAAGATGGGAGTGGTAAGAAGTATTTAATGTAATGAAAAGCAAGGACCTACAACCAAGCTTACTCTATCCAGCAAAGTTATTATTTAGAATAGAAGGGCAGATAAAGTGCTTCCCAGACAAGGTAAAGCTAAAGGAGTTCATCATCACCAGGACATTATTATATGAAATGTTAAAGGGACTTACTTAAGAAAAAAAAGAAGATTAAAACTATAAACATTAAAATGACAACAAACTGACAACTATCGATAACAGAATCTAAAAAATAAAAGTAAAATCCAACTAAGCAAACCAGAATAGGAATAGAAACATAGGTATGGGGATCATTTGGAGGGTTATCAGCTGGGAGGGGGAAGGCAGAGAAATGGGAAAATTTTGCAGGGATTAAGAAGCATAATTGTTTGGTACAAAATAGACAGGGGAAATTAAGAATAATGTAGGAAAGGGTGAGCAAAAAAACTTATATGCATGATGCATGGACATGAACTAAAGGGGGTGGGATTGCCGGAGGGAAGAAGGGTACTGAGCAGAGGGTAACAAGGGGAAAAGAAATTGGGACAACTGTAACAACATAAAATATTCTTAAAAAAAAAAACTTCAATAATCTCTGGCTTCTACACCCCTATCTCATCAGTGACTAACCAAGGTTTACCCATATGTCTCCCAGACAACACCCTCCATAACTCTGTAGTAACTTTTACCATCTAATCAACATAACCTAGTCCATACTGGCTTGAAAACTCTTATCTGTACTTTCTATATCTTTACTGTCTTTTTCTTCTATAGATAATTTCATCATTATTTTGTGCATTCAAACAACTCTCACCTTTCTTGACTCTCCAGGAATGGAAAAGCATAGCCAGTGTCTCTCACACTACCAAGAGCATTCAAATTGCACCTTGATGACTGTTGTAACACACCAGACTTGGAAATTTACTCAGTCACCCAAAACTAGGGAAAATGCGGGAGTGAAGGGAAAGTTTCTCTCTACATTAGTGTCTTCTTTTGTCATTAGTTTTTGTCTTTTTTTAAAAAAGTGGTATAATATAGATAACATAAAATTAACAATTTTAATTCAAGTGTACAGTCCATTGACTTTAAGTATATTCACATTGTTGTTCAATCATCATTATCACCCATTTCCAAAATTCCTTTCATCTTCCTAAACTGAAATTACATACCTATTTCACAATAAATTCCCCATGTCCCCCTCTCCCAAAATGCTGGAAGTCATTATTCTACTATCTTTATGAATTTGATTACTTTAGGAGCTACATATAAACAGAGTTGTACAGTATTTGTATGATTATTTCACTTAGCCCTGGCTGGTTTGGCTCAGTGGATTGAGCGCCGGCCTGCGAGCTAAGTGTCGCTGGTTCGATCTTCCAGTCAGGGCACATCAGAGAAGGAAAACTCTGACTCCAAAAAACCTCCGCTGCCTTGCGGCATACCTCTTCAGGGGAAAGGCTAAGGGAGTAAACCCCGACAGAAAATCCGGAGCCGGAGTCCCTAAGGCGGTTTGACGTTGTAGTCAACACCAGCAACTCCTGCGGCGCACCTGAAGCCAAGCTGTATTGACTCCGTCTTTCCCTTGGACCCTTCAGCTGCGAAGAGAGGGGGGGTCTGCTGCATGGGCAACAGCAGACCCTCCATATCACCCTGCCCAGGCTCTGTAGCTTCAGCTTCACTGGAGAGGACACTCCAGCGTCATCGCAAGATGTCGATTCAACACGGGAGGAGACAGATACTGTGTCACTCCCGAGTTGGACTGCACAGCCATTCTCGGCGGTGCAGATAGACTCTTAAGAAGCTACACCATCGTCTCTCGAGACGGACAGCTGCCGACGATTTCACTTAGCATAATGTCTCCAGATTTCATCTATATTGTAGTATATGTTAGAATTTTCTTTTTTTGTTTTTAATTTCAGAGAGAGAGGAAGGGGGAGAAAGAGAGAGAGAAACATCGATGGGTTGCCTCTTGCACACACCTCCACTGGGAAAAAAACTCACAACCTAGGCATGTTTATAGGAAGATGCTCCAACGGAGCCAGAGTAGCCAGGGCAGAATGTTCTTCCTTTTCAAGCCTGAATCATAATCCTTTGTATGAGTCCCTGTTTTCAATTATTTGGGGTAGTGTTGGGTCATATTTTTAATTTTGAGAAATTATTATACTATTCACATTAATTTTTACATCCACCATGCCCTAAAATATATTCTCCTTACATCAGATTACAAATTTGAATATAAACAATGAGATCAGGTGTATCTGTTCTTATTGTTGTATCTCCAGTTACCTCCAAAACTTAGCAGATCAAAACATCAAAGACATTATCTCACAGTTTCTTTGGGTCTGGAATCTAGGCACGGCGCAGCTGGGTGCCTTGATTCAGGCTGAAATCAAGGTATTGGCAGGGGCTGTAGTCAACTCCAGGTTTAATTGGGGAAAGATATGCATCCAAATTTGTGCTATTTGGGAAGTCCCCAAAGATGCACTTCTAAGTTCACCAAGATGGCTATTGATATGCCCCAGGTCTTCACTGGCTGATGGTCAAAGACATCAGTTCCCTGCTACCTGGGCATCTCCATAGTGCAGCTCACAACATGGCAGATTGTTTTCTCCCAGAGTGAGGGCTTATAATGAGAAATAGAACAGGAGAGTTTTAGCAAGACAAAATCAGACTTTTTGTAACCTAATCTTGCAATGACATCCTATTACTTTTGCCACATTATATACATTAAAAGTGAATCATTAAGTCTAGGAAATACCCAGGAAAGGGGGTTACAGAAGAGTGTGAATACCAGGAGGCTGAGATCATTGGGAGTCACTTGAGAGGCTGCCTATCACAGCAAGAGATTTGTTTTGTTTCAATTTTCATTGCTGTAACCTAGAACGACTAGCATCTAGAAGGCACTCAAAATATTTGTTGAATAAATGAATGAATATTAGGCAAATGCATACTCTTTCCTTTCACATGTTTATATAATGTTTCAAATGAGAGAAAACTTAACATAGTGTTTCCTTAGGACTTTAAAAATGAAAATATATATTTCCCTCCTATTTTATGTTACATTAAAACATCAGAATCAAATTTACAGCTCTCCCAGAAGGCATTAAGAAAACGATACCATTTACTGAGTGTTTTTTATATATTTCCTGGTATTCTGGTGGAAACTTTATCATTTTATGATCTATGAGAATAGATAATATGGTTGAAGATAATGTAGTCTATATTAAGAATTTAACATCAGTTACTGAAAGACATTTATGCTTCAAGTTAAAGAAAGCAAAGATTATTACAATGAAAATATGCATGCTCTTGTTTCTTGGATTCTTTTATTTTTTTTTAATACCAGTATACTGATCTTTCAGAGGCACTTTTAAATTAGATCAAACATATAAAGGAAAAAAAACCTTTATTAAGTATGGACAGCCTGCTACACTGGGCACTAAAGGCATATCTCACTGTGTTCTAGTTCTTTAACATTTTTTAAGTATGTTTTATTGATTATATTATTACAATAGTTCCAATTTTTCCCCTTTGCTCCCCTCCGCCCAACACCCCCTCCCCCAGAAACCCACCCCCCCAAGTCCATGCACATGGGTCGTACATACAAGCTCTCCTGCTTCACCCTTTCATATATTCTTCTTCTTTTTAAAAATAAATAAACAATTCATAATTTTAACAATAAAAAATAACAATCCCTCCTTCTCAGACTTAAGACTGTTTATAATCTTATAAAGGACAATGGGAAAAGGTCTCGAGCTCCTCTAGCTGCTTCAAGCTGGACATGGTCATCGTCTTACCTACCCTTGGGTCCAGAAATCCCTAATAAGAGTGGGGGTGTGGAGGGGAGGGTGGCCTTCCCACATGGGGAAGGATCGTGCAGACTCCAGGTCGGTTGGCTATCCCTGGACAATGGCATGCTTGATTTAACAGGCTGGCATCCTTGTTGTATTCTGGGGGCAACAGATTTGGCAACAGGCTTAAAAGACATCATTCAACCCATACCCACTAGATAAAAAAAAGGCAGGTATTAATTTTTCAATGTCCCACATTAGGGGAAAAAAGGGCTTCTTTGGAGGAAGGTGTGCCAGGTACATCTCACCTGTCCAAAACCCTTTTGCCCATTATACTTAGTTTGGGCTGAGGAAAATATTTTAGGTTTCCCCCCTCTCAGACCTCTGGGCTCTTTTGGTCCAAGCCATTAGGATAGAAAAAAAAAAAAACAGTTTTAAAGTTAAACCCACAGACCACCCCATATTTCACCAACCCAACCACTTAGTTCAGCCAAACCGTTAAGTCACATGAGGCAGCGATGCAGACAGGATCGAGTGAGGCCTATACAATACAGATGATCACTCAGGTAATGAGATCATAGGCTTATGCCCTTTGAAAACAGAAAACACATGTTAATTTATGTAACATAACCCACATACAAGTCTCTAATTCTGTAAGATGGTCTTATTGGAAAGACATCCAGTAGTAAGGCATTTGACATTCTTCTTGCCTGTAAATTAAACATCTTTGATAATGCCACAGACATAGTTTAACTTTCAAATGAAAACAAATTTTAAGTGAAAAGAAACTTTAAAGATGGTTAGCTGCACTACTTTATAGTCTACCACTGAGCATTGTCATTTTCCTTGAATCATGATTTTTCTCCCTAAGATTACCCTCCTTGTCATTAAAGGGACTGCATTAAGTTCATTTTTAATCTTTCCTGTTCATTTGCATAAACACAACAAGAGCAGCAAATGATCACTTATGATCTTTAGTTCTGCTTTGCTGGAACTTATGCAAGGAACATTTATGGTGAACTTCAGTCTGCCCTTTAGGGCACAGAAGCTGAGCCACATACCTGGCACTCAGTCTTGCCTGTAAACACCTTCTTTTCCAAGTCCTTCTGGTTTTCCATTGTCCTTTAAAGTCCCTTCTAGCCATCTTTCAGGAAAACAACCTTCATTCCTTCCCTGGAGAGATTGCCATGGATTGTACAATCAACCAAGGTACCAGGCTTTTTTTCTCGTGGGCTTTTATTACCTTTGAAATTCAATCCCAGTTCCTCAGGGCTTTTTGGTAACAACCAGAGCCCAAGCATGTCTCCTTTAGGCATGACATTCCAGTCAAAGTCTTGGTCAAAAAAAACCTCTATTAACAACTGGTCTTATTAGTTTTATGCAAAGAGCCTTATGTCATTACTTACTTCTTTAGAATGCCAAACTCCAGAGGGATCAGATAGGGAGAAAAATATACAGTGTGAAGGAAAATCCTTGTCCTTCTAATATTCACTGAACTTGCATTTCCATTCTTTATATTTTCATTTTTTCCCCCACTAAAAATTTTTTTGTTTGTTTTTCCATTACAGTTGTCCCACTTTTTTCCCCCTGTTGCATCCCCGTACCCTGCCCCCTCTTTTCCCACAGTCAGTCCCACCCAGTTGTTCATGTATGTGGGTGATTTATACATGTTCTTTGACTAGACCCTTCCCCTTCTTACCCCCTTCTCTTCCTCCCCCCTCCCCCCTTGTTACTGTTAGTTTATTCCTGTTTACATACCTCTGGTTCAATTTTGCTCATTTGTTTGTGTTGTTCATTAGTGTCCTATAATAGGTGATAGCATAAGGTATTTTTCTTTCATTGCCTGGCTTCTTTTGCTAAGCATAATTTTCCCCATTTGTACTTGTGTTCCTCTCTGTCTCTCTCTGTTTCTTCATCTTCTTAAAGCAGACCCTTTAGCATCTCTTGAAATGCTGGTTTGGTGGAGATGTATTCTTTTAGCCTTCTTTTGTCTTGGAAACTCCTTATTTCACCTTCCACTTTGAATGAGAGCCTTGCTGGGTAGAGTATTCTTGGTTGTAGGCCTTTGTTTTTCATTGCTTGGAATATTTTTTGCCATTCCCTTCTGGCTTGTAGTGTTTCTGCTGAGAAATCTGATGATAGCCTTATTGGAGCTCCCTTGTACGTTATTAGTTGTTTCTCTCTTGCTGCTTTTAGGATTCTCTCTTTGTCTTTAAATGTTGCCATTTTAATTATGATGTGTCTTGAAGTGGGCCTGTTGGGGTTCCTCTTCATTGGGACCCTCTGTGCTTCCTGGACTTGCGTGACTCTTTCTCTCCTCATGTTAGGGAAGTTTTCTGTCATTAGTTTTTCAAAGAGATTTTCTGTACCTTGCTCCTCTTCTTCTCCTTCTGGAATTCCTATGATATGAATATTATTACATTTCATGTTATACTGCAGCTGTCTTAGAACATCTTCAGTCTTGTTCTGTCTTTTTTCATTTTGTTGCACTGTCTGGAAGTTTTTGTTTATGTTGTCCTACGGGTCGTTGATCCGATCTTCTGCTTCCCCTAGCCTGCTTTTAATTCCTTCTATTGTGCTCTTCAATTCAGAGATTGTATTTTTCATTTCCTCCTGGCTCTTATTGATAGCTTCTATGTCCTTTTTGATGCTGGTGTAATTCTCAGTAAGTTCTTTGTAGTTTTTCTGGAGTTCCTTGCAGTTTCCCTGGAGTTCTTTGTAGTTTCCGCTGAGCTCATTGAGCTTCTCCATAATCCCTGTTTTGAATTCCATATCTGATAATTTTCTCCCCGCTATTTCATTTAGCACTCTTTCTAGGGATTTTACCTTTCCTTTTAATGGGGGCTTGTTTCACTGTCTTTCCATTTTTGTGACTCTTATTGTTTGTTGCTGCTTCTTAGATTGATCTGCACTTCCTGGATCTGCCCCTGGTGGTGTCAGATCATGTACCAGTTTGGCCCTAGGCAGCCTGTTGGAGACTTCCAGGAATCTACTGCCTTTGTCTGGCTTCTTTAGTTGTTAATCTATTCAATCTGTGATTAGCTGTCAGGCTTAAGGATCGTGGGTGTGGCAGCTTAATTCCTGTAGGCAAGGTTTTTGCTTCCCCTCAGTCTGAGGCCACTCAGAGGGGAATGGTCTGCTTGCAGTGTGGGGATGAGTCAGCACGGGGACCCCCAGCTCTCCCCTCAAAGCCACCATGCCAAACTCTCCCCAAGTGTCTCTAGTCCTCTCTGCCTTCCCTTTGCTTGAGCCCAGGGTAAGTGGGGGTCAAAATATTTTTGTGTGTGATCCACTTAAGAGCTCTTTTTTCTCCAGCTGTTTGTATCCAGCTAGCAAGAAACCCTGTGACTTTTCGCTTTTCACAGCTGGATACTATTTTACTTTCCACTCTGTTGCTGTAGGCTGGGAGGCCCAGCTGGGGGTTTAGGCCCTGCCCTTCTCAGGGGGAGCCGACAGCTGCTGAGCTGTTTCTCAGTCCCTTCAGCTGCCACCCATGGGAGCCCAGCCAGCCCTTCTGCATCTTCGCACTCCCTACCGGTCATGTTGTGATGTAGCATCCTTTTCTGTCTCTCCGTGGTTATAAGACTTCTCTCCAGCTAGTGTTCGGTTGGTTATTCCAGATGATTTCTCTAAAATTAAGTTGTAAATCCAGACTAGTTCTGGGAAGAGGTTAGTGTAGCTTCCACCCACTCCTCCGCCATCCCCAATATTTTTAAATAATGTTATTTGGTGTTATTTTATGAACTAGGTTACTTATAATCAGGATTTTAGAATTTATGATAACTTATTAGGCTTTCTGAAAGTTGTTAGACATATTATATCATGTGTTTCTTACAAATGTGAAAGTTGCATTCTTGGCTTTGTTTTTAAAAATCAGCCAGTTTAAGGAGAAAACTGGAATATTCAACAACAATATTTTGGGTAAATCTGGAGAAAAAGTTGTGGGATACATTGTTAAATATTCTAAACAACAGCAAAGAGACATAACTCTTAGACAAGCTCATTAGTTATCTAGAGTCTGTGGTTCATGCAAAGAATGGTGAAAAAGTTTCAGCTCCTAGCCAGCTCAGATCAGTAAGAAATAACTACCTTAAGAAATGTGTTAAAAAGTATTTCAAGGCCACCCCCAGGTTTTCTAAGATGTATGCAGTTTTCAGTTACTGGTGACTGGGAGTGGTGGCAGAAAAGAGAGTACTAGCAAAATATTTATTTATCATGCTGTTTGTTGTGAGACAATGGCAATAAAATATCATATATTTTTTATATTTCATAGTGTCTTGCATTTAATGATGAAAAGTATTTTTAGATTTTTCATCCCATTAGGGAATACTAAACAGTTTTTACTGAACCTAACATAATGAAATAAACTTTAAATTACTCAACATAGTATATCCTTATAAACAGAATAAATTCTAAAGTTTCTTTTGCTTCTAATAGTTTAATTCTATGATAACCATTTATAATAATGTGTTTTTAAGTAAGTATAAACAACTTCTTTCAGCTTTAACAATGATATTGCATTTTATTTATTTTATACACCAAAACTGACTTTATGTTGTTCATGTTTCAAAATGATTTTATAAACACATATATGTTATTTAGCTTCTTAAAAATTTCTAACTCAATGGAACTTTTTAACATCTATTAATTTCTATAACCATAAACTTCTAAAAATTAGAATTCCAACTATGTTAACTATATTCCAGAATTATGATAATTATTACTAAAATGTCTTTAGAACTTCCTAACTTTGCTATTAGAACACATGAGTATACCTAGAATAGTCTAAATTCAATTTGTTCTTTTCACAGCATGTAAATTTTATTGTCATTATCCTAGAGGGATGATATTTAGCCAATATTTAATTTAAATGTTTCAATTATCATTTTAAGTTTGAAAGCATTAATTTAAAAGCTGACCATTGTTTATAAATAATTAATGATTAAAAGCTTAAAATAAAAATGTAATTTTGTTAGAAATAAGAATATTAGGACAGAAATAGAAAGGTAATATTGTAACAGTGCACACTGGGTTTTGGTCACTTGCCACCTTTTTATATGACCCAGTGATGTGTGTTGAAGGAAACAGGTTTTTATTAACAGGGATCAAACCTTGTGGGGGTACATTGAGAGCACTCCTGCTAGGAGACTTTCTCTCCCACAAGATTCAGAACTTCTTTCTTTTGCTCCCAAAAGACTATAAGCCAAAACCATGCCCAGAAGCTCCCCATTTCCTTATTTGTCCTTAAGCCAGTCACACAAACATATCTCTATCTTCTCCAGCATGTGCACTTGTGGGTTTCAGATTCACCGTCTTCTTGTAGCCGCTCTTTCTTTCGGGATCTAGAATGCACTGCTCTCAGTCCACATGTAACAGTCTAGGACCCATGTACCATACTGCACCAAACCATAGTGTCCCAAAGGCAGGAGGCACATGTCCCATTGTGGGACCCTGCCTCCAGGAGTGAGCTCCCATCTTCTGCGTGGTCTAAGTAAGTCCCTGGTGGGCTCAGCATCTCCTGGTCCCACAAGCACTCCCATCCATTCAAGGAGCATAATATCTCTCTGGCCAAAAGCCCAGAGAGAGAGAACTTACTCCAAGCTCCAAAGCAAGAGAGTAATTTCTCTGTACCAAGCCTGTATGAGAGAGAGAGTACCCTTCTGCCATTAAATTCCACTCTTTTTAACAAACACCCAAAAATGAATTGCCCTGCCTTCCTCTGCCAAGTCAGACCAGTTTCAGAATATGTCACTCAAAAGTACCACTCAGAAACACAGAAGTCTGCAGCTCAGCATTCCTGGTCACAGATCAGCTCCAAGCATCTCTCACCAGTTTGTGTACACCAGCCTGAGTCCTTATCACAGTGTCTATTTCTCTTGTCCAGAGCTGCCCTTACTCCAGCCATCAGCTCACCAGTGTGTCTGTGTGCTTGGCCAGGCAGGCCGCCCTCAGTGCCACCAGCTCTGCCACTGTCTTCTGTGCAGGAGGGGAGCTGAGGATGTTTCCAATAGAACTGCAGACCTACAGACAGACCTACAGGCAGACCTGGTGTTTCTCAGCATACCCCACTTTAAAGGCTCGGCTCAGAAGTTTCTGTGTAACTGAATATCCAGCTCTTCCTATGGTGTGTTAGTGTCCTCCATTTTTGTCAGCTCCCCAGTGTCTTCGATCTTCTTTCAGCTGCCACCTTTAGTCACGGTAAGGGTTTCCCAGCCGTGCACAGGCATACATGCATCTGTCTGTCCTGGGTGGGGCATCCAGCCCCTACAGCTCACACGGGCACAGTATGAGCCACCCACCCACCCCATCCCACCAGCTATGTCACTAGTTGCTGTGCTGCTACACGTTCTCATAGTCACGATCACAATTCGCCCTGGGCAGAAGCCTTCTTCTGTAGCTCCTCCCTTCAGGAAGGCACCAGCTCTAAATCTGCCTTTGCTATCCAATGTGCCTCAAACACTGTACCTTCCACTTCATGGGCACTCCTTTTTTGCAGGCTTGGGGGGGGTTCCCTATTTTCAGGGAACTCTGCTCCAACCTACCCTGTTGCAATATGACCAGGTAAAAATCATGTCCTTCATTGTTCGTTAAAACTTTAAAATAATAAGCATAATTGCAGGGCAATAAATAGACTTTGTCATAATTTTAACGTCAAGAACATCTTAGAATCTCAGGGAGGGGTTTTCATACTCAACAAAGTTTGTATGATAACACTGCAATCTCTATTTGTATTATGAAAATGTACTTAATTGTTGTTGATTAAATTACCAAAAAATAAGGTTCCCAATGAGATTTTTTAAAAATCCAACTTTCTAATGTCTCATTCTTGCACTTTTAACATTGCAATTTTAAAGTAATATTTAAAGTCTAAGGTACAAAAACTCTGTTCTTTGATGGTTCTCTAGAATCTGATAAGGCAGATATGACATTTTTGCCTGATCCTTAAGCTCCTTCATGATGTATTTTCTGCATAAAAACTTTCATACTACCAATACTTGAAGAGAAAATTTAAGTTTTAATTCAGATATTATTTTTATTGGTTAAAAAATCAACTATTAAAGTATCTCCTTTTTGTTGGAAAATGAATCACATTTCATTTTTTATCATTTCAAATAAAAAGTTTCATTGTAAAACATCATGTGTTTATAAACCTGGAAAGGGCATTAGATAGTGGTTCTTAATCCAATGTTCAAAATCTTTCCAGGCTCAGGGTATCTGTAAACCTGAAACTAAAATATTTTATGTTGAGGAACATGTTTCTAATTAGAGGATACTGAGAGAGGGAGAAAGGCAGAAGCCAAGAGTAAAGGATGACTCTCAAAGGTTTTGGCCCAAGCAACAGGAAGCATGGAACATGCCATTGACTGGGAAGGTATGATTTCAAGGGGATCTGGGAATGTCAAGTGGAGTTGGGAGGGTAGGACTTAGGTGTTCAGTTTTGCATAGGTTAACTTTGAGATGTCTATGTGATGAATTAAGCAACTTGAAATAACTGGACACAGTATGGTACAAAAGTGAACGAAAACAAGAAAAACTGCAATGTTCAGGTAAGTAACAATGCTATAAGAATATGCTACAAAAATCGTAGGACACATTCCTCCTGAGGGACCATTTTCAGTTTTGTGCATATGCTAACCTACTTTTCTTCCCAAGTGCATTTGAAGGCAAAGATATCTGTTTTGCCTTCTAGAAGGAAAGCATTTTCTTTCCACATATATTTTTGTTGTACTAGTGATATATAGCTATTAAATATGGTTATAAATATTTAAACTATTAATGGTTGTGTTACACATTACAAATAGCTTTATGAGCTCACCAAGCACTGTAAGTGATATACTCTAGTTCCCCAAGGAACCGTGGATAAAGTCACTGCCACGGTGGAGGATATAATGTGCATTCACTTATGACAAATGAGTGTTATGTCAGTAACAGATACTACATTGAGTTTATTTTAGTAAAATTGGTGGCAAAGAGAGGATATTATGTAAACTGATCTCATCTAAATGATAGGACACTAAGAAAAAAATTCAATTTCTTCAGGAGCTAACATTACACCAGAGGAACAAAATAGTGGATTTTTAAAAATCTTATAATTAATGTAAAAGAATGTATCAATTGCATTGGTTATTTAAGAACGTTATATACCACATTTAGAATTTTTATGTTCATATAGTTCTTTCCCCTTTTCTGCCCTCATTTTTTTATACTCTTCTCTCTTAGGGAGATTTCTCCTTCTTATCTTTTAGATCACTGTTAACAGGTTAAAATTATTGAGTCATGTAAGTAGGCAGCTATAGTAAAAGATGCAGTGGGAAGATGGGCCCACTTGACAGACGTCCAGTTTCCTGGGCACAAGCAGCATGGTCCTCCTTGGGTTGGTTACTTCTCTCTATCAGTCTTGATTGTGTTGCACGTATCCATTACTCTCTCACCTTTCTATTTGTAAAACAGAAATAAAACACAACCTAACAATTGTTGCAAAACTAAATGAATAAATGTAGAGAGTTACTGAGTATAGGATACTATATTAATATACTTATTATAATATAGTATTATAATTATTGCCATTTTCTAGTTAAGATTAACATGGGCAAAGGGCCCTTAGGCTAGTTACCCTTTTGGTCCTTAATTATTGAGCTCCTGACTTCATGTCATGTTCTTCACCAGGTAGTTATCGTATTTTATCTCTAATCTTTATAGCAAATCTGAAAAGCAGCAACACTTATTTATTTTATAAAGAACTGAAACTGATAGAGAAGTGATGTTCTCAAAGCCACACATATCAAAAGTGACAAAGACAGACACTGGCCTGGGCCTAGTGTGCCTAATTCCCAAACCTATGCCCAGTTCCTCCCCCATAAAGACAGGAGAAGTCATTAGCATGAGGTCCCTTGACTGAGCAGCCCTGGGCTCCACAGTCCTGTGCCGCAAGCACTGTTCTCATCCATGAGCTTACACTAGATGATCTTTAGGAGTCCAGGAAAATAATTTCATGGAATGAGTGAAGATTCTGGGATCTGTATGTTTTTTAAAGTGTGGTTTGTTTTTGCAAGGTCAATTACTGAATTAAATCCTTTGGTGTTCTCAGATTATTCTCATGTAAGTACTGAAATCGACACAGAGAAGAAATTTCCTTAGGTCTGCATAGGCAAGAGAAAGCTGTCTGGAGTACATAAACTGTGTTTGCTCTTTCATTCTGTTCATTACATGCTTTAAACATTCTCCAAAAGAGTAAAATTAAATGCTGCAACAACACAACATATTGTATTTTTGTGTACTTACATTGTTTCAGGTACTTTTAAGACTAGCTTATTAACTATTTTTAATAATAAGGCATTACTTTTGAGATATTTTGAGATATAATTTGCTCATTTCTATATTAAATATGGATAAGCAAATTTGCTTTAACTCTTCATTTCTTCACAAAGAACATGAATGTCCTCTGGGATTTAAAGAAATGAATATGAATTCATATTTCCTACCTTTTTATTTTGTTCATTTGAGCTTAGAGTCAATATATCTGGACTACATCAAGCATCTTTCAGATAGAAAAGTTGTCTTACATTACGTAAAAGCCACATTACAAAAATTTTACCATTCATTTTTTATTAATGCAAAGGAATTTATTAAATTTTATGAAGATACAAGGATAAGTTAATTGTAGCTCCAGTCCTCAGATAGTCTTAAAAAGAGATCAATAATAGTTTTGGTAATGAAATAGTGTATTCAGAATTGAGGATGAGAGGAGACTTCAACACAGATTATTTTGAGTGTTTTTAAATACGTGAGATTAAAAGAAAAAGTTGAGATGAGAAATTTTATTTCTTTTTTATTAAAAATCAAAATAATGGATATAAATTAAAACACTAAATAAATTAATATAATTCTATGATCCTTGATGCATCCTTAGAACTTATAAAACTTCTGCCAATTTTGTGATATAGTTCTAATTTCACAAAAACTCTCACATTAATTAAATTTGAAGTAACACATGAGAATCCATACAATAAAATATTATGTTGATTGATTGTGAAACTTAACAGCGCTTAACACTTATTTAGCACTTTACATCCTCAAAGCACTTTACAAACATTAACTAATTAATCATCATGTCACTGATGTCAGAAAGGTGGTAGAATTCCCATTTCTGTGATGAAGAAATTAAATAAAGTGGCTTGTGGCAATGAAAGACATGAGAAAGGCTAAATATCAATACCTCAGGAAAGTTTCAACTAAATGACTAGAGTAGTGAGTTGGCTATGTGTATATGATTTTTTTTTAAAAAGCTGTGCAAGTTAATATATTACAATCCTAGCCACATTTTAACTATGGTGCTTAAAGGAATATGTGGCCATTGCCAATTCATGTTCTCTTACTAGCATTTGCTATTCTCAAAGAACTATTATGTCTCTAAATCTACCTATTATTTTACATTTTTTAAATATAAATTTTTATAATTTAAAACTTGTGAATTAAAAAAAGTTGTTTAGTAGGAGTTTTTGATTTTTCATAATTAATCACGTTTGACAGAAAACATAACTACTAGAAATATTCAAAAATCATCAAAAAAATATATCAACCAAAATTTTTGTTATCCCAAGTCATAATGACTTTTTAAAATAAAATATTGATTTTAGAAAATACAATCAGTAAAAGTTTTACAAATTCTTAAAGACATGTAAATATGCTTTCGGCTACTTTCACAGAGGTACCCACACCCTGGCCCCCTTCTTTTTCTCCACCTGGATGAAACTTGCTTTATTTTCATTCCCATTCATCCTTGTCTTTGAAATCTTCCTCTGGGTGAGAGGTTGCCTGATACCCAGATGTGCAGGGGCTGGGTCAGCCCCCAGGGCAGAAGCTGCCCGATAACAATGTTATTACAAAATTTCCCACATTAACCACTTTTCAAAGGCCCATCCTGGTTTTATTTTAATTTCTCACCTCCTGCAGTAATAAATTTTTAATTGAATTTTAAAGGTATGTCAATATACTGACAGTGCCAGGTTGCCATGGAGCAATATACCCCAGATGACTAACTCTAAAAGCAGAGCATGTTGACATATTTTTGCTTCTCTGAATTTCATGTTTATATCAGCCCTGACTTGTGCAAAAGTGAACTCCAAAGCTAAAATTTCTATAAAGGCACTTTAAAAAAAGTATCCATTTATTTAAGTCACATCAAAAAATTATGTCCCTTTGGTTTTTCACTTACAAAATACCTTTGTAAATACCAAAAATAAATCTGGCCTACTTAATTGATTTTTTGAACTCCAATGTTTGTGTAAAATATAAGTATTTTAAACATGTATATTTATGCACACTACATATATAAAGGAGACAGAGAGAGGAGATAAACTCATTGGAGCATAATTCATCTGAAAATTTTCAGCTTCTCCTTATTTTGTTTTTTTTTTATTTCTTAAAAGTATCACAATGAGTTTTGAGATTTGAATTTTTTAATAAAGAAAAATAATTAATGTATCCTCTATGTTCTGTTCAATAGCTGTATTTGTTATTAAATTTTAAGAAAAATTTTGAAAAATTTTTATAAATGTATTAACATACACCGATTTTATAACTATAGAAAAATAAAAATATATATTTTTGAAGAAGAAGAAAAATGGAAAGGGAAATAAAGGTTTCTTTCATAAAATACCAAGAGGTGGTGTTTGTGTTAATGAGAAACATTATCTTACCAAAGAATCCTGGTATCTTCATTTCCATTTATATAGGAAATTGATTGATACTTAACTAATTGGCACATGCAAATGGAGATTAACTGAATTCACTTTTCTTCACAACTCAACCATTGTAATTTAGATCCTTTCTTAGATTTAAATCTTTTACTATTTTTGAATGTAATCATCTTCCTGTTGTTAGAAATAAAATATCAAAGCACCATGCTGATTATAGCTTATTTGTGTCTCACAAATTATCTAATTAACATTACTGAAAAGTGAATGTACAGTGAGCAAAGTTGATACTTCTGAATAGGAGTCAAGCCTTTTACACAATATAGTGATAACATATATACTGCTGAATTCCATTGGGTCAGATATACTTCAGAGCTAATAACTATAGTTAAATATTTAGTTTCACTTCAAAAGAACAGCTTATCCCGATGTTTCAATGCAATTATGCCTGTGAACTTTTTGTAATTAGCTCTCCTATATAGATGAGACTGAAGAGGTGGGAAAATAAAAAGATGTACATGGCTAAAAAAGCAGTTTTTTTCAGTAAAAATCTCAAAAGGTTTATGGCATGCATGATTTGCTTGGGGAAACTATAAAATCAGTATGTTCATGGCTTTGGATTAGCTGTCTACTATATTTCAAAATCTATGATTCTAACAACAATAATTCTTTAGGTTCAGGGCAAAAATCTTGTTTAGTAGTTTATTAAAAGAAAACTCGCTAGAAATTTCTGAAAGGTCTAAACCCAATTCATTCAATGCAAATTTATTCTATGGTGGAATAGTCAGTAAATCAGAAGCATGTTTTGAGGAGCAGCCCTTAGTGGTCTTTATGAAAAGAATTGGGGGGAATAGGAATTACCTTTGGCTGTTTGCATATGAAATATTTATTAAGTAGCAACTATGTGTCGGAGACTATACTACAATCTCACTACACAAGAGGGATAAAGATTGGCCAGACTGTCCCCTCAAAAAGAACATATAAGTTAAATAAATGCTGTGATAAATGCTTTGAATGAAAGAAAACTTAGAGTTGGTATAGCACTAAAGTTATAAGCATGATATATAGAAAGATCTCATTATGGAAGAAATATGTCATTTCAGGGAGATATCCTAAGATGGAGAAGAACTTAATGTGACCAACGAGCTGAAGAAAATTTCTGTTTATTTTTCTCTTGTTACTCTGTCTTTGGCCAGTCTAAACAGGGCCCAACTGGAGAACCTATGGTAGGTGAGGAAGAGACTTGTTTTTTCTTTCCTACACTACTTTATTTTGTTTGCTCAGAAATTAGAGTGTGATGGAGCAAGAAATGAGAACATGGCTAAGGAGAGACAGGGAACATTTGCGGAGGTACATGTAGGAAGCATTTGGAAAGGGAAAGGCTGGACATATAAGGCAAAGGACATATTATTTGCAGTGAAATGGCACCAGAATGTTACCAGTGATTGGACCTTGGTTCAGTAACCCCAGTACTTGAATTATTGCTAAGAAAGAATTCAGATACAAGACTCACATATAAGCAAAAGTTTACTTAGAAAGTCACAGAGGTAGAAAAAGTGAGCCATGGAAGAAGTGAGCCAGCCAGGCTGCAAGAGCTCAGGAAACAAGTTAAAGACGCAAAACAAGGGCCATCAGAGCTTAGAAGAAAGGCAAAGGTACATGTCTTGGGGGCGAAAGGTGGTGGAAAGGTTTGGGGCATGAGAGAGGGACAGAGAGAGATTGAGAGAGAGAGAGAGAGAGAGAGAGAGAGTGAGATCATGCTGCTGGTCCTCCATCCTGATGGTCTTTATCAGCTCTCTAAAGGCAGAGATCTGCCCTGGCCATATTGTATCTTAGTTAATTAGAGCATCATCCCTATACTCCAAGGTTACAGAACAAGTGCTCGTGCTCTCTCTCGCTCCTGCTTTCTCCCTCTCTCTCTCTCTCTCTCTCTCTCTCTCTCTCTCTCTCTCTCTCAAATGGATAAGCAAAATAAATAAACAAAACACAAATTAAAGATAGGGATCAGGGGAGGATCTCAATGAAATATTCATCAGTTTTCTAGGTGTGTCCTTTCAGGGTCATGGTCTCCACTGATTGGTTGGTGCGAGGGTAGGGGGTCATTCGTCACTACAACTGGTCCTGATGTCAGGCATTGCATCTCCCTGCCTAGGCTTGCTGCATTTCTGGACCTAGAACTGAAACACAATTGAGGCCTATGTTCTCTCTGGTTTTACCAAAATTCTGTCTCTGTGGTCAACAGACCTGAGGCTTTGTTCCTAAGATTATTTTATTCAGTCCAGAACCTCATTGTCCCAAGGGCCGAATGCTTAAGGGAGTGATTGTGAAAGGGCTTGTATGGGAGTCTTTGGAGCCTATTCTCTGCCCCCTTGTTCCTCCTCTTTCTCCTCTAAAAAGGTCTAAAATGATATGACCAGTGATATGCTAATGGAGGAAAGGTCACCCTGGTGGAGAGGTCCTTATTTTCCCAGTTTTGCCCATTGCTAGGCATCAAGGCTTTCTGCCCTGGTGACATTTCAAACCGGGCCTTTGTTCCTGCCCTGCTCATGTCTATCTAACTGCCTACTACAATATGAAACCAAAAGTTCAGGACTACATAGTTCCCCATATTCCAACAGGGAGAACAGTGTGACAAAGGCCTGATATTTACTTTAAGGTACCATAGGCCAAGCTTTAAATGAAGGTCTCATATTTCAGAGAAGATTCAGCCCTTATGAAATGCTACAATGTGTTTCAGATTTTTGTTTAGAAGAACATAAAGGTCTCAGATCATTTAGGGTTACTCCAAGTTTGCATAATACAGCCGTAATGTTACATCCAAACTCAGAATTCCTGGTGTCAGGTGTCATAGGCCGAATGTCTTGGTGTTAGGCATGGCAGCACTCTACAGAAATCCCAGACAGGGTCTCACCATAGTCAGAAAAAAAAATCTTACACAAATATGTTCTATGGGTAGTTTGTTGGGGGCGGGGGGGGGGGGGAGCGGGTAATCATCTTTCACTATCTTTTTCTCACTTTCAGTTTCCTCCTTATTCATAAACCATCTATCCACTTGGGTGTCCAGTAAATAATGTCTCACTATTTTCCAACATGCAACTGGATAATGCCTAGAACTCCTAAATGCCCTTTTCCTCTCCCCTTTAAAAAAATGTATCTGCTGCCCATCCCTTCATAGCCTTTCTAGATAACCTAATAAACTAATCTGTTTATGTTCAAGCTGATAATGGTTTAAATCAGAGTGTTAGTAGCAACATTCTGGAGTAACTTGGACTAACCAGAATATTCAGGCTAACACTGGCAACAGCAGCATCTTGTAGTAGAAAGCACTCCCTCTATACCCTTAGCATGAGACCAGGTAGAGGGTTGCCTCACCTTGCTCACAATGAATGTCAGGGCTTGGTGGTTGGCTTCCCAAATTATGGAAAGCTTGTTCTAAAACAGAAGGTTTCACCTTGAGTATAGAGAAGGGCTTTAAATCATCATGTAAATATAAAGAGAAAAAAATTGTTACTGGAAAGGGAACAAAACCTTTCGTCTCTGACCCAGTGTCCCACAGAGTGGAAAACATTTACTTTGAGATTCCATACACAGGTCAATATACCACAAAGCCAAGAGTGGTTTTTAAAAAACAATAACACTAACCATAAGCCACCCAAGAATCAGAGACATTTTTCTATAGGCAGTTTCTTCTCCCACATGCTCATTTTCAAGGCCACATGGGCTGAGGGAAAATTGTACATCCTGTTCAAGTGGTTTTCAGTGCGTATGTATGTGAATGTGTTTTAGTCCTAACATATTTTCCTATCAGTAAGAGAAAAAGAAAGGAAGGAAGGAAGGAAGGAAGGGAGGAAGGAAGGAAAGAAGGAAGGAAGAGAAAGGAAGAAATAAAAAAAAGAAGAAGAAAATGACAAGAAAAACGTTTAACTACTACATAAAGAAAATTTTCCACCAGCTTCAAAAGTTTAGAGAGAATGCTTAAAGATCAAGCTTTATTTTATTTGTATTTTAAATCCCATTACCTAACTAAAGATTATTTTGTTCAGAACAGAAATAAAATAACTTTATTATAAAAGATTCCAATAATAAAAATTAATTATGCATCCAACCTTTAATACTTAACTACTTCTTAGCCCATAGATAGAGTTCATTACTTTCAAGCTTTGACTCCAAGAAGGCTACCCTCAACCACTATAAGTCATTCATTTGTTGCATTACACCAGCATTGCCTATTTTCTAGTTGTTCTATTTGTTACATCTCTCCCCAAGCCAGCTTCTCATTCAGTCTTCTGTTTTTATTATAAATTTTAATATAGTAATATGAAAACAATTTAATGAATGAATGACAAACATATAAATAAAAGAATACATGAATAAATGAACAAAGCCATTAACTGCCATAAATTCAAATGAAGAGTTGTTTATAGAAGTCTTATTCTTTGATTTAAAAACTACCTAATATGGAAATAGAAATAAGAGTGAGTGACAGAGTAAGTTTGCAGTAGGATCATTAGTCAAATAATTCTCTCCCCTAGGTACATATTAGATCATTTGGAAAGACTTTTCAGACCAGAAATGTACCATTTGGTATTTTAAACTAGTCATTTACTAAGTAATACCCTGTATGTGTAGGAAACTCATGTAATGTTTGACTCATAATCAGGGAGCAGTTAAAGCCCTGGAGAATAAAAACTGCTTTTGGGAATTACGGCAGTAATCAGCAAGGCAGTGCTTTTCCAATTTTTCAGATTCATAAGAGAAAAAAGTATATATTGTTAGTATTTTAATATAATTAATTCCAAATGAATGTGTGTGGTTGTCAAATTCAGCAAAGATTCCTTATTCATTCTCTGTTTAATAAAATGTTATTTTTGAAGGTGATAATATTAATACTATCCTAATATTTTAAGTGACAGAAACTGCAATTAATACATTATGAAGTATTATTAGTATTATCACCTTCAAAAGTATTATCTCATTTAATTTCCCCAATAAACCTATATAAAGATATAATTATTCCTAACTTACACATGAGAAAACTGAAGCATACGGAGGAAGAGTAAATCTTCCAAGTTAATTGAAGTTAGAGCTAAAATCTTGCCCCAACTCTGTCTAACTTTTGAGCTCAAGCTTTCAATCATTACAATATGTTCTCCTTCAGAACACACGTGGTCTGTCCAGAAGGTATCCAGCCATGTGATATGAAAAATAGAGACATTTATTGAAGAAGATACAAGAAACATTGTACATAGGACAATGATGCCTCAGTTCTCTTCAAAAAAGGCAACTTGGGACCTCCCAGTTTTTCCAATTGCCTTAGCTGCCCTGTCATATTCTCCTGAATCTCATCAATGGTCTGATATCTCTTTTCTTTTAAAGGTGATTTTAGTTTTAGGAAAAGTCAGAAGTCTCAGGGCACCTAATCTGGGCTGTAGTGGGGCTGAGTCACCTGGGTGATTTGATGTTTCACCAGAAAATTCTGCAAGAGATGTGATGCATGAGTGGGCATGTTGTCATGATGACCCTGATAATCACCAGTTGCCCATAGGTGAGGCCTTCTGAACTGTCTGAATTGTTACTACGGAGGAATTTTCAAGCTTAACACAAAATTTGATGCAGATTTGTTGCTCTACTCAGTCATTTTGAATGTGACAACCACACAGTACATGCTTACTCAATAGCACCTATGACCCCCACTGATCAGTACAATGAAGTCACCAGTGTTCACACATGTGCATTCCAGGCCACTCTCCTTGGCTGCCAGGTTGCATTGATTTCATAAACCATTCTCATTATATTAACAATGGCTGGACTTTTTCCAAGCAGACCTCATACAATCACAAGTGTAAGCTCCACCAGGGCAGGTTTACTTATCTGTTTGCTACATGGATATATTACTAGTGTTTATTTAGTTCAACACCTATCTCACATAATGGGTACTCAATAAATATTTGTTTAATAAAAGGATGGTAAATAATGGGGATTATTTTACATGAACATTATGTTAATCTTCTCAAATAAGTCCTTGATCCTGTAAAGATAGTAGCAAGATATTAACCTGAAACAAAAGAGTTGTTAGAGCCCTTTTCAGGTCACTCAGGTAATTAGAGTATCATCCAGATATGACAAGGTTGTGAGTTCAATTCCTGGTAAAGTCACATTACAAGAGTCAGCAAATAAATGTGTAAATAAGTGGAACAGCAGAGATGTTTCTCTCTTTCTAAAAAATCAATCAATTAAAAAGCATAGTCATTAAGATGTATGACTGAAAGTAGAATTTATCAGGTCAATCGCATATTTTGATAGATTCCTCATCATCAATATAAAGTGAAACTTTTTAGAACATTGATGGTAGGTTTTGTACTAATGATCTCTCTCCAGTATAAAATAAAAACTGAGGTCCTTTTTGCTCCTGTTATACACATAAAACTTATACTAGGGTAGGCTTAAAGTATATATATATAGTAATTTATGGTATATAATTATATATATATATATATATGTAATCTTTTATGAAGCCTAGGCTTCAAGAGACAAAAAGTTTGAAGATACTCATCCAGAGAGTCTCCAAAACCTAGGCATTTATCTATAGATAGATAAATGATAGATATATAGAAAGACAGTAAATAGATAGATAGATGATAGATAGACAGATAGATAGAGATAATCACATATATATGATTAAAGTCATTCGAAGTAACAGAGGTACTTCTGGCCAAGCTGACAGTGTAGGTAGACACAGCTTACATTTTTGCACAACCATATCAAAATTACAACTAAAATGTAGAACAACCATTACTCAAAACCATCAAAAATTGAGTTGAATGGAAGCCTGACAACCATGGAATTAAAGTAACCACATCAATCCAGACTGGTAGGAGGAGAGCAGATGCAAAATGGGTTGGTCTTACACCCATATGTGGTGGATAAAAATTCAAAAGGGATATCTCAGGAGTGAGGAGCCCCAGCCCCACACCAGGCTCCCCAGCCCAGGGTAACAGTGCCAGGAAGATAAGTCCCCACAATTTATGGCTGCAAAAACCAGCAGGGATTGAGTCAGTGAAGGGAACTGCTGGTACCCAAAGCAGTTCCTCTTAAATAATCCACAGACACACTCACCTACTCAGACTCATTCCCTCTGAGCTCCAGAACTGTGGTGGCAGCTTGAAGGGCACCAGTGATAGACAGGGAGAAACTGAAATGTCTGTTATCAAGATAAGCAGAGGCCATTTGTTCCTTTTCTGAGCCCTCCCCCTACAGAGCCATGGACCTGGCAGACTGGTGCCATATCTAAGACTCCATTAATTGGCTAACACTGTTTGACCCACAGACTCTGCCCTACCCAACTTATAGACCCACCCATATGAATGGCTGGTCCTGGCTCATACTGTACAACTTCCTAAATCCTCTCAAACAAGCAACAACTGGTGTCAGTGAGCCCCAAACCTGGCATTAGAAGCAGCCAGCCTATATTCACAGCTTGGCTTTGCCTGGGAATCTCCAAGCCCAGCACAAGTAGCAGCCATCTCGGATTGCTTTACAGCTCAGGCAGGATGGCCCTGGGCAAGACACAGGTAGGGGCTGACCTTCTCCAGCACCACCAGAGAAAGCCCAGGGCCAGCGCACCCAGTGGACAACTACAGACCACATTGGAGCACCACCACCCTGCCCCTGCACAGCTGATCCTCCACAGAGGACAGAGGTTGGTGGTCGGCGGTCATGGTCAGTCCTTGCAGCTGACTGTCTAGCTAAATCCCTCCCATTAATCTGCCAACAGCAACCAAGGCTCAACTACAAGAGGAGGGTGTACACAGCCCACATGAAGGGTACATCTTGAGTAGCCAGACTGACTGATAGAGGAGGTTGTGCCACTGGACCCTACAGGACACCTACTATATTAGGCAACATTATTAAGATACAAAGTCAAAGCAACTCTACCTAATACATAGTAAAACAAACCGGGAGGCTGCCAAATTGGGGAGACAAAGAAATATGGCCCCCCAAAAGATCAAAACTCCAGAAAGAAGCCCTGGCTGGTGTGGTTTAGTGGATTGAGTGCCGGCCTGTGAACCAAAAGGTCACCAATTCAATTCCCAGTCAGGGAACATGCCTGGGTTGCAGGTCAGGTCCCTGGTTGAAGAAGTGTGAGAGGTAACCACTAATTGATATTTCTCTCCCTCTCTTTCTCCCTCCCTTCCCCTTCTCTAAAAATAAAATATTTTTTAAAAACTTCAGAAAAAGAACTAAACAAAATGGAGATAAACAATCTATTGGATGCAGAGTTTAAAACACTGTTTATAAGGATTCTCAAGGAACTTACTGAGGACCTCAGCAGCATAAAAAACATCCAGTCAGAAACAAAGGATATACATTTTGAAATAAATTTACAAGAAAACAACAGTAGAGTGAATGAAGTCAAGATTCAAATGAATGATACGGAACATAAAGAAACAAAAAACAATCAATCAGAACAACAAGAAGAAAAATGAATCCAAAAAAATGAGGATAGTATAAACAGCCTCTGGAACAACTTCAAGAGATCAAACATTCACCTCATAGGGATACCAGAAGGAGAAGAGAAAGAGCAAGAGATTAGAAATCTATTTGAAAAAAATAATGAAAGAAAACATCTCTAATTTGGTGAAGGAAATAGATATGTAAGTTCAGGAAGCACAGAGAGTCCCAAACAAAATGGATGCAAAGAGGCCCACTCCAAGGCACACCATAATTAAAATGCCAAAGGTTAAAGATAAACAGAGAATCTTAAAAGCAGCAAGAGGAAAACATACCTACAAAGGAGTTCCCATAAGTCTGTCATTTGATTTCTCAAAAGAAGCTTTGCAAGCTAGAAGGGATTTACAAGAAATATTCAAAGTTATGAAAAGCAGGAACCTACAGCCATGATTGCTCTACCCAGCAAAGATAAAGAGCTTCCCAGACAAAACACACACACACACACACACACACACACACACACATGAAACTAAAGTAGTTCTTTATCACCAAACTATTATTATATGAAATGTTAAAGGGACTTATTTAAGAAAAAGAAGATCAAAACTATGAACAATAAAATGGCAAAAATACATACCTATCAACAATTGAATCTAAAAAACAAACTAAGCAAACAAGAAGAACAGACAGGATCATGGATACAGAGAGTGTTCTGGTGACTGCCAGATGGGAGAGGAATGTTGGGGAATGGGTGAAGAGGTGAGGGGATTAAGAAGTACAAACTGGTAGTTACTGAATAGCCATGAGGATGTGAAGCACACTATAGCCAAAGAACTTATAAACATGACCCATGGACAAGAGCAAAGGTGTGGGGATTGCCTGAGGGAGTGGGAGGGGGGTGTTGGGTAGAGCAGGGTAAATGGGGAAAAACTAGGACAACTGTAATAGCATAATCTATATATATATATTTAAAACCTGTAAAAATTATAAAGTGACAGGGTTTCTCTATGAAATCTTCACGGGATGTTGTTACATCAAGGCCTTGAATATTTGAACAGGAAGAAAATGGAAGAAAACCTTTTTAGACAGGAGGAAGATTATGTGAAAAATTTCAGAAGAGGAAAACAGATAAATGTGGATAAGTATTAGTACAAAGAAAGATGACTAACAGCAGGTGAAAAATAAAATTAAGGTCATAAATTGTCTGTTGATGAAAGAACTCCAGTGCTAAATAAATGAGTTAGAACTTAGGTTTTTAATTATGGGAATAGCATGATGAAAATGATATTCATTTGTCAGCAGTACTAATTTCTCATCTTTCCTCGTCATCTAAATCATACCTTTTTCAGTACAAAAACAGGACCACTTGGGGGTTATTTGCAGATATCATTTTGAAGACAAAAATTTCCAAGTAACTAACTCCAGCCAATAAAGTCTGAATTTAATTATATGAGGAAAAATCAAAACTTGTGTAAAACAAAAATAAATGTTACAACTGGCACACAGTAATATAGAAAAACTCACTAATGAAAAGGCACATTTTTTTCAGGCAATAAAACTTAGGCAGTACTTAAGTGGTGGAAAATATCAAGCTACATCCACTTTGCCAGTATTATGGTGGTAGCTTTAATTATCAAGACTCCAGAGACTTCTCTCATGTAAGGAAAATATTACCTAAAGATACAGAATATCAACTTTCACCTTATATATTATAATACATAGAAGTTATTTTCATGGGTTTCCACCACAGGAGAAAATCTTTTCAAACAAATTACTTTGCAGTTTTGAATATTTTTCTGTATATCAAAGGCCAACTCAGTAATTCTGAATGCTTTGAGAAGAGAAAGACAGGAAATTCTTTCATCTCATGTTGGCATGTTTCCTCTTCTACAGCACAATATTGCACTTAGTATTGGTTGGGTAAGCCCAGGCTGGCTGTCCCTCCATAAACCACAACCATGACCATATTTATCTTATTTGGGAGGCCAAGTTCAAGTAAAGGTTTTAGTACCTTGGCAAAATTGAATGTAGTAAAATAGCAATGCCCTTTGTAAAATACTATGGAACCAAAAACATCCCCTACTTTGTTTCATATAAAAATAATTTCCTATGATATACCAGTTCCTCACTGGATACCAATAGCACATTGTAACTATATTCACCAAATCAAACATTACTTGAATCCTCAGATTATTTTTTGCCATCTATTTTTTTACTAAGTCAGTAACCATTGACTTATTTTATGGTCTCAATTTAAAATCATATATTCAAATTTTTTGTCATCAACCACATTGAGATCAACTTATTCCTAAAGTGAATATTTTTGTTCTACTAATTAGCAAAATATTAAAATCTACTTAGGGTTGCATGAAAGTCTACACTAGCTTGTATAAATCAAAAGCATAGTAATTAAAGTACCAAAATGGCATTGTTTTAAAAAACACTTTTATACAATATCATGTCTTAGGAAACTGCACCTATCTTGAAGGATAAAATTGTTACACAATGTCTTAAATCTAGTACATATTCAATAAATACTCATTTAAAAATATATTATTTGCCCTAGCTGGTGTGGCAGAGTGGATTGAATGCCAGCCTGCGAAGCAAAGGGTCTCAGGTTTGATTTTCCAACAGGGCACATGCATGGTTGCAGGCCAGAACTCCAGTTGGGAGCATTCAAGAGGCAAGCACACATTGATGTTTCTCTCTCTCTCTCTCTCTTTCTCCCTCCTTTCCCCTCTAAAAATAAATTAATAAAAATTTTTAATGTATTATTTGATAACATTCTGTGGGAAAACAAAGTAAGGAATCAAAATCAGATTATTATTATTGTATATGTATTTCAGGAATAGAAATAGAAATTTTATTGCCTATGTTAAATGAATGGGTTATAAGTTCAGAAAACATTAGAAATAAAAATATTATAGATAAGTAAATAATTTTGGCCTGTAGTCCTTTGAATTTTTTTCTGACCCTAATGGAAATTTAGAGTTAACAATCAGAGATTATTATAGAATGTACTTTAAAAATAGATGTTCAAACTCAGAAATAATAATTTAGAAATAGAAGCCCTCCTCATATTATTCTGACAAGAATGATTATACACATATTCTTATTTCAGTTTGGCTACATATTTTATTTAAACATCAATAAGTCTCTCTAGTTAGTGTTCCTTGGGACAGTCATTAAATAAATAAATCTCAGATGCAGCTGTTAAATTGCCTTGTCTACATTGAAGTTGCCAATTTCAGAAGCAGTTCATTTACAAATGAATACCTGCATTTCAGGGCACCTCTCTGATATTTTTCATATGAGGCTTGTTTGCTTTCTGTGCCCGTGATGCTCAATACATCTTTCTGCTATGGTTAGTCCATTCGAATTTTTGTACCTCAGTTTTAACTGCCCTTGTAGATTAAAAGTACCATACAAACTTCATAGAAATATGCACATGAATCTTCTATTACATGCCCTTGAAGTAACCTTGGGACAATTATAGTAGAAACCACTGCTTTAGTATCTTCAATCAAAACATTTGAACTAACAGTATGTTGAAAGCTACAAATGGATATTATTTTTACAAAAGTCTTCTAAAAAGAGCAATATTGGCAAAGGAAATAGAAGCATAATTTTTAGTTCTTAATACAGTTAAAAGTAAATAGGGAAACAAGGTTTTCCAGAGGATATGGGCATATAACATTTTTCAGTTGTCAGGAAAGGTTGAGTCGGATAAAAAGAGTGGGGAAAAAATTAAATTTGCCAACTAGGGAAGCACTAGTAACTTGAAAGAGAGACATTAATGATTTTCAGAAGGGAAAAGTCATCAAATCTTTCCTCCCCTATCTAACAGCTACCTGTGAATTTGCCTACTAAGAAAGCATTAGAAATTTCCAAGACAATATCAGTGAAAAAAAATTTTTGGGTATTAGAATCAATAGATCTTTCCTTTCTATTGCCACTGGAACCATTAGGTACCCAGTTATTGACATCAGATCCCCCAAATCTACCCTGGACTCATTCTCTCTCTCATCCGCTACATTTAATAAATTGTCAAATTCTTCTAAATATTTTTTCTTTCATATCTCACATGCTAAAAGAATTCTCTGTGCCACTGCCTACATTGTCAATATTTCTCACTTCCCCTCTTCCTTTTTCTCTCTGCACCGCCTTCTTTCTGTAGGCTTATATCTTCAATATATGTTAATTTTAAAAAGATCAGGTTGCCCTGATGTTTGACATTCCTCAGACGTCCATGTCCTTTAGAATGAAGTCTAACCTCTTTGCACTGGTGCCCTACATAGTCTGCACCCCTCCCAAAATCAATCTTATTCTCCAAAGCCCTTCCCTACACCTTCTAAACACATTGAGATTACAGTAGTTTCCCAGAGATATGTTTCTGTGTCTTTGAAAAAAGAAGTTTTTGTCTTTCCCTTCTTATTGCCTAACAACCCCCTACTAATAAATATGCAACTCATTTATCACTTCTTCTGTGAAGCCTCCTGACCCCACCTCACACCAGACTTCTTGTTCTTTTCTCTATTGCAGTCGGTATGACTTTGTAATGACCTGTCATATGTGCTCCCTTTCAACAGATCCAGAGTGCCTCGAGAGCAGGAATGTTCTTACTCAGTTTTACATGTGAATGCAAACAATGGTCTGCAATAGTTGTTTATTAAATAAGTGTTCTAGAACTGGAGCAGTGAAATCAACATTGTCTTAGGCTCAGTTGTCTTGAAGCAGAGCCTGGAATTGGATTTCCATGCAATAAGTTCACTGGGGAGTCTTCTGAGTACACTCAGAAGAAACCTGCAGGGCAGTAAGGAAACAGGACAGGACCAAGAAAGAAGCTAAGCAAAGGTGCACTTTTAGTTGAGTCCTCCCCTCAACCTGACCCCATCAGAAGCCCTGGAGCATGACAAGCATATCAGAGTTTTGTACCTCTGAGCTAAGGGGGCCAGGCTTTTGGACCTCCGTGTTAGTCGTCGGTTGGACTCTGTTAAGGACTGGAAGACAATGATTGTGGGAAGCATGGTCTCCCTCTCCACCTGCACGCCAACAACTAATGTCAACCAAAGCAAGGAAATTCCCTGTAAATAGCTGTAAGCCTCTAGTAGCCAATGCTCACAGCAGCTAAACCATGGGTACTTGCATGCACCTGGGAGGAATCTGAGTAAAACACCACCAACTTCTGCACACTTCACCAAAATTACACACACCATCAGCATAAACTCCTTTTCAAAAATAGGTTATCTAGAGATACTTTTCTATTTCACATTTTATCACTGTCCTATTCCAATAATTTATACCTCCATACTCTGAGGATTTGGCTTCTTAACCTGACATATTTGTGTGCCTTCCATTACCTGAAATGTATGTAAGTATTAACTCTGCAAAACCACACCACAGATTTCAGTGAGTTGTAGGGCTGTTATGCAATAGTAGTGGTGCACTAGTTCTTCCCAAAGACACTTCTAAGCAGATAAAACAGGAGAAAATTGTGTTTCAACATCTAGTGCTAACAACACATTAATGTAATTGGAAGGGACACCAAGTCCCCAGCAAATATGTACAAACAATATTTCTTTAGACTATTTATTCCTTCAATTACTATAAATTACTTTCTCTTTATTACTTTCTTTTTTATTTTCTGTTATAGCTAATATTTGGTCCTCATTAACTTCAGCACACATTACAGTAAGTAGACGGTAAGTCACAAAGCATGCTAGAGGCTTTCTATGGCCGTTAAGTCTGAATGAGGCTTTATAAACTTTCCTGGACACTTGGAACTAAATAAATGGTAGCATATTCTAGGTATTCATCTTAAGATAGAAGCATTTTAAAAGTTTGCAGCACATGAAAACATTATTGTGAATAGACATTAGTATTCATGCAACATTTACATGCACCTGCCCAGATACAGAGAGACAAACAAAATAAATGGAAATGCTCTCTCCACCATATTTTAGTATCTTTTCAGAATTACTGCATTAATGTAAACAACTATACCAAATATTTTTAATGGGATATCAGAAAACACTGAAGATAAAATTAAGTCCCCCAACGAATTTTTTCTCATAGATTGCAAATAAATAGAGAAACTGAAAATGAGACAGAACATTCCTGCTAGTACACATGCCAGTTTTAATCACTAGCGACTGCGAAGATGTGTGTGGCAGTAAGAAGCTGCTGACCTTTTAAAATTTACTTTTGCACATTTTCTGTTAATATACTAGATTCTGGTCACACATTCCTATTAAGATCATCATGTGTTAATGAAAGAACACTGCTTGCTTAAAACTAATTTGGAGAAATGTTGTAAAAGTCCAGTGGCATCACGTGGCACATCAGCAATGGGTGCGAAAGGTGCACAGCAAATGTCAATAGCAGTCATGTGTAACTGAGGGCAGAGAAGAGTGTATGTTAATTCAGAAAAAGTTGGCCCCACTCCAAAGATTTTTACAATCCCTAGACTATTTTTAAGAAGTTCTCAAAATTGAATCACACATTGAAAATGGAAAGAACAACTAACTGTATCCAATTCAGGTATGAAACTAAAGATAAGAAAATTCAGGCAGCCTTTGGCAGTGTGGTTTGAGCAGATAAAAATGCAAAATGTCCAAACCCTCTGACTGTAGAAAAGTCTCAACATTTGCATTTTGTTTCATTTTAGCCTCAGGCAGTATATTAATGCACAGGGGATTACTGTTATAATTTTCATTAACATTGGATGCTCTAGATTCCAGTTGAATACATAACGTATTATTGAAACCTTGATTTCTAATTTTTAACAGTTGACAAAGCAAGTGATTATATCCTTCTCTAAAACAATTTTTTAAATGACCTTCTATTGTATTAAACCAATTATATAGAAAGGAAGTAATTTAGTAATAGGAACACAAATCAGGCTGTATCTACCCAGATGAAATGAGGAGAGGGGCGAAATGCAACAATAAAATTAGCTGAATAATTAAAACAAATAAATTTTGATTTATTGATATTGAGAAGTGTAGTCATGGAGTGGATAGAGCTTAGAAATTTATTTGGATAAATTGATTTTCAGATAAATGGAAATTTTGTTTTAATCATTTAATGAAAACATTTCAAAAATATATCACACTATTTCTTATTGTATATAAAGAACCCAAGCATACTGATATTTTCCCAATGAGCTAGCACTATTTTATAAATGTAAGATACTTTCCTATATTTTTAAATTTATCCCTAGACTGATCAAACACTACTGTAGCATTTAAGCATTGCAAAAAAAATGCTTTGAATTTTTGAAATAATTATGATTTTTTTCTCTTTTACTACATGTTCCCACAGTGCAGTATTTTTATGGTCAATGTTCCTGCCTTCTTTCACACATGACAGCTTTTTCATCCTTTGGTATTTTTCATAGTAGCTATCGTTGTTTCTAATTCAGCAGCCATTTCTCTTTTCTATTTCTTCTCTCATTCTACTCACATTATTTTGTTTTCTTATTTTCCTCTGTATTTCTTTACAAGTTTGTACTACATATTTTGACTTTCATCTGACAAAAGCTGATTTTGAAAGCTAGTCCATATATGTGGAGGCTGGTTACTTTTTCTCCTACAATTTTTGCATTGGTAGCTTTTTTGGCAATTTTTGTTAAAGTTTATGCTCAGTAGCTCTGTTTTCAAATTATTTTGTTTGCTTGTTTGTTATTTATGACAGCTGAGAATGCCAGACACCTGAGGGACTCTTTCTACAGTGAATAATTTCTTACCTTTTATAATAATGTAAATGTGTACTTTCCCCCAAGAGCTTTAAACTATATTTCCCATCTTTTCCCCTAGATAATTAGTTTCTGCTTTTGTTTTTTTAATAAATGTTTCCATGACATTGATGTTTCATATCAAAATATCAATATATTATATACAATTATTTTCTCTTAATTATATTGCTTGTGTTAAAGAATGTTATTCCTAAAAGACTTTTCTTTGGCATGAATAACTAAGAAATCTTATTTAATTTTAGAATTTATTATATAAATCAGTCACAGCTTTAGAACTAAACTAGTTGTCATTTAAATATAGGTAAATGATCCAGATTCATAGCAGAGATTTTAAGAAATGCCAGAATAAGATCATTTCCTTAGAGGAAGTATTTGCTTTAAGTTGGCTGATTAATTTATTGGTTGAGATTTCAGAATGTTAAGACAGTCATTAGCCATTAAAAGAAAATATAGCATTACATTCATATTATTGACACTAAAATAGCATTCTTATTTAGGAACTGTTAAAACATAGACTGAGGCATATTAAAAACTTAAGAGTTTATTTGATCATAAATCTACTTCAACTGGGTAGCACCAAACTGGAAGTGGTTAGGAGCACTTTACCAACAAGAACTAGGGAAAAGACTTTTATAAAGAGAAGGTGTGGAAGCAAAGAAAGAAAATTATTAATTATTGATTATTTAAAGCCTCACTGACTGTGTGTCCTCAGCATTTTAGTTTTGTAAACTTGTAGCACCTGTGGCATCTACAGGCTTAAATTTTGTGTTGTTTTGCTTACATACCCCATGTCATTAGAGCCACCTCAGTCTAATGATCTTCTTGTTTAATTAATTTAACAACACATAGGTATGTCGATGGATTGTTTCACTTCATTTTTAACTAATATGAAAGGCCCTTCAAAGCTAGTTTCTGCTTAGGTGTCTGAGTTGAATTCTATAGAGATAGCCTCATGGAATCCTTTCAGTTACACCATCTTGACATACTTATCATTTGATTTCTCTCTACAATCTGTTTTCTTTTTTATTATCATTCTCTTACTGCCCACTCTTTTTGGTTAACTTTGATCCTTTGGGGCACTTTAGCAGTATTTCTCTTAGAAAACTTCCAGATGCCCCTCCCTAACTCCAGGCCAGAGTATGCAGCATAACCAGCATAAGGGCTGCATTACAATCTTGACCTTCTGTGCAGAGTCTTCATTTCAGAGCCAGCACAACCAATCAAAACTGAAATGCTTCCAGACATGCACACTAGTGACAATTTATTTAGGATTAGATCTGGTTTCCTTAAAGAAAAATCCAGGTGAATATTTATATAAACCTTTATTTTATTGTAAAACAATTCTTTTTAAAAAGCAAAAGATTTAATTTTTAGTATGGGGAAGAAGTTAATATTTATCAGTAAGGATCTTGCAAGACTAGGTATCAGAGAAAATAAAAGATGGTATGGATGTTAGATAAGGAAGAATGAGAGAGATACACGGGAAATATTACCTCCAACGTGGCTATTACCACATTGTGACTAAATGTAGTGGGAATACATTCCATTTTTAACTGAATCATTTATATGTTAATAAGGTTTCTAGAGCAATGATGTGGCTACCAGTGGAATTAATCATATGCCTTCTATTTAATCCAAAGACTATGGGATATGCAAATATTCAAATGTAATATTAATTGAAGTAAAACAATATGACCTTGGAAAAGTGGTCAACCAGAAATTAATGTTTATATATCCTAAAACTCCATTGTTTGGAAATAATGTAACAATGAGGAGAAAGGCAGAGACTTGATTCTACCACAAAATTACGGATAAAATCTGAGATGCTCTGAGGAAACATTGAAAAATATAATTGTGTCAAAAATAAATCAGAAAGTTAGAGCTTTTAAAAAGAAGAGTTAGTGTGGACTATGCTTTCCTGTTAAAGATATATGGAATATCTAAATGAGGCTGACATGCATAGGGCAATCCATAGAAATAAATAACATGCATCATGCATAAAAAATGAAAATCTTCAGGCAAAAGAAGTCATCATGTCTATAAGGACAATAATCTGAAAAATGGAAAACAAATAATAGATATTTCTTCAGAAATATTCCCAGATATTTTTAAACTGTAGATTAGAATCAGTATGGCCCAGTATATATACAAGCATGGACAAAGTGACCGTATTTTTCACACTATAAGATGCACCTGACCATAAGACACTTAGGTTTAGAGGTGGAAAACAAAAAAAATATCCTGAACCAAATGGTGTACTAAAATATTTAATAAAATATAACAATAATATTTCAACCATGTAACGTGGACAGCAGTCAACAGCAATATTAAGAACCATCATCACTGTCATTAACAAATGAGGAGAGACTTTAAGGTTCAAGTACTCTTGTAGTTTTCTGGGAACCCCAAGAACTCATCATTGTTAGTGTTAGAATTTATGGGGGACTTTAATAAGAGGCATTGAGGGAGTTAAGAGGTATCACTAGTTGTAACAGTCACTGAGAGTATCACTATCCTAGTTACAGGTTCTGGCAGACTATCCCCAGTGCCTGTTAGGGCTCATGATACCTCTTAAGCCCCTCAGTGCCTGTGTTACTACTAGAATGGTGACCCCACCATAACTCCCTTTATATAGTACAAACTTCAGCATTTATGACTGCTGGCCTCCTCACACAGAAATCTGGTGTGCACTGGAAACAGTATGGAGGTAGATGAGACAGCTGGAGCAACTAAAGGAGCCAGTAGCCAGCCGAGAACATGTTACTTCAGCTCCACCCACCTGCCTCTCATGATTGGCAGAGCTTAAGACACAGTGATCAGTGGTTGGAGGCAGTTCTACTGACACAGACCACACCCAGTGTCAAAGACATTTGGCAATTGGCACTGAGCTTCATACCCATTATTAGCTTCAGCTGATTCGACAGGTCAGCGGTTATAGCCGGGAGTGTCAGGAAGCTCTCTGCACTCTCCCAGGACCCAGGTGATGGGCAGAGACAGGCAACAAATGATCAGATGCCCTGAGATTCAGCAGTAAAGGGGGACATTTAGCATCCCCAAGGGTTTCTCATGGGCCCACTGCTTCCTCTTCTAACAGCTGTCACAACCGCTGACAGGTCAGGTAATACACATCATGGTTTGTGACACCATATTTGCTCCATTAAATGCACAGATATTTCCCCCCACTTTTGGGGGAAAATGAAGTGCATCTTACAAAGTGAAAAATATGGTAGGTTTACAATTGTGAATATGAAAAAAACAGAGTTTATTCTTATATTATTATTTATTAATTACTGTATTATTTACTTGTATTACAACCCTAAAGCTACTTTTGCCCACTGCTGTCTGTGTGTGTATTTGCCTTTCTTTGTGTGTGGCTAGATAATAGATATAATAGATGATAGACAGATAGATATTTATATATATATATATGCATATACACAAGCATATATCTTATACTATGGGAAATTTATATTAAATCTAATGTAAACTCACAGTTCAATGACATAGAAAAATCTACATATGAAGTCTTTACTCAGATACATTTCTTTTTTTTAATAATTTATTTGTTTATTTTATTTTTAGAGAGAGGGGAGAGGAGAGAGGGAGAGAAACATCACTGTGTGGTTGCCTCTCACTCACACCCCCAACTGGGTATCTGACGTGCAACTTAGTAATGTGCCCTGACTGGGTATTGAACCAGCGATACGTGGCTCGCAGGCCGACGCTCAATCCACTGAGCCAGATAAATTTCTCTCTCTACCGTGACTTACTAGTAGCCATCAGTCTATCTCTGATTCCTTGGTCTAAGTTCCTCTTGTCAATTTACTAAATAGGAAAAACTATTAGACAAAGCTCATATATAGTCTCCTAAGAGTTATTTTCAACCTCAATCTTTCTTCTAAATTGTATGAGGGAGTACATAAAAAGAAATTTGTCTATAAAAAATTGTTTAGTTATTCTTACATGTTTAAACTTCAGTCAACTTCAAAGTACTCTCCATTTGGTACAATACACCTATCAAGACTTTTCCACTGCTCAAAACAGCTTTTGAACTTATCAATTTTGATGCCTTTTAGTGCTTCTGCCATTTTTGTTTCACTCTTCACGTTGGAAAAAAAGTTTCCCTTTGAGAACATTTTTCATCCAGGGAAACAAAAAGGAAAAAAGAATTGCTTGGGGCAAGATCACATGAATAGGGAGGGTGAGGCATGGGTGTCAAGCTGTTTTTGGTCAAAAACTGATGAATTCTCAGCTCAGTATGGGCAGGTCCTCTTATAAATCACCCATCATGAAATGAGCAAATGCACTGAAAGTCTTCAAAAAAATTCATTAGGCTGAACACAGCCTCTCACAACAACACCAGCCAGTACACTGATACAGGTGGGTTCCTAGAATACTCACCTAGTGGGGGAAACCTGTACTAAAGAAGATAATTCTGAGATTTTTGGGTATACCCTTGTATACCACACCTGCCACTATCAGAAAATAGCAATAATGCCTAAAAGTTTATTGTATGCCCACCAATCTAAGGAGTTTTGAACTGATAGCAAGTGATTTATAAATACTTATTGACATATGCAGTCTGAAATTCCTCCTTAAGAATCTAGTCAAAGATTATGGCATAGATAAATGTGGTACTCGCATCCTCCCACAACCCTATCAAAATTACAATTAAACTACAGAACAACCATTAGAACCATATGAAATCTAGCTAAACAGAAATCCTACGACTAGGGATTTAAAGAAGAAGCAACGTTGAGACTGGTAGGAGGGGCAGAGATGCAGAATGGCTGATCCCACACCCACTTGTGGAAGAGATACCTCAGCTGCAGAGGTCACCCCTTAGGAGTGAGGGGACCCACCACACACCAGGCTTTTGAGACCACCAGGGTTCTACGGTGAGGAAGAGAAGTCCCCAAAACTTCTGACTGTAGAGATTGAGGCTGAGGGAGACAGAGGGCTTCTAGAGTCCCAGGCAGTTCCTCTTAAAGGGCCAATGCACAAACACACTCAATCCCCTCCTTCGGAGCTTCAGCACTGGGGCAGAAGCTTTAAAGAAAGCATGGACATAGAGAGAGGAACTGAATTATCCAACATCAGGATAAGAGCTGGGGGGTGGGGAGCTTTCTCCCACACAAAAGTGCTGGCAGAGGCCAATGTTCTTTTTCTGAGACTCCCCCACTGGCACACACACACACATACACAGAATTAGCAGGTGGATGCCATATCTGAGTTTCCATCAACCTGGCTCACTCTTTTCCTCCTGCCTTGATGAATCCCTTATATACTGCCCCACCCCGCTTGCAGGCCCACACAAACTATCTGCAGCAGCCTTTTCCATATGAATGGCCTATCTTGGCTCATGCTTTGGACTTTCCTAAAATCTCTCAAACTAGCAGCAACCTGGCCTCAGCATGCCCCATACCTCTTGACAAGTAGCCCCAGGCTAGGCACTAGCAGCAGCCAGTCTTGGTTTGCAGCTTGGCCTCATCTGGGCACCGTCAAGCCCAGCACGAGTAGCAGCCATCTGAAGATCACTTTGTAGCTCATTCCAGGTGCTCCAGGCAGAACACAAGCAGCTGCTGACCTTGGCCTACACTTACTGGGAGACCTTAGAGCCAGTACATCTGATAAACAGCTTCAGACCATGTTAAAGCACCACCCAACCACCTTCATAAGCAACACATTCAAGGGGTAGACTCAGTGTACCAGAGCCCTGCTGAAGTAAGTCCTGCTCTGTGGGGGTCAGCCAATGCACAGTTGATTCTCCATGGTGGTTGCAACCAGCCCTTGCAGCTGATCAGCCTGGGGTCAATTCCTCCCATTGACATGTCAAAAATAATCAAGTCTCAACTTCAACAGGAGGGTATACACAGTCCACACTGGGTGGGGGGGCACGTCTGGAGTGCCCAGCTTGGATGAATAGGGAAGCTGTACCACTGGACCATACAGGACACCTACTACAAAAGTCCATTCTACAAAGCCTGGAAGATGTAGCAGCTCTACCTAATACATAGAAAAAAACACAAGGAGTTTGTCAAAATGAGGAGACAAAGAAACGTCCCAAATTAAAGAACAGAACAAAACTCCAGGAAAAGAGCCAAACAAAATGAAGATAAGCAATCAACCAGATGAATAGTTCAATACACTGGTTATAAGGATGCTTGATAAACTTAGGGGAAGAGTAGATGACTCAGTGAGAACTTCAACAAAGAAATAAAAAACATAAAAACACAACTAGAATACATAAAGAAGAACCAGTCAGAAGTAAAGAGTACATTAACTGAAATGAATACATTATAGGGAATCAACAATGAAGTAAATGAAGCAGAGGATCAATTCAGAGATTTGGAAGAAAGCAGGAAACATCCAATCAGAATAGCAAAAAGAAAAAAGAATCCAAAAATTGAGGATAGTGTATGAAGTCTCTGAGACAACTTCAAGCTTACCAAGATTGACATAGTGGGAGTGCCAGAAGGAGAAGAGAAAGAGCAAAGAATTGTAACCCTATAAATAATAATAATAATAATAATATCGTCGGTGGCGGCAGCCGTCCGTCTCGAGAGACGATGGTGTAGCTTCTTAAGAGTCTATCTGCACCGCCGAGAATGGCTGTGCAGTCCAACTCGGGAGTGACACGGTATCTGTCTCCTCCCGTGTTGAATCGACATCTTGCGATGACGCTGGAGTGTCCTCTTCAGTGAAGCTGAAGCTACAGAGCCTGGGCAGGGTGATATGGAGGGTCTGCTGCTGCCCATGCAGCAGACCCCCCCTCTCTTCGCAGCTGAAGGATCCAAGGGAAAGACGGAGTCAATACAGCTTGGCTTCAGGTGCGCCGCAGGAGTTGCCGGTGTTGACTACAACGTCAAACCGCCTTAGGGACTCCGGCTCCAGATTTTCTGTCGGGGTTTACTCCCTTAGCCTTTCCCCTGAAGAGGTATGCCGCAAGGCAGCGGAGGTTTTTTGGAATCAGAGTTTTCCTTCTCTGATGTGCCCTGACTGGAAGATTGAACCAGCGACACTTAGCTCGCAGGCCGACGCTCAATCCACTGAGCCAAACCAGCCAGGGTGAATAATAATAATAATAATAATAATAATAATAATAATAATAATAATAATAATAATGGAAAACTTTCCTAACCTGGTGACAAAAAGAGACATTCAAGTCCAGGAAATGCAGAGATACACAAATAATATGAACCCAAAGAGGCCCACACCAAGACACATCCTAATTAAAATACTAAAAGTTAAAAACAAAGAGAGAATCTTAAAAGCAGCAAGAGAGGCCCAGGCCTGAATGGCTCAGTTAATTGTATCATTATCCCATAAACCAACAGGTTGCAGATCCAATCCCCAATCAGGGCACATAACTAGGTTGCAGGTACAATCCTTGGTTGGAGCATGTATGGAAGCATCTGATCAACATTTCTTTCTCACATTGATGTCTCTCGCTCTCTTCCTCTCCCTTCTTCTCTCTCTAAGAAAAGAAAAAAGCAATGAAAAAAAATGTCCTCGGGTGAGGATTTAAACAAAAAGCAACAAGAGTAAAGCAGTTATACCCACCGAGGCACTTCATAAGACTGTCACCTGATTTCTCAACAGGAACTTTGCAGGCCAGAAGATATTGGCAAGAAATATTCAAAGAGATGGAAAAATAGGACCTACAACCTAGCTTCCTCTATCCAGCAAAAGTATTATTTAAAGGTTTCCACACAAGGTAAAGCTGAAGGAGTTCATCATCACCAAGCCATTATTATATGAAATGTTAAAGGGACTTCTTTAAGGGAAAAAAAATTATCAAAACTATGAGCATTAATATGGCAATAAATTCACAACTATCAACAATAGAATCTAAAATACAAACTAAGCAAACAAGCAGAACAGGAACAAAATCATAGGTACAGAGATCATTTGGAGGATTATCAGCAGGGAGGGGGAAGGGAGAAAATGGAGAAAAAGCTACAGGGATTAAAAAGTACAAATTGGTAGGTATAGAATAGACAGGGAGATGTTAAGAACAGTATAGGAAATGGAGTAGCCAAAGAATTTATATACATGACCCATGGACATGAGCTAAGGAGGGGGATTGCTGGAGGGAGTGTAAGGTACCAGTTGGATGGGGGTGAAGGGGGGAAATTGGGAAACTGTAATAGCATAATCAATAAAATATACTTAGAAAAACAATTGAATCTATAAAACAAAGTAAATAAGATTAACAGAAACAGGCTTATGGATACAGAAAACACTTTGATGGTTGACAGGGGGTTTCGGGGAAAGGGTGAAACAGATAAAGGAATTTAGAAGTACAAATTGTTAGTTACAGAATAATCATGAGGATGTGATGTGTAGCATAGGAAATATAGTCAGTAATATTCTAATAACTATGTATGGTGTCAGATGGGTATAAGATTTGTCAAAATAATCATCTAGTAAGTTATATATTGTCTAATCACTGGGTTGTACACCTGAAACTAAGATAATATTTATGTCAATTATAATTGAAAAATAAAAAAAATATATTTAAAGTCAAAAATAAAATAAAATAACTTTTAAAAAGAATCTAAACCAAATGCGATTAAGATAATAAAAATTTAGTTATAACTTTTTATGTAATTTAAAACACTAGTAATCCATAGTCAGAAAAGAGGAAACTGCATAATAATGCATTTTTTAGAGTCTAAATTGAACTGTATCTTTGTGACAGTTACTTAGAAAATTCCAAGTTTTTTATGGTTTTCCTAAGTATGGGTTCTGGCAATAAAAAATAATCTGGCATTTATCCTGTGGAATTCAGGCAGCCACTGAAACCCAAATAAATCTAATTTACATGATTCCCCTGATTTTAATAGTCATTTGCAACATGGAAACTCTGTGTTTGCTATTAAATTAGAACTATAAATATCATATATTCTGTACACTATAAATATGTAATAATTCTGGAATGAGCAATGTGACTTCAATTGTTACAAATACAATCAAGTTAGAATTCTGACTATATTAAAGACTCAGTAGTTTCAGAGGCGTGAGGTCAAATGGGGCAAAGGTAGTGATATCAATGCACACCTCTCTTAGAGCTAATCCACATAATTTTTAAAGTGAAGTAGAAAAATGTAAGATAATGACAAGAAAGTTACATTCATTTAAAACTTTACATTGTTTGTATCTATATCTAATTTGTTAAATTAGCAGACAACATTCCTGACATGGAAACATAAGACAAAAATCTAATTAGGTATTTAAATTTACTCTATTAAGTTATGTTATTTTTAAAAAGTTCAAGTACAAAGTTAAAAGGAAGAGTCCACAGATGACCACTTTCAGTTATGACACCAACTGCGAGTTCAGGGGTTTTTCAAGACCACCCTCAGTTACAATCATTCACTAGAAATACTCACAAAATTTACTGAATCCATTATAGTCACAGTTACATTTATTACAAGGAAATGATATAAATTAAAAGTAGCAAAGGAAAAGATGCACAAGGCAAAGTCTGGGAGGACTCCAGGTATCAAATTTCCATTGTCCTCAGGGTCTGTTACCCTCTTCTTGGCATTAACATGTGGCAATACACATAGACTACTCATACTGCCAACCCTGAAACCTTATCTTCGATGCAAGTTTTATTGAGGTTTCATTCCCTAAGCGTATTTGATTGATGATTGCCCATGTCATTGAACTTAAGTCTCTAACAATGCTGTGTGACCCAAAGCCTCTGCCTTAAATGATCTTTCCAGTGTGGCCAGCCCCTACCCAAAGACTACTGGGTCCAAGGGGCCCACTAGGAATAACAAAGACACCCCTACCACTCAGGAAATCCCAATGATTTAGAAGTTACCTCCCAAGAGCAGGAAAAAAAGTCACTTACTCAGGAATTTTATTATTAACAGGCCCTTCTATACTCTCAATTTCATTATTTCCAAATTCTAATTCCATAGACCTTGCCATAGATGGGAGGGTTAGGGTTTTACCATACAAGTTACATTAAATTATAAAATCATGTCAAAAACAGCTTTTTGTTAGTCCTCTTCAGAACCAAAATAGCATTTAGAAATTTTCAGCAGAACAAAAACTTTCAGAGAAGGGAGAAGAAAAGTAACTCCTTCTCAGGGAAAGATCCAGGACCCCTGACATAAACTAACTCTCAAAATGAGCAAATGCACAGAGATTAGGTATCTAGCCTGAGGTCACAGTGCTGGTTAGTAAGGTAACAAGATCTAGAAGCCAGTCTTTCTGAAGTGAAAGTTTGTTTTCCTAAACAAATCATCTCATTGTTTTATATCAATAGTTCAGTATCAATTTCTCAGTTGAAATCTTGCATAAATATACATATGAATAAGAAACTAATCAAATGATTTTCTGCCCTTGCCAACTGCACAGAAAGCTAGGAAAGGCAAGGTCAGAGGTCTCTAAACCATAGGCTAAAGCACAATAATTTGCTATTGTTAATATTTATCTTCCATCTCATAACTCACATGAGATATTAAAACCATAATTCATCCACATTTCCATATTTCTTTAAAATGAATTACTGTAGAACATTCCATGTATTTTCATTTAATCTATTATCAACTTCCTTTACGGTCATAATTTTGAAAGTAACTTGCCCACCTTCCTCATTAACACACAGCCAAGCCTGAGAATCCAGAATGTGAAAAACATGTCTTTAGAAGGCTGCTCCTGGAACACTCTGTGTTCTGTGAATTGAATGTTGAAACCAACAGGTGAAGATAAGGCATGCTCCTACCTAAGTATGTACCTCTGAGCCCTTACCCATAGTTCAAGATCTCGTTCAAATGAAAATCATTTTATGAAATCTTTCCCTGCAAACCCAACCACAGCAATTTCTCCCTACCAGAACATTCTACAGTGTTCAGTTTAAGAACTACACGTTCAGCATCAAGCACACCCTGTCTTTTGTTCAGTAACACCAAGTGTACTCTTAGTTCCATCATGTCTTCCTACTTCTTGTCTGCTGGGCAACTGTGACCCTCTTACCGAACCTGTTATTTTCCAAGTATAGGTATGTGGGGGAAGGAGGGTAAAAATTCCTTATCTCATAGCTCAGTTGAGATGCACTTGGATTTTCAAAGGGGGCTCTGCAAAAAACTAAAGGAGAAACAAAATTGAAAAGCAACAACCATGTAGTAACATAATCATAGAAATAGTCCTTTTAACAGTACACATTTTTTAACCATCATATAAATTTGGTCTAACCACACACTGGTTTGGCACATAGGCCTTTGGTTCTTGTCCTCACTAACACTGTCTATCACAGATGCCAGAACCCTAATTTGAAGAATATTCACACTGGTGCCTTTGTGCTAATCACCTCTCTGTGTCCTGGGCCATTTCGATGCCTCCTCTGACTTCAGATTTTCCTGCCTTGCATCTGAATAGCTACCCCAGCATAAAAGCCACGTTATGACTTTCTGTGCCTGGAGAAAAACTTCTTTACCTTTCGGCAAGTCACCATACCTTTGGCAACTCTCCATCAATCTTTCTCCCAAATTTCAAACATTCACTTAGCAGATTCTAAGGGAAAACAAACACACAATGAATATTGCAAGCTCTCTCCAGGCACCCACAGACCCTTAAAGCTCATATCAGAACCAATACATTAGAGCAGCAATTTTCAACCTCTGTGCCTCAAGAGGCCCGTTGGTGTGCCACAAGCATTTTAAAACATGCCATACCTGACTATCTAGTCAGGGATACTGACCTTTTTGTCCTTAGATTATCACATTTTTAAAAAATGACTACAACCAATCCAACAATAGCCATCCAGGGTAAATGAATCAAAATTATACCTATTTTTTGTCAGATTGGCAAAAAAATAATAATAATGTTTTTTGGTGTGCTGAAGAATTTTAGTAAATTAGTTTACGTGTGTCATGAGATGAATAAGGTTGAAAATTGCTTCTTTAGAGTCCAGTGACCTGATAGCTTCAGACAAGGAGCACCACTTCCCAGAAGTTTCTTTCCTCATGTAATTCTCTGCCTGAGTTTCCTCCTGCAGCCCTTGTTCTTTATTTTTTTAACTTATTTTTTTTTTACTTTACTTTTATTGTCTACACTATTGCAGATGTGCCCACCCCCCTTTGGCCCACCACCCCTCCCCAATCATTGCTATTCCTTCCCTCCCAACACCAACAGCAGCAGGTTTTTTAGGCCACACCCCCCCATCTGTCACACTTATTCAGTTCCTCTCTGGAAAGAATATTCTTAATTTTCTATTCATTTGAAAAGTAGAGAAGATTGACATCCTTCAGCACCAGAAGAGGCTGACAATGCACCCTTTCTCTCAGATCCTCCAATTGCCTCCTTCACACTTACAGTAAGGTGGTGTTCAAATGCACTTATAAAACAAGGTACATGAAGTAAAAAAAGATCATTGTTCTTTTTTAATTATTAATCAAATCAAATTATTTGAGACATTAACTTTTTTCCATATATTTTCACTTTCTCTTCCCTCCTTTTTAAGATGATGGCAGTCTCTGTGATTCGTTGGTTCAGGGGAAGCAGACCAAGGAGGAGCTTGAAAGTCTTACTTTGAAATTTCAAAAGCCAAAACCCAATGGAGAACTTAGAGAGTTCACAAATAAAACACAGTAGCTTTGAAGAAGCATGATGGGAAAATGATTCACCCCAGATTAGGACTATGTCCTGGGCAAGGAGAGCGAGGCAACATCTGTGCTTCTTCAGAGCACACAGGTCCCTGTAGGCATGCTGCAAAACCTCATGGGTAGATGTCACAGATAGGCACAAGCAGCCTTGAAAAAGTTCCCAGTGTCCCAAACATGACAAAGAAGCAACAGAAAGCATCACAGGATCTGAGGAGACCATGCAGAGTAGCACCCTGAATTTTTAAACATTAATTATATGAACCGATAACTGCCTCCCAGAGTCCACCCCAGCTTAGCATGTATGAACCCCCAGAACTGTGTGTGGCATAACTCTGGAGAAAGATAGGGAAGCCCCCAAAGGACTGAGACCAAATTTTTCGTACTAAATTAAGTTGCTTTTTGGAAAACAAAAAGTTGCCTTATTTTTTGTGCAACTGAGTTTGTGGAATGACATTTATATTTTTTTATTTACTCCTATATAATGTGTTTTCAAAATACTTAAAGACAAAGCTCACTATTGAATTCCTGTATCACTAGAATCTGTCAGAGGGCCTTGAAATTAGTTAGCACTTCAATGTTAATAAATTTTGTAGTATTAACATGATCAAATCATACAATTTTGAACTTGAAACATTAAAAAATCTTTTATTTTAACCTCTTTATTTCACAAATGAGGAAACTAAAGCCCAGGGGCTTGAATTTTCCAATTTATAGATAAAGATTCATGTTTGCTTTTCTTCCAGAATAATTTTTATCTTCTAAAGGTTGATGGCCATATTGTCAGGTCTCTTCTTGGAGATAGTTTCATTAACAGACACTCCAATAAGGCTACTTAAATAATGTTGCACATTTAAAATTGTCCTCTCAAATCCCACCCTAGTGTTCAAACTCCTTTGGGGAATGCCAAGGATATTGGTTCAGATAATCTTCTATATTCTTACTCCTGTAAGGAAGACTGTCCCCTCTCTCTGGATCACTGGCTGATGATCTTTTATGTGTGATTACATCTCTTCCCCCCCCTCCGTCTTCAGAAAAATGTCAAGTGTATCATTTTTGTCTGAGTGTATTCCACTCAGGGACATCCCTAGAGGGCATTAAAACTAGGAAATTAAGAAAAGTCCGGGACTTGAAGGAGAAGATGAGAGTTTGCCAGATGGTGCTAAATGAAAGCCTGAATTGTTACATGACCTCTTTGATAGGGATCAAGTGCATAGATCTATTCTTTTTCAACTAGCATCACTTTGTCCTGAGAATGCTTGCTGCTCTTTTTTTTTCTTTTAAATACGTTCTTCTCTTAGGGCTGGGCCTAACTTCATTTTAATCTGATTTAACCTATATAAAAGGTGCAGTAACCTGTACAAATTTGAGAAGGTAAGAGAAAAGGTGAAAAGGCTATGAATTTGGGGTTTTGTTTCTTCACATTTTTTCTTTTCCTGTCTCTTCTTGGGTATTAATAAAAGCAAATGTTGCCAAATATTTCAGTCTTTAACGATCTTCCAACTTCTGGCCAAGATAGAGGCATAGACCGACACGCTCTGTCTCCCTCCACAAACAGAAGGATTACAACTACCGCAAAACCAAAAATAATAAGAAGTTCCAGAAAATAAAGCTACATGGAAGTCCAATGTATGAAGTCATAAACAAGTGGTGCTCATCCAGACGGGTAGTAAGGGCGAGACCACGGCTGAAAGATCAAACTCTGCTGGAGGCGGCAGCCGCAGCAACGAACAGCGGGACCTGGTAAGCAGACACCGGTATTCGGGGGGAGGAGAGAAGTGCCTGGGAGCCAGCCTTGGCTGCAGACCAGAACTGTCGGCTCCTGATCCCAACGCCAGGGAGGGCAGACTCCATTGTCTCTGACTGTGGGGACAGAGGATGCTCCTGAGTCCTCAGCGGAGAGTAGCAGCAGGAATGCATCTTGGATCCCCCCCCCACCATGCAAAGCACCACAGTGTGCACAGTGTGGTGAGAAAGGTCGCCAGGTTGTGATGAGCACACAGGGCTCCACCCCCTATAGTGTAAGAGGTGTAACAGCGTTCTGCCCAAGAAGGAAAGATAAACAAAACAGTCAGAATGGCAGAATTAATGATTGAAATACCAGTCACACTGCTAACGAAAAAACAAATAAAGGCGTTGACCGATGAAAAAATAGCTAATCTTTCTGAGGCTCAGTTCAGGGCTATAGTTATTAGACAGCTTACAGATCTAACAGCAGGACTGATTCAAGACAGCGAGGGAATGAAGGATAGTCTTGCTGAAATGAACAAAAATACATAGAAGACAAGTGATAAGGAAGGGAAAGCCATGGATCAAATCAACAAATCAGAACATAGGGAGGGAACAAACAGTCAACCAGTGTAGAAAGAGGAAACAAAAAGTGAGAAATATGAGGAGAGGCTCAGAAATCTCTGGGACAGTTATAAGTGAACGAACATTCAAATTATAGGATTGCCAGAGGGTGAAGAAGAAGAACTAGAAATTGAAAAATTATATTAAAAAAATAATGAAGCAGGACTTCCCTAACTTGGGGAAGGAAATGAACTTACAGGTCCAGGAAGCACAGAGAGTTCTGGATAGGCTGGACCCAGGGAGGACCACACCAAGACACATTATCATCAAAATGTCATAAATAAAGAGAGAATCTTAAAAGCAGCAAGAGAGAAGAGAAGAATTATGTACAAAGGGGTCCCAATTAGAATATCAGTGGATTTCTCAAAGGAGACTTTACAGGCAAGAAGGGACTGGCAAGAAATATTCAAAGTAATGAAAATCCAAAACCTACAACCACTAATACTCTAACCAGTGAAGCTGTCATTCAGAATAGAAGGGCAGAGAAAGTGCTTCCAGGACAAAGTAAAACTGAAGGAGTTCATCAGATCCAAGCCACTGTTATATGAGATGTTAAAGGGACTTCTTTAGAAGAAGGAGGATCAAAACTATGAACATTAAAATGAAAACTGTATCATGACAACCAACAACAGAAGCTAGGGAATTGAAACAAAGGCAAACTAAGTAGGCAACAAGAGGGGGGGAAAGAATTATAGGTACCAGGAACATATTGGGAGGAGGTTAGCGTGGAGGGAGATGATGCAGGAATTAAGAAGCATAATAGGGGGGAGTGGCGTAGACAGGAAGATGTTGAGAAGAACTATATGCACAACCAATGGGCATGGACTAAGTGGGGAGAACAACTGGAGGGAGGAGGGTCACAGGGTGGAGGTGAGCATGGGGAAAAGAAATTGGGACAACTGTAATAGCATAATCAATAAAATACAATTAAAAAAACAAAAAACAATCTTTTTTTAACATCTGTAAAAAATAGCAAGATCCCAGATAGGGTGGGGGAGGAGATAAATAGGCAGAACACAAAGGATTTTTAGGGCAGTGAAAATGCTATGTAGGATATGATAATGATGGATATATATCATTATATCTTTTTCTAACCCCATAGAATCTACCACATCAAAAGTGAGTGTAATATAAACTATGGACTTTTGGTGATCATGATGTGTCAATGTAGGTTCATCTTTGATAAATAAAAAATGTCCTATTCTGCTGGGTGTTGTTAATAATGGGGGAAGCTATGCATGTTTGGAGTCAGGGAACATATGCGAAATCTCTGTACCTACCTTGCTATAAATATGAAACTGCTCTGAAGAAAAAGTATTTTAAAAACTAAAAAATATCCCTGGTTGGTGTGGCTCAGTGGATTGAATACCAGCCTGCAAACCAAAGGGCCACTGGTTCGATTCCCAGTCAGGACACTCGCCTGGGTTGCTGGCCAAGTCCCCAGTTGTGGATGCACAAGAGGCAACGACATGTTGATGTTTCTCTCCCTCTCTTTCTCCCTCCCTTCCCCTCTCTCTTAGAATAAAATAAATAAATAAAATTTAAATACCCTTAAAAAATAAAGAATAAAAAAATAAGTTACAAGAGCACACTACAGTAGAAAATCCATCTTTACAATATTCCTTAGACTATGACCAGCTCTACACTTTTAGGTCAGATTTAGGCCTGATTCCCCTATTCCACTATTTTTCACACTGATGCTGCTTCTTCTCTACATATCCAAATGCTAAAATTTATAAGCATTGAAGAAATGTCCTAATATTTTCACTTCACCTTCCACTGAATCCTGAGGGTGAACTTCTTGGTGGTTGTTTAATTTCTGCCTGGACAAAAGAAACCAAATGTGATAGCAAACTTATTGTACAAAGCACTGCATTTGTGCACTGTGAGTCACAGAACCCAACACTGAAGGAACATTGCTCTAGAAGGAACATAGGAACTAGTGACAGAAAGAACCCAAAATTAAAGTGATAAAAGCTAACGCTCTCAGTTGAGAGTCTCTCATTGTTTCAGTCTGTGAAATAAAATCACAACTTTTAAACATTATCAAACTCACTTGATATAAACACGTGAGCAAAATTTATGGTCTAAAAAACCCACATCATTTATAAATTAGAACTCATTGTTTATGCACTTGTGTGAAAACATTATTTAGTGTTACTACTGCTGAATGGCTTTACCCTGATCCATAATTGCATTTAGGCAAGAGTATGTTGTACAAGCATCATGGTTAAGTCAAGTTCTGCTTGAATTAATACTCAATACCTCAAACTTGGATTGTTATAACTTCCTGATTGTCTTCTAGCCTCTGCACTACAATAGATCCTCAGACCACTGCCAGATTCCTCTAACTAAAACAATGCTTACTCTAAAGTATGCTCATTGAATGGCTCCCCATTGTCTAATAAATAAAGTAAGACATCTTCACACTAGCGTTTGAGGTTCTCCACAATACAACATTGATCTAGCCCTTTATCTGATATGTGAGCCTTCCACTCCACCTGCACTGGATCTCCCATTGTTCCCCAAATAAACAATGCTGATTCTTTTATCCATATTCTTGTTTATGCTGCTTCTCCAGATATAACCAAGTTAGAAGTTCATGGAAACACAGTTCCTTGATGAACCTTTCCTGATCATTCTTTCTCACTATGATGTTTTCCCTTGAATTTCTAGAGCAGTTTTTCAACCTCAACACTATTAATATTTAGGTCCAGGTATCATTTGTCTAGGAAGTTGTCCTGTGCACGGCAGGATGTTTGGCCTCTACTCTATTGGAAACTCTACCCAGTAGAAGTCACCTTCCAGTAGTGACAAGCAAAAGTATCTCCAAACCTTGTCAGGTATACCCTAAAAGGGGCAAAATCATCTCCTGTTGTTCCAGATCATTATTTTCTGTATCATTCATATTGGAATTTTAAAATATTTGGAATGCATATTTCTTGCCTCTTAAACTAGATTGTTTTAATACAAGTATTGTGTTTTATTTTGAATCCTTAATAGAGCACTGTAATGAATGCTCAATAAATATTTAAAATTTAAATTATTAATATCTGAAAGTTAGAAGTAATCTGAAAACTTATTTTACTCTCATTTTTTAAATGTGAAAACTGAAAACCAAAAAGTAAAGTTTGCTCAAAATTAATGTGTTGTTAGGCTAGTTCTCCTCTTCCCAGTCGGGTAGTATAAACATTACAGTACATCTCATAAATCAATTATGAAAGACTTAGTTGACTTCACATCAACATGCGCAAACAATAGTTTATTGTTTTGTTGGTGATTCTTTATAGAGCTCTGCTTTAATAATGCGCATATGTTTTATAAACATCCTTATATTTTTATACTTAAAAAAATTTTGTTGAAATTTATAGTGTAAGAGACTAAAATTATGACTGAAAGATTAGAGTTTAGCATGTATAGTTATGTTATCTTTAGTAAGCTACTTAACTTACTGTGTCTCCATACCTCATCCTTAAATTCTTCTTCCACTAAAACCAAAATAAAATAAACTCCTTGAGAGAAGGGACATTGTTTTGTTGCTATCATATCCCCAGTAACTGGCACAAAGCACAATATTCACCATATATTTGCTGAATGACTGTTCAACTGGGGATATATGAGGTCTCTCCAGAAAAAGCCCAGTCATTGTTAATATATCAAGAATGGTTTGTGCAACAGTGATGTAACCTGGCAGCCAAGGAGAGTGGACTGGAATGCACATTTATGAAAGAATGACAGCTTCACTGCTAGTCAGTGGGGGCCGTAGATGCTGTTGAGTAAGCATATGTACTGTGTGGCCATTGCATTCAAAGTTACTGAGCAAGTAGAGCAATAAACCGGTATCAAATTTTGTGTTAAGGTTGAACATTCCTCCACAGAAACTATTCAGATGATTCATAAAGCCACAGCTATGGGTAACTGGTGATTGGCAGCTTCATCACGACAACAGGCCCACTCATGCATCGTGTCTCTTACACAGGTTTTTGGTGAAACATCAAATCACTCAGGTGACTCAGCCCCTCTTACAGCCCAGATTTGGCAGCCTGAGACTTCTGGCTTTTCCCAAAACTAAAGTCACCTTTGAAAGAGAATAGATTTCAGACCATCAATGAAATTCAGGAAAATACAACAAGGTAGCTGATGGTGACTGGGAAAACTGTGTGAGGTCCTAAGTGCCTACTTTGAAGGGGACTGAGGTGTCATTGACCTATGTACAATGTTTCTTGTATCTTGTATCTTGCATCTTTTTCAATAAATGTCTTCAATACTACATGGCTAGATACTTTCTGGACAGACCTCATAGTAAGCGCTTCTTTTAACTTATTGTGAGAATAAAACTAGGTAAAATATTTTTAACCCTGGAAAAGATTAAATGTAGACAAATTCAAGATATCATTGTACTTTAAAATGCCTAATAAATTTAAATGTTTAAGAATAGTGAAATAAGAAATCATAATTAAAATTTTTGAGATATTGTCAAAGAAGTACTTGGGAGAAATCTTGAGCATTGAATGTCTGAGTTAGAAAAGAATGGTCTTGAATCAATGAACTCAGCTTTCACCTTACGCACCTAGATAAATAACAAAAATTAACTCCAAATAAAAAAAGGAAATAATAAAGAGCAAGATATAAAATAATACAACAAAAATAGAAAATGAAATTAATGAAGGCAAAAGCTGCTCCACATCATATGTCATCAAGTAAATGTAAATTAAAACAGTGAGATAACACTACACAACTCTTAGGATGGACAAAATTCAAAACACTGACAACACCAAAGGTTCTCAAGGATGTGGAACAATAATTTTCATGCACTGTTAGTTAAAAAAAAAAATTGGTATGGCCACTCTCATAGTTTAACAATTTTTTACAGAACTAAACATACCCTTATTATATAATCCAGCCAGTGTACCTCTTGGTATTTACTCAAAGGAGTTGAAAACTTATGACTACACAAAAACCTGCACAAGTATGTTTATATCAACTTTATTCATAATTTCCCAATCTTGGAAGCAACCAAGATGAATGGTGAATGGGAAAATAAACCATGATACAGTAGTCCCTCTCTATATTGAAGTTCACTTATCATGGCCTCACTGTGTTGCGGGATTTTTAAAATATAATATTTAATTATTTATTGTGAATTTTTCACTATATCACAGGATTTTGCAGTACTGTATATGTATGTTGTTAAAGTTACATAAGTTTAAGAGTGTAGAATATGTTTAAGAACATAAGTAGTGTTTATAAAGGTGTGGAAAATGTTAATAGGGGAGTGGGAAAGGTTAATAAGAGACTGGGAATGGTTTATAAGTGTGGGAAGGGTTTATAAAGCCTTAAAATATATATAAGTACTAAAATAAATGTAAGGTTCCTACTTCATGGATTTTCACCTATCGTGGGGGGTCTAGAACGTAATGCCCATGGTAAATGAGGGAATGCTGTACACCCAGACAATGTATTAATATTCAGTGCTAAAAAGAAATGAGCTATCAAACCATGAAAAGACATGGAGAAAACTCAAATGCATTTTACTAAGTAAAAGAAGGCAATTTGAAAAGATTACATATTGTATGATTACAACTATATTGCTTTCTGGAAAAGGCAAGACTGTAGACAGTAAAAAAATCAGTGGTTGCCTGAGATTGGGTGGGGGAAGAATAGGCAGAACACAGAGTATTTTTCAGGCAATGAAAAAATTCTGTATGATATTAGAATGATGAGTATCTGTCATTATACCTTCGTCTAGATCCACAGTGTGCACAACATCAAGATGAAAGATAAGATGAACTAAGAACTTTGCATGATTTCGATGTGTCAATGTAGGTTTATCCTTGGTCAATAATGTACCATTCTGGAGAATGATGTTGATAATGGAGAAAGTTATAAATGTGTGAGGACAAGAATATATAGGAAATCTCTGTACTTTTCTCTCAATTTTGTTGTAATGGATAGCACTTTAGTCATTGTTGGGTGGAAGGGAGTAAAATGGGACTAAATGGTCATGGAAAAAATATATACAATTTTAAAACATTTGAAAAAACTTTCAGAAAGCTCTCACCTTATTCTAAAAATAATTACAAAATAAATGGGCCTCTGCCAAAGTGGAAAAAAATGAAAATGAAAAGCTGCTTCTTTGATGTAATCAATAAAATTAATAAAAGTCTAGCTAGACTGGTGGAAAAGGGAATACACAAATTGCCAATATCAACATGAAACATGAGGTCACTATAGTTTCTATAGATATTAAGAGATAAAGGAATATTATAGATATATATGAATAGATTTATGCCTACAAATCAATAACTTAAATGAAATGAAAAATTTCTTTGATAGACAAAATCTACAAAAGTTCACTAAAGAAGACACAGGTAACTAGGATAATCCCTAATTTTAAGGAATTTGAATTTATAATTAAAAAACTTCCCACAAGAAGAATTGCTGATAGTTACTCAATATTTAAGAAGAAATAATCCAAGTTCTACACAATTTTTACAGGAAAATTGAAAAGGAAGAAATGCTTCCTAATTCATGCTATGAGGCCTGTACCACTCTGATTTTAAATCAAGACAAATACATTATAAGAGAAGAACATTACAGATCAATAACCCTCATGAACATAAATGCAAACTTTGTAAACAAAATTTTAGCAGATTACAACAATATATAAAAAGATAATACATTATATTTAAGGAAGGGTTATCCTATGAATGAAAGGCAGTTTTAAGATTTGAAAATCAACCTCATTTACTAAACTAACAAACTTAAGAAGAAACACCATATGATTAAATATATGGCCACGAAAATAGCATTTGATTAAGTTCAACATCAATTTCTGATTTAAAAAAATTTTTTTAAACTCTTAGAAAACCACTCATAATTAAAAGGAATTTTCTGTTTGGTAAAGTGCACCAATGAAGAGCCTATAGCTAACATCAGACTTAATGGTAAAGATTGAGTGTTTTCTTTTCATATCAAAAATGGGACAAGAAAATGAAGGAAATAAGCAAAAAGAGATAAAAATAATAAAATATGAACACTGAGAATTCAAAAAATTTAAAGAGCTCTAGTAAGAAAAATAAAAGGTGAGAGAAAATGAGATTCAAAAATGGATTCCAAAAATTTCCCAGAACTGAGGGATTTGAGCCTGAAACTAAAAGGGTCCACTAGTGACCAAACCAATGGGTAAAATAAGGTCAATACCATATTTTATAATGGTAGACTTTCCGAATATGAGAACGGAGTAATGCAAAGAACACATTTAATGTATTTGGCTGAGTGTTTATAACACAAAGCATTATACTAGGTACCCATCAGACATACAAAAACAAGCTAAAGACTATTCCTATTTCAAAAGGTGTAAATAGATAAAGAAACAAATGACTAGAATAGATAAATAAATCACATAGATAAATATCTTATCATAATCAGAGGACATTAACCAGTACATTTTCTTCTTATCTTGGTTTCTATCTTCATTTTTTTTAAAAAGCAAGAGCCACTTGAGAGTGTCTCTGCCTGTGATACTCCGCACATGCACTGGGTAGGGAAATCCAGCCCTTTTTTCTCTGGAGCTCTGTTTACTGCTACACACACACACAGGTCATATATACATGTACACACATACATACACATGTACACAAATTTGTACATATGCTTTCACATGCTCACATGTTTACACACATATATACAGAGACAAGTTGGGTCCTTGCAAAAGAATTTCTTTCTGTAGTCAGGGAAGAAGGCTTAGTTTCCTAGCTTTCTAGAATAAAAGAGGATCAGACTATTTGAGATTAGAAATGAGGTTTATAATTTACACTCTTATTTCCTGTCTTCTCCTTTATTGTGCTAGACTTTCAAAGGCCTACTTGACATTCAGATTAGGCACTACTGTCCTCTACTTGTTTCATACCATGCCTCTAACAATGTTTCCACTTGAGTTTTTCAGCAGCAACCAAAATGATTTTCCCTGCTTCTGGGCACTGTCCACTGTCCCACCCACTAACCTCCCACTGCCTCCCTCTGCCATTCCACTAGCCTCCATTAGAGCAGGTCAAAGCCTTAAGCCTTCAGCAGCACAGAGGATATAGCTTCCAGCACCTCTGAAATAGGACTTTACAACTTTTCTGTGGAGTAGGACATGAAATGGGTGTGCTAAACATTTAGCAGTCATCTGACTCTGGTTTCCTTTCTATCTGCATTCTGGAAGAGAGATGCCAGCTGAATTTAGCAGAGACTGTAAAACAGAACCTAAAAAAAAATGAGAAGCCAGGAAAGCCAGCCAGACATAAAAAAATGTATTAAGCCTAGAGCTAACATAATTTGAGTTGTTGTCTAATTGTCATTCTTTAGAACTTAACTTTTCTTTATATAGGAGTGCGGATAGAGGTGGTATATTATTATTATTATTATTATTGTTATTATTATTATTATCATTAGTATTATTAGTATTCAACCGAAATGAGAAGACAACTCTCATGATCCTGCACAGTAGACTATTTTTATTTTTTCAACATCCATCACTCAGTCATTTACCAAGACAGCACATGGAGTAAACTTGACACATTATATAGCATTCAATCTATTTCCACAGAGACAAACACCACATTACAGATAATGCCTCACACTACCTCTCCAGCCTATGGCAGTGCTTTCCGTGTCTTCCATGTTTGTCACTAGTCTAGATTAAGCCTTTACCCTGAAGCCCTTGTTAAAATGCACATCTGTTACCCAGGAGGTAAACAGAAGAGCCCATCTTTTTCTACAGAAAGTGGGCTTGAGGCAGCCTGTCACAGTGATCATTGAGAAGGCAGCTGGGTGTCATGAAGAAAGCTGGTTCCCGGCCCGTCTTAGCTACTATCTTGCTAATTACAAGCCTTAGTTCCCTCAGATGTGTTTTTCTATCAACAGGAAATTGTACTCACAGAATTATATAAACACAGTTCTACCTACTGACCCAAAAGATTCTGTCTCATCTTAAAAATCAGTAATTTTATACTCTACTCTAAATATAATATATACTCTGATGCTTAGATCACTAAGAACAAGCTTAGATTATTTTTAAAAGAATAAACGTATTTTTTTATTTTTTAAAAATATTTTATTGAATTTATTGGGGTGACATTCATTTCAAGTATACAATTGTATATACAGCATCTGTATATTGTGTGTTTATCACACAAAGTTGTCTCTTTCCATCACCATTTAACCCTTATTTACCTTCTTCTACTCCCCCTCACTCCCCTTTCCCTCTGTTAATCACCATATTGTTGTCTGTGCTTATGAGATATTTTTTGTTTAATCCCTTCACCTTTTTAACCCAGTCCCCAAATCCCTCTCCCATCTTACAGTTGTCAGTCTATTCTCCATATCTATGAGTCTGTTTCTATTTTGTTAGTTCATTATATTTCACATATAAATGAAATCATATGGTATTTGTCTTTCTATTACTGGATTATTATTTCACTTAGCATAATACTCTCCAGCTGTTGCAAAAGGTAAGAATTCCTTCTTTTTTGTGGCTGAATAGTATTCTATTGTATAAATGTATCATTGCATTTTTATCCACTCATCTCCTGATGGGCACTTGGCAATTGTAAATAATTCTGCAATGAACATAGAGGTGCATACGTTTTTAAATTAGTATTTTTGGTTTCTGTGGATTAATTCCCAGAAGTACAATCACTGGGTCATAAGGCAGTTCCATTTTTAAATTTTTGAGGAACCTCCATACTGTTTTCCACAGTAGCTGCCCCCAAATGCATCCCATAGACAGGGCATGAGGAGTTCCTTTTCTCCACATTCTTGCCAATGCTTGTTTGTTAATTTATTGATGATAGCCAATCTGATAGGTGTGAGGTGGTATCTCAATGTGGTTTTAATTTGCATTTTTCTGATGATTAGTGATATTGAGCATCTTTTCATATGCCTATTGGCCATCTGTATGTCTTCTTTGGAGAAGTGTCTATAAAGGTTCTTTGCCAGTTTTTTAATTGAATTGTTTATTTTTTGGATATTGAGTTATATGAGTTCTTTATAACAGCATTTGTTGGATATATTGTCTTTACTCTGTTGTATGTTCTTACATCCTTTGTCATATAATAATTAATCATAAAAGCATGGGCTTATTTCAAGAATCTCTATAATTTTCTTTTCTTGCAGTGTCTTTATCTGGTTTTGGAATTATGATAATGCTGGCCTCATGAAATGATTTGAGAATCTTACCTCCTTTTGAATTTTTTGGAATAGTTTAATAGAAATAGGTGTGACTTCTTTCAGTGTTTCCTAAAATTCACCTGTGATGCAATCTGGCCCAGGACTTTTGTTTCTTGAGAATTTTTTTTATTTCTGTTTTAATTTCATCAGTTGTAATTGGTCTATTCAGATTTTCTGATTCCTGCTGATTCAATTTTAGAAAACTGTATGTTTCTAGAAATTTATATATTTCATCTGGATTGTCCAATTTTTTGGCATATAGTTGTTCGTAATGTATTCTTACAATCCTTTGTATTTCTGTGATAACAGTTGTTACTTCTCCTCTTTCATTTCTGATTTTATTTATTGGAGTCCTTTTTTTTCTTAATGAGTCTGCTTAAAGGTTTGCCAATTTTTATATCTTTTCAGAGAACTAGCTCTTGACTTCATTGATCTTTTGTATTGTGTTTTTTAGACTCTATTTTGTTTATTTCTCTTCTAATATTTCCTTTCTTCTTTTCACTTTGGATTTTGTTATTTGTTCTTTTTCTAGTTCCTTGAAGTGTAGAGCTAGATTGTTTATTTGAGATTTTTCTTGTTTCCTGGGGTAGACCTGTGGTGCTATGAACTTACCTCTTAGGACTGCTTTCACTGTGTTCCATAGATTTAGGGTTGTTATATTCTCACTTTTATTTGTTTCATTGTGTTTTTGGATTTCTTCCTTGCTCTCATTGTTAACCCATTCATTGCTTAGTAACATGCCATTTAGCCTCCATGTCTTTGTATGTTTTCCAGGTTTTTTTCTTGTGATTGTTTTCTAGTTTCATACCATCATGGTCAAAAAAGATTCTTGATATTATTTCAATTTTATTAAATTTATTGAGATTTTTTTGTGTCCAAGTGTGATTTATCCTAGAAAATATTCCAAGTACACCTGAAAAGAATGCATATTCTGCTGCTTTGGGATGAAATGCTCTGAAAATATCAATTAAATTCATCTGATTCAGTATGTCATTTGATGCCACCATTTCCTTGTTGATTTTCTTTCTGAAAAATCTCTCTATTTATGTCAATGGGGTGTTTAAATCCCCACTATGACTGTATTACTGCCAATCTCTTCCTTTATGTCTATCAAGATTCTCTTTACATATTTAGGTGCTCCTATATTTGGTGCTCAAGTGGTTACAAAGGTTACAATCTCTTGTTGAATTGCTCCCTTTATCATTGAGTAGTGTCAACTGTTTCTTACTATAGCCATTGTTTTAAAGTCTATTTTACCTAAAACAACTATTATTACCTCAGCTTTTTTTTTATTTCCATTTGCATGAAATATCTTTTCTATCTTTTAGTCTCTGCATATTTTTTTGTTCTGAGGTGGGTCTCTTGTTTACAGCATATATATGGGTCTTGTTTTCTTTTCCACTTGGCTACCCAATGTCTTTTGATTGCAGCATTTAAGCCATTTACATTTAATGTTATTTCATAAGTATGTACTTATTGTCATTTTATGCTTTATAACTATATTCATCTAATTTTTTTCTTCTTCTTCTTAAAGAAGACCCTTTAAGATTTCTTATAATTCTAGTTTGGTCATACTAAATTTTTTTAGCTGGATTTTTTGGGTTTTTTTTTTTTTTTTTTGGTCTGGGAAAGTCTTTATTTCTCCTTCAATTTTATATGATACCCTTATTGTGTAAAGCAATCTTGATTGTAGGTCCTTGCTTTTCATCAATTTGAAAATTTCACACCAATACCTGTGGTCTTAAATGTTTCTGTTGAGAAAGGAACTGACAGTCTTATCAGAGTTCCCTTGTGTTGCTTTTAAGACTTTCCATTTGCCTTTAACCTTTGTGATTTTAATTATAATATGTCTTTGTGTAGGTCTCTTTGGGTTCATTTTGTTTGGGACTCTCTGCACCTCCTGGAATTGTGGGTCTTTTTCTTTCACCAGGTTAGAGAAGTTTTTGGTCATTATTTCTTCAAATGGGTTCTCAATCCTTTGCTCTCTCTCTTCTCCTTCCGGTACCCTTATGATATGAATGTTGTTATGGTTCATATTATTCCAATACTGCCCTAGAGTAGCCCCATTTTTTAAAAAATTCTTTGTTCTTTTTGCTGCTTTAATTACTTTCTGCTCCCTTATCTTTTTAATCACTGATTCAATCATCTGCCTCATATGTCCTACTTTTTATTCTTTCTAGTGTATTCTTCATGTTAGTTATTATATTCTTCATTTCTGACTTTTTTTTATGGTGTCTATGTCCATTTATTTATTTATTTATTTGGGGGGATGCCTTCTCTGTAACAATTCCTCTCAGACTTAAGACCCTTTATAAACTTATAAAGGACAATGGGCAAAGGTCTCATGCTCCTGTAGCTGCTTCAAGCTGGACATGATCATCATCCTACCAACCCTTCGGTCCAGAAATCCCAAATAAAAGGGGGGTGTAGAGGGCATGGTGCCTTCCAACATGGGGAAAGATCTTACAGACTCCAGGTTAGTTGGCTGTCTCTGGACAATGGCACGCTTGATTTAACAGGCTGGCATCCTTGTTGTGTTCTAGCCACTTAGTTCAGCCAAACTGTTGAGTCTCCGGAGGCAGTGATGCAGACAAATTAAGTGAGGCCTATACATACAGACAATCACTCAGGTAAAGAGATCATAGACTTATGCCCTATGAAAAAGAACACACATGTTAATTTATGTGACATAACCCACAAACCAGTCTCTAAATCTGCAGGACTGTCTTATTAGAAACACATCCAGTTGCAAAGCATTTGACATTCTTCTTGCCTATACATTAAGCACCTTCAATAATGTCACAGACCTAGTTTAACTTTCAAATTAAAACAAACTTTAAATGAAAATAAACTTTAAAGACTGTTAGCTGCACTACTTATAGTCTACCACTGAGCATTGTGATTTTCCTTGAATCACAATTTTTCTCCTCAAGATTATCCTCCTTGTCATTAAAGGCACTGTATTAAGTCCAGTTTTAATTTATCCTATTCATTTGCATAAGCACAACAAGAGCAACAAATGATCACATATGATCATTATGTCTGCTTTGCTGAAACTTACATAAGGAACATTTAGGGTGACCTTCAGTCTGCCTTTCATGTTTTTTGCCTATAAATACGTGTCTTTTCCAAGTCCTTCAGGTTTTCCATTGTTTCCTTAAGGTCCCTTCTAGCCATCTTTCAGGAAAGCAACCTTCATGCCTTCCCTGGAAAGATTGCCATGAACCACACAACCAACCAAGGTACTGGGCCTCTTTTCTTATTATTGCCTTTGAAAGTCAATCCCAGTTCCTGAAGGCTTTTTGGTAACAACCAGAACCCAAGCATGCCCCCTTTAGGCATGATCTTCCAGTCAAAGTCATGGTCAACAAAACCTCTATTAACATTTGGTCTTATTAGTTTTAGGCAACAAACCTTATGTCATTACTTACTTCTTTGAAGCCAAATTCTAGAGGGATCAGGTAGGGAGAAAAATATACAGTGTGAAGGAAAGTCCTTGTTCTTGTAATATTCAGTAAAATTGCATTTCCATACTTTACTTTTTTTGTTGTTGTTGTTTACTTTCCTACATGTGAGGTTTCTTTTGGGGGGGGGTTGCTGGCTCATTTATTAATTTATTTTGCTTTCATTTTTTTCCTCCTCTGAATATTTTTGTTTGTTTTTCTATTACAGTTGTTCCACTTTTTCCCTATTGCTTCACTGCACCTTGCCCACTCCTTCTTCCACAGTCAGTCCCCACCCAGTTGTCCATGTCCATGGGTCATTTATACATGTTCTTTGACTATATCCTTCTCTTTTTACCCCTCTTCTCTCTCTGCCTCCTCCCCCCTTGTCACTGTTAGTCTACTCCTTGTTTATATACTTCTGGTTCTATTTTGCTCATTTATTTGTGTTGTTCATTAGTCTCCTGTAATAGGTGATCACATATTGTACTTTTCTTTCATTGCCTGACTTATTTCACTAAGCATAATTCTCTCTAGTTTGACCCATGTTGTTGCAAATGGTAGAAGCTCCTTCTTTCTTTCTGCTACATAGTACTCCATTGTGTAAATGTACCACAGTTTTTGACCCACTCATCTACAGATGGACACTTAGGTTGTTTCCAGCACTTGGCTATTGTAAATAGCGCTGCTATGAAAACATAGGGGTGCACAGGTTCTTTTAAATTGGTGTTTCAAGATTCTTAAAATATAATCCTAGCAACAGAATTACTGGGTCAAAAGGCAGTTCCATTTTTAGTTTTTTGAGGAAATTCCATACTGTTTTCCATAGTGGCTACACCAGTCTGCATTCCTACCAGTACTGCACTACGGTTCCCTTTTCTCTGCATCCTTATCAGTACATGTTGTTTGTTGATTTGTTGATGATGGCCATTCTGACTGGTGTAAAGTGGTATCTCATTGTGGTTATTATTTGCATCTCTCTGATGGCTAGTGATGATGAGCATTCTTTCATATGCCTATGGATCCTCTGTATATCCTCTGTGGAGGAGTATTTGTTCAGGTCCTTTGCTCATTTTTTAATGGTGCTGTCTCTCTTCTTGGTGTTGAGTTGTATAAGTTCCTTATATATATTTTTAGATCAGTCCCTGTCTGAGATATCATTAACAAATATATTTTCCCATATGGTTGGTTCCCTTTTCATCATGCTGATGTTTTCTTTTGTTGCACAGATACTCTCTAGTTTACTGTAGTCCTATTTGTTTATTCTTTCCTTTAATTCCCTTGCATTAGAAGATATATCAGTGAAAATATTGCTACGGGGGATATCTGAAAATGTCCTGCCTATGTTTTCCTCTAGTACTTTCATGGTGTCATGGCTTACATTTAAGTCTTTGATCCATCTTGAGTTTTTTCTGATGTATGGTGTAAGTTGATGGTCTAGTTTCATTTTTTTGCACATTTCTGTACAGCTCTCCCAGCACCATTTATTGAAGAGGCTCTTCTCACTCCATTTTACTATACATTCCTTCCCCCTTTGTCAAATATTAGTTGACCATATAGACCAGGGTTTATTTAAAATGAAGTGGGGTAAGTAGGGGAAGGGTCTAGTCAAGGAACTAGTATAAATGACCCATGGACATAGACAATGGGGTAGGGATTGACTGTGGGAGAAGGGGTGGGCAGGGTGGAGGCAGAGCAATGGGGGAAAAAGTGGGACAACTGTAATAGAAAAACAATAAATTTTTTTAAAAGAGTAAAAAAAAGAAATATAATGTGAGGAAAAAATTAGATGGCACATGTAATAGCAAAGGCTCTAAGAGCCACATTAAAAAAGTAAAAGGAAACAAAGGTAATTTTCATAATATATTTTATTTAACCTAATATAGCCAATGTATTATCATTTCAACATGCAATTAATATTAAAATATTAATGACTTTTTTTCTTGTTTTCATACTAAGTCTTTGAAATCTGGTGTGCGTTTTATATTAACAGCATAGCTTCATTCAGACTAGCCACATTTCAAGTGCTCATTGGCCAGTGGCTAGTGATGAAAACATTGAACCACACAGGTAAGGGAAGTGGCTGCTGGGTTTAGATTCCTAATTAGGTGTGTTGCCCTCATACCTAACACCTCAAGTTAACAAAATGGCTACCAAACTATGACACATTTTATCAGTATCTCACACAAGAACAGGAAAGAAGCACCACCATAAAGTCTTTCCCAGAATACCTCTACTTAACCTGGGAACTGTGTCCAAAAGTGACCTTTTAAAACAACAGGGGCTGGAAAAGTGAGCAATTATATTTTTCTGATTCCCAGTGAAAGTACATAATGAAGAAAGAGGTTAGAAATAAAAATATACTTAATAATCTGCTATGATAATCTCAGGAACTGACATAAAAATGTTTTTAAAAAAGAATATATTTTGAGCCAATAAAAATTCCAAGAATCACAGAAATATGTTCTGCTTCATTTTCTAATATTTATATGTTTAACTAAATAACAAATAAGTTTTTTTCAGGACAATACCTATCTGGCTCACTTATGCCATTTCCAGCTAACATCTTTGAAAGGAGAGAGAGCAGTGGAGCATCAGGAATGAACATTTTGGAAGAAAGTGATCCTTGGAAGACAAGCCAATCAACCTCACTTTCCTCACAGATCTTTCCATGGTTAGCCCTCGATGTATATATATGAGTTCACATACTGAACATCAAATATAACACTATTTGTTCAAATTCCTATTGGGCTAATGTCATTTTAATACATGACAATGTACATGTGTGCTTCCCTTAACAGTTTATAATTATTCCTAGTCATTTCTTTCCAAAACTAAGTTATAGCAATAAGTAGATCTGAACTAATGCAATTTTACTATTAACAAAATTCTATTGATTCCTTAATAGAAAGAATAAATACCTTGAGCCTCAGAAAAGTTAGTATTAGCTTTGACAATATAGTTAACAAAACTGGAAATAAATTTTCTAATAATTTATACTGTAAATCCCTCTGTACAGTTGTACGTCTACCAAATGTTATGATAAACTTAAGTGTTGTATTCTAAGATATTTCTGTATGCTTGCTCTTTCCTCAAAAAATCCTAAAAATATTTTCAATTATCTTAAACTGTGATATGACATGGCCTATATAATCATTTGTATAAATTAAAACTGACATTCTGTTTATTTCATTTTAAATACATGTGCATGCATGCTTATGCAGGCATTCATAGAACTAGTGTTCTAATTATTTAAAAACCTTCTAGGTCACATAATGGTATTGTGTGAAACAAAGTTGCCATCAACTAAAATATAGGGCACATGACAGGAACTTAAAATTACAAGCATAAAATTCCTCAGATGAAAACATGAATGAAATTAAACCATCAGAGAAATTAGGTCAATAGCATAGTCTTTAACTATAATCTCCTGAGATTTGCATTTTGAAAAGGAGTAGAAATCCTTGGATTCTGCATGAGAAAGATAATTCCATTATAACTTCACTACACTGTAGCTAGTAAGATGAACTCTGTATCACATTATGTGAAGGACACATGTTGACCTTACCACAACTAAGCCCCAGCCTCAAGAGATTTTATGATTTTTGCTTAATACATTAAAAAACAAATAAAAGAACAGTTTCTGCAACCTAATATTACCATTATTATTACCATTAATAATGCCATTAATATCACTTGATATTCTCTTTTCTTTTTAAATGCAAATGGTTGCATAACCCCTATATACAAACAGAAGCCTAACTTCTATATTATATGACAAGATAATAATAGTGCACACTATAAATCAGTCAGTGGTTTCTTGGTGACATAAACTCAGTGCATGAATTACCAATGGATCATACTTTTCTGTCATTATGTTCCTGAGTAAATATACTCTCAGAACTGTTAACACCCCTCTGGGTCTGGACACATGCCACAGGGAGGGTACTGTTAAAAGTGATCCACATCTGGAAGGCCTGCAACAAGCAGAACACCTGAGAGTGTTGAGTGTGAACTGGCTGCAATGAACAAAGACCAGCGACTGATGGTGCAAGAACTAGAAGTTTATCTAGGGATTCCAAAAACTATTGAGTCAGAGATTTTGATGCAGGATCTTGACATGAATCACGTCATAACAAAATTCATTCCATGGCTTCTGCTACCAGAGCAGAAGGAACATCATGCTGCAATTGCTAATGACTTGATTCAAACTGCTACCAATGAACCAGAGTGTTTTGAACAGTGGAAGAGATGCTGGGAGAACTGTTTGTGGTTCTGAGATGCCTACTTTGAAGGGGACTGAGGTCTCATTGTCCTAAGTATAATGTTTCTTGTATCTTATATTTTCTTCTATAAATGCCTCTATTTTTCATAGTACATGGCTAGATACTTTCTGGACACAACATATATATGGTAGACAGGAAATTTTAAAATCAAAAAAGGAATGCAAACATACATAATAAATTTGATAATTGCAACAGATAAAATCCATTTCTATAAAAAAATTATTTATATAAGTGGCTAAACTTTACTGTTAAAAATTATGAATCAGAAGACAATAAATTATTTTGGGATTTAAGAAATTACTGGGTCATTATCAACTAATACTTCAACAGGGTTTAAAGAGTGACCTGAAATGCCAGTTGTTCCAGTAGTCTAATAATAGTATGGACATATTTTCAAACAAATTTTTTAGAAAGCCAACTCACTTGATTGCATCAAACTCTAAGATGCACTACATACTTTAAAAGCCTAAACTAGCAATCCATAAAAACAATTATAGATATATTACAAATAATTTAACAATTATATTAATTGAATTATTTCATATTTTCTTACCCTAGTGTCTACATTTGAAAATTGAAAAATTTTACATGTAATTTTGTGACAAATGAAGGTAAGCTAAAACATATCTACTGACTAATGAAGTTGAAACAACTCAAGCAGCAAAAAAGAGGCCATTCAGTGTAATTTCATAAATAATTAAGTAAATGTGTGTTCTTTATTTATTACTAAATTTTAGTTAATAAATTTAGAACTTACACTAGTATAGGCAAATACATATAATTTTACATAATTTTTTAAATACACCCATATGTTAATTACCCTTATCTCCATGAGGTTACTGGAGCCAGAAAGTTTAAGCAACTGAAAGTCAAGAGTTTGATTCCAATGTTATTGTCCTTAGCCACCCTTCTAGAATCCCTCATGTAAGATTTTGAGAAATAGAGGCACAAAGGAACTGTTCTTATAGTACCGCTTTTTGAACATATAATATGTAAGAAACAGCAGTTCAAGTTCCCATAACTATTACACCAAAAGAAATGCATGGCACAATTTATGGTATAACAAACTAGATCTATCACATATCTTTGATTCTATAACATATGTTTTTAAGATCCAGCATTTTCTGATTTGTCTTGTTTTCTAAGTCAAAGAAACTTTCCCATTTCCAAGCAGTGTATTTCCTGAGCTTTTGAGAACTAATCCAGTATAAGAGGCATCTAGTCATCTGATTACTGTCTTCACAGCACAAGCAGTTACATTTTAACTAAAATTCACATTACTAATTATGAGGTAAAATATATCAAGATTATTCTGTTTTCATTAAAATGAAGCATTGAAGTAAAAATTATCTCAGTGTCCTCATTTATCAAACTTTATAGAGCAGTTTTCATCAGATTGTTGTAAAATTTAAAGACTTAGAATAGTGCTGGACATGTAACAGACACTCAATAAATACTTGCCTTTTTATGCCAATGCTAATTTGGAGGAAAAAGAGACAAATGCAGAAGATGCATGGAAAAGAACTATAGGCTATAAATTTATGAAAAAAGAAAATATATTTCAACCGAGAAATGACATACTTAATTTCTTGTATGGCAATAACCAAATGCTTTATAGAAGCTAGAAATGGGTGACATTTTCAAGGAAATAAAGCTATTTCATATTGTCATTGAAACATATCCAAAAATGTAATTTCAAACTCATATAGTTTAAAGTACAACTCATATTTTCTACCCCCACAAATCTCCCACTTACTACTTTTGCTCATAGAACATGGTGCCTACACCATGTCCTGTGCTGTGACCACTTGGAGTGGATTGAATAGTGCCCTGCCCAAAAAAATTTGTCCACCTCAGAATGTGACCTTATTAGACATAAGGTCTTTGCAGATATAATGCATTAAGATGAGACCATACTGAACTAACATCGACCCTAAATCCAATGACCAGCATCCTTGTAGGAACAGGAGAGGACTCATGGGGACACAGGAAAGATGGCCATGTGAAGATAAAGGCAGATGTTGAAGTGACACAACTGTAAGCCCAGGAACACCAAGGAATTCCAGAAGCAATAAGAAGCTAGACAGAAGCAAGGAAGGATTTTCCCCTAGAGACTTCAGAGGAAGCATGGCCCCACCCATGCCTTTATTTTTAGACTTCTAGCCTCCCCAAGTATAAAAGAATGCATTTCTGTTGTTTTAAGTCACCACATTTGTGGTATTTTTCCTTTATGGTAGTCCTAGGTAACCAATACACCAATTCTGCATATGCATGCCCATTGGTACCTCACAAGTGCTCTCATCTATCCCAGTGGATCCATCCAATTCCTCCTGGAACCTCAATGCAGACCTCATTGACTCCTGATCATATTAATCAACTCTCATGTCATCAGCTAAAGCCTGTGAATCCATCCCTTATAATTTAGCAGCAGGTTATCAGCTCTTTAAGGGGAGAGTCATAACTTATAATTGTTTAGCCCCATAATGTCCAGCACTTAGTAGGTGCTCCACAAAAGCGTCTTAGTGAGTAAGTCTAGGGTATAGGCTCTCAATAAAATTAAAAGCACCACCCTGGAATCAGACAACTAGGTTTCAGATCTTGACTTTGCTGATTACAAATCTATAGTGTTGAACAACCTCTCATACGTCCTCTGTGCCTCACTTGCCTTATGTGTAAAATGGAGATAATAGCAGTATTTATGTCATAAGGTTGTTCTGAGAGATTGAGTTAACGCCTAGAAAGCACTTGAAACAGTTTCAAGAACATAGTAAGTACCTGCAGATATCATTTTTATTACAATTCTCACCATATCCAGAGAAAATGCATATTAAAATGCATCTGTTTAAGGCTAGGTGCAGACAGACAGCTAGAAAGAAAACATAAATGAACAAAACAAACAAAAAATTAGTCGTGTGTTGCTCTCCAACCCCCATCCCCAATTATTTCCTGTAAAGTCAGAAAAGACATTGTTTTTAGAAGAAATTAACATTTCTTTTTCTATGAGTGTGATGGTTACCTGAAGGTGTCAAGTTGACTAGGCTAGGGCATGCTCAGATAGCTGGTTATACCTTGTTTCTGGATGTGTCTATGAGAGTGTTTCCAGAAAAAATTCCATTTGAATTGGTAAACTGAGTAAATATCACACCCACTAAAGCAGGTAAGCTTCATTCAAACCTCGAGAGTCTGAATAGAAGAAAAAGGGAGAGTAAAGCCGACATCTATCTTCTCCAGTCCTCAGATATCAGCACTCCTAGTTCTTGGGCCTTCATATTGTAACCAGGATTTACGTACACCATTGCCCCCCATGCCTAAGGTTCTTGGGGTTTTCAGCTTGAACAGAATTATGCCACCTGTGTTCCTGGTTTACCAGCTGGCAGACAGCAGATCATGTCATTTCTCAGCTTCCATAACACCATGAATCAATTCCTATGATAAACCTGAAGAGATAAATGGATAGATGGATAGATAGATAAATCCTATTGGTTTCATTTCTCTGGAAAACCCTGATTATTACAAGGAAAAACCCTGCTCTGCTCAGAAGATATCAGTCACAATACCAAATATCCTCATATGGCCTATTCATCTCAAGGCCTCTTGTCTCCATGCAGGAATTTCACTCCTCTGTAATATCTTCTCTTTTCCACAAGTAAATTCTAGTCCTTCTTTCAAGCCCAAACACCCACTTGCAGCAGATTACTTTGCCAATTACTCCAGCCCACCTTAATCCTTTCTTTCTGTGAAAATCTCTGATAGACCATAATGAGATAGGTTATGTGTTGAAATAGCTGTAACAGATAAGGGCCACTGGAACTGTGAAGGAGATAGTAAAAGCAACCCCCCAAAAATTTATGTCTTAGAACTGGCAGAGACCAGCTCAATCCAACATGGCAGCTAATTTCACCTTACGGTGACCCCTAGCCTTATTATATTTATTGCAATACACTAGAACTCTAAAGGACACACCTTGCACCACCATGATCAGAAGGAAAGCCCATATAATGGTCACCAACTGGCTGTGGACACCTTCTGAGAAATCTCTACCCCTTTCCCACTGCCCTGTGCCCCCAGAAAGATTCTGAATATTCCTGCCCTGCCCTGCCCTCCAATTAAATAAACCTCAATAAAGGAAGCAAAACCTGCTGAAGAGGAGCTTCTCTGTTGGTGGGGTAGCCCACTCTGTGTCTCACTGCTTCACTAATAAACTCACCTTCACTTTAAACTCCATGCTGGCCCCAATTTGAGTTCTTTCTTGCATGAAACCAAGAGCCCACCATGGGTCACAAGCCCTCCAGTCCCTGGATCCCCACAACACCTGCATCAGTAATGCATAATTTGGTACAGTCAAATACTGATAATCTATAATTTTTTGTACATATGTTATCTTCCCAATCAGCTGTCAGGTTAGAGGAGAACCAGTTCTTCACAATTTAGCAATAGTTTGTCTCCAAAGTCCATTCTCTTGGTTATATTTATTTGTTTAAATTTGTATTTCTTATATAATTATAAGCCCTTTAATAGAGTCAGAGTGTCCTAGGTATTATAATATCCCTCCTAAATCATTTAAGTAAACTTTAAAAAAATTCAGAAGTGGTAATTTAACTATTGTATTGGGCCCAAATAAAGTTTTGTTTTATAATATATACAGTGATATTTTACTTTTTGATAGTCATGGTATAGAAATGTAATGAGAAAGAGAATGTTGTAAAATAATTTCAAAGGAAAGTTTCAGAGAAATAAAATTATTTATTGCAAACACATTATGTACTAAGTATGAGAGATCTACTGGTACAAAAGAAAGGAAGTCAGGTGGATTAGATACATGAGGTTAATTTTATATATGATAAAAACTTGAGCTTAGGGAGGTCTCGAAGATGGCGGCCATGTAGGTGGGAGCTGACTCCACTTGCTCTTGCCCCCAATGCAGATTCTCAGCTGATCTTCTGACAAATAACTTGAGCAATCAACAGGAAGTTTGGAAGCCAAGGAGTACAGAAGACACTTCACAACTGGCAGTAAGATTTTATAGGTTGAAGGGGAAATACCCCATGCATGACACCTGCAGCCATAGAGACACTAGTCAGAAATTGAGGTTTTGAGGCTCCCTCCCCTCCCAGGGCAGAGAACCCTCAGACCCAGGCCAGGAGTGACTTGGAAGGACACACGAAGTTGGGGAGATCCAGGCTAAGCACACATAGCAAGCAGCACATCCACAGATGCAGTGCCAAATGCCAACAGGGACAGTGCCAGAGAGAGGGACTCTATCTGCACCTGGGGCCAGGCAAGGGCAGGCTGTGGCCAGACGTGACCTTCAAAGACTTTTGGCTTTTTGAAGATGGTCTGTGTGAAAAGCCAGACAGTGACTCCATACTGCAGTGGGAATGCCCAGAGAGACTTTTTTAGAAGGGAGCTAAAGCATGCTGGGAGGGAATTCCGTGCACACCTACACTGCCAGCAAAGGGACAATGTTGAAAGTGCAGTTTGCTCCCACTGAGAACAGCTGGGCAGAGATCAGAAAGTTGCACAGCAAGGGGATTTCTAAGCCCCAGCCTGGCATGGCCAGAATGCCAGAAGCTGTGTAAAGTGGAGAGTTAGGGGACTGTGTCTGCCCTGAAGGCAGTGGGCTGGGAACTGGATCAGCAAGAGTTGAGCAACTGAGATTACTTACAGCCAGGCAGAGCTCCCTTCCCCACAGAGGGCAGAGTTCATGCCTCTGAGAAAAGAAGGATACCGTAGTCCCTCTCTATATCGCAGTTCACTTATCACAGCCTCATTATTGCAGGATTTTTTAAAATATTATATTTAATTATTTATTGCAGATTTTTCGCTATATCATGGGATTTTGTGGTACTGTATATGTATGTTGTTAAAGTTATGTAGGTTTAAGAGTGTAGAATATGTTTAAGAACATAAGTAGTGTTTATAAAATTGTGGAAAACGTTAATAAGGGAGTGGGAAAGGTTAATAAGGGAAGGGTTTATAAAGCCTTAAAATATATATAAATACTAAAATAAATGTAAGGTTCCTACATCACAGATTTTCACCTATTGTGGGGGCACGGTGGGGGTGGTGGCTAGAATGTAATACCCGCTATAAGTGAGGGAATATTGTATACCCAGACCCACCTTCTGCAGGATCGCAAGCACCACATTGGCAAAACACGCAGGACAGACTCAAGGACCCCCTGCAGAGTGCATATCCATAGGAAAAAGACAGGGGAAAAAATGCTGAAAGGACCAATTTTGTACCTCTCTCAGGGAGACAAAATACAGTCGTTCTTAGGGCCCTATTCTACTGAGGCCAGCAAGGCAGGGAGAACAGAAATCAGTGAGGCAAGGGGGAGTCAGGACCCCACCCAGCCTCTGCTCATTCATGGAGCTGCCATCAGCACCAAACAGGAAAGAGTTGACCTTCTTACACAGATTGGCCCCTCCCTTGAAATGGATAGCTAGTTCATAAGAAACTATAAATTATTGGAAGTAGGCTGGGACAGACCAAGACAGGTGGCGCAGGGAGAAGGAAGACACCCTCAATTTTCCCAGAAGACTGAACAGTGCCTACCAGGCAGACCCAAGGGTCCCACTCTAAGATCACAACAAAAGCCCCCTCTAGAGGCAGCTGAAGGTAATAAATGCAGTGCTGCCTGAAGTTGGAGGACCCATTCAGTACCTTGAGCTGATAAGAAGCCTGAGGCAGATTCAGTAAAAGAAAACAGAAAGCAAACACCAAACTCTACTGAGATGAATTCCACCTCATTCTTCTTCAGAATTTAAGTTACTTCTTCTATCACATAGCTTTCTGACATTTCTTCTTTTTATTCAATTGTATTCTAATTCATTGTTTTTGTCTTTGTTTATTCTTTTCATTTACATTTTTATATTTTTTATTTTATTTTTATTTCAAATCTCACATTGTACTTTTCCCTTGTCTTATTCCATTTTACCTTCTCCCTGGCCTTTCTTATTTTCACTTTAAATTTTATTTTCCCTCTTCCTATGCCTTGTCCCTATTCCTTACCCTTACTATTTCTCCTCCCTCTAGCCTCTCCATCATTTTTCTTTCCTTTAGTCAGCTCAAGTTACTTTTGCTATCTTATAATATTATTATTTTCTTTCCACCTTTAAAATCATTCCTTGTTTGGTGTGGATATTGCAGTTATTGTGTTTTCTTCAATTTTATTCCTATTTTCTCACTTTTTTTTAAATTTTAAATCTCATAGGTTACTTTCCCCCTGCCTTACTCCATTTTGCCTTTCTCTTGCCCTTGCTTATTTGAGTTTAGAATTTTATTGTTTTTTTCCTCTCTTAGCCTGGATTCTATTACTTACAGTTATTATATGTCCTCCCTCTATCCTCCCACAACCATTTTTCTTTACTGTAGACATCTCATATTCTCTTTTCTCTTTCTTATGATATTCTTATTCTCTTTCACCTTTATTAATCCAAGCTCACCTGTCACTGTTCTTATTGACCCTGTTATTATTTTTCTTCAATTTCGTTCCTACTGTTCATGACTTTTTTAATTTTATTTCAAACCTCATATTATGCACTTTTTTTACTCCATTTTTCCATCAACCTTCCCTTATTTACTTAATTTTAAATTTTATTTTCTCCATTTATCTGCCTTGATTCTATTTCCTACTCTGATTTCTCCTCCCTCTTCCCTCTCAAAATTATTTTTTCTCCTTTAGTCATCTCATGTTCTTTTTTCCTATCTTAAAATGTTCTTAATTTCTCTCCATCTTTATTAATCTTTGCTCAGTTGTTGTTGATACTGCTGCTGTGAGAGCAGGGGTATTTTTGCTGGTGTGGGCTTGGTTTTTTGAATAGTTTTGCTTTGTTCTGCCAGCAGCTGTACAACAGCATATAAGACATGGTGGGGGTTATGACTCTCAGTCAGCCAGATGGAGGGGAAAACTCACCAATGAATAAGCCATCAATAATCAAAGCTCAAGTACAATGAAAGAGCCCACATAAATGGAATAAAAGGGCATCTCTAGAGCACCCAGATCAGGAGATCAAGGAGACTGCACCACTAAGTCTCACAGAACTCCTACCACAGAAGGCTACTGCAAGAAGACAGTCAGTCAAAACAGAGCAATCTGAGATGCAGAACAAAACAAGTCACCTAAAATAGGGAAACAAAGAAACAATCCCCAATCAAAAGGAAAGAAGGGATCCCCCCAAAAAAGAGCTAAATGAATTTGAAGCAAGCAGTCTGTCAGAAATAGTTAAAAATAATGGTTACAAAGATACTCAAGGAACTCAGTGAAAACTGGGAGGAATTTAGTGGAAACTATAGCAGCATGAAAAAGAACACAGAAACCATGGATACAAACCAGTAGGAAATGAAGAATGCAATATCAGAAATGAAGAATACAACTAGAAGGAATTGAAAGCAGGCTAGATGAAGCACAGAACCAAATCAGTGATCTGGAAGTCAAAGTAGAAAAATCACACAGTCAGAGCAACAACAACAAAAAAAACTCAAAAATAATGAGGATAGCTTAAGGGAGCTTCAGGACAACATGAAAGATAAAAACATTTACATCATAAGAATATCAGAAGGAGAAGAAAAGCAGCAATGGATAGAAATCTGCTTGAAAAAATAATGACAGATAATTTGCATAACTTGATGAGGGAAAAATGTCATGCAAGTTCAGGAAGCACAGAGGGTCCCAATAAAGATGTAACCAAAGAGGCCCACTCCGAGACACATCATAATTAAAATGGCAAAATTTAAAGACAAAGAGAGACTCTTAAGGACAGCAAGGGAGAAACAGCCAGTAACACACAAGGGAGCTCTGATAAAGCTATTAGCTGATTTCTCAGTAGAAACACTACAGACCAGAAAGAATTGGGATGAAATATTTCAAGCAATGAAAAGCAAGGACCTGCAACCAAGATTACTCTATCAAGCAAGGCTCTGTTTGAAATGGAAGGCAAAATAAAGAGTATCTCAGACAAAAAAGAATAAAAGAGTACATCTCCACCAAGCCAGCATTTCAACAGATGCTAAAGAGATTGCTTTAGGAAGGAGAGAGTGAGAGAATGAGAGAGAGAGAGGAAGAGAGAGAGGAACATAAGTACAAAGGGGAAAATGGCAATGAACAAGTACCTATCAATAATAACCTTAAATGTAAATATATTAAATGCTCCAATCAAAAGGCATAGGGTAGCTGAGTGGATAAGAAAACATGATCTTCATATATGCTATCTACAAGAGATCCACCTCAGGACAAAAGATCCAAATAGGCTGATAGTGAAGGGATGGAAAAACTGTTTCAAGCAAATGGGCATACTAAAAAAAAAAAAGTTGGGGTAGCAATACTTATATCAGACAAAGTAGACTTCAAAACAAAAGTCATAACAAGAGACAAAGATTACTACATAATGCATAAGGGATATAATCTTTGTAAACATATATGCACCCAACATAGGAGCACTTAAATATACATAAGGAAAATCTTGAATAATTTAAGAAAGAGATTGACAGCAATACAGTCATCATATGGGACTTTAGTTCTCCATTGTCAACAATGGACAGATCTTTCAAGCAAAATTTAACAAGGAAAACCTGGCATTAAGAAACACTCTATATCAAATGGACTTAATTGATATTTACAGAACATTTCACCCCAAGGAAGCAGAGTATACATTCTCTTCAAATGCGCATGCAACATTTTCAAAAACAGACCACAAGGTAAGACACAAAATAAGCCTCAATAAATTCAACAATAATGAAATTTTATCAAGCATCTTCTCAGATCACAATGACTTGAAACTAGAAACCAATCTCAAGCAAAAACTCAAAGACATTCAAATAGGTGAATAAGATGTTATTAAGTAATGAATGGGTTAACAATGAGATAATAAAGGAAATCAAAAAGTACTGGAAAAAAATGAAAATGAACACACATCAACCCAAAACCTATGGGACATAGTGAAGGCAGTCCTGAGAGAGAATTTCATAGCAATAGAGGCCTATCTAAAAAAGATCAAAATATTTCAAATAAACATTCTAACCCACATCTACAAAAACTAGAGGATCAACAACAAACAAAGCCAAGATGACTAGAAGGAAGGAAAAGAAATCAAGATCAGAGCAGGATTAAATGACATAGAAACTAAGAAAAAAAATCAAATGAATCAATTAATCCAGGAGATAGTTCTTTGAAAGATAAACAAAATTGACAACCTTTAAGCAGATTCACCAAGAAAAAATGAGAGGATACCCAAAAAAATAAAATCAGAAACAAAAGTGAAGTAATGATTGATATCACAGAAATGCAGAGATTGTAAGAAATTACTATGAACAACTATATGGAAAAAAAAATTGGACAACTTAAGTGAAATAGACAAATTTCTGAAAACATACAATCTTCCAAAACTGAATCAAGAAGAAGCAGAAAGCCTGAACAGAGTGATAACAACCAGCAAAATTAAAGCTATAATCAAAAACTTCCAGCACTTGAAAGCCCTGGACCTGATGGCTTCATAGGTGAATTTTCCCAAACATTCAAAGAAGAGCTAATGTCTATCCTTCTCAAACTTTTCCAAAAAATTCAAGAAGATGGAAGAATCCCAAACCTTTTTAATGAGGCCAGTATTATCCTAATTCCAAAACCAAGTAAAGACACAACAAAGAGAGAAAATTACAGGCCAATATCTCTGATGAACGTAAAAGCTAAAATTCTCAACAAAATATTGGCAATCTAGATCCAGCAATGCATTAAATATATTAAATATATCTTGTAGCACAATCAAGTGGGATTTATCTCAGAAATGAAAGGATGCTGTAACATTCCAAAATCAATAAATATAATACATCACTTAAGCAAAATGAAAGACAAAAATCACATGATTATATCAATAGATGCTAAAAAAGCATTTGACAAAATCCGGCAGCCATGCAGCCATTTATGATAAAAAACACTCAGCAAAGTGGGAATAGAGGGAGCATACCTCAACATAATAAAAGCCATGAACAAGAAACCTACTGCCAACATCATACTCAACAGGCAAAAACTAAAAGCACTTACCTTAAGATCAGGAACAAGGCAAAGGTGACTGTTTTCACCACTCTTATTCAACATAGTTGAGAAATTCTAGCCACAATGATTAGACAAGAAAAAGAAATAAAAGGTATCCAAACTGGGAAGGAGTAAGCAAACTGTTATCATTCACAGACAACATGATAGAGTACATAGAAAACCTTATAGTCTCCACACAAAAAAGAAAACGACTCAACCTAATAAGTGAATTTCACAAAGTAGCAAGATACAAAGTCAATATTCAGAAATTGATGACATTTTTGTGCACCAATGATGAAGTATCAGAAAGAGAAAATAAGAAAAAAATTATGTTTACTATAGCAATAAGAAAAATAAAGTACCCTGAAATAAATTTAACCAAGGAGCTAAAAGACCTGTACTCTGAAAACTATAAAACGCTAAAGAAAAAAAAAAACTGAGGAAGATACAAATAAATGGAAGCATACACTGTGTTCATGGATTAGAAAAATTAACATCATTAAAATGCTCATACCAACAGTATGGGAGTTTATATTTGCCAATGATACACTGAAGAAGGGTTTAATCTCCAAAATATATGAAGAACTTATATGACCCTACACCAGGAAGACAAACAACCCAATCAAAAGATGGGCAAAGGACCTGAATAGACATTTTTCCAAGGAGGAAATACAGAGGGCTCACAGACATATGGAAAGATGTTTGACATCACTAGCCACCAGAAAGATGCAAATTAAAACCATAATGAGCTATCACCTCACACTTGTCAGATTGGCCATCATTAATAAATCAACAAACAAGTGCTGGAGAGGATGTGGAGAAAAGGGAACCCTTGTGAACTGTTGGTGGGAATGCAGACTGGAGCAGCCACTGTGGAAGGCAGCATAAAATTTTCTCAAAAAATTAAAAATAGAACTGCCTTTTGACCCAACAGTTCCACTGCTGGGAATATACCCTAGGAATCTCCAATCACCAATCTAAAAGGACTTATGCACTCTTATGTTCATAGCAGCACTATTTACAGTAGCCAAGTGCCCATCAGTAAATGAATAGATCAAAAAACTGTGGTACATTTACACAATGTAATATTATGCAACAGAAAGAAAGAAGGAACTCCTACTTTTTGCAACAGCATGGGTGCAAATGGAAAATACTAAGAATATTATGCAAAGTAAAATCAGTCAGTCCATGAAAGAAAATACTATGTGATCTCACCTATAAGAGGAATTTAATGAACAAAATAAACTTAGAAGCAAAATAAAACCAGAGGCATGGAAACATGGAACGGACTCACAGCAACCAGAGGGGAGGGGGGAGGGCCATAATGGTGGAAAGAAGGGAAAGAAACTAGTCAGAGAACATATATGAATGACCCATGGACATGAACAATGGTGTGGGGATGGAATGTGCGAGCTGGGAGTGGGCTGGGTTTAGGAAGACAAAGGGGGAAAAATTGGGACAACTGTAATAGAATAGCAATAGATTTTTTTTTTACTCGAACAGAAGAAATGATCTTTAAAACACACACAAAAACTTGAACTTAAATTTTTGCAGAAGGGTACCACATAAAATATAAGAAAAATAATTTATAAAGGTGCAAATTTATGAAACATCAAACCAAGAGAAAAGTAAACAAATATTATTTTATTTTAAAACTATTGAAGAAAACTATCACTGAACAAGATAGTTTATTGTTCTGCCGAAAAACCTGGAGATGAGTAAGCATTTCAAGATTCCATAAATCTTGAAATTTACTTAAAAGAAACATATATTAAACATGTTTGGTTTTTAAAGAACCACTATCTGTAATTTTATTCCTGCTGCCTTTCCTCAGAGAGTAATGATTAAAATCAATTCTTTAACCTTTTTAATTACAGGAAATTAGGCAGCTTAATTACACATCATCGGGTAAAGTACAGTGGGAAAGCAGCTGCAGTGGTTGGAATTCAGGTAAATAAATAAGCAATAATGACATTTCAGAGAAACAATATTCATGAAACCAAATAAACAAGCTAGTAGACAAGTAGAGAAAGAAAATATTCATCTATTCTGCATTAATTTGATCTTTTAATCAATGAATCAACTTAGGGAAAGACTCAAAATATCTCAAAGCCTGTTAACTAATTTTGAATTAGAATAATGCTTATTTTCACTACAATTCAAACTTTTTGACAACAGCGATATTGACATGTTACCTGTTCTATCCTCATCCCCTAGTGCAGCCCTTGGAACTCTTGTTGTCACCAAAGAGAATTCAGTTATACGACAATACTTAAATATAGTTCATTGGACAGCCCTTGAATCTACCTCAATGAAGAAAGTGTGGCATCCATTCATATTTAAGTATTTATTGTGACACCTTTATGTACTGAGCTCAACTCTAAGCACTGAGGATACAACAGCACACGAGTGGAATGACTAGTCCTAGGTATGAGCACCCATATTAACAAGAGGGCTGGCAGGGTTTGTGGGTACAGATGCACAAGGGTTGGATGTTTGGGTGCTTCTATATTTCCAGTGAAGTAATAAGAAGCAGACCCATTAGCTTAGAGAACAGGAGAGAATAAAGTAATGGATATTTGAAGATAAAGAAGAAACTGTGAAATAGCCATTTAGAGAAGGTGAGAGTCAATGACTAGGAAATGAAGTCCAACTGCCAAGGGCCCACAGAGTCATAAATTAATGAAAAATCACTCAGCATGGTTGCTTAGTTTTCTCCAGCCAGATTCAGTTGTTTAGGGGCAGGTACAGAAATCCAGAGAATCATATTGAACTCAAGTTTTGGTTTTACCAGACAAATATCACAGATAAAGAGAAGAGCAAACAGTCAATGTGTATCTCACACACACACACACACACACACACACACACACACACACAAAGTTCCTCAAATGGGAAGGAATAGCTTTAACATTATGTGTAATTTTACTCAACAATAAAATTTTATTAAAATCAATTTATTTTCTACTTGTATTTATAGTTATTTATTGGATTTTATTAATTTAACATTATACATAGTTGATATATGGCACCTTCTCATGTACAAGGGAACTTTGTCTATTAAAATAAAAAATTTAATAAACCATTTAAGGAGGAAGGCACACACAAGAAGAAATAAAGTTCTCTGCATGAAAATCAAATAAGAATTTTGGGAAGAACAGGGCCAAATTGAATGGCAGGAAAAACTCTATTTTTGTGAAAAATTTAAGAAAAATGATGAAATCTTGTGTGATTTAGAAGCACACATGTGAGAGAGCAGAGTGATCTCTTATCAAAGTCAGTATGGGCAGAAAGTAGGTTAAATATAAATGTGATAATTTACAAAATACTTGGGCACACCAACAGTCTTTTTACAAAGAGTGAAATGGTAGTTTATGTTAATCTTATGTAGCTCATAACACCCAGGATAACATTATTTTTCCCTGGAGTTATATGATTAACATTTATGAAACTCTCATTTTTTACCCCCCAAATGAAGGTTATTTAACTAGATGATATCTAGGGGATCTTTTAGCTTGAACATTCTGTAAAATGAAGGTTTCCCCCCCCCAAAAAAAACACAGTAAATTAACCTCTGTCCCTTCACCCCCAACCCAAAAGCAACAAACTGAATATAGCCCAACTGGATTTCATTGCTACATCCTTAACTGCTCTCTGTTCCCACTGGGATGTATGTCTTAATGGAGAAAGGGCAACACTCCAGCTGTCCCCATAAGATGGTTTCAAATGATCATTACTGAGTCAAAAGGGCATCAGGAGGCAATCACTTGGAGGGTGGCTCTCCAAAATACAAGGCTCTCTGAATAAAGTCACTGGCTATGTGGTCAGCACTCTCTGCTGGCCCTAACCAGTAATTTATGCCTTGAAAGTGTAATTTTCATGCCTTGAGTAATTAAATGAATATAAAAACTATGTTCCAAAGGTTAATTGCATGGTACAGGAATACATGTTATATTACTGGCTCTTTGATTATCTTGGACTTTTAACACCACTTCTTGAAAATGTAAAGTTGCATATTTTCCATTACTAAGTAACAAAGATGTTGATTAAAAGATATGCACTTCATCTACTAGATGTAGCATCTGGGTGAAGGATTTAAGAATTAAGATAGTTTCCAGGTGAAATAAAACAGATTCTTTAAGAAAAGGAATCTTATACATCTACAATATTTACAACACTTTTATCAAGACATTAAAACAGAAGCAGATGCTTCTCTGTAATTTTAAAATATTAGTTACATATGGTATAATGCATTGCAGAAAGCAGAATAATAATAGATGAGAGTAGAAGGCCAGAGCAGTTTTCTCTAGGAGTTGGATAAAGAACAGATCCCAAATATTTTTGAAGTTAAACTTAATACAGATGGGACAATTCTAAGTGTGTTGCAAAATGAATATCACACTAGGAAGACAAGAGAAAGTATCAATTATTTTGAAAATATCAATGCTGAGGGCATAGTATAACACTTACACTCATTCTTAATATGTATGAATTATTTAAAGCATCAATACTATAACTATATTTAAAATTTTATTGGTATTGTACTTATGTTATTAACACTTAAGAGCCTATTCTAAATCTGTTTTGGGGGTTCATGCAACGGAAGAACCACATAGTATGACTGAATTGACTAAGGATGGGCTCCATGGACTAAGCACTTGACCCCAGTGATTATTATCCAGGCAACACAAAATGAAAAACTGCTCTGTGTCAGACACTGCACTAAATAGAGGAGGTACAGAAAGACAGCTCTGTGCCCACTGTAATTTGTGAGAGCATGAGTGAAAGGACAAGGTGATCTCTCATCAAATTCACAATGGGTATGAATTTAGAGCTAGAAGTGAACTTATATTTACAGATATCTTATACAAATAAGCTTTCCATGAAAAGCAAAATGGCAACTTGTGGAATTAATTGTCTCATGGAGAAAACATCCATATACTATAAGAATAAGCACATAATAATAATAATAAGGACCTTATTTCAGGTATATATAAGGTGTTAGTAAAAACCTGCCTTGGTGTGCAGCTTGGTTCATTCTGCATACACCCAGGAGGCCCAGCAGAGTGAGCCACAAACTCTAGATTGCTGATAGCTCCAAACAGGTTGCCCAAGGATAGTCACAGGCAGTGTTTGATATTGGTCTAAAACAGAGTCTTTGCAGATGTACCTAATACATAGAAACAAACACAAAGAGGCAGCCAAAATGGGAAGACAAATGAACAGGCCCCAAATGAAAGAAGAAGAGAATTCTCCAGAAGAAGAGCTAAATGAAATGGAGACAGGCAATTTATCAGATACAGAGTTTAAAGTGATGACCATAAGGCTGCTCAACAGCATGAAAAAAACATAGAACCCATAAAAAAAGACCAGTCAGAAATAAAGAATACAATGTCTGAAATAAATAATACACTGGAAGAAATAAACAGTAGCTTAGATGAAGCAGAGGATCAAATCAGCGATGTGGAAGGAAAGGAAGAAAAAAGCACCCAAGCAGAGCAGAAAAAATAAAACATAATTTTAAAAACCGAGGAGAGTTTAAGGGACCTTGTAGGACAAAATGAAGCATAACAACATTCACATCATAGGGGTACCAGAAAGAGAAGAGAGTGAGTAAGAGATTAAGAAGCTATTTGAAGAAATAATGACTGAAAACTTCCCTAACTTAGTGAAAGAAAAAGACACACAAGTCCAGGAAGTGCAGAGTCCCAAACAAGATGAATCCAAAGAAGCCACACCAAGATACATCATAATTAAAATGGCACAACTTAAAGACAAGGAGAGAATCTTAAAAGCCACAGAGAAAAGCAGTTAGTTACCTACAAGGGAGGTCCCATTGGAATGTCACCTGATTTCTTAATAAAAAACATTTCAGGCCAGAAAAGATTGAGATGAAAAGTTTGTATAGAGGTCTTCACTGGGTTCAGTCAACATAAAGACCGTATGGTCTCAATAACACATTACAATCTCAAGACTGTGTCCTTGAAAACGACTCCTATTGTGTGAAATAGTGTGAAAAGCATACATTCCAAAGCACAGAGATGAGGGTAAGCGTGTTTGATCACTCAGGTCCAGCTTGTAGGTCAACAGGCAGCCGCAGCCTCTCCATGACTGCCTTAAACAAAGAGACATTCTTTACCTGGGTATTGCCCCCAAAAAGAACTTAAATGGGTTTTCTCCATGTACTATACCAATTTTCTTGAGAAATTATAGAGCCCCAGAACTGGGATATTTTTTAAGAATTTTATTTGAGGTTCTCTCTTGTTAGTACCACCTACATGGAATTATTTCATCTTGTTAATAAAAAACATTTAATTTACACTTGAGAATTATATATATATATATGTATATATATATACACATATATATGTATATATATACATGCATATGTATATAGCAAGATGATGAGTATTTTATGTCTACTGCATATAATTTTAAAAACAAAGGACTGTTTTAAAATTTTCTAGTAATTAATTTGTATTGTATTTTATTAAACTATCATCCAAGACAAAATAGACACATAAGACATAAAAAAAGCAAAGATCTGGACTTCACAAGGATAGTTCAAGAAACTCTATTCTAGAATATGTTTTAACTTTGTCAACAGACCAAATGTTACCAATTTAGATCCTCCAGACCCCCACCGAGGGGACCTGGTCCCCAGAAAGTACCCTCTGTCCTTTCTAGGTTCTTTGCCCATTTGGTGTCACAAAGCCAAAAATATAACCTAAGCAGAGCATTCATTTAATGGCCAGAGAATGGAGAAGCGGGAATCAAAATCACAGATCAACTTCTCCTTCTTAGAGGTCTGGGGGAAATTATTATGGGAGAAACATAATGCATTAATCTTCAGAGAATGGACTGGTCTCTTTCCTGACTTGGGGAACCACCCCTTTTCCTCCCTTATATGATCTGAGTCAGATCTGTCACAATACAGGTTGGTGTGTCAGCTAGCATGCTAATGTATTATAATCAAGATATAATGAGGTTCAAGGTCTCCTAGTGGTCAGATTTAGTGCCATCTTTATTCAAGACAGTTTTGGTCAGTTTTTGTTATTCTAGCCTTCATTCTTCTTTTTTGTTTTTTTATAACTGAAATGGAAAGATAAGTACACAATATTTCAACAGCCAGGGGCCTATGGCCATGGTGACACAAACACCTAAAATTTAGCTTTTCTCTATACAGTTATCATTAGGATTCATTTGAATCTACTATAAATTTCTCAAGGATGATCTCTTCCATAAGGGAGTGGAATCCCATATGGCCCAATGTGCACCACTGATACTCTCCTTGTGTCTTATTAGGTGTTATGATTATTAGGGTCCAATCTCGTTCTGCATAGAGTCCATCTCAGAAAGGGGTGCAGTGTTATTCACACTGTCCCCAACAGCTGCAGAAGAGCTTACCAAACATGTGGTAAGTTGTGTCAGTTCCCCCCAAAAGGAATGACATTATATTCCAAATCCTATTTACCACCAGCAGAGACAATTTGTTGAAAAGAATGTGTAAATCTAGCCATGAAAAGCAACACTTATCATCACAAATAATAAAATTAGGGAACTAAGTCTTGAAAAAAAATAAATATTTTTTTATTTTAAATAACTGCTGAATCTTATTATAATTCTCGCTTACCCTCTCAGCTTCCTATTCCATACTGCTTGGGTCTCTTGCCTCCATTTCCTCTTCTGGTTTTACTCCCAGGTAATAAAACTGAGATAAGGTATGTGGCAAAACAACCAATAAGGACTGCAGCGATGTCAATAACATAGTAAGGTCAACCCCCAATGGATTTATGGCTAGAGCCAACAGAAGACCAGCTCAATAAAACATGGTGAATAATTTCACCTTATGGTATCCCCAAACCTCATTATACACTCATTGAAATACATTAGCATTCTAAATGATACACCCCTACCTGCCCTGATCAGAACCAGAAAGCCCACATAAGGACAAAAAATGGCCAAGGGCACTCTTCTGAGAAGTCTTTACCCCTTTTCTCAGAATGATCCTGACCGCCCTATCCTTTAATTAAATTAGCATCAATAGAAGAAGTAAATCCAACTAGGGAAGCCTGCTCTTTCACTTTAAACTCTGCTGGCTCATCTTTAATTCTTTCCTGCACAAATCCAAGCACCCACAGTGGATCTCAGACACTTGGGTCCACAAACCACCAGAACACCTGAACCAAAACCTGTCAGTTAGATTCTAATGAACAAAATACACTAACAAGTGAAATAGAACCAGAGGCATGGAAACATAGAACAGACTGAATTGGCCAGAGGGGAGTAGGAAGGGGGATAATGGTGGAAAGAAGAAGAAGGGTCTAGTCAAAAACCAAAGACATGACTGAAAGACATGGACAATGGTGTGGGAACTGACTGTGAGAGCAGGGGGTGGGCTGGGTGAAGGAAGGCAAAGGGGAAAAAATTGGGACAACTATACTAGAATAACAATAAAAAACAAACAGATTAGATCATTCTAAGAAGCACCAACAAACAATAGGAGTCACAAAAATGGGGAGACAGATAAACAACCCTCCATTGAAAGGAAAGGTAGAATCCCCAGAAAGAGTGCTAAATGAAATAGAGGGGAGCAAACTATCAGATATGGAATTCAAAACATGGATTATGGAGAAGCTCAATGAGCTCAGCAGAAACTACGAAGAACTCCAGGGAAACTGCAAGGAACTCCAGAAAAACTACAAAGAACTTACTGAGAATTACACCAGCATGAAAAAGGACATAGAAGCTATCAATAAGAGCCAGGAGGAAATGAAAAATACAATCTCTGAATTGAAGAACACAATAGAAGGAATTAAAAGCAGGCTAGAGGAAGAAGATCGGATCAGCGAACTGGAACACAATGTAGACAAAAATTCCCAGACAGTGCAACAAAATGAAAAAAGACTGAACAAGAATGAAGAGGTTCTAAGACAGCTACAGGACAACATGAAACATAATAATATCCGTATCATAGGAATTCCAGAAGGAGAAGAAGAAGAGCAAGGGATAGAAAACCTCTTTGAAAAACTAATGACAGAAAACTTCCCTAACATGAGAAAAGAAAAAGTCATGCAAGTCCAGGAAGCACAGAGGGTCCCAATGAGGAGGAACCCCAACAGGCCCACTTGAAGACACATCATAATTAAAATGGCAACATTCAAAGACAGAGAGAGAATCCTAAAAGCAGCAAGAGAGAAACAGCTAATAAAATACAAAGGAGCTCCAATAAGGCTATCATCAGATTTCTCAGCAGAAACAGTACAAGCCAGAAGGGAATGGCAAAAAATATTCCAAGCAATGAAAAACAAAGGCCTACAACCAAGAATACTCTACCCAGCAAGGCCCTCATTCAAAATGGAAGGTGAAATAAGGAGTTTCCAAGACAAAAGAAGGTTAAAAGAATACATATCCACCAAACCAGCATTTCAAGAAATGATAAAGGGTCTGCTTTAAGAAGATGAAGAAATAGAGAGGACCATGAGTACAAAGGGGGAAAATGACAATGTATAAGTACTTATCGATAATAACCTTAAATGTAAATGGATTAAATGCTCCAATCAAAAGACATAGGGTAGCTGAATGGATTAGAAAGAATGACCCACATATATGCTGTGTACAAGAGACCCACCTTAAAACAAAAGATCTACACAGACTGAAAGTGAAGAGATGGAAAAAAGCATTTCCAGCAAATGGACATGAACAAAAAGCTGGGGTAGCAAAGGCCATAAAAAGAGACAAAAAAAAATTTCATAATACTTAAGGGAAAAATCCATCAAGAAGATATAACCCTTATAAATATATATGCACTCAACTTAGGAGCACCCAAATATGTAAGGAAATTTTTGAAACACTCCAAAAAAGATATAGACAGCAACACACTCATAGTAGGGGACTTTAACACCCCATTGTCAACAATGGACAGATCTTTGAAGCAAAGAAACAGCAAAAATATTGAGGCACTGAACAACACTCTAGATCAAATGGACTTCGTCAATATATATAGAACTTTTCACCTCAAAGAAGCAAAATATACATACTTCTCACGTGCACATGGAACACTTTCAAAGATAGACCACAGAGTAGGACACAAAACAAGCCTCAACAAATTCAAGAAAATTGAAATTATATCAAGCATCTTCTCAGATTACAATGGCTTAAAATTGGAAATCAACCTCAAGGAAAAAACTCAAAAACATTCAAACTCAGGGAGAATAAATAACATGCTATTAAACAATGAATGGGTTAACAATGATATCAAGGAAGAAATCAAAAAGTTTCTGGAAGCTAATGATAATGAACACACAACAACCCAAAACCTATGGGATACAGCAAAAGCAGTCCTGAGAGGAAAGTTCATAGCAATACAGGCCTACCTAAAAAAGCTAGAAGAATCTCTAATAAAAGATTTAACCCTACAGCTACAAGAACTAGAGAAAGAACAACAAGCAAAGCCCAGATCAAATAGAAGGAAGGAAATCATCAAGATCAGAGCACAATTAAATGACATAGAGACTAACCTAACAATTCAAAAGATCAACAAAAGTAGGAGCTGGTTCTTTGAAAAGATAAACAAAATTGACAAGCCTTTAACCAGGCTCATCAAGAAAAAAAGAGAGAGGACCCAAATAAATAAAATCAGAAACGAAAAAGGAGAAATCACAACTGATACCACAGAAATACAACGAATTGTAAGAAATTATTACAAACAACTGTACGTCAAGAAATTTGACAACCTATAGGAAATGGACAAATTCCTGAAAACATATAGTCTTCCAAAACTGGATCAAGAAGGAGCAGAAAGCCTGAATAGACCAATAACAACTAGTGAAATTGAGGAAGTAATCAAAAAACTCCCAGCACACAAAAGCCCTGGACCGGATGGCTTCACAGGTGAATTCTACAAAACATTTAGGAAAGAACTAACTCCTATCCTCCTCAGACTATTCCAAAAGATCCAAGAAGAGGGAGGACTCCCAAACTTGTTCTATGAAGCCAGTATTACCCTAATTCCAAAACCAGGTCAAGACACAACAAAGAAAGAAAACTACAGGCCAATATCGCTGATGAACATAGATGCTAAAATTCTCAACAAAATATTGGCAAACCAGATCCAGCAACACATTAGAAAGATCATACACCATGATCAAGTGGGATTCATTCCAGGGATGCAAGGATGGTTTAATACTCACAAATCAATAAATGTAATACACCACATAAACAAAATGAAAGACAAAACCACATGATCATATCAATAGATGCTGAAAAAGCATTTGATAAAGTACAACACCCATTTATGATGAAAACTCTCAGCAAAATGGGAATAGAAGGAGCATACCTCAACATAATAAAGGCCATATATGAGAAACCTGAAGCCAACATACTCAATGGACAAAAACTGAGAGCATTCCCCCTTAGGTCAAGAACAAGACAAGGATGTCCACTGTCTCCACTCCTATTCAACATAGTCTTGGAAGTTCTAGCCACAGCAATCAGACAATAAAATGAAATAAAAGGCATCCAGATTCAAAAAGAGGAAGTAAAACTGTCATTATTTGCAGATGACATGATAGTGTACATAGAAAACCCTATAAACTCCACAAAAAGACTACTTGATATAATAAATGAATTCGGCAAAATAGCAGGGTACAAAGTCAATATTCAGAAATCGAAGGCATTTCTGTACACCAGCAATAAAATCTCAGAGATAGAAACTGAAAGAAAAATCCCATTTACCACAGCAACAAGAAAAATAAAGTACCTAGGAGTAAACTTAACCAAGGAGGTAAAAGATCTATACTCAGAAAACTACATAACACTGAAGAAAAAAAATAAGGAAGATACAAATAAATGGAAGCATATACCATGCACATGGATGGGAAGAATCAACATCATTAAATGTCCATACTACCCAAAGCAATTTATAGATTCAATGCAATCCCTATTAAAATACCAGTAACGTATTTCACAGACCTAGAACAAATACTTCAAAAATTTATATGGAAGCAAAAAAGAGCCCAAATAGCCACAGCAATTTTGAGGAAGAAGGACACAGTAGGAGGAATGACAATACCTGATATCAAACTATACTCCAAGGCCACAGTATTCAAAACAGTCTGGTACTGGCATAAGAACAGACATAGATCAATGGAACAGAATAGAGAGCCCAGAAATAAACCCAGGTCTATATGGTCAACTAATACTTGACAAAGGGGGAAGGAACATAAAATGGAGTGAAAAGAGCCTCCTCAACAAATGGTGTTGGGTGAACTGGACAGGGACATGCAAAAAAATGAAACTAGACCACCAATTTACACCATACACCAGAATAAACTCAAAATGGATCAAAGACTTAAATGTAAGCCATGACACCATAAAAGTCCTAGAGGAAAACATAGGCAGGAAAATTTCAGATATCCCACGTAGCAACATTTTCACTGATATATCTCCTAAGGCAAGGGAAATAAAGGAAAGAATAAACAAATGGGACTACATCAAACTAAAAAGTTTCTGCTCAGTTAAGAAAACATCAGCAAGATGAAAAGGAAACCAACCATATGGGAAAATATATTTGCCAATGATATCTCAGACAGGGGACTGATCTCCAAAATATATAAAGAACTCATATGACTCAACACCAAGAAGAAAGACAACCCAATTAAAAAATGGTCGAAGGACGTGAACAAACACGTCTCCAAAGAGGACATACAGAGGGTTCATAGACCTATGAAAGAATGCTCAACATCACTAGCCATCAGAGACATGCAAATAAAAACCACAATGAGATACCACCTCACACCAGTCAGAATGGCCATCATCAACAAATCAGTAAAAAACATGTGCTGGAGAGGATGCGGAGAAATGGGAACCCTGGTGCATTGCTGGTGGGAATGCAGACTGGTGCAGCTACTATGGAAAACAGTTTGGAATTTCCTCAAAAAACTGAAAATGGAACTGTCCTTTGAACCAGCAATTCCATTGCTAGAATAATATCTGAAAAATCCTGAAACATCAATTCGAAAGAACCTATGTACCCCAATGTTCATAGCAGCACTATTTACAATAGCCAAGTGCGGGAAACAACCTAAGTGCCCATCTGTAGATGAGTGGATCAAAAAAACTGTGGCACATTTACACAATGGAGTACTATGTAGCAGAAAGAAAGAAGGAACTTCTACCATTTGCAACAACATGGATGGAACTAGAGAGAATTCTGCTTAGCAAAACAAGCCAGGCAACGAAAGAAAAATACCTTATGCTGTCACCTATTACAGGAAACTAATGAACAACACAAAAAAATGAGCAAAACTGAACCAGAGGGTATAAGCCTATGATCTCATTACCTGAGTGATTGTCTGTACGTATAAGCCTCACTTAATCCTGTCTGCAGCACTGCCTTCTGAGACTCAACGGTTTGGCTGAACTAAGTGGCTGGGTTGGTGAAGAATGGGGTGGTCTGTGGGCTTCGCTTTAAAACTGGTTTCTCTTTTCTATCCTCATGGCTTGGACTGAAAGGGCCCAGAGATCTGAGAGGGGGGAAACCTAAAATATCTCCCTCAGCCCAAACTAAGTTTTGGACAGGTGAGATGTGCCTGAGACACTTTCCTCCAAAGAAGCCCCCCTTTTTTTTTCCCTAATGTGGGACATTGAAAAATTAATCCCTGCCTTTTGTCATCTAGTAATTATGGGTTGAATGATGTCTTTTAACCCTTTTGCCAAATCTCTTGCCCCCAGAATATAACAAGGATGCCAGCCTGTTAAACTAAGCACGCCATTGTCTGGGGACAGCCAACTGACCTGGAGTCTGCACGATCCTTCCCCATGTGGGAAGGCCACCCTCCCCTCCACACCCCCACTCTTATTAGGGATTTCTGGACCCATGGGTAAGTAGGACGACGACCATGTCCAGCTTGAAGCAGCTAGAAGAGCTTGAGACCTTCGTCCCTTGTCCTTTATAAGATTATAAAGGGTCTTAATATCTGAGAGGGAGGGATTGTTATTTTTTATTATTAAAATAATTATTTATTTATTTATTTTAAAAAAAGAAGAATATATGAAAGGGTGAAGCAGGAGAGCTTGTATGTACAAACCATGGGTATGGATGTGGGGGGGGATTGCTGGGTGAGGGGGATGCTAGGTGGAGGGTAGCAAAGGGGAAAAATTGGAACTATTGTAACACTATAATCAATAAAGTATACTAAAAAACAGATTAAACATAATTTTTATTCTTTTTCCAAATTTTTTTATTTTTTAAACAATTTTATTTATTTATTTATTTGTTTATTTGTTTATTTTTTTAGAGAGAGGGGAAAGGAGAAAGAGAGGGAGAGAAACATCACTGTGTGGTTGCCTCTCATGCACCCCCAACTGGGGACCTGACGTGCAACCTAGTAATGTGCCCTGACTGGGCATCGAAACAGCGACACTTGGTTCACAGGCCGATGCTCAATCCACTGAGTCACAGCAGCCATGGCTTATAATTTTTATTCATATTAAACTTTTCTGGAGATGCCACCAAGACTCCAGAATTTCCCTACTGGAATGGATGCATACAAATACGCATAGATCAATTTCCTTAGAGAAACCCAGAACTAGTGGTTCTTAGACATGAGGGGACTGAGAAAATACCAATATCAAAATGGGTAGGAAAGGATAAGATAGATACACCCCTGCCACAGTGCCTAACCATTGGAAGAACCCCCAACTTCCACTTTTTTAAAAATTGTGTTTATTATATTTAGAGAGAAGGGGAGGGAGAGGGTAAAGAGAGCGAGAGAAGTATCAATTGGTTGCCTCTCTCACACCCCAACTAGGGACCCAGCCCGTAACCCAGGTATGTGCCCTGACTAGCAATCACACTGGCAGCCTTTTGGTTTTTAGAATGACACCAAATCCACTGAGTCACAACAGTCAGGGCAGGACCCACAGCTTTTAGCTTCTCTCTGAGGAGCAAGGGATTTGGACCACACATCTAGAGCCCCAGCTTTTAAGACTACCACTGAGGAATGGCCCCAAATCACCTAGCTCTTAGAGCTAATGGAGCTTGCATTCACAAGTCCCACCTGACTTGAGCAAACAAAGAAGCAGTTAACAGGCACATGATCACTCCTCATGGCAATCCCCACCAGGCTCAGTGCAGAGGGAGCTGACAAAAACTCCCTCCCTCAGTATTTCCCCTGAAAGAGGTTTGTTGAATTTGTCACCAGCTGCTGCCTAAGGGTCTGGCTGTTAATTAACCCCGTTCTTGGAGCTGACTGAGATCCTCCTTGGAGCCCCAAAGAGCAGGTCACTTCCTCCACCTTCTTCCTCTGGCTCACTTTCCCAATGAAACCAAGTCACAAGCTTCAACCTAGAAGAAAGGAGCATGTCTATACATTTAGCAACCCAACTTTTATAGCTGCCACCTGAGGAATGGGCCCTCATATTACCTAGTTCTAACAGCCAACAGGGCTTGCATTCACTAGTCCCACAGGACTGTAGCAGAGAAGCAGTTAAAGGACAGATGGGCACTGCCCATGACTATATGCCCTGGGGTAAGCATGGAGACAAGCAAAAACACTCATCTTCCAGTGTTTTCCTGGGGGGTTGGGGTGTGGGGAGGTCTGACTGCATATTTTCCCAGCTTCTCCTTGAGGGCCAGTGGGCACTTTCCCTGCTTTCTCTCCCTGGTCATACCAACAATAAATCCCAGCCTCTAGCTTCTCCTTGGAAGGAGCTTGTTGGTATACCTAGTCCCTCAGCTTTGGCAGCTGTCACCTGAGGGACAAGCCCTCAAATTACCTAGCTCCAGTAGGCAACAGGGCTCAGCATTCGTGAGTCCCATAGGACCATATTAAAGAAGGAAACAAGAACAGTTTTCAGACAGGCATGCAAGCACTTCCTACAGGTATCTCCCCTGGGTTCAGTGCAGGGGAAGCAGGCAAAAATGCCCATTTCCCAGTTTATCTCTGGAAGGGATTTGACGGCCTACATTCCCAGCTTCTGCCCAAGGTTCTGGCTTCTAATCAGCCTGCATGTGGAAGCTGATCAGGAGCCTCCCAAAATAAAGCTGCTGGGCACGCCAACCTGTCTGTTTCTTGCTAGCTCCAGCAATAAAACCAAGCTTCTCCCTGGGAGAGGCTTGTCGGCACATTTAGCAAGCAAGTTAGAGCTGCCACCCCAGGGACTGGCTCCCAGATAACCTAGCTCTGGGAGCTAATAGGGCTTGGAGTTTACAAATCCCCCTGGGACCACACAAGGTGAAGAGGCTGTTCTGTTTGGTCACATAATGCTGAGCAGCTAATCCCTCTGGCTCAGCAAAGAGAAAATAAGCAGAAACAGCCAGCTTCTGATTTCTCCCTAATAGTAGATAGTATATATGTAACATTTTTACTTTCCCAGCTGCTACCTGAAGATTGACTTACAATTAGTCTACAGCAGAGAGCTGAAAGGACAGGAAATTAGTAATACTCCAGAAGCAAAATCAATATAAAAAAAAAAGTGAAATTTCTATATACTAACAGCTAATAATTAACAAGAAAAATTAAGAAAACAATCCCATTTAAAATGGCATCCACAACAATAAAATAGGAAAAGATTTGACCAAGGCGATGAAAGATCTGTACACAGATGACTATAGAATATAAATGAAAGAAATTGAAGAAAACACAAATAAATGAAAAGATATCCCAAGCTCATGAATTGGGAGAATTGATATGGTTAAAATGTTCATACTACCTAAAGTGATCTACAGATTTAATGCGATCCCTATAAAAATTCCAATAATATTTTTCACAAAAATAGAAAAATAACTTAAAAATGTGTATAGAACCACAAATAATCCTTAATAGCCAAAGCAAAACTGAAAACATCACAATCCCTGACTTCATACTATATTACAAAGCTATATAATCAAAATAGTATATAATGAAACAGACACATAAGTCAGTAGAAGAGAATCAAGAGCCCAGAAATATGTCAATGCTTATTTGGTAAATTGTTGACAAAGCTGCTAAGAATATACAATAAAGAAAGAATAGTCTTTTCAATAAATAGTGTTGGGAAAACTAGATATCCCATACAAAAACAAAACAAATAAATAAAACTGAACCCCTATCTAACCCCATTCACAAATCAACTCAAAATAGATTTAACACTTGAACATAAGGCCTGAAACCATACTATTCTTAGAATAAAATATAGGTGATAGCCTGCTTGATATCAGTCTTGGCAATATTATTACTTTTACCTGACACTAAAAGCAAAGGCAACACCTAAAGCAAAAATAAACAGTGGTACAAATCAAACCAATCAACAAAATGAAAGAGAGAAAATATTTGCAAACCACATAATAAAAAGGGGTTAATATCCAAACTATACAAAACTCACAATGTCACCCCAATAAGTCAAATAAAAAAGTAAAATAAAATAAATATAACAATTTTAAAATAAGAAACTCATACAAATCAAAAACAAAAATAAATAAATAACCCAATTCATAAATGGGCAAAGTATCATAATGGACATTATTCTAAATAACACATTCAAATAGCCAACAGATGTACAAAAAGGAGTTCAACGTCACTCATTAATCATAAGGGAAATTGCAAATCAATTAAAAGCACAATGAGATAGAACATCATGCCTATTAGTATGTTTATCATTAAAAAGACAAGGGATAACAAATGCTGGCAAGAATGGAGTAAAGGGAATCCTTGTGGATTGCTGGTGGGAATGTAAACTGAGACAGCCACTGTGGAAAACAGTATGGAGGGTCCTCAAAATATTCAGAAAACAAAAACTACCATATGATCCAGCAATTACAGTCCTGGGAAAACAAACATCATTATCTCAACTTCTGGCCAAGATGGAGGCCTAGACTGACATGCTCCATCTCCCTCCACAACTAAAAAGGAATACAACTACTGCAAAACCAGAAATAACCAGAAGTTCCAGAAAATAAATGGAAATCCAGCATATGAAGATATAAAGAAGTGGTGCTTGTCTGGACTGGTAGGAGGGGCAAAGCCGGGGCAGAGAGGTTAAGCTGTGCTGGTGGTGGCAGCAGGAGTGATGGCAGTGGGACAGCCGTAAGCACAGACACCCATATAAAAGAGGAGGTGAAAAGTGCCTGGGAAGCATCCTCGGCTACAGACCAGACCCGTCAGCTTGTGATTCCAATGTCAGGGAAGACAGACCCCCATTGCCTTGAACTGTGAGGTCCAGAGGGGGTGGGGATGGAGGAAGAGGCTTCCGGTCTCTCAACGGAGAGTAAACAGCAGGAATCCATCTTGTACCCCCACCCCAACCAAAAATGCCACAGTGTGGTGAGAAGGGTCGCCTGGTTGTGACAAGTGCATGGTGCTTTGCCTCCTATAGTGTAGGAGGTGCAACAACCCTGCCCAGGAAGCAAAGGTAAACACAACACTGTCAGGATGGCACAGATCATGATAGAGATCCCAGTGACGAAGCTGACCAGACAGCAAATATCTAATCTAACAAAGCAGCAGATAGGAAATCTTTCTGAGGCACAGTTCAGAGCTTTGGTTATAAGAATGCTTACAGACTTAATAGCAGATCTTAAACAAGACAGGGAAGGAATGAAGGCTAGCCCTGTTGAAATGAACAAAAACACATATGAAACTAGTGGTGAGGGAAAGAAAACCAGGGACCAAATCAACAAATCGGAACATAGGGAAGGAATAAATAGTCAACCAGTGCAGAAAGAGGAAAGGAGAACTGAAGAAAATGAGGAGAGGTTCAGAAACCTATGGGACAGCTATAATCGGGCCAACATCCAAATCATAGGGTTGCCAGAAGGTGAAGAAGAACTAGAAATTGAAAAATTATGTGAAAAAATAATGAAACAGAACTTCCCTAACTTGGGGAAGGAAATAGACTTACAGGTCCAGGAAGCACAGAGAGTTCCAAAAAAGCTGGACCCAGGGAGAACCACACCAAGACACATTATAATCAAAATGTCAATAATTAAAGATACAGAGAGAATCTTAAAAACAGCAAGAGAGAAGAAAAGAATTACGTACAAAGAGGTCCCAATAAGACTATCAGCTGATTTCTCAAAAGAAACTCTGCAGGCAAGAAGGAACTGGCAAGAAATATTCAAAGGAACAAAAAGCAAAAACCTACAACCACAATTACTCTATCCAGCAAAGTTGTCTTTCAGAATAGAAGGGCAGAGAAAGTGCTTCCAAAACAAAGTAAAACTGAAGGAGTTCATCAGATCCAAACCACTGTTATATGAAATGTCAAAGGGACTTGTTTAGCAGAAAGAGGATCAAAACTATGAACATTAAAATGAAAACTGTATCACAACAACCAACAACAGAAGCTAGGGAATTGAAACAATGGCAAACTAAGTAGGCAATGAAGTGGGAAAAGAATTATAGGCATGGAGAACATTATGAGGGGAGGTCAGCAGAGAGGGAGAAAGGGGGAAAAGGAGGGAGATAGTACAGGAATTAAGAAGCATATTAGGAAGGAGTGGAATAGACAGGAAGATGTTGAGAAAAACTATATGCACAACCAATGGGCATGGACTAAGGGGGCAGACAACTGGAGGGGGGATGTCACTGGGTGGAGGGGAACAAAGGGAGAAGAAATTGGGACAACTGTAACAGCATAATCAATAAAGCATACTTAAAAAATCACTATCTCAAAGAAATATCTTTACTCCCTTTTTGTTAAAGCATTATTCACAATAGCCAAGGTGTGGAAACAAAGTAAATATCTGTCAACAAATTAACTGGATAAAGAAAATGTGGTATTTGTTTACAGTTATTAGGCCTGAAAAAAGTAATAAATTCTGCAACTTCTTATAACATGGAGGAACCTAGGAAGCATTATGCTAAGTGAAATGACAGAGAGAGACAAATACTATATAAAACCACTTATATGTCAAATCTCATATTATAGAATGGAGGTTGTCAGCAGCTGGGAGGTGGGAAACATTGAGAGAGGTGGATAAAAGAATAAAAACTTTCAGTTATAAAATGAATAAGGTCTGAGGATCTAACTTATAATGTAATGTATAAAAACCCATTGTACAACAAAAATTTGCTAAAAGAGCAAAACTTGGGCTTTCAAACACACACACAAACACACACACACATGCACACAAAGGTAAATATGTGAGGTGATGAATGTGTTAATTAACATGACTGTGGAAGTACTTTCGCAATATATACATATATCAAATCACCACATTGTATACTTTAAATATATTATAATTTTATTTGTAAATAGATAAATGAAACTATCTTTCTGGTAACTCAAGGATATGAATTCTTTCCCTGCTCTAATCAATGATTTTACATCAAATTGTTGCCCCAGATTTTACTAACAAGAATCCATAAACAGATTGTTATTTTTAAGATAAATGAATCTCTTTAAATCCAATGAACAAGGCAAACTGACTTCCATCTTCTTGTGTTTTAAAAAGTAAATAAATTGCAGAATGTCTAATGTCCATTTTATTGGGTGACCTCATGATAAGTTGACAAAATATGCTAGGCTATCTGGCTCCTTCATTGGGCAGATGTCACCTGTGTTCTGTCTGTTTTTCTACCCTATAGTCGTATCTATCCTAGAGGTTTGTATTAGGAGAGTGATCACCATTAATTGAATTCTTAGCAAAAATCCAGACATTTACTCAGAATGTCCCAGCTTAAGTCTCATGCCCACAACTAAATCAGACAATGAAACATGATGGTTAGCTTCTCCCAAATATCATGGTTGTAAAAACCAGTACTAAAAAAAAAAAAAAAAAAAAGGAAACAATTGGATGCTAGGGAGGCAATCAAATGTTTGCTACTCAAATATTTCCTAAAATGGACTATAAGCATCTTTAGAACAGGTACTTGTCTAATTCACCATCATATTTCCAGATCATATACAGAGACTGTGACACTGTAGGCCCTCCATGAATGTCTTACATTATGTAGTTATCAAGTTTGCATGGATAAATGGGTGGATGATGGAATAATACGCTTTTTTACCCTCATCCATGATAAAATGCTTCTCGAAAACCTAGGTAAAAAGACTTGATAAATCATGTTTTATCATTATAATTAGTTGACCTCCTCTACTAGTAGTAGAAAATAATCAAAATGTTATATTTTCCATAAGTTTAGATTCAGTAAACTTAGAATTAATGTCCAAACTCAATGGTATATATAGGTTAACATTAGCTGAGGTCATGGTCTATTATTTTACTTACACTCTACCTCATATTATTTAGACTTTTACTTTATTATCAGTCAAATGGCTAAACAAAAGACATAAACTACATCCTGTGATGAATTTAGGAATTCCCTTATATGAGTAGTATTTATAGAAAATATCCTGCCTTTGTGAAGAAGAAAGGATCACATCTGAGGAAGATCAATGGTGTATTCTGGTTAATTTTAACTGTCATAAAACTGCTGTATAGAAATAGTCAATTTCATTTACATTAAAGGATCAGACTTCAGTTAAATAACTAGAAAATTGGCAAAACAGATTTCTCTGGGCCACATTCAGGATTCCAAATATCCTCAATTACTTTAGAATATTAGGAACCAAAAAAATGTTTATGTGGTGAATATGATACCCTTTTCTCCTTAAATTCTCATTAAAACTGAGACCTTCATGAACACTGTGGTAATCACATATAACAAAGAGAATACAGAACTAGATTAGTGGGTAATTGGTTTTAATATCTTATTTAAGAAATGAGCACCTTGCCTGAATAGTAGCAGCTGCAAATTTTAACCTAATGTAAAATGGACAAAATAAAATATTTCTTTTTAGTCTTTTAATTTACATACTTTTGAAACAGAAGATTTTATATTAAGGGAGTAAATTATAAGTTTAGTTCTGAGTTCTAACATTAAAGAGGATTTTTGAGATCTAGTTCCCACCTGAGGCACCAGTTTAGAAAATTTCTCTGGAAATTCCAGGGCAAATGGAAGACACTGTGATGTGAATGTGAGAATGTCACATTCCATTTAAATTATGTTGGCATCCTCACAGTTATAGGAATGTGGATTTATTTCACATTATCAACATTTGTAGAAATTGGGTGAGCCTGAGAGCTCTAAGGCAGACAGAAAGGTTACAGAAGAGGTGCCTGAAGAGAACCTCATCAGGCAGACTCTTCTCAAGCCACAGTCAGGAGGTACATCCAGGGTATAAATAGATTACCGATTCAATTGTTCACAGAAGTACTGAAGTTATGCTCTCTTCCTCCTTGACAAACCATTCCACATTTACAATTCACCTTCATAACTCACCTAACAAAATTCTATTTACTCTGTAATAATCTATGTTCTTTAACTTAATTTAAACCTTTATAATTGACCCAGGTCCTCTGTAATAAAAAATACAATGTAAGGTCTCTGTCTGGGGATAGAGGCAAGAGAAATACTTACACTTTTGCTTTGACCCCCAGGGGTCAGGGAGATATTAGCTGAGAATAAGAAGATCAAGGTTTAGAAGCTCCTCCAGATTCCTGGGTCAAAGTCCTACTGGTCAGAACTTGCCTCACCCTAAAATTCCCTTTTATTGCTACTGACTCTGCAATTCACATAATTGCTAATTTTGCTTTTCATCTTTCTACTCAGTGGTTATGCACCTCTTCCCCTTAGTTTCTTGGCCTCCTTTTGTCTCTAACATTCACTGCACTGAAAATTAAAGATCCTATTCCAAGGTGCAAAGGGCAAGTGATTTTTATGGCCCTTCAATAACTAGTGTCTTATAGCTCACCATCAGCATAACTTGATCTCTACTTCATCTACTTTGCAGAAGGCAGGTCAAGGGGTTAATCTTATGACTACATGATATTTAAATAAGCTCAACAATAGTATCATACATATGTATTATATATTATTATAGATATTATATACAAGTCCTAAGAATAAATGGTTTTCTTACATATAACTTTTCATTTTACATATGAAAATATTAAATTACAGGATTTCAATATTTAGGAAATACATAAAACATTAAACTTCATAATACTCACATATAAAGAAACAAACTGTCTTAACATATATCTCTAATTTCTAAGATTATTCCTCTTGATAATTATGAAAAAATATTATACAAAATAAGAGTTGCAAGCTGCTAAATAGAATGATAGCTTTGATTCTAAGAAAATGTTTAAAATCATTCATTTCATTTGATTTCTAACACCATGGAAGAGCTTGCCTTCAGTGCTTAACCTGAGCCCAAGGGATAATGAAGTCAACTATCATTATCCTTTTAAAGTTCTGTGTGCATGTGTGTGTACACGTAAAAAGAAAGAATAGACAAGTAAATGAATTAAAGATTCATACACACTTGGAGAAAAACCTACAGGAACTGATCATATTTTAAATATTGAAAGAATAAAACTAACATTTATGAAAGGAAAGAATTGTTACTAAATATATAATCCCTGTACATCTTCCCTATACAATATAACTGAATCGATATAATTATGCCAAATCCATTGCTTTTCAACTAAATAATAAAACAGGCTTTTTAAGTGAATAGTATCAACATCTTGAAGAACTTCTACAGAGATCTGTTGCATGCCTTAATTTTAATTAAAAAATACAAATGAATAGAATAATTGGAGCAAAGAATCAACATTAATCTTTAAATCAAAAGGATTTACAATGAGATTATAATTAATTACATGCCAAAAATATCTTATTGAATAGGGTGATGACCTCAGTTACTTTGTTTAATCACTAAACCAATTCAATCTTCAAATAAGATTTGGATCAGTTCCAAATATATTCAATTAAGATTATCAATTCACTAAGAACAGTGACAATAAACCTCAAAAATAAACTCTTAAAAACTTTTTCTTTTTGATTAATGTGTCTGCACCAATTTTTATTAGTACTTAGGTCCTTGGGGAATACAACCCTTTGTGGTAGGACCCTGCTGTACCCCATAACACCTGGGTACAAACGTTTCCATAAATAATCATGCTGATATTTATGTTCTATTACTGAGCACATCAGTTGTCATATTTTAGATCCATTTTCAGCAGACCAAAGTCAAAGAATGCTATTCTTGTTATCTTAGATACATTCTGGAAAGAAGCAGATTAACAGAATTTTCTTCTAGGAATTTGAAAAATGTACAATTTTGATATATTTTTATGTGTATGATTATATGCTTCTAATTCAAATAACTTTTGTCTCTCAGGTGCCACAGCAATATCAGAGGGTGTTCTAAACAGTACTTGACTTGCCAAACAATTATAATTCATTTCTCTGGATACTTGCTGAACAGTTACATAGAGATGACGCAAAAACTGAAAATAAGAATGAATCATTTCTGTCATTTTAGAAATGAAAATGTAATTTACTGATAATGTAATTTTCCACTTACCATTGAATGACCTTAAAATTATGATAGGACATTTAATTTTTTCAAATGTCTCTTTTTTCCATATGAAATGAAAAGTGTTTCCTTGACATTGTAATTGCTACAAAAGGCTGAGTTAATTATGAATGTTTTCAAACAGCTTTTTCAATGAACTTCAAAAGGAAACTAAAGTAAGCTTTCTCTAAACCAGACTGAAATGAAGTAAACCCTTCTATTTTTCTTAACTTTTATACTTGGTGATATATGTAATATATCTTTGAGACTCCACCTGTTCTTGTAAGTCATAATTAATATCCTCACTAGTCAGAAAGCAAGTATTTCTTGAGTTCCCCTCTGTGCACAGCACTCTCATGACATTCAATTTTTCCCCACAATTTTGCCAAAATCTCCTCTGATTTCAGCTTCAGCCTTGGCATTTGTACCATCACAGAACTAAAGGACCATTGACATCCCTGAAGTTGTATGTACATAATTAATTACAGGTGTTTGATAAGTTACCAACGTATCTAATCAGTTTAACAATGTCAGTATTATAAATAAGATGTCACTTAGAATTACTGTCATGCTTCCAAAATTTAAAAATATAGACAAAAACATTCTAGATGTAACCTCAACAACAACAACAACAACAAAACTTATGTGATTTATATGTTGAAATTCTGTCACTCAGCTGGAGTACAACTCATTATTATTATCAAAAGCTATTGCAGATATAATAATCAGTGATAGATAATAAAAGTTGGAAACTGATTAAAATCTAAGAAATTTCTAATAGTTGAATAGAAAATAGACTGATAGCAAGTTAATATTGAGAGAGTACACTAAATAAATTAAGGAAAAAACATTCATTTGGAGATTTAAAATGCTCATAAAAGATAAATAACACAAAGTTTATTAATAGAATAAAGCTGTATCCATCTAAGTGTGATTGTAAAATGAGAGTCACCATAAGAATAATGGAAATAAGAAGTGTAATATAGGAATTAGGGCTTAAATGATTTTAGTGGTTTCTGGGGAGTGAGGGTCTGGAAGGATGAAGCAAGGAGATTAGGAACAGTTAGTTACTAATGTCATCAGCCTGAGGCGCTGGAGTATGCAGAAGCTGCAGCCTGCAAGGAAGTTTGAGAAACCACTATCACCAGGACCATGATGTAAGGGCTTATAAAGTGGTCTGCAATGCAACCGTGTCTGAACACGCAACTTCTCAAGAATGTGGTTTCCACTTAACTTCCTTTCTCCATGTCTCATGCAAATTACTCATTGAGACTCCAACCAAAACCACAGAGCAAAGGGGATTCTGAAAAGCTTGATTCTCAGCCTTAGGTGGGAGAGTCTTAGAGTCAAGTGAAGAACAATCCACTACAGCCTATCTAATCTTAGTAGAATTGCTTATTGTATAAGCCATTAAAATATAAAGTAAATTAAACTTGCAAATTGTATAAAATTATAGGTTACGTAATTCCAGGAAGCCTTAAACATCTTAAGAAAATTCTCTTAGAAAATTTTCAGTTTCTGAGGATAAATTAAAATCAGAATGTAAATTTTGCCACAAAAAGAAAAAGATCCAAAATAAAAAATACAGATATAAACAAAGGAGAATGTTAAAGAAAAACAGGTTTCTCAAGTTACATTTTACTCTCACTGATAAAACTTTAAAATGATAATTTTATAAGAATGTTTTAAGATATGTTTAAAAATGAAACAAAAATTAATTTAAATCATGTAATATATATATTGAAGATAAAAGCTTTTTAAAAATTTGCTTTAAGTTCATTGTATAAAATGTAATTAACAAAGATTTTCCTGAATTATATTCTGCTGGTTACAAAGAGATTAATGATATTACTAAATGTGCCAGTTAAAGCAAGCATTGCATTTAACACCTCACACATGTGGCCAGAGTAACTAAATGAACCATCATAAACTAGGAGATTGGAGAGACTACCATTCTGGACCCACAATGTCAAACTTTCAAAATTTAACTCCCAAAATTTTTAATAATCACGATATTTAATAAATTTTAAGTAAAATTTCAGATCAATTTTTATATTTTACAAGTTCATTCTATCATGGTGATATTTGCATTTGGCATTGACTTTGGGAAATTATTGATATTATTATCCTTATTATTGAGAATTTGGCAAAAAAAATCACATTTTATGGCATCTCTTTAAAAACATATCAACACAGTTCAACAAGATTTTTTGGTGTTTTATGTATATATAAATCTTCTACTCTTTTTTTTTAAACACAAAATTCTTCAAAATCACTGACTTCATGACATTTTCCCCCAATTACATGGCTAGAGCTACTCTTAGAAGTCTCTCTTTTCTATTATTATTATTATCATTTACATGTTTTCTCATCTTTTAATGGCAAGAATATCTGTTTTTTTCTTTTTCAATGTCCAAAAGGAATCACAAATAAGGAACTTGCATGGCAAATTCAGTCTGCAAATACATTTGGTTGGCATAATGTGTGTGTGTGTGTTCCTATGCAGTTGTTTTTGTTTGTTTATTTGTTTTTTATTGAATTTATTAGGGTAATATTGGTGAATAAAATTATATTGGTTTCAGGTGTCCAATTCTGTAATCAATCACTTGTATATTGTGTTGTGTGTCCACCACACCAAGTCAAGTCTCTTTTAATCACTATTTCTCCCCCCTATACTCTATTCTATCTCTCCCCATCTCCCTTCCCCACTGGTAATCACCATGCTGTTTCTGTGTCAATTTTTTTTTTTTTTTTTGCTTAATCCCTGACCTTTTTCACCCAGCTCCACAAACTCTTCCACTCTAACAGCTGTCAGTCTGTTCTTTAGTTATGAGTCTGTCTCTATTTGGCTTTGTTAATTCAGTTTGTTCATTAGATTCTATATATGAATGAAATCATATGGTACTCATCTTTCTCTGACTGGCTTATTTCACTTAGCATAATTCTCTCCAGGTCCATCCATGCTGTTGCAAAGGCTAAGATTTCCTTCTTTTTTTATACCAAGTAGTATTCTATTGTGTAAATGTACCAGTTTTTTAAATCTATTCATCTGTTGATGGACGTTTGGGCTGCTTCCAAACCTTTGGTATTAAAATAACACTAAATGGGCATCAGAGTACACATATTCTTTCAAATTAGTGTTTTGGGTTTCTTCAGATATATTCCTGGAAGTGAAATCGCTGGGTCATAAAACAATTCCATTTTTAATTTTTTGAGGTAACTCCATACTGCTTTTTGCTGTAACTGCACCAATCTGCATTCCCATCAATAGTGCACAAGGGTTCCCTTTTCTCCACATCCTCACCAACACAAGTTGTTCGTTGATTTATTGATGATAGCCATTCTGACAGGTGTGAAGTGATATATCAGTGTAGTTTTAATTTGCATTTCTCTGATGATTAGTGACATAGAGCATCTTTTCATACGTCTATTGGCCATCTGTATGTCCTCTTGGAAGAAGTGTCTAGTCAAGTCCATTACTGATTTTTTAATTAGATTGTTTGGATTTTTTTTTTTTTTTTGGTGTGAGTTTTATAAGTTCTTTATAAAACTTGGTACTAAACCCTTATCAGATGTATCATTGGTTAATATATTTTCCCATTCAGTGAGTTGTCTTTTCATTTGGTTGATTATTTCCTTTGCCATGAAAATGTTTTTAGTTTGATGTAGTCCCATTTGTTTATTTTTTTCTTTTGTTTCCTTTGCTTGAGGAGATATGTAAAAATATATATTGCTGTAAGAAATAGCTGAGATTTTGATGTAGTCCCATTTGTTTATTTTTTTCTTTTGTTTCCTTTGCTTGAGGAGATATGTAAAAATATATATTGCTGTAAGAAATAGCTGAGATTTTACTGGCTATGTTTTCTTCAAGGATTCTCATGGTTTTGAGTATAACTTTCAAGTCTTTAATCCGTTTGGAGTTTACTCTTGTGAACGGTGTTATAAAGTGATCTAGTTTCTTTCTTTCTTTCTTTCTTTTTTTTTTTTTTTTTTGCACATATCTTTCCAGTTTTCCCAGCACCATTTATTGAATAGTCTATTTTTACCTGATTGGTATGCTTTTGCTTCCTTTGTCAAATATCAATTAACCATAAAAGTGTGGATTTATTTCTGGACTCTCTATTCTATTCAATACATCTGTTTTTATGCCCATACCATACTGTTTTGATTACTCTGGCCTTGTAATACAGCTTGATGTAAGGTAGCATAATTCTTCCAACTTTGTTCTTTCTCCTCAAGATTTCTAGGGCTATTTGGGATCTTTTATGGTTCCATATAAATTTTTGGAATGTTTTTTGTAGCTCTGGTAAATATGACATTGGTATTTTTATAGGAATTGCATTGAACCTACAGATTTCTTTGCATAATATGAACATTTTAATGATGTTACTTCTTCCTTTCCATGTGCATAGAATATGCTTCCACTTATTTATATCTTCTTGAGTTTCTTTCTTCAGTGTCTTATAGTTTTCCAAGTACAGGTCTTTTACACATTTGGTTAAATTTATTCCTAGATATTTTATTTGTTTTCTTAGTTTCCCATTCTGATAGTTCACTATTGGTGTATAAAAATGCAACTGACTTCTGGGTATTTGTTTTGTCTCCTGATACTTTGCTGAATTCATTTATCAGTTCTAGTTGTTTCTTTGGCAGAATATTTAAGATCCTCTATATACAGTATCATGTCATCTGCAAATAATGTTCGTTGGCAGCCGTCCGTCTCGAGAGACGATGGTGTAGCTTCTTAAGAGTCTATCTGCACCGCCGAGAATGGCTGTGCAGTCCGACTCGGGAGTGACACGGTATCTGTCTCCTCCCGTGTTGAATCGACATCTTGCGATGACGCTGGAGTGTCCTCTCCAGTGAAGCTGAAGCTACAGAGCCTGGGCAGGGTGATATGGAGGGTCTGCTGTTGCCCATGCAGCAGACCCCCCCTCTCTTCGCAGCTGAAGGGTCCAAGGGAAAGACGGAGTCAATACAGCTTGGTTTCAGGTGCGCCGCAGGAGTTGCCGGTGTTGACTACAATGTCAAACCGCCTTAGGGACTCTGGCTCCGGATTTTCTGTCGGGGTTTACTCCCTTAGCCTTTCCTCTGAAGAGGTATGCCGCAAGGCAGCGGAGGTTTTTTGGAGTCAGAGTTTTCCTTCTCTGATGTGCCCTGACTGGAAGATCGAACCAGCGACACTTAGCTCGCAGGCCGACGCTCAATCCACTGAGCCAAACCAGCCAGCACCACAAGTACCCACACCCATATGTGGTAGATAAAAATCAGAAGGGATACCTCATGAATAAGGGATCCCAGCCCCACACCAGACCATTCAGTCTAGGGTTCCAGTGCCTGGAAGATAAGTCCCCATTAACTTCCGGCTGTGAAAACCAGTGGGGATTGGGGTGGTTGAAGAAACTGCAGAATTCTCAGGCATCTCCTCTCAAAAGGCCGACAATGGATTAAGGACTTACCCACACTCACTTCTCCTGGTTTCCACCATCAGGGAAGCAGGAGGAAGAGCACCAGTACCTGGCATCAGGGCAAGTGCTAGAAACAGCTTTCTCCCAGACAAAACTCCAGAGGCCAGGCAGCAGCCACAGTCCCTTTCTGAGGCTTCCCCCACATAGAGCAACAAAAGAGAAACACCATATCTGAGACTACATCAACCTGAGGTTCACATGGGTTGCCCCTCCCTGGTGATTACCTAAGTCTCCTCCCCATTCAATTTACCAGAGCACTTTTCTGCAATAGGCCATGCTACTAAGACAGGAAGTCAAAGCAGCTCTACCTAATATATAGAAACAAATACAAGGAGGCTGCCAAAATGAGGAGACAAAGAAATATAGCCCAAATGAAAAAACAGAAAACTCCAGAAAAAGAACCAAACAAAAATGGAGATCAGCAATCTATCAGATGCAGAGTTCAAAACACTGGTTATTAGGATGCTCAAGGAACTCACTGGGTACTTCAACAGCACAAAAGGATCCAGGCAGAAATGAAGGTTACACTAAGTGAAATAAAGAAAAATTTACAGGGAATCAACAGTGGAGTGGAGAAAGCCATGAATCAAATCAATGATTTGGAACATAAGGAAGAAAAAACATTCAATATGAACAGCAAGAGGAAAAAAGATTCCAAACAAACAAGGATAGGCGAAGTAGCCTCTGGGACAACTTCAAACATACCAACATTCAAATCATAGGGGGTTGCCACAAGAAGAGAAACAGCAAGAAATTGAAAACTTATTTGAAAAAAAGATGAAAGAAAACTTCACTGATTTGGTGATGGAAATAGATATACAAGTCCAGGAAGCACAGAGTTCCAAACAAGATGGACACAAAGAGGATCACAGCAAGACACATCATAATTAAAATGCCAAATGTTAAAGATAAAGAATCTTTAAAGGAGCAAGAGAAAAGCAGAGAGTTACCTACACAGGAGTTTGCATAAGAATCTCAGCTGATTTCTCAAACGAAACTTTGCAGGCAAGAGGGGACTGGCAAGAAGTATTCAATGTGATGAAAGGCAAGGACCTACAACCAAGATTACTCTATCATCAGCAGCTATTAAAAATATTGAAAGTTGTTGATTTGGGAGCATTGGACTAGTGAGAGAGAAGGCTGAAGCCTTTCTATACATGTAGCACTTCTTAATCTTGAAGATGTGTTAATTTCATATATACAAGCTACTTTTTGTTTTATTTATATGTAATAATTTAAAAGTGTGCATGTACATTATGCTTCCTTAAAGGTTTATATGTATATATTTAAAATTGTAGGGGTAACTGTGAGGTGATGGATATGTTAATCCTATCTTATGTATATCAAAAATCAAGTCGTATACCTTAAATATATACAATTTCTGTTGGTCAATTATACCCCAATAAAGCTGAAAAACTTGTAGGAGAAAAGGAGCATTTAAGATATAATGTTACTTAGATTTGTAGGAGAGAAATAGTTTATAAAACTTTTATATTTACACTTTTTGTTAATATACTTTTTTATTTAGTTTATCAAGCTGAAATGAATATGGAAAATGTAGAGGGATTTTGGGGTTATAATTGAAAAATCTTACCCAAGCTAATGTAAGCAAACAAACAAACAACCAGTGTGGGGGAAATTATTAGATGACTAAACCATGGAAAAGCAGGGACTAGAACTAGTTTCAGAATTTTGTTTGTTACTTTTTATTGTTGCTATTTTTAAAAAAAATTTATTGATTATGCTATTAGAGCTGTTCCAACTTTTCCCCCTTTGCCCCTCTCAACCTGGTACCCACATTCACTCTGGCAGTCACCCCCACTTAGTTCATGTCCATGGGCCAAGCATATAAATTCTTTGGCTACTCCATTTCCCCTATGCTGTTCTTAACATCCCACTGTCTATTCTATACTTATCAATTTATATTTAATCCCTGAACATTTTCCCCCATTCTTCCTCTTCCCACTGCCAACTATAACTCTCCAAATGATCTTCATATCTATGATTCTGTTTTTGTTTTGCTTGTTTGCTTAGTTTGTTTTTTTGATTCAGTTGTTTATAATTGTGAACTGCCATTTTAATGTTCATAGCTTTGATCTACTTTTTCTTAAATAAGTCCCTTTAACATTTTATATAATAAGGGCTGGTAATGATGAACTACTTTAGTTTGTCCTTGTCTGGGAAGCACTTTTATCTGCCCTTCGATTCTAAATGATAGCTTTGCTGGATAGAGTAATCTGCAAATAATGACAGTTTTACTATTTCCTAAGGCGGGGCGGCGGCGACAGCGAGACGGGCGGGCGCGCGGGCTCAGCCACTTCCGGGTTCGGCCCCTCCGGCGCAGACGCTGTGACGAGTCGGCGAGGCGGCCTCCCGCAGCGGCTGGGGACCCCTCCCTCGGCGCCTCCCCTTCCTCCTCCTGCTGCTGAAGCGCTGCTGCGGCTGCGGTGGCTGCTGGAACGGGGCGCCCACCAGGGCGCCCACCTTACTTCCAGCCTAGCACACCTGTCCATTGTCCTATATCAGAGGTTCCTGGAGAAATGAAAGCAAATTGCTACAAAGTTTAATTGGACATATGTTGGAGGTATTAGTACAGGAAGGATCCAAAAATAGACCTCACACTAATGCATACCAGAGAAGGAAAACTCTGATTCCAAAAACCTCCGCTGCCTTGTGGCATACCTCTTCAGGGGAAAGGCTAAGGGAGTAAACCCCCGACAGAAAATCCGGAGTCAGAGTCCCTAAGGCGGTTTGACGTTGTAGTCAACACCGGCAACTCCTGCGGCGCACCTGAAGCCAAGCTGTATTGACTCCGTCTTTCCCTTGGATCCTTCAGCTGCGAAGAGAGGGGGGGTCTGCTGCATGGGCAACAGCAGACCCTCCATATCACCCTGCCCAGGCTCTGTAGCTTCAGCTTCACTGGAGAGGACACTCCAGCGTCATCGCAAGATGTCAATTCAACATGGGAGGAGACAGATACCGTGTCACTCCCGAGTCGGACTGCACAACCATTCTCGGCGGTGCAGATAGACTCTTAAGAAGCTACACCATCGTCTCTCGAGACAGACGGCTGCCGACGACTATTTCCTTTCCAATTTGGATACCCCTTATTTCTTCTTCTTTCCTAATTGCTATGGCTAGAACTTCCAGTACTATGGTAAATAAAAGTGGTGAAAGCAGACATCCCTGACTTGTTCCTAATCATAAGAGAAATGCTTGTAGTTTTGACCATTGAGTATAACATTGTTTGTGGTTTTGTCATATAAGGCCTTTATTACATTGAGGCACATTTCCTCTGTTCCTAGTTTGTTGAGAGTTTTTTTCATAATGGGTGCTGGATTTGATCATGCTTTCACTGCATCTATTCACATAAGCATGTGATTTTTTTCCTTCATTTTCTTATGTTGTGTAGCACATTTATTGATTTGCAGATATTGTACCAACTTTACATCCTCAAAATAAATCCTACTTATCATGGTGAATGGTCTTTTTAATGTATTGCTGTGTCTGGTTTGCTAATATTTTGTTGAGGATTTTAGCATCTATATTCATCAAGGAAATTGGGCTATAATGTTGGTTGATTTTTTTTTTTTTTTTTTTGTAGTCTCTTGATCTGGTTTGGGAATTAGGTTAATTATGGCCTCATGAAATGAGCTTACAAGTCTTTCCTCCTCTTGAATTTTTTTGGAATTATTTGAGAAATGTACATGTTAGTTCTTCTTTGAATGATTGGTAAAATCCACCTGTGTAGAAATCCAGTCCAGGAATTCTGTTTTCTGGGAGTTTTTAGAATTACTGCTTTAATTTCACTAACTGTATAATCTGTCTATTCAGATTTTCTGATTCTTCCTGATTCAGTATTGGAAGATTGTATGTTTGTAGGACTTTATCCACTTCATACAGATTATCCATTTTGTTGGCATATATTGTTGGTAAAATTGTCTTACAAACCTTTGTATTTCTTTGGTGTCAGTTGTTACTTCTTCTCTTTCATTTCTGGTTTTATTTATTGTGGTCCTTTCTTTTCTTTTCTTTGTCAGTCTGGTTAAAGATTTGTAAATCTTATTTATCTTTTCAAAGAACCCACTCTTGGCTTCATTGATATTCTGGTTTCTTTATATTCTATTTTGTTTATTTCTCCTGTGATCTTTATTTCCTCCTTCTACTCAGTTGGATTTTTTTGTTGTTGTTCTTTTTCATGTTCTTTTAAGTATTAAATTAAATTTTTTATTTGAGATTTTTCTTCAGGTAGGCTTGTAATTCTATGAATTTTCTTATAAGGACTGCTTTCACTGTGTCCCATAGATTTTGGGTTGCAGTCCATCGTCGTCGGCAGCCGTCCGTCTCGAGAGACGATGGTGTAGCTTCTTAAGTGTCTATCTGCACCGCCGAGAATGGTTGTGCAGTCCGACTCGGGAGTGACACGGTATCTGTCTCCTCCCGTGTTGAATCGACATCTTGCGATGACGCTGGAGTATCCTCTCCAGTGAAGCTGAAGCTACAGAGCCTGGGCAGGGTGATATGGAGGGTCTGCTGTTGCCCATGCAGCAGACCCCCCCCCCTCTCTTCGCAGCTGAGGGATCCAAGGGAAAGACGGAGTCAATACAGCTTGGCTTCAGGTGCGCCGCAGGAGTTGCCGGTGTTGACTACAACGTCAAACCGCCTTAGGGACTCCGGCTCCGGATTTTCTGTCGGGGTTTACTCCCTTAGCCTTTCCCCTGAAGAGGTATGCCGCAAGGCAGCGGAGGTTTTTTGGAATCAGAGTTTTCCTTCTCTGATGTACCCTGACTGGAAGATCGAACCAGCGACACTTAGCTCGCAGGCCAACGCTCAATCCACTGAGCCAAACCAGCCAGGGCTAAGGGTTGCAGTATTCTCATTTAAATTTGTTTCAAGGTATCTTTTGATTTCTTCTTTGATGTAATTGTTAACCCATTCATTGTTTTTGTAACATGTTATTTAGTCTTCGTGTTTTTGTGTGTTTTAAAACTTTTTTCTTGTGATTGATTTCTAGTTTTATGTCATTATGGTCAGAGAAGATACTTGATATTATTTCAGTCTTCTTAAATTGGGTACATAAATGTTTAAAAGTGCTATATTCTCTTTTTGTATTGCTTCCTTCATCATTATGCAGTGTCCTTCTTTGTCTCTTACTATAACCTTTTTTTTTTTTTTTTTAGTCTATTTTGTCAGATATAAGTATTGGTGCCCCAGCTTTCTTTTTTTTAACTTCCTATTTATATGAAATATCTTTTCTCACCCCTTTACTTTTAGTCTATGTGTATTTTTGGTTCTGAAGTGGATCTTGCTTTCTTATCCATTTGGCTACCCTATGTCTTTTGATTGCAGCATTTAAGCCATTTACATTTAAAGTAATTATTGATAGCTACATATTTGTTGCAATTTTATACTTTATAACTATCTTCTTCTTCTTCTTCTTCTTCTTCTTCTTCTTCTTCTTCTTCTTCTTCTTCAAGACACTTTAACATGTCTTGTAATACTAGTTTGGTGTGTATGAACCCCTTTAGATTTCTCTTATCTGAGTAGCTTTTTATCTGTTCTTCAATTTTAAATGATAGCCTTATTGTGTGAAGTATTTTTGGTGTAGGCTCCTGCTTTTCATCATTTTGAATATTGCACACCAATTTCTTCTGGCCTGAATGTTTCTGTTGAGGAACCAGCTGAGAGTTTTATGGGGGCTTCCTTGTAGGTAGCTGACTCCTCAGCAGGACATAAACTATGCTAGGTGGAGGGGGAAGTGTAGTGGTGTGAGTAAGTCCAGATATGGGAGATATTGCTTTCCCTCAGGCTGTTGCCCTATGAAGGGGAGTGTTCCACCCAACAAAGATGGTGTCTGTGGTATGGGCAAATAATTCAACACAGGGATCTTGGTGGCTGTCCCTTCAGTTCTCTCTCCAGAGCCACAAACCCCAGACTCTCCTCATGTTACTCTAGTTGGTACTGGTCTCCCACTTCCAGAGCCCAGGATCAGTGGCTGAGAACAAGATTTGGTGTGTTGGCCCTTTAAGAGGGCACCTACATCTCTAATGGACTTCTGTCTCTCCCTGACTGACAGAATCCCCACTCATTTTACAGCCAGTTATTATATGGGTGCCCCAAGTTGGTGCCCAGGTTAAGGATTGGGGCTTTTGCCCTCACCCTCTAAAACCACCTCCAGTCACTAGGCCTCCCCCATCTCCTGCACCCAGATAGAGAAGCCTTATGTGTCCAATGCAAAGAAACCCGAGTATTCATATGTTCCTCTAAATCTAAATACAAGAGAACCATTCTGGATCTATACCATCAAGATGTTAAGTAGCTTTTATGTTCCCTGATATTGATGCAGATTTTTAAATCTTCTATAATTGCTATATCAGGCTATGCTTCTTTGCTTCTTCCAGTTTTCAACAAACAGGTATTTAGTTGCATGGTTTTAATATCAAAGCCACTAGGATCTCCACATAATCAGTTCAAGGAGGGAAAGGAGATCCTCCACTCCTGGATGAGAAGTTCTGGTGCAGGGGATTATGGAACCAGCTTGGGCTTGGGTGCACCCCTGAAGCTGAGATGTACCTTCAGGACCTCAGCAGTTGCCCATGGGAATGGGGGTCAGCTCTTTCTGCCTCTCCTCACTTCCTACCAGTCAATGTGGCTTCTTCTCTAAATCCTTGGTTATAGGACTTCTCTTCCAGTAGTCTTTGGTTCATTATTAGGATAAATGTCCTATAATTTAGTTGTAATTCCAGATTGGTCCTGGGAGGAGGTAAGTGTGCCTTTCTTCTTCCATCTTGGATCTCTTTGCAGTTGTTTTTTAAGTATATTAAGGTAATTGTGTAACCATCATCTCAATCTAGTTTTAGAACAATTTCATCATCACAAAAAGCAACCTGTTCCCTTCCCCTATAGCCCTAGAAACTTCCCACCCCTTCCCTAGAGCCCTAGAAAACCACTAATGTATTTTAAGTCTTTATAGATGTGACAATTCTGGCTATTTCACAATGATATCCTACCATATGAATTTATATGTCATTGGCTTCTTTTACTGAGCATAATGTCTTCAAGATCCACTTGCATTCTATAATTATATCAGTACTTCATTCCTTTTTTATTACAAAGTAATATTGTTTATTGACAGATCACATTTTACTTATCTATTTGTCAGTAGACAGTTGGGTTGCTTCTACTTTTTGGCTATTATCAATAATGCCACTATGAACATCTATGTATAAATTCCTGTGTGGACACATGTTCATTTCTCTTGGGTATATACATAAGAGTGGAACAGTGGGTCATATGGCAATTCTAAGGTTAAACTTTTGAAAAACTGCCAGACTATTTTACAGTGTCTGAACCATTTTACATTCCCACCTGCAGTATGATGATTCCAATTTCTCTAAATCCTCACTGACTCTTATATTATCTGATTTTTTAAAATTCTAACTATGTGAGTGCATAAAGTGGTATCTCACCATGATTTTGATTTTCACTTTCCTAATGATTAATAATGTTAAGCATATTTTTATGTTTATATTGGTCGTATATATACATATCCTTACTAAAAGTTTTTTATTTAGTTTCTTTGTCTAATGTTGAATTAAATTGTTTGTCTTTTCAATATTGAGTTGCAACAATTCTTTATGTATATGAGAGGGGGACTCCAAAAAAATGAAATTATCTTCTGAAGGCTGGAGCCCCTTGTAGTACAGGTTTCCCCCACCAGGTGAGTATTCTAAGTACTCATCTGTATCAGTGTACCAGCTGGTGTTGTTATGAGAGGTTACGTTCAGCTTCAGTGAAAAAAAATTTTTTTTTTGAAGATTCTTTTAACACGTTTTCCCATTTTATGATGGGGGATTTATGAGCACACCTGCCCACACCATGCTGAGTGTTCAGCATTTTTTTACCAAAATGACATGATCCTAATGCCCCACCCTCTCTATTCACCTGATCTCACCCCAAGCAACTTTTGTTTTGTTTTGTTTCCCCAGCTGAAAAAATTTCCTTGAAGGGAAACATTTTGCTGATGTGAAAGAGGTGAAACAAAACTGGCAGAAGCACTTAGAGACATCAAAATCAATGAATTCAAAAACTGTTTGAGCAGTGGAAAAATGTCTTGATAGGTATATTGCATCAAATGGAGACTACTTTAAAGGTGACTGAAGTTTAAACATGTAATAATAAATACACATTCTTTTATATATAAACTCTGCTGTCTGGTGGGTTCTGGATACAAGTCTCTTATAAGACAAATGGTTTACAAGTATTTTCTCCCATTCTGTGGGCTGTCCTTTTACTTTCTTAATGCTAGAATTTGCAACACATTTAAAAAAATTTTTCTTAGTGCTGTAATTTGCAACACTTTTTTCTTTTGTAACTTATGCTTTTGGTGTTATACCCAATAAAATATTGATTAACCTAAAGCTACAGAGATTTTATCTTATATTTTACCCTAAGGGTTTTAAAAGTTTCAACTCTTTCACTTAGATCTGTGATTCATTTAGAGTTAGTTTTGTGTATGATGTGAGCTATGAATCTAATGAAATTCCTTTGCATGTAAATATAAAGTTGTCCTAGCACCATTTGTTGGAGGACTATCCCTATGGAATTGTGTTGGCAATCTTGTCAAAACTCAATTGACCAAAGTGTCAGAGTTTATTTTTGTACTCTCAATTTTATTTGATGACCTATTTGTTCAACCTTATGCCAAATTAGGATCACCATATTATGTCAAAGCCACTAGGATCTCCCCATAAACAGTTCGAGGAGGGAAAGAAGATACTCCACTCCTGGATGAGAGGAGGAAGGAAAGAGTTGGATTTAAGCACTAGCTTCTCGTGTGAAACTGGAAGCCCAGGCAGTCAGCTGGGGACTCTGCAAGGTAGGTACACTGCACTGCTGGTTCCAGAACTGGCTGGGAGTATGTCCAGGATGGGAAGTGAAAGGAGCTAAAGGCACCCTTCAGAGCTAACTGATGTCTCCCCTCACTGGACAATATTATTTTTCCTATCTGAGTAGAATCTTGCTGGTGAAACTACAAATGAATACTTTTTTTTTTTTTTAACAAGCTACTATGGAAATGCTCATAGTGTCTTCACTGTCCAATTACCCAAACATATGTTTGAAATTATTGTTTCATTCTTCAGGGATAGGACAAATTGTTCACTGTAGATTAGATACTTAAAACACATTTGTTTTACCTGAGTCACATCTTTATGGAAACTTTCCAAGGATAGAATGTACATTTATCATAGTTATTAAGCATAAATGGTATCCAAACCAATACTAGTTCATCTACTATATCAGCCTCAAGGGCTCCATTTCATATTCCAAAGATCCCGATTATAAATACTGTGTGTAGCTCTGACCCAGCTACTATCAATTAGAGGTTCCAGTTGAGGGAAGTTAGTTAAGTTAATTCAAAGCCATTTTAAGTTCAAATGGTTAATTTCTGTTTCATTTAAAATAAAACCTCTTTAGCTTTAAATCTTCAAAAATTGTACTTTAAGGAAAATAAAATAGTCAGTGCTATATTTAACAAAATCATTGTCATTCTAAAATATCGCAAGAAAAAAATCTTTTTCTTTTCTTTTTTTACTTTTTTGGTATCTGTCTGAGATGATGGATGTTAACTAAATTCATTGTGCTAATCATCTCACGATGTAAATCAAATCATTATGCTGTATAATTTAAATTTACACAGTGCTGCATGACAATGATATCTTAACAAAATTGAGGGGGGAGAGAATTACACTTCATTATTTAGGCATAATCTTATAAAGAAATGGAATCCCCAAAATCTACACCTGGCCAATACCAGGTATACTTTAAAGCAGAGTTTCTCAACAGTGGCATTACTGACAATTGGGGAAGAATGATTCTTTGTTGTAAGGGACTGTCCTGTACACTGTGAGTGTTCAGCAGCATCACTGCCTCTACCCATTAGATGCCAGTAACATTCCCTATCCAGTGTCATAACTAGAAATATCTCTAAACATTGGCAAATGTCCCTGAGGCTTCAAAATAACCCATGATGGGGAAACTTATATGAAGAAAGAATAATACCAAGACTACCTCAGGGTAGAAGTCAAACCATATTCATAAACAACGTCCCACTTTAAAGGCCCATCTTGAAATAAAACTACAGCACACAACTCTTAACAGGATTGGGTCACTTATCTAATCTGGATGGCTTCTCCAGAATCTAAGAACTCTTGGAAGACAAAATAATTCTATATCCTCACCTCCAAAGAAATCAATAGACCTCAGGGAAAATTGGAGAACATTTTACCAGGATTAGTGGACTCATTTCTTCTGTTGAAAGCTATTCCTCAGACCAGAAGTTGTTCTCACACTTTGTGTTAATGGACAAAAAACTGTTACATCTTTTACGTCTTATATGACCAAAAACTTGGTTCTACATTATAAATCTTTTCATTCATCCCACAGATATGGTTTTCACAGTGTTTCTTTAAGTGTCCTGCACTCTAAAATATACCAGCAACAACAACACACACAAAAAGAAAAACACAGAAAATGTGTCAATTATCTCACTGCCTTCAAGAACTAATAATCAACTAATGAACTGTTCTAATCTGGTTTCCTTTCAGCACCATTCCACCTAACTAACCTCCACTCTCTACTGCCCTTCTTTGACAGATTCTGGTCTTCCACAGAGGGACGTATATTCCCATGGCACTTGCCCATTTATCCTGAAAAACAGAGTTTGTTTTTCTGATATCTCATTCATGCTTAAGTAGGCCCACAGGTCTCTTAACTTCACTGAGCCATAAATGACTCTTCTCACCACAAAAAAAGTCCCTTTCCATACCAATCTTCAGATTTATGTTCTTGTGTAATGGTGAGCATAAAGAGCATTCAAAAAAAGTTAGAAAAATGTAATTGTTCATAATAGTCAGAATCTAGCCTTAGATTTTAGGTCCATGTGTTGATCAGTTAAATATTAGTAGCTTTCTTGAGTATTGTGTTGAAAGGGATTTTTCTGGCCAAATGAAATATAGGTGAAGTTTCTGGCATGTGCAGAATGCTATGAGAACTCAGAAGAGGGAGTGTTTATCTCTGCAGATATGAAGGATGTCTTATAAAAGCATGACAATTCAAAAAGTTCCAATTCTCTAGGAGAGACTGGAGACTATTCCAGGCAGAAGAAAATGCATTTGCAAAAAGTTCCAGCAAGTTCAAGCAGTAATTCAAGGCATGAGAGTTGAGTTTGGAGGCAGGTGAGAATGTTGTGGGAAATGGGACCAGAAAGTTAGAAATTTAAAAAGAGAAAATCCAGACTTTTAAAATCTTTCACTCCGGTAGCAGTGTGGAAGATGAACTGAAGAAACAGTTTCTTTCCTTTTTTTCTTTTTGTTTCTTTCTCTTTCTTTTTTTCTTTTTCTTTTTGTGTGTGTGATGACCATGTTACTTGCCTTCTAAAAGAGAATCCACTTAAGAGAATATTGCAATAGACTCAGAAATTGAAGATCAGAATTTCAACAGGATCTAAGTTGATATAATTTTGCACTTATATATAAAATGAATCTACACAAAACATGCTCTAATGACAAGTGCTAAGCATAAGGATGGTGCTAATGATGAACATGACAAGAAACATCTATCTGAACTAGCATTATATACCAGTCACTGGTTCCAAGGACTTTACTCTCAACACTACTGTCACCTCATCCTCATGTGGCAAATATCAATAAGGCTACAAATTCCACCCATCCTTGAACAAATGTATGCTCTCTTGCAATGTGCATTTGTACTCCTCCTATCAAGGAGTCTCTCTTCCCATCCCTTAAATATGGGTTTGACCATGTGATTTGCTTTAGTCAAGAGGCATTAGCAAACATGATGCAAACAGGCTTGAAAATGGACTTGTCTTCTCTTGGCCCGGTGGCTCAGTTGGTTGGAGCATTGTCATGTGCACCAAAGTTTATGGGTTTGATTCCTGGTCACAGCACATAGCTTGGTTGTGGCTTTGATTCCCAGTCAGGGCATGTATGGGTAGCAACTCGATGTTTCTCTCTCTCTCTCTTTCTCTCATCAATAACCATATCCTTGGATGAGGATTACAAAAAACAATAACAATGGACTCACTCTCTTTGTTGCCCTGAGAGGACCATGTGAAGAAGCCTGGGCTAGCCTGTTTGATGGTTAGAGACACACTGCCCATCTGACAAAAGGTATCCTCCCATCTGGCACATATTAGGTGAATGTCTCCCTAGACCAACTAGTCTTCCAACCCCTGACATGTAAATAAAGCCATCAAAAACCATCCATCTCCAGCCAAGCCTCTCCAGATCAGAAGGACCCCCTAGCCAATCCATAGACATAGACATAATAAATGTTTGTTATATTAAGCCATCATGTTCTGAGTAGTTTGTTACACAGCAGGAGCTTACCAATAAACCTCACTGCAATTCTAGCAGAAGAGTACTATTTTTTATTCCTATTTTAGGGGAAAGTTTAAACATATAAAGACTAAGTAACTTGTCCATGGTTATAGAGTTAACAAATGATGAAAACCAGGATTTTAATCTAGGCTCTAGATTAATAAATATTTTTCGGCATTTGGCATGCTTAGCTAGAAGAATCTGTGTAATGTTTTCTCCATTAAACTATGATTTTGTTCTTACTTTGAAAGAAAATGGGAGCAGGAAAGAAATATTAGAATAAGAACTCCTGGGAAAACATAATTTACTAGGTTTGTCACCAAGGAATACATAAGTTAAAGAGAAGAATGACAACTGTATTGCAGTGATTGTCAAAAACACTAACTCACAGCCTATCAGTCAACTACAAGACTCAGTAGTCTACAGGGACTTCTAGGTGGTCCACCTACCTGCCAGTCCATGGAACTATTAACATGTATGATATTACAATCTGGCATGGATGTATTTATTACATACCTCCATAGAATAATATCAAAATGCCTCACAGTTCTCCATATCCATTCTTTCTTTCTTATTTGGTGGTGGCAAGTGAGAGGAATTTATTACCATGCCAAAGTCCCTAGACACAAAAGGTTTGAGACTCAATGAATCCAAGCATACAGCAAACACCCATCCCCACCTCGCCAAAAAGTCCCAACGTGCTGGAACAGGAAGTAAGAAGTTCCATGACGATTAAAAAGATAGCGGTAGGAATTTTGTATAAAGCAGAGGCACCACATAGAATGCAGTTATATTGTAAAGGTAAAAAAAAGAGCAAATTTTGATTTATTGAGCTGTAATTCCATTGAGGGTTTCTGGTGACTCCAGCTTCACACTTGCGGTTATAGTATTCCCAAAACCCCTCAATGGAGTGATTTCCTGAAATGCACAGCTGCCTCTTATTTATTTTATTAACTTTACATAAAAACCATGGGAGCACAGCTTTTACGGTATTTGACTATGATTGGCCTTGTCTTTTCAAGTTTGAGATAGAATGGGAAAAAAAACATAAAATGCAATGAGAACAACATTTAAAAGCCAAAGCTTTCAAAGAAGTTATAAGTAGAAAGACTTTTTGCTTGGGGTTATAATTTAGCAATAAAATTTCCTTAGACTAAGTTATGGTAATTGATTATATTTCAAAACAGATCAAAATCTAAATTTTATACCATGAAGGACAGTTGTACAATATACAAATAACTAGACTAAAAGAAAATAGGAAAGTTGTTGAACTTCTTGGTTATAACCATCTTATTAATAAGGAATAAGGTAGTGTAATTGTTATAGAATCTTTAATGATTCATGCTTAATTTTTTTCAAATGTCTAGATCACATCTAAAAAGATCCTTTGCACAGTACAATCATCATTATTCAAAAATTTTATCTCAAAAACTATTATCTTTAAAAAAAAAAGCTATTAGATTCCAATCCTAGATTCTAGAGCTAAACACTAAAATAGAAAAATCGGTTCATTGAGAGAAAAATGTAAGTTAAAAATAGATCTGCTCACTAAACAAATAAATAACTTTTTATAATTGTGGAATAAATTTGCACACTTTAATAAATTCCTAAAAAAACGTTTAAATGAGTGTTTTAACCATTTAATATAATTATAAAATATTAAGTGCAAATAAACCACGATATAGTGTTAATGTCAAAGCATTTTCTTACTTAAGTGAACAAGGATATAATGAAAAATTCCTCAGAAAGTCCAACATATGGAGCTTGTAGCTCTTCAATTTTTAGTTAAATAGAAATCACAAATCTTCTTTAAGGAAGTGAGCCCAGATGACTGCAATTAATATTTCTCAGCCCCACAGAAGATACTATAACTTAATTCCCAATGTCTTTACTTTCAAGGACTAAAAACTCACAAATTATGTCATTAGAAACAGCAATAGCTAACCAGAGGTTTGTTGTAATGTATTTTCGTTAGCTGAAGCTAATTGGAGCCAAATGAGTAGAACAATGTTGTAAGGGCACGTAGAGAAATCCCACGTCTTTAGGAACTGAAATAAATGAGGGTAATCAGCAATGTATGCTAAATACACTGTGTTCAATTAATATAAATAGGTTGGCAGTCAGCTGGGAAGTACCACAGATCATGATGGTTTAGGTGGGCAGCAGATGTCTTCTTACACTGTATAAACACAAACATGCCAGACTGAACCAGAAGAAATAACGGGGAATCTGGGAACCAGGAGCTCAAGTGGAGGACTTTGTAAATTTCTCCAGTGCCATTTTACAAAGAATGGTCTGGTCTACATTGTCAATCTGTGTGTTTTGAGTAGAAAGAGGTGGGTAGGATACATAGAGATTCTCTTTCCAAAAACAAACAAACAAAAAAAATAAAAGGTAGCTCAAGCTAAATAAAATTGCTATTGTATTTCAACCATGGAAACAATTATTTTTACCCACACACCATATAATAAGGATAAGAATATTAAGGTCATATTTGATTGTCACAATAAATTTTGATCTAAATTATAACAAAATGAGTTTTGTTAGCATAGGAAGACTCTCTTTTTATAATTAATATTTTTTATGTGTCCCCCTTCCAAACACACACACACACACATTAAACTCATAGTTTGAAGCTTTTTATAGCACAGCATATATAAATTTGTCTCACATATTGGAATTATGCTTTTTATTCCATTTTAAATATTTTGATTTAGAGATGGCATCCCTGTTGTCATCATTAAGCATATCTGTATTAGGTATGCATGTTTTCCAGTAGTCACTGAAGTAAAACAATGAAATTTCAAACTAGTTCATATCGTGGTGATAAAAGTCATTGTACAGTGAGAATCTTGGATTCGCAACTAACTCTGTGACTTCTTATGTCACCTGGATTGAGTGTCAGCTTCTCTGGGTTTCAGTTTACTCTCCTTAAGATAACGATTTGCTTGAGTAAACTTGAGGGTTTTTCCAGCTCTCGAGATTATATAAACTGAGAACCAGTCAGACTGTATGAAACCACTAGTAAGTCAAGCAGAATGGTCATTTTTATTGTAATTATAACTAAGAATATATCTGAGGCTTCTCAGTTATTACAGGAAGTCATGGAAATGTCATGGAGCTAGCCAAATTACATGCAACTATTGCATAAAAATTATAAAATACAGGCAAGAAGAAAGAAGGAACTATAATCCAGCTATCTTATCTCCAAGACAATAACATTCTGAAGATTTTAGTGGGTAGAGGAGAGGAGGAGGGTAAACGAGTGGTGGAAGACATAGTGGGGGGAAGAAGAGGCAGATAGAGAGCACAATAAAGTGAATAAATGATGAAGCTAGTATAAATGTGAGTATGTGGGCACAAATAACATAAGATGATGTAGCTATAACATGCAATTCTCATTTTTAAACTTCATTTAACATGTAAAGATAAATATTTTCTTACATTATTAAATATTTTTCAGGAGTAACATGATTAAAGATTACTATACATGCAATATATGCTATATGTAGATATATTCCATATTAAAATGTGAGTGTATATATGTGTATATTCAATTTTTGTAATTTTATTTAAAAATCTTGTAGCTAAATTTATATATGTCTTCATAATTTTTAGGTACAATTTCTAGATATAAAAAATAGTATGTGAATGCTATGCCAGGTAGCTCAGTTGGTTAGAGCATTATCCCATATGTCAAGATTGAGTTCAGTCCCTTGTCCTGGAACATACAAAAATTAACCAATAAATATATAAATAAGTGGAACAACAAACTGATGCCTCTGTCTCTCTTTATCTCTCTCTCTGTGTCTCTCTCTGCCCCACCCTCCGTTCTCTCTCTACAATCAGTCAATTTTTTTTTTTTAAAGTCACAGTAAGCAAAGGAAACCCCAGTAAACACACATGGAAAATAAAGAGCAAAGTGGCCATACAAGCACAGGATGATTAGCAAAGCCATGTGGCCAATTTCATCCCTGCAGCTCACACCACTCTGGAAAGATTTCCTTTTAATCAAGAATGAAATCTGTAAGTACTTATTATAGGACCAAGGCAGTGTAAGACAATAGACTTTAGAGTGCTGTATTTCTTTTTTACTTGTATGTGTATATTATTAATTCCAAAGACAGATTTACATCAAAGCATTATAACCAGCTGCATGCAAGTAGAGAAACTGGAAATCTGCTAAAGTGTCTAATTTCCAGGAAAAAGACCATTCTAGGCTTCTCAGAAAGGGCTGATAATTAAGAAGTATTTTAGTCTCAACAAAAAAAGAGCACACAAGATCTTCATGTCAATGGCAATTTTTTGCCACAAAAGCTGATAGAAATTTAACATAATCAGAAAGGAAAGGAAAATAAAAACAAGAAACAAATGCCTATACAATTTTATGACATGAGGGACTTTGACTATATGCAGCAGTGAAAGGAAGCTAAGGATCATATGGGTTGTAACTGTGTTTGTTAAGCAAGATCGATAATACAACTTAATGACTCAAAAGAGTAACAGTCATTGTCACCACCAGGATTGGCAAGAGGCAGTGTAACTGCTATTAAAAAAATACTTTAGTCCTGGCTGGTGTGGCTCTGTGGATTGAGTGCTGGCCTGCAAACCAAAGGATCGCTGGTTCAATTCCCAGTCAAGGTACATGCCTGGGTTCCTGGCCAGGTTCCTAGCTGAGGGCAAGTAAGAGGCAACTGATTGATGTTTCTCTCCTTCTCTTTCTTCCTCCCTTCCCCTCTCTCTAAAAATAAAATAAATAAAATCTTTTTAAAAATATTTTAGAATAACGATACAATGATGACTCAAAACAAGGGAATATTATACATCTTAGTGTACATCTTTTTGCTGCACGTAAGTAAAATCTCATCCAAAGGTAGCTTAAATATAAGGATATTTATTTATGCCGCCTCACATAAGAATTCTGCAGATAGGACCATATCAGAGTTGGTTAACTCAATATAACAAATATCATAATAATGTCATCAAAAAATCAAGGTTCCTTCCATTTGTTTTCTTCTCATTGGCCAAAAATGACTGCTGAAGTTCCAGGGGTTATATGTATTTATATTGAGAGACAGAAAAAATGCAGCGTAGAGCCCTGCCTGGTGTAGCTCAGTGGGTTAGACATCATCCTGCAAACCAAAATGTCATCAGCTCGATTCCCATCGGGGCACATGCCTGGGTTGTGGTCCAGGTCCTTCATTGGGGATGTACAATCGCGTTCCTTCCCTTTTCTTTCTCTACCCTCTTCCTTTCTCTCTAAAAATAAATAAAAATAAAATCTTTAAAGAAATACAGCATGGATACTTTCATTGCTCCTTATGAGTGAACACACCATGTCTCAGAAACTCCCTGCAGCAGTCTGGATCTAATCAGGAGAGAAATTCCACCCAATGTCCCCACATCCATAGCTTAGGTTGCAAATTGCAGGAAGCCTCTTCCTCCTGCAATGTCTCTCCAGCACCCTCTACTGAGAAAAATAATATGCTCAGGAAGAAGCCTGAGAAGTAACTTGGGCAGACAACTAACAGTGTGTGCTACCCAAGCCTTCTGATCCCATGGTCAGAAAAGGAATGGCAGAAACCTGGAGACCATTTTATGTTACCCTCAGTATTTAGCTAGAAAAGGGGAGGAAAAGGTGTTAAACATTGAGCTTAATAAACTGGAAAGCAGGAGCCTGTTTTCTTTACCAGGACACTACAGCTTTTCACACTCCAGGGGACTACAGCATTGTGCTCTTCCAAGGGAATTAACACTCCTCCCTCTGCCCCACTTCAGTACCAGATTGTCAGGAGGCACATAAGGAGGTGCTGGACCAAAGAGGCCTGTCAATCTAATTAAGGGGCATGAATCTATCCAAAGCCTGTAAAAATCTGAGTAGCTGGTTTGTTCTTTTTAGAAGGCATCTGGTCCATCCCAAAACCAAGCTAATATGACTAGTAAAAAAAAAAAAAAAAACTCAATTAAATTATTTAAACACTGATTTATATACTATGTTGAGAACATTTTAATTTGCACATAATTGTGTGTACAGTTTTAAGCATGTACTTCTAAATAAATTAAATTTTTGTGAATTGAACAATTTAATCTTTATTGAACACTACTGGTGTAAAGTTGTTCCAATTATCTATTATTGTGGAAAAACCTCCCCAACATTTAGTGACACGAAACAACAGACATTTTGGTCATTATATTGTGGATCAAGAATTCAGGCAGAGCACAGTGGTAACTGTTTGCCTCTGCTTTACAATAACTGGGGTCTTTGCTGCGCTGAGTGGTTGAGACAGTTCAACTGAGGCCATAATTAGACAGCCCCATTTCTGGCTGTCAGCTGGGTTTCTCAATACTTCTCGTAACATCTGCTGAAGCTGTAATGTTTAGTAGGGCGTTGTCACTCAAGGCCTGTTGCCTACACTGGGATGGATGGAACAGCAGGCCACCCAGCTCTCTCTCTCTTCATGTAGCCTCTCCATGCAGCTAGCCTGAGTTTCCTTAGAGCATGGCCTTCTCAGTTCTCAGACTCTTCATGTGACAGTTCATGAATCCAAGAGCAACTATTTGAAGAAGCCCAACTAGAAGCTGCAAGGTTTTTAATGACTTATCCTCAGAAGCCCCAGAACATCACTTCTGCAACATTATATCAGTGAGTAAGTTATTAAAGCAATTCTAAATGCAAGGGGAGGAAAATTAGAAACCAGTTCTCAGTGGGACAAGAAGCAAATAATTTGTGTCCTTTAATTTATCTCTTAAGTCAGTCAGTCACTGGCTTTATATCCTTTTCTAGCTATTGCCCTTGACCATGAGCTTTCTCATAATAATTATTTACCCAGATTATGTCCACTCACTCCTTAACTGCCTCTAATCTGGCACTAACTCCCATTACTTAGTTGAAACTTTTCTTACAGAAGACATTAACGATCTCTATAGTAGAAAATACAATGGAAAAATTTCAGTATCCTTTCCCTTAATTTCTAAGGGGCATTGACACAATTTTACACTTTCAATAAAGCCTCTTTCCTCTAGGCTTTTTGACAGCATACTCTGGTTTTCTTCCTGTCTCTGTGGTTGTTTCTTCTTTGGCCTCTCCCTTTTTTTCCACCCATGTTCCTCTTCCTAGTCACCTCCATATTTTCCACACACACCACACCAATCATTATCTTTAACTAGTAATGAAATTCATTCATCTGTCTTTATTTCTACTGCTACTAATTTAGTCAAAACCAAAACTATCTTGTACTTGATCCCCTGTAGTAACATCCTAATTAGTCCTCCCCCACATCCTCTTCTCCCTTCTAATCTGTGATTCAAAGTACAACCTGAACAATGATTTAAAGATTGAAAATCCCTGGGTTATTTTCCAATGAACTTAAAATACAACTTAAAATTTTACAAAGTTCTGCCTCACCAAATTTTTTCCTTTTGTTATCTTCCTTTTTCAGTTCCCCAACCCACTATGCTTCTTCTGCCTTAAGATCTGTCTCAATACTCATCTCTCCAGATGGAAAATGTTATCCCTGTCTCCTTCCCTCACACTTACTGTACCTAAAGTCTCAACTTAAATATTATGGCCTCAGAGATAATCCCATTCACCTGCCTATCTAAATTAGGCCTTCCCTTAATTCTTTCTCCCAGAAAATTATCATTTTTCTTCATAAAATAATATGTTACTAATTGTAATTGTATATTTACTTGTTTGTTTCTTTTATGTTGTCTCCAGTGGGTAGGGTGTAAGTATGATGAGGGCAGGGGTAATATTTTTTTTCTTTCACTGTTTTTAGTATAATGGTGATATATTTTTCCTCTGGAGTCAAACTATCTGATATAATTCTGGATTTAGAACCAGCTGTGACTTTGGGCAAGTTATTTAATTTCTTATGCTTCAGTCCCCTTATCACAAAAATGTGGACAATAATAGTACCTACCTAATAGGGGTGTGGTAAAGACTTAATGAAATAATGCATGATAAGAACTTAGCAAATGGTCTGGCACATAGCAGCCGCTCAACATATAATTTCCATTGATATTTCTATTATTATGGTCTCCTGCACAGTGCCAGGAACATAGCTGGTGCTCAGTAGGTGTTTAATGATTGAGGAAGGCAGTATATTTCTATGAGATGTTCTGTATTTTATATATTTTAAAAGATATGTTTTGACTTCCTGTCAAGATGGAGGCCTAGACCAACACACTCTGTCTCCCTCCACAGCTAAGAAGGAATATAAGTACTGCAAAACCAGAAATAACTAGAAGTTCCATAAAATAAATGGAAGTCAAACATATAAAGTTATAAAGAAGTGGTGCTGGTCCAGACAGGTAGCAGGGGTGAAGCTGGGGTGGAGAGGTCAAGCTGTGCTGGTGGTGGCAGCTGCAGTGACGGTGGGGGGATGGCGGTAAGCACAGACACTCGTACTTAAGGGAGAGGGGAGAAGTGCCTGGGGAGCACCCCTATCTGCAGACCAGACCTGTCAGCTTGCAATTCCAACACCAGGGAAGACAGACACCCCTTGTCTTGGACTGTGATGCCTGGAGGGGGTGGGGATGGAGGAGGAGGCTCCCGGTCTCTCAGTGGAGAGTGAACAGCAGGAATGCATCTTGAACGCCACCCCCACAGAAAACACCAGGGCGTGGTGAGAAGGGTCGCCTGGTTGTGACAAGTGCATGGGGCTCCGCCCCCTATAGCGTAGGAGGTGTGACAACCCTGCCCAGGAAGCGAAGGTAAACACAACAGTGTCAGGATGGCACAGATCATGATAGAGATCCCAGTGACGCAGCTGACCAGACAGCAAATATCTAATCTAACAAAGCAGCAGATAGGAAATCTTTCTGAGGCACAGTTCAGAGCTTTGGTTAAAAGAATACTTACAAACCTAACAGCAGATCTTAAACAAGACGGGGAAAAAAATGAAGGCTAGTCCTGCTGAAATGAACAAAAACACATATGAAACTAGTGGTGAGGGAAAGAAAACCAGGAATCAAATCAACCAATCAGAACATAGGGAAGGAACAGTCAGCCAGTGAAGAAAGAGGAAACGAGAAGTGAGGAAAATGAGGAGAGGCTCAGAAACCTATGAGACAGCTATAAGCGGACCAACATCCAAATCATAGGATTATCAGAAGGTGAAGAAGAAGAGCAAGAAATTGAAAAATTATGTGAAAAAATAATGAAGCAGAACTTTCCTAACTTGGGGAAGGAAATAGACTGATAGGTTCAGGAAGCACAGAGAGTTCCAAAAAAGCTGGACCCAGGGACAACCACACCAAGACACATTATAAGCAAAATGTCAATAATTAAGAATCAAGGGAAATTCTTAAAAGCAGCAAGAGAGAAGAAGAGAATTAAGTACAAAGGGGTCCCAATAAGACTATCAGCTGATTTCTCAAAAGAAACTCTGCAGGCAAGAAGGAACTGGCAAGAAATATTCAAAGGAATGAAAAGCAAAAACCTACAACCATGATTACTCTATCCAGCAAAGCTGTCATTCAGAATAGAAGGGCAGAGAAAGTGCTTCCAGGACAAAGTAAAACTGAAGGAGTTCATCAGATCCAAACCACTGTTATATGAAATGTTAAAGGGACTTGTTTTGGAGAAAGGATCAAAACTATGAACATTAAAATGAAAACTGTATCACAACAACCAACAACAGAAGCTAGGGGATCAAAACAAAGGCTAACTAAGTTGGCAACGAGAGTGGGAAAAGAATTATAGGTATGGGGAACATTATGAGGGGAGGTCAGTGGGGAGGGGGGAAGGGGGAAGGGAGGGAGATGATACAGGAATTAAGAAGCATAGTAGGAGGGAGTAGAGTAGATAGGAAGATGTTGAGAAGTGTATGTATGCACAACCAATGGGCATAGACTAAGGGGGAGGGACAACTAGAGGGAGGGGTGTCAGTGGGTAGAGGGGAACAAAGAGAAAAGAAATTGGGACAACTGTAACAGCATAATCAATAAAGAATATTTTTAAAAATGAAAAAAAGATATGTTTTGAAAAATAAGAAAGTAGTATATGAAATAATTAAGAAAAAAATATTATTTTTATATAAGGCTATTTCTCTTGCCTCAATGCCAGCTTCATGTAAAAATAAATGTCTTAATAGATCATACAAATGTTAATTCTAATTAGTTCAAGTTGTGTGTTTACACATTTTGAATTAATGACATTCTGATTAATGAACTTTTCTGTACTTATGGTTTATTCTAAACTAGAAGTTAATTATACATGCTGATAAATCATTAAATTTCATTCACATAAGCATTTTTAAAATGAGATCATTGAATAAAATATCTCATGAATAAGAATATATTCATGGTATTATATACTATAAGAAAAAAAACTGACCTGTGAAATTAAAACAAAAAGCAACCTCTTTAAGAATGAAATGGAGAAGGAAGGATAAGGGTTATGTTCATTCATTGCATAATTAATGTTACCAATTTAAAATACAATTTGGATTTGGCTTTAATATTCTAAAAAACGTATATAGATAACAGACTAGATTTGTAGGGATGAATATAATAATATTACATTTTTAAAAAACTGCTAATGCTTATAAAATATTCTTTAAAAATAATAAACTGAATCTCATTAAAGTTAGTTTGTTTTATGTTATAATTATGGGTAACACCCATTATAATGAATAGCTTCCAGTAATCCACACTTTTCCAAGTCTCAAAACTTTTTCACAGCTTTTATTCTTTTCACTTAACATCAAATTTTCTATGAGAAAATAGAAATGAAAATTCACTCAATTTCAGCTCAATATTTTAAATATTTCCAATAATTATCCATTGCTAAGCAGAAAAAAAAGAGATTTCTATATACAGGTAAAATAACAAACTGATTTACTCATTTTTTTAGTAATTCAATTTTGTAATTTCTTTCAGAATGAAACATTCGTTAACATTCCCAAGGGACATATTCATGAGACTGAATCATGTGTGTGCATTTCAATGTGTCTTATGTGGGGTTTTGTTAAATTATAATGGTTTAATTTGTATAATTAACTATAATCTGCCCAATATTTTTGCAAAATAATTCTCGCTATGAGAGTTTTTTAGTATCAGTCATAAGAACACAATGTGTATCTGTGATTGGGAGGTTGTTGCTAAGGAAATCTTAAAGAAGAGCTACTAATTTTATTAGGAAATGTTTTCTTAAGAAAGCAATAGTTTCCAATTCACTGTTGCTGTTTTTTCTTAAACCATAGAAAATAATGGCAATCCAAAGTTTCATTCTTATCTTTGTCCTTGAGAATATCTGAGAATGGTAAATTATTTAATCTCATTACAGTCCTTTGGCCAACATGTATGCAGTTTATTGTCATTATGAAAATAGTTGCATAAAAATATTGGTGATTTATTGACTTAAATTTTATCAGAAATATTTCTGTATTCATTTTGTTAAATATCATCTTAAGTTAATTTTACTCTAATTCTTCAAAACTTATTAATTCTTGCATTATTAATTCTCATTTAATCAGACATTCTGGGCTTGGAAATAGAGTTTACTTTGCTTTTCTGCTATAATTATTTTTGAAATTTAAATCAACTTAAAATGAGACAAGAGTGTACCTACATACCCAATAGGAAGAATAATTCTACTCTGTTTCTTTTTCATACAGGACTGAATTGCAACCCAGAAATCCACTATCCCGTTACTGACATTACACACATGTGGCAGGAAAGATTGCTAAAATGCCAACCCCCAACCAAATATTTCTCCACATAACCCCCAAAGGCTGTGAATATGATGATATATTATTTTTGTGATTATGTTATGCGGTGACACAGTTGACTTCAAAATGGAGAGATTATCCAGGTGGGCTTGATCTGATCACATGGGCCCATGGAAGCAGAGAGCTTTCCCAAGATAATGGCAGAAGAGGAAGTCAGAGAGAGCTGAAATGTGTAAATGGTTTGCTGCTGTGAGGATGGAAGGGGCCACTTAAAAAGGAATGAAGATGGCCTTCGGGCAATAAGAGTAGTCGCCCACTGATGGCCAATAAGGAAATGGGGACCTAGCTATTACAACTACAAGGAACTGCCAATAGCAGGAATTATGGGAAGACACTGAGCTTCAAATGAGAACAAAACTATGAGATACCCTGCAGTCAACCCTGTGAGATGCTGAGCAGAAAACCCAGCTACACCATCCCGGACATCTGACTTACAGAACTGTGAGTTAAAAATGGGTTTTGTTTTAAACTGCTAAGTTATGGTAACTTGTTATACAGTAGAAAACAAATACAACAGGGAACAATGCTAGCATCCATTGAATGAGTCACTGAATTTACATTATGATTTAGATCTCAAGCAAAGTTCTTAAATTTGTCTTAATATTGATATCCAAACCACTAAGCCAACATGCACATTAATGCAATTGTAAACTACATCGGCCTTTTATGTTCCATTTAAAAATAAAAATTTTACCATTATTTGAAAAAAACTTTGAACAAAATTTTCATCATTATATTCTAACAACTAAATAATTACAAATGATATGTCTGAAGGTTGAGGAAATACTGATTGAAGCTACTTTCTTACAAGACAAATTGCATTTCCACACTAGATAACCCATATTTGGCATCGCTTTTTATAGTTTGATAATACTGCTTGTCAGCAGCAGTATACATTCTTGTTCTAAAATGCATTCCTATCATCTAAAATATTATTCATGATTACCCACATATGCCTGCCACACATCTGTTTTTAGCTTTTCTATCCCTACTCCTAGATTTCACTCTAGCTTTTCAATGCATTGGTTTCTAAAAATTTCATCAACCACAAATTAACCACCCTGCCACCCCCTCCTTCCATTTCCAAATGATTATGCACACCTGAAGGCTTTTCAGCTTCACAGTACTTCTCTGCTTGCCTGGCATTTCTTTTAAGACTATTTTCAATAATCCCAACATCTTAAAGCAATTTAATAAATAGACATGGACGTGAATGTCCTATTAGCAGAGGAATTGAAAGAAATTAACAATTGATTTAATATGGAAAATACAGAGAGAAAGTAAAACTAACAGCAAGAGTAGATGACTTTAAGGAAGATTAAACCAGTAGCAACAAGAAAAAGGAAATACAGAAGTAAATTTGAGAGGAAATGATAGTTGATTTTTTATATGTTGGGGAGTTTATTCAAATACTAAGAGAAGAGATTTGTACCACAAGATTTAAAATGTAACCTTATTTTACAACTTTAGACTAAATCCTAATTTCCTCTCCTAAATTTTGGATTCTTCAACCCTTTATTATTAAGTAAACCTGTATTTTTCTTTACATCTTGAAACTTATTTTCCTTTGTACATAATAAGCTATTCTTACTGTGAGTATAGACCCATATTCTCATTTAAGAAATTATTTTCTATTATGTTTCTCTTTGTAATTCCGGGAGTAACAATTTTCTTTAGGGAATATTCTTTCAAACATTATAACTAGTTTGCTATTATAACCAAGCAAGGAAATTTCACTTCCAAGTATAACCACAAACCCAGCTACTTTCCTCTGTAAACTATTGTTCCAAATATTTCAGCCTGAAATTTTCCAGCTGTGCTCAAGGGCTTCTCACAACCACATGGAAACTATTTCTTGGGGCTTATTTTTAATTATAGCCTTTACTCTCCTTTGGTTCTTCAGATATTTTGGCTCCCAAGGTTACGTGATGCTCCAGAGACATAATATTTGTGACACTACCACTGTATGATATTCTATAATAATGAATGTCATAGGACAGATGGAAGCATTACCACAGAATTTGGATTTGTTTTTGTAGTTTATTCAGATAGATGTTCATACTACCATAATGTATGTGCTTTGAACTCATCAGAGGTTATTTATCCAGTAAGATGCCTCTAAATATACCACACAACTAGGATCCCACAAAATGTCACGCTAAGCATGATCCATACCCTTAATGGCAGAAGTGGTAACATGCATTACACAAGTAAAGAACATTGTGTAACAAGTCTATCTTCAGAAGCAGCCTCCTAAAGACTGATGCATCGTACTGGCAAAAGCATTCAAGCAAATTCTCACGTGAAGAAATGTTCATTTCTCATAAATGACCAAAAGTAAACCAAAGCCCAAAAACAGCTATGTTTTTATAAATAAAGTATTTATTTATAACCATGGTTGATATATTTATAATTCTGCCTCAAATGATTAGAATCTCAAAATTTTGGTTAATTCTTAAGTACATAAATCCCGAATTTGTATATTCCAAGAGGGGGTTAAAAGATCCAAGATGTTTTCTATCCACCAGAACTATTCACCAGAACTCAGAAATGACTGTTCTTCGTAGGGACTGTTCCAGAATTAACCAAGAAGATTAAAATGATTATCAGGGTATCAATCCAGATCCCCTGATAAAGGGTCTTCCAGTGACTTTTGCATTAATTGTTTAGAGCTGTTTAGTTCAAAAGAGTCCATACATTGTAGTCAGTATAATTCTTTTTCAGTGAAGTCTGTATGATGAAAGAGGTGAACTAAAAGTAATGTTTATTATTAAATATTTATTAATTGTGTTACTTCATAAGGTAGCAAATCATATATTATAATTCCCTTTCTACAGATGATGAATCTGAGATTCAGAGACAAAAAAGACCTTCTAGTAAGGACTAAGATCTAAACCAAGGTGTTTTGTTCTATTTTCATTTTAATTTGTTTCAGTTTCCATACTTCTTTGATTATACCATATGATCATCTCAATCTATCAAATTATTAATAAAATGCTTTGTTTGAAAAATTACTCTTGCCAAAGTTAAACAACATTTAAAAACACAAATAAAAATGCTCTAGGACAATGAATCTCAAGGTATGGTTTTATAACTAGCAGCAGCTGCATCATCTGGGAAATTGTTAAAAATGCACAATCTTAGGCCCTGGTCTGACCTAATGAATCAAAGTCTCAGGGATTGAACCTTGGCAATCTGTGTTCTAACAAGGCCTCCAGTTGATTCTGATACACATTCAAGTTTGAGCTCTACAATAGTAATTCTCAACCTTTGATATGCATTATTATCACTTGTACAACTTTTCAAACTCTAATACTATCGCTCCACTTGCAGCTGTGTAATTCTCACTTTCACAAAAGGTTGAGTGGCATTGAAATAAGATGTTCAAAATCAGCGAAATTCAATCATTGAGCAAATAGCTTCATTATTTTCACATGTTTGGTCAGTCTAAAGCTACATTATAGCCATAGTTCTCCACTGAGGGCAGTTTTTCACAATATATTTCACAATACTTTTACTACTGTGAGACTGAATTTGATATAAGATTTCCTGTCAGATTCTAATTGAATATAATTTTTAGGTTTTGGGGGCTGTGATTGGAACCACAGCATAAGCTAACAAATTTAGATTGATAAGATCAATGTATCTTGCCTTCTATTCAATAGATATATATAGACTTGCTTTCTATCTAGAATGTATGTTCTAGATAGCTATGTCTAGAAGGAAAATCTGTTAATATCATCCATATATAAAAAATAAGTAGTTACAAACCTTTAAATTTTATAAATGTAAATTAAAAGGACTTCTGCTTCAGCTGATGAATGAATAACTACTAAAAATAAATAGAAAACTGGAAAAAATATGATACAACTCTTGAGACAACAGACTCCAGGCAGAGGAACCAACATGAGTCCCTACATCTATATGAGCTTCTGCCTGCAGTTTTTAGTTGTAGCCCACAGAGAGAACACAGATGGAGTAATGGTCTCATTGAGGTGAGAAAACATGGATCAATGTTCAGGCTACCAAGAAAGCTAGAATTTAGGAGACATAGGATAAAACAAGAGAATGGGCTCCAGAAATCTATTTAGGGTTTTCCTAAAGTCTTTCAATAAAGAATAACATGAAGATGTGTAAGTTGAAACGCTGCAGAACTAGGCAAAAATAAAAATAAAACTTAAGAGAAAGAACAATTATTGGGTACTCCACTAGACAAAAAAAAAAATTGATAGCTCATACAAGTCTGAGTATTATTCATTCAATTCCCACCAGCCAGAGTGCAGAAATATTATTAAATATGCTGAGTGCTATGGACTGAATTGTGTCCACAATATTCATATGTTGAAGCCCTAATCTCCAATGTGACTGTGTGAAGATATGGCTTTTCAGGAGATAATAAAGGCTTATAAGGGCCAGGCCCTAATCTGATAGCACTGGTGTCCTCATGTATAAGAAGAGGAAAAAAACAGAAAGACATCAGCTCATGCACAGAGACAAGAGCATGTGAGGACATAATGAGAAGATGTCCATCTACAATCCACAAAGAGAGGCCTCACCAGAAACAATCCTGTCAACACCTTGACCTTGGACTTCTAGGCTCTAGAACTGTGACAAAATAAATGTTTAAGCCATCCAGTCTATGGTATTCTGTTATGGCAACCCAAACAGAATAATACACTGGGAGTCTTTGGAGTACCAGAAAACACTACCCTCTCTGTTAGAAATGAACTAGTCTTAGAGAATGTCTACATTTGCCTACCCAAAAATAACTTAGAGCAAGCCTTGAATTAACTATCGTCGTCGTCGGCAGCCGTCCGTCTCGAGAGACGATGGTGTAGCTTCTTAAGAGTCTATCTGCACCGCCGAGAATGGCTGTGCAGTCCGACTCGGGAGTGACATGGTATCTGTCTCCTCCCGTGTTGAATAGACATCTTGTGATGACGCTGAAGCTACAGAGCCTGGGCAGGGTAATATGGAGGGTCTGCTGTTGCCCATGCAGCAGACCCCCCCTCTCTTCGCAGCTGAAGGGTCCAAGGGAAAGACGGAGTCGATACAGCTTGGTTTCAGGTGCGCCGCAGGAGTTGCCGGTGTTGACTACAACGTCAAACCGCCTTAGGGACTCCGGCTCCGGATTTTCTGTCGGGGTTTACTCCCTTAGCCTTTCCCCTGAAGAGGTATGCCGCAAGGCAGCGGAGGTTTTTTGGAGTCAGAGTTTTCCTTCTCTGATGTACCCTGACTGGAAGATCGAACCAGCGACACTTAGCTCGCAGGCCGACGCTCAATCCACTGAGCTAAACCAGCCAGGGCACTTGAATTAACTATACTTATTTGTTAATAACATAACTGCCTATCAGAACAAAATATAGAACTTATTAAAGGAGTGCAACAAAATCTAGACTCAACAATGAGAAATTTACAATGTCTAGCATCCCATCAAAAATTACTAAACATGCCAAGAAGATGGAAAATGTGAAACTTACCCTGGAAAAAAATGATTAATATAAACTGACCAAGGAATGATAGAGATAATAGAATTAGTGGACAAAGATTTTGAAAAAGCTATGATAAATACTGTAAATATGCTCAAATTAAAAAACAAAAACAAAAACAAAACAAACATAAATAGCCTCAGCTGGCTAGCTCAGTTGGTTAGAGTATGATCCTGATATGCCAAGATTGTGGTCTCGATCCCTGGTCAGGCCTGGCACATACAAGAAGCAACCAATGAGCGCATAAATAAGAGGAACAACAAATCAGTGCTTCTCTCTCTCTCCCCCATTCCTTTTTCTCTATTTCAAATCAATTTAAAAAAAAAACATAAACATAATGAGAAAATAACTGGAGGATATAAAATAATCAAATGAGACTTCCAGAAATGAAAAATATATTATCTGTCATGAAAATTTCATTGGACCTGGTTATCAGCAAATTAAACACTTCAGGGACAGAAAGTGGAGAAATGTTAACTTAAAAACATAGAAATAAAAACTGTTCCAAATAAAGCATACAGAAAATAAATTTTTTTAAAAGTTGACAGAGCCTCACAGTCCTGTGGGACAATATCAAGCAGCTTAACTTGTGTTATTGGAGTCTCAGTGGAGGGGAAGGTGAGGAGTAGAACACACACACACACACACACACACACACACACGCAAAATAATAGCCAAAACTTTTCCAAATTTGATAAAAGTATAAACCATAGAGTCAAAAAGCTTAACAGATCCCAAACATAATAAAAAAAAACCTACACTGAAAACATCATAATTAAATTTCTGCAGTGAGTGATAAAGAAAAGGAGAAAGACACACTATGTGTAGAAGGCAAAGATAAGAATCACTTTAGACTCCTACTTGTCAGAAAAAAGAAAATGAAGTAACATCTTTAAAATGCAGAAAGAATACATATTGTCAACCTAAAATTCTGTACCCAGAGTACAGAAGAAATGCATAGTTAGTAGACCTGAATCAGGAAAAAAATGAAAAAGTTCTAGAGGCATAAAAAAAAATACCAGGTGAAAATTCAAACCTACACAAGGATAAGAAGTGCTTCAAAAAAATGGTGTGTGGGCCCTGCCCAGGTAGCTCAGGTGGTTAGAGCACTACCTCAATATGCCAATGTTACAGGATTGACGCTTGGTCAGGGCACATGCAAGAATCAATCAACAAATGGAACAGCAAACCAATGTTTCTCTCCCTCTCTCCTTTCCCTTTCTCTCTCAAATCAATAAATAAAAGTTTTTTTTTTAAACGGTGTGTGAATAAATACAAATATATCATCATCTCCAATTTAACTTTTAAATGTCATTAAAAAACATTAAGCAAATTATTCCCTCCAGACTCATGTATTTTTCAAACAAATTTCCTATTAATCTATTTCCCTGAATAGTCTTTCTGACATGACTGTGGATTACAAGTGGAGTTCATTTGAGAAAACTCTGTATCTTAATTTTTTCCATATAATTAATATCCATTCTTCATCATTCAGTTATTTTTCCCTTTATGTTGTAGCTGGTGAGCATAGATGATATTTAATTTATTAAAACATGTGTAACCAATTCTGAAGCACCTTTAGTCACTTCGGCACATAACAATTACGTTCTAAGACATACAATGGGAATTGTAGGTGTTGGAATTCTCAGTGATATATATATAATATCTATGGTTTATATAGTGACATAACAGATTTATTTTCTGGGAAGAGACTAGGTTTCCTTACTTCCTACCAGGAGATACTCAGCTCTATTCAAAGGATCTACATTCATCCAAATTATGTATTGAATATAAAAAACCCAAATTGGGGGGTTTACCTTTATGCTGTTTTTTCTCCCCTGAATAGTAAATTTAATAAACATTGCTAAAATTGCTAAACTATAGTTTAGTAGTTTAATTATCCCTATTTTTTTCAAGTAAAGGCAAATTTATTTCAACTATCAAATTACACAAACCCACTGCTGACTGGAGAATTATGTTGCCATATAAAAGTAGATTATTATTAGCAGAATCAAAGATTTTCAAAAGGTTTTTTTCACCCTAAGCACTCTAGAATTTAAACTTCAAGCATCCCTTCTCCAAGATATTTTTCTGGGAAAATAAATAAATAAAATTGAAAAAAAAAGACAGCTAGAAAAAATTCTTAATAGAGTCAGAATTTACATAGCATTATCTTCTTAACCATCTTTCTTACAAATCGTCCAATGGCTTCCCACAGAACTTGGAATAAAATTTATGATCCTTGTCATTTCTGTCACCTGCCCAAATGTTTTGGCACCTGCTGACTTAGCAGATCATCTGCCACTCTCACCCCACCCTCCTCAACAAGTTCAATCAAGCCCTATTACCCTGGTGATATTGTTTGCTTGTTGATGTTGCCAAACTCCTTCCCCCCTCAGGACCTCTAAATGCTTTTCCCTCTAACTGGGAACACTTTCTACCTGGAGAACTTGAAACCTTCCCTCTTCCTCTCTTCCCATGTGAATCAGCTTATAATATTTTATTATATTCCTTATGTTGCCTTCATTACATTTATCTCATATAGTAATTACATATTTGTATATATTTTTAATGTCACTCTATTCCAGCAGATAGGTAACAAGTCTATTTTGTTTCTCTCTGCATATCCAGGAATTGTGCCTGGCACAGAGTAGGCACTTCACATTGGTGAAACGAATTAATAGCTAGATTTGCACATAAAATCATGGATGCTTTTTACAAGGAATGCCACTTCATTCTTAAATCCACAAGCTGTGGTGGTATTTGCTATTATTTTATATGCTCTAGTGGGTATTTTAAGAAGACTGTATATTGAAATTGGTTCATTTAGCATTATATAAATTCCTAGTTTTGGTATAAAGAATCAGGTAAAAGCCTCATATTATATGTGAACATTTAGGGGTACCAGATGCATAGAAATTCTAATGTTTTATCCAGAAAGAAAAGTGTGCCACACACTTTTATGAACTACATTTTATACTACAAAATGAAAGCACTAAGTTATGACAAGACATTATAAAGTAGAAAAGAAAAGCAGTGTAGGCAGTGGAAATCCATGTTCCAATGTGATTAGAAAATGCATTCTTCTGGCATGGCAATGTGAATCTGTGTCGCAACATCTCCACACTGTGGCTGGAGTCAGAATTGTTTACTACTTGCGGGAAGGCATGGTTTTAAGGGTGACACACCCAAGCATTTATTCAATACTAACTTGAAGTCATTGGAATAGTTTCCTTAAAATTAATCTTAGTCCATAATTTTATTAGTATTGCTTAATATCATACAGGCACAGTCTACTGTGGTTGTTTTCCTAATGGTCCACTTCTCTCCCTTTCATCCTACATATCTAAAAGAATTTTTAAAAAATAATCAAATATGTTATTCAGAAAGAAAAATAAACAAACTATACTACATCCCTTTCTCTATTTTAACAGTAAGTTTCTTTATTAATCACTATCCCTTTCGCACAAAATTTATCTAATATACAGTAATCTGAGATGCTAACCTGAGTTAAACTTAAGTTTCATGGAAATTTTTCAAAACTTTGTGCCATTAGATTAAAAATATAAGATCTACTGTTTTCTATATATAGTCACTTCTAAATGCCTTTGTGCACAACCTTCCTTTTCTAGTATTGAGTGAGGAGTAAAGAGATTATTTAAATGAAGGACAAAGTGAGAAAAACCTAAATAAATTTCCCAGTCCTCCTTGGTCACACCTATTGGACAACAAAAAAATTTTTGGTTGAAGTGAACATTCAAAGAGTTTGACTGCTTTGTTGAAAAAACATTCATCTATAAATATATCTTCATTGGCTTGTAAGTTAATAATTTCACTATATAATTTAGTAAAGACATTTTATTAGCTAAAACCCTTCATTTATTCTTGTTTCATCCAACACTGACAACTTTCTATATTGGAATCTATAGATTGCACAACAAAGATTTTCCCAAGTAGGTACATCCCAGTGGGAAGGGAGAATGTTATCACCGCCTTTTGCTTCCTCATCAGCTCCTAACATAATGTAATGTCCATAGTGGTAATCTAAAAGTATTTAGAATGAATGAGATAACCATTTTATTATGTGTTTATCTTTGTAACTGTGTAACTCTGAAACATGTATGGAGTGTTCACATGTCATGTGACTTTTAACTAGTCCCCTAATTTTTCTGGGACTTTCATTCCTCATGCATCAACTGATACAGATTCATTTTCTCTAAACCCTTTTCCAGATTTAAAATTCTATGGTGATTCTAAATGTGAAAATAATAATTAAAAATATATAAAATTTTAAATGAAGTGACACATATTTAGAACTTACTAGGACTTTTTTGGATAAATACTTAAAAAAAAAAGCATCTGTGAGTCTGTCAAGATGTGAATTAGATCATACAAATGTTTGGTAAAGGACTTGAACACATGGAATACCAAAATTATATTGCTCTATCTGAAGGACTGAGTATGTTATGTGCTTAACAATTGGTTATTCTCATTAAATAAACAAACAAACATAAGCTAATTCCATTAATTCAATGGATGTAGCTAAAATAAGTGAACATAATAGGCATTATCACTAAAATCATTGGAGCAAAATCATTTTTAAGAACTTGGGCTTTGACAGATAACTCTATCAATGGGAAAAAAAATGAAGCTACACTGTTTCACTACACATCATTTGTCCTGTAACTATTTCTGAAAATTATTGTTTGGTACATGTCCTGAAGATTACCGTAAAAGAGTGATAAAGTAGGAAGGGAAGTTAGAAACAATCAGTCAAAGAACTGGAAACAAATGTCACAATTAATTAAAACAAGAAATTTTATGTTTAAAAACTAAGTTATAATCAGAACTTTGTTAGAGTTTTTAAACAATGCATCACATTTTAGCCATTGTTTTAAAACTACTTTCTCAATAAGCACCAATGACCTGTGAATCATTACATTTAGTTCTAGTTCCCTCACCTCACTTCAGGATGATGCTGTGACCACTTACTTAGTCCCCTCTTAGCACTGGTTATACAACTCCTTCTTGTTCTCTCCCATCATTCTAAAAAAGATTTTGTTTCTGCCAATATATTTTAATTGTTTCCTTTGGATGGAATCATAACTACAGTCATCCCTTGGTATCCAGTGGGGATTGGTTCCAGAATCCCCAACAGATATCAAAATCCTTGAATGCTCAAGTCACTTAAATAAAATGACAGAGTATTTGCATATACCTATGTACATCCTCCTGTATACTTTAAATCATCTCTAGATTACTTACCATACCTAATACAATTTTAATGCTATGTAAATATTTGTTGTATTGTTTAGGGAATAATAACGAGGAAAAAAAGTCTATACATGTTCAGTATAGACAAAACAAAGTACATAGTACCTGTCAGCAACAACATAACATGTTTTCAGGTATTTTCAATCCATGGTTGGTTGAAACCCATAGATGTGGGGGCTGACTGTGCATGTTTTATAAATATCACCATTTAGCAAACAAATGGTGCTAAACTGCTCTCTCAATATCTCTTTAGGGAATATATATGGGGGAACCCAAAAGAAACCAGAACTTATTTATAAAAAATTGTGTATTTATTTTACATGTTTAAGCTTCATTCACCTTCAAAGTACTCTCCATTTGATGCAATACACCTATCAAGACATTTTTTCCACTGCTCAAAACAGTTTTTGCACTCATCAATTTTGATGCCTTTTAGTGCTTCTGTTTTTTGTTCCACCGCTTTCATATCAGCAAAACGTTTCCCTTTGAGGACTTTTTTCATCTGGGGAAACAAAAAGAAGTTGCTTAGAGTGAGATCAAGTGAATGGGGAGGGTGGAGCATGGGGGTCATGCTGCTTTTGGTCAAAAATTGCTAAACACTCAGTGTGGCATGGGCAGGTGTGCTGGTGAATCACCCACCATGAAATGGGCAAACATATTGAAAGTACCTTCAAAAAAATTTTACTGAAGCCAATCGCAGCCTCTCACAACAATGCCAGTTGGTACACTGATATAGATTGATTCCTAGAATACTCCCCTAGCTGGGGAAGCTGGTACTACAAGGGGCCCATCCTCCAGAAGATAATTTTATTTTGGTGGGAGTCTCCACTCATATAAAATTCAGTGTGTGTAAAACTAAACTGTCTTTTCAAGACTAATGCATTCTCCTGATATTTCTGTTTCTATTAATGCCATAACTACTCTGCCCTCTAGCTTCAAAAGCTTGGTGTTATTTATAAATCTTACACCCTCTCTTCCCACCCCATCCTCAATCAGACTCTGAACTATTTCATTCTTATTTCAATGCTATTTCTCATGCCCATCTTTTCGTTCCCACTTCCAGTGCCAACCTCCTAACTACAGGTAACTCTCCATCGCCTGTTGCCTGAAATATTGCAGTGGCTTCTTAAATATTTTCACATATCAGAGTCATCATCTTTTCTTTCCAAGTCTTGATTATTTCTGTACCATTTTAATATTTCTAAAGTACACAAAAAATCACATAATTATCTGCTTGTAAGTCCTAAATATCTTCCCATTGTATATGAATAAAATAGAAAACCCTAAAAATCAAAGCTTTTCCTGAAGCATCCTAAATTGCATTTCTTCTTGCTCTCTACATGTCAATATATTCCAGTATATCTAAGGCATCCTCAGTTCTCTGAGTTTACTCCCAGTTTCAGGCAGAAACGGAGGGTGTTTCCTTCACTCCTATCTCTGTCTTTCATTCTGTGGCTTCTTTGACCAATTTAATGGTTACCTGAATCTCTCTAGTCAAAGTTAATCTCCCTCCCCTCCCCTAACCCTTATTGCCCTTCAAACACACACACACACACACACACACACACACACACACACACACACACACACACACATTGTAATGTTCCAAATATATAAGAGGCATAGAGAGGAATACAACTAACAAAAAGAATTAAAAACATAAGATCTGAGTGTACCTTTCCCTAAAGGAATTTTTCTCACTCTCTCACAGAGGTAACCAATAACCAGAATTTTGATATTTTGTATTTGTGTACATTCTTTATAGTTTTGCTATATAAGTATATAATCCCAAATAATATATAATAGTTTTCCATTTTTCAAATGTATTGAAATGATATCATGCTATATATTTTATCCAATGACTTAGGGGATTTATGGGGTAAAGGTTGTTTGCTCAACACTGAGCCTTGCTGATACATGTAAACCTAACTCATTTATTTTTACAAAATAGAGTATTTCATCATCATAACATATAATTATTCCATTGCTTCCACTGTTTTTTTACTATGACAAGCAATGTTGCTAAAATCATTTCCTTGTATGTATATTTCAGTTTTTTTCTGAGTTTATGTACCTAGATGTAAATTACTGAGTCATAAGTTTTGTCCCAATATTCACTCCAAGCATTGTTCCCTATGCTACATATTCTCACCGAAACTTGATATATTTCCAGGACTTTTTAAATTTTGTTAATCTGAGAGATGTAATTTTTTCCTTATTGTGGTTTTAATTTGCACTCTCCAAATTATATGTAACTTCAACAAATTTGTTAGTCACTTGTCTTTCTTCTCCCAAAAATTGTTCATCTATTTTGCCAGTATTCCAATAAAGTTATCTTTTCCTATATATATTTTAAGAGATGTTTAAAATTCTGGATTCTAGTCTTTATCACTCTTTTACTTTCAAATATCTACTCAACATTGGCTAATCTTTCTGGTTTTTAATTTTTCACTGGATGAACAGAACTTTTAAAATAATAGTACTATAGCTAATATTTATTATCCAATTATGCTTCACACAGATTAAATAATTTTTATATATGTAGTCAATTTAACCATCTTTGCCCCTTGTGACTTGTGCTAGTATATCTTGCCTAAGAAATACTTATCTTTTTACGGCCTTTGCGGTGAAATCTGTTTTGTCTGATGTAAGTATTGCCACCCCAGCTTTTTTTTTTCACATCCATTTGCTTGAAATATTTTTTCCATACCTTCACTTTCAGTCTGTGTAGATCTTCTGTTCTGAGGTGGATCTCTTGTAGCCAGCATATGTGTGTGTCATGCTTTCTAATCCATTCAGCTACCCTACATCTTTTGATTGGTGCACTTAATACATATACATTTAAGGTTATTATTGACAGGTACATATTCATTGTCTTTTCCCCCCTTTGTATTTGTGTTCTCTCTGTCTTTCTCTGTTTCTTCATCTTCTTAAAGCAGAACTTATAGCATCTCTTGCAATGCTGGTTTGGTGGAGATATATTCTCTTAGCCTTCTTTCATCTGGGAAACTCCTTATTTCACCTTCCATTTTGAATGAGAGCCTGGCTGGGTAGGGTAGTCTTGGTTGTAGGCCTTTGTTTTTCATTGCTTGGAATATTTTTTGCCATTCACTTCTGGCTTGTGTTGTTTCTGTTGAGAAATCTGATGCTAGCCTTATTGGAGCTCCCTTGTATGTTATTAGCTGTTTCTCTCTCATTGCTTTTAGGAGTCTCTCTTTGTCTTTCAATGTTACCATTTTAATTATGATGTATCTTGAAGTGGGCCTGTTTGGGTTCATCTTCAATGGGACACTTTGTACTTCCTGGACTTGCGTGACTTTTTCTCTCATCAAGTTAGGGAAGTTTTTACAAAACATTTAGGGAAGAACTAACAACTACCCTTCTCAAACGATTCCAAAAAATGCAAGAAGAGCGAAGACTCCCAAATTCTTTCTATGAAGCCAGTATTACCCTAATTCCAGAACAGGTCAAGACACAACAAAAAAAGAAAAGTACAGGCCAATATAACTGATTAACATAGATGCTAAAATCCTCAACAAAATATTGGCAAACCAGATCCAGCAACACATTAAAAAGATCATACACTACGATCAAGTGGGTCTCATCCCAGGAGTGTAAGGATGGGTTAATATTTGCATATCAATAAACATAATACACCACATAAAAAAATGAAAGACAAAAATCACATGATCATATCAATAGACACTGAAAAAGCATTTTGATAAAGTACAACACCCATTTATGATGAAAACACTCATCAGAATGGGAATAGAGAGAGCATACCTCAAAATAATAAAGGCTATATATGAAAAACCTGAAGCCAACATCATACTCAATTGACAAAAACTGAAAGCATTCCCCCTGAGATCAGAAACAAGACAAGGATGTCCACCCTCTCCACTCCTATTCAACATAGTCTTGGAAGTTCTAGCCACAGCAATCAGACAATAAAATGAAATAAAAGGCATCCAGATTCAAAAAGAGGAAATAAAACTGTTATTATTTGCAGGTGATATGATAGTTTACATAGAATACCCTGTAGACTCCACTAAAAATCTACTTGACATAGTAAGTGAATTGGGCAAAATAGCACGGTACAAAGTCAATATTCAGAAATCAAAGGAATTTCTATATACCAACAATAAAATATCAGAGACATAAACTATAAAAAAATCCCACTTACTATAGCAACAACAAAAATAAAGTACCTAGGAATAAACTTAACCAAGGAGGTAAAAGAACTGTATTCAGAAAACTATGTAACACTGAATAAAGAAATTAAAGGAGATACAAATAAATAGCAGCATATATCATGTTTATGAATGGGAAGGATCAACATCATTAAAATGTCCATATTACCCAAAGCAATTTATAGATTCAACACAATCCCTATTAAAATACTAATGACATATTTCATAGACCTAGAACAAATACTCCAAAAATTCATATGGAACCAAAAGACCCTGAATAGCCACCACAATCTTGCAACAGAAGAACACAGTAGGAAGACTCACAATACCAGACATCAAACAATACTACAAAGCCACTGTGATCAAAACAGTCTGGTACTGGCATAAGAACAGACATATAGATCAGTGGAACAGAATAGAGAGCCCAGAAATAAATCCAGGAACATACGGTCAACTAAAACTTGTTAAAGGAGGAAGGAACATAAAATGGAGTGAGAAGAGCCTCTTTAACAAATGGTGCTGGAAGAACTGGACAGGGACGTGCAAAAAAATGAAACTAGACCACCAACTTACACCACACCCGAGAATAAACTCAAGATGGATCAAAGACTTAAATGTAAGCCATGACACCATAAAAGTCCTAGAGGAAAACATAGGCAGGAACATTTCAGATATCCCACATAACAATATTTTCATGGACACATCTCCTAAGGCAAGAGAAATAAAGGAAAAAATAAACAAATGGGACTACATCAAACTAAAGAGTTTCTGCTCAGCAAAAGAAAACATCAGCAAGATGAAAAGGAAACCAACCATATGGGAAACATATTTGCCAATGATATCTCAGACAGGGGACTGATCTCCAAAATATATAAAGAGCTTATATGACTCAACATCAAGGAAACAGATAACCCAATTAAATAATGGGCAAAGGAATTGAACAAACACTTCTCTGAAGAGGACATACAGAAGGTCCATAAAAACACAAAAAAATGCTCAACATCACTAACCATCAGAGAGATGCAAATAAAAACCACAATGAGATACCACTTTACACCTGTCAGAATGGCCATCATCAACAAACAACAAGTGCTGGCAAGGATGTGGAGAAATTGGAACCCTATTGCACTGTTGGTGGGAATGCAGACTGGTGCAACTACTATGGAAAAGAATATGGAATTACCTCAAAAAACTAAAAATGGAACTGGCTTTTGAACCAGTGATTCCACTGCTAGGATTATACCCAAAAAATCCTAAAACCCTAGTTCAAAAGAACTTATGCACCCCTGTGTTCACAGTAGCACTGTTTACAATAGCTAAGTGCTGGAAACAGCCTAAGTGCCCATCTGTAGATGAGTGGATCAAAAAACGGTGGTACATTTACACAATGGAATATTATGCAGCAGAGAGAAAGAAGGAATTCCTGCCATTTGCAACAACATGGATGGAACTAGAGAGAGTTATGCTTAGTGAAATAAGCCAGGCAAAGAAAGCAAAATACCATATGATATCACCTAATACAGGAAACTAAAGAACAACATAAATAAATGAACTAAATAGACGAGGAGCAGAATAGCAGCCCATAGGGGGCAGGGGGGATGGAGAGAAGGGGATAAGTAAGGGAAGGGTTTAGTCAAAGAATGTGTAAAAATGACTCATGGACATGGACAACGGGGAGGGATATGATTGCCGTAGAAGGGGTGGGATGGGTGGGAGGGAGCAATGGGGGGAAAATGGGACAACTGTAATTGAAAAACCAAAAAATAAAATTAAAAAAGAAAAAAGAAATTTTTGCATTACTTTTTAGAAAGGAATAGGTAATCTTTAAAATCTCTTTAACTGTAATCATATAATTATATGATAAGATGCATTATGTATAACAATTGGATTTTAATTAAAGCTATTTAAATTAACAAGATAAATTTCTCACTGAAATCACAAGTATTAGAATATAAAAAATTACTCATATGTAAAAGATAAATATTGTCATTATCTAAGACTGCTTATATATTATAATTATGATATTAGAAATACAAGTTTCGATTTGCCTTTTTCTGATAATTAGTGATATTGACAATTTTTTCAGGTGTTTATTGGCCATCTCTAAGTCCTCTTTGAATACGTGTCTATTTAGGTTTTTTGCCCATTTTTAAATTAGGTTATTTGGGGTTTTTTTGTTTTTTATTATTTTTAGTGTTGAGTTTTGTAAGTTCTTTATAAATTTTGGATATTAAGCCCTTATCAGATGTATCAGTGAATATGGTCTCCAATTCTGTGGTTGGTCTTTTTATTTTGTTGATTATTTCCTTTGCTGTACAAAAACTTTTAAGTTTTATATACTCATTCATTTATTTTTTTCTTTTGTTTCCCTTGTCTGGAGAGATATATCTGATAAAGTATTACTACAAGCAATGTCTGAGTTTTTGCTGCCTGTATTTTCTTCTACTGTTTTTATGTTTTCAGGTCTAACATTTTAGTCCTTGATCTATTTTGAATTTATTCTCATGTGTGGCATAATAAGGTGGTCTAGTTTCATTTTCCTGCATGTATCTGTCCAATTTTCCCAACACTATTTATTGAATAAACTATATTTAACTCATTGTATGTACTTGCTCCCTCTGTTGAATAATAATTGACTATAAAATTAAGGGTTTATTTCCAGGTTCTTCTGTTCCATTGATCTATGTGTCTGTTTCTATGCCAGTGCCATGTTTCTTTGATTACTATGGCTTATAGTATAGTTTGCTATTAGGTAGTGTAATTCCCCCAACTTTGTTCTTTTTTCCCAGGATCACTGTTGCTATGTGGGGCCTTTTGTGATTCCATATAAATTTTTGAAATATTTGTTCTAATTCTGTGAAATATGTCATTGGAATCTTGATAGGAATTGCATTGAATCTGTAGATTGCTTTGGGTAATATGGACATTTTAATGATGTTAATTCTTCCTATCGATGAACACAGTATGTCCTTCCACTTATTTGTATCTTTAATTCCTTTCTTCATGTCTCATAATTTTCTGAGTACAGGTATTTTACATCCTTGGTTAGGTTTATTCCTAGGTGTTTTATTCTTTTTGTAGCAATTGTGAATGGAATTGTTTTCTTAATTTCCCTTTCTGTTAGTTTGGTATTGGCATGTAAAATTGAAACTCATTTATTGATATTAAACTTGTATCCTGCTACTTTTTGGAACTCTTTATCAGTTCTAGTAGTTTCTTGGTGAAATCTTTGGGGTTTTCTATGTACAGTATCATGTCGTCTGCAACTAATGACAATTTTACTTCTTCTTTTCCAATTTGGATGCCTTTTATTTCTTCTTCTTGTCTGATTGCTGTAGCTAGGATTCCCGGTACTATGTTAAATAAGAGAGGTGAAAGCAGACACCCTTGTCTTCCTACCAATCTTAAGGGGAATGCTTGTAGCTTTTCCCATGGAGTATGATGCTGGCAGTGGGTTTGTCATATATGGCCTTTATTATGTTCAGGTATGTTCCCTCTCATCCTATTTTGTTGAGAGTTTTTATCATAAATGGTGCTGGATTTTATCAAATGCTTTTTCTGCATCTATTGATACAATTGTGTGGTTTTTAACCTTTATTTTGTTTATGTGGTGAATCACATTTATTGACTTGTGAATATAGTACCAAACTTGCATTCCTGGAATAAATGAGATATCATCTCATACCTGTCAGAATAGCTATTATCGATAAATCACCAAAAACAAGTGCTGGATAGAAGGTGCAGAAAGGGGAACCTAAGTACACTGTAGGTGGAAATGCAGACTGGTGAAGCCACTGTGGAAAGCAGGATGGAGATACCTCAAAAAATTACAAGTGGATCTGCATTTCAACCAAGCTATCCCAATTCTAGGAACCCAAAACAATAATTCAGAAGAGTGTAAGCACCCCTATATTTATTGCAGCACTATTTACAATCTCCAATATACGGAAGCAGCCCAAGTGTCCACCAGTAGATGAGTGGATGAAACAACATTTACACAATGGAATACTACTTAGCTATAAAAAAGAATAAACTTTCACCCTTTCAACAGTATAGATTGACCTGGAGAACATTATGCTAAGTGAAATAAGTCAGTCAGATAAAGACAAATATCATATGATCTCACTCATATATGGAATCTAAAGAACTTCGAATCCCACCGCTGCCACCAAAAAAAACAAAAACAACAACAACAACAACAACAAAAGAACAAACTGACTAACAAGGAAAATGGGGACAGACTCATAGATGGAGAGTAGAATGACACCTGGAGGGGGAGGGAAGGTTAGGGGGTGAAGGTATTGAGCAAAAAGGAAGAAGGACTCATGGACATGGACAACAGTGTGGTAACTGCAGCAGGGAGGGAGTATAGGTGACTAAATGGTATTGGAAAAATTACACAATAAAGATTAAATTTTAAAAAGATATTAGATATCTAATAAACATCTTAAATTAGCACATTTTTAGAAAAGCCTCTGGTCTTTCTCCATATCACTCCCACTGCAACTTTGTTCCTCCTGTAGTTTTTTCTATCTTAGTTCATTGCAAGTCCATCCTCCACATGTTCAGGCCAGAAACTTTGAAGTTATCATTGATTCGCCTCTTTGTCTTGCCATCAGGAAATGCTGTCGACTCTCCCTTCGAACAATATCTTGAGTCTGACTAGTTCTCACAGCTTCCACTGCTACCAGCCTTGTCTAAGCTCACCTGGTTTACTGCAGATAGCTTCCTAACTGGACTTACTGCTTCCAGCAACCCTTTCCCTTACTCACTCCCAAGGATTTTTTTAAAAAATCAGATCACACTACTTCTCTGTTCAAAACCCTCCAATGGCTTCACATGATATTTAGGATATAAGCCAAAGTTCTTATGATGATCTATAAGACTGTGGCTTTGTATCCCTCACTATTTCTCATTTTCCACTACTCTAGTCTTGCTCACTGATTCACTCCATCCATTGGTTTCCTTGATGCTCCTCAAACCTGTAACCATGCTTGACTCCAGGCTTGTATGCTTGCTATTCCCTCTACCCGAAGAACAACAGGACTCACTTTTGCACTGCTTTCTAGTCTATTTAAATATTGCCTTCTTAGGGAAGTTTTCTCTCACCATTCTATATAAAAAACAACTCCTTCACAACCTAACCCTCTTGAATGCTGTTCTTTCCCAGTAGTACTCACCACCCTAGACTATGTTATATTTTACATGTTCATTTCTTTTCTTATCCTAATAGAATGTGACCTCCATTAGGACTGCAAGTTTTGGGTTTCTTTTGTTCATTGTTCTTTTATTTACCACCATGACTAGTGCTTAGAACATAGTAAGCACAGAATAAGTTCTTAATGAATAAATTATGAAATAGATGAATAAGTTAACATTGCACTCAAGAGAGAATTTAGTGGGATATCTGAGATTTTCCTGCCTATGTTTTCCCCTATGACTTCTATGGTGTCACAGCTTACATTTAAGTCTTTGATCCATCTTGAGTTTATTGCGGTGTATGGTGTAAGTTGGTGGTCTAGTTTCATTTTTTTGCATGTCCCTGTCCAGTTCTCCCAGCATGATTTGTTGAAAAGGCTATTTTCACTCCATTTTATGTTCCTTCCCCCGTTGTCAAGTATTAGTTGACCGTATAGATCTGGGTTTATTTCTGGGCTTTCTATTCTGTTCCACTGATATATATGTCTGTTCAATTCCATTGCTAGGATTATACCCAAAGAATCCTGGAACACCAATTCAAAAGAACTTATGCACCCCTCTGTTCATAGCAGCACTGTTTACAATAGCCAAGTGCTGGAAACAGCCTAAGTGCCCATCTGTAGATGAGTGGATTAAAAAACTGTGGTACATTTACACAATGAAATACTGTGCAGCAGAAAGAAAGAAGGAACTCCTACCATTTGCAACAACATAGATGGAACTGGAGAGTATTATGCTTAGCAAAATAAGTCAGGCAATGAAAGACAAATACCATATGATATCACCTAATACAGGAAACTAATGAACAATACAAACAAATGAACAAAATTGAACCAGAGGCATGTAAACAAGGAGCGGACTAACAGTGACCAGGAGGGAGGGGAGACGGAGAAGAGGGGAAAGTAGGGGAAGGGTCTAGTCAAGGAACTAAATGACTCATGGGCATGGACAATGGGGTGGGGATTGACTGTGGGAGTGGCAGGGGAAGGGGGTGAGCAGGGAAGTGCAACAGGGGAAAAATTAAGACAACTGTAACAGAAAAAAATAATAAATAATTCTTTTTTAAAAACTAGAGAATTTAGTGCTTAGTTGATTAATTTCACATTTTGGGTAGCATCTTATTATTTATATAGTTCCATAAAACAGATTTTGGTCAAATCATATTTACTATCCCTGTGATAAAATACAGATTAAAAGATCTTTAAAATCATATTGCCCTGGTTGCTGTGGTTCAGTGGATCGAGCGTAGGCCTGCAAGCCAAGTATCGCTGGTTCGATTCCCAGTCAAGGCACATGACTAGGTTGCACGTCAGGTCCCCAGTTGGGGACGCAAGTGAGAGGCAACCACACAGTGATGTTTCTCTCCCCCTCTTTCTCCTTTCCCCTCTCTAAAAATAAATAAATAAACAAATGAATTATTTTTAAAAAACCATATTGCCATTATGTACTAATAAATATTAACGTTAATTTTTTATCTGTTCCTTTCTTTTCACTCCCAACACCACTGAGCTCCAGATATATGCTGCCTCACATTTATACCACTGCTATAATCTTTTAACTTCTCTACCCTAGTTGTTAAATATTGTGTTCTAGTCTACTTTACATACTGCTGCCAAGTTAATTTTTCTAAAGAGTATTATGACAATCATTTCCTGGCTTAGAAAATTGCTGAGGCATCTCAATGTCTAACGTATTCTCTCAAGCTGGCCCTAACCCACCTCTACGCTACTGACTTTTCTTCTATTACTTCTCCTTCTTCCATCCTGCTGCACTACCTCCACTGTGCCTTTGTGCATGTCACCAATCCTGCCTGTAAAGTTGCTCCTCTGCATCAGAAGTAGGCAAACGTTTTGTGTTAAAGATCAGGTAACAAATATTTTAGGCTTTGCAGGCCATACAGTCTTGGTCACAACTACTCAACTCTGCCCTGTAGAGCAAAAACAGGCCAACAATAAATAAATGAGAATAGATATGCTCCAATAAAATTTGAATTTCATATAACTTTCATGTTACCAATTTTTAAACATTTTTTCAACCATTTAAAAGTATTAAAACCATTCTTAGCTCCAGGCATCATACAAAAACAGATGTTGAGAGCTCTGGCTTTTGGACCATAGTTTACCAACCTCTGTTCTACATGAATATGAGTCTTGTTCTTTATAGTTCAATCTACTTTGTACATGCTTTCAAGTTGTTAGTACTAACTGTGCTATTTTTTTCTTATTAAGTTTTCTTCTGTTTATATAAAAATATTAACTATATCCTATAACTCTGTGTAACTTTAAAGCTAGCAGTTGCTATTTGCTATTATTAAAGATATTAACATGGGCACATCACATTCAACATGGCCACATTAAAAAAAATTAAAACCTGCTATTTAAAAACCTGTTGTATGTAGCTTATTTCTTCAATTTTTAGATACTTCCTCACCCCTCCTGCCAACACACACACTTAACATTTCCGACATTGGGTTTTGTTTTGTTTTTTTCTTTATATGTCCACTGAATACAATGCTAATTTTTAGCACCAAAAAGTAATTGAATTAATAATGTAGCTTGCAATCAATAAAACCTTACAAGAAGAGAAATTGATTCTAATCAGAAAAAAAAAAAACTTCTCACAAATTTTTCTTTTGTTTTGCCTTCTAGCTTATGCTGTAATGACCATAGCTCCCTAGATCTGGGAATATGGTTTTGATTTGAAATGTACTCAGACTTTGTCCTAATTTTAGTGTCAGAAAATATTACTACATATCTAAAGCGTGAGTGAAAGTGGTTTTCCTCCCCAAAATTATCTATCTGAACCAATGAAGGTCAAATTAAATAATATCTTCAAACTTGTTTGCTTGCTTATCCCCTAAAAGAATGGTTGAAAACTTTATCCCCACACAAATATTGAGCTGACATCTGAAACAGTTCATTAATTACTAAGTAGTTGAAAAAAAGTAATTTCCATTTTTTTAAAATAAAGGTGTTAAATAACTTTTAAATGTCTCTAACTTCTTTGAGTTCTGTATCCACCAACATCTATTTATATACATATAAATTCCTCTTTATAGTTAGAAATTTTATTTGTACTCCTTTAATTTCTAATTTTATTCCAGTTGTCCCACAGGTTTTTATCCCAATGTGTTATATTTCATGCTTAAAGACTTATTTGATCACAACTCTTCTATGTAAGAAAAATTTCATAATCCAAAAGAAAACTCTACAATGTTTTAAGTGCTAAAATTTTCTTATGGATTGAGTCATAACTTTTAGTGCTATATAATTTATCAAAACAACATAACTAATTCACATGTTTTACTGAAAATCATAATTTAATTAGATTTAAGTTTATTGCTTGTATCAGAAATCATCAATTCTATTCATTTGTTATATAAGCATGAAAAATCATGCTTACATTAGTAAGTAGTGAGAAATGAAATTAAAATATCACCCAATATTTTGAACATGTTCCTAATTGAGTTGTACATTATAGTGAATGTTAATTTTACATCAAAAGAAAAATCAAATGGTGATTTATGGCCAAGATTTATTTTTAGTAAGTGATCAGATGAAACTTTTTTAATTTTGTGGAAACTCAGTAATTTTAAAGGTTAGCAGCTACTTGACTTGAAAAACTTTTGTTGAACACTACTGTAGTGATTCCCTTTCACTACACCAACTCCAGTAATTCAAAATTCTCTGGGGCTAACACCCAAAAGATTTTACTATCACCAGGCAATGAACTATATGGTGAAGCTCAGGAGGGGTGAGGAGACTTTTCTTGTGTAAAGTGTGAGAATGGTAACTACAAAAGCAAGGTTTAAAAAATGTTAATAGTGCTAGACCACAGGCCTAGGTCCTTTAGGGGAAGGACAGGAGATTAGAGATAAGGAAATTGATTGCTTTAAAAGTCTTTATACCAGCTTAAATTCCGGAAGTCTTTAGGTATCCGTAGAAGTTAGGGTTTTCTGGCTGGAAGTCCACTAGTACAAAGCCAATTCCATTACATAGACGTAGAACACTCAGAGAAAAGTCTTGGCCACCAGATGTCACTAAAATTCCACATTCTACTTTAAGATCCTCTTGCAAGCTTCTTTCCTTCAAAATAATCAGCAGCAGCATTTGAGTCCAAACAAGAGGAAGATAAAATCTTCTTGATTCCTTCATTTTAAAAGAAAAAAATGTGATAAAGAAACGTGATAGTTTTGCAATAGTAAGGCATGGTATTTGGGCCTTCACAAATTTGTGTCTAACAGTATGTAATCAAATAAACTTGTTTAAATGAAATTAAAATTTAATATTTGAAAGTAGGTATTCTAAAATGGAACTTGTAAAAACAAATATTTTATTAAAATCCTTAGAAAATTAAAGCAAATGTACCTTAGAAAATGGAATGTACTTGTTCATTCATCTACAAAGTTCTATGCAGTCCCTAAAAGCTTTTATAATTCAAGTTCATGTAATCTTTAAAAATTAGCTATTGCTTAGTTATTCAAGAGTGGTGTACATTTATAGTACTCACTATGCTCTATGTATCCTGAGAACTTGTTTATTGGTGTGCTACCTTTATTATGAGTAGAAGTTAAACTTATCACTATGCAAAGTCCAGCGACTGGGTATTTTAAAGGTACTTGTGAACATCCTGAGACTTTCCCTAATGTGCAAGTCCAAGAGCTTCTGAAGTGCCAGCCTCACAAAGACTAGCCTGTAGGACATGGACAAGGGTGTGGGAATTGATGGGGGTGGGGGTGGGGGTTGGGCAGGAGGAGGGTAAAGGGGAAAAATTGGGACAACAGTACAGAATAACAACAAAAAATTTAAAGAACACAAAAACTAGCCTATAAAATGAAGAAGGATCGTAGCCAGCCATTGGAATATAAGTACAGAAGTATGACATATTTATGCATTTTCTAAATATGACAATGAATAGAGCTTTATTTTGGCTAGCAAAAAACAAAGAACATAGAAATTATTGACTCTCCCCTCCCTCCAATATATTGTACGAAACAGGTCCATGCTCTACAAACTTCTAAAAGAAAGTCTACTGATAAGTGACATATCATTAGTCATTGTAATTCATAACATGTGAACAAAAGAAAATAGCTTTTTCAAAAAGCATTTTTCATTCCAGTACTGAAAATCTTTCAAACTAAGCCTTATTTGGGTGGAAAGTAAAAGTACAGAGTGAAATGATCTCTGACAAATTCCCAAAATATCAGGATTATGAAAGGACAGAAAATAAGGGCATAGAATGCTTGCTTAAAGAAAAACAAAAACAAAAAACCCACAGGTTATGTTTTCAGTTAAATTGCTTGTGTGAAAAGATGATTATTACTTTAAGAGAAAAACAGTATATAAAGTTAGGTCAGCATAAGTTTTTAGCGTACAACTTGTTGAACCTCTCTAAGAATAATACATAGGTATTAACAGCTACGTTTTCCCACAATCTGTTCTATATTACTATGTTCATATAGAAGGAGGAAGGTTATCACTGGTATTCTAAAAATAGGCATATGATTTATATAACTTCTTGTTTTTCTTATTGATCCACATATAATATTTTTTTAGTCATATACTTTAAAATAATCTTCTTACCTAGAATCACCGAAAGAAAAATGTACCTGCAGATGGGGTTAAATGGATTCCCACTCTGTCGTTCGCATTCAGTTTAGGAAAGTTTTCTTTCATATTATGTTGCAGTATTTTGGGCATAGTTTTCAATAAGTACCCAAATATACTGTTTCTGCAGTAAATCAAGATAATGAGATTGGAGGAGGTAATGGGGAACAAAGCTCTGTAAAACTGAACCATTTGCACATAATCTTAAAATCATCTCAATTCCTTGCCATTATAATTCACATTATAGACCTGGAGGATGTCAGTAGATAGGCTGGTTGATATGCCACTTGAGCAAGGCACCCAATATCAAGGGAAACTTCTTCACTGATATTAACAATGTCACCAAAAAATGCTTTTAATCTCTGCTTTTATCTCAAATCCTCATGTGAGCACCTTTCCTCTAAATAGGTAGTATTGGATTACAAAACAGCTTTGTAACTTCCTGCCCAGTTTTCCACACAGCATTATAAAAAATGGTGTAGACACAAGGGATGAAATTGAATTGTATTTCTAGTCCTTTCAACACTGAATCAGTATCTTCATTGTGTACTGTTGAAGAAATAACTGCTCTTTTAAGAAGGGGATGAATTGATCGACTTTTTTGTATAAGCCTCTTATTTACCTAACAACCACCTTCATTGCTGCCCCCAAACTGGTGTTCCATCACTAAAGACTGACACATCCTTTCTTGTCCTCACCAAAACCTATGTCCTAACGTAATCTGTGTTTTCTATTCAAGGACTTCTCTGTCATATATGTAACATATCTATACCAAACAATGATTCAGATACTGTACATCAATAGTTTTGTCTGCAAAAAAAATATCCTCTAGAACCATCCACCATAATTCTTGTCATTCTAGTTCTTGCCCCAATAACCTTAAGTGTTATAAAACAATTTGTTAACAGGTTACAAGCCCTATACACACTCCAGGACTACTGACCTTTGGCAACTATGGACACCATTGCAACCTCCTTCAATCAGCAGGAAGTAGCTACAGAAGAGACCCTACATTCCTTTCCCTTAGAAAATTCAGAGCCAAGACCCTTGGGGAGGGAGGGGGATGTAGCAGGTACTTAGATAGGCGTGAGCAGAGTAGAAACAATAGGCCAGGTGCACAGGCTCACCACAGTGGAAAGCCCCAGGAGCCTAGAAACAGGCAAAGCTGTAACTGAGCAAATGGGCCCATGTATATGGCGCCCTGATATATGACCCAACAATTAGTGTAGAGAGAAAAAGGTTTTATAAGACTCCAACCTCAGGGGTGCTCGGAGCACTTCAGCTCAGAGCCCTGTTCTCACATGAGACCTAGCATTTCCCTTGGTCCCCACCAGGCTATGAGCCAAAAACAAGCCTAGTAGTTTCCCGTATTTTCTTAAGCTGGCTTCTCAGTTGTCCATCCCCTCTGGAAGGTACTCATGGGTTTTAAAGTTGCCATCCTCTTGAAGCAGCTCTTCCCTTCAGGTTCTGGGGTACATTGTCCTCAACCTCTGTATAATAACCCAGAAAAGCTTGTGCCATGTTATAGTGGATCATGATGAAGTCCGGGAAAGGCTTAAGTCCTAAGAGGGTGTCCTTTCCATATGCCTTGAGTTCCAAGAGTCCAAATACAGTTCAGATCTGCAAGGCAGAGTCCTTGGTGGCTTCAGAGTCTGCTAGAGTGGGCACAACCAAAGCAGCAGCACGCTTGCTTTCCTACTAGTCCAGGCCGCATGGCCAAATCATCCCTATGACTGTTTACTGCTTCCCATATGGCTGCTACATCATGGTACCTTCTTCCCTAAAGGCTGCCCACCCTTCCTTTTAATCCTGACCCCGAACTTCCTATGTGATCTCATTTCTGACTCCTCCCACAATAAGCTATATTTGCCAGTTTCCTCATGTTGTTTACATTCTTTCAGCTGCCATTTCAGTCAGGGCAAGAGTTCCCATCATGGGGGATTTTTAGGGATAGCCTTCACCCCCACCCCACTCGGCCAAGTCAGGGATCAGGATACATTCTGAAAGTCAATTACACCTTCTGCCCTAGGGCAGTAGAACAGTTATTATCTAGCCACCAACTCTTTTGTTATGCAAAGTATTTTAACTGTTGTATCATCTGCTCTCACTTTGCATATCCTGCAACCATCCAACCATGCACTGTGGCCACTCCCTTAAGCTGTTTCACCTGCAGCCCAAGAGAAGCAGCAAAATCACAGACCGACCCATGGCTGCAGCAGGACCAGCTGCACTAATGACCCTCTCATCCCTGGTGCCAACCGATCAGTGGAGACCACGACCCTGAGGGGGCACACCTGGAAGTCTGATGAATATTCTATTGAGAGCCTCTGAAGACCTCCAGATAAAAGCCCTTAAGACAAGGACACAGACACAGCACTAGCACACACGCCCTGTCTTCTGAGAGAGAGAGAGAAAGAGAGAGTGTGTGTGTCTCTTTCCTGTCTCTCTCTCTCTCTCTCTCTCTCTCCTGTGCCCATTTCTTCTATGGCTCACTTTCTCTACCTCTGTGACTTTCTAAATAAACTTCCTTATAGTTTAAAAATAAATATCCTCCAGAATGCCTGTAACAGGAACTGCTCTTCTGTGTTATTGAATTATGCAACTTTCTCTTAGATAGAACTTTCCTAATAGCTTTTTTCTGATCTAATTATATTTATTAACATATAGGCTAGTTTTACAAGCTTCTCAGCAAATGTCTCTTTTTTATTCCTTTGTTATAATTTATTTGACATTTGGACCTAGTCTACAAATTCAAACATGTAACAGATTGCTTCATAGTTGCCAGAGGCTGGCATGCATTATTTCTGAGGATTACATCTGATGACTCAACACAGAACACAAACGGAAAGCTGGACAATCGTTAAGAGACATTAAAATGTCTTCGTGTCTACAACTGGTCGCAGGTGGGAACCCCAGTGACTGATGTTCAGTGAGGTGGCTTCCTGAATCAAGTGCTTGGTGTGCTGTGTGCACCAATCCTCTGGGACAGAAACTGGTAACAGTGTTTCACACTTGGTTTTATTTTAAGGAATGCAACTCTGGATACTTGTAATTTTGGACTCTTCACCTTGTATGACAGATTTTAAACTGAGATGTATTACATATTTTACACTCGTTCAGGAAAAATAAAATTACCTAACTAAATTCATATACCAGATGTAGAAATTTTGACAGCGACATGCAAGTAGCTGACAGACCAGTGGTAGATGGCCGGCCTACTTCCTTATATAGTTCAGCTGATGTTTTGAAAACATCACACTCAGAATGTCTTGCACAGCACATACTCATCTAATTCTGCATTCAGTTGTTTTTTTCTATTTACATCATGATATTTAATTAATGGTGGTATCTGTTTCTATTTTCATCAACCATAAACAAATTTAACCTTAAAATTAATAGGGAAGTCCATTCCTTAAGATGAACTCCGCATTAACTTCACGTTGGCTGAAGTAAACTAACCAACATAGTCCTTGTGTTACATATGCACCTAATGATTATACACTAAGAATAGAACACAGTTAACTTAATGAGTTTTTTTTTTAAGATTTATTAATTTTTGAGAGAAGGGAAGGGAGGGAGACAGAGAGGGAGAGAAACATTGATCAGCTGACTCTTGCTCACCCCCAACCGGGGACCTGGCTCACAACCCAGACACGTGCCATGAATGGGAATTGAATTGGTGACTTCTCAGTTCGCAGGCCAGAGCACCTTATCAAGTTTTTACAAAAGCCATCTTACATTTAAAATTTATAAAATGTGAATTATGTGCATAAAATTGGCAAAATGTGCTTAGTGAAGAGTTTCAGTGCGTTTCTTCCCTCTGAAACTGCCTATTTACCAAGGATCACCATTCTTTTGGCAACACTGCTCTAATGCAAAGGTTAAGATTTTACCTACAATTCAGATTAAACACAAAATGATGACAGTGGGTAAAATAGTAACAAGAGCATCAATGAGAGATCACAGAGAAGCATTTTCTAATAAAATAAACTCTTTATTAAACAGTAAACATTACTTTATATAGGTTAAACAAAGTGAGAAAAGCTTAGGAAACTAGAAAGATACTTTATATACCAAGTGTCATATGCTAAAATACCTGGTACATGGTAAGTGCCAAATAAATGTTTACCAAATTGAAAGAACATTTAAGAGAAAACACTGGTACCTTATTTAAAACAAACTTTTTCTTAGTCCTAAATTCTTGTGGTAGCTTAAGGTTGCTTTTAGAATTAAAATTATGGCTCATTTTGCAATTTCTCTTAATCCTTAGGAGCTCATAAAATTTCTCTTAATGATTTTGTGCTTGTTCTACTAGTTCCAGCATTAAAGCCCCTGCCATCCTGACCTACTCTAGTTATCTTGTTTCTGTACTCTAAGCTAAATCTATCATAAAGCTGTATTACTCCAATCAGTGGAGTACAGCAAAACCTCCTCTCTTTGCTAAATAAATGTATTGTTAAAACTTCCTGGAATTAACTCAATGACCTTATGAGCAGCAGCCATACAGTGCCATCCTTTCTACAAAAAATCCTGTCTAAATCTACCACTTGTCTCCAATGATTCTTAACTATTGCCAACTCCCATTCTCTTCGAAGAAATCATCTGTTTGGTTATTTTAGTAACATCTTTATTTTTACTAGAGATTACTGGCTGTCTATAATTTGGCCTTCTGTAAACCACTTTTGCATTTTCTTGACTAAAACATGAAAATATATTTTGAACATATGTAACAAAGCAAAAAGGTTTTACAGAACGGTAGTTTCAAACAACTTCAGGATTTCTAGTGGTTAGAAAATAGGAAAATATTTTAAAGGCTTTATACTTCTTTCCCTTTTCCATTGTAGATTTGATGTGTAATATTTTCCCTCCTATAAACAGAAATACACACACTACACATGTACTCTTAAAAATATATATTTGTTAGAAAAAACAAAGAATGAAGTGTTTTTCAAACAGTGTGATTTATGAGGAAGCAAAATAAAAATTTCCTCAATGATGAACTACAAATTTACTTAAAAGTAATCTTCTTGAGTTGCTGAGAAGACATATAATCACAAAACCATGTAACTTCAAAATCAGACTTTAAAAATCATCTAATTTGTTCATTATGTGTGAAGAAATAGAGGATAAGAGTTCAAATACTTTCAAAATAAGGTAGTTGTATTAGTCAGACTGGAAATAAAGAGCAAGAAAAAAAACACAAGCTTTGTAGTTTAAAAATAAAATAAACAAAAAAGCCCAGGGAAAAATCTCCACAGCAAAATCATATAATTTTCAGCACATTATTTAATTTGGGGGTAGGGGCAGGATGGCTCAGTTTGTTCATCTTTTACAAAAGCATAAAACTTTAATAATTCTATCTACTGAAGAGTGTTAATTGTATTAGAGGCCATATACCATTACGCAGGAAGATAACTTTGGCTTTGTTCATTAAACAAATGTTTACTGAGCATATAATATATATGTTAGGCATTGTCTTTAGCAGACAGGCAAAGGACTAGGAATATATTGATATAAGGCTCTGAATAAACAGCAGCATTTGTTCCCTTATTTGGGTTTATAATAAATATTGAATACCTAATTTCTGTGAAAAGCAAGAGAAATTCAATGAAAATGAAAGTTACAGTCTATGCTCTCAGTTTAAAATCCAGTGGGGGAGATTAATAAATTTAACCAATTAACAGTACCTAAGTACTAAGACTGAAACAAGCAAGGTGTTCTCATAAGTATTACCAATAGAGTCCACTTGGTCTGAAAGAAGAAAACACTTAACCAAATCCTCAAAACGTAAATAAACCAACCATACACAAAGCTGGGGAAAGATTATTCCAGACAGATGATTGTACACAAATTCCTAAACAGAAAAAAATGCCTGACTTACTGACATTTCCAGTTGCTAACTCCATTTCAATCATAATTCTCTTCTTTCTACATTATCAGACTACAACAAAAAATTAAATCTACAACTTTGTATACTTGCCAATAAAAGCAGAGAGCTAAGTAAGCATAGGCTAAGTAAATACAAAGACTATACGGTAGCAAATGCTGGATCAAACCATGTGCGAAAATGAGTGGAATCAAACCTACATGGTGATGAAAACCAGATTTTGAAGGTAATGCAACACCACTGAAAGTTCTGAACATGGAAAATATGATGAAAGTTGTACTTTAACGGAATATAATGTCACAAACATGTAAGAAATATTAAAACAAAAAGTAAAATAAGTCTTGGTTTATGTAAAGAGTCTAATTACAGCATCAGTTGAAACAGAAAACAATACTGTATATATGCTATATCCAGACATGCCAAGAAATTGAACACATGAAATGAAGACTAATTCTGAGGCTGAAAGCACAACAGTATCATTAACAGGAAGGGAAGAGGACTAGACAGATTGTGGTGTGACAGTGAGTTCAAGAAATTTGATATATATGGTTATATATATTTTTGTATTACCCAGTCACTTTTCCTTTCCATATGTAATATCAACCAAACAGTTTTAAATAACTAAATGAGCAACCTACGAAGTTTAATTAAAAGACATACAGTGTGCATTGACACTCCTACTTTATTTACAACACCAGTACAGAGTAAAGGCATCTTACTTGGCCATTAAGTGCCAGCAAACCACAACCTTCATATTGTTTCAAAAACCTACTACATATAAAAAGTAATGTAACGCAGTAGTTATCACAAGACTCTCAGGCTCTCACATCTGGATTTAAATCTAGGCTCTACCAATAGCTCCAAATGTGGGGAAATATTCAACCCTGTTTGTTTGTTTTTTTGGTAAAAGAAGTATAATGGTGTCTACCTCATTTAGTTGTCCACAGGATTAAATGAGTTAATAAACACAATGGGTACAGGAAAGTAGCCAGCATATTAAGCAACCAAAAGTTAGCTTACATATCCTGTGCAAGGCACAAGGAAAAAGGAGACTGTGAAATACGAATCACCAGTCCTAGGAATTTCCCATCTATGTAGGGAGGCAAAAGTAATTTACAGCAATAATCTGAGACAATTAAACATTGATAATGAAAAAAAAAAAAAAACAAAAACATTGATAATGTTAGTATAGTAAAAAATGGGAGATGAAAAAGATAATGGCAAACTTATCCAACTAAATGGATCTAGGAAAAATGGCTTTCCTAAGTAATTTTTTTGTTCAGAAAACATCAGATGGTTCAAGTAATACAGCTGGCAGTGGTCAGCAGCAGGATTCCTTCAATTCTTAAATTCATTAATTCAAATGTAATTTCACACTTGTGATTTAGGGTGTCTAAAAACTGAAAATGAAAACTGCTAACCAAAGAACCCTCACTAAATGACTCACTAAAAGGGAAAATTAAATTTGGCAGTACTTTAAACAGAAATTAGGAGGTACCAAATTCTAGACCAGCCATTCTAACTAACACAATTCTGGAGTTTCTCGTTTAATATTTTGAGGTCCATTCTAACTCACAGCAAATATCATATTCAATTTTATATTAATACTTTACTGAAAGACTACTGGAAAGGTTCAAACTAGAAAAAAATACACTAAAAAGATTCACTGCATTCTTATATGTCTTAAATATTTTCCTTCCAACTCCAAATAAAGGGGTCTGTCAAAGTATTCTATATTCTGTATTAATAAAATCTATATGACTTAGGGGGAACCATATAGCTACTTAAAATTTCAATTAAGTATTTTTTGTTGTTCTGACCATACAAAAGGATATTACCAAATCCAGCTATAAGAGTTCACACCTTAAGACAGCTAAAGGTAGGGACTGAGATTTGAATTCAACATAAATTTACATACATAACCTAGTCATGAATTATTTTATTTTGCACTTGACTCAGTAACTTTCAAATTGCAGATGCTCAGTAAGTATACACCAAATAAACTTAAGGAGAGCCCAGATGCAGAAAACCCTGTTTTCCAGCACTGCAGCTGTGTTATCTACAAACTGGCTATATACAGACTATAAATGGGGAGAGAAGGGGCAGTGAAGGGGAGGTGAAAATAAGGGCTGTAAAGTATACCACATATAGAGGTCCTTCAAAGGAAAGGTTCCTATTTTTTAAATCCTTTATCAGAATTAGCAATGTACAATCATTATTGAACACCTTCTTAGTACAGTTTTTGTAAAGGTCTTGAGAAAACGTTTCTAAAAATATTTTTTCCTTTTCACATTTTTATCATTCTCCAAAGCATGTTCATTGCTCATTAAATTTATCTTGTTCAAATAAGATGAATTCCGATCTCTGTTTTACTTAACAGTAGGTTTTGTCTTAAATCTAACATCTTCTGAAAAACAAAATTTACAAGTTAACAACTATCATAAGCTAACATGATGTCCTAGGAATCATTTATAAGATTTAGCACTCTAGCCTTGGGACTCTGGCAAGGAGACACATTTTCTGAAAATAGTTTTAATTTTGAAGAGTAGAATACAGTAGTCTGAGGGGAAATAAAACTACTGTGGCAGGATTTTAACATGGAGTAACATGAATTCCATTAGGATTCACAGATGTGCTTTAAGTAAGTCCAAGAACTCACTGAATTATGTAACAATTGTAATATATGCAAACATACTTTTTTCTGGGGAGAGGAAACAGAGCTCTTATTTTTCAAAAGGTCTATGACTACCTTTCCGCAACCCTAATGAAGAACGAATGAAGAAAAGGGTATCTAAATTTGTGAAAATAGGTATTAAGATAAATGTTAAGGTATGGTTTTCATTCATTTTTATGATATACTTAGCCATAAGAGCCATTTTGTTAAAACACAATGTTTTCTGATTAGCTGTTTTTAAAATTAAACCATTATTCTTTAAATCTGTTTCTGGTACTATTACAATTTCTTAATAGGACTAAGTGGCCTTCATTAGCATAAAAATGTTACTTTTCTGAAAACCCAGTTTTCCAGACTTGTGTTTGCCATTTGCAAGTTGATCTAATAAATTAGCGATGGCTTTTTTCTATCATTGTTAGCTAATGATACATGAAATATTTTTATTCTGCATTCTAGATACTAATAAAATATCCTGATTTACTATTGCTTTAAGATTTATTTTCACAAAAAGGATACTTGATGTATAATATCCTGTTGTTAGGTTACAGCAAATCAGCCTACAGTAAATAAAGCAGATACTCCTGTGATCTGACCACCCAATTACTATGTATTACGTGTAGAACGTTTTATTCTTTACCACTTGCCTCCACACTTTCCAAATACCAGCTGAATGTGATAAAGCAAGAGAGGTAAGGCTGGGGTGGGGTCTCTCCCATAAACTGACATAAACAGAACAAGGGTGGTAGTAAAAGAAGACTTCAATCTGCACTGTGCTTCTGGACCCTTAGAGGCCTCTTAGAGGCCTGCCCAAGTTTTTAGCTTCATGAACACATTTCAATTCCTCCAGGTCTTCTTTCTACAAACTGGGAAGTATCCACTTCTTTTATAGTTTCTAGGTAGTCTTAGGGCCTTCCTAGTGTATCCTGCTCTGACCTTGGGCTTCTGAAATTCAGAAAATTTTAAATCAAAGTTCAAATAGTCCCCTAATGAATGAGTTTGGGGTCGAAGAGTTTCTGTGTATCCACATATAAAACTCATCACGATATGATCAAAAAACCGCTACCGATAAGAATCACCAAAGACAAAAATCTAGACACAGAAGTCTTTTATACAGAATGTAAGCTTTTGCTCACAGGTGTGCCCCACTGTGAAGATTCACAGAATATAAAACATAGCTCCAATCCTCAAGAGCTTTAGTATATCAGAAAAATTTCAAGTGTTTAAGGGCGATTAAAGTAAACATGCAGAGGTTGCAGCTTTGCTTGAGTATTACAAATATTCAAAAATTCAGTATAGATTGCTACAGGTAATTTCTGCCCATCCTGAGCATCCATAAATTATTATTCTGCAATACTTGACATCAACAGCACAAGGAAAATGGATGAAAATAACTTTTAATTTTTCCTTTACTTAGGATATTTATTGATTACATGTTATAATGATACTTTCCATTTAAAGAAAATTTGGCTTTAAATCTAAACAATACACTATTCTAATAGCTGACAAGAGACTTCCCTTTTTTGTTAAGTTATTATTTTAGGATATATCAATTTGTACTCCCCATTAGAGGCATGGCATTAAAAAAACAAAAAAGAGTATTTTCTTCCTGCTTCCACAATTCTTTTCACTCACCCTAGATGATCATGAGCAGAGTTAAAGGTAAAAAGTTAACATGTACAATACTTCATCACAACATTTCCCAGTTGAATTTTTTTCCAAATGGGCATTTTGGAAATTAAAATTACAAACTAAATCCTGGATCAGCAAGCAGCTGCTGAGTGATGAGGAATTTAAATTTTAAGGTAACTATGTAATTAATTTGGTAACTTAAGCTCATAAGTCAAACCTAAAACAAATCACAGGTGAAAAAAAACTTAATTTTAATTTATGATGAGGGAGTACATGCTCACATTATATATAATTTTTTTTTTTTCCTTCTGGTTCGCCTCATCCAAGATCAAGCAAGAGGAAAACAGTAATTCAATTAAAAGTTAATAACTGGGCACATCTTTTCAAAAATTTCAACAGTATGTTTCCTTTATGTGGTGTTACAATAAATGCTCCACAAAACTGTTAAAACTTTACATGATAAGGTCTGTTTTGAGACCAGCACTTATCATTGTCTAAAATAGTTCAGAACATGGGCAAAGTAAATTTTTTACACCTGCTAAGTTATTGGACTTCTTGCATAAGAATGTCATTCAAGATTTTAAATTTAACACCTCTAATATATGCACTTAAAAAAAACAGTATTAAGATGTGTTTGTAAAATTATCCAGATTATTAAGAGAAATTTGAAAAGGAAACCCTGAATATCATTACTCCTTTCCCACAGGAAAAGTACAATAACATTAGCAGAATATTCACTCAGTAAGACGAAAATATTACTTGGTTTCTAAGGCACAAGGTTTATAACATCTAAAGTGGGATTTATTTGATGAATTGCATTAAGCCCTCAGAACATTTGCTGCAACTCAGGTAGAAAGAGGCAAGTATTGATATATTAGTCTGTAGTCAAAAAAGATATTTCAACTAAAATATGTCATTGTAGTATCTGCAAGTTTCTTTATAGACTGACATATAGAGCTCAATGCTTTAGAGGATTACTGAACTCAGTTCTCTTTTGTTCCCACTGCATAAAGCTTGGTCTCCAGTTCCATTATCCAATGCCTACCTTACATTATGCTGTACTTCACTGGGACCACATAAAGTGATTACGTTATAAAAGGCTTCTAGATCACCTGGCTCAAATTTAATAGCTGGTTTCATTAATGCCCCAGGAGCAAGGGAAACCTCTCCAATAATTCTCAGGTTGATAAATTTGATTTTCCAAGTATTCTCCACAAAAGGGCAGCGTATGAGTCCAAAAATTTGTTCAAAAATGCCCAAACAAGTATTCCCTCTGTGGACAGTCCCAGCAACTCCAACCATAACCAGACCATGGGGAGAAGAAGCACATTTCAATCCGCGGGAATCAAGGTTGGGACTAAGAAAAAGATATTCCTCTTTCACCAGTGACAGCAGACGAAGGCTCACAATTTCTGCTCCTTGGTAGTCTATTACGTTTTGTTCAGAGGTGTTGTAATAAAACCTAAGCTTGACATCATGCCAAAAGTGCTGTGGCCCCCATTCATCTTGAGGTGGTCCAAGAAAAGGATTCTGAGAATTAAGAAGTTCAAAGAACCAGTGACAGAATTCTTCTCCTAATCGACGAAAATCAACTTTTTCAGTTTTATCTTCTTTCTCCTGCTGATTAAGATAAATACAAAATAAAACCAAAGTTAATTCTCCTATCTATTTTTTCTATCTAACATGTTCCATAGTTACACTTTAATGTACCACTTATAGCACAAGGGAAATGAACTACATGTAAACTCAGTGAACCCATCATACATAGTAAATTCTCTCTGCAAAAAGGGGGAAAAAATCATTTTAGAATTTCCAAATTAAACATCCAAAATTCCAGCTAAGATCCCTGGTTGGTGTGACTCAGTGGATCGAGCACCAACCTGCAAACCAGTCAGGGCACATGCCTGGGTTGCGGGCCAGGTCCCCAGTTAGGGATGCACAAGAGGCAACCACACATCGATGTTTCTCTCCCTCTCTTTTTCCCTCCCTTCCCCTCTCTTTAAAAACAAATAAAATATTGTTTAAAATGATAATAAAAAATAAAAATAAAAACCCAGCTAAGAAATTAAGGTTTAACAAAGCCTCTTAAAATATCATCATGATTTACATAAGCATTTTTCTCTTGATGGTGGCAATGGTTTCACGGGTGTGAAAAAAGGTCACAACCTTTAAAATGTATGCTTTAAATGAATATATTTGTGGCATATAAATCATACCACAATGAAGCTGACAATATCATTGTCTTTAAACAAATACCTCTAATGTTGAAATAGGTTATTTTCTATGATCGGGATGAATTTTACACTATTAGTTCTCTTCTTACCCCCAAAGAAAATGTTATTGTAAAAATATACCTGATGGGCTAGATTTTTATTCATCTATTTATTTCATGGCATAATATCTCATTTGCATGTTATAAAATCTTGTATTTACTGAGCACGTGCTACTAAATATATTGGGCAGTGTGCTTGGCACGTAAGTGCTATTTCCTTTTATCTTCACAAGCCTTATGACATAGATATTATCCTTATGCCCAATTTACATATATTTTTTTAAAATGGCTCAGAAAGGTCAAGTTATTTGCACAAGTTCACATATAATATATGGCAGACACTAATTTGAAGTCACATCTGTTATGATTTCAAAGTCAAGATTCTTTTCAGTACATTAAGAAAGCCCTTATAAGATTCTTTCCTAATGTGAAGGTAAACATCTCTCACTGTAAAACCTCATTAATTCAAAGTATGTGGTATGTATTTAAAAAATCTGCATATGACCTAGAGGTTCATTCAATCAACATTTAAGTATTTACACAATATTTAAAATGCACAGTGGAGATATAAAGGATTACAAACAACCAATATCAGCCAGAGAAAATTACAACAGAATTTTTTCTAGATTAAAAAAAAATCAAATGTAATGAATATTTAAGTTTCATTCATGGAATTTTTGCAATTTAATACCAAAAAGTGTTTTCAAAATGAGAACGGACTTACAATAGCATTTATTTATTTATTTATTTTATTGTTTTGAGAGAGAGAGGGAGAGAAACACTGATGTGAGAGAGAAACAAAAATTGGTTGCCTTCCATACGTGCCCCAACTGGGGATCGAACCCACAACCCAGGCATGTGCCCTAATCAGGAATCAAACCTGCAACCTTCTGGTTACATGATGATGCTCCAACCAACTGAGCAAGAACAACCAGGGCAATAGCATTCTTTTAAAGTAGAAAAAAATTTACAGAAAACTAGAGACTAAATTAAAATTAAACTGATCCTGCAGTCCATCCACCTTCTTTAAAAAATAATAATCCTTATCTGATAAGAGGATAAAACATTTTCATCTCACAAATCAGAACAGTATTTTATATACATTACTAAATGTCAGAAATATTGTCTTTTAGGTGCTTTACTGGTCTTCCTTTAGAATACATAAGATATGAAGTAAAGCTAAAATTATAAAAACAAAATATTATTAACATGTTACACCCGATCTAGAATTATCTAAAGAGTCTAAGACAGAACAATGGTTCAGGTTATAACTATAAGATCAATTTTACCTGTTGAAAGATTCTAATGTCCACAGAGGTCTTAACTGGCTCTGGTGTTTCCTTCCATTTCAGATGTAATTGCTTTTTCCAGTAATCCTTTGCATGTTGGATAAGATTGTGTTTTTCAGTAGATGGAGGTACAATAACCCCCTGTGATGCCAAGTACCTAAATATAACATCTCGGTGGACTTTTCTACGTCTCAGCAGTTCTTCTACACTTTGACTATATGCTAATATTGCATGAATGGCATCTAGAAGGAAATAGTAAAGATTATTAGAAAACCATGAGTCACTTGTAAATTTGTCCCGGGTCAGCAGAAACTCTCTACTCTTGTCATGGCATTTCTGCTTCTGCATGAGATGGTTATCATCTTTTAAAAATAGGAAGTGGGTTGCCAAGTGTGGGGGTTTAAAAAAAATTACTTATGCTTTAAACTTCCCAACCTAAAATTCTCCCTTTTACTTCTCATAAGGTATTGTAAAATTTTAGCATTTCTTTAAAAGAATAGTGTGTTTTAAGAAAAAAATTTGAGCGAGTAAAAACAATTTTTCTAATAAGGCCAATAGACCTAAATTCAGTTACAAGCCATAAAAATGAGTAAAATCACAATATTTTAGATGTGCAAAAACTTTTATTTCAATCTCATTCTACAGATAATGAAAGCTCAGGATACATGAGGTATCAATAATCATACTTCTAAGAATTGGCAGAATCCGGACTTGTACTTTTTTTAATTAAAAAAAATTACATTAAATGGCAGACCAAAGATTTTTAACATATGTGAGGTATACAGAATAGCAATAAAATGAACTCTCAAGTATATAGCATGCAGCTTAAGACACAGGAAATTACTAACATCTTTGAGGTTGCAATTTTACCCCTCCCTACTTAACACCATTCCCTCTCTATTCCCACTAACCTCACAGGTAGCTATTATCCTAAATGTTATTATTCCCTTGTTTTTTTAAAAATAGTAGTTGCAGCGTAACTATGTATCCCTAAGCAATATAGTTTTGTGTTTTCTGAACACTGTGTAAATTCAACCCATCAATAGTCTTCTGTAATCAGCTTTCCTCTTAATGTTGTTTCTGAGATTAATCTATGTGAACATACGTAGCTCTAGTTAACTCATGTTCACTGTTCTACAACAGTCATTATATGACTATATCAAAAATTACTTATCCTTCTGTTTATAGGGTTTTATCCTGAGTATCCAATTACAAACACTATTACTTTCATACTTGTCTCCCATTGCAGAGGGATAAGCAGAAAAGCATCACCTAAGAGCTTGTTAAAAATGTGAAATTTCTGGACGCATCCTAAAAGGACTGACCCAGAACCTGCATTATGTATAAGAAGATCTCTGAGTGATTCACACGCACATTCAAGTTTGAGAAGCTCAATCTAGAGTATGTGCCTCAGAATAAGTAAATCTTCCGTTAAGAGATAACGTCAAACTTGTTTTCCAAAGTGTATTTCTAAAAGTTGTTTTACATGCTCCCCAACACTTGAAGTTTATACATTTAGTTTTTTGCCAATATGATACATAGAGAAAAAGAAAAGATTGCGTGTTTTGGTTTTCATTTCACTGCTTTCTAAAGAGGTTACCTTTTCATACGTTTAGTAATTTATTTATTTTTTCTCTTCGAGAAAACTTTCCTCAAATCATTTAACATTTTTATACTGGGAACTTTATTTTTCTTATTTGCTTTTAGACTCATCAATTAAATTCAGCATTTTGATCTATGATAATTTTAAATTCACTCACCTTGTCTTTAGAGGAGATTAGAATGTAAAATATATAAATACTGAAGAACTACATTAAGTCTAAAACCATTTTCAGTCTAAGTTCTTAGAAATTTCTTCTTTTAATGTTCATGGTTTTAAGTTTCAGATGAGATTTTCTTAAATGATAAAAATGTAAACCTGACAACTAGAGAAATACAGTTTTAAAGAGCACAATCTTTGTAGGTAAGCCATCTACTAATACAGGGGGCTGAAATTTTCACAGTTTAAAATAAAACCAGACAGATGACATATGAAATGAAATAAACGCTTAAGCTACTCATTACATTTTTATACACACTCGTTACAATCAGGCTGAATGTTAATAACTCTTGAAATCTATCCTACCGAAATGTGAGACTGAAAAGAATGTGTTTCTACCACCAAAAAAAAAAAATCATCTTAGAAAAAAATCTCGATCCCAAAAAAGGCATGAATCTAAACCAAGTGCCTTTATTACAAGTGGCTGTTTTACCTAGTATATTGATACAAATGTTTGAAATCTTCCCAGCATGAAAAGGCTTGAACAGCAGCTGACATTCTCAGCCGATCGAAACAAAATTGAAAACACCCTGGTTCCTGAAAAATTTTTTTAAAGTGACTTCAGTCACGTACTCCGATTCCTTGAAACAACAAATATTTGCCTATAACATTCAATGGGTAAAACTAGCGCCTGTTTGAGTGCCACAACCTCCCCCAGGGGCATGGCGCGGCGGGACCCCCAGAGGCTGCGGTGCAGTCCCAAGGCCGCTGAGCAGCTGAGGTCACCGAGATTTCCGAGGGTCCCGCCCCAACGCGGTCTGTGAGGGGTTGTGGACAAGGCCTTGCACCTCCTCCACTCCCTCGCCCCCGCCACCTGGGGGCCGGTGATGCCTGGGGAGGGGCCGCCGGGCCTTGGGGAGAAGGTTAGTCTATCCTTACCTTGGCGGTCCTCAGGCTGCACCAGGCGGTTTGTGATGGTGTCGCATAGGGCCATGATCTCGTCATTATCCAGTAGGCCAAGCATGTTACGACAGCCCTCTTTCTCTGGGTCGCTAAGCCCCGACATCTCTACCCCCAGGCAGGGGATGAGAGGACAACGTCAATAAAGTCGCCCCTTTAGGCCCTAGGGGCCGGCGACCTGGCAACAGGCACCGGAAGTGCCTTTCCGGCTGTTCGCAGCCAAAGCGCCTCGGGTATTCCAAACCCTTGGGCGGAAGTGACTGCCAATGAGGTCAATCGGGCAACGCGGTGCTCCGATTTGTTGTTCCGGGCCGACGGGATGGAGCTGAATCCCAAGGATCTCACTTTAGGGAAGCACTCCGTTTACACCGAGACCATCGACCTTCCACTAGCGGGCTGGTTGAGGAAAGCAAAGCCCTGATCTCCCAGGAGCCCCTCTTCAGAAGAGCGCCTGGGAGGGTAGCGGTGGTACAGGTGCGTGTAAAACTAGTGCCGGCCCCTAGAGTACGGCGGACTCCCGTGATGCCGCGGGGCTGGCCAATGGAGGTACCTCCTCCCCGCCTGCTGGCCCGGCCCCAGGGAGGGCTTGAAGTCCTCCGCGGCCATTCCTAAATTGGGTGCGCCAGCTCTTTGATTATAAGTGGCATAGTACTGTGTTAAAATAATTTGGTTTTAACATTATACTATGAAAAGTTTTTTTTCCCCCACCTATCTTATGCCACGCCTGCCTGCCTTTCAGCTGACTTTCCTCTCAAACCAACTGAGGTTGGCTGTTTTTTCCTTTTGATCCTCGCGGGCTTAGTCTTAGGCTGGGCAGTTATCGCGTAGCAGTTTAAGGTTATGAACGCTGGAAGCCGGAGGCCAGGATTTTAATATGCCACTTACTAACAAGCCTTTTGCCCCTCAGTTTCCTATCTCGAAATGGATCTAGAAGACGTACCTACAAGGGTTGTTGGCAAAGGGGGTGCGGGGAGGGCGTGAAGAGCAGTGAAGAACGGTGCCTGGCCCTTAGAGCTCAACAAATAGTAGCTATTATTACGCACATGCATGAGAGGGAAACAGTCTTGCTCTGGTGGACCAAGTCCGGATTAGGAATCAGACTTAAAACACTTGCCTCTGTCTCCTTCCATTTTTAAGCCATGTTTTAAAGTTAACATTTAATTAGCATAATGCCAGTTAGTAGCTGAAGTGTATACACATCTGCAGATCCCGTGAGCAAATTTAGTATTTTTTTTTTATCACAGCTAAATATCATTGATGAGATGTACTGTAAATACATAGTCTTTAAAATAGGAATTCAAAGCATGGTTAATCTAATTTGGCAGTGGATTTTATTTGGGGTATTTTACTAAACAGATACCAATTCTTAATTTTTTCATTAACCATTAATGAATGCCTACTATGCTAGGTATTGAAAATTAAGAAAAATATAAGACTTACCTCCAAGGACCTTTTGGGAGTTTGTCAAGTAAAGTAAGTGCTCATAATGCTGGCATGGAACCACATGGAAGATATGCTCAAGGTTTTCATTCATTCGTTCATTCAAAATAATATATTTCTTGAACATCTCTAACAGGTTGCAAGGCACTGTTCTTTATGCTGGAAACAAATGCAAGTCTTTTGGAACTTTCATTCTAGTGTAAGGAAACAAACATATAAGAAACTATATACTGTCAGGAAATTCTGTGAAGGAAAAAAAAACAAACATCAAAAGGATGGTGATAGGAAGTTGCTATTTTAGAAAGGCTGTCAAGAAAGGCTTCTCTAAGTGACCTTGAAGGAAAGACCTAAAGAAAAAAAGAGTATTAACTAGAGAAGAAGAGTGTCTAGAAAGAGGCAACAGAAATTCTGAGAAAGGAATGGAGTACTTGGCATGGAGCAGCTTGTGAAAGGAGGAGGCAGTTAGCAGTGAGGTTAGAGTTGTAGTCAGGATTGATCTAGAGCAGGGTTTGGGCAGGACAATTCTTTGTTGTGGGCACTGCCCTATGGATTGTAGGGTGCTTAACAGCATTCCTGGCTTCTACCCACTTGAAGCCAGTAGCACCTCTTCCCCAGGTATGGACCCAAAAATATCTCAAATTTGCCATGTTTCCTAGGGGACAAAAAAATCACCCAGTTGAGAACCATTGATACAGAATCACCTGTATGTTCTCTGTTTTGTCCAATGCAGTAACCATCAGCCATGTGTGGCTATTGAGCTCTTGCAATGTGGGTAGTACAACTGAGGAACTCAAACTTTATTTGAATTTGAATTAATTTTAATAGGCTTGTGGGCCATTACAGACATTGGTTTCTTTTACCTTTCTGTCTTCATTTCCTGTTATCCTCCCACTTTCACTCCAGACGAGTTACAGTGGCTCCCTTGCTGTTTCTTAAATTTTCCCTGCAGATCCCTGCCTCAGAGCCTTTGCTCTTGCTATTCTGCCTGGCAGTTTTCCCTTAGATATCTGAATGGCTCTTTTTCCTTAATTCATTCAGGTTCCTGCTCAAGTCACCTTATCAAAGAAACCTTCCTTCATCTTGTTGAAAATGATCACCAACAATGCCACGCTTACTTATTCTTTCCTACCCACATAGTTTTTCTCCATAGCACTTATACTGTATGTTTGTTGCCCTACAATAGAATGTGAGTTCTGTGAGCAGTGGTTTTCCCCACCTGACCAAAATGTAGGGTTTCTAACAAATTCTGAGGTGATGCCAAATCTGCTGCTCTGGGACCACACTGTAAGAATCACTGCTGGTAGAAGTCTGTAGCCAACTTCATCCTTTGTCTCTGAAAGCAGTAATCCTCAGGCAAGTCTAGCCCCATCAGTTTGGATATATTAGATCCACTTATGCTCTACATTTCTAGGGAAAACTGCATGGCATTATGGTTTTAAGATACATCTGGTTTTTTCAATTCTACCTATTTATTAGCTGTGTGACTTTAGTTAACTTATTTAACTTTCTGAACCTCGATTTCTAAAAAACAGTGTTCTTATCTACCATTTTCACAATTAGGGGTTACACATATAAAGTAGGTGGTACACGGTAATTTAGTAAAACAAGAAGCCATTTCTTCTCCAGTCTGTAGCACCCATAAATAAGACATGAACCTCTCCCATTTTTAGTTGTTATTCCATGTACTATTGGATTGCCTTCATTTCAAATCTTGATATATAACCAAAACTTGTCTTTGTTATCAATTGGTTCTTGAAATCAATATGAATTTTACATTATGCTATGAAAGGCAACCTGTTTATCTTGGGAACTTACTTATATGAGTATCTGATTGCTACTCAGAATTCTTCAAGTTTCAGAAAAGAAAAATGGAAAGTGTAGATAACACCAATAACTTTATCAAAATACTTCAATACATTTACTTAGTAGTCTAAGATCATTTGACCATTAATCATAAACTGAGAATTCTAGATCTCAGTTCCAGAATGCTTTAATAACTTACTCATGTTTTTCAAAGTGTAACATTTGTAATATGTGCAAAACATTGTATTTAACACAGTATGCATTCTTTCACTTGCAGTGCTAACTCATCACATTAAAGAGGTAGTTCTTCTACATTGGGCCCATTTTGTTCCAGTTCCAAGTTACAGAAAATAGTGTAAGGGGGTTTTCCTTTTTTAGTGAATCAAAAAAGGAGCTCTCATGCCCAAGGATCTCACTTTTAGATACAGATTAATTGGCTTATTTTCCCATTGATATGCTTTTTTAGGTAGTATTTTTCATTATCATTTATATCTTATTTCCAAATGACTTCAATGTTTTGGTTTTATTGTTTTAAGTTCCACCAGAGGCTCTTCATCGTTGGAGAATTACCAACATAGATAAATCCATCCACTGTCTTGCTTTTGGAGAGTTCTGATGTTTGTCTTCCACCTACTAAATCTGCAGAGGGTGTATCTCACACTGAAACCATTGACCTGAAATGACTTCAGTAATTCTACCAACGTGTAATTCCTGCATGTGGACATTAGTTAAAATAATCTCTTAAAAGGTATATTTATATAAACTTTTAGTTTGTCTTTTTTCTGTAATGTTTTTAAAATCACTCAATATGAATATGGTAATATTAACTGAAATACTTAGTTTTTGTATGAAACATAATAGAAATTTCTTATTAAATATGTATCTTAAGCCTAATTCCTTTTGAAGCATTGTGCTACATAAAATTGAACACTTTGTTACCAATAAGGACAATGTTTTATTGAACAAGTCTATGTACAGTACAAAAAATTTCTTGAAATGAGACACTATTGTTGATTTATTGCAGTTCAATGGCTCAGTTTTAATTTGTACTCTTATAAAATGCAAAGTAAAATAATGTTCAACAAGGAAGCACAAATTTCTTTCTTGCTGAATCTGTAATTATCTTTCACATATCAACAATTCCAAAATGCATATGCAGCATTTAGTCATTCTGAAAAGGTGTTTTACAGTACCAAATAAATTAAAAAATAAACACTATCATCCCTTTTAGGTTTTTCATCCATACAACAGTTTAAACCAAACACAAAATGCTGAAACTTCAGGTGTGATTTGAGAAGAATCACAAGTTCAATGTTATAAATTATCTACTCATTATATAACTGGTGGTTTCAAAAAACAAAAACGAATATGGCTAAAGCCCAAAGTACCAGTGTCCTTGTCCACAGAGATTCCCCTTTTCTACCTCCTCCATAGTATTTGAGCAGCAAAAATTCAGATTTGCCATTTTCTTGACCTTACTGAAACATAATAAAGTTAGGTTTTAATGTTTTGAAGGCAATTTTTTTTTTTATTTAAAAACAAAGGATTGAAGCTTGGTTCATATAAGATAAACACATACTCAAAATAGTAAAGAAAGAGAATCAGTTGAGGAAGAGAAATCTTCCTTTTCTTCTGGATTCCAAATTAGAACTGTTGGAAGTTTATGCAATCTCTAAAGCAAAATGATGTAAGTTTACTTTATAAAACATACATAAAATGTACACATCCTTTCAATAGCAATTATTTGAGAAATATATTAAGAGGTTAGAACAATGGGCAAATAGTATTTTATAAGACATTTCTTGACTTATGTATAAACCGATTTGATCTCAGTATTTCAGAAAGTTTTCCCTTAGCAATACAAAAGTAGAAATAAAACTTCAAATTAAAGACAAAAAAAAATAACACATGGGATATGTTTAAAACATCTCGGTATGAACTGCAAAATTAAAATAATTTGTAGATATGATAGTTTCAACTTACAAAAAATAAAGTTAAAAATGTTTTAATCTTAAACTTATGGAATATACAGAAATTACATTTTTTAAAAAACAAACTTCATTATCCAAATGAACTAGTTTCCAAGCTGACTTTTTATTACATAATTATTTTTAATTGAAATGGATCTCAAGTATTATATTTTTAGTTTCAGGGAGGATGGAAAACATTTTAAGTAGACCTTAAAGAATTTAAAAAACCTAATTGATTTGTGTGTACTTATGCTATTTAAAAGTAAATTACACAGCCTAATGTAGGCTACATTTTAAAAAATCCTAAATTTTATTGAAATAGTATGACTGTCAACTGCACAATAGTGAATGCCCATGATAATTAATTATGCTAATAAAATTGGGAAATTTTTAGATGTCTGATGTATCATGATCTATCATGACTTGGAAATCCTAATTTAACGAAATCTGGTGCTATCCTAAGAGAAATGTCCCACTTACTTGGTAGTCTCATTCAAGCTTTAATATTCAAAATGAGGTTATCTGCTTTGAACAAAAATGTGTCAGTTGGAATACTGAAATATTGGGTTGACACTGGGACATTACTAGCTCAGTTTCTGAAGTGTCTGCCTTAGCATTTTTGTTCATTTTATCCCTGCTATACATTAACACACTATTAGGTAAAAGGAAGTCTTGAACCTTCCTCTTTTAGAGAATGTGCAGTATTGGGTTGGCCAAAAAGTCCATTTAGTGTTTTTCATAAAATAATAGATACATTTTTCATTTTTACCAATAACTATTGATTTGGACATTTTAAGTATATCACCTGTCTCCCACGTAGTATAACATTGATTGTTCTCAATTTAATGTCTCGATTTGATTGCTATCAACTTCAGCTGGTCTGACCAGGGAGCATTATCCAGCAAGAAAGTTCACAAACCATTTTTGACACATTAGATCAGTCACAAGCACCTTCTCCATACACTGCACAAATCTTTTTTTTTTGCGTTTCAGTTGTTTTTACCTTTCTTGAAATAAAGCATAATATGCCAAAAATGTTGTGTATTTTCTTCCATCTTCAGTATAAAAAGACTACACAAAAATTCACCAATTTGGATAAGTTGTTTTTTTTTTTTTAACGCACCCTGATGTGGCAGCTGTCACAACACAATCTAACAAAATTGTTTCAAATTAAGTTAAAAACAACTAAGCACTACTAGAACTGTCTTTACACAAACTTTTTGGCCAACCCAATAGAACGTATCTGAGAGGGTATTTAAAAAAACATTTTTTGCCCTAACAATTTATTGACAAGTTAAAATCTTCCTTAGGAAAATTACTGGTCATTAAGGAAAATAAATGCATCAATATATCTTATTGTGTTCTTGTGCAAATTTTTGTGTAAATATTTCCTTTCACATATATAAAAAAAGTACTATTCAGACCAAATTCATCACTAATAAATAAGAAAGCATAAGTAGTATGGCTTATTTTATAATTAAGTCTCCTAACTGAATAAAACCAATGAATTCTTGACCTGATTCTTAGCTTCCATTTTTTATAGCCAGTTATTTTGATAGGGCTATACTTAGATTACTATCATTAATGTCTATAGGACCTTACTATGAATCATTAAGCAATGTCCTAACTACTCTATATACAAATAGAAATATCACAGTGTGCTTATACCATTATTCACATTGAAGAATTTGCAAATCAGTGTTTTCTTTGAACTAGACAGCCTTTAATGGCCTTAGGTTCCTCCAATCTGTCGCCAAAGTTATCGGTTACTTTTTCTGTTTAATTGACCCTGCTGCCTTTTAAATTCATTGGTATTATAAAAATGGAAAATGGAAGGTTCTACTAAAGCACTGTTGTTTTGTTTTTTAATTTTCAATGTTGGCATGTCATTCACTGAACTTTGACCTGTCTACTGGAAACAAGTTACAATCTATTATGAATGAAATGGTAATAAGTCTTATTTCCATTTATCAGTTTCTAAGTTATAATAAATCAAACAGCAGTGATTCCATAAAACATGTTTGACCAGAAAGGAGGTCATAATCTGATTATGCATGACAAGAAAACAAATCCCATTTGTAGAATATTGTTTATTGTAAACCAACACCCGCCTTTTAAAAAATAATGGGTTAATGTTTCCCTTTCTGTAAGGCCATAGCTTGTTTCTCTTTGATTAGTAGTCTGAACATGTTTGTCACATAAGCAAAACTGAACATGCTGCTATTAATCTCATAAGCTATTTTTAAAATGTGGTTTTCTGGATAACTGGTACTTTGGAAGTTTTGAAATAACCCTTTTGGAATCTAATCCAGCACAGCTCTGTGAGTTCATTCTGGACAATGTGCGTTGTCTTTATCTTTAATAATCCAAGACCACTCTAAAATTAAGGCCATCAGGGAAATAGCAAACTGATGATGCATTCTCTTGTAGTGCTTTTTTTCACACTACTGCTTGATCAACAGATCTTTCTGAAACATATTTATCAGGCACCTGTAAAAGAGAACACGTCTATTAATTCAAATGTTGCAGATGTTCATCTGGACTTCTAAGTCAGATTCTTGTTTATTTATACCCTTACACATTCAAAGAATATTGATTATCAGTAGAAAGACAAGCTCTTATTTTGCTCTTTTTTTGTTTTTCAGTTATTTTCTGATTCTTTTAAATTGTTTTTATAAAGAAGCTTGATTTTACTTGGTTTATATTCTAGTATGCAGATGAAAAACACTTCCATGATTACTTTGTTTCTAGAACTTTAATTACATGAAACTCAGAATGAAGAAAAGCCTCAGATACAGTGAAAGTATGATCAAAGAATATGAAAAACCTGTGTACAAGATCTGCCTCCCACAAGTTCATAGGCCTGTGCCTATGCAAATTACTTAACTTGTGAATTTCAGTTTGATCTATAAAACAGGAATAGTAATATCGCCTCATAATGGTTGTATGGGCTAAAGGAAAAAATGTACAGATAAGTAGTGCTTTATTATCCGGGCTATACAAATGTCAATTCTTTTTAACCTCAGAGACCTACGGCATTTTCTATTCCTACAGATATAGCTACTAAGAAGAGAGAAGACTTACTTTCATCATCTGAATCAAATCCAAAGAGTGCCTGACATTTCTTTTGTGCAAGGTGAGCCTCAAGTGCTTCTGCATTACAGTAGGTGGTCAGGCATTTGCCACATCTTAATCTTTTCACTGATTTTTTACAAATGTTATCTTGATCAGAACAGGCATCTATTTTATCAGTCAGAAATTTTCTGCGTTTTGGCATACTAAGGTACCGTTCATCAAGGTAACTGGGAGGCAATGGTCTGACATATGGCTTTGATAAAATTAAGCCATATGAAGTATGTTCACTCGTCAGATTTGGTTTGGATGGTGCCTGAGATACTGGTGGGGTACTGTGTTCTTGTGGTAGAATGCTGGGTAAAATGGAACCATTTTCTGTCCTGATTCTATTTGCATCAATTTTCAAAGCAGGATCTGATGAAACTAAAGGTGACTGTTCTATTCCACTGTGTCCATTGACTAAATCACTAATACAATTATTTTCAGAATTTGGATCTATGTCAGGCATCTTTTGGTCTATCAAGCTTATATCAGAAACAGTGTTATCAGAATGTTCATTTCCATTCTGAACTAAACTGTCTTTCTTCTTTTCCATACTTTCTATACATGTCTTTGGTTCTGTAGAATCTTTCCTTGATTTGCTAGTAGAAACTGGCAGACTGTTAGCTTGTTTCTCATTACTAAATGAGTCTTTCTCCTGGTGATGAGGATTTGAGTCTGTAAGAACATCCCAAACAGTTGCTTCACTTGGTTGTGCAGATGATTCTGGTGTTTTACTTAAATAGTGCTGAGCTTCGTGTTCATATAGCATAGGAAGATCTTCGAAAAGCTCATGGCATTCTGGAAAACTACACTGAGCTTGAAATATCCTGTGACTTTTTATGTGCTGAGCAAGCTGGAATGGCAGCTTAAATGACTCATTGCAATTAAAATGCAAACAAAAGTATGCATTTGGATAGCTGTGCCTATTAAGGTGATCTATAAAATGTTGAGAATCTTCAAACTGTCTTTGACAAAATTTGCATTTCCCTTTGCTCCACTTCATTACTGTTTGCCGCACATTTAAGTCAGTTGGATGTACAGTCCTTGCATGTTTATTTAGAAATCCAATTCTCTTAAATATTCTGACACAGCCAAGAGCAGGGCACTTAAAATTTCCTTCTTGATCTGTATCATATATGTCTTTTGGATGGCACACAGTTCCATTGAGTTTATGAAGGACTGAAGTTTCTTGATTCAGGTCATAGTCATCTTCATAATCAACTTCTTCGTCCTCTTCCTCCTCATAGTCATCCTCACATACTGGTAAAGGCTCTAAGAGATTATTTACATAAGTATCAGGATTGCCATTTTCAATAATGTTTTCAATAGCATGTTCTGATATACTTATGGGAATGTCAGTGAATTCAGCCACATGTGTAGGGATGACTTTTTCATTTCCATCACTAGGAGTATTAATAGTCTGTACTTCCAAATCTTTATTATCAAAATTCTCATTTTCAAGTGAAATTAAAGAACGGGTACAATTTATTTCCTCCAAAGCAGGATTTTCCTGATCCTCCTGTTGAGCTGCAGCAATTTGCTGTCTTTGTATTTTTTTAACATGATTCTTTAAATGCTTCTGCATAAGTCCTCTGTTTCTAAATTTCCTACCACATATTACACAGGCAAAACTGCCCTTTTTCTGATGAGCCTGAGCATGCCTTACAATGTGACCACCTAGAAATTCCTTGTTACATAACATACACCGATGCCTTGGGACACTGTGATCTACTTTAGTAGCATTAAAAGCTGTAAGGTTTTTCTTTGTATTAACATAGCCTTTATGTTGTGCTCCAGACATATCATCAGGATCAAGCTCTCCAGTGCTCTGATCTATAAGAGAGTCAAGCCCTTCATCTAAACTTTTCTGTTCCACTGTCTTTTTTAGATTAGCTGTAGAATTTTCCAGTGTATTTTCATTTAGAAATCTAATTGCTGATTTATCACTCAGTAATGCTACACAGTTTTTCTTAATCATCATGAAGTTCCAGAATTCAGGATCAAAAAACAATCCCTTTTTCAAAATTGGAAGTAATTCAAAACGAACACGATTTTGAACACTACTAGTGCCTTCATTATATTCTTCATCTGGACGTTTGTAAAGTTCTTCAACAGTATGATAAGCTTCCAAGGAGCGCTCAAGAAAAAATATTGAGAGTGCACAAATCCTGAGGATCTCCAAATCATTTGGCAAAAAATGCGCAATTGTTTTATAAATTAGACACTTAGTTTTGGGATCATCGTGAAGGTCTAGTTGTAGAGCACAACCACATATTTCAACACAAATTTGTAAGCCTTCTTCAACCTGTAAAAAGAAAAAAAATGTTACTACTAAATACCTTTTTAAAAATATTACACTAATTAGTTTATCTTTTAAAAATACAACTCTACAATGAAAGCTAAAAAACCCCACAGTATTCTAGCTGTGCAGTTTTCCTCAATGGGTAGCCTTAACTCATTTTTAACATATAAATAAATCTTTTTAAATTTCAGAATAATCTGGAAAATATAGCATTTTCACTTCCAATTTATTTCATTTTCAAGTTTATCAGGACCTACTAACCATAATACAAAATGCTTTATAACCTAATAGTGAATTAAAAAAAAAAATTAGAGGGAAAGGGAGAGACAAAGAGGAGGAGAGAAACATGGATGTGCAACAAGAGAAAAATCAACAGGCTGCCTCTTACATGCCCCCAACTGGGGACCTGGCCCACAACCCAGGCATGTGCCCCAACCGGGAACGGAACTGGCAGCCTTTCGATTCACAGTCTGGCACCCAGTCTACCGCACACCAGCCAGGGCCCTTATGGTGATTTAAAATACAAAATGCTCCCTAAACTTACGAAGATTAAAGTTTCTTATTTTAGGTACTAATTTCATTTTGCAGCAGAAGCATGAAATTATATGAATTTAAGTATTTATCAATTTTTATGTCAAAAATAACTTTTTTTAAAGGACTGCTTATGGAAACTCTTTCATAAAGCTGCACTATTTTACTTAAGTAATATTATTCAATCAATTAAGGGAAGAAATGTAGGCCACATGAAGAGAGCAACTGATATAGAGAAATCTGATTAAGATCACTGGGGAGAAATATGAGGGGCTGAAGGAGGAGTTTGCCCAGGCAATGGAAAGCAGTGTAGAATGGGATTGGCTGAGAAGTTGACTGCCCCCAGAGCCATAAAAAAAGAAAGCTGGCTCTTTGGCTCATAGGTTTTTCTCGCTCCTAAACTGGCTTTCTCTCAAGCTCTTCTTCCTTTCAAGCTCTTCTTCCACAAGGATGCCTGGATGATCATGCTGCAGGTTTATTCTTTGGGTGTTCTAGAGGAAACAGGCTCTGAGGCAGCAGTCTGCCATTCTTCCAGAATTGTGTAGCTTTTGTGTATTATGCTGTTTGTTAGCTTGTAAACGAACCCTATAGAAACTAACAAGGGAAAAGACAGGAGAACCCAGATTAGAACCCTAGCCTTAATTGATAGGTTTAAGTAATTAAAGCTATGACTTGATAGGCTTAAATAATTGCTTTTGAATAAAGACACCTTTATCACCAAACCTTTGCCTCTGGAATTTTACCTAGAGGGTGGCAGCGTGCAGCAGGATCCCACTTGCTGTTCGGTAACAGCAATGGCACCCCAGGTGGGACCCTAGCTGCCTGTGGCTGGTCACTCCAAGAGTGAGACTGTAGGGTTTCCCAGTCTCTGGGAACTTTTCTGCACATCTGCTCAAGGCATTAGCCTCCTAAACACACCTGGCTGGTGAAAAAGAAACGAGGTCCAAGTGAGGACTGCTCTGGGAAAGCCATTGTGTGGGAACCAGTTTGTTAGATTGGTTGGCAGAAAGTTTGCTTGTGAGTACTCTTTGGAATAATGGAGTCGTGGATACCAGTTTTGTTTATATCTTCCCAAGTTTCTTGGATTTTTCTGGTTATAGCTTTTGGCCTGTGCTTTCAGGCCAATAAGGGTAGTTCTGTGTTGGCTCCTAGAGGGAGCCCACTGGGTAAGTTTTTGGCTGATTGGAGTATATACTATTATCCCATGTCCAAGGAGGTGTTGATTAATTGCTGTAATACTGTGTGCCCTATCGCTGTGCATGGCTCCCTAAGTTATTTTACCATCATGCAGTTGAACAATAGTGCTAACAGTTAAAAAGACAGGGAATCAAGCCCTGGATCCACCACACGCGGATAAAATGGGTACCGCCTGAGGAGGACGTAGGCCCTGCTGCTGTGGTTGATGCTAAAAAGGAAAGCTGGACCTACACTCCAGAAGATTCAAAATTCCTCTTCCGGAAAAGGACAGTGACCCCTAATACACGGTGACAATTTCTTTTGCTTTATTCATGTGCTTGTAAAGCTAGGGACTCTTAGCTGCTAGATACTGAGTTGGAGTATGCTCCTTCCCAATTCGGAAAAGAACAATAATTGAAAAGGAGTTGCAGTTAATTCTGAATGAGTAAAGGTATATAGATATGTTGTGAAACATTTTTAAACTGGGAGGAAAGGAAACCTCACTCTTGGGTACAATTATTCTTTGCTTGTGGAGTTTCTTTGCTTGTTTTCTGATCTTATGGGAACGTGGTTTGAACTTTACTATTTTGGGTACATCTGGAATCCCGTCTCTGCTGTTTGGCCATTGGGACATAGGAGAGGCCACCGGTGAAGCTGGTTGGAGACAATGCCTTGCCATTTGGGACCTAGGAAGGGTCATTTGGTGCCAGTAGAATCTGGTCTGAGGCAAGAATATACGTCTCTGCCATGAGACCGGGTGGTGAGAGGTCAGGTCTCTGCCAAGGGACCAGCGGATACACTGGTAGCAAGAGAGTGCCTCTACCAGCGAGGCTTTTGGCCATTTGGGACCTAGGAAAGGTCACCTATGTGACCAGTTAATGGGACTGGTGGGAAATGAGGCAAGATTCTAAGGCTAGTTCCAGTCCCCCTTCTTATTTTGGAATTCTGTCTTTACTTTGGACTTTGCTTTACTTCGGTTTTGGAAGGAAACTGAGGTTTCCCAGGGAGAGTTAAAACTTCACATCAAGTAGGAAAGTAAACAATTAAGGTATAAGGCATGGAAATGCAATCTTAGTGGATATTGGAAAGACAAGGATTTTCCCTCATGCTTTGCATTTTTCTCCCCATCTGACCCCTCCAGAATTTGGAATTCTGAAGATGACATAAGGTTTCTTTGCATAAAACCAACAAGACCAGTTGCTATTGGTGGTCTTATTAATCAAGACTGGATTGTCGTGTCTGAAGGGGGCAGGACTGGACTCTGGTTGTTAGTAAAAAGCCTTGAGGAACTGGGGTTGACTTTCAAAGCTAACAAAAGCCTGCTGGAAAAATGGCCTGGTACTTTGTCTGGTTGTGTGGTTCATGGTAATCTTCCCAGAAAGGAATGAAGGTTGCTTTCCTGAAAGATGGCAAGGAGGAACTTTAAGACAAGACAGGAACCTCAATGACTTGGAAGATAGGTACTGCAGGAAAAGCCAGATGGCAGGAATGTGGCTTGGCTTCTGTGCCCTGAAGGGCAGACTAAGGCTCAATCTAAAGGATCCTTCTGTGCATTCCAACAAAGCTGACTTAAAGATCCTATGTGATCAGATGTTGCTCTTGTTGTGTTTATGCAAACCAAAGGGCAAAATTAAAACTGGATTTAATGCAACCCCTTTGAGGATAATGAGGGTGATCTTAAGGAGAAAAATCGTGATTCAAGGAAAATCACAATGCTCAGTGGTGGACATTGGTTTAATAGCTATTTTATTTTATTTTTAAGATTTTATTTATTTTAAGAGAGAGGGTCAGGGAGGGAGAAAGAGAGGGAGAGAAACATCAATGTGTGGTTGCCTCTCACGGCACGTGCCCCCAACTAAGAACCTGGCCTGCAACCCAGGCATGTGCCCTGACTGGGGATCGAACCGGCGACCCTTTGGTTCGCAGGCCAGCACTCAGTTCACTGAGCCACACCAGCCAGGGCACTATTAAGTACCTTTAAAATTTTGTTACTTAGAAGTTTAAACTGGATTCGTGACATCATCAGAGATGCTCAATTTATAAGCAAGAAAGATCTGTCAAATTGTTGCTGTTTAATATGATTCCAGAAAAAAAAAAAGCCTTGCAACTAAATGTCTTCTCAAAAGTCAGCCTTGTGGGCTGAAGAGACTGGTTTGTGATTTATTGTACAAATTAACCTGCATATTCTTCTTTCTGTTTTCATAGGACATATGCCTATGACCTCATTAACCTGGGTGGTTGTATACACAATATAGGCCTCACTCAAAAAGCCCATCTGTACCTCTGCCTCCTGAGACTCAACGGTTTGGCTGGCCTAATGGTTGGGTTGGTGAAGTATGGGATGATCTGTGAACTTCGCTTTAAAATTGGTTTCCTTTTCTGCCCTAATAGCTTGGACAAAAAGATACCAGAGGTGTTAAATGGGGGCGAATCTTAGAATATTTCCCCTTACCCTAAGTTTAGTAGGAGAATGATACAGAGAAATCTGATTAAGAACACTGCGGAGAAGTAGGAGGGGCCATAAGAGGAGTTTGCTGAGGCGATGGAAAGCAGTCTAGGATGGGATTGGCTGAAAAGCTGACTGCCTCCAGAGCCAAAGGGAATAAAAAGCAGCTGGCTCTTTGCCTCAAGGGCTTTTCTAGTTCCTGAGCTGACTCTCAGGCTCTTCCTGTGGCTCAGGCTCTGGCTCTCAGGCTTATTCCTGGAGGATGCCTGGATTATCATGCTGTAGCTGCCTGCATTTCCCAGCAAACGGTATTATGCATGAGAAGGAACTCCAGGCACAGCCTAGGGTTGGGCTGGCATGGCAGAGGGTGGCAGTTTTAGTTGTTGGGTGTTCTATAGGGAACAGGCTCTGAGGCAGAAAGCCTGCCGTTCTTTCATAATTGGGTTACTTTCGTGTATTATATTGTTTTAGTTTGTAACTGACCCTACAGAAACTAACAGGGGCATGCTAGGAGAACTCAGGTGTTAAGAGTTTAGCTTTAATTGATAGGCTTAAGTAATTAAAGCTGTGACTATACAGGCTTAAGTAATTGCTTTTGAATAAAAACTTTTCCTTTATCAGCAAACCTCTGCCTCTGGAATTCTGCATAGAGAGTGGCGGCAGGCAACAGGACCCCACTTGCTGTTCCGTAACAAAGTTACAATATTTTCAAATCTAATAATGTAACAGAATAATGAACCTACTGGAAGTTACCAGCAAAATTATTTAAGTTTTCAAATTTTTACTTATGATTCAAAGATAACTGCATCAGCTTTTACTTGGGAATTTGTTGTCTGTCCACCCTAATTCAAGTTATAAATAATGCTACTAGTGATTTTGAATGACCTAAATACTTATTTGAATAGAAAGAGCTACAATATGTCTTTTAAATTGTGTGTGTGTGTGTATATACACATCATACTCCTACTTCCTCCGTATGGTATATTACATATGACAGAGATGAAGACTACATTGCCATCCTTATGTCCTCTCAGTCCTTTACATGCTTTGTAACCCTGCTTAACTACTTACAGTTTCACAAGCAGACCTTAACTTTGCACATATTCCCACTTTATCTAGCTGGTAAATTCCTACACATCTCCTACTCATTTGTCAAGAATCTGTTCTACTCTGGAAGTTTTTCCTTACCATTCATTCTGGCCCCTGCCCTGGGGTAGAGTTAAACATTCCCCATTCTTTCCAATGAGAATATCTTAAACTTATTTCTAAGACGCATATATATATTGTTTTATAACAACCTGTACATTCCCCTTTCCCCCTACTTTTAATTATTAAATTCCTAGGAATCTTTGAATTCCTAAATAATACAGTATCTCTTTTTTTATGTCTTCCTATGGTTAGTATAGAAGTTGGATATAGTTACCTTTGAGTAAATGTTTACAGAGAGATCAGATCTATTCTACTGCCTTTAGTTTTTTCCTATCAATCCATCATTTCCAGCCTGAAACCCTTTTCTAAATTCAAATTTCCACTCTCTTAATTGTCTGTTACAATTAGATAGTCCCACCTAGACTTTCCAGATACAACAAATTCAAAGTTCATTGCTTCAGAAAAAATTCTTTTTTTCTCCAAAGTTGTCTGCATTCTCTCTCCTGACTCATGAACTTATAATGTACCCAACTGCCCAAGTTTTAAAAATTTCAGGATCATCACAGAGGACAAAAGGAAATGGGACACTTCCTTACCTGAAATCCTTTAACAGTTCCGGTATATTTATGGACTGAAGTTCCAACTTTTAGTGTAGCATGGAAGTCCCTTTAGGATCTCCAAAACCCAACCCCACTTCCTGCAGTCCCTCCAATTAGTTTCCTCTTCTATAAACTTCTCCCAAGTTTCTGTGCTACACTGTTAATTTCACTGAACAATTGTGAAAATCAATAAAATGAGGCAAAAGTGCTCTGTAAAAACAAATATTAATATTATCCTCATCTCTCATTCAAGACCCAGCTTAAAGCATCTTGCTCTGTGAACCTTTTCAGATATGCCATCTATAATGTCTCCTGAACTCATATGGCATTGTGCCTCTTTTCACAGCACTGAGACATGGGAGTGATCTATTCCGTTAGATAAAAAACCTTTAAGTAGAGTGTAAATAAGCACATTTTAAAATTGATTTCATCTTTGATTTTTTCCTCTTATGATGTATTCTTGACAAGACTTGTGAAAAAAAGAAAGCTTTCTAATAATTGGCTATAGTTCCCCAATATTATAAACTTTCTTTAACAAAGTCCTCTTAATGTTTGGTGCACATGAGAATCACATGTAAAAAATATAGATACATCTTTGTTTTATTTTTAAAAGAAGTTTTACAGGTGACTGCTGCACCTTAAATGTTGAAAAGTATTCTACAGCATAATCTGTTTGGTTTTTTCCTCTTTTTTTGGTAGGGAGAGAGGTTAACTTTGACAATGCATTTGAATGACACTTAACTATTTAATAATAAATATTAAGGCCGTTAGCAAAATAAACAGGAAATTTAAAAATATCTGATACAATGCTGTCTACTTTATGTCATGGGAATATGATCACTACATGGTCATGCATCTAATGAATGACATGATAATAAATGTCATGAATGCATAAATATATACAAAAAATAAAATATATTACTTAATGGATGCCTCCTTATGTATTTAAAAGTAACCCGCATAATGATTCAGTTAAAATGTAGGGTAGCTTTATCTTTACTATCTTAGTATTTAAACATGTTAATATTTGAGAGGAAAAAGTTAAAGGATTGGCAGGGTCTATTTTAACATCTACATAAGTCATTTAGAATTGCTCTCACTTGCAAGTGACCCATGAAAAATTTGCTTCAGAACTATTTTTAAAAAGTTAATGGGTTTATACTATTTAAACACTTTAAAAATTTGTCCTTAAGTTTCAAAAATGCCTCATATTCATGGTTTCTTTAACCTAAACACCAGACTTAAAACTATGAACTATATTTCTTTGTGACAGTGAGCAGTTATTGCCTGGAGATATATAAATTTTGTCTACAAATTAAGATTCTACAAAAGTGACAAGCTGATTTAATTATATCCTCTCTTCAAATTTATAGTCAAGTAAATTTTATCATAAGAGATTCAAGTTTCGGTGAATTGTCATTTAATTTTAATTTAAAATAAAGGGTAAATATATCCTATTTACCTCATCTTTAATGATTTTCATGAAAGGAAATATGACTCTCACATTAGTTGCTGTTCTTAGAAGTTGGTAGCATTGATCTACAAAAACTTGTTTTGAAGGATTAGACTTAAGCTGAAGTTTACTCCATATGAAAATCAAGTCCCTGTAAATGAGAAAAAAGAGAAATATCAAAAATACAGTTTATTCAAATGCAGGCATTAGTTATTTTTCCCTGATATTACAGTGCCCTGGCTAAGATGTATACAAAGTGGGTATAAATGGACATTATGTTAACCCCCAAGCTACTTTTGCTACCTATATGGAACTAATAGAAGCTGGTGGGAGGGGAAGAATTCAGAAATTGCAATTTCGCAGTGGTAAAGAATGAATTTCAATCATATGCTGATGAACCTAAGGCATCTCTAGTACTTGATCAAAATAAATTCTAATCCAAATGTACCAACATTATGATATTACTTTAAAAAAATAAACTTAGGCCATTAATTAATACCCAACTTGCAAATTTAGAAATCAATGCTATAGATTTCATGCAAAAGATAGTTCATATTTTTCATTTCCAATCTATTGAGATACCAAAAATACTACAGACCAAAAGTGTAAGTACATTATAGTACTAGTTCTGAAATGTTTTAGATTATCTGTTGTTCCATTAATATGTAGTACTTTCAATATAGACAAGCTATGGACCATTTTCTAAAACTATGGCCAAGGTTGTTATATGCACAAGGTTATTAGATGAAGCAATGGGTTTTGTAGCAAAGAAAATCATAAGATATAATTGATATATTTGGATATCACACTACAGCAAATTAGAATTCTTTAAATTTACTGAAGTTACATAAAGCATCATAATCTAAAAAGTATTGAATTAATTGATGAAAAAAATTTTAAAGTGACTTATTGAGTATGTACTTTGAGCCCAGGACATAGAACTATAATCTAAGAGCAGCTTGACTACTATCATGAAGGTATTAATAGTCTACTTAGAGAGACAATACAGAAAACACAAAACAGAAAATGATGGCAAGCAATATATTAGCAGTAAAACCCAGATTTCCCTTTTATTTCGTACTAGCTGTGTGGTGTTCATAAGTTTTAGTCCACCACCCACCGTTTTTTTCATACTCCTTTGAAAGCTCACCAGGTTTCACACCTTGCTCCAAAATCTGAAGCTCTGACTTTACCAATTTCTTTGTCTGGATATCTTTCAATTAAAATTGCTTTCTATAACTGTAACCCTATCAGAACAAATAATATTCCTGCAAAACTGATGATCTTTTCCTAGATCAGTCAATGACAGTAAACATTCCTCTAAACCCTTTGTTCTAATGTGTTCATTTTTCAGTCTTTACAATTCGATTACATTTTTCCCCACAGCCATTCTCCATGCTGCCACCTTAGGTCCTTTAATTTTATATATGTACTTCTATAGGGTTGCTAAACTGATCTGTTTCTACCTTCCAGATCATTTCATTTAGTGCTTATTTTAGATGTCGTGTAGTGTCACCAGCAATGGAAACATGGGTTTTGGAATCAGAAGCATCAGGATTTGAATCCTGGGCACTCTTCTACGTTGGTCTCCTCGCAGTTAATCTGCTTCATTTATTCTCACTTTTGTTTATGATGATTGCTCTACTTGGAAAGTAGTTCTTTATTTCTAAGATGAGCTTCTTTCAACCTCCTATCAAGTGTCTCTTCACAAAAGCTTTCATGAATACCCCAAACTAAAGTGATAATTACTTCAGAACAGATCTTATCCCTATAATTGATTTCATACCTTTCATATATTTCCTTGCTTACATTTTATAGTTCCTGTTTCCCCAACTGTTAATACACTGTAAATCTCAATGATACACTCAAAAACATGAGATTGGGAATGAGAGGCTTACATATCAATAGGGCATTATATGCTACCTGGCATGCCATTACCCAGTTGACAGTGAACCACCTTTTTCTGGCAGTAGCCCTAATACACAAGATTAGAACTCCAGTGACCATGTCTCCTATGTGACCCTCCACCCTCCTTAAGATATTCATTCAGGAATAGGAAACTCCCCAGTTAGTTTCAACTCTGGAATGTTCTCAACTTTAAACTATGAAGCCTGGAAACTGTTGCCATTCTTTCTGGTCTGAAGTAGGAGAGACTGGAACCAACTGACACAAAAGAGAAACAATTAAAACAAAACAAAACAAAACAAAAAAAAAACCCCTAGCAATCTCAAGTGTCCCTGGTAGCACATCTCTTTTAGAGGACCGACTGTGTCCATGTCCTTTTTGTGGTTCATGCCATACACCAGTATCTTTCAAGTAGAGGCATACGTCATTTTTTTGCACTTTGCTTCATTGCAACACACAGATGTTGTGTTTTTACAAATTAAAGACCCTCCACAAGTAAAATATTATGACTTGCTTTATTGTGATACTCCCTGTATTATAATACTCGCTGTATTGTGGTGACTGGAACTGAACATGTAGTATCTCTCAAAAATGCCTATACTATTACATTTTCCCTAAAATAGTTAAGATGTTTAAAAAGGTGTGACATATCTCTGCAACAGATTTAAAGACAAAAAACAATAGTTGGAAATTATGGGAAAGTATTCCATTCAGTATTACACAAATGAATGTTTCATATATTAGAAATGTATATATTTATTCTCCAACTTATTTCAAAATTTAATTTGAGACTCCTTAGACATTCTCAAAGTACAATATAATTTTTTTCTCTTTTCTGAAGACATCTTATCTTTGTTTCTGTTAACTCAAGAGGAAAGTTGGTAGACCAAATGTAATACCAAGATCTTAATAAATTTGCCAGGAGAGGGCTACCAATATGGATTTTAGCTTTCTCACAGGCAAAGCATAAATGTAAGGATATGGTTATGGAGCTCTATTCTGGCTGAATTTATAAAAGGAGTCTCAGGTTTCACCTGTGCACTGGGTTTCAGAGGAAAACACAAGCAAAAACAAAACACCCTAAAAACCACAAATAGTCTTCTCTTTGAAGACTAAAATGAATGTTTTAATGAAGCTTACATTTTCTTTTCAAACAGAGGGCCCTTTAGAAACACAGCACCAGTTTGGTATACAAACATATTTACCAGGTAGCAAGTACTAATAAATTCATCAGATTATCTAGTTGAAAAGAGCAGGCTATAACAGGTTCTACAAACACCCTTAAAACACAGACACTATGAGTCAGGCTACCTGGGTTTGTATCCAGGCTTTATCTACTAGTTGAATGGCATGGCTGTAATATTATCTACCCCATAATATAAATTGTTGGAATAAATAAGATAATGCACATATACAGCAAAGACAATAGGAAGCACTCGGCAACTAGTAGCAGCCACTATTACTATTTTATTCATCCATTCATTCATTCAGTGATAGTAAGAGAAATAAGGTTAGTAGCTTACTCTACTAGCTTGAGATAGAGCAAAACTGGACTATGCATCAGGTTGTCCTTAAAGAGTTGAAATAAAGGGTAAGCTGATCATAGGGAAAGCCAAGATAAAAAAGATAAGACAGACCTTATAGGCTGGAAGGAATCCTGCTTCTTCAAGTTACAGTGAAAATCAACTTTTAGAAGAAAAAGGATCTCAGCATTTAGAAATATAGAAAAGAGGCAGAAGAGATAAGAGGGCAGACCATCAGAACTCAGCCTACTCAGAAAAAGGCCAAGGAAGCAGGGTAAAGATTCCTTTCCACTTAAGCAGCTGGAGTTGCATTACCCAGCTTCTATTCTTGGAGGGTGACTGGCCAGGAGCAGGAAAGATAGGTACTGTTCTATTTTTAAGGTTCCTCCTTAGAGTAGAAATTGGTTAGCCAAGAAAAGAAGAAACTAAAATATTTTCCTTTTTGTTGTTTACAGATGATTCCAAGTTTATTTAAGAGTATATTAAAATGAAAAGACTGAAGATATCCTGTTTAAATAGTTTAATACAGTCAAGAGCAGAGAACATTCCTATCCCCGTAGGAAAAGATCTACTATAATAGCCATGACTATATTGTTTGGGAATAACTACATATCAAGGAAAGATAATACTTAAGTGTATGTTGTACCACTACCTCCTGATCCCCTCCTCTATTTGAAATTCCAACTTACTTGGTAAACTTCTGAATAAAACTTACATTACATAATGTAACTAAAAATATACTCTCCTAGAAAATAAGTTCTCTAGTTTCTAGACCCAGCTCTGTTACTAATTAGCTTTTTCACTCTATCTCTTAGTCTGAAGATTTTAATCCATAAAACAAGATTAAATGTGTTTGGCTTTAAAATCCTCTAAAAGCTATTGTTTTCAATATTTAAAATTCAAAAGCATTTATTAAAAAGTTTATAGCCATATCATTTCAGATTATTATGTTCAGCAAATGAATCCTTGTTTTCCTTTAAAAATGAAATGTCAAAGTGGTAAGATTTGTTTGTGTATGTGTACACTGCGGTGAGCAGAAATTATTATAATCTTTTATAATTATTATTCATGGTTTCACCTAATAGCATTTGAAGGATAGGTACTAAAAACATTTTCATACCACATTCTAAATTACATGATTGTTAGGTAAACTTGATGCTTCATATATTCTACTAATAACTTTTAAGTAATTCTTAAAATTTTTTTAAAAAACCAATACACAATACCATTTACATTAGCACCTAAGAAACTAAATACATAGGTATAAATTAAACAAATATGAAAAAGATTTATATGAGGAACACTAAAATTCAGGTTAATTAAATCAAAGAAATAAATGGAGAGATTTTTTTTCAGGATACGAGTATACAATATTATCAAGATGTCTTATTCTTCCCCACTTGATCTACAGATTTAATGCAATCCCAATCAAAACCCCAAAAGGTCATTTGACAAACTGATTCTAAAGTTTATATGGAGAAGTAAAAGACCTAGACTAGCCAATGCAATATTGAAGAAGAACAAATTTGGAGGACTGATATACCTAACTTCAAGTATAAAGCTCTAATGAGGACACAGTTATATTATTGAAAGAATAGACAAATAGATCAATGGACAGACTAGAGAGCCCAGAAATGAACCCACTTAAATATAGTCAAAGGAACAAAGGCAATACAATGGAGCAAGGATAGTTTCTTCAACAAATGATGCTGGAACAACTGGACATCTACATGCAAAAAAGAAATCTAGACACATGTTATAACATTCACAAAAATTAACTCAAAATGGATCACATTAACTTTACATAAAATGTAAAATTATAAAACTTCTAGAATATAACATAGGAGAATACCAAGATAACTTTAGGTATGGTGATGCCTTTTTAGACATAACACCAAAGATATGACACCATAAATAACTGATCAGCTGGACCTCATTAAAGTAAAAAACAAAAACAAAACAAACAAACAAACAAACAAAAAAAAACAACTCTGCTCTATAAAAGACAGTATCAAGAAAATTAAAAGAAATGCCACAGACTGGGAGAAAATATTTATAAGAAACATATCTGATAAATGACTGTTATCCACAATATGCAAAGAACTCTTAAAACTCAACAATAAGAAAACAAGCAGCTGGATTTTTAAAAAAGGCCGAAAATCTTAACAGACACCCCACCAAAGAAGATATGCAGGTAGCAAGAAAACATGAAAAGATACTCCACATCGTGTCATCAGGGAAAATATAAATTAAAACAACATGTTTTGGCCCTATTAGCAGGGCCAAAATCTAGAACCCTGACAACAAATGCTGGTGAGGATGAGCAACAGGAATTCTCATACATTGCTGGTGGGAATAAGAAATGGTACAGCCATTTTGGAAGAGTTTGACAGTTTCTTAAAAAACTAAACATACTTTTACCATATGTTCCAGCAATTGTGCTCCTTGGTATTTACCCAAAGGACTTGAAAACATGTCCACACAAAAACCTGAATAGAGAGGTTTATAGCAGCTTTATTCATAATTACCAAAACTTGGAAATAACTAAATGTCCTTCAACATCTGAATGGATAAATAAACTCTGGTACATCCAGACAAGGAAATATTATTTAATACTAAAAGAAAATGAGCCATCAAGCTGGAAAAAAAAAGAAAAAAAAAGACATGGAGAAACCTTAAATATACAGTATTGAGAAAGAAGCCATTTTGAGAAGGCTACATGTATGATTCCGACTAGGTGATATTCTGAAAAGGCAAGACTATGAAGACAGTAAAAAGATCGGTGCTTTCCAGAGGTGGGGGTCAGAAAGAAAGATGAATAGACAGCGCACAGAGAGATATTTACAGCAGTGAAAATACTCTGTATAATACTATAATGATGGATATGTCATTATATACTTGTCCAAACCCATAGAAAATATAACACCAAGAATGAACCGTAAAATGAACTGGGAACTTTGGGTGATCATGATGTGTCAGTGTAGGTTCAACCTTGGTAAAAATGTACTATTCTGGTGAGTAATATGACATGTACATGTGGGAGCAGGGGGAATATGGAAAATGTCTGTACCTCCCTCTCAATTTTGCTGTAAATATAAAATTGCTCTAAAAAATGAAGTCTCAAAAACAAACCTAACACTCCAAATTTAATTTAACACAATTATTTCATTAAAACACAAACCTTGAACATTTACACTAGCAATTACTGGTGCATGATCATTTTCTTTTTTAACCGTTAGGTCTTAGAACCTACTATTGTTCCTTTCTTAACATTTTTACATAACTTTAAAAAATATATAAAGTCCAAATCTCTGCTAACCGATTCTACTTCTGTTCCCCATCTTATTTCAATTTCTGTATTAGGAACACTTACCAGATACAATACATATCCCCATTCTGGAGCTGTGGAATAAGAAAAGATTCACAGAGTTGCAAGGCTAGCATAGTTTTGCCTTCTTTTTCAGTGTTACAGATGATATCAATTCCACTCTTACAATCAGTTTTCAATAAATGCTATAAGAGGAAAAGAAAAATCAGTTCATATCATTAAAAATACCTAAAAAGCTAGCTGCAGTAAATGTTTAAACATTCAGAAGAAATCAGATGTCTAGTTTTCTTCTATGAAGGCAATGATGAATTGTACAGAAAAATTCTCATGGTTTTGTAGTTTTACTATATAGAACCTACAGTTTACAATTACTACTTTTAATGTGCATACTTGTAGGTAAGTAGGGTCCATATTAGGAAGATTCTTTCATCTTGAAAAAACAAAATAACAGACATGAAAATTTAATTTTTTAATATTTTATTTAAAAGGCAAAATCATAGTGCTTCTCAGTTTTTATTTGACCTCTTCTCTGTAACACCAGAAACCCAACATAAATAATGCTTATTAATTAATGTTTTGTTAATTTCATCATTTGTTTATATCAGATTTTGTCTAATTCAACATGAGCTTAAAGAATGGTGCCAAAGAGAACAAATCTGGATAATGTAATCTAAAAACCTTTGGCACTAATGTAAAAGGAATTTAACAAGAATGGGCTACATTATTATTATTATTTTAATTGTAAGTTTAAAATAATGATAGGCAAACAAAATCTTAAACAATACCTCCCGAAATAGCTGATCTTCTATAGGTGACATAAATAGACAAGTGAAGAGTGCTTGATGGAAATATAAGTCTTTGCTGAGTTCTGGGTGATTTATACAAGATTTAATAAGAGCCATTGCTTCAGGTATGCGTTCACAAGCAATTAGGTATCTGGCACGTAGTTCAAAGAAGAGTGGATTTTCAGAACTTAAGTATTTGTTCACTAAGTTAAAAACAGAACAGACTCGTATTACTCTCAAGAAAATAGTCTCTCATACTCTTGATTGTTGTTTGAAACTTTATCACCAATACATGGCACCTAATTAGATTAACCAGTTAATTAAATAGCATTTTCTTAGAGTTTGTGAAAAGAATATACAATTATATGATTGGAAATTGGAAAGAAGAGTGACAACAAAACAGTGCTCAAGAAATATCTGTTGATATCTTCTCAGTCTAAAAAGCAAAAAACAAACAAACAAAAACCCTGAAATATTCTTTTTTCAGTTCACTAATATGTTAAAATGTTTCAAATAACATGGACTCTGGAATTTCTAGCCTAAGATTATGTACTTCACCTTCTTAGTGCTCAATATTTTCATTACTATTAACGTGAAAAGGCTGAATTCTAATTTGTCATTAAAACCACATTAATTCAGATTAATTGGAGAAATCTGAGATAATGAAAAAGTTAAATCATAAAAGAAATATATTTTATTACTTTTCAACAAATAGCCAAAAGGACTGCTTTTTATATGTTTATGTATCACTAAGAATAATTACTAAAAATAACTGCTTTTACACAATTTAAAGATATACAAACACCTTTATCTTCATAAGTTTATTTAGACCTAACAACAACCTTATGACAGGTATCATAGTATTTGTTTTATAGATCACAAAACTGAATCTTAGAGAGGTCAAATGACTTGCCCAAGGATAAAAATTAAGTGGCAAAGCAGGAACTGGAACCTGTATTCCATGATTTTGGACCCAAATGCATTTTAATTAGTTATATATGTTAATCATTAGCTCCTAAAATGCTGATGAGTGATGTTTCATATGGGTTTCAACATTTGCCTTGCAATTCTGTTTCCAGTGTATGATAAACACTGATTTGTACAGTTAATGCAAAGATAAACTTTAGTCTTTACCCTAATGATCACCAACTAGAGAGGAGTCATCCATATTAATGAGGCTCTCTAGAGCAGCTTTTTCCAGAGTGAGGTATGTCAGTTTAAGTATGAAAGGGCTATATCTGTGTATGAAGAACTATACATACATATATTAAGGTCATCAGCCCTCACAGTACTCAAATGTTTTATTCTAGCTCCTACTCAGAGAAGCCGAAAAGCACTCCCAAAAGCCCAAACTTTCTTCTCCCCTTTTTATTCCTTTTGAAGCTCTTTGTCTACCCACTGTCCCCTCTAGCCTCATTCTCCAGTCTTCTCGGTTTCCTTCAGTCTGTCACCCTTGTCTTATCTGTACTGACTATACCTTTCCTTAATTATCCAACTCTCCTCAGTTCCAGCTGCCGCCCTCTTCAGTTATTTGATTCCTTCCCCAGTCTCCTTTGTATCTCTTGGGTATATACCACTGTCCCATATATACCTTAGCCCTTTCCTCCTAGTCTTGTCATACCTCCTATAAAACCCCACCACTTTGCACTACTTGCTCTTAAGCCCAAGAATCATAGCTCCTTCTCCACTAAACTCTACTCACAGTTCATGCCCACCCTTACCCTGGGATAGATGGAAAGATTATAACCTGCTCAGCACAATCTGTAGTGTGAAGTGTCTTTCTCATCAAACCAAGGTTTAAATGGTTCCAGAGCTGGGAGTTCTTGTCTTTTCCCTTTGTCCATCTTATAATTGCACTACAGAAGCTCTCTACATGGTTTCAAAGTTTTCCACAGTTTTGTGTTTATTCACTACTGCTTAGCTTACTTTCTAGGTTTTGATGCTCAAAAATTATCTGTGGCTCAGGAATAATGTGTGCGTGTGTGTGTGCGTTTTAAGAATTAACTAGAAGCAGTTGACAGAGCCTCCTTCTTCAAAAGAAAATTTTGGCCCACAGTAACCACTGTGCATCCAGGTTTGAGAGAAGGTGATGTCAAAAAAGTATGTAGGTGATAAGGGGATAAGAGAAAATTTAACTTCTATTAATGGATGAAGTTTGGGAAATACTGCCCTACAGTATTTGTAACTGAAACTTACTAATTTAGTTAGTCACTCATTCACTTATACAGTCATCATGTGGTCATTCATTCAGTCAACATACACCTATACCTAGCACTGGGCTAGATATAGGATATACAGTAATGGTGACAAACATATACCTGGACTAGGTATAGGATAAACACATATCCTATACCTAGCACTGGGCTAGGTATATACAGTAGTGGTGACAAAAAATGGATGAGTACCAGCCCTCAGTTTCTTATATGAGGGAGGGAGATCTCATGTGCTTAAGCAGGATTTTGTTTTTGGTTTGGTTTGGTTTTAAAAGGGTGTTCCTATATAAATAGACTTTTAAAATATAACTGAAAAGATAAAAACAAATGTAAGTAACATCTTTACAGTAAATGTATTAACACTCTGAATTCCCACTAGAATGAGAAATTACTAGAAATAAATGTACCTAAGTCTAGTGCCAAAAGTCACGCTTAGGGCGGGTTAGTACAACCAATTAAACATACTTCATGTGAAAATAAATAACTCTTACTTAATAGTATAAAATAAAGAAAAATCACTATTTCTGCTCTAGTTAGAAAGTGAAATTGTGTTTGCTTCTCACAAATGTTGGCTTTGATTTTAAGTCTCCTGAAGTACCTATCTCCTGAGATGCTGGCTGGGCTTTAAGAACAGCTTGCAACACTGGATCTTCCCATGGGCCACCATCTCTAATGATTCGAGTCACCAGTTCCAGATTCACATTTCCATATCTGCGGAGGTGATTCTGGCATTCCTAGGAGAGAAAAATCATTTTGGCTTTATGAATTTAAAGGGGTTAAGAACTAAACTTGATCATCATTGTCAATAAAATGACTGATGGCCAATGAGGCAGCTATTAAATTATAAAAGAGAGAGGACTGCTGAGTAACCTAAGTAGGGTGGCAAAGCCCCATTAGTACACAAATCAACTTTAATGCCAAAGGTTACACAGTTTGTATATAATTGGACTTAGGAGATCCCATTATAATAGGGATAAAGTGTAACCTAAGGAAAAAACTTAAGGGATGCATCATTTCTAGAAAGAGAATCAAGTTGCAAAAACATAAGAAAAAAAGTTAAGGGATGCATCATTTCTAGGAGAAGAACCAGGTTGCAAAAATATAAAACTTAAATGCTCACTTAAATTTATGTGAGGGCTCATGGATTTCTGTTAACAGGGCAGGCAAAAGCCCTGACAATGAAGGGGTTAGTGGGGTCCAATGCAGACTCTGGTTCACAGGTAGAGCTAGGTGCCCTGCCCCAATCCCAAATGTAAAATCTTAGTTGTAGAAGATGGCTGAAAGATGAAAATTCTATTCCACTTTATTGTGTAAGTACATTTGTAGTCTTGGGATGAAGAAATGACAGGCTGAAGGAATTAATCCAACCTATAATATGAAGACCTTGCACTGGGTTTGAGATAAAAATGAATGTATTGATAAGTTGGGCATTAACTAATAATTTGTCTATGAATATTCTGAGATTAAAAAAAGATATTTGAAATGTTTTTAGAGAATCTGACTTGTAATAATATGAATTCTGTAACAAGTTAAATCTGTAAGCAATGTTTAGTATTTAGGAGAGCGTGGTTTACTGAATTTATAAATTTTATTTATTAGATTTAGATTTACAAGATTTAATTGGTAATGTTTTTTGATTCATTGCTTTGTTCAATGTTGTGTTTTAAAATGTTTCAGGGTATTTAATTTAGTAATTTAAAAATATTAACTGAGGGCCTAATGAAGTTAATACATTTAATTTTTAAGTGCATAAATTGAGTTTAAAGCCTTAAGAAAACACTAGGTATTAAAACTGGCAATGTTAAAAATTTGAATAAATTGCACATCAATTAAAACAAACAATTGTCAGAATTTCTTTCTGTGCTCAAAAAATAGAAAAAGCCTTCAGACATTAAAAATTAGTAACAGTTATAATGCAAAGCTCCAGGATAAAACAATATACAGGGGTGGACAAAAGTAGGTTTACAGTTGTGAGTACATGAAACACAGAGTTTATTCTTGTGTTATTAATTATTGTATTATTTATTTGTATTAAAACTATAAACCTACTTTTGCCCACCCCTGTATATAGTCACAAGTTTTACTTATTGGCTAAATCACCAGGCTACATACTTGAAGTGACAATGAACACTCTGCTTTTATTAAATTGTCATGTTCTTTCATCATTTGAACATTCCAAAGTGCTATCTGTATGTCACTTCACATTCCTTGTTAAAATACACTAGAGGTTTTGTTTTATAAGAGAGCAAGGCAATAGGAGAAATCAAATTTCAAGATAAAGAATCATCTGGTCAAAAAAGTCAGAGGATTCTTAACTCAAACATGAAAATAAGTGTCATCTAAAAGTCATTTAGGACATTCCCAAATTAAAAAGAGAAAGCAAGTAAGCAAACGAAAACCCTATAAACAATGGGCAAGTTACTTAACCTCTCTGTGCTCTTTCAGTTAACTCCTCTGCAAAGAAAAAAAAAAAAGGAAAAAAAAACTAAAAACACCACCTTCATAGGATTGTTGTGAGGATTAAATAATAAGTAGTAGTGAAAAGTGCTTGGTACAGTGCCCGGCATATAGTAAGCACCTAATAAATGCTAGCTATTATTTTTTCCAGCATATTTTAGCATTTTGAATAAATATTTTATTTTAGGACACCTAATTGCCTCAGCATAAAATTAATTTCTACATTTCCGTGTGTCAGCACGTTATAGCACTCAAAAAATAAGATACAAGTTATTGATCAGCTATGCTTTTTTTTAAGCACATGGAACCTAGTAATGATCTGTGGCAACAGCTGCATGGTTAAAAACAATCATCAATTTCAAACCTCAAAGTCAACAAACTCCTAAATTACACTAGACACACATATTGGTGCCCCTAAAATACAAGCTGGCTTTTGGTCCAATCAAAGCACAAGAAATAAGGTGAGGTGGATGCTAGTCCCTGAATCACTGGTGAGCGTTAAGTAATGCTGCTGAGCCCTTAGACATCTCATCTTTCTAACTGTATTAGGCTAAGTCAGGCACCAATAATACAGCCATTAACACTGTGGGACCTAGAACTGGACTTAGACAGAAGTCAAGATATAGTGATATAGATCTATTGCTATTTTCCTAAAGGTGGCTAAAAATAAGAAACACTTGGAGGTCTTGTTAAAAAACAAATTCCCATGCCTCAGTTCAAACCTACTGAAATGAAATTTCTAGGGGAAAGCCCTGATGATCTATCTGTAACTCTAAGAAGTCTTATCCCACTGTCAATTTTGGCATACTTTTTTGATTGTACCTCCTACAGTTAGTGTGTACTTTCATAAATATTCATACTATAAGTTATATACTTGTATTCCCATCAATCCTTCCATTAAAAATTAGTAAATTAGCTTAGATTCATTTTTCTAAGATAAAAATGATAAATATGTGGGTTTTTTTGTATGTGTATGAACTTCTTGAGTCAAGTACACCATTTTTTGGAGGGCACTTCTATAAGAAATAGCTTTGGGCAGGAAAGAAAGATTAAATAAACATTTCATTTTGTTCTATTTAAGAAGGCACAGGATGAAAGAGAACAAATAAGTTGTTAAGTATCTTTTGGCTCCGCCTTCCTTAAATAGTATAGAGGTTTTTTTTGGATGACATTCAATCTAAAAGCCTTCAAAGTGAAAAAGGAAGCAATGAAATCACTATAGAATTCACAGTTTACTTCTCTGTAGTATATATACATATTGTGGTCTTTCTTTTTCTTTAACAGTGTTTACTTAATTAAAGATTTGTACCTGTATATTAATCTAATCCTTTACTAAGTCATCTGTCTGCTGTCATTGATACCCACTGTACTGTGCTAAATACAGGAGTAGGCAAAAGTAGGTCTACAGGTGTTCATATAGAAAAAGACAATAATTAATAAGTAATACAAGAATAAACTTTTTCTTATACTCACAACTGTAAACCTACTTTTTTGCCCACCACAAATAATTCCCTGAGAAATTTCCATTCAGCCTTATGTCACTGCCTCACTCTTGTTTTGGAATCAATGTGGCGTGGGCTTAACGTTTTATTTTATAAGATTTTTCTTCCCTGAACTCATTGTCCCTTTGCTGAACTCTAGCTGGCCAGTAGAACATGTCTGTGAAGCTGCAGTTCACAGTTCTGGCCATTCTGCATACTTGATCTGAACCCCTTGCCAGCTTACCAAAGGATAAAAGTCTTACTGCTCCAACTTTATATTTAAGGGCCTCGGGATTTACCTACGTACTCATTCAGCTGTTACGTATCATGAAATCTTTTCTCTAGTCAGGTCTCTTCCATGTCTCTCAAATTCATCTTCTACTTTCTTGCCTATGCTTATTCTCATATCATGTTTTTCCCCCTGCAACTTCCTGTAAACCCATCTAAATCTTTCTTTAAATCCATCTAAAACTTCCTGTAAACCTAACTAAATCCTTTCCTATCTTTCCATAGTACTACTTTTTCCTGAGAGGCCTCCACCAGCTGCTTAATCCATAATAAATTTAATTCCTTCTCCTGCAGTACCGAAAATCTCTACCAGTCCACTCTTCTGGTGTTTATCATATAAGAGAAAAGTCTTGCTTTATTTAGTGTTAACATCTTACTTCCTAGGTAGTTAAAAGCTTCTTCATACGGAGTCAGGAAAGGAAAGATGTACCAAAGTTATTATTCTCAATAATAACTTTTTAAATCAAAGTAAGGTTTTATGGAAATATGTGTAAGTAGAAGCACTATGCAATATCTGTCTTATTTTTAACAAAATACAGGTTTCAGAGTAAAATTATAGAATACCACAGTCATGTTCATTCATATGCAAATTACTGAAATCAAAGCAAAAATATAAAAAGGTCTTTAATTTGGTTAATTTTATAAAAACAGAGCCTTTAAAATACAATGAAATATTTACAATATTTTGAAGTGAAATGAGAATGATCATGATATCTTTTATTATCATTTTCATCGGTTATCTTCTAACAAAGCACTTCAAAAGTTGTAAAATTTAAAGATGTGATGCAGTTTTCTTTTACAAAAAGAAAATTATCACAAATTTGCGATTCTTTTCTGTGGTTACATTCCTAAGAAGTATTTGCCCAATGTTTTAGAAAAAATAAACTCTGAATTTTGCCCATATAAAGACAGTATAACAATGAAAAAGTTACTGCTTTTCAAAACAAAGTTCTTATGAAGAAAATCATTTTAAATATAGAAGTGTTTACATCATTACATCACTGTTGTTGCGGACAATCAAGGTCACCTACAGCCCTTACTGGTGTGGCTCAGTTGGTTGGGAGCCCTTCTGCAAAGTGAAGGGTCACCGGTTTGATTCCTGGTTAGGGCATGAGCCTGGGTTGCACATTTGGTCCCTGGTGGCTGGGGCACATACGAAAGGCAACTGATCAATGTTTCCCTCTCACATTGATGTTTTTTTTCCTTCTCTTCCTTCCTCCCTTCCCCACATCTCTAAAAATAAATAAATAAACTAAAATTTGCTGTTGAAAAAATCTTTCAACAGGGTCATTTTCAATTAATTTGTTAAAAATGGTTAGTATTCAAGAGAACATGGACTTCAAGAACAATGAAAATTTAATACCTCAAATTTCAACAAAACTCTAAAAATTTGGTGAAAGTCATTTAAAACTGACAATCATAATTTAGAAATTAAAATTTTTCCATGTGGATCTACCAAAGGTATTTTTTTCACTTATGATAGCTATTAAAACCAAGTATCAAAGTAAACTAAACTTAAAATCAGACTCTGAATTATATGATCAAGCATTACAATTTTTCAAAAATAAAGCATATTCGATCACACTGGTATCATTAAAGTTTTTACACTGTTAAATATTATTTTCATCCTTATAAAATATATTTTTATGTTTTATAATGTACATAGTACATGTACATAAATAACAAATATACATATATTGGGGATATGTGCTCAGACTTAAAAAAATCTGGATCGGTAAGATATCAGAAGTCTGGAAACTCCTGGTTTTAGGTATTACTTGTATTTATATTTGTGTTTAGAATCAGATATAAAACTCATCTTCTGTTGATCCTAATGTCATGTCAGTTTTTTTAACATCTCCTTATCTGCTCTTCCTTGCCACTTCTATAGGCTTATACTCTCATCTAGGCTTTCATCTGCTATCACTCAATAACCACAATAAAGTTTCTTATTCTACCCTTTCTCTTAATAGGGCAGTTTTTAGGTTTTAAAAAGTTGGACTATGAAGTATTTAAATTAGTAGTATAAATAAACCATTTTTATACCTATTCTTTTGACATATACATTATTGTAAACACATAGTTATTACATTATTTCATTTAATAGATTAGGGAATACTGGAAAGAATGTTGGGTTGAGAGTAAGACCCTGGTCCTTGTTCTGCTTCTAGAAACCTCACCTCCACTGGAGCTTGATTTTCTGATATGTAAAATAAGGGATTATTGGATTAAATAATTTCTGAGGTGACTCCCAGTCCAAAATTATAAAAATGCATGAATAGCTATAAATTAGACATATTTGATTTTTAAAAATAACTAAATTATGTACTTAGAGTGAGCTATTTAATATATCCCTTATGTGACTTCTGAAAAATGGATATCTAAATTATGTAATTGGTTATGTGTTTAATAAACATAATTACATTTTTATACATTTAAAAAATCTCGGTAATAAACATAAATGTTAGTTAAATTAGCAATCAGTTTTATCTGCGGGGGAAGCTAATCATAAATATTGTAAAACTATCAAGTGAGACCACAGTTAAATTTCAAAATTAACTGGTGGTTGCCATGCTAATGAAAGCACATCCCTCCATTAACATTTTTAAATAAGTAATGAAATAATATGGCCAACAGAGAAGTGCAATTGTTATACTTTTAATCTGTAAGACAGAGCCTAAAGCAAGAATTAAGGTGTATGGAAAGGTTTGAGCACAAATTCCTACACAAAGAAATAAATATAAAATCTAATTCAGCAGAAAGAGAACTGGAGTCAGTCAAGAGAACAGGTCACAGTCAGTACAAATTAGGCAAGTTACTTAATCTCCAATAAATATTGTTGAATAGATGAATGAATGAATCTCTCTGGTCCTCAGTTTCATCATTTATTAAAAAATTAGATTGCCCTCTACAGTTCTTGAAAGCTAAATTTTCTATGACCTAATATTTTATCTGGGAAAATATAAACTACTCCAAACACTAGCATGCTGATAATTCTATTTACTGTGTATCAATATTAGGACACTACAAAATTGGCTTTCAGTGAACAATGAATGCCTCACTAATCCTGATGTGCTTTCAGAGCTAGTTTCAAAGTGTTAATCCTATCACTGATTTTGAAGGCACTTATATGCCTGCTCCTGACAACACAAGACTTCAAGATGCTCAGAATATAAGATCTTTATGATCAGATACTGTGGTATGGAATAACTATTAATGCACACTGATGTACAGTACTCTCTTTTAGATGACTGTTGTTCCATGTGTCACTCACCTTTCTGAAATGTAGAACCTACTAATGCTGACAGCCCTGTCTTTTGGATGCTTTCATTCGGTCTCTTAAGCTTAAATGTCTCAAGTTTATTTATTACATAGTATTTTAAGCTTGAAATAACTCAGGCTCTCATGTCCCTTCACAGTGATTATAAAACCTCAACAGTTGAATTAAGATGTTTCCTTCTCAAACAAATTATTTTTTAAAAAGTACAGAAAAAGTGAAAATATTTCTGAGGTCATGATATATAAGAATTATTTTGTTGGGAAGATACAGGTGAGCTGGAGCATGGTGGGCACGGGCCTGGTGGTGGCTGGAGAGATGGTGGTGGATGCACTGCTGTATTTTGTAAAAGGTTATGAAGTGCCTGGTGTGCAAGAAGCGGCTGCAGCGCTGGTGGAGGAGGAAACTTGCAGGTACCAATCTACAATAAGAGCTACCTGAGCTAACAGACAGCGCCAGATTATTCTTCTTTTGAGACTGACATAATGAGAAATGAATCTGAAAGATTGGCTGCTGGACAACCAATTGAATTGCTCGGCATGAAACGACAGGAACTTCCAGCCCCTTCTTCAGGTCAGAAGAACTACATCACTGCATGGCAAGAGTGTGTAAACAATTCTATGGCCTAGTTAGAGCACCAAGCAATTCGAATTGAGAATCTGGAACTAATGTCGCAACATGGATGCAATGCCTGGAAAAGTATATAATGAAAATCTAGTTCATATTATTGAACATGCACAAAAAGAGCTCCAGAAGTTAAGGAAACATATTCAAGATTTAAACTGGCAGCGACAGAACATGCAACTCACATCTGGATCTAAGTTAAGAGAAATGGAGTCAAATTGGGTATCCCTGGTCAGTAAGAATTATGAGATTGAAAGAACTATTGTGGAATTAGAAAATGAAGTCTTTCAAATGAAGCAGCAGCATGGAGAGGCCAACAAAGAAAACACGCGAGAAGACTTCTGAAAAGACAAATTAATTTGGTGGATAAAAAGGAAGGCAGGTTGGGCTTTTACAGACGATCAGACTATGAAGGACAACATCATCTTATGGAAATCATCAGTGGTGTTTAGAAACCATAAAAAGTGGACTGTTACAATCTCTTTGTATATTAACAAAATACAAAATTTCAACTAGTATTGTTTTGCCATTAAAAATATCTTGAGACTTTCAAAATAATACGACTTTAGAATGATGTATGATAGAATTAATCTTTAGTCACTTAGACCATATTTTGTATTCAAGAGATCTTTGCTGAAAAATTTCAACATGTACAAGAAGTTGGAAACTTTGAGTTTATATATTTCTCAAATAAAGAGAGAGTTCTACACAAATTCTTGATTATCAAGCAAGACTTAAGAAATAAAAACTTAATTAAAAAAAGAATTATTTTGTCAATATATCACCCCGGGCAAGGGAAACAACGGAAAAAGTAAACAAATGAAACTACATCAAATTAAAAACTTCTGCACAGCAAAAGATGCCACCAACAAAATAAAAAGGGAACCCACTGTAAGGGAGAACATATTTTCTAATGATACCTCAGACAAGGGGTTAATTTCCAAAACAGAGAAAGAATTTACACGACTCAACACCAGTAAGACAAACAATCCAATTTCAAAATGGGCAGAAGACCTGAATAGACATTCTCCAAAGAGGACATCCAGATGGACAATAGATATGAAAAAATGCTCAACATCACTAAATCATCATAGAGATGAAATTAAATTGCAATGAGGTACTACCTCACACCTGCCAGAATGGCTATCATCAATAAATTCCTCTTCTGTTGAAAAACTCCCTAGACAGTATCTATTTATGCTGGCATTTGTTATAAAAGTCATTGTCAGCCTGATTATATTTTTTCCTTTGTGGAAAGCTTATTTGTTCGACACGAGTCCTGCATTTGTGGAACTTTCCTTTATCCTGAAAATCAAAGACTATAACAAGATATGGCTGCATATATCTTTGAATTGAAAATTAATTTTTAGAGACCATTTCCTTCATTGATTTTGGTTTTTCCTGGAGCTAATCTGCTGTTGATTGCCTTTATTACACTTTTAATTTAGTAGTTTCATCTCTATACAGACAATATTTTATTTCCATATATTCTTTTCTTTTTTTAAAAAATATGGAACACTTCACGAATTTGCGTGTCATCCTTGTGCAGGGGCCATGCTAATCTTTTCTGTATTCCAATTTTAGTATATGTGCTGCCAAAGCGAGCACTATTTCCATACATTCTTTGGGGTTGTCCCTTCTTTACAATTTCACTTCCAGTTTCAATGGAAGATACCCTGAACTCAACCGCCTAAGAACATAACTGATTCTTTTTAAAAATATATATATTTAATTGATTATGTTGTTACAGTAGTCCCAAATTCTTTTCCCCTTTGCTCCCCTCCATCTAGTACCCCTCTTCCCTCCAGGAATCCTACCCCTTTAGTTGATGTCCATGGGTCATACATTTAAGTTCTTTGGCTTCACCCTTTTCTATATTATTCTTAACATCCACCTGTCTATTTTGTACCAACTGATTATGCTTCTTAATCCCTGCACCATTTCTCCTTTTCTCCCCCATTCCCTTTCCCAGCTGATAACCCTCCAAATGATCCCCATACCTATGATTGTGTTCCTATTATGGTTTGCTTAGTTGGATTTTGTTTTTATTTTTTAGATTCAGTTGTTGATAGTTGTGAGTTTGTTATCATATAACTGATTCTTTTTTAACTGTCTTATCTTACCATGTAATTGACAGTAAATGGTGTTATTCTCTTTATTCATCTTTATCTAGAATATCTAGAACAAAGAGTTGTTTTACTAATGAGAAGTCTCTGTCCAATCCTCCAAGCCCAAGCCAAGAGAGAAGAGAGAAGGTTTAACATATTAGATCTACGGCCTATGAGGCAGTAAAGAAGAAACTCCAATAAGAGATAACCACACCTTTATAAGACCTTCTTACCTCTGGGTATTGGGACACACTACCTTTGGTTTGGGTTATACCTTCATTCTCTCAATAGAAGGAATGTTTTCATGCAGAGCCATACATCCCATTTTTAATTTAGGTGTAACAGTCATATCAGGATTCCTGTTCTGTGGGCTCTGGTGCACACCTGATGCACTTTAAAGAAGCACCAACCACTCTTTTCCTCCCTGGCTGCTTGAAGACCAGCCACCATCATGAACAACACAGTAACTATCCAGGGATCAGGAAGTTTATGACCAAAAGACTACTTCAGTGGAAACAAATAACCATTGACATCCTTCACCCTAGAAAAGCAACAGTACCTAAGACAAAAAAATTGAAAAAACTAGCCAAAATATATGACAACACCAGATGTCACCTTTGTATTTGGGTTCAGAACCCATTTTGGTGGTGGGAAGACTACTGGCTTTGGCATGATTTATGATTTCAAAGAAAAATGAATCCAAACATATACTTGTAAGACATGGCCAGTATGACAAGACAACGACCTCAAAAAAAGAACAAAAGGAACACAAGAACAGACTAAAGAAAGTAAAGGGACTGCAAAGGCCAATTTTGGTGCTGGCATAAAGTGAGCTGGAGGTTGGATAAAAAAGGAGTAGAGGTTCTTCAGTGACTTTATCTGTGCCGACTGTGCAGATTTTTCATGGAAGGATTAATAAAATAACTTTAAAAAAGAGAGAGAGAAGCCACATACCAAATGCCCAACCATCTACTATTTCCATAGGGAACACTACTGGATAGCACTAAAGGTCTCTTTCTCTCAAATTCCCCTATTTATACTTGCATTCAGTTAATCAAGTACTGTTGGCCCAAGAAGTCTGACATCGATTGGTTGCCACTTGTACACACCCCAACCGGGAACCAAACCTGCAGCCCAGACATGTGCTCTGACCGGGAATTTAACCAGCGACTTATGCTTTGCAGGATGATGCCTAACCAACTGAGCAAACACTGGTCAGGGCAGGTTTGCCCGAGTTCTTGATAGAGGTCCTTGTTCTATTTTTAAGCATTCATAAGGAATTTTTTCCTTATTTTGTATTATTTCTGGCATTTCTTTGGGACTCTAGAAAATTAATGAGGTTTAGAGACCTAGTGTATGAATTCAATCATAAGCCTATGGAAAACTCACCAATGAACTAATTAAAAATAATAACGTAGGTGCAGCATATAAGAAATGTGTCACCCTGGCCAGGTGGCTCAATGGTTGGAACACTGTCACATACACCAGAAGGTTAATCCCCAGTCAGGTCACATAACTAGTTTGCAGGTTTGATCTCTGTTGGGGGTACACACAGGAGGCAACCGATCAATGTTTCTCTCACATTGATGTTTCTCTCTCTCTCCCTCCCTTCCTCTCTCTCTAAAATCAATAAACATATCCTTGGGTGAGGATTTAGAAAAATATGTCATCTTCTTGAGTTGAGATAAACAAATTATTGGAAACCAAGGGGTAAGAAAGCAGAGTTTTAAAAGCCAGTAAATGGAACATCTGGCTCTAAGAATAAAGTTTCCTCATGGAATAAGCCAGAGGAAAAATTATAGTAAGTAGATAAGACTTAAAAATTTCCGCTCTAACAGCTTAGGTTTTAGGAGATCGGAAATTTATGGAAGAACTAAATAAGCTTAATGAAGGGCTAGGTTTTGGTCTTATTGTGAAGACAGGTAAATTCAGGTAGTATGACATCAGAGAGTCCACACTCTTCATCACTCAGGTTATAAGGCCTACCTTAAGCCTAAGCCAGATCCTCTGCTAAGGCTGATGCCAAAGCTGATGACCCCAGGCAGCAAGTACAATATTGTCCCCATTTTACCAATAAAGAAAACAGACACAGATATTGCTCAAGATGACAGAGTGGGCAGCAAACTAGTATACTCACTGTTGGAATATGGGGATGGAAAGTAGACACAAAAGGGATAATTAACTCAAATCCAGCAAAGAATATTATTCTGTTGCTGAATCAGTCTGGTCCAGGGACCAGCACTACAGGCATCACCTCAAGAGTTTGCCAGAAATGTGGATTCTTAGGTCCCACCGTAGAACGACTGAGTCATACTCTGCATTTTAACAACAGTCCCCAGGTACATGGTAGAGAAGAACGAGCACAATCTTAAGCTGGTATGAATCTGTATGAAAGATGGACAGAGAGAAACCACTAGAGGGAACAGAGTATATACTAGCAGTATAAAAGTTTTAAATTTTTCAAAAGATGACATTGGGATTGCTTTTGGATTACCAAAGGTCAGTCAAAAGCCTGAGGAATTCATAAAGCTTAGTAAATACAAGGTTTTAGGGGGGTGTACATGATGGACTACATGTTAACTTTTCCTGGGTCTGTTAAGGGCACAGGCCTGAGAAACACAAGCAACAACAGCTCAATTCAGAAAATTAACAATTCTCCAGGTAAAGCTAAAGTGGGAACAAAAGGTAAAGTCTCTCCTACAAGGCAGGAGTTAAAAGGCTTGAGAAAATGCCAAGTAGGAAGAAGCCACAGCAACAAAATGACAGAAATGGCAGAGGAATTAAAACAAAAAACAAAACAAAAACACACACAACACAACGGAGAAGTGATGGGCTTTAAAATTTGAGCAGCAGATGGAAAGGTTAAAAAAACCATAAACTCTTCCTTGAGAAAATGATTATATTGATAAGACTATATTAAATGGAAATGCCACTCACAAGAAAAAAAAGAATATCCCTTCAAAATGTTATAATTTCACTTTTAAAACAGAAATCAAATACTCTCTCTCATCTACTTTATGGACACTTACTTGGTTCCCATTGTCAAAGCTCAGCCACCATCTCCATGAGAAACTCCCTGACGACCCATTTAAAGCTGAAATTTCCTCCTCAATACCATTATGCCAGCACTCCCTATCTCCCTGGCCTGCTTCATTTTTCTTGAAGTCATCTGTCACATTCTAAAATACTCTTACTTTACAAGTTTGGTTTATTGTCTTTCTGTTTCCACATTAGAATCAAACTCCACAATAGCAAGGTTTTTCTGTTTTTGCTTACCACTGTTTGTCCCAGAGCTTAGTACCTAGTACATAGTAGGAACTCAATAAATATTTGCTGAGTAAAAGTTGAAGAATGGATTGACAATAACACAACTTTCAAAGGAAAAAATGAATGGAAAATTAATAAGTTTTAAATACTTGAATATGGTCTCTAATTAAAATTTAAGCTCCATGACAATACATATTTTTTACCTCTCCTGCTGAATGTAGGAATGGATAAAGTAAAATGTTCAATATAACAATTCCTAATTTCACTGATTCTAACATGCATTTTAAAATATTTGTACAACTCTAAAATCAGAATATTTTGTATGTTCAATGATATCTTAGAATCCATGTCAGCCTAGTAACAGTCATGATGTAGTTGTAATTATGTTTGAATGGACATTCAAACTGCACAGAAACTTGCTAAAGGGTATATTAGGACTCAGAATAAAATCCAAGACTAGTAGAGCACTTTTTTAACTCTTGGGAACTAAATGTGTGGGATGCGTGTAGAGCAATTAATCTAATTTAACAGCACCTCTGAAGCAGGAATCAAAAGTTGGCTAAACAGAACCATAGAGCTAGCTTAAGCTTTTAAAAGCCAAGTACTGATGGCTTTTATTTTTGTTTATTTTAGAAAATGCTACTTCACCAACACTTGATGTCACTGAAGACAAAATGGTATTAAAAAACAGACATCAAGAGCTAAGTGGAAAAGCAAATCTAGACTCAGATTCTGAATGTGAAGTCTCAGTTATACTTACTTGAGCCAATTGAGCTTGCTTATAATTTAATTTTTCTATTTTGTGTATGCCCTAGAGTGATTGATCATAAAAAAAAAATCTATTCATTGTTTAAGCTTGCTTTCAATAAACGTGAAACAAAAATTCTAGGTGAAGGAAAGCACTGCATGACTTCCTAAAGGGGGACAGCAATACTCATGTTTGACCGTCAGCCCTTCTTGTTAACACCATAGGAATAAATGTAACATAAGTTGTCTGAACACTTTACCCCTAGGGGGAGCTAAAAGCACATCTTCCTTTATTCCACCCAGGGAAGTGCTGATGAGATAATGCCAAGGACACATTAGTGAGCCAAAGTACTGTTAGGTTTTTTTTTTTTAAGTAAATGGTAAAAAAGTCAAATGTTCTTGCCATTTAAAAGAGAGGTCTTGGATATTTCTTATTCTCTTTCTTCATATAGAATGTGCAAAAAATATCTGCCTTCTATTTTAGGGAGGCTATTGAGAATACAGATGAAAAAATCAGGGTACAGCCAAGGGGGAGAGTACATGAGACAGCCAGAGTCTAGTCTAGGTAAGGGCTGCGCTCTACATGGGGTTTGAAAGCAAAGCCTGTAGCAATAAAAAAAATGAGTATATGTCCAGGATGTGCTTAGGAATCTACAAGGGTGGTAACGGTAGGCTCTGGTATAACAAATGTAGAATTGGAATCCTATTCATAAACTAAGTGCTTAGAAATACAGCTAAAAATTCATTTGAAGAAACATTCTTTCTCCACCAGTATAACAGGGTCCTAAGCATTGCCATCTTAGTAAATATAAAAATTACGAACAATAAATAACCAATATACTGTTTTTAGGGGGAGAATAAAGGCCTGTTCTAATGTAGACCAAATGTGAAGTACTAAATTGTTTTACCTGAAATGATCCAAGAATATCCTTTAAGGGTTCTTCATAAAACTCATCTCTTCCAAAGAACAGCAGCAACTCAAAGAAACTCCTAGAAAGAACAAGTGAATGATAATTTTCATTGCTGCTTTTACTTTTTTGCCCAAATTTAAAAGTCTCAAGAGATAACAATTATGTATTACCAGATATCTAGTTTTAAAATAGTTGATTTTGAAACATTATATTGATCATTTAAGATTCATGTTATCAGTAAAAATTTAATAGAAGTGTCTTCAAGGAAAATACACCTAATTTCTAGAACTACCGAATACATAATTAATTACTCATGCTCAGTAGGTTCACACTGCCAAAGGGAAAAAAAAAAAAGGGAAGAAAGAAAATGCAACAGGATACCAGGTGGCCAAAATTGAGCTACACATGTGAAGATGATCTAAAATGGGCACAAATTCCTAGTATCATGGTGTACCCCAGAAAAAATTCGTAATCTAATTTTTTTCACAGGGATATAAGGGATGGGTAAATTGACACAAAAATATATGGGAGATACTAATACACTCTCCGCCAACATTTATATTATACCAATATCACCAATTATGTATCTAATTGATGACACATGGATCCTCAAACTCTTTCTACCTTAATTATCATTATCCCACTTAAAACAGACTGCCCCAAATCCTGTTTTAAGTTATTTGGAAAATATTGTTACCAAGTGTTTTATGTGCCTTTAATAATTAATTAGTTTGTATAGAAAGAAATATGACTTTTTTCCTAATCATGAACATGGAAAACTGTAAAATTATTATATATAACTTAGCAATTCTAAATGACAAATCCTTCAAACTTTTGAAATGTGGAAGATACTCAACTAGAAATACCTACAGTTGTACTTTGTTTGTTTATTTATTTTTTAGAGAGAGGGGAAAGGAGAAAGAGAGGGAGAGAAACATCATTGTGTGGTTGCCTCTCTCTCGCGCCCCCAACTGGGGACCTGACGTGCAACCTGTTCATGCGCCCTGACTAGGAATCAAACCAGCGACACTTGGCTCGCAGGCTGACGCTCAATCCACTGAGCCACAGCAGCCAGGGCTACAGTTGTACTTTTATAAACACTTTACCTTTAATCAAAATCACTAATACTGAAATTTGTAATGCAAACATAACTATGAGACTATATCATTTTAAAAATTATATAAAAGACCTAAGTGTTATACAATAATTACAAAGACCCTTCTAAATATAACATAGCAACTATATACCCCATGAACTGATATTTTTATAAATTTGACTTAAGATTTTTAAATGTCAAGAAACAAAAAACATAAAAGCAGTCAAAAACAAAATGATACACTGGGAAAGAATCTCTCCTGATTTCCTTAATTAAAAAGCTTATACAAGTAATTTTTTTTAAAGTCAACAACGCAGTAGAAAGCCAGGAGAAAGACTACTTTATAGAAAAGAAATACAGGTGGATATTTTTCAAATATGAAAAGATGTTTTACTTTATTCATAATTAAATAAGTAAAACTTTATGAAGATCAAATACCATTTTCCCTTCATACTTATAAAAATGAAAATGTTGGTAGATTCTATAATGGCTCTGATGTGGAGAAATAGACTGATGTTGGAGGGATGATAAATAGCATTACCTCTTTTAAGGGCAACAAAGTAATAGTCCTCAAAATTTTAAATGCACTTATATCACTTGACTTAGCAACTCTACTTATAGGAATTTGTTCTTCCAAATATATACACACAAGTTCAAAGATGTATATGCAAGGATATGCATCCACAGATGGTTTGTAGTAGCAAAAGAATGGAAACATACTAAATGTCTACACCAGGGTACACCTATACAATGAAATATAGTCCAAATTTTAATACAATGTTAGTTGAGAATATACTTTCATCTATATGAATAGATAAAGAAAAGACTTCAAGATATATTACTGAGCAAAGATGCAGAAATATATTCATTTTGTAGAAAGGAAGGGGGGCAGTAGAAGGCACATGTATACCCAATGCATACTGTCAGACTGTCTAGGGGGCTATGTAACAAAATGATAAAAGCACTTGCTTTTACATAGGACAGATAGAAACTACAGGTCAGGGATGAAAAGGAGAATTATTTTTCAATAATAACCCTTTTGCAATTATTTATTTTACTAGCAATAAGTATGAAAAAAAGCCCCATTAATGTACCTCTGAAATTTTCTCCAATCCCTAAAGCATTAATTCACATCTATCACATCTTTATAAATTTCTAATAGGTCTTCCTATCTCTAATTTTGCTATCCCACACTTAACCTAAGACCCATGTCTATCACTGTAATCTCTCTAAAAGAGTATGATCTGGCTACTTTCTGACTTTACAAACTGCTATTTGGATTGTACCATCTAAAACGAAGACCTACACTTCCGGCCAAGATGGAGGCTTAGACTGACACGCTCTGTCTCCCGCCACAACTACCGCAAAACCAGAAATAACCATAGGTTCCAGAAAATAAAACTACAGGGCAGTCCAACGTATGAAGTCATAAACAAGTGGTGCTCGTGTGGACAGGTAGGAGGGGCGAAGCTGGGGCTGAGAGATAAAACTGTGTTGCTGGCAGCAGCTGCAGCAACGGGCAGTGAAACTGCCAAGGGAGCACTCCCGGGGGCAGTGGAGACCGTCAGCTCGCAATTCCAACGCTGGGGAAGGCAGACCCCCCATTGCCTCGGACTGTGAGGCTCAGAGGGTATGGGGACGGAGGAAGAGGCTTGCGGTCTCTCAGCGGACAGTAACGGCAGGAATCCATCTTGGACCCCCACCCCCACACAAAACGCCAGTGTGGCAAGGAGGGTGGCCCGGTAGTGAAGAGTGCACGTGGCTCTGCCCCCTATAGCGTAGGAGGTGTGACAGCCCCACCCGGGAAGCAAAGCTAAACACAAAACTCAGGATGACACAGATCATGATTGAAATCCCGGTGGCACAGCTCACCAGACAGCAAATACGGGACCTAACCAATGAACAAGTAGGAAATCTTTCTGAGGCTCAGTTCAGAGGTATAGTCATAAGGCAGCTTACAGAATTAACAAAAGATTTTGAACAAGACGGGGAAGGAATGAAGGCTAGTTATACAGAAATGAATAAAAACATACGAGACAAGTAGTGAGGAAAGGAAAACCAGAAATCAAATCAACAGATCGGAACATAGGGAAGGAACAAACAGTCAACCAGTACAGAAAGAGGAAACAAAAAGTGAGGAATATGAGGAGAGGCTCAGAAACCTATGGGACAGCTATAAGCGAACAAACATTCGAATTATAGGGTTGCCAGAAGGTGAAGAAAAAGAACTAGAAATTGAAAAATTATGTGAAAAAAATGTGAAGCAGAACTTCCCTAACTTGGGGAAGGAAACAGACTTACAGGTCCAGGAAGCACAGAGAGTTCCAGAAAAACTGGACCCAGGGAGAACCACTCCAAGACACACTATCATCAAAATGTCAAAAATTAAAGATAAAGAGAGAATCTTAAAAGCAGCAAGAGAGAAGAAAAGACTCATGTACAAAGGAGTCCCAATTAGACTATCAGCTGATTTCTCAAAAGAAACTCTGCAGGCAAGAAGGGACTGGCAAGAAATATTCAAAGGAACAAAAAGCAAAATCCTACAACCACGATTACTCTATCCAGCGAAGCTGTCATTCAGAATAGAAGGGCAGAGAAAGTGCTTCCAGGACAAAGTAAAACTGAAGGAGTTCATCAGATCCAAACCACTATTATATGAAATGTTAAAGGGACTTGTTTAGGAGAAAGAGGATCAAAACTATGAACATTAAAATGAAAACTATATCACAACAACCAACAACAGAAGCTAGGGAACTGAAACAAAGGCAAACTAAAGTAGGCAACAAGAGGGGAAAAAGATTTATAGGTATGGGGAACATACTGGGGGGAGGTCAGCAGGGAGGGGGAAGAAGGAAAAGGGAGGGAGATGATGCAGGAATTAAGCATAGTAGGAGGGAATGGAGTAGACAGGAAGAGGTTAAGAAGAACTATATGTACAATCAATGGACATGGACTAAAAGGGGGGAACAACTGGAGGGAGGGGGTGTCCCTGGGTGGAGAGGAGCAGAGGGAAAAGAAATTGGGACAACTGTAACAGCATAATCAATAAAGCATATTTTAAAAATAAATAAAACAAAGACCTACAGCTGACACATTTGTTTTCTTCGGATAAAATATTACTTTAAAATATTTTAGTAAGTCGCAAACATTCAAAAACTATGATGTTTCAGATTGAATCTAGATTTCTTTGAGCTCTTGAAAAACAGGAACTCCTGTAACACAGGGCTTGTATCTCTCCATGGCAAATAAGCTGAGTAGCTACCAGGCACAAACCTTTCAAATTTGCCAGTCTCCATTCACCTCTTCATCACAGTGCCTGCTTCGCTTATTTATTACTTATATTGCCTTCCAATTCTATTTAAGTATTTGAGATCACTGATCTAGCACAGGAAATTCAGGTTTCTTATCATGATATAAAACCTTTACGCCTGATCCTAAACTGCTCTTACACATATAGTTTTTACTACAAACTCCATGCTCTCCAATCACTGCAAACTTCTCACTCCCTAAAATTCCCATGCTCTAAAGTCTTTGGATCTGTTGCTTCTTCAAGACCTATTTATACACTTTCAACTAAGAACTTGGCCTAAAATTTCCTTCCTTTCTAGAAAAATAAATGGTTGATTCTTCTCTACTATCACAATACTGAAATTTACATCTATCTCCACCATAAAATGTTGAAACCAATAGAGTGCAATAGAGAGAGACAAAGAAATGGAAAATACAAGCAAGAGTTAGAGACATGGAGAGTGGGATGTATGAATCCAACGTGTCTAATCATGTTTCACCAAAAAGAGAGAGCAAGAGTGACGTGGGGAGGTGGGTTTTGGAGGGAAAGAGGCAAAGACAAAAACTGGGTAAGAATTTTCAAAAGTGATGAAAGATACTAATCCTCAGATCCAGGAAGCCCAAGAAATCCCAAGAAGGGTTCATAAAAATAAATCTACACCTAGCTAATCACAGTAAATATAAAATACCAAAAACAAAGAACAATGTATAAAACAAGAGAAAAATACAGACTGTTTACAAAGAAACAGGAAATTAAATTAGCGAGAAGGGTTAAGACACAAAAATATATAAGGCTGCATGCCCTGGCCAGGTGGCTCAGCTGGCTGGAGCATTGTCTGGACACCAAAAGGTTGCAGGTCGTTCCTGGTCAGGGCACATACCTAGGTTGCAAGTTCAATCCCCAGTCAGGGAGCATACAGTAGGCAACCAATCGATGCTTCTCTCTCTCTTCCCCTCTAAAATCAACAAACATATCCTTGGGTGAGGATTAAAAAAATAAATTTTTTTTTTACAAAAAATTTGACAGCATGAAGCTACAATAACTAATCTTGGCTTTGAAATATATATAGCAAAAATACATGACATCGATAGCATTTAAGTTGGAATGAGAAGCTTCACTATTAGTGTCCCCATGTCCTTAGACCAGAAGAAGAAAAGCATATAAAGTACACAGTTCAATGAGTTAAATACTAAATTCTTAACTAATTTATAAATTTACATAAAGTTAAAGTGCCTTAAATATTTTCTGTAAGTACAAAAGTTGATTACAAATATGAGTATGTAGGAAATACCATGAAACAGCAAGAACACTGAAAAAGGGATTAGCCAAAGTTAAAACATTTTGTAAAGCCTTTATAATTGAAGCTAAGCATTGTACTGGCACATGGACAAATAGCCTAGTAAAATCACATGCAAAAATAAACGAATTGTATGAGAAAAGTGGGTATATGACAAAAGCAGCACCTAAAATCAGAGAGAGAAAGTTGACTTCTTCATATTGAATAGTCAAATGTTAAGACAGAACTGATTCACTCAAGCTTCCACAAATAAGAAAAATTTCAAAAGGATCAAGAACTTACATATAAAAAAATTAAGCAATTCAAATACCAGAAGAAAACCCATATAACCTAGTTATAGAGAATTTTCTTACCTATGATTCAAAATCCAGAAGCAATAGAATACTGGTAGCATTTAATTACATTTAAAATGTCTAAAAATATAAACAAAGCAAAGATAAATAAAAAATATGCATTTGCAACTCACATCACTGGAAGGGGTTAAAAATATACCTAATACATCAAAAGCTTATAAAAATTGAGAAGAAAAACTTCAACTTACAGAAAGTAGCCTTGAGATATACAAAGGCAGCTCATATAAAATGAAATACAAGTGGTCATTAGAAATATGCAAAAAGATGTTCGACTTCACTCACAATAAGAAAAATACAAATTAAAACTATATTGAGGTGCCACTTCTCTTTAGATTAGCAAAAAATCAAAAATTAGACAACACAAAAACTACAGTGAGGTAGGAGGTATATAAGGCCTCACTTTATGGGTAAGAATGCAAAATGGTATAAGCTATATTGGCTGGAGGAAACTTTTGGCCTCCTCACCAAAATTACATATCTATTCATCCTTTGGCCAAGATTCTAGGAACCTTCCCCAAAAACATACTGGAAAAAAATACAAAAAGATATATGCAAAAGAAAATCAATCATAGCACTATTTGTGCTATGCAAAAGAATGAAAAAAAACTTCCTGTCAAGATGGAAGCATAGGTAAACATGCTTTACCTCCTCGCACAACTATAGAAAAAATTACAACTAGCCTACAAAACACCTATCACCCAGATTCATCAGAAAATCAAGGTGTATAGATGTCCAACAACCAAGGATTTAAAGAAGGCACATTCATCCAGACGGGAAGGAAGGGAGCAGAGATGCGGAGAGGTGCACAGTGGGGTCCCATATTCAAATGTGGTGGATAAAAAACAAGAGGGATAGTTCCGGAGAGAGGGATCCCAGCCCCACATCAGACCACCCATCCCAGGGTTCCAGTGCCAGGAAGCTAAGTCCCATAACCTCTGGCTGTAAAAACCTGTGGGAGTTGGACAGTGGAGGAAACTGCAGGATTCTCAGGAGACTCATCTTAAAGGGTGCACAATGGCCTTAGGAGATACACAGACCCACCGCCTCTGGTATTCAGCACCAGGGCAGCAGCTGGAAGGGCAACAGTGGCATATGAGGAGAAAGTAAAGTGACTGGCAACAGGGCGAGTGCAAGGAGACAGCTTCCTTCCAGGCAAAACCCCAAAGGCTAGGCAATGGCATTGTCCCCTCTCTGAGGCCTCCCTATACACAGAGCCACAAAGTGGTAAAGCAGGTTGCCCGGCCCTAGAGACTACCTTATGGCTCTGCACCCATACAATTTACAGGTGCCTTTCTAAAATAGGCCATGATACTAAGACAGAAAGTCAAAGCAGCTCTACATAAAACACAGAAACAAATACAGGGAGGCTGCCAAATTGAGGAGACATAGTAGTATGGCCCAAATGAAAAAACAGAATGCCTGAAAAAGAACTAAATGAAACTGAGATAACCAACCTAACAGATGTAGAGTTCAAAACACTGGTTATCAGGATGCCCACAGAACTCTCTGGGTACTGCAGCAACATAAAAAAAAGACCCAGGCAGAAATGAAGGTTACATTAAATGAAATAATGAAAAATCTACAGGAAAACAATAGTGGAGGGGATGAAGCCGAAAATCAAATCAACGATTTGGAACGTGAGGAAGAAAAAAGCATTCAATCAAAAAAAAAGAACTAAAAATAAAAGAAAACAAACAAAAACAAAAAGCAACGAGGATAAACTAAGGAGCCTCTGGGTCATCTCTAAATGTACCAAATCTAAACCACAGGGGTGTGAGAAGGAGAAGATGATCAAGAAATTGAAAACTTTTTGAAAAAATAATGAAGGAAAACTTCTCTGATTTGGTGAAGGAATACTTACAAATCCAGGAAGCACAGACTCCCAAGCAAGTTGGACCCAAAGAGGACCACACCAAGACACATCATAATTAAAATGCCAAAGGTTAAAGATAAAGAGAGAATCTTTAAAGCATCAAGAGGAAAGCAGAGTTACCTACAAAAGAGTTCCTATAAGACTATCAGTTGATTTCTCAAAAGAACTTTGCAGGCTAGAAGGGAGTGGCAAGAAGTATTCAAAGTGATGAAAAGCAAGGACCTATAACCAAGATTCACTTAGAATGGAAGGGCAGATAAAGTGCTTGCCAGACAAGATAAAACTAAAGGAGTTCATCATACCAAGCCATTAGTATATGAAATGTTAAAGAGAACTACATAAGAAAAAGATCAAAATTATGAATGTTAAAACAGCAATAAATTTACAACTATCAACAACTGAATCTAAAAAACAAAATAAGCAAACAAGCAGAACAGAAAGAGCATCATAAATATGGAGATCATCTGGAGGGTTAACAGTGGGGACGGGGGAAAAAGAGGGAGAAGGGGGAAAGGTACAGGGAATAAGAAGTATAAATTGGTAGGAACAAAATAGACAGGGGGATGTCAAGAACAGTATAGGAAATGGAGAAGCCAAAGACCTTTTATGCATGACCCGTGATCATGAACTAAGGGAGGGACTGCTGGGAGGAACAGGGGTACCAGGTTGAAGGGGGCAAAACGGGAAAAATTGGGACAACCATAATAGCATGATCAATAAAATGTACTTTTAAAAAAGAAAAATGGAAACAATTCAAACACCTATCATTACAAGACATACTGAATAAACTACAGTTCATCTACAAAATAAATACAATGAGTTATAAAAAGAAGTTTGGACTATGTCTACATCAATATGGAATGATTCCCAAGATATATAGGGGTGAGCAAAAGCAGGTTTCAGTTATTCACCTGGACACACAAGTTATGAATATTACAATAGCTTTAACTCAAAAGAATGTCACAACTGTAGTTGCCCACCCCTGTACTATTAAATGAAAAAAGCAAAGTATTTATGTTAACCTAAAAATGGGCATAGGATATATACCTATTAGTTGGATCTTAACTTTCTGTCCAACCAATTTCTTTAATAGGTTTAGACCATTTACATGTAATGTAATATTTGATAATGCTTGGGTTAAATCCTACTATTGTAATAGTTGTTTTCTATTTGTTTTCTCTGTTCATTGTTCTGTTTGACCTCTTCTACCAATCTTGGATTGAGTATTTTTGTGACTCCATTTCATCTCCACTTTAACTTTATATATACACCTCTGTTTTAAATGTTTTTAGTGATTATCCTAGGATTGACTATATATGTCTTTAGTAAATTCCAGCCTACCTTCAAATAACATCATCTGCTTTAGGTACTATATAGTAAACTGTGTTATTTCTTTATCATTCATTTTAATTTAAAATATACTATAAGCCAACAGTACTTCACTACAATTTTTGCTTTAGTCTTGGCATTTAGAAGTTATGGTCTATAGGCTGGCTGCCATTTTTGTAAAAGTTTTACTAGAACAAAACCACATGCATTCATTATGTACCGTCTATGGCTCCTTCAGTGCTACAAGAACAGTTGCATAGTTACAACAGACACTGTGTGGTCCACAAGTCCTTGAAAAAAATGTTTGCCAACCTCAGCTTTAAACAATTATGTTTCAGAGACTAAAAATAAGTAAAATTCAATTTTATATATATAGGTCAGCTTTACCATTTCCAGTTCTCTTCATTTCTTTGGGTAGATTTTCTGTCTGGCATCATATTTGTGGTACTTTTTTGTAGTTCAGGTCTTCTGGGAGTAAGTTCTTTCAGTTCTCTCTTTCTTGAAAACATGCCTATTTCTCACTCTCAAATTGAGACTTAATTTTTTTCTTTCTTTCAGCACTTTAAAGATGTCAATTTATTATGTTCTGACTTGCAAAGTTCCTAAGGTGTCTGCTGTACGTATTTATCTTTAATCTTCTAAATTAGGTAATCTTTTTCCTCTGATGGCCAGCAAGATTTTCTGTGATTTTCAGAATTTGAATGTTAAGCATGCAGGTGATCTAGAAGGCAGTGTGTATGTGTGTTGCAAATTATCCTGCTTGTTATTCTCTGCAATTCTTGACTCTGTGGTTTCAGGGTTCTCTTTAGTAGCAATTATCTCTCTTTTGAGGTCTTCTTTTATACAAATCAGTGCTTCTTCTTCTCATCAACCATCTCTAGTCTCTAGGCTCTACCAGTACCCCCTTTTTCCCTTTTTCTTTCATTTCTAGGGCTAACAGCAACTTATTGGAAAGCTAAGTCTGATTCACCATCCTCTTCTTGTCTCCTCTTTCACTCTTTTAATAACTTTGAAAGAGGTTCTGTGAATTAAATTCCCTCTACTGAACTGTCTAGCATGACTTACATTTCCCTAACTAGATCTTGATAGAAATAACCTATATATCTTAATCAAAAAGAAAATGAAAAGGGAAACAAAAATAAATGTATTGATGACTATTTCCTGCAAGACCAACAGAAAATTATATTTTGTCTCCCCATGTTCCAAAATTAGAACAGAAAACTTTTTCAGAACATTATAGCTTAAGAACACTATGACCAACACAGGCTACAGTCAATATAAGTCACATACTTATTTTTATTAAATATTTAAAAATACGTAAGTTTGTCTTGGTGCCTTGCTCGGTGGGATTTTCTTTTCTATTGAGCTATAATTGACATATAACATTATATTAGATTCAGATGTACAACATAATGATTCAATATGTGCATATATTGGAAAACTATCATCACAATGAATCTAGTTAATATCCATAACCACATAGTCACAACTTTTTCTTCTTGTGATAAGAATTGTCAAGATCTACTCCCTTTAACAACCTTCAAATATACAATACAGGATTTTTAATTATAGTCACCATGCTGTCCATTAAATCCCAATGACCTATTTATTTTATAACTGGAAGGTGGTATCTTTTGACCACCTTCACCAATTTGGCCCACCTGTCAACCCTCACACTACAGCAACCACCAACCTGGACTCTATATGAGTTCTGTTTTGGATTCCATATATAAGTAAGATCATATGTTATTTGTCTCTCTGTCTGAATTATTTCACTTAGCATAATGCCCCCAAAGTCCATCCAAATTGTCACAAATATTAAGATTTCCTTCTTTTTTATGAATAATATTCCATTTATATGTGTATGTATCCATTTTTCTTTATCCATTCATCCATCACTGGACACCTGGGTCACTTCCATCTCTTGGCTATCTGTAAATAATGCTACAATTGAACACAGAGGTGCAGATATGTTTCTGAGTTAATATTTTCATTTTCATTGGATAAATACCCAGGAATGGAACTGCGGGATGATATGGTAGTTCTATTTTTAATTATCTGTGGAATATCCATACTGGTTTGCACAGTGGCGGCACCATTTCATACACCTACCAACAGTGCACAGGGTTCCCTTTTTAAACCCCTACTAACAGTTATTTGTTATCTTTCTGAAAAAAGCTATTCTAACAGTTGTAAGGTGATACTTCATTGTTCTTTTGATTTGGGTTTGATTTTGACTAATGGTTTCCTATTTAGTGCAAAAGTTTTTTTAGTTTGATGTAATCCAACTTGTTTATTTTTGCTTTTGTTGCCTTTGCCTTTGGTGTCAAGTGAAAAAAAAATCATCCCCAAGTCATAGGTCAAAGAGCTTACTGTCCCTATTTTCTTCTAGTTTTATGGTTTCAAGTTTATGTTCAAGTCTTTAATCCATCCTGAGTTGATTTCTGTGTATAGTGTAATAGTGGTTCAGTTTCATGCTTTTAAGTGTGGTTATTCAGTTTTTCCAACACCATGTACTGAAGAAACTGTCCATTCCCCACTGTATATCCTTGGCTCCTTTGCTGTATTCTAATTGAGCATGTGTGCATGGGTTTATTTCTGGGCTCCCTATTCTGTTCCGTTGACCTGTGTGTCTGATCTATGTGCCAATACCTTATTGTTTTGGTAAGCTTTTAATACTGTATAGTTTGAAATCAGGGAAAGTGATGCTTCTAGCTTCATCTTCTTTCTCAATATTACCTTGGCTATTCAAGGTCTTTTGTGGTTCTATGGATATTTTAGGAATTATTTGTTCTAACTCTGAATAATGCCATTGGATTTTTGATAAGAGATTGCAATGAATCTATTATTTGCTTTGGGTAGCATTAACAGTATTAATTCTTCAAATTGATGAACATGATTTTCTTTCCAATTTTTTGTGTCTTCAATTTCTTTCATCAGTGTCTTAGTTTTCAGTGTATAGGTCTTTTATCTACTTGCTGAAACTTATTCCTAGGCATTTTATTCTTTTTGATGAAATTATGAGTATAATTATGTTCTTAATTCCTTTGACAGTGATTAGTGTATAGAAATGGAAAGCATTTTTATACATTGATTTTGTATCCTGAACTTTACTAAATTAGTTTATTAGTTCTAACAGTTTTCTGGTGGAGTCTTTAGGGTTTCTATATATGTCATCTGTAAATAGAGATTATTTTACTTCTTCTGTCAGAGAATATAGTAATATATCTTTAACATATTTTATACCTATATGTTATATATATTTATATACAGAAATATTATAGATATTATGTTAACCTTTTTGCTTACCTATATGTTTTTAGCATGTCAAGTAATTAAAAAATTAAAAATGAATGATATGTATCATAAACAAGAATTCTACAGTTAGGAATTAAAATGAAATCTATTAATATCTTCACATACTGTCTGGGTACTTTAAACATTCTGTTTGCCATCCCTAGGAGGCTCTCCTGCTCCTTCATCTAATTCATTGCTCTCATTCCTGCAGAGCTCAGCTCCAGTGTTAGCTCACTCAGCAATTTTTTCATAACTTCCCAGACCAAGTCAGGTCCTCTGATATACTTTCATTGTACCCTGTAATTCTTTCATGATTACAATTACATAATAATGTGACTCTTCAATATGTTTTAGCTCTGTAAAGTCTTTCATGACAAGGAATAAACTATCTTTTCTATTTTACCCCTAAAACCAAGCACAGAGATTTGAAGAATGAATGAATGAATAATTATGAAATAATTATTGGAAGAATTTTCTGGATTATTTATTTATTTAAATAAAGTAGAGATACAGACTTACTCTTTTAATACTACCATGTTGCTATTTCCACACTTTTCTTCAGGTATTAAAAATACAATTCAAATAATACAAAAACTTTTCTTTATAAGAAACACTACTATTTGACAAACCAGTAAGATACATAATTTACTTTGTCTAGTATTGTCATTTTACATAAAATTTGTTTCTGCTTACATTATTCTTTTCATGAGCAGTAGTAAAAACATCTAAAATGTAATGAAACAGAAGTCAACAAATGACTTAAAATTTTTAAAAAGTATTTTCATAAGCCTTAAAAGCATTTTCATATTACAACACTAAAGTTAACAAAGATTATATAGAAAAGGGGATGGGAAGGGAAGCCATGTAGGCACTGAAACAAGAACAATACTTCTTGCTTAAAAATAATATATTCCTATTAATATTTATTTTGTTTTCCTCAGAAATCACTAGAGAATAAATACAAGTGTTTTGATAGCTTTCAAAATGAACATATAAAAATAGTCCTTCTAGTCTATCTAGCTCTCTTTTACACTATCTCACTAACTTCTTGAGGGAACTGCAAATCCCTCCAACATTTCTATGGTTCTGATAGGGTTGCCAATGGCTGCCAGTGTAGTATCCTCATTTCCCCTAAGGTGGGCTTGTCATCTAACTGAAACAAAAATTTTACCACACTCTCCTCAACACAGTGATTAGTCCAAGAAGTGGGCATACTTAACCTCGGCTAGGCCTGAGTCCCCCAAGTATTTTGGGGATTACATGTATGAGGAGGAAGTTTCTCCTTCCTTGGTTAATAACTAAACTTAATCATAAAATTGTCAGCCTCCCTGAGAGAATGAAGCTCCAAGGAAAAGATGGAAAGGGAGAGAATAGTTCTAAATGATATTTTATTCTCTGATTTAGAAAATCCTGATACGAGATGGAAGCATAGGTAAACATGTCTTACTTCCTTACATAACCACAGCAAAAATTATAACTAAACTGCAAAACACTAACTTGGTCCTTCTGGCCAAAATGGAGGCGTAGGCAGACACACTTCATCTCCTCACACAACTATAAGAAGGATCACAAATAACCTCAAAATAAAAACAACCGAAACTGCCAGAAATGTGAACTTTATGGAAGTCTGACAACCAAGGATTTAAGAAGAAATATTCATCCAAATGGGTAGGAGGGGCGAAAGTACGGAATGGAGCAGAGAAAACGTGGTGTGGCAGAGGTGAGGAAGCAGTGGCGAGGCAGTGGAAAGATAGAGGTGGCAGCCGGAGGATCGAGCAGCTCCACATTCATGTGTGGTGGCTAAAAGCCAGGAGTAACACTGGGGAGTGAGCCCAGCCCAGGGTTCCAGCGACAAGAAAATAAAGCCTCATAGCTTCTAGCTATGAAAACCAGTGTGGGTTGAGGCAAAGGAAAAAACTCCCCAACTCTCAGGAGAGTCTGTTAGGAAGGCCCCCATGGTCCTAGAATGAGCACAAACCCACCCACTCTGGGAACCACCACCAGGACAACAGCTAGAGGGGTGCCAGTCGCATACGGGAAGTCGGTGAACTGACTAGAAATGGGGCCGGAACCGAGCAAGCAGCATTGTTCCATCTCTGACCCCTGCCCCACATAAAGTGCCACAAAGCAGTTAAATGGGTTGCACAGCTCTGGCAAAAACCTAAGGCTCTGCCTTTTACAACATGACAGGTACACCAAGTCAGGAAGCAAAAGCAGCTCTACCTAATACACAGAAACAAACACAGGGAGGCTGCTAAACTGAGGAGAAAGAAATATGGCCCAAATGAAAGAACAGATTAAAACTCCAGAAAAAGAAAGGAGATAGCCTACCTATCACTGGGTGATAATGATGCTCAGAGAACTCACTGAGTATGGCAAAAGCATAAGGGAAGAAATGAAGGCTACGCTAAGTGAAATAAAGAAAAATTCATAGGGAACCAACAGTGGTGGTAAGCCAGCTTTCAAATCAATGATTTGGAACATAAGAAAGAAATAAACATTCAACCAGAATAGCAAGAAGAAATAAGAATTCAAAAAATCTAGGAAAATATAAGAAAACTGGCATATCTCCCAAAGTGCCAAATTTTGAACCATAAAGATGCCAGAAGAAGAGGAGGAAGAGGAAGAAATTAAAAACGTATTTGAAAAAATAATGAAGGAAAACTTCCCTAATTTGGCAAAGGAAATAGACATACAAGTCCAGGAAGCAGAGAGTCCCAAACAAGCTGGACCCAAAGAGGACCACACCAAGACACATCATAATTAAAATGCCAAAGGTTAAAGATAAAGATAGAATTTTAAAAGCAACAAGAGAAAAGCAGAGAGTTACCTACAAAGGAGTTTGCATAAGATTATCAGCTGATTTCTCAATAGAAGCTTTGCAGGCAAGAAGGGACTGGCAAGAAGTATTCAAGGTGATGAAAAGCAAGGACCTTACTCTACCCAGCAAAGCTATCATTTTTAATTGAAGGACAGATAAAATTCTTTCCAGACAAGGTAATGCTAAAATAGTTCATTATCACTAAGCCCTTATTATATTAAATGTTAAAGGGACTTATTTTTTTAAAAGATCAAAACTATCACCAGTAATATGACAACAAATTCTTAACTATCAACAACTGAATCTATAAAAACAAAAACAAATAAGTAAACAACTAGAATAGGAACAGAATCATAGATATGGAGATCATTTGGAAGGTTATCAGTAGCAAGGGGGAAGGGGAGAATGGAAGCATAATTGGTAGGTACAAAATAGACAGGGGGAGGGGGAGGTTAAGAATAGTAAATGAAATGGAGAAGCCAAAGAATTTATATGCATAACCCATGGACATGAACTAAGGGGGCGAACTGCTGGATGGAATGGGGGTACCAGGCAGAAGGGGGCAAAGGGAAAATGAATTGGGACAACTGTAATAGCATAGTCAATAAAATATACTTTAAAAAACTGCAAAATCAACTATCACTCAGAATCATCAGAAAATTGAGCTATATGGCAATTCGACAGCCAAGGAATTAAAGAAATCACATTCATCTACATGGGTAGGATAGGAGGAGCAAAGAAGCAGAGACACATAATGAGCAGCACCACAAGTACCCACACCCATATGTGGTAGATAAAAATCAGAAGGGATACCTCATTAATAAGGGATCCCAGCCCCACACCAGACCATCCAGTCTAGGGTTCCAGTGCCTGGAAGATAAGTCCCCATTAACTTCCGGCTGTGAAAACCAGTGGGGATTGGGGTGGTTGAAGAAACTGCAGAATTCTCAGGCATCTCCTCTCAAAAGGCCCACAATGGATTAAGGACTTACCCACACTCACTTCTCCTGGGTTCCACCATCAGGGAAGCAGGAGGAAGAGCACCAGTACCTGGCATCAGGGCAAGTGCTAGAAATAGCTTTCTCCCAGACAAAACTCCAGAGGCCAGGCAGCAGCCACAGTCCCTTTCTGAGGCTTCCCCCACATAGAGCAACAAAAGAGAAACACCATATCTGAGACTACATCAACCTGAGGTTCACATGGGTTGCCCCTCCCTGGTGATTACCTAAGTCTCCTCCCCATTCAATTTACCAGAGCACTTTTCTGCAATAGGCCATGCTACTAAGACAGGAAGTCAAAGCAGCTCTACCTAATACATAGAAACAAATACAAGGAGGCTGCCAAAATGAGGAGACAAAGAAATATAGCCCAAATGAAAAAACAGAACAAAACTCCAGAAAAAGAACCAAACAAAAATGGAGATCAGCAATCTATCAGATGCAGAGTTCAAAACACTGGTTATTAGGATGCTCAAGGAACTCACTGGGTACTTCAACAGCACAAAAGGATCCAGGCAGAAATGAAGGTTACACTAAGTGAAATAAAGAAAAATTTACAGGGAATCAACAGTGGAGTGGAGAAAGCCATGAATCAAATCAATGATTTGGAACATAAGGAAGAAAAAACATTCAATATGAACAGCAAGAGGAAAAAAGATTCCAAACAAACAAGGATAGGCGAAGTAGCCTCTGGGACAACTTCAAACATACCAACATTCAAATCATAGGGGGGTGCCACAAGAAGAGAAACAGCAAGAAATTGAAAACTTATTTGAAAAAAAGATGAAAGAAAACTTCACTGATTTGGTGATGGAAATAGATATACAAGTCCAGGAAGCACAGAGTTCCAAACAAGATGGACACAAAGAGGATCACAGCAAGACACATCATAATTAAAATGCCAAATGTTAAAGATAAAGAATCTTTAAAGGAGCAAGAGAACAGCAGAGAGTTACCTACACAGGAGTTTGAATAAGAATCTCAGCTGATTTCTCAAACGAAACTTTGCAGGCAAGAGGGGACTGGCAAGAAGTATTCAATGTGATGAAAGGCAAGGACCTACAACCAAGATTACTCTATCCAGCAAAGCTATCATTTAGAATCGAAGGGCAGATAAAAGTGCTTCCCAGACAAGGACAAACTAAAGTAGTTCATCATTACCAGCCCTTATTATATAAAATGTTAAAGGGACTTATTTAAGAAAAAGTAGATCAAAGCTATGAACATTAAAATGGCAGTTCACAATTATAAACAACTGAATCAAAAAAACAAACTAAGCAAACAAGCAAAACAAAAACAGAATCATAGATATGAAGATCATTTGGAGAGTTATAGTTGGCAGTGGGAAGAGGAAGAATGGGGGAAAATGTTCAGGGATTAAATATAAATTGATAAGTATAGAATAGACAGTGGGATGTTAAGAACAGCATAGGGGAAATGGAGTAGCCAAAGAATTTATATGCTTGGCCCATGGACATGAACTAAGTGGGGGTGACTGCCAGAGTGAATGTGGGTACCAGGTTGAGAGGGGCAAAGGGGGAAAAGTTGGAACAGCTCTAATAGCATAATCAATAAATATTTTTTAAAAATAGCAACAATAAAAAGTAACAAACAAAATTCTGAAACTAGTTCTAGTCCCTGCTTTTCCATGGTTTAGTCATCTAATAATTTCCCCCGCACTGGTTGTTTGTTTGTTTGCTTACATTAGCTTGGGTAAGATTTTTCAATTATAACCCCAAAATCCCTCTACATTTTCCATATTCATTTCAGCTTGATAAACTAAATAAAAAAGTATATTAACAAAAAGTGTAAATATAAAAGTTTTATAAACTATTTCTCTCCTACAAATCTAAGTAACATTATATCTTAAATGCTCCTTTTCTCCTACAAGTTTTTCAGCTTTATTGGGGTATAATTGACCAACAGAAATTGTATATATTTAAGGTATACGACTTGATTTTTGATATACATAAGATAGGATTAACATATCCATCACCTCACAGTTACCCCTACAATTTTAAATATATACATATAAACCTTTAAGGAAGCATAATGTACATGCACACTTTTAAATTATTACATATAAATAAAACAAAAAGTAGCTTGTATATATGAAATTAACACATCTTCAAGATTAAGAAGTGCTACATGTATAGAAAGGCTTCAGCCTTCTCTCTCACTAGTCCAATGCTCCCAAATCAACAACTTTCAATATTTTTAATAGCTGCTGATAATAAGCTTTGCTACTTTCTTGACTTGCCAATTTTAAATACTATCTCTTGACGTCCTGCTTTACAAGAAGAGAATTTAATTCCTCACACAACCAATCCCACCTTCCCAACATTTATTTATTATCATTACTTTTATCTTTATTTCTGTATTATTTATCTTTATAACTTTACTTACACCTTTATTTATGGCTTCATGTATTACTGATACTCCATTTTGTAAAATAAAAATTAAAGGAAGGATATTAATGCCTTGTCCTTTAATTTCAACTCTCAACTTCCATTAAATATTCTTATATTAAAAAGTTAATAATTTCCCTCTGTTCTGTAATTTTGTATTTTAAAAATTTGAAGTCAATAAACATCATTTATCAAGAAAACTACATAAAGTCCTGGCTGGTGTGGCTCAGTTGGTTGGGGTGTCATCCTATAATCAAAGGGTTGCAGGTTTGATTCCTGGTCAGGGCACATTCCTAGGTTTTGGATTCAATTCATTTCCCAGTCCAGATGCATACGACCCCCTGCCAGAGCGCATATAGGAGGCAACCAGTCAATGGTTCTCTCTCACACCGATATTTCTTTCTCTTCCTTCCTCCCTCTCTCTCTCTAAAAAGCAATGAAAAAATGTCCTCGGGTGAAGATAAAAAAACAAACAAACAAAAAAACTAGTTAAATAACATTCAGTACACATCTAGGTAGTTTGCTATGACTGTATCCTTTCCTATTCAAATTATTCTTAATTTTCCTGGAGTGTCTAATTCCTTCTTTATTTCCTTTGCCTATCTACTTTTATCACTACCTTAAATGGTTCCAAATTCTCAAAGTTAGTCCCATATCTAAATTTGTACTAGATATTCCCCTCTCGGAGGTGACATATCTATTAAGACCTATTATTTGGCAGTGATCCTGGCACTTCTTTTCTATCTTAAGTAAATGCCTCTGTTTTCTAGATTCACTGTTATTTGGTCTTTTTATATGACAGGCTCATCTAGAGAACATTCTCTAAAAACTTCCAAAAACAGTATATGACGGACAAGTCACTCTCCTAGGCTCTTACATGCCTGGATATATTCTCTCTGCTTTTTGAATGAGTATAAAATTCTACATTAAAAATAATTTCTCCTCAAATCTTTAGATATACTGATTAATTATATTCTACCATCCTCTTTTTGTTGTATGAAGACTAATACCAATTTGATGTTTGTCCCTTTATATATAGTTTTTCCTCCCCAGAAGGTATTCAAATCTGTTTTTCATATTTGTAAAGACTTTACTTATTTTTATTTTTAAAAATTTTTAGAGGGGAAGAGAGGGAGAGAAACATCAATGCTTCTAGCGTGCTCCCTAATGGAGACCTGGCCTGCAACCCAGGCATGTGCCCTGACTGGGGATTGAACTGGTGACCTTTTGGTTCGCAAGCTGGTTCTCAATCCACTGAGCCACACCAGCCAGGGCATCACCAGCAGTTTTAAAAAAATGTTTTAAAAGAAGTCATGAATTGCTTAACAACAGGAATATGTTCGAGAACTGCATCCACAGGCAATTTTGACATTGTGTGAACATCACAGAGTGCATTTACACAAACCTAGATGGTATAGCCTACAGCACACCTAGGTTATAAGGAACAGTCAACTGCTTCTACGCTACAAGCCTGTACAGCATGTTACTGTAGTGAATACTGAAGGTAATTGTAACTATTTATGTATCTAAACATATCTAAAAATAGAAAAGGGACAGCAAAAAAGATAAAAATGGAATACCTATATAGGGCACTTACTATGAATAAAGCTTCTAGGACTGGAAATTGTGTGGGTGAGTAGTGAGTGAATGTGAAGGCCTAGGACTTTAGTGTACATTACTGTAGACTTTATAAACACTACATTTAGGCTACTTTAAATTTATAAAAAACATTTCTTTTTTAAAATAATAAATTACTTTAGTTTACTATGACATTTTTACTTCACTTTATAAAATTTTTATTGAGTTTTTAACTCTTATACTTCATTTGAAAAAAGCATGTGCAATTACACAAAAAATTTTTCCTTTACAGTTTTATTCTATACATATTTTTCTATTTTTAACTTTATTTTTACTACTTACGCTTTTTTTGTTAAACACTAAGACACAAACATACTAGCCTAGGCCTAAACAGGGTCAGGATCATCAATATTATTATCTTCCACCTCTATATCTTGTCCCACTGGAAGGTCTTCAGGGGCAGTAACACACATGGAGCTATATTCTCCTGTGATAGCATTGCCTTCTTCTGGAATACTTCATGAAGGACCTGTGTGAGTCTTCTTGAGGTCTCACTGCTTTCAGAAATATGTCCATGGTGGTCTGCACCGTGAACTCTCCTTTCGATTAATGAAAACCTTTCAGTGTTGGAGTTTAGGTTTAAACATTTTAAGGAGCTTGATGAGGTCTTCAAAAGCTTTTGCTAAATCCTGAACTACTGATTTTCTTCTTTTTCTTCTGCAGTTTCCTTTTCTATCCTCTCCTTCAGCTATACATTCCTTATCCAGTTCCAAGAACTCCTCATTAGTCACTTCTTCAGGAACCACATCTTAGAATTCCTCAATATCATTCTCTTCCACATCCTGGTTAAAGTTGTTTGCCAGCTCAACCACAGCCTTGGTGAATTTTGCAACCTTTACACTTAGAATTTATGATGGCTATTGTCACTAAGCAACAGGGATTTTTCAGCTCCATTATAATCTTATGGGACCACCATTGTACATGCAGTCCATCATCAACCAAAATATCATTATTTGCCCCATGATTGTACATAAAAATAAATATATAAAACAATAAGTTTCACAAAATGCTTATTACATGAGACACACTCATGTTTTCTAAAGTTTTGTAATGTTAAATGATATCAAAACCCACCATTGTGATGTGAGTGCAATTTGAGGCACAAAAAAATGACACACATACAAAAATCAAATTAAGTTGTGAGTTGCTCTGCCATGTTTCGACAACCACTTATCTATTTTCTGTTCCTCAGAAAATTGTTGAAATCTTTTATGCACTGATGATGCTTTTCTTTTCACTGTATTTCTATCTTTTACTTCTTTACTATAATTTTAGTAGGATTTAGGAGGGTAAAAAGGATAAACATTAGTCCTCATTCTGTGATCTTCTATAAAAAAATACATTTTATCGATTATGCTATTACAGTTCGGCCCCAATTTTTTCCCCTTTGCCTCCCTCTGCCCGGTACCCCCCATTCCCTCCAGGAAACCCCCACACTTAGTTCATGTCCATGGGTCGTGCATATAAGTCCTTTGGCTATTCCATTTCCTATATTATCCTTAATATCACCATCTATTTTGGACCTACCAGTTAGGCTTCTTAATCCTTACACCTTTTCACCCTACCAGCTGATCTCCATATCTATGATTTTGTTCCTGTTCTGCTTGTTTGCTTGTTTTTTAGATTCAGTTGTTGATAGCTGTGAATTTGTTGCATTTTAATGTTCGTAGTTTTGATCTTTTTCTTTTTCTTAAATAAGTCCTTTTAACATTTCATGTAATAATGATTGGTATGATGAACTCCTTTAGCTTCACCTTAACTGGCAAGCATTTTATCTGCACTTCAAGTCTAAATGATAGTTTTGCTGCATTTTAGGTCCTTGCTTTTCATCATATTGTATACTTCTTGTCAGCCCCTTCTTGCCTGCAAAGTTTCTTTTGAGAAATCAGCTGATAGTCTTATGGGAACTCTTTTGTAGGTAACTCTCTGCTTTTTTCTTGCTACTTTTAAGACTTTCTCTTTATCTTCATCTTTAACCTTTGGCATTTTAATTATGATGTGTCTTGGTGTGGTCCCCTTTGGGTCCAACTTGTTTGGGACTCTCTGCTTCCTGGACTTGTATGTCTATTTCCTTTGCCAAATTAGGGAAGTCTTCCTTCATTATTTTTTCAAATAAGTTTTCAGTTTCTTGCTCTTCATTTTCTCCTTCTGGCATCCCTATGATTCAAATATTGGTACGTTTGCAGATGTCCCAGATGTCCTTATACTATCCTTTGTTTTTTGTACTCTTTTTCTTCTTGCTGTTCTGATTTAATGCTTATTTCTTCCTTGTGTCCCAATCATTGATTTCAGTCACAGCGTCATCCCCTCCATTGTTGGTTACCTGCAGATTTTTCCTTATTTCACTTAAGAGTAACCTTCATTTCTTCCTGGGTCTTTTTATGCTATTGCCATACTCAATGAGTTCTTTGATCATCCTGATAACCAGTGTTTTGAACTCTGCATCTGTTAGGTTGGTTATCTCCATTTCGTTTAGTACTTTTTTGGTTTTTTTTTCCTGGTCTTTCATTTGGGCCATATTTCTTTGTCTCTTCAATTTGGCATCCTTCATGTGTTTATTTCTGTGTATTCAGTAGAGCTGCTTTGAGTTCCTGTCTTAGTAGTCTGGCTTACTGTAGAAAAGGCACCTGTAAATTGTGTGAGTGCGGAGCCTTAGGTAATCACCAGAGTGGGGCAACCCATTTCACTATTTTGTGGTTGTGTGAATGGGGATGGGTCAGAGAGGACAATATCGTTGCCTGGCTTCTGGAGGTTTTCCCAGCACCCACCCTGTTTCCATTCACTTTAGTTACACCCCATATGTGACTGGTGCCCTTCCAGCTGTTGCTCTGGTGCTGAATCCAGGAGGGGGTGGCTATGCATAAATTCTAAGTCCATGCAGATCCTTTAGGCAGAACCCCTGAAAATTTCTCAGCTTCTTCCTCCATCCCAAACCCCTACTAGCTTTTATAGCCAGAAGTTATGGGGATTTATCTTTTGGCACTGAAACCCTTGGCTGTGTAGTCTGGCCTGGGGCTGGGATTCTTCATTCTTGAGGTACTCCTCCTGATTTTTATCTACCACACATGAACATGGGACCACCTCTATGCCCCACACCTGTTTCCACCCCTTCTTTTTGTCTGGATGAATGTGCCTTCTTTAAATCCTTGGTTGTCAGACTTCTATACAGTTCGATTCTCTGACGGTTCTGTGTGTTATTTGTTTTGAGATATGGTTGTAATTTTTTCTGTAGTTGTGTGAGGAGGCAAAGTATGTTTACCTATGCCTCTACCTTGACTATAAGTCCTTTAACTCAAAGTCTTTTACAAGTATTTTAAAAAAACAGGAGTTTCCTTTTAAGGTCCTTCTGCTAATTATGGTGGCCTTAATTACTATATTCTGGGACTTTCCATTGCAGCTTGCCAAAATAATCTTGGAAATTAAAAAAGAAAGGGAAGTGCTGTAGTGACCATGAGAATCTATATTACAATTCCATTTAACTCTGAAACTAAAAGTAAAACTGTGATCAAATGTTCAAAATTAAAATGTCAATACTTAAATTAAAAAATGTAAATTTCTTTTTGATATAAGACTTTAGGAAATGTGCCTTCCCCAAAGAAAATAATAAAAAAAGTTTTCAAATGCATCATGATAAATAATATTTTTATAAGTAGTAAAGAGTACTTACAAAGCAAGGCTACTCAAAACATATTGTACGTGCTCACATTCATCCGGGAATGATGCACTGGCTGATGTAAAACAGCAAAGTGCAGTCTGAAGAACCTGAAGCTGTGGCAAAGGTACCTGCCATCTTCCAGCATAATCTTCAACCACCTGATAGGGAAGCAATCCAAAAAAACATGATTACAGAAAATGTTCTTAACATCTCCAGTTTAAAAATTCAATAGAACTTACTACATAAATTAAAGTATTAAACATGAACACAAATGATAGAGGAGAGAGCTCCTTATTCTTTATTTTCATGGTGTACATATAAAAATAACAATTATCTTTGAAAATGTGGAAAAGTGTGGAAGAAGGGGTGGGCAGGGTGGCGGGGAGCAATGAGGGAAAAAGTGGGACAACTGTAATAGAAAAACAAAATAAATATCTAGCTTCAGAAAAGAAAAAAAATGTCTAAAAGAAATATAATATATGAATGTCTGTACTATTCAGTTGCCAAATCTTTACCAAACTTTGTAACACATACCCTTCACCTCCTATACCTAGCTTTCATATAATTGTCAATTAATATTAAAATAGCAGGATATAGTAATGAAGAAAAGTAGAAATGAACATGCATTATTTTTATTTATAAGACTGACCTCTACACCTTCTGGCAACAAACAGGTATTAAAGATATAGTGGCATGATGCACTGATTATGAAAGTTGAAACTGTAATATAGTATAGCAAAAAGAGTCCAGAATATAATCAGTCTTGGCTCTGTCATCAGGTAGGTCATCTTCCTTCTCTATGTGCTACTTTTCTCTTCATAAAATGAAGCTACTAATGTTTATCTCACATGTTAACTCTAAAGTTAAATTAGGATAATTTTTGAACTATCAATTACTATAAAATATTGATCATATGTTATATATCTATGAAACTATAAAATCATTATTTCATATGCAGGACTGCTGTATTAAAACAATGTTATTATATTTAAAAATTTTATCATATAAAACAGGTTGGCAAACTATGACATACAAGCCAAATCTGGCCTGCAACCTGGTTTTGTACAACTCACAAGCTAAGAATGGATGTTATATTTTTAAATGGTTAAAAAAAATTTTTGTCATGTATAAAAATCATATGAAGTTCAAATTTCAGTGCCTGTAAAGTCTTATTGAAACATATACAGGTTCACTCATGTATGTATTTCCTATGGCTGCTTTCCTGATATAACAAGCCAAGTTGAATAGTTGTGACAGAAATTATATGGCTCACAAAGCCTAATATATTTAAAAGCTGCCCCTTTACAGAAAGTTTTCCAACTCTGATTTAAAGGCTGGAAAAACTAGTGCAGAATAAAAGAGCCAAGAACACTCAGAGTTCAAGGACTTTTCATACTAATCACTTCCTGTTGGGAGACAATTTTTCATGGGTATCTTGTATTTCTATAGTTTTCAAAAAGAGGTTATGACAGCCTTTATCTTTTTCAAATATATTTACACAAAATAGTCTTGAAAAGTAGAGATGACATCTCCTTCCAGACCAGTGAGCCTGTTTACTGTCCATTATAATCATGATGTCATCTCCCTCTGGAGCAAAAGTCAGGCAGATATGCTTTCAGACCACTATAAAAAATTAGGATTCCCTAAATTTGGGGGTCCTCAGCTGTGATGAAAACCTACTTTGAGTGCAGGATCCACATGAGCCACTCACACCTTGTGAGACTTGAGGGACAAGGAGAACCATCATGAACATGAAGCTCATGCTGCTTGCTGTACCCTGAGTAATAACGTTCTCTACCTCTCTTCCAGCAGCTTCATGTCTTCTACCAGCATCCATGAAACTGTGGCTGGCTTAAACTCTCAGACCCTTCACAGTTCTCTGACAATTCCAAATTGCAATACCAGATAGCCAGCACATACCTCCAATGTTACCAGGACCATGTATGGATAAAAAAAAAAAAAAAACCTAGAGAGTATTATCTCTGTGAACTTGTACCCCTTCAAGATCTTGTGGTCTTTACTAATTGGAAAGTAAAAACTACTACTTACTATGATGACCCAAGGAAGGCAGACTTTTCTAAACCACCATAGGCCAAAAAAGAATGTTAGACAAACAGTGATTCCCTGGCTTTAAATTTTCCCTTCACTGAAGGGTTTATCCAGCTTTACTGCTTATTTTTGGGTACCACAATACCATTTTTTTGTATCACATAAAAAATAGGCATCTGTCAGGCTCACATTTTTCCTGTCCTCAGTATCAAATAGTTTGCCCTAATCCGTATCTACTTACAACCTTATTCACTTTCTATTTATGGGCTGGGTTTATCTCCTTAGAAGAGAAGCTTTCTACTTTTTCAGTTTCAGTTCTCATTATAGCTTCTTTCATTCACCAATATTTAGCTACTAATACCCTGTCTGATCTAGCTGATCCCAAATCTAACACAATAGTAGTCCTTACGGGCAACACTTCTAATATGTTTGCCACAATATGCTTGAAGAGACATAAACAAATTGGCTGAAATTTATATATTGTCTTACATGTTTAATGTCATGGCTGATACTGCTACTAACATAACACTAAAACACCATTTCTCCTTTACATTCATTATTTAGGTATATTAAAATACATCATCCAAATTAGTATGGACTGAAATGTGTCCCCTTAAAATTCATGTGTTGAAGGCTTAACTCCCAATTTAACTATATTTGGAGATAAGGTTTTTAGAAGATAATAAAGCTAAATGATATTATAAGAAAGAGATCCTAATCAGATAAGAACTGTGGGCCTTATAAGAAAAGGAAGAGGGATCTCTCTCTGTCTCTCCACATGCTTCCACTGAGGAAAGGCCATGACAAGGCCCACAGAGAGGGTGGCTTTCTATAAGTGAGGAAGAAAGTCTTCACTAGAACCTGACTGGCACCTTGATCTCAAACTTTCAGCCACCAGAACTGTGAGAAAATAAACTTCTGTTGTTCAAGCCACCAAATCTGTGGTATTTTCTTATGGCAACCAGAGCTGAGTAACATAGAGATGTAGAAAACCAATACAAACATAGCAATTTAAACAGCCACCGCCCTCCCAATATCACATAAAGTGAGTGATTAACTAAAATATGGTGGTTTCTTAACAGTTATCTTTTCTAGTGTAACAAAGATTAATTTTTAAATACAGGTAATATTAGAATGGATCATTAACAAAATATCAAGCATGACTCTATTTCTATTAGTTCACTATTCACAACTCTGTCATTTTGATCCCTGAAGTCTCCATTCTCATCAACTTTCAATGTTTCGGACACCTCACTTTCCCCAGGTGTTAGTAAGCTGTTCACTGTTAATTTCATTTTTAATATATAGTAAATCCACCCACTTTCCAAACTTGAATTACAAACCAGAAGATATATTACTATCATCTTCTATTGTAAGAGATTCAAAAATTGACTATTAATACATGCCTGTATTAATTTGCTGAAAAAAGATTAATATAATCTACATGCACTGAGTAAATTTGCTAATTTTCTAAATAATGAAAGTGGACATTTTAATAAACATTTAGTTTTTTCCCACCCCTTCAGTATGATTATGTTATTCATTTGTAATGTAGCTACTACACATATGAGAGGAGACACCCTCAAAAAACAGAATTTATTTATAAGAAATCGTGTATTCATTCTTGTTGTTTAAATGTCATTCGCCTTCAAAGTTCTCTCCATTTGGTGCAATATATCGATTGAGACGTTTTTTTCACTGCTCATAAACAGTTTTTGAACTCATTAATTTTTATGCCTTTTGGTGCTTCTGCCATTTTTTGTTTCACCAGCTTCACAACAGCAAAATGTTTGCCTTTGAAGACTTTTTTTCAACCAGGGAAACAAACAAACAAAAAACAAAGCTTGGGATGAAATCGGGGGAATAGGGAGGGTGAGACATGGGGGTCAAGATGTTTTTGGGTTAAAAACTGCAAAACACTAAATGCAGTGTAGGCGGGGGAACTCCTAAATCATCCATCATGAAATGGGCAAATGCATGCGGTCTTCAAAAAAAAAATAAAATTTCACTGAAGCTGAACACAGCCTCTCACAACAACACCAGTTGGTACACCAATACAGATAGATTCCTAGAACACTCACCTCATGGGGAAAGCATGTACCTTGTACAAGGGACCTGGCCACAAGAAGATAATTCCATTTTGTTTTGTTTTTTTGAGTCTCCCCTCATATAAATATTTTTAGTTCTGTCCACTGAGAGGACCTAGGAACAATGACATTCCAGTAGCAATATATATAGTTAGGGCTCAAATCTTGGTTTCTAAACACTAGTCTCGAAAAAACAAAAAGAGAAACTTGGGCTCCTCAAGCACAAGGAGCTTAGACTCATAAAGCCCTCTTGCAGCACAGCTGGAGCAGGGAAAATACAAGATGAGAGATTGGAACATTTTGTGGTGTCAGAAAGTAATGAAATGCTGGTGGTGGGGGGGGAAGATGTGATATAAAAAACACAGAAACCAACCTGATAGGGTTCCTAATGGCTAAAGCTGGAGCAATTTTCACAACAAAATAAATGATGGCAATATTAGGCTTTAATCCATGACTGGAGAAATATCCATGTGTCCATACTAATACAAATAAATAATCAAATAAATAAATTTTAGAGATACAACAGCTCCTCTTCATAGTAGATTCCCAATAAATAAACACAGAAGGAAGGAAAGAAAGAAATAGAGAATCATGATTAGGCATTTATACAGAAATGAATGTTGCAGACAAAAATCCACGAATCAATACTAGTATTAATGGATGAAAGTTTGAGGAAATACACAATTTGTAGTCTCAAAGTATCTCCTCCAAGACATTTATCAACTACAAGGAGAAACATAGTAGCTTTAGAAGTAGAGAAACCCCACAAAAACAAACTTAATCAAGTCATGGCAGTAAATATGACCAATAAGTAATAAAACATATTATCATAAATCTCTTCATATGGTACACCAAGAAAGACACAATGACATTTTTGTGGTATTTTTACCAACAATGTATAAACTTATTCAAGCATGAGAAATCATTGGACAAACTCAAAATGAATGATATTCTACAAAAAAATATTGATCAGTACTCTTCAAATGTGTCAAGATCATGAAACACAAGGAAAACGCAAAGAATTGTTACAGACTATTAAGAGACTAAGGAGAAATAGCAGCTAAATACAATATTTAGATCAGCAATAACTTCCTGAAACAGACAAAGTAATAGTGGAAAAACTGATAAATTTCTAGTAAGGGCTGTAATTTAGTGAATATTACACCAATGTTATTTTCCTGTTTTCTATTAAGTATAAAGTTAGCTCAATTTTTAAAAGTTGTTTAAAAACAAAACTATTTTGTTTCACATTTTACCTCAAATTTCAATATTCTCGTTTACTTTCTGGAGGCTATTTTGAATATAAAGTACGCACAATTCTATATCTACTTTCCCTACTTTGTTTCCTAATTACATGTCAAGATTTACCCTTGCCTATGGGTATTTTTTTAACAGTCAGATGGAAAAATGAAGGAAGTAGCTTGGCAACACTGTGAAAAGAGTATAGATGTTGGAATCAAATTGCCTTAGCTTTGTCATTTAACAGTCATGTAATATTAGCAAAGTGTATTAATATACTGGTACTTCAAAGTTTCCCATAAAATAAACAATATCACTTTAATCAAAGAGCTACTGAAAAACTAAGATATATATTAAAATCTAGGGTAATTCCTGACACATAATACACTATTACCAGTGTACTTTGTTTTAAGAAAATGATGAGGTTAAGCTTACTTTGGTGACAATTTCATCACATAAGTCTGAACTGTTTAATTATTTGTCTCCAAGCATGATTAATTACAACAAATTTTACTCACTTTTGGCAAGCAGACCACCACTCCCAAATAAAATCTATTCAAAAACTGTTGCTGTTTCAACTATCATACTTAGCTCAATACTAAGTGACAGATGAAGCATATCCTAGATACAGCAATACAGGTAAAATGATTCATGCCTGAACAGTATCTAAGAAGTCTTTTTGTTGTTGTTGTTCCCCAGTTTTCTTTTGAGAATCAAGATGATAAAGAAAAGCTGTTCAAAAAAAAGTAACTTGTCATGACCTTTTCTATCAGGATAATCGTATTTTAAAAACCAACAAAATAGTTCAGAAGTACAGTCTAGTAAGTTGAAGTTGTTTGATATCTGCAAAGAGCATAATCTTTAGTACCAAGTAATCTGAAACCCAGTTCTTTGGGGGCTCTATAAAGTACATTCTTTGTTCAGCTCATTACTCCTTAAGTTAATATTTCTGTAACATTAAGATCTTTAATAGGTTCTGTAAATGTAATTAGACTAAACCTTTTACAAACTGGAAAATGGAGTAAGCATCTCCAAATCTTAATATTCCACATAATCTTACTATTAAAAGTAATCTTTATGATTATCTAGTATAAGCTACCAACCATAACAGGAATCCATATGGTATGAGGCAGGCCAGGGCCTTCTGACTACCTGAGTATCTTCTTAAAGTCCCAACATTCTTATTCAGTAGGTTCCAAGAAAGTAAAGTAGGAGGTTCATTTTTAAAGGCTTTAATACATGTTGATCCCAAATTTTTCATTTGATTCCAAACTCACTAGGGAGAGTAAGATTATCAAACACTTCCCTCATACACAGTAAAACTCACATATAGACAAAGGAACCCCAAAATATATGCATGAGGAAACTTATATTAACATCAAATGGAAATGCGGGGTAAATATACCTCTTTGTGTGCCTGCCACTAGTGGTATCCACAGATGCCTGTGCACGTGATAATGTCTTAACTAGGGTGAGCCAAGCAGAACACTGCCTCTGACTTAAACTTTGGATGACCTGGCCACAGATGGTATTGCAGGTATGATTGAGGCATTGATTATATTACTGATTTTTAAAAAAGTCTTTTAGTCATATAGGTGTTTTAGACATTAGTGGGTGTGATTTTTTATTGTTGTTGTTGTTCCTTCTGTCTGCTTTCTCAACAAAGACAAGCTACATCATTAAACCGAAAAGTTGGTTAAGTTCCATCTGGGTCTTAATATCTAGCCTTTAAATCATTAGCATAAGTCCTATATTAGCTGACCTAATTCTGTCCCTCTCTCTCTTAATTTCATTCTCAAAGCAGTTCTTAGTTCAGGTGACTTGGCCAAATGCTTCTAGTCATTTTCATAATATGGCCTTAAGTACTTTCCGAGATTGATAAGGACATAAATCTAATCAAAGCTGTAGATGGCAAGATTTTATCTGAATTCAACAAAGATGGCCAGTAGATTTTATCAGGTGAATACATAAAGAAGGGGATATTATTATAGGGCATAAATCTGTTTCTTACACAGAAGAAATTATTATAAATCCAAAGACCAAAAGGGAACTTTAAAAGGCCTCAAACACTAACTTTAGGTACTAGGTTTGTTCAGTCTCAAGAACTAAACTTGTTTTAAAAAGATGATACATTTACAATTAAAATAACAGTGGGAGAGTTTTAAAAAATAAGGTTATGTTGACTAAGACAGAAGAGAAGGACTTTCTCAAGAATTAAGTTCACTCTAAGAAGCCAGACTAGACAGATTTGAAAAAGAACTATATATACCATATATATACCAGTATTATGTGTTCATGAAGATGGAATTGGGGAAGGAGGAGGAGTATTTTAGTTGTTACTCTTAGAAAGGAAGGGTGACGAATTCCAAAGCTACCTAACAGAGGAATAGAGGTAACTATAGGATGGAAATCTGAGAGTGAACAAGAATGGAAATCCAACTATGGTAAGATGCTCTTGAAAAAAACAGAAATTTCATAATGAGAGAGAGAAAACTGAGGCTGCCATATAAGATAATATAAAGACTGTACAAATTTGAAAGGTTAAAAAAAAAATACTAAAAGTTTACCTTAAAAATAGCTGAAGCATTTACAGTACATTTCAAAATTACTACAGATGCTCTTTGACTTATAATGGAGTTGCATCCAGTTAAGCCGACCATAAGCTGAAAATATTGTAAGTCAAAAATACTTTTAATACACCTAACTTGCCAAACATCATAGCTTAGCCCAGTCTACCTTAAATATGCTCAGAACACTTACATTAACTCACAACTCAGCAAAATCATCTATCACAATGCCAATTTTATAATAAAGAATTGAATATCTCATGCAATTTATTTAGTACTGTATTGAAAGTGAAAAAACCAATGGTTATATGCGTATTCACCATTAATGTACACAGCTGAAGCAACATGAAACACAGATGTATGTTCTGTAGATATGAGGAGATGTGAAAACACAAAACACAATATCCAAAAGCACTGGCAACACAGTATACTGTAGGGTATCAGTTGTTCACCTCATGATCACATGACTGACTGGAAGCTGTGGGTGGTGCCACTGACCAGCATCACAAGAGAGTATCTTATCACATATCACTAGCCCAGGAAATGATCAAAATTCAAAATCTGAAGTAAAGTAAAGTAAAACAAATCCTAAATGGAACCACTGTTAGTCAGGGACTGTCTATGGTTATTACAGAGGGCAATGTACAGTATGGCATGGTGCCACAAAGCAACGAGGCCCAAGAACTCAAAGTTAGGCCTCTGAGCATGAATAAGAAAATGCAACACTGAAAAACAAGTTACGTCAGTCCTAGGTTTGATGTTGAGCTGGTGAGATTTTCTTAAGTCAGGGAGATGAGAACGAGCAAAATCTGTTTGCTAATGAATGCTTTTTGATGAACTCAGAATCTCCAGACTTTCATCTCTGACATTATAGATCTTATAAGAGATAATTGAAGAATATTAAAACCTCGGCCCAAATGCTAAGAGAAAGGGAAAAGAAGACAGGAGGTACTTAAGAAGAGGCTAAAAATGGCCCTCACCAGTGTGGCTCAGTTGGTTGGGCGTTGTTCCGCAAAGCAAAAGGTCACTGGTTGAATTCCCAGTCAGGACACATGCCTGGGTTTTGGATCAGTCCATCCTGGCGCAAACTGGAGGCAGCCAATCCATGGTTCTCTTGCACAGCAATGTTTCCTCCTTCTCTTTCTCCCTCCCTTTCCCTCCCTCTAAAAATTAATAAATAAAATCTTCAAAAAATAGGCCAAAACGTGAACAAAAACAAAACCTAGTTATGTTTATCTGAAATGGCATATCTTATTGTTACTGAAAGAAATATGTACACTTCCAATGAAGTAGAACAAATTATTCAAGGCCTAAACAAGTTAAAGGCTCAGCTTAAAAAACAAAAGCAAACAAACAGAAAACAACGTCTAGCTCTGACTATTGTGGCTCACCTGGTTGGGTGTCATACTTACCCCAATGTGCAAGTTCACCAGTTCGATTCCTGGTCAGGGGGCACATGCCTGGGTTGCAGGTTTGGTCCCCAGTCAAGAGGCAACCAACTGATGTTTTGCTCTCACATCAGTGTTTCTCTCTCCCTCTTTCTCAACCAGATCCTAATTAGTTCATTTTGATATTTCTTGAAATTGTTCCTTTATCTCCATTTTCATTGCCTCTGCCTAACCAGGCCCTCAACTGATCATTTTCTGAAATACTTTAATCACTTCCTTTTTTTCTGTCTAGGCTTTCATTCTTTACCTCCTTTATCTTAAAACAATATTTTAAGATTAATAATGGCACTGCTTTGCCCTTAAAACTACAGATCTTCCTACAAAATTCAAACGCCTAAGCCAATATCTGGACCAGTCCATTTTTCTAATCTTAATACCCATAAATATGTTTCTGAATATGTGCTCTAGTCCAATGGTTCTCTACCTTTAGAATGCATCTGAATTATCTGGAAGGCTTATATAAAACAAATTGCTGGGCCCCAAACCAAGTATCAGATTCCCCAGGTCTGGGCTGGGGCTGGGAATTAACACTGCTAATAGTGTTTAGGTGATGCTACTGCTGGTCAGGGAATCACACTCTTCTTAAGAATCACAACTCTAGACAATTAACCCCCCATTCATAAATACACCATGCCATCTAAACTTTTACAAATTACCTGCTCTACTGAAAATGTCCTCCTACCCTTATCATTTCCTTTTTCATTCCTACATTTTAATGTTAACAATTCTTTATGACTCGATTCAAATTTTACCTCATCAACTAAAATGTTCCCAAATTCTCTCTATTAGAAGTACTGTAGCCTCTCCAAGTGAACTTTGAGGACTTAACATACCTCATACAACACTTTTATTGTACAATACCTTATGTAGATCTATGCCTAAAATATTAAAGATAATTCACTTGATAAATATTAAGAAAAATTACATACTTTCAGACATACATGCATTTTATAAGCACCTATTAAGTTATGAGCACTTACTATTTATTGAAGTTAACTTCAAAATATAAAAGAGGACAAAGAATCTCAAGAGTTAAAGGACAAAATTGCTTCAGTCAATATAGAAAGTTTTAAAGATACTGTAAGTATAATTTATATTTTTCATAAAATTGAGGATTAATTATGAAGACACTGCATAATAAGAGTTAAGTGCCAACAAGGGAAGCAAAAATTGCATATCCATTCCAAGTTTATAAAAACAGATGACATGGCAGGAAATCAAAATAAGACAGCACGAATGAGTTTTAGTTTTCTCAAAACTCAGTTCTTCCTAATTTTTAAAAATAATTTTCTTCCTTCTTGATTTATAAGTTATATACACTCACTGTAGTAAATTTGAATACTATATTAAAAAAACATCCATCATTTAATTGCCCACATGTAATCACTATTATCTTCTTCGTATACTTCCCTTTTCTAGTGCGTGATTTGGTATTGTTTAACCTTTCAAGAGTCTCTGATGCATCATTCATAAAATGAAGATAAAAATAGTACCTATCTCACAGGATTGTTGTAACAAATAAATGACAATCTAGGACAGGGGCTGACATACTTTTTTTTAAAGGGCCAGAAAGCACCTTATGGGCCATACATCCTTCTTCATCCCAACTACTCAGCCCTACTGTATCATGAAAGCAATAATAGAAAATATAAAAACGAATGGGCATACATCGATAAAGTTTTATTTGCAAAAACAGGCAAGGCTACTTGTGTCATAATAGCTTACAGCAAAAATCCATAACCTTTTGGTGTTTAATGTTGGGTAGTGTTTGTTGTTGGGTTGTGTTTGTTCAGCAGGTTTTGATATTCTAAAGAAAATCTGTTAAAAACAAGAAACCAACAAACTTTAGACCTGCTCACCAAGGAAATGCAAAGATAACTTTTGCAAATAATTTCAGAGAGTTTATAGACTTCCAGAAGTATACAAATGGATCCTAAGGATAATCATCAAGAAATTCTGTTTCTGGAGAAGTACCTCATTTGATTTTTCTTTACAGTACAGCACTTTCCTCCTCTAAAATCCACATGAGTACAGTGGGAATGGACAAGCCTACATTCAAACTGTGTTATCTCACTACAAATAAATTTTCCCACTTACTTTTTTTATCATATTATATTTTCCCAGGTTATCGAAAACATTTTTAAGGCTGAATAACATTTTTGTTCATAAGGGTTGAGAACTTTTAAACTGTTTTACATGTTCTGGTTGCTTTTTCATTTTCAACTCATTCCTTTCATTAATTATAATTATTGCTATGATGTATAGCTTTGTGTTCAATTTGATGTTTCCCCAGAAATTAATGCGATAAGGAAAATTACTAAGTCAAAAGGTACAAATTATTTTTAACATCTCTAATATATTTTGATGGATTATGGTCCAAAAAATTTGTGGGGATTTTTACTTCCACCAGCTGAAAATCTGATAGTCATCTCACCATAGCCTCATGAGCATGGAATATAAATTTTAAGACTTTACTAATGAGTTCCAAACCTGATAGATGATTAGCAAAATTTCCAAAGCATGGTGAAAGAACAGATAATAAGTCTAAAAATGCACATCCATTGTACTCTGGATTAGTAAGATTTCCAGATATTCAAAGTTAAACCTAAATACTATGGAAAGATTGATATTCTGAAATATAATCACTTAAGATAACTATCTAAAACATATCCCATACCCTTCTTCAAGAACACAATATAAATAACATAACTTCTACTGGTTTGTAATTATCATAACCTTTGCATTTTAAGAATAACCACTATTGTGAGCCACTGCTTCTGAGAGAAGTATATCCCATTAAGATGGGTTTGAAAAAAAATAAAAGGATTGAGTCACTTCTTATAGGGAACTTCTGATAGCTTGGGTTTGATTTTTTTTCCCTCTCTTTTACATCCATGAACATCTTTAGTTTCTGCTGCCTTGAGTCTTTTTAAATCACTTCTACTCAGTCAATATAGATATGCATAGATGTTATAACAGATCTCAAATGCATATTCCTAGATACAAAATAATATGTGTGTATATTGGACTAGCTAAGTACATAGGCTTTATACAGTCAAAATGGCCAGACTCCAATCTATCATATACTAGCTATATTTACTTAGTCAAGCCATTTCACCTCTCTCATCTTAGCTTCCTGATCTGTAAAATGAGAACAATGGCATATATCCTGTAGGGTAGTGGATTAAATGAGATAAAACAAGTAAAGGACCTATCACAATACCTGATAATGTGGAAAACAGTCAAAATATGAGTTACATACATCTATAGAGCATTCCAATAAAATAATTTTCCAGATATTAAAACATAACACACACACATACTCAATTATTGGCAACAGTGATTAGTGAGTATTTAGAACATTTCGACTTTTGAGTAACCAAAACATATACTGGTTAATTTTAGTAAATTCCAGTTACGAAATATATATCAATACATTGTGTACATGATTTCTTGTGACCTTATATATACCCACATAGACAAACATTTTTTCACAGTACATACAGCAATGTTGTATAACTATCTATTAATATCTACTGATAGAACCACTTCTTTCCCTTCTCTATCTTTTCTCCTTCCACTTTGTACTATGTTTTCCCACAAATGGCACCAGAAAATAAGCCTGTCCTCTTCTTTCTCAAGTTCATTAGCTGGTCAACTACAGTATATTGCTCAACCCTGAATGACTAGAACTCCTCATATTCTCCATGCTTTCTCCTACACAGATTAACACTGTTGAACAAAGAACAGACTAGTGGTCATTCTACATTCAAAATCAACACATTCATATGGTTCTGTAAATCAATTCAATCTACCTGTCTATGAAGCTCAGTTTAGAACTCCATTCACCTTGAAACTCCAACCACCCCCAGGTATTCTCAACAGATGAACCTTCCACATACCCCTTCAATTTGCACTTTAAATCTTGTCCTTCTTCCCTCTACAGAATCTTATTTCATACATTACCCCTTCTTTCTTTTGTAGATTTACCTTTTCCTTTCAAATGAATTAGTCAATCTCATCAGATTTTAACCATGTCAAATTCTCACCAATTCTGTTTTAAATCCACACCTTCAATCCACTTCACCAATTCCCACCCATATCATTCCCTCTCTTATAAGTTACCTTTACTTATTGTCTCTATTTCTTTGCCTCCTAGTCTTTAAACTACTCCACTCTGATTCCTGCTGCCACCACCACATCAAAACAGCTCTTCTTCAAGTCACCATCATGTATTTCAATGGATCAATCTCAATGGCTTTTGACACCAGCTACCATTTACTCCATCCTGAAATATTCCCTTCCCAAGTCTTCTGTTAATACCACAGTTACTTGGCTTTCTCCAACCTCTTTAAACCTTCTCAGACTTCATTTGAAGATTCAAATGAAGGCCATTTAACTGTGGAGTTCCTGAAGCTTCACTTCTAGGGTCTCTTCTTTTCCCACTCTATACTGTACTATGTCTCTATGTGAGCTTACTCACAAACGTGGCTTCAAATACCATCCACGCAGACTTTGATGATCAGGCCTCACTTCTGAGCTCTGGATTCTGCAAATCCAGCTTCCTTTATCTCTCTTTGGATAAGGAAAGTTAATTTCAACATGTTCAAACTCAATAAAAAATCTTAGCAGAGTTCAGCTTGCCCAAAAATCCATAAATAGGCAAGCCTCTTGTTAGCTTCCATTTTATATTACAGTAGTCCCTTCCCCCTATCCACAGTCTCACTTTCTGGGGTTTTGGTTACTTATGGCCATCTATGGTCCAAAATTATTAAATGGAAAATTCAAGAAATAAACCACCCATAAGTTTTAAATTGCACACCATTCTAAGTAACATGATACAATCTTGCACAGTCCTACACCTTCCCACCAGTACAGGACCAACCCTTTGTGCACTATACCTACTTCACTTCATCCTATCACATAGGCATTGTTTTGTATCACTGCACATCATCATGAGAAGGTAAGTATAGTACAATAAGAATATTTTGAGAGAGACCACATAAATCTTATTATAGTATCTTGTTATAATTGTTCTATTTTATTGTTATTGTTGTTAATTTCTCAATGTGCCTAATTTATAAGTTAAACTTTATCACATAAAAGAAAAACATGGTATATATAGGGTTTGGTACCATTCATGGTTTCAGGCATCTTAGAGGTCTTGGAATGTATACTTTTCTTTATAGGACTTAACGAAGTTCTAACTGTATACAAAAAACAAGGACATTGCCTGTTTACTTACCTCTGTATGCCCAATATCTTACTGAAAAGCTTCAACCCTAACATCAATGACACCTTCTTCTACTGCTCTTTATCACGATTGCTTTAGAGTTGAGAGCACTGAGTGTTTGATACAGAGTGTCAATGTAATGAACTTAAGGATCTTATGTATCACATTATACAGATGGACCTCCTCTCATATTTAGTTTGCCACCAGTGTTCCAACCATGGCTCTAACCTGATGACACTGACTGGGTCTCATGCTAGAGGGCAGATCCATAATGAACAGAGGACTGACTTGTCAAAGAAATAGGGAGCCAAGAAATCAACGTAACACATGTTACAGGTAAACCCCATATAACACAGTTGTTGGGCTCCTAACAAATGCTGTGTTATGCGAATCCATGTCATATGAAACAAAGAACTAGTACAAAAAGGGGATTTAGGTTCCAAAAATTAAAAAAACATACTATTATATTTTTTTTAATTAAGAGAAATATTTTTAAAGCAATTTTCATCAAAAGTACTACATATTAATTACCAATTAAGTAATGTTTTCTTCATCATCACTACTAAGCTCCATTAACCAAATGTGTTTTCTTTTTGATAAGATATCCTCATCCTCTGAACTTTCTTCAGCATTACCTTGATTTCTATGCTCTACTTTTTGCAAAAGATGTTATTTTAGATTGCTTGCTTTTAGCTGAGATCTTTATAAGTTTCATTATATGGTGCTAAGTACTTCTGAAGTTCTCTTTTAAACTTTGTGCTCCTTTCAGTGCAAGGATCCTCATTTAAGAAATATGATTCTAACTGTTTGGCTAAGTCTAGGCTTTTCTTTACCTTTTTTAGACTAAAGTTTTTAACTTCTCATTTTCATCAGTGCTATCGTCCCCTGCGTTATCTTGGCACATTCCAGACATCATTTCCACCAAAATTGCTCCATCAGTTTCTTCTTCTACCAGCAATTCTTGGATATCTTCTACAGTGATATCATGTTAGAGCGAAACCATGTTATAGAAGTACTGTGTTATACAGAGGGGTTCCCCAATTCTCTAACCATGTTAAAGTAAAACCGTGTTATAGAACTGCAGTGTTATACAGGGGATACCTGTATATGAAAATTGAAGGTTATCTTACATTACATTCACAAGAAATTACAAAACTTAAAAATACTCTCCACTTTAGACTAGGTACTACTGTTAATTGATTTACAACATAATGAAAATTAATATTTAGTTGAATTACCTTAGATTTTAAATGACCTAATATCCTTACAATTACATATTAATATACATTTAAAATGGCATATCAATTGACCATATTTTATTGATCATATTTTACTTTTTCAAATAACACATCGGATATTTTATCAACGCTTTCTAAAATATAATTTAAATATTTTTTTTGCTTTTGTTTATAATTGTTAAGGTTTAGCATATTTTGGCAGAAAACCAAAAAGATTTAGTGCCAGCAATAAGAGTGCAACTGTTGCCTGACTGCTGTTTGGCATAACTGCAAAATGATAGTATCTTTAAAAAACTTCATTAATTTTTTTTTCTCCCACTAAGTTAAATGTGGCAGACTGAACACAAATTTACTTCTGTTCTTACTCAAAAATGCCACTAAAACAACCATAAAAATGTTTTTGTTTTAAAAGACCTAAACCCATAAGGAGGAAAACAAATGAAAAATGAGAGATGACAGACAACATTGAGATAGCTATTATTCAGAAAGGAGGGAGGGAGTTCAGTAACAAGCTGATTTGTGCTGAATCTCAGGAATCTGAAACACCACAGATCTCTAAAAGTGTAGGTAAAAGCAGAATTAAAAACAGAAAGATCAGTTGAATATCTCCAGATCCCCTTCCGTATCAGATCAATGGAAACTAATTCTCTGGAGAGACTGAACTCATAATGGGGCACAGAATGAATGGGCTGGAGGGAAGGAAAGAGGGTACAGAGAACACAGGGATAAAACAAAGTGTGCATACTGAACAGTCAGATGGTAAGGCAGTACCCACCTCCTCCTCCATCAACTAGACTAACTGATCGTATTTACAATTAAGATAAAAAGTATTTATAACCATAGAGGTAAATATTAAGAGGTAAACAGTTGCAAGTGATTGCCTCTGGGGAATATGTGAGGAAGGAAAGGAACAGAGTATAAATTGCTATTTTTTATTATAAGCTGTGGAAAAAATAAAACTGGTTGCCTCTATAATATCCATTCTTGTTTTCTTCCTTCCTTACTAATAGAATCACAGACATGTTTTCATCAGGGAAAAAGTACAAAAAAAATTTTTTTCTAACATTTTTTCAGATGGAAATAAATAACGAGGTGGAAGTGGTAGTTACTGAGTAAGATTTAATACAAGATATTTTTGGCTTTCCCCCCAAAAAACCCTGATCTGCTTGGAACTTAGATGTGATGGCTGACATTCCAGCAACTATTTTGGATCATGAGGCAAACGAGTTAAGAAGACAAGGACAACTGATAAGAAAGAGCAAATGATAGCACAATAATGATAAAGCCACCATAACACCCCCATACTATCTACTCAAGACTTTTCACATGAGTAGAAAATCATGTTTAAGCCAGGTCTCTATTAGCAGCAAAATGCAATTCCTAATAGGTAAGTAAGTCTTGTTTGACTTTTTAAACTGAGTATACAAAAAACACATAAAAATTAGAAGAAAAATTTTAAATAATTTCAATTAATAGCAAGAATTGTTAAAAATGTATTATTATACCCTAAGAAACTACTCAAAGAACTATAATTATGTAAATTACCAAGACTAAGAGTTAATAATTGTGTTTTTCTAAAACAATTAAATTTTAATTTCTCTAAAGTAAGAGACATTAGCATGTATTTTATAAATTGTGAGGCAAACCCTTATTTTCTGTTAGACTGTCACTTAGGCAACTATTAAAGTGTCTGGTACACCACAGTTAAATTTATTCGAGGATCATTAAGTACTCTTTTGCCACTTATATCTGTATTACATATATCAAGTACCCCACTACGAGTTCCAAATTAAGAGTAGAGCAGGTTTCTCAACTTTGGCGCTATTGATATTTTGGACCAGATAATTCTTTTTTGTTGGGGCTGCCCTCACATTGTAGGATGTTCAACTGCATCCCTGGCCTCTACTTACTGGATGCCAAGCAACCCACCCCAATTAGGACAATCAAAAATATCTGCAGACATTGCCAAACATCCTCTACAGAAAACAAAATCTCTAAGAAAATGTAGCCGTTGTTGAAAATCATTCGGTGCTTTAGCAGGAGCATTTAGCTTTTCTAGTTAAATAACAGAATTTTAGAATTGCTACATTTCTAAATTTCCTCTAAAGTTTATTGTGGGTTACAAACTAGAAGTGACCCGAAATGAGATTATCTCTAATGTCCCTCTTAAACCTTCAAAGGAGTTCACATGAGAAATAATAATAGCCTCTATCTATTTAAACCCATCTATTTGCAAGGGAAAGTGCTGAACACTTCATGTTCATTTTACACTCATGACATCCCCGTGGGATGACTATTATTAACCCCATTTTAGTAAGAAACTACTTTAAAGTCTTTTAATCAACATATTTAAGTGTTTCCAGAAATTATTGATATGAGTGTTGCCAGAAATAATATGATTCAGTATAGTCATTCTAGCATTGAACTAAAAATACCTTAACTTGTTGGTTTACAATCAATTTATGATCAAACATTTCAATATATCTAACAAAAAAATAAGTTGAATTATTACATAATCTTCAGAAATGGAGGAAATGTTCACAACTAACAAGTCAGAGAAATAATAATCAGACTGTTCCTTCAAATATTTTTTACACTTTGTCCTAATAAAAAAGTACTTTAAAAATTTTTTATCCATGATTCTCTGAGTACTTCAGTAACTATTTTTCCCTTTGCACAACTTGCCAAAAAAATAATTCACTTTATAATTATCTGAGAATTTATTTGTAATTTTTAATCTGCCTTTCAATAGAGATGTAAATCTGGATTCAAATCCCAGCTGGTGCCCCTACCAAAACTGAAGACAAGTTCACTTGTTCAGGCCTCAATTTCAACTATGAAACTTGTATACAGTAACAGGACCTATCTGAAGGCCTTAAGAGTGAGTAGGTCCTCAATAAAAATTAATTTCCCCTTCCTTTCATCCTCACAGTAAATTAAGTATCAGTTAGCAGCCAATTCTATTTAAGCATTTAATAACAATCTACCAATAAAAGCCAAGGGAGGATGTGATAGGGGCAGTTCACACCATGTAACTATTTGGAAATCAACAATTAAAATCTCCCAACTCTATCATCACAAAAATCGGCTGAAGCCTAAGGGACTATTCCCTTAGTTTGGGATTTTATAATTACTAGTATTGTTTCTCAAATAAAGAAGTATATCCTTAAATGCATTGAATACATGCATAATTCATCACTTATCTATTGTCTTCTGTTTACTTTTCCTTGTGGTAAGACACAAGAACGCCTCTTAATGTGTTTCTTCCTCTCCCTTCACCCACTCAACTAACTGCCAAGAAATTTTTATTCAGATTTCTCTCTAAAAGGAGGAAGATAAATTAGAGCCTTTCTTTTCATGCCACAAGATTGTGTGTATAAGACATATTTAGTTAACTTATCAGCCATCCAAGTGCATATTATCTATTTTATGGATTACTCAAAATTAATTCATTTACTAATGAGTGCAAGTTACTTAATGTTACTTTACCCTTAGTAAATATTAGAAAATCAAGTGTTCAAAAAAAAGAGTGGGGGCGGGGGTAGATTACATAATCCGCTCTTCCCTTACTGGCAAATACACTGTTAGAATTTTATTAATCAATGGATAAAATGCAACTTAATACAGGTAGTTTTTTTATTCTATCTTCATGGGGTTTTTTAATGACTATTAGAATTATCCTTAAAGTTTTATTTATTTTTTAGAGAGAGGGGAGGGAGGAAGTAAGAGAGGGAGACAAACAACCATGTGTGAGAGAAACATCTGTTGGTTGCCTCTGGCACACCCCCAGCCCAGATTCCTGACTGGGAATCTAACCTGTGACTTTTCAGTTGGGTTCACAGGCCTGTGCTCAATCCATGGAGCCACACTACCCAGGGCTCTGTATCTTCAAGTTTTAATACAAAAGAAGGACTTCACAAAGCTCACCTGCAGGATAGAACCAACACAGGAGCCCTAAGAACAGATCTGTTGCTAATCTAGAATATTATGAAATACTTAATAAGGCTATAGGTAAAAGATGGTAACATAAAAGTATGTAAGTACAACTTAATTCATAATTTAGCAATGTAAAAATAAAAGTTCATTAAATTCTTTCTGTTTAGTTTTTTTCCCTTGTAATATTTAGGTGGTAGTGGAGTTTTTAAAAATACAGTCAACTTCACTTGTTCTTAAAAGTAATTTACTGTCACTGTTCAGACACTTTATTTCACAGGCTAAATTTATCCATCTGTTCTTAAAACTGATTTAAGAAATAGAATAAGCATAGTTAAACATTCTCCAAAAATGTTCTAGCCCTCAAATAAAATTTCAAAGCAATTTCAGCAATTAAGGGTTATTTGATCAAGTAAATTAAAGCTCAAGGTAACCAGAATCAAGTTGCTCATTAATTATAACAAAAGTAAAACACAGAAAAAAAGTTTTAATCTATGAATAATTTTAAAAATCAATTATAACCTAATTTTCAGAAGTTTAGAATTCCTATAGATACAAAGTCTACCAATAACATTGTTTCTAGATGTAAAACATAGTTATAAAACAAGTACTGTAAAGACACCGAATTTCTAAACCATGTGAATGCCAATACCACAAATAAATAAATAAACAAACAAAACAAACCAAAAAATACATTTTCAAGAAAGTCACTACATAGAGAGCAATGTGGCCCTGACTGGTGGGGTTCAGTTGGTTGGGTGTGGTACTGTGAAGAGAAAGGTCTCAGGTTAGATGTGCCCTCAGGTTAGATGCTGGCTGGGTTACTGGTTCCCACCCGGTGGAACATGAGCGATGTTTCTCTCACACATGATGTTTCGCTCCCTCTTTGTCCTGCCCTTACCCTCTCTATAAATAAATAAATAAATAAATAAAATAGAGAGCAATGTCAAAGAAAAATGACACACCTTTTATACCAAGATAATTTCCACCTTCAAGCCAACTTATCTATGATGGGGAGGGAGGAATGAAATAAAAATCAAAAGACAATTTAAAGTATTAAACTTACCTGAAAATTTCAACTCCATCCTTTTCCTTTCATAAGGAAATCAAATTTCAGCAAATATGATGCTTACTTCTGTTAACGTTATTTCTTACTTGTTAACAGAATGAAAATGCTAACTTCAACTTACAAGTAAAAAACTCAAACCCTTTACATATTCACTCATTAAATTATTGTCCCCATTTGATAGAAGAAAAAACTAAGGCGCAGAGAGGTTAAGTAACTTGTTCTAGGTAACAACTAGGAAGTGATGGAACCATGATTTGAACTCTATACATCCGAAATGATAAACACATTTTTTTAAAAAGGAATGGTGTGAAAAAAAAGTAAAACTTTTTTCCAAAAGTTTACAAAACAAGGCTATTGTAAATGAGAATGAAATGTTTAGACTATAAATCTATGTAGATGTAAATGTAGATTACACAACTTTTACCCCTAGACAAGAACTTTGGTGCTATAATATTTGATTATGATCAAACGCTACATCAAACTGTAATGACAGTCGACTAAGTAAATACTTTGTTGTCACTGTTCAGACATTGTATTTTATAGGCTAAATAAATACATTGTAATTTAAAGAATGGGGGTAGTGATGTAACGTGAGCAATAGCTTAAGGAAAATTACTCTATTAGCAGTTAATTAGAAAATAGTGTGTCGAGGAAAGGGGATAAGAGACGATGACAATCACACTGTCTTAACCCTACCTCATAAAAAAGTAACTAAATCACCGTGGGTCACCGTCTACACCAACAGACTTGGCCCAGCGCGGTCTCCTTAGGGGATGACAGGAGACCCTACCCGAGGGGGAGGGGTAGCGGTGACAGGAGAGGGAGCGGTAGAGAGATGGCACGCTTCCGATCTCCGAAAAAGGGGAGACTAAGGGAGGCAAGGGGCGGAGGAGAGGAGGCAGGAAATGTTGCCAGGGATTCCAAATGAAGTGAGAAGGAACAGGGTAGGAAACACAAGAAGGCGGGACCCTCGAGCAGAAAGGGGTCGGTTTGGGGAAAGGGAGGCATGTCAGTACAGCAGAGCTTTCCTGCCAGCTGACCCTCCTCTTTAGCCGCTCTAACCCCGGCAAACTCTACTTTCTCAGCAACCCCAAATCCACGGGTAATCCCCGTGCCGCTGCCGCCCCCACCCCAAGCCAAATAAATGGAGGGGAGAGCTTCGCCCTCACTCTCCTTGTTGGGCTGGTGGAGTGAGCACCAGAAACAGCCCCGATTGGCGGGCGAGAAGGCCAGGAGACGCAGGGAGGCCCAGAACCCGAGTGACAAGTCCGAGCGGCCGACAGGCGCCTCACCTGACAGAAGCGTCGGCAATAATCCCGACTGCTGATCCCCACGACGCCGCCACCGCAGCTGCTGCCGCCAGTGCCGCCAGTACCGTTGCCCTCAACTCTAAGCCCCGCAGGGCCTGGCGGGGACTCCACAATGGCCACGAGCTCTTCTCCGAGGCGTTCGGCCTCTTGGTCGCTCTCTTCCTCCGCCATGAGGCTCTTGCCGCCCAGCGCGTACCAGCCCCTACGCCGCCGCCGCCGCTGTAGCAGCCTCGGCTAACCTCCTCCTCTAGTTCCCTCCCCTTTCCCTCCGCCCTAGGCCGAAAGGGGCCTCTTGTCGGGCTCTACTTCCGGCTCCGCCCACTCACGCCCCCAGTTTTCATTGAAGAAACCCAGCCGCCAATCATGCACATGCCCGCCTTTCCACTACTATTGGTCAATTCAGTCGTCTGTTTGATAGATCCGCTGTCCATTCGTCACTGCTGCTCGGCGGTTGCTGGGGGCCGCCTACGAGCTTTGCCACAGGCGGCGCAGGAGGACGGGGCGCGGTGGGGGACACGGCGGCCGCCGCGGCGCTCCACAGAGCAACGGCGGCGGCGGCGGCGTCAGCTACGACGAGTCTTCCTACTCCCTTATCTTCTTGCTCCTTTTCCCCTTCTCTTTTCCTTTTGGGCCGGACCTCGTCCACTTCCCCTAGCGGCCGCCGGGATCCTACGGTAACGAGAAGCTAGGAGGCCGAGGGTGGGCCCGGCCCGGCCGTTAATGCAGGCTTTGGGCCCGGGGCCTTCCTTCCCGAAGCAGGAGCCGGGGGCGGATCCGGGGCGTCGTAGTCTGCAGGAGGAAGAGGGAGGAGACGGGAAGCCTGACAGCTGCTGCCGCCGTCAGTCGCCTACCGCCTCCTCCCTTGAGACTGCCGCCAACTCGGCTGTCGAGTTGCTGGGCCCACGGCAGGCAACTAGGACTCGGCCCTATCCAGCTAGCAGGGCAGGGCCGATGGGGCGCCAGCGTGCCGGGGTTAGCGCGGGAGGAGGGAGTCTAGGCTGCGAGAACGTCCCGCGCCCGCCTTTCTCTCTCCCTCCGGAACCCTGGGGCGCTCGAGGAGGTGCAAAAGCGAGGCGAACAACTGTAAAGGGAGTGGGTTGAGGAGTATTGGGTCAACACTGGGATCCGGATTTGTTGTGTAGAGTTTTCTAAGGGGGGAGGTTTTAGGCACCTGCAGGGTGGCAGTTGTTGATGTTCACATTTTCATCCACTCTTATTACCCTACCTCCATTTTTTTCTTTTCATTTGTTTTCGTGTTTTACAGTAAAGGCATGACTTCCCAGCATCGCAGGGAAAACAGGGTGCAAGCCCAGAAACTATTTCCCCACCATCACTTGTTGAAAAACTGATTTGAAAGCGTCTCTGGTTTGAACAAACGGAAAGTGCCAGGATTTCACGCATCTCTGGTTTTGCGCTGGGAACCCTTTACTACTACATACCAAGACGAAAAAAAATTGGAACCAGTCCGGTAAACATTCAAACTTGAAAACTTCTGATGACTTTTATTTTGCCCTAGTAAGTGATTTGCTGTTTCTCTTTTGTTGTCTAATTCCTGCTCTTTTTAACTTCCGCGTTTAAAATATCTACGTCGCTTTGAAAACGCTTCTGTTCTCGAGTCTCTAAACTCGAGTTTCCTGTACTGGGTGGGTATTTGCCTCTGCAGCAACACAGACTTAAAAAGTTACAAGACATTGGAATAGGCCTTTAACGGCATCACAAGTGATTGAGCATTTTATACTTCAGAGAATAACGAACATGTTTTTAAAGTTTGAAATTCAACTATTTAAAGACAGAAGACTTTTCACAGAGATTTAGGCATCCCTGGGCACAAATATTTAAGGTTTTGCTGATTTGCTATAGGAGTGTAAAATACAAACCATTGAAGTACAAGTGTATAATGATAATTCACTGGCTACTTGTTAGGCAGGAATCATATCTGCATTATCTGCCATTGAAAACCTATAGCCAGAGACAATATTTGGCACATAAAAGTCAAGCATTAAAAAGATTTTTAATTGGAAAAAATAGAATTAAACCTATTAAAACCTAAATTTTATCATACGTCACAGAATTTCTGTGAAACATTACAGTCGTCTCTGAGTTTATGTCCATAGGTGTCTAATATATATTGACAAGTTAAAAGTTTTTTGGAGAGAGATTTCATATTACCCAACTATGAACTCTGTCGTATGGAATAACATGATTGTTTCTGATTGCACTTATAAAGCATAGTTATTAATACACTTAGGAATTTTTCTCTATTATATTTATATAGAACAGAGTTCCATCTTGAATTCTATCAAATTCATTTAAGGATTATTTTATTCTTATTTGAGAGAGAGAGGAAAAGGAGAGAGAGGGAAACATTCACATGAGAAACATCAATCAGTTGTCTCCTGCACATGCCCCAACTGTGGATCAAATCCGCAAGCTAAGCATGTGCCCTGAGGAGGAATCATCTGGCAACCTTTTGGTTATGGGACAATGCTCCAAGCATGGAGCCACACCGGCCAGGCTCTAATTCATTTTAATTTATTATATCTAGGGCCCCAGGAAACAAATGGTCACCACCAAGGACATTTGTTCACTATCTTAAGTTTTCAGTGCCCATGGTTTTGGCAGTGATCATAAAAGTTTGTTGTTAGGATAAATTGAGAAATTATTAACCTGCTTCTGAGTTAAATATTTGGAAAAATTGCAAAGATAATCATTTACTTATTTCATCAACAACTTGAGCACCTATTATATACTAGGTACTACTATGTTAATAAGTTCTTAGTTTTGTTTTTACAAACATAAGTATTAGTTTTTAATGGAAAATAAGGTAAAAGGTGTTAGGAAAAGCACTTTGTATATATTTTGATCACCTTTGAAAACTTAGAGGCATATATGCATTAAAAACTACCCTGAACTCTATTTTGGCTTTAAAAATTTAATGATACAGTTTCTGATGCTAATTGAGTTTGGTCTATCATCTTTTTTGTTTTTTTGTTTTTTACTTTTTTCTCTGAGCAGTTTTGGAAATTTATATTTTATCTTCATATAGAATTATGCTAGTTTAGTTACACACCTGTTTGAACAGGCTTTGTTTACAATTCTCCATGGTTGTGTTTCTAAAATGAATTGCCTCAGAACTCTGTAGGAAAAGAAGCTCTTTTAAACTTGAATACAAATTTAATGGATGAAATTAATATAATAACCTAAATATTGACCTGTGATTAGGTTTTCCTAAAAAATAGTGACATCTAGGATAGTTGCAGTTCTTTTTTAATAGTTCTAATTTATTTGAATATCATCAAAATCAAGAAATGGATGTAGTTGTTACTAGTAATGGACACACATTCTATTAATTTAAATTAAGTTTTCTGAAATCTTTAATCTTAAAAATGTTTATACTTTTTTTATTGTTAATTGCTTCCAGAATGAACTGTTGTTATAACACTTACCTTTTCTCTTATCTTGAAAGAACCTTATTCAAAGTCAGAATGGAAAGGTTTGTAGTGACAGCACCACCTGCTCGAAACCGTTCTAAGACTGCTTTGTATGTGACTCCCCTGGATCGAGTCACTGAATTTGGAGGTGAGCTGCATGAAGATGGAGGAAAACTCTTCTGCACTTCTTGCAATGTGGTTCTGAATCATGTTCGCAAGTCTGCCATTAGTGACCACCTCAAGTCAAAGACTCATACCAAGAGGAAGGCAGAATTTGAAGAGCAGAATGTGAGAAAGAAGCAAAGGCCCCTAACTGCATCCCTTCAGTGCAACAGTACTGCGCAAACAGAGAAAGTCAGTGTTATCCAGGACTTCGTGAAAATGTGCCTGGAGGCTAACATCCCACTTGAGAAGGCTGATCACCCAGCCGTCCGTGCTTTCCTGTCTCGCCATGTGAAGAATGGAGGCTCCATACCTAAGTCAGACCAGCTGAGGAGAGCATATCTGCCCGATGGATATGAGAATGAGAATCAGCTCCTCAACTCACAAGATTGTTGACCAGGAGGTTACCACCATTGCGATCAAGATAAATAATGTGGAGTATTAAGGTTATGTGTTAATTATATGGTTCATTTTTATATTTATTTCATTTGAAATCATGTGATGCAGAATAGTTTGTCAATGTGTATATAGTTGCAGGCAAAAACAAAAACCTCGTCATTATACTTACTGTTTATTTTAGTCACCAATGGTGTAAAGCAAAACTTAGGGTTTAGCGTGTGCTAGAGTACCTTAAACCTGATGGTTATCTTTAAAATTGAAGGTTTTTCTCCTGAAATGTTTGTGCATGGAAGAACTGCCCTGCTCTTTTACCTTCTTGTCATGTATGATTATTCCTTGTGAGATTACTTAATTACTTGGATTGAAGACTAGCCTAGGAAATTGAAGCTTCTGCCAGGCAGCACTACTCACAGTAACTTAAAGGGATTATTTCTGATTAGAGGATCCTTCTCAAAGTGGAAGGGATGGTGGGCAACTGTTCTTGTAAATTCAGATCCCTAGCAGAAAATGTCTGTTTATTTCAAACTATGCTTTACTTGTATATGATGTAGTTACTTTAACTATCCTTTTTTCCCTTTTTTAAAGCTTACTGTTATATTTAGTAGCAGCTTCAAATGACCAAAAGACTAATATCTTTTGATGTCAGTGCCAAAAGCCATAGGGAATTTTGCAGTGACACAATTTTAGTCTTACTATGAACACAAATTTTTGAAGTATGGCTTTCATTTCAATATCATCTTGAGTTTTGTAAGCTTTTTTTTATGTCTTGATGATAAAAGACTGCAGGATGGTCATTTTAATTTAAACAGGTAGATGTTTTATGATAGTTTTCTGTTCTTACAGAATCTTAGTAATTTTTTGGCTGACAGATCAGAAAATAAGGAAATTACTTTCTATACATTAATTTTTCCACATGGTTTTATAAGAGTTTATTTAGGATAAGTAGACTAAAAGCAAGTTTACTTTCACTTTTATGTGCTTTGCCTCTGGTGGTATAAAGTTTTTAAATGGATAGTAAGCGATTGTCTAAAAATACCGGCAAGATTTTTGTAGTGGAGATCTGGTAGTATCCTGCAAAACTGTTTGGATGAGGAAATAATCAGTTCTGTTAGAGGTCAACCATGTTTAGGAAATGATCTCTGTCTGAACCTCACTAAGGTTATCAGAGACCCAAATTATATATTTTTAATAACTAAACAGCTGAAACTTGGAGTAGAGCTTTAAAAGAAAATTATTTGAAAGCATTCAAGTTAATATACTTACAAAATATATTTCTGTTACAAAACACTGACAGATGATGCCCTATGTAACAGCTGGAGTTATCTTTAAGGTTATTTTATCACAAATCCTTCATTTAAAAAAAAAGCCAAAGTCAGTAAGAACAAGGTTAGATTTTATATTTTTCAGAAACAGTTTTTCATGTCTAAATTTCTTTTACAGATTTAAGTTCCTAGTTCAGGTTGTCAAAGTGTCCATCTGATTTTGGACTTGATATGGGTTTTGCGTTTTTTGTTTTATTTTTTTATTTTAAAATAAGCCTGCCACCAAAAAAAAAAAAGTCAAAATTTGAGCCACCAGTTTCCTCACGTTCAGTTATGTTAAAGTAGCACAATAAATGCCTAAACTAGTGCTCTCGTTGATACAGCCCATACATGAGGAGACCGGTATATAGTTTGCTTTTACTTCCTATAGTAAAGAATTGGTAGGCAACCATGTTTAATTTGAATTGTCTGTGATAGTAGAAAGTCTAAGAAGCTGGGAAAATAATTGAGTTCTATAGCAGTACTTTCAGAATATAAAAATAAGTTTAGGTATGTAGTCATTCTAATTTTTCAAAATTCCATGTGATTCAGACTGTTCCCTATTGTTTGGATATTAATTTGCACTGATAGCAAACCTGTAATGGCAGAACAGCTTTGAGTAGTCCTAAGCCATAAACTGGATGATGTTCCACTGGAAAAACACCAATAATTCACATTTGAGTTTCTAGTACTTATTACAGATTTGATGATCATTTAGGTCCACATATCTTAATGTATTTTACCAGGCTCCAAACTATTCCCACATTCTATCTAGGGGCATAATACATCCTCCTGTTAGGATTATATCATGTCCTTAGAAGCATTTTTCATCCTGTTGTGGAGGTTTAATGGGTTTCTTTACTTGATTATAAAACTTGTTTCCTGCAACTGGTTAACTTTGTCTCATAGTTAAATAGATAAAGCAGAATGATTGTTTTAGCCTGCTCAAATGTACAAATCTGTGAAACCATGGTTGGCATATGTTAGATAACAAATGAGAATATCTAAGGCATATACTGCTGTGAGGTGTAGTGGATGTGTGTACAGAAGTTTTTAATCTTAACTATATAGTGTTAGTGTGATGCTATACTATTTGGGAGAATAGCATTTTCTATTTTATAAGTTGTATGCATAAACATAAGATTTGTAATGTTTCATTTATAAACTGCCTTTCTTCAACACATGCTTATCTGTTAATAGTATTTCTTGAAGTATAGTAGTATGTCTTCCAGAATTTCATTTTAGTAAATAGTTCCTAGGTAGTTGAAATGTTAAATTTCTTGTTGGTTTCTTTTAATTCTATGGGGCGTATAGCAAGCCTGAATGACATTGTAATCATTTTTTACAGGGTGGAAATTTAGAAAGATTATGTATGAGAGCCTAAGTAGTTATTTTATTCATTATCATCTTTGGGTAAGATTTTCTTTCTTAAACAAAAGCTACTTCCAGTTAATGCATTTGGTCGACTGAATTTTCCGGGACCAGAAAACTTCAAAGAAAGTTTTGCATCTTAGAATTGTAACCAATTAAGTATTGGCTTGGGATTGTTCTGAAGTATTCATTGCTTAGAAACTATTTTAACAGTTGGCAAGATCTCTAAACATAGAGTTCCATGTTAAAACTTTTGCCTGAAAGAATTTGTATGTATTAACTGAAAACACGTTTAAACAATAAAATTTAAGGTGGCCCAAAAATGAAAGCCACAAAAATTCATTTGGTGCTTAGTCTTTGTAAGGGCTCTCTGTGGATTGACTTGCCCCAACTGCCTTTAAATGAGTACATATCACCTTCATTAAATAGAAGATTTGTTCTATAATTTCATTGAAAATCTTAGCCTAAAATAAATTGCTTTAGCTTCTGGTCAGCACTGATTAAAATGTGAATAGTGAAGTGGCTATGTTAAATCTTGGTTTATCTGAATCCATACTATCATAGACTTATGAGGTAAATACATTTCTTACCTAGTGGTATTCCACTTGTATCCAGAATACTGTATTCATTAAAATTTTACTATGTTCATTTTTGTATTCCTGTGCTTTTTTTTTTTATTTTTTGCTCATGCTTGTGTTAATACAAATGTGTAGCTCTTAAAGTTTTGTCTCTTTGTGACATTTAGAAATAAATTTCAAAGAGAATTTCAGAAGTTTTTGAAAGCATATTTTGTTTCATGAGTGAATAACAATTCCAAAAGATCAACAGAATTTTACTAATTGTTTTAGTTTTCTATCTCTTTGTAGGATTATTCATTCTTATGCCCTATATAAAAGCATATATTCTGTTGTCAGAATCACATCATTGATACAGATAGCCCTTTTCTCCAACTATATAGAAGGTAGTACTTAAATAAGCTTAATTAATCAGTACTTTTAATTGGGAACATGTTAATTTTCTACTTTTAGAAATACCAATTATCAAAGATGGGCCTAACTTGCATATCATGTTTTAGTGGGTTTTAAATGATTTGCTATGTTCTTAGGTGCCACTGGGTGCAAAAAAAAAAATAGAAGTTGTAAATTGCCGTGCCTTTTAGTAGTGTTACATAGGTTTAAGAACTATTCACTTCTCTTTGTCAAATTAACTTATGTTTACCTCTTTGGGGGAAAAATCAAATATATATATAGTAATTAACTTTTTCCTGGAATCAAAATGGTAGAAAGGACCTTAAGAAATCAGTTAATACTTACACTTTCAGGTGAATATCTCCAAACTCTCAGAGACCTGTCTTCCTTTTTCCTAAAGAATCGCATCATAATGTTTATTAAATAACCAATTAAAAGTATGTGCCTCTAGGTCTCATCACAGTTCCCTTTTTTTCCCTATGTAAATTGAGTTGCATTATGCACCTTAAATATGGTATGTCATGGTGCATGCTCCTGGGATCAGACTAGCTAACAGCCCTGTAGAATAGGACTGACTTATGATGGAATATATTTGATATGTATAACATGACTTTTCATCTGATTACTCCTCCAATATGTTTCATGATTTTAATTGTTTATGTGCATACTATTTAGAGAGTGAGTGCTTCTTAGCTCTCGTTTAAATGTTAGATCATTTAAAAGCCCATGTGTTTCAGTTCTTGGTTAAATTCGAATAATATACAGTCAGCTAGTATTTATTGAGACCATGCCATGTGCCTGATACTACTCTAGCCAATGGGGACACATCAGGGAAATTTTAAAAATCCCTCTAATTCTAGTGATTATTCATTGTCCTAATACGGAGGGAGGGGTGCACATTGTTAAGCAACTCCTTAAGCATTCCTTATGAGACTAGTTAGTTACAGCCAATAGTTATCACTGATTTCATCTTGCTTCTCAAAGTCTTATTTCATAAAAACAGCAATAAAATTGAATATTTGGCCCTGGCTGGTGTGGCTCAGTGGATTGAGTGCTGGCCTGTGAACCAAAGGGCATTGACTCAATTTCCAGTCAGGGCAATGCCTGGGTTGCAGGCCAGGTCCCTAGTTGGATGTGTAGAGGCAACCACATATTGATGTTTCTCTCCTTTCTCCCTTTCTTTTCTCTCTCAAATAAAATCTTAAAAAAGAATTGAAAATTTGCAGATTAAGTGGTCTGTATATATTTAAAATTTTTTAAATATGCTTTATTGATTATGCTATTACAGTTGTCCCAATTTCTTGTCCCTTTGTTCCCCTCCACCCAGTGACACCCCCTCCCCAGTTGTCTCCACCCTCTTAGTCTATGCCCATTGGTTGTGGATATAGTTCTTCTCAACATCTTCCTGTCCACTCCCTCCTACTATGCTTAATTCCCATACCATCACCCTCCCTTTCCCTGCTTCCCCCTCCCCACTGACCTCCCCCCAGTATGGTCCCCATATGTATAAGTCTTTTCCCACTCTCGTTGTCTACTTAGTTTGCCTTTGTTTCAATTCCCTAGCTTCTGTTGTTGGTTGTTGATACAGTTTTCATTTTAATAGTTTTAATCCTCTTTCTCCTAAACAAGTCCCTTTAACATCTCAAATAACAGTGGTTTGGATCTGATGAACTCCTTCAGTTTTACTTTGTCCTGATAGCACTTTCTCTGCCCTTCTATTCTGAATGACAGCTTCACTGGATAGAGTAATCGTGGTTGTAGGTTTTTGCTTTTCATTCCTTTGAATATTTCTTGCCAGTCCCTTCTTGCCTGCAGAGTTTCTTCTGAGAAATAAGCTGGTAGTCTTATTGGGATCCCTTGTACATAATTCTCTTCTCTCTTGCTGCTTTTAAGATTCTATAATTTTTGACATTTTGATGATAATGTGTCTTGGTGTGGTTCTCCCTGGGTCCAGTTTTTTTGGAAAACTGTGCTTCCTGGACCTGTAAGTCTAGTTCCTTCCCCAAGTTAGGGAAGTTCTGCTTCATTATTTTTTCACATAATTTTTCAATTTCTTGTTCTTCTTCACCTCTGGCAACCCTATGATTCAGATGTTGGCCTGCTTATAGCTGTCCCATAGGTTTCTGAGCCTCTCCTCATTTTCCTCGCTTTTCGTTTCCTCTTTCTGCACTGGGTGACTGTTTGTTCCTTATGTTCCAATTTGTTGATTTGAAACCTGGTTTTCTTTCCCTCACCACTAGTTTTGTATGTGTTTTCATTCATTTCAGCAGGATTAGCCTTCATTTCTTCCCTGTCTTGTTTAAGATCTGCTGTTAGTTCTGTAAGCATTGGTAAAACCAAAGCTCTGAACTGTGCCTTAGAAGGATTTCCTATCTGCTGAGCCATTAGATTGGATATTTGCTGTCTGGTCAGCTTCGTCACCAGGATCTCAATCATGATCTGTGCCGTCCTGACAGTTTTGTGTTTACCTTTGCTTCCTGGGCAGGGCTGTCACACCTTCTATGCTATAGGGGGAGGAGCCCCGTGCACTCGTCACTACCGGGTGACCCTTCTCACCACACTGGCATTTTGTGTGGGGGCGGGAGTCCAAGATGGATTCCTGTCTTTCACTCTGCTGAGAGACTGGGAGCCTCCTCCTCCGTCCCCACCCACTCCGGCCCCCACAGTCGGAGGCAATGGGGGGTCTGCCTTCCCCAGCGTTGGAATCACGAGCTAACAGGTTTGGTCTGCAGCCAGGGGTGCTCCCCAGGTACTTCTCACCTCTCTTTAAATATGGGTATCTGTGCTTACCACCATCCTGCTGCCATCGCCACTGCTGCCACCACCAGCACAGCTTGACCTCTCTGCCCCGGCTTCGCCCCCCTCCTACCCGTCCAGACAAGCACCACTTCTTTATTATTTCATACATTGGACTTCCATGTAGCTTTATTTTCTGGAACTTCTGGCTATTTCTGGTTTTGCAGTACTTGTATTCCTTCTTAGTTGTGGAGGGAGATGTAGCGTGTCAGTCTAGGCCTCCATCTTGGCCAGAAATGTCTGTCTAGTTTTTGAAAATCTGGTAGTCTATATAATCTATAAAATGTCAATTCCCCGATTAAAATCTATTGAGGAATGGGATCAGTTGAGGAATGGGATCAGTTTAAATGCCTATAAAGTAAGAACATGCCCACATTTGAATTCAATGCCCATGGTAAATCAAGATTTTTATTGAGTATTGGATGTCAAGATAATCACTGGTGTACCTAATCACACATTAACTGATTATCATAATCATTTTTTGGTAGAAAATATATTTTATTGAAACATTCTCAATTAACAATGGAGCAAAGTACAATTTGACTCAAACCTGCCCAACCAGCCTCAACTGCTTTGAAAGAACTAAAACATACAGGATAGGGTGGGACCCTTAGGTCTCATTTCTGCCAATGTGACTGTATATATTAGACAACAGACTGCAAACTTTTCTGCTTGTTTAATCATAGAAGGAAACGTAAAACAATGTAATGGAAAACATTGTTTTTATATGCCTTTTTCCTCTCAATTTTTTTCTTAACATGCTCATGTAGTACCTGTTCAATAATAATAATTGTATGCATTATTTTTGATCTAGCAAGTTCTACTTTTATGATATATCCTACAGAATAAAATAGCCAGTATGTAAAGATAAGTAAAGGGAAGTTCATTTTACTAATAGTAAATATGATGAATGCTCAGCTCTAGGGGAATGTTACAAAAATTATGACACATTCTTATGGAGACTTTAACTGATCTAAAGTATGAGAAGATATTTCTAGAATATTGCTAAGTTTTTAAAAATTACATAGTGTATTTTCTCACTTTGGAGAAGAAAAAAGAAACAATACTACTATAATTGTACTATATATGAAGTAATCAGCCACACTGTATGGTATGAATACCGATAGTGGTGATATTGAATGGGGTAGAGGAGAATATTTGCCTTTTTTTAAATACACCCATGTATATTGATTTACTTAAAACAAGCATGTGTTATCTTTGTCACATAAATAAGAAAAACTTATTGAAACCGACTTGCACAATAGTTATATCCAAATTGTAAAGAACAGCAATACCACAGAATTCATTTAATTATTAATGAGACTTAAAAATTTCAATTGCTCTACAAATATTTTTAAACATTTTTTAATTCTTTAAATTTTACTTTTATGAACTTTAATTGCACATTTATAAAGTTGTCATCTTTTCTTTCCCCAAGTTATTCATTACTAAGTAGGTAATAGGGAGTCAATTTCAAAACTATTACTTCAGTATCCTTGTACTTTTCTTCTATAAACTGCCTAAACATTCTAGTTGTTCACAGTAATTGTACACATTGCTCCACTATATTTTAATAATGCCTAAAACAGACACAAATTAAATCACTGCTAAAGCCATGTAGACATGTTTCAAAAGTTGTCAGTTAATGGGAATACAATGAATGTCACAAAATATCATCAGGTAGTTTCTTATAACTTAATAAATTCTATATAACACCTTAATTTCCTATTTCAAAAACCCAGCATTAGATCAGAATTGGAACTTCGTGTCTGGTAACTATTTGTTACCTAAAACTCTTACTCTCAATGAAGATTGCTATTTTGGAACTTACATTACAGTCTTTTGGATACTCATTTTCTCTTGGGGGGTGCCCTAGCATCTCCTTGGTTACTGACACAACAATAATTTCTTTATTACTCCATATATTAGTAACATAGAACAATCAAGTTGCAATCTTTCTCCATATCAATGGCCATCTGTTCTTAACCTTTCTTTTTTGTCTGATTTCCTTTGTTTTCCACCAATACTACTTCATCTCTTTCCCTTGTCTAAAATTTTTTCCCTTCCACTTCTTTTTTAAAATGTATTGATTATGCTGTTACAGTTGTCCCAATTTTTCCTACTTTGAGCCCCTCCCCCTGGTACCTTCTTCCCTCCAGCAATTCCCTCACTTAGTTCATGTCCATGGGTCATGTATGTAAGTTCTTTGGCTTCACCTTTTCCTATACTATTCTTAACATCCCCCTGTCTGTTTTGTTCCTACTAATTATAATTGTTGATTCCTGCACCATTTCCCCATTTCTCCCCCTTCCCTCCCAGCTGATAACCCTTCAAATGATCTCCATATCTGTCATTCTGTTCCTGTCCTGGTTCTTGCTTAGTTTGTTTTGTTTTTGTTTTTTAGAGTCAGTTGTTGATAGTTGTGAGTTTGTTGACATTTTTGCTTCTATATTTTTAATTACTTAATTTTTTATTGATTTATTGAGAGAGACAGAGAGGGGGATGATCCGTTTTCCCACTTATTTATGCATTCACTGGTTGATTCTTGCATGACCTGATTGGAGATCGAACCTGGAAACTTAGTGAATAGGGACAACACTTTAACCAACTTACCTAACCAACAAGGCCTTTATTTTTGAAAACATAACAAATGCACATAGTTTTTAAAGTTAGGTAATACTAAGTGATTTATAATCAGTAATCTCTGCCTTACCCTGTCACCCTTCATTATTCTTTAAATTCTCCCATCACCTACTTTAAACCCTTTTCCTGTTTTTGCTTCTACTTTTATGTTTCTGAATTATATACTTATTCTACAATTTTGACAGCAATTTTAGATATGATGCTTAAAAATGAAGAGTTTTTCTTTCCCACTAGAATCATCCCACGCTTTTTCTCACCATAGGGCTACTATGTAGTTAAAATCAATTCACCATTCAGCAAAATAGTATACCTTGATTATTTCCTTTTTCATAACTTTTTATTTTTCTTAAAATTTTATTCTTTTTTATTTTATCAATTTTATTTACCTGTTTTCTTATTTTTTTTCCAAATGCACCAAAAGGTATGGTAAATATCTGTATACCTATATATCGCAGATACCTTTCAAATGCTTAAATGTCAAACTATATCATTTACTTTCTCAGAGACCCTCTTTCTCAGCCTTCTTTTGTCCGTTCAAATCTGAAACTGTTTTTCTCTAGGTCCAAGAATAGTGCTCATCCTCAGATATCCCTTTGCTTTGCTACTTTTCTGCCTAGATCTTTCTTTTCCTGTGTTCTGTAACCTATACCTTGCTTAATCTATTACTTGGCTTAAGCACATCCTCCAAAAGCTTCCTAAAAAAGAATATATGGAAGGTTTATTTCTTGATATCTTGTTTGAGTAAATAATTGCATCATCCCTTCACGATTAATTGAAACTTTATTAAAAATAATTTTCTTTGATAATCTGAAGGCATTGCTTCATTGTCTTTCAGGATCTAATGCTGTATTAAGAAACCTAGAGTTTTTTTTTTTTTTTTCAGTCTTGTTCCTTGGTTTATAAGGTGGTTTTATATTACTTTTAGATTATATTTAAAATATACTGCCAGAAAGGCATCAAAGACAGTCCAGAGACAAACAGGTTCAAATTGGAGCAAGAAGAAAGAGGGTTGAGAAGGAAGGCTGCCAAGGAAATAAGTGGAATATATATTATTTTGTATTATATTTACGTATTTACTTGGCTGAGTACAGTGAATTTTACTGATGGAGCATGACAGGGTATGGCTCCCTAAGCCCCTTCCCTTTTCTATTCCAGGGGGTCTGGGATATAAACCAGAGGTCAGGAGATTCTCAGTATGTTGAAGGATCAATTTGGGGCAAGGACTCCCCAGCAGCTGAGGTCATCTCTTCCTGTTGCTGCATTGGTGGTCCAGGGAGCTCTTACTCCTTGGAGGCCATGTGGACCATAGCGTTCATCACCCTGTTGCTGTAGCCAAATTCATTGTCATACCAGGAAATGAGCTTGACAAAGTGGTCATTGAGGGCAATGCCAGCCCCATCATCAAAGGTGAAAGAGTAGGTGTCACTGTTAAAGTTGCAAGAAACAATCTGGTTCTCAGTATAGCCCAAGATGTCCTTAATGGGGGCCCTCTGATGCCTGCTTCACTACCTTCTTGATGTCATAATATTTGGCAACTTTCTCCAGGTGACAGGTCAGATCCACAACTGACACATTGTAGGTGGGGACACAGAAGGCCATGCCAGTGAGCTTCCTATTCAGCTCATGGATGACCTTGCCCATAACCTTGGCATCGCCTGTAGACACAGAGATAATGTTCAGGGCATCCCCCAGCCATCATGCCACAGCTACCCAGAGGAGCCATCCGTAGTCTTCTAAGTGGCAGTGATGGCATGGACTGTGGCCATGAGTTCCTTAACAATGCCAAAGTTGTCAAGAATGACCTTGATGAGGAGGTCAAGCAGTTGGTGGTGCAGGACGCATTGCTGACAATCTTCAGGGAGTTGTAATACATATCATGGCTCACACCCATCACAAACATGGGGGCATCGGCAAAAGGGGCAGAGATGATGACCCTCTTGGCTCCACCCTTCAAGTGAGCCCCAGCCTTCTCCATGGTAGTGAAGACACCAGTGGACTCCACAACATATTCAGCACTAGCATCACCCCATTTGATGTTGGTGGGATCTCACTACTGGAAGATGGTGATGGACTTTCCATTGGTGACAAGTTTCCCATTCTCACCTTGACTGTGCCTTTGAACTTGTCATTAGTAGAATTATACTGGAAGATGTAGACCATGTAGTTGAGGTCAAAGAAGGGGTCATTGATGGTGACAATATCCACTTTGCCAGAGTTAAAAGCATCCCTGACAACCAGGCACCCAATACGGCCAAATCCATTGACTCTGACCTTCATCACTGTGTTTAAGGGTTGCAGCTGGCACTGCGCAGAAAGACGCAGCTGTCTGTCCAACAGGAGGAGCAGAGGGCCATTTTATATTAGATTTGTGTTATTTCTTTGACAGTCTACTCTCCTCCATTTATTCTATCCTGCTTTTGATTTCTAAGACCTCTTCCTTACTTTATGAACATTTCCTTTTCATAGCATCCCATTTTAGTTTATGATTGCTGTATTTTCTTTTCTCTGTCTGTGACTAACAATTATAATGTTTAAAAAGATTTCTTCTGTTACTGCATTGTCTCTGTTGCCTTGAGGCCCCTCTACTTCTGACTCCTTGTTTCAGTCTGTCTCTTCCCTGAGAAAGATTATTTAAGTATTCTAGTCATTCTTGGATACTCATTAATACTTAAGAACTAAATACCTGGCAAGAAGTAGAATGAAAGATCAGAAGCAAAACACAATCTTTGAAGAATTCCAAATAACAGATTTTGAGAATCTTTTATCTAAGTACTTCTAGTTTTTCAAACTCATAGGGAAAGGGGAGACAAGGACATTTACAATATGCCCAATTACTGGAATTCCCAGAACAGGATGAATATAGGAGCTACTATGGGTTAAATTATGTCTCTCCCCACACCTTCCCCTACTTTTCATTCATCCCAGCACCTCAGATTGTGACCTTATTTGGAAATAGTCACTTACAGATATAACAAATTAAGATAAGGTCATACTGGAATAGAATGGGCCCCTAATCCAATACAACTGGTTTCATGTGAAAAGAGAAAATTTGAACACACATAAACACAGACTGCCATGTGAAGATAAAGGCAAAAATTGGAATGACAAAGAAGAAGCCAAGGAATGTTAAAGTTTGCCAGCAAACCACCAAAGGCTTGAAACAGATTGTTCCTCACAGTCCTCAGAAGAAACCAATCCTGCCTACACCTTAATCTTAAATTTTTAGCCTGCAGAACTGTGAGACAATACATTTTTATTGTTTAAACCCCTGGGTTTGCTACAGCAGTGTGATGAAATTAATACAGGAGCTTATATTTTGATATGTAAAAAATATTTTAATGTCATGTTGTTAGCCCCTTGCCTCATTATGGTCCTCTGTTCAACTGGTTTTCCTGAATCTGAAGCTTCTCTGGGTTAAAATTATTCAGAGGATAGCTTCTGGTCCCTTTATTGATGAGGGATATGGATGTGTGAGTGGGAAATAGTTATCTACTTGTGGGGTCTAGAGATGTGGGCCTGGAGCACACTGAGAGCCTCTTTGTCACCTGCAAGTGCTGAGTCTCTGAGGAGTTCTGCAGGGTGAATTAATTGACTCACTCTCTGTGCTTTCTCTATTCCAGTTAGTCACTTACTACCCACCTAACTACACTCTATTTTTTGAAAGTTGAGAAAATCCTTCATACATTATGTGCCATTTTTCATTACACACACAGAAACACACAACACATTTTTAATTCATGTATTTTTATTTTATGAGAGAAAAGCAACAAAAACATGCTAATTAGCCCTGGTCGGTGTGGCTCAGTGGATTGAGCACTGACCTGTGAATTGGAAGGTTGTCAGTTCGATTCCCTCTCAGAACACATGCCTGGGCCCTGGGCCATGTCCCCAGTTGGGGGCGTGTGAGAGGCAACCAACTGATGTTTCTCTTGCACATTGAAGTTTCTCACCCTTTTTTTCTCCCTCCCTTCTCCTCTCTCTGAAAGTAAATAAATAAAATCTTTTTAAAAATGCTAATTAACTTTTTTAACGAGAAATCCTTTGCTTGTGGTCTCATATGTTACATTTGAACATCAAAGCCAGAGAGTGAATAGATATGAAAGACCAAACGCATGTATTTTCTTCTCTTTATGCCTCAAATTTCTTAAAATTAGAAGAAATTCATAGTGGTATTATAAAATAAAAAGGTTTCCCTGAATAGATAAGACATCTTGAAGAACGTATGGATATTGAAAAGACTGATTGTATGGAACAATTAATTGTATGGATTATGGAAAGTAGATTGCATTAGATTGAGAAGTGAGAGAGTGAGAAAAACCAAGGCCCAGATGCTTTGAAGAAAACCACATCCTGAAGAAAACCACTTCCAAATTTAGAGCAGATCCAGAAAAACAGCAAACTCAAAATGAACATATATAAAGAGCAGGAGTGTTGTCTTTGAAAGATCATCAGGGTAAATAATAATAAAGCTAGGTAGGTGGCAATACCTTGCACGGCTGGGCAAGTTTCTCCAGAAGGTTGTATATACTCTGAATTATATACTAGTGTTTCTCCCATAGCCAGTGCTAGAATTAAGTGGTAAACATAGGAGTGGTGCCATGCACTATTTCCCCTAGTGACCCACTAGCAAAATGTTTGCTTCTTGTTCCCATAACTTTATGTTCTGCTGACCTAGAAGTCTTAGTTCGAAAGGGATGAATATTTCCACCATGAGACACAACCATGAATTTTCTATTGAACTGGAAGTTAAAACTGCTGCCCAACCACTTTGGGCTTCTAAAGCCACTAAGTTAAGAGGAAAAGAAGACAGTTACTGGGACTTCCAGTCAAGATGGAGCCATAGGTAAACATGCTTTGTCTCCTCACACAACCATAGAAGGAATTACAACCAGATTTCAAAAAACAAGTAATAAGCAGAATAGTCAGAAAATCAAACTATATGGAAATTTGACAACCAAGGATTTAAAGAAGCCACATTCATTCAGATGGGTAGGAGGGGCAATCACAGAGATAGGACAGAGAGGCGGTGTGGCTTAGACAAGTGGTAGCATCAGTGAAATGGATGGTCCTACTTTCACATGTGGATAAAAATCAGGAGAGATACCCTGGAAGCAAGCAATCCCAGCCCCAGATCAGACCACGCAGCCCAGGGTTCCTGCACTGAGAGGATAAACATTACCTCTGGCTATAAAAACCAATGGGGGGTGGGGCAGCAGAAGAAACCACTGGATTTTTACTGCTTAAAGGGCCCGCATGATCTTCAAATGTATGCAAACCCCAGGACAGAAACTGGAAGGGCACCAGTCACGTATGGGATATGGGTGAAGTGACTGTAAAAGGGGCAAGTGCCTGGCAAGTCACCAGAAGCCAAGGAGTGCCACCCCACCACAAACAGAGCCACAAAATGTTGAAGTGGGTGGCCCACCCTGGCAATTACCTAAGGTTCTGCCCCACACAATTTACAGGTGCCTTTGCGACATAGGCTGTGCTCCTAAAACGAGGAGTAAAATCAGCTCTACCTAATACACAGAAACAAACACAGGGAGGCTGCCAAATTGAGGAGACAAAGAAATGTGGACCAAATGAAAGAATGGAACAAAATTCCAGAAAAAGAACTAAATGAAACAGAGATAGGCAGCCTATCAGAAGCAGAATTCAAAACACTCGTGATACAGATGCTCAGAGAACTTATACAGTATGGCAAAAAAAAAACCAAAGTGAAATAAAGAAAAATCTACAGGGAACTAACAGTGAAAGGAAGGAAGCTGGGATTCAAATAAATTATTTGGAACAAAAGGAGGAAATAAACACCCAACCAGAACAAAAAGAAGAAAGAAAATGCAAAACAAACCAAACAAATAAACAAGGATAGGCTTAGGAAAACTCTGAACATATCAATATAGAAATCATAGAGGTGCCAGAAGGAGAAGAGGAAGAGCAAGAAACTGAAAACTTATTGGAAAAAATAATAAAAGAAAACGTCCTTAATTTGGCAGAAGAAATAGACATACAAATCCAGGAAGCACAGAGAGCCCCAAACAAGTTGGACCCAAAAAAGGACCACACCAAGACACATAATTAAAATGCCACAGGTTAAAGATAAAGAAAGAATCTTAAAAGCAGCAAGAGAAAAGCAGAGTTACCTACAAAGGATTTCCCATAACACTAGCAGCTGATTTATCAAAAGAAACTGCAGGCTGCAAGGGGCTGGCAACAAGTATTCAAAGTGATGAAAAGCAAGGACCTACAACCAAGATAGCTATCCAGGAAAGCTATCATTTAGAATGTTAGGGCAGTTAAAGTGATTCCCAGACAGGGTAAAGCTAAAAAAATTCATCATCACCAAGCCATTTTACATGAAATGTTAAAAGGACTTATTTAAGAAAAAGATGAAGTTCAAACTACCAACAGTAAAATTACAATAAACTCACAACTATCAACAACTGAATCTAAGAAACAAAAACAAACTAAGCAAACAAGCAGAACAGGAACAGAATCATAGATATGGAGGTCATTGGGAGGATTATCAGCTGGGAAGAGGAATGGGGAGAATGGGGGAAATGGCCCAGGGATTAAGAAGCATAATTGGTAGGAACAAAATAGACGGGGGCAGGGAGGGAGCATTAAGAACAGTAAGGAAATGAAGAAAGCCAAAGAATTTATATGCATGACCCATGGACATGAACTAAGGTGGGGAGGATTGCTGGATGGAAAAGGGTACCAGGGGAGGGGGCAAAGGGGGAAAAATTGGGATAACTGTAACAGCATAATCAATAAAATATACTTAAAAAGAAAAAGAAAATGGTTATTGTACTAACTGGGGTGATTAATCCTGATTACCAAGAGGAAATTGATTAATTAGCACTTCACAGTGGAGATAAGGGAGTACTGATGGGCTATGGAGATCCTTTAAGGTTTTGCTTAGTACTCTGTTTAAGGTCAATGGAAAACTACAACAACTTGATCTAGGCAAGTCCAGACCCTTCAGAAATGAAGTTTTGGGTCACCATACCAAGTTAAGGAACTACGACCAACTGATGTGCTTGCTGAAGGCAAAGGGAGCACAGAGTTGTGAAACAAGGTAGTTGAAAATACCAGTCATGATCACATGACCAATTACAGATATAGAGACAGTAATTGTCGTTGAGTTATTTCTGCTTTATTTTGTTATGAATACATTTGTATGTCTATACATCTATATATTTTTATTTCTATCTTTGTCTTTATTCCCCTTTTATTCCTTTATTATGTAACATAAGTAGATTGGCTTTATATTATAGTAGTTCAGTATTATTAATTTTATATTATAATAAGTTACAGGATATCAAGGAGAATAATAAACATATTGCCCTCCCATCCAATTAGTTGAAGACCTGAATAACACAAATAGGCTAACATTTCCTTAAGTGAGGAAAAACTTTCTTTTGCCTAACTGCCTTGAGCTGGGACATCAGTTTTTCGTAGGTCTCAAGCTTGCCAATATTTAGACTGGATCTACAACATTGGGTCTCTAGCTTGCTTACTTCAGTTCTGGGACTTGTCAGCCTCCATAACTGTGTGAGCCAATTCCTTATAATACACACACACACACACACACCCATATACACCCACATACACATATATGTATATATATGATTATATATATATATCAGTAAGATGTATATATGGGGGTGTGTGTGTATATATATATATAGAGAGAGAGAGAATGTACATATACATGTGTGTATGTAAAGGGTGTATATATACACATCCTACTGGTTCTGTTTTTCTGGAGAACTCTGACTTATCACCCAAGTAAAATCTTCCTTCTTCTGGAAAATAGGGGGATACTCTAGTCCTTCCTCACATGTCCTTTCAGGTACTGCCTTGTTTATATAGCTCTTCCACTTAAGGCAAAAAATTGTGAGGAAAAGGATCCATGCAGCTGCAAACAAAACCCAGGAAACCCAACTGCTATCAGTTTCCTAGAACTGCTGTAATAGAGTATCATGAACTGGGTGGCTTAAAACAACAGAAATGTATTGTCTCACAGTAATGGAATCTTCACATTTGAAATTAAACTTTTCTGCCAGGACATGATTCCAAAACCTGTAGGGAAGAATCCTTCCTTGCCTCCTCTTAGCTTCTGGCAGCTTGCAGACAATCTCTGAATTGCAGCTGTAGCACTTCAGTCTCTGCCTCTGTTGTCATATTCCGGCACCGTCCCAGTGTGTCCAAATTCAAGTTCCACTCTTATATGAACACTAGTCATACTGAACTTGATTCCATCCACAAATACTCTATTTCCAAATAAAGCCATATTCACAGGTACTGATGGTAGAAGGATTTCAACATGTCTTTTTGGAGGACACAATTTAACCCATAATACCATCTTAACTAATCAACTTAGAGCATTAGTCAAAAAAGTTTCCTAGGTACTTGATAAAACCAAAGGCACTAATAAGATTTACTAACATGATCAGATGACCTAAGGAACCAAAAAAGAACATTGTAAAAATGAATTACAGTAACTATCTTCAGATTGGCTATCACACAAGAGAATACTATGTCCACAAAACAAGTACATGTTGCAATGAAAAGGTTATAATCAGAGAAAAATACAGTTCCTACAAATTAAAACTAATAAAATTTAATAAATAGACAATCAATACCAAATGATTGATTTAGAAGATAAAGTCATAGAACTCTCTACAATCATAGAGCAAAAGGTAAAGAGTCAGTCATTATGAAAAAATAAAGGAAAATACAGAAGCAATTCAAGAGGAATGTTTCCTATCAAATAAAATTTCCAGAAAGGGAGAAAAAATAAAATAAAATAAAGGGAAAAAATAATTAAATATGTAGTTGAAGAAAAATTTCCTGAACACTCAAAACCAAAAATGTTCTGATTTACAAAAGTGTTCTGTAAAAATTAATAAACAGAAACCTCATTTAAAATAAAGTTGGGCCTGGCCAGGTGGTTCAGTTGGTTAGAGCATTCATTGTCCCTATACATCAAGGTTGCTGGTTCGATCCTTGGTCAGGGCACTAACAAGAAGCAAACAATAATTGCATAAATAAATGGAACAATAAATTGATGTACCTCTCTCTCTCTCTCCCCGCACCCTTCTCATCTGTAAATTAATATAAAAACAAAACAAAACAAAACAAAACAAAAACCGGAAAATAAAGTTAGGGGCCAGAAGGGGGAGCTCTTACACACTACAAAGATCCCAGAGCAGGAACTCATTGTTTATAGAGTAGCTCTTTCAACTTCCTCTTCTCTTCGGTAAAAGAGGGATGTGTGCAGGTACTTTCGCATTAGACAGGATGCCCTTAATTGTTCACAGATAAACTCATTTTGCTGCAGAAATATCTGTCTGTTTAAGGCCAACATCTCTAAATATTAAGACAATGAAAAATTTTGCCTTACACAATTATTTGTGAAATTTCAGCACCCTTAAGATTCAGAGAAATTGTTAAAAGTTTCCCAAAAGGAAAAATACTATACATACATAAACTGATACATTTCAAACTCAAGGGGGTACCATGTGTTAGAAAGTACTAGGACTTGGAATGACCTGAGCCGCCGCCTGTGCTGAAACAAAGAGGGTGTGCCTCACCGACCATGTACCAATCACAAGGTTCCCCATTAACAGAGGTGACTAAAGTATGGCCGCCAGCATCCTGCTGAGAACTAGTTACACCCCCATTGCCTCTTCCCCTCTCCCTTAATCATTTCCCAGAAAGAAGGACCATTAGTCTCTTGGCTGCCATCCCTAATCGGAGGACATTGTTCTTTTGAAAACACCTATACCCTGGACTCTGGAGCTGCCCAGCAGGGTGACCCATTCCACTGAGGGTCTGCTCCATGCCCTTAAAAATCCCTCTATCCCTTGCCTTGGGGTCGCAATCTGCTTGGACTCAGCCCACCTGCTTGAACATCTTTCAATAAAGGCTTTGAACTGGTCCACCCAACTCCTCCCTACTTTTGGCACAAACCTAACACTATGTATGTGACATCCCCTAGCATTATGTCCCAAAGTTAGAAATGCCTCCAGGACAGGGTAGTGCTTTAATAGTGAATGGGTTTACAAGTCAATAGATCAGTAATGTAGTACAATCAGAAATATATTTGGTCTTTATCACTGGCTCATAGCACAAAGCTCCTAAAAGTGTTGCAATTGCCAAAGTAATAGGAGTGTCTTTTGTTATGACAAGCCCATTTTGAACCCAACTAATGAAATGACAGGGTGGGGGTTCCTAAATAGCCTTATGATGGGACTGGTCACCAGAAAGATCAATTAATTGAAAGGTAAGAACTTTGAACCCTACTCACCAACCTCTGGGAAGGGGAAAGAGGGTATCACTGATTAAGCTCTATAAAAACTCTTTAATGAGGAGACTTGATGTGCGTCCACGTTGATGGATGCATCCACATACCAGGAGGGTGACACACCTTAGTTCCATGGTGACAGAAGCTCCTGCCCCTGGAGTTCTTCCAGACCTCATCTATGTACCTCTTCATCTAGCTATTAAGCTGTATCTTTTATAATAAAACTGGTAAACGTAAGTATTATAAATGTTTCTCTGAGTTCCATGAGCCACTCTAGCAAATTAACAGAACCAAGGAAAGGATTCTGGGAACCTCCAATTTATAGCCAGTTAGGCAGAATCCCAAGCGACAATCTGAACTTGTAATTGGTGACTGAGCCCTTAACTAGTGGGATCTATTGCTATCTCCAGGTAGTGTCAAAAATGAGTTAAATGTATAGGACACCCAGTCTGTGTTCACTGGGAATTGGAGAATTGCTTGATGGGATTGGAAAACACTCCAGAAATACCTTCCAAAATATAAGTATATATTTATCCAAACTAGAATTTAAATGTGAGGTCAAAATAAATAAATATTAAGGCTTCTAAAGGCTCAAAAAGTTATCACCCTCTGAATCTCTCTAAAATAATTGTGTAAGAATACATAAATAGAAAAATTTCAAATGAATGCTAGAAAACAGAAGGTGTGCTATACAAGAAAAAGCAGCACACAAATATGCAATTAAGTCTTAAAAATGTTGATATATGATACTTAAACACGGTATAAAATATGGTCATAAAATTTCTGATGACAATAACATTTGGAACTTGGGGTGAAGGAATAGGGCCAAAAACCGAAGTAAATAAAACTTAAAACTATGCAAAGATTAACTCTAGGTATTGCTAAAGTTAAAATCTTTAGATGTTGTTATTATTAAATATAGATTTCTAAAAATATAAATTTGTGTATAAATGAATGAACAGGAAATAAATATGTAACTTCCAATCCCTTTAATGAAAAGAAAGTTAGGGAAAAAAAACCTTGATCAAACAAATCAAGAAAGGAATAAAATAGGAAAGTAGAGCAAAAGACAAAGCATGAAATGGAAAGAATAAATCTATCTGGCATTATCATATATAACAATTTTTTAGTAAAAGAATATTGGATTAAAAACCTATGTATTATTGAAAAGAACTGTATTTACAACAAAATTGTACTAAAAGTTTTAAAAATGATATATTAATCAAGTTCTAAGAAAACAAAAACAATTTGACAATCAAGAACCAATAGAATTCACAATTATAAATGGAAAAGATTACTTTTTTGATATTGATAAAATATACACTTTGCCTCTTTATAACCCTTGCTAATACCCCTTTTCAACAAAGAGCTAGCCTCAGCTTAGGAAATTCTGCAGGCATTCATAATGCCTTAGAATTTATAATATTGTTTTCTTTTTAGTACATTTATTTTTATAGTTTTCTATTCATGGATATTTTACTTTTATTTCCCAATTATAGTTTTAATAGTTTCTTAAAATAAATCTTTTGAAATATAAAAAGCTAATTGAAGTAAAATACAGTTAAACCTCAGTTCTTGAATGTCTTGACTCTCAAACACTTTTGTTCTCAACCAAGTAGTTCATGGAAAAAAATGTCTTGGTTGTCAAATAAAACTTTAGTTCTCAGTTTGAGGCCTGATAACCCTTTTATTCTGATACCTGTAGTATGATCAGTCATGTGTCTCTCAGGCAACAAACAAAGGCGATCAGGTTTTCAAACAAATAGCTTCTTGAACTGCCTTCGGGAATGAATTAAGTTCAGGAACTGAGGTTCCAATGTCGTCGTCGGCAGCCATCCGTCTCGAGAGACGATGGTGTAGCTTCTTAAGAGTCTATCTGCACCGCCGAGAATGGCTGTGCAGTCCGACTCGGGAGTGACACGGTATCTGTCTCCTCCCGTGTTGAATCGACATCTTGCAATGACGCTGGAGTGTCCTCTCCAGTGAAGCTGAAGCTACAGAGCCTGGGCAGGGTGATATGGAGGGTCTGCTGTTGCCCATGCAGCAGACCGCCCCTCTCTTCGCAGCTGAAGGGTCCAAGGGAAAGACGGAGTCAATACAGCTTGGCTTCAGGTGCGCCGCAGGAGTTGCCGGTGTTGACTACAACGTCGAACCGCCTTAGGGACTCTGGCTCCGGATTTTCTGTCGGGGTTTACTCCCTTAGCCTTTCCCCTGAAGAGGTATGCCGCAAGGCAGCGGAGGTTTTTTGGAGTCAGAGTTTTCCTTCTCTGATGTGCCCTGACTGGAAGATCGAACCAGCGACACTTAGCTCGCAGGTCGACGCTCAATCCACTGAGCCATACCAGCCAGGGGGAGGTTCCAATGTACTAAATAAATAATAGCATATATGAGATTTGGGTAGAGCAAAATACTTGAAGGCACCGTGTGAAGCTGCACAGATATGACAAAAACCAAAAGGTGATGTGGCACAGAACAGCTAGCAGCTCACCAAGATGAGAATTATAATTTTCTTGGAGTGGGATTTCTAAAAGTGATTGAATTTCTTTTGGTTCCTTATAAGATCATTTAAATGAGTAAATGCATTAATTACAAATTTTGGTATTTTAACCTTACGTACATTGTTGCTATTAATCACCTGTATCTTCAATCACCATGCAAGCAATCTGGTTACAGGAAAGTTCCGGAAAACTGTATCTGCTAATAGGTTAGGATGAAATTTGAAGTTGATTTGCTTTTATAGACTTTCTACTGGGTATCTGAGATAGAGACTAATATGTTAGAAAAGTCCTATGGAATGAAAACACATTGTTTTCAACAAGAAATTAGATTGTAAACAAGTAAGATCCAGTGGTCCTATTAGGCTACAGTGACCAGAACCATCTTGGAGGCAGGAAGAAATAAGAGAGTTAACAAATGGAAAGACAAAGGACTGGAAAGATGCCTTTGAAGAAGGAGAAGATAGCACTGAGGAAGGAGAACTTAGTTTTTTTTTTGTTTTTTGGTTTTTTAAAGGCATGAATACAATTTACACTGAGCCACAAGACATCTTTTTTTTTTTTTTTTTCACAAGACATTATTAACACAAAATTAGTATTTTGGTTAAGTTCTTTTTTAAAAAAAAACCTGCCTTCAAGAAATTCAATAGTTTCTATGGTTTGGTATTCTAGATTTGGTTGATTTGACATTTAAAAAAATTGTTTATCCTTTCTAGTTTTCTAATAAAATTCCTTTTGAGAAAAATACCAAGACAAAATACATATGACATCAGTACAACTGAAGAGGATCAGTGAATGAGCCCTGGATATTAGTTCTGTCTGACATATAAATTATTTGCATGAGAACTGAACCTCAGTTTTTACCTCTGTGAAATGTCACCTTTGTTCTAAATGGTCTCCAAAATACATTTTGGCTTCACATTCTATTATTTAATGATAATGAGAAAAATTTTGTACACTTTGAGATGTGGTAATGGCAACACACTCAACCTGCTCTTAGAAGAGCAAAGAGTCTGGAAATATGTCCCTTTACCTTAAGTCATAAAGGTCTCTGCCTGCTTTGGCCAACAGCAGAAACAACACTGTGCCAGTTTCCAGGACCATACCTTAAGAAACTGGAAGCATCTACTTCCTATTTCTTGAAAAACTCTTTCTGGGAGCCCTAGATTGTCATGTAAGAAACTGACTGCCTTGCAACTACCATGGTAGAAAATTTACAAGCTGGTGCTCTGGTCAACAGCACCAGCTGAATCAGCCTTCTAGACTTTCCTAATAAGGTACCAGTCATGAAGGTGAAAGGTCTTGGATCTTCCAGATCATCCTATTCACCAGTTTATTCAATGATGATCTCAGTCAATCCCACAAAAGAGTCTCTCAGCTCAGATCTGTTCAACTCCCTTACATACAGAATTGTGAGGTACAGTGAAATGGTTCAACGCAGCTAAATCTTGCGGTGACTGGTTATGCAGTAATAGGTAACCAAATCAATATGATAAGAGATTGTTGGAAGTAAGTCTCTTTTCTTCTGGAGTTATGTTTAATTTGTGGTACACCAGGGATACAGTTTATGAAATCAGACCTGACTTGAACGTTACATCTAGAGAGAACTGCATTACTCCTACAATTCCTAATTTGCTCCTTTTCCTTTCCATTTTTGGGTGGCTGTATGCCAATTAGAGGACAATAATTCTTTTAGGTGTGTTGAATGATAACCCAAGCTCCATTAGGTAAGCTCCAACAACTATTTGTTTTAACCAAGTAATTTCCCCCCCAAATAGTCCTGACTTTCATGGCTGATTCATGTTGTAATTGAGAGAATTTCCATATCTATCAATTGAATTTAAATAAAGAGTTAACACTTCTTGAAAGAGAATAATTTACTACTTAGTTTAATATTGTTTCATTTCAGCCAAGTACTCAAACTCTTAACACTAGCTTCACTGTTTGTTTTTAGTTTCGTAGCAAGTATGTGTATGTGTGTGTATATGCGTGTGCGCGCGCGTGCGCGCGTGTGTGTAGCATCTCCCATAAAATAAACTCAGGCATAAAATGACATATAGCATGAAATGAATTTGACAATGAGGATAAATGACTCCCAGATTCAGTACCAAATCTCCTTTTTCTGTTCACTTCAACAGTTACTGAGTGCTTTCCATATTTCAGGTTATAATCTAGATATTGGAGATACAAACACAGGTAAATCATAGCTTCTAGCCTTGAGGATCTCAGAGATCAAAGAGGAATTTGTAAATTAAACTAGTTATGTAAAACCATATAGCTCACACTGAAGGAACTGTAAGGGCTCAGTTACACATCATGGCAGCTAAAAGAACAGAACACAAAATCCAGGGAAGTTATTAAGATACAGAAGTGATCCATGTGAAACACAGCAGGAGAGATTCTCTACAGGAACCTAGTGAGGCAGGAAACAAATTATGTTCTCAAAATCAGTCAGAGAAGCTGACAACAAGAACATTTTGCTAAATAAAATCTGGGCAACTAATGTAAACAAGGAGCAGACTAACAGTTAACTGGGGGGAGGGGGAGGGAGAGAAGGAGGATAAGTAAGGGAAGTGTCTAGTCAAGGAACTAGTATAAATGACCCATGGACATGAACAACAGGGTGGGGATTGACTGCGGGAGAAGGGGTGGGCTGTGGGGGGCAATGGGGAAAAAAGTGAGACAACTGTAATAGAAAAACAATAAATAAATCGGAAAAAAGAAAAAGAAAGAGGAGTAACATATAAAAAAAAAACTCAAGGGAACTAAATATGCAGAATTAGCATAAGCCTCTGAATGGCATTTTATAAAGGGCTTAACTTAGGATGCTGTTTTTTGTTAAAGAGTTTTAAAGGAAGGTAAATTTGAACATTTGGTGCCATTACTACAACACACATTACCAAACTTCACCACTACACTGTGAGATATTGGAAGTGAAAGTAATCAGAATAAATTCTCAGTAGTCCACCTACTAACATGAATGCATACATATTTATATTGACATCTGATCTATAACAGCTCTAAAAGTCAGCTAGTCTGTGCTCTCAAGGACATATAACACTTCCAGACACCTATTCAGCCAGAGCCTATTATAGGCAACATGAGTACTGCTAGGGAGAAATAAAGTTGCATACAAAACTCTCATTCAGGCATTCTGCACCATCCTCCACATCCTGCCTGAGAACCTTCCTGTTACTTCTTCAACAACAAGTTTAATGAAGACTAAAAATGAAATGATATGCTGTGATAATGTATCTTGGCATTTCATTCAGTCAAAAATATTGAGTACCAGCTATATTTTCAGTGTACCAAATTTGCCCTATTTGCAGGTGCATGATACTGTATGTAGAGAACCCTAAAGACTCTACCAAGAAACTACTAGAACTGATGGATGAATGCAACAAAGTAGCAGGGTACAAAATTAATATGCAGAAATCAGTTGCACTTTTATATGCCAATAATAAACTATTAGAAACAGAAATTAAGAAAACAGTCCCATTTGCTAGCGCTTCAATAAGAATAAAATAGCCCTGGCTGCTGTGGCTCAGTGGATTAAGTGTTGTCTTGTGAACCAAGTGTCGCTGGTTCGATTCCCAGTCAGAGCACATGCCTAGGTTGCAAACCAGGTTCCCAGTTGGGGGCACGTGAGAGGCAACCACACATTGATGTTTCTCTTCCTCTCTTTCTCCTTTCCCCTCTCTCTAAAAATAAATATTTAAAATAAAAATAAATAAATAAATAAATAAAGCCCCCCCCCCCCCCAGATAAAGAAGAAGAATAAAATACCTAGGAATAAATTGAACCAAGGCTATAAAAGGCCTATATTTGGGAAATTATAGGACACTGAAGAAAGAAATTGAGAAAGATGCAAATAAGTGGAAGCACAAACTGTATTCATAGATAGAAAGAATCAACAACATTGAAATATCCATGTTACCCAAAGCAATCTATACATTCAACGTAATTCCTACCAAGATTCCAGTGGCGAATTTCACAGAACTAGAACAAATATTTCAAAAATTTATACAGAACCACAAAAGGCCCCACATAATAATAGTGATCCTGAGAAAGAAGAACAAATATGGAGGAATCACACTGCCTAATACGAAACTATAAGACCATAGTAATCAAAGCAGCATGGTATTGGCATAAAAAGAGACACATAGGTCAGCACAGAATATAGAGCCCAGAAATAACCCCCCACAAGTATAGTCAATATTCAACAGAGGAGGCAAGCACATACAGTGGGTTAAAGATAGTTTATTCAATAAATGGTGTTGGGAAAATTGGACAGATATATACAAAAAAAATGAAACTAGACCACCTTCTTACACCACACACAAGAATAAATTCAAAATGGATTAAAGACTTAAATGTTATACTTAAAACTATAAATATCCTAGAAGAGAACATAGGCAGTAAAATCTTGGACATTGCTCATAGAAATATTTTATCTGATATATCTCTTTAGGCAAGGGAGACAAAAGAAAAAATAAGAAAATGGGACCACAGCAAATTAAAAAGGTTTTGCACAACAAAGAAAATCATCAACAAAATAAAAATACAACTCAAGGAATGGGAGAACATATTCACCAATACATCTGATAAGAGATTGATATCCAAAATTTATAACGATTTATAAAACTTAACACCCAAGAACAAAGAATCCAAATAAAAAATGGGTAATGGACCTGAATAGACACTTCTTCAGAGAAGACATACAGATGGCCAGTACACATATGAAAATATGCTCAATGTCATTAATTACCAGAAAAAATACAAATTAAAAAAACAATGAGTTATCATCTCAACCGGTCAGAATGGCCATCATCAATAAATCAACAAACAACAAATGCTGGCAAGGGTGTGGAGAAAGGGGAAGCCTTTTGTACTGTTACCGGAAATGCAGACTGGTACAGCTACTGTGGAAAGCAGTATGGAGACGCTTCAAAAAATTTAAAATGTATCTGCCTTTTTACTCAGCCATCCCACTTCTGGGAATATATCTGAAGAAACCTAAAACACTAATTCAAAAGAACATAAGCACCCTTATGTTCCTTGCAGAGTTATTTATCAGCAAGATATGGAAGCAGCCCAAATGTCCATCAGTAGATGAATGGATAAAACAACTATGGGACATTTACACAATGGGATACTACTAGGCCATAAAAAGAAGAAAAATTTATCCTTTGGGACAGCATGGATGGACCTGGATAACATTATGTTAAGTGAAATAACCCAGTCAGAGAAAGACAAATACCATATGATTTCACTCATATGTGGACTCTAATGAAAAAACCGAACTAACAAGAAAAGTAGAAGCAGGCTCACAGATATAGAGCAGGATGATAGCTATGGAGGGTGGGATAGGGAGCGGAGGAATTGAGCAAAAAGGAAAAAGGACTCATGGAGATGGACAACAGTGTGGGGAAGGGGAGTATTTTAGGGGTGATAAATGGTAATGGAAAAATACAATAAAAATGTTGATAAAAAAGGAAATGATATGCTGTGATGATATATCTTGGCTCTTCATTCATTCAAAAAATTAATTGAGCACCACCTATATTTTCTATATACTAAATAATGTAAATTTTATTTTTAACACAAGTGATTCTTTTAGCAAATGATGTTTCTGAACTATTTTCAGGACTCTTCTAGCCTTAATACCCTGTGATCATGGAGCTAAGATTTCTTTGGTATAATTGCTTTTGTCTAAAGAAAAATTTTATTCTATCTCCACTCCAAAACTGATCATCACACTTAAATAAGTCTTTTTTTGTACAAAATTGTTTTTGATTTAGGACAAAGGTATCATCAGTATTCACAACAACAGAAAATACAGATTTGATTATGTTCTGCAAGGATTCAGATAAAATAATATCTGTCAAAGATCTTTATAGCTATAGAATATATACTTTAAATGTAATGGATATTTTATAATACAAGTAAATTAATATTTAGATCTAACCTAAAAATGTCTTAAGGTATATTGACTTTAAAAATAATTAAGAAAAGAACAATGGCCTCTGCCAACACTGTCTGGGTAAAAGCTGCCCCTCTAGCTCACCCTGATGCCAAATAATTCAGTTCCTTCCTATATATCTCCGGTACCTTTCAAGTTGCTGCCCCAGTGCTGGAGCTCAGCGGCAATGAGTCTGGACTTTCAGCTGAATTCTCATCTCTCAACATTGGTAAATATTCATAGGATCTACCACACCTTTAATAAGTTAAATCTAACAGAAGACATTGGCCAAGATGATGACCAAATTGGAAGCCTGCAGTTTTGCAGTTCTTCAGACTGCTTTAGAAGTGATGCCATCAAGACAAAAAGGAAGACCTACCTCTGGAGATGATTTATCTACCAAGAGAAGTGGACATGATACATATGTTGCAAAGACAATAGATCAAAATTGGTGACATAAGTGTCAAAGAGGCACATTTCTGGCTAATCCATTGTGGGTCTTCTTCTAAGTGTGCAAATGCCAACTGGAACAGTGTTATGGTTCTGCCAGACAAACTTTCAAAGTGTAATTATTTCATGTTACGTATTTTATGCATAGGTTTATAAAACAAAAACACATTAGGTAATTTGAGTTCTTAGCAATTAAAGTTTTATCTTAGTCTGCTGATTCACCTAAATAAATAAATAAATAAATAAATGAATAAATATCATTAAAATATTTCAAAGAGAAAAAAAATTTGAAACAATATAAGTGTAGATCTAAAATTAGGATTTTAGAATCCGATGATGTATTTTATTACTTTTAGGATATTTTCATATCATATAGAATTTTAAGTTGAATAAATATTTGAATTCCTTAGAGGCTGGGAATATTATGGGCCAAGTTTGCTCACAGTAAAAGCATAATAAAGCCCAAGGGAAAACTGAATCAGAAATTAAATCTCAAAGCCTTTCGAAGAGACATGTCTTGGCTCTAAGAAAGAATATGGCCTCTACATTACATAAAATTCACTTTTCATGTCATGCAATTAGCGCTTAATAGTAACATACAATTTTTGTAACTTCAGGTACAAATAGTTTGGTCAATACCTCAGATAATTTTAATGGAATTTCCAAGAGTGTTTTATTATATGTGAGACTATTCCATACTATTGTAGTTTGTTTTTGGTTTATGCTACATGGTCATTAGTATATACCTTATCTTGTTTGATTTTATCATATTTAATTTTACTATATTTCCTCTTCAGATCCTATTCCAATTTATTTCATATCTGCCCTACTCCATGCCATAGTCTATGTTAATGTGTTTTATTTCCTAGAAAATATCTGTATCTCTAAAACACTCAGTGTTCCTTATGTATTCAGGTGTTTTTAATTTACATATATGATATTGCACTATGTATAATATATTTATCTTACATATTTTCAAGAGCCATCCATATAGTTTTGATGACATCTAGTTCATTATTTCTAACAACCTCATAGCATTCTATAATATGTATCATCACATTTCATCTATCTATTATCTCAGTGATAGAGGACTGTGGTGCCTTGTTCAAACGCCCATTTTTACAAATAGAGCTGAGATAAACTTAGCTTGCATCCATTCCTTTATGGGCCTGTGCAAGATTATCTCTGGGCACATTACCAGGACTAGAGGTTCCAAGTCATATATTATATGCATATTTATTTGTCTTTCCAAAGAATCAGTTCTCGGCTTTGTTGATCTCTCCCTTTTGCTTCATTTATTTATTTTTTGACATTCTCTATTTTATTGACTCTGCCTCTATCTTTATTATTTCCTTCTCCCCGCCACCCCCCACCAGCTTTACTCTGTTATCCCTTTTCTAACTTTTTGACTTGAACTCCCAGCTCATTTGTTTTTAATTGTTCTAGTTTTCTAATAAGATATTCAAAACAATTAGTAATATTCCTTAGAATTGATATATAGTACATTAACTTTTAGTTCTAAGTATTTCTCAAGTTTCCCTTATATATTTTTTCTGTTTGAGCCAAAGTCATTTAGTAGTATGCTATTTCAAATCTCTAAACACATGGGATTTTTAAGGCATTCTTTTATGCCTTGTTCTACACATTTGAGTTGGCTAAATATGTTTGACTGTGTTAAAAATGAAGTGAAGCTGCACTATCTATGGTCCTGAAAGGCAATGAAGGGAAATTCTCCCAGAGGGCAGAGCTTGAAGCAGCACACTAGGCCACCACCTTTATGTGGACAGAAAAGTAGTCTGAAAGACTACATAAGATCTTGAGAAGTGCCATGTTGCTTGGCTGGTGGGTCAGGAGCCTAGAAGGAAGAAGACTGAGGAAGAGATATGTGGATGGATGTTTGGAATGAGCATAAAATATATAAAAAGCACCAAATAACGTATCAAAAGAGATTAGTGAGCTTCTGTCTTTGGCCATGACAGTGTTTTTAATGGGCCCATAAAAAAGCAGTCATGGTGGTTGTATATGCACTCTACAACATTGCTTCCTCCTACCAAAGCTAATCCAATTACTTCCGCTGTTGAATTATCAGATCTGTCAGTAACAGAGCCTGATGCTGTGTGTTAAAATGGTACTGTCATTCAAAATCAATCAACAATTTTGTGCAAGTTGCTTGCATTGGACCCATTTACAGCAAAGAAGACATAACTATATGCAGATGACCAGGAACCACTGGTCTTACCACACATGTTATTACCTGAATATAAGCCACTTTGATAGAGTGTTAAAATAGCTTCTTTACAGGTATAAGCTGAAATATCAGATTGCGGATGATACTCTGTGGCATTGGAGTACTGTCCAGGACATGACATATACTTTGAATCAATGGCCATTATATTGCTATGACTGTAACAGTAAGAACACATGGATCCAGGAATCAAAGGACAGAAGTAAGAGTGGCTCTTATCATCACTCACAATAAACCACTTTGGAAGTTTGTACTTTTATCTGCAAAACTTGTGTTAAACTGGACTACAGGGGACCAGTAAGGTTCTACTAAATCTGAAGCTGTGGTTGCCACCTGATCATTTTTGACTCTTTGGGGCAATAGGCCAGCAGGCAAAGAAAGAGTACTATACAGAATGGTGTAATAGACTTATTATATCATGAGAAGACAGAATTACTACTATTGGGTTGACCTAACATCTGTTTATTTTTTTCCATATGATGGTTCTAGTAGTGTTTAGTTGTTCTTAACTTCATTCAAAACAATTTTGTTGGATTGTATTGTGACAGCTGTCGTAACAGTGTGCATTTGAATAAAACTCATCAAAATTGGTGAATTTTGTGCAGCCATTTTAATACTGAAGATGGAAGAAGATATGCAACATTTTTGGTGTACTATGTTTTATTATTTCAAGAAAAGTAAACACGTGACTGAAGTGCAAAAAAAAAGAAAAGATTTGTGCAGTGTATGGAGAAGGTGCTGTGACTGATAGAATGTGTCAAAATTGTTTTGAAAAGTTTCTATGTACTATTGACATTTTGGAAAATAATTTTGTGCTATGGGGCTGTCTTATGCATTGGAAGGTGTTTAGTAGCACCCCTGGCCTCTACCCACTAGAAGCCAATAGCAGGAGATAGTTGACATACTCAAAATATTCAAACTTATTGGTGAAAATAAAAAATGTGTCTTTTATTTTATGGAAAAACTAAATGGACTTTTTGGCCAACCCAATACATAATGGGGAAAAGAAGAAGCATTCTCAGAATTTAAGGGATTCACTGGGTTTATCTTGATGCTTCTATTGCAATGATATCAGTGAAAAGGCAATTGAAGTAACCATGGATTGGTTAAAGAAAAGTAAAAAGGTGAGCAGACCCCGCAGGGATGAAGGTCTGAGTTTCATTAAAGTGAAGCAACCTAGACTCACATAATTGCTAGCCAAGGATGAGTGAAATATAAAATGGTTGCTCAAGATCTAAGATGATGAGTAGCAGTCATAGTCTCCGGATCAACTGCAGCAGAGGTTACAGTTTATCTCATTAGCTTCCCATTGATTGTATTTCATTTTACTTAACTTAAATTTTACCTCATTTTATTTAAAACTGTGACCAGTCAGTACATTAAAGAATAATGACTAACAGGGTTCATTTAATGTAGGGCCTCAGTAGATCCATGCAATGCAAGATTTGGTCTATAGCAGGTGCTGTCGGTGCTCAACCCACGTTCCCTGTGCAATTACGTTTTACATACACACCAATAGCTTCTTGCTTCAGGCACTGTAACATCAAGCCAGAAGGCTTCCTGGGTCTCAGGAGGGTGCTTGACCATACATGGGGCAGGTTGGAATGTCCAGAGAGCTAATGCCCATGAGAACAGTCTTTAAGCAATGAGGATAGGAGTGGGTGGGTAAATACCACAGCTTTTTTGCTCCTTGAATGGGACAAATTTGAAGCATATTCTAATCTCTCAGAGTATTCTAGTGGGATTTAACCTCATTGCCCAAGTGATAACCTACTCCTTAATTTATTCTGTACTGGCTTTCTTCCCTTCCCTTTTCACTTCTACATTTCCTTATTGGTGTTGCTAGAGTCACCAACAAAATAAAACAACTTGCTGTCAAACCCTTTGCTCTGGGTCTCATTCTATAAAAAGCCAGCTTAAAACAACATTATGTTCTCTTCAAAAAAGATTAATACCTTAGCCTTCTATCAACTACCACCAGTCTAATACCCTACAACCAAAATCTTTATTGAGGTGTCCTTTTCCTTTTCTCCCTACTTCTAATTTTCTCTCTTTCATTGGGGGGAGGGGGCATAATGATTATATAAATACAGCGGACGTTATTTATTTTTCATTTCTTTTGTTTCTGGAATGCTTCTTCCAAAAGCATTTTTGGTAAAGTTTACATATGATAAAACTTCTAAAACCTTGTATGCTTGAGAACCTCTCCATTTCACTCTCACATTTAGAGGATTACCTAGATATAAAATTCTAATTCACAGTTGCTTCAGCACTTTCCTTTTGAAATTATATTTTACTATTACAGTTGTCCCAGTTTTCCCCCCTTTGCTCCCATCCACCCAATACCTCCCACCCCCTTAAATGGTCTCCATATTTATAATCTTGTCTCTATTTTTGTTTTCTTTGTTTTTTTAGATTCAATTGTTGATAGAAATGTATTTATTGGCATTTTATTGTTCATAGTTTTGATCTTCTATTTCTTAAATAAGTCCCTTTAACATATCATATAATAAGGGTTTGGTGATGACAAACTCCTTAGCTTTTACTTGTCTGGGAAGCTCTTCCTCTGCTCCTCAATTCTTAATGATATCTTTGCTGGGTAGAGCAATCTTGGCTGTAGGTCCCTGCTTTTCATGGGTTGGTATATTTCTTGCCAATCCATTCTAGCCTGCAAAATTTCTTTTGAGAAATCAGCTGAAAGTCTAATGGGAACTCCTTTGTAGGTAACTCTCTGCTTTTCTCTTGTTGCTTTTAGGATTCTCTCTATTTTTAAACTTTGGCATTTTAATTATAATGTTCCTTGGTGTGAGCTTCTTTGCATCCATCTTGTTTGGGACTCTCTGTGCTTCCAGGACTTGCACGTCTATTTCCTTCATCAAATTAGATAATTTCTTCGTTATTTTTCAAATAGATTTCCAATTTCTTTCTTTTTCTCTTCTCCTTCTGATACCCCATAATACAAATGTTGGAAAGTTTGAAATTGTCCCAGAGTTTGCTTACACTATGCTCATTTTTTTGGATTCTTTTTTCTTCTTGTTCTGCTTGGTGGTTTTTCACTTCTTTATGTTCCAAATTATTGATTTGAATCTCGACTTCATCCACTTTACTGTTGTTTCCTGGTAAATTGTTATTTATTTAAATTAGTGTATCCTTAGTTTCTGACTGTATCTTTTTTTATGCTGTTCAGGTCCTCACTAAGTGCCTTGAACATCCTTATTACCAGTGTTTTGAACTCTGTATCTGATAGATTGCTCATCTTTGTTTTGTTTAGTGTTTTGTCTGGAGTTTTGATCTCTTCTTTCATTAACTCCCGATTTTGGCAGCCTCTCTGTGCTTGTTTCTATGTATTAGGAAGAGCTGCTATGACTCCCTGTCTTGGCAGCACAGCCTAATGTAGTAGGTGGGTACTCAAGGTGTGCTCTTTGTGTGGGCTGAATACACCCTCCTCTTGCAGTTGAGCCTTGATTGCTGTTGAAAGATCAATGGGAGAAATTTACCCAGGTCAGTCAGCTTCAAGGACTGGTGTGACCACTGACCACCAACATCTACCTGTTGTTGAGGATCAGCTGTGCAGGGGCAGGGTGGTGGTCTACAGATGTTCACTGGGTACACAGGCTCTGAAGTTTTCCAGGTGGTGCAGGCCAAGATGAGCCCCAACCTGTGTTCTGCCAGGGTCACCTGCATGAGCTATAAAGCAATCTGAAATAGCTGCTACTTGTGCTGGGCTTGGAGATTCCCAAGTGAAGCTAAACTGCGGATCTAGGTTGGCTGCTGCTAGTGCCAGGCCTTGGGCTACTTAGCAAGAGGTATGGGGGCTGGGGAGCCATTGGGCCAGCTGTTGTTTGTTTGATAAGATTTAGGAAGTTGTGAAGCATGAACCAAGACCAGCCATTCGTATGGAAAAGTCATTGTTAACAGCTTGGGTGGGCCCATAAGTTGTGTGGGACCGAGTCTCAGCAGATCTCCAGCACAGGGCAAACAGTGTTAGCTAGGTTGATGGAGGCACCCAGCTGTTGGCTCTACGGCTTTGTGGGGGAAGGACTCAGAAAAGGGACAAAGGCCTCTGCCCACATTTCTGTCTGGCAGAAAGCTGTTGCCTAGCTCCTGCTTTAATGCCTGATACTTCTGTTCTTCCCTATATACCACTAGTGCCTTTCAAGCTGCTACCTTGGTGCTGGAGCTCAGAGGGAGTGAGTCTGAATAAGTTCGTGTGTGGGTTCTTTACAGGGAACTGCTTGTGACTCCAGTAGTTTCTTCCACCGACTCAATCGCTGCTGGTTTTTGCAGCCAGAAGTTATGGGAACTTATCTTCCTGGCCCTGGAACCTTGGGCTGGAACCCCTCACTCCTGAGATATCCCTCCTGACATTTTATCCACTATATGTGGATGTGGCACCAGCCTGTTCTTTGTCTGTACCCCTCCTACCAGTCTGGATAGATGTGGTTTCTTTAATTCTGTAGTTGTCAGACTTCCATTCAACCCAATTTCTGAATGTTCTGAGTGATGGGTGTTTTATATTTTAGTTGTAATTTTGATGTGCTTGGGAGAGGAGGTAAGCCATGTTTACCTCTACTGCCACATTGACTGGAAGTCTGCCATCTCTTTCAAATGAGTACCCTCTTATCGCCTTGCTTCTGCTGTTGCTTTTGAGAAGCCTGATATCATTTTAATTTTTGTTCAATTATCGATGTCTTGGTGCATCTCTCTGACACCTTTTAGTGTATTTTTCCTTGTACACATCTCATTGTGTATTTTCACAGTAACTAAAAGATCAAATAGTCCATGTGACGTATTCTTAAGTTAGCACATATTATATTTGGCATTTTAAAACAATCTACCTTATAAGTAAAGAGAAAGAAATCTTTGTGGATCACTACAGTTAGAACAGGAAACATGGAAGGCATGAAGGTGTGCCACTGAGATCTGCCCTCAAGACAGTAGCTGCCACGAGGAACACAGTGAGCTGACAACCTCCAACTGCAGCGCTTTCAGGATCTGCCCCAGTGTTCAAATCAAGGCCAAGTTCTCTCTAAACAGCTTCCTGTAGAGACTAAGCACAGCATGTGTACCAGAGCATGGCAATTTCCTCCCAATTTGAAACTCTTCTCTGAGCAGTCTTTGTACTGGGGCTTCCCTTTGGGCTGAGACTTTCTCAGAGCTGAACCCATAGTCTGAGGCTCTTCCTGCCCAATCTTGCATCCTTTGCCTTTCACAAGTGTCAGCCTGCACTGTGGACTGTAGGCTTTCTCTGCCCACTTTTGCTCCATCTGCTCTTTATCTTGCACAGGTGTTACTTCCACTACACCTCTGCATTTTTAACTTCATCTTGGTGTCTGTTTTCAGGTGAACCCAGACTTGCAGGAAAACATGAGTGTCTGTGTGTTATTTATTTAAGTGGAAAGCCCAGCTCAGACTGGCAATCTGATCATTTTCCATATACTGGCACATGAGTTGTACTACTGTTGTTCCCCAGCATGCTCTGCTTTTTCTATTCCTCATCCTATCAAGGCTTGCAGTAAAATGCATTTAGGGATATCAAAAATAGATATATTTTTATTATATAGCAACATATATTTTTTATTATATAGCAATATATATATTTATTATATAGCAATATATATATTTTTATTATATACCAATACATATTTATTATATAGCAATATATATTTTTATTATATAGTGATATATTATATATATACATACATACATAAGAACCAAGAACCAAGCATTATTTATTTACAAAAAAAAAAAGTTGGGGCAAGGGGAAGACAAGTTTTACACAAAAGTACTACAATAGTAACTCTCTTTGGTAAGAAGTGTAATAAATGTCTTGCACACCTGTTCATAGGTACTAAATCTGAAGCCACAAAGAACTGTGGTACACAAGAAGGTAGAACAGTTATGCTAGTACATCAAAGCATATTTCTTTTAATAAAAAATTGACAATATGTACATTATTTACCAAGAAAAGTAAAAATTAAGTTAAAATTTTGTATGTGAGAGAGAAGAGTAAAGCTGGTGGATGGCACTAGGGCATACTTGTAAAGAAGCAGGTACAAAATAGTTCCACGGGAGCTAAAAAGGAATAATATGAACTTGTTGAGGTTGAAAACCAGAGGAGAGAATACAAGGGAGGCAGCAGGGGATTTGTCAGGAATCAAATCCACAAGACGATCAATCCCAAAGCCAAACTGCAGGTCCCAGATAAAATCTAATGGATGCTCTAGATGTGCTCGAGTGAACAGGGAAAAAGAGATCAAATCCAATTTTATTCCCCTTTTGGGGGGAAAGAAGAGGAGCAGTGACCATCATTTACAACCCGTCTTGGTGTTGCATCCTTCCCCAGTCTGTTTGTCAATGTATGCCCATCCAGCCAAGATGTGAACAGTACCTGGTTCCCTCATCGAAGGTCAGGCCCCAGGAGACTTCAGTCTTAGCTCTGCTGGTGTGTGCAAGCAAGCTGCATGTCTGTGCGTGCATGTGCCCCCCCCCCCCGCCCCCCGGTTAGCATAATGCCCAGCCCCTTTTGGGAAAGGTCCAGCTCTGGTCTGCTTTGTAAGGTACCCATGTTTATTACATGTAGCCCACTTGGTGCCAGTCTGCACACACAGATTAGGTGGCCATTTAGGGATAAAATGCATTTAGGGATATCAAAAATAGATATATTTTTATTATATATCAATATATTCTTTTTATTATAGCCTTCTCTGGCTTGACATGACATATTTTGTATTTATAGTACATAAAAATACAAATGCTTACTCATATCTTTAACCCATTCAATTTACCAAACAGACTCATTTTGTCCCAGTAAATCACAACCTGGATATTGGTTTGGCAGTAGTAATTAGTTTGTTCCTGTTTCCTTTTTTTGACTTTAAGAAATCTGTGAGTGGTTTCTGACTCATTTAAAGTTAACATTTTTCATCTTCAGTATGCTTCTACTTTACAAAATACTAAAACTGAAGTATTCAGACACCAATAACTCTCAATATCTTTGTGGATTGTTCAAGCAAATTTATAAAGAAGACTAAAGAATACATGTTTAAAGTATAAAGATAAAAATTGTTTTAAAAACCTGATGTATTTCGTAACACTTTTTACAAATGCAATCTCAATATGTTTGTTTTTATATTAAAAAATATTGATTTAGCAAAACTTTAATGAAGGGCCTCCCTAGGTACACTTTCTCAGTTTAAATTTATTAAAACACCAAAAATTTCCTAGCTACTCATCTATATCAACCAATTCAAGTCACTGAAGTTTATAAGAGAAAGATTATATTTCTTTAGTTTGGAACCTTTCCCCTATTACAGGTACTCAGCCTGCCAATAAGAAAATTGCAGACATTTTATAAAAAACATGTGGTTTGTGATGGTGTGATTATAATTATTCACATTTCAATTTTTACCATATATTAATTTGTATGTGGACTTTTTCTCTCTGTGGTTAGCATCAAATGTTTGACACCATTGTACTCACATAAAATAAACTACTGTGGTCATACTTTTCTGAGTTCACTATTTATTTTTTGTGTCAACAGAAACTACAAAGCTACTAGATGTCACATAACAGCTGCATTGCAGCAAATTTTTTTTGTTGAAAAAATACACTTACTTTTGTTCTGGTCTAGTGAATTCTTAGTATAAGTATTCCAATGCTTCTCCATGGAAGAAAAATGCCTGGCACATCACAAGAGCTTTTCTGAGCACTTTTTTTGAAGTTGCAAATGTTGAATTTAATTTCAATGTAATAAAGGCAGAAACAAAAGCCCAGCAATTATCACCTTGCATAAGAATTTGAACATAAAAAGTCTAAACTTATTTACTTTATTAACATTTTCTTCATTGCAAATAACTTTAAAAAAACAAAAGACATCAGAAATCTGTGGGATATCTTTATAAACAAGGTAAGAGTATTTCTGGTGGAGGAATTAATTGTGCATTAAAGGAGCCCAAAGTATTATTATTTAAACAGAAATTTAAGAAATCCCTAGATAATCCCTGACCAGGTGGCTCAGTTGGATGATTGTCATTTCATATAACAAAGGGATGTGGGTTTGATTCTTGGTCAGGGCACATACCTGAGTTGCCTGCGGGTTCTGTCTCCGGTTGGGAGGCAACTGATCGATGCTTCCCTCACATCAATGTTTCTCTCTCACTCTCTCCCTTCCTCTCTCTAAGATCAATAAACATATCCCTGAGTGAGGATTTTTAAAAATCCCTAAATAAGAATAAGAAAATAAAGAATTTTAGTAGCTGGAAATATGTTAAGGCTACAGTAGAAAACAAAGCAAAGTTGTTGTTCATATTGGACTGATTTCTAGTGGAGGAGACAGACAATGAGCAAATAAATATATGACTTTAATATCAGATAGTGATAGCAGCTATTGCTAATAAATTATGCACTCAGAGAGGAAGTATTTCAAGAGACAAATGAACAAAATAAGACAAACAAACAAAAACCCAGGATGTTATGGAGAAATTGCTGATTCCAGATCTAAGGCAGTAATAATATAAAATAACCCTAGAATACTTTCTTATGCCAGAAAGTAACTTATCAAATACTATACAACGTTATATCAAAATGACTCAGGAGCTAACTTGAAGAAACTATTTGTCCAGATTCCAACATAAAAGCCACAACAATGGTTACTGGAATAAACAGGTTTATTATAATAATTTGAATTTACATGAGTGTGGAAAATCCAGAAAAGAAGCCAGATGATTGCATCACTAATGTCTTCAGTCTGAACCTTGAAGTGGTTTGAAAGGCATGAATTCTAGAAGAGCTTGAGAAGTTGTCAGTCAGGTCTGTGAGGCAATTCAATCTGGCCACACCAAACTTCTGAGAATAATGGCTTCCACTTCTCCCTCCAACTTTCAAATTTTGCAAGTTCCTGTCATTGACAGACTGACCTAAAACCACATAGGAAATGTGATTCTGGTATATGTAGTTTCCAGACTTAGAGGTTGTAGCATGGGGTTCCAAGTAAATACTGAGTCCCACTGTCCTAATATGGACAATTTGAATATTAATAAGGACAAATACAATTAACTAAAATACATAAACTATGATTAAGTCCATAAGTTAATAATGATCCTAAATTAGACCTATTGCAAAAAGAGCCTCAATTATTCTCTTGCCTGTATCTCTTCCCCTTACAATGTGACTATAGCTCTCTTAAAATCCAGCATTCATTTATGATAAAAATTTTCAGCAAAGTGAGAATAAACATACCTCAATATAATAAAGTCAGTATAGTGGGGCATTTATTGAGCTTACCTTATTTGTTTCCTGTCTCTCAGAGATAACTGTCCTTTGTTACCTAGTGTCTAGTGTCTTGCAAATTGTTGTTTCTCATATTTTGTATTTAAAAAAAAATATTTTAGGCAAGAAGGTAATCTGGGCCTTGTTTCTCCATCTTGGTCACAAGCAGAAGTGCTTTCTTGTATTAAAGTACTGAGTTTGTTGGGGTGGAGTGTGGAGAGATGTGTCTCACCAATTACTGAAATAGACAACATTAACTGGCACCTGTTGCAGGATGCTAATGACCTCACTATCTTGAAATTTTATTTGTGAAAAGGGAACAAATCAAGCATTTATCCTGTCTTTCCATATAAACTCTATTTCTGGGTAACCAAAATGTTGATGAAGGATATTTCTCTGTACAGAAATACTTCAGTTAACAAATTAAGATGAAACACTAGAATTGGAGTTTATCATTTTGCAACTCCTAATAAGTTAATGGATCTAGGCAATACCCAACAAATCTGCCTATATCACAAAAGCATACAGTATACTTTCTGTTATAAGAACATCACACTCTCTGTGAAGCGGTTTCACCAAGAAAACCTCAAATGATCCAACCAACACTTTATAGGAAATACAAAGATAAGAATGAAGTAATAATAAGGCTCATGAGCAAAATCTAGGCTGTGGGAAACTCTACAGACAAATTATGAAGTTTTTTTTTTTTTTAATAAAGAAATTTCAGGGGGGAAAAAGAGGGGACAGTGAAAGAGAGAAAACTTCTAGATTAAAAGAGTTAAACTTATCAACCAGTTGTATATCTTATTTAAATAATGATTCAAAATTGGAAGAAAATAACATTCATGAGTGAAATGATAATCTGAATACTGATTGGATATTTGCTATATTAAAGAGTTTTTATTTCTACTTTTTCAGTGTTTTGGGGGGGAGGGGGAGCAGAGGGAGGAGTAAGAAAAGTTTCACTGATCGAGAAGCTGCTGACCAAGAAGATTGAAGACTTAGTAGTAACTAAAATCTACCTTTAAAAAGTACAACATTCAGGCTTCTTTTATGTCAAGGAAAGGAGAAATATGAGGGCAAGAGGTGATTGATCATCTGGGTGTCAGCAGGGGTCTGAGGGAGACTGTGCTAGTTGGTGTGTCTGGTCAAAAGTTTCCTGCAGTCTTTGATAAACAATACATACTTCCTTATTCCTCAAGCTGAAGTCTAATAGCTTCTGCTTAGTCTTCCATATAGACATGCTATCATTAGAGAAATTCATTTCAGTTTTACTGAGAAATAATTGACATATATCACTATGAGTTTAAGGCATATAGCATGATCATTCAATTTTACATGTACAGACAGTCCCTGACTTAGTCATTTGACTTACGATTTTTCAACTTTATGATGGTACAAAAGCAATACACATTTAGTAGGAACCACACTTCAAATTTTGAATTTTGATCTTTTCCTGAGCTAGTGATATGTAGTATGATACTCTATTGTAATGCTGGGCATTAGCAGGGAGATGATTGTGGTCAACTGTAGGCTATCGTAAGTGTACTGTGCATACTTAAGGAAGGCTAGGTTAAGCTATGATGTTCAGTAGGTTATGTGTATTACATGCATTTTCAACTTACAATATTTTCAACTATTGTTTTAATAAAGATTTTATTTATTTATTTATTTATTTACTTACTTACTTACTTACTTATTTATTTATATACAGAGAGGAAGGAAGGGAGAAAGGGAGAGAAACATGATATGCCAGACAAACATCAATCAGTTGCCTCTCTCACACCCCTAACCGGGGACCTGACCTACAACCCAGACGCGTGCCCTGAGCAGGAATTGAACCAGCAACCTCTCAGTTTACAGGATGGCGTCGAATCCACTGAGCTATGCTAATCAGGGCTTAACTAACAATTGTTTTATCAGGACATAACCCCATCTTAATTTGATGAGTATCTGATTGTGAACTGATCACCACAAGTGGTTCTGCTAATATTCATCTTCTTGTATAGATACAATTTTAGGAAAAGAAGAAAAACAAAAGGAAAAGTATTTTTTCCTTGTGATGAGAACTCTTAGGACTTGCTCTCCTAATAACTTTATTATGTATTATACAGCAGTTAGCTACAGTTACCATGTTGTGCACTTCATCTCTAGTACTAATTTATGTTATAAATGCAAATTTGTACCTTTTGAACCCTTTCTTCAATTTCCTCTCCCTTTATCTTCTGCTTCTGGTAACCACAAATTTGATGGGTTTTTTTTTTTTGGATACTAGATCATACAATATTTGTCATTCTTTGACTTATTTCACTTAACATAATGCCTTAAAGATCCATCCATGTTGTTGCAAATGGTAGGATTTCCTCATTTTTATGGATGAATAATATGTCATTATACATTCAAGGGGAGATTAAAAAAACAGAGTTTATTTATTTAAAAACGTGTGATCTTACATGTTTAAAACCCTGGCTGGTTTGGCTCAGTGGATTGAGCGTCGGCCTGCGAGCTAAGTGTCGCTGGTTCGATCTTCCAGTCAGGGCACATCAGAGAAGGAAAACTCTGACTCCAAAAAACCTCCGCTGCCTTGCGGCATACCTCTTCAGGGAAAAGGCTAATGGAGTAAACCCCGACAGAAAATCTGGAGCCGGAGTCCCTAAGGCGGTTTGACGTTGTAGTCAACACCGGCAACTCCTGCAGCGCACCTGAAGCCAAGCTGTATTGACTCCGTCTTTCCCTTGGACCCTGCAGCTGCGAAGAGAGGGGCGGTCTGCTGCATGGGCAACAGCAGACCCTCCATATCACCCTGCCCAGGCTCTGTAGCTTCAGCTTCACTGGAGAGGACACTCCAGCGTCATTGCAAGATGTCGATTCAACACGGGAGGAGACAGATACCGTGTCACTCCCGAATCGGACTGCACAGCCATTCTCGGCGGTGCAGATAGACTCTTAAGAAGCTACACCATCGTCTCTCGAGACGGACGGCTGCCGACGACGACGACATGTTTAAACTTAAGTCACCTTCAAAGAACTCTCCATTTGACGCAATACACCTATCGAGACAATGTTTCCACCACTCGAAACAATTTTTGAGCTCTTTGATTTTGGTGTCTTTTAGTGCTTCTCCTGGTTTTTGTTTCACTTCTTCCACATCAGCAAAAATGTTTCCCTTTGAGGACTTTTTTCAGGCAGGGGAACAAACAAACAAAAAGTCTCTCAGGGCAAGATTGGGTGATTAGGGAGAGTGGGTAATGGGGGTCATGCTGTTTCTGGTTAAAATGTACTGAACACTCAGTGCAGTGTGGGCCAGTGCACTCTTAAATCACCCATCGTGAAATAGGCAAACATGTTGAGTCTTAAAAAAAAAAAAATTCACTGAAGCTGAATGCAGCATCTCACACCACCACCAGCTGGTACAGTGATACAGATGGGTTCCTCTAACACTCATTTAGCAGGGGAGGCCTGTACTACTACAAGAAACCTCCATAAGATAATTCTGGGTTTTTTTTTTGGGTCTCCCCTTGTATATACCAAGACACACTTCAAAATAGTATGGAAGAGGAAAATGGGTGTGGATCTAGATAAAACAACTTTGCCCATGAATTTAATAAACGTAGAAGCTGTTCTGTCTACTTTCCTATATATGAAGTTTTCTACAATAAAATTAAAGAGAATAACAATGAAGAAAGTGACTGTGTCATGATGAGCACTGTTTTATTAGAGGGATCAGGAAGGTATCGCTTAGCAGAAGACTTTTGAGAAGAGGCTTGATGAAAATTAAATAGAAGAGTGAGGATTAAAATAAGTAATTCTATAAGGTTTTTCAATTGGGAAGTGGAGTGTAGGGGGGATGAAGTTTGAGTGCACTGGCTGAAACGAATAAGAGGAGACAGCATTAATCTTTCCAGTAGTTGACTATAAAGGGAAGAGGAGAGACAGAGGAATCTCTCTTCCTTGAGCAGGGAAGAACACTATGCCTAACTGAAACAATACAAGAGTTTCTAAGCGTTTGTTTGAAATTACCACCTGACCGTTAGCTTCCTTCCTGGAACCTCTTTTTCTGACCTATTTTCTTTTAACTTTAGATAGTGGTTTTCCTGCCTAGATGTCCTCATTGGCTATATACATTTCCTTTAAAGAGCTGCCTTTAAGTCCCATGTCACTAATCAGTTGCCATATAGAGCGGATTGCCAGAACTCTTACGTTGTTGGAGGGTTTTGTTTCTTCAGCTTTATGCACATTGATTCTTCAATTACTCCCTCTTTTTGCCTGTTTTTCCCTATCCCGACTTCACTGTTTATTTTCCATTTTTAAATTTGCCATGCCTTTTAGACTAGATTTTCAGCATTATTCGCTTATATCTATCACCTTGTCTACTTGTTTACCAAGAGTAAGATCCTTTCTGAAACTGCTTTGAGCTGCTTATCTGAACCTAGACCCAGGACCTATGTTGTTTACTAAAGATATAGCAGTGGAAATCACACATAGGCTGTTAACCTAGGGTTCTGGATCACCTCCTTGTTAAAGCCATGGCCATTTCATGTCTAAGTTAAAGTCTTCCATGGCCAGTCAACCTGACACTAGAGGTAGAAGAACATTCCTTTAACAACTTGAATCCCTGGGCTCATTAACCATTAACAGAGACCAGGGCAGAACTGCTGGCTCTGCATGCAGAGGCCCAACCCTTAGCTCTGGGAGCTCTCAGAATTCTCTGCTTTATTCCAAAGCACCTGCTGACACATTTTCCAGCAGTTCAGGCCTGCTCCTTTCTTTTTCTTTTCTTTTTAACAGAATACACATTTTATTGATTGATTGATTGATTGATTGTTGTTCTATTACAGCTGTCCCAATCCCCTCCCCCCTCATCGCTCTTCACTGCCCCGTGCCCCCTTCCACAGTTAATCCCCGTTCTGTTGTCTATGTCCCTGGACCATTTATACATGTTCTTTGACTAAACCCTTCCCCCCTTCCCCCTGTTATCCCTCTCCCACTTCCCCTCTGGTCACTGTCAGTCTATTCCTTGTTTCCGTGCCTTTAGTTCTATTTTGTTCATTTGTTCTGTTCATTAGGTTCCTCTTATAAGTGAGAACATAAAGGTATTTGTCTTTTGCTGCCTAGACTATTTCACTAATCCAGTTCCATCCACGCTGTCTCAAAAGGTAGGAGTTCCTTCTTTCTTTCTGCTGTGTAGTATTCCATTGTGTAAAAGGACCAAAGGTCTGCTCTGTTCTAATGCTTTGTGTGATGACATGAGAAATATGCATAAAGCACTTTGGCTGAATTATGAAGTATTATGATGATTATCTTGAGAACAGCACTTGGGTTCTAGTTTCAACTGCAAACTGAATTAGCTGCTGCCTTTCATGGAATGCAATTTTTACTTGTAAGAGGGTCTGGTATACAAACCGTGGTTATTCAGATGTGGGCACTTAGAAGGTACTTTCTCAAAAATGGATGAAATAATCTTGCTTCTTCAAGAAAATCAACTGACAGTATTTGTTGCCAATGATAACTTTCAAGTTTCCAAGCAAGAGAGAGCATTTTATACATATGCAATTGGTTTTTATTATTTTTTTTCTACTTAACTTTCTCTCATTTATCCAAATTGAAGGCCAGAAAATAACTGCCTTCAATTAAATGACTTTTCCTATATGGTATTCATTATTTGAGAAAATACACTTGTATAACTTATATACTGTTTGTGGTAAAGGAACTATTTCCTGCAAAATAAGTTTTTAGTGACAAGAACTATACTTTTAAAATGTGACTTAGCAATTTTATTATCTTACCAGCAAGGGGCAGCAAACAACAATGTTTGTTTAAAATACTAAGCTATTGTCTTAAATTAATTTGGAACTCTTTGTTTTGTTTAATGAGTACATCTCTGACCCTTTCACACTTCTCTTAGTGATATTAAGCTGAGAGATTGAAGAGAAACATCCAAAAGATGAAAAAATACATTGTGACATTTAAAATATAATTCTAAGGAAAGGATAATATCTGCCAGTCCTTTGTGTTGGCAAGTGGTGATTTTCTTATCATTTCTAACTTGGGTCCTAGTAACTGCCACTACTTAAGTATATCCACAAAAATTATTCATGGTGCATTAATGAGGAGGAAAGTGTGAAGGTAGTATTTTGTCATAATTCTACATTTCTCACAAAATATAGGTTTCTTGTCTGAGCTTTAGTCATCTATTTTTTAAAAAATTATTTCACTTTCAACGAGTATTTATTGAGCATGTATCATTAAGCCAGAAGCCATACTAAGTACTGGAAACAAATGATAAAATTGATACAAGCCCTGGCCGGGTAGCTCAGTTGGTGAGAGTGTCCTTCCTATACACCAAGAATGTGGGTTTGATCCTTGGTCAGGGCACATACAAGAAGCAACCAATGAATGTATAAATATGTAGAAAGACAAATAAATATTTCTGTCTTTCTCTCTCTCTTAAAAAAAATCAATAAATAAAAACTGATACAATACCTGTTCTCTTGCTTTTTTTTTTTTTTTTTTTTTTTTTTTTTAGTTGGGGAAGTCATCTAAACAAAAGCAAGAGCTAGAGATAAAATAGGAGAACACTCAGTATGAACAGAGAGTAAGATGCTAGTGAAGACATGGACAAATGCCAAGTCCTAGGCATTGGTGATTTTTATTCAGAAATTTCTTTTAAATCTTTCACTGTTTTTCCTAAATTCAGAAACTGCGCCCAACAACACTGTTTCTCCCTAGGTTTGGGAAAGTACATCTATTTCCCTTGTTTGATCTATCTCACCCCTGTGTTGTAATCTTGGAGATGTAACTCATTTTATATGGCATCCGTGTGTTCTCTTTCCATGCTGATGTCAACATCGAGATGTGATTGTAACCAAGATGTGATCTGCTGTATGTCCTCTTGTGCATCTAAAGGTCCCTGCAGGGCAGCCAGTCTCTCTCTCTCTCTCTCTCTCTCTCTCTCTTTCTCCCTTCTTTCATCTAACTTCTGCATTTTATCTGTGATCTTTCAGAAGCACTCCCATGTCACCACAGGCCATTGGGCCTGTATCAGTCCCATTTCTGGCCCATATCCTATTTAAGATATTACTATTGCACTCTTCTGGAATAGAAAATTCTGTGGAAACTGTTAGATCAGGGTCCCAGAAGGAAGCAGACTCAGAATCCTTCACTTTCAGAGTTCCCCCAATACATTCTGGGTTTTCTGCTATCCTCCGGATACTTTGCAACTTAATCACTGGAAGGACTGAATGAGGCAAACTTTAAAATTTCTTCTATGTATTTCTTCTATATTGGTCTTCTGAAATTGAAGGCTAATATTTAGCATTTATTCCAGAGAAATTTCCTCAAATGAGGGAGGCTCAACTAATAAAGAAAATGAAGGGGGAAAAAGTATAAAGTAATATTTCACCCGTATGTTCAACTATACTGTTATTTAAGAATCAAAACCAAATCAACATATAACTTCTACCTCAAGCATATTTTTTTTCTTTTTAATGTTAACCTCCTCAAAAGAGGTCTCCATTTCTCAATCATTTATCAAATAATAGTTCCCAGTCATATGGCATCTATGCAACAGAAATAATAGTATTTTATGAGCATGCCTGTTTCAAGTTCACTAACGTACATGTATGTTGAATTGTCTACCATACACAAAAATTGACTAGGTATTCTCTCACTAAAAATAACTTTTATCCTGAAAAAGAAAGGATGGAAATCTGGTCCCTGCAGACCTGGTGAGTCATGTGCACAGAAAAAGGCCAAGAAGAAAAAAGGAGTCCCTTTTTCAGAGAGGGGAAAGGAAATTAATGGGAGGGGCTGTTACAACCACAAACCTCTACTGTAAACATCAAGTTGTTCCTGTAGCTTTGGTGACTGAGAGTAGGTGAGCTCCTTGAAAATCCCTCCCAATTCCTGACTAGGTTAGTTCTCTCATAAATTTTGGCAGAATACAGGGTGTCGTGTGTGTGTGTTTCTGTGTGTGTATTTGTGTGTTTTTTCCAGAATTCCAATATTTGTGAGTTTGAAGTTAGCCACCAGAGGGCAGCAAATAGTGCAAAACCTCCGGCTGGTAGTAGCAGCTGATTATGAATTAAGCATGAATGTTAGGTCACATTAAAATCAACACGTAAAGGTTTTCTAGACACAGGAAGATTATTGTGGCCACTTTTTAAAAAATTAAAAATAATTACTATGCTGGTGATTAGTGAAAAAGTAGTCAAATTTATTTTCAGTAGCACTTTATTCCTCTGGTAATTCCAGACCTTTCTTCTGGACAGCCAGGATCTACTCACTGTCTCTGGATAATAGGAACTTACCCAGTGGGCTAGTCCATAAGTCTGGCACCCAGAATTGTACCTCTTCCAACAAAAATAATTAACCTCTATTTCATTCCTACTTGTGTTTTTTCTATGGGTAGCCATATACAGAATAACTAACCTTGTTATATACACACCTCCCTGTTTGGGAGTCTCTGTGCTTCCTGGACTTGTATGTCTATTTCTATCACCAGGTAAGGGAAGTTTTCTGTCATTAGTTTTTTTCAAATAGGTTTTCAATTTCTTGCTCTCTCTCTTCTTCTTGGTGCACCCAATATGACGTGAATGTTGCTACGCTTGAAGTTGTCCAAGAGGCTCCTTACACTATCCTCATTTTTAAAATTCCTTTTTCTTTTTGCTGTTTTAATTAGGTGTTTTTTGTTTTCTTCTATTCCAAATTGCTAATTTTATTCTCGGCTTCATCAACTCTGCTGTTGATTCCCAGTAAATTACTCTTAATTTCAGTTAGTGTATTTTTCATTTCTGATTGGTTATTTTTTATGATTTCCATATCCTTTCTGGTTTTCTATTTTTTAGCAAAACACATATTGCTTTTTTGTTTCCTTTCTGATTATAATTCACTTGTATTTCTTTTTTATTAAGTTTAGAAATAAAAAAGACAAATCAGCTGCAACTATATTTAAGTTACTACAACATAGTAAAATGGACCAGGTTCACTTAGAGAAGGAGATGAGGATTCAAAAATATTTAAGATAGGTATGGAAGGAATGTAAACAAATAAACATATGTTCTTTGGATAACTTGCATTATTACTTTTAGTTGGTATAAAACTAAACACTCATGAAGAAATTAGTGGCATTAAACACAAATAAGAAATTACTAAAGATAATATTGTATATTCACAATATTAAAAAAAGATTTTATTTATTTACTTTTAGAAAGAGGGGAATGGAGCAAGAAAGAGAGGGAGGGAGAAACATCGATATGTGAGAGAAACATTGACTGGTTGCCTCTCACACGTGCCCCAGCCTGGGACTGGGTCCACAACTCAGGCATGTGCCCTGACCAGGAATCAAATCAGCAACATTTGCTTTGCATGATTACGCTCAACCAATTGAGCCACACTGGTCAGTACAGTCTTCACAATATTGAGACCGAATACAAATTCAGTTTTAAAAATGATGTAGAATTTAAACTGTGCTGTCTTAAATATGATGTGCCCTTAAGCATCAAGGAGGTGGAGGGCACTTTAGGTGTAAGGAAACAACTAAAAGTGAAAAGAGCAGTGCACACAAGAATGAGCAAAGAACGTGAGGAGAGTGAAGAGAGTAACTGAATTGGAGAATAGAGGTTGTTAGGGCTGTGGAACAGTGAGAAATAAGATCTTCCAGAGATTGGTATCATTTGTTATTAACATTAAGACCCTAAAGCCAAGCAAGAGAGTTGGGATGCAATGTAATAAGCTATAGAGAGCCATTATTGAATAGCTTCTTTAAACTTTAACATTCTTATACTGAGTAGTGTTTTTTCTTAACACTCAATGGAGCCTAAAATTAAGTTTTCTGTCTTATTTTCATCAACTGAGAATTCTCATTTCAAATGAAAATTTTCCCTTTAGTATATAGGATTAAAATGTAACCCTAGCCTTGGCCAGGTGGCTCAGTTGTTTGGAGTATCATCCTGTATGCCAAAAAGGTTGTGGGTTTGATTCCCGGTCAGGGCACATGTCTAGATTGTAAGTTCAGTCTCTGATTGGGGTGCATATGGGAGGCAACCGATCGATGTTTCTCTCTCACATTGATGTTTCTCTCTCACATCAATGTTTCTCTCTCTCCCTTCCCCTCTCTCTCAAATCAACAAACATATTCTTGAGTGAGGATTCAAAATAAATAAACAAATAAATAAATACAACCCTAATTATAAAACATACAGAAATCATTTCTGAATATTTTGATAGAAGAAATTAATTCTAGAATAACAGCTGTTAGGATTTTAATTTGTTAGAAAGACTGCATCACAATCTAGAAAGGTAAAAATACTAATAGAGATGGCAGGATAGAGCAAGGGCAGCATTTCCATAGCTGCAGATAGGGCAATTGGGAGTTACTGCTCACCAAGGACAGAGCTTACAGGGAGAGTCAGAAACAGGAAGCCATTAACAACTTGATTCTCTCCATACTCAGAAATAGGCAGCACATGATGCAGAACACTAGGTTCCATGTCAAGTGCACTCTGACTCATGCCACCTACCATAGAGAATAATAATAAAAATGCTAATTTATATTTGGTAATCCTTTAGTGTTTTTCAAGAGCATTTACCTAATATCATTCTATTTCCTTAGTTTTTAAACTCTAATCTGATAGATAAAATTTGTTCAGCATTAAGTTAATAATTAGCAGAGTCAGGACTCTCATTTAGCCTTTTCTGATTTCAAATCTAGAGTTCCCTACTCTAAATTGCTGCTTCCTATGTGATAAAAAGCATTTATTCTTTGCCCTAGAAAAATTTAATATGCTGATTGAGATTAGATTTTAATAGTTGCTTTTTTTCCTTCCTGAATGCTTTATAATCCACTCATCAATGTTGATGTGATTTTTACTACTGTCTGGGTTTGCCTTAGGCACTTTTCATGTAGTAGCCAGTAGTTATCTGGGTTCTGAATAGGACTCTACTAGTGAGATGGTGGTGAAATTTTATTTTCAGTTGTTAGTTGTGCCCCACAAAACACTTAAATAGCTAGCTAGGGGCTTTCTGTGGTCTCTAGAAAAGCTCTAGACTCCACTTTCATTAGAATAATGAAAACTTTACTGAAGACAAGATTCTTGGGCTCCACTCTGTACTAAGAGACTTCGAATCTTTGTAATCTGCTTTTGTAACGAGCATTCTGGGTGATTCTTCTGGAGACCACTTTTAAATATCTGAGAATTTAATTACTCCTGCTCCTTCCTATTGAAGAATTACCCTTCTCTTCTTCCATCTTAAAGTTCAACAGTGTGCTATGTTAAGGAGATCTTGTTCCCCTCTCCTTCAATTCAGTCCCTAACATCTGTAAAATAAAACACACACACACACACACATTCCAAGAGTCACAGTACCACTTGAATATTAGTCAAGTCAACTAACACAAAGAAGAAATGATCAGGGAGGTGGGGGGTAAGTGGAGGTGGGAAAAGGGGAGGAATTGGATGGAAAAAGGCTTCTCTTGGGGCTGTGTGTGCAGATGATGTTTTGTTGAGCTGTACACTTAAAACCTGTGTGGTTTTGTGACTCAATGTTTCCTCAATAAATTCAGATTTTAAAAAGAGTGTTTTGGCTCTTCTGTATCTCTTTTACTTGACCCCATGTAACTTATAGTGGTCCCCTCCCCCATTTCTGCTAAAATTGCCTTTAGAATTTTGAATCCATTTAATCTGTGGAATACTTTAGGTAGCATAGATATATGAAATGGTAGGTGTGTGAGGGGGAAGGGGTTGGGGTGGGTGAAACCCCAAGGCAGCAGACCCAGAAATATATAAAATATAATGATGCATAGGTGTAATTTTTTGGAATATTAATTACATATAATTTAGAAATATTAATAGAATATAATGAAAAGGATATTGGAGAGCATAGGAAGAATGACATAGCAAGTTTTGCAGTATCTATATAACCTAGTAGTTTATTTCATTGCCCTTGCAGAGATAAAAATTCTCCATGGTAGAAATTAGAAATGTAACTAAGCAAAAGCTTCAATTAAAGGCTGCTTTGAGAAGATTTATTGTTGCTGCTGCTAATGAAGATAATATTATACATTTTTTTCTCAGAATTTTTCTGATTTCTGGCCTAACCAGAGTATGTAAACTCTTGAAAAGTTTTTATTTTTCCCAAGTGGATTTCGAGTACTTTCATGTTTTGTACAGAGAAAAAATTCTATATCAATAACTAAGCATATTTATTTATTTATCCTCACCTGAGGACATTTTTTCATTGCTTTTAGAGGGAGGAAGGGAGAGAGGAGGAAAGAGAGAAAAACATTGATGCAAGAGAGAAGAACCAATTGGTTGCTTCCACTATGCTCCTATAGTGGGGATCATATGCACCTGGACCGAGGATTGCACCCTCAACCTAAGTAAGTGCCCTGACTGGAAATCATACCCCCAATCTTTCAGTTATGAAATGACACTTCAACCAATTGAGCCACACTGACTAGAGCTAACCAAACACTTATTATAATATTGGAAAGTATTTTTCCCAATAGGTCTCTCGTTTTACATAATTGGAGAAAGCATATTGATTCAAAAGACCAAGAAAAAGAATCACAACATCATAAGAAAACATTTATTTTATTCATGACATAAATATTAACTTGTCTTTAGAAATATTTTCTAGCAAAATAAAGGTCTGAATATAATCACTGTAGTTATTAGGCATATATTAGAAACACATATTTTCTGAAACAAATTAAGCAATCACATCTTGAACTGAGCAGGATTATTTTTGAAGAACTTTAAGAAAAAAATCCTTCAAGTTTTCTTACTACTGCAATACAGTAAACCTGTTTCTCTGACTGTAAGTCAAAAAAAGTTCTTGTATAAATTCATGAGGAAACTGTTCATTCCTTGTAGCAGAGGAAAGTATGTCAGCAAAAAGCATATGACCACCCCCACTTTCATAGTATTTGGTAGAGAAAGTCAATACATTTCCTAGTAATTGTTTTCCAATTAATGGTCCATTTCTTTTTAACACAAAGCTCTTGGATACAGAGGGGCAAGTTTAATGTTGACCTGGTGCATTTGTGCTCTGCTGAGGAAATTTTTACATTTGGAACCAACAAAACCAATATAAGCAAGAATGTGGAAGTAGGCCCCAAAGAAGCTTTTCTTCACTTGCAGGCAGGAAACATGCACACCTCAGAGCACACGTTGGGGCTGAGGGGAGGAAATCAAGTTCACCAGAATAGGAGAAGAAAGATTGGTGATGGAGATTCAAAATAAAAAGTGGTCTTACTGGCTGGTGTGGCTCAGTAGATTGAGGGCCGACCTGTGAACTAAAGGGTTGCTGGTTCGATTCCCAGTCAGAGCACATGACTGGGTTGCCGTCCAGGTCCCCAGTTGGGGGGTCGCGAGAGGCCACCACACACTGATGTTTCTTTCCCTTTCTCACTCCCTTTCCCTTTCTCTAAAAATAAATAAATAAATAAATCTTAAACAAAAAGTGGTCTTATATAAAAATTGATCCCTCAACTGCTAGTATCTGGATAAACTATGTTATGGATTTGACCTCATGGGTTTATTGTGAAACAGAACAAACTATTAAGGTAGGCAATCCATAATCTTACACCAGTTTTATGATAAAGACCATATTTCATGAACAGAAGTGGATTTGCAAACATGATCTGTACATAATTATGTTGAATGATAGAATATTAGATTGAATTTAGTATCCAGTAGTTTGACCTCCTATCTTTTGTTGGTGATTTGTCCCTGCCTTTTATATATCCTTCATTTGAAAATGCTTAGAAGAAGCAAAGCAAAAATAAAATCTGCACTTACTTGTTTTGGTGCTGATATATTTAAAATTGTAGCAGGAAGTTAACCTTCATTATCTAACATTTAACCACTTTTTATGATATTTACACTTTCTTCCTCTACCTTATCAGTTGAATTATATACATTATTAATTATTACATTTATTCACAGTGTAAATATATATATATTTAAAAATCCTCAACTTTTAGTAACTTGGAAAATTTTCATTGAAATTTTGTTTCATTACATAAATCTATATTGGAGGGTTGTCAGTAGGAGGGGGGAGTGGGAGGATGGGGGGAAAAGTGCAGGGATCAAGAAGCAATAACTGGTAGGTACTAAATAAACAGGGGGATGTTAAGAGCAGTATAGGAAATGAAGAAGTCAAAGAACCTATATGCATGTCCCGTGGACATGAACTAAGGGAGGGAGGATTGCTGGAGGGAAGGGAGGTACCAGGAAGAGGGGGGCAAAGGGGAAAAATTGGGACAACTATAACTGTATAATCAATAAAATATATTTTAAAAAGTAATCTATTAAAAAATAAATTTAGAACTTAATATATGCATAAGCTACCCAAAATTCAAAAGGTCATTAATTGTTAATGAAATTAACTATACAATCATGGTCTAGAATAAACAATAAAAAGGAAAAATTAAAACACTAAAAAATAACCCCCCCAAAACCATAAATCCTATGTATTAAGGGAAGTATATATCATGTCATGTGTAACATGTTTTTAGTAAATTTCAAAGAAAGTGCAAATTGCCAATTATTAGTCCTACATTATGTAGTATTTAAAGATATCAAAGAGAAATCACTCATATTTGTTCATGAGGGATGGCTTGACTTGTACCTCCAGCATGTGGGGGAAACACATAGATGAAGTGGTAATTACTGGAATGTGTCATAGTCTCTCTGGGTTAAAAATGCTCTATTCACACAGAAATAACCAACTTGATTCATCCCAGAGTTCTGGAGGGAGATTTGACTTATTTGCCACTTACAGTATTATTTTCCTAGATATAAGCTTCATTCCAATTCAGAGTAGAGGGTAGTATATGTATTTGAATGAACATCACCTTGCTTGAGATTTGTTCCTATGGGTTGGTGAGCTGTGTCTCTTAGGTTTCTCTAATATAAATATATAAATTTCTGAGGTGACTATAAATAAATCAATATAACAAATTATTTTAATTTTAGCGAGGCCTTTGATGAATTAATCACAATCAAAATTTTGTGTGTAGGGGAAAGAGAAATAAGCAGATAATGATAGGGACTACAGCAGGCTTTGAATTGTCAACACAGCATAAGCCTCTGAGAGATGAAAAGAGGAAAAAGGAGTTTTAGATAAAACTCATCTGCAAATGAACAAACAACAAGTGCTGGTGAGGATGTGGAGAAATGGGAACCCTACTGCACTGTTGGTGGGAACGCAGACTGGTGCAGTCACTATGGAAAACAGTATGGAACTACCTAAAAAAACTAAAAATGGAACTGGCTTTTGATCCAACAATTCCACTACTGCGATTATATTCTAAGAATCCTGAAACACCAGTTCAAAAGAACCTATGCATCCCTATGTTCATAGCAGCGTTATTTACAATAGCCAAGTGCTGGAAACAACCTGAGTGCCTATCAGTAAATGAGCGGCTCAAAAAACTTTGGTATATTTACACAATGGAATACTATGCAACAGAAAGAAAGAAGGAACTCCTACCTTTCATGAGAGCATGGATGGAACTGGAGAGTATTATGCGAAGTGAAATAAGCCAGGCAGAGTAAGACAAATACTATATGATCTCACCTATAAGATGAACCTAATGAACAAACCAAACAAAGGAGCAAAAAAGAACCGGAGGCTTGGAAACAAGGAACAGACTGACAGTGACCAGAGGGTTGGGGGAGGAGGAGAAGTGGGGAACAAAGGGGAAAGAACTAGTCAAGGAACATGTATGAATGACCCATGGACATGGACAAGGTGGGAGCAGGGGCTGGGCTGGGTGGAGGAAAGCAAAGGGGGAAAATTGGGATAACTGTAATAGGACAACAATAAAATATTTATTTACAAAAGCTCATCTGCTTGTTAGTTTTCCTTGGGTCAGCCAGCTCAGTAGTGCCTGTGAGCTTTGACTTGACTTTATGTGCTTAATGTATCCCAAAGAGAAGTCATCATTTCACTGGTAAGGCCCTTTTTTCAAATTTCTCATTTTAGTTGAGGACAATTTTTCTGACTCATATCTTTTTATCTGCCTGCCTGCTTACTAACATAGTTGCTATATACTGCAGATTCTACCTCATTTCTATCTCTCATTTGCTTCTTCTTTTCTATTCTCATTGCCAAAATCAAGTTCAAGACTTCATCATATCTTGCCTGGATTGTTGATTTGCTTTCTAACAAGAAGTCATTATCTCCAAGTACCTTATTAGCTTGAATCCACACAGGTACAGATATATTTTAGAATTGTCCTGAACTTATAATTTTTCTAAAAAAGTACCAGTGAATATTCACTGAGAGATAGTAACCAAATTGACAGTAAACTGCTTTTTCTGACATTCAGAGTCATCCACAATAATGGTCAATTTCTCTCTTAATCTCTTCTTTTTCTTCTGTTTTTAATAGCTGCCAAACTCATTGATGTTTCATGAACATACACTACCAAATACTTGCAGGATACCATCTGAACTCCTGGTGTTTTGGCCACCTGCAGTATGTTCTTCCATTTCTCTTACCCAAATGTTGTTTATTTATTAATATTTCAGATATATTTTAATGAAATTTTCCTGATTTTTCTCAACTAGAAGTGATAATTTAAAAACTTGAACCATTATAATTGTGTAAGAACTTCCATGCCATATCTCGGTGTTTTTCTATTATAGTGTTCATTTTTTTGTTCCACCTTCTAGATTGTAAATCCGTCGTCGGCAGCCGTCCGTCTCGAGAGACAATGGTGTAGCTTCTTAAGAGTCTATCTGCACCGCCGAGAATGGCTGTGCAGTCCGACTCGGGAGTGACACGGTATCTGTCTCCTCCCGTGTTGAATCGACATCTTGCGATGACGCTGAAGCTACAGAGCCTGGGCAGGGTGATATGGAGGGTCTGCTGTTGCCCATGCAGCAGACCCCCCCTCTCTTCGCAGCTGAAGGGTCCAAGGGAAAGACGGAGTCAATACAGCTTGGCTTCAGGTGCACCGCAGGAGTTGCCGGTGTTGACTACAACGTCAAACCGCCTTAGGGACTCCGGCTCCGGATTTTCTGTCAGGGTTTACTCCCTTAGCCTTTCCCCTGAAGAGGTATGCTGCAAGGCAGCGGAGGTTTTTTGGAGTCAGAGTTTTCCTTCTCTGATGTACCCTGACTGGAAGATCGAACCAGCGACACTTAGCTCGCAGGCCGACGCTCAATCCGCTGAGCTAAACCAGCCAATATAATAAGAGATTATACTATATTTTATTGTTTCTTGTCTCTTCTATATAGCACATATCAATACCTTGTATAAAATAAGAATTCTGTAAAGTTTTGTTAGATTGAGAGTAATATGTTGTAGAGACATAAAAATGTAATGCACTTTAAGCATTCCATGAAGAATGTTTAGAATATACATAATGGTGCAGCTTAAAGAAATGTATTGTTTTTCAAATGATCTCGGTTAATGTTAGGCCTTCCAAAAGGTTGTCTGTAATCTTTTCTATTGTTTTCAAATCTCTATATAAATGTGGAAGAGAAAATTATAAAATTGCTTTGGCTCACTGAACTAGTGGAATGACTGACTAATCAGGAGATATATAAATAAATGTAATTATTGTTTCATATATATTTATTTACTTATTATAATAATGAGTGTTTTTCTATTCATTTATACCAATTGGAAAACTAGAATTTTTCTGAAGTCAATGGAAAGCTCTAAGAGTTTCTGTCACATTCTCTTTAATAAAAGGGAAATAATGTTTAAATCGAAGGTATAGAGCTGTTGAAGTACAAAGCATTATGAACATTTTAGTTAGTAACTGAGCTTATTAACATGAACAGAAATGGAATATATTTTATGCTCTTAAAAAGACATTAGGAATATAATAATTATGGTGGGTAGCTTAGAGTACTTAGTGCCTAAAATTTGATTCTTAAATAAACATGTGTAAGTATATCTCCCCCTGACCTCTTCCGCTTCCCCCTTGAGTTATTGCTACTAGGGTAAGGCTTTGATCTCCAATGTTGATAATAGATAGTTAAGAAAATATTCTAGGAATTCATATTAAACAAAAATAATATCTTAAATATGCCCAAGTTCAGTATCTAAAATTATTTTGCAGTACCTAACTCACTTTTGATTATTCTTTACTGAGTACAAAGACATTATCAATCTCTGACTTTTATATTTCTTCCAGTCATACTAAGCAAGAGTCCTTGTTAGCTCTTTTCCCCCTTCCCTATTGCTAAAATTACGTTTAAATGTGTTATCATTTAGCATTCATTTAGCTACTTCACCTAAAAAAAACCCCTCAGCCTTTTAATAATAAACATTTTAAAACTAACATCGGCATCGCACTAGTTTTTGGAATGCTCTCTTGAAATCTTCATTAAAGATTGTATATATCAGTGGATTTATAAGGGAATTGAGATATCCAAGCCATGTCAAAAAATTTGACATTTCTTCAGAAATCTTACACTTTTCACAGACATTAACAACCAATTCTTTTACAAAAAAAGGAAGCCAACATATTACAAATGCACCCAAAATTAATCCCAGGGTAGTGGCTGCTTTGCGTTCTCTTGTGCCTGAGATCTTTTGCCTTCTCCAAGACTTCTCATGTTTGAATTCAGACCTGAGACTTTTCACTGTACTATGAATTCTATCAAAGTCTGTTGATGGATCAGATAAAGACTTTTCTAGCATGTAGCATGTGGACACCTCTCTAGTGCTTTTCTCGCCACTCTCCAAAAGAACTTGACCATTCAGTTCTTCCTTGGCAATCCTACTTGCTTGTCTCTTGTGGTATAATGTCTTTGCTGCTTTATATATTTTGTAGTAGAGGATCAAAATCAATGCCAATGGGATGTAGAAAGCTCCAAATGTTGAGTAAATAGTGGAAACAATGTGGTCATGTTTGATGATGCACTCATCATCTCGACTAGTTCCTTGGTGCCTCCAGAACAGAGGAGGCATAGAGATAAAAATAGATATAATCCAGACTACTGTGATCATAATGCCAGCATGCTTGGGAGTCCTTTTCCTGGCATACTCGACAGCATCTGTAATTGCCCGATACCGATCCAAAGCTATAGCAGAGAGATGCAAGATGGAGCATGTGCAACATGTAATGTCAACGCTCAGCCAAATGTCACAGACCACTTGCCCCATAATCCAGCTCTCTCTCACAATATACACAATGCTGAAAGGCATCACCAGGACGGCAACAAGAAAATCTGTAACTGCCAGAGAGCAAATTAAATAGTTGGCTGGGTGATGCAGCTTCCGGGTCACAATAATTGCAGTGATCACAAGGGAGTTGATGGTCGTTGTCATCAGCGCCAGGCTGGAAAGAGTGAGTGACACAAGAATCTTGGATGGCATTCCGTTTAACAGTCCTGAGGTCAAATTTTGATCAGATGAGTTTAAGAAATCCATTTTTTTTTTCAAAGTTTGGTATAGTTGAAGAATGGGTATCTGTAACAAAGGAGGAGAAAAAGCAGTTCAGAGAAGGCTTTATAAACTAGTCAGAGAAAGACAAGTACCACATGATTTCACTCATATGTGGAATCCAATGAACAAACTGAACTAACAAACAAAATAGAGAGAGATTCATAGATAGAGTGCAGGATAAGGGGTGGAAGGATCGAGCAAAAAAAGGAAAAAAAAGAACTCATGGACATGGACAGCAGTGTGGCGATTGCAAGGCATGGGGGTTGTGGGAGTGGTGGGTTGGAAGTGGAAGAGGGTATAGGGGAGATAGATGGTAATGAAAAGAATACAATAAAAGTTTTTAAAAAGATTTTTCTTTTCAGAATAATTTTTTAAAAAGTATATGTGTATGTTTTCCCAGGATATTCTATGGATTAAAAAATGAGTTGAGAATGTAGATTTTCTTTTCATTTTTAAAATTTAATTTAGGAAATCAATGAGAGTAGTAACAAACAATAACTTTGAAAACATTTTTTAAAATCCTGCTAAAAAAAAACAATTTTATGAGTAAACTATACTATTACTCAGTAAAATCTTTACCACTATAAAACCGAATTTAAAAATTATATTAATCTTAGCTATGATTTTCTCTTTGCAGCTGAAGTTTAAAAGCATATGTCATTAATATTTATTTGTGCATTATATACAAATATAGTATTTTAAAGACAGTATTTAAAATCATAAACAATTTTATATTAAATTCAAAGTTATGTTGAGAGCATTATGACTGAGTTTATGAAGACTGAAGGAACTTTTTATGTATTTTATGTGATGATGTAAAGGTTATAAAAAGGAAAATAAACAAAATAAAAATTTTAATATCTCTTAGCATTCCATGTTATAGCAACATGATTACTTCATGAAATTAGGAAAATATCAGAATTTTTACTAGTTTTTGTTGATAGAGGTAGTTCATTTAGTTTAAAATAAAATAAAATTAGTTTCAGTCAAATAAATGGACAATACTTCCCATTATTAACCCGCTAAACAAGGTAAACTTGACAGTAAGAAGAGCTCATAATTGCACACAACCTAAAATGAAAATTATTCTTTTTTACAAGTCACCATCATAACAATCATGTAACCTTTTGAAAGAAGACCCTCCAAACATGGCTTATGATTTTTGCTTCAGTCCATGTTATTATTTAATTACAAGTCAAATAAGAGCAATGGGAGTATAATTGTTTTCATAAAATAATTTTTTGCATCTACCTTTCACTCTTTCTTTAATAATTCTTTAGCAGCTACCTATGTCTAAGGGAGAGACAGAGAGAATATGGAAACATAAACCTTTATTCTTAGTTATAACTAATAATTGCACTTCCATATCCCTTAAATAGTTTTTGCTTTAAATGGTTATGTTTCATTTGCTGTAACTAATAGAACAGTAATTTAAAATGCTTAATATTTTTATACCAAGTGCTTCCTATGAAGTGTGTGTATATTTTAAATCATCACAGTGCAGCATATTTAATATTCTATTGTATTTGGTTAACCAGTACTAAATTTAATTTTTATTTTCTCATATTCATTGAAGGCAAGTTCTGATGGCTTGCTCCTAAGCAAACTGAGTGACAGAAGATATTTGAATATCTGCTACCCAGAAAATGACTATTTCTTCTGTGTGTATATCTATGTTATAATTTATATCAACACTTAACTATTTTTAAAGGGCAAGTAAGACAACTCCAGATAAAGATGGAAGCTAAAGTCTCCTTTGCAATTCTAAACCAGTGGTTCTGGAATTTATCTTGCTTCAGAATTACCAGGAGGTTTTGTTAAAACACAGATTACTAGGCCTCACTCTCTGAAGTTAGAGATTTAGTAAATCTGGGGCAGGGCCCTCAAATATGCATTTCCAACAAGAGCACAGGTGATGCTGATGCTGACAGTCCAGGAAGTTGGATTTGTGGTGGGAATCAACATGGTTGTTCCTCGGCTGTTTGTTTAATCCTTTCACAGCTGTAGCATCACTGTGTTCCTTTCCACTGAGAGCAGCTCTTACATTTCTGCTGTACAAATTTCTCAGCATCTTTCTCACATTCCCAACTTATTTCTTGGAGTGCCTCAAATAAATAATCTTACTCCAGCTTTTCTTCTGATAGTTCCCTATTTTATTGTGATCTCAGTACAGCTCTTGGACATTTTCCTGCCCTAGGACTTTTAACTCCCCTTATTCCCACATTGTTTCCACTCTTTTCAGCCTGTTATTAGAGTTATGCCACATGACCATATTTCCTAAATCAATATTAGAGCATAGGTCCATTGGCACCATCAGAACTGTCATGAAAATCCTTGTTATGTGTTTTCAATATCAGTGGACCTCATGGTCTTTAGTTATCTTCCCTGCAAACAACTCTGGGGTGGTGGTATGGGGTCAATGGTCAATGGTGAAACGCTCATTCCAAAGCCATTCAGACATCTTAGAAACATAGTAGATGAATTAATTTCTAACTTCCCTGCAAATTTATCCCCATTCTCCCTTCATAAAATTTGCACTACATATTTAATAAAAAGGCTGAATATTTTCTTAATTGGTTAATTCTTTTGTAACAATATTTAGTGTTATGAGAATTCACTTAAAAATGCTGGCATTTCTCATGTTATAAGCAAAAATAACTTTCTACTTCAATTTGCCTGATAAACAGTTTTGGTACAAGAACCTCTTTAAGACATAATCCTCAACTTACATTTTGAACAGAATATTAAAAAAAGAGAAACTAAAAATAGTTTCTATAATAAAAAGTAATTCCATGGGAAAATGGACCCACTTATTGTAAGAAAGTGAATTATCTGATAATTCAACTGATTTCTCTAAGTACCACATTGTAGCATTCAAATTAGGCTCAATAAAATGGTACTTAGTACTAAGGGAAAAAAATTAAAATGTATCATAAATTCTTTTGTAGTTTATAGGGAATCTTCTCATTATTAAATTTAGAAAATTAGTCTTCTGATAGAAAACAAAGAAAATAGGAAAACAATTGGATTTCTTTACCTTTTTTGTCTTATTTTCCATACTACTTACAATTAGAAGTTCAATAAGTCATGTACCATTATTAATTCAAACATAGTCTTTAATCAGATTTGTTCACATTCCTTTACAACTAAAGTTCCCACTGTGAGCTTGCATGGTGTTAGGGACCAACTCTGGGTTACAGAACACACACTATGTCCCACAAGTTTCTCCCACACTGGGAACGTAGATTGTATTCTGTATTTTGAATGTTTTTACTGGGTAAAATAGAGCTTGTAGTTCCATCAATTATATGCACCCTTTTTTATAATAACACAGATAGAAAATCTTCCCAGGATTTATGCCCCTACTTTTATAAGTTAAAAAATATCTAATGTTGATTTATATTCAGTTGTCTGTTTACCTTAATGCCCAATTATATTGTTCCCATTCAGGTTAACCTATAAACTCCTAATTTAATTTACTTTAGATTACAAAGACCTATGAGGGTCATACACAAATAGTTATAACAATATTGTAAAAAGACAAAAAAGTAACATTCAATTCCATCAAGACCTCATGAGAAACTACAAAGTTGGCTGTTCTAATTAGAATAATAAAAATACTTGTCTTTGCTGAGTGGTTACTTCTCCAGGGACTATGTTAACTGCTCTACATATATTAACCCACTCAATTGTCAGTGCTAATTTATAAGGTAGGTACAGTTATTCTCTCCTATTCCATAGATAAGAAAACTGAAGTATAGATCTTTAATGTAGTTATATCTACAATAATGATATAACTGACTGATGAAACAGTCCATGCACTTAATCATCATTTTATTGTCTGTAAGAGATTTGTTACTTTACTTAATAAACTCTGTTCTAGTATTGAGGTCAATAGAGTATTTTTTTTTTTTTCTGTAAAATAAAGATTATGTTACAGAGTAAGAAATGTGTTCAAATGGAGGCAGGTATCCAATAGAATGAACTGTTTATTTCTTTCTGGGAATGTTTAAGACAATGACAAGGTCTAAATGTGTAAATTGATGTGCAAATTGTAATAGCAGGAATGTATTCACAGTGCTTTTAAGTTTTTTATTCTGCTTTTCCAATTCTGAGATGTCCTTCTGTTCTTATTATATTTATTTGCTCCCATTTATTTCTTTAAGAACCATTTATTGAGTGCTATTATGGACTGATTAATCTTCTAGGTGTAAAAAAATTACTCTCCCCCCCCCAAACCACCAAACAAGCAAACAAACCTGTTCCCAAACAAAACAGCAACATAACATTGTTCTTGCCTTTAAGATACTAGCTAAACATACTTATAATGCAGTCATACAATGCAACAAGGGCATTATAGAGATATGTGTAAGGTGTCCTAGAATTACTGGTGAGGGAGAATTAATCATACCGTGGTGAAACAGTGAAAGCCATTCCAAGTAGAGGAAGGTATGAGCAAAAGCAGGAGCATAAAAAGGCAGGATGCATTCAGATATATGAAGGAAGCAGTCCAATGTGGATACTGCAAAGGCACATCAGCACCAAGGTTGAAGGTGAAAAATGAAAGTTAACTAGAAAGATACGCTATGATAAGGACACTGAATTTTCTTTTCCAGGCAATAAGAAATTTTTTGAAATGTTTAAGAAGGTAAGTGATAGGATAGGATCTGTGTTTTGGCAGAATGAGTTGTGCAGGTAGAGTGATACAGCCTGAAGAGAGAGGCGCTGATGCTCTAGGGAAAAAGCATAAGCAAGAAGGTTACAGAGAACTCTTCAGGATGTAGCTGAAACTAGAACCTTATAAGGTCATTGAAATAAAATTGATCTAGGTTTTGTTATCCTCCACCAGTGCTCTAAAATTAGGGATTCTATACCAGAGAAAAAGATAATCAAATTGATTCAGGATTAGATTAGGAATTGATGTGCAGACTGGGATCAAAGGCCAAGGAAGATGTTGGTGGTGATGCTGGATTAATTGTAGATTCAGAACGGAGCAGATTAGAGAGGGCAGTTCATTGAGGACACAAGCCAGGGTTGTGTAACTTGAGGTCTTGATGAGGTGAGGAGTGGGTGTAGGATAGGCTCAGGTTATGTGCAAGGATGAGAAAAAAATAAAGATTTTAGTTATGTTCAGAGACTGGGATTGCAGTTTCAAATTTGAGAAGTGATTTGAGGACTAGAATAGGAAACTGTTAAGAATTGCTCTAACTCCTTCAGACCAGTAACGACTTGCCTACAGAGAGCATTGCGGGTCTTCACAAAGGCTTTACAATGGTTCTAAAGTCCAAGGAGCATTACTCACATTTTCCATGTATATGTATAAATTTTTTCCTCTATTTTGTTATCACTGTCTGCTGGACCTCATTTTTAAGTCTCTTGAACTCTGGTTCTTGATATACCCTACCATGATTTGTCAACTCAACTGTCTTTTTGGCTTTGGATACCCATTCCTTCCTGTCACATCTTGCTTCAACTCTGCCCCTATCCAACTTAGGTACTGTGTCTGTGATTCCCACATGCCTGACCTAGTCTCATTCTCACCCTTTGGATTATCATTCCCACTGGCTGCAATAATTCCCATTTCTCTCATGCTCAAAATAAATTCACTTTCTCTCTTGGGTGCCTCTAACCATGGCACAGACTCAGAGTCCATAATCTTGTGGTTTGCATGAGATTAAGAAGCAGATGAGGTTCTTTGAGGCTGCACTACCTTTTGATTCAGAGACCTGTGAGGTAAAAAAGTTATCTGTTTCCCAATTCTCAACATACAGTGATTAGTCTGGGACAGGGTAATTATAATAGATATCTCCTTTGAAAAAGATGAGGAGAATAGAGGCACATAGTGGCTACTGATCTGAAATTCACCCAGACAAATGCCAGTGTGCTCTACTTGGAGGGTTAGAAATGCACCGTCATAAGGGGCTCACTTTTGCGCTCTAATTTGATTGTCTAATCCATGGTATTCTATGACTCTTGAAGCCTCTCTTGGCTCTTAACTATTTTTTTCAGGGATGTCGTATATTTTCTATGAGAAATAGTCTGGATTTCCTGCTAAGTAGACTTCTCAGCCTGCTTTTTGCCTATAGGAAATCTTTTTACTTTGAATTATCTCTTTCTTCTTTGATTCATGTTAGTATTATTCTCTTAAAAACTTCATATTTCCATGTGAATCTGACTGGAACTCACAAAATGTCTCAAAATATCATATGTCTCATTTTTCAAGAGAAACTTCTGTCTACTTTGCACAGAATATTAGGGCTGTGGGACGATAACCTTAAGATTCTTAGAAGCCCTTTTGTCCAGCTGAGAGGCTCTAATGGTACTCTCTTAAACCTTTTTGAAGTTTAAATAAAGAATTTCCATACTCTTGATCTGTTCTTTACCCTAAAGCCATGTTTGCTTTGAGAATCTTTGCTATCTTCCCAGATAAGTGATGAGAAATAGCTTTGTTTTCCTGTCCAGAAAATCTTATATATTTCTTCTAAATTATGCTTGCAAACTTTAATTCCTCCCTTTCCACATCTTATTATACACAGCTAAAATAAATGTCTATTGACATTTTAAACATTATGCCTAGAAATCCTTTTTGCCAGATCCACAAGTTCATCGAACATATTTTATCTTTTACAGTACAGGAGACAACACTCTTACAAATTGTTTTGCTACCACAAAACATAGGTTGCCCTCTTTCTAGTCTCCAAGATAATTTCATCACTTCCTTTCCAGACATCACTAAACATTGGCTCATTAATAGTCTCCTCATTGATTTTTTAGTCTCTCCCTGTCACCTGGTTTTAAAGCCAATGCCATGAGTATTGACACCGAGCTGACAAGGATGAAATGTGTTGGATTATTTGTTGTCACTTCAGCATCACTAATGAGCTCCCAATCCCTGCAATGTAAAGCGGATGTAAAGAACTATATTTCCCAGAATCCCCTTCTCTAAAGGGTCTGGATTTAGTTTGATAATGAGAGGAATTCCCACAAGGTTTGGGATTGCGAGGCAGAACAGGAGGAGAAGTGATGACTCTCTGAATGTGGTTGTAGCTAGATGTGTGGGCAGATATTGAGAGGAGCTTATGCGAGCTTTTGCAAAATTTCTCAGATATTTTTGAGAACAATAGTTTCCAAGAAAGACAGAAATATCCATTTTGGGGCTCTAGGCTGAGATGTTTCAGTGTCTGCTTCTTCAGCTTTAGGCAGCAATTGGATTTTGACTCTAAATTTAACTTTAAATTCAATTTGGACTTACCTGATCTTCTTTTCCTAGCTTTTCCAACATTAATGTAAACTCTAATATCTTCATTAAATTGCTTTATTCCGGGAATATTTTGGATGACTGTCACCCTGACTAGTCCTAGACTGATACAAGGAGACACATCGCTAAGTGGTAATTGGAAATTAATAACAAAAGTAGCTTTAACCAATCTTTAAAAATATTTAGAAAGAAGAGAGCATGCTAAATGAAATTTTACACACTCACATGTCTTTGCTTGAATTATTCTGGTTATTATTTTCAAGAGACACCTGCATAGTAATCTGATACATTTGGGAAAATAATTAATTACAACAATAAAAATCTTTGGAAAAACTGCAGTGCATTCAACGAACACTATGAAACTAGTTACAGAAGCACCTGCTATGACAAAGGAAGCAAATACACATGCACAAACTCAGTATGCTGTACCATTTCCTTTGACTCTGGCTGAAACCTGAAGAAGGAGAAAGCTGAGTATTTGTGTAGCCAGTGGAGGGATGGGAGGACACTGGAGGAAAGGGTTGTAAAGGTAGCAAAAACTGATGTTTATGCCTAAGACTGAGACTTCAGTTTATTAAGAGACTATCAAGTATTGTAACAAAACCCACAAGTGCTAGAATTCAATGGAACTTCATTTGAAACCTGTCTTCCCCATTTACTAGTGTGGGCTCAGGAAAGTCATTTCAAATTTCAAGGTCTCAGCTTCGCTATATGTAAAGTGAAAATAATAAGAATTAAACTTTATAAAGTGTTGCTGAAGATTAAATATAAATCCCTTAGGTGACTGTTACCTAATAAACTCAATATTTATAATTGTCATCTGTAGTATGGAACTAGCAACCTCTAACTATAGAATGATCATAAGCATTAATAATAAAATGGACCTAGCAGTATAAAAAGTATTGCTTTTATTTTTAGCTTAGCCAGAATTCTATATAGTACCATCATTGACTAATACCAAGTTTTCTAATTCTTGTACAAGAAAGTGGTGGTGGGAAGAAACATGCAATTACCGCAAATGAGGACATACATATTTTCTCAATATTTGAATTAAAATGGAAAACATGTAATATGTTAACAAGTCAGAGATGGAAATCTTGAAAGAATATTTTCACAATCTTTTTAAAAAATTAATTAATTAATTAATTATTTCAGTATATTTTATGGATTATGTTGTTAGTGTAGTTACAATTTTTTCCCCTTTGCTCCCCTCTGCCCAGTAACCCCCTTCACTCCAGCAACCCCACATCCCTTAGTTCATGTCCATGGGTCCTGCATATAAGTTCTTTGGCTTCACCCTTTCCTATGTTATTCTTAACTTCCCCCCTGTCTATTTTGTACCAACCGATTATGCTTCTTAGTCCCTGAACCATTTCCCCATTTCTCCCCCTCCCCCTTCCCAGTTGATAACCCTCCAAATGATCCCCATACCTATGATTGTGTTCCTGTTCTGGTTTGCTTAGTTAGATTTTGTTTTTATTTTTTAGATTCAGGTGTTGATAGTTGTGAGTTTGTTATCATTTTGGTGTTCATAGTTTTGATCTTTTTCTTAAGTAAGTCCCTTTGACATTTCATATATAATGGCTTGGTGATGATGAACTCCTTTAGCTTCACCTTGTCTGGGAAGTACTTCATCTGCCCTTCCATTCCAAATGATAGCTTTGCTGTTTAGAGTAGTCCTGGTTGCAGGTTGCCTTTCATCACATTGAATATTGTTTGCCAGTCCCTTGCTGCCTGCAAAGTGTCCTCTTATAAATCAGTTGATAGTCCTATAGAAACCCCCCTGTAGTCAACTCTCCGCCCCCCCCACCTTGCTGCCCTGAGAACTCTGTCTTTATCTTTCACCTTTGGCACCTCAGTCATTATGCGTCCTGGTGTGGTCCCCTCTGGGTCCAGCTCGCCTGGGACCCTCTGTGCTTCCAAGACCTGTATGTCTATCTATTTCACAAAATTTGAGAAGTTTTTCTCATTTTTTTCAATTTTTGCTTCCTCATTCTGCACTGGTTGACTGTTTCTTCCTTCCTTATGTTCCAAATCATTGATTTGAACCTTGGTTTCCTTCCCTTCACCATTGGTTTTGTGTGGATTTTCCTTCATTTCACTTAGCATAGCCTTCACTTCTTTTCTTATGCATTTGCTGTACTCAAGTATATCTGTCAAGCCTGTGAGCATCTTTATCACCAGTGTTTTGAATTCTGTGTCTGTTAGGTTGTCTATCTCCTCATCTGTTATGTTGTCTATCTCCTCATCGCTTAGTTCTCCCACTGGAATCTTGATACGTTTCCCCCTTTGGGCCTCATTCTGACAGGCTCTTGTGTTTGTTTGCCTCCACATCCCAGGTAGAGCTGTCACTCCTGTTACATTGTAAGGGGTGGAGCCTTAGGGATTCGTCAGTACCGGGCAACCTGTTTCACCACGTTGTGGCACTGTATGTGGGAGAGGAGTCCGAGAGGGAACAATGCTGCCTGCCCAGCACTTGCTCCTTTTCCCGGCAACTCTCCTACTTCCACACTAGACTGGCACCCCTCTAGCTGCTGCCCTGGCTGTTGTTCCCAGAGTGGGTTGGTGTGTGGACATTCTAGGACTGTGGGTGCCCTTTAAACAAGAGGACTCTCCTGAGACCGGCAGTTTCTGCCTTTGCCCCAACCCCCACTGGTCTGCACAGTCAGAAGCAATGAGGCTTGATTTTCCCCTGGTGCTGCGACTGTGGGCTTCGAGTTCTGGTGAGGAGCTGGGAATGCTCCCTAGGTGTCCCTACTGACTTTTTAAATTGTGTGACTGCACTTTCTGCAGCCTGCCGATGCCACCGCCACTGCCACCATCACACCGCATCCTCTCTGCCCCTGCTCTGCCCTTCCTACCTGTCTGGACGAGTATTTCTTCTTTATATCTTTGTTTGCTGCACTTCCATGCACTTTGATTTTCTGGAACTTCTGGTTGTTTCTAGTTTTGAGGTAGCTGTATTCCTTCTTCGTTCTGGAGGGAGATGCAGTGTGTCTGTGTCTGTCTACGCCTCCATCTTGGCTGAAAGTCTCTTCATGATCTTCTTTGCCTAACATTCCTTCTCTTTGAGTACTCAGTAAGATGAATAGTTTACTCCATAGTGACATTACATACAATAATATTATAATGTCTTATGTAAATAATTATCACCAGGAAGTAGATGAAATTTGGAAATTCTGTACCCTTACTGGAAAATTACTTAAAAAGTAAAATTTAGTTAAAATTTTTCAAAATTTCTTTCTGAAGGATGTAAATAGATATTACATGAAAAATGAAAACAAACAAGTAAAAGCTAGGGTACCAATACTTATACTACACAAAATATACTTTAAAACAATGCTTATAATAAAAGACAAAGATGAACCCAGCAATTTTACTTCTGGATATTAATGCAAAAAGACCCAAAACACTAATTCGAAAAGACATATGCATCCATATGTTCATTGCAGTACTACTTACAATAGGAAAGATAATAGGATAGATAAATGGATAAAGAAGTGGTACATATATAAAATGGAATATTACTCAGCCATAAAAATTAATGAAATTCTGCCACCTGCAACAACATGGATGGACCTAAAGGATATTATTTGAAGTGAAATAAGTCAGACAGGGAAAGACAAATACCATGTGATTTCACATATGTGTGGAATTTAAAAAACAAAATAAATAAGCAAACAAAACAGAAACAAACCCATAGATACAGAGAACATTTTAATGGTTGCCAGATGAAAGGGGTGTTGGGAACATGGGTGTAAAAATAGAAGAGATAAAGAAGTACAAAGTGGTAGTTACAAAATAGTCATGGGGATGTAAATACAGCACAGGGAGTATAATCAATAATATTGTAATAACTATGTATGGTTCAGATGGGTTCTAGATTTATCAGTGTGATCATTTAGTAAGTTATATAAATGTTTAATTACTATGTTGCACACCAGAAACTAATATAATATTGTATGTCAATCGTAATTGAAAAATAAAAAATTTCCAAAGAAATTCTTCCTCAAGTTAGTATTAACAATAGGAGAAATATCTTAACCTAGGCATTACATTTTTTAGTCTTAATATAGAATAAAATATTATATTAGACACAGTATACCTCAAAATTTAGGGAGACAATAGGCAAGTTTACCTAAACATGAATAAAAACATGGTGAATTATTTGGAAAAAATTATCACATGCTTAGGATGTATTAAAATTCAATGAAAACTATTGTTGTGAGTTAAAAGAGATCTAATTTTAGTGATACTTGATTTAACAACTTAATTTTTTGATGCATAATAACTAGTTAACCAAGCTAAGCTGTCAAGGTTTAAGCAATTTTAAGCACAAAAATCTTTTCTCTCTCTCTCTCTCTCTCTATTTTAAACCAGAACTTGAAAGGCATTAGACTGTTACTTATAGTTTATTTAAATGTAACTAATGGAATAAAAGGTATTTCACTTGAATATGATGTATGCTCTTTTATTTTATTCTACTTTAAAAAATATGTTAAATTGAAGCATTGCTCTTCCCCTTCTTCCATCTTTAATCCACTCTCTCTCTTGAACCCCTTGACTCTGGCTTTATAAAGTATATATTTGAATTTGGTAAGTTTAGAAAGTACCAACTGATTAACTGAGTATCATAAAGAAAACAAATTATTAATATTGCATGTATTTAGCACCCTTGCATTGGTAGAGCTGGTATACATGCAGAAATCTAGTAACACGGTGTTAGTAATTAAAAGCTGTCAGGTCAAATTGGGTAATTGATTTGTCATCTTCAACTTGTGATATTATAGAATATTCAGCACTGAACAGAAGGCAGATGTTATATAGTCATGATTTGGAGCTCTGCTTAAGTGCAATCTGGTCTTTCAGCCAGCTGGTTAATCAAGGCTGTTAACTAAAATATAAAGAAAATCTTAACTTTTAAATTTGGGTGAAGCAAGCAGTACTTGACTGAGACATATTTAGCCTAAATATATACCAGTTTTGTATAAAGATAAGGTATTAAATAGCCATGATTTAAAATAAGATGGGTATTTTCTATTTTTATTTTATTTGGTTGACTTCACTTAATGCTGCAGAACATATTTTGTTTGTCTCTTTTACACAGTACAGTATCTTAAAATTTGAAGATGTAAATTAAAGCACAAAGGTTGGTTAAAATAGCAACCTCTTGAGACTCAGCTGCTCCCCCCCCCCAAAAAAATGATGAGAAATCTGTCTATATTTGAATGTCCAGAAAGGAGAACTACTCTTTATGTACTTCGACTTCATACATTATTTTCAATCTAAGAATACTAAAATTGTTATAGTTTTTCTCTTCTCCAAGACTTTTGATTTAAATGTTTATATTGTAAAGAAGAAAGTATGGGAGGAGAATAATTTGAATGGGTATGACAGTTGAGGATGAATAGTTTGACAGAAAGTAAGAGTTTTATATACAACAATCTCAGAGGCCACGGAGAACCATTAGAAAACATGAATCAGAGTAGGTAAATATTAAAGGTAATGCTAAGGTACTATTAAATAGTCTAGGTGAGAGACATTGAATTTCCTTCCAAGGAATGAAACAAGAGGCTGAAGAGAGAAAAGAGTTTTAAACCCCTCTTTAATGTCTGACAGGATTTGACAGTTAATTTGATTTGGGAGGAGGTAAGGCTTAAGAAAGAAAGAGGAGCCTAGAGTAATTCCTATGTTCCTGGATGGACAGACAACCACTTTGATGATTACATAATATATATGACTAGAAACACAGTAAAAGGAGATTTGGGGGTTGTGGGATGGAAAAAGGTAGGGTCATGGTTTCAAACACACTGAGATTAACATATCAGACAACCTGTATGGAACTGTTTAGAAGGCAGATCTGGATTGGAAATTTAATTTATAATTCATCTGTTATTAGTTAAAACCTTGGGTATCAGGGATTGGTGAAGACAATGCATTGAACAGTGAATGGAAGAAGAGGAAAATGAGGTCATGTGAAGCACTCATTTAGAGGTTTTGTTACTAATTTAAAAAAAAACCTTAAAATTTAGAAACTTTTAAAAAGGCAAAAAATAGATGAAAACTTGAAGTTTAGTTCTTTGATTTATTGTTTTTAGATACCAAGATAATTTTTGATATTTGAACAATAACGATGTTAAAGCTCTCAGGTAAAGTAAAAGTTAAATTAATTTTTTAACCACCATTTATTGATTTGTTTGCTATGTCTTTCTCCATTAGAATGTAATCTATATAAGAACAGAGACTTTAATCCCTAGGTCTAGGACAAAATTAGACTGATAACAGTGGGGAACACAATTTTTGTTGATTTAGATCTGACACTTGTCTTTGACAAACTTTTGGCATCTGAATCCAAAAATGCCAGTTTTTCTCTATCACATCAACTTTTTAAGGTAGAAGGTACCCTCTCTTTGTCCACAAAAATCATACAAAATGTACATACAAAGAAAAATAAAGAAAAAAATACCTAAATATACTGTTTATTTAGAGTTATTTTATTCATATAAAGGCTATATATTGTTACTGTAAGTCAAATTGTGTACAAGTAGTAAAGTTCTGCTAACAAACATACATATTAAGGCATTTTATCTTTTCGAGCGACAGGCTAGGAAATGCCAAAACGAGATACTTGAAACAGTCTACTTCAGTTGGCAAAACTTTAACAAATTGCTTCATGAGACCCAGTTTTATGTGCAGAGGTGGAAATATTGTTCTTCCTGTCAACAAATGGCTAATGTAGATGTTTGGATCACCAGGTTTGAGGTCACATTTTGGAGGCCAATTTGACTCCACCCAATGCTTCTCATGAGTTCTGCTGTCCCACATACACAGAAAACAGGGATACATCGTGTATCTGCGTTGCTGACCAAGAAGGAAACAGACCATTTGAAGGTCAGTACAGATGATCCAATTGTGCTTGTGATATTGCAACAGATCAATGACTCTCTTTATGTCTTCACATTCTTCATGAAAACAAACAGGATGGCCAATTGGGACTGAACCAAATAAATTGCCATTGTGGTGGAGGACACACTTCAAGCTCCACTTTGAACTATCGATGAACAATCATCATTCAGTTGCATTATAGATTGGAATTCCCAATTCCTCCATTAAATCATGTATATTATGGCAATACACAAAGCCACTGTCACTTAGAAAGTGCTGCCGAAATGTACTTTCTCTTGAATGAAAGTAGGATACCTTTGCTCCTTTTTCAAGCAAGTTTTTCTCATGCAGTTTTGATGCTAGGAGGTCTGAAACCTCTGGATAGTCCCAAATCTCATGCCAAATCATTCAACTCATGCTGATCAAATCCCTTATGAACTGAGTCATCTTCAACTTCACAATCTTCATCATTGCTGTCACTTAGTTCTTCACCATACTCCTGTTTTATGAAAGAGGGTAGTTGAATGAAAACTGGCACTGGGATTTCAGCTGAATGAGGCACTGTCCATATAGCTGATGGTAGACTAGGATACTCTATTTTACATTTATTTTTCTTGTTATATCCTGATGTTTAACTATATAAAAGTAACAGTCACTTGAATGATCTCTGGGCTATCACCAAACCATAAGTATACCAAATGACAACTTATCACGTGCTCCCTTAATCCACGTCCGTAAACTCTTGACACACTGCTTGCACATCTTGTGAAGGGCCCAAGCCTTATCCTGATCATCAAGTTTTACCTTAAAATATGCAAAATAGGTTTGCCTGACAAATGTGCTGATGCTTGTCCTTTGGGAAGGGTGAAACTGCCACAGATATAACAAAACGAATCAGGGTTGTTTAGGCACTTACAACAAGAAATAGCAGAGGCAGACATGATCTGAAGGAAAGGAAATAAGTACGTATATAAATAAAAAAATAAATTCTGCTAACTCCTTGTATACACACAAGAATTCAAACTACACTTTGGAATATGATTTACTATATAGAACGGCACACAACCTCTCACCACACTGTGTCATGTGTAACTGAATAGCCTAGACAAGTATGAACCTGTTGCTGGTCTCCAAGGTCATCCCCCACCCCTCCCAACTTGAGGGAGGTTTGCTCTCAGCCAATAGGAGAGCACTAGTGCTTCTCTCAATCCAGGCTTGATCCAGCCTAGAGTGGTTGCATTAAGATAATTTGTAGAGAACAACTTGACGTGATAGAGGAAAACTAACTGCAGGTTTGAAATCAGCGTGCCTATTTAAGTCTAAAACAGCTGAAAAATTGAACTCAACAGGAATTATGTTAAAAGTTGTTTTTGTTACTAAAATTTTTTTCATGAATGAATGAATGAAAACCACTCCATGTTAACTGAGAGTAAGAGAAAGCATGTGATCATTCACATTGCTTATATATGTTGGTACAACCCCATGGAGACAATATGACAGTCATCTTTGATACAATTATTGTATTTCTAATCATTTATCCTATAAATATATTTCTAAATGTGAAAAAGAAGTATATAGATCAATAGATATAGATAAATGATTGTATATACTTACAAGAAATAAGGAATTTACATTTGAATATAAAATTATTTTCAAAACATTTTAAAGTAAAAAATCAGACTGTGAAAGTGTGTAGAGTATGTTACTATTCATGTAACAAATAATATGTATGAATCTACTTGCTTATTTGTACATAGACTATATCTGGAAACATACACAAGAATCTAGTAACTGTGGTGGTCTCCAGGGAATAAAAATGTATGGCTAGGGAAGTAAGGTTTAGAAAGGGACTCTAAAATTTTACTCTCATTATAAATTTATTACCTATTTTTAAAAAGAAATAAAATTAAAATTACTCAAGCAAACAAACTTATTGTATATATTATTATGCATCAAATCCTTAAGTACTTTGTCTTCATGGTCTTATTTGAGATTGGGAGAAAGGAACAAATGGAAGGAAGTGGGTTTGTAGTTAGTGAATGTGAGCATGCATGTGTGTGGGGGAGTGTAGAAAATGGTAGGAACTTGGAGCTTTCATGAGTCATAGACTCTTGTTTTCTCTTTGAATAAAAGATTGTGTTATCTGTTGAGGGGGAGGAGGCAGGGATCATGAAGGGTAAGATGAGGCACAGTTGTCATAGAGAATAGGAAGGGAGGTGATCAAAGGTAGAAAAAGAATTTCACGTATTGTTTAGAGCTATATGAGCATCAATAATTTTTTCTTTGGAAATGCTTAGTAGCATTAGTATAAAAATGGGAAATGAACATTGTTGGATTATGTATCTTGCCACAGAAGCAAAAGATAACAAGGAAGTTGAGGATGTTAGTTGAAAAGTAGCTAAAGTCAACTGATAAAAATACCAATTGGAAAATAAGTTTAGATTACAAGTGGAGGATATGGTGTCTTGGAAGGAGTGAATTTCTTCATGTAAGTGAGGATTTCAAGGCAGAGGTCTTATCTTTTCTGGTTAGTCACAACAATTCTTATTTAGCCCATGGTTTTCTGTTGCTGCACCCAGTCTCTGAAGGTAGCCTTTCAGAGTAAAATTCGTTCAGAATGGTTCCAGCTAGCTCTTCCCTCAGTGGCCATCACTCTGGGAAACATTTGCATACATCCAGCACATTCCTACCTTGGGGCTCTTCCTCAGCTCAGTGATTCTCAGAGTGTAGTTCCTGGACCAGCAGCATCAGCATCAGCAAAATCTTTCTTCCTCCCCTAATACCAAATCAGAAACTTTGGGAGAAGAGCCCAGCAATACCTACATTAACAAACTCTCTAGGGAATTCTGATGGATGCTCAAGTCAGAACCAACTGCTCTGGCTGTTCGCTCTGTGGGAGATAGTGTTGGCTATTTAATTTCATCAACCCCTTCAAGTCTTTGCTTAAATTCCTACCACTGTACTTACTATTTCATCCCATTTTTACTGCAGTTCTTCCTTATTGTACCCTTACCCCATCTTCATAATCAGCTTTAATGTTTTTTTTTTTTTTTTTTTTTTTTGGTGCTTATTATCTTCTGTACTATATACTTCTCTCATACAAATGTTTTTGTCTATTTCCATGGAATAAAATGTAACTGACTTGCATGCAGAGCTCTTTCTTTGTTTTGTTCATCGATATATTCCAAGTTCTCAGAACAGTGCCTGATGTACAGTAGGGGGTCAGTAAATATTTGTCATATGAATATCTGTCCATTGTCTCAACTAAAGGTCATTCCCAACATAGCCACCTTTGTTGGGTTTTTGGTGAAGCTGGCCAGCAAGTCTCTCAACTTTAGGCTTTTCTGGTGTGGGGTCTCCTACTAGCCTCTATTCTCCAGAATCCATGAGTCATAAAACATGTTCTTCCAACAATGTCATAAAGTTCATTTTTCTCAGGGGGAAGTACTAACTATCTTTGCATCCAAACACACTTCCTTAACAGAAAAGCAAACCTATAACTTTCTCCAAAGATTATCCTCACCCTCTTTTCCAGTTCCTACTCTTTTCAATTTCAACACTGAAATAATTTTGAGGTGGAAAGGCCTAAGAGATACAGTATTCCCTCACTTATCACAGGTGTTATGTTCTAGACACACCCCACCACCGCGATGTAGGAAGCTTACATTTATTCTACACTCTTAAACCTACGTAACTTTAACAACATACATATACAGTACCACAAAATCAAGCGATATAGCGAAAAATACATGATAAATAATTAAATGTAATATTTTAAAAATCTCGCGATACAGTGAGGCTGCGATAAGTGAACTGCGATACAGAGAGGGACTACTGTATATGTTAAACACGTTTTTTTCCTCCTTCCTTTCTAGTCCCGAATAGGGCATGATAGGCATATCATCTTGTATTGGAGTATGAGGTAGTTAGTATTTTCTTAAGCCGGCATCCAAAATCAAAATGTTTAAATCTGATCACATGCTACATGGTCTTCTTATTTGGCTTTTATAGTCCATTCTTCATTCTTTAGGCAAAGTGACACTTTAAAAATATGACTAGATGATTTTATTCTGCTCTTCAAAATTCAATGACTTTCCATTACATTTAAAGTCTAGATTGTTAACCATGTCCACCAAGGCCTTGCTTCAATCGATCCTTGTCCACCTGTTCATCTTCTATGGTATCACTTTTCCATATACTTACTATTCTTGTAGCCGCACAGGCCCTCTTAGTTTTGCTACTTGATAAACATCAAACTCATTCCTAAATTATGTGTTTTGGACATGCTGTTGCCTTTGTTTAAAATGTTCTCTCCTAAATAACTGGCTCTCTTTCTCATTAAAGTTTCAGATACTATCATATTATCTTATTTTTCTTCATAGTATTTATTATGATCTGAATTCTTGTTTTTTGTTTAACCTGGATATTATATGCTTCCCTCAGTAGAATACCAGAATGAAAGAGTTATGAAGGCATAGATACAGACTTTTTTGTTCAATACTATAACATCAGTTCCAGAAAAAATATTTAGTATGTAAGCTTTCAATAAATACTTTGATATATATTTTATGCTTCCCAGAAGCCAAGGCTCTCTGTTGGTAATATGACGAGGTCTGTCCAGAAAGTATCCAGCGACATAATATAAAAACTAGAGACATTGGTGACTTCCGGTCAAGATGGAGGCATAGACAGACATGCTGGATCTCCCTCCAGAAAGAAGAAGGAATACAACTACCTCAAAACTAGAGACAACCAGAAGTTCCAGAAAAACGAGCTGCATAGAAGTCCAACAAACAAAGATACAAAGGAGAAATACTCATCCAGACAGGTAGGAGGGGTGGAGCTGTGGTAGAGAGGACGTGGTGTGGTTACAGCAGCAGCAGAGGCAGGCTGGCGGAAAACGCAGTCACATGTTTTAAAAAGTTGTGAGGGACACCTGAGGATCATTCCCATCCCAGACCAGATCACACAGCTCACAGTTTTAGCATGGGAAAATCAAGCCTCATTGCTTCTGACGGTGCAGACCAGTGGGGGTTGGGGAAGAGAAAGAAACTGCCGGTCTCAGAAGAGTCTGCTTGTTTAAAGGGCCCCCCACAGTCCTAGAATGTGTGCATACCCACCCAGTTTGGAAATAATGGCCAGGGCAACAGCTAGAGAGGTTCCAGTCCTGTACAGAGGTGGGAGAGGTGCCTGGAAAAGGGGCAAGTGCTGAGCAAGTGGCATTCATTGTTCCCTCTCAGATCCCTCCCCTACACATAGCACCACAACATGGTGAAACAGGTTGCCTTGTACTGACATATACCTAAGGCTCTGCCCCTTACAATGTAACAGGTGTGACAGCTGTACTTGGGATGTAGAGGCAAACAAAAACAGGATCCAGTCAAGATGAGGAGACAGAGAAGTATGGCCCAAAAGAGGGAACAGATCAAGGTTCCAGAGGGAGAACTAAGCAACAAGAAGATAGCCAACCTAACAGACACAGAGTTCAAAACACTGGTGATAAAAATGATCACAGGCTTGACAGATATGCTTGAGTACAGCAAGCGCATAAGGTAAGAAGTGAAGACTATGCTAAATGAAACAAAGAATAATCCACACAAAACCAATGGTGAAAGGAAGAAAACCAGGATTCAAATCAATGATTTGGAACATAAGGAAGAAAAAAAATGGTCAACCAGTACAGAATAAGGAAACAAGAATTGAAAAAAATGAGGAGAGGCTTAGGAATGTCTGGGACAACTTTAAATGTGCCAACATCTGAATCATTGGGGTGCCAGAAGGAGAAAAGGAAGAGCAAGAAATTGAAAGCTTATGTGAAAAAATAATGAAGGAAAACTTCCCAAAGTTGGTGAAGGAAACACATACAAAACCAGGAAGCAAAGAGATTCCCAAACAAGCTAGACCCAAAAAGGACCACACCAAGACACATCATCATTAAGATGACAAAGGTGAAAGATAAAGAGAGAACTTAAAAGCGGCAAGAGAAAAGCAGAGAGTTACCTACAAAGGGGTGTCTATAAGACTTTCAGCTGATTTCTCAAAAGAAACTCTTCAGGCAAGAAGGGGCTGGCAAGAAGTATTTAGTGTGATGAAAGGCAAGGACCTACAACCAAGAATACTCTATCCAGCAAAGCTATCATTTAGAATGGAAGGGCAGATAAAGTGCTTTCCAGACAAGGTAAAGCTAAAGGAGTTCATCATCATTAAGCCATTATTATATAAAATGTTAAAGGGACTTATTTAAGAAAAAGAAGATCAAAATTATGAACACTAAAATGACAACAATCTCACAACTATCAACAACTGAATCTAAAAAATGAAAACAAAATCCAACTGAGCAAACCAATATAGGAACAGAATCATAGGTATGGGTATCATTTGGAGGGTTATCAGCTGGGAGAGGGAAGGGGGAGAAATGGGAAAATTGTGCAGGGATTAAGAAGCATAATCGGTTGGTACAAAATAGACAGGGTGAAGTTAAGAATAATATAGGAAAGGGTGAAGCCAAAGCACTTATATGCACAAGCCATGGGCATGAACTAAGGGGGGTGGGATTGTTGGATGGGAGGGGGGTGATCGGCAGAGGGGAGCAAAGGGAAAAAAATTGGGATTATTGAAACAACATAATCAATATAATATACTTAAAAAAGAGACATTTATTAAAGAAGATACAAGAAACACTGTATATAGGATAATGATGCCTCAGTCCCCTTCAAAGTAGGCGCCTTAGGACCTCACACAGTTCTTACAATCACCATCAACTGCTCCATCATATTTTTCTGAGTCTTATTGATGGTCTGAAATTCCTTCCCTTTCAAAGGTGATTTTAGTTCTGGGAAACCCAGAAGTTTCAGGGCACCAAATATGGGCTGAAGGGGGGCTGAGTCACCAGAGTGATTTGATATTTCACCAAAAAACTCTGCATGAGTTGTGATGTGTGAGTCAGCGAGTTGTCATGATGAAGCTGCCAATCACCAGCTGCAGAAGTTGTGGTCTTCTGAATCACCAGTTTCCATGGAGGAATGTTCAAGCTTAACGCAAAATTTGATGCAAATTTGTTGCTCTACTTATTCAGTCATTTTGAATATGATGGCCACACAGTACATATGCTCACTCAGTGTCATCTACCGCCCCCCCACCTACTAGTACAATGAAATCATCATTGTTCTTGAATGCACATTCTAGTCCAGTCTCCTTGGCTGCCAGGTTACGTCGATGTCACACAAACTGTTCTCATTATATTAACAATGGTTGGACCTTTTCCAGACAAACCTCATACAATTTTGATTAAAAAAAATTTAGTCCTTGCCCTTAAGAAATTTTCAGTTAGAGTACAAAAACTACAAGAAAGGAAACAAAATTTCATGTGGTATGATAAGTATTATATAAGAGCAGAGTGCAAGGGATTCTATGGGAACTAATCTAGTGTGGCAGCAGGGGAGGGGTTCAGAGGTTGTGCAGCAAGATTGTTAAATGCAGTTTAAAAACAGTTATTGGGGTGACATTGATTAATACTGTTATATAGGTTTCAGGTATACAATTCTGTAATATGTCATCTGTATATTGTATTGTGTGTTCATCAACCCAAGTCAAGTCTCCTATCACTGTTTATCTCCACTTTACCCTCCTCTACCTCCCTCACCTCCCTTTCCTCTGGGAATCACCACGCTGTTGTCTGTTTCTATGAGTCACCCTCCCCTCTGAAAGCTGTCAGTCTGTTCCATGAGTCTGTTTCTATTTTGTTTGTTAGTTTATTTTGTTCATTAGATGTCACATGTAAGTGAAATCATATGGTACTTATTTTTCTCTAACTGGATTATTTCACTTAGCGTAATACTCTCCAGGTCCATCCAGGCTGCTGCAAAACATAAGATTTTCTTTTTTTATATAACTGAGTAGTATTCCATTGTGTAAACGTATCACAGATTTTTATCCACTCATCTACTGATAAGCACTCGGTCTGCTTCCAAATCTTGGCTCTTGTAAATAATGCTGCAATGAACATAGTGGTGCTTATGTTCTTTCAAGTTGCCTCTTGCATGCTCCCAATCAGTGACTTGGCCAGAAACCCAAGCATGTACCCTGACTTGGTATTGAATTGGCAACCTTTTGGTTTGAGGTACAATACCCATCCCACTGAGCCACATGGGTCAGGGTTATCCTCTGTCTTTTGATTGGAGTATTTAAGCCATTTACATTTAAACTGATTATTGGTAGGTTTGTATTTATTGTCATTTTATTTTTTAAACTATGTTCTGTTTAATTTTCTTTGTCTTCAAGAAGACAGTTTAACATTTATTCTAATACTAGTTTGGTAGTAGTGAACTCCATTATCTTTTTCTTGTTTGAGAAACCCTTTATTTCCTCTTCAATTTTAAGTGATAGCCTTTCTGGGTAAAGTAGCTTTGGTTGTAGGTTCTTGCTTTTCATCACTGAATGTTTCATGCCATTCAATTCTCACTTATGTTTGTCTTACAGGAGCTTCATTGTAGGTAAGTGTTTCTCTTGCTGCTTTTAAAATTCTCTCTTTGTTTTTAACCTTTGCTGTTTTAATTATAATTTGTCTTGTCAGTCTCTTTCAGTTCATTATTTTTACTGAATTTATTGGGGTTACATTAGTTAGTAAAATTATATAGGTTTAAGATTTACAATTCTATGATACATCACCTATATATTGTCATGTCTCTTCCCATCACTATTTATCTCCCCTTTACCCTTTCCTGCCTCCCCTATTGCCCCCATTTCCCTCTGGTAATGACCACAGAATTTTTCTGTTTATGAAGTTTTTGGGTATTTTTTTCCCCTTAATTCCTCCCTTCCTTCCATTTTTTTCACCTAGTTCCCTCCCTCTCCCCTCTAACAGCCATGAGTCTATTTTTGTTTGTTAGTTTACTTTTTTCATTAGATTCCACACAACTCTGTCACTGTCAGCCCCTGAGTTAACCCAGACTTCTACACCCCAGCCAAGGCAGCTGACTATTGTTTTTCCTTAGATTGATGCCACATAAAGGGGACCGTCACACCCATGAAGATGGTATCTGTAGTATGGGAGAATGGCTCAGCATAGGGATCCTGGAGGCTGTCCCTTCAGCTCTCCTCCTCCAAAGTCACAAACCCCAGTCTCAATGCAACTCTCAATCACTCTTCTCTGCTGACCCTGGAGACCAGGGTGAGTAGCTGGGAACCAAATTTTGTGCATTGGCTGTTTAAGAGGGCACCTGTGTCTGCAATGGACCATTGCCTCTCCCAGATGGAAAGAATCCCCACTGATTTTCCCTCACAGTTAGATATTAAGTGGGTACTTCCTCCTGACTCTGGTACTTTGGGCTGTGTAACCCGGCTTGGGGTTTAGACCTCATACTTCTGAAAAGGAATACCCTGCAGCTGAAATCTCTCTTGGGGATCTCAGTCCCTGACTGTGGGAGCCAGGACAGCCTTTTTCATGTCTCTGCCATCCCACCAGTCTCTATGAGGCTTCTTCTTTAAATGCTTGGTTATTAAACTTCTCTTCAGCTAGTCTTTACTTGGTTATTCAGGATGATTGCTTTATAATTTAGTTGTAATTCTAGTTTGGTCCAGGGAAGAGGTGAGTGTACTTTCTACCTACTCTGCCACCATCCTGGACCTACTGCAGACTATTTCTTGACTTGTAAAGTAGAGCTGAATGAACAGTTAAAAAAGCTGGAAGCAGAAGAGAAGTCATAGATGGGTGATGGAGAAGAGTGACCTTTTCTCTCATTTCTGGTACCTCTGCATTGTCTGAAGGAAATGGTGTTGACATGGGAGCCCACACAGACTTATCTTCCAGACTGTGTCCACTTCTATTACTGTTTAGTTAGTATATATCTATATTTTTGCACATTAAAAATATAATAGCTTTTAAAAACAAAATTTACCTTTATTATACGATGATGGCATTCTATTATGATAATGTTTATAATAATATTCAGGAAGCTAAATGTATATAAAATTTCTACTTATTTCTTAGACACTTGTTTTCAGAACATCTAATTATTGAAGTATTGATCTTTTTTGCTCAAAAAAGTTAAAAAACCATAAACATGAGTATTATAAATGCATTAAATAAATGTTATTTAACTCATTTCTATTTATATTTTATTACTACTGGGATAGGTTTAGGTTACTATTTTAATGATTTGTACTGTAGTAGGAGTTTTCAATGTCAATGAATCATGCAAATCATTCTGGAAACAAATTCCTTTGGCAGGTTCAGCAAGCAGAGTAATTAAGAGTTTAATGGGTTAAACTATTTGAAAGATTTTTCTAAGCCATCTCAAAGCAGAGCTATCTGTTATCTTGAGTTTCAAAAATGCAAGATAATGTAAATAATCAACGAATATCTATTTTAGTTCTTAGATCACTAATAAAGTTTTTTTGTCATTTGAATTGAGTCAACTTAAAATTTAATTTATTTACCACTTTCTGTCAGTTGTCAATTGTCACAAAATGATGAAAAGAAATTACAATGCCAAAAATGCCCATGTGGGAGATTATTTTTTTCTATCGAAGCTGAACTTAACATACAATAGAAACAAGATACCATATTTAGGAATCAATTTTCTCCTTTGGATAGAAATACCTCACAAAAGTGGAAGAAAGAAATGATTTGGAAGTTAATTGTGCAGCAGTTTTGACACCTTTCTTGGTGTCCTAGTCTGTCTAAGAGGAGGGTATAATATGAAGTACATAAAGGACATTTTAGTAGAGAATTCAAAGGTGATCTGAGATACAGGGCTGCTAAGAGAAAGAGTAGAATGTTAGTAGTTTCAGCTGATGTGGCTATAACCTGGGTAGGGATAGTGTCAATCAGAAACCTTTTGGCATTAATTTGCAGAACAATTGGTGGTGCATGATTTCTCCTGGTAAAATTTTGTATTGCACAAGCCATCTAAAGTGAGCATTTTATGGGTATAATACTTAGTATTTGTGTTAATTGTGTGCTTGTTTATCAAAATGTTTAGTCTTGCAAAACTTATTACTCAAAGGATATATTGCCAGTTATTCCTCTAAAGATGTAATTATTATTTAGCATCATTGGCATACATTTATTAACTTTACCTTTAAGGAGGCAACATATGATCAATATGTTTTTTGTCTGTATGGAAGGTCCACAATGGGATCCTCTTCTGTATGTTGCCATGGTTTTGTACAGTCTAATTAAATCTTACAATTTCTGTTCTCCTATTTTATAATTTGACATTAGTTACTTCTTTTGGACTGAAGTTTATCTTTGCCATATATATGAATAATGCAAAAAAAGATAGAAGATGTCTACTAAAAAGCTTTTTGCTGGCCTTGGCTGTAGCTCAGTTGGTTAGAACATCATCCCCATATACCAAGGTTATGGGTTTGATCCCTGCTCAGGGTCATACAAGAATCTACCAGTGAGTGCATAAATAAGTGGAACCACAAACCAATACTTCTTTCTCTTTCTCCCCTCCTTCCTCTAAAATATTTTTAAAGACCACATAATATAGTATAAGCATATTACTTACATAGAAATATATGTCACTAATTCAAAGATTTTGCAAATTCATGTCACTCATGGAATTAATGTTATGAATTTAATTAATCAAGATTTATAAAGAGCATGATGGTATTAAAAAAAGAAATCCAATCAAGTCAGCTTTAGAAAGGGGAGTCATTAGAATGAGCGATTTAATATTAGACAAGGTCAGGAAATAAAGTATAGCTGGTTCAGTCTGGGGACTGAAAAAGGAAAAGGAAAAAGAAAGGGAAAGGGGGATCATGTTACTTTCTTTTCAGATTTGATTGGCCTCTATCCTCTTCATTTATCTTTGCTCTTTTCTTTACTAGCTTCCCCTGCTTGCATGTCAGCCCACAGGAAGTTCTGGTGCCAGTGTTATATAACCCTTCCATTCAATTGCCTGCTTCATCCCACAGACATTATGTGACTCAGTAACTTCCTGTTCTATTGACATTCTGAGGAGAATGTTTAAATTGGTTTAAGAGTAAGGTGTCTTTAAATATTGCCAGCAGAGCGGAGTCAAGCTATGGCAAAGGGGGAAGGGGTAGATGGCAAAAGGAACTTCCAAGAAGGGTGATTGCCCCTAAACTATGTCAACAAAACCTAAGTATTAAGTAGTATTGAAGAATTAAATTATTGATTATTCCACATTTTTTCTTTATTTTTATTATTGACACTAGTACAAATGTCCCCATTTCTGCCCCCTTTTGCTGGTCTCCACCCAGCACCCCCCCTTCCCTCTGGTTATCACCACACTGATATCTGTGGCTATGAGTTATGCATATATGTTCTTTGGCTAATCCTTTCACCTTCTTTCATTCAGTATCCCCCTTGATTATACCAGGTTGATAATTGTTATTGATATATTTATGGCCAGGGTAAATATATAAATGATATCAGAGCCTGAGAAGTGGCTTGATTTGACCTAATGTATACTCAGTTGAAGATGAGAACATTCAGAGTAAAGGTAAGGTCTATATTGTATTTTTTATACTCTAATATAAGGTTGGTGCAAAAATAATGTCCGATTTCAAGATCTATTTTAAAAATGAAAAAGCCCATGATAATGAAAATTGTTATTAACATAACCTCCTTTGCTTTCTAGAACCTCATTCTATCAGTCAACTAGCTTATAAATGCCACACTTGTAAAATTATTTAGGTTTTGGAGCAAAATATAAATCCAACTCATTTTCCAACCTCTTCTCTTGATGTCAACCTAAGACCATCAGAATGGTTCTGTAGTCCCTGAAACAAGTGATAATCAGAAGGAACAAGGTCAGGAGAATATGGAGGATGAAGCAATATTTCCCAACTTAGCTCTTTCAGGAAATTTTTGGTGAGTCGAGCTGTGCGAGGACGAGCATTATCGTGATGGAAGATGACACCCTTTCTGTTGACTAAGGAGGGTAGCTTTTGGTTCAAAGCTGCTTTCAAACAATGAAGTTGTTCACAGTAAAGATTAGCAGTAATTGTTTGATTGTTGTCTCACACTTCATAATGGACAATTCCTTCCATATCCCACTGTACACTCAACATGATCTTCTTTGGATGAAATCCTCCTCTTGGTTGTTGAACTCTTCTTCCTCTTTGACTGATCCATGATTGGTGGCAATTAGCATTATGGTAAAGGAGCCACTTCTCATCACCTGTAACAAGCCTACCTAAAAATGGTGCCTGAAGGTGTCGCGCAAGCAATGATTCACAACAAGCAACACGCTGTTACAGATTCTCTGGAGACAGTTCATGTGGGACCCATTTTCTAACTACTGAAACCTTTCAGATTCTTTTCAGTTGGCATAGCACTGTTGTATGGGCTATGTTAAATTGCCCTACAAGTTCCCTAGAGGTAATGGTGGGGTTTTCTGTGACAACAGCTTCCAACACTTCAGAACCAAGTTTTTTTGGATGACCCTCCTTTGGCTCATTTTTCAAACTGAAATCCCTACTTCAGGTACATTTACACAATGGAATACTATGCAGCAGAAAGAAAGAAGGAACTCCTGCCATTTGCAACAACATGGATGGAACTAGAGAGAATTATGCTTAGTGAAATAAGCCAGGCAAAGAAAGAAAAATACCATATGATATCACCTAATACAGGAAACTAAAGAACAACACAAACAAAGGAACTAAATAGAACAAAGAGCAGAATAGCAGTCAATAGGGGGGAGGGGAGAGGGAGAGAAGGGGGATAAGTAAGGGAAGGGATTAGTCAAAGAACCCATATAAAAGACTCATGGACATGGACAATGGGGAGGGATATGATTGCGGGAGAGGGGGTGGGTTGGGTGGGGGAGAGAAATTAGGGGAAAAGGGGACAACTGTAATTGAAAAACCAAAAAAAAAAAAAAAAAAAAAAAAGAAATGGGAAAACAGCCTCCTGCAACTTCTTTCAGTCACTGCAAGGTCCCCATAAACGCTCTGAATACGCTTTGCTGTTGTACTTGCATTGGCACCTTTATGAAACTCATAGAGTAAAACATTTCTAATGTGATCTTTAGATGGGATGAACATGGGTGCAAATATTGTGGATGATTATGAACAATACTTTGATAATATGAAAAAATAAGGTATAAATTAGTCACTGTGACATCAAAAAATTATAAGAAGAGGCACAAATTTAATAAATACTATCTAAAACTTTCTTTAAAAAAAGTCAGACATTATTTTTGCACCAGCCTGGTATTTTGTATAATTCTATAGAATTTTAAATACTTGTCATTAGAAGATCCTTGAAAGAGGTTGAGTACCTTGGCACTCTTCCATGGCAGGAAGAAAAGCAAATCATATGAGAACCTTAGGCCATGATATTTTTGGCAATTGGTACTAATGTGGCCCCAATATCTTTGAAATGTGGTTACATTTTCCTCCCTAGGGCACTTTGTATTTGTAGGACTATATCAAGGCAGTTCCAAAGGAAATTACTCTAAAAAATAACTTTCTGTAGGGTCAGCCTTTTGGGCTGCCCTCCCTCCCTCCAAGTCTTGCTTCTTTGAGGAGAGTTAATCTAGGCCCTTAGGTAGGGGGAGTAAGTAGAGAACTGTGATCATTGTGTTCTACTCTACAATTCATTTTAGGATAAAAGAACCTCAGGGGATTTGTGTAGGGGCTGGGGAAAAAGAAATGGGTTTGTGTTTCTGGGTCCTGCTGCAAGGAGGAAAAGGAAAACCTAGAAAACTGGCCCAGAGTGCAAAAAGGTCCTGGTGTTAAAAGGGGAAGATACATTTGATTCCTCAGTATTAATCACTAAATGTTTAATGAGCTCCTACCAAGTATGAAGTCTGGTGCTCTTGGGCTATCAAAACTAAATCACAGACTTTGCTTTTAAAAGATTAACAACTTGGGGGGAGGATTGCTGGGGGAGGGAGATGCTGGGTGGAGGGGAGTAAAGGGGAGAAAATTGGAACTGTTGTAACAATATAATCGATAAAAAACATTAAAAAAAAAGATTAACAACTTAGTTGTAAAGACAAAGCAACTTATTTTTAGATAGGTTTGGGTAAAATATAGCATTAGAAAATGTTAAGTTCTCTGGCCCTAGGGTACAAACACAGATGCTTTCCCTGAATCCTTTCAACTCTATGGAGATTGAAGAGTCATAAAATTCTTAGTTCTGAACTGCAGAATCATGGGTTTCCTAAACATGACCCAATGTTGTAGGTAACACTTTGAGGCTGACAGGAATGTTTAAAAGTCCAGATTGGGGCTTGTACTGTGAAGTGAGTACAAAGCACACAGCAAATGGCTCATCGATTTTTTCTCTTTGGGTGTCACTTTAAGGATAAATAAGAGTTAGCGAGGGCAACTCTGTATTTCTTAAATTCTCCGTGTTTAGGCAATTAGACAGCTCAGCACCTCCTTCCTGCCTAATATTCTGTTATAGATTAAAAACTTTTTTAGAAGTAGTTGTGGTAGGAACTTTTTCCCCATAATTTAATACTTTTTCAGAGAAAGTAAATGCTTATGGTTATTGTCCCAAAACAATCTTTATAGAGAAACCACTAGAAGTTAGTTTTATACACATGTTCTCAAAGTTTGAAACCTATGAAAATATTTTAAGGGTAAATTTGGCTTTTCATTAAATAATCAACTATGAAAAGCAAATCAAGAAAACAAGGATGTTTTGATAAATAGAAGGCCAATAATATATATTTGGTACCTTTATTTGTTAGAAAGTTTAAACATGTCACTTACCTTTGCCGGAGACTACTAATTTTCTGTTTACTTAAACAATTTGATAAAATGTTGTAATCAAAATATAAAATCAATATTTTAATAAACCTTGATTGAAATAATGAAAACAATGAACTCAATTATTTGCTCTTTTAGGAATTTATGAAAAATTTAAAAAACAAAACATAATTTTTGGTGTTATTAAAGTAATACTATTGTACATAAGAATCACTAGGTTAAATTATAGGGCCAAAAAAAGAATACCTGAGGAATGTTTGAGGGTGTTGTTGGTCTGCATTTGCTTAAGAGTTATTTGAAACCAATTTATTTTGATTATTTTAAAATAATCCTACCAAATAAGGACAAAGTGAATTGTCACTAGTATTCTCTGTTTATCTTTTTCCCCATTATTAGACACTATAGAAATTCTGTTAATATAAATCTGAGAAATATAAAAACTTAAATAGATGCCAATCAACACAATTGAAATAATTTAGTTTGTAAAAAAATTTCTGATGATTTCTAATCTTGCTAATTTAAATATAAAGAAGAAATCTATTATGTTTGTAATCAGTTAATTCTTAACATAAATATACATTTAACTTCCTTTTTTATTTTTTAGAAACAAATTTGACAGTACAATTCTAATATGTTGACTTAACTATAACAAACTTCATGTTTTCTTTTGCATGTGAATTTATCTCTTGGCTTATCTTTAATTTTATGTGGAAGAAATAATACACTTTTTGGAATAAGAGCTGCTGTGGGTGTATAGTTTTTTTAAAAATTGCAGTTTAAAATAGCCTTTGTAGCTATTTCTCACACATTCAATCTCTATTATCCAAAGCAGCTTTTGCAAAATTGAATTAATACTTGTCTACTAGCATTCCATTTTCCCCCTTAAATATTGCTGTCCTCAATAGTTACAATTTTGAATTCCAAGACAGATCTTCATTTTTATCATCCGTTTGCAAGAAATTGAAGTTGCTTTTCTTTTTCTTTCTCTTGTGGCATGTCAATATTTAAAAACTGAAAACTTACTTATTTTCATTATTTGAAATCTATATATGTTATTTTGATGCAATTTAGATATTTAGAACCTTTAGGTTATCAGATTTGGCAAATAAAAAATAGAATGCCCAGTTAAATTTGAATTTCAGATAAACAATAAAAAATATTTTAGTATGTCTAGAATGCTTATGCAGATAAAAATATCTGTTTATCTGAAATTCAGATTTAACTTATGTTGTGTATTTTATCTGGAAACTCTAAAAACATTTCACCACATTTAATAAGATTTGTGTAAACACTGCATTCCTTTTTAGATCCTATCTCCTCTCTTTATATAATTTCCTCTATTTGCCATTTTTAGATTACAAAATGCAAAAACAGTGAATTTAGTTATATAATTTATTTCCATACAGTGAAGTAGTCTTCCTGGGTAAGATACCAGATACCATTTTTAGACACAATGCATTAAAGTTATTTAAAAAAATTCAAGAGCACAAGTAGCCATATTCCTGATAAAACTTTTACTCTAAGTCTTCAGTTTAACATTTCATCTCGAATTTACTTTAAAATCTCCCCTAGGCTTACTCCCTTGATTGGAGTTGGCTGGGATGAGCTCTCTTCCAATGACAAGGTGGGTGTGAGTGAAATCGTATGGTATTTGTCTTTCTCTGAGTGGCTTATTTCACTTACCATAATTATCCATGTACATCCATGCTGTAGCAAAAGGTAAAATTTTCTTCTTTTAAATGGCTGAATACTATTCCATTGTGTATATGTCCCATAGTTGTTTTATCCACTCATCTATTGATGGACACTTGGGCTACTTCCATATTTTGGAGATTGTAAATAATGCTGCAATGAACAGAGGGGTGCTTATGTTCTTTCAAATTAGTGTTTTGGGTTACTACGAATATACTTCCAGAAGTGAGATCACTGGGTCAACAAGCAGATCCATTTTTTAAAAGTATATTTTATTGATTATATTGTTACAATAGTTCCAATTTTTTTCCCCTTTGCTCCCCTCTGCCCAGCACCACCCCTCCCCCAGCAATCCCATCCCCCACCAAGGTTGATCCATTTTAAATTTTTTGTGGTATCTCCATACTGCTTTCCATAGTGGCTGCACTGGTCTGCATTCCCACCAACAGTTCAAAAGGATTTCCTTTTCTCTACATCCTTGCTATCACTTGTTTATTGACTTACCGATAGCAATTCTGGCAGGTGTGAGATAATATCTCACTGTGGTTTTAATTTGTATTTTTATGATGTTTAGTGACGTCAAACATCTTTTCATATGTTTATTGGCCATCTGTATATCTTCCTGGAGAAGTGTCTATTCAGGTCCTTTGCCCATTTTTTAATTGGGCAAAAACTACAAGTGTTCCACTTAAGATCAGGAGGAAGATAGAGATGTCTGCTTTCACTTCTCTCATTCCACATAGTACTGGGAGTCCTAGCCACAGCAGACAAGAAGAAGAAATAAAAGGCATCCAGTTTGAAAAGCAGGAAGTGAAACTCTTTATTTGCAGATGACATGATACTGTCCATAAAGAACCCCAAAGATTCCACCAAGAAATTACCAGAACTGATAAATGAATTCAGCCAAGTAGCAGGATACAAAATTAACATCCAGAAGTCAGTTGTTTTACATGCTAATAATGAAATGACAGAAAAGGAAATTAAGAAAACAATACCATTTACAATTGCTTCAGAAAGAATAAACCCATGGCTGGTGTGGCTCAGTTGATTGAGTGTCAGCCTGTGAAACAAGTATCGCTGGTTCGATTCCCAGTCATGGCACATATCTAGGTTGCATGTCAGGTCCACAATTGGGGGCGCGAGTGAGAGGCAACCACACAGTGATGTTTCTCTCCCTCTCTTTCTCCTTCCCCCTCTCTCTAAAAATAAACAAACAAATATTTTTTAAAAATTATTTAAAAAAAGAATAAAATACCTAGGAATAAACCTAACTGAGGATGTAAAAGACCTGTACTTAGAAAATCATAAGGTGCTGAAGAAATTGAAGAAGATAAAAATGAGTGGAAGCACATACTGTGTTCATGAATAAGAATAATTAAAGTCATTAAAATGTCCAAACTACCCAAAAAAATCTATAGATTCAACACAATTCCTATCAAAATTTCGATGACGTATTTTATAGAACTAGAACAAATATTTTAAAGATTTATGTGGAGCCACAAAAGGCCCACATAGCAACAATGATCCTGAGAAAGAAGAACAAAGTTGGAGGAATCATGCTACCTAATATCAAACTATACTATAAGGCTATAGTAATAAAACAGTATGGTTTGGCATAAAAACAGACACATAGGTCAATGGAGAGCCCAGAAATAAACCCACACCTTTAGAGTTGATTAATATTCAACAGAGGAAGCTAGCACATTCTAATGATATGGGCTGAAGATAGTTTATTCAATAAATGGTGTTGGAAAAATTGGACAAAGAATGACACTAGACCACCTTCTTACACCACACACAACAATAAATTCAGAATGGATTGAAGACTTAAATGTTAGACTCCAAACCATAAAAATCATAGAAGAAACCACAGGAAGCAAAATCTCAGACATTGCTTATAGCAGTATTTTATTGGATATATATCCCAAGGCAAGGGAAACAAGAGAAAAAATAAACAAATAGGACTATATCAATTCAAAGATTTTGCACAGCAAAGGAAAATATCAACAAAATAAAAAGATAATCCATAGTGATCAAGTAAATAAGAATTTAGTTTGAAGTAACTAATGTTTACTAATGTTTATAAAGTGCTTCTAATGAGCTACAAACTATTGAACTCTATTTGTGCTCTTGAGCACACGGAATTAAAGAATTAAAGAGAGAAACACACAATACAGTAGAAGTTTAAAACAAAACCCCTTTTCCAGCAAATGATAGAACAATAGATTTAACCCCCACCCCCCCCCCAAAAAAAAAGAGTAAGAACAAAGAGGATCTAAACAGCACAGTTTTCTACCGTGGTCTAATTTATATTTACAGATCATCCAACAACTGCAATAACACCGAAGCTGTTTAGTAAAACCCTAAGTATTTGAAAATTGAACAACATACTTCTAATTATTCATGGTTGGATACAGAATTGCAAAGAAAGTTGAAACTGTTTTGAACTGAATGATAATAAAAATGTTATATATCAAAATCTCTGGAAACAACTAAATAGTTATTAGAAGAAAATTGAGAATTTATTGCTTATATTAGATATATAAAAAAGACATAAATAAATAGTAATAAAGTGATAAAAAGTTGTCTTGTCAGCAGCCATTTCTTTAAATTCTTATCCCAATAAACTAGAAAAAAAGAGAAAAATAAATCCAAATAAGTTGAGGAAACAAATAATAAAGATAAGAGCAGAAATCAATGAGATTAAAAATAGAAAAATGTAAAAAAAATTAACAAAGTCAAAAATGTTGTTTTGAAAAGATCAACAAAAGTGATCTAGGAAAATAGGACTTCCGGCCAAGATGGAGGCCTAGCCTGACATGCTCCATCTCCCTCCACAACTAAGAAGGAATACAACTACTGCAAAACCAGAAATAACCAGAAGTTCTAGAAAATAAAGCTACATGGAAGTCCAAGATATGAAGTTATAAACAAGTGGTGCTCATCTGGACAGGTAGGAGGGGCAAAGCCAGGGTGGAGAGGTCAAGCTGTGCTGGTAGTGGCAACAGCAGGGATGGGCAGTGGGATGGCGGTAAGCACAGACACCCATATTTAAGTGGAGGTGAGAAGTGCCTGGGGAGCACCCTCAGCTGCAGACCAAACCTGTCAGCTCACAATTCCAACGCTGGGGAAGGCAGACCCCTATTGCCTCAGACTGTGAGGCCCAGAGGGCATGGGAATGAAGGAGGAGGCTCCTGGTCTCCCAGCAGAAAAAGAATGGCAGGAAACCATCTTAGACCCCCCGCCCCCATGCAAAGTGCCACAGCGTGGTGAGAAGGGTCTCCCAGTAGTGACGAGTGCACAGGGCTCCACCCCCTATAGCATAGGAGGTGTGACAGCTCCTCCCAGGAAGCAAAAAACTGCCAGGATGGGAGGGTTAATAATAGAGAACCCCATCATGCAGCTGACCAGAAACCAAATACATGAATTAATGGAGGAACAGATAGATAACCTTTCTGAGGCTCAGTTCAGAGTTATAGTTATGACAGCTTACAGAAATAACAGCAGGACTTAATCAAGATGGGGAAGGAATGAAGGCTAATCCTGCTGAAATGAACAAAAAGAGATATGAAACAAGGAGTGAGGAAAGGAAAACCAGGGACCAAATCAACAAATCGAAACATAGGGAAGGAACAAACAGTTAACCAGTGCAGAAAGAGGAAACAAAAAGTGAGGAAAATGAAGAGAAGCTCAGAAACCTCTGGGACAACTATAAGAGAGCAAACATCCAAATTATAGGGTTGCCAGAAGGTGAAAAAGAACAACTAGAAATTGAAAAATTACGTAAAAAAATAATGAAGCAGAACTTCCCTAACTTGGGGAGGGAAATAGACTTACAGGTCCAGGAAGCACAGAGAGTTCCAAATAAACTGGACCCAGGGAGAACCACACCAAGACACATTATAATCAAAATGCCAAAAATTAAAGATAAAGAGAGAATATTAAAAGCAGCAAGAGAGAAGAAGAGAATTATGTACAAAGGGGTCCCAATAAGACTATCAGCTGATTTATCAAAGGAGACTCTGCAGGCAAGAAGGGACTGGCAAGAAATATTCAAAGTAATGAAAATAAAAAACCTACAGCCATGATTACTCTATCCAGCGAAATTGTCACTCAGAATGAAAGGGCAGAGAAAGTGCTTCCAGCACAAAGTAAAACTGGAGGAGTTCATCAGATCCAAACCACTATTATATGAGATGTTAAAGGGACTTCTTTAGAAGAAGGAGGATCAAAACTATGAACATTAAAATGAAAACTGTACCACAACAACCAACAACAGAAGCTAAGGAACTGAAACAAAGGCAGACTAAGTGGGCAACAAGAGTGGAAAAAGAATTACAGGTATGGGGAACATATAGGGGGCAGGTCAGTGGGAAGGGGGAAGGGGGTAAAGGGAGGGAGATGATGCAGGAATTAAGAAGCATAGTAGGAGGGAGTCAAGTAGACAGGAAGATGTTGAGAACTATATGCACAACCAATAGGCAGGTACTAAGGTGGGGGGACAGCTGGAGGGAGGGGGCTCACTGGGTAGAGGGGAGTAGAGGGAAAAGAAATTGGGACAACTGTAACAGCATAATCAATAAAACATATTAAAAAAGTGATCTAGGAAAATAAAAGATTAAAAGCAAGACAGCAATAAGAGATATGAAAGAAGGGTTTTCTAAATAAATCATAAAGATATTAAAAGGATAATAAGAGAATACTAGTAATATTAATATCAACAACCTTAGACTATTTTGATAAAATAAATTCCTTGAAAGGCACAAATTACCAGAAGTCACTCAAGGGAAGAAAAAAGATAACGCAAAGGGCTTTATATCAATGAAAGAAATTGTATTAGTCATTAAATGCAAAGAAAATTCTAATTCCACATGGTTCCATTGGTGAAGTCTACTAAACTTTTTTTTAAAGTGCTTTCAGTAAAGTATGGAAATGCAATTTTAGTGAATATTAGAAGGGCATTGTATATATATTTTTCTACCTGCTCCCTCCAGAATTTGGCATTCTGAAGAAGTAAGTAATGACATAAGGTTCTTTGCATAAAACTAATAAGACCAGTTATTAATAGAGGTTTTGTTAACCAAGACTTTGACTGGAATGCCATGCCTAAAGGAGGCATGCTTGGGCTTTGGATGTTACCAAAAAGCACTGAGGAACTGGGATTGACTTTCAAAGGTAATAAAAATCCATGAGAAAAAAGATCTGGTATTTTGGTTGGTTGTGCGGTTCATGGCAGTCTTTCCAAGGAAGGAACAAAGTTTGCTTTCCTGAAAGGTGGCTAGAAGGAACCTTAAGGAACAATGGAAAACCTGAAGTACTTGGAAAAGACAGGTGTTTACAGGCAAGGCTGAATGGCAGGTATGTGGCTCAGCTTCTGTGCCCTGAAGGGCAGACTGAAAGTCACCCTAAAGGTACCTTGTGTAAATTCCAGCAAAGCAGACTTAAAGATCATGTGTAATCATTTGCTGCTCCTGTTGTGTTTATGCAAATGAACAGGATAAATTAAAACTGGACTTAATGCAGTCCATTTAATGACAAGGAGGATAATCTTAAGGAGAAAAACAGCAATTCAAGGAAAATCACAATGTTCAGTAGTAGACTATAAACTACTACAGCTAACTGTCTTTAAAGTTTATTTTTATTTAAAGCTTGTTTTCATTTGAAAGTTAAACTAGGACTGTGACATCATCAAAGATGCTTAATTTACAGGCAAGAAGAATGTCAAATGCCTTGCAACTGGATATCTTCCCAATACGACAGTCTCGCATATTTAGAGAATGGTTTGTGGGTTATGTTACATAAATTAACATGTGTGTTATGTTTTCATAGGGTATAAGCCTACGATCTCATTATGTGAGTGATTGTCTGTACATATAGGCCTCACTTAATTCTGTCTGCATCACTGCCTCCTGAGACTCATTGGTTTGGCTGAACTAAGCGGTTGGGTTGGTAAAGTATGGGGTGGTCTTTAGTCTTCACTTTAAAACTGGTTTCTCTTTTCTATCCTAATAGCTTGGACAGAAAGGGCCCAGAGGTCTGAGAGGGGGGAAACCTAAAATATTCCCCTCAGTCCAAACTAAGTATAGTGGGCAAAAGGGCTTTAGACAGGTGTGACATGCCTTGCACATCTTCCTCCAAAGAAGCCCCCTTTTTTCCCCTAATGTGGGACATTGAAAAATTAACCCCTACCATTTGTCATTTAGAGGTGATGGATTTAATGATGCCTTCTAACACTGTTGCCAAATCTGTTGCCCCCAGAATACAACAAGGATGCCAAATTGTTAAACTGAGCATGTCATTGCCTGGGGACAGTCAGCTGACCTAGAGTCTGCAAGATCCTTCTTCATGTGGGAAGGTCACCCTCCCCTCCACACCCCCACTCTTATTAGGGAGTTCTGGACCCAAGGGTAGGTAGGACAATGACCATGTCCAGCTTGAAGCAGCTAATGAATCACGAGACCTTCGCCCATTGTCCTACATAAGATTATAAAGGGTCTTAAGTCTGAGAGGGGAGAATTGTTACAGAGCAGGGGTCGCCCCTCCCCAAAATAAATTAATTAAAAAATTATTTCAATAAATAGAAGAGGCAGAATTATTTCCAATTAAATTCATGAAGTCAACATTATTCTGATACCAAAACCAGAGAAGGTCATTAAAAACCCAAACCCAGACCCTAATATACACATTAACCTGAATATTAAAATCTATACTAAAATTCTAGTAACTGAGTTATGTAAAATTTAAAAGAAATAACACATCATGACCACATGAGATTTATCTCAGGAATGCAAACTTACATTAACATTAAGAAGATACATCAATGTAAGTCAACATATAAATGGAATAAAGGAGAAAAACCACTTTATCAATAAAAGCAGGAAAAATTATGACAGAATTTAATACCTATTCATCATAAAAACTCAGAAAAGTGGGAATACAGGGAACTTTTTGCATCTGATAAATGGTATCTGTAAGAAATTTACAGCTAACATCATATTTCATCATTCAAGTCTGAATGCTACTTTTAAAACTGAGAACAGGCAAAGAGCCTTGCTCTCACCACTCCTATTCAACACTGTATGGCACAGACATGGCAAAGAAGGCAAGAAAAATTTATAATGATCTGAAAAGGAAGAGGTACAGCTTTATTTACTTGTAGATGACACATCTGTTTATTTAGAACATCTACAAGAATCTAAAATCAACTATTAGAATAAATAAAATTTGCCAAGTTTCAGGGTACAAAATTAATAAGATAAATTATAATTTTATATCCTGGTAAATAAAGGTTTAAAAGTAATTTCCAAGAACTCTAGAAACAAAGTATTTGGGAATTAATTTTGGAAAACAGATACAAACCATCTCCTTTGAAAATTACAGAACATAGTTGAGAAAAATTTAAAGAAGACTATAAATAAATGGAGAGGTGTGGATTTGAAGACTTGGTAAAATGAAAATGTTAATTATCCCTAAATTTACATACAGATTCAACACAGTCCAAGTCTAAATTCAAGTAGGATCAGTTTTAGAAATCGGCAAACTGAATCTAAAATTTATTTGGAAATGTAAACCTATTTTTGAAAATAACAGTTTAAGGATGCAGAGTTTATAATTTCAAGACTTACCTAAAGTTATTGTAATATAGGGCAACATTCATGAAAAGAGAGAAATAGAAATGACAAAAATAGATATATACATCACACATATACATATTATCAATTAATTTTTGAAGAAATACCAGGGCTATTCACTGGGGAAAAGTAAATTCTTTTCAATAAATTGTGCTGGAATACTCAGTTAGCCATATAAAGAAAAGAATATTGATACTTCACAATAAACAAAAAATAACTTGAAATGGATTATAGGAATAAAAGCCTGACCATTAAAACTTCTGAAATGAAACATAGGAGAAAATGTTAAGTCACTTTAGTTTGAGCAAAGCTTTCTTTGACAGAATAAATTAGTATAAACCATAGTTGAAGAGGATCATTAAATTAAACTTTATCAACATTTTAAATTTTGATTTCTAAAAAAACACTAAAAAATAAAGAGTCTACGGACAAAATAAGATAATAAATATTCAACACATAAACAACAAAATATGTGTATCCAGAATATATAAAGATCTCTTACAACTTAATAATAAGACAAATAACTAATTTTTAAAACTTATATGCAAGTTTTAAACAACACTTTACAAAAGAAGATATTTGAATAGCCCAAATCCCATAAAATATGGTCAACATCATAGTCAAAAGGGAATGGTATTTAAATGATAATTAAATTATCATTAGAATAGCTAATACTAGAAAGATAGAAAATACCAATTGTTGATAAAAATATGGAACAAGTGAAATTCTCATGCATTATTAATGGAAGTATACAATGATACAACTACATTGGAAAACTATCTGCATTTTTGAAAAAGTTAAACATATACATGTTATATGACCCAGCGTTTCCATTGCTATGTCTTTACTCATAGAAATAAAAACATATGTCCACAAAAAGCCTTGTAAACAAATGTTCAGTCCACTTTTGGAGTCATGTGAGAGAGTAAACGTCTGGGATGGCAGAAGGAAACCAGGAGAATGTCAGCCTGTCCTCCTGGTTCCATGTGACAAAAGAAAAATGATAGTGGCTTTTATTTGAACTTTATAACCCGCCATTAAACTGTTTTCTTTTCCCAAGATCACTTCTTTCAAAACACATAAGAGACTTGAAGGAATTTAGCAATCCTTTACAGTAGCCTATCAACTGAAGGACTTGTCTTTCTCCAAGGACTAGGGCAAAAGAGGCATGGATTCATATCCTAAAATAACCCTCTTTTCTTGAGAGGTAAATTCATACATTCAGGCTGCTGCTCTTCTTAGTCACTGACTTATCTGTCAGTAGTAGAGGCACTTAAGTAATTAATCATTTTCTAAGTATTCAGAATGGAATTATTTGTAAGGCAGCATTGGAAAATACCCCATAAAAGGCCTTTGGTTTGGTTGACAATACAATTAACTTTTGTTGTTGGGTATGTTTGTGAAGAACAAATTCACATACACACTTTAGCAAGTTAAGGGGTCTGGTTTAAGAATTGTCTTTAGAAACCATCATTTCCCAAACCAGTACTAAGGTAAACACTGGCTGAATTTAAAGTTATAAATTTTGGTTTAAAACAGAATAGTTTATTAACTAATCTAAAAATAAGTATATTTCCTTTTTTACAGACCTTAGTAAATATGCTCAGAGTAAGGTTTCAATGTTTAACAACATTGAGAGTGTTACTGTGGCTTACTAAGTATCTCTGAAGCAAGATTCTATAACTGTTATTGAAAGGGAAACAAATTAAAAATTACAGTCTTCACAGAATGGTCCTGAAATAGTCATATTAAAATATTTTATTAAAAAGGATAGCCACTGGTAGAATAACTGAAATGCGACTTTCATTTAGTCCTTTTCTCACTTGGAACTTTCAATTTATGGATAAATGGATTTAATGAATTTGACAAAACAAAGATAAAACTTTGCACACATAGTACATCTTAGAGCCTTTTTAGGGTGACCCCTTTCCTTTTAAATAAGGTAGATGCCTTTTTGTCTTTCAAATCCATCTAATTCACAGAAGGTATTAAAATAATTAACTAGACCCTCCTCTACTTGGTGGGGGTTGGGCGTGCGGTCCTGGTCCCCGTAAAAAAAATAAATAAATAAATAAAAATAAATAAAATAATTAACCAGGGTGCTCTGAAAATTGGGGGCAGACCAACCAAAATAAATGAAATGGTGAGAGTAGTCAACCTAAAATTTAAACCTTTTAAATTGAAGGTCAATTATATTTAGTTTTCTTTATTCCTCTAGATTAGTGATTTTCAGTCGATGTGCTACAAAAATTTTAAAACATGATATCTGACTATTCAGTCAGGGGCACTGACATCTTTTCCTTTAGATTGTCAAAAAAATGACAACTAACACAATAGCTATCCTGTGTGAATGAATCAAAATTGTACCTTTTTTTCAGATTGGCAAAATGTGTATTTTTTGGTGTGCTGCAGAATTTTAGTAATTAGTTTATGTGTGCCATGAGATAAAAAAGTTTGAAAATTGCTGCTCTAGGATGTTAGGATAAGCTTTAATGTTTATAATATTTTTCTAGATGTAATATTTTTCAATGAGGTAAGAATCTAAGATTAGTATTAGTGAATAAAATATTTTTCATTTCATTATGTGACATAATTATATATATGAGTGGTTTAATAAAATTTAAAGCATAGCAGAGGGTTTGATCTCGACAATCTCGAACTTTAACTTTGCAATATTAAGCCAAATTTAAAGTAACACATCACGCTGCCTTGCGGCATACCTCTTCAGGGGAAAGGCTAAGGGAGTAAACCCCGACAGAAAATCCGGAGCCGGAGTCCCTAAGGCGGTTTGACGTTGTAGTCAACACCGGCAACTCCTGCGGCGCACCTGAACCCAAGCTGTATCGACTCCGTCTTTCCCTTGGACCCTTCAGCTGCGAAGAGAGGGGGGGTCTGCTGCATGGGCAACAGCAGACCCTCCATATCACCCTGCCCAGGCTCTGTAGCTTCAGCGTCATCACAAGATGTCGATTCAACACGGGAGGAGACAGATACCATGTCACTCCCGAGTCGGACTGCACAGCCATTCTCGGCGGTGCAGATAGACTCTTAAGAAGCTACACCATCGTCTCTCGAGACGGACGGCTACCGACGACGACGACGACGAATAAGTGTAAATATGGCTAATATTTTTTGAGCAGTTGCTTTCAGCCAAGCATTTTAGTTTTCATATATATTATCTCCATTAATCTTTACCAAAATCTTGGGTAATAGATGTTGTTATTACCCCTTTTTACAGATGATGTAAATAAGACTTAGAAATTTTAAATAATTTTCTCAAGGGCCTGTAATAGGAAATGGCTATTGTTGGCCTTTGGGCTTGCCAAATTTAAGCTTCTAAATACTATACTATAGAACTTCTCTAATCTTTTCTGTACCTTTGACATGTGTACTTATAGCTAACAAAAATATTTCTATCTTTCTAAGTGTTACGATTTGACTTACTACCATGTGTGAAAATACTTCTTCTAATGTTCATTGAGCAAAAAGGAAAGTATCAATAATTTTTCTTAGACTTCCAATTATAACATAAAATTCTGAAAGGATGAATTTACTTTCATTTGATAATTTAAAGAGAGAACTATTTTAGTAGTTATTTACCCAGACCATGTTTTCTCCGCTGTACTTTAACATTTAATTTAAAGACAATTTGAAAGCAAAAGATCTCCTGGTAATAAAATTTTAAAAAACTCTAAATGAATTACAAAGATAAAATGTTATGAAGGTATTAATGTTACTTCAAGATAAAAAATAATTGCACTAAATAATATTGTACATTGATTTTAAAATACAGATTTCAGTTTAAAAGGGGTTCAAATATACTCACTGAAAGCAATACTTGAAAAAAAGGCCAGATGTGTCCCTACACTCAAAATATCCATTACCATTCAACACAGCCATTAAATTATAAAATTAATAATTCAGAATATTTAGTGACAAAGCCTTATTATTTCTTACCTTTTCATTCCTTCCCTATACTTATTGGTATATATGTGAATTATCTCTATCCTTTTAGCCATATTTATCAAGAACATTCACCTTTTTAGTGGAAATAAACATTGTTTTTAGGAAATTAAAAAAAACATGCATTTGTTTTATTCCCATAAATAACATTCAACTACATTCAGGTACTACAATATCCTATATTTGTCAGAAAAGTTACAGCTTCTTTATTTGATTATATATTTTTTCTGTTTATTTTGTTTATTGTTTTTCTATTAGAGTTGTCCCATTTTTTTTCCCTTTTGCTTTCCCCTGCTCTGTCCACCTCCCTCCTCTCCCACAGTTAATCTCCATTTAGTTGTCCATGTCCATGGGTCATTTATACTAGTTCCTTGACTAGACCCTTCCCCTTCATTCCCCCTTCTCCTCTTCCCCCACCCCTCTGGTCACTGTCAGTCTATTCCTTGTTTACATGCCTCAATCTATTTTTTTTAACAAGTATATATATATTTTAAATTAATTAATTAATTAGTTTGTTTATTTATTTATTTTTAGAGAGAGGAGATAGGAGAAAGAGAGGGAGAGAAACATCTCTGTGTGGTTGCCTCTCACTTGCGCTCCCAACTGGGGACCTGATGTGCAACCTAGTCATGTGCCCTGACTGGGAATCAAACCAGTGACACTTGGCTCATAGGTCGACGCTCAATCAACTGAGCCGCAGCAGCCAGGGCTGCCTCATTCTATTTTTATCATTTGTTTGTTTTGTTCATTAGTTTCCTGGATTAGGTGAGATCATATGATATTTGTCTTTTGCTGCCTGGCTTATTTCACTAAGCATAGTACTCTCAAGTTCCATCCATGCTGTAGCAAAAGGCAAGAGTTCCTTCTTTCTTTCTGCTGCATTGTATTCTATTGTGTAAATGTACCACGGTTTTTGATCTACTCATTTGCTGATGGGTACTTAGGCTGTTTCAAGCAATTGGCTATGGTAAATAACACTGCTATGAACATAGGGGAACACAGGTTCTTTTGAATTGGTGTTTCAGGATTATTTGAGTATAATCCCAGCAGTGAAATCTCTGGATTAAAAGGCAGTTCCATTTTTAGTTTTTGAGGAAATCCCATACTGTTTTCCACAGTGGCTGCACCAGTCTGCATTCCCACCAACAGTGCACTAGGGTTCCCTTTTCTCCACATCCTCATCAGCACCTGCTTGTTAATTTGTTAATGATGGCCATCTGACAGGTGTGAGGTGGTATCTCATTGTGGCTTTAATTCATATCTCTCTGACAGCTAGTGATGTTGAGCATTCTTTCATGGGCCTATGGGCCCCTCTGTATGTCTTCCTTGGAGAAGTGTTTGTTCAGGTCCCTTACCCACTTTTTAATTGGATTATCTGTCTTCTTGGTGTTGAGTTGTATAAGTTCTTTATATTTCTTTAGTAGTTTTATAATTCTTCTGAGAACTTAAGAACAATAATCAATGGACTAAAAAAAATAAATTAAAAATAAATACTGCAGTTTTAGCTTTATCTATTACTTTTCTGTATCTACAGAAAAATACAATAATTGATTTCACAATGATAATTGAGACATTTCAAATTCGAAGTCACATTAGAACTAAGTATTTATTATGTAAAATCAAGTATAATCTTTTGAATCCTATTGGTGTTAACGTTCAATATTAATATTTTCAAGTTGTATTTCTTTGATTCTTATTCAAATAGTATAGAGATGCCAATGTTTTCATGGTTTATATAAACTAATATATGCCAGTATTTCCCCAAATATAAATAAAGATTACCTAAATCTTTTATAACTTTGTAGATCAATCACAGTTTGTATTTCTTATACGTATTTTTTCCTGGTTATTAAAGACACTTTTATTCCAAAAAGTGTGGATATCACACACAGATGAGGGAAAAATAAATTTCTCACAATCAACATTAATATATGTCTTCAAGATAAAATGAGAAACCTTGGCTGGGTAGCTCAGTTCCAGTGTTGTCCTGTACACCAAACAGTTGTGCTACAATCCTCAGTTAAGGCACATACCTAGTTGCAGGTTGGATACTCAACCGAGGTGCTTAAGAGAGGCAACCAATGGATGTTTCTCTCTCCCTCTCCCTCTCTTTCCCTTCCTCTATCTCTAAAATCAATAAATATATCAGGGGACTTCCAGCCAAGACGGAGGCCTAGACAGACATGCTGCATCTCTCTCCATAACTAAGAAGAAATACAACTACCTCAAAACTAGAGGCAACCAGAAGTTCCAGGAAATCGAGTTGCATGGAACTCCAACAAACAAAGCTATAAAGAGGGACTCCTGGGGCGCACTCCCAGCACCACACCAGACCACACAGCTCACTGTCCCAGTGCTGAGGAAAATAAAGCCTCATTGCTTCTGACTGTGCAAAACAGTGGGGGTTGGGGCAGAGAAAGAAACTGCTGGCCTCTCATCAGAGTCTGATTGTTTAAAGGGCCCCCATGGTCCTAGAATGTCTACAGACTCACTCACTCCGGGAACGATGGCCAGGGCAACAGCTAGAGGGGCGCCAGTCCCATACAAAAGTGGAAGAAGTGCCTGGAAAAGGGGTGAGTGCTGAGTAAGTGGCATTTTTCCCTCTTAGACCCCTCCCCCACATACAGCACCACAACGTGGTGAAACAGGTTGCCTTGTACTGACAAATATAAAAGATTCCGCCCCTTACACCGTAACAGGTGTGACAGCTCTACCCAAGACACAGAGGCAAACAAACACAGGAGCCTGTCAAGTTGAAGAGACACAAAAGTATGTCCCAAAAGGGGGAACAAATCAAGGTTCCAGTGGGAGAACTAAGAGACGAGGAGATAGCCAACCTAACAGACAAGGAGATAACCAACCTAACAGACACAGAGTTAAAAATACTGGTGATAAAGATGCTCACAGACTTGACAGGTATCCTTAAGTATGGCAAACACATAAGAGAAGTGAAAGCTATGCTAAATGAAACGAAGGAAAATCCACACAAAACCAGTGGTGAAGAGAAGGAAACCGGGATTCAAATCAATGATTTGGAACATAAGGAAGAAAAAAAACAGTCAACCAGTACAGAATGAAGAAACAAGAATGGAATAAAATGAGGAGAGGCTTAGGAACCTCTAGAACAACTTTAAATGTGCAAACATCTGAACCACAGGGGTGCCAAAAGGAGAAGAGGAAGAGCAAGAAACTGAAAACTTATGTGAGAAAATAATGAAGGAAAACTCCCCAAATTTGGCTATGGCAATACACATACAAGTCCAGGAAACACAGAGCTAGACCTAAATAAGCTGGATGCAAAAAGGACCACACCAAGACACATCATCATTAAAATGCCAAAGGTGAAAGATGAAGAGAGAATCTTAAAAGCAGCAAGAGAAAAGCAGAGAGTTACCTACAAAAGGGTGCCTGTAAGACTTTCAGGTGATTTCTCAAAAGAAATTTTGCAGACAAGAAGGGACTGGCAAGAAGTATTCAAGGTGATGAAAAGCAAGGACTTACAACTAAGATTACTCTATCCAGCAAAGTTATCATTTAGAGTGGAAGGGCAGATAAAGTGCTTCCAGACAAGGTAAAGTTTAAGGAACTCATCATCACCAAACTATTATTATATGAAATGTCAAAGGGACTTACTTAAGAAAAAGAAGATCAAAATTATGAACACTAAAATGACAACAAACACAACTATCAACAACTCAATCTAAAAAATAAAAACAAAATCCAACTAAGCAAACCAATATAGGAACAGAATCATAGGTATGGGGATCATTTGGAGGGTTATCAGCTGGGAGGGGGAAGGGGGAGAAATGGGGAAATGGTGCATGGGTTAAGAAGCATAATTGGTTGGTGCGAAATAGACATAGGGAAATTATGAATAATATAGGAAAAGGTGAAGTCTAATGACATATGCACAACACATGGACATGAACTAAGGGGGGTGGGATTACTGGAGGGAAGGGAGGTACTGGGCAGAGGGGATCAAAAGGAAAAAATTTTGATACTGTAACAACATAATCAAAATATACTTTAAAAATATATATCATTGGGTGAGGATTAAAAATAAAAGAAAAGAAGTTTGGCTACAAAAAATAATCTGAAAAATAAAATAAGTATCTCAGAGTCAAAGTTTCTAGTAGCGTCAGTAACTACTTGATGGATTTAAAAAATTCAAAGCTCAAATTCAAGTAGACATGGAGACTGAGATTGATTAGCAAAAAAAATAATTAATCTTTCAGTCAAAATATAATGTATTCTATAGTGTCATTTACAAATTATTTACTTTTATTTACTTAATTTTTATATTTAAAAGTTATAACAGAAGACAGTATATTTAATTTTAGATGCTGAATGCATAACTGTATTCTTTTAAAACATTCTCCACTGTGAATAAGTTTCAGAGTAGTACTACATTGCTTAGAGTATGTGATACACAAGGGGCATCAGCAAACATTGAAAAAACCCCAAAATGCAGGAAATGTTATTAAGCCTAAGCTTCTTAAAGACTGTAATTTTTTCCCAAATCTTTTCATTTGCAGTCAGGAAATCAATTTTTAACATGAAAATATCTAATGAAACCTCTCACAATTTTATAATTGTAGCATAGTTTTCAATAAAACAATATTAATAAACACTTAAACAGTTTGTTTCTAGGTTATTCAATAGTTCTCAATCTTAATTTGAGTACATTTGGTAGACTATTTTAATCCAGTTAGAAATTTTAAAACTGTACATTTCCAAGTAAAGAGTATATCTTTTTAGTAAGCAAAGACATTTAATTTAGTGGGAAATCCCTCATGAAGATAGGCCAATTGCAAGAGCCTCACTCTGATGGAATTATTTAGTTGAAAACTGTGGAAATGACATCTCTTTGGGGAGAGTAGCATGAAGATGACTATTAAAGAGAGAAAGAAATTAAATTTAAGAAAGTTAAATTACATGAGGTTTTACAGTTAGTAAGTGCAATGTCCTTGGCTTATAATGAACATACTGTAACTATCTGTTGAAGATTTTAATAACAGTGGGAAAATTAAACAAGTTTTAAAAAAATTTTTAAATCATTACTTTACTATGCCTTTTGGTTCCACTTTTGTCACAATACTTCTGACTACTTTTATTTTCAAGACCTAGTCTTACCGTTGGTGTACTAATAAGACTTTATAATCCCTTTGGTAGAAGAGTCTCTAAAACTTCTTATGCTTAGATGCAACCCTAATAATATTATTTGAAAACTATGGCTCATTTCAGACTTCAGTTCAGAAATTGAAAGGTGTGAAGGGCATACCTACTGGACTCTGGCCACTCTTCCCATAACGACAAGCTTCTTAGTAGTTATCTTAGCTGAAGAGTCTATAGAAAAACCTGTAACCAAAGCTGGGGCAATCAGACACCCTTCTTCAGGAAGTGGTGTGGGTGCTGACTGCTCGTAATATAAAAATTATGTTTGGAATTTCTCTTATACATATATTTATAATAAAAATATCTTGTGGGGAAGGTTGATGAATTTCTGTCAAATGTTGTTTCTGTGTGCTACATGTAACAGACATATAAATATTAGTTGGATAAACCACACATTTAAGTTTAAGTGCAATCAGAAAAAGAAAATAGGTGTATGGATATGTGATTTTGAGATTACAGTTAATCTTAAAATGTAAAGAAAATGTGAATCATATTCTCAAAAAAAAAACAAAAAAAAAAAAACATGTCTCCACCACATTATAACCAGTAGAACTGTTCTGAGAAGCTGGTGAACTCAAAGGTTCCTTTTCACTGACAGCTTTCTTGGCACCTGGACCTGATTACGTTGCACCTTCACACACAGAGTGAACATTCCTTTTCCCTTTTTACAACTTAGTGTATCCCTTTTCTTCTGATGAACAGTGGTCTTGCCTAAGTTTCTGTGTTCATTATCTCACAGAAGGTAAAGTAAGCTTATGAAAGACAAATGGGTAAACAGAAGAATCAAAGGACTGGAAGCAAAACATAAAGTGAGAAGAATTAAAACTTGTGGAAGGCAGTTCATATCAGTAATGTTTGTAGTGGCTAGTAAGATAAAAAATGCACCACAGCTGGCTGCTGTGGCTCAGTGGATTGAGCATTGGCCCGTGAACCAAGTGTTGCTGGTTCGATTCCCAGTCAGGGCACATGACTAGGTTGCACGTCAGGTCCCCAGTTGGGAGCGCGTGAGAGGCAACCACACAGTGATGTTTCTCTCCCTCTCTTTCTCCTTTCCCCTCTCTCTAAAAATAAATAAATAAGTAAATAAATAAAATTGTTTTAAAAAAAAGGCACCACAGCAGACAGCAGGGCTTGTTTTTGGTACCATGAATTGACTCTGTACAGGTGAGTTGTATTCGTGCAAGTGTAAAATTCATTTTAGAGATATAATAAATGACATTTAATCATGAAATAAAAAATAAAATGCATTTGAACAGGTGATCCAAAATCACCTAAAATATAACTTAGAACTTTTAGAGCCACCCGATGAAGCATATTTTATTCACAAATTTCACCATATAGCTAAAAAAAACGTATATGTATTTTTCACTTAGAAGTAAATTAAGATTATCTAAACTACTGATATTTGTACATACAATTTAAGGCACAGGAAGTGCTTCTACAAAGTAATTTATTATGATACTAATGGAGATTATTTACACATTTCTTGATGACCTCTGATGCAAAAATTTTTTAAACGCTTTAAAATTAATGCACTATAGAGTCACCACTTATAAAAGTAACTGGGTGTTAATGTGTATTCAAGTCACTGTTCCCTGTCTTACTTTTATATCTCGAATATCTTGCACTACACTTTGCACAAAACAGGCATCAATAAACATCTGCTGCATAATAAATTAATAAATGCAATAATTCATTTGAAGTATTTGAAAATCCTCATTGGTATGCATAAAAATAACACAAGTGATTAGAAAAAAAACAGAATAAGTTTATACCACAAAGGCTCATATTTATTTATTTCCTTATTCAAAGAACAAATAATTTTATAAAATGTGGCAACTGACGTTTCCAAATAAAATATGCCATTTGGGGTTTCCAAATAGCCTAGACTAAAAAGATTAATGATGAATGTTTCAATGAAAGGGGACCATAGAATAAGGAACATATAAATAAAATATTATAAGTATTCTGATAAAGATAAAAATGGAGTGCTATAAAACCATACAGAAGAGGCACCTGCTTGAGGTTTTACTGACAAGTGAGATACATGAAAGATGCTGTTTCAAGAAGAGTCTTATGTATATACTTACCCTAATTTGATCTATTTTTTAAGGTAAATTATAAGGTTAACTGAAGTCCCTGTTAAACTTGAGAGTCAGTACTAAATCACCTGCAGGAAGTACCTTTTAAGGAATCATGAACATAAATTCAAAGATTCAACTTCATGCGGATCTATCAATACCAACTTTAACCACTTAGATACTGTCATTGCAGTAATGTAAAAGAATGTAAATATATGAATATGATTTTATGGCTGTAAAAGAGACTCATATAAGCTCATGCCTTATATATGAAATGAATATATCTGCTTTTTGAAAAAGCAAAGAGTAAATAATATATTTCAAGTTAAAATATTCATGATCTTCCTGAGCTTGTCTTGCATGTACATTAAACAAATATTACCTAACATCTTGCATTTGTGAAAAATTTTCAGCAAAAACTCAATGCTTGTGACAATTTATAATCTCACATTTAAGAGTATAACTTAAATCAGTCAATATGTACTTATACACTAGGTGCTCTGTCATTTTCTATTTTGTCTTAGGTTGTTAATGTAACAAATAGAATTATGCTTTCATATGTTAAATTGGTTTATTCTTAATTTTAATGATTCATCCACATACCCAGCAATAGATATCTACTTTTGGTGGGTCATCTTCAAATATGAAGAATAAGATTATTTTTTCAATGATAATGAAAAACTCATTTGTGTATATAACATGTAGAATTACACCAAAGACTAGATATTGAACTAGGGAGGACACCACGTGAGATAGTAAATTAAAACACAAGAAAAGGTATAATTGAAGAGGGAAGAGGCAAAGCAGGAAGAAAAGAAGAACTCTTTCAATTTGTAAGAGTTTCAAGTTGTGATAGGTACCAACTGGTTTTGGAATAAAAAGAGGATCATTGCATTTGTCAAGGAAAGAAAAAAGGGTATAATACATAAGAGAGTAATATCAATATATTTGTGGAAGATGAGTAGGGGCAGAAATTTGATTTTAAGGGGTTAAAAGAAAAGAATATTTATGTAGAAAATTTTTATAAACAACATAGGACAGAATCTTTGGTAAGAGGTGTAGCCCAGATTAGTTGCCATCTAATATTCATCCCCCTCTTAATTCTAGCTAAAATGTTATATTTTCAAGTGATATTTGTAGGTCATAAAATTTATGTGACCAAGTTCTGGCCAATGAGACATAACAGGAAGTGTTGTGGGGAATTTCTTCAAAGAAGCATGAATACTCCTTGAAGAAAGCTGAGTAGAACATGTCATTGCAGTCCTGGTTGCCAGTGCAATGGATGCTACAGTAGCTCTCTCAGACCAAAGAGGTGACCTTGGAGATAAAACCATGAACTGAGGATGGCAGAACGAAACATAGGAACTGGGATATCTGAAGACACTGTGGATCTGCCACATGAGCCTTAAATTTCAAGTTCAGCTTCTTTTACATAAAAGAAAAATAAACTTCTATCATATATAAAGAAATCTTATTTTTAGTACTGTTTTATAGCTGAACAATCCTTCTCATAGACACTGATTCTGTATTTCGGGCCTTTAAATTTCTACAAAGTATCTGCTACTAGTTCTAAAGGGGAAAAAATGGAAACTATGATTTGATGATATAAATCTACTGCATTGTTCTACCTTTAAGTCAAAAAGATGAAACATAAACTAGTTGTTTTTTTTTCACTGTTAGTGAATGTATACATGGTCTTGAAGTCAGACTTCATGTGCAAAGACAGATCAGAGGTATTCTGAAGCAAATGAGCAAGGTTATGCTGTGGCAACAAACAATACCAAAATGTTCATAACATAAAACAAAATTTCTTGCTCACTGTACATGTACAACATGGGTTGATGGGGGTTCTTTTCTGTACCAAATAAATTTCCTTTGCACAGAAGGGGAAGAGCGGTCTAGATAGTGGGACATTACTATTTACTTTGGTGACCTCATCTCTCTTCACATTCCATTTGTCAGAGCTCCTTATTAATATACAGCCATGATTGACTTAAAGGGGTGCAAAAATATAGTATTTCTCATACCCAGAAGCAGAAGAAAAGTGGATCTTGGGGATCATTAATAATATCTAATACTTTAAAAAATTAAAAAAGAATCTGTGAAAACTTAATGCATAATAATAGTGTTTTTATCTTTTGGTTGCAAAGTCCAGTGTAAATTAAATTAATTTCTTAAAGATTTTCCTCCACAAAGAAAAACATAGAAGATTTCCAGATAAAAATTTCTAGATAAGACTAATATTTCTTTAGCAGGTGTAAGGCAATTTAACTAAGAAATAACAAGTCTTGCTTGAGAAGATGAGCATAAAAATCCTATAGATTCACAAGCACCCACACATGTTTATTCAGCCATTCATTTACAGACACAGGCTGTGCATTTGTTAAGTGTAGTTCAGATAAAACTTGTTGAGACCAGGACATAAGGAGAAGGATTTGAGAAGGGAAATAGACATGACTCTAAATATTTCTAGAATTCTCTCTCAAAATATAATTGTATTCAGAATACAGAAACTATATTATAGTCTCCAAATACATTTAGGTTATCAGATGGTTCTTGGAAACTAATTATATCATCATGGAATAAAACACTGCAGTAACATTTATCCCTATTGGGGAATTTTAAAAAGAATATATCTAAGTAAACAAGATTTCTCTGTGTATAAGATCCTGAGAAGACTTTCCTGACCAGCTGATGCTTATTAGTTGCAGAAACATTTTGTAATAATGTAACAATGTGGCTATTTTTTTCATAAAATACAAGATTCACTGGCATTTTAATCGGAGTCATGAATCTAATTCTTTTTCTTTAAAATGGTATTTATTGGGCTGCTATAAAGTATCACTGCCAGGATCTTTTATGACAGATTCATAGCAATTAAGTCAGCATTTAAATAAATAATTATGCTAAGTGAAATAAGCCAGACAAAGACAAATACAATATGATCTCACTTATATAGAGAATCTGAAAAAGTCAAACTCATCCAAACCAAGAGTAAAATGATGATGGCTAGGGAGGTAGAGGGTTGGGGAGGATGGCAAGATGTTGGTCAAAGGGTGCAATCTTTCTAAGATGACTCACTTCTGGTGATCTAATGTACAGCATGGTGATTATAACTAATAATATATTCTATACTTGAAATTTCTAGGAGAGTAGATCTTAAGTATAATTACTCCCTATCCCCTGCCCCACAAAAAGTAGCTGAGGTGGTGGATGTGTTAATTCACTTGATTGCAGTAATCATATCACAATATAAATGTATATAAATCACAATATTGTAAACTTTAAAAATAGGTCACATTAAAAAACTTTAAGAAAAGAATAATGGGAAATATATATGATGGGCAATATCTCAACAAAAAAGCTGCAAATTATGCTTTCATGTTCTAGATGTCTTGGCATAACTCTTGTGGAAATACTTTAAAAGTATTTTTCCTGATTCTAATTATTTCTCTAGGATAGATGAGTTGAAATGGAAATATTGGTTTAAAATGTATGAACACAAATTTGAAAGAACAAATTCAATACATATGTTTATATTGCTCCCAAAACCTTATTTTAATTTATACTGCAATATCAGTTTACTGATAGCTCTTTATTTTGGTTTTAAAAACTTATAAAAATTATTCTATTTTTTTTGTTTTTTCTTTCACTGCTTTTATACTAAGAAAGTCCCTTCTTATTCAGAAACCACATTATTATTTACCTATATTTAATTCTAGTATTATGACTTGTTTTATTCTCCGCCTTTAATCTAGTTATTTAATATTTATTTTGCTTAGTCTTTCTTTCCTGCACACCTTTTAACCTTGAATAATCAGCATCCTCATGGTAGACATGGTATAAATGTTTCTAGAATAAATGGTCACCATGATTCTTTTTACCTTGAAAAGACCTGATGAATTTGCTATATAGCTTGATAAGATCTCCCAAATCAATTTAGTTTTAGACAACTTACTATTTTTTAATTATGAAAACATAGCCACTTTAATTTCATATTTTGTTTCTGTTGTGCTCAAACCATTTGATTAAAAATGTCATTAACTCTTCCTTCCTATGAATTAAAACTCTAACCGTTCAGTTCAACAAGAAACATTATCAGTAGACTGTCAACTGAATGGATTTTTACTTCAAAATTGAATGGGAAAAAACAATTTTGTCATAGCATTTCTATAATGACTTGTCCGATTGCTATTAAGTTCTAGTTCCATTAAGATGATTACCAAATGTAGAGTTTGATATCAATACGGATTGAGAAGGACAGGTAAGTTTCATGAGACTTACAAGTAAACAGTTTCAATGAATGTTAGCTATGGAAAACCAGTTTTGAAAAGTTAATTATGCAAGATCAATTTTGAAAAGTTAGTCTTTAGCCTAAGTTTTTAATAGTTTTTCCCCTTGAATCATATGATACATTTTTTCAAGTGAGAAATTTAAGTATTGAAAAAAAAGTCCCTCTCATTGCAAAACAAAACACAAAACAAATGTGCACTTCAATAAATTGTTTTAAGGTGAACATTATTATAACTATCATTCATGTCAAAAAATGGGCCTTGCCAGCCATCCCAGAAGCTCCTCTTTGTTCCTGACCCTAATCATGGTCCTTATTCTCTTTCCAACAATAACCATTATCTTGATTTCCACAGATATAAAATCCCTGTGTTTCCTTGTGGTTTACACTCAAAGTGTGCATCCTTAAACTCACACGTTAGTCTTTAAGCATTTTATTTTAAAGCTTTAAAAATAGGTGTCTTTATGCCAGTTACTCAGCAGGATGAGTGGAGTGACAGTTTCTATTTCTGTTAAATAATGTTTTAAAATAGAGAGTTTAATTAACCTTCAAGTCCTTCATGAATGAAATTTACATTCTCTTACTTATCCAAAATAGAGAATCCGTAATAACATTCTTCAGCAGAAATTTTTTAAAAAAGTGTTTTGATATCAGTCACTATTGTCATAGGAGCAATCTAAACTTTTTACAATATATTTTATAGTACTTATTTATTTGTGTGGACCACACATAATTTTTGTTACTACCAATGATCTCAACATATATATTAATGAAAGAAAAGAAAATATGTATATTTTAAAAATCAAGGGAAAGAAGAGAAAAAGTTAAGTTCTGAACTGGTAATGCTAGAGGAACTCAGGCCAACAATTAATGCAAGTGGCAATACTTTATTTTTCTTTGTTTTTTTTTAATACAAATATATTTAGTAATGAACAAAACTATGAAAAGTTTCACAAATTATAAGTGTTGAGCTTTATAAATTTTTGTAAAGGGAACATATCATAAATCAACTCTCAGATCAGGCCACAGGTCACTATGAGTACCCAAAAAGGTTCCCTCGTGTCTCCTCCCAGACTTTATCACTCCCACCATCACAAAAAGAAACCACTATTGTAACTTGCATCCCTGGGCATTAGCTTGCTGGTACTTGAATTTTATATAGATCGAAGCATGTAGTAATAGGCATTCTATTGTGTTTTGTTTCATTTGCTCAATATTATGATTGTGATATTCATATTGTTAGTTCTCTTTTGTTAGGATTAAAAATAGCAATAGTATATTTATATTGCTGTTTATTATTCTCTTGTATAAATAGACCACAATTTATTAACCATTCTACAGCTGAAAGACATTTGAGTTATTTTCAGTTTTCCTACTGTATATTTTACTGTTTTTCTCTTACAGTTGTCCCAATTTTTCCCCTGTTGCTCTCCACTGTCCCACCCACACTCCTGCTCCAGCAGTCAGTCCCTACTCTGTTGTCCATGTCCTTGGGTCATTCACACATGTTCCTTGACTAGACACTTCCCCATATTTCCATCCTTATCCCCCTCTCCCTTCTCCTCTAGTCTCTGTCAATCTGTTCCTTGTTTACATTCCTGAGGCTCTATTTTGCTTGTTCATTTGTTTTTTTCTCATTAGGTTCCTCTTATAGGTGAGATCATATGGTATTTGTCTTTAACCATCTGGCTTATTTCATTTAGCATAATATTCTCCAGGTCCATCCATGCTGTCATGAAAGGTAGGAGTTCCTTCTTTCTTTCTGCTGCATAGTATTCCATTGTATAAATGTACCACAATTTCTGATCCACTCATTTACTGATGGGCACTTAGGCTGTTTCCAGCACTTGGCTATGGTAAACAACACTGCTATAAACATAGGGTTGCATAGGTTCTTTTGAATTGGGGTTTCAGGATTCTTCAAGTATAATCCCAGCAGTGGAATCGCTGGATCAAAAGGCAGTTCACTTTTAGTTTTTTTAGGAAATTCCATACAATTTTCTACAGTGGCTGCACCAGTCTTCATTCCCATCAATAGTGCACTAGGGTTTCCTTTTCTCCACATCCTTGCCAGCATTTGTTGATTGTTAATTTGTTAATGATGGCCATTCTGACTGGTGGTAGGTAGTATCTCATTGTGGTTTTAATTTGCATACCTCTGATGGCTAGTGATGTTGAGCATTCTTTCAAATGCCTACAGCTCCTCTGTTTGTCCTCCTTGAAGAAGTGTTTGTTCAAATCCTTTGGCCACTTATAAATTGGATTATCTTCCTGGTGTTCAGATGTACCAGTTCTTTATATATTTTGGAGATCAAACCCTTGTCCAAGGTATCACAGGCATATATGTTTTCCCCTGTGACTGGTTCCTTTTACATTTTGATGATGTTTTCTTTACCCATTCAGAAGCTTTTAAATTTGATGTGGTCCCATTTGTTCATTCTTTCCTTTATTTCCCTTGCCCTAGGAGATATGTCAGCAAAAATATTGTTGTGTGGGATATCTAAAGTTTTACTGCCTATGTTTACCTCTAGGACTTTTATGGTGTCACGGCTTATATTTAAGTCTTTTATCCATTTAAGTTTATTCCGGTGTATGGTGTAAATTGGTGGTTCAGTTTAATTTTTTTTAAATGTACCTGTTAGGATCTCCCAACACCATATATTAATGAGGCCATTTTTACTCCATTTTATGTTCCTGTTCTTTTTGTCAAATAATAATTGACCATTGAGACATGGGTTTATTTCTGGGCTCTCTAATCTGTTCTATTGATTTATATGTCTGTTCCTATGCCAGTACCAGACTGTTTTGATTATACTGGCCTTGTAGTATAGTTTGATATCAAGTACTGTGATCCCCTTCTACTTTGTTCTTCTTTCTCAATATTGCTGAGGCTATTTGGGGTTGTTTTTGGTTCCATATAAAGTTTTGAAATATTTGTTCTAAATCTGTTATATATGCCATTGGTATTTAATAGACATTGCACTGAATGTATAGAGTGCTTTGGGTAGTATGGGCATTTTAATGATGTTAATTATTCCAATCCATTAACACAGTATATACTTCCATTTATTTGTATTTTCATAATTTCTTTCTTCAGTGTTCTGTAGTTCTCTGAGTATAGGTATTTTACCTCCTTGGTTAAGTTTATTCTTATGTACTTTATTTTTCTTGTTGCTTTAGTTAATGGAATTTTTTCCAAGTTTCTGTTTCTGATATTTCATTGTTGGTGTACAAAAATGCCATCAATTTCTGAATACGGATTTTGTATCCCACTCTTTCACCAAATTCACTTATTAGGTTGAGTAGTTTTTTGGTGGAGACTATAGGTTTTTTTATGTATACTATCATATCACATGATAATAACAGTTTTACTTCTTCTTTCCAATTTGGATGTCTTTTATTTCTTTTTCTTGTCTGATCACTGTAGTTATAACTACCAATACTATGTTGAATAAAAGTGGTGAAAGTAGGTACTCTTGTCTTGTTACTGATCTTAAGAGGCAAGCTTTTAGTTTTTGCCTATTGAGTATGATGTTGGCTGTAGGTTTCTCATATATAGCGTTTATTATGTTAAGGTATGCTCCCTCTATTGCCACTTTGCTGAGTGTTTTTTTCATAAATGGATGTTGTATTTTATCAATTGCTTTATTAGAATCTATTGATATAATCATGTGGTTTTTGTCTTTCATTTTGTTTATGTGATATATTACTTTATTGACCTGCAAATATTATACCATCTTTGCATTCCTGGATGAATCCCACTTGATCGTGGTGTATGATCTTTTTAATGTGTTGCTGGATCCAGATTGCCAATATTTTGTTGAGGATTTTAGCATCAGTGTTCATCAGAGACATTGGCCAGTAGCTTTCTTTCTTTGTTGTATATCTGGTTTTGGAATTAGGATAATACTGGCCTCATAAAAAGAGTTTGAGTTTTCCCTCTTCTTGAATTTTTTGGAATAGTTTGAGAAGGCTAGGAGTTAATTCTTTTTTAAATGTTTGGTAAAATTTGCCTGTGAAGCTATCTGATCCAAGGCTTTTGTGTGCCAGAAATTTTTTGATTACTGCTTCAATTTCACTAGTTATTATCAGTCTATTCAGGCTTTCTGCTTCTTCTTGATTCAGTTTTGGAAGCTTGTATGTTTCTAGAAATTTGTCCATTTAGCCCAGTTTGTCAAAGTTTTTGGCATATAGTTGTTCATAGTAATTTCTTACAATCCTTTGTATTTCTGTGTTGTTGATTGTAACTTCTCCTCTTTCATTTCTGATTTTATTTATTTGGGTCCTCTATCTTTTTTCTTGATGATTCTGGTTAAGGGTTTGTTAATTTTGGTTATCTTTTCAAAGAACTGCTCCTGTACTTATTGATCCTTTGAATGTTTTCTTTAAGTCTCTATGTCATTTAATTCTTCTCTGATCTTGATTATCTTCTCCTTCTACTTGCTCTGGGCTTTGCTTGTTGTTGTTCCCCTAGTTCTTGTAGATGTAAGGTTAGGTTATTTATTTGAGATTTTTCTATCTTTTTTAGATAGCCCTCTATTGTTATGAACTTCCTTCTCAGGACTGTCTGCTGTGCCCCATAGGTTTAGGGTGTGTTCATTATCATTTGTTTCCATGTACTTTTTGATTTCTTCCTCAATCTCACTATTAACCCATTCATTACTTGATAGCATGTTATTCAGTCTCCATGTACTTAAACATTTTTGAGTTTTTTTCTTGTGGTTGTGTCTAGTTTTAAGCCATTTTGATCTGAGAAGATGCTTGATATGATTTCAGTTTTCTTCAATTTGTTGAGGCTTGTTTTGTGTCCTACCATGTGGTCTGTTTTTGAAAATGTTCCATGTGCATTTGTAAAGAATGTGTATTTTGTGTCTTTGGGATGAAAGTTTCTGTATATATCAATTACTGGTAAGTCCATTTGATCTAGAATGTTCTTCAATGCCACAATAACCTTGTTGATTCTTTGCTTGGAAGATCTATCCATTGTTGATAATGGGATGTTAAAATATCCTATGATGAGTGTGTTGCTGTCTATATCTTTCTCAAAGTTTTCCCAGATTTTCCTTATATATTTAGGTGGATTTACAAGAGTTATATCTTCTTGATGGATTACCCCCTTAATTGTTTTGTGGTATCATTCTTTGTCTCTTTTTATGGCTTTTGTTTTAAAGTCTATTTTTTTCTGATATAAATATTACTACCCCAGCTTTTTTCATGTCCATTTGCTTGGAATATTTTTTTCCATCCCTTCACTTCCAGCCTGTGTAAATTTTTTGTTCTGAGGTGGGTCTCTTGTAGACAGTATATATGTGGGTCATGTTTTCTTATCTGTTCAGCTACTCCTATCTCTTTTGATTGGAGCATTTAATCCATTTACTTTTAAGGTTATTATTGAGAAGTATTTATTGCCATTTCTTCTTTTTTTACCTGTGTTCCTCTCTCTATCTCAACATCTAAAATTACATGTCTGTTGTTCCTCAAAGGAGTGTTAAGAGGATTCGTAAGAGATATTAGATAAGTTTTATGAAAACTTTAATGTTTTAAGCAATTATATTCCTTCAGGTATATTTTTGAGGGTAAGTTTTAAATTATATATTTAAATATAGGAGTAAATTTTATCTAAGTGTATTAATGTACTAAATATTATCTTGAATTGTTTTTGCTTCCTTGAGATGCCATGAAGTGCAAAGTCTTCATCAATGAACACTGACTTCGGATTAGTGATGGGATAACACAAACGTGTTAAAAGGAGCACACTGCATAGGTGTAATCTATGATTACATTATATTATCTGGATCCTTGTTCGGCAGTTTAGGACATAAAATACATTAAGGTAAGAACCACAAATGCATAACACAGGGTTTTAAGCTTCCCATTAAAATCATAAAATCACTTGTTACAGTTGTCTTTTGACAATTTAATAATAGGAAATATTATTAAATGTTTTAATAAAAGTTTAAGATAGTTTTATTACTTTAATGAAATCCAAGTTATACTTTTTCAACAAAAGTCCATAGTGCAAGACTTGTGATCTAAATTTAAAGGCTATTATGTTTAAATCACAGTTAAATTATTAATGTTATATTCATATTAGAATTTCACTTGTCAGACTCAGCAGGCTGGCAATTACTGAGTGCAATAGGTTTTCAGTTATTAAATAACCAAATGGTAAATGGTAAATTATTAAACATGGGCTCATTTAAAGGAAACAATATTGCTGTATCTGGATCAGCAGAAAGGACCTTTTAAATGCCTAACATTTTCCTTATTGCATTTCAAATGTAGATACATGAAAATTTTTTTAACCTCATAATCTCAATCAGAAAATTTATTCTAATTTGGAGAAAAAAGATATTCTCCAGACTTATATTTTTAAATTAAATATCTTGTGGTTAGGAGGCTTCAAAGTCTTCTTGGGACAACTTAAAATCTAAAAATAAGATATCTTCCATTATAATTAGGAAATGGCAGGTGGTAGAATAAAAAATATATTTTTGTATTATGAATTTAGTCATTCACATCTCCTTCAGTTTCTTCAACAATCATATGAATTGTGGATGCTAACATTCTTGAGTACTTACTTTGTACTAAGTGCTGTACTGAACACTTTAACTCATCTCATTTAATCCTTACAACATCCTTGAGGTATGTATGTATTTTACATGCAAGGGCAGTGTTTTAAAGGAATTATATAGTTAGTTAGAGGTCAAGTGGAAATAGAATTATATTGTAAAAGTAAAAATAAGCAAATTGTCAAATATAATTCACAGTGAATATTTTCAAAATGTTTATTGTGACAATAAGATTTCAACTGTTAACAATAACTAATACCATGCACTATATTTACATCTAGATTGCAGATAATGTTACCATTTTTGATGTCCAGCATACCTTTAAATTTTAGAAAAGGAACTACTTTGTTGAAATCTATAGGTAGCCAAGAACAGATTCATAACATATATGATTTCTAAAGGTTCTCTATGATTATCATATGCGTATTTAAAAAGCACAAATCCAAATTCATTTTTCACTTTCTACTTAAGTATATTTATACTATACCTATACACATGTAAGTTTAGTACCTATGATTTTTCCATGCAGTTTATTGTATCAGTCCTTATATTTTGGTTTTTTATCCATTTTGAGTTAATTTTTGTGTATGGTGACAAAACATAGTTAAAATGGCCATATTAGTTAAAACAAAATATGGCTGTAATGAAATCTCCATCAAAACCCCAATTGCATTTTTTAAAGACAAGAACAAAAATAATCATCAATTTGTATGGAACCACAAAAGACCTTGAGTAACCAAAGCAATACTGAGGAAGAACACACACACACACACACACACACACACTCCAAAGCCAGAGGTATCACACTTGCTGACTTCAAATAATACTACAAAGCAACAATAATAAAAACAGCTTGGTATTGGCAGAAAATCAGACACACAGACCAATGGAACAGAATTGAGAGCGAGCCCAGAAACAAAACTACATGTATATAGGCATATAATTTTCCATAAAGGATCCAACAACACACAACGGAAAAAAGAAAGCCTCTTCAATAAATGGTGCTGAGAAAACTGGAAAGCCACATGCAAAAGAATAATATTGCAACAATTTAAATATACAATGTTTCACAGCAAACAACAATCATAGCAACAAAAAGGAGGAAACTATTGATACACATAAACTATTAGATAGATCTCAAGGGCATTATGTTGAGTGATTAGGCCAACCTCAAATTTTTACATACTATATGATTTCACTTACACAGACCTCAAAAGGACAAAATTATAGTAATGAAAAACATAGTAGTGGTTGTCAGGGTTAACAGTTGGGAGTGAGAATATCATTAAAGAGATCTTTCTAGAGATAGAATAGTTTTTTTATTTTTTTTGTGGTGATAGTTACATGAATCTACACATTTGATAAAATGGTATAGGAATATGTAAGCACATTTTAGCAAAGCTAACAGGGTTAAGGGTATATGGAATCTCTTTTGACTATTTTGCACCTTCTTATGAATCTATTAATTATTTCAAAATGATAAAAAGGACAATCATTATTACCAAATAAGCAATCATTAAATAATTTGAAACTTTCACCCATGAATTTCATTTTTATTTTAAAAAATATTCAGCCATATAGTAAAGATACCAAATAAACCCATATTTGAATTCTTGAAACCCAACTTTCATAAACAAACAAAGTCCTCTGCATTCAATCACTTTCCCTGCCTGGTATATTTTGGTAACAAATTAAAACATTCAAAACGTAAAGGCAAGAAAACTGATTCTAATAAATGCACCAGCAAAAGTAATTTAGGAAGTGTCAGACTGAGAAAGAAGAAAAGAATTATATTAGTAACATACATTTTTTAGCATGTTTTTCTGTATAGACTCCTAAAAATTTCCTTTGTATCTTGTTCAGTAAAAAGAGGTATGGCAATATACCTTCTGTTTTAGAGTCTCTATATAGATTGAAGATTTAAATAATAAATATGATATTATATTTTCTACAGTGTTTATAATAGAAACTCATGGGCCTTCGACCGGAACTGTGTTCAACTTCTGGTTGTGATTTGCTAGCTTGGTGACTCTATTAGGAATAATGCAGTGATAGGGTAAAAGCCACTTTGAAGTGGGATGAGGGGTAAACACAGCAAAAGGTAAAGGAGTCAGAGGGATAATGAAATCCTTATTTATTGAATTCAGAGGTGAAAAGAATTCAAGAGTATGTGAGTGGTCAGTTTAAGAGCCAAATTAGCTAATAAGTTTAAATAGCATGGGGATCTACATACAGCATCTGCTGGAATTGGCAAATGCATGGCCACTATTATTTTGGTGAAAACAATTTTTGTTTAGTTATAGTAATAATTGAGAAATAAATTAAAAAATGGAAAATGTCAAATGAAATCATTCTCAGGATTATAGATTCCAAGTAAATGGGAGCAATAGGTAGTAAAAAAAGATAGAGCTTCTGCATAGCAAAAGAAACCAAAACAAAACAAAAAAGGAAGCCAGCCAAATGGGAGCAGATATTTGCTACTAACACCTCTGATAAGGGTTTAATATTGAAAATATATAAATAACTCATACAACTCAACAACAAAAAAATAAATAATCTAATTAAAAATGGACAGAGGACCTGAACAGACACTTCTCCCAAGAAGACATATAAAATATGAAAAGATGACAGAATATGAAAAGATGCTCAATTTCACTAGCTATCAGGGAAATGCAAATTAAAACTACAATGAGATACCACTTCACACCTGTTAGAATGGCTAGTATTCACAAGACAAACTGTCTCAACCAGGAAATCAATAAACCTGCTATAACAGGCCAGATAGTAAATATTTCAACTTTCAGACCATATGGTTCTTGTCACAACTACTCATCTCCATCATTGCAGCACAAAAGCAGCTATAGACAACACCTACACAAATGGGGATGGTTGTTTTTAAATAAACTTTAATCATGGACACTGAAATTAGAATTTTCTATAATTTTTTTCATTAAATATTATCTGACTTTTAAAAACAATTAAATAATGTAAAAACCATTCTTAGTTCCCAGACCAAGGAAGGATTTGGCCTGCAGACCAGTTTGCAGATTCCTAATCTAAGTCTTTCTATTCTCATTCATTCATTCATCACTGTTCAATGATATGTGCTTAGCACTGTATTAGGCATTAGAAATTAAAAGACATCATTTCATTTCTCAAGGAACCTAGATTATCATGGCAAAAACACATTTAAACAAATAATTATTATCCCATATAATACACACACAAAGTGATATAGAGGTATGGGGGCTGGAATTGGAAGAATAAGAATGATGATAATTACAGTGTTTATTAGTTACTATTATTGTCTTCAAATCAACAATAATGTCTATTAAGAGGGTTAAATATAAAAATTAATTTGTAAAGGCTAAATATCTACATAAATATTAGTAACTATTATGTCCACTAATTTTTTCCAGAAATTTAACATTTATTAAACATTGGTTCTCTACAAATATAAAAGGAGAGACTCAAAAACAACATTGACTTAAAACTATTTATTATGTTGTATATGTATACAGTCATATATACAAATACACAAACACACACATGACATCTTATAATTTTAATTTAGAAATTCAATGGATAGGAAGAATCCAAATGTAGGTTTTATATCCAAATACATCATTTAGGTCCCAAATACAGCCATTGAAATTAATAGGAAATGACTATTAGGTAATCTGCAATAGTTCAGATATGGATGCTACTGTGTAGCTTCTTGTCAGACATTAAGCAAAATATCCTCCCCAGTTAAGTAGCCAAGCTATACACAGGGTGGGGCAAAAGTAGGTTTATAGTTGTGAGTATGCAAAACAGTTTATTCTTGTATTATTATTTATTAAAATTATTGTATTATTTTCTATTAGAACAACTGTACACCTACTTTTACCCCACCCTGTATTTTTGAAGATAGAGCAAAATAACCCTCCTTTAACTGGGATCTTACATGTAAGCTCTGTTTTCTAAGTTACTTATTTAAAATATAAGTAGATAATTTTTTTCAGAATAAGTTGTTTAGCATCTGTGTACAAGTTTAAGTTGTATAAAGGGGACTTTCTATTTTATTAAAAAAATTGTCACTTGAGGACATGTTCATTGATTTTTAGAGAGAGGGGGAGAGATAGATAGAGAGAGAGAGAGAGAGAGAGAGAGAGAGAAACATGGATGTGAAAGAGAAACATCAATCAGCTGGCTTCTGAGAGTGCCCAAACCAGGAATCAAACCTGCAACCAGGTATGCACCCTTTTGGTATAGGGGATGACATTCCAACCAAGTGAGCCACACTGGCCAAGGCTAAAGAGGGCTTTATAATGAGCAGAGGTCATCTGAGTTGCCAGTTGAAATACTGTTTCCCTGATCCCAGCTCAGAGGTCTGGTCCAGCGGGGCAGGAATTAGGCTATTAAATATACATTTTTAAACAAGTAGCTTAGGTTATGTTGCTAAAGGAGGCCCAGGGACAAACTTAAGAAATGGCTTTAAGAGGAAAACAATTAAGGTTTTTATTTTTTTATTAGTTCCATCTTGGGAACATTCTAGACACTTAAGAAAAGCAGAAGTCTCTTCATTCTATATTCCTTATATATATATTTATATATAAAAAAAAACAACTCTCAAAGGTAGCACAGTCAACCTGAAAATAATGGCCACATTCCAAGCAGTTTAGGGCCAAAATAAGTACAGGTAAACCTAATATAGTATGGTTCTTAGATTCCTAACAAATGCTGTGTTATATGAATCAGTGTTATATGAAACAAAGAACTAGTACAAAAAGGGGTGTTAGGTTCCAAAAATTAAAAATACATACTATTATATTTTTTAAGTTAAGAGAAATATTTTTATTAAAGCAATTTTCATCAAAAGTATTACATATTATTATGAATTAAGTAATGTTTCCTTCATCATCACTACCACGCTCTATTAACTGAATGCGGTTTTTTTTTTTGACAAGATATCTGCACTCTCTGAACTCTCATCAGCATTTTCTTGATTTCTATGCTCTACTTTTTGCAAAAAAAATGTTATTTTAGATTGCTTTCTTTTAGCTGAGAGATCTTTATAAATATTGTTATATGGTGCTAAGCATGTTTGAAGTTCTCTCTTAAACTTTGTGCTCCTTTCTGTGCAAGGATCTTCATTTAAGAAATATGATTCTAACTGTTCAGCTAAGTCTAGGCCTTTCTTTACATTTTTTAGAGTAAACTGTTTAACTTCTCATTTTCATTAGTGCTATCTTGATACATTCCAGATGTTATTTCCATCAAAACTGCTTCATCAGTTTCTTCTGCCAGCAATTCTTGGATATCTTCTACAGTCGTATCATGTTAGAGTGAAACCATGTTATAGAACTGCTATGTTATACAGGAGGTACTTGTAGAAATAAAATTTTCTCTGTTTGCAGGTTACAGAATCTGATATTCAGAAAACCCTGAAGACTCCACCAAAAAAAATTGTTAGAACTAAAAAATGAATTCAGAAACATTGCAGGATACAAAAATCAAGTGTATTTTTATACACCAACAATGTACTACCCAAAAAGGAAATTAAGAAAACAATTCCATTCATAACAGTAACAAAAAGAGTAAAATATTTACAAATAAACTTAACCAAAGAGGTGGAAGATTTGAACATTGAAAACTATAAAACATGATGAAAAAAATTAGACACAGGTAACTGCAAAAATATCTGTGTTCACGGGCAGGAAGTCAATATTGTTAAAATGTCTGTACTACCCAAAGCAATCTACAGATTCAATGCAATTCCTTTCAAAATTCCAATGGCACTTTTTACAGACAGAAAAAAAAATTCTAAAATTCATATTAAACTATAAAATACCCTGAATAGTGAAAGCAATTTTGAGCAAGAAAAACAAAGATGGAGGTATTCTGTTTTGAAAATATATTACAAAGCTATAGTAATAAAAACAGTATGGTACTGGCATAAAAACAGACATACAATTCAATGAAACAGAGTGATAGCCTAGAAATAATATATATGAGGTCTGTCCAGAAAGTATCCAGCCATCTCCTATGAGAAATAGAAACATTTATTGAACAAGTTAAAAGATACAAGAAACACTGTACATAGGACAATTACATCAAAGTCCTCTTCAAAGTAGGCACCTTGGGACCTCACACCATTCTCACAATTGCCGTCAACTGCCCTGTCATATTTTCCTGAATCTCATTGACAGTATGAAATCTCTTCCATTTCAAAGGTGATTTTAGTATTGGGAAAAGTCAGAAGTCATAAGGCACCAAATCTAGGCTGTTGAAGGGTTGAGTCACCTGGGTGATATGGTGTTTTGTCAAAAAACTGCATGAGATGTGATGCATGAGTGGGTGAATTGTCATGATGAAGCTGCCAATCACAGGTTGCCCATAGGTGCAGCCTTCTGAACCATTTGAATAGCTTTTGCAGAGGGATGTTCAAACTTAATGCAAAATTTGATGCAGATCTGTTGTTCTACTCATGCAGTCATTTTGAATGTGACAGCCACACAGTACACATACTTCACTCAACAGCATCTATCATCTCACTCACTAGTACAGTGACGTTGTCATTGTTCACTTATGAGCATTCCAGTCCACTCTTTTTGGTTGTCACGTTACATCAGTGTTGTGAAAGCTGTTCTTATATTAACAATGGTTGGACTTTTTCTGGACAGACTATATATATATACATATATATACACATATGTGTATATATATATATACACACACACATATATATGTATGTATTCATATTGAACTGACTTTGAGAAAGTTATCAAGAACACAACAGGGAAAAGATAGTCTCTTCAATAAATGGTGTTGGGCAAGCTGGATCTACACATACAAAAAAATTCAATTGGACCCTTAATTATACCATATATATTTGTGTTATTATACACAAATAATAACAAAAATGGGTTTAAGACTTAAACATAAGACTTTAAGCTGTAAAACTCCTAGAAGAGTGCATAGGGGAAAAGATTCTTGACATTAATCTTGCCAATGATTTTTTGGCTATGACACCAAAAGCTCAACCAGCTAAAGCAAAAATAGATAAGTGGGACTACACCAAACTAAAATGCTTCTGCACAGCCAAGGAAACAACAGACTTAAAAAGGCAACTTAAAGAATGGGAGAAAATACTTGCATGCTATATATTTGCTAAAAGGTTAATATCCAAAAATATAGGGAACTGCTACAAGTCAATAGCAAAAGAAAACAAAGACAAACAAAACAAAACAAAAACCACAAAAATATACTCCTGATTAAAAAGTGGGCAAAGGAACTAAATAGACATTTTTCCAAAGACATATGACTGGCTAAAAAGGTATCTTAAAAAGTGCTCTACATTACTAATCATCAGGGAAATACAAATCAAAACCACTTGATATGTTTGAATGGATATTATAAAAAAGGCAAGAGATAATAAAATTCCTCAAGGATGTTAAAATGTGAAATGTTGGTGGGATTGTAAATTATTGCAGTCACTATGGAAAACAATATGAAGATTCCTCAAAAAATTAAAAACAGAACTACCATATAATCCAGCAATCTCATTTCTGGCATTATAGAAAGGAATTAAAATAATGATCTTGAAAAGATATTTGACATATGTGCATAAAAACGTTATATATAATGGGATTTTATTCAATATTAAAAATAAGGAAATCCTGCAATTTGCAGCCATATGGATGGACCTGGAGGACACTATCTTAAGTGAAAAGAGCTGTCACAAAACGACAAATACTACATAATTCTTTTTACATGAAGAATCTAACATAGTCAAAGTCACAGAAACAGAGAACATAATGGTGGTTGCTAGAGGCTAGGGAGAAGAGGAAATAGGAAGATATTAGCCAAAGGGTACAAAGTTTCAGTTATGAGATGGATAGTCCTAGAGAGCTATTGTACAGCATAGTGCCCATACTTAAAAACACTGTATTGCATACTTCAAAACTTGCTAAGAGTGTAGATTTCAGGTTACATGTTTTTATTACAAAAAAGTAAGAAATAAAGAGGTCAAGAGAAAATTTTTAGAAGTGATAGATATGTTTATGGCATACATTGTGGTGGTTTTAAATGTGTACTTACCTCCAAATTTATCAGGTCATGTGGTTTAAATATGCACAGCATTTGTATATCAATCATACCTCAAAAACAGAAGTGGTTTCTGTAAATTATAGCAAATACTGCCAAGTAGTAAGATAGGATGAAGACTGGAGATTCTCTTTTGGATTTATCAATTTGGACACCACTGACAATTGCAGTAAGAAGAATTACGGGAGAATTTTATCTCCCTAGGTACCCGATTAAGTCCTTCCTCTTAACTACAGTAATATGTTTGCAAACATTGTCCTTTCCTTAATCATATTTTCGTGTCACGCTACAAATTTCCTCATGGCTTAGTTCTCTGCAAATGCATTGTACAATGTAGATGGGTTAACTCATTCCACAAGGAAAACGTGAATCAAATCCTGAAATAATTATCTACACAACTTTTTTTTAACACCAGAAAGAGGAAAAACACCTTCAAAGGTATGTTGCAAAGAGGGAGGAAAGTGAAATGCTGGAGAGGTCACCTCTCTTTCACAAGGAAAGCTACTAAGACAATATCACCTGCTACATAATTAATGACTCTACCATATCTGTAGTAATCAATAGATTCTAATTTTACCTTTGGCATAGAGTAAGTTAAGAATTTTAATGATCAATTATCAAATAATTGTAGGAATTTACACTTTCCATTATCTTACTTCTGTGGGTTGGTGAAGAATGGGGAGGTCTGTGGGCTTCACTTTAAAACTGGTTTCTCTTTTCTATCCTTATGGCTTAGACCGAAAGGGCCCAGAGGTCTAAGGGGCGGGGGGACCTTAAATATTTCCCTCAGCCCAAACAAAGTATAATGGGCAAAAGGGTTTTGGACAGGTGAGATGTACCTGGCACACCTTCCTCCAAAGAAGCCCCCTTTTTTTTTTCTTTCCCTAATATGGGACATTGAAATATTAATCCCTGCCTTCTGTTATCTAGTGGTTATGGATTGAACGATGTCTTTTAACCCTGTTGCCAAATCTGTTGCCCCCAGAATACAACAAGGATGCCAGCCTGTTAAACCAAGCACGCCGTTGTCTGGGGACAGCCAACTGACCTGGAGTCTGCACGATCCTTCCCCATGTGGGAAGTCCACCCTCCCCTCCACACCCCCACTCTTATTAGGGATTTCTGGACCCAAGTGTAGGTAGGACGATGACCATGTCCAGCTTGAAGCAGCTAGAGGAGCTTGAGACCTTCGCCCATTGTACTTTATAAGATTATAAAGGGTCTTAATATCTGAGAGGGAGGGATTATTTTTATTGTTAAAATAATTAATCATTTATTTATTAAAAAAAAGAAGAAGAATATATGAACAGGTGAAGCAGGAGAGCTTATATGTATGAACCATGGGCATGGACTTGGGGGGGGGATTGCTGGGGGAGGGGTGTGTTGGGTAGAAGGGAGTAAAGAGTAAAAAATTGGAACTATTTTAACAATATAATCAACAAAATATACTTTAAAAAATTTCAATGTCTCTCTGGTGATAAGTTTTATAACCTCAGATCATCCATGTATAACTAGGCAGTAACTTCCTCTTCTATATGAGATGATGTTTCTTTTTAGTATTGGTCTTCAATGACATGTAAGCATATAAAACAGCTAGTATAGTGTATGTATCTTAAATGTGTTACACAGAAAATAATCATACTTTCATTTGTTAATATAGTGCCAAGCTACTTTGTAGTATATGTCCTGATCTACCCTAGGTTTTATTTTGCATTCGTATTATATTAGGATACACACTTTAAAAAGTTTTTTATCTTCACTGAGGATATTCTTATTGATTTTAAAGAGAGGGGGAGGGAGAAAGAGGGTGAGAGGGACAGAAGGAGAGAAACATTGATGTGAGAGAGAAATATCAATTGGTTGTCTCTTGTATGAGCCTCAACCAGGAATTGACCCTGAAACCGAGGTATGTGCCCTGACTGTTTGTCGAACCCATGACCTTTCAGTTTATGGGAGGACACTCCAACCAAGACACAAAGGCCAGGTCTAGGGCACGAGCTTTTTAATAACAATGGTATATTCACAGAACTAGGATAAATAGCCCAAAAATATATATGGAACCAAAAAAGACTCTGAATAGCATCAGCAATCTTGTTAAAGAACAAAGGTAGAGGTATCACAATACCTGATATTAAACTATATTACAAGGCCACTATAATCAGAACAGCCTGGTACAGGTATAAGGAAATACATATAGATCAATGGGACAGAACAGAGAGCCCAAAGATAAACCAATGCCTTTATGGTCAATTGGTATTTGCAAAGGTGGAAAAAGCAAACAATGGAGTAAAGACGGTCTCCTCAATAAATGGTGTCGGGAGAACTGGACACCAGTTCTAGAGTACCAATTTACACCATACAACAGATTAAATTCAAAATGGATAAGAGACTGAAATGGAAGTCATGAAACCATAAAAATCCTGGAAGAAAACATAGGCAGTAAAATCTCAGGTATCTCACGTAGTAATATTTTTGTCAATACATCTCCTAGGGCACTGGAAACAAAGGAGAAAATAAGTAAATGGGGCTATATCAAATTAAAAAGCATCTGCAGAGCTAAAGAAGCCATCAGGAAAATGAAAATGAAACTCACTGTATAGGAGAACATTTTCCCAATGATACATCTGATAAAGGTTTAATTTCAAATTTATAAAGAACTAATACAAATCAACTCCAGGAAGACAAACAATCCAATTTAAAAATGGGCTAAAGATCTGAATAAACACTTCTCAAATGAGGACATACAGATGGCTCATAGACATATGAAAAAATCTCTAACATCGCTAATCATCAGCAAGATGCAAATTAAAACCACAACGAGGTATTATTTCATATCTGTCAGAATGGCTACCATCAATAAGTCAACAAACAACAAGTGCTGGTGAGGATGTGGAGAAAAGGGAACACTAGTGCACTGTTGGTGGGAATGCAGACTGGTGCAGCCACTGTGGAAAACAATATGGAGTGTCCTCAAAAAATTAAAAATGGAACTCCCTTTTGACCCAGTGATTCCACTTCTGGGAATATATTCTAAGAATCCCAAAACACCAATATGAAAAATATATGCTCTCCTATGTGTATAGTAGTGTTATTTATAAAAGCTAAGATCTGGAAACAGGCTAAGTGCCCAACAGTAGAAGAGTGGACAAAAAAAAGCTGTGGTACATTTACACAATGGAATATTATGCAGCAGCAAAAAAGAAGAAACTCTTACATTTTGCAACAGCATGGATGGACTTAGAGAGCATTATGCTAAGTGAAATAAGCTAGTCAGTGAAGGACAAATACCACATGATCTCACTTATATGTAAAATCTAATAAACATAATAAACTACTGAACAAAATAGAAACAGAAGCTTAGATACGTGGGACAGATTGACAGCTACTGGAGCGGGGTGAGAACTAGATGAAAGATGGTGAAGGGGTTAACCAAAAAACATTTATGCAAGACCCAAAGATGTGGACAGCAATATGGGGACTGACTGAGGGATGGGAGAGAGTAGGGCTAGGTGGAGGTGGGAAAAGGGGGAAAAGCAGGAACAACTGTAATTACATAAACAGTAAAAAAATAAAGACATTCATTTATTCTTTCTGTGTCAGTTTATTTTTAAAAATTTACCCAAAGTGTTCTAAATCTGACCATTTCTTTCCATCAAAATCCTGCAAAAATCATTTTAAATGTCAGGATTTTAATTTAACTTGTTTAATATGGCCAAAAGTTACTTTCTTCCAAGAATTTGCATGACATTATTCCTACTTTTCTGGAATTGTATTTTTTGTGGGAAATGCCATGAGTGGGCACACTCAATACCCATTCCACAATCCTTGTCTTCCTTTTCCTTGATTATAGAGCTTTCAAAATGATAAGCAATCTTCAAATCATGAAGATTATCCATGTGCCATTGTCCCATAGCTTCTTCAAAGTTTTATGTTTTTTATTTTTAACACTTCAAGGAGGAAAAGGACACCAAGTGTAGGTAATTCTTCCCCCAATTCTTTCCATGGGATCTGCATTTCTCAAGAACTCACCCCTTATATAAGAGAAATTTTCAGGTAGCCACATAGGAGTATAAATAACAGAGACATGATCATATCCTTATTAATTTATAATATCAACTCTGACTTCATTTTAATATTTTCTAATGAGTAACAGCAGAAGGAAATGAATAGTACAGAAGATGAAAGAAAAACAATATTTATCTATTTATATACCAACTATATCTTACATTCTTTTAATCACCAAAAGATGTCTGTGAAATAGCTTTTATTACTCATAATTTTACAGATGAATAAATTAAAGCTTAGATAAATTAAGTCATTTTGTTAAAATCACACACTATGGATGAAGCTTGGATTCCAACTCATGAGGTTCTTATCATATGGTCTCAGTCATTTTGAATTGTACCACATCACCTCATGCATTATTTTAAGGGTGAAAATACATGCCACCAGGCACAACATATCTTTTACCTTTATCAGTTAGATCTCATGTAGCCTGGTAAACTTTTTTTTTAATGTTACAGAGATTATACTAGTGGCATACTGAAGTTGGCTCCTACTGGCTTATTTATGGGAGTCACTGGGCACATTTCTTTCCAACTCTATGTTCAGTAACTACACCTTGATCATTTGAAACTGATCAGGTCACAGTATTTTACACTTTAAAAAGTGGCAAACATGACCTAGGTTCTTGCTCTCCTTCTCCCAGCTGATTGTTACACATTAACCAGAATACCACTTGCCAAAACAATTTCATCCAGATATTTTAGAAACATTTTTTTATAACTTTAACATCAATCTGTTTCCTTTGTGTTATATATCTTTCAGAGCTGAGTTTTTATCTGTTGACATTTGAAATATCATTACCATGTCTTTTATGCTTCAGAGATTCCCACTGTTACAAAATAAAGCCCATCAATTTCCTTATTCCCCTCATTTACTCATAGCCCTTCCCTTGCCCTTTCTTAATATTGTAAAGTATGTAGTTGTGCCCAAAACTGTCATGTTAAAGTAGTTTAAGAGCTCATCTGTAGAAATGTTCCTTTTCACAACAGTACTCTATTGAATGTCCTTAAAATACACAGGGAAATTTAAGGTAATCATTTAGAGAAGGCAATGAGCCAGACTATTAAATAATTCCCAATTTTGAGAACATGGTTTGCATATAATTTAAAATATTTTCTGAGAATCTAAAAAGTATGAAGTGAGAAAGTTTTCTGAACTATGAGAAGACACAAGTTAATAACTTGTCTGAAGTCAGAAACATATACTAGTACCTAGTCAGTCTATGACTGATTAGTATACACAAAAGAGAGTGAGATTATTTGGGGGAGAACAAGACAAAGTTTTAATATACTGAGCTTATAAGAGAAGATAGAAGTTCTATCTCAGACAGGAAGAGATCAATGTATACACTTCTAGTCAAGTGCTTCTTAAAATTAATAACTTCTGTGCAAATTGTCTATTTCTTCTTCATAGAATATATAAACTAAGTCATAAGTCACAACTTGAGAAATTTCTTTACAATATTGCATACAGCTGCTCACCTATTTGAGTTCATATTAGTATAATTTATAAACCAATAAAGAAGATAACTGAGCTATTGTTAGAAACCAGTGATACCTGACACCGTACTGCCCAAAATTTCTTGAAATAGTATAAATCACTTTGAAAAGTATAGAAAAAGAGAATATGATAATTCTCAATTTTACCTCCTTCAATAAAGCTGTATATCTAGGAGTAAGAAAAAAAATGCTGGCAGACTCAACCTGTCACATTCTTAATGTGGGTCAAGGAATGGCATCAAAGGAAAGTTTTGGTAGGAATAAAGGATATTATTCCTATGCTTCCTGTCTACTTGTGGTCCTGGGAGGCATAATAACATCCAATTGTCTGGCTAGCACTGGGACTAGACACTGCTGATGTTTACTGTGGCAAGGACATGAAAATCAAATAGAATAAATTATGACGCATTGATGAAAGAAGTTTCTTTGGGGATTATTTGTTCCCTCCCTTTTCCTATGAAATGGCTTGGAAATGAGAGAATTCAAATAATGAGTTATATGAACTTATAACAGAATCCATTTCAACTTTATTTAGTTACAATTCCAAATTGAATAAACATACATTTTTCTCCAAAAGAATAAGCAAATCAAAAAATTACCAATCATCAATATCAAAAAACAATGACAAAATAGAAAAGAACAAGAAAACTCTGGAAATTGCTTGGTTCAGGTAAAATGGACCCTGATATTTATTTTTGAAAAATAAGGTGAGGGGGATATTTTTTCCTTGAGCATGCAGATTAGGTAAAAATAAGATCTAATAATATTTTGCTTGTATATGAAATGCAAATATAAAATGACACAAGTTAACAAACCTTTAGCAAACCTAAAGGAAGGATAATAAGGCTAATATCAGACAAGGTGAATTCAATTAAAAAAAGATAAAATAAATTTCACACAGAAAACCAGATAACTACATATCTTTAAGTACCCAATAATAAACACCATGATATACAAATAACCATATAGTGGATGTCCAATAGGAAATACATACAATTATAGAGGGAAACTTTAATGAATCTCTAAAAATCAATAATATATAAATCACATAACACAATATAAAAATATTCCCATCTCTCTAAAAACTAAATAAAATCTTAAAAGAAGAAGACCCTGGCTGATGTGCTTCAGTGGATAGCGGACTTGGGGTGTGCAAGAGGCAACTGATCAATGTTTCTCTTGCAAATCAATGTTTATCTCCTTTTCATTCTCACTCCCTCCCCATCTTTTTAAAAAATAAATAAAATCTTAAAATAATATAAAAATATAGAAGTGATAAATATACATTTTAGTGTTGTATGCAGTACATATTTCGCTGTTTTTCAACAGTGCAGTGGAGTTTCACACAAATTAAACATATTTAAACCAAAAACAAAACTGTACTTAAGCATCTCAAATGGAAATCATGTTGGACACATTTTCTATTCACAATACAATAATAAAAATAAACATCAAATAAAAAATATTTAAATGCAAAAAACAAAAACAAAATCTTGTCACTGATAATAGCTCCTTCAAAATAACTTTTGAATGAAATACACACAGTAGAATTCAGTGGTACACTATTTGGTTTGTGCTATTCAGAATAATATGTAATTTTAATGGAATAGCTCTATAAATGTAATGATACACTATTGTTTTGCTTAAAAGATTAAACAGACAAACATTTTGGATTCAAAAGGTATTATTGTCTACTTAAAACAGCCAAGAAAATCAACTAAAATTGGTTTATATTAATAAGAATTTAGCAAATTAGATAAATTAACAAAACAAGTGAGCTAAGCATACCTAAAAGGAGATACAAAAATCATCATTCATAGGAATATTCTATAACATAAAATACCTAAGAAAAATCTAAGTAAGAAATGTGTGGAACTCATAGTCAATTATAAATTTTCTTTGACAAACATGAAGTAAGTCCTAAATAAATTGAAAGATATCATATTCCTCCACGGGAAATTCAGCCAGTCTTTTCAAATTACTTTTCTCTCAAAACGCTATTGTGACTTCTGGCTAAGATGGATGCGTAGACAGACATGCTGCATCTCCCTCCACAACTAAGAAGGAATGCAGCTACCTCAAAACTAGAAACAACCAGATATTCCAGAAAATCAAAGTGCATGGAAGTCCAGCAAACAAAGATATAAAGAAGAAATACTCATTCAGACACGGCCCCCACGGACCTAGAAAATCTGCAGACCCACCCACTCTGGGAACGACAGCCAGGGCAGCAGCTAGAGGGGCACCAGCCCAGTGCAGAAGTGGGAGAAGTGCCTGGAAAAGGGGCGAGTGCTGGGCAAGTGGCATTGTTCCTTCTCAGACCCCTCCCCTGCATACAGCGCCAAACATGGTGAATCAAGTTGCCCATTACTGATGAATCCCTAAGGCTCTGCCCCTTACAACATAGTAGAAGTGATAGCTCTCCCTGGGACACAGAGGCAAACAAACACAAAAGACTTATGGCCAAGATAGAGGCCTAGACTGACACACTCCATTTCCCTCCACAACTAAGAAGGAATACAACTACCGCAAAACCAGAAACAACCAGAAGTTCCAGAAAATAAATGGAAGTCCAACATATGAAGTTATAAAGAAGTGGTGCTCATCCAGACAGGTAGGAGGGGTGAAGCCGGGGAGAAGACCTCAAGGTTTGCTGTTCATGACAGCAGCAGGTACGGAGCCAGGACAGCAGTAAGCACAAACACCGTATTTAGGGGGAGGTGAAAAGCACCTGGAGAGCACCCCTGGCTGCAGACCAGATCCGTCAGTCTGCGATTCCAAAGCCAGAGAAGGCAGACCTCCATTGCCTTGGACTGTAAGGCCAAGAGGGGGTGGGGACAGAGGAGGAGGCTTCCGGTCTCTCAGTGGAGAGCGAATGGCAGGAAACCATCTTGGACCCCCACCCCCACAGAAAACACCACAGCGTGGTGAGACATGTTGCCCAGCTGTGACAAGTACACAGGGCTCTGCCCCCTATAGCATAGGAGGTGTGACAGACCTGCCCAGGAAGCAAAGGTAAACACAAAACTGTCAGGATGGTATATATCATGATAGAGATCCTGGTGATGCCGCTGACCAGACAGCAAATATCTAATCTAATGAAGCAGCAGATAGGAAATCTTTCTGAGGCTCAGGTCAGAGCTTTGCTTATAAAAATGCTTACAGACCTAACAGCAGATCTTAAACAAGACAGGAAAGAAATGAAGGCTAGTTCTGCTGAAATGAACAAAAACACATACAAAACTGGTGGTGAGGGCAAGAAAACCAGGGATCAAATCAACAAATTGGAACACAGGAAAGGAACAAACAGTCAACCAGTGCAGAAAGAGGAAACGGGAAGTGAGGAAAATGAGGAGAGGCTCAGAAACTTATCAGACACCTATAAGTGGGCCAATATCTGAATCATAGGGATGCCAGAAGGTGAAGAAGAAGAACTAGAAATGAAAAAATTATGTGAAAAGATAATGAAGCAGAACCTCCCTAACTTGGGGAAGGAAATAGACTTATAGGTCCAGGAAGCACAGAGAGTTCCAAAACAACTGGACCCATGGAGAACCACACCAAGACACATTATAATCAAAATGCCAAAAATTAAGAATAAAGAGAGAATCTTAAAAGCAGCAAGAGAGAAGAAGAGAATTACATACAAAGAGAATTACATACTAAGACTCTCAGCTGATTTTTCAAAAGAAACTCTGCAGGCAAGAAGGGACTGGCAAGAAATATTCAAAGGAACAAAAAGCAAAATCCTACAACCACGATTACTCCATCCAGCGAAGCTGTCATTCAGAATAGAAGGGCAGAGAAAGTGCTTCCAGGACAAAGTAAAACTGAAGGAGTTCATCAGATCCAAACCACTGTTATATAAATTGTTAAAGGGACTTGTTTAGGAGAAGGAGGATCAAAACTATGAATGCTAAAACGAAAACTCTATCACAACAACCAACAACAGAAACTAGGGAATTGAAACAAAGGCAGACTAAGTAGGCAATGAGAGTGGGAAAAGAATTATAGGTATGGGGAACATTTTGGGGGGAGGTCAGTGGGGAGTGGGTAGGGGGGAAAGGGAGAGAGATGGTACAGGAATTAAGAAGCGTAATAGGAGGGAGTGGAGTAGATAGGAAGATGTTGAGAAAAACTATATGCACAACCAATGGATATGGACTAAGGGAGGCACAACTTGAGGGAGAGTGGGTCACTGGGTGGTGGGGAACAAAAGGAAAAAAATTGGGACAACTGTAATAGCATAAACAATAAAGCATATTTAAAAAAATGAATTAAAAAAAAGAGAGAAGAAGAGAGAGGACCCAAATAAACAAAAAAAAGAAATGAAAAAGAAGAATTCACAACCAATACCACAGAAATACAAAGGAGAGTAAGAAATTACTATAAACAACTATATCACCAGAAATTTGACAATCTAGATGAAATGGACAAATTTCTGGAAACATATGGTCTTCCAAAACTAAATCAAGAAGAAGCAGAAAGCCTGAATAGACCGATAATAACTAGTAAAATTGAAACAGTAATCAAAAAACTCCTGGCATACAAAAGCCCTGGACCGGATGGTTTTACAGGTGACTTTTACAAAACATTTAGAGAACTAACTCCTATCCTTCTCAAACAATTCCAAAAAATCCATAAAGAGGGAAAACTCCCAACCTCTTTCTGTGAAGCCAGTATCACCCTAATTCCACAACCAGGTCAAGACACAAGAGAGGTAGAAAACTACAGGCCAATATCGCTGATGAACATAGATGCTAAAATTCTCAACAAAATATTGGCAAACTGGATCCAGCAACACATTAAAAAGCTCATACATCACAGTCAAGTGGGATTCATCCCAGGAATGCAAGGATGGTTTAATATTTGCAAATCAATAAATGTAATACACCACATAAACAAAATGAAAGACAAAATCACATGATTATATCAATAGATGCTAAAAATACATTTGATAAAGTACTACACTTGTTTATGATGAAAACACTCAGAAATTTGGGACTAGAGAGAGCACACCTCAACATAATAAGGGTCATATATGAGAAACCTGAAGCCAACATCATACTCAATGGGCAAAAACTGAAAGCATTACCCCTGAGGTCAGGAACAAGACAAGGATGTCCACTCTCTCCATTCCTACTCAACATAGTCTTGGAAATTCTAGCCACAGCAATTAGACAAGAAAAAGAAACATATTAGGAAAGAGGAAGTAAAACTGTAATTATTTGCAGATGACATGATAGTGTACACAGAAAACCCTATAGACTCCACCAAAAAAACTACTCAACCTAATAAGTGAATAAGACAAAATAGCAGGATAAAAAGTCAATATTTAGAAATCAAAGGCATTTCTGTACACCAACGATAAAATATCAAGAGTTAGAAACTAGAAAAAAAATCAATTTATTATAGTAATAAGAAAATAAAGTACACAGGAATAAACTTAACCAAAGAAATAAAAGACTTATACCTGGAAAACTACATAACACTGAAGAAAAAAAATTAAGGAAGATACAAATAAATAGAAGCATATACCATGTTCATGGATGGGAAGAATCAACATCATTAAAATGTCCATACTACTCAAAGCAATTTATAGATTCAATGCAATTCCTATTAAAATGCCAATGACATATTTCACAGACCTAGAAAAAATACTTCAAAAATTTATATGGAACCAAAAAGACTCCAAATAGCTACAGCAATCTTGAGTAAGAAGAACACTGTAGGAGGAATCACAATACCTGATATCAAACTATACTACAAGGGCACTGTAATCAGAATAGTCTGGTACTGGCATAAGAACAGACATATAGATCAATGGAACAGAATAGAGAGCCCAGAAATAAACCCAGGTCTATGTGGTCAACTAAAGTTGATGAAGGGGGAAGAACATAAAATGGAGTGAAAAGAGCCTCTTCAACAAATGGTGTTGGGAGAACTGGACAGGGACATGCAAAAAAGAACAAAAAAAGAAATTAGACCACCAACTTACACCACACACTAGAATAAACTCATAATGGATCAAAGACTTAAATGTAAACTGTGATACCATAAAAGTCCTAGAGGAAAACACAGGCAGAAAAATTTCAGATATACCACATAGCAATATTTTCACTGATATATCTCCTAAGGCAAGGGAAGTAAAGGAAAGAATAAACAAGTGGGACTACATCAAGCTAAAGTGTTTCTACTCAGCAAAAGAAAACATCAGCAAGATGAAAAGGGAACCAACCATATGAGAAAACATATTTGCCAATGATACCCTAGAAAGAGATTGATCTTCAAAATATATAAAGAACTTATACATCTCAACTCCAAGAAGACATACAATCCAATTAAAAAATGGACAAAGGACATGAACAAACACTTCTCCAAAGAGGACATACTGAGGGTCCATAGGCATATGAAAGAATATTCAACATCTCTAGCCATCAGAGGGATGCAAGTAAAAACCACAATGAGATACCACTTTACATTAGTCAGAATGGCCATCATCAACAAATCAACAAACAACAAGTGCTAATGAGGATGTTGAGAAAAAGGAACCCTTGTGCACTGTTGGTGGGAATGTAGACTGGTGCAGCCACTATGGAAAACAGTTTGTAATTTCCTCAAAAAACTAAAAATGGAACTGCCTTTTGATCCAGCAATTCCATTGCTAGGATTACACCAAAAGAATCCTGAAACACCAGTTCAAAAGAACCTATGCACCCCTATGTTCACAGCAGTGCTATTTATAATAGCAAAGTTCTAGAAACAGCCTTAGTGCCATCTGTAGCTGAGTAGATTAAAAAAACCGTGGTATATTTATACAATGAAATACTATGCAGCAGAAAGAAAGAAGGAAGTCCTACCCTTTGCAACAACATGGATGGAACTAGAGACAATCATGCTTAGAGAGATAAGCCAGGAAATGAAAGACAAATACCATATGATATCACCTAATTCAGGAAACTAATGAACAACACAAACAAACAAGCAAAATTGAACCAGAGGTATGTAAACAAGGAGTTGACTGAAATACTTAACTTTGGCTATTTTACAAAAATGTTAAAAAGATGTAATACTCAATTCTTGTGAGAATGTTGTGATTGAATTATGGAGATTTTACTTTTATTCTTTAAATCATTTTAATATTCATATTTTCAACAATAAGGAGAATATTATTAGAATAAAATTTGTGTATGTTAGAAGCATCTGTAAATATACTTTTTAGTTTTAAGTGTAAATTTTGCAATTCATTTTTGTATTAAACCTAACAATGAAAATATAAAACACATCTTAAAAATGAATCCAGAGGAGAATGAAAATTTTTCTCAAATACTTTCAGGTCAAAGGGCAATATATTCTATAGTAGCAATAATTGAATTGAGCTGAAATGTGAATTTGTGTTCCTAATTTCAGGATTTATGAGTCCTCAGCTACAGGACAAACCATTTAGTTTCTGGGAATAACTTCCCTCTTTTGCCAAATGGGTATAATCATTCCTGTCTGGATGTTAAGATAAAATGTAATATTATATTCAAACGCAACAGTGAAAGCTATTAAACAGTTCTTGTTGTTAAGTTCTTATGATTGTACTCATGGAATTATGCATATGCACTTCTTATTTTATCAATTACTCTTTCAGTTAATCAAGTAGTTTGTATCCAGGGCAGGCACATTTCTTCTATTTTTTATTTAGCGATGTCCAATACCACTTTCATATGCTATAATCATGAATTTATTAATTCAGAAAGCACATCTTTACTTTGTGTTTCAGTATGATTTCTACATATTTGTATCATATCAAATTATATGTTTCTCTGAGAAAATAAATATGCCAACATGTGAGACAGGTTTTAATGTAATTGCCTTTAGTCACTGCAGTATTATTGTCTATCTACAATTTTACTATAGTGTGATGCACTTGCATATGTTTTAAAAAGTGCTACAGTCTTGATAGATTTTCTCCACTTAGGTCCTGAGGTAGCGATGATGTTTAATGAAAGGTTGCAACTGCTTTTAGTGAAAGAGTATACTGTGAGGATAAGCATAAAAAAGAAACTTATATAAATTTGTGCTAAATCTTGATTAACTTCAGGACAAAAATGGATTTGTCAGGATTATAAACCATTCATTTGAAAGCCCTTTCCAGGATTGTGACTATGAAGGGAAGGATATTAATTTCTTCTGATTTCTTCTTGGACTTTTGGTGGCCAACTGAACCCAATCAGGAAAAAGGGGGAAGAGAGACTCACAGATGAATTGGAGAGAAAATGGTCCTATGTGCATTTGAAATGCTTTTCTGAAAACTTTTGAAAGGCTCCAAATAACACAGTCTAGATTTTAGTTATAAAAGGGAAGAACAGTGTTTGTATTTCAACTAGAATTAAAAAGGCTGAAGGTTCTGGCCTTGTTGAACACAGCTGCCGTGATGCCAAAGACCTGATAAAAGATGACTTAGGATATTAATGCTGGGCTTCCTGCCAAGATGGAGGCATAGACAGACACGCTGCATCTCTCTCCACAACTAAGAAGGAATACAACTACCTTGAAACTAGAAACAACCATAAGTGCCAGGAAATCAAACTGCATGGAAGTCCAGCAAACAAGGATATAAAGAAGAAACACGCATCCAGACAGGTGGGGGAGGGGGGTGCGGAGCTGGGGTGGAAAGGACGCGGTGTGGTAGCAGCAGCAGCAGTGTCAGCAGTGGAAGGCGGGCAGAAAGCACAGTCACATGTTTTAAAAAGTCAGGAGGGACACCTGGGGAGCGTTCCCAGCTCCTTACTGGATCTCGAAGCCCATGGTCCCAGCACCAGGGAAAATCAAGCCTCATTGCCTCTGACTGTGCAGACAGGTGGGCGTTGGGATGGAGGCAGAAACTGCCAGTCTTAGCAGTCTGCTTTTTTAAAGGGCCCCCATGGTCCTAGAATGTCTGAAGACCCACCCACTCTGGAAATGATGGGCAGGGAAGCAGCTAGAGGGGTGCCAGTCTGGTGCAGAAGTGGGAGAGGTGCCTGGAAAAGGGGCAAGTGCTGGGCAGATGGCATTGTTCCCTCTTGGACCCCTCCCCCACATATAGAGCCACAACGTGGTGAAACAGGTTGCCCTGTACTGATGAATCCCTAAGGCTCCACCACTTATAATGTAACAGGAACTACAGCTCTACCTGGGACATGGAGGCAAACAAACACAGGAGCCTGTCAGAATGAGGAGACAGAAAATATGGCCCAAAAGAAGAATTGGGTCAAGGTTCTAGTGGGAGAACTAAGCGACAAGGAGATAGTCAACCTAACAGATGCTCACAGGCTTGACAGATATGCTTGAGTACGGCAAACACATAAGAGAAGAGGTGAAGGCTATGCTAAGTGAAACGAAGGAACATCCACACAAAACCAATGGTGAAGGGAAGGAAACTGGGGTTCAAAGCAATGATTTGGACATAAGGAAGAAAAAAACAGTCAATCGGTGCAGAATGAGGAAGCAAGAGTTGAAAAAAATGAGAAAAACTTCCCAAATCTTGTGAAGGAGATGGACATACAGGTCTGGGAAACATGGAGGGTCCCCGGCGAGCTCGACTTAGGGGGGACCACACCAGGATGCATCATAACTGAGATGCCAAATGTGAAGGATAAAGACAGAGTCCTGGGGGCAGCAAGAGAGAGGTGGAGAGTTTCCTACAGGGGGTTGCTTATAAGACTATCAACTGATTTCTCAGAGGACGCTTTTGCAGGCAGGAAGGGACTGGCAAGAAGTATTCAATGTGATGAAAGGCAACCTGCAACCAAGATTACTGTATGCAGCAAAGCTATCATTTGGAATGGAAGGGCAGATTAAGTGCTCCCCAGACAAGGTGAAGCTAAAGGAGCTCATCATCACCAAGCCATTATTATATGAAGTGTCAAAGGGACTTACTTAAGAAAAAAAAGGTCAAAACTATGAACACTAAAATGACAACAAACTCACAACTATCAACAACTGAATCTAAAAAATAAAAACAAAATCCAACTAAGCAAACCAGAATAGGAACAGAATCATAGGTATGGGGATCATTTGGAGGGTTATCAGCTGGGAGGGGAAGGAGAAGAAATGGGAAAATGGTGCAGGGACTAAGAAGCATAATTAGTTGGTACAAAAGAGACAGTATAGGAAAGGGTGAAGCCAAAGAACTTATGTGTAGGACCCATGGACATGAACTAAGTGGGGGTGGGACTGCTGGAGTGAAGGGGAGTACTGGGCAGAGGGAAGCAAAGGGGAAAAATTGAAACTACTGTAACAACATAATCAATTGAAGTATACTTAAATAAATAAATAATAGTTCCTTAGTAGCATTAATATTAAAATTTCTGCAGTTAGCCAAAAAAAAAAAAAAAAAAAAAAGATATTAGTGCTGTGTTGCATGGCCACATTGAGTAATATGCAGATAAAGTGTTGAAATAACCACTTTCCAAATTTAGAACTCATTATTTCAAACGTTATTTAATAAGAAGGTATGAAAATATGCAATTAACTACTTATTGTTACTTGTACCACATAACTAAGCCACCCCTGTTTCTAAGCATGACCCAAATCAGTCTTTTTCTGAAATTATCTTAGCTATGAATGCAGTAGTCAGAAATATTCCTTGCTATCATCATTAGAAAGCAAAATAATATTTTATGTACTTTTCAAAATATCACAAATGCCTTAAGAAGCAAAGTATTATAAGACCAAAATATAATTATAAAATTAGAATTAGTGCTTTTGAATGTTAGGTATTTGCACATAATTTTGACTGTTTTCATATACACATACTAGTTTCTCCTTGTACAAAACATCAATCTTAAAGATTCTGAATAATTCTTATTCTGAGATTACACATCATTAATACACTGCTATTTATTAATTGCATGATAGAGAAATAACACAGATTAAGGAAAGGGTCTAGAAAGGAAAACAAATAAATCTGAATATTGTCAAGAATTTGCCAGGTGGAAGGAGGGACATTCAGAGCTAAGTGAAGAACAGGGAAGAAAATCTCATATGTCAGATAAACATGAATAGTTCCCTACAGCTGAAGCATAGCAAGGTAGAGTGGCAGGAAGTCTGTTGGAACAGAAATCTACATAAATGAGGAAATACAGGAGGGTTGGAAGAGTGAGCTACATGGTTTGGCTTGTTCCCAGAAGGAAAGGAGGCCACCAAAGGAATTTAAGCATGGGACAGAATCAATCTCTAAAATTAATCAGCTGAGAGTATGGGACAAATTATTCATGGGGGCAAGGCTAAATCCAGGGAGATGAGATTGAAGGTATTTTTAAAAGTCCGGGCTAGGCATATTCAGCTAAAGTAAGTCAAGGGGTGGTCAGAAAAGTAGATTCAAGAGACTCATCAGGGAGAAAAATAAGTTTTACTATGAATCTGATGACTGGGCCTAGAGGTCATTTATCTGTCCATGTGGTGCTCTCTAGGATTTGTAGCTTAATGACGTTTGAACTGGAAAAGCAGAAGAGGTTGGGATTTTCCCAAATCCAAGTTCCATTGGTGCTGCCCAACATGACTTTACTTCTACTACGTCATTGCACTAAAAAAACGTGTATCATATATGAGAAATGTATTCCCTTTCTTTATATTTGGATTAACCCTTTGAAAGAGCTTCTTTTTGGTGAAAATTTCTTTTTAACTTTTGTTTTTTATAAGCCAAGTGAAAGTCAGCCTCAGGCTCAAGGCTCGTAGCTGGCAATAAATATCTTAGTAAAATTTAATAATATCACTATTTTTTCCATATTTCTTTTTTATCAATGCCTTTTATGTGTGGCAGTAATATTGATTTTACATAAACAATGACAACATTTTTATTTTTATTTACTTATATTTTAAAATGTGATTTAACTTAAAGAGAAGTAATGTTAAAAAAATAATGTGGTATGAATGTATGGGAAAAAAATTCAAAAAAGTAGTATGCATAGGGAACTGGATACAACAAAAGAGGACCATTTTGGGGCAACATTAAAATTGAGATTTATACTCACATTTGAAATAACTAAGATCCATCATCTCATTTGGAGGTAAGTGAAACCATAGTAGGTGATGACATTATGTTACAAGAAGGTCTAGGAAGTTTTCTTAATCCCCATAGGTGGGTTTCAATGACTCTGTTAATTGACAAAAATTATCTGCAACTATTTGTACCTACGTGCATCTTTTTTTTTCTGGGGAGAGATACCATGGTTGTCTGTTTGGTTTTGGTTTTATAGTCTCAAAAGGATCTTTAACCAAAAGAGGATTTTTAAGAATCAAGCAAATGGAGAAGAGATAAGGATAGACTGTGGAAGAGGGTCACCAAATAAATGGAAAAGTAAAATTCAAAGATATACTAAGTGAACTAAACAAGTACTGTCATTGACTTTCTTCAAAAAGAAGACAGTCATCTTTGAGTCTAAGGAAAGAAAAGGCATGAATGGTTAATGGTTAACTTTGTCAAGTGCTCCTATCATAGGTTAATGAGCTAAGTTTTCAATGATCAGTAGTCACCAATTTGATAATACAGTGACCACTGCCAAAAGAGTTTCATGGTGTTGTGGGTGTGAAAGCCAAACTATAGTGGGAGAGGATAGGAGTCAGGGGAGGGGAGGAGATTGCTACAAGAAATAAAATTTAGTGTTTTTTTTCCTAGAAGCTGGCTGAGAAAAGGAGAAATGAATAGGAGACTAGCTATGGAGGGATTTCAGGCTCCCCCTATAAAGCCATGGGAGGTTTTTCTGTTTGCTTGTAAGGATGGATGTGATATGATCTTAATATAAACTTAAATGATAGAGTCATTAAATAAAGAAGAGACTAAAGTTGCAGGTGATAAATAGAATGTTTTCTGAGCCAAGCTCAGATTGGAGAGGAGCAGTTGTGGGATCCAGAGAAGAGAAAGACGTCAGTTTGACAATAGACAACATAGGAGGGAAGGAGAACATCTAAGCAGACAAATATGCAGGAGTAAGAACGGGGAGTGAGCTTCATTCCTGGGAGTCTCTGAATTCCCAGGAAAGAAGAATCCTCCTGAAAGTCAAGGGGGCCAGGGGTAGAGACAGAGTTACTTTTGACAAGGGTGGCAAGCTGTGCTCCAGCTGCTACAGAGAACCAGTGGTCAGATAAGATTTGATGAGAAGTCTAACATTAGAATTAAGACTTTACAACAACACCAATTGGAATTGTTTATATAAATGTCCCAGGCAGTACTTAGTTCTAGGGATGAAGTAGGCTTATCCAGATCTGGGGGTTTGTAGGAAAAGGCACTGTTTCTTGTCATTATAGTTCTCTGATCACTAGCACCTGGAAGACCATCCTCTACCACTTATTAATAAAGGATTGTGTTCCCACAGTTGTCCTCTTCATTCGTTATCATTAATTTTTCCTTTTGTCAGGTTCATTCTTGTTGGTCTAATTGTTGACATTAATAGTTCCCACTTCTTGCTCCAGCTATGTAACCCTCTTCTTGAAAATTTTTATTTTTGTAAGGTATTCACAGCCTCACCTTCCATTCTTTCTTCTTTCTTCTCTCATCATTTTAAATTATATATTTTTTCAGATTTATGTATAAAATTTTACTTGGCATCTTTATTAGCTAATCTACGTGCACATAATTCAAAGGTGTTAAAGTACATACAAGAGTTAATCTTCCTCTCATTACTGTGCCCTACTACTCAGCTTCTGTCCTGTAGGCAACTATTCTTCTTCTTCTTCTTCTTTTTTTTTTTTTTCTGTATAGTTTCATATATGAGGAGGGACCAAAACAATAAAACAAAACTGGAATTTATTTATAAAAAGTTGTGTATTTATTCTTACATGATTGAACTTCAGTCTTCTTCAAAGTACTCTCCATTTGGTGCAATACACCTATTGAGATGTTTTCCACTGCTCAAAACAGTTTTTGAACTCTTAGATTTTGATGCCTTTTAGTGCTTCTGATGTTTTTTTGTGTTTTACCTCTTCCACATCAGCAAAATGTTTCCCTTTGAGGACTTTTTTCATGGGGAAACAAAAAAAGTCCCTTGGGGGTAAGGTCAGGTGAATAGAGAGGGTGGGGGCCTGTGGTCACGCCATTTTTGGTCAAAAGTTGCTGAACACTCAGCATGGTGTGGGAAGGTGACCTTGTAAATTACCCATCATGAAATGGGCAAAGGTGTTGGGCCTTCAGAAAAATTCAATGAAGCCAAATGCATACTCCCACAATGCCAGCTGGTACACTGATACATATGAGTTCCTAAAACACTCACCTAGTGGGGGAAGCCTGTACTACAAGAGGCCCGCCTTCCAGAAGATAATTCCATTTTTTGGTTCATTTTTTGTTATTTGATAAGTGATAACATGCCATGCACATAACATTGCAACTTTTGCTCCTTAATATACTCTGAAGATTATTTCATGTTAGTACACAGAAAACTGATTTAATAATTTTAACAGCTGAATACTATTCCATTGAATGGATTACAGTTTATTTTGCTTGTTGTCTAGGTATTTCTTTTCAATCATTTACATATATAAAAAACAGCACGGAGTAACTTTAAACATATATTATTTTTCCTAATTATAAACATACCTGTAAGATGAATTCTTAGAATCAGAATCATTGTATCACCACTCACCAATTTTTGTTCAATCCTTATCAATCAATCTTTTGTCAACACCATTTCAATTGAAATAGTTCTTATCAAGATGAAATAAAATTCCATGGTAATTCTTTGTCTTCATACAAGTTAATCTTCTGAAGCATTGGCCATAGCTGATCATCACTTCCTCCTTTTTAAAACACATTCTTCTTTTTTTGGCTCTCATGAAATCACACTCTTCTGGATCTCCCCCTATTTCACTGATTGCTCCTTCTCAGTTTCCTTCTCTGGCCCTTACTCTTTTCAATGTCTGCATTTTGGACTGTTCTAGAGCTCTTTTCTCAGTCTAATCCTTTAAAAACAGTCTTTCTTAAGTCATTTCATGAAGTCCCATTGTTCTCTCCCAACTATCCTTCTGATGCCTGTACCTGAATAGCTAATAGGTGCTCAGAACTTAATTGCTTCTTCTTCATTTTTCTATATTGCATTCTTCCAGTTGCTCTGGTCATAATTCTAGATGTGAGCCTTAATCCTTCATCAGCACCAATATCTAATCTGTTATCAAGTGATGTCTACTCTATCTCCAAGTATATCAAGGATTTGTCCATTTCTCACCATCTCTACTGCTATCACTCTGGTTAAAGACAAGGCTTTGAAACTCTGATATCTTCTTAACAGCCTCTTTGCTTACCCTGTCTTTTCAACAGATCATCTCAACTCAGTAAAAAGAGAATCCTGGTAAACAGTTTCAGACTAGAAATGGTTTATCAGCTTCCCATTGTACATAGAAGAAAATAGGAACTCCAAACCATGGGTTAAAAGGCCACCCACTATTTCTGAGAGAAGAAAACACCACCAAGGAATTGAAGAAATTAACAAATCAAATTAGCCGCCACCCCTCTTTAATATTCAAGTACACTCATTGATATAATTGTTACCTACTTACATTCATTCTTAGGCTCTAAAACATTTCTCCACACACTTTTTTCAAGTGGAGGTACTAATTTCCATTATAGATGTCAAATGCCAATTCTGAGTTTCCCTAATGCTCATCAAGAGTTTTTCACGTTTAGAGCAGACATTAGTGTTTCTTTCCTAATTTAAGGCTGAAGGAATGGGAAAAAAAGGTTTCCTGCTGTTAAGCACAGAAGCCATGGTTCTATATCAGATCACTACAGATGCTTCCCCAAGGGTCTCCAGACTCCTCACCTAAGGATTATGGGTGCTTTCAGTTATAGCAATCTGGAAGCATCTTGTTTATTCTGCCTCAAATAACAATCCTCCCCCTTTAAATTAATATTCAAAAATAGAGAATTTCATCATGGCCTTCTAAATATTACCATGTTCATGTTGTTTCACATTAGCCATTTACTTACAATAGGCTAGAAAATGCCCTTTAAAAATATTTGAAATGATTTAAGTACTAGTTAATCAAATTCGAAAGGGACCATATTTACTAGATGAGAAAATTCAAATTATCACTCCTCTCATTTCCAATTAAGAAATGTTATCATTTTGCAAGTCTTTGAAGAGAGATATGCACCCAATTTTAAATAAAAAAACAAACAAAATATTTCCTGAGAAAGGTGTGTTGTATTATTTTTATTAGCAGTTTTATGGTAGTCTTTATAAAAACAATATGCCTATGAAATTTATAAAACTAGTTAGGTAATAACATTTATTTATTTAAGACAATGAAATAAAAAACTGCGTTTACAAATGTGTTATTGCTCAATCCAAGCCAGCTATACGATTTACCTAATTAGGCAAAGTGACAAAAAAAATGCATTCTTCTTTAAATCTTTATTCCCACAAAGAAACACCCCTTGATATGATTTACACTCATTAGTTCTGTAATAGGCCTCAGTGTATAAGACTGACAAATGATTTTATACTGACCAAAGGGAGAGTGAAAAAAAATACTAAAATTTCTTGAACAAAATAAGTAGAATAAGTTACTTTTCATATTTGGGAACTCACGTTAATGCCAAGCAAGTATAATATTTGTTCTAGAAACATCTGAGTTTGATGAACAATCTCCCCAAACCATAGAAAACCACTCCTGATTGGAAACAGAAGTGGTTTTAATTACACAGACTGACCTTGACACTCAGATTTGAATGGGGGAGGGGACCGAGGACTACACTTGCTTTGGAGGAAACACAAAGTGATGATGCTCCAACCTGCTTATGAGTTTGTAGAGGGAGAACGGGAAGGAGGGGAAACAGCAATTGCAAGCCCAGAGGGATGGCAGAGACATCCTTGGACTGGCTTTGTTGCTTTGTCTATTGATAATTCCACTCCATCAGTGAAAGCCAGCTCAGAATCCACTCCACTTCCCTAAGCAAACACATGGACAACTGGACGACTCAAACATAAGGATTGCTGGATTGTTGATCACCAAATCAAATTTCAAAAATTTATGTGTAAATGGAACCGGAGTGAAACCCATTTTGAATGTTCCAGTTTGCTGGCTAATTACATAGATATTCCAGAAAATTTGAGGGGAGGAGCTAGGGAGCTTTCTGCTTATGTTGTCTTGATGTTTACTTAAATCAGTTTATATTACAAATGGCAAGGAGCCTGGGAAGTAGTTTACATATAGAAAACAAAGTCTTCTCAAGGTTTCTACTGAAATGCACGGCATCCAATGTTCTCTTTCAATGCCTTATCGAGGGATACCTCTAGGTGCAAATGAAAATAATCCAAAACCCAAATCCAGCATTTGGGTACCCAAAATGCTAAACTCTGTATGTATTTTCTGCTCATCTCCATTTCATTCCTTAACTTACTGGCGACACAAATGCGGTTCTCCCAGACCCTTTGGGGACAGGAACCCAGAACACGAACCGTCACTTGGAGCCCCTTTTTTCCTTTGCTCAACCGCCCCTCCAAACAGGAAGGCGCCTTCCTCCCTAGGGCAGGCCTGCAGCAACCCAGGCGTGTTGCGGCCGCGGGGTGGACGCTCTCTTCTGCGCTTTTCGTTCAGTGGTTCGTACCCGCAGGAAATCAAGTTAGAAAACTGCAACCTTTTCCCAGTCTACTCTGCGCAGCTCCTCATTTATCTTATCATTTCCCCCAGAATCCTTCCCAGGTCCCACCGAGGAACGGATTCGAAGATTCTCTTGTCCTTCTAGGGCTGAAATTTGTTCTGTGCCCCGTCTCATTCCACCCTAGAGGCTCCTCAAACCAGGGGCGCCAGCAGCCTGTCCTCTAGGTGAGGTGTCGCGGGATCGAACTGCTACCTTTGATCCTCCCACCCAGGACCACGCCTGCTCCCGGAAACTTCGCTCAGGGTAGCAGAGGTTTTGAGTAGAATGGGGAAAAGCAATTCCAGCGTTGCTGTTCACCCCAAAGTGTCAGAAGGGACTTAGGCTCCAGCCCCGGAGGTTGTTCCCTGGCGCCAACGGCAGGCTCTGCCCGGGCCTCCCTCGCTCCCCTTCCCACCTGCTTGCCACCTTGCTGGGCGCGGAGGCGCACACTCACCACGAGCGCTACTTCGCAGCGGTTCGGGGCGGAAAATGTGGCCCCCAGATCCGGGGAAAGGGCACGGGCAGGGGCGGCTGGGCACCGGCGGAGACCGAGTGGAGAGTAGCGCCTCCCGGTGCTCTCGGAGCCGCGAAGCTGGTTGCGCGCTGCGGTACCTGGGACGCTGCGCACGGGCGGATCCCAAACACAAGATGATGTACAGGCAGGCAGACGCCCGGGGCTGGTCACCACTCCTAACGCTGCTCTCTTCTGGTCTTTACCTCTTCCTTCTTTCTACACCCCCTTCTCATCTTGCTTCTCTCACTTTCCCCCTCCTCCCTTTTCTCTCAGCCGTCTCCTCCCTCCCTCCCTTCCACTGATGCATGGACAAGAACGGAGGAGGGAAAATGTCCCGTCTCCTTGAGTGATACCTTTGAGATTATCGCTGTCCATGGAACCTGGAAATGACTCCAACTACCTTTTCTGAAACCATGAAAAACAAAACAACGTTACTCTCCTTTTTCCTTGCATCTCCTTCCCAGTGGCAATTTGTATCTGGTTGGATGGCTAGGAATGGGGTGAGGTCAGGTAAGGAGAGCGAAGAGGGAATTAGAGGCAGCAGTCCTTGGAAGTGGCGTTGAGTACCAGCCATTGAGTGAGCCCAGAAATGTGTTTATTCGCAACTTGACAAAGCAGGCTTTTTTGGGGGGAGGGAGATTGATGTTGGGGGTGAGAGAAGCGAGGCAGGCATGGTAATGGGGGCAGGGTTTATTCAAGAATCTATTCTAAGGCATCTATTATGGTCTTCCCACCTCCACCCCCGCTCCAATCTCAATCTCTCTCTGTGCCTCACAATACAACCGTAGTGTTTTGACCTGAATTTGCCCTTAAAAAAATACTTGGTCTTTTCCTACTTCTGGCCTTTAACCTTTGTGTCCCCCCCCCCGCCACCCCGCCCCATCCCACCCCCTGAGTATGTTTTATTGTCCAGTAGCAAGAGTCCCTCCAGCTACTCTACCAGACACTCCCCAAACCTGTTTTGACCCTAGAAGTTTGAGTGATTCTTGGAAGGTGGCAGTTTTCTAGCACTGGTGAAGGTCTCCAGTGATGGGAAGGGTGGGACAGTTTTTTTGTTGAGAGTTCCACGCTCCCAACTCCCCCCCCCCCCCCCGCTCCCCCACATACAGGTTGACCCTCTCAGGACTGTTTCATTCTGGGCATGACTGTTCTAGATCCCTTTTCCCACAAAAGAACTCTTGTCACTGAAGATCTTTTCTGCTCTCCCACCTCCTAATACTCCCTGCCGTTCGAAGACAATCGTATATAAATCTCCCTTAAACACTAAACCTGTATTTTCCAGCCCATCTTTCTTCTGTTGGTGAGGTCCTCCTTGTTCTCTGGCATCATATGTTTACATGAAGTACATAAATAAAACACTAAGCATAATGCTTGGCACTTAGTACTCAGGAAATGTTAACTGAATTATTATAGGTAATGACTTCAGATTATCATTAACATTTACTTCATGTTTTTATTCTCACATAATTCTTAAACCTTGATTCTTTCTACCATGATTTGCAGTTTCACCCCTTGTTCCTTATGAATATCTGACTGTGTAGTTATGGCTACTCATTTAGGAAAGCATAGTAAAAATAATCCTAGTAGAAGTCAAGATTAATAACTTTCCTAATAGAATACAGTAATTTCCCTAAAAGATATAATATTGACCACCTTGATTTTACACTTCTACACAGAGTAATTTGTAACAGATCTTGCTGATGACAGCCATGGAGAGAGTTAGGAATATATCCATTTTCTCTCAGAGGGATGTTTCCAGATGCCATATTTGGACTTGAGCCATTGCGATTAACAATTTTTTTTTGTACATCTGGGAAATAAATTATATTAAAAGAAGATGTGAGAAAGACCTCACCTATGATGTAAAGGGGATCTGAGGTTTCAAATGTTTCTGCTATTGCTACTGCAGCAAATTTGCTTAGGTATCTGATGAAAATACACCTTGCAGGCTACAACAGGACATTATGCCCTAGAGATATTCCATTTGCTATTTAGTACACAGATTACTAACCCAGTAGGCAAGACACAGTCATAGCACTCAGCATGGGTTATTCTGAGTAAGTTGAGAATGAGTAACTAGGTTGCTTCTTTAGTTATCTCAGTGAGAAAGAGGCCAGAATCTCAGTCAGTCATTAAGTTCACAGATTTTAGTTGTTTAGGTTGAATTAAGTCATCACAGGCCAGTTCTTTTTGAAATCTTAGATAAAAGATCCAGAAAAGGTCAGAACTTAAAGGTCTTCTTTGTTTTTAATTTTAAGCATGTGAGGACACATGTATCATATTTATAGGCATGATATTAATAATAGTCGCCCTGGCTGGTTTGGCTCAGTGGATTGAGCGTCGGCCTGCGAGCTAAGTGTCGCTGGTTCGATCTTCCAGTCAGGGCACATCAGAGAAGGAAAACTCTGACTCCAAAAAACCTCCGCTGCCTTGCGGCATACCTCTTCAAGGGAAAGGCTAAGGGAGTAAACCCCGACAGAAAATCCGGAGCCGGAGTCCCTAAGGCGGTTTGACGTTGTAGTCAACACCGGCAACTCCTGCGGCGCACCTGAAGCCAAGCTGTATTGACTCTGTCTTTCCCTTGGATCCTTCAGCTGCGAAGAGAGGGGGGCTCTGCTGCATGGGCAACAGCAGACCCTCCATATCACCCTGCCCAGGCTCTGTAGCTTCAGCTTCACTGGAGAGGACACTCCAGCGTCATCGCAAGATGTCGATTCAACACGGGAGGAGACAGATACCGTGTCACTCCCGAGTCGGACTGCACAACCATTCTTGGTGGTGCAGATAGACTCTTAAGAAGCTACACCATCGTCTCTCGAGACGGACGGCTGCCGACGACGACGACGACGATGTTAATAATCTATTTCTTGAGCTTTTGACAGAAAGGAGATTTTCATTCCAGACAAATTGTACCATTTTGATAATATTGATCTCAGTTTAAAATGAAGTGGAAATTCCCTTGTTTCTTTCAGTTAAGCTGACTACTTAAGATAACTGTAAAAGTCAATCATAAAATGCAAAATTAAGGAAAAAGTTGAAAAGTTGTGAAAGGATGTTGTAGACAGAATTAATCCAAATGGTGCATGCCTAGATGATGTAATCTTTCCTTAATGGCTTCTGCTGTCCTTGCATTATTATGCTAAATACTGAAGATTAACCTGGACTCATAAACCTTACAGGCAAGGTTCACTGAGTCATTCCATGACATCAAATGGCCACTTTTCAGGAGCATTGTTTTAAGCACCACTTTTTTTTTTCTATTTTGGAAAAAAATACTGCAGAGTAAAATAAAAACTCATGATGAAATAAGAAACCTTTCTTTAAGTTTATGGGAAAAGCATGTTTGGCAATAATTCAGATTGACTATTTATTAAATTTATCAGGTAGTTGCTCAGATCCTTTGAAAGTCAAATAGAGAGGTATGTAGAGGTTCGATAAATATAATTTACTAATTTCATAATACACATGGGAAGACTGGATTGGGAAATAATCTCTATCATATAACAATGCTATGTTCCTCTAAATAGAAAATATGCCTAGGCAACTCTGAGAGAAACTAGCATATCTAAAACACCAACGGGAAAATTGAGTTCTTTAAAATACTTTCCCCATAAACTTAGGGAGAGATTGTTTACTTGAGTGCTTTAATTTGCATCATAAATTTTCATTTTACTCTGCAATATTTCCCCACCCCCAAATGGTACTTAAAATAATGCTTATAAAAAATGGCCTTTTATTGTGTAGTTAGCCAAATTTATCAATCATTTTCTAAATGTGTGGAATAGGATGTAACTGAAAGACCACTTAACTAGAAGGTTCCAGGCCTGTCACTATGGAACAATTTTGTTTTAGCTGAGTAGGGGTAGTTTGTTGGATAGGAGAGTAGTGCACAAGATAAACTCAAACTCTTAACTGATGTTTATATCTGTAGCCACATTACTCTTCAGTTCCACAACTGGAAGAATTGAAGCACAGTGTTTTGCACACTATAGTACTTATTGATATTTGGCCAAAAAGTCCATTTAGTTTTTTCCACAAAATAATAGACACATTTTTCACCTTCACCAATTACTTTATTGATTTGCATATTTAGAGTATGTCTTCTATCTCCTGTATGCTATAACATTGATTGTTCTCAGTTTCTTGATTTGATCACTATTAATTGAAACTGGTCTACCTGAACATAGAGCATCGTCCAGTGAGTAATCCTCAGCACGAAACTTTGCAAACCACTTTTTAAAAAATATTCATTATTGATTATGCTGTTACAGTTGTCCCAATTTCTTTTCCCTTTGTTCTTCTCCACCCAGTGACCCCTCCCTCCAGTTGTCCCCCTGCCTTTGTCCGTGCCCATTGGTTGTACATATAGTTCTCCTCAACATCTTCCTATCTACTCCATTCCTTCCTACTATGCTTCTTAATTCCTGTACCATCTCCCTCCCTTTCCCCCCTTCCCCCTCCCAGTTGACCTCCTTTCAATATGTTCCCCAAACCTATAATTCTTTTCACACTCTCGTTGCCTACTTAGTTTGCCTTTGTTTCAATTCCCTAGCTTCTGTTGTTGGTTGTTGTGATAGAGTTTTCATTTTAGCATTCATAGTTTTGATTCTCTTTCTCCTAAACAAGTCCCTTTAACATTTCATATAAGAGTGGTTTGGATATGATGAACTCCTTCGGTTTTACTTTGTCCTGGAAGCACTTTCTCTGCCCTTCTATTCTGAATGACAGCTTCACTGGATAGAGTATTTGTGGCTGTAGGTTTTTGCTTTTCATTACTGCGAATATTTCTTGCCTGTCCCTTCTTGCCTGCAGGGTCTCCTTTGAGAAATCAGCTGATAGTCTTATTGGGACCCCTTTGTACATAATTCTTCTCTTCTCTCTTGCTGCTTTTAAAATTCTCTCTTTATCTTTAATTTTTGACAATTTGATTATAATGTGTCTTGATGTGATTCTCCCTGGGTCCAGTTTTTTTGGAACTCTCTGTGCTTCCTGGACCTATAAGTCTATTTCCTTCCCCAAGTTAGGGAGGTTCTGCTTCATTATCTTTTCACATAATTTTTCCATTTCTAGTTCTTCTTCTTCACCTTCTGGCATCCCTGTGATTTGGATGTTGGCCAGCTTATAGCTGTCTGATAAGTTTCTGAGCCTCTCCTCATTTTCCTCACTTCCTGTTTCCTCTTTCTGCACTGGTTGACTGTTTGTTCCTTTCCTGTGTTCCAATTTGTTGATTTGATCCCTGGTTTTCTTGCCCTCACCACCAGTTTTGTATGTGTTTTTGTTCATTTCAGCAGAACTAGCCTTCATTTCTTTCCTGTCTTGTTTAAGATCTGCTGTTAGGTCTGTAAGCATTTTTATAAGCAAAGCTCTGACCTGAGCCTCAGAAAGATTTCCTATCTGCTGCTTCATTAGATTAGATATTTGCTGTCTGGTCAGCTGCATCACTGGGATCTCTATCATGATATATACCATCCTGACAGTTTTGTGTTTACCTTTGCTTCCTGGGCGGGGCTGTCACACCTTCTATGTTATAGGGGGCAGAGCCCCTTGCACTCATCACTACCAAGTGACCCTTCTCACCATACTGTGGTGCTTTGTGTGGGGCCGGGGGTCCAAGATGGATTCCTGCCGTTCACTCTCCACTGAGAGACCAGGAGCCTCCTCTTCCGTCCCCATGTCCTCTGGCTTTCACAGTCTGAGGCAATGAGGGTCTGCCTTCCCTGGCGTTGGAATCGTGAGCTGATGGGTCTGGTCTGCAGGCAGGGGTGCTCACCAGGTGCTTCTTGTCTCCCCTTAAATAGGGTATCTGCTTACCGCCATCCTGCCGCCATCACTCTAGCTGTGACCGCCAACACAGCTCCACCTTTCCACTCCAGCTTCACCCCTCCTACCCATCCAGACAAGCACCACTTATTTATAACTTCATACATTGGACTTCCATGTAGCTTTATTTTCTAGAACTTCTGGTTGTCTTTGGTTTTGCGATAGTTGAATTCCTTCTTAGTTGTGGAGGGAGACAAAGTGTGTCAGTCTAGGCCTCCATCTTGGCCAGAATATCAGTTTCTTCTTTTGCAAACCCACTTCTGACACATTTGGTCAGTCATAGCACCTTCCCCATATACTGCACAAATCTTTTTTTGTGTGTTTTAGTTGCATTTTTACCTTTCTGGAAATAATAAAACATAACATGCTGAAAATGTTGCATGTTTTCTTCCATCTTCAATATTGAAATATCTGCACAAAAATTTACCAATTTTGATTTTTTTTAATGCATGCTGATATGACAGCTGTCACAATACAATCTAACAAAATAGTTTTGAATCAAGTTAAAGACAGCTAAGGACTACTAGAACCATCTTACAGAAAAAAACCAAACTGACTTTTTGGCCAACCTAATAATAGGGCTGGGCAAAAACCTTGAAGAGTATGTAATATGTAAAAGTGAGTAGTGACAAGGTCTACTATGGTGGCACGATAAAAAAAACTGTTGCTCAATTAAGTTAAAAAAATACTAAAAACTTTAACCTACTATATAATCAAATGCTCCAGCTAAAATCTTAAGCTATCTAAAAAAATAATCAATACCAGTAAATCTGTTTCTCAATAATTTTGATGCTATCTCAGTCATAATTGTTTTACCTATAGCCATTGTTTATATTAGTCTTAGTATTTTCAATATAATTTCATAATTTTTCACTTAGTCTGTATTTGTTAAGATAACAGGAAAATTACAATTATATCTCTACATTGATGAGAAAACTAGGCATAAAGATCATGAAGGTAACTTACATTAGAATTGAGCTGACTTGACTCTTACTTTTATCTGGTCATTAACCAGTTTGGTGACTTAAAGAAGGAATTTAATTTCTACCAATTTTAGCTTCCTAAAATTTCATGTGGGAATAATGCCAAATTTATCTGTCTGCAGAAATTACCCTGAGTATACTGGAATATAGTATATAAACTTTCATAGAAAGGATAAAGTATTACCCAACATAAGAATTGATTTATGTGAAGAAAGTTTGCAAGATCAGAACAAAATCATCAGGTTTTGACACTTAATGAAATATCTCCGAGGTTGCTAACCTTTTGATCAGAATCTTGCCATGTCAACGCATATAAATCAAAATTTAAAGTGAAGATTATTTGTAGAAATGTAATTTTCAACTGTACAGGTTTGGGACAGCCAAATACAATACTTTCCATTCATTTGTAGCCGTGAGTACACTCAATCATTTGGAATAGTGAAAGGCAACATTAAAAAATAATAAAAATAATAAATAAAAACCAGTATGAAGTTGAGATAAATAGCTCTTTTTCTCTTGTCCTCACAATGTTCTGATGTTATTTACATATAGATGTAGTAACAGAAATAGTACCAATGAGAACAAGGATGCTTTTGAAAAACTAAGGTAAAACCCTATACAAGATTGTTGCCAATTGTTAATAGTATATATATGTAAAACAGGATTTACTATTAATTGAAGTCTATCTTTGGAAATTTACTAGAATGAAAAGTAGATTCCAAGTATTTAGAATGGAATAAAATTATCCCAAAACATTAGTATTTAGGAGACTGATTAATATGTGTCATTGATGGAGAGCAAATTGTAATTATTTAAAAAATAATGTATTTATTGTATCTTCATTTATATGCTTCTACTTACGAATGTGAAATGAGATTAATTACCTAACAGCTGGGTAAAGCCATTGATAATTATATTACTTAATTAAATGAAATTCCCAAAAGATTTTAATACAATTTATTCAAAGCTCCATGCCAGTTTTGTAACCATTTAAAGTGCCTTCATAGTAATTGTCCAAACAGAGAGTCCAATGCAACAGTTAATTAATATGAGTAGGCCTGCTGTTATAACTGGACTCCTGCTAAGAACATTTGATGAAGTAGACAGTTTCTTTGAACTTAGGTTCATCCATAAAGCTTTTGTCTTCAAAAACAGAAAACATTTTCAACATTTTTAAATTACGATTTTTTCATATTACCATAAAGAGCACACATTTACACAAGTAATAGTATTAGTGAGTTTCAGTTACACTAGGTTTCAATACAGCTTTGGAAAGCAGACTCTCCCAAACACTTAATTATTTGTCCCAGATTGTGCCTCAGACTGTGTCCATCTTATTACTTTATCATTTATTTTATTGTACTTCATTGTAATTTTTTGTGTTTGTGTATTTGTCTTTTTTCTTCTAGATGCTGAGCTATTTCAGGGAACAACTGTTTTATTCATATTTGCTTACCCTTAGAAATTTGCCTGGTGCCTAGAAATTAGAAGATACTCAGTAATTTTTCAAACATATGAAAGAATAAATATAGAAGTATGTATTTTTAATTCTCATATTAAATTAAACCTACCAGAGGGTAAGGGGGCCAGGTATGTGTTGACAGAGGATGAGTTGGCTGTGGATGCTGGTCACACAGTGCAGTGTGCATATCATGTGTCACGGAGCTGTATGCTTGAAACTTGTATGTTTTTGTTGACCAATGTCACCCCAATAAATTCAAATAAAAATAAATAAATAATAAATAAATAAAACCTACTAATTTCTGTTTTTCAAAAATGGCATTCTTTCTACTTTTTTTTTTTTGTTACAGTTGACATTCAATATTATTTTGTGCTATTATCAGGTGTACAGCATATTGGTTAGACAATCATATACTTTATGAAGTATTCTCTCCAATATTTCCAGTGCCCACCTGGCACCATACATAGTTATTACAATATTATTGACTATATTTCCTATGCTCTACTTTACATTCTCATGGCTATTTTGTAACTACCAATCTGTACTCCTCAATCCCCTCACCTTTTTCATCCAGTCCCCCTAACACCTCCCCTCTGGCAACCATTAGTCTGTTCTCTGTACTTATGAGTCTGTTTCTGTTTTGTTTGTTTATATTGTTCATTAGATTCCACATGTAAGTGGAATCATATGGTGCTTGTCTTTCTCTGGCTGGCTTATTATACTTAATACAATACCCTCTATTTCCATTTATGCTATTGCAAATAGTAAAATTCTTTTTTATGATTGAGTAATATTCCATTACATATATATCACAGCTTTTTATTCACATTTATTGATTCATATATATATATAAGTGTCGCTGGTTCGATCTTCCAGTCAGGGCACATCAGAGAAGGAAAACTCTGACTCCAAAAAACCTCCGCTGCCTTGCGGCATACCTCTTCAGGGGAAAGGCTAAGGGAGTAAACCCCGACAGAAAATCCGGAGCCGGAGTCCCTAAGGCGGTTTGACGTTGTAGTCAACACCGGCAACTCCTGCGGCGCACCTGAAGCCAAGCTGTATTGACTCCGTCTTTCCCTTGGACCCTTCAGCTGCGAAGAGAGGGGGGCTCTGCTGCATGGGCAACAGCAGACCCTCCATATCACCCTGCCCAGGCTCTGTAGCTTCAGCTTCACTGGAGAGGACACTCCAGTGTCATCGCAAGATGTCGATTCAACACGGGAGGAGACAGATACCGTGTCACTCCCGAGTCGGACTGCACAGCCATTCTTGGCGGTGCAGATAGACTCTTAAGAAGCTACACCATCGTCTCTCGAGACGGACGGCTGCCGACGATATCACAGCTTTTTATTCTCTCATCTATTAATGAGCACTTAGGTTGCTTCCATAGCTTGCTTATTGTGCTTACTGTAAGCAATACTGAAATGAACATTGGGTGAATATATTCTTTCAAATCACTGTTTTAGGTTTCTTTGGACATATACCCAGAAGTGGAATCACTGAGTCATAAGACAGTTCCATTTTTAATTTTTTGAGGGACTTCCATACTGTTTTCCACAGGGGCTGCATCAATCTTTATTCCCACCAACAGTGCAAAACGGTTCCTTTTTCTCCACATCCTTGACAACATTTGTTTATTGACGTAGTGTTGACAGCTATTCTGACAGGTGTGAGGTGATATTTATTGTGGTGTTAATGTGCATTTATCTGATGATTCGTGACATTGATCATCTTTTCATACATTTTTTTGGCCATCTGTATGTCCTTTTGGGAGAGGATCTATTCAGGCCCCTTTCCCCCAAAATGGCCAATAAAGTATATTTTATTGATTATGTTGTTACAGTAGTCTCAATTTTTTCTTCTCTTTGCTCCTCTCTGCCCGGTACCCCCACTTCCCTCCAGCAGTTCCACCCCCCCTTAGTTCATGTCCATGGGTTGTGCATATAAGTTCTTTGGCTTCATCCTTTCCAATATTATTCTTAACTTCTCTCTGTCTATTTTGTACCAACAATTATGCTTCTTATTCTCTGCACCATTTCCCCATTTCTCTCCCTTCCCCATCCCAGCTTATAACCCTCCAAATGATCCCCATACCTATGATTCTGTTCCTATTTTGGTTTGTTTAGTTGAATTTTGTTTGTATTTTTTAGATTTAGTTGTTGATAGTTGTGTTTGTTGTCATTTTAATGTTCATTATTTTGATATTTTTCTTAGGTAAGTGCCTTTGACATTTCATATAATAGCTTGGAGACGATGATCTCCTTTAGCTTTATCTTGTCTGGGAAGCACTTTATCTGCCCTTCCATTCTAAATGATAGCTTTGGTGGATAGAAGAGTAATCTTGGTTTTAAGTCCTTGCTTTTCAGCACCTTGAATACTTCTTGTCCATCCCTTCTTGTGTCACGGACCTCTGACCAGCAGAGTCCATGGTGTTGTGGATGAGGGACTAAATGCACAGCAGCTACAAGAATCCTGTGGAGAAGAGGGAACAGAACTGGCCACTTTCTAGAGGAGAAAGAGCAGTTTGCCCCTGCCTTAACAGGCCTTTATTGATTTCGTAGGTGGATTACATCCAAGAAAATTGTGAATCATTGTGCTAATCATTGCCTGATATGATCATTACTTTTACATATTAGAGAAAAGAATGTTACACATGAATGGATGATAAGGATAACTTGTCTAGCCACATCCTGTTCTTAGAAATTGGACCAGAATAGGCCCTAAGAAACTGCTTCAAGTTTACACGCTGAACATCTGTTGTTCTCAGCCCAGGATGAGGGAGTCTTTTAGCAGAAAGCAAGCTTTTTAACTGTTATATAAATATAGGCCTGGTTCCCCATGGGAAAACCTGTGTGTGGAGTGGATCCTGCATGCCACCATGTTCCCAGTGGTTTTCCACTCTGGGGCTGAGCTACATTTGCCACCACCAAGCACCCGGCTTCCCATATTCTTGCCTGCAAAGTTTCTTTTGAGAAATCAGCTGATAATCTTATAGGCACCCCTTTGTAGAAAACTCCTTGCTTTTCTCTTGCTGCTTTTAAGATTCTCTCTTTATCTTTCACCTTTGGCCTTTTAATGATGATGTGTCTTGGTGTGGTCCTTTTTGGGTGTAGCTTGTTTGGGACTCTCTGTGCTTCCTGGGCTTGTATGTCTATTTCCTTTGCCAAACTTGGGGAGTTTTCCTTCATTATTTTTTTACATAAGTTTTCGATTTCTTGCTCTTCCTCTTCTCCTTCTGGTACCCCTATGGTTCAGATGTTTGCACATTTAAAGTTTTCCCAGAGGTTCCTAAGCCTCTCCTCATTTTTTTCAGTTCTTGTTTCTTCATTCTGTACTGGTTGACTGTTTTTTTCTTCCTTATGTTCCAAATCATTGATTTGAACCCTGGTTTCCTTCCCTTTACCATTGGCTTTGTGTAGATTATCCTTTGTTTCATTTAGCATAGCCTTCACTTCTTCCCTTATGTGTTTGCCATACTTAAGGATATCTGTCAAGCCTGTGAGTATCTTTATCACCAGTATTTTGAACTCTATGTCTGTTAGGTTGGCTATCTCCTTGTTTATTAGGTTGGCTATCTCTTTGTTGGTTAGTTCTCCCACTGGAACTTTGATCTCCCCTTTTTGGGCCATACTTCTCTGTCTCCTCATCTTGACAGGCTCCTGTATTTGTTTGCCTTTGTGTCTTAGGCAGAGCTGTCACTCCTGTTATGTTGTAAGGGGCGGAGCCTTAGGTATTCATCAGTATAGGGTGACCTGTTTTACCACATTGTGGCACTGTGTCTGTGTGTGAGGGGTCTGAGAGAGAACAATGCCACTTGCTCAGCACTTGCCCCTGTTCTGAGAACTTCTCTCACTTCATATGGGACTGGCGCCTCTGTAGCTGTTGCCCTAGCTGTCATTCCCAGAGTGCATGAATCTGAGGACAGTCTAGGACTGTGGGGGCCCTTTAAACAACTGAACTCTGCTGAGAGACCGGCAGTTTCTTCCTCTGCCCTAACCCCCCACTGGCTTGCACAGTCAGAAGCAATGAGGCTTTATTTTCCCTGGCGCTGGGACTGTGAGTTGTGTGGTTTGGTCTGGTGTTGGGAGTGCTCCCTAGGTGTCCCTCCCTACTTTTTAAAACATGTGACTGCACTTTCTAATGGCATACTGCTGCTGCTATTCCTGCCACCACCATACTGTGTCCTCTCCACACCTGCTCTGCCCCTCTTACCTGTCTGGATGAGTATTTCTTCTTTATACCTTCATTTGTTGGACTTCCATGCAGCTTGATTTTCTGGAACTTCTGGTTGTCTCGCTCTCTCTCTCTTTTTTTTAGTTAAGAATAAAAACTAGGGTAGTCGTATGTGAATCAGAAATTAAAAAGAAAAAGTAGGGTGAGCTTCAGGGAGAGACCAATGAAGGTTCAACAATGAGGAACAGGAGGCAGCATGGTAATAAGTTCAAAGCTAAACAGGATGTATAGCACTGTGTCTAGCAGGAACTGTGAAACCTGGAAGTTCCAACTCTGGTCAGTAAGAAAAAGAAACCACCAGAAGGGAGCATAAAAAGAGCAATACAACCAACTGCAAATGAGCCATTCGTGGTGGGGGGAGGGGTAGTGTCTTGGAGAGGAAAAGGAAGGGAAGGGGTAAACCATTGGTTTACCAGAAAGCACTTGTTTTAAAGAATCCCAACTCTGACTACTCACCGTGGGCTATGGGTCAGAGACTTTTGGTTGCCTCTAGTTTTGAGGTAGTTGTATTCCTTCTTAGTTGTGGAGGGAGATGCAGCGTGTCTGTCTAGGCCTCCATGTTGGCCAGAAGTCTCTAAAATGGCATTTATCAAATAATAGAAGTTATTCAGTGCCTTTTACAGTGTTATCGAGTGATGTTAAATAAAATACTGCATCTCTCCTTTCTCTTCATCCACTGTCACTCTCTGCTTTTTATTTTGGAGGTCTCTTCAGATGTCTGGCATTTTTTGGATGCTCATTAATTTTTAAAAGTGGTGTGCAGGATTTCTGTTTGCCAGTTTGTAACCTACCTAGGACTGGGCTTCATTAAAATTGATGGGAGAATACTGTGTATTCCATGGGTAGAATCCATTCTCTTGGGCTGTTCAAGTACTACAGAGAAGCATCTTCCAGTCTCTTCTGGAGGAATTCTGAGAATAGTTATGAGTAAGGGAACTGAATATTTCATTCTTTATTATGTAAATTTTCATTTATTTTTCTCTGTGGTGTCTTGTGCCTAATATTTTCTGTGTAGAATATCTCTGGTGTAATTTTCCTAGAGAATAAATCTCCAGTCTTCTTCCTGATATAAGGATAGAGAAATTATTGCCTGCTTTCAATATGTGGCCACAGGACCTAACCATAGCCTTCCATTATATATAACCAACACATTTGTTTTCCAGGCTGTGTTTTACCCACCTTTTAAGATGGGATTTTCAATTCTAAGCCTTTCATGGATGCAGAGGGGCCAGCACCACTCATCTATTTGCTTTTGGTTTTTCCTACATCCTAGAAAAATTTGGATATCTCATGTCTGCTCTTCTATTCTGTTCCTAGTGACTTAATATTATTTTATTCCTTAATTGCCATTTTAGAAGAGGTGTTATGGTAAATGCACAAATAAATAATGTTTCATTAACTTTTCAAAGTTAAAAGAGGATCTCTTTGTATAATAGATAAATGTTTGGCCTTAATTATTATGTATTATATAATGTACTATGTTATAATGTATTATGACATACAACATTTGTTATTTTTGCCTTTTCTATGTTATTGTCATTACTGAAAGTATTTTTTAAATTGATGAAGTAATGATAATTATGTGCCCTCAGTTGCATATATTTCTTTGCTCTCCCTCTTCTTTTTGAGACTCTGATTTCTAATTCTCTCTTATTTTCTGTACATCTGGCTGTATATTCCTTTTTAAATTCTCTCTTCTAAATGATGATACTACTGTGTAATATATGGTGATGCTAAAGGTATGTTATTGTGTATTAATATACATAAGTTTTTTGTTTATTGTTTTTCCTCAAGTTTTCATCTACATAATGAAAAATATTTGCTATTCTATAATTGTTTGATATAAAATAGAAAAAACACTTCTTTTTGTATAACTTAGAAATATTTTGTTAAGTATTATCCTATTGGCAGAACTTTCAGTAGATTATGTTACTGAATGATAGTGGTTATCACTAACTCTTCTACTAAGAGCTAATATTTACTGAGTCCAACACCATGCCAGGCACAAGCACCTTACATGTGTTGTGAGGCTAAGAGAGATATATCAGTGTCCTATTTCACAAAGAGAGAAACTGAGGCTTAGAGAAGCTGGTAACTCACATAGGGTTAACCAGCTAATAAGTGGCATATGTTGGATTGAATCCATCTTATGACTGATTGCAAAGTATGCCTTTTTATCCCAAAACACCATTAATAAAAACAAGTTGTGTATACTGATTTAATTTTAAAGTCAAAAGTATAATTAAGAGTAGTTACATGGTGCTGTACAGAAAATATTTTAAAGTTTGAGTTTTCATTTTTATAAAATCTCTAGGAGCATCCTACCAACTTCAACCCAGGTCTTACCTTATTGTTCAGCTCTACTTCTAGGTCTCTCCTCTCTCTTCTACCTCTTACCTATTTATTTGCTTTTTTTTTTTTCACTAACACAAATGTAGTGATACTCATTTTTGTTTAAGAGCTTTATTGAGCTTCAATTAATATTCCATATAATTCACCCATTTAAAGTTTATGATTCAACAGTTTTTAGTATATTCAGAGTTTTGCAACCACCATCAGAATCAACCTCAGAACATATTCATCAGCTCCTAAAGAAACCTCCCATGCTCATTAGCACTCATTCCCATTTTTCCACCACAAACCCCTGTACTAGATAATCACCAATCTACTTTCTGTATCTAAAGACTTGACTATTCTAGCTACTTAAAGTAAACAGAACATACAACAAGTAGCCTTTTGTGACTGGCTTCTTTCACTTAGCATGTTTTCTAGACTCATTCATGCAACAGCATGTATCAGTATTGTGCTCCTTTTGATTTCAGAATAGTATACCATTGTATGAGTACATCATTTTATTTATCTATTCATCAGTTGAGGAAATTTGTTTTTTTTCAATTTTTGACTATTATGAATAATGATGCTGTGCACATTCATATACATGTTTTTGCATAGCCATATTTTAATTTTATTTCTCTTTGTGCTTAAGAGTAGACTTGCTGGTCATATGGTAATTTTATATTTAACCTTTTCAGGAACTTTCAGATTTTTTTCCAGAGCATTTTCAGCATTTTACATTCAATATGCTGGTGTCAATTTCTCTACATTTTTGGCAACCTTGTTATTATCTGCCTTTCAGATAGCCCTCCTACTAGTTGTGATGTAGTATCCCATTGATGTTTTGATTTGAATTTTCCTAATGAATAATGGTACTGAGCATATTTTCATGTGCTTATTGGTCATTTGTATAATTTTGAAGAAGTATTTACTCATATCTTTCACCATTTTAGTTGTATTATTTGTTCTTGTATCATTAAATTGTACAAGTTTTTATATATTTTAGATATCTTTTATTTTATATATAATCTTCAAATATCTTCTTCCATTCTATGAGTTATTTTTAATTTTATGTTCTGTAAAGTTTTAAATTTTGGCAAAATCCAAATTATTTATTTTTTTGTTTTTGTTTCTTGTGCTTTGGGTATCATATCTAAGAAGGTTTACTTAATCTATGAACATTAAGATTTATTCTTATATTTTCTTCTAATAGTTTTAGAGTTTCAGCTCTTAATGTTTAGCTACTTAATCCATTTTGGTTAGTCTTTGTATGTGGTATGAGGAGAAAATCTACTTTTAATTGGGTATTCTGTTGTGCCAGCACCATTTGTTAAAAAGATTATTTTTTTCTCCATTGAATTATCTTAGTGCCTTGCTGAAAATCAAGCATAAATGTAAAGGTTTATTTCTGCACTCTTGATATTATTCCATTGGTCTTTCTGTTTATCTTCATGCTAATAGTTCATTTCAGGCTATTCTTTGACCTTTGAATTATCACATAAATTTTAGTCAGCTTGTAAATTTCCTTAATAAAATTAACCAGGGATTGATAGGGACTGTGATAAATCTGTAAATCTATCTGGGAAATATTTAACCACGTTCATGCTCTGATTTTTGAAAAAGGAATGTCTTTTCACTTATTTAGGTCTTCTTTAATTTCTTTCAACATTGTTTTGTGGTTTTCAGACTATAATTTTTGCACATTGTTTGTTAAGTTTTTTCCTAAGTATTTTCTTTTTCATGCTATTGGTGATGAAATTGTTTTGTTAACTTTGGGGTTTATTCATTGTTAATGTATATAAATACAACCAAGTTTTATAGATTGATTGTATAACCCATAATTTTGCTTCACTCTTTCAAGAGTTCTAATAGATTTTTAGTGAATAAAAGATGAGTTATCACTGCATGTTCTATAGACATTATAAGGATACTAAGGCAATGCTTTGAATACAACTTTATACAAAAAAGATAATGTATCATAAAAAGTAAGGTTCACCCCAGGAAAATATCCCAAGTGTACTTTCATAAATGCACATTTGGGGGTGTCACAAAAGCAAGGCCCAAAGAGATTTTGGGAAGTTGTGGTTTATATGCCATTCTGGAGCTAAGGAGAAAGAGGGGTTTATGGTTGGAGACTTCAAAGAATAGAAAGGAAGGTAATTCACGTGGAGATGGAAAAGCAAATGTTTGGTAAATACATGTTTGCTGGGTTACCTTTAAAAGGCAACACAGAGAGAACTTTGAACAAATGGGCCTTGGTATGTTCCTCTCTTTCTACCACACATTAGGTTATATTCAACTATAGTTATCTGTGATATCTCTCTACTTAGAACAGGTCCTCTATATAAATTCCTTTTAGGAAGTAAAGAGAGAAAGTCAAAGGTTCTTTTGGAGTTTTATGTTCCTTAATATCCAGTTTAATCAATACCTCAAAAGACATTTTCGGGTGGCAAAACTGCTTCTCTTCAACAGAATCATGAAATGAATTATTCACATGCCATTGGCTACCTGAGTGCAGTCTGACCCCTACCAACCAATTACACAGCTTTAAATACAAGTTTATTTTCATTAAAATGAGGAGGTTAGAATGATTATTCTCTGATATTTTATTCTGCTTTAAATTATATGATTCCATTGCACTTGCCATTACTGGTTTGTGTCTGCACAGATGTGATATTTATGTGCTGTTTGTTTCCTCCTCCATATTTGCCTTGCAGTTTAAACATCATGGCACTCAGAGGACACAGTCCCATCCACTTAACAAGTATTTTCATGTATAGTTAAGAGTAATATTATAACGTTATAGTATACTTAACTCCTTTTTCCTGTAAAAATTAAAATCTTTGCAAAGAACTGCAAAAAAGGTAGCTTCTTATTTATACTACCTACAAGTTTGTGGAAGTAGCCTGTTTCCAGAAAGAAAATATTCTTCTTATTGTTTATCATAAGCTCATATAGAGTCCATAAAATACTGTGAATCTTTCTCAGCCTTTCTTACTGAGATGTGCTTAGTTTGATACTGGGCAATTGAAGAGTGCCTTCTCAATCTAAATAATGTATTTCTTTTGTTAAAAGTGGAAGATTGGGGGAAGGTTTGGGCAGTAAAGGACTCACAGGGGAAAAAAAATTCTTGCCTGCCTCATACTATTTAGAATTGTTTTAAAAGATAGACATCAATCTGAGTATTATTTAATGAGCTTCTAATACCTGATTATAATGAAGAGCCATTTTATTATATTCTATTATCAAGACTATTTAATCTAATTCTGGTTTCATTTTATACTTGTGAAGAAGACACACCTAAATCAATGTATATTTTTGTGTTGTTGTTTTTCCAGGACTTTGGATGACCTTGCATTTCATACTTGGACCTCTCGCTGCCATCCAAATGAGGGTAGTGTTTGATAACTTGAGTGTTTCCTTTCCTTTCTTTTTTTCCTTTTACTTGCCTTCTTCCCTTCCTCCTCTTCCTTTTCTTCAAATTACCATGGACATTTACTCAGTTGGCTTTTCTTAATCCACTTAATATCTAAATAATTCACCATAATCTGTTTGAGAAAGGAACTTCCTTTAAATTTCATATGACTTTGCAGAAGCTAAAAACATGTAAACAGAAAAAACTAAGCCCAAAGTTAGTAAAAGGAAGGAAATAACAAAAATCAGATTAATTTACAACAAAAAAAGTCAGGAATATACAATGGAGAAAAAATAGTCTCTTCACTAAATGTTCTTGGGAAAATGGAATAGCCACATGCAAAAGAAGAAAACTGGACCTCTGATGGGAGAACATATTGTCCAATACATCAGATAGGGGGTTAATATCCAAAACTTATAAAGCACTTACAATACTCAACACCATAAAAACCCAACAGCCCAATTAATAAATGGGCAAAGGACCTATCCATATGTCAATAGACATATGAAAAGATGTTCAATATCACTAATCATCAGATAAATATAAATTAAAATTACAACGAGATATCATATCACACCTGTAAGAATGGCCATCATCAATAAATGAACAAACAACAAGTGTTGGCAAGGATGTGGAGAAAGGCAAACCCTTTTACACTGTTGGTAGGAATGCAGATTTGTGCAGCCACTATGGAATGTAGAGTAGAGATACCTCAGAACATTTAAAAAGGATCTGCCTTTTGACTCAGCAATCTTACTTTGGGAATATATCTGAAGGAACCCAAAACATTAATTTGAAGGCACCCCTACATTCATTGCAGTGTTATTTACACTCACCAAGATGTGGAAGCAGCCCAAACGTCCATCAGTAGATGAGTGGCTAAAACAACTATGGGACATTTACACAATGAAAAACTACTTGGCCAGGCCATGAAAAGGAAGAAAGTTTTACCCTTTGTGACAACATGGATGGGCATGGAGAACATTATGCTAACTGAATAAGCCAGTCAGAGAAAAACAAATACCATGTGATTTCACTCGTATGTGGAATCCAATGAACAAACTGAACTAAAAAAAAAAAAATGGGGACAGACTCATAGGTGGAGAGCAGGATGACAGCTAGTGGGGGTGTAGTTGAGGGTGAGGGACTGAGCAAAAGGGATAAAGGTCTCATGGCCATGAACAACAGTGTGTTGATTGCTGCGGGAAAAGGGGTATAAAGGACTAAATTGTAATGAAAAAATACAGTAAAGATTACATTTAAAAAATATTGGACTTCTGTCTTACACCATATACAAAACTGAATTCAAAATTGATTAAAGACTTAAATGCAATACCTGAAACCATAAAACTCCTAGAAGAAAACATAGAGAGCAAGTTTCTTGACATTGGTCTTGGCAATGATTTTTGGATTTCACATCAAAAGCAAATGAAACAGAAGCAAAAATATAATAAGTGTGACTGCATCAATCTAAAATTATCTACACAGCAATGGAAACTATCAACAAAATGAAAAAGGACCTATAAAATGGTAGAAAGTATTTAAATTATATATCTGATATGGGGTTAATATCCAAAGTATATAAAGAACTCACACAACTCAGTAGCAAAAAAAAAACAAACAAACACACAAACAAACAATGATTTAAAAGTGGGCATAGAAATTGTATAGAAATTTTTCTAAAAAAGACATCTGAATAGCCAATACATACACGAAAAGATGCTCAACATCACTAATCATCAGTATGATGCAAATTAAAACCACAATTAAATATCACCTCACACCTATTAGAATGGTTATCATTTAAAAAGAAAAAATTATAAAGTGTTGGTGAGAATGTGGAGAAAAGGGAAGGAACCCTTGTGCACTGTTGGTGGAAATGTATATTGATGCAGCCACTATAAAAACAATATGGAAGTTCCTAAAAAAATTAAAAATAGGCTGCCATATAATTCAGCAATTGAACACTTGGGTATATATTTAAAGGAAATGAAAATAGGACCTCAAGGAGGTATCTGCACTCCTATGTTCCTTGTAACATTATTCACAAAGTAAGATATGAAAACAACCAAAGTGTCCATGGATAAACGAACAGATAAAGAAACTGTGGTGTTGTCTATATACACAATGACATACTATTCAGTCATTAAAAAAGAAAAGAAAAAAATTTTCATCATTTGCAGTAGTACAAGTGGCCCTTGAGGGCATTATGCTAAGTGAAATAAATAAGATAGTGAGATTTCCGGCCAAAATGGAGGCTTAGACTGACACGCTCTGTCTCCCTCCACAACTAAGTAGGAATACAACTACCTCAAAACCAATGATAACCAGAAATTCCAGAAAATAAAACTACCTGGAAGCCCAATGTATGAAGGTATAAACCAGCGGTGCTCGTCTGGTCAGATAGAAGGGGTGACCGGAGCGAAAAAGTCGGGCAGTGCTGTCTGTGCTAGCAGAGGGGATAGCAGCAGGACTGCGAGAAATGCCAGGGGAGCAATCCCAGCTGTAGTCGAGACCCATAAGCTTGCGATTCCAATGCTGGGGAAGGCAGACCCCCATTGCCTCCAACTTTGAGGCCCAGAGGGTGTGGGGATGGAGGAAGAGACTCCTGGCCTCTCAGCAGAGAGTAAGGGCAGGAATCCATCTTGGACCCCCGCCCCCACACAAAGTGCCACAGAGCAGTGAAAAAGGTCGCTGGTCACCGTGTAGTGATGGGTGCATGGGGCTCTGCCCCCTACAGCCCACCCAGGAAGCAAAAGTAAACAGTAAACTGTCAGGATGAAGCAGACCATGATTGAAATCCCAGTGACGCAGCTCACGAGGCAGCAGATGAGGGACCTAACCAATGAGCAAATAGGAAATCTTTCTGAGGCTCAGTTCAGAGCTATAGTCATGAGGTGTCTTACAGAATTAACAAAAGATTTGGAACAAGATGGGAAGGAATGAAAGCTAGTCATACTGAAATGAATGAAAATACATAAGAGACAAGTGGTGAGGAAATGAAAACCAGAGATCAAATCAACAAATTGGAACATAGGGGAGGAACAAACAGTCAACCAGTGCAGAAAGAGGAAACAAAAAGGGAGGAATATGAGGAGAGGCTCAGAAACCTCTGGAACAGCTATAAGTGAATGAACATTCGAATAATAGGATATCCAGAGGGTAAAGAAGAACTAGAAATAGAAAAATTATGTGAAATAATAATGAAGCAGAACTTTCTGAACTTGGGGGAAAAAATGGACTTATAGGTCCAGGAAGCACAGAGAGTTCCAGAAAAACTGGACCCAGGGAGAATTACACCAAGACACATAATAATCAAATTGTCAAAAATTAAAGATAAAGAGAGAATCTTAAAAGCAGCAAGAGAGAAGAAAAGAATTATGTACAAAGGGGTCCCAATTAGACTATTAGCTGATTTCTCAAAGGAGACCCTGCAGGCAAGAAGGGACTGGCAAGAAATATTTACAGTAATGAAAAGCAAAAACCTACAGCCACAAATACTCTATCCAGCGGAGCTGTCATTCAGAATACAAGGGCAGAGAAAGTGCTTCCAGGACAAAGTAAAACTGAAGGTGTTCATTAGATCCAAATCACTATTATATAAGATGTTAAAGGGACTTGTTTAGGAGAAGGAGGATCAAAATTATGAACATTAAAATGAAAACTGTCACAACAACCAACAACAGAAGCTAGGGAATTGAAACAAAGGCAAACTAAGTAAGCATCGAGAGTGGAAAAAGAATTATAGGTATGGGAAACATTTTTGGGGGGAGGTCAGCAGGGAGGGAGAAGGGGAAAAGGGAGGGAGATTGTACAGGAATTAAGAAGCATAGTAGGAGAGAATGGAGTAGACAGGAAGAGGTTGAGAAGAACTATATGCACAACCAATGGACATGGACTAAAAGGGGGGGACAACTGGAGGGAGGGGAGTTACTGGGTGGAGGAGAGCAGAAGGAAAAGAAATTGGGACAACTGCAACAGTATAATCAATAAAACATTAAAAAATAAGATAGTGAAAGATGAATACTGTATGACATCATTTATATGTGGAATCTAAAAAATATGAACTAATAGAGGCAAGAACTAGAATGATGGCTATCAGGGGCTATGGGTGGGGGAAATGGGAAGATGTTAGTTAAGAGTACAAATTTACGAATAAGTTTATTGTAAGATGAATAAGTTCTGGGGATCTAATATAAAACACAGTTATTATAGTTAATAATACTTAGTATATACTTGAAAGATGCTAAGAGAGTAGATCTTAAATGTTCTCACCACAAAAAAAAAAAGTGGTAGTTATGTGATATGGTGGAAGTGTTAGTTAAAACTATGGTAGTAATCATTTCATCCTATGTAAGTGCATTAAATTAACATGTTGCACACCTTAAACCTCCACAATGTTGTATGTCAGTTACATCTCAATAAAATTGAGAAAACCAAATTAAATAAAAAAGAAGTTAAAATGTAAGAGGATCACAATTATATAATATACTATAAAATATATATTCAATATAATTTTAGTACTGAATGATGTTATGGCATTAAAGGTTTTGAAAATCAGCATTTATATATGTATTCAGTTCAAACATTCATTCATTTACCCAGCTAACCACAAATGTTTATTGGATATCTCTTATATGACAGTTATTGTATCTATGTTTTAACAAAATAATGAGGAAAACACTATCCTTACTCTTAAGGAGCTTATAGCAGAGTTATTACTACCTAAAAATCTTATTTTTTTTAACTAGTAAAAGTAAAATTATATTCTCCAAACTTTCTAGGTGGTAGAGACCTTTTTATGTACTATGGCAAACATTATTTGTTGTCTACCCAAAATCTCTTTCCTCCCTGTTTTTCTATTAGTGTTCTTTTATTTAGTTTGGCCCAACAATGTGCACAGCCCTGGACAATGAATAATGTTTACCTTCATCCAATTTCTAGAATCCAGTTCTCTGTTTTCCTGGTCCTTTTGCATCTGAGAATGGTCAATGAGACCAAAATGGTAGTATATGAGGGAATTCTGCAAAGGCTTTTTCTTTCTTGAAATAAGGACTTGTGATTGTCAGCATCTTTTGCCATGCCTTTTTTTTTTCTGCCATGAAAACAGGCAGGAATCTGAGCCTGCAATTGACTAATCATAATTATAAACTAATATTCACAAGAAACATTAAAGATGGGGCAGCAGAGAGAAAAATCAATTCCCTGAAAATGTTATTGAGCAGCTGAACCAGTACAGGCACCTCCTACCTTCAAAATTATTATGTTAAAGAAAAACCCCTATTAGTGTAAGTCATAAATTAGGTTTTCTGTTATTTAGTGGAACAAAAAATACTCATACTCAAAAAGATCAATAAGGATCTAACAGAGCAAAATAACTTAAGGGCAACAGTTACAGGGCAAATTTTGTATTCTTAAGAGCTATGTAAATTAAGTAGGTCATTGATAAGAGTTTGGAAATTATTATCACATTAATTCTTAGTTGTAATTGGATTTGAAATGTGGTAAAAATGTCAAAAATTAATTCTTAATAGAGGTTGTAATTTCTGCTGTAGGGATCCATGGTAGTGGCTACACATTCATATTTCATTTCCTATTTTCTCCTCCAATGAAACTAAAAACAAGTTTATTAATGAAGGATGAAGAAAGTTGTTACTCGAACTTTGAAGTTATTCAAAGTCTTTCTGAAATAGGATTTTCAAAAGTAAGCCATTTCATTCTCATTCACTGGGTCATAAACTATAGTCTTTATTTATATGATGAGGTATTTTAGAAAGAGACAAGACAAGAACATATATACATAACCTAAAGACACAGTGTAGTGAAGGCCAGAGGGAAAGGGGAGAGGTGGGCAAAGGAGGGAAAATAGGGACAACTATAATTGTGTAAAAAATAAAAATAAAGTAAAAAGAGAAATTTGTATTATAAATAAAATAGGTTTCATAACTCAAAAGTAAGATTTTAAAAAAGAGAGACTGGGTAAGAATTGTGATTAAAATTGTGTATTTTTTTATTGCATAAAAGGAAAGACTCAATCTATTTTTAAATCCCCTTCCTTCATAGGTAATACTATATTAGAGATCCAAGATGGCAGAGGAGTAAGTGGAAGCTACACTAAACTCCTCCCAGGACCAGTCTGGATTTACAACTTAATTTTGGAGAAATCATCTGGAATAACCAACTGAACACTAGCTGGAGAGAAGTCTTATAGCCACAGAGAGACAGAAAGGGCCACTACATCACAACGTGACCGGTAGGGAGTGCAGAGATGTGGAAGTGCTGGCTGGGCTCCCATGGTGGCAGCTGAAGGGACTGAGAAACAGCTCATCAGCTAGGGGTTCCCCCTGAGAAGGGCAGGGTCTATACCCCCAGCTGGGCTTCCCAGCCTACAGCAACAGAGTGGAAAGTAAAATAGTATCCAGCTGTGAAAAGTGAAAAGACAGAGGGTTTCTTGCTAGCTGGAGAGAAACAGCTGGAGAAAAAGAGCTCTTGAGTGGATCACATATGAATATATTTTGGCCTCCACTTACCCTGGGCTCAAGCAGAGGGAAGGCAGAGAGGACTGGAGACACTTGGGGAGAGTTTGGCCCGGTGGCTTTGAAGGAAGAACTAGTGGAGCAGCCAACCAGGTCCCGTGCTGACTCATCCCCACACTGCAGGCAGACCATTTCCCTCCAAGTGGCCTCACCCTGAGAAGAAGCAAAAGCTCTGCCTACAGGAATTAAGATGCCACACCCTCGGTCCTTAAGCCTGATGGCTAATCACAGATTTAATAGATTAACAACTAAAGGAGACAGACAAAGGCAGTAGATCCCTGGAAGTCTCCAACAGGCTGCCTAGGCCCAGACTAGTACAGGATCTGACTCCACCAGGGGCAGAGCCAGGAAGTGCTGATCAATCTAAGAAGCACCAACAAACAATTAGAGTCACAAAAATGGGGAGACAGAGAAACAACCCCCCATCAAAAGGAAAGCTAGAATCCCCAAAAAGAGTGCTAAATGAAATAGAGGGGACCAAACTATCAGATATGGAATTCAAAACATGGATTATGGAGAAGCTCAATGAGCTCAGCGGAAACTACAAAGAACTCCAGAAAAACTACAAGGAACTTACTGAGAATTACACCAGCATAAAAAGAGGAGATACAAGCTATCAATAAGAGCCAGGAGAAAATGAAGAATACAATCTCTGAACTGAAGAACACAGAAGAAGGAATTAAAAGCAGGTTAGAGGAAGCAGAAAATCAGATCAGCATGCTGGAGGACAACTTAGACAAAAACTCCCAGACAGTGCAACGAAATGAAAAAAGACTGAACAAGACTGAAGAGGCTCTAAGACAGCGGCAGGACAACATGAAACATAATAATATCCATATCATAGGGATTCCAGAAGGAGAAGAAGAAGAGCAAGGGATAGAAAACCTCTTTGAAAAACTAATGACAGAAAACTTCCCTAACATGAGGAGAGAAAGAGTCATGCAAGTCCAGGAAGCACAGATGGTCCCAATGAAGATGAACCCCAACAGGACCATTTCAAGACACATCATAATTAAAATGGCAGCATTCAAAGACAAAGTGAGAATCCTAAAAGCAGCAAGATAGAAACAACTAATAACATACAAGGGAGCTCCAATAAGGCTAACATCAGATTTCTCAGCAGAAACACTACAAGCCAGAAGGGAATGGCAAAAAATATTCCAAGCAATGAAAAACAAAGGCCTACAACCAAGAATACTCTACCCAGCAAGGCTCTCATTCAAAATGAAAGGTGAAATAAGGAGTTTCCAAGACAAAAGAAGTCTAAAAGAATATATCTCTACCAAACCAGCATTGCAAGAGATGGTAACAGGTCTGCAGAGAGACAGAGAGGAACAAATGGACAAAGGGGGAAAGTGACAATGAATAAGTACCTATCGGTAATAACCTTAAATGTAAATGGATTAAATGCTCCATCAAAAGACATAAGCTAGCTGAATGGATTAGAAAACATGACCCACATATATGCTGTCTACAAGAGACCCACCTTAGAACAAAATATCTACACAGACTGAAAGTGAAGGGATAGAAAAAAGTATTTCAAGCAAATGGACATGAAAAGAAAGCCAGGGTAGCAATACTTATATCAGACAAAACAGATTTCACAGCAAAGGCCATAAAAAAAGACAAAGAAGGACATTTCATAATACTTAAGGGAAAAATCCATCAAGAAGATATAACCTTCGTAAACATATATGCACCCAACATTAGAAGCACACAAATATGTAAGGAAAATTTTGAAAGACTCCAAGAAAGATATAGACAGCAACACACTCATAGTAGGGGACTTTAACACCCCATTGTCAACAATGGACAGATCTTCAAAGCAAAGAAACACCAAAGATATTGAGGCACTGAACAACATTGTAGATCAAATGAACTTAGTCGATATATATAGAACTTTTCACCCAAAAGAAGCAAAATATGCATTCTTCTCAAGTGCACATGGAACATTTTCAAAGATAGACCACATGGTAGGACACAAAACAAGCCTCAACAAATTCGAGAAAATTGAAATTATATCAAGCATCTTCTCAGATCACAATGGCTTAAAATTGGAAATCAACCTCAAGGAAAAAACTCAAAAATATTTAAACTCTTGGAGAATGAATGACATGCTATTAAATAATGAATGGGTTAACAATGACATCAAGGAAGAAATCAAAAAGTTTCTGGAAACTAATGATAATGAACACACAACAACCCAAAACCTATGGGATATAGTGAAAGCAGTCCTGAGAGGAAAGTTCATAGTAATACAAGCCTACCTAAAAAGACTAGAAGAATCTCTAATAAAAAATTTAACCCTACAGCTACAAGAACTAGAGGAAGAACAACAAGCAAAGTCCAGATTAAGTAGAAGAAAGGAAATCATCAAGATCAGAGCACAATTAAATGACATAGAGACTAAACTAACAATTCAAAAGAGCAACATAAGTAGGAGCTAGTTCTTTGAAAAGATAAACAAAATTGACAAGTCTTTAACCAGGCTCATTAAGAAAAAAGAGGGAGGACGCAAATAAATAAAATCAGAAACGAAAGAGGAGAAATCACAACCGATACCACAGAAATACAAAGAATTGTAAGAAATTATTATGAACAACTGTATGGCAAGATGTATAGATAATTGTTAAGATGTATCTCAATAGTTACTTGGGAATATTGTAGTTTCTGTTGTTTAGATTTGTCTTATGACTCTGCCTCAATTGGGTCCTATAAAATGCAGAGGCATTATAACTAAGCACTCTAAAATTTTAATACATAAGCATGAAGATTTTGACTCATTAGTAGAATGGGAAACACAGATAGAGAGTCCTAAGATTGCTCACAACCTTTCCTTATACAAAACATCTTCTCTGTGTCCCTGTGGTATTATCTGATGAGCAGCAGCTCTTCAAACAAAATTGTAGTACAGCCTGGGAGAATAATGGAAGTGCCTTCTCTAACCTGGAACCACCTTAAAATAGTCCTACTCTGTTTATCTGAATTGCTTTTCAGAGACACCAGAACAAAACCAGAAGTCATGCAGAGGAAGCCTGTGCAGAGGAGAGAACTTTGACCTCCAGCTGTTTCTGGAGCCAAAGTCTCACCACCTCTCCCACACACAGAATCAAAGAACTAGGACATAACCAGAACTTGAACACCAGAACCCTTTCAGAACTAAGGGTCTATTGTCTAAAAAGGTTTGATGACAATGCACCTTATAATAAGTGGCCAAACTTCAAGGTTCTCTAATTAAAACTTTCCCTGCCAGCACTTCTGCAAACCTATTCCCTTTAAACCCTTAAAAACCTGCCATGAACCCTGGATTGGGTAATTTAGGCTTTTGAGAATTAGCTCCTGTTCTCCTAGGTGGCACATTTCATAATAAAATAGCTAATTTTTGTTAGGTAACACTCATAGGAACCAGCTGGATTCTGCACTAATTGGGAGAGGTTTTGGGGTCACTTATAGAATAATTGAGCTGGGGGAGGGAATGTGGAATGAGTCATTTTCAAATTGCTGTAATTCTTACATTACTATGGGGGGTAAAAGGCAGTGGAATTTTAATTATTACTAGAAATATGATGTTATTTATATAAATAGGTTGCAGAAGTTCCAGTTATGCTAAAGGAAGATATGGTTAATATTCATGAGTACCTTTTTTTCTTGGTTGATAGAAATTATTTCAATAAGGAATCATCTACATAATAAAGGTCATTCTATAATATCAGTTTTACAAACAATAGTGGGTTTTTTTATCTGAAAGAAGATCTTTTACTTAAATTTCATCATTGCCTATGAATGTTTATTAGAAGATTCTTCCTAGGATTATATTAGGAAGAATAAAATATTGGGGTCTATAATCAAATTGGAAGTTGTTTCCTAGCCAAAAAAGTTAGAAATAAAATAGTTAAAAGATACAATTTATGGTAGCATGAGAAAAATATCAATTGCCTAAGAGATGTGGGAGCTAAAAAAATAGTACTTTTCCTACCACCTTCTTAGTTCTTTTAGCTGGGCTAATAATAAAAAATAAGACAGATTAGTGAGATAAAGGCCAATTTACAGGTAGCTGAGGAAGAGCAGAGGCAAATTCTTCCCGGGCAGCTCAGAAACAATGACACTAGGGATACCTAGTTATCAGGCCCATGCCTGAAACCCTCCTGTTCACCATACTTAATTCAAATAAGGCTAAGGGAAACATCCTGAAATTTCCTTCCTGAAGCAGGTTATTATATATGAATCTCTTGGACAGGAAAGAGAGGAGTGCCAAAGCTTCTTTCTGAGTCTTTTGTTTTTTAACTACAAGCTTAAAATCAATATCCCAAAAGACAGCTTTAGGGTGAAAAAGTTTGGTCTCCTTGAAATTCATATTCTTGTCAGTTCATTTAGATGGCTAACCATGCCCTAATGTTATATTATTAGTATCGACATCTGTGGCCATTGTAAGCCCACCAGACAAATTCAGCATCCAGAGCTTTCTTCTCTCGAGGTCCTAGAATAGAAAAACAAGAAGAACTACAAATTTTTGTAATAATTATGACTTTGACATGTGGAGAATGTCTCATAAATGAAACAAAGATATTATCTTTAATACTTTCAGTTTTTAAATGTTTTTAGTTTTTTAAGAGATGACTTTGGAGGTGTCAATGTTATCTAAAGAAAATTATATTGGGAAGACAATTACATATTTTATAATTATAGATAGGTACACCATTAAAAAATAAATATCAAGGAATCCCATTGTTTGTGGGAATAGGGGAAAAGACATGCTAAGTACATTGTAAATCTCATGGTTTATGTAAATCTTATGACTGTGTGATGAACAAATCTTCACTTTAAAAAATATAAAATACGTATATAGAATACTTTTTTTTTTTTTAACTTACTGCTACTGGAAGGGGACCAAGGCCTGAGTGGGTTGGCCTCAGGCTGGCCTAGTTGCATGGGTTCTTGACTTCCTGCAAAAAAGTTTTCACAAAAGGAGTCCAGGTGATTTTGAGAGTATGTTTATTAAAGCTGGAGGGCAGTGTAACAAAGAAGGACTTAGGATAGAAGAAACAACAGGAGAGAGCACAGGTGGACTGCTTTGGTTCTCTAGAAATATTATAGAAACAAATGAGCCAAGGGGGCATTACTACAGGCTCAGTGGAAAGTCAGAGAATAGAGGCTTTGGAGACAGGTTCAGGGATTTTGCTGACTGCTGTTTTTCTGGTTGTAAGTCTTATGGGGGCCCCTAGAGTTTTTTTAAGTACATGCCTAAGATACCACCTCAGAATGGCTATCATCAATAAATCAACAAACAAAGGTTGGTAAGGATGTGGAGAAAATGGAACTCTCATGCACTGTTGGTGGGAATGCAGACTGGCCCTACCACTGTGGAAAATAGTGTGGAGTTACCTCAAAAATTAAAACTGAAACTACCTTTTGATCCAGCATTTCCAATTCTGGGAATGTATCTAAAGAAACTCAAAACACTAATTCAGGAGAATATATGCCCTCCTATGTTCATTGCAGTGTTGTTTACAATAGTCAAGATTTAGAAGCAGCCCAAGTATCCATCACTAGAGTGGGTAAAAAAGCTGTGGTACATTTACACAATGGAATACTACATGGCTGTAAAAAAAGAAGGAAATCTTACTTTTTGCAATGGCATGGATGGACCTGGAGAATTTTAGGCTAAGTGAAATAAGCTAGTTAGAGAAAGACAAATACCATATTATTTCATTTACATGTGGAAACTAATGAAAAAAATAAACTTAACAAAAATAGAAACAGATATAGAGAACTGACTGGAAGCTTTCTAAAGGAACAGGGGTTAGGCGTCTGGGTGAAAAAGGTGAAAAGATCAAGGAACAAAAAAAACTCAAATAGTCACAGACAGCAGTATGTGATTACCAGAGTGAGAGAAGGGGGTACAGGGGGCATAAATGGTGATGGAAAGAGACTTGACTTGAGCTGGTGAACACACAATACAATATACAGATGATGTTTTGCAGAACTGTTTACCTGAAACCTATATAGTTTTATTAACCAATGTTATCCCAATAAATTCAATAGAGACAGATAGATAAATAAATAAATAAATAAATAAATAAATAAATAAAAGAAAAGCATTATGCTAAGTGAAAGAAGCCAGACACAAAAGGCTGCATTCTGTTTGAAACTATTTATATGATATTCTGAAAGGGAAAAGCTGTATGTATATAAATCTTATCTGTGGTTTCTAGGGTCTGGGGGGTGGAAGGAAGTGGGGAGGGTCCGCATGTTTTTTAATAGCAATGAAAACTTCCATGTCTTTATTGTGTGCTGGTTTTTCACTCATAGGTTTCTATAATAAAAATGTTTGATTTTAAAAAAAAGGACTAGAAAGAACAAATTTTGGGGTCAACAGTGTTGAAAATCCCAACTCTGGAATATGTTAGCTATAGAAATTTAAGCAAGATAGTTTCTAGATTAAGTTTCCTAAAACACAGAAATAATTATATTTCTAATCTGTTAACATATCAACTAGTGCTTCATTTTTTATCATAAATGTTCAGTATGCTTAGTTTCACCCATCACTATTTGTAATCCATTTCTGCAATTTTATTTTCTTTCTCTTCCATTCTTAAAAACTGTGATGGATCAACAAACTATTATCTATATTATGTTCTTATATTTCTCTATCTTAGTTTATACTCAATGATTCTTTACCTGAAGAATGCCTTGCCCATAAAATTCTAGTAGTTCATTTTCTACCCACACTTTGTCAAAAGCACATCAACTCCTCTCCAAATTCCACTTCATCCTTGAATATATTCATGTTTTGAACACCAGTATTTATTTTATGAGTCCATTTTGATTATCATTTCTACCTTACAATATATTTGTGTAGTCGTTGTAGTTGCTCAAGGTTAGTATAGGTTTCTAGGGGAAAGAAATAGTATCTAATTTATCATTATAATATTCTAAATACCTAATATAATGCCCAGCATTTTCAAAGCCAGCAATTCTCAAAATGTAGGCACTGGACTAGTAGCCTCAGCATCATCTAGGTGCTTGTTAGAAATGTACTGAATCAGAAACTCTGGAGATGAAGTCCCATAATCTGTACTTTAACAAGCCCTCCAGATGATTCTGATGCTACCTAAAATTTGGGACCCTCTCTTGTTGACTGGGTGAATGAATCAACACATAATGAATAAATTTAGTTGATATATAAATAAAACATGACACTTGCTATAAGCATTTCTGCTAGAGCATGCTGTTGAGATTTAGAGATTAAATTATGAAACACCTTTGAATTTTAATTAGGACAAGCCTGAAATGTTTTGCATCCTAGCAAAACTCTCTAACATAATGCTTTTCTCAAGCATTTTCTCTGAATTTGTACACTATTTATACCTGAAAATGTGAATACTAAAATTTTTTGTAAATATTTATAAGAAAGTCATTGATTTTAATTCACTGGTGAAATGAAATATATTCATAAGGTTATCTTGAAATTTTTTTGATTAATAAAGTGTGTATTCTTCATGAATTGAATGTGCATATGACTCATTCAAGAAACTTATTGAAATGAAGATTTGATTCAGTTAGTCTAGAGTGGTGTCAGAAATTCACAAGCTCCAAAGTAATGCCATTGATGCTGGTCCAGGGACCACCTTATGCAGAGAGGTTACAGTGCAATGTGATTTCCAATTTAATAGGCCAATTCAACTCACCGTGTGGATGAGTTAAGGGGGTTAAGGATCTGGGCAGATTATTAAGCTTCTGTGAACTTTGGGTTCTTCATTTGTGAACTACAAATAACATATAAAGCATCTAGTATGACTCTTGACACAAGAATTACTTAATAAAGGGCAACTATTATTATTTGAATAAAAATTAATGAAAAAATTAAATGAAATGTAAAAAAATCATGGCTTTGCACTGTTGGTGGGAATGCAGATTGGTGCAGCCACTATGGAAAGCAGTATGAAGTTACCTCAAAAAATTAAAAATTGAACTACCTTATAACCCAATGATTTCACTTCTGGGAATTTATCAAAAAAAAAAAAAACAAAACCCTGAAACACTAACTTGAAAGAATATGTGCGCCCCTATGTTTATTGCAACATTATTTACAATAGCCAAGACATGGAAGCAGCTCAAGTGCCCATCAGCAGATGAGTGGATAAAACAACTATTTATACAATGGAATACTATTCGACCATAAAAATGAAGAAGAAAATTTTACCCTTTGTGACAGCATGGATGGACCTGGAGAACATTATGCTGAGTGAAATAAACCAGTTAGAAAAAGACAGATACCATATGATTTCACTCATATGTGGCATCTAATGAACAAACTGAACTAACAAGCAAAGTAGAGACAGACTCATAGAGAGCAGGATGACAGCTGTCGGGGGGTGGAGGGATCAAGCAAAAATGAAAAAGGACTCATAGATATGGACAATAGTGTCGTGATTCGGGGGTGGGGGGTGGGGATAAATGATAATGGGGAAAATACAATGAAAATAAACTATTAAAAAAAGATCATGGCCTCATCTGGTAGCAGTGTCTACAGACTGGGATGCAGCTAGCTAACTTCATTTCTAATGCCTCATGCTGGAATGTGAGCACAATAAAAGTGAGTTCTGTCTGCTGCCAACAGTTTTATAGCTTCTGCAATTTCAGCTTTGAGTGTTTGACTTTGACTGCAACAGCTGAAATCACACGTGCAATTTCCTGATAATTGAGTCTGTCTTCTGACACTACACTGATTATCAGTTTATTTCTGATAGAACCAAAGAAAGCTGAAATCCATTCAGAGAAAACATTTTGATTTCCTTATTGTAAAAACATTTTTATCCTGGGATCTATTTTGTTGCATGTGGATATTAGTAACTAAGATTTAAATAATAAATCTATTGTTAAGAGATTTCTCATTAATATCAGGAATTAGTCAAATAATTTAATGCATTATCACACATACTAGTTAATACACTATTGAAAACTTAGTTATTTAAAATATGCATCTTAAAGGAACAACCTTTCTTTTCACTTTATAAAATCAAAAGCAGTAAGCCCAATAGAAAATTTTATTGTTCAATGAAAGATTTACCACACATAGAGATGAATTTCAGAATAACTGTCAAATTAGGTAATAGCTTTGGGTATTATGGCATTTAAATATAACAGCTATTACTCATGATTAATCAGAAAAATGATTCAGATCCAAAGTACACAGATTTATGCTCAAAGAAAATATAAACATGCATCATCTAATTCATCTTATTCCTTTGAGAAAATTGGGGAAGAAGAGAAAAAACAAATAGTTTTCTGGATATTGGGTGAGAGTGGAGTTTAGAAAAAAAAAGGACAGATAAAAAATTTTAAATGATTTTAGTTTGATACTCATAGTAAAAAATCTAATTATAATACAATCCCTTACCTACATGTTAAATTTTCCACAGTTTTTTATTGTAAGAAATTGAATTTTTCTATTAAAATATTATTAGTAACTAAATTCTAGTGTTAAGTTTAATTAAAATAGGTTCCTGATAAGCATTTGGTTGAAATTCAGCAACAATTCCATAAACAGTCAGTGCTCACTATATCTACATTGAGTAGTAGCAAGAACTAATTTATCATCTTGGTAGCAGATCGATTGATTATCACCTCCAGATCAGGTCAGCAGATAATGGCTTTTTTATCAAAGGAATATTTGTGGCATTAAAAAAATAAGGCACATTTCAACCTTTTGTATAACATTGAAATTAAACAAAAGGAAAATCAAATAAGATGGAGATATTTTCCTGTCAACTTTAATGGCTTCACTTGACTTCAGGAATATGAGTATTAAATTAGGAGTTCAAAGTTTTTCTTTTGTCATTGCAACTCTTTAACTCTATCTCACTCATATTGAGGATATTTTTATTCCTTAGTTTTTAGATCTTTTTAACACATTTTGAAATTAATTTAAAAAAAGGAATATATTTTAAAAGGCAATCAAGCTTTTTAAAATAAATATTTTATTGCTGTTCTATTACAGTTGTCCCAATTTACCCCCTTTGCTCTCTTCCACTCAGCCCCAGCTCTTTACTCGCAGTCAATCCTCACCCTGTTGTCCATATTCATGAGTCATTCATACGTGTTTCTTGACTAGTCCCTTTCCCTTCTTTCCACACTTATCCCCCTTCCCCACCCCTTTGGTCATTGTCAGTCTGTTCCTTGTTTCCATGCCTCTGGTCTTAATATACTTATTTGTTATGTTGTTCATTAGATTCTTCTTATAAATGAGATCATATGGTTTGTCTTTTGCTGCATGGCTTATTTCATTTAACATAATATTCTCCAGTTCCATCCATGCTGTCACAAAAGGTAGGAGTTCCTTCTTTCTTTCTGCTGCATAATACTCCATTGTGTAAATGTACCACAGTTTTTTGATGCACTCATATACTGATGGGCACTTAGGCTGTTTCCAGCACTTGGTTATGTAAATAACACCACTATGAACATAGGGTTGCACAGGTTCTTCTGAATTCGTGTTTCGGGATTCTTAGGGTATAATCCCAACAGTGGAATCACTAGATCAAAGGACATTTCCATTTTTAGTTTTTTGAGGAAATTTCATACTGTTTTCCAGAGTGGCTGCATCAGTCTGCATTCCCATCAACAGTGCATAAGGGTTCCATTTTCTCTGCATTCTCACTAGCACTTATTGTTTGTTGATTTCTTAATGATGGCCGTTCTGACTGGTGTGAGGTGGTATCTCATTATGGTTTTAATTTGCATCTTTCTGATGTCTAGTGATGTAGAACATCCTTTCATAAGCTTATGGGCCTTCTGTATGTCCTCCTTGGAGAAGTGTCTTTTCAGGTCCTTTGCCCATTTTTTAAATTGTATTGTTTGTCTTCCTGGTGTTGAGTCATATGAGTTCTTTATATATTTTGGAAATCAAATGCTTTTCCAAGGCCTTATTGGCAAAAATGTTTTCCCACATGGTTGGTTCCCTTTTCATTTTGATGATGCTTTCTTTAGTTGTGTAGAATCTTTTTAGTTTAATTTGCCCCATTTCTTTATTCTTGCCTTTGTATTTTGGTGGTGTCTGAATTACTCTTTTGTTTATGATTTTATTTAATTGGGTCCTCTCTATCATTTTTTTTTTCTTGATGAGTGTGGTTAAAGGCTTGTTAATTCTGTTTATCTTCCAAAAGAATCAGCTTCTGGGTTTATTGACCCATTGAATTGATTTTTTAGTCTCTATGTCATTTAGTTCTGCTCTGACCTTATTATTCCCTTCCTTCTACTCACTTTGGGCTTTGTTGTTGTTCTTCTACTTCTTGTAGATGTAGGGTTAGGTTGTTCATTTCATATTATCCTATCTTTTATAGGTAGGCCTGTATTGCTGTGAATTTCCCTCTCAGGAGTGCCTTCATTGTGTCCCATAGGTTTTGGCTGTTGTGTGTTCATTTTCATTGTTTCCAGAAACGTTTTGATTTCTTCCTTGATCTCATTGTTAACCCTTTCATTATTTAATAACATGTTATTCATTCTCCATGAATTTGAGTGTTTTTGAGTTTTTCCTTTGAGGTTGATTTTTAGTTTCAAGCCATTGTGATCTGAAAAGATGTTTGATATGATTTCAATTTTCTTGAATTTCTTGAGGCTTGTTGTATGTCCTTCTATGTGGTCTATTTTGAAAACGTTCCATGTGCATTTGAAAAAAATGTACATTTTGCTACTTTGGGGTGAAAGGTTCTGTATATATCACTTAAGTCTATTTGATCTATAGTGTTGTCAATGCCACAACGTCCTTGCTTGGAAGATCTATCTATTGTTGACAGTAGGGTGTTAAAATCCTATGAGTGTGTTGTTGTCAATATCTTCCTTGAAGTCCTCCAAGATTTTCCCTATATTTTTGGGTGCTCCTATGTTGGGTGGAAAGATGTTTACAAGGGTTATATCTTAATGATGGGTCACTCTCTTAAGTATTATATAGTGTCCTTCTTTGTCTCTTCTTATGACCTTTGTTTTGAAATCTGTTTTGTCTGATATAAGTATTGCTACCCCATATTTCTTTAATGTTCATTTGCTTGGAATTTTTTCCATCCCTTTACTTTTAGCCTGTGTAAATCTTTTGTGCTGATATGGGTCTCTTGTAGATAGCATATATGTGGGTCATGTTTTCTTAGCATCTCTTACAATGCTGTTTTGGTGGAGATGTATTATTTTAGCCTTTTTTTTTTTTTTGTCTGTGAAACTTTATTTCATCTTTTATTTTAAATGAGAACCTTTCTGGGTAGAGTAGTCTTGGTTGCAGTCCTTTGCTTTTTATTACCTGGAATATTTCTTGCCATTCCTTTCTGGTTTGTAGTGTTTCTGTTGAGAAATGAGCTGATAGCCTTATTGGAATTCCCTTGAATATTGCTAGCTATTACTCCCTTTGAGATTCTTTGTCATTAAATTTTGCCATTTTAATTATGATGTGTCTCAGAGTGGGCTTCTATGGGTTCATCTTGATTGTGACTCTCTGTTCTTCCTGGACTTGAGTGACTTTCTCTCAGCAAGTCAGGGAAGTTTTCTGTCTTTACTTTTTCAAACAGATTTTCTACACTTGCTCCCCTCTTTTCCTTCTGGTATCTCTATGATATGAATATTACTAGGCTGTATGTTGTCCTGCAGCTCCCTTAAACCCTCTTTTTTATTTTGAGTCTTTTTTTTGTTCTGTTGCTCTGTCTTGGAATTTGGTTCTACCTTGTGCTCCAGCTTGCTGAACTGATCCTCTGCTTAATCTAGCTTGCTTTTAACTCCTTCTAGTGCATTCTTCATTTCAAAAATTGTATTATTAACGTACTCCTGGCTCTCATTGATAGTTTCTATGCCCTTTTTCATTTTTTGTGTAGTTTCCAGTAGGTTCCCTGTAGCTTCCATAGAGTTCCTTGTATTTCTCACTGAGCTTCTTGAACATCCTTATGACCATTGGTTTGAACTCAATGTCTGATAGTTTGCCTCTATTTCATTTAGCACTCTTTATGGGGATTTCTCCTTTTCTTTTGATTGGGCATTATTTCTTTGTCTCCCCATTTTACGTGACTCTTTTTTATTGTTTTTGTGTATTATATTGATGTGTTTTGACTTTCTGTCTTTATGTGATGATCTTTGGTAGCAGACCTATGGGAGCCAGTGGTGCAGTCTCCTTGATCTCCTGAGCTGGATGCTCTTGGAATGAACTTTATGCCATTTATGTGGGCTCTCTGGCTATAACTGGGTTTGGTTGTTGTTGGGTCTTCTTTGGTGGGTCTTTCACTCCTCTGGTTGAGAACCACACCACCTACCACATCTTATATGCTCTTGTACAGGTGCTGTCAGAACAAAACCAAAAAATGCAGGAAACAAACCCACACCCAGAAAGATAACCCCCACTCACAACCACAATATCAACCACAAATGAGCAAATGTTAGTAAAGGTCTAAAGATATTAAGGCCATTATAAGAAAGAAAAAAAGTGAGGTGAATAATTGAAAGAAACAATTTTGAGATGGTTGAGGGAGGATAAGTAATAATAGTAGGGAATAGAAACAAGGTGAAGAAAGAAAATAAAATTTACATCATAAATAAAAAAGGAAAGAAAGAAAGAAGAATGAAGTAAGAAAAGGGAAGTGTATAGTATTAGGTTTAAACTAAAATTTGAAAACATTTTAAATGAAATAAGAAGAGGATAGAAAAAGGTGAAATGAAGTAAGAGAAGGGAAGAGCAAAATATAGGATATTTGAAATAAACTAAAATATAAACAATAGTGAAATAAGAGACAGAAACTTGAATGAATAGAATGTTAAAAAGCTATACAGGAGAGGAAATAAAGTATATCATGAAGGAGGCTATAGTGGAATTTGTCTCAGTAGAATCTTGTGTTTACCATTGTTTTATATTTCTGGATCCACCCCTGGAAATATTGGTTGGTGTCCTACTCTGGTCCTAGGCAGCATGTTCAAGACTACAAGTGATCCAGTCTATGGCTATCTGCTTCAGATTTGGCTGGTCCCTACTGTTCTTCCCTGCTAGCTTTCCATCAGCCCAAGGCCCAGGAGTGGTCCATTTAATGACCATCCATCTGCTTCCAGATGGGGCTTCTGGTGTGATCAGAATGGTGGGAACCATGGGTCATTCCTGAGAGGCACTATTCAGTCTTCAGTGAAGATGGTGGGAGTGTTTCCCTGCCTCCTCTCCACACATCTTGGTCTGTCCCAGATTCTTTCCAATTATGTATGATTTTTGGTAAATTAGTGGTCCATTTTTTTCTGAGGGGCCAGTCCGTGTTAAAGAGGCAGCTCTTTTCTGCTTGGCACAGATAGCAGCTCTGTGCAGTGCTGAGGATGGGCAGGGCCTTGAACACCTCTTGTTGCACCTGTCTCTAATTTCTTGGCCTTGATCCTGAGGAACAGTGTAGCTCATAGTATCTGGTAAATCGTCCTTTCAGAGTTTTTCTTCTTTTACCTGTGGAAATGCACCCAGCAGGGGCTTCTGAGCCTGGCCTCTCTGTTCTGCAAAGCCTGTAATCTAACAGGTAGTCATTGGACTTGCCTGTCTGTATGGAGACCTGCCTGGCTGCAGCAAATCTCAGGCATAGGCTCCTCACCATCTAGTCCCCAGCCTGCCGCTCTGTCTCTGGAGAGTCAGGCAGAACTCTCCATTCTGTAAGGTCCCCTCTCATCAGCCATGCTTTGTTGGGTCACACAGTCCTTTCAGCATGACCCTATCCTTCTGAGTTCTTTGTTTGCAGGGCCACTGCACATGTGTGCATGTGCATGTGAGCACTAGGTTCCTGCCGAGTTTTGAGTCTCACCTCAGCTCCTCTTTTAAAAGTTTCTGTGTGGTCCCCACACTGCAGCACCAATCTCTGGGAGACCTGCTCTCCATGTGCTCCCCTGCCCCCCAAATCACTAATTATCTCTTGGTCGGGGCTGGCCACAGCCTGTCAGGGCCTCTGACAGTTTTAGATAAAGTTTCTTTCTGGATCTCTCCTGGATGATGCTGGGAAGAATCCTGCAGTGCTTCTATAACACATGGCAGTTGTGGGGTGCCCTTCCTGCTCCCTCCAATTCTTCTCAGCCTCAGGCGGGCCTGTTCCTGCCATGCTGTTTCTGCAGCCAGCACCTCCCTGGCTGTCTCTCTCCACTCCCAGGGCTCACGGCTCCACAGCCACTCTGAATCTGTGCAGCCAGCAGTAATGGGCTGGGTGTGGCAGCAGCAGTTGCTCTGCTAGAAGAGTTCGGGCCACCTGCTCCCACGTGCCCTGGAAGTTGTCAGGCTCTTGTCCACACATGCACACTCCTTGCACTCTCATCCACATACCCACTCACTCACAATGCTTTCACTCACTCTCAGCTGGAGTTTCAAGTTCGTTGCTCTGTGGTTTACCTGCAAGACGGGATTGGGTATGGGAGCAAGTGGATGGAGTTTCTAGCTACTCTGCTGTCATCTTGAATTCTCTCTGAAAACTGGCAATAGAGTTTTAAAAGAACATTATAATTTCTCTGAGATAAACTATATTTGTATACATCAATTGGTTTCTCCTTGTAAAGAAGTCTTACATAAAATTATTTCCTATTTTTTAATTCCCTTCCTCTTTTCCCCCATCTACCTTCTCTATTCTTAATGTGAGGTTTCTGACATATAGTCTATTTAGCAGAAGTGAAGTTGATAACATGAAAGGCTAAATAACTAAGGAAAGGGTATGTGGCCTTCGTGTGAAACAACTTTTATTGGTGTCATAGAGTTCACTGTCAGTCTCCAGGGCAGTGCTTGAAAAATTGGCACTTCTTTTAGCTCTAGGCCTTCCATGAGTGAACCCATCAGCTATTTAATGGGGTCAACATTTAGTTTAGCCCAGTTAGGTTCTGTATTTTTCTTCCCCTGAAGCTGCAACTGAGAAGTTCCAAGTCCCTTATTTTGACAGGGTGTATGACTATTGCTGTCAGAAAGGCAGATGCAGATCCAGAAGCTTATAGAATTATGAGGGCTTTAAGAAGAATACATTTTCCCTCCAAAATATTACAAAAAGCATTTGACCATGGGAACACATTGCTAGGCCTTTTTGTTGGGGGCTGGGGCAGACAAGGAACCCTGACACATAAGCTTCATTAGCTTCATTGTAAATGGCTTTTTCAGGAAGTGCGTAGAACATATCAGAATTCCTAAATCTATCTCAGAGAGAAAATTCAAATGTGTTCTGATGGTCCGTGGTTGGCCAACCTGATTCCATAAATATGTTTTATAGTTAGGCATTTACTCATTCACCCACTTATTCACTCCTTAGGTTGAATTATACTGTAAATTCCCACATCCAGTTACCATTGTGCTCTTTGTAAATGCTCAGCAAAAACTTGTACAAAAGCAATGTGACCAGTGGGTTTTGCTTTTTATTTTTCTTATTCCATTTGCTATATTTACCATTTATTTCTCAAGCATGTTTTTGATACCAGTAGATGTCTGTTTAAACTGAGGATGGAGAAAGGAGGTGCCACCCAAGAGAAAGAGCTGTGAGCCACTTCTGCTGGGGCACTGTGTGGTGATGTACAGCCAGTCAATACCTTAATGAACTGCCTGGGACCATGACAAGGACGTTGAGTTTTGCAGCACTTCCATGGCACTGTGAGGCCTCATTGCTCTACCTTATAGATGCTCTGGTTGGACTCCCAGTCAGGGCGCATGCCGCTGGGGTGTGGAAGCCCTGCTCAGATGCCCTGTCCCTCCCACACAAGCAATTCTGGGTGCTGCCTAAGATGCTGTCCTTGGCACTACCTGAGAAACCATCCTGGGAGCTTCTTGAGAGGCTGGGTATGGCTTTCAGGGTCCTTTTACTCTGTCAGTGAGCCCTGAGTATGAGCAACACACTGCTTGTGGGAACTAGGACTTGGTTCAAGGAGCACAGAGTTAACAGAGCATTACAGGCATCTCCCCTATCCCTGGGCAAGATAGCAGCTGGAGAAACTACTTCACTAAGCATGTGAAAGGCTAGCAAGATAATTGGATAGGGTGAAGAACCCTCCTACCCACTTCCTGTACCTGATTGGTGGGTGGGACCAGTGGAAGGCAGGCACATGTGGCATCAGAATGGCAGCAGGTAGTGGTGCTAGACTGAAGAGGCCTGTCAGTCTAGCCTGGAGAAAAGAAGGGATTGGTCAGGTAATGGACTTTTCTGAAGTATGTGGAAATTGGGGGGGCAACTGGTCATTCTGAGAAAGCACCTGATCCATCCCCCACCGTCGTCGTCGGCAGCCGTCCGTCTCGAGAGACGATGGCGTAGCTTCTTGAGAGTCTATCTGCACCGCCGAGAATGGCTGTGCAGTCCGATTCGGGAGTGACAATCCCTGCCGCACTTGGTACAGGTGAAGGCAGATGGCCGTTGTTGCTGCTGTTGACGCTGCTTCCGCCTCGATCTTTTCTGGACCGCCTCCTCGTTGCGCGCAGCCTCCGCGCGTGACGTACCTTGCCTGACCGCGAGCCTCCAGGCTAGGCGGTCGTCTGCTTGAACTTCCCATGTGTTGAGATTGATGGAGCATTGTGTCATGTCCTTTTTGCAGATGTCTTTGAACCGCAGTTTTGGGCGCCCTGTCATCCTCTTGCCTTCTGCTAGCTCGCCGTAGAGGAGGTCTTTGGGGATACGGCCTGCATCCATTCTTTTGACATGGCCGAGCCACCTGAGGCGTCTCTCGCTAAGAACTGCATGCAAACTGCTCATATTGGCTCGCTTCAGCACCTCGGTGTTGGGGACCTTATCCTGCCAGGCGACATGCAGGACGCGTCGCAGGCACCTCATGTGGAAGCTGTTGAGTTTCCTTTCGTGCCTTGCGTAGGTGGTCCACGTCTCGCTGCCATAGAGGAGAGTGCTGAGTACGCAGGCTTGGTAGATGCGCAGTCTGGTTTTCTCAGTGAGGCTGGAATTGTTCCACGCTCGCCGGTTCAGTCTGGCCATAACTGTGGCTGCCCTGGCGATTCTCCGGTTGACCTCCAAGTCGACTGACAGAGAGCTCGAGATGGTGGACCCGAGGTAAGTGAAGTCGTTGACAACCTCCAGGGTGTATCCGTCGATGGTGATGCATGGGGGAGTCCCCGTGCCTTGAGCCATAACATTCGTCTTCGTCAGGCTGATGGCTAGTCCGAACTCCTTGCATGCGTGGGAAAGGCAAGTGACTAGTTGCTGGAGTCCCTCTTCGGAGTGTGATGTCAAAGCTGCGTCGTCGGCGAAGAGCATCTCATGGATGAGCACCTCTTTGACTTTGGTCTTGGCTCGTAGACAGGCCAGGTTGTAGAGCTTGCCATCGGATCTGGTGTGAATGAAGACACCCTCGCTGCAGTCCTTAAAGGCGTATTGGAGGAGCATGGAGAAGAAGATTCTGAACAGCGTAGGCGCGAGGACGCAGCCCTGCTTTACTCCGCTGCTGACTGGGAAGGCCTCAGAGGTTGCGCCGTTGTAGGACACCGTGCTGTGCATGTTGTCGTGAAAGGACATGACCACAGCAAGCAGATGTGGTGGACAGCCAATCTTCCGTAGCAAGCTGAAGAGTCCGCTTCGACTGACCAGATCAAACGCCTTCGTGAGGTCAATAAAGGCGAGGTAGAGTGGTTTATGCTGCTCGTGACACTTCTCCTGCAGCTGGCGTAGGGAGAAGATCATGTCCACTGTTGATCGGCCAGCTCTGAAGCCACACTGGGACTCTGGGTAGACGCAGGAAGCAAGGGTCTGCAGGTGGGCAAGAGCGACCCGGGCGAATACTTTGCCGACGACGCTGAGGAGAGAGATGCCCCGGTAGTTGTTGCAGTCGCTGCGGTCTCCTTTGTTCTTGTACATGGTGATAATGTTGGCGTCTCTCATATCCTGGGGGATGTAACCCTCCTTCCAGCAGAGACAGAGTAGATGGTGGAGCGGCTGTAGCAGGACTGGTTTCCCGCTCTTTAGGATTTCTGGAGGGATTCCGTCGCTTCCTGGTGCTTTCCCGCAAGCAAGGCGGTCGATGGCTTTGCCGAGCTCTGCCGCAGTAGGTGGGGTGTCTAGCTCCTCCATGACTGGTAGGTCTGGGATGGCTTTAAGAGCAGTGTCTGTTACGGTGTTCTTCGTTGCGTACAGCTCGAGGTAGTGCTCGGTCCACCGCCGCATTTGCTGTTCCTGGTCAGTGATGACCTCACCTGTCTTGGACTTAAGGGGGGCGATCTTGGAGGGGATTGGGCCTGTTGCCTTCTTGATACCCTCATACATTCCTCGTGCGTTGCCTATATCGGCGGCTTCCTGAATGCTTCTGCACAGGTTTAGCCAATAGGTGTTGGCACAGTGGCGGGCGGTCTTCTGGACTTTGTTCCTGGCAGCCCGTAGAGCTTGAAGTGTACTGGGAGTGGGCGTGGCCTTGTAAGCCAGTAGGGCCTTCCTCTTAGCCTCGATCACGGGTTCCATTTCTTCCCAGTGAGCCTCGTACCAGTCAGCGTTCTTCCGCTCTTTCTTCCCATAAGCAATAATGGCGGAGTTGTATATGGCGTCGCGGAGACGTGGCCAATTGGATTCGATAATGTCATCTGCCGCCACTCCCTCGCCGAGTGCATCTTCCATCTTGTTGATGAATTGCTGGGTCTTAACTGGGTTGCTGGCACAACTGGTGTTGATGCGTGGGCGACCCTTCATCTTGGAGTGGTGCAACCTCTTCGGCATTATGCGCACCTTGCTTACCACGAGGGCATGGTCCGTGTCGCAGTCTGCACTGTGGTAGCTGCGGGTGAGGAGGGTGCTGCCAATATCCGTTCTTCTGGTGATGACAAGGTCAAGCTGGTGCCAATGGCGGGAGCGGGGGTGCCTCCATGACACCTGGTGGATCTCTTTGCACTTGAAGAATGTGTCTGTCACGCACAGGCCGTGGTGACACAAGAGCTCAAGCAGTCGCTGACCATTCTCATTGATCTTTCCTCTCCCAAAGTTTCCAAGGCAGGTGGGCCAGGCCATGTGGTCGGCTCCTACTCTTGCGTTGAAGTCTCCAAGGAGATAGCGAGCGTTACTTCTGGGAATCTTGGATAACGCTTCGTCCAGTGCATGGTAGAACTGTTCTTTCTCTTCGGTGGTGGCGCAGAGGGTTGGGGCATACGCGCTAAGAATGCTGACTGGGCCAAAAGTTGTTGACAATCGGAGGGTAAGTAATCTCTCTGTGCCTCCTGTGGGTGGCTCTATGGAGTTAACAAGCGTGTTCTTCACAGCGAACCCAACACCGTGCTGTCTTGGTTGGTCCGGATACTTCCCTTGCCAGTAGAAGGTGTAGTTGGTTTCTCTGATAGTTCCGTTGTCGGCCAACCGGGTCTCCTGTAGAGCCGCAATGTCGATGTTTAGTCGTGCCAGTTCCCTATCGATAACAGCGGTTTTCCTGGCACCCTTGATCCACGGAAGGTCTGCAGTAAGTCCCCCACCAGAAACGAATATAACCCAGGGGAAGGAAGGGATGCTCTCTTGCCCACTTGATGAACATACTGGTCAATGTATTTGTGGGACCATCTGGCCCTGGAAGCCACATGGCCAATGGTGGTGCAAGCCCCACATGTGGGTTCCAGGAGAAGCTGGACAGCAGCTGGGAGCAAGCTGAGCTATTGGATGACTGCTGGTCCCAAAGTGTGGTCATTTGAATGAGAGCAGAAACTCTGGATCCTGCCTTTGGTTTTGGTCTGGCTGAGGATGGTTGGGCCTTCTTCAATTTTCCAGAGAGGCTGGGTATGCCATACTCTCAGATTTTGCAGCATTTGAATAAAAACCTCTTTCCTTTCTCATGAACCTCTGCCTCTAGAGTTTACCTATTGGTGGTGGTGGACAGCTGAACCCCTACTCTGGGTCCCAACTTCTATAGTTTTATAGTCCTTGAAGTTGCTACTGTACCATTTATGATTACAAACCAACATCACCTACTATAGAAAGGAAAGTTAGAGGAATCAGGGACTAATAGTTTTTATTTTGAACTATTGAGAAACTTCACACATGCATGTTTTTGCTTTTTCTCTTAGAGTACTCATTTTGCCTCTCGCTCCATTTTTGTGTGTTTGAGCCTATGCTACTGCACAATAGTTTCAGAATAGGCTTCAGTGTGTTTTCAACAACACAGCCTTCTTTATAATAAATTATTTTGTATGTAAAGATGACTGCAAGTTATATTTTGTGAAAGTTTTTGTTTGATATGCTTGCTGTACAAAAGTATTGCCAACTCGGAGGCTTAACAACAGAAATTTATTGTTTCACAGTTCCAGCGGCTAAGAGTCTGACTTCAAGGTGTTGGCATGGTTGGCTCTTATTGAGGGCTGTGAAAGAAAATCTGTTTCAGGACTATTTTCCAGCTTTTGGTGGTGCCTTGGCTTGTGGCAACATAACTCCCACTTTCACACAGTTTGCTCCCTGTGTGTGTTTCTTGATGCCCAATTTTCCTTTTTTTTTTTAAGTATATTTTATTGATTATGTTGTTACAGTAGTCCCAATTTTTTCCCCCTTTGCTCCCCTCTGCCCAGTACCCCCCTTTCCCTCCAGCAATCCCACCCCTCTTAGTTCATGTCCATGGGTTGTGCATATAAGTTCTTTGGCTTCATATTTTCTTATATTATTCTTAACTTCCCCCTGTCAATTTTGTACCAACCAATTAGGTTTCTTAATCCCTGTACCATTTCCCCATTTCTCCCCCTTCTAGCTGATAACCCTCCAAATGATCCCCACACCTATGATTTTGTTCCTATTCTGGTTTGCTTAGTTGGATTTTGTTTTTATTTTTTAGATTCAGTTGTTGATAGTTGTGAGTTTGTTGTGATTTTAATTTTCACAGTTTTGATCTTTTTCTTAAATAAGTCCCTTTGACATTTCATATAATAATAGCTTGGTGATGATGAACTCCTTTACTTTATCTTGTCTGGGAAGCACTTTATCTGCCCTTCCATTCTAAATGATAGCTTTGCTGGATAGAGTAATCTTGGTTGTAAGTCCTTGCTTTTCATTACATTAAATACTCCTTGCCAGTTTCTTCTTGCCTGAAAAGTTTCTATTGAGAAATCAGCTGATAGTCTTATTGGCACCGAGTTGTAGGTAACTCTCTGCTTTTCTCTTGCTGCTTTTAGGATTCTCTCTTTATCTTTCACCTTTGGCATTTTAATTATGATGTCTTGGTGTGGTCTTCCTTGGGTCTAGCTTATTTGGGACCCTCTGTGCTTCCTGGACTTGTATGTCTATTTCCTTCACCAAATTGGGGAAGTTTTCCTTCATTATTTTTTCACATAAGCTTTCTGTTTCTTGCTCTTCCTCTTCTCCTTCTGACACCCTATGATTCAGGTGTTTGTATGTTTAAAGCTGTACCTGAGGTTACTAAGCCTCTCCTCATTTTTTTCAATTCTTGTTTCCTCATTCTGTACTGGTTGACTGTTTTTTTCTTCCTTATGTTCCAAATCATTGATTTGAACCCCCATTTCCTTCCCTTCACCATTGGTTTTGTGTGGATTTTCCTTTGTTTCATTTAGCATAGCCTTCACTTCTTTCCTTATGAGTTTGCTATATTTATGCATATCTGTCAAGCCTGTGAGCATCCTTTTCGCCAGTGTTTTGAACTCTATGTCTGTTAGGTTGGCTATTTCCTTGTCTGTTAGGTTGGCTATCTTATTGCTTAGTTCTCTCACTGGAACCTTGATCTGTCCCCTCTTTTGGGCCATACTTCTCTGTCTTCTCATCTTGACAGGCTCCTGTGTTTGTCTGCCTCTGTGTCTTAGTTAGAGCTGTTTCACCTATTACATTTAAGGGGCAGAGCCTTAGATATTCGTCAGTATGGGCGACCTGTTTCACCATGTTGTGGTGCTGTATGTGCGGGGAGGGTCTGAGAGGGAACAATGCCACTTGCTCAGCACTCACCCCCTTTCCAGACACTTATCCCACTTCTGTATGGGACTGGCACTTCTCTAGCTGTTGCCCTGGCTGTCCTTACCAGAGTGGGTGGGTCTGCAGATGTTCTAGGACGGTGGGGGCCCTCTAAAAATTTGGACTCTACTGAGAGACCAGCAATTTCTTCCACTGTCCCAACCCCTACTGGTTTGTACAGTCAGAAGCAATGAGGTTTTATTTTCCCCAGTGCTGGAACTGTAGCTGCGAGGTCTGGTCTGGGGCTGGAAGTGCTCCCCAGGTGACCCTCCCTACTTTTAAAATGTGTGACTGCATTTTCTGCTGGCCTGCTGCTGCCACCATCACTGTACCGCATCCTCTCTGCCCTGGCTGTGCCCCTCCTACTTGTCTGGATAAGTGTTTATTTTTTATATCTTTCTTGGACTTCCATGCAGCTTGATTTTCTGGAACTTCTGGTTGTCTCTAGTTTTGAGGTTGTTGTATTCCTTCTTAGTTGTGGAGGGAGGTATAGTGTGTCTACCTATGCCTCCATCTTGGCTGGAAGTCTCTCTCTCTCTCTCTCTCTCTTTTTTTTTTTTTAATAAGGATGTCAGTCATATTGAATTAGAGGGCTACCTTCTTCTAGTATGCCTCATCTTAACTAATTACACCTGCAATGACCCTATTTCCAAATAAGATATTGAGGGCTATGAATTCAACATCTGAATTGTGGAGGGGGCATAGTTCAACCTGTAACAGCTAATGTTTATGAGAAAAATTATTATGTGTCTGACACTGCTCTGAGCACTCTACTAATTAACTTAATCTTTACAATAAATGTATGAAGCATGTAATGTTATTAATTTCATTTGCAGAAGGTACATATATGCACACACACAGTTTCTTCTGGATCTCAATGAATATCTTCCTGCCTATAGAGTGGTATTTATAATTTAACAGTTTGGGTAAGTAATTTTTAACTTGTGAATAAAATAAATGGTTGTCTGTGGACTAGAATTCAAGATATTTACACCTCTATTTTGTTGTATATTTCTATGGCAAGCCGCCCCTGTCTATTGAAGAGAACTCTGTCCCACAGAGGTCTTATGATCACAGGTTAAAAAAATAATCTGACTTGGACACAACTCTTTGCCTGGGAGAGGAAGAGAGGTGGCAATTCTCTCAAGAGAAGAACCCCAAGCTCTCTTTCCTAGTGGCTTTTATTGAGGTGGACATGCATAGGGGTAAATAGTTGGGATGCATAAATCACAATCAACTTCAAACAATTCTGTTACTATCAACAACTACTGATTACAGATAACAATGAAAGGAACACAGTGATCATTTTATGTCAGGGTCTGTTGGGAACTTTGGTGCCAGGTGATCACCAGGTGCAGTTTTTCATACATTCTTCCATGCTTTGATTCTAGACATTTTGTTTATGCCAAGCATGAGATATATAGAGCAAAGCAAGCTTCAAAGCATAATGTACATTCTTTAAGCCTAATTTCCCACAGGAACCCTCAGTGTAGTTATCAAGTCATGCTTGCCTCCAGCCTTCCCAGTTTTCTGGTTGAGACTTGCAGGCCTCTGGCAAGGCCCAGCTCACAGTGAGGCTACAGTTTCTGATACCACAGAAAGCGGTCCCCTACATATCTCAATATGGTCTCAATAACTTCTTTTTGGGGGCATTTATCCTTTTTTAATTATATGCTATTTCTGAAGTGTTATAAGATGAAATTTTTACTTTAATAATTATAGTGGTAATTAAAGTCCACTTAGGGGAAATTTTAATTTATTGAATTAATAATTTTATTCTATATTATGTACTAGCTGCAACAGAATTTCCTGTACTCCTTAACCAAAATACTGTCTTGCTTTCAAAATATTTTCTTAGTTTTTTGCATACAACTGGAATCTTCCTCTTCAAATCTATTGCTTTTACCATCACCATAGGTATTATTATCCCATAGCTTCCATGAATGGAGCAGGTACTCTCTCAGGAACCAATGGGCTAGGCAATGAACACTGCACCAATATTACCTTGTCTTAATCCTCCAAACAAGTCCATAATGTAGTTATTATCATTTCCATTTTACAAAACTGTTAGCTTTAAAGACTATGCATACCACCTCTATCATTAACAGTTCCAACTAGTAGCCATCTCCCCCATGAGGCTTTCCTAATTCTTCCTTTTTAAATGCCCTCATGCATTTTGTAATTACATAGTTTTAAAAACCAGATTCACATTTTACTTTTATTCATGAAATACATTGACATGTGTGATTCTCTAATTATTGAGAGTCATCAAGAAGAATATTGGAACAAAGAATAATGCATGCCCTACTTTTTATTGAAATTACTTCATTATAACTACTTTGCCTAGAATATATTGATAACAAAGTCATACCAGAGGAGGAAAAATAAAAAGTGTTTGAGTAGAAAAGAAGTTGCTATATAATGGATCTTTAATTGGAATGAAACTATTAAAAGGTATATTAAAAACAAAGCAAAACAAAAACTTCTAAGAAAAATAAAATGAATCTCTAAATAGCAGATTGAAAGTGCCTTCCAAAGACAAGCTGACCAATTAAAATGAGAATTCTATTTTATACAATGGGTTTGTAAGATCCTCCACCCAATAAATATAATAAAGAGAAAGAATACCTAGACTTTAAAAGAATATCAATCAAGAGAAATTGGAATATGTATGACCCAAAGTGTTGAATTCAGAGAAAATAATTAGTCAGTCATCTGTTTACAACAGGGTTCATAAAATAGCAAGAATATTAATAAATTGTTTATTGGAATGACATTGGTTAATATATTATATGTTTCAAGTGTACAATTCTATAATATATATCTGTATCATGTAGTCACTGCCCAAAGTCTAGTCTCTTTTCATTAGTATATATTTGATCTCCTGTTTCTTCTCTATCCTACCTTCACCCTCCTTCCCCTCTAGTGACCATTATACTGTTGTCTGTGTCTACGAGTTTGTTCATTTTGTTTGATCATTTGTTGCTTTTTGTTTTATATCTCAGATATGTGTGAAATCATATGGTTATTTCCTCTTCCATCTGACTTATTTTGCTTAGCATGATACTCTGAAGATCCATTCATGTTGTCACAAACGGCAGTATTTCATCCTTTCTTATTGCTGAGTAATGTTCCATTGTAGATATGTACCACATCTTCTTTATCCAAATATCCATTAAAAGACATTCAAGTTGTTTCCATGTCATGGCTACCACAAGTAATGCCTCAACGAACACGGGTGGGGAGGCATATATTTTTATAAATAAGTGTTCTCAAAATTTTCAGGTAGTCATATGGTAGCTCTATTCTTAATTTTTGGAGGAAATTTCATATCATTTTCCACAGTGACTGTACCAGTTACGTTTCCCCCAGTAGTGTATGTGGGTTGTTTTCCCTCCTCATCCTCTCCAACAGTTGTTATTTCTTGTTTTGTTGATAATAGCCATTCCAACAAGTGAGAAGTGGTATCTCATTATGGTTTTGATTTGCATTTACCTAATAGCTAGTGAAGTTTAGTATCTTTTCATATATGTTTGCTATTTGTATGTCTTCTTTGGAAAGGTATCTGTTCAGGTCCTCTGCCCATTTATTTTTTATTGTTGGTATTGTTGAGTTATATGAGTTCTTTATATATTTTGGATATTAGCCCCTATTGGAGGTATCATTTGCAAATACCTTCTGTCATTCATTTGGTTGCCTTTTTGTTTTGTTGATGGTTTTTTTTTGCTGTGCAAGTTTTTGAGTTTGATGTTCTGCTCATTTGTTGTTGCTTTTAATTCTCTTGTCTTTGGGGTGAGGTTCATAAATCTTCTCTGTGAACAAGGTCTATAAGTTTAGTATCTATGTTTTCATCTATGTGTTTTATTGTTTCAGATCTTATATTTAAGTCTTAATCCATTTTGAGTTAATTTTTGTATATAGTGTCAAATAGCAGTCTAGTTTCATTCTGGCTTTCCAATTTTTCCAATACCACTTATTGAAGAGGTTTTCCTCTTTCCATTGTATGTTTTTGACTCCTTTGTTGAAAATTAGTTGCCCATATGTCTGTGGGTTTATTTCTGGGCCCTCAATTCTGTTCCAACAAGATTATTTTAAATTACATTTCAGTTATTATGTGAGGTAAAGATATAAACAATGAATAAAAACTAACCTTTATCTCAAGAAAAAATCATACTTTAGGGATAGATATGTAAATTAATATGACAATTTCTATATTTTTATATAAAACTGACATTCATTTGTTATTTTTCTACAAAATACTAAAATTAAAAAATTTTTAAACATTGGTTAGCTTAGATATTAATAGTATTTTAATTATTTTTATGCTTTTCTGAAGTTCTCCAGAAGATTGTTTTTTACTGTTCATAGTGCATTCTTAAATATTTTTATTAACATCTTTTTAGCTGTTATCCTTAAATTAAATGTTTAAACATAATCACTAATTTTAATTCTATTTTATTCTTTTTTAATGATCACTTAAAATTTTATAAATCTTTGCCCAAAATTGAATTAATAGTTCAGTGCTCCATTTTCCCAGTAACATAATTATTAATTCCAGACTTATTTGTTTGTTGAAAGTTCTAATTTCATAGCACTTCATTAATTAATTCTATATTTATCATCAGAAACACTGTTGTTAGCATTATATCTGTCTTGTTTCTCTATTTCTCTTAATTTGGTCATTTGTATTATGGTCCTGAATATGTTTAGCTTTGCTCCTTCCATTTTTTGCAGCGTGCCATTAGGCTCATTTTTAGTTTGTTCTTGTAATAGTCAAACATCTGTTTCTGGATCACAGGATAAAATATTTAATCAATATTTTGTAGTACATTTTAACTTCTGGAAATGTTAATGCTTGTCTCATTATAGAACCCTTAAAGCAGCATATTTAGCTTGGGATGCAGACTAAATAAATATTTGAAGAGGTTAAATGATTATTCAAAATTAAATAAAATATAAATTTTATAAGCATATTCTGAATAGAATTATTTTACATCTTGTACTTACTATCCAAATTAACTCCACATGCTTATTTTCTAGCCCATTGATAAATTTAGCTGTTATTATGTCACCTTTTATTATCAATTATTTGGATAATATAAATGTATACTATTTCCCCCAATAAAGTATCAATCTTATTGAGAAGAACATATTTTATAACTTTTTAAATTTTCTACACAGCATTAGCATATAACCTTGCTAAAAATCAATCTTTGATTACAATTTCCATGAAGGCCATGCTCATTATATTTCTAGACATCACTAAACAAGTGGTTGGTCCCTAGCTATAGAGATTAATAAGAAAAGCCTTCTGTCTTCTTTTTTGAAACAATGTACTCCCCTAGGGTTTATTTTGATGTCATTAAATTAGGAAGCCACCAAAAAGCAGTCAATCTGACTCTAAGATCAACTTGTAGTCACTCTGATGAGGCATAGAGTGAAATATGAACCCCTAATCTTTTTCCTCACAGCCTGTCCACTATTCACAATGGAAGCCTATTCTTCATTTGAATATTTCCAAAGAATCAAGCTCACCCTGGGCAGCCTACAGGGTGGCTTCCAGAGGTGCTGAAGAAATATTTGGCCACAGTTACCCAGCAATAAACTCTACTGGGATGGTTTTGAGTTCCTCATGCTGCTCTTGATCAGTCAGTGACTGTGATTTTGGTCCAGAAGCTATCTAAGGAGAGCAACAGTTGAGCCATCCTTGACTCATACCCAGTTGGAAATGAAGGGCTAAGAAAATTAAAAATATTTCTATGCAAGGACATTAAAATCTATTTGTGTAAGAAGGATGTCACCCTTGAATCAATAATTTTCTAACTGATAACCTGTGTATTACATCTCAGATTCATCTGGTTTTCCCATTTTAAAAAGAAGTAGGTCTTTTAAAATATGTTTTATAAGAACTAAGTAAGATTCTAGCATTGAAAACAATGCTTGACTCTCCATGCACCCCGCAAAGTCTTCAATGCATGACACAGCTCCATCACTGAGGCAGTCTTCTGAATTATATAATGCCTTCTGGCAAAGTCCTCCTTTCAATTGCAATGACTCATAGAAATGTAGAATGGTAAATTCCTAACACCAAATATACTGAAAGGGAAAAGGAACAAAACAGCAAAACTCAAACTTTCAGAAGAATTTTGCTCAAAATTTTACTCAGACCTACTCACAATAAAGGAAACTTTCTGGTCATATGCAAAGAAAAGTTCCTTTTTAGCCTCAGGTTTTTATCCATGCTGTTTGCATTTTTTTGGTACTTTTGCAGCCTTCCCAACCTCATTCATCAAGTTAATATGCACTTATCCTTCAGCTCTGAGATAGGGTAGTATTTCTTGAGCACAACCTTCCCTGGCTTAGGCCTTCTATTATTCTTTCTTATCATACATTGTAACTTCCCATTATATTCTGTGGTAAGATTCTTGAGGTAAGGTACCATGCTTGTTCTGACTATTATAGTAATTCCTTCTCCTAGCACAGTGCTTAACAAAGTAGGATAATACTGTGAAGACACAAGTACACTGGCAATGAATTCCATTTATTCTTGTGAAGTGAGGTCAATCTACCCATATAATCACATTGCCAATCAGAGTTCCAGGTTTTGGATTGGCTCTCTTGAGCTTACAGTCTCTCATTATTCCCAAGATGTGTCCGAGACATTATTTACTCACTCTTTTCATACTGTTACTCCCATACTATTACTTCCTTTCCTATTGTATTTCTTGAGAATCCAGATTTAAAAGTATTCAGTCAATTATTATTTCTAACCAGTTTTTAGTTTTTCTCTGTACAACAAAAGAATGTAGTGTGGAGACTCTCATAGACCATTATAATGATGCCCAAGCAAAGTCTGATCCACCAGAGTGAAAACATGTCACTCCCACATCACACATAAACATCAAAGTAAAGTGGATTTCCTAGTGTCGAGGTAGTACATAAACAGTCATCTTTATCTTTGGCAGAATGTTTAGTAAACTCTATGGATATGTATTCTGGTCTTCAATGCACCTTTTGTGTTTAAGGAAAGAGAAGGATGAAGGTTCAGGGAACTGCAGATTACAAAGTGTTGCTGAATGTCCTTTCAGATCTCTCACTGTCCCTACCACAGCATAGGGGAATGAGTGTGCACAGACTTTATGTGCATTTGCTGGTAAAAAAATAGATTTAAAATACATTAATGTACATTGTTTTAGACAATCCAACCTACTTACAGTTTTAAATCCAAAGACATATGATGAGAACACAGACATGACAAAAAAGAAATGAACATCAACAACAATCAACGAACACATTCTGTTCTTATCTTGGAGTTATTCAAGGAAGGATTTGTAAAGACGTGCATGAAATGACCTCATATTTAGATTACTGTGGCCAGCATCTTCTCTTCTGCTTAATTTTTTTTTTAGCTTATGATTACATTCATACAGAATGTGAAATAAGACTATAGCAAAACATACAGTGTCAGCACAAGAACCAAATATTAAATCCCAGAAGAGAAAAATATTGCTCATTTCTGTGATTTAGAATCCAAGGGCAGACTGTCAGCAAAATGCTGTTGCTGCTGTTGCACTTGAAGTCTATGGAACGACTTCTATTAAACACAATGGTCTGTTCATGGGAGTGCAACATCCAAACAGATTACAGTGTTAATTCGTCGCACCAAATTTTAGAATTGCTTGTTATCTTTACCCTTTTTAGCCTTGAACAGTAGTGAGCTACTTGCATTGTTATAGACATTATCTCTGAATATTTTGGATAAGAATGTTCTAAATATTTAAATATAAGGGCTTCATTCACATCCTTTCTGCTAATTATATGAATGTATGAACAATCTTCTGAAAATGTTACAGCTAAGCTCCCAGATAATAAAACAAACATAAGGTGATATTTTTTGATTAGGGAAATAGGTAATTAATGTTTACTATGTATAACAGTGTTTTCTTTTACATGTTCATGGCAATATTTAAACATAACATAAATGACATGTTATATTTTTAAACATGTGTGTCCACAGCTTATATTTCCTGAGTTTGTTTGCTGTTTTATGATTTCTGAAACTCTTTAACCATGATGGGTAGGATATCAATAGAAAACAAACTACATCATTGAAAGGTAGTGTCAATTGGTCTACTTCATAACAGCCAAAAAACAAAAGACATGAGGTAACAAAAGCTCAATAACCATATGAAATATATATTTTGGTCATTTTGCTGGGACTACAGACTGACATATAATTTGCCGCTTCCTAATATGTTCAACCTAAAAGTTCAATTAATTTTTTGTCTAAACCCACACTGGAGGCTTAACATCTCGGTTATCCAGTGTCCATCACACTCAACCATTGACCAAGAACATTTAAAATAAATCAACACACACTATAAGTTTGTTGTCAAGTAACAAGATAAAGCATGCCTAGGGGAATTGTGGGCCTAATCTGAGGAAGCAACAGAAATTTGCAGAATAAAGTCTAAATTACTTTTACCTATTGCTGGAAATTGAGAGGACTCTTTACATATGGTTCTTATCATGAAAAAGCAGCATACTGTATTAATGAAAACTGGCCTGTGCCATTTCAGGACATTTATAGCCGATGTCATTAGAAGTGTCTATTCTTATAAAATGGCTACATCTCACATCTGAGACCATCAATCTAGTAAGTTCAGAGAAAAGATAGTTCTTAGATTAATTTCAAGGACATAATTAAAATTTTTCTAGTTGATGATAAAAAGCATAAATATTTCTTTGTCAAGCTTTTTAAATTTTAATTTTAAATTTCCCTTGTGCTAACATTAAGTCCGTGTTTATTGTTTGGTGTTCAATGACTTTTTAAATTAATTAATTAACATTAAAAATATATATTTATTGATTTTAGAGAGAAAGAAACATGGACTGGATATTGAACACACAACCTAGGTCTGTTCCCTGACTCCCACTCTTTGTCTCTCCCTCCCCCTCTCTCTAAAAATAAATAAATATAATCTTTTAAAAAATTTACAGATTATATCAATAGTAGTACATATCTGAAAAGTGCTGGGTTTAAGATTTTGCATGTATTATCATCATTAAATTCTCGCAACAATCTTCTAAGAGAGGAACTAGCACTTTACGACTTTGCAAGCCGTGAAACTTGAAGTTTTAAAAGGTCAAATGAATTGCCTAACATTCTGAACAGGCAGGTGGAGAGCTGAGATTCAATTCCAGGTGGTCTTACTCCAGGTTTAGAACCAAACCCATTTGCTAATTTGGCTCAAATTACCTCTTATTGCTTCTACATCTGTTAGGTGGTGTCAACTCTGTAAAATATGATTTTTAGTAATCTGCAGATTAAAAAATTCTTAATTTATAAATCACATGACACTTCCTTTGGGTTACTATATTTATTCATAAACAATGATTATTTTTATTTTTAGCAATAAGCAATGTCTTTACACATTGTCATAAAAATTGTCAAACAAATACTGAAAGCAAAACAACATTCAGATGTAATCTTGTATCACTACACTTCCTTGGAATTTTCTGAAATATACAAAGTTATTGTAAATCTTTTTCATACACCTTTGTAGTAAGCAAAACATATGTTTGCAGTAAGTAAAGCTTACTCTTGGTAATGTATTTGCTTATTTATATTTTATTGTCCTGTTCCTAGCATAAGGTTGTGCTGTTAGTTTACATGATTGACAAATTGTCAGGAGGAAGCCAGCTCTCATTTAAAATGTGCCAACACATCTAAACTGGCAATAAGGTATTCAGATTTCTAAAAGTTTCAATAACTTGTGGATTTGCAGCTGACCAATGTTCCTACAGAGGGTTGAAGTACAATAGAGTAGGTAATATGTCGAAAAGAAACATAGGCTCTGTTGTAGGGAAATCTGCAGACCCCCAAATTAGGGGATCTTTGAACTCTTCCTCTATGAGTAGGATGCTGAGCTGGAATGGCTCTTGCTTCTAAAAGATGATGAACTCTCACTTTGTTATTCTATTTCAGATTCTTTCACATCTCTAAATAGCATTTATTCCTTGGGTTTCTACACATCTACCATAATGTGGAAAAAGCATCAAGAGGTAAAGAAAAACCATTATATTTGAGGCAAGAATATTTGTATTCAAATTTCATTTTGGGAATTTACTAACATCAATGAGTTAGCTATATAATCCCTCTGACTCTCAGTTGCCACATCTGTAAAATAGAGCTTGTAGGTAGAGCATCAGAGAAAAAAATAAATAAATGAAATATTCCTCACTATAAATCCTTCCCATCACTTAGAAGAAAAAGATCTGAAATATATAATATAAAATAAACACATAATAGATCAGAATAACAATTGACCAACTCATCTTACAAGAGCAGAAGGATTTCAAGGGTAAGACCCAATTGAAATATTAAATAAACTAAAAAAGTAATGTGTCACCAGAAAAGGATGTAGATGCGTAGAGAATAAGAAAAAAGGGAACAAAATCACAGAGCCACACTTATACATTTTGATAGGTGGGTGAGAGAAGTAATTTAAGGTAAATAAAAAAATCCCTATTTTCTATCCCTAATGTAGGTTTGAAAGAAACAATTTGAAATTAAAATAAATGAACAAAACAAATGAGCAAAATAGAAACAGAGGCATCTAAATAAGAAAAAGACTGTCAGTGACCAGGTGGGAGAGGGGAGAGGAAAGGGGACAAGGGGGGAAAGAAGGAAGAAGGTCTAGTCAAGGAACATATGTAAATGACCCATAGACATGTACAATAGGGTGGGGATTGACTATAGGAGAGGAGGGGTGGGAAGAGCAGGGGAGAGCAATGGGGGAAAAATGGGATAACTATAATAGAAAAATGATAAAAATAAAAAAAAGAATAATAAAAAAAAAGAGTCTCCATGTAGCTCTGCCCCACATCCAATAGGAGAAGTTGCTATGACAGGCTTTAACAGAAATTTGGGGATCCAACTGATTGGCCTCTGTAAACTTGCTTATCTAGAAAAAAAGTGCTAACAGGCTAGTATTAATGCTTGATTTTTTTACCTCATTTTAAAGTATTGATTGAAAAGTTGGATTTACTGATTAATCTCCAGCTATTTGGGTTACCTTTAGTTAGCATCTTGAGGCCCAATAACATATTATTAAAGTGTTAGAAAAAGGATAATACCAGTCATATAGCAAGTAGTTTATAAATGTTTGTTGAGTGAAAAATGAGTTAATCTAGTTTATTTAATATATCATTTGTATATTGCATTGTGTGCTCACTGCCCAAAGTTGAGACTCCTTTTATTTGACCCCTTTTACCTCCTTCATCCTCCACTAACCCCAAGAAGGGGATTGTTTTGAATTCAACTTACTGTGAAAAATGAGAAGATTTTTGTCATAATAATTTATAATAATTATGTAAGAAAGAGTCCTCTTACACAGAGTAAAAGATGTTGTCAATATTGAACTTAGAGCCAGGCTACCGAATGTGGCCACTGACACTTTTCCTTATCTCTTGGGTCACCAGCAAATTTGAAACCATGGAATAGTAGTAAGGAGCTGAAGACAGCAGAGCCCATGAGAAAGAGGTCAAGAGATGGGAGGGATGTTCACCAGATTGACTTAGCTTCTTGATGATCCTGGAGAGTGGTGATTGGTGTTGTGAGAAATAAGTATGTTACTGAAAAATGGTTGTTTTAATGATCAGTCTGGTGTAGACATGAAATATCACTGCAGAGGTGCTGTAAAAGTAAAAGAGATTTGTTAAACTTACAGGTCCTAGAAGAGGGAGGTGTGGCCCACCATGCAGGGGTCCATACAGGAGGAGCCCCAAGGAGACTGAGAGAGAGGACCTGTAGGCAGGTACCTTTTTTGGAGGTCAGCATGGAGTACAAGGAATAAAGGTGTGAGAAGATTTTATTGGTGTGTTTGAATGTCCCTAAGTCACAGACAAGGTAAGACAAGAATGGGAACTTGTGGCAGGAACCAGACATATCATATTGGTGCCCTTATTCTCCTGTAGTGGGTGCTCACAGCCTGTTTGTGGGGATGTTGAGGCATCAAGAAAATAGGAAGTTAAAAATTTACAATACAGTATCATAGAGCTAGATTCCCTAGATTTTATTCTCAAGTACTGTGCTCTGTGCCAGTGATGAGTGGATGATAATTTCCCACGTGGATACAGGCCATTTGAACTTGAACAGGATGCTCTGTTCACCAAGTGTGATGGATAGGCAAAGTATAGAATTTGTTTGTTTTCATAATGGGTAGAGCTGCTTACATTCTGATATTAGAGAAATTGTAAAAAATTGCACTTTTTGAACAAAATAAGACATTGGTTTTATTTCCTATGTAGGGAAATAAAATTTTGAAACTGGGGAGAATAATTGAAATCTAGCATAAGACCACCTCTCCATCTCCTCCTTTTGCAAATGAGAAAAATTTAAGTTCAAAGACAGGAGCTATGACTTGTTTGGTCTCATAGTAGGTAGTTATAATAAAAGGACTAGAATGAACATTTTCTGGGTATGTTTTTTATACCACCTATTCATTATGTCTTGATTTTTATTTTGTTTGAGAAAAATAAGATAGTGGATTCTTCTTCCTTTTAAAATATTCTTTATATGTTTAATCTAAGATGTATATAAGTCTATGCTTGTTAGACACTAAAGAGAGAGCCTGTAAAGTTTTTGTTTTCCCCCAGGAAATATTCATACCTGAGGATGTACTCCTTATAGACTCTGCCTACAGATAAAAGAATGACAGCAATCAAAAGTGTCTTTAAGACTTATGGCCAAGATGGAGGTATAGACAGATATGCTGCATCTCCCTCCACAACTAAGAAGGAATAAAACTACTTCAAAACAAGAAACAACCAAAAGTTCCAGAAAATTAAACTACATGGAAGTCCAGCAAATAAAGATATAAAGAACAAATACTCATCCAGAGAGGTAGGAGGGCAGAGCCGGGGCACAGAGGACGCAGTGTGGTGATGGCAGCAGTGGCAGCAGCAGCAGCAGCCTGGCAGAAAGCGCAGTTACATGTTTTAAAAAGTCAGGAGGGACACCTGGGGAGTGTTCCCAGCTCCTCACTGGACCTCGCAGCCCAGGGTCCCAACACTTTGGAAAATTAAGTCTCATTGCTTTTGACAGTGCAGACCAGTGGGGGTTTGGGTGGAGGCAGAAATGGCACGTCTCAGCAGAGTCTGCTTGTTTAAAGGGCCCCCATGGTCCTAGAACGTCCTCAGACCCACCCACTTTGGGAATGACTGCCAGGGCAGCAGCCAGAGAGGCAACAGTCTGGTGCAGAAATGGGAGGCATGCCTGGAAAAGGGGTGAGTGCTGGGAAGACGGCATTGTTCCCTCTCGGATCCCTCCTCCACATACAGCACCACAACGTGGTGAAACAGGTCGCCCTGTACTGACAAATTCCTAAATCTCGGCCCCTTACAACGTAACAGGAGTGACAGCTCTACCTGGGATGCAGAGGCAAACAAACACAGGAGCCTGTCAGAATGAGGAGACAGAGAACTATGGCCCAAAAGGGGAAATGGATGAAGGTTCCAGTGGGAGAACTAAGCGACAAGGAGATAGCCAACCTAACAGATAAGGAGATAGCCAATGTAACAGATGCAGAATTCAAAACACTGGTGATAAAGATGCTCACAGGCTTCACAGATATGCTTGAGTACGGCAAACACATAAGAGAAGAAGTGAAGGCTGTGCTAAGTAAAACGAAGGAAAATCTACACAAAACCAATGGTGAAGAAGGAAACCGGGGTTCAAATCAATGATTTGGAACATAAGGAAGAAAAAAACAGTCAATCAGTGCAAAATGAGGAAGCAAGAATTGAAAAAAATGAGGAAAACTTCCCAAATTTTATGAAGAAGATGGAAATACAGGTCCGGGAAACACAGAGGGTCCTGGGCAAGCTGGACCCAGAGGGGACCACACCAGGACGCATCATGACTGAGATGCCAAAGGTGAAAGATAAAGACAGAGTCCTGGGGGCAGCAAGAGAGAGACAGCGAGTTGCCTACAGCGGGGTGCCTATAGGACTATCATCTGATTTCTCAGAGGACACTTTGCAGGCAGGAAGGGACTGGCAAGAAGTATTCAATGTGATGAAAAGCAACCTACAACCAAGATTATTCTATCCAGCAAAGGTATCATTTAGAATGGAAAGGCAGATTAAGTGCTCCCCAGACAAGGTAAAGCTAAAGGAGCTCATCATCACCAAGCCATTATTATATGAAATGTCAAAGGGATTTACTTAAGAAAAAGAAGATCAAAACTATGAATACTAAAATGACAACAAACTCACAATTATCAATAACTGAATCTAAAAAATAAAAAGAAAATCCAACTAAGCAAACCAGAATAGGAACAGAATCATACGTATGGGGATCATTTGGAGAGTTATCAGCTGGGAGAGGGGAGGGGAAGAAATAGGGAAATGGTACAGGGACTAAGAAGCATAATCGGTTGATACAAAATAGACAAGAGGATGTTAAGAATGATATCAGAAAGGGTGAAGCCAAAGAACTTATATGCACGACCCATGGACATGAACTAAGTTGGGTAGGAAAGGGGGTATTGGGCAGAGGAAAGCAAAGGGGAAAAAATTGGAACTATTGTAACAATGTAATAAACAAAATATACTTTAAAAAAAAAAGTGTCTTTAAGACCTTAGAGTCCTGAATTGGGACATATGGAACCTCATACCTGATTCCAATTTTTAAAAAGTGTTATTTTTTGAGTTTTGCTATTTTTATTTCCATGGAAAAAACAGACTTGGAGACATTTTTAAGATGATTAAAATGAGAATGGAATTATGTCTTTATACTAGTTTAATCCTCAGATATTCTTAAATTTAAAAACTTTATTTATGTAAAAGTAAATTTTTTACAGATAAAAATGAGCCAAAGAGTAATTAAATAACCCCTAAATAATAATAGTTCTGGAACTCAAATTTAGATGCCTGGGCTCTAGAGATTGCACTTTTATGTTTTATATTTTTCTATATTATGTTCTATGTAAGTGATGAAATGTAGAAAAAGGTCAAGGCTGTTTTTGGTGGCCTTCAATCTTGTTAATTTTGTTCCAGTTTTGGATTTCTCCATTGCATTCAACGTCTTATTCTGATAAACATGCAGCTGGACCCAAAATCTGTCTCCTTGCTTACTCTGAAGTCCTGTTTTAGTAACATTTGCCCTCTCAAACTAATTCATGTGACCCAGCCCTTTATTCTCTGTAGCTTTGGTTCCTTGGCATCCACCATACACAAATACATATTACTTCCATAATTAACAATCTATTTGGAATTCCAAATATCACATTCCTAAACCCTATCCCTTTTCTCTATATCCTTGTGATATTCTACTGCGGCATATCAACCATCCTTCTTATGTCCTTGCTACCAAACGTGTATTTGGAGAAGTTTTGACCATAGACTTTTCCAAATCTTTTGGACACTGGCCCATACTTGTCTGGTTCAATTTCCATTGTTAGGCTAAACCAAGCCTAGGTCTCATTGTATAGTGTCTGCCCTGTAGTGTTTGCTATTGGTCCATAGTTAGTCTAATGAACAAATTTGGATATATAATAGTATTCTCTGTTATTAATTTTGCTTTCAGAAAATACTAGGAAATAAACTCAAGATGTTGGATGGTAAATATATGCCAAAGATGGATCTGTTATGTGTTTATACACAAGTAAAATGTAGTACTGCATAGTCAGAAGAAATATAGAGAATAACCAAGCTCTGAGTAGAACAATTAAGAGAGCCAAAAACCTGCAGCTCCATGTAAAAATATGCTCTTGTAAGAGATAAGCTTATCACAATCTAAAGAGATGAGAAGACACAATTCTTTAGATTTTCTAGTGGTAGCTACTGATTGTTGCACTTAAAACAAATCTCTAAGGGTAAGATGACCAGGACTGAGATCAAGGGTTCTTAAGACAATCTGCATTTCTAAGTTCACCCTAGGAGCTTTTAAAAATACTGATGGTTGGGCCTCACTTTCAAAGATCCTTGCTTAATTGGTCTGAAGTGGGTCGCAGACACTGGTATTGTTTTTAAAAGTTTCCCAAGTGATTGTATTATACAACTAGATTTGAGAACATGTAATGAGCACTCATGTTCATCAGCATGCTCCTCTCTAAGCCAGTGGCAAACTGTCTGCTGGAATGTAGTTGCTCCAGGGACACTTGACCTCAATCCATCCTATGTCTGGCCACTTTTCAATCTGAGTCTTCCTCATGTGATGAACTTGCTTCTCTACTTTTATAAGTGGCAGGAAAACTGCTTAGTGAACCAAGCCGTCTATGATGTGAACACACAATTATAATTTAACATAATTAGTAGCATTATAGGATATTCTTCTGTTCACTTAAAATGAAAAGTCTCTTTACTGGAATTGCATGTATTTGGAGAGAGGAGTGATTAGCTAGTGCTCCTCTATTCTTATGTTGTATCTGGCTTGCTTCTTCTCCATCTGTGTAAAAATCTGTTTGCAAAAACTGAGCTTATTCTCCTCAGAGGGCTCAATTGCTTCTACTAATATTGATAACTGTGGAAAAGAAGCAATATTTTCTGTGCACTTGAAACTTCTGTGGTTGCTTTGATTAGGAAGAAATATAAAAACAACAACAATAATGAAGCAATTCAACCATGACTTGGGAAATTACTGAATGGAAATAGACTTATTCTCCATATCAATGTTGCTCCTTTTGTTAAAAAAGAAAATATTTACAATTTGTAGGATGTTGAATGAATTTTTAAAGTATGTGTCACCAGACAGAAGACTTATTTTTTGAGACCCTATGCAGTTTAATGAAAAATACAATGAGCTGAGAATCCAAAGGTTTGGCATAAGCTGGTATGACTTTTAGCAAATTGACCTCTTTATACTCTTCCTTTAAAAGTGGCATTGGAAGGATTTATGTATTAAAAATTTAAAACTCTCAGAAAATAAAAAAATAAATGTTTTGAAAAATTATAAAAACTTTATGAGTTTTTTTTTGTTAAACAGAAACTCAAAACTGAAACTACAATATATGTAAAAAAATGTTATATTCAGCTTGGGCAATAACCAGAGATCATGGCCTTTTTTTATGATTAAACAAAAATTTATAAAACTAACCAAATGATTTCAATTCAAAATTGGAAAAATGCCCAGAAAAATCACACAAATATAAATTTAAGAAATTAATCTAGATGTAGAACTCAAGAAACAGAATTGTAAATATTACAATTCTGGTGGAATTAAGAAATATAAAAATAAATTCTTTCAAAACTGTCATGCAAAAAAATCTCTGAATACTTTGATTAAGGAACAGAGGAATAACCCTAGCATTAGGAAGGAGAAAGGAGATATCACCCTAGATGTGTAGGAGAGTAAAACAACAAAAGTATGACAATGAAATAACAGAATATTGTAGAAATATTAAAGAATTGGAAATAAATGGCAAGAGGAACAACACATATCAAAATTTTTAATATGTGGCCAAAACATTACTAAAAGGGTAACTAGTAACTTTAATATGTGCAGTAAATTTTATTCTGAAACCAAGAGGGGAAACACAGAAATGAGGGGAATATGCTCACAGTTCGAGAGCATATTAAGTTAAATAAGGATGAATCTTGCACAGCTTTTTTTCTCTCTCTCTCACACATACACACGCGCGCACACACGAATAAAAATCAAGGTGGAATAAAAGTTTATCTAGAGAATAAGTAGACAATATCAGACATTGGTTAAATGAAATGAAAGATAAACTGAAGTTGTACTCTTTGTGGCCCATTTCAATTGGGGTAATGGGCCTCTTCTTCACAATAATAACATAATCAGAAAGAGCATGTACATGAAGTTAAACTGAAATTAGAGGCTTAACTACAGTTAGTTGAATTATGTCCAGTTTTGAGGGAAAATTATGGAGGGTTTTGAGAGGAACTTATATTAATGACCAAGGAAAAGTATTTTAAACATACAAGAAAAGGTTGGCTTGAGTCTCTCTCGCATAACTGTTGGGACTTACAGTTCTGTTTCTTTGAATAGGTCCCTGATCAAGAAGTTTTGCAAATAAACTGTGTAGTTGCCTAAGCATGATGTTTCACTCAATCTACTCATCAGAAGTGCTAGCTTGAGAAAATTCTTAGAAACTATGATTGTAGAACTAGGAAATAACAGTTCACTCTTCAGGCATTCTATATAAGAAGTGCTGGGTTTAGAGAAATCTAGGCTGTGTGTGGTAGGGGTCGTTTTCTCTGTGTTACCATTACTTTGGTCCCTGATGGTAATGCTAATTATTGAAACTCTTGAAGGAATGTAATAATATTGTTATCTAGAGGTAGTTCTAGTAGCCTCCACTTGACCTTTTCTACCATAGTAGTCCTCCTATTGGTCACGAAGCCAACATGAGAATTCCAATAGAGCTAAGTATGCCTATTGAAATTATGCATTCTGAAACAGAGGAAATAACCCCAAGATAAGTTTTGAGGATAGTGTGGGCTTATTGGAACAAAATTCCATTGATCATCTGATCTCAGTAAATTTTTATTTTGACTGTTGGACATGGTGGTATTTTGGGTCTTCAAGAATCACTGTCAATTATGAACCAATGGCCAGCAAGTTTTGATTATTTTGATTATTGCATATCTTCAATGTGTGCTTTTCCTAGTAATTTTGGGAGAAGTTGAAAAGGAAAATTTACAGTACAAATTGTTGCATTGTAGCAGGATATCCTCATTAGGGTGCTGCCTCCCTTTGATTTAAAGAGATATGGATCTATAAACTGTTAAGTCTGTGGGAACTGGTGAAGTGGCTGTGACATTCTAGTGTGGGAATACAAGTCAGACTTCTGTTCACCAAACCTAGAACTTTTTTATTATATAAGTTTAATAAGCCTTTATTAGATCATCTATCTATTTCTCCAGAGACATTCTGATCAACTTGTCAAAGCTACAGATTTTTGCAGACCAAAATATTCTAATGTTGGTTACTTCACTTCTGTAGCTCATTTTGGTGACCTGGTTTATCTTGTTTCAGCAATTAGGTGTTGCCAGTTGGTCCCAGCCATTCTGGAATTTCATCATTCTCTTCAAATTCAAGGAGCCTATTTTGATAACAGAAGTTTCCTTTGTCATTTCTGCTACACAGAGAGTAAACAGCCACCAAACAGGTTTTCCTAAGACAGAGATTTCTCACAAATGTATTACTCAGTTGGATGGAATAGACTTTCCTCTGGAAACTTCCAGGCCATAATGATAGTGAACAGGTGAACAGGCCTTACATGATAAATCTATTATAATATTCTGATATTCTTCAGCCTTTGGGTAAGTTGCATTATTGCAGAATTTCTCAACTTTGACAATATTGACAGGTTAGGCAAAAAATTTTTTGTCGAGGAATTTATTTATTAGAGGATTTATAGGTTTTCATTCCCAAAGGAGCTGTTTCTCAATATATTTTCTTTTTAAAAAATAATTATTTTATCATTGTTCTATTATAATTGTCCCAATTATTCCGCCTTTGCCCTCTGCCCAGCTAACCTGCCACTCCTACAGTCAATCCATACCATGTTGTCCATGTTCATCAGTCATTTATACCTGTTTCTTGACTAGAACCTTCCCCTTCTTTCCACCCTTATCACCCTCCCCCCTCACTGGTCACTCTCATCTCTATTTTCCTCATTTGTTTGTTTTGTTCATTAGGCTCATTTAGAGGCGAGGTCATATGGTATTTGTTTTTCACCATCCAGCTTATTGCACTTAGCACAATATTCTCCAATTCCATCCATGCTGTCCTGAAAGGTAGGAGTTCCTTCTTTCTTTAGGTGTGTAGTATTACATTGTGCAAATATACAACAGTTTTTGATCCACTCATCCACTGATGGGCACTTAGGCTGTTTCCAGCACTTGGTTATTGTAAATAATGCTGCTATGAACATAGGGGTGCATAGGCTCTTTTGAATTGGTGTTTCAGGATTCTTAGGGTATAAGCCCAGCAGGGGAATCAATGGATCAAAAGCAGTACCACTTGTAGATTTTTGAGGAAATTTTATACTGTTTTCCATAGTGGACTCACCAGTCAACATTCCTACCAACAGTACACTAGGGTTCCCTTTTCTTCATGTCCTCACCAGCACTTGTCATTTATTGATTTGTCAATGATGGCCATTCTGACAGGTATGAGGTGGTATCTTATTGTGGTTTTAATGTGCATCTCTCTGATGGTTAGTGATGTTGAGCATTCTTTCATATGCCTATGAATCCTCTGTATTTCCTCCTTGGAGAAGTGTTTGTTCAGGTCCTTTGCCCATTTTTAAATTGGGTAGTCTGTCTTCTTGGTGTTGAGTCATATAAGTTCTTTATATATTTTGGTGAGCAGACCCTTGTCTGAGGTATCATTGGCAAATATGTTTTTCAATATGCTTGGTTTCCTTTTCATTTTACTGATATTTTCTTTCACTGAGCAGAAACTTTTTAGTTTGATGTAGTCCCATTTGTTTATTCTTTCCTTTATTTCCCTTGCTCTGGGTGGTGGTTTAGTTTCATTTTTTTTGCATGATCCTGTCCTGTTATTTCAAATGGTTTTATCTTGCTGATCACATCAAGAAATGCAAGAGCTTACATCAACAATTCGGTATATAGAAAAATATAAAATTCTCAGTTCCAAAATTCAGCAGTAGTAAAAAAGACAATTTTTATTTTATAAATTTTAAATGTATATTTATACTTCAGAAATAATTTCCATATATTCAAAATATATTGTTGGCCTGTGCTTTTTCATATGAAGGGGTAATGGGAGTTTTTATGGGACTTATTATTTCTCTGTAAATAGGAACCAAGAGGGAAAAAAAACAACAGTAGCAACAACAACAAAAAACTGCCTCAGCCCTGGCTGGTGTGGCTCAGTCGATTGAGCACTGGCCTGTGAACCAAAAACCAAAAGGTCATCCAGGCAAGTGCCTGGGTTGCAGGCCAGGTTCGCAGTTGAGAGTGTGTGAGAGGCAACCAACCAATTGATGTTTCTCTCCCTCTCTTTCTCTCTCCTTTCTCCTCTCTCTAAAAAATAAATAAAATCTTAAAAAAAAAATAAAACACAACGCCTGAAACAACTGTTTTCAGACATTGAATAACTGGCAGCATATGTCTAACAATAAAATTAGTAAGATTTCAGGACAGTGACAGAAGAGCATTAAACCAATTGTGAAGCCCTTCTGCATTCAGAGCTCTTTATAATTACAACCATGGAGCCGGCCCAGGGTGTTAGTCATGGAGCCAAACTGACTCTAGAATAAAAGCTAATCTAAACCTACTTTAAAAAGTTTAGAACCCAGCCTCAAAAGAATCAAGTTTAACTATAAGTCCTATAAGTGACTTAAATCATCAAAGCTCAACATTTATAACATAAAATTCATATCCAACACGCAAAACACAAAAATTCTAGATGTGGGAAGAAGTAGAAAAATAGGCCTGCTAATCAGGAGAAATATCAGTTAATAGAACAGACACAAAATGACGGAGAGATTGTGATTAGCAAACAACAATGTTAAAATAATTATTGTACTAATTATAAATATGTTTAAGGATTTTAAGCAGAAAAATGGAAGATATAAAAAAGAACCAATAGAAATAGAAAAAGTAAAAAATACAACAGAGAAAATTGATAGAGCCAAGATGCTGATCCTTTGAAAAGGTTAATAAAAATTGATAAACTCTTAATAAGATTCATTAGAAATTATCAATTATGAAAATTTAAGAAAATATTTTTAAATTATACAAATTTAAAAATGATAAAAGGTGATATGAGCAACTTTAGTTCCACTACAGTTGACAAATTTTACGAAATACACAAGTTCTCTAAAAGATAAAACAGTAACTATTAATAACCTTTATTTATCAAATACAGTAAATTGAATTAGAAACCAAACACTTTTTCACAGAGAAAACTCCAAATGTAGATGTGTACACTGGAAAATTATCTTAAGCATTTAAGAAAGTAATAATAATGCAAAATCTCACAGAAAATGCAAGAGGAATATTTCTAAATTCATGGTGCTAACATTATTCTGATACCAAAAGATCACAAAAATAATACAAGAGAAGAAAGTTATATGTAAAAATCTTATCCCAGTTCTAAAATTGGTACTCTTTAAAAATAACAAGAAATGAATTATTTATACACATATATACATAGATGAACCTCACAGAAAAAATGGTAGAGAAGAAGTCATACACAAAAGCATAAGACAATAATAATCTGGTTTGAAACAAATAGAGGAGTAGCAGTTTTTGAGGAATAGATTTACTGAGAAGGGATTCAAGGGAAATTTCTAGGAAGAAAGAAATGTAATAGTGGTGTGTTTTTCATGGGGACTCCTATTTTTCAAAATTGTACATTTATGTTTTCTGCATTTCAATGTATGTAAATGCTACCTCCCAAAACTCACTGTAATCATTATTACCATAAGCATCACTGTCATTAGCCATCATTACCATGTTAGAGAATGCAAAGTGGGAAGAGTTATAGATGAAACAGGAATGGTAGAACAAAGATAATTTTTGCAGTTGGGGAAAGGATGCACAAAATTTATTGTACTATTTAATTTACTTGATGTGTTTAAATTTTCTATAATAAGATAGAAAATGCGTAACTAAACAATATAAAATCCATAAGAGAGTCAAAAAAGTTGGAATCAGTCTCAATTGTGAAAGAAAATATTCCTGAAGAAGTAATTTTAAAAAGCTAGTGCAAAATATTGATCAGAAAAATGATTTTGATTGTCTTCTTGTTTTCTCCTTTCCTCTTTAATAAAGTCAAAGAATAATTCTTTCACACAATTAGGAGTTTATCCCTGAGGCATATGTTGTTTCTTAGGTTAGGTACTTATTACAGAATAGTTTCTTTCCTGAATATTGAGTCAAAAAAGTTCATATATAAAGAATAGAGCAAGCTTAGAAGTAGAATTTTTCAGAAACAAATATTCATGTTTCACAAGAAATAGTACACAGGGGGACAATTTTTAACATAATTCCTGTTGAGTTCAATTTTTTTCAGATGTTTTAGACTTCAATAGGCATGCTGATTTCAAAACTGCAGTTAGTTTTCTTATATCACATCAAGTTGCTCTCTACAGTTTATCTTAATGCAACCACTCTGGGCTGAATTGAGCCTGGATGGAGGGAAGCACTAGTGCTCTCCTATTGGCTGAGAGCAAACCTCCCTCAAGTGGGGAGGAGGGGATAACCTTGGAGTCCAGCGACAGGTTCATACTTGTCTAGGCTATTCAGTTACACATGAGATAGTGTGGTGAGAGGTTGTGTGCCACTCTGTATAGTGAATCACATTTTGAAGTGTAGTCCGAGTTCTTGTATGTATACAAGGAGTTAGAGAATTTGTTTTTTTATTTACATATGTACTTATTTCTTTTCTTTCAGACCATGTTCACCTCTGCTATTTCTCATTGTAAGTGCCTAAACAACCTTGATTCATTTTGTTATATCTGTGGCAGTTTCACCATTCCCAGTCAAAGGAAAAACATCAGCACATTTGTCAGGCAAGCTTATTTTGCATATTTTAAAGTAAAACTTGGTGATCAAGATAAGTCTTGGGCCCCTCACAAGGTGTGCAAGCAGTGTGTCAAGAGTTTATGGATGTGGACAAAGGGAACACATCATAAATTGCCATTTGGTATACCTATGGTTTGGCAAGAGCCCAGAGATCATTCAAGTGACTGTTACTTTGGTATAGTGAAAATATCAGAATATAACAAGAAAAATAAATGTAAAACAGAGTATCCTAGTCTACCATCAGCTATATGGACAGTGCCTCATTCAGCTGAAATCCCAGTGCCAGTTTTCATTGAACCACACTCTTTCAAAAAGCAGGAGTATGGTGAAGAACTAAGTGACAGCAACAATGAAGATTTTGAAGTTGAAGATGACTCATTTCATAAGGGATTTGATAAGCATGAGTTGAATGATTTGGCATAAGATTTGGGACTATCCAAAGAGGCTTCAGAACTCCTAGCATCAAGACTGCATGAGAAAAACTTACTTGAAAAAGAAGTGAAGATATCCTACTTTCGATCAAGAGAAAGTGCGTTTCTGCAGTACTTTCAAAGTGATGGTGGCTTTGTGTATTGCCATAAGAGACATGGTTTAATGGGGCAATTGGGAATTCCAATCTAGAATGCAACTGAATGGCAACTGTTCATCGATAGCTGAAAGTGGAGCTTGAAGTGTGCCCTGCTCCACAATGGCAATTTATTTGGTGCAGTCCCAATTGGCCATTCAGTTTATTTTTGTGAAGAACATGAGGACATAAAGAGAGTCATTGATGTGTTGCAATATTACAAACACAATTGGAACATCTGTGTTGACCTTCAAATGGTCTGCTTCCTTCTTGATCAGCAACATGGATGCAGCATGTATTCCCATTTTCTGTATATGTGGGACAGCAGAGCTCATGAGAAGCACTGGGTGGAGTCGAATTGGCCTCCAAGCTCTGACCTCAAACCTGTTGATCCAAACATTCTACATGTGCCACTTGGTGACAGAAAGAACATTATATTCCCACCTCTGTATGTAAAACTGGGTTTCATGAAGCAATTTGTTAAAGCTTTGCCAACTGAAGGAGGCTGTTTCAAGTATTTTGTTTTGGTATTTCCTAGCCTGTTTGAAAAGATAAAATACCTTAATATGTGTGTTTGGTAGCAGAACTTTACTACTTGTACACAATTTGACTTACAGTAACAATATATAGCCTTTATCTGAATAAAATAACTCTAAATAAACAGTATATTTAGGTAATCTTTTCTTTGTATGTACATTTTGTATGATTTTACAGACAAAGGGAGGGTATCCTGTACCTTAAAAAGTTGATGTGATAGAGAAAAACTGGGGTCATTTTGGATTCAAATGCCAAAAGTGAGTCAAAAACAAGTGTCAGATCTAACTCAATGAAAATTGTGTTCCCTAGTGTTAGTGTTTATGCAAAAAGCAAATTATTAACAATTCTCTTGTGAAATGTTAATAAAATTGAGCAAGGAGGTAAACAGACTTAATTGTATTTTGAAAAGAAATGTAATGATCAGTAGATTTTCTATTTAACAATTTTCCAGAGATTCCCATTAAAGCAGTTATTTTTAATGTATAAGTCAGTTGTATGCTACCTAGTGGTATTTAAAGCTGGTTATGACTAATGAGTTAATACTTTCTTCAAAAAATGAGTAACAAACTTTTACACTTTATTTTGCCCTCCCCTTTAAGAGAGTTTAGTAGAAGTAATTGCTTGGTAATACCTTGATTGAAACTTTTCATGTAGAATAAATTCAAAAATATTATTTTGTATTATCAGATCAAATATATTGGGCACAGTTATTATAGGTTGTCTATTTCTTTTTAAAAGACATCCTGAACCTATTATGTCTGTAATGGAAATTTTGCTCATTATTATTATTTTTTTATTATTTTATTTTATTTTTATAAGTATATTTTATTGATTATATTGTTACAATAGTTCCAATTTTTTTCCCCTTTCCTCCCCTCCGTCCAGCACCACCCCTCCCCCAACAACCCCCCTCCCCAAGTCCATGCCATGGGCCGTACATACAAGCTCTCCTGCCTCACCCTTTCATATATTCTCCTTCTTTCTTAAAAAATTAATTAATTAATTATTTTAACAATAAAAAATAACAATCCCTCCCTCTCAGACTTAAGACCCTTTATAATCTCATAAAGGACAATGGGCGAAGATCTCGAGCTCCTCTACCTGCTTCAAGCTGGACATGGTCGTCGTCCTACCTACTCTTGGGTCCAGAAATCCCTAATAAGAGTGGGGGTGTGGAGGGGAGGGTGGCTTTCCCACATGGGGAAGGATCATGCAGACTCAAGGTCAGTTGGCTGTCCCCGGACAATGGCGTGTTTGGTTTAACAGGCTGGCATTCTTGTTGTATTCTGGAGGCAACAGATTTGGCAAAAGGGTTAAAAGACACCATTCAATCCATAACTACTAGATGAAAAAAGGCAGGAATTAATTTTTCAATGTCCCACATTAGGGAAAAGAAGGGCTTCTTGGGAGGAAGGTGTGCCAGGTACATCTCACCTGTCCAAAACCCTTTTGCCCATTATACTTAGTTTGGGCTGAGGGAAATAATTTAGGTTGCCCTTCTCTCAGACCTCTGGGCTCTTTCTGTCCAAGCCATTAGGGTAGAAAAAAGAAACCAGTTTTAAAGTGAAGCCCACAGACCACCCCATTCTTCACAAACCCAGCCACTTAGTTCAGCCAAACCATTGAGTCTCAGGAGGCAGCGATGCAGACAGGATTAAGTGAGGCCTATACATACAGATAATCACTCAGGTAATGAGATCATAGGCTTATGCCTTTTGAAAACAAAAAAACACATGTTAATTTATGTAACACAACCCACATACAAGTCTCTAAATCTGTAGGACTGTCTTATTGGAAAGACATCCAGTTGCAAGGCATTTGACATTCTTCTTGCCTGTAAATTAAACATCTTTGATAATGCCACAGACATAGTTTAATTTTTAAATCAAAACAAACTTTAAATGAAGATAAACTTTAAAGACGGTTAGCTGCACTACTTTATAGTCTACCACTGAGCATTGTGATTTTCCTTGAATCACGATTTTTCTCCCTAAGATTACCCTCCTTGTCATTAAAGGGACTGCATTAAGTCCATTTTTGATTTATCCTGCCCATTTGCATAAACACAACAGGAGCAGAAAATGATCACTTATGATCTTTAGTTCTGCTTTGCTGGAACTTATGCAAGGAACATTTAGGATGACCTTCAGTCTGCCCTTCAGGGCACAGAAGGAGAACCACATACCTGGCATTCAGCCTTGCCTGTAAACACTTGTCTTTTCCAAGTCCTTCTGGTTTTCCATTGTGCCTTAAGGTCCCTTCTAGTCATCTTTCAGGAAAACAGCCTTCATTTCTTCCCTGGAAAGATTGTATGGACTGCACATCCAACCAAGGTACCAGGCCTTTTATCTCGTGGGCTTTTACTACCTTTGAAAGTCAATCCAAGTTCCCAGTGTTTTTTGGTAACAACCAGAGCCCAAGCATGTCTTCTTTAGGCATGACATTCCAGTCAACATCTTAGTCAAAAAAAACCTCTATTAACAACTGGTCTTATTAGTTTTATGCAAAGAAACTTATGTCATTACTTACTTCTTTAGAATGCCAAACTCTGGAAGGATCAGATAGGGAGAAAAATATAAACAGTGTGAAGGAAAATCCTTGTCCTTCTAATATTCACTGAACGTGCATTTCCATTCTTTATATTTTTATTTTTTCCCCACTAAAAATTTTTGTTTGTTTGTTTTTTCATTACAGTTGTCCCACTTTTTCCCCCCTCTTGCTTCCCTGCACCCTGCCACCCCTTCCACATTTAGTTCCCACCCAGTTGCCCATGTCCATGGGTCATTTATACATGTTCTTTGACTAGACCCTTCCTCTTCTTATCCCCTTCTCTCCCTCCCATTTCCCCCATTGTTACTGTTAGTTTATTTCTTGTTTACATACCTCTGGTTCAATTTTGCTCATTTGTTTGTGTTGTTCATTAGTTTCCTGTAATAGGTGACAGAATAAGGTATTTTTCTTTTGTTGCCTGGCTTATTCTGCTAAACATAATTCTCTCTAGTTCCATCCATGTTGTTGCAAATGGTAGAAGTTCCTTCTTTCTTTCAGTACTTATTCATTGTCGTGTTCCTCTCTCTCTCTGTTTCTACATCTTCTTAAAGCAGACCCTTTAGCATCTCTTGCAATGTTGGTTTGGTGGAGATGTATTCTTTTAGCCTTCTTTTGTCTTGGAAACTCCTTATTTCACCTTCCATTTTGAATGAGAGTCTTTCTGAGTAGAGTATTCTTGGTTGTAGGCCTTTGTTTTTCATTGCTTGGAATATTTTTTGCCATTCCCTTCTGGCTTGTAGTGTTTCTACTGAGAAATCTGATGATAGCCTTGTATGTTATTAGTTGTTTCTCTCTTGCTGCTTTTAGGATTTTCACTTTGTCTTTATATGTTGCCATTTTAATTATGATGTGTCTTGAAGTGGGCCTGTTGAGGTTCATCTTCATTGAGATCCTTTGTGCTTCCTGGACTTGTGTGACTCTTTCTCTTCTCATGTTAGGGAAGTTTTCTGTCATTAGTTTTTCAAAGAGGTTTTCTATCCCTTGCTCTTCTTCTTCTACTTCTGGAATTCCTATGATATGGATATTATTACATTTCATGTTGTCCTGCAGCTGTCTTACAGCGTCTTCAGTCTTGTTCAGTCTTTTTTCATTTTGTTGCACTGTCTGGGAGTTTTTGTCTACATTGTCTTCCAGCTCGCTGATCCGATCTTCTGCTTCCTCTAGCCTGCTTTTAATTCCTTCTATTGTGTTCTTCAATTCAGAGATCGTATTCTTCATTTCCTCCTTGCTCTTATTGATAGCTTCTATGTCCTTTTTCATGCTGGTGTAATTCTCAATAGGTTCCTTGTAGTTTTTCTGGAGTTCCTTGTAGTTTCCCTGGAGTTCTTTGTAGTTTCCGATAAACTCATTGAGCTTCTCCATAATCCATGCTTTCAATTCCATACCTGATAGTTGGTTCCCCTCCATTTCATTTAGCACTCTTTCTGGGGATTCTACCTTTCCTTCCCATGGGGGGTTGTTTCTCTGTCTCCCCATTTTTGTGACTCCTATTGTTTGCTGGTGCTTCTTAGAATGATCTGCACTTCCTGGATCTGCCCTTGGTGGCATCAGATCCTGTACCAGTCTGGGCCTAGGCAGCCTGTTGGAGACTTCCAGGGATCTACTGCCTTTGTCTGACTTCTTTAGTTGTTAATCTATTCAATCTGTGATTAGCCGTCAGGTTTAAGGACCGGGGGTGTCGCAGCTTAATTCCTGTAGGCAGATCTTTGGCTTTCCCTCAGGCTGACGCCACTTGGAGGGGAATGGTCTGCCTGCAGTACTGGGGATGAGTCAGCACAGGGACCTGGTCGGCTGCTTCCCAAGTTCTCCCCTTGAAGCCACCACACCAACTCTCCCCAAGTGTCTCTAGTCCTCTCCTCCTTCCCTCTGCTTGAGCCCAGGGTAAGTGGGGGCCACAATATTTTCGTATGTGATCTGCTTAAGAGCTCTTTTTCTCCAGCTGTTTCTCTCTGGCTAGCAAGAAACCCTGTGGCTTTTTGTTTTTCACAGCTGGATACTATTTTACTTTCCACTCTGTTGCTGTATGCTGGGAAGCTCAGCTTGGGGTTTAGACCCTGCCCTTCTCAGGGAGAACCCCCGGCTGCTCAGCTGTTTCTCAGTCCCTTCAGCTGACACCCGTGTGAGCCCAGCCAGCCCTTCTACGTCTCCACACTCCCTACTGGTCATGTTGTGATGTAGCGGCCTTTATTGTCTCTTGTGGTTATAAGACTTCTCTTCAGCTAGTGTTCGGTTGATTATTCCAGATGATTTCTCCAAAATTAAGGTTTAAATCTAGACTAGTTCTGGGAGGAGGTTAGTGTAGCTTCCACTTACTCTTCTGCCATCTTGTTTCTCATCAAAATTTTGCTCATTATTAACTATGTCTTGAACCAGTTCCCAGGAGACAGACATGTGAATGTAAATACAATTTAAAAGAAGGCCACACTTAACTATGAAGGTCTTTTATAGTTCCCTACATGGCATAAAATAATTTTCAATCTTGCAAACTTGTCCACCAACCAAATTACAAGTTGAAGGCATTTTATATCATCAAAATAGCCCCTCACCCAGAAATCATGAGTAGACTGAAAGAATGAATTTAATGTTTTGATTTACATTTGTAATGTTTTATAAAATATTTAATATGTCTAATAAAATGGTATCCTAGATATGATTTAAATTGTAAATGGCTTATCATCTTAATAGGTTTTCTAATTTCATTAGTTAACTGAATAATTGCTGTTTATTACATTATTTGAATATATCATGAGGTAATATACTGATATATAAGAATTATAGTGTTATAAATTTATAATACATAGATACTTTAATGACTACTCTAAAACAATTTAAAATATGATAAATTAGTGTCAAAAATAGAATGGCTAGAATATTAGGTATAATTCCTTCAACAAGATAATAAACTACAGTGACAGTAAAAATAGCTTCTTAACATATTTCATCTGTAGGGAAAGGTTTTAATGTGTTCGCTTATATGTCAGACTGCATAAGAGAAAAATGCTTTTATTTATGTCATTGAAAGTGTTTTCATTAACAAATGGACTAAATTAGAAACATTTAATTTTAAATATATAAATATTAAAAAGATAATATATTTTCTTAGCAACCCAATATCACAGAAACTTTTCTCAGGTCTTTCTAAAGCCCAAATCTCTATTTAAATTTTAGGTTATACAATTAACCAGAAAGATTAAATAATTAAAAATAAATAAAGTTGTGCAAATTTCTGACACCTTTATCTTTCAATGAATCAACATTTGATTGGTTTCACATTAAGTAAACGTTTCAAATATTCATTACTAAATTACTGAAAACCTGTTACAATGGTATATTTAAAATAGTCTCCCTAAAGGTTGTCCTGCAGCATTGGCAAGTTGGGAAATAATGCTAGGATGTTCTAATGACATTTGCTGGAATGGATATCTGGTTTTGATGATAAATTCAACATATGAAGACAGTATTGGGATTTTCCTCTTACCAAATTTTTCTCTTGAGTTATGTTCCTATTTCTTATTTTACTATTCTTTATATGCTTTCACATTATACTTGAATTATGGACTTATGCTTAAGAGAAATCATTCTATTCTTGGCCTTATTTTCACTTGCATGCTTTTCAGTCAAATGACTTAATTTAGTTGAAGAAATACATGCTACGAAGCAGACAGATCACTATGTTTGGGATCAATAGTGAACACTTTAGACTTACACCTCACAGTCTTACAGGGGAAGCAGATATTAAGTGCGTAAATAAATATTCATTAGGGAAAGTGCAATTAGAATGTGTTGCAAAAGAAGAGACTAATTAAAAAGATTATGGATGGTCTGCCTAAACCAAAGGGAGCGATATTTTTGAAGATCATCAGACTAGATGATATCTTCAATAATAAAGGAATTAGATATAACAAATGGATGATTAATGGTGCAGTTTTCTGATAGAGAACACAGAGGGAGCAGTACATTAGGTGGGGATACAGAATGTGAGTAATAAGTTAAACCTGGTCTTAATATTTGTAAACACTCCATATAGAGGCTTATTATGTGATTAATAATTAAATATTAGAAGTAAGATAGTAATATTACATCATATATGTTCTACCACCTTTGATAAATACAACTATATTTAAAGTATTTAAAATATAAAATTATGGATTTCATATTACTGAAAGTTTGCAAGTTATTAAAAGTAGAATTTAATGATTACACATATCTTTGTGTTCTGTGGATGAACAGCAATATGTGGCTATATAGTAAGATAGAGACATTTAACTCCTAACTTATTACTTTTTATTACTTAAAATTATTTTTCTTGCCTTTATTTCAGCAAATTTACTAATTGTATTGTAAGAATCATGGTTATCACACATTTCATGTTCTTTTGACATTAATATCAATGATATTAATACCAAATAAGGTCTTTCTTGAATTATCATGATTTCTAAGGAGTTTCTTAATATTGGTATCTTATTATCAAACTGCTTTTGAATAATTAAGAAATTGAAATGTAAAAAATATTGTTATTTTTTATTTATTTTAGAGTGAGCGAGAGGAAGAGAGAGAGAAAGATTTGTTGTTCCACATATTTATACATGCATTGGTTGATTCTTGTATGCGTTCTGACCAGAAACCCAGCCCACAGCATTGGTGTATAGGGACAGCAGCCTAATCAACTGAGCTAACTGGCTGAGGCTTCAAAAATTTGTTAATATAATACTCAAACTCCAAATAAACTGAGTTCAAACTTTATAAGAGAACCTTACACAATAAATTATAATTATTACAGAAAAATATTGCAAAATATTTTAATTTCATTATAGAAATTACTATAACATAAACATTTTAACTATCTCTTGAAGTAATATATAGCTTCATATGGGAATATAAAGAATATGCCTAACACATATTATGACTAAATATCTTTTAATTATTATTTTTAATCCTCATCCAAAATATTTTTTTCATTGCTTTTAAAGAGAGAGGAAGGGAGAGATTGAAACATTGATGTGAGAGAGAAGCATCAATTGCTTGTCTCCCATACATGCCTGGACCAGGAATCATACACACTCAGACTGGAGTTGGAACCCATAACCTAGGTATTGTGCCTTGACCAAGAATCAAACCCACAACCTTTCAGTTATGGATGCTGCTCCAATCCTGATCCACATCAGCCAGGACCACAGTTAAAGTATTATTAAATAATAATATGAATTATTTAACACTGTCAGTTATTCATTTCTCATGTGCCGCTTTTGTTGATACCTTGAGTACCTCCATAACTACTGTTAAGATATGAAAAAAAAAGGTAATTGTCACTATTGGCAAACAGTACTTTTGAAGACTAGCTTGCAACTCTGCTGAGAGAAAACAGTTGACAACTTTATTTGCTTTTTCTCTACCATTGTTCAAAATTGGACTCACTCTTTGAAGTATTGTCCATTCAGATACTGGCAACAGCTAAATCCTCAAACTGTCATTGAAATTGGCTGCAGCCACATGTTATTTCAAGGGCACAGGGTTAGTGATTTAAAGAATAATTTCCCTAGGGCCTAAACAATGTTAATAATGACAATAAGTGTTTAAGATTATGAAAAGTTCTGTGCTGGTGTGAAGTGACAAATACTGAGTTAGAGGCACTCATGTGTCCCTTAGTAAATTTACTTGCAGTATACTTTTGGTACATGTAACTCCTCAAGTGCAGGGCCCAGAGAAGTGACCCCTCTTACTAGTTCTAAGAGTTGTACTTGTTTAATGTATGTTTATTTTGAATCTGTTGGAAACATTCAATTAAATTATCTAGGAAGCAGCTAGATGAGCTTATGGGTCTGGAGCAAAAGAGAATTAGAAATTGTTAGCATGTCAATGATTAAGAGACAAAATTATTTCTTCAGTTAGCCTTTCAATTGAGGTTCTCATTACCAAGTTCACTGACCAGAGATTCTCAGAGTGGTAGTGTAAATTGAATGAGTCACCAGAGCTTAATAGTAAGGTTTTGTTTTGTTGCTGATGCAGTATTCATCTCTGTTATTATGATGATCATAGTCTAGTAGGAGAGGTAGGTGTTGAGTGTTAAAAAGGGGAAAAGTAAAATAAAGAGCTAACTTAATTTGGGCTATTTAAGGGAATTCTTCCTGAAGGAATGAATAATGCCTATACTGACACTTGAAAAATCAAAAGAAGTTATTTAGGTGGAAAGAGGGGCAGAAGACAGACTCTGAAAATGGCATGAAACTCGATTTATTCAAGGGATAAAAAAAAGGCCTGAATAGAGTATAGAGATTAAAGTGATAAGCTGGTGCTACATTAAGTATCTTGTGCGTTCTGGTAGAGATTTTATAAACTATATTAAAGGAAATCAGATGTCACCAAAGTGTGTTGGTGGGAAGTACATGATTAAATTTGTTAAACATTTTTATTCTGGCTCCTGTTTTGAAGGGCAGTAAGAGTAAAGAACTCCTAGAAAATGATCAGAATGTTATTGAAGTCAAGAGAATACTGAGTTTTAGGTTAAGATGGTGATAGTAAAAATAGACACATGAAATCTGAGTAAAGAAATTATTTAGAAAATGGAATTGATGATTGGTTAAGAGGGACATGTCCAATATGGCACCCGGTGTCCTGATCCAAATTGTTCTGTGGATGTGTTATAATTTACTAAGAGATATTGGACAAGAAGGAAGATAACTGGTTTAGATGAGTTTGTGTAATTTGAGGTGCTACTGTCACATCCAAGTAGAGAGGTCAGCAAGCAATTATACATCTGTTTTGGAGATCATGAAAGTGTCTTGACAAAAGATATAAATTTATTGATCAAGGGAATAAAACTTGTTTAAGACAGTGAAATGGGGTACAGATCTTACCCACATCCCATGATTTGGGTGGTGGGGCAAGGAGATAATACAGCTTTTAAGGTACTTTACATATCTATGGCAAGCTGATAGCTAGATAATAGCTGTGCTACTACCCCAGGGCAAAAGGTGTAATGACTTTCAAGATTTAAAAGAAGGGCAGGCAGCCTTGAGGAAAAAGTACCATGATGGAGAAGCATGATGGAGGGGTGCCATAATGTAGGGGGCTGATGTAGCAGCCACGTGGGAAGCAGCAAGCAGCTATACAGTTTGTAGTCAGGATTTGGCTGTGAGGCCTGGGCTAGTAAGAAAGCAGGCATGTTGCTGCTTTGGTCATGCTTGCTCTAGCAGACTGTGAAGTTACCAAGGACCCTGCCTTGCAGATCTGGACTCTCTCTGGACTCTTGGAAACTGGTACATATAGAAAGGACACTCTCTTAGGACACTCAACTTCACGATGATCTGGTGTAACATGGCACATGCTTTCCTGGACTATTACATGGAAGCTGTAGACAATATACACCAGATCCTGAAGGAGAGAGTTGACAAATGAGGAATAGAAGGCTATTGGGCCTGGTTTTAGTATATCAACTTTTGGGGAGCAAGGGAAGTGTTCAGTGTCATGGGCAAACCAGGCTCCAACCTGAATTGCTCCCAGCTCCCCAAGGTTGAAATATTGTCAATAAAAACCTGTTTTCCTCAGACTATTTGTTGGATCATACATCAAGGTGCCATGTGAATGGGCCCTGGTTTGCTTGGTAACAAGGAGAATGTTCAAGATGGTGCCTGGTCAATTCTTAGCTCAGTTTCTATTATGTTCATTGCTTGTTTTACTATATAGTCACAAAAGCCCTGGAATAGCTTTGTATTTTGCCTAGTTCTCATACATGTAGCTGATTGATATATTACCAATATACTGTTTTATTTTTACTAGTGGTTCATATAAAAGATACCCAAAATATAGTGTCATATCCTGAATGTCTCTTAAAAACATACTTAATAGTTTAGTATAACATTTTACTGTGGTTAGCATAGGCCATTATATATTAGAAAGCCAAACAAATGGTTAAAATAAAAGACATGTAAGAGATAAAATTTGTTAATTTTAGTTTTTCAGAATATTAATATTATAATTTTATTTACTTGAAATATAAACTACAATGATACTCTACTTCAAAGGATGAAATAAGAAGATATGTATTCATGAAACAATTAGATAACATTTAGTGCACAAAATCTAATGCTTTTTTAAATATCTTTTTTTAGAAAATTCTTTTTGCTTTTTCTCTGTTTAACAAAAGGTAGTTATTTTGTATTTACTAAGGAAGAAAAACTCACATTGTTGTAAGACACAATGCTATTATCTATTTTAAAATTCCAAATGAACCAGCTGAAAGATATTAAAAATAAATTACCATCATGCAATTACCACAGGTAGATCTTGTGCTGTCACCAAAATATAATGTGTGAATGACAGATGAAATGCACCGTTAATGAAATGTTATTTGTAGCCCAGAACATGATTCCTAATAAATCATAAACTGTATAATTATAACAACAAAAATATGCACATGATAAGCTTGTCTAATATTTATCACATAAGGATGGATATTATTTGCTTTATTAAGTCTTTACTAAAAAATTAAAATACTTTAGTTTTCAATATTCTTGTATCTTTTAATCAAGACAGTGATATATATTGTTTTGCTTCTGATTGTGAAAGCAGCTATGGGATTGTGTGCAGAAGGTATTTGTCAAGGCTTTAGGCTCTATCAGACCAATTTCTATACACCACCACCATATTGTTCACCTTCTTAGTCATGTGCATAATATTCTTTTTTAGACAAAATTTCTGCACCTCAGTAGGACTAAACCTGGAAATTTATTACCTTTTTTTTTTAAACCTCAAATTCTGATAACAAAATACCATATTTTAGAAAAAAGAAAATGTTCCTAGCTTCTAGCAAGCATTTAAACATTCCAGTTTGTATTTTTTCTACTGTTATTAATTCAACAAAAGTTGATACAGCAAACATCCTACAGCATTCCTACTCCTAGGGATTCATTTACAAGAGAGGAAGGCCAACCTGTAAATTATATAAACATTTATGCATAACAGTATAAAAAGGCAGGTGGGCAAAACAATTGGAAACAGAGAGGAAGGAGAACTTATGAGATACTCTTTACAAACTGGGGAGTGGTTTTTTACTGAATTTGAAGAGTGGGTATCAGTCACTGGAGATTTTACTGGGGAAGAGACATTATAGGTAGAGGCAGTACAATCACACAGAAGTGCAAGAAGGTGGTACATGTGAGGTCTTTGCAAGTAAAGTCAATATTGCATATGTTCTTGAGCTCAAATTGTTAACGTTTTAGGGGAGAAATTTCTAAATGAATTTTGAGGAGGTTTTGCCACACACACTTAAAATCAAAAGAGGAGAGTCTTATTATTCCATGTTAATAATCAAATTTGGTGTGTTGTGTATGTGTCTTTGTGGGAGCAAGTATATATGTATGTGGGTAATTGCTGAGGGCAGAAAACTCAATAATATTTCTATTATCTGATATTGTGACAAATTTAACATTGTCATGATTATCAGGCACTGTTTAGGTCATTTATAAGTAATAACATATACTTTTTATAATAACCCTGTGAAGTAAGAACTATTATTACCTCCACTTGAATATTTATGAAACTGAACCTCAGAAAATGTAGTAACTTACGTATGAGTGGCCATACCACTCATAAGTATACATAAGAATCATCAAGAGTGCATTTAAATGGCAGTTCTTGGGTTCCACAAGCAGAGACTCTCTTATTCATGAAGTCTGGAATAGGGGCCTAATTTTCATATATTTGAGACTGAAATGATTGTGGTGGAGATAGTCAAAGAATTTCACTTGGGAAATGTTGTGTAAGTCTTGGCAATTAAAAAAAATAAGAATGGGGAATTGTTTGAGACTGAAATAAAGGCAAAACAATGAAAAGTATGAGAGAAAAAGTAAGTGCCATATATGATTTCATTTAGTCTAATCACAAATAGCAGTGGTTCTACAAAGTTTGTCTATGAAGACAAAAGGGAGTGTAGGAAATTTGCAAAGTAATAATTCTGGAATTTTCTCATAATAAAAATATTTCTAATTAATAACAATACCGAACATGTGGGGTGACTACAAAAAAGAAAAAAAAGAAGAAGAAGAAGACATAACACTGAATTTTCCAATTTCATCATGCTCGCAGATTCCAGGTCACTTCAGGCTTCTAATTCTTAGTCATCTGATAACAGATGCAGGACAGATTCAAGTGACTTCATGTTTTGCAATGTGAAAAGGAAGAAAGGAAGACTGAAAGGGAAAGATGGATTTCTTCATCTTACAGAGAAAGCCTTCAAAACATGCTGACTTGATAGAAAATACATAAAGAAAACCCTGGCTGGTGTGGCTCAGTAGACTGAGCGTTGGCCTGCAAACCAAGTGTTGTTGGTTTGATTCCCAATCAGGGCACATGACTAGGTTGCACGTCAGGTCCCCAGTTGGGGGCGGGAGTGAGAGGCAACCACACAGTGATGTTTCTCTCCCTCTCTTTCTCCTTTCCCCTCTCTCTAAAAATAAAATAAATAAATAAACAAATAAATTATTTTTTAAAAAAGAAAATACATAAAGAAAAATATATATAATAAAATAAAAAATGTTAAATTTGTCACTGTGAAGTAACTAATTATGTTAGAGTAGGGGTCTCCAAAAATCCCCAGAGCCTGTGGGTTGGGGGATGGGGAAAAGGGAACAGCTTTTAAAATGCCTTTGCATGACTATGGCTAATAACTAGTTTTTCAGTTATGCAAATGGCTTTGGTTCTTCCAAGGCCCCAAGAAGATGGGAGGGGGTTTGACCATGGAATGGTGTAGAAAAAACATACAGAGCCTGCGCAAGGTTCTGTGAATGGTCAGAACCCGTTACCATGCCCACTGTGTCACAGGACACAGGGATTTAAAAATAGGTGTCAGTCATTTTAGAGGAGAGGAGACCCACATGGTTTGCAGGAAGGAGAACTCCATGCAGCTTTGAAAAGGGAGGAGAGGCGATCCATGAGGTTTGCAAGGAGGGCAGAGAAGGAAATCCATGTGGCTTCGAAAGGGAGAGAGGAACTCCATGCAGCTTTGAAAGGGCAAAGAGAGAACTATGTGTGATCCAGTGCAACACGGCACATGTTTTCCTGGACTATTATACGGAGGCTGATGACATTGTACCCCAGATCCTGAAGGAGAGAACTGACAGATAAGGGATGGGGAACTTCTGGGCATGTGTTTGGCTTCTAGCCTTTTGGGGAGCAAGGGAAGTGCTGGGTCCCATGGGAGAACAGGGCTCTGAACTGAAGTGCTCACTGCCCTTCTCAGGTTGGAATATTGTAAATAAAGACCTGTTTTCCTCAACACTAGTTGTTGGGTTTTATACCAAGGCGCCACATGAAAGAACCCCCTTTCTCTCTGTAACAGTTTTGACGACCCCAGGTGGGACTAGTGGAACCTGTAGCCAGGTTCTTCTCTTTAACAATTATAATAATAAAACCAATTGCTAATGTAAAAAAATTAAGAAATCAATAAAAAGTGATGTCAAAATTTAGAGATATAGACATAATAATCAGATATAAATTAGAAATAATTAAATAATTGAAACGTTTTCCTTTGGATTGCAGAACTTCAGGTCAAGAAAAGTGAGATTTTTTTTATTACACATCCTTTTTTATTTGCTATTTTATATGTGTAAGTATATTAAAATTCTCTAATAAACAGTACAACTAGTAAAAATTACATATAGTCTATAGAAATAAAAATGGGAATTTTAAGGCCAGTTATTTAAAGTAAAAATAGGATTGCTGAACATTTTTAAGATACTTATAACTTTTTTCTATTTTCTCTTAATATCAAGTGTCAGGTACAATATTATATTATAAAACAGGTTTTGTCTCTTTTTCTCAGAGCTGGACTCATTGGAGCAATTCTTATTGAGATGAGACTAATTTTTAACTTCAGATCCCAGTATTCTTCTTGCTTTAAGTTTGCAATAAAAAATAGAGTGAACTGCATGAATTCCACTTGTTGAAGACTTTTGACCCAATAGGAATGCTAATGCTGTATAAGACCTTTGCTCTACTTTTTCTCTCTGTCTATTTCCCTGTGAAACCAAACTAATCTCAAAGGCAACTTTGCCAATAGCTACATTCCCATGAGTGTATTATTGTCTGCAAAATAGAAGGGTACTAAAATGTGTAGAAAATGAATCTGAGTATCTCATCCTTTTTTACGTACATAGTCTTTTGAAAGGTATGGTGCTGGCAAGTATTGGCAATTCAGGCTTTTGATTTACAATTTCCACCTCTACTAGGTTGAGGTTCCAAACTAATGGAACATGGCAATTGTCAGTTCTTAGTATTAAGCTTCCTAGAAAACATGTCTTATATTTTGTTCAAAGGTCTACATTTTTTCTCTTAATAATCTAAAGTTTGTTTTCAAACAGAACAATGTAGAATAACTTAAGTTCATTCCAATTGTTAAACACACACACAATGTCAAAATTTGGTAAGGCTAATATTTAATTTTAGTAAATGTATTTAACATCTACTCTGCTCTTCATTAAAGGATGAGTAACATAGTATAACCCTTTTTGCACAAATATTTGGTTTTGATCACCTTAAAAATGACCTTAAAATATCATGAGGCTGTTTCTTTAAATGCATATATTTTAATGCCTCTGTGGTCTTGCTGAACCATAAATGCTCAGGGCGAAGCACAGGCATCTACTTTATTTTTAGTAAGATCTCTCTAATTTTCCAGTGTTTCTCAGTATTTCCAAGTCTTTAGAGCCCCTTTTGCAAAGTACAGTCTTGTCTCTTAGTTTGATCTATAGTGAATATGCAGCTTAAAACAAAAATAAATGTTTCTATTTATCCATTTCTTTATTCAACACAAATAAGGTCTTAGAATTGCGGGCACTTAATTAAGTCCTGCACATATGATTAAATGAAGTTTACACCTGTTGGTTCTTAGGCAAATAGGGCAGAAAGAGGTGAATAAATCATCTTGGCAACCTAATATGATTTATATAGGCAAATATAGTTAATTTCCCCATTGCACACTTTGTAAGGTTTGGAGAAATTACATTATGTATATCTATGTAAATTCTAAATTCATATATTTCTAAAGCTTCAGGGTACACAGACACAGTTACTGTTACTTTGACTGAAATCCTAATTGAACAAATAGGACTTTTTTATCTGCTTTGTACAGATAAGGAGTGAGCATTTTTATAGTTTGCATGTAAGGCTACCAATATATGCCCTTTTATTCTGACTACAAAGCAACTCAGTTCCAACTACTAAACTGCTAAATTTGCCTGTGTTATTTCCATTTCCTCTGTAATTTAGGGATTGTGAATAATAATTAGAGTGAAATTTTAATGGCCCTTGAGAAAGCCCAGATGCATTGTTTAGTCAAGGTCTTTTTTTCCTGAATTCTGGAAAAATATCATAGAAAAAAAATATCTTCATTATTTCTGATTTTAAATACTTTCCTTTAGAGGAAAAATATAAAACAAACTTTTTATGTTGTTTTCTCTTTAACATTTGAAGATCTTCATGAAAGTGAGAAATTTTCACCATAAAACTTTTCTGATTATATATGTTTATCCATATATATTTATCCTATAGTTTTCAGTTATGAAACGCCAATAAATTACATGTCTATAACTATTCATAATTCAACTTGAATGAAAGAATGTTTCTTTGAATAGCAAAACTTGGCAAATTCCAACTTTCAAGGTTTTTTTTTTTTTAATTTCCTTTCACAACTTATCTCTTAAATACCTGTTTGTAATGGTGATTGTTTTAGAATAGTTCAGGACTGCCCTTTTACTGCCAGTCAATCAGGTGTTCCATGAATATGGGGTGGTGGTAAAAAGGGGATAAAGAAATTTAAAAAAACCAAAAAACAGTAAATGTATGTGCCACCTGAGAGTTACTAACATCCAATATTAATACACAATACTTTCTTTAAAAAGTTAAATGACATTACCAAGAAATAAATGTTCCTCCTCTGTCAATGTAAGATACATCCAAATGTGTAAGAAGTTTTTATGAGTGTGAGTCAAACTGACAGTTGCCAGGAAACAAACCTCAACAGATTGAGAAAACGCTCTGGAAAATGGCAGTTTTGCACCTTATTTTATACATTATAATCAAAAGAGAAGACTTAAGTGGGCTATATGAAATCCATTGGTGATAAGTTAGGGAGGCAGGGGAAGCAAAGGAGTGGTAGGGAGTGGAACCTTTGAAATTGGATAAAAAGGAAAGTGATAGAGACATACTTCTTTTATATGGAGGGGATAGGATAGTTAACAGTCAACAATTAATGATAACAGTAACAATGAGGGTATTTGTGGTCTCCCTTTGGTGCAGTGACTGTGCTTGAGGGGGTCTGGAAAAAAGGTAATTACTTTGACATTCCAAATGTATGTTATTGTAGATGCAAAGAAACAACAGACAGACTTAATTAAAGATTAATATTTGTCGGGGAAGATTCGAGCCTATGAGATGATTACCTGCCATAAATTGCTTTTAGTTAGTAAGTTTTCATTTCAGACCATCTTTTATGGTTACTTTAGGTCTGAGTTTATAAGGCTGCCAAGCAGGCCTCCCATGAGTTTGTCAGGTTAGCATGTGGCCCCTTTTTGTCTACATCTCAATAGTTTAATTTACCTCTTTCAAAAATGCTTTGAGGATGGAGGCTTTACATGTGGTCACACACTTCAATAAAGATTGTGCCATTTGATATCACCAAAAAACATTTGATATATTTTTTAAAAATATGGACTACTTTCTTATAACACTTATTACGAAGAGTTACATAGTTTGTGTTAAGAGTTTGCTTGTAGGTTACTGTTGGAATAATTTTACAATTTAAATTCAGAAATTTGAACTCTTTATAACACCTTAGCTTATATAAACCAACCTTAGTTTTTATGCAGATATTTTATAAAAATACATGTAATATAATTAGTTATATAATATACATCATTATTTTCACCCAAAGGTAATATTTATTTATTTTTAAATATATCATGTTAGTTATTGTTTAAGATTATGCAAAATTATATAGAGAAAATTTAATTATAACATTAAACACAGTATGCTTATTTTAGAATATATGAACACATCTTCCTCATTATCCTAATTTCATTATTATTTATATGATCACATAAGAAAAAAACTGACATTTTCTTTACAGTGATAAAATATTAAATTTCAAACTTTCTAGGATCTTACCAAACCTCAGTTCCTCTGGATTTTTGTCTTAACTCAAGAGTTGAAAAATGAAATATTTTCATTAAAAAATGTTTTCTGTATACTTGGTATAAAATTATGGTACTGTTCAGGTCTGTAGACACTAGTTATTATTCAGGAGTTATGCAAATATGTCTTTAACAGGTAATAGCAAGGGATTTGAGGCAAATGGAAAATTAAAAAAAAACTTTATATTGAAAGTAATCTTGAGTAAAAATAAAATGCACTAAGTAATTCTTTATAGATCTCGACATCAGAAGATACATCTTTCTCTTCTAATGGGGTAGGTCAGACCAGAGGTTGCTGGAAAGCAAGAGACCCCAATTTGGGAAGGGGACCCCCAAATCCAGCACAGAGACTTTCCTCTCTTGGTAGGAAAGGCAGTGGGGCAGGATGGGTGCTGAGGCAGCATATAAAAGCAGTCTGCCTTCTGCAAAGGGAGGGACTGATTGAAAAAGGGGAATTGCCTGAGGCAAGAGGCTAGCAGGAGGAAAGGCAGAGAACTCCTGGGATTGAAACCAGAGGTGGGGCTTAATAGTCCATAGCCTTTGGGCTACTTGCTCAAGCCTGAGGCTACACAGTGCTTGTGTGAGCTGTGGAGGCTGAATGCCTCATCCAGGGTGACTGCAGACTTCTGCCTTGCCAGGGAAGAAGGGCACTCCCACTGGCTTCTGGAGTGCTGGACACTCCCATTGGCTTCCAGAGTGCATGGGATTCCATGAGAGAGGGCTTTTAAAACAGAAGGCACAGAGAAGCTCCTTCTGGCTTTTGGCACTGTGTGCAGGCTCTTGGATCTCTCTTGACTCTTGGCTCTTGAAGATTTGGCTTGGGACTTTTGGTTGCGGGTGCACTTGGATGCTCTGAGTCTCTGGCCCATGCTCCCTGCACAGACAGGAGTGCTCATGGGATGGGCAGATGCCAGGCCCAGCAGGGGATTAAACCCTGAATGGTTGGAAGTCCACTCCTGGGTCCCATGCTGGGATGTGTGTCTTACTTGGCTCCAGCCTCTGGGACAGTATGGTCTAGTGAAGCAGGGCACATGGATCCTGGACTGTTACATGGAGACTGAGAGCAGTGCACCTCAGATTCTGAAAGAGAGCTGCTTCGAGAAAATGGCGACTCTGAAACCCACGAGTGAACATTCCAGAGAGGATGGAGATCTGTTTATGTGTCTGGCTTAAACTGGAAAAAGGAGAGAAGGAAATGGGGAATTTCTGGGCATGGTTTTAGCTTGTAATCTTTTGGGGAACAAGAGAAGTTCTGGGTCTTGTGGTAGAGAAGGGTTCAGAGCAAAAGTGCTCTCAGCCCCTCCAAAATTGCAGTCCTGTTCATAGAAAATCTGTTTCCTTCACAAATCCTCAGGTCATGTATCAAGGCTACAAGTGGCAGAATGCCATGCTGCATGGTTCCTCTTTTGCTCTCTTTTTTTGGTTCTACAAGTATTCTTGGTGAGGAGTGGAAGCTTGCTAAAACTTATTTTAATCTTTTTTTCTTTCAGCCTAAAAATTCCTCAAACCTTGTTTATTTTGAGACATCATACGTTCTTTTAAATGGGGTCTGTAGTCATGCATTGAAGAAACTGTGGCAGAAACTCCACAGAAATATTTTTATTTTCTATTGTTGCAAAAATGTCTTACTTGAGAACTGGAAGTTTATTTAACACATGATTTATATTCTACTTTTGAAGAGCCCTTACTCTGGGAAGCAAATGATTATGGAAGCAGAATAATTTTCTGTAGAAAATTTAAGAGAAACCATTTAGTCATTTTTCAGTAATCAGAAAATGTACTTTACATTTACAAATTTAGTTTCTCTCCTCTAAAATCAATATCAGTGGGAAAAACTCAAAATTTTTTAATAAAAATTAGTTATACTCCATACAATACTAAAATTAATAACAGACACCTCTCAAATTTTGAAACCTCTTTTATGTCTGAGGGATTAAAAAGACCCTCCACACAAAAGCGGGCGCTATCATATGAATCCTGTAGTTAAACAACTTTAATGCCTTTCCTTGGTCCTATTAGTGTTTTTTTGTTTTTTTGTTTTTTTTTGCAATGTGGTGGGGTGATGAATGAAGCTTATTTCAATTTTTTTTGTCAGCCTTTTGAAGTGTAGCATTTATAAAATCTTATTATATGATGAATATAATTTTCTTTTAATTGATTTCCAAATTTTTTTCAAATAAGGTATGGATTCTTTTGTGGTTAAAAAAGAGGTAAGGAGAGAGACAGAGAAATGGAAAGAATGAAAAGAGTAAGAGAAAGAGAGTGCCATGCCTCAATGTCTTGTTTCTATAACTTAATGCCTTAGTGATATTTTCCTTGTCTATACATATGGATCTACTCCATTTGTTTCAAAATTTCATAGCATAAATGTATCATGCTTTGATGCTGTATTAATGGACAATAAACTACTCTTGCTTTCTCCCAAACTTTTTAATAATATTGCAATAAACATTCTACCGTCAAATAAGAGATTTTTAGTCCTCCATTCATTTTTTGTAATACTTGCCACCATGCTTTTATTGGCTTAATTTTCCCTGTTAACTTATACACACCAAATGTCTGGTTAGACTGATTTAATTACTATCATTGTGCATGTTCTATTATCTCAGTTCATTGATTGCACCAAATATTCAATCTAATTGCAATTGCCTCCCTATGTACCTCTTGGCAAATACTAAATATTATGCATTTGTCATGTTCTGTCTCTCTTTCTTCTGGCCAGCAGTGATTGTTTGTTCTTCTATAACACACAGTTCTTTGCAACAAGCATGGCTCAGCCATGTAAGATATTCTCATATTAGTTATGTGCATAAATGTATTATTTTGCCTGCCAGCTGTACCACTTTAAAGACATCTGTTTATTCCTCGTGTTTCCAGCATAACTGTATAGTTTTCCATTCATGAGAGACACTCTAAAATATAAAAATTTAAGAATATCAATTCCTAGATTTTCTTCTATTAAAAAAAAGCTTTATTGAATGTATTGGGATACATTGGTTAATAAAATGATATAGGTTTCAAGTATACAATTCTATAACACATCACTTGTATATTGTATTATGTGTTCACAATTCAAAGTCAAGTCTCTTTCTGTTACTAATTACCTCTCCTTTACCCACTTCTATCTCTGTTCACCCCCTTTTACTCTTGTAATCACCCTACTATTGACTCTGTCTCTGAGGCTTTATTTATTTTTGCTTAATCCCATCACCTTTTCACCAAAACTCTCAAAACCCCTCCCCTCTGACAGCTGTTAGTCTGTTTTCTGTATCTGAGTCTGTTTCTATTTTGTTCATTAGACTCTGCATAGGATTAAATCATATGGTATTTGTCTTTCTCTGACTAGCTTTTTCACTTAGCATAATAATCTCCAGGTTGAACCATGCTGTTGGAAAAGGTAAGATTTCCATCTTTTCACAGCCACATAGTATTCCATTGTATAAATGTACCACTTTTTAAATACACTTATCTACTGATGGGCACTTGGGCTTTTTCCAGATCTTGGCTATTGTAAATGGCATCGCATGAACATAAGGATGCACATATTCTTTTGAATCACTGTTTCAGGTTTCTTCAGATATGTTCCTAGAAGTGGAATTGCTGGGGCATAAGGCATTTTCACTTCAAATTTTTTGAGAAAAATCCATTCTATTTTCCATTGTGGCTATATCATTCTACATTCTCACCAACAGTGCACAAGCGTTCCCTTTTCTCCGCATTCTTGCCAATACTTTTATTTTTGTTGATTTATTGGTGATAGCTATTCTGACAGGTGTGAAGTGATATCTCACTGTGGTTTTAATTTGCATTTCTCTGGTGATTAGTGACATTGAGCATCTTTTCACATGTCTATTAGCCATCTGTATATCCTCTATGAAGAAGTATTTTTTAGGTCCTTTGCCCATTTTTTAATTGGATTTTTTTTTTTTTTTGGTGTTGAGTTTTATAAGTCCTTTGTAAATTTTGGATATTAATCCCTTACTAGATGCATCATTGGAAAATATGTTCTTTCACCCTAACTTGCATGGCTCAGTGGGTTGGATGTTGTACTGCAAACTGAAAGATCACCAGTTCTGTTCATGGTCAGAGCATATGCCTGGGTTGCTAACCAGGTCCCCAATTGGGAGTGTGCAAAAGGTAATCAATTGATGCTTCTCTCTCTCTTTCTCCTTCCCTTCCCCACTTTCTAAAACTAAATAAATTAAATTTTTAAAAATATTTCTTAAATAGAGTTCTTTCATTTTGGTTGGTGATCCCTTTGCTGTGCAAAAACTATTTAATGTAGTCTTACTTATTTATTTTTCCTTTGTTTCCTTTTCCATAAAAGATATATTAGAAAAAAATATTGCTACAAGAGATAGCCAAGATTTTATTGCCTTTGTTTTCTTCTACGATTTATGGTTTCAATATAACTTTAAGTCTTTAATTAATTTTGAGTTTTTCTTGTGTATGGCATAAGAAGGTGGTCTAGTTTTATTTTTTTATTTTTTGCACTTATCTGACTAACTTTCCCAACACTATTTATTGAGTAAACTATATTTAGTCCATTGTATGTGCTTGCTTCCTCTGTCAAATATTGAGTGTAAAGATGTGGGTTTATTTCTGGGCTCTCTATTCTGTTTTATTTACCTATGTGTCTGTGTTTATGCTAGTATTATGCTGTTTGATTTCTATGGACTTGTAGTATAGTTTGATATCAAGTAGCATAATTTGTCCAATTTTGTTTTTTTCTCAAGATTGTTGAGACTACTTGGTGTTTTTTGTGGTTCCATATAAACATTTGAAATATTACTTCTAGTTCTGTGAAATGCACTGTTGATATCTGATGGGAAGTGGTTTGAATCTATAGATGGCTATGGGTAGTATGAACATTTTAATGATATGTATTTTTTCTACCCATAAACATGGTATAAGAGCCCACTTATTTTTATCTTTTTCAAATTATTTCTTCAGTGTCATATAAATTTCTGAGTACAGGTTTTTTAAATCCATGGTTAGATTTATTCCTAGATAATTTTTTGGATGTAAATGTAAATGGGATTGTTCTCTTAGATTCCCTATCTGGTAGTTCATTATTAATGAATAAAAGTAAAACAATTTTGGGATATTTATTTTGTATACTCATACTTTACTGAATTTATTTATCAGGTCTGGTAGTTTTACTGTGTAATCTTAAGGTTCTCTATATACAGTACTATGTCATCTGCGAATAGTGACAGTTTTAGTTCTTCCTTTACAATTTGGATGCATTTTTTTTCTTGTCTGATTGCTGTGGCTAAGACTTCCCATACTATGTTAAGTAAGAGTGCTGAAAGCAGACATCCCTATCTTGTTTCCAATCTTAAAGGAAACACTTTGTTTTTTTCCCATTGAATATTGTATTGGTTGTGGGGTTTGCCATATATATATGGCCTTTGTTATGCTGAGGTATGATCCCTCTATTTCCACTTTGCTAATAATTTTTATCATAAATGGGTGCTAACTTTTTTCAAATGCTTTTTCTACATCTATTGATGTGAACATGTGATTTTATCCTTCATTTTGTTTATGTGCTGTATCACATTTTTTGATATTCAAATATTTTACCAACCTTGCATCCCCAGAAAAATTCCACTTGATTATGGTATATGATCTTTTCCATGTACTGCTGAATATGGTTTGCAAATATTTTGCTGAGAATTTAGCATCTATGTTCATCAGGGATATTGGCATATAATTTTCTTTCTTTGTAGTGTCATTATCTGGTTTTGGAATTAGACTAATGCTGGCCTTGTAAAAGGAGCTTGGGAATCGTTCCTCCTATAGAATTCTTTGGAATAGTTTGAGAAGGATAGGTGTTAGTTCTTTGAATATTGGTAAAATTTATCTCTCAAATCATCTAGTCTAGGATTTTGTTTGCTGGGAGATTTTGATTGCTGATTCAATTTCATTATCTGTGATCAGTCTATTTAAATTTTTTGATTCTTCATGATTGAATTTTGGAAGATTTTATGTTTTTAGAAATTTTTCCATTTTGTTCAGATTGCCCTATTTGTTGGCATATAGTTGTTCTTAATTTTTAATATTTTCTTACAATCCTTTGTATTTCTTTGGTGTTCGTTGTTACTTCTCTTTCATTTCTGATTTTATTTATTTGAGTCCTCTTTGTTTTTGTTTTTTTGTTTGTTTGTTTTTGTTTTTGACAAGTCTGGTTAGAAGTTTGTCAATCTTATTTATTTTTCAAAGAAATGACTTTTGGTTTCATTGATCTTTTATATTTATTTTTTTGGACTTTTGTTTATTTCTCTTCTGATCTTTATTTTCTTTTTTACTTTGGGCTGTGTTTGTTCTTTCTCTAGTTTTTTAAGTATAAAGTTAGAATTTTTATTTGAGATTTTCCTTGCTACTTGAGGTAGGTCTTTTTGCTATAAATTTGCCTCTTAGGGCTACTTTTCTATATTCTATAAGTTTTGGTGGGGTAGTTTCACTTTCATTTGCTTCAAGTTATCTTTTGTTTTATTCCTTGATCTCATTGTTAGCCCATTCGGTTTTTAGTAACATGTTATTCAGTCTTCATGTCTTTTTGTGATTTTCAGTTTTTTCTTGAGGTTGATTTCTAGTTTCAAAGCATAATGGTCAGAAAAGATGCTTGATATAATTTCAATCTTCTTAAATTAATTGAGACTTGTTTTATGTCCTAACATATGGTGTAGCCTAGAAAATGCTCTATGTGTGCTTGAAAAGAATGTATATTCCGCTGCTTTTTAGGTGAAATGCTTTAATGTTATTAATTAAATCAATTTGATGTAGTGTGTTGTTTAAGGCCATGCTTTTGTTTATTTTCTGTCTGGAAGATCTATCCATTATTGACAATGAGGTATTAAAATCTCATACTATAACTGTATTACTTTCAATCTCTCCCTTTATGTATATTAACATTTGTGTTATATATTTAATTGTCCCTATTAATAGATGCATAAATGTTTACAAAGGTTATATACTTTTGTTAGATTGTCCTCTTTATATAATGTCCTTCTTTGTCTCTTATTATTGACTTTGCTTTAACATCTATTTTGTCAGATGTAAGTATTGCTACCACAGCCTTTTCTTCATTTTCATTTGCATGAAATAACTTTTTTCATCCCTTTACTTTCAGTCAGTGTGCATGTTTTGTTTTGAAGTGGGTCTCTTGTAGGCAGTGTATATATGGGTCTTGTTTTCATATTCTTTCAGCTGCTCTATGGCTTTTGATTGGAGCATTTAGGTTATTTACATTTAAAGTGATTGTCGATAGGTACATATTTATTGCCATTTTATTTTTTTATAAGTATGGTCCCCTTTCTTCTTCCTTCTCCTCACCCCCTCTCCCTCTCCCTTTTCAACTCCCTCTCCCTCTCCTTCTTCCTCTTTCTATTCCTCTTTCCTTCTTCCTTCTTCCATATTCCTTCTTCCTCTTTTTCTTTCCTCCTCCTCCTCCTCCTCCTCCTCTTCTTCTTCTTCTTCTTCTTCTTCTTCTTCTTCTTCTTCTTCTTCTTCTTCTTCTTCTTCTTCTTCTTCTTCTTCTTCTTCTTCTTCTTCTTCTTCTTCTTCTTCTTCTTCTTCTTCTTCTTCTTCTTCTTCTTCTTCTTCTTCTTCTTTCAGACCCTCTTAACATTTCTTGTAATAACAGTTTGGTGGTAGTGAACCCCTTTAACTTTTTCTTCCCTGGGAAGTTCTTTATTTCTCCTTCCCTTTTAAATGATATCCTTGCTGGGTAAAATTAGTTTTGGTTGTAGATCCTTGCTTTTCATCACGTTGCATATTTTGTATCAATCCCTTCTGGACTACAAAGTTTCTGTTGAGAAATCAGCTTACAGTCTTATGGGAGTTCCCTTGTAGATAATAAACTGTTTTTCTTTTGCTTCTTTTAAGATTTTCATTTTGTCTTTTACCTTTGACATTTTAATTGTGATGTGTTATGGTGTGGGCCTCTTTGGGCTCATTTTGTTTGGAACTCTCTGTGTTTCTCGGACTTGTGTGTCTTTTCCCTTCACCAGGTTAGGAAAGTTTTCAGTCATTATTTCTTCAAATAGGTTCTTGATCCCTTAGTCTCTCTCTTATCTATCTGGTATCCCTATGATGTGGATGTTGTTATATTTCATGTTGTCCCAAAGGTTCTTTAAATTATCCTCATTTTATTTTTATTTATTTTTTTGCTGGTATAATTAGATATTTTCTGTTACTTTGTCTTCCAAATCATTGACTCAGTCCTCTGATTCATCCAACCTACTCTTATTTCTTCTAGTGAATTTTTTATTTCAGACATTGTATTCTTCATTTCTGACTGGTTCTTTATTATGGTTTTTAAGCTCTTTTTCATGCTATTGTAGTTCTTACTAAGTTCCTCTATATCTGGTAAATTGCTTGCCTCCATTTCATTAACCTCTTCTTCTGGAGATTTCTTCTGTGCTTTAATTTGGGGCACGTTTCTGTGTTTCTCCATTTTGGTTGCCTCTTTTTGTTTGTTTTTACATATATGATATACTGCTATGCCTCCCTGTCTTGGTAGGGTGGCCTTCTATAGTGGGTATCTTGTGGGATCCAATGATGCTGTCTGCTTGATCACCTGAACTGGGTGCTCCAGTAATGTTCCCTGTGTGTGTTATATGGGCCTTCCTTTTATAATTGAATTTTGATTGTTATTGGCTTGTTTGCACATGAGTTCTACCCTCATTCTAGCTGATTGTGGGGGTTTACCTCAACCACAGTGCACAAGCTGGTGTGTAAGGGCTAATAACACTAAGAAGAATTTGCCTCAGCAAGGTCTGGTGCCTGTCAGTATATCCTTTTGGATGTTCCACTTGTGAAGCTCATTGGATCTTGCTCTGATGTTATCTAAAGCTGACCACTGAGTGTGTTGGTTCTGGGGCCTCTTGGGAGGGATTCTGCCACAGGTCAATGTCAGATGCTGCCTGTGACTGCCCCTGGACAACCTGTCTAGAGCTACTATGTGATCCATAGGTTTTTGGCTGCCTCTGCTGGCCTGTGTGTGTGTGGGAAGACCCAAGCTGTGCACCAAAATCAGCTTCCACCAAATGGGCAATAAATCAGAATCAATATTGACTGTTGTGTTGGGATAAATTCCTGCAGCTCCTCTTCAATATCATATATTTTTCTTTTGGTTGTTTAAATATGAGGAGATTCAGAGGTTCCAAGAGAGGACCTTGTAAGCTCTGATCATTGAGAAGACACTTGAGGACTCATGGCACTGATTACATAATTATAAAACTGGAATAAAGCTATTTTAACATTTAATTACAGGTCATACAGGAGTTGGAGGTCATATAGAAGACATGATCACTAGTTAACCTGTGAGCTAACACTGGGCAATCAGAGGCTCTGCTCACTTTCCCTATTCTTGGAATATACCTTCTGTTTGCCATTTACATAGCCAGAGCCACTTCAAAGACGCAGCCTAGAGAGAGTAATGTATTATTAAGACTGTCTAGACTATGTGACTGAGCCCTGTTAAGACCTCTGTATAAATTCTTAAGATTATGGTGGACTGGCATGGGACCTACTCATCTTGTGGCCATCCAAGACAAGTTCTTGATTATTAAAACTGCCACATACCAATCTAGAGTGCCCTGCCTTTATTTTATCTCTACTTGCCTCTGTGTGCAGGGACCAGCTTTGAATTTACCCACAAATATCTTGAGATTGCAAAATAACAACAGGTGAGTAGTGTGCTGCTAGCTTCATTTTTGTATGTAAAAATTCACCATTATCAATAAGAACTGATGGAGGAAGATGTCATAGAATGAGAGATATTTAAAATTTTTATTGAATGATGAATAGCAGTTTAATGTTAAACAAAGAGAAAGAATAGCAGGATAATACTATGCATTATAAGTTGAAACCCATGAGTGAAAGTCTGGAATTCTGAAGAAATAGTATAAATTTTTGTTTAGCTGGAGGTGGTGGGCAGCAAGGAGTATTGGAGGTTATTAGAAGAGATTAAAGCAGGAAAAATGGCATTACTTAATTTATGTCTTAAAAATGTATGTTTTAAAATTTTTAATCTTTTGATAGAGATAATATAGAAGGGGCAACAGTAGATACAGTAAGGTTAATTCAAAGTTTTGCATTCAGGAATGTGCTGGTGATTTGAAATAAGATAGTCATAAAAGAAATATTTGATCATATTAAGGTAATGAAAACTTAGGGGAAAGAGTTTCTCAGATTCAGGTAAAAGTAAGTCTCTTTCCCACAGTGAATTTTCTATATGTACATTTAATTTCATGTTAACTGTAAATCTTTCAGAGACCACCAATTAGACACTTTGCTTAATCTATTGTAAAGGATAAAAATGTACCTAATGTTGGGTGTAATCATTTGCACATTAATGTATGGTGACTAATTATCATTACCAATATTTAACATATAGGTTTAGCTAAAAGTGTACTTGGACTATGTTATTTTAAATAGAAAGAAATTGTAATAAACTATGTAATTTATCCTAAAGAGAAGACTTAGAATAATAATTTTATCTTCCCAAGTGTCAATATGAACAAAAATCATCTGATCCCAGATGCAGTACAATAAATTTGGTACAAACTGCTTGAGAGGTAAAGGTGTTAATTAGAGATCATTGACCTTTTCCTTATATCTTTTCTGCTGTCATGTTTTTTATTCATTTTATCTCAGAGGAACTGATGGAATTATGGGTATCTCAGAGGATATATATTGAGTGTAGAAAATTTTTATAAATATTTTAAATAAATAAATATTTGTCCCATCCCTACATCCTACCTCCCAAAATTCTAGTAGAGGGCAATGAATGCAATAAAAACATTTATGGCAATAATGTTTACTAGAGACCACTAATTTATATAGTTTTTAGTTTACTGTTAATACAGACCCTGGCTGGTTTGGCTCAGTGGATTGAGCGTCGGCCTGCGAGCTAAGTGTTGCTGGTTCGATCTTCCAGTCAGGGCACATCAGAGAAGGAAAACTCTGACTCCAAAAAACCTCCGCTGCCTTGCGGCATACCTCTTCAGGGGAAAGGCTAAGGGAGTAAACCCTGACAGAAAATCCGGAGCCGGAGTCCCTAAGGCGGTTTGACGTTGTAGTCAACACCGGCAACTCCTGCGGCGCACCTGAAGACAAGCTGTATTGACTCCGTCTTTCCCTTGGACCCTTCAGCTGCGAAGAGAGGGGGTGTCTGCTGCATGGGCAACAGCAGACCCTCCATATCACCCTGCCCAGGCTCTGTAGCTTCAGCTTCACTGGAGAGGACACTCCAGCGTCATTGCAAGATGTCAATTCAACACGGGAGGAGACAGATACCGTGTCACTCCCGAGTCGGACTGCACAGCCATTCTCGGCGGTGCAGATAGACTCTTAAGAAGCTACACCATCGTCTCTCGAGACGGACGGCTGCCGACACACAATACAGACCATTAAGAAGCATTCTTTATACATTGACATAAGATTATCTCAGTAAAAAAATTGCTAGAACTTTAAAAGTTATCATATGTATTCCAGTTATCGTTACGTAACAAAATATTCTAAAATTTAACAATTTAAAACCCATTATTATGCTCATAGATTCAGTGGTCAAAAATCTGAACAGGACACAGCAGTGAAGACCTGTGTTTGCTTTTCAGTGTCTGGGGCTGCAGAACCTCAAAGTCTGGGGATAATCTATAACTAAAGGTAGAATCATCTGGAAACTTGTTTAGTCACATGTCTGGCACATGGGTTGGGTGACAAGAAGTCTAGGACTATTGTCAAGACTGCAAGTCCTGGAAATATTTAGTTATGTTTAAATTGTACATATCCCATGTCACAAGAATTCCACTTCAAGTTTTACCTTGAGTAATTCTGCTAAGAACACATGTATAGGAATGCTCACTGCATTGTTACCTGTAAGAGCTTGAATCACATGACTCCAAGCAAGGCAAAAACTGAGCTAGCCTTGGAAATTCACACTGCATCACTTCTTCCCAACTCCATTTGTCAAAGCCATCACAAATATTTCCAGATTCAAAAAGAAGGCAAGTAGATACTGACACTTGGGAGAGGACTTACAATGCTGTATTGTAGAAGGCTGATAATGTCACTCTCTGGAGAAGATATAATCTAGTACAACATTTGGTGATTTAACATAATGTCCAGCATGTAAAAAACATTTAATAATGATAATTATTGTAAGTGTTACAAGATAATAGTCATTATAAAATGTACTAAAAAAGCTACAGTCCAACTTGAGCTTTTTAGCTACTTTATGTCAATTTTATAACAAAGGCTTTTAAAATTAAAAAAAGAAACAGATTGCTTAAGAGAACTCTGCATAATAGATTTATCTTTCCAACTGGCAAGAAAATTTAATCCATTTATTGAAGCATAATTATTAGACTTAAATATTACTTAAATCTAATTTTTGGTATTTTCACAATTTTGAAAGAAATAGTTATTGCTTTAAAAATAATTTTAGAAGTCTACAAACCCCACATTCTTTTAGAGGGGCTTCACTTTTTGATAAGGGAACTTTTAAAAGCAACACATGGAACAGTTTTTGATCACTGGAAAAACTCATCATAATCAACTTCATATGAAATTTATGGAAATAAAGGAGTTTATTAAAATAATACAACAATAATTCTCTTAATAGTGGTCAGATATTTTCATGAGACATTTAAAAATTAAATGGCACAGTATTTATAAAAATAATAAACAAAATGTATGAACTGATTGATATAACTATGTGAATAATTATAAAATTATTTTATCTACTATATCACATAAAAGCTTAAATACTGTGTTAATGAACTGACTTTTGACTGGGTTAACTTTTAAATGACATTCATAAATGACATTAAAGTTTAAATTTTCATAACAAGAGAGTGTCTTTATAAAAATAAAGAAAGACATTAGAGGAGGGATGAAAAGACAATTTTAGATATCCTGCATTAGATATAAAAATAAGGCATCAAATAGAAAAGACTGAAAATAATATTTAGCAGATTAAATCAGTGGATAAGACTGAGCATCCTCAGCAAAGAAGTAAAATTCATATCTGTTCTTCAAAGTGTAAGCTTTATTTGAACTTTTGGATTGGAAGTACATGTACTTATATAAAGCCTACCCTTTATTTGTAAAATAAATTTGAGTCCAGCTTTTAAATCCCTGTAACACCATGGAGCTAAGCCCTGTATTAATCCCAGAACCTTGAAAATATTTTCAATATAAGTTTTAAGTTTTAAAACCTGTATAAGTTCAGTTCCAGCTTTTGTTTCTTAAATATAATATTATTGCTTTTGATATTAAACTACAATTGGATAAAAGATGAAGTAGATGAGAGATGTACAAACTTCCTTTTTCTCATCTACTTTATTCAAAAGTGCTCACAAGCACAGCTCACTTCCACAAAAATCACAGCATTACCTCAAAATGTCCATCCTTCACAAAATTTTGTGATCTTCCCTTAGGTCTTCTTGATTGTTTAAAAAATTATATATTTTTCCTGAAATGAAATCTCAAAACTTTCTTGTCTGTTTTCTTGTTGAAAAACTTACTTGATATATGTCATTTCTTTAACTTCTTAAAAATTTTCTAGTCAGATCTTACATTTCTGTATCTCAGGCATTGATAATAGTACTTTTTAAACATAGCATAATAAAATGGACAAGTATAGTTTGTTATGAGGGTAAATGTGTAATGATTGGATATTTCCAAGGGAATGTTTGTCAAATTTGGTAAATTATTAATTTCAAAAAATAATTTGACAAAAATTTTCTGGGCACTGTACTATCAAGTGGCATTTGATGTGAATTAAAAGAATCTTGGTATTAAAGCATTATTGTCTTTAGGTGAGTTGCTTATTAGATTTTAAAATAAATATAAGAGAAAATTTCAGTCAAGATGGTAGCATAGGTGAACATGGCTCACCTCCTCACATAACAACATCAAAATTACAACTAAATTATAGAACATCCATCACTCAGAACTGGCAGAAATTGAGTTGAATGGAAGTGTGACAACTACACAATTAAAGAAACCACATCCACTCAGACTGGTAGGAGGGGCAGAGATGAAGAACGAGCTGATCCCACATTCACATGTGGTGGATGAAAGTCTGGGAGGGATATCTTGGAAGGGAGGAGTCCCAACCTCACACCAGGGCCCCAGCCCAGGAGGGTACCAGTACCAGGAAGATATGTCCCCACAACTTCTGGCTGCAAAAGCCAGTAGGGATTGAGTTGGTGGAAGAAACTTCTGGAGTCCCAAGCAGTTACTCTTAAAGAACCCACAAATGAACTTATTCAGACTCACTCCTTCTGAGCTCCAGCACCAGAGTTACATCCTGAAAGGCACCAGTGGCATACAGGGAGGAACTGAAATGGCTGACATCAAAGCAAGAGCTGGGGGACAGCTTTCTTTCAGACAGAAAAGCAGGCAGAGCCACAGAGCCAGCAGGTTACCATATCTGAGACTCCATCAACCTAACAGTTTTCCCCCTGCCCTAGAGATCTCTTGAGGCTCTATCCCACCCAACTTATAGCTGTTAACAGTAGCTTTTCCATATGAATGGCCAGTCTTGGCTCAAGCTTCACAACTTCCTAAATCCTTTAAAATATGCAACAACTGAACTGAGTGAGTTGAGTCCAAGTCTGCAGCCCAGTACCTCTTGCTAATTGGCCCCAGGTCTGGCACTAGCAGCAACAAGCCTAGATTCACAGTTTGGCTTCACCTGTGAATCTCCAAGTCCAGCACAAGTAGCAGCCATCTCAGATTGCTCCATAGTTCAGGCAGGGTGGCCCTGGGAAAAACACAGGTGGGGACTGACCTTAGCCTGCACCACCCAGGAAATCCCAAAGCCTGGGTCCCCAGTGGACAGCTATAGACTACACCAAAGTACCACCACTCTGTCTTTGCACAGCTGATCTTCCATAGAGGGCTGAGGTTGGTGGTCAGTGGTCATGGCCAGTCCTTGCAACTGACTGTCCTGGGTAAATATTTTCCATTGATCTGCCAACAACAATTAAAGTTGAACTACAAAGGGAGTGTTGACTTAGTACATACAAAGTATACAACTCAAGTACCAAAGCTTAGGTAATAGGAGAGGCTATGCCATTGGACCCTACAGGACACCTACTAAATTTGGTGTCCTGTAGGGTCTTAGAAGCTCTACCTAATGCATAGAAACAAACACAGGGAAGCTTCCAAAATGAAGAGACAAAGAAACATGGCCCAAATTAAAGAACAGGTCAAAATTCCAGAAAAAGAACTAAACAAAATGAAGATAAGCAATCAGATGCAAAGTTCAAAACCCTAATTATAAGGATACTCAAGGAACTTACTGAGGACATAAAGAGTATAAAAAAGATCCAGTCAGAATAGAAGGATACACTCATTGAAATACAGAACAATTTACAGGGAAACAAGAGTAGAGTGAATAAAGCTGAGAATCAAATCAATGATTTGAATCATAAAGAAGCAAAAAACAACCAATCAGAACAAGAAGAAGAAAAAAAATTAAAAAAATAATGAAGGTAGTGTAAAGAGACCTAGGACAAGTTCAAGCATTCCAATATTCACGTCATAGGGGTCCCAGAAGGGAAAGAGAAAGAGCAAGAAATTGGACGTTTATTTGAAAAAATAATGAAAGAAAATTTCCCTAATTTAGTGAAGGAAATAGACATACAAGTTCAGGAAGCACAGAGTCCCAAACAAGATGTTTGCAAAGAGGCCCACTCCAAAACACATCATAATTAAAATGCCAAAGGTTAAAGATAAAGAGAGAATCTTAAAAGCAGCAAAAGAAAGGCAGATTATTACGTACAAAAGTGTTTCCATAAGGCTGTCAGCTGATTTCTCAAAAGAAACTTTGCAGGCTAGAAGGGATTGGCAAGAAATATTCAGTCATGAAAAGCAGGGACCTTTAGTCAAGGTTGCTCTACACAGCAAAGCTATCTTTTAGAATTGAAGGGCAGATAAAGAGTGTCCCAGACAAGAAAAAACTAAATGAGTTCATCATTACCAAATCATTATTTTATGAAATATTAAAGGGACTTATTTAAGAAAAAGAAAATCAAAACTATGAATATTAAAATGACAACAAACTCACAACTATCAACAACTGAATCTAAAAAATAAAAACAAAAACAAACTAAGGAAACAACCAGAACAGGAACAGAATCATAGGTTAGGGATCACTTGGAGAGGGGAGGGGGAGAAAGGGGGAAATGATGCAGGGATCAAGAAGCATAATTGTTAGGAATAAAATAGACAGAGGGATGTTAAGAATAGTATAGGAAAGGGTGAAACTAAAGAACTTACATGCATGACCCATGGACATGAATTAAACATGAGGATTGCTGGAGGGAAGAAGGGTGTGTGGTAGAGGGGAGCAAAGGGAAAAATATTGTAACAATTGTAACAGCATAATTAATAAAATATACCTAAAAAAAGAATTTGAGACATCTGCTATTAGTATGAAAATGTTCTTTTTCATTCCACTTTTTTATAATGCCAGTGGGAACACTAAATGTAATTTTATCTCCATGACTGACCAACTCCATAATTTATGTGGAACCAAGCTGGAGTTCTATATTTAACTTGCAGTAATTCTATAAGAAAATGTTTTAAAAATGCTGTCTTCAGAATGTCATGATTACAGATTTCTGACATCACATGCACAACTTAGAATTATCCCACACTTATTGTATCTCTACATATAAATGTTACATAGAGATCCATGTAGAAAGGGAGAAAACATTTAGTGTTATTTAGGCTTCTGTAAAGCATTGCTTTTTACTAATATTTGTTCCAATAACCGAAAGGAAGCTCAATTGAAATGTTCCATAGATGAAGAAAGAAAGAGAGGACCAATGCAGAAAATTGGGTATAGGGCTTTGACCTAATCAGCTATGATGTAGTTAGGGACAATGCCCTGAGATCCTTGATTCTCCTTTGTCAGAGATGAGACACAGTGAAGCCATTAAACTAGGTATAATTTTGTATTCTGTTAACTTAAAGTTTTCTGACTACCAATACAATTCTGATAAAATAGCTCTAATTTGTTGAATGCATTCAATTAATTCTTATACTCACCTTATGAGATAGTCGAAGAATGAGAGGGTCAAAAAGTCCATGTGTTTGAGATCCCACAAGTGCTAAGTGATGAGTCAGGATTCATCCCCAGGTAGTGAGGCTGAAAACAAGCTTTTCACCCCTGTGCGTCACACCTGTTTTGCTTTGGGTCCTGTTTTATTACTCATCATGTTCAAAAATCACCGCATGATTATTAGTTCCCTGAATTGGCCCATGCGATTTTTTCTCCTTTTCAGCCTGTCATCACAATCTACTCATCTCCCTCCCTCCCTCCCTCCCACACCCTCGGTCCAAGGAAACATCCCAGCTCTCCACCAGGAAAGCTCATTATTTTGAGATCTGAAGTTAGATTAGTCACATTGTATCACCTCCTGCTTACTAGCTTGGTCATAGTAATAAACTTCCATGACAGTTTTTTTAAAAAAAATAAATTGCCAGTAATAACTATTTTATGCTAAGGTTGTGATGATAGTGTAGGGGATAAAAAAAAAACTTTTTCTTTCACCTTCTAAGTTCTTCTGTCTCAGCTAATAATTAAGTTAACAAAGATTAACAGGAGAAAATGTACAAAGTTTATTACAGATGTACATGCCAGGGATGTCATAAAATATGAGATTCCTAACATGTTAGACAGTTGAGGTTTATATGCCATTATGGACAAAGAAGAAGGGGCAGGGGTCTGAGAGAGCAAAGGAAATAGCCAATTTATAGGTAGCTGATGAGGAACAGAACACCTGAGGCAGGTAGATTTTTGCTGGCAACCCAGAAACAATGGGACATGAGGGTCAGGGAGGCTTGGAGCCTTTCTATCTAATGCTAAGATGAACATGGTGAATATGTTAAGATTCCTTCCCAGGAGCAGGCCTTTCTATCTTAAATCTCTTAGGCAGAAAAGAGGGAGGGTCAAAAGTTCTTTCGAGACTTTTGTTTCTTAATAACTAGCTTAAAATCAATATCCCAAAAGGCATAGTTTGAGGGCGATAAAATTTTGGTTCCCTTAAATAGTAATTGAGTTAATATATGTAAAATGATTATAATAGTGCTTATTGCATAGTAAGTGTTCATAATAATATGAAGAATTATTATTATCACCCCCAACAGCTGAATCTTGGCTCTGTGTTCCTCTATTAGAAAGTTCCTCTGAGCATGCGTGGGCTGAACAACTTGTGGTTTTATTCTGTTGTCTCTGAAAAGTGACAGTATTTTGTTAAACAAGATAGAACCATTCTGACCTGGTTCTGTGGTTACACACCAACAGAGACCTTGACTAATTACTAATGGGCATTATTTCAGCCCATGATTATACTGTAAATATCAGACAGGTCAGACAGACCTTGGAGAACTCTCCCTCATAGAGGAAATAGGTGGCCAGCCCCTCTTTAGGCTCTCCTGAAATAGACCAGAAAATAGCTCTGCTGGAAGCTGATATTCAAGATCTAATAGGAGTGATTCTAGAGGCTTTTCCTCCTAAAGTTAATTGATCAAAGATTGAATTGTGCACTCAGCAAAAAGGGTGCTCAAAAGCTTTTGTTGAACATTTGCTACAACTTTTCAAAGGCACACTACATTAAATCTGAAAGCATCAGAACACAGGAACCTCTAAATATATGCCCTAGTGAGAAATTTTCTCCCTGATATTGTTAATGGCAAATAGCACCAGATGTTAGACCTTGGTTCTTGAGTTTGATTAACAAAAGAAGTCAGAGCCATGGAACTCAAATACAAGCAAAAGTTTATTTAGAAAGTCACAGGGGTAGAATAAGTGAGTTGTAGAAAAAGTGATCCAGCTGGGCTGCGTGGACTCAGGAAACAAATTACAGAGGCAAAGGAAGGGCCATTGGAGCTTAAGAGAAAGAAAGGCAAAGAGAATGCATCTGGGAAAAAAAAGAGAAAAAAGGCAAGGGCATGCTCCAAAGAGAGGGCGGGCATACCCTGGCATAAATAGGGGTTGGTGTGCTCTAAAGAGAAAGAGCGCACTTGAGTCCTTTGTCTTGAAAGGTTTTGTCTGCTTTCAGAGGCAGGGATTTTAGGGAAAGTCTCAGGGGAGGATCTCAATAGGGTTCATCAATTTTCCAGGTGTCCTTTCAGGGTCATGCTCTTCACTGATTGGTTGGCAACAGGGTACGGGGTCATTAATCATTGCAGTTGGTTCTGTTGTCAACCATGGCTTCTCTGCCTGGATTTGTTGCTTTTTTTGGAGCTAGATCTGAAATATAGCCGAAGCCTAGATGTTAAAGGGACACAAATAACATGGACTCATAACTATCGGATATTGTGAGCCTTTTTCAATATTTTTCCAAACCTTTAAAGCAGGCTTAGATCTTGTAACCTACTCAAGATTCCACACCTGTTTAGTATGTAGATGACCTTTTACTTTGTTATCAGGCTAAGCAGGGATCTCTTACAGACTCCCTTGTTCTCCAAAGGCATAAGCTAAATAAGACATAAAGGCTCCAGATATAAACTTCAGTGGGTACAAATGACTGTAATCTAGTAAGACATGAGATATCTCAGAGCATTCAAAAGCTAACCTTAGAATACCTTGAATCAATTTTGTCCATCCCTCTCTTCTAAATGTTAATTTCTAAGGGTAGTGTGCTATGGCTGCCAAAAGCTTCCTAATTTTGCAGCCAGGCTAAACCTCTGTGGTATCCCAAGATCAATGTGCACTGGACACAATATGGACTCAACAAAGAGAAGCTTGTATAATCATTGGTGAAAATGTTGCTTCTATGTAAATCAAACAGGACAACCAGTAGTATCTAGCTCAAATTTGTTAAAAGTAAGATTAATATGTTCCATCAGATAAATGAAGCTAAGACATTTTATTGGACTGACATATTTCCAGTATTGGGAAACTGTTGAATGTGGTGTGGGGAAATGTGCTTTGATTTGTTTTTTGTTTGTTCATTCTCTCTCTCTCTCTTTTAATTTTTTTTTTTGTTTAATCTTTACTGTATTTTTTAAAATTACCTTTTAGTCCCCTTATATGTCTCTCCCCGCTGCAGTCACCACACTGTTGTCCATGTCCAGGAGTCCTGTTTCCTTTTTGCTCAGTTCCTCCGCTCCCTAACCCCACTCCCACCACCCCTCCCCCAACACTAGCTGTCATCCTGCTCTGTGATCTATGAATCTGTTCATTTTCATTCTAAACTGTTCCTGTCTCCCTTTTCAGATATCTTACCACACAGCTGCTAATCCATTTTCTCTTTCCACAGTCACCAGCTCAGCTTTTAATATGTAAAACTTTCAGTGAAGTCTTAGAGGAGAGAACTATAGGGATTCAGAACAAGTTACCCCAAGATGTGGCACCATGACATGCAAATTAGTTTGAGTTGAAGGTAATCAAAACCCTGTGGGTTCAAGAGAGGCTTCTGTGCTTTCCAAAACTACCTAAAAGAATCTAAGTTGGGGGTCTTTCCCAGAATAAAAGTTATTTCCAGAAATAAATTTTTAAGCTCTGTCTATACTGCAGGGCATATATCTAATTACTGAACTTTCCTCTTCCTCTTTTCCTGTGGATTGACCTCTTCCCTTTTAAAGTCCCAGGCTCTTTATCCCATCCCTTATCTCGGGATATCACATACATCCTATTTTACCTGCCTTTGAACTTCTCATGTGTGTAAGATCTCTGACTCTCTCATGTATTTGTGGTTCCCATGTGCACAAAATTAAATTTGATTTTCTCCCGTAAATCTGATTTATTTCATTTTAATTACATATTCAGTTAGCCAAAAGAAGCAGAGGAGGAAAGGGGAATTTTCCCCCTCATTCACATTCTCATAGGACAAATCTCTGTTGTAAACTAAGTGATATGAATTATGCTCACCAAAGGATTTGAATGAAGAGAGCTTAATCAGAGAATGCCACAATGTTGCTTGTCAGTTTAGAGTCTTCTTCATTAGTAAATTTCAGCTCTAACCTCAGAATTTAGTTCATTCTGATTGTGTGATTAAAAACATGTTCCATAGTCATATCAGTCTCTGATGTTCAAGGTCCTGGGGCCTAATAGATGTAGATAATGATGCTTTACTGTTTTTGTTCAGCTTTTGATTTTTATCACCATTTAAGAAGTGCAAGAACATGAGTTATCACTAGAATTACATGAAGTACTTTTTAAATTATGTCAATTCTGAAACTTGAAATTTTACTTATTTCTTATTTAGATTGACCATAGCAGCTAATAATTTTATTAAGTATTTATATCTAGCATACATAGAATTATATTTAATATATACAGTTCACATCTAACTCTTATTAGGAAAAGACAACTCTGCTATTATAATTATGCTCTGGAATTTAACATTGAGTTACAATCTAACACTACCCTCTTAGGTCATTCCCAATTTTATCCATGTCCCATCTATGTTATTAGTTTTGGAATATTTTAAAAAATTTATCCCTTCTCTTTTTTTAAAAAATCAGATCTTTTCAGTTAGATTTTCTAACTAATTCCTTATTATTTTGGTTGAGATTTTTTATTACACTTGCCCATTATTCCCTTGAGAAATGACAGTTCTAGAGCAGATTTCTCTCTTTTTGTGTGTGCCAGTTTTATAGTATCTTTCATATGAAGACCAAATAAAAAATTATGCTACTATTGTAGTATTCAGTTGCTTTTGACAGCCAGCTCCCGGTGATTCACTCACAGCAAGTAGTTCTGTGACCATGAAATATGCAGTTTCATCATTGCAGTGCAGAATAAAAAACTTACAATGCCTTGTGAGGACACAAACCACATAATAGTGATGATGCTCTGACTGGGATTCTGAACTACCATGGTGGGTCCCCTCATGGGGGGTTGTTTTTTACTAACTCAAGGTACAAAGAGAAGAATATTACAGATTTCTCTTCTCTTGAAGATCTATGAGTAAATAAACTAGAAGAGTTATTACCTCCTCTTTTTCTTTCCCAGAGTTTCCTTTAAAGGGGAGAAAAGTTTGCCACCCCAAAACATGCTTCTTTGGGATAATGATTATTTTAAATTAGTAATTTTAAAGAATCAGAAGACTCAGGGAGAAACTTTGAACTTACCCCTTACTACCTAAAACAATTCAAAGAGGACTTGTTTTGAAGGGGAGCTAAATGAGGCAGGATACAAAGCAGTTGGGGAATGATCCTGACAAGTGCAGTAAGAAAGAGGAGTCCCCAGGGCATTACAAAAGGGAAACAGTTAAAGGCAGGAAACCTCTGCTGTGGTTGTGGAAGTCTCAACAAGGCTCCCTCCCAACCAGAAGGTAGAGTCAATTTGACAGCACAAAGCTTGGAGACAACTCTCCCCTACTCTTGGAAACACATGAAAGTCCAAGAATTAATTGACCACCTGTGCAATTCCAGTTGGAAGCATACTTTCCGCTTCTTACCTGCACCCTGCCCTCCTTCTTTTTTCCTACCTGAATATACCTTGCTTTATTCTCACTCTGATTCATCCTTGAAATATTTCCTGGGTGAGTCAAGAACTTGGAAGTCACCTAACATATGAAAAGTCAAAATCACATATAACTATAGTTTAATATAAACTAGGTGTCATGGACAAGGAGTGACCTAGCAAGGCCTGTTCGATCAAAAGTCCCTTCTGTGTCCCCTTGTTAAAGATGACCCAGCAAACATTTGTTTCCTAAATACTGGCTTTTTAATCTCCATGTGAATTGCCTACCTTTTTTTTAAAGTCCCAACCACTACTACCTTTCTTTCTTTTTAAAAAATTTTTCATTTGAATTTATTTTTTAAAATTTATTTATTGTTTTTTTCTATTACAGTTGTCCCACTTTTCCTCCCATTGCTCCCCTCACCCCACACACCCTTCTCCCACAGTCCATGCCCACCCAATTACCTCGTCTCTGTCCATGGATCATTTATACTAGTTCCTTGACCAGACCCTTCTTCTTTATTTCCCCCTTCTCCCCTCCCCCTTAGTCATTGTCCGTCTGCTCCTTGTTTACTTGCCGCTGGTTCTATTTTGCTTTTTTTTGTGTGTGTTATTCATTAATTTTCTATATTAGGTGATATATGGTATTTATCTTTCATTGCCTGGCTTATTTCGCTAAGCATAATACTCTCCAGTTCCATCCATGCTGTCACAAATGGTAGGAGTTCCTTCTTTCTTTCTGCTGCATAGTATTCCATTGTGTAAATGTACCACAGTTTCTTAATCCACTCTACAGATGGGCATTTAGGCTGTTTCCAGCAGTTGGCTATTGTGAATAGTGCTGCTATGAACATAGGGGTGCAGAGGTTCTTTTGAATTGGTGTTTCAGCATTCTTTGGGTATAATACTAGAAAGGAAATTGCTGGATCAAAAGGCAGCTCCATTTTTAGTTTTTTGAGGAAATCCCATACTGTTTTCCTGAGTGGCTGCACCAGTCTGCATTCCCACCAACAGTGCACTAGGGCTCCCTTTTCTCCATATCCTCGCCAGCACTTATTATTTGTTCATTTGTTGATGATGGCTATTTTGACCCGTATGAAGTGTTATCTCACTGTGGTTTTTATTTGTGTCTCTGATGGGTAGTGATGTTGAGCATTCTTTCATATGCCTATGGATTCTCTGTATGTCCTCTTTGAAGAAGTGTTTTTTCAGGTCCTTTGTCCATTTTTTAACTGGGTTGTCTGTCTTCTTGGTGTTGAGTCATATAAGTTCTTTACATATTTTGGACATCAATCCCATGTTTGAGGTATCATTGGCAAATATATTTTCCCATATAGTTGGTTTCCTTTTCATCTTGATGTTTTCTTTTGCTGAGCAGAAACTCTTTAGTTTGATGTAGTCCCATTTGTTTATTCTTTCCTTTATTTCCCTTGCCTTAGGAGATGTGTCAGTGAAAATATTGCTATGTGGGATATCTGAAATTTTTCTGCCTATGATTTCCTCTAGGACTTTAATGGTGTCATGGCTTACATTTAAGTCTTTGATTCATCTTGAGTTTATTCTTGTGTGTGGTGTAAGTTGGTGGTCTAGTTTCATTTTTTTGCATGTCCCTGTCCAGTTCTCCCAACACCATTTGTTGAAGAGGTTCTTTTCACTCCATTTGATGTTCTTTCCCCCTTTGTCAAATATTAGTTGACCATAAACCTGGGTTTATTTCTGGGCTCTCTATTCTGTTCCATTGATCTATATGTCTGTTCTTATGCCAGTACCAGACTGTTTTGATTACCGTGGCCTTGTAGTATAGTTTGATATCAGGTATTGTCATTCCTCCTGTTGTGTTCTTCTTCCTCAAAATTGCTGTGGCTATTCGGGCTCTTTTTTGGTTCCTTATACATTTTTGAAGTATTTGTTTTAGGTCTGTGAAATATGTCATTGGTATTTTAACATGGATTGCATTGAATCTGTAAATTGCTTTGGGTAGTATGGACATTTTAATGATGTTGATTCTTCCCATCCATGAGCATGGTATATGCTTCCATTTATTTGTATCTTCTTTAATTTCTTTCTTCAGTGTTATGTAGTTTTCTGAGTACAGGTCTTTTACCTCCTTGGTTAAGTTTATTTCTAGGTATTTTATTTTTCTTGTTGCTATGGTAAATTGAATTTTTCTTTCAGTTTCTATCTCTGAGTTTTTATTGTTGGTGTATAAAAATGTCTTCGATTTCTTAATATTGACTTTTTATCCTGCTATTTTGCCGAATTCACTTATTAGGTTGAGTAGTTTTTTTGTGGAGCCTATAGGGTTTTCTATGTACACTATCATGTTATCTGCAAATAATGACAGTTTTACTTCCTCTTTTCCAATTTGATGCCTTTTATTTCTCTTTCTTGTCTGATTGCTGTGGCTAGAACTTCCAAGACTATGTTGAATAGGAGTGGAGAGAGCGGACATCCTTGTCTTGTTCCTGATCTCAGGGGGAATGCTCTCAGTTTTCGCCCATTGAGTATAATGTTGCCTTCAGGTTTCTCGTATATGGCCTTTATTATGTTGAGGTATGCTCCCTCTATTCCCATTTTGCTGAGAGTTTTTATCATAAATGGGTGTTGTACTTTATCAAATGCTTTTTCTGCATCTATAGATATGATCATGTGGTTTTTGTCTTTCATTTTGTTTATGTGGTGTATTACGTTTATTGATTTGCGAATATTAAACCATCCTTACATCCCTGGGGTGAACCCCACTTGATCGTGGTGTATGATCTTTCTAATGTGTTGCTGGATCCGGTTTGCCAATATTTTGTTGAGGATTTTAGCATCTATGTTCATCAGCGATATTGGCCTGTAGTTTTCTTTCTTTGTTGTGTCTTGACCTGGTTTTGAAATTAGGGTTATACTGGCTTCATAGAACGAGTTTGGGAGTCTTCCCTCTTCTTGTATTTTTTGGAATAGTCTGAGGAGGATAGGAGTTAGTTCTTTCCTAAATGTTTTGTAGAATTCACTTGTGAAGCCATCCGGTCCAGGGCTTTTGTGTGCCGGGAGCTTTTTGTTTACTGCTTCAATTTCACTAGCTGTTACTGGTCTATTCAGACTTTATGCTTCTTCTTGATTCAGTTTGGGAAGACTATAGGTTTCCAGGAATTTGTCCATTTCCTCTAGGCTGTCAAATTTCTTGCCATACAGTTGTTAATAATAATTTCTTACAATCCTTTGTATTTCTGTTGTATCAGTTGTGATTTCTCCTCTTTCGTTTCTGATTTTATTTATTTGGGTCCTCTCTTTTTTTCTTGATGAGCCTGGTTATCGTCGTCGGCAGCCGTCCATCTCGAGAGACGATGGTGTAGCTTCTTAAGAGTCTATCTGCACCGCCGAGAATGGCTGTGCAGTCCGACTCGGGAGTGACACGTATCTGTCTCCTCCCGTGTTGAATCGACCTCTTACGATGACGCTGGAGTGTCCTCTCCAGTGAGGCTGAAGCTACAGAGCCCGGGCAGGGTGATATGGAGGGTCTGCTGTTGCCCATGCAGCAGACCCCCCCTCTCTTCGCAGCTGAAGGGTCCAAGGGAAAGACGGAGTCAATACAGCTTGGCTTCAGGTGCGCCGCAGGAGTTGCCGGTGTTGACTACAACGTCAAACCGCCTTAGGGACTCCGGCTCCGGATTTTCTGTCAGGGTTTACTCCCTTAGCCTTTCCCCTGAAGAGGTATGTCGCAAGGCAGTGGAGGTTTTTTGGAGTCAGAGTTTTCCTTCTCTGATGTGCCCTGACTGGAAGATCGAACCAGCGACACTTAGCTCGCAGGCCGACGCTCAATCCACTGAGCCAAACCAGCCAGGGTTGGTTATATATATATACACACATATATGTGTATATACATGTATATATATGTAATTCTTCTCCTATTTGGGGGAAAGTGTCCAATATTTCCCTTCCAGGAAGCTTGCACATGTTCCTTCTGCTAAGAGATTTCACTGCCCTGGCCATGCACTGGGCAAATGATGCAGATCTCACCAGAGCCTGGTTAAAGGCTTGTCAATTTTGTTTATCTTTTCAAAGAACCAGCTCCTACTTATGTTGCTCTTTTGAATTGTTAGTTTAGTCTCTATGTCATTTAATTGTGCTCTGATCTTGATGATTTCCTTCCTTCTACTTGATCTTGGCTTTGCTTGTTGTTCTTCCTCTAGTTCTTGTAGCCGTAGGGTTAAATTTTTTATTAGAGATTCTTCTAGCTTTTTTAGATAGGCCTGTATTGGTATGAACTTTCCTCTCAGGACTGCTTTTGCTGTATCCCATAGGTTTTGGGTTGCTGTGTGTTCATTATTATCAGTTTCCAGAAACTTTTTGATTTCTTCCTTGATGTCATTTTTTAACCCACTCATTATTTAATAGCATGTTATTCATTCTCCATGAGTTTGAATGTTTTTGAGTTTTTTCCTTGAGGTTGATTTCCAATTTTAAGCCATTGTGATCTGAGAAAATGCTTGATATAATTTCAATTTTCTTGAATTTGTTAAGGCTTGTTTTGTGTCCTACCGTGTGGTCTATCTTTGAAAATGTCTCATGTGCACTTGAGAAGAATGTATATTTTGCTTCTTTGGGGTGAAAACTTCTATATATATCAACTAGTTCATTTGATCTAGAGTGTTGTTCAGTGCCTCAATATCTTTGGTGTTTCTTTGCTTAGAAGATCTGTCCATTGTTGACAATGGGGTGTTAAAGTCCCATACTATGAGTGTGCTGCTGTCTATATCTTTCTTGGAGTCTTTCAAAATTTTCCTTATATATTTGGGTGCTCCTAATTTAGGTGCATATATATTTATAAGGGTTATATCTTCTTGATGGATTTTTCCCTTAAGTATTATTAAATGCCCTTCTTTGTCTCTTTTTATGGCCTTTGCTGTGAAATCTGTTTTGTCTGATATAAGTATTGCTACCTCAGCTTTTTTTTTAATGTCCATTTGCTTGAAATACTTTTTTCCATCCCTTTACTTTCAGTCTGTGTAGATCTTTTGTTCTAGGGTGGGTCTCTTGTAGACAGCATATATGTGGGTCATTCTTTCTAATCCATTCAGCTACCCTATGTCTTTTAATTGGAGCATTTAATCCATTTACATTTAAGGTTATTACCGATAAGTACTTATTCATTGTCATTTTTCCCCTTTGTACTTATGTTCTCTGTCTCTCTCTGTTTCTTTATCTTCTTAAAGCAGACCCTTTAGCATCTCCTGCATTGCTGGTTTGGTGGAGATGTATTCTTTTAGCCTTCTTTTGTCTTGGAAGCTCCTTACTTCACCCTCCATTTTGAATGAGAGCTTTGCTGGGTAGAGTATTCTAGGTTGTAGGCCTTTGTTTTTCATTGCTTGGAATATTTTTTTCCATTCCCTTCTGGCTTGTAGTGTTTCTGCTGAGAAATCTGATGTTAGTCTTATTGGAGCTCCCTTGTATGTTATTAGTCGTTTCTCTCTTGCTGCTTTTAGGATTCTCTCTTTGTCTTTGAATGTTGCCATTTTAATTATGATGTGTCTTGAGGTGGGCCTGTTGGGGTTCATCTTCATTGGGACCCTCTGTGCTTCCTGGACTTGCATGACTCTTTCTCTCCTCATGTTAGGGAAGTTTTCTGTCATTAGTTATTCAAAGAGGTTTTCTATCCCTTGCTCTTCTTCTTCTCCTTCTGGAATCCCTAAGATACGGATATTATTACATTTCATGTTGTCTTGTAGCTGTCTTAGAACCTCTTCAGTCTTGTTTAGTCTTTTTTCATTTTGTTGCACTGTCTGGGAGTTTTTGTGTATGTTGTCCTCCAGCTCGCTGATCCGATCTTCTGCTTCCTCTAGCCTGCTTTTAATTCCTTCTACTGTGTTCTTCAATTCAGCGATCGTATTCTTCATTTCCTCCTGGCTCTTATTGATAGCTTCTATGTCCTTTTTCATGCTCATGTAATTCTCTGTAAGTTCCTTGTAGTTTTTCTGGAGTTCCTTGTAGTTTCCCTGGAGTTCTTTGTAGTTTCCGCTGAGCTCATTCAGCTTCTCCATAATTCATGTTTTGAATTCCGTATCTGATAGTTTGCTCACCTCTATTTCATTTAGCACTCTCTCTGGGGATTCTACCTTTTCTTTTGATGGGGGGTTGTTTGTCTGTCTCCCCATTTTTGTGATTCCTATTGTTTGTTGGTGCTTCTTAGAATGATCTTCACTTCCTCGATCTGCCTCTGGTAGCGTCAGATCATGTACCAGACTGGCCCTACGCAGCCTTTTGGAGACTTCCAGGGATCTACTGCCTTTGTCTGTCTTCTTTAGTTGTTAATCTACTCAATCTGTGATAAGCCGTCAGGCTTAAGGACCGTGGGTGTGGCAGCTTAATTCCTGTAGGCAGGGCTTTTGCTTCCCCTTAGTCTGATGCCACTTGGAGGGGAATGGTCTGTCTGCTGTACTGGGGCTAAGTCGTCACTGGCTGGTCCTGGGAGGAGGTTAGTGTAGCTTCCACTTACTCCTCCGCCATTTTGGATCTCCGTCTGTGTTATCCTTGATATTATTTCTTTAATCTGTCTGGTTGTATTTCAGCTACTCTTTGGTGGGTCTTTTTCTCTGGTTAGTTGATTGAGAGTCACTCTGCCCACCTTGTCTTGAGATCTTTTGTGGAGGTGCTGCTAAAACATAATCACACAACACAGGCAAGAAACCCGCACTCTCCAATATCTCCCCCCACTACAATCTCACTATAGGTTGAAAATGAGCCCATATTAATATACTTGTGGAGATATTGGGACTCTTATTTCGTAGGAGAAACAGATAGGAGTTGTTTTAAATGAAGGAAGGGTAATTTTTTAGTGGGAAGTTGATAGGCAATAATATTAGCAATTGTGATCAAGGTTATGTAAGACAGCAATTAACATTTACATTGCATGTTTGAAAAGGAGGAGAGGGTTACAGTGTGTAGTGAGAAAGTATAGTATTAGGATTATATAATCAATATATGCTATATGTTTAGCGTGGAAGGGAGGATAGACTCAACAGACATCCAGGCAGACAGCCAGCCAGAAACTGAAGCAGAGGGCTGAGGAGGTTAGAAGGTAGGAAACAGATTGAGAAAGAATTTTTCAAGAATAAAAATACAGAGTAGAAAATAGCAAGACTGGAAGAGAGAGAGGAAAGAGAGAGAGAAAGTAGAGAAGAGAAGGGTAGGAGAGAGAACAAAAGAAGAAGGGGAGGGAGAAGAGGGGGGATCGGATAAAAATTTAAAAATATATATTATTTAAAAAAATTAGGAGATTAAAACATGATATAAAATAACAAGATAGAGAGAAAGAGAGAATATAGAGAAAGAAGAATAAGAGATGGGAAAGCAAGAGGATGGGGAGGGAAAGAACACAGGGGAGGGAAGGAAATCAAGAGGAAGAGGAGATATTAGGGAAGGAAAGATTGAAATTGAAGAGTTGACAAAAGATAGGATGAAGAAGAGAAATACAAGAGGGAAAGAAAGAAGTGAGGGAATGGGGTGGAAATAGAGAAGGGTTAAGTAGGGGAGGGTGAAGGAGGAGGGGAATAGATTAGAATTAAAATTTAAATATTAAAAGATTAGAGTATAAAGTGGAATAGGGAGAGAGAAAGAAAGAGAGAATATTTATAGGGAGAGAAGGAAAATAAGGGAAAGGGAGGAAAGAAAAATGAATGTAGACTGAAGGAGGACAAAATAAAGAAAGGAATTTAATAAAATTGAAAGTGCTTAGCACAGAGAAAGGAGAGAAAGAAAGGAAACGGAGGGAGGATGAGGATAAGGGGGAGGGAAGGGGATTAGAAGAAGGGACTAGGAAGGAAAGGGAGAGAACTTAAAATTAAAAAACTAACAAAGAATAGGATGAAGGGGAGACAAGCTAAGGGGAGAGAAGGGAGGGAAGAAAAGCGAGAAAAGGAGAGAGAATAAGAAAGAATGGGAGGGGCAGTTAGAGAGAGAGTGAGAAATAAAAGAATGAGAGGATTTTAACTCAATTCTACTTTTAGGCACAGTCTCTGGGTATTTTTGGTTTGTTTGTTTTTTGTTTTTCCTTCCTTCCTTCCTGAGTCTGCCCCTATTCAAAATTCCTTGGGTTTCAAATCTTTTCTGGTTGGTTGGCTGGCTGTGGGAAGGTCCTGCTTGATTCTGGGATTGCTAGTCTTTTTTTCATGGGCCTACCGCCGCTCTGCTGTGAGCTGCGTTTAGTTGTCCCCTCCTGTGGCACCCTCAGCCCTCCTCAGGCTTGTCCAGCTACTCCTTCCCACTGTTGGTCCAGCCTGTGCCTGCCAGCAATCCCCGCCCTGCCTCCGGTCCTGTCTCTATTCCCAGGCTACAGCTTCTGCTCTCTTCCCTGTCTATATGCCTGCGCACCCTATCTCTCTCCCTGTCTGAAGACCATCCCTTTGTTCTGCAGGACTCTGGCACAGTCGGTCAAAGCGCCGGGCCCAGTGGCCCTTTCCTGCCCAGGGCCTCTCCCCTAGTCTGGAGCTTTGCAGTGGCTTTCCTGCCTGTGCTCTTCTCCTTGCCCCAAAACTGTCTCTATTCCCAGCTACAGCTTCCGCTGGCTTCCCTCTCTATAGGCCTGCGTGCTCTATCTCTCTTCCCACCCCAGCACCATTCCTTTGTTCTGCAGGATTCTAGTGTGGTCGGTCAGCGCAGAGCTTTCCTATCCAGGAGCTCTCCAGCACTCTGGAGCTCCGCAGCAGCCCTTCCCTACGGGCCCTTCTCCCCACCCTAAAACCGTCTTCACTCCAGAACCACCGCCTCCGCTCTCTTCCCTACTCACACACCCTGCGCATCCTATTTCTCTCCTAGCCCCAAACCCGCCTTTTGTTCTGTGGGATTCTAGCTTGATTGCTCAAAGCGCCGGGGGCATGCACTGCTCTCTTGCTCAGGAGCTCTCCCCCAGTCCGGAGTTCCGCAGCAGCTTTTCTGTGTGGCCCGTCTCCTTGCCCCAAAACTGTCCCTTTGTTCTGTAGGGCCCTAGCACAAGTGCTGGGCGCGCCCGGGATGCCGAGCTTTCGGTCGGAGGTTGCAGCTGAGGAGGTTTCCCTCTAGACTCAGATCACACAGTTTCTCCCAGTCCTGGTTGTTCACTGTTCTCTCACTCCTCTGGCTTTTTCAGCCAAATCCTCTCCCTAACTCCCTACAAGAATTCACTTATCGGTGTGCCCCTAGCAGGGGGAGCCTCCAAGCAGCTCTTGGCTAGTGAGCTCTCCGGCTTGGTACTGCAGACTCACTGGGTCCCGGAATGACTCAGCCTGCAGTCCATAGTAAACCCCTCCACCCCCCTCCACGCTGCTCCCACGCTCTCCTCCCTGTTCACACTATTGGAGATCCACACTCACTCAGTCACTCCTCTCCGAATTCGTTCCTGGAGTCTCTCCTTAACAGGAGCAAGCTGAGAACACTGCCCCTACTCAGCCGCCATCTTCCCCCTCCCTCCTTTAATTATTCTTTATAGCTATACTATTACATTAAATAAAGCTAAAAACTACAAAAACTAAAAAAATTGTAATTTGTTAGTAAGAAATGAAAGAAACAATGGAAATTGTTTTATTAATTTTGGGGAATTATATTAAGCTTACCTGGATGAGGAGAAGAGGCTTCTAGAATATTTCAACTATGTTACTTTGTATGACATTTGGTCAAGTCACTTAACTTTTTTATTGATGGAGCAACTCAAGAGTTGGAAAATATTTTGTTATAAGTTATAGTTAATAGGCTGAGTAATTAATTCATGTAAAAAGCTATTGTTTCTGGAACTGAAGGTATGATCCACCCTGAATCCAGGAGAATACAAACAATTTAACCTCTGTGCCCCAGAAGGACTGCAAGCAATCAAGATGGTATCTAAGCTATTGTACTCCAGGGAGAAACGTCTGCCACCCAGAACACAGCCAATCACTAATCAACAGATAAAAAGATGCTAGGAAAATTGCCGGAGGGCAACTTTTATTTGATTAACCCTTTCTCTGAATTCCAAACTCCTTAACCTACATTTTTTTCTCCTTATAAAAAAGGTCAGCTTAAAATGAAATGTAAGATGGTCTTTTAGGCACTGGTCTGAGGCCTGTTCACTGGGCCACACAGCAGGAGGTGAGCAGCGGGCAAGTGAACGAAGCTTCACTCTCATTACCACCTGAGTTTCACCTCCTGCTCTCCCCAACCCTGACCCTTGTCTGTGGAAAAATTGTCTTCCATGAAACTGGTCCCTAATGCCAAGAAGATTGGGGACTGTTGTTTCAGGGTACAAAACCCACCATCTTATCAGATCAACAGCCATCTGAATAAAGCACCTATAAAGATTTAATTCTTGTCTCTACTTAGTTCTGGTAAAGACAAGAAACAAAAATGTCAACTTTTCTAGTTTGACTATGACATATCTTTCATATCTGCTGGTGTGAATATAATGAAACTTACCTCAGAAAGTTGTTGTAAGTGTTAAATGAATAGGGAATCAGGAGTTATAATTATAGACTCAAACGAACAAAGTTTTGTATTTTATCTAAAAGCATTTCTGTATGAATCATGGAATATTAGACATAAATGTAGATCTATAGATGCACATTCCTAAAACCTACCTGCATGAGTAGGTAGCTACTGTTTGAGTATTTGTAGCTACTATTCAATATCGATGACTTGTCTTTTCTATTCTCTTCAGCTCTATCATTAGTTTGATGTATCTATGACATTTTTATTGTCTCTATTTTCCCATTGTTATGATAAATTATTAACCTTCACTAGCTGCTGTGTTACACAACCATCAGAAGTTCACAAATAAAAATATTGTGTCCCCTGTTCTATTGCAGTACAGGAGAAATGACTATATTGAAACAAATTACTCCGCAAACTGGAGTACAAGGGCTGTATCATATGCAGCTTGAAGAGATGTTTACAGCAGTTCCTGGCATGTAGTAGGTACTAAATAGATGCTCAAAAATATATATATAATGTTAGGCCTCCTTGATATTAAAATTTATTACCAACAGAATTTAATTTATTTTTCATCTTGTTAGATTTTCTCTTCCTGGCTTTAACTATGTATCTAAATCTGAGTACTATTTATTGGCTCTTGAGCATCCCTTTCTCAATTCTTGGTACCTCTTCCATTAACTAACTCTGAAACTGAAGAGTCAGTGTTCATTCTGCCTGTCACTACCAGAACCAATAAACAGAGACAGGAATTGAATCTTTATGGGCAATTTATTCAGATGGCTGGCAATCTGAGAAGACGGCAGGTTATGTACCCTAACAGACCATCTTCAATTTTTTTTCAAGCCAGCTTTTCTTATAAGGAGAAAAAAATGTGTAGGTAAGGGTTTGGAATTCAGAAAAGAGGTTAATCAGGTCTTGTGGTTTAGTGGTTCATTGTTCCTCTGATGCTTTCTTTATTCTGGTGTGAAGAATCCAAGGTTTTATTCCTGCCAATATTACCATAGTTGGAATGGCAGGGAATATATCCCCAGGTTCATTCCACTTTTCTTCTAGTTGGCTATCCAGAGATCCTGTCTTCCAAGGCTCAAAGGAATGTCATGAACTTGTGGGAGAGAGATTTCTAATACAAGCAACATCATCACTCACAGCTAAGGTGTGACTTAAATGTTGTACATATTTTTTACCTTCACTTCTTAATCTATATACATATATCCCACCCCAATCATAGCTTGAAGTGGTGGCTGTACACAATTTCATAAGGACTTAATTGAACCCCACTTTGAGGAGTCACCCTTATCCTGAGCAGGGCACTAGGTAAAGCTTGACACAGTTTGGCTATATTTTCTTCAAGGTGTGTTTCAGCTTCTCTACCTTCCCAGAAGCCTGAGGTCTCCATGCTGTGTGGAGTCTCCCTTTGATTCCTAAAAATTTACTAACCTGTGTAATTTCTGAAATAAACACAGGTCCATTATCACTCTGTATGCTGCCAGGGAGGACAAGGTAGGGAATTATTTCCTCCAGTAAGGCTTTCACTACTTCTGAGGATTTCTAGTAGAATAGGCTTCTACCCATCCTGAAGAGTTATCGACAGACTAATAACTATTTCCACCATCAGACCCTTGGCATCTGGGTAACGTTTATTTGCCAGTCATCAACTAGGCACTGCCCTGGGTACTGTTTCCCTTCATGAAAACCTCAACTCTTAGCTTTCTCTAAGTCTGCAGTCAAATATTCAGGGTCAAATTGTGACAAGTTTAGAACAGGTACCAAAGGCATTATAAATGCTCCTATATCAACCTCTTTCACTGCTGGATTACCTGGATTATTTCCTCTAGCCACTTCAGTGTCCTCTGTCTGCTGCCTGGGGCAGTAAACAACTGCCACTTGTAAAGGAACCTGAGCAACTTCTAACAATTTTAAATTTCTGCTGCATGTTTAATCTCCTTTTTATTGGAGGTTAATTGTCCTCTTTCCTTCCAGGTGAAACCATGTGCATGCAAAATTAGGAGAGCTTACCTTGAGTCAGTATACACATTTACTCTCTTTTTGTGTGACAATTCCAGTGCCCTCATCAGTCCAATCAGTTCGGCTTTCTGGGCAGAGGTTCCTGGCAGCAAGGCCTTGGCCTCTACTACTCCTTCAAGAGTCACAATTGCATACCCAGCCTTCTTGTTTCCTTCATCCATATAACTGTTTCCATCTTCATATGGAGTCCAGTCTGCCTCTTCTAGAGGATGGTTCTGTAAATCAATTCTGCTAGAATAAACTTCCTCAATTATGTCAGCACAGTTATGTATTGGTGCAGCTAATTCAGGCTCAGGGAGAAGAGAGGCAGGATTTAACTTAGAGTTTTGAGGGAGATGGGATTGTTGAGAATTGCTTCCACCTGCCCGTTCTTCCAGTAGTGAGCCACAAATTTCCCTTTTGCTCCAGCATGTTCAACACTTGGGTGGGGTGCATAAATGGTGATAGGCTGTCCCAAGGAAAAGTTTTAAGCTTCCTATAAAAGCTTGTAGGTTGCTGCCATAATTCTCAAGGAGACTGGCCACCCCTGGACAGTGTGGTCTAGATTCCTTGACAAGAATATGTTGGGTTGCAAAATGGCACTAAGCAACTGGGTGAGGACTCCTAGGGTACTTGTCTGCCTTTCATGAACATGTAATTGAAAGGGCTTTAGTAGGTTTGGAAGCCCCAAGGCTGGTGCAGAAGCTGGGTGCACCTTCGGGGACTCAAAAGCCTGGGTACACTCCTTCGTCCACTCTAAGTAGGGCTATATTCTGGTCCTTTCAGAGTTTTTCCAGTTTAACAGATGTAGAAAACAGCCTGACAACATCCAGTGGGCTGGCCCTCTGGCCTTACTCCCACTGAAAATTTTTGCAAAGGATATTGCCCTACTCCAGTAGGGGTTTGTCCTGCTCCAAATTTGATTCTCTGACAGGTTCAAGATGAGAGATCAGTTCAGACTCACTTCCCCAGCTCTCTCAGCTAAGTAAGGAGGAAGATTCCCCAGGGTGGAGGGGCTGTGGGAACCCTGACCATGCTCACAGCAGCCATAATATCTAGATCTTCTCGGTGACTCTTCTCTTAGTTTCTACTATCTTTCACAAGCAAATTTCTTTTCCTCTGTATCATTAACTTATTTCCTTTTAATCATACATCTTTATTATGTAACCTCATAAAAGCTTCTTTGTAAGGCACTTCACCCAACTTCCCTGATCTTTGACAAAACAACTCTAACTGCAGTATAGTATAGTAACTTAAAGACCTATCCAGTAGCCAGTGCTCTCCTAAATCCAGATTATACATAAGCCAAACAGTATTACAATAAAAACCATTGTTCTTTTTTCAGTCATAGGCTAACAAGCATAGGTTGACCAATCAGCCAAAACTCTCCCCAAATGGCTGTTTTCTGGAATGGAGACTCCCCTACACCCCCATTCCACCGGACAGAGCTCTGTAAGATTACACAAACTGATAGGGGACTCAAATGGAAAATTTTCATTTCAGGTAATAGCTAATGAGCTTAGTAATCGGTGTATGTAAAAAGCTATTATTTCAGGAACTGGAGGTATGACCCACCTTGACTCCAGGTAACCATAAGCAGTTCCACCTCTGTGCCTCAGGAGGGCTGCAAGCAATCAAGATGGTACCTGAGCCATTGTGCTACAGAGCTAGATGACCACCACCCAGGGCACAAGGGCCACTGCCCAGGACACAGATGAAAGAATGCTGCAGCTTTTATCTGATTAACTTTTTTCCTAAATTTCAAACCCCTTACCTACACTTTTCTTCTTATAAGAAGAGTCCATTAATAATGGAATTTGAGGCAGTCTGTTAGGATACAAACCCACTGTCTTCTCAGATCACCGACCATCTGAATAAAGAGCCCATAAAGATTCAGTCCCTGTCTCTGCTTATTGGGTCTGGTAGATGACAGGCAGTGTGGACACCAGCTTTTTTGGTATCAAAACCAAACCAGAAGGCACCTTAATTCCTGACAATCTAAGGCCTGACCTGGGGTTGTAACCTGAACCAGAAAGCGAAGTGATTCAAATAAGGACCACAGGAGGTCCTGAAAGTTGGAGGAGGAAGAGTCCCCAAATGAAATCACTTGGCAGCTGCTAGGTAGTCTCCAAATCTGCACCCTGCCCCCCCCCCCCCGCCCCAGTCCAGGCAGCCAATGTGACTCCCTGCCAAATACCCAGACTTACCTAAGAGTTCCAAAGTCTGTCCCAGAATGGAGTCGCCAGAATATGAAACCAGAAAAGTTAGCATCCATGCTGCCTGTCACTGCCAGAACCAATAAGCAGAGACAGGGACTGAATCATCATGGGCACTTTATTTGGATGCCTGGAAATATGAGAAGATGGTGGATTATGTACCCTATCAGATAATTTTCTATTTCCTTTCAAGCCAGCATGTTTTTACTAGAAAGTATAGGTAAGGGAGTTAGAATTCAGGAAAGAGGTTAATCAGATAAAAGCTACAGTCTAGAAATTTCTTTAACATCCTTTCATCTGCTGAATGGTGATTTCTATCTGGGTCCTGTGTCTTGTGTACTGGGTGATTTTCTTTATCTGTGTTGTGGGTTGCCCCATTGGCAAGATGTCTATCCCTGGAACACAATGGCTCAGATACCACCTTGATTACTTATGGTCTCTTCTGGAACACAAAGGTCCAATTGCTTGTGGCCTCCTGGAGTCAGGGTGGGCTGTACCTTCAGCTCCTGAAACAATAGCTTTTTACATGCATTAACTGCTAGGCTTATTAACTATTATCTAAAACTAAAATTTTCTAACTCTTGAGTTTTCCCATCAACTCTATTCTAAAATATTCAAACTGTTTGCTAGCTATATGCTTTCCTTGTGGCCTGTAAATATTTTTCTTAACCCTGAGCATTCCCTGCTTTGCAATTATTTTCTAGGGTGAGAGGACTTGTTGTCATTCCTAAGATGGTTCATGACTGGCTTAAGCTTCTAGCCTCTGCTATAATATCCTTAGATTTGTTACCCTTATAATGATCTTTCCCCTATTAGAAGAGACAGGGTGTGACTAATTTTATTCCTTCATCTAAGAATGAGTTTACTAGAGGAGAAAATGAAAAGAGAAGAGATAAGATGTTATCAATGTCCATGTCTATTTGAAGAGATAACACCTAAGTTAAGTCTTTCACATGTGGCTCAAAGGTTAAGGGTTGTGTCAGAAACGTCTTTATAACACTAAGAAGTGTTTGCTAAAAGCACCAAATATGTACATTCCTTCTGATAAACAGGGAAAATTGAAACAATTAATCCCAGTACCAACAGACAATTATAATCTGTTTCTGTGATTCAGTTTGAATTGCTAAGGGAGTGCCAAATTACCAGCTTGATGCAGCTTCCCTCCCTTCTGGCTTCATAGCAAGGCAACAGCAACTTCAGTTACTACAAGTAATATTCTGGGTCTGTATAAGGTGTTAGTATTGCACAGAACAGCCAGTTTAAATTACAGTTATGGTACATCGAAGTGGGCTCTATTATTCAATTAAACCAATTTAGATCCATAAACGAATGCCATTTTGGTGTATATGTTTTCACTTTTCCCATCTTTCTTGGGGAATTAAGCAAAGGTATTCTTTAAACTCAGCATTGAGCTTTTCGGGCAGTAGAAACTGGATCACTACTCATCAAAATAGCATCATCAGATTCTTTACAGTAAATAACTCATTGCTTTTGATGACTTTGTCCTTGCAGTAATGGTTTCAATGTTCCTGGTTTCTTGTCTAAGATCAAGTAAAAATAAATAATAGTGTCCTGGTGAGACAGAGATGACTAATTGCTTCTGTTTCACATCATAAGTCCTTCCTTTCTAAACTGCTAGAACTACCCTGTGGCCAGTCAGAAATTCTGTTGAGCAGGTGGTCATCCAATCCAGATGCAGATGGTTTTCCAGGCTGCCTTGCATCCAGGTGTATTGATTGGGTTCAGTCAACAGTAAGTGAACAAAAAGCAACGTGACCATTTTAGTTCTTTGCTTTAAGATATTGGACATGTGATCTTTCACCTCTTTTCTCTTTCTGCAGATTTAAATAAAGATGTGGCAGTCTATACACTTCAATCAAGGTCACACCTTTTTTTGACAGAGTAATAAGATAAAGGAATCTGAGTTTCTGATATAGACAGATGAAAGGATATAGGCAGAGTTTACCTAAGAGCTTAGACTCTTAGCCTTGGGATGATCTGTAAAAAATTCTAAAAGTTCTATTTTAAGAAAGCCATGTATTTTGGGGGCATCTTTGTTAGAGCAACTTACAATTCACTTTCACCTGTCCAGACTGTTGCTCAATTGCTACCTTGAATAATACCTCAGTTTAGCTATATAAAGTCTATTCCTGACTTAGAGATAGGATGTAAATGTTAGTTAACATAACAGTGAACTGAGATATAGGAGACCAAGGCTCAAGTTTAGCTCTAAAACTGGTGTTAACCTAAGGTGATTATTTAGCTTATCTTATTCATGACAACTGTCACTAATAAATCAGATCCTGATTTATATTTTTGTTGGTTTATTGTCTGTTTCTCTCCCAGAATATAAGCTGTACAAATACAATTTATTTAAATACATTTTAAGCAAATCACTTATCTCTGGCACATAGACTAGTCCTTGACACATGGTACATATGCAATAAATATTTGTTGAACTAATCAGCCAAAATTTTCTGCTCTTCTATAAAAAATAAAAATTAAATAAAATAATCTCTAAGAATTTTCCATGTTTAATATTTTATGACTGTTAATTTTAATAATAGTATAAAAATTCTGCAACTCATTATGGGCCTATTAGTATCAAAATAAATTATGAATTTACATTTACATTAGCAAGTAGCTAATATGTAATAGGTACCTAACTAAGCTGTGAGACTAAAGAGGCCTTGAAGGATAATACTGTTGGTGCTCAGTAGGTGGATAATGATAGACTACAAAATAATTACCTCATTACTTGAAATTAGGATGCAGTATTTTATGATAAAATATATTATTAGAGACATGTAAAAAGTGCAGTGAGTCTTTCCTGTGCACAGTCAACCCCGGTGGAGGCAGCCACAAACTCTGTGGATCATTTGTAGCTTCAAACAGGTTGCTGAGGACCAGACATGGACAGCATCTGACATTGGCTTACAGCAGCTTTAGACAACATCAGAACAGTATCCAAAGGGAGATCCCAACAGGCAGGCACTAAACTCTGCTGTGGTAAATTCCACTTTGTACTTTTTCATTATTTTCTTTCTTATTCTTCATTAGTATTTTTTATATTTTTCTCTTATTATCTCTTATTTTCATTCCTTTTCTTACTCTATTTTTTCTTTCTTCCTTTTTATCCATTTTTCTCTTCCATTATTCACTCTTATTTTTCCTCTTCCTTCTTTCATCACATAGTATTTTTCCTTTTTTATTCTTATATTTTTAAATTTCTTTTCTTATTTGTTTTTCTTTTCTCATTCTTTTTTCTTTTGTTGTTTTTGGTTTTTTGTTTGTTTTTGTTTTCTTTTTTGTGTTGATTTGCTTTGTTTTGTTCTGTCAGCATCTCTATAACAGCTTGCACAATGTGGTCAGTGTTGAGTCTCACAGTTAGCCAACCAGAGGGGAGATTCCACCAACAAATGAGCCAACAATAAACAAGACCCAATTACAACAGGAGAGCCCTCATAGCCCACACAAGGGACATTCCTAGAGCATCCAGCTCTGGAGATTAAGAAGACTACACCACAGGGGATACCTACTTCATAAGGCCACCCTACAAAGACTAGAAATCACAGATGATCTATCTAAATAATAAATACACACACGCGCGCGCACACACACACACACACACACACACACACAGAAACAGCTAAAATGGAGAGACAAAGAAACAACTGCCAAATAAAAGGAAAAGAGAAATCTCCAGAAAAAGAGCTAAATAAAATGAAGGTAAACAACTTATCGGACATAGAGTTCAAAATAATTATTATAAGGAACTTAATGAGAATTATGAGGAACTTAATGGGATCTACAAAGAACTTAGTGGAAATATATCAGTATGAAAAAAGACATAGAAACCATGAAAAAGAACCAGTCAAGAACAAAGAATACAATACTGAAATGAAGAGTACACTGGAACAAATTAAAAGTGGGCTGAATGAAGCAGAGGTTTGAATTAGCAGTTTGGAAGACAAAGTAGGAAAAAACACCCGATCAGAGCACCAAAACAGAAAAAAAATACTTCAAAAAATGAGTGCAGTTTAAAAGAACACTGATCATAGGGGTACCAGAAGAAGAAAGTGAACATGAGATAGAAAAACTGAAGAAATAATGACAGAAAACTTCCCTAACATGGTGAAGGAAAAAGTCATACAAGTTCAGGAAACATGGAGAGCCCCAATCAAGTAAAATCTGAAGAGACCCACACCTAGACATATCACAATTAAAATGTCAACATTTAAAGACAAAAAGAGCATATTAAAGTCAGCAAGAAAGAAACAGCTAGTTATCTAAAAGGAAGTTTCCATAGGCTGTCAGCTGATTTCTCACCAGAAACACTTCAGGGATTGGCATGAAGTATTCAAAGTAATTAAAAGCAAGGATCTGCAACAAGACTATATCCAGCAAAGATATCATTTAAAATTGAAGGTGAAATAAAGAACTTCTCAGACAAAAAACCAAAAACCAAAAAACAAAAACACAAAAGAAATTTATTACCACTAATCCAACATTGCAAGAAATGTTAAATGGTGTGCTTTAAGAAGAAGAAACAGAGAGAGGAACATGCATATGAAAAAAAAATAACAATAAATACCTATCATTAATAACATTAAATGTAAATAGATTAAATGCTCCAATCAAAAAACTAGGATAGCTGAATGGATAAGAAAACATGACCCATATATGTGCTGTCTACAAGAAACACACCATAGAATAAAAGATTTTCAATGGCTGAAAATGAAGGGATGGAAAAAATATTTAATGCAAATGGAAACAAAAAAATTCTGGGGTAGCAATACTTATATCTTAAAAAATAAACTTCAGCGCAATAACAAGAGATAAAGAAGGTCACTACATAGTACTAAAAGGATCAATGCAACAAAAGGATATAATCCTTGAAAATATATATACGCCCACTATAGAATCATCTCATATATATTAAAAAAAAACTCGGTGAACTCTAAGGGAGAGATTGACAGCAATACAGTCATAGTAAGAAATTTTAATACCAGACTGTCAATACTGGATAGATCTCCAAAACAAAAATGCACAAGGAAACAACAACCTTAAATATATGTTAGATCAGATAAATTTAATTGATAATTACATAGCATGTCTTCCCAAAGCAGCAAAAATACATTCTTTTCAAGTGCATATGAACATTGTCAGAGATAGACTACATATTAGGACACAACGTATCTTTTTAAAAGTATTTTTAAAATATTTCATTCATTATTTTTAGAGAGGGGGAAGGGAAGGAGAGACAGAGAGAATCATTGATGTGAGAGGCAAACATCAATTGTTTGACTTTCATACATGCACCAGGTGGGAACCAAACCTGCAACCCAAGCACATTCCCTGCCTGGGAATTGAACCAGAAACCCTTGCCTCTTCGGGATGACATCCAACCAACTGAGCCACACTGGTCAGGGTGAGATACAAAATAAATATTGACAAATTCAAAAATATTGAAATTATATGAAGCATCATCTCAATCACAGTGGTGCAAAACTAAAGCTCAATTAAAATTTAAAAAAGCTCTAAAACATTCAAACGCATGGAGGCAAAATAGCATGTTATTAAACAATGAATGAGTTACCAACGAGAACAAGAAGAAATTAAAAATTACCTGGAAACAAAGGAAAACAAGCACCCAACAAGAAGATTGTAGACTTCTTCCCAAGAGATAACCACAGTGAAATATACCTTCCTGTAGAAGGAAGAATAATAAAGATATAGTTACTGCTATTGGTACATGAAAAACCAGAAACTGTTAGCAAAGTAATAGTTTTTCAAAGTAAAAGGGGAATAGAGTTTAGGACAAATTCTTCTTTAGAAATCTGCATTATTTTAATTTTCTCTATCCAGATGTGCATGTTTGAAAAAAAAAAAGCAAGAAGGGATTCCAGTCTGATGTATACTTACAGGTGCTGAAATATAGCTAATGGATTGATATAGGAAAATTAAATATTTCCCATTGTCTCTTTTATAAAATGTGTTAGATTTTTAAAAAAACTTTAAAAATATTATCTCTATAAAACTTAGGAGGAGACATTTATTGCCTTTGAAATGAGATGATTTTTTTAAAAAGCTAAGAACCATCTGCTCTAGCAACACTCTATTTTCTCCTAATAGAACGGTTGGTAGTAAAATTATGCCTTTGTAAAAAAACAAACAAACAAGCAAAAAACCACTTGGTTACTACAGTTTTTAAAGCCCTTAATGAAAAAATATGAGAGCAGTTATTTCTTATGTATATTTTATTGATTATGTTGTTACACTAGTTCCAATTTTTTCCGTTTGCTCCCCTCTGCCAAATACCCTCCTTCCCTCCAGCAATCCAACCCTCCTTAGTTCATGTCCATGTGTCATGCATAAAAGTATTTTGGCTTCACCTTTTTCTATATTATTCTTAACTTCCTCCTGTCTATTTTGTACCAACCAATTATGCTTCTTAATCCCTGCACCATTTCCTCATTTTTTCCCCTCCCCCCTCCCAGCTGATAACCCTCCAAATGATCCCCATACCTATGATTTTGTTCCTATTCTGGTTTCCTTAGTTGGATTTTGTTTTTATTTTTTAGATTCAGTTGTTGATAGTTGTGAGTTTGTTGTCATTTTGGTGTTCATAGTTTTGATCTTCTTTTTCTTAAGTCTCTTTGACATTTCATGTAATAATAGCTTGGTGATGATGAACTTCTTTAGCTTTACCTTGTCTGGGAAGCACTTTATCTGCCCTTCTATTCTAAATGATAGCTTTGCTGGCTAGAGTAATCCTGGTTGTAGGTCCTTGCTTTTCATCACATTGAATACTGCTTGCCTTTCCCTTCCTGCCTGCCAAGTGTCCTCTGAGAAATCACCTGACAGTCTTATAGGAAACCCTTTGTAGACAACTCTCCACTTCTCTCTTGCTGCTTTTGTGATTCTCTCTTTATCTTTCACCTTTGGTATTTTAATCATGATGCATTTTGGTGTGGTCCCGTCTGAGTACAGCTCACCTGGGACTCTCTGTGCTTCCTGGACTTGTATGTTTATTTCCTTCACAAAATTTGGTAAGTTTTTCTCCATTATTTTTTCACATAAGTTTTCAATTTCTCACTCTTTCTCTTCTCCTTCTGGCACTCCCATGATTCAGATGTTGGCACGTTTAAAGTTGTCCTAGAGGTTCCCAAGCCTCCCCTCATTTTTTTCAATTCTTGTTTCCTCATTCTGTACTGGTTGACTTTTTTCCTTCATGTTCCAAATTATTGATTTGAACCCTGGTTTCCTTCCCTTTACTATTGGGTTTTGTGTGAATTATCCTTTGTTTTATTTAGCATAGCCTTCACTTCTTCCCTTATGAGTTTGCCATACTCAAGCATATCTGTCAAGCCTGTGAGCATCTTTATCACCAGTATTTAGAATTCTGCATCTGTTAGGTTGGCTGTCTCCTCATCTGTTAGGTTGGCTATCTCCTCATCACTTATGTCTCCAACTGGAACCTTGATCCATTTCCCATTTTGGGCCATACTTCTCTGTCTCCTCATCTTTACAGGCTCCTGTGTTTGTTTGCCTCTGTATCTTAGGTATAGCTGTCACTCCTGTTACATTGTAAGAGGTGGAGCCTTAGTTTCATCAGTATAGAGTGACCTGTTTCACCAAGTTGTGGCTCTGTATGTGGGGAAGGGGTCTGAGAGGGAACAATGCCACTTGCCCAGCACTTGCTCCTTTTCCAGCCACTTCTTCCACTTCCATATGAGACTGGTGCCCCTCTAGCTATTGCCCTGGCCATTGTTCCCAGAGTGGATGGGTCTGTGAATGTTCGAGGACTGTAAGGGGCCCTTTAAACAGGTGGGCTCTGGGGAGAGACTAGCAGTTTCTGCCTCCACCCTAACCCCCACTGGTTTTCATAGTCAGGGACAATGAGGTTTGATTTTCGCCAGTGCTGGAACCGTGATCTGCATGGTCTGGTGAGGAGCTGGGAATGCTCCCTAGGTGTCCCTCCTGACTTTTTAAAATGTGTAACTGTGCTTTCTGCTGGCCTGCCACTCTACCACTGCTGCCACCACCACACTGAATCCTCTCTGCCCCGGTTTGGCCCCTCCTATCTGTCTGGGTGAGCGTTTCTTCCTTATATCTTTGTTTGTTGGACTTCCATGCAGTTTGATTTTCTGGGACTTCTGGTTGTTTCTGGTTTTGGGGTAGTTGTATTCCCTCTTAGTTGTGGAGGGAGATGCAGTGTGTCTGTCTATGTCTCCATCTTGGCCAGAAGTCTTATCGAGAGCAGCTGTTTCAATGTTATAAAGAAAAGTTAAGCTTTTATATTTTGAGCATTTAGTTGGACACTCAGAACAAAAACTTATGCAATGGTTTTTCCTTCATTTTTCAACCAATGAAATCAAACTCATTGAGGTTTACAAAACATACTGAAGAAACAGTGAATAAAATCATCCTCTTCCATTTTTAAATAATGTTCCTTCATTCTTAGCTTTGCCTTAACTGACTCATTTCCATACCTTAATGAGTTGAACTCTTGTTTGGAAAATACAGAAGGTATATATAGAATTTTTAGTATAAAATATTTTCTGAATATAAAAATGCTTTCTAAATTAATATAAATTTGCTTTCTAAATGTTTCAAAATAACACTTCTAGATTGTTCCTGTAGTTTGGATTTGACAACTAAATTGTTAAGTACCTAAGGCTTTTAAAAATATCAAAAGATAATAACATGGTTTTAAATACAAAGTTACAAAGGAACCACTCTTATTAGTGGGTTATTCTCATGGAAAGTTCAGTTTCTCAACAAGAAAACTCCAGAAAGTTTAGTCATAAAATAAAATTCCATTAGCAAAAACTTGTTTAAGATAGAAATCTGTGTGTGTTAACGATTTCCAGAGTTGCCCAGCATGGCCTCAGTAAAATACAGAATTGTCTAAAAAACACAGGTGATTTTATATCCCAGAATCACAGATGTATGGTAATAATTACACACCTTGTCGCTAGTCTAACTCTCTCTACATAAATTCTTCCCACAGTTTCCCTATGTGTTTTTCAGCCTACCCATAAACAACACTGGGGAATTAGTGATTGGTGTCTCACTGAGTCCTCAAATGCAGACTCTTGGAAACTTTATTTTGCTTCACAGTATGCCTTCTGTTAATTACATGCAGGTCTTTTCATAGTGTTTTGATCACATAGTGTAATTCTCTTTCCACTTTCTTTCAACATTTTCACATATGGTATGGTTGGTTACTCCCCCCCAGATACACTTTGTTTGATTTCTATTATTTAACATAATGATGTGTGTTTCCTGACACAATAAAGTGTCTTTCAGAATTTAACACTATAGGTTTGATTTGGTAAATAATGCATTGACCAGAATAATATTCTCAATTCAGGACAATTCTGTTAATAATACTAAAATTGAATTCACTCTTATAGAGGTTATATATGGACTTTTCATTCCATCAAAAACTAACAAACTGCTTATAACTAAAAATGATTATAAACCAGCCCCTCCCCTTCCTCTACTTAATTCCCTTCAGATATTTACATAGTTCTTCATGGAACCTAAAAAGCAGGACCTTGTTCCACTATTAGATTTTCCCTGGTTACAATATGTCCTTTAATCTTTCTAAACTTATGTAAACTAAAAGATAACACTTTAAGGTTCAAGATTCATTTACCTCATATCACTAGTTGTAGTCATTCTTAAGCTTAAGGTAGAAGACACTGAAAGGCCACTTGAAAATAACTCTGCTTGGGATATAAAGTGAAAGAAATTGCCAGTGGTTTAGAGGCAACTTTAAAGAAAATCAGTAATACTGCTTCTTGGAGCTTCACTAAGTTGTAAATATCATCCACTGTGCTAATAATAGTGGTAAATACAGTGTGTGGGTAGTTAATGTTAGATCACACAAATATTCTTTAAAAAGCATCAAATATAAGAGAAGCCTGAAAGAAATGGATGAAAGGGACAACTATGTAATTGTGTTAGACTAATGGGAAATATTGGCTTGAATATTTACCCTAGGAAACTAAACTATTATCATAGATGCAATCAGGTTCTGTGCATTTATCTTCGATGCTCATGTTCCTTCCAGAAATAACTGCATCCATCACCCATCACACAGCTGGGATTAGGATGGAAACCCAGTTTCAGCCTCTCTCCTGCTTAGGAACACTGGAAAAACACTTGAAAGGTGTTTGACTAACAGGGGAACTAAAAATTCATGCTCTTGAATTACACAATAAGTCAATGAGACTATGAATAAGTAAAGTTGTTTAAATATTTTTAAAGTGTGCTTTGAAATGTCTTTTTAGTACCATATATTTCATGGAAAGTCAAGAAAACTGCAAAATATTAGTGCTAAAAGGGGCATTTTTTTTTTTTTTTTACCTTTGCCCCATATGGTTGTGCACAGGTGTATCATCCAGGGCATTCATGTACAGTGGAACAGACTGGAGGATTCAAAAGTACAATGCACAGGCTCTTTCCCAGACCACTAAATCATACCGTCCAGGATAGGGGATAGCATTCTTGAAGAGGGGGAACTGTGAAAAATCTCAATACAAAAACCACATTTCAAACCAATTAAAGCAAGTCTCTGAAGGATGCAGCCTAGGTATCATAATTTTTAAATTTTGCCAGATGATTCTAATGTTCAGACAAGTTTGAAAATCAGGTAGAGGAGCAGGTCCCAGACACTTGTCTGTTTAAAAAGCTTTCCAAAGCACACTAATTGTGGTCATGTCTGTCGATCACTGATGTAAAGGATTGCTGTGCAATACCAGTCAATTGCCCAGCCTCAGGCAACTCGATAGCCACAAGAACTAGTAAGTCTGATTTCTGGGTCCAGTGTCCCTCCCCTTCTGCTGGCTTGTCTTACAGTGTTTCTAAGTTCTGAAAATATCTGGAGCCAATATTTTTACAGTAGAAGACAAAAGTATTTACAAAGCTTCTAACACAGTTAAAAAAAAACTTCAAGGAAGGCTTGTGAGGGTGATTCAAATGCCTGTTGAATGAGCAGAATTGTGAGTGCGCCTACGGGAAGGGGATGTCTCTGGGAACTGCTCTGAATGTCACACTGTGGAAAGTCCTCTGCTGGTTCAGTCATCCATCTCATATTCTGTTCACACTGATCCAGGTAATCCCAAATCACACAATTTATGAAAAGGCAGATTTATAAAAATAAAAATAAAAAGAGGCAGTTATTTACCTCCAAATGTATTCTTTTGTAATATGGTTGCCCATTAAGTTTTTAGGGCTGCCAAAATGAAGCACCACAGATTGGATGACTTAACAGAAATTTATTTTTTCACCATCCTGGAGGTTAGAAGTCTGAGGTCAGGGAATAGAAGGATTAGTTTCTACTGAGGCCTCTCTCTGTGGCTTATAGATGGTTACCTTCTCCCAGTGTTTTTACTTCGCCTTCCCTCTGTACATGTACATGTCTGTGTCCATGTGTCTTATGAGGACTAGTCGGTATGGGTTAAGGCCCATTCTAAAAACATTCATTAAACTTATCTCTCTACAAATAAAGGCACATTCCAAGGTACTTGAGGAAAGGATTTCAACATATGAATCTGAGTAAGAAGACAAAATTTAGCCCATAACCTGTAGAAAAAACATTATTCAGGCTCCTAAAATGTCTGTTTTTAAAAATATACAGGAAACACTGCTATTACCTATATCTGGGGTGTATGTTTTGATCACAAAATGATCACAAAAGAAGAGAACCTATTCAAGTTTATGGGACTTATTAATAAAAACTAATTGTACTGTCTTCATGAAAAGCAGTCCTCACACAAGTGCGTATCAACATATATGTTTCCAAGTCTAGTGTAATTTTTTTTAATTAACTTCTCTTCCTGACCTAGATAATTGTCAATCTAGATGCAGTCTAGAAACTTGAAAGTTTCTTTTTTTTTCGTAATGTGTTTTGTATTAAATCACTTTTTCTTGTTATTCTATTTCAGTTGTCTCAATTTTTCCCCCTATGCCCTCCTCTGCACATCCAACCCCTGCTCCCACAACCAATTCTCACACTGTTGTCCATGTCCATCGGTCATTCACACATGCTCTTTGTCTAGTCCCCTTCTTTCAACCATTATCTCCCTCCCAACTCCCTTCTGATCACTTTCAGTCTGTTCCTTGTTTCCATACCTGTGCTTCTATTTTGTTTCACAGTTTATTTTTTTCATTAGATTCCTCTTATAGGTGAGATCATTTGTCGTTCACTGACTGGCTTATTCACTTAGCATAATACTATCCAGTTCCATCCATGCTGTCACAAAAGGTAAGAGTGCCTTCTTTCTTTCTGCTGCATAGTATTCCATTGTGTAAAAGTACTAAAGTTTTTGATCCACTCATTTACTGATGTGCACTTAGGCTGTTTCCAGCACTTGGCTTTTGTAAATAATGCTGCTATGAACATAAAGGTTCATAGGTTCTTTTGAATGAGTGTTTCAGGATTCTTAGGGTATAATTCCAGCAGTGGAGTAGCTGAGTCAAAAGGCGGTTCTATTTTCAGGTTTTTTTTTTTTTTGAGGACACTCCATGTTGCTTTCCATAGCAGCTGCACCAGTCTTCATTCCCACCAACAATGCATGAGAGTTCCTTCTTCTCCACATACTTGCCAGCCTTGCAGTATAGTTTGATATTGGGTACCACGATCCCTCTTACATTGTTCTTCTTTCTTAAGATTGCTGAGGCTATTTGGGGTCTTTTTGGTTCCATAGAAATTTTTGAAATATTTGTTCTAGATCTGTGAAATATGCCATTGGTATTTTAATGGAATTGCATTGAATCTATAGATTATTTTGGGTAGTATGGGCATTTTAATGATGTTGATTCTTCCCATCCATGAACACAGTATATGCTTCCACTTATTTGTAACTTCCTTAATTTTTTCCTTCAGTATTCTATAGATTTTAGAGTTAAATTTATTCCTAAGTACTTTATTTTTCTTGTTGCTATAGTAAGTGAGATATTTTTCTTAGTTTCTGTTGCTGATATTTCATTGTTAATACACAAAAATGCCATCGACTTCTAAATATTGACTTTCTATCCTGCTATTTTGCCAAATTCACTTATTTTATTAGGTCGAGTCATAAGGTTTTCTATGTACACTATCATGTCATCTGCAAATAATGACAGTTTTACTTCCTCCTTTCCAATTTGGATGTCTTTCTTTTTTTTTTTTTTTTCTTGTCTGATTGCTGTGGATAAAACTTTCAGTACTATGTTGAGTAAGAGTGGTGAAAACAGACACAGTTGTCTCATTCGTGATCTTAAGGGGAAAGTTTTTAGTTTTTGCTCATTGAGTGTAATGTTGGCAGTAGGTTTCTCGTATATGGCTTTTATTATGTTGAGGTATGCTCCCTTTACTTCCACTTTGCTGAGTGTTTTTATCATAAATGGGTGCTGGATTTTATCAAATGCTTTTTCAGCATCTATTGATATGATCATGTGGTTCTTGTCTTTTATATTTTGTTTGTGTGGTGTATTACATTTATTGATTTGCTAATATTGTACCATCCTTGAATCCCTGGGATGAATCCCAATTGATCATGGTGTATGATCTTTTAAATGTATTTCTGAATCTGGATTGCTATTATTTTGATGAGGGTTTTAGCATCTATGTTCATCAGAGGTATCGGCCTGCATTTTTCTTTCTTTGTTGTGTTTTTACATGGTATTGGATTTAGGATGATACTGGCCTCATAAAAAGAGTCTTCTCTCTTCTTGACCTTTTTGGAATAGTTTGAGAAGGATAGGAATTAGTTCTTCCTTAAATGTTTGGTAAATTTCACCCATGAAACTGCCCAGTCTAGGGCTTTTGTGTGCTACGAGTTTTTGATTACTGCTTTAATTTCACTAGTTGGTATCAGTCTATTCAGGCTTTCTGCTTCTTCTTGATTCAGTTTTGGCAGATTCTATGGTTCTAGAAATTTGTCTAGTTTGCTCATGTCGTCCAGTTTCTTGGCATATAGTTGTTCATTATAATTTCTTACAGTCCTTTGTAATTTCTGTAGTCAGTTGTTACTTCCCCTCTTTCATTTATAATTTTACTTATTTGGTTCCTCCCTCTTTTTTTTCTTGATGAGTCTGGTTTAGAGTTTGTCAATTTTGTTTACTGGTATATAGAATCATCTCCTGGATTTATTGATCCTTTGAATTGTTTTTAGTCTCTATGTCATTTAATTCTTCCCTGATATTGATTATATTCTTCTTTTTACTTGCTCTGGGCTTTGTTTGTTGTTGTTCCTCTAGATCTTTCAGATGTAGGGTTAGGTTGTTTATCTGACATTTTTCTATCTTCTTTAAGTAGGCCTGTATTGCTATGAACTTCTCTCTCAGGACTGCCTTTGCTGTGTTCCATAGGTTTTGGGTTGTTGTGTGTTCATTTTCATTTGTTTCCAAATACTTTTTGATTTCTTCCTTGATCTCATTGTTTACCCATCACTATTTAATAACATGTTATTCAGTCTCCATGTATTTGAATGTTATTGAGTTTTTCTTGAGCTTGGTTTCTAATTTCAATCCTTTTTTATTTGGATGCTTTTCATCACAACTGCTTCTTTCATTCTATGCAAAAAGCTCTATAGTTCTAACTCAATAGCTGAAACTTAAAATACAGACAGAACAACACATTTTGGCTAAATATTTTTATGATTATTTTTTGTTAACATGACTCACATATGTTTGTGGCAGACATACTCAAGCTTTCTTAGCATTCTGACATTAAAAGCAGTAGAGAAACATGGATAATTCATAAAGATTGGGGACACAGCACTGAGATAAGTGAAAACTACAGGGTGATTTTTAAAACTACAGATGTTGTGAGCCTCATGCTATTTGAAAATCGTAAACATATGATAAATCCATAAGTGATCTACATTTTTCACTGTTTTAAAAGTAGCACATGCCAATATTAGGTATTAGAAAAAACTTTAAACCTTTTAAACATACTCTTTTATAATTTTTTATCTTTACTTTTTAAAAATTGAGGTTCAATTTATTTGCAATGAAAAGGTACTCATCATTAGTGTGCAGTTTTAATAAGTGTACAAAGTAACTTTAGCTCTAACCAACATCTAGAATATTTATTCATTCTAAGAAGCTTTCCACATCCCTTCCCAGTGAATTCTTTCATCTCTTTCCGAGGCAACCACTTTCTGCAGCCTGTGTTACTTTAGGTCAGAGTTTTGCTAATTGTTTCACTAGTATATCAATGAATCAGTTTATCTCCTAGTTCCAATAAAAGTTTCCAATTCCTTTCAGCCCTCACTAATGCTCAGACCCTCCTAGTTTCTGTTTGCTTTTCCAGTGTCAAAACTGGTAACATAAGTCTGAGTTTTCTTACACATCAGCATCCCACTTGAGTAACAATTTTGACTTTAATCACCAAAGACAGTTTTGCCAGTTTTTATTTTTAACTTTCTATATTTGGAATGGATGCTATAGTCACTGACTCTTTTGCTCAACATATCAATGACATTCATTTACATTTTTACATATATCAGTATTTTGCTCTTTTATTGCAGTCTAGTATTCCATTGTATAGTCTCAACTACTTTTCCTTACAATGAGCATTTAGTGTGTTTCTAATTTGGGGCCATTCTTATCATAGTTTCTATGAAGATTTAAAAAAAAAATTTGTCCTGTAGTGAAATTATGCCCTCACTGCTCTTGGTTATATACTGAGGACTGGAATTGCTGGGTCCTAGGTAAACATATGTTTAATTGGGTAAATACATATAGTTTTCCAAAGTGGTTGAACCTATTTCTATTTCTACCAGCAATGTAAAAGAGTTAGAATCAATTTATATCTAATTATCCATATAGCTGCACAGGAAGCCCAGCCATTGGGTCTTGAGCTGTCAAACAGGTATTACTTGAACAAATTCAATATTTAATAAATAAAGAATGAATCAAGTACTTTTAGACAAAAGTAACAGTACATATACTTCAAGTATTCTGCCGTATTCAATTGTACAATTTTTTCTTTTTCCATCTGTAATTATAATCATTTCTCTTTATAAAAAACATACGGCAGCAATAGGGTAATACAACAGTTTTTGATGCTTGCCCCTGTACTTCTGCCAGACTGGACTGTTTTATTGAAACAGTCTTACAAGCCACATTAAGTTAATTTCCTCTCTTATGGACAATATAAATATAAACTAATAATACATATTAATAAAGAATAGGGATTTAAATGTGTATATTTCAACACACTTTTATATACAAATTTTATTTAAACTTAACAATGCCAATGAAGATGATATTATTTCCTTTTGGCAGAAGAGAAAAAGAAGAAACCAGGTTTTAAAGAGATTTAAGTTGTTAAAAATCATAGCACTCTAATAACATATGTGGAACTTAAATCTAGCCTTTCTACATATAGATTTAAAGCCTTTTCTTCTATCTCTCTATGAAAAATAAGCATATATTTAAAGCATAAATTTAATTATTTACAAAAATATGGTATTTCAGGATTTAAATAAATCATATTTATGACAGTGTATTAAATATTTATATATTTAGAATATAGCTTTATTCTTAAAATAAATCCTTGTATAAATGTAATTATTATATTCTAAAATCTATTGTTTGAAATGTGATGAACTTGTCTATAGTAACCCTTGTACCCTATTGTAAGAATAATTTTTAAAAATTTGACATTTCTATAAATTGAAAGAGTATTTCACACACATCTTTATTCTATTTTGGTTGTCAGCAAAATGCATTACAGGATTCTGTGGCTGTCTGGTGCTTTATGGTTTCAGGAATGCTCTCTAGTACCTTTGAATGGATAATAATAGAGGAAATTTCTTCCTATTATTATATTAAATTTCTTTGCTTTGCTAGAATGCTCACTGGGCCTATAGAAACAATGCAGGACTAAGAAATTTGCTTTTTTTTTTTAAGTTTGGATATAGCACACTTATGGTATATGGATAATGTTATTTGGATTTTTTTCATAATGACCTATAAAAATTTATAAACATCAAAACATTGAAGCAATAAAAATAATTTTTATTTAATTCATTTTATTTTAATTTTTTTAAGTCATCCTATCAAAGTGGATTGGCAGTCAGAAGCGCTTGGTTCCAGGCTTATATCTAAATCTGAATAGTCATCAGCAAATTTAATTTTTTCAAATGAAAAAATAAAAAGAGGTATGGACTAAATGAAGCTTAAAGATCTTTATATATTTTTAGATATATATATTTAGAGATTATATCTAAATATATATCTAAGTATATATACTCATTTACTATATTGTTTCCTATGCCTTTATTTTTTTTTTTTGCTTTATTTTATTTTATTTTTTTATTACCATTTAGTCCCCTTATACTTCCCTTCCCCTGCAATCACCACACTGTTGTCCATCTCCATGAGTCCTTTTTCCTTTTCGCTCAATTTCTGCATGCACTACCCTCCCCACACATAGCTGTTCCAAAACTCTAATTCAAGAGAAAATAAACACCCCTAGACTCATTGCAGCATTATTTACAATCACCAAGATATGGAAGAAACCCAAGTGTTCATCAATAGATGAGTGAAAAAAACAACTATGGGATGTTTACATAATGGAATACTACTAGGCTGCAAAAAAGAAATTTTTGCTCTTTGCAACAGTATGGATGGACCTGGAGAGCATCATGCTAAGTAAAATAAGCCAGTCAGAGAAAGACAAATACCATATGATTTCACTCATATGTGGAATCTAATGGACAAACTGAACTAACAAGAAAAATAGAGGTGGGCTCATAGAGAGCAGGATGACGTCTATGGCTTTTTAAATCATCATGACTCTGCCTGCTATTGCAGCCTGTGTTTTGAAACAAGGATTTTCCTCCCTTCTTTTAATGAGTGGAAAATACCTCTTACCAGATGATATCATGCTCATTTGATTAAAAAACTGATGCTGGAGCTATGTATTATGATAGTAATATCAGAATCTTTGTTTCAGGTCTTTCCAGGCAGAGATGTTATATTGCTTTTCAATAGAATGCTGTTCTTACAGAAAACTTGCTATAACTCTTTTCATTTCCCCTAAATATAATCAATGAGATTTTTATTTCATATCTCAATTAACTTGTGTATTTGAATAATGTACCTTGTTAAGATAATTTCACAAACTAGGCTTTATTGAAGGTTTTTATATCATATCCTTTAGGATTTATCAAAATCCCCCATCATAGTTGTACCTCAGTTTAGTTACCAAAACATAAAATATTCCAATTTGATCCTAGTTACTTTTTTCAAACTTTGAAACACTCATTATTATATAAATAACACAGTTCCTTTTGAAATATTACCCTGTTTCTGAATTTTAAAGATTATAGTTAATAGAGTTAACTGTCCCACTCCTCACCCCTCCATATTCTCCATCCCTTCTCCTACCCTCAAGAACAGAGTATTACCAAGTATTTCTTCCTAAATGATATAGTAAATCTTCCTAAATGACACTTTCTATTAATACCCCTAGATGACTCTACATTTTATAATCCCTCAGCTATTTTATTGTGTCCATTTCTCACCTTTGATCCTTTGACTCTTAGATAACTAGAAAAGCTAAGTAGCTAAACTTAGTAGGATAATATGTTTTTAAGCAAGTGTTTTTTGTGTCATGTAAACCTGTATTTTTTGTTTCATAAAGTCTCTAAAACCTATTGTATTTGCTTTGGAGGTCTTCTTTTTATGTTGGTTCCTGACTGTGTTTTATGTAATTTATGTCACATATTATCTCTGATTAGTGGCATATTACTATTTTGTTTTAAAAATAGTTATTTAAGACAACTACTGTAAGTCTAGGTGATGTGTTATTGTGCTTATGTTAAAGTTCAGAGGAACTTCAATTCTAGAAGTGATTTATTTGAAATCTGAATCATATGGGTTACTAATCATACAGGTATCAGCATGAAAGGGGTGTCAAGAACCAAAGTTTTGTTCAACATCTGAGAAATTTTTTTCATAAACAACTTGGTCAAGAACCTAATTGTTCAAGATGGGTGATATTTGAGAACTGAGGTCTGACTATATTAGAAATGCTATGGTATATAAAATTTGTAAGTATAGATTAAATGCCAGGTGAAATTTAACTCAATATTACATACTTTTATTTATAGCTATGGATATTTAATATAAAGGTTGAAGTTATCACCCTCCAATAAAGAAAGAAACAAAAATGCACATGATTGATACTTATACATTATATTTTGCTAATTAATAATTTAAAAAATAGTACTTTAATTGAAATATAACACATGAGAAGTAGCACAAAGATCATAGTGTACATATTGATATATTTTTATAAATTGAACATACCCATATAGACACCAACCAGGTCAAAATAAATAACATTCACATCCCAGAAGACTCCTAATTAACATCCACTTCCAAAGTTAACTATTGTTCTGAATTCTAGCCCCATACATTCCTTTTGTCTGTTTTGAATTTTAAATGAATGTAATCACACATATGTATATTTTTGTGTCTGGCATTTTACTCAGTATTATACCTCAAAGATTTATCTATGTCCTTGAGTATATCATCAGGTATTTATATTACTGTAGGATGTTCCATGTATGAATATAACAACATTTATTTATCCATAGTACTGTTGACAGACTTTTAATTTGTTTAAAGTTTTGGACTATTAAACTAGTGCTAGTATGAAAATTCTTGTGCATGTTTCTGATATACAAATCTATCTATCTAATCTATGTATATATTTTAGGAATGATACTGGCAAATATTTTCCATGCTGATTTTACCTGGGCATATTCCTGTCAGTACTCTAGATTTGTATTGGCATCTTATGTAATATGCACTTACCTAAAGATTACAATGTTGAACATGCACTTCTTTGTCATCGTATATCTTATATATTCCTTTGACACTTTTTGGTCTTATCATTGGCATATGAGAGTTATTTAAATGTCCTGGCAACAAATATGTGTTTTGTGAATAGTTTCTGTCATTTTGTGATTTTTTTTTTCATTTTTTGTAATTGTTTTTTGAAGAACAGAAGGTGTAAATTTTTATGAAGCCCATTTTATGAATTTTATCTTTTATATTTTTGAGCTTTTAAGACATTTTTGGCTATTACAAGATTACAAAGATTTTTTCCCTATGTTTTACTAGAAGCTTTTTGGTTTAGATTTTAAGTCTAGTATCCATTTGGGATTAATTTTCTTTTAATATACATACACGAGGTAAAAATTGAGGTTCTTTTTTGCATATAAATGTTCACTTGCTTCAGTGCTGCCATTAAAATGGCCATCCTTTCCCTATTCAGTTATCTAGGCACTTTTACAGAAAGTTTATTGACCATACATACATATGGATATCTTATTTTTTGAAGTGCCTGTCCCATTTTGTGTTTGTGTTGTTTATCTCATTGCTTTGTATAAATTTTATTATATATTATGAATGTGAATCTTGCATTGGACATACAAAATGAAAATTTTTTTCTCAGTTTGTGGCTTCAGTTTCCACTGTCTCAAAGGTTTATTTTGATAAACAAGATCTTAATTTTATTAAAGACCAATTTAGCACTTGTCTTTTTTATGTTTAGACCTTTTTGTGATCTGTTTAGAAAATCTCTGTCTATGCCAAGGTTAAGATGTCCTTTAACATTATTTTTATAAAGCTTATTGTTTTACTTTCACCTCTATGTCTATATTCTATCTAGAATTTCTTTTTGTGTCATTTAGGCATCAAGATTAGTTTTCCTTTTATAGGTATCCAATAGTGTAAATTGAATTATTTAGACCATCCTTTCCTTACCCGAGGGTGCTGACTTCTCATAAATCAGGTCAACATATTTCTGTGGGTTATTCTGGACTCAATTCTGTTTCATGCTTTTTCTTTTGTCTAACATGGTTTAATTATTATAGTTTTATATATCCGTTTACATAATAATTCATACGAGTTGTTTAATATTCATCTTAGGTTAAAAAGTCTACTTATTTGAATCTAGAGTGTTCTTTAAAAATATCAGTAAAAAAAGACTTCTATGTTTTTTAGTAATTTGAAAATGGTACTAAATATGCTGAAATTCCTGGACATAAAAGTGGTAAAAATAAAACATCAGCAACAATGTATGGAACAACAAAAAAGTTTCCATGAAAATAAATTATCTTAGTGCTCCTGAGAAGGGACATATGTTTTCTAGGGTAGAGTGTTGCTACTACCCATCTGTGAGACAGGGTTAGGGAGATTTCCTCACTGAAAATTATTATCAAGTTAACAAGTTGGAGCATTTTTTTCTGGTGTTGGTTTTTAAATATTTTTGTGCTGTTCTTGGTGATATATTTTCATCTTGTCTCCAAACATTTAAACTTTAGAGAATTGCTGTCATTTTTTTCTTTTCTTTTTTTTTTTTTACAATTAGTAATTTAAAAAAAAAACACACAACTTTAATGCAAATGAAATATCTTTCAAGGGAGTCTCTACCAAACCTCTCCTTATGGAAGACAGAATTTTCCTTATAGAAGACAATATATTTAGACAAACATGTTTTTATTGAACTTGAATGAGGTATGACTTTTTGAAGTGATGATTTTAAAAAAATGCAGATTCTTGAAAATTTAAAGAATGTTTAAGTGATCCCTAAATGATGAGAAATAACCTGAAGAAATTTCATATCTAACCACTGCCCATTACAAACAAAATAAAAAGTTGGTGCCCAAGGATTTTGTAAATTCTATCAAATTTAACAGGCACAGATTATTTCAAATTCGAAGATCTATCAAAGATTTTTGTATCACCTATTATTTAAAGCACACAACTTTGCATTTGGAATTAATTTAATGTATTTTTTTCCTATTTTGTTCAGCTCTACTTATTGATTTTTATTATACCCCTTGTACCTGGTCTACTTATCTGCTTCATTTAAAAGCTCTCAGTTTGGTGATTTCTAAATCAGTCCTTGATGAACTCCAGATCAGATCATCATGAGGCTGCTTCAAAGATGTAAAAGCAATGGTTTTCTTCCTGTAGTTAGATGTCTCTCTCATAGAGAAGTTGGTAATTTATTCTTCATACTCTGGGATTATTGTAATGAGCTGGTCTATTAGGCTGTCAATAGAGTAAAGAAATCTATAGAAGGCACAAAATAAAAGTGCCACAGTTTTGTTTCTGTTACAGTGCCACTTTTCTTTGGGCAAGATATATCAGAGCTATGACCATATCTGTTTAATTTTAGAGGTTCCAAAGGTATCCAGTGGGCAAACCCAGATGTTGCCTTCAATTATGCTTTTGAATTGACTAGTTACAATCACATATTTTTTTACCACTTTCAAACATTCATATATCTTTCCTACCCAATGACATATTGTTGTTTTGAGTCACTGACAGTGATTACTGTGTGTATATTCTTTCAGATAAAAAAATGTGTCTTTGTCATTATTTATATCTGGTGAGTCATTAAGAATACCATACAAATCTTATTTGTTATTGCAGTTGATAATTTACTTACTAGTTTAAGATTTCCCAAATTTTACTTTATCTGTTCAGAGAACATATTTTTTGGCAATTTTTGTTTTACTATAAATAGGTAGTAAATGCATAAGAAACATAATTTTATAATACAAATACCAAATAATACAGTCTCTTTCCCGTTTACTGAACCACTCAAATTCTAGCAGAGATAGTGATTATTTTCTGTAGTCTCTAAAGATACCAGAACAAAGATCTCTAAAGATATGTAGCAGTTCCTATTACCCACTGACCACTATGTTACTATACCTCTTTCACAGTCCTCTCTAGCATAGTGTCACAAATGTTTTGTCTTTACTAACTTAATAAGTAAAAACAAAGTCTTACTTGATCTTAATTTTCATGTATTCTAATCTAAATGAGATTGTTTCTTTTTCTATTTTTGAGTCATTTATATTTCCTTTCCTTAAACAGTATGCAAATATTATAACCTAATAACCACATATCCACAAATATGATTCAATTTAAAACTTTATCTTCCCTACAAGTAGGATCTGCTCCAGACTGAAAAGCTTCTCACTTTATCTTTTGCTTTTTTTCTCACTCTCTTAATTGCATCTGGTTGTTCCAGGATTAGAATAGAGAGAGGCTGAGGAGATGAAGACCAGGAAAATGTTATTTCAGTTGTGCCACTTGAATCTATCTTTGGGATTTCCAGGTGTGATAATGCCAGTTATTGTACTCACTCTCACTTGTAACGAGGTAGGCAATTAACCAAAGTTGTTTTATTTTATGGGTTTTTTCTTTGGTACTGTGGACCCCCTCCCATCTTCCAGGCCTTGGAATGAATACACAGTTTCAAGGCTTTCTTTCCCAGATAGTGGAAATGATACATAGAGGATTTCAAGGACTCCTCTTCTCCAATGGTGTTTCTTGTGATGTTCAGAACACCTGGCAATATTATCGGGCCAGGTTTAGGACTGCCGAGTTAGTGGGTGAGACATGTCTCCCTCCTCCACCCTGCCTTGGTTTATTATCTACCTTACCTAATAAACTTATATTAGAAATTCTAAGAAATATCAAAGGAAATTTTATTCATGAGTTGTAAATTTTTACTTAAAGAGCATTTAAAATAAAATAAAAGGAGAATATTTTTTAAAAAATAAAGTGGGATGTACAATTTTAGGTTAAAAATGTATCATGAGCCAACATAAAGAATGTATTATATGAACTGATATATAAATACTTGAAACCAATGAAAATGATAATTGAGAAGAGAAAATGACCAGGAGAAACTTTATTATTTGGGTATTCATAATATGAGGTCCCAAAGTTATGTATCTGCTTAGGGAACTGAAATTTATCATCACTGATCACTTGTAAGCATTTTTTTCTCATTTAAACAATAATCTACTCCTGATCTTAATATAAACTTTCAGATCATTAACTATTTAAAAATATGGGTTTGTGCAAATATAATCACATAGTGCATAAACAATGCAAAATGATTACAAAATGAAATTGAAATGTTGTGAAGAATAATGAATTTCAAGAACTCAAGTACAATGATGCTCTAGAGCTCTTTGAATCACATTTAATGTCATGGAAGAAATGAGTGTTTTGTCAGAGAAATTAAGCTTCACATTGTGTTTGAGTCAGAGTTGTTGGATTTAACATTAATTTCTATAGCTAAAGGAAAGAGCCTGCTAAAATTCTCTGAAAAATATTAAGCATTATTTGTCAGTTAAGAACATTAAACAAGATGGCAATTTTTTGCTCCTTATAACTTAGTATTTCCTATGACAGATATTTACAATCCATGTGGTTAAGTTATCACAACGTTGTAATTAAAAAACACATAACATATAATGACATTTCAATTAACAACAGACCACTTATAGGATGGTGGTCCCATAAGATTATAATAGAGCTAAAAAAAATTGCTCTTACTTAGTGATCTTGCAGCCATAGTAACAACAGAGTGCAACATGTTACTAATGTGTTTGTGATGATGCTGGAGTAAACAAACCTACTGGGCTGCCAGTCTTATAAAAGTATAGCCCATACAATTATATATAGTAAACAATACTTGTTCATGATGAAAAATGAATATGTTTCTGGTTTATGTATTTACTATGCTATATCTTAAAGTTATTTTAGAGTGTACTTTTCCTACTTACAGAAGAAATGTTTGTTGTAAAATTGCATGCCATTACACCAGGGACAGACTCTTGTGTTTATCATGTCTCTTACTGGCATGAGTTTCTCTATGCTTGATTAAATCTTATGTTGTTTTGTTTATTATGACCTCTGAGGGTACAAAGTCCACTGCTAATGTTGCCGGGAAGAGACTAGTGGAGTAATTGACCTAGATACAAAATTAAAAGTGATTAAGGACTGTGAAGGTAAAAAATCAGTGATGGTTATTGCTCACCAATCAGGCATTCCATTTTACCATAACTATAAACCTGAAGAACAAAGTGAAGGAAGCTGTTAAAGGATCTGCTTTATGTAAGGCAACAAGGCTAACAAAAATTCTAGAAGAGCCTGTATCAGACATAGAGAAACTTCAAATGACCTGGATTAAAGACCAGACACAGAAGTCTATTCCTCTCAGAACCATGATGATCACAGCCAAAGCAAAAAGGGTTTTGCAATGTTGAAAGAAAGGTTGGACTTGACCTTGATGTTAAATTTACTGTTAGGTCTCAGTGGTTTAAATTACTTAAGAATTATTTATTGCTTAATGTAAAAGTAAGTTGTGAGTCTATGAATGCTGATGTGAAGGTAGCTGAAGAATTTTTGGAAACTCTAGATGAGCCAACTGTGGAGGAAAATTATATTTGCCAGAGCAAATATTCAATATGAGTGAAATCACCCTATTCTGGAAGTGAATGCCTGAAAGGACTTTCATCCATAAAGAGGCTGAGTCAATGCCAGGTTTCAAGGCTTTTGAGGACAGTCTTGCTTGGGGACAATGTTATAAGCTACAAATAGAAACCTTCTGCGATCTGGCACAGTGAGAACCTGGGGGCCTTTCAGCATATTAATAAGCACACACTTCCAGTGTCCTACACAAATGACCCAGCTTCTCTTCCAAGGTGCCCTCTAGAATTGCTGTTAGTGAATTGGATAAATACTGTTTGAAAAATAACATGCATTTTGAGATTTTTCTTTTTAATAATGGCCCCAGGAATCCTCCTTTTATTAGTAATCTTTATCCCAATATTAACATAACATTTCTCCCTCTAAACACCATGTCTTTGATCCAACCAATAGCTCAAGAAATTGCAGCAGCTTTTAAGGGCTACTGCCTGAAGAAGACCTATGCTCAGGGTGGTTATTGCCGTAACGAAGGAAGATACTGAAAAGACACTGATGCAATTCTGGAAGGATCACACCTACAACTGCATCAAGACCCTTGTTCTGGCTTGGGATAATGTTATTAAGGAGTATATAAATGACACTTGGAAGAAGGCACTCCAAGAAGTTCATCCATGAGTTCAAAGGATTTGCCACGGATTAGAAGATTACAAAACTCAACAGGACTGATTAGGATGGCAAACAACTTTAGCTTGTGTGTGAATAAAGATGACATTGAGGAGCTCCTAGAGGTGGTTTCTAAGAGTTATTGGGACTGGAAGAGGAATGTATAGTTGAAGAAGAGGCAAGAGAAAAGGAAAATGTGGGGGAAAAAGAATTACCAAGAAATTTCATGGCTAAGGGTTTAGCAGGAGGTGTTGCAGACCTCAAGCTTCTTTAAAAGGTATAAAAACATGGACCCAACACCAAAAAGGTTTTATTGATAGAGAGGATTGTTCATGGGGCATTATCAACTTGCAAACAAATCTATGATGAAAAAAAAGAAACCAAACAAGGCACCATGGATACATTTTGAAAATAGTGAGACCTGCTAAAGAAGCCTCAGGTAGGTTCCTCAAAAGGTATTCCTGAAGAAGACACTATTATTATGCATGTGTTATTGCCCATACAGACCTTCTAGTGGGACAAAATGTGGAGGGGAAGCCAGTGATATTGATGACCCTGACCCTGTGTGTGTTTGTGTTTTAGGTTTTAATAAAAAAGTTTAAAAATTAAAAATATTAAAAATGGAAAAAAGATTATAGACTAAGGATATAAAAAAAGAGAACACTTTTACACAGCTATACAATGTATTTGTGTTTTAAACTCAAATGTTATTATGAGTTAAAAAGTTTACAAAATTAAGTTTATAAAATAGATAAGTTACAGTAACCTACTAATTTGTTATTGAAGAAATAAAATTGGTTTTTACACATTAGTGTAGCCTAAGGTACAGTGTTTATAAAGTCTTCGGTAGTATACAATAATGTCCTGGGTCTTCACATTCACTAACTGCTCACTTACTGATTTCGCTTAGAGCAACTTCTAGTTCTGCAAGCTCCATTTATGATAAGTGCCTTATACGGGTGTACCATTTAAAAATATTTTACACTGCATTTTTTACTGTATCTTTCCTATGTGCAGATAGTTTAGATATAAAAGTACCATTGTGCTACAGTATTCAGTATAGAAACATGCTGTGTAGGTTTGTACCCTGGGAGCAATAGGTTGTACCATGCAGTTTTGTTAAGTGCACTCTGTGATGTTTGTACAATGACAAAATTGCCTAACAATGAATTTCTTAGAACATATTCCAATCATTAATTGAGTATAATTAAGAAAGGTGATTTCACATAGCACTTAAATTCTCCATGTACTTATGTTCATCAGGATTTTTAATAGCTACAATTGAAATTTACATTTTATGACATAGCTCAATCACATTAAAGTCTATAATTAATGTGTTCACAAATTGAAGAAGAGAAACTTGGCAAGAATTCTGACATGAATTATGACTTACTTGAGTGCAAAATGATTTACAGAGGAGAAAATAGATGAAGCAATTGAAAGTTTTCACAAAAAAATGTTTCCCTTTAAATTCATGCTATAAAATCAAATGTTAAGTGAAAGCTGTTGATTTACAGTATCACAAACATTTCCAGAATTATGCTAACAAGTCAACACTTGATTTATCCTTCATTCTTTCAGAGAATTAGCAGTTTTGGGATTCTAACCTACTTTAACTAAATGCTATAAACTTAGTTGAACAAAATGGAAAAGTACACAAAATCACCAAACTAACATTCTTGGGTCAATCTGGTAAATGTAATATATGTAATAGAATTTTTCTTGTAATAGAAAAATGTAATTGATTTTTCTTCCATTTTTAGGCAGTTGCAAATTTGCCATATTCAATTTAAGATATCATGTAAGTTGTACAAATGTTCATGAACAGCATCCATAAGCAGTAAATATTACATGCTTTTTCATAAGTCAAATTAATTTCTAACACGAATGCCCATTATTTGGGCACTGGAATACTTCCCCTGAGGTCTTTATCTCTGACTTCTTCGATAAAACTATCTTCTCAGAATAACACTATGTCAGTGCACCTAATTTTATCTTGTTCTCCTATCAGGTTTACTCAAGCTAATACAGATATCTGATTCCTGTCCTCTTGCTCCTTCAGTACCAGCACATTAAAAAAAATCTCTTTCAGCTACAGAAATCATCTGTGAGGCCTCCTACCTTTGTTTCCATTTGTTTATACACAATGCAAACGTTCCTCTCACATATCTATCAACTCATCTTCCTTGAGATGCTGCTAGTCATCAGCAGAAGCTCCTTGGCCTAAGGGCATCTCTGGGCTGCACTGTTTGGAATGTTTCTTTCTAATCTTTGGGATCTCAATCTCTTTCCTGCTTTGCCAGAACACAATCTTTACCCAGAGATTATGTTTTCTCTTTTTTTTTTAACCTCTAAATTCTTCTCAGGGTTTAGGATGTGTAGAAAGAAAATTTTTTCACTAGGTACTAAAATTTTCTTAGGCACTAAAACAAGGGACAGACTGCTTGCTTTAGACCATTAAAAAGAAAGAAAATGAAGGAAAATAGCTAATTACTTCAAAATGTTATAAAATCATGTTATGATCATAAGTCATATTTCCTAATTCTGTCAATAAAATGTGATGCTTCAGTTGGACAGCTTAAATAATTTGTAATAATTTTTCCTTTGATATGTTTTAGCTTTTGTGAGTTGTTTGTGTTTATTTTTCCAGCAATAATATTACATTAATTACTGTTAAATTTTCAAAGTGTGTATTTCCTTTAGCAAGGAGCTAAGGACATTTATAAGACAAAGGTTGTTAGCTAAGTTTTAGGCAAGGTTGAATTGTGGGCTTCTGGGAAAATGTCCTCATTGTAATGGGGAAAAGTTACACCTAACATTTTGTTTCTTATTTTGGGTTTTAGTTGTTGCTGGGGAGGAAAAAGAAGCAAATTACCATATATGTGAAGACATCTAGTAGGGAGGAGGTGCAAAATTCAAGGTTTTATTCATTTTGCATTGAAATCCTCTGAAAGAGGAACACTTCTGATGTTCTGATATAGCCCTAACTGATTGAACACACTCCATCCACCTTCTCCACCCAGTTCCATGAAAGGAGAAATTCACCAGGCACTTGGGGTTAATATACAGACTGGGATTGAGAAAAAGAATTTACAGCTGTGTGTGCTTGATCCATGAAGCTTCTTCTGGCATAATCCACGTGTGTGTTTTGGAGGGAAAGGTTAGAGGGAATAGCAACATACATTCGTGGGTGTATAAAAGAAGATCCGTGGCATCTGGGGCTCAGGCCCGTGACATTAAGATTTGGCAATGACTGAGTCTAGTCCAGGGAAATACAATTCCTCTTCTACTCTGACAAATCAGTGTGATACTAGTCTTGGGCATGCCACAACAGTGCACAATAGAGACTGTGGAATTGCAGTAACATGCCAACAGAAAGACACAATACAGCAGACAACTAGCCTGTTGAAATTGCCTAGAATTTTCATTTTCTTTCCATGAAGTGATTGGAACTGACTGTGATTCTTGTTTTGGACAACTGAAGCTTGAAATGTTCTTATATTTTTTTCAGTCGAAGAACATTCTTCCATAGAAATAGGGAAATTGCTTTAATAGGAAATGAGACTTACAATATTTAGTTTAAATATTAAAAATAAACATTAGGAAAACAATACTGAAGAAGAACAAACTCATAGGGTTGACACCACTATTTGGCATCATGACTTACTATAAACTACAACAATCAAGGCAGTGTGGTATTGCTAAAAAGAATAGACAAATAGGTAAATGGAACAGACCAAAGCTCCCAGAAATAGACCCACAGCACTCAGCTGTTGTTTGACAAAGAAGCAAAGGCGATGCAGTGGAGAAAGGACTGACTTTTCAGCAAGTGGTGCTAGAACAAGTAGACATTCATATACAAAAATTTAAATCTAAATACAGACCTTTCATCTTTTAAAAAATTAAATCACAATGGATCATAGATCTAAAAGTAAAACACAAAACTATAAAACTTATAGGAAATGATGTAGAAAAAAATCTAGGTAACCTTGAGTTTGGCAAGGAATTTTTAGACACACTAAAATACAATCTATGAAAAAGAAAAGGAAATATGTGTTTCATCAAAATAAAAAGGTTCTACTCTGTAAAAGATAATGTTCAGAGAATGAAAAGGCAAGCCATAAACTGGGAGAAAATAGTTGCAAAAGACATAACTGATGATGAACCAAAAATACAGGAACTCAACTCAACAATAAGAAAATAAACAACCCAGCTGAAAAATAGGCAAAAGATCTGAATCCTCACCAAAGAATATATACAGATGACAGGTGAGAGAATAAAAAGACGCTAAGCATCACACATCATTTAGGTGATTGCTAATTAGACAACTGTGAGATACCACTACATACCTATTGAAATGGCTAAAATCCCAGACACCAAAATCATACAATGCTGGTAAGCGTTTGAGTAAATAGGAACTCTCATTCATTGCTGGTGGAAATGCAAAATGATTGATCCAGTTTTTAATTCTCTATACTTTCTAACAAATTTTTCTGTGACTCTAAAATTGTTTTGTTAATTAAAAGAATTCTACTCTATAAAACAAACTGGTGAAATTGGTCACGTAACTTATGTGCAGGTAAGAAAATGGAGGCACAGAAAGGTTAAGTGACTTGCTAGTAGTCACTTCTTTGAGACTAGTCTAGCCATGCAGACTTAGTTTTGGTTCAGATAATCAGGCATCATTCTTATTCCATCACCTGCCTGAACACACACATGTCTGCTTCATACTGCATCAGGCTGTTTTGTCAAACTACCATTTTTTATTATTAAAAATTCAAACATCTATAACATAATATTTTATACTAAAGACGTAGAGATCATAGAGGCAACACTCAAAAAATACAATAATCTAAAATAATATACCCAATTTTTATACTTTTAAAAGTCTCATGAGCTACTAGCCACTGAGATTTCTCATTGACTGATTACCCTAAGAAAAATCCAACTTTCCATCATGTTTCTGGCTATTATCTGTTTTTAACAATCAGTTCTCTCCTCTCTCTTTTCCTCAAGAATCCCATCTAAGAGAAAAATGAGAAAATGAAAAAAATTATCCACCATTATTTTTTTCATGTTATTATGCAAAAGATTCTAATTTTTTTGTTAGGCTTACCTACCACAAGTAACCTCAGAATATTATCACCTAGCCTAAGTACCTCATCAGTTTATTATCACCCTACCTCAAAGGGTAATTGCTTTGCAAAGAAGAATAATGATGGTTCTTGACCACACTGTATAGATCATTTCATTCTATACTTCCATAATAATCTCTTAAGTTAACATCAATATTTATAATGTCATTTCTGTTTAGATATGTTGAATACAAAAACCACTTCTTTCCAGCTATGTAACTTTGAACACATGATATAAGTTGTAGTGATTCCTTCTCTTTCTTTGTAAAGTGGTTATATTAATGGTCCTTAGTTAATAAGGTGATTGTGAAATAAATTAATATATAAAGTAAACTCAGAATAATGCATTAATTTATTGTAATAAATTATAGCTGTTATTAATTTTATTTATTAGCAGAGACATAAAAATTCTAAATTTAAAATATGCTTAATTTTGCAATTATTTCATGAAAGCTTTCTCATTTGAACTTTTGCCTTCAAATATTCCAGTTATTTACATAGCAACAAATTACAGTTTTATACTTGTATTGTTAATGCAGCTACCTCCTGCAGGATCTATTACAAATGATCCTGGTGATCAAAAGTAATGAATCTTGTCTTAGAGTACAAAAATAATCACACAGAATCTAGAATAAGTCCCACTCCATCCAAACCAAGTAAGACAACCAGACCAAGATGGTCTCTCTATTTTGAAGAAAAATTATGCTAGGTGCTGAGAAATAAAGTAGAATAAGAATTGTATTTTCTCTTTTGAAAACTCCCAGGCTATTATAAATCCCATGTAGGATATATGAGAATGGAACTTGCAGAGATGCCTGACATAGTTAGCTGAATTGGAATCAGACCTCGGATTCATCCGAATCACTTGAGAAAGCTTTTTAAAATACAGAGACAGGACTCCATCTGCTGAAAATCTATTTCAGCAAGTCTGTGATAGGCCAGATATTTGTGTTTAACAAGCTCTTCTCATGATCCTAAAGCACACTGAAATTTGAGCTCTACTGAATAAGACTAGTAGAAGGAACAAAGGAAGATCTACATATAGTCCTGTGGACATTCAGGACTTAAACTCAAGTCCTAAGGTGTAAATGGTAGAAGAAAGAGACTGTTATTTCTTTTTTGTTTAATTTACTTGATTTTAATATTAGTTTCTATAATCTTATATGTTCTACAATTTTGGTTAATTGAAGACTATTAAACTTGGTTCCGTTAAAGTGGCTATGGATCTGTTCTTTATCCATTCATCATCTATACATCTGTTATCTATCTATCTATAATCTATTTATCTACCTATCTATCATCTATCAATCCCTCTATCTCTATCATCTATTACCTACTCACAGGTATGCATTGAAAGATATTCTCAATATAATTGTTTTGACTACCTAAAAAATGATTAGAAAGATGAAAAAGGAAAATTAAAATTACCCAAACTAAATATTTATCTTATTTCATCACTTGTGCTAATTCTTGTGGTACTATGTAATGATAAAAACAAACATCAAATAAAATAATGAAGATGTAAAATAAGAAATACTTCCACAGAAACTAAAGTTCTTAATATTTCCTTGTTACTTTCTATAATTAAAGGCTTGTTTTCTGACTGATAGTCTTCTTTTTTATCACATTCATAAGCTTTTTATTTTTAATTTAAAATTTTATGTATACCTGTCTATGCATATGTATACATATAAATTCATATTCTATGTCATTTTTTTCTGATTGTATCCAGTGATTATGCCCTTTAATGAAAAACAAAAGCTACATTTATTTGAATCAGAAACAGTACTATATTTCTTCTAAATAATTTTATGATGAGAGATTTATTTATTGTTTCATATTATTCAGTATTTTTCCCTTATCGCAGGGCATACATTCCAAGACCCCCACCAGTTGCCTAAAACTGAGGACAGGAAAGAATACATACTATTTTTCTTATATATACCTATGATATGTTTTAATTTATAAATTGGGCATATTAAATTATTAAAAACTGTAAATGATAATAAAATAGAATAATTATAACAATATGCTATAATAAAAATTATGTGAATGTGGTCTTTCTTTCTTTTTTTCCAGTAACTTTTAAAATCTTTTAGTCTGAACCTACTCCTGGATCTGTTTAACCAGTGCTTATTTGGCAACAAATGGCTTGCATCACTAATTTCAGGAGATCCCTTGCCGAAATCTTTGTAATAGGCTCAGTGCATCACATTACCATCAACCTTAAACATGTTTTCTGTTCATGTCTTCCAGCCACAAATTTAGTGTCTCTTCTATCTTAACATCACTTTGTGGCTATAACTGTTGCGTTGGTTGTGATTTCGGACGCTGAAATAAATCCGGCAGGCAGGATGATTGGCCAGTAACGAACGGAGGGCTGTGGCTCGCTCAGACCATCAGCGGAGAGCAGGAAGCCTCATCCTCTTTTTATTAGGGTTTCAAAAGTTACTAAAAATAGAACAGGGTGTGACATTCCAGCCAACAACAGGAGAATTTTACAAGTGAAAGAATTCTTACAGTAGCATTAATATGTAAAATACGGCCAGGGTAACTCCTGTTTTATCTAGTACCTATCAAGGAAGCAAGGCAGATCCACTAATCCTCAAGGCCAGCTCCATATCAAGACTTCATTAACAAGGAAGCAGATGGAGTACACAACAGAACCTGTTTTACCCAGGATTCCATGACTCAGTGGCCTCGACAGCCTAAAGCCGAAGGCGGAGACGAGAGTTGCTCATCGTCTCCTGAGTCACGGGATGCCACCTGGGTGGTGGGGCACGAGAATGCCCCTACCCAGAGATCTGTCTTCCTGCAACATATAACTTCTGCAGTTTGAGGTGTGACAGCAAAATTAGTATAAATTTCTTTTTCCTTCTTCACCATATCAAATGTAACAATATAAGTTGATATGTCTATCTAATGCATTACTTGAAAAATTATTCATTGAAAACAAATCGAATAACACATTTGAGATTCATCTACGTTTTTATGTGTATCGGTGGTTCATTCCTTTTTTTTTAATATTCATTTTACTTTATTTATTTTAATATGCTTTATTGATTATGCTGTTACAGTTGTCCCAATTTCTTTTCCCTTTGTTCCCCTCCACCCAGTGATGCCCCTCCCTCCAGTTGTCCCCCACAAGTCCATGCCCATTGGTTATGCATATAGTTCTTCTCAACATCTTCCTATCTATTCCACTTCCTCCTACTATGTTTCTTAATTCCTGTACCATCTCCCACCCTTTCTCCCCTCCCCCTTCCAGTTGACCTCCCCCCAATATGTTCCCCATACCTATAATTCTTTTCCCACTCTCGTTGTCTGCTTAGTTTGCCTTTGTTTCGATTCCCTAGCTTCTGTTGTTGGTTGTTGAGATACAGTTTTCATTTTAGTATTCATAGTTTTAATCCTCTTTCTCTTAAAAAAGTCCCTTTAACATTTCATATAACAGTGGTTTGGATCTGATGAACTTCAGTTTTACTGTCCTGGAAGCACTTTCTCTGCCCTTCTATTGTGAATGACAGCTTCGCTGGATAGAGTAATTGTGGTTGTAGATTTTTGCTTTGCATTACTTTGAATATTTCTTGCCAGTCCCTTCTTGCCTGCAGGGTCTCCTTTGAGAAATCAGCTGATAGTCTTATTGAGACCCCTTTGTACATAATTCTCTTCTCTCTTGCTGCTTTTAAGATTCTCTCTTTATCCTTAAGTTTTGACATTTTGATTATAATATGCCTTGGTGTGGTTCTCCCTGGGTCCATTTTTTTTGGAACTCTCTGTCCTTCCTGGACCTGTAAGTCTATTTCCTTCCCCAAGTTTGGGAAGTTCTGCTTCATTATTTTTTCACATAATTTTTCAATTTCTAGTTCTTTTCCTTCACCTTCTGTCAACCCTATGATTTGGATGTTGGCCCACTTATAGCTGTCCCATAGGTTTCTGAACCTCTCTTTATTTTCCTCACTTTTTGTTCCCTCTTTCTGCACTAGTTTACTGATTATTCCTTCCCTAGGTTTTGATTTGTTTATTTGATCCCTAGTTTTCTTTCCCTCACCACTTGTTTCATATGTGTTTTTGTTCATTTCAACAGGACTAGCCTTTATTCCTTCCCCATCTTACGATCTGTTGTCATGTCTAAAAGCATTTTTATAACCAAAGCTCTGAACTGTGCCTCAGAAAGATTTCCTATCTGCTGATCTCTTAGATCAGATATTTGCTGTCTGGTCAGCTGCATGACTGGGATCTCTATCATGATCACTGCCATCCTGACAGTTTTGTGTTTACCTTTGTTTCCAGGGCGGGACTGTCATACTTCCTTTGCTACAGGTAGCAGAGCTTCATGCATTTGTCACTACTGGGCAGCCCTTTTTACCATGCTGTATCGTTTTGAGGAGGGGCAGGGATCCAAGATAGATTCTTGCTGTTTACTTTCCACGAAGAGACCGGGAGCTTCTTCCTCCATCCCCACCCCCTCCAGCCTTCACAGTCCAAGGCAATGGAGGTCTGCCTTCCCCAGCATTGGAATCATGAGCTGATAGGTCTGTTCCCCAGGTGTTTTTTGCCTCCTTAAAAATGGGTGTCTGTGCTTACTGCCATCCAACCACTGTCACCTCAGCTACCACTACCAGCACAGCTTGACCTCTCTGCCCAGGCTTCGCCCCTCCTACCTGCCCGGATGAGCACCACTTGTTTATAACTTCATATGTTGGACTTCCATGTGGCTTTATTTTTTGGAACTTCTGGTTATTTCTGGTTTTGTAGTAAATGTATTTCTTCTTAGTTGTGGAGGGAGATGGAGCATGTCAGTCTAGGCCTCCATCTTGGCTGGAAGTTTGTTTCTTTTTCTACTGTATTCCATTGTGTAGATACTGTATATCAGAGGTTGTTTATATGTTCATCAGTTGAAGGACATTTGGGTTCAGATTTTTGTGTGGTGAGAGAAGCCAAACTCAAAGGGCTGTGTATTCTGTGATTCTATTTGTGATATTTGGGAAAGAGACAAAACCATAGTGTTAGAAAACAGGTTTGTGGTGGCAAGAACTGAAGATAAGAAGAATCGTTTTCAAAAGGGTATGTGCTAGCTTTCTAAGGCCGTTATAACAAATTATCGCATGTTATTTGAAATAGGAATATTAAAAGTGCTTCTGTTGAGGTCTCAAATAGAAATGAAGAACATGTTATTGAATACTGGAGAAAGGATGATTCTGGTTATAAAGTGACTGAGAATTTGACTGAATTGTGTTCTAGTGTTGGGGGGAAAGTAGAACATATGAGTGACTAATTCAGATATTAAGATAAGAAGATATCTAAAGAAGCAAACAGTTATATTTGTTACATTTTATTTTCAGGAGGTGAAAAACTATGGTTGTTATTTAGTCATAGAAATCTTTTAAAAATCTTTTAAACAAGAATCCAAAATGTCTATGGCATTTAGGCTAAAATGAAGATATACTCCTATAACGCACAAAAAAACTCAGTATGAAAATACCTAAAAATGACACTTGGCAGTTTTATTAATGATTATAATAACCATGTTAGTTTTATCTTCTTATATCAGAACTAGTGTGATAGCATTGCATATATTTAAAATGAAAGTTTGAAAGCTCATGAAAGCAAAAAGGCATCATACCCCAAACCAAAAATTAATGCTGTCAATCTTAAGATCTACTGTATTTTATGAGAGGTGGAACTAAATGTAGAAGTAGCACTTTTTGCTAAAAAAGAAAGAAAGAAAGGAAATTGCAGAGGGCTGATAGATTTGTGTTTCATCTCAATATATAGAAAATTAAATTTTTTCATTTTCAAAATTGCAAGTACTCTTTAGAGTGCTACCTATGACTAAATAAAAAGCATGAAAAAACAGCTAATTCCATCTTGAGACTAACTCAGTGTGCCAGAATTTAAGAAGAAGAGTGCAGGGAATGAGGAAATGATAGTTCTTTATTTCTTTTTCCCAAACACTGGAAAGGTAGAGGTTTGTTGGGAATATTTGGACCTTATCCTGGACTTGGCAAACAAGTTCAAATTTGATATCTGACCCCAAAGGTTGGCACAAGAAGCTTCACTGTTCCATGTGGGGTGAACACATAGAGCAGAACAAAGTATGGATAACTCTCCCTGAACCTGTTCTTCACCCATGGTCCGTTTCAAGGTGTTTAGAAATTATATATTGATAATAGCTAAACTGTGATTTAAAAATACTTCAAGAAAGCAGTATGGAATATTCAATTAAAATAGAAAAGTATAAAGTAGTAAAGATGTGATGCTATTTTATCTGCTCATTCTCCTGTCAATTAAAAATACAAGTCCATCCTATAGCATGTGCTCTCTGTAGTCAATGTTAGAATCTGTCTAGGCCACTTACTGTCACAACATTCCAACCAATTGAACTATGCCATCCAGGGAGACATTGGTAGATTCTTATGAAGTATGATGAGTTTATAAAATTACCCATGTAGATCCATACCCCTTTCTCTAATTTTTATTTCTGTAAGTGGAACTCACATCTCAGTAAAACAAAGCTTTGAAAAGTAGAAATAAAGTTGAGAAACACAATGTCATAAACATTAATGAACTCCTATAATTCAAAGTTTATTTCAGCTCATCAAATATTAATCTATAAATTCTTAACTAAAATAATACATTTCAGACTAAAATAGGTAATTATTTTTTGGTCTTCTAATAAATTCTCATTTTTAGAAGAATCTATAAGAGTACAGGGGTTCATGAAGTTTTAAAAAACTTTTCTGTCAAATATATACTGAGATAATGCCTATTTGTCTTTGAAACAACAAAACTACAATCTCAAAAGGAATCACATACTAACTGGACTCAAAAAAAAACCCAAACTCCAACACTGTATCATAGTGCTCCCTAGTACATGATATTAATTAGTGGAAAAAATATATGATCTAAAACAAAGAAAGGGCAAAGAGAATTTGTTTTCCTTCTAAGTCAGAGGAAGAGTTTGAAGAAAAATTTAATGTGTTATGAAACTTGTGAAGGCAAGGATATCTTGACTCTCACTATTTTTTCTTGCTATTGGCAGTTTAGAAATCAAGTATTACTCCACATGTATAATTAACAATCTTTTGTGGGCTATGGCACAAAATCCTCATGCAAATAAAATAAATGAAAAATTTATTATGGAAAATAAAATTTTATTCATGATAATAATATTAAGAAATTTTACTGGATTATGCTATTAAATTTAACAAAAACCAACAATATAGCCAACTGGTTATATGAGTTTCTCCCAACCTTCTGTTTTTTTAAGGTTTAAAGAAATATTTATACTATATTGGCAAATTTAAGAGACATCCATTTATATTCTTTAGGTCCTTAAAATAAATATAGAATGGTGGAAGTGAAAAATCATTTAATTAGGAGTCAGAATTTCTAGCTTCTCATCAAAGCACTTAATTTATAGTAAACTGTTCAGAATCACCAGAACAGTCAGGTGTTTCTTTAGTTACAATAATACTTTTCAAGCAATGAGTTTTCCCTGGTATTCAGGTTTACTTTAGTGTATTCTGATTTTCTTCTGTATGCCTTTTCCTCAACTATAAAAATATTTATTGGAGAGCAAACAAGTTTATAGACTTGGCTCATTAGTTGTAATCAAAAAGAGAAAAGAAGACAAACATTTAAAAAAAGAAAACAGCAAAGCTAAAGAATGAGTAGAATTGGAAGATTTTTCAGTGAGGCACCCTTGAAAGAAATAAAAGATACTGAAAAAATATAACCACAGGCTTTAGAACTCCACTCTTAGAGCTATTAGGTGGAAAGTGGGTAAGGTATGTGAGAGAGACTGGTAGAGCCAGATGCAAGTTCTCATGTGTTTGGTATATGTTGGCATGAAGTTCTTGTGGGGAGATCATTAAACAGAAATACAGCTTTGAAAGTACATATGCAATCATGCCTATCTGACTGGTTTCAATAAAGCTTGTCCAGAGGTTTTGCCTTTTGAAGCACCCAAATTATTGCATTTCTCCTGAGATGATAGCTGGGGACTGGGGCTAGGCAAAACCCCAGGTCATACTGCTAGGAAATCAATGAGAATGTTGAAGATTTCTTCTCTCTCTCTCTCTCTCTCGCTGTCTCTCTCTCTCTCTCTTTTTCTTTCTCTCTCTTTCTCTCAACTTCAGCCCCTGACTTTCTCTCACACATATAAATAATCAACTATGACCACCTTACAATTTCTAATATCAGCAACATAGCTAAAACTTTTATAAAAATCTCATGGAGGGTGAAAAAATTAAGTTTCAAGTAAAAATAATTCAATTATTATAAACTAAATCTATTCCTCAAGGAATAAAATTTCTGATTTAAGATGTATTGATTATCCCTTTATTTAGTGTACTATATTCATGTTCTGTTTTCACTGAAGTTTTTAAAGGTATAGTTTTCTAATAGCCTCAATTACTTGTCAGATTTCTAGTTTAATTTTTTAACAAAATTTGAAGTATTTTAATTTTTAAAGAATTTTAGAAATATATTCAAAGACAGCAATAAAATATTATATCTGGCAATGATTCTTCCAAAGTACCTGACATATTTAGGATTATGTTGTAGTATCACTTATTAGACCTGAAAATAGAAATTTCAACATGAAAGTTGTATTTATTGAGAAGAAGAAGATATCTGACTGTATTTTGACATACAACAGACTTCTCATCCCCAGCGTCAAGAGTATCTGGAGAAATTCTTCTTTGCCATCAGTGAGCAGTACAGCACTGTGACAAAGCACTGGAATAGCAGGCAGAAGGCTAGCAAAGCACCTTGTAAATATGACAGATGATAGTATCTGGAATAGGCATATAGTTATTCCAAAGCTCTCAACTACCTGTTTTTACATAAATTTAGAAGCCGAATACAAAATAAGAAGGGACTCAAACTGTGGGAGTTGGTCAGTTCCTTTGTTGAAAATTCTTTAAGATTTTTACTATATATATTCCTTACCTAGTTTTGTATTGTCAAATAACAATGATATCATTTGAAAATAGCTTTTGTTTTTATTTTGTTTCCAAATGGAACTATATTAAACAAAAAAGATTTTGCATAGCAAAGGAAGCCATCAACAAAATGAAAAGACAATTTACTTAATGGGAGAACAGACTGACAGCTGTCAGAGGGGAAAGGGTTTGTGGGGCTAGGTGAAAAAGGTGAAGGAGTTAATCAAAAACAAAAAACAAAAAACCTCATACATAGACAATGTGGTTATCAGAGGAAAATTGGGATAGGGAGAGATAGAAGATGGTAAAAAGGGAATAAATGGTGATCAGTGGAGACTTGACTTGGGGTGGTGAACACACCATACAATTACAGATGACGTATGATAGAATTGTACACCTGAAACCTATATAATTTTATTAAACAGTATCACTTCAACAAATTCAATAAAAAGGTAAAAACAGGAAAAGAAAATAGCTTTGGTTGATGATAAAGAAATTTTGGTGAAAAGCAAAAACTTTCCACTTTCTCATATTCCTGATCAAAGAAGCTATGGTTATTTTGTAACTTATGAAAAGCAGTGCCATCAAGTGCCCATGTTGTTCCTAGGGACAGTTTCCCAATAAAAGTAACCAGGACACCTTTGGAAAAGAGGCTGATTTTACAATTGGGCATAATATGTGCAAGATGAGACTATAATATTTCATACCAGATAGGAAAGGAATATGTCTAAATCACTCATATGCTTAGGTTCTCACTGACTAAAAATTGGAAAATAAGGTAATCAAAGATAATAATTACAAAATATTGCATCACATCAAATATGTTTAAATGTGTGAGTTCATAATGATACAAAAATATTAACTAATAAATCACTAATAGATAATGTCAGTGAACTAAGCCATTAATTTGAAAACTGGTACAAAAAAGGAATCAAACATATATGAATGGCTACTAACATAACAAAAAGAAAGACAACTAAATATCATATATCCTGGTGTGAAAAAAGGTAGTACTACATTTGAGGTAGTCTTGTCAAGATGAAGAAAATTAAAACTAAATGTGAATGTGTTGCAATCAACAAAAACCAGACCGTGGGTAATTTCAAAGGACATAATACTCTCTTTCTTCAACAAATAAATTTCATGGGGCAGAAAGGAAATGGGGAATATGCCAACAGATTAAAAGAGAATGAATCAGTTGCACTATATGGGCTTTTCATCTTTATGCTGATTCCATGAGGTTGCATAGCTAGAGATTCTCTTACTGTACCTGGCAGAGAGAATGTGACACAAAACTACTATTTCTCTATGGAGAACAAAAAAAAATACTTCTCTCTTTTTACCTTTTGGTTGTATTAAAAGGAACTGAATGATGTAAAATATTTTTAAATAACAGGGTAAAATATATTATTTTGAAATGTGTAAGTATTGTTTGGTTTTTTTTTTTAAATTAGTTTTTACTTTTTATTTTACTTTTAATATTTAATCTTTGGAGTATATTTTCCCATTACCATTTAGTTCCCTTATACCCCCCTCCTCCCAGCAATCACCACACTGTTGTCCATGTTCATGAGTCCTTTTTGCTTTTTGCTCAATCCCGCTACTCCCTAACCTCCCCTCCACTTTCACTAGCTGTCCTCTACTCTCCATCTAGGACAGTCTGCTCTGTTTTGCTTGTTAGTTCAGTTGGTTCATTAGATTCCACTTATGAGTGAAATCATATAGCATTTGTCTTTTTCTGGCTTGCTTATCTCACTTAGCATAATGTTCTCCAGGTTCATCCATACTGTTGCAAAAAGTAAAAATTTTTCCATTGTGTAAATGTCCCGTAGTTATTTTATCCACTCATCTACTGATGGACCCTTGGGCTGCTTCCATGTCTTGGTGATTGTAGATAACTCTGCAATGGACATAGGAGTGCTTATGTTCTTTCAAATTAGTGTATTGGGTTCCTTTGGATATATTCCCTGAGGTGGGATCACTGGGTCAAAAGGCAGATATATTTTTAATTTTTTTTGGTATCTCCATAATACTTTCCACACTGGCTGCACCAGTCTGCATTCCCACCAACAGTGCAAAAGGGTTCCATTTTTTCCACATCCTCACCAGCACTTGTTGTTTGTTGATTTTTTGATGATAGCCATTCTGACAGGTATGAGATAATTTTAATTTGCATTTCTCTGATGACATTAAGCATATTTTCATATGTCTATGGGCTATCTGTATGTCTCTTTAAGAGAGCAGTGTCTACTCAGGTCCTTTGCCCATTTTTTAATCTTTTTTTGTGTGTGTATGTGTGTATGTGTGTGTGTGTGTGTGTATGTGTGTGTGTGTGTGTGTGTGTGTGTTAAGCTTTGTAAGTACTTTATAAATTTTGGATATTGTCCCCTTATCAGGTATATCAGCAAATATGTTCTCCCATTCTGTGGATTGTCTTTTTATTTTGTTGATGATTTCCTTTGCTCTGAAAAATATTTAGTGTGATATAGTCTCATCTCTTTATTTTTTCTTTTATTTCCTTTGCCTGGAGAGATATATCCAATAAAAAGTTTTTACAAGCAATGTCTGAGATTTTTTTAATATTTTTTATTGATTATACTGTTACAGTTGTCCCAATTTCTTTTCCCTCTGCTCCCTTCCAGCCAGTGAGCCCCCTCCCTCCAGTTGTCCCCTCTTTTTAGTTCATGTCCATTGGTTGTGCATATAGTTCTCAACATCTTCCTGTCTACTCCACTCCCTTCTACTATGCTTCTTAATTCCTGTACCATCTCCCTCCCTTTTCCCCTTCCCTTTCCCTGCTGACCTCTCCCCAGTATGTTCCCCATACCTATAGTTCTTTTTCCACTCTTGTTGCCTACTTAGTTTGCCTTTGTTTCCATTCCCTAGCTTCTGCTGTTGGTTGTTGTGATACAGTTTTCATTTTAATGTTCATAGTTTTGATCCTCCTTCTTCTAAACCAGTCCCTTTAACATGTCATATAATAGTGGTTTGGATCCAATGAACTTCTTCAGTTTTATTTTGTCATGGAAGCATTTTCTCTGCCCTTCCATTCTGAATGACAGTTTTGCTGGATGAAGTATTTGTGGCTGTAGGTTTTTTATTTTCATTACTTTGAATATTTCTTGCCAGTCCCTTCTTGCCTGCAGAGTTTCTTTTGAGAAATCAGCTGATAGTCTAATTGGGACTCCTTTGTACATGATTCTTTTCTTCTCTCTTACTGCTTTTAAGATTCTCTCTTTATCCTTAGTTTTTGACATTTTGATTATAATGTGTCTTGATGTTTTTCTCCCTGGGTCCAGTTTTTTTGGAACTCTCTGTGCTTCCTGGACCTGCAAGTCTATTTTCTTCCCCAAGTTTGGGAAGTTCTGCTTCATTATTTTTTCACATAATTTTTCAATTTCTAGTTCTTCTTTGCCCTCTGGCAATCCTATTATTCAAATGTTTGTTCGCTTATAGCTGTCCAGAGGTTTCTAAGCCTCTCCTCATTTTCTTCACTTTTTGTTTCCTCTTTCTGCACTGGTTGACTATTTGTTCCTTCCCTGTGTTCTGATTTGTTGATTTGATCTCTCGTTTTCATTTCCTCACCACTTGTCTCATATGTGTTTTCATTCATTTCAGTATGACTAGCTTTTATTCCTTTCCTGTCTTGTTCCAAATCTTTTGTTAATTCTGTAACCCACCTTATGACTATAGCTCTGAACTGAGCTGCAGAAAGATTTCTTATTTGCTCATCAGTTAGGTCCCTCATCTGCTGCCTGGTGAGCTGCATCAGTGGGATTTCAATCATGGTCTGTTTCATCCTGACAGTTTTCTGTTTACCTTTGTTTCCTGGGCCGGCTGTAGGGGGCAACGCCCTGTGCACCTGTCACTACCCACCCACGACCTTTTTCACTGCTCTGTGGTGCTTTTGTGTGGGGGCGGGGGTCCAAGATGGATTCCTGCCATTACTGTTTGCTGAGAGACTAGGAGCCTCCTTCCTCACGGCCTTACTGTCCGAGGCAATGGGACGGTTGCCTTCTTCAGCATTGGAATCCCGAGCTTGGATTGCTCCCCTGGCGTTTCTCACAGTCCCGCCACTATCCCCGCTGCTACCGTGGACAGCACAGTCTGACCTTTCTGTCCTGATTCCAATTTTGCCTCTCCTACCTGTCCAGACGAGCACCACTCGTTTATAACTTCATACGTTGGGTTTCCAAGTAGTTTTATTTTCTGGAATTTCTGGTTATCTTTGGTTTTAAGGTAGTTGTATTCCTACTTAGTTGTAGAGGGAGACAGAGCATGTCGGTCTAAGCCTCCATCTTGGCTGGAAGTCAGTGTCTGAGATTTTGCTGCCTATCTTTTCTTCTCGGATTTTATTGTTTCTGGTCTAACATTTAATTAAGTGTTTGATCCATTTTGAACTTATTCTTGTGTGCCATGTAAGAGGGTGGTCTAGTTTCACTTTTCTGCGTCTGTCCAATTTTTCCAACACCATTTATTGGATAAACTGTCTTTAGCCTATTATATGTACTTGCTTCTTCTGTCAAACATTAATTGACTGTGAAGGTATGGTTTTATTTCTGGACTTTCTATTGTGTTCCATTGATATATGTGTCTGTTTTTATGCCAGTACCATGTTGCTTGATTACTATGGCCTTATAGTTTGATATTAGGTAGCATGATTCCTCCAACTTTGTTCTTCTTTCTCAGAATTGCTGTTGCTATGTGGGGCTTTTGTGGTTTCATGTAAATTTTTGAAATATTTGTTTTAGTTCTTTTTGAAATCTTGATAGGAATTACATTGACTCTATATATTGTTTTGGGTAGTATGGACATTTTAATGATGTTAATTCCTCCTGTCTATGAACACAGTATGTGTTTCCATTTCTTTCTTTCTTTAGTGTCTTGTAATTTTCCGAGTACAGTCCTTTTACATCCTTGGTTAGGTTTACTCATAGGTGTTTTATTCTTTTTGAAGCAATTGTGAATGGGATTGTGTTTTTACTTTCCCTTTTTGTTAGTTCATTATCAGCATATAAAAATGCAACTAATTTCTGGATATTAATTTTGTATCCTACTACTTTGCTGAATTCATTTACTAGTTCTAGTAGTTTCTTGGTGGAATTTTTGGGATTCTCTATGTACAGTATTATGTCACCTGCAAATAAAGACAGTTTTACTACCTCTTTTCCAATTTGGATGCCTTTTAATTCTTCTTATATGATTGCTGTGGCTAGGACTTCCAGTACTATGTTGAATAAGAGAGGTGAAAGCAGGCATCCCTGTCTTGTTCCCAAAGTTAAAGGAAATGCTTGTAGATTTTTAACATTGAGTATGTTGCTGTCGGTGGGGTTGTCATATATGGCCTTCATTGTAGGGGACTACCTTCCATGGTTTCAGGAATTGTAGCCTGGCCACAAGCTAGCCCTCCCCCCCCCCACCTCCCCACCCCCAGGAGGCCTATCTATAAGTCTTGACCAGAAGATTGGGAAAGCTTGAGGTGGATATGACCCGAAAGCCCATTCAGGGAGTTCCCGTGGGAATTGAATTTAAAGAATGAATATTCTGCTTTGAAGCTTGCCTGTTTTTCTCATCTCTTCAGTTTGCTATAGACCCTGTGTAACATCAAGTACCTGGAATGTGTATACTCTTGATGTCCATGTAGTGCCAGGATGCCTAATAGACTGTGACCCAGAATGCTCACTGTGTTCTTTACATTGTTATTAGTAACCAGTGATTGTTAACAGTAATTCAAGCATTTGAAATTGATTGATGATTTGTGTATCCTGACTCTGTATCACCTGGATACCCTTCTCAATAAAAGGAGCTTGGAAGGCTTAATCAGGGCTCTTCTCCCCTAGAGAGATCAGCCACCCCTCCCCCCAAGTCAAAATACAGTGTCTGGGTTACTTATTGTCTCTCACCCATGATCCTGAGACACCTGCTGGACAGTGAGTTTCCACCGAGCTGAAGGCATTGGGGGCGGCCCACCTCACTTCATTATGTTAAGTTTGTTCCCTTTATTCCCACTTTGCTGAGAGTTTTGATCATGAGTAGGTGCTGAGTTTTTTCAAAAGCTTTTCCTACATCTATTGATGTGATCATGTGGTTTTTATTCTTCAGTTTATTTATGTAGCAAGTCATACTTATTGATTTGAAAATATACCAAACTTACCATCCCACTTGATCATAGTATATGATCTTTGGGACACATTACTGTATTTGGCTTGCTAATATTTGGTTGAGGATTTTAGCATCTATGTTCATCAGGGATATTGGCCTATACTTTTCATTCTTTGCTGTGTCTTTATCTGGTTTTGGAATTAGGATAATATTGGCCTCTTAAAATGAGTCTGGGAGCCTTTCCTTCTCTAGAATTTTATGAAATAGTTTGTGAAGGAGCAGTGTTAGTTCCTCTCAGAACGCTTGGTAAAATTCAACTGTACAGAGCTTTTGTTTGTTGGAAGTTTTTGATTACTGCTCCAATTTCATTAAATATAATCTCTCTGTTCATATTCTCTGATTCTTCCTGATTTATTTTTGGAAGATAGTATGTTTCTAGGAATGTATCCATTTCATCCAGGTTGTCCAGTTTTTTGGCATATAAGTGTTCATAATATTTTCCTACACCTCTTTGGATTTCTTTGGTGTCTGTTGTTATTTCTCCTCTTTCATTTCTGATTTTATTTATTTGCTCCTTTTTTTTCTTGATGAGTCTGTTTAAAGCTTTGTCAATCTTGTTTATCTTTTCAAAGAAGTTCTTGGATTTACTGATTTGTTTTTTTTTTTTTTGTTTTTGTTTTTTTTTACTTTATTTCATTTATTTCTGCTCTGAACTCTATTATCTCCTTCCTTTTACTCACTTTGGGCTTTGTTCATTATTATTTTACAAGTTCCTTTAAGTGTGAAGTTAGATCACTTATTTGAGCTTTTTCTTATTTTTTGAGATAGGCCTGTAATACTATGAATTTCCCTCTTAGGATTGCTTTCCCAATGTTCCACTGATTTTGGATTGTTGTGTCCTCATTTTCATTTGTTTCAAGGTATCTTTTAATTTCTTCCTTGATATCATTGTTAACCCATTCATTTAATGGCATGTTATTTAACTTCCATGTCTTTGTGTGTTTTTCAGTTTTCTTCTGTGATTTCTTCTGTGATTCTAGTTTCATAGCATTGTAGTCAGAGAAGATGCTTGATATGATTTCAACTTTCTTAAGTTTACTGAGACTTGTTTTGTGTTACAACATGTGGTCTACCTAGAAAACGTTCCATGTGCACTTGAAAAGTGTGTATATTCTGCTGCTTTGGGGTGAAATGTTCTGAAGATATCAATTAAATCCATTTAATCTAGCGTGTCATTTAATGCTGCTATCTTCTTGTTGATGTTCTGCCTGGAAGATCTATCCATTGAAGTCAATGGGGTGTTAAAACCCCCAACTACGACAATTTCTGTCGATCTCTACCTTTATGTCCATCAAGATTTGCTTCATGTATTTAGGTGCTCCTATGTTGGGTGTGTAAATGTTTACTAGGGTTATATCCTCTTGTTGGATTGTTCCCTTTATCGTTATGTACTGTCCTTCTTTGTCTCCTACTAAAGCCTTGGTTTTAAAGTCTATTTTGTTGGATATAAAAACTACTACTCCAGCTTTTTTTTTTTTCCCACCTGTGTGAAATATCTTTTTCCAACCCTTTGCTTTTAGTCTGTGTGTATATTTTGATCTGAGATGGGTCTCTTGAAAGCAGCATATATATGGCTCTTATTTTCTTATCCATTTAGCTACACTCTGTCTTTTGGTTGGAGCATTTACGCCATTTACATTTAAGGTGATTACTGATAGTGCCATTTTTATTGTTAGACTGTTTTCCTCTGTTTTTTATTTTTTCTTTCTTTTTCTTTTCTTCTTCTTAAAATAAGCACTTTTATATTTGCTGCATGCCTGGTGAAACCAGGAAAGCTGGTGTCTCTGCTGCCTGTCATCTACCAGACCCAATAAGTAGAGATAGAAACTAAATCTTTATGGTCTATATTCAGATGGTCAGTGATCTGAGAAGGTGGCAGGTTTGTACGCTAATAGACTGTCTTAAATTCTATTATAAATGGGCCCTTTTTATAAGGAGAAGAGTAGGTAAGGGGTTTGGAATTCAGGGAAAATGTTAATGGATAAAAGCTTCAGCATTCTTTTATCTGTGTCCTGGTCAATGGCTCTTGTGCCTTGGAGTGGTCTTTGTGTCCTGGGCAGTGGTCCCCTCACCCTGGAGTACATGGCTTCAGATACTGTCTTGATTGCTTGCAGTCTTCCTGATGCACAAAGATAGAACTGCTTATGATTTCCTGGAATCAAGGTGGGTCACACCTCCAGCTCCTGAAACAATAGCTTTTTATGTGCATTGATTACTAAGCTTATTAACTGTTACCTGAAACTAAAATTTTCCAATATTTGAGTCCTCCATTACTGGTTTGGTCTTAACAAACTCCCTTCTAGCTTTTTCTTGTCTGGGAAGTTCCTTATTTCTCCTTTGGTTTTAAAGTTTGTTTATTTATTTTTAGAGAGAGGGGAAAGGAGAAAGAGAGGGAGAGAAACATCACTGTGTAGTTGCCTCTCACTTGCACCCCCAACTGGGGACCTGACGTACAACCTAATCAGGTGCCCTGACTGGGAATCGAACCAGCGACACTTGGCTCGCAGGCTGGCACTCAATCCACTGAGCCACAGCAGCCAGGGCTCTCCTTTGGTTTTAAATGATAGCCTTGCTGGGTAAAGTAGCATTGGTTATAGGTCCTTGCTTTTCATCACTTTGAATATTTCATGTACTCCCCTCTGGCCTGAAATGTTTCTGTTGACTAATCAGGTGCCAGTCTAAGTAATGCTCAGTTGTAGGTAATTACCTGCTTTTCTCTTGTGGCTTTTAGGATTCTCTCATTGTCTTTAAGCTTTGTCATTCTAATTATAATGTGTCTCAGTGAAGGCCTCTTTGGGTTCAACTTGTTTAGGACTCTCTGAGCTTCACAGACTTGTGTGACTTCTTCCTTCACTAGATTAGGGAAGTTTCCAGTCATTATTTCTTCAAATAGGTTCTCAATCCCTTGTTCATTTTCTTCTCCTTCTGGTATTCCCACAATGCAGTTACTGTTACATGGTGTCCAAAATGTTTCTTAAGCTCTCCTCATTTTTTAAAATTCATTTTTTCCTTTTGCTGCTGTGCCTGAGTGTTTTTTTCTATATTGTTTTCCAAAACACTGACTTGATCCTCTCTTTCATCTAACCCATTGTTTATTCCTTCCAGTGTATTATTTATTCCAGATATTGAATTCGTTATTTCTAATTGGTCCTTTTTTATGGTTTTAATGTTTTGTTTTGTTTTTATGCTGTTGAGTATCCTTATAATCATTACTCTAAATTCTCTATCTGATCAATTGCTTGCCTCCATTTCATCTAGTTCTTCTGGAAAATTCACTTGTTGCTTCATTTGAGGCTTGTTTCTTTGTCTTCCCATTTTGACTGCTTTCTATTTTCTACCTTAGTTGTTAAACTAATCAACCATTAAACCAATCAGTTGTTAACCTACTCAAGCTCTAATCAGCAGGCTAGCTTAAGAACCATAGAGTAGAGCAGAGTAATTCCTGCAACCAGGGGTATTGCTTCCCCTCAGGCTGATGCCATTCAGGGAGGAGTGGTCTGTCTGAGAGTAATGACTCCTGCAGTATGGGGAATGACTCAGCACAGGGATCCCTGTGGCTGTTCCTTCAGCTCTGTCCCAAGAGTCCCTTATGCCAGACTCACCTCAAGCATCTCTAGTCCACTCTGCCTTCCCTTTGCCAGCACCCAGGGTAAGTGGCTGTGAATGAAATTTTGTGTATTGGCCCTTTAAGAGGCTGTCTGTGTTTCCAGCTGTCTCTCCCTGACAGACAGAAACCCTGCTGCTTTTCATAGCTGGATGTTATATGGGTTCCTTTCCAGTTCTGGTGCTTTAAGACAGGGTTTAGACCCCACACTTCTCAGGGGGAACCCCCAGCCTCTGAAATATCCCTCAGGAACTTTAGCTGCTGCCCTTGGAAGCTTAGCCATCCCCCTCATGTCTCCTCTGCACTCCCTACCAGTCATGTTGTGGTGAAGTCTTCTTTTTTTTCTGTTTGTCTGTGGTTATAAGGCTTCTCTTCAGCTAGTGTTCAGTTGGTTACTCTGGATGATTTCTCTACGATTTAATTTTAATTCCAGATTAGTCCTGAGAGGAGGGCAGTGTAGCTTCCACTTACTCCTCTGACATTTTCTAAATTCTGTTTTTAGTTGTTAATATTGTGGAGTGTCAACAACATTTCAGACTGACAGCATTTTAAATTTAGCAGGAGAGAAGGTCACCTTTCTCTCAGTAATCTGAAAGAAGTGTGAGAATGAATAACATCTGACTTTTCCAGACTTGTTTCCTATGACATTTATTGAAGAAGTTCTATTTTAAATCCTGAAATTTTCCCAGTGTCACTTTCCATTGTTCATAATATTCAACTTCTTATAAGCTACATCTTTCAATATTACCCACTGTTGACATATATTTTTATTTGAAATTTGTTTATTTACTTTTCTCTTTTTAACTTCTTCAGAATTGATTTCTCTTTAGTGGAAGAATTTTTCATCATTAGTGTTAATGTCTATGAAAGTGTTTTTCCAAAAGAATAGGGGAAACAACTTATGCTAAAGGCATAATATAGTTCAATTAGTAGAAAACAATATTCATAACAACATCCTCAGAAGATATATGTTTTTCCCCAGCAGAAAACAAAGGGGTCTGGGTATTTCCTCTCCCCACCCTGTGGCACTGGTTAACTGGATCCTCCCACATGAGACTTTGCATTTGAAGTGACTTAAAACCAAGATGTCAGGGTAGCTAAAGAGTTTTCACTGTTACCAGTGCAATGATAACCACCCAAATGTCCAGGCTCATGCTGGTGTGTCAGGGATGTGTCCAAGAGTCAGGATACCTACAGTGATGGCTTAACCATACTGTCCTTATGGTATAGCCTTGGCTAAATTCTCTGCTGCCTAGTCTTCTGTATTAGTTTGAGTTCTCTAGGGGAACAGAACCAATAGAATTATATGTATATATGATTGATTATAAGGAATTTTCTCACATGATTATAGAGACTGAGAAGTCCCAAGATCTGACGTTAGGATGCTGGGGACCCAGGAGAGCTGTGGTTAAGTTCTAGTCCAAGTCTGAGTCTGAAGGCAGGAGAAGACTGGTATCCAAGCTAAAGACAAGCAGAGACTGAATTCTGCCTTAACCAGTCTTTCTGTTCTATTCAAGCAATTAGTAGTTTGAATAAGGCCCATTCACATGGGGGAGAGCAATCTGCTTTATTCAGGGTAAGGATTCAAATGTTAATCTCATCCAGAAACACACTCACAGATACTTCCAGACTAATATTTAACCAAATATCTGGGCATCCATGACTCAGGTAAGTAGAAACATAAAACTAACCCTCACACGATTTATTTATTTTTCACCCTTGGGAAATAAAAGTGTTTCATCAATCTAGTGAGCTACTTTATGTCTTTCCATATAAATAAGCATAACTTTCTTTTTAGATTATCAGAGTCACTACTCTTATTTATCCTAAGAGTAATATACATATATAGTAATGTTTCATGTAATGTTATTTTATATGTAACATTTTATGTAGTCACAAACTATTGTACATTTATGTTTCAAACAAATCATTCTGTTAGCCACACTAAACATAATTTGGTGAGTGCTGGAAAATAAAGGTGGAAGAATTAAGAGTGGAGAATTGAAGAGAATTTAGAAGTAATTGCATAAAATCATTTGAGGGCAGTCGTTATAGATATATGAAGATAAGTATAGATTTAACATTTACAGGACTTGATGACAGATTACATATTAAAGGTGAGGGAGAATGAGAGAGTCAAATATAATTCCTAGGTCTCTCACCTATGATACTGAATTAAAAATGTCATTTATCAAGATAGGGCGTATGACAAAAAGAGATGCATGCTGTTTTTCTGCTCAGGGAGTGATGCTGGAGAAGACTCTTAAGTTGTTAAGTTTTAAAGCAATTGAAAAGTTGGTATTCCTTTGACACACAAGTAAAGATGCCAAGTAAACTGTTGGAAATATCGGTCTTGAACTTAGAGGACAAGTCTGGATAAGAGTTACCCGCAGAAAGTTGCACATTTCCCTATGAAACAATTAGCCCTTGATAAACCAGCATTTTAGGTTTAGACCTTATTTTCAACTTTGAATGACTTATTAAACTTTAGACCTAGTTTAATCCTCCTGAATAGCTTCCAATATCAAGTGAGGATTTCTTGATATACAGACTTCAGACATGTAGCATAACTACTTTATTTACCTTCTCCTTACTTAGTATACACATGAAAAATGTAAGAAAGTGAATCCTTAATTAATAACCAACCCCATTTCACCCACCAACTCTGTGAAGTTCTGTTCTGAGAGAGGCTGTAGGTTCATAACAACTCTTCAGAAACATCCCATGTGAACAAAAAACCAATTGTGGTTTTTTTTTTTTTAACGAAGTCATAGCCATCTCTGTAATACACAATGTTATATGTATTTTCCTAATTCAGTGGTTAACTATATGTGTCAACTTGACTGGGCTAGTAACATAATGTCTGGGTGTGTCTCTTAAAGTGAACCCAGAAGAGATTACCACTTGAACCAGTATACATAATAAAGAACACCCTTGCCAGTAAAGGTGAGCATGTTTCTATCCATTAAGGGTCTCAATAGAACAAAAGGGTGAAGGAACATAGGAAGGAAAATAATACATTCTAATCAGATCAATGACTATCTTATTTTTATAGAACTTAATAACCCACAAAAATTTTAACAGTATCTTATTCTCTTTAAAACTAAGAAACTATACTTACCTGGCAGGGGAGATACCACGATCACGAAGGTGGTTTTCCCAGGGTGAGGCTTACCCATTGCACTTCAAATGTGTTGACCCCTGCAATTTCCCCAAATGTGGGAAACTCGACTGCATAATGTGTGGTAGTGGGAGACTGTGAACAATAAATTTTAACTTAGAGGAAATTTTACTAAATTGAAAACCAAATGTCTATAAAGCCTTGCTGCTATACTAGAAACATCTGTTTAATTTTATTTTCAAATAAAAAATAATGAGATACTAAAGAATTTTGTGTTTTAGATCAGTAAAAGTTACTAGAATCTAAAAATATATACATATTAAAGTTTCATTACTTGGGACCTAGCTTGACATTTTTAGAAAACTGAACTGTATTGAGTCATAATATTGTCATTTGTTTTATTCACATATTTTTTATTTTAGTGTGCTTTATGTCTCAAATTTTTTTGAATTGTATATTCAGATTTATTTCACTGTTTTTACAAATCATAAAATAGTTGTTACTTGAATATCATCAAAATGTCTTTTATAAATATTTTTGGTTTTACCCAGGACTGGAATTGTCACTGAAATTTGAAATAGAATATATTGGTATATAGAGATCTATTTAACTTCAGTTGTTTCAGTCACTCTAAAATATTAACTTATTTATTGAAATATACTTACTAAGTATCTGTTATGTGCCAGACACTGTTCTAATAATATTTATGAAAACTAAAAATTTACTATCATTTATATACACCATAATTTTGAAATTTATCTAAGATTTTAAGCTATTTAAAATCTATTGAGTGATGTCATTTAAATGATGCCAAATAGTCACTATAGTCTCTTCATTTAATGTATTTTATATAATTGTTCATTAAAGAGCAGCATTTGGAGCAATTGTAAATTTAAATGTGGTCAAATTTATCAGTTTTTATATTCCATCCAAAGTGCTTTATAACCCCTCTCTTATACAATGCTTTCATATTTTATAATTGTATCATCTTGCTTTTGTTTTCAGTATTGTTCTTTTACCTTAATTTTTAATTGACTACTAAATTAGTCATTAGTATTATTATCATTCTCATTTAAATATTATTTTATAGTAAATGTTCATTTAGTTGTACATATATATTTATTCATTTCTTTATAATTATTTCTTAAGTATGACTCTTTCCTTTTAGGAATTTATTCCTTTCTGAACTATATCCCTTAATAGTTGTTTTAGTAAAGATCAATGCACTTAAATTTTGTCAGAAATTACATTCAAATCCATTATTCTCTCACCATACTTTAGCTGATTATAGACTATTTTGCTGAGTTATTTTTCTCTACGCTTTGAAGGTATTATTCCATTATCTTCTACTAGTTATTAATGTTGTCAATTTGCTGTTTCTATTTTGGTAATTTCTCTTTTCTCCTGATAGAGTTTAAAGTTTTCTATTTGTGTTTGATATTCTGCAGTTCAACTACAATTCATCTTGTATGGATTTGTTTTTCTATTTCTGATTGGAATTGTCCTTTTTCAAATTGAATGTTTATCTTTTAAGTTCCATAAAGTACTCTAAATATTTTTTCTACCCTTTTAAAAAATTTTCTTCTAGAACTTCAATTAAGTGTACTTCGGAATTTTCATATTTTTCAGGTCTCTGGACAGCTTTTACTCTCTCACACCTTCTTTCTCTTTTCTTATTGTCATGGCATTCTAGGTATTTTATTCAGCTTTATCTCTCAGTCCACCAATTTTCCTTCTAATAACGTAAAATCACTATTCCTCACAGATACATGACAGGAATCTACTTAATATGTAGGTTTTATGTATTTTTTCAAGTTATTGATAAAGACATTAATCATGTGGAGGCCCAGAAAAAATCACATTATTATTTCATACTTAAATTTCTCTGTACTTTATTATGATTAATTTAAATTTTATTCATTCTGTATGGATATTCAGTTTGATTTTTATCTACATAAGTGTGCCATTTATCCACCCCTTCAAAATAAACCATAAGGAATAGTTTAATTGATGAAGATATGATGTCAAATGTCCTTAATGAAGATAACCTATATCATTTGCATTTATTTGAATAACAAGTAAACTGATCAAGAAAGGAAATAAAATCTGTCTCATTTGTTTGGCTCAGTGGATACATGTTAACTTCCTAAAATTGCAAACTGTTTTTGTAAGTTTTAAGAAACTGCTGTGCTTCTTGTACATCTTGGGTTTCAAAGGGAAGTTTTTACCCCATAATTTACAAAGGGTATTTTTAAAAAGGAACTGTATTTACTCATCTTGACTCAGCATCTTTTTTCATCATCATTCTAAATGACTGCTAGATCCAATTTGATTACCTAGTTTAAAGATTTTCAATTGGGAATATGGCATGCACCGAGACCCAGATGAATACATTTAAGAGATCAAAGGAAACATATTTAATGCCTATTTTCAAATTTCTACCTTTCGTTTTCTCAGGATGACTAGTGACTGTAGCATGTCGTGGCTGGCAGACAGCGCATAGGACTCTGGTCACTTCAGAAGGGAGGTTTTAGCCAAAGAGATCACGCTCCTGATTTTTATTTACCACACTACCTCAAAAGCATTTTGAAACTGGCTTTGGTCTCCTGGGTGATGGGCTTTCTCCAGGCAGCAGTCAGGCTAACTTACCACGTTTTTCTGTGTCTCATAAATTATACTTTATCTGAGTCTAGAACAATCAATCTATAGGTGCCACGGGCTTCTCTGCTCTCTCTTTCCCCTTCTCCACTTCCTCTCACTTCCTCTGCGGAGCCAGGGCACACTCGGTGTGGCGAGTGCAGGGCCAACCAGGCACACCAGAGCTCCTGGTGACAGACTTGGCTGCATACAATATGTTGGGTCAATCAATGCCATCTTCAGAGTCCTAACCCCTAGGGATGATCCTCTGGCTTGGCCTTGAAAATAGGTATCTTTGTGAGGTTAGTAATTTAAAAGAATTAAAGCTGAAATTCTTCCAGAACACACAACCTGAGAATGTGCCCCGAGAGAAGAACCAGTGATCTTTTGCTTTTCAAGATGTTGCCCAACCAACTGGACCACACGGGTCAGGGCTGTTTATGCCCTGGCTAAGCAGCGTCTGGCTAACTTGGGCAGAAAATAAATTAATTGAAGGCTGTGGATAGCTCACTGCATCACAGGGAGAGCCGGACTCAGAGAACAGAATAGCCAGGCGGAGGCCCCACTGATCGCATAGAAAGGTATGGGGAGGACATTAATGCCACCATTGCTAGGCACCAGAGGCACCACTGATCCTGCTGGGGACGGGGGTGGGGGATCCTGATGGGGTGCCCTTGCCATAAGCTGCCCCGGGGAGGCCATCCTGCTGTGATGACAACCACTGCCCCCAGGTTCCCAGCTCTTTTAATGTTGTGATGAAAAGAGAAGGATCGTGTCAATATGAATATGACAGATGTGTGAAGACATTGAAATGCTAGACCTGATGGGTTATATAAGATGGTTACTTGATTCAAAGAACTATTTGGAACCATAGACAAGGAAGTTGCATGAACACATTTGATTTGGAAAAAGCATTTAGGATTCATTGTGGAAAATGGTTGATAGAGACTAATGATTAGAAGAAAGAGGTGTTGTGGTTAAAGTTTTACACAGAATGTAATTACACAGGACATCATGGAAGATTTGTTATAGGTGTGATGATGGCGTCAAGGAGTGTGCTAATGCTGGCATAGGTAAGGGTCAAGATTGTTTAAGAAGCATCCAGTTTTGATCAAAATAGGCATGGACTGCTGGAGGGATAGCTGAATGGAGATGCCCAGTTGCAGATCTGAAGATTAGGAGGAAACTGTGTAACAAAAGTCAGGAAAATATATGAAAACATCCAAGGAGAGGGTAAAAATAAGAAGACCAAGAAACAGAGGCCTGGGGAAACCTAGGAGATAGTAGTATCATGAAAGTGAAAAGAGTCTTTCAAGAAAGAGGAAGTGGTTGACACTTTCTTAAGATGCTGAGAGTAAAGGAATGTGAAAGGAGGTAGCAACAACATCATGTTGTGAGAGCATTTTAAGGAAATGAATAAATAAATAATGGCATATACATAAAATACAATATAATTAAGCTTTTGAAATGTATGACCTGCATGTATCAAGTAGGAAACATAATATTGAAAGTGAAAAGTGATAGACACAGTAAGAGGATATTCATATGAATTCTTAAAATACAAAATATATGATTAATAGTGCATGCTGTTTTACACACAGGCACAGACAAAGACACACATACACATATATGTGCAAGACGTTAAAAAAAGACTGGAGGGTTACATGGCATCTTCAAGATATTAAGTCCTTCTATAAAAGATTGACAACAATGGGTAGCTTAGGTATGGATTTTAAGTGCATTGGTGAAATTTTACCTTTTTTAAGCAAAAACATTATCTAAAGCAAGGAATGACAATATAGAAACATACATTAGATATTAGTGTTAAGGGGTTCTTACTCTCTGAACTCTTTGTATGTTTGGAATATTTCATAATTTTTAAAATAATTAGACTTATACTAAATTTACCCCAGAAGTATAGGTAGAAAATATGGTCAAATTTTACTAAGCTCAAATTTTTTGGATATTTAAAAATCCACATTTAACTTAGTGTGGGGGGTAGGGCAATAGGAACACCCCATAATTACAATTTTGTAAAGAAATATACTAGCCAAATATTTAATTAATGGTTATTTTCAATATAATAATAAAATTATACAATTTTCATTCCTACCTTAATGTGTTGCTCTTTACTAAACAAGCTGACCTATATAGTTATACTTATAATTAATCACAGCCTATTAAAAATAACTTAAGTAGGAAAATAAGATACTGTATTAATTTAAATCAGCTTGGTATTTTTTTAATCTTGATTCTTAATTATGGACACAGTTATTTCCCTAAATTTAACAATGTATATAATTTGTTACATCTGTCATTTTTTAAATAAAATGTTTTGATCCTTAAATTGATTAAATATTCAAATCAAGCCTGAGTTTAAAAACAAAAACAAAAATAAATTTGACTTGGTAGAGAAATATAAAATTTCTTAGCATATCTAATTTTACTTTAAATATCTAAAGAAAAGAGTTACACATTTTTCTAGATAACAAAGATACTAAATAAGTATTTTGTTTAATTATGATACTGTATATCTTATACCTTCATTACCTATTAGCTGTTTTGAAACTACTCCTAATTGTCATTAATCCAATTTATTAAAAGCTAAAAATACTTGTCAAAAATTAAAAAAAAAATTCTAAGTATTTTCTCAATATGAAAATCATAGTCCTTGTGCATACTGCCAGAATAATTTTTCAAAAAACTACCTTCAGAGAACTTAATGAGCCCTAGACTCTGTAAAAATTATTTATATCAGCACTAGTTGACCAATTTTAATTGCTAGGCATTCCAAAATAAAATTGAAAACAGGCTCTGCTGATTTACATCAAGCTTTGACTACAGGTATAATAATAGTCTTTTAACTTATAAAAATAGCAGAAGTGAAAATTCGACAGGGAGTAAACAAGTCTCCTGCATGAGACTGTCAAGAGTAATTTAAAATATATTTTGACTTAGTATTCTGATCTCCCATTGTTAGAGTCTCACCTGTTTTGAATCCTAGTATCTATATGTTGCAGTGAAATTTGATGTGTTGCAATGTGAAAATTATGAAATGAAGTTCGATGTTACCAGAGATATTGTTACTCACAGAAAAAAGTAACTTGTTCTGACCAAGGAATGGTCAAATGAGACAAAATATTTTTCATCATTTTTCTGTAAATTCGTCGGCAGCCGTCCGTCTCGAGAGACGATGGTGTAGCTTCTTAAGAGTCTATCTGCACTGCCAAGAATGGTTGTGCAGTCCGACTCGGGAGTGACACGGTATCTGTCTCCTCCCGTGTTGAATCGACATCTTGTGATGATGCTGGAGTGTCCTCTCCAGTGAAGCTGAAGCTACAGAGCCTGGGCAGGGTGATATGGAGGGTCCGCTGTTGCCCATGCAGCAGACCCCCCCACTCTTCGCAGCTGAAGGATCCAAGGGAAAGACGGAGTCAATACAGCTTGGCTTCAGGTGCGCCGCAGGAGTTGCCGGTGTTGACTACAACGTCAAACCGCCTTAGGGACTCCGGCTCCGGATTTTCTGTCGGGGTTTACTCCCTTAGCCTTTCCCCTGAAGAGGTATGCCGCAAGGCAGCGGAGGTTTTTTTGGAATCAGAGTTTTCCTTCTCTGAGACAGGTAATGGGGGAGAGATAATTCTGCACAGTGGTATCGTATCATATGTACTATTTTTGGGGGTTAAATTATTAAATCGGATTTTGCTTGAATTTAGTGGAATAGGTGTGATATTTTTAAGAGATGAAAAAGAAAGGAGGTTCGTGAATCAGAGTATTTGTCTTCATATTCTGACTCTGCCACTTGCTAGCTATGAAACTGACAAGTTCTTTAACCTCTCTAAGCCTCGCTCTCCTTGTTTACACTGATCACAGATAATACTATCTACCTCACAGGTTTGTCATAAGCATTAATGAAACAATCAGTGTGAAGAGGTTAGCATGGTAGTTGGCACAGAGCAAGCATTCAATAAGTATTTGTTGCTGATTACAATGATTATTATCCTAATATCATTAAGGCATGAAGAGTGGGAAGCCCAGGATGATTTTTAAAAATCTGAAACCATTCAAAGAATGGTTAATGGTCACTGGAATGGTTCACCTGGAAAGATGGATAAGGGAAACTATCATGATTCTGCCTTTGAAGGTCAACAGCAAACCCAAAAGATATAACATGTAAGCGCAACCATAACAAAGCTGGAGTGATATGGTAGGGTAAATAATGCCCCACCCTGAAAGATGTCCACATACTAATCACCAGAATGTGGGGAAATGTTCTCTCACATGACAAAATGAATTTTGCAGGTATGATTAAATTAAGGATTACTCTGGGCTATCCAGTTTGGCCAAATTCAATCATAAAGGTCTTTATAAGAGGGAGGACGCAGGAGAGTCAGGGACAGAGGAGATATGATGGCAAGCAGAGGAGATGATGTGGGGGGAGGGGCACAGAGGGGAAGGAGGGAGGGAAAGAGATTTGAAAATGCTGTACTGCTGACCATGAAGACAGAAGAAGGGGCCAGAAGCCAAAGAATGCAGGCAGCCTCTAGAAGTTGGAATAAGCTAGGAAAAGGATTCTCCCATAGAGCTTTCAATAGGAATGCAGTTCTATCTAAGATAATAAATGTGTTGTTTAAGCCACTGATGTATGGTGATCTGTTAACAGAGGCAACAGGAAACTAACACAATAGATTTACTGATACCAGACAAAATAGACTTTAAAACAAAAAAGTGTCACTAGGGATGAAGAGGGGCATTTTTTAATATACATTTTTTTTTTATCCTCATCCGAGGATACGTCCTCATTGCTTTTTAGAGCAAGAGGACGGAAGAGAGAAAAACATCATGTGAGAGAGAAGCATCAACTGGCTGCATCCCACACACCTAGACTAGGGATCAAACCCGCAACCCACGCATGTACCCCATCCAGGAACTGAACCCACAGCCACTGGACAATGCTCCAACCAACTGAGTCACACCGGCTAGGGTGGAACATTTTATAAAGAAAAGAAGTTCAATTGGTTAGAAAAGTGGGACAATAATAAGTAAATATTTATTTATTTATTTATAAAATAGCAGAGCCCTAAAATACATGAAGCAATAACTGACAGAATTGAAAAAATAAATAGGCATCTGAACAATCAAAGTTAGAAACTTCAATATCCCACTTTTAATAATGGATCGAACACAGGCAGATGACCAACAGGAAATAGAAGGCTTGAACATTATATAGCAACTAGACCTAACAGATCTCTATAGAACACTCTACGCAATGAGCATAGAATACACTTTCTCAGGTGCACATGGAACATTCTCCAGGTTAGACCATATGTTAGGTCATAAAATAAGCCACAAAAAACTTAAGCACATTGACATTTTATAAAGTATGTAAATAGAGCACAGCTTATAAAGGACATCTATATTTATCTCAGGCCCCCCCAAATTTGAAACTTGTGTTTTATCAACTATTCCTCATTCATCTCTCAGAATCTCAAAACTGAGAATGGTTTTGTTGTTCCCAACTGCCATGAATCATCAGAGCTCAGTTCCATCTAAAAAATCTCTCTCAGAAATGAATCCTTTTCTGTGACACACAAACTCTATTTGGAAAACAAACTTAATTGCAAAGCACCAATTTGTCTTTGATATTCATTATCTATGAGCATTTATTACTGCTCTAGAAAATTATATTACAGTTTTATTTTAATTATCTTCTTAAAGATACACCTCACTTTCTTCTGACAACTGAAAAACATCCAAATGAGTACCAGTCATAATTATGATATGCTACTTATTCCAAAGCCCCAGTAGCTATTCATAGTCACTGAGTATTTATTAACTTCAGTTTCAGATTGATTTTCCTAACCTTGTCTATAAAATATGAGAGTAGATCATATATGTGTGAATATTGATGAATTTATTTTGGTGGTTTATAGAAAGTTGTTTTGGAAAACCTCTTTCAGTTGACTTCTGATCTGTGTGAATAACAAATGTATACATAAAATACATACACATAGACATATAGAAGGAGTTAGGTTATTGCATTTTATTTACAGAAGGTATTCTAGGGAAATAAGTAAATAATTGGTTAAACAATAAAGGCCTTCACAGGACCCTGAACATTTCTCTGTCTGGAATAAAAGAAATATTAACGAAATTATATAGAAAGAAGAAAAACAATATGGTATTTGGAGAATAAATAGAAGTCTTTCTCCCTTTTGAGTCTGCATGTGCTTCTGAGTTTTGAGAGTAAGTGGAACATGTAGGCACATGTGTGAGGCAGCCAGAGGCCTGCAGAGTACTTTTCAAATATAAGAGTGTCCAACCATGTTGTTCCATGGACTTTAGTGTGTTAACACAGGTGTTGTGGTCAAGGAGAAGTTCAGAGAGAATCATAGCCACATCTGCAGACCCATAAGTGAGATTAGGCCATGCACAGGAGGAAAGCGGCTTGCTATTATAATTTCCGTGTACAGAACCCATTTACTGAGCAAGCTCACGATAAATGTTAGCTTTTACTATCAGTGCTGATGTGATTGAAAATAATTCCTGGAGTAAGTGCAGCAATTGGATGTTTCCAGCAGGGGGAAGCAGACCCCTTCATAGTGGGAGTGGCTGATTTCAAAGCCGTCCCATTTGCAACCAGCAATTGCACCAGGGAGTTGGTTTGCTGGCTTCTCAGAGCTTTCATTACCCAAACATGACTGTGCTAACACAACTTCTTAAGCTTCCCTTTTCTGTAGAGATTTATTTCTTCAACCTACACTTCTTTATCTAAATCAGATGGAGGCAGGGAATATTTCAGGAGGAGCTTATGGAAGTACAAAAAGTAAAATGTATTACTCTAGTCCTTAACACACCCTCAGTTAATGATTTATATCCCAAATTCTCTACAGAGTCTGGACCCTAGAACCACAAACTACTTGGCAGGCATCCCAAAATCTGGGTATATCCACAGACCTATTGGAGATACAAACAATATAATATTGAGCCCCTCATAGCTTTGTCTCTGCAGCTTGTGTTTGCCCTTTGTTTTTCCTTTGTCTTGTCCAGTTGCAAGTTGTTAAAGTTACATAGGTTTAAGAGTGTAGAATATATTTAAGAACATAAGTAGTGTTTATAAAAGTGTGGAAAAGGTTAGTAAGGGAGTGGGAAAGGTTAATAAGGGACTGGGAATGGTTTATAAGTGTGTGGGAAGGGTTTATAAAACCTTTATATATATATACATATATATATATATTAAAATAAATGTAAGGTTCCTACTTTGCGGATTTTCACCTATCGCGGGGAGTCTAGAATGTAATAACTGCGATAAGTGAGGGAATATTGTATTGTGAAGTCTACTTGACAGGTATTTTGGAAAAATTCTCTTTCAGTTGACTTCAAATCTGTGTGAATAACAAATGTATACATAATATACATACACATTATTATTCCAAAGGGAGCTAATCATATCTATCCATTAGTCTAAGCTTGTTTTCAAGTCCAGGTTGAGGTGTCAGGCCTGCAGTGGTGAGATTGAGTTTCTGTAAGAAACCCAGCAATCCTAGCTGATCTCAGTTTACTTGGGAGAAAACCCTGAGACATGGGGCTTGTCATCTATGGCCTCTATTATGTTGAGATATGTTCCTCTATTCTCACTTTGCTGAGAGGTTTTATCATAAATGAGTGCTAGATTTCTGTCAAAAGCTTTTCCTACATCTATTGATATGATCATGTAGTTGTGATTCTTCAGTTTGTTTATGTGGTAAGTCATATTTACTGATTTGCCAGTGTTGTACCAACCTTGCATTCCCAGAATAAATCCCACTTGATCATGGTGTATGATCTCTTTGATGCATCGCTGTATTTGGTTTGCTAATATTTGGTTGAGGATTTTAACATTGATGTTCATCAAGGATATTGGCCTATAAGTTTCTTTCTTTGTGGTGTCTTTATCTGGTTTTGGAACTAGGATAATTCTGGTCTCATAAAATGAGCTTAGAAGCCTTCGCTCCTCTTGAGTTTTATGAAATAGTTTGAGAATGAGAGGTGTTAGTTCTTCCCAAAATGTTTGGTAAAATTCACCTGTAAAGCCATCCAATCAAAGGCATTTGTTTGTTGGGAGTTTTTTTTGTTACTGCTTCAATTTCATTAGGCATAATATGTCTATTCAGATTCTCTGAGTCTTCTCGATTTATTTTTGAAAGATTGTATGTTTCTAGGAATTTATCCATTTCACACAGATTGTCCAGTTTGTTGGCATATAATTATTCATAATATATTCCTATAATCCTTTGCATTTCTTTGGTGTCAGTTGTTATTTCTTCTCTTTCATTTCTGATTCTGTTTATTTTGCTCCTTTTTTTTTTTTCTTGATGAGTCTGGTTAGTGTTTAGTCAATCTTGTTTATCTTTTCAAAGAACCAGCTTTTGGATTCATTGATCTTTTGTATCATTTTTTTAGACTTTATTTCATTTATTTCTGCTGTGACCTTTATTACTTCTTTCCTTCTACTCACTTTGGGCTTTGTTTGTTGTTCTTCAAGTTCCTTTAAGTGAGAAGTTTTTTTGTTTTTTCTTTTTTGATATAAGCCTGTAATGTTATGAATTTCCCTCTTAGGATTGCTTTCTCTGTGTCCCACAGATTTTGGATTGCTGTGTCCTCATTTTCTTTCGTTTCAAGGTATCTTTTAATTTCTTCCTTCATATCATTGTTAACCCATTCATTGTTTAATGACATGTTATTTAGCTTCCATTTCTTTCCATATTTTTCTTTTTTTTTTTCTGTGATTGATTTCTAGTTTCATAGCATTGTGGTCAGAGAAGATACTTGATATGACTGAAATCTTCTTAAATTTGTTGAGACTTGTTTTGTGTTCCAACATATGGTCTATCCTAGGAAACATTCTATGTGCACTTAAAAAGTATGTATATTTTTGCTTTGGGGTGTAATGCTCTGAAGATATCAATTAAATTCATTTGATCTAGTGTGTCAATAAAGGCTGCTGTCTCCTTCTTGATTTTCTGCCTGGAATATCTATCTGTTGAAGTCAATGGGGTGTTAAAATCCCCAAATGACTGTATTTCTGTCAATCCCTCCTTATGCCCATCGTGATTTCCTCCTCCTCCTCCTCCTGCATCTTCTTCTTCTTCTTCCCTTCAACATTTGTTGCAGTACTGGTTTGGTGTTAACAAACTCCTTTAGCTTTTATTTTTTTTGGTCTGGGAAGCTATTTATTTCTCCTTAAATTTTAAATGATAGCCTCACTGGGTAAAATAACCTTGATTGTAGGTCCTCACTTTTCATTACCTTGAGGAGTTCATGCCACTCCCTTCTGGCCTGAAATGTTAATGTTGAGTAATCAGATGCCAGTCTAATTTGTGCTCCCTATAGGTAATACCTGCTTTTCTCTTGTGGCTTTTAGAATTCGTTCCTTGTCTTTAAGCCTTGTCATTTTAATTATGAGGTGTCTCTGTATGGTCCTGTTTGGGTCCAACTTGCTTAGGACTCTCTGAGCTTTCTGGACTTGTGTGACTTTTTCCTTCACCAGATTAGGGAAGTCAGTTGTTATTTATTCAGATAGATACTTGATCCCTTGCTCTCTGTCTTCTCCTTCTGGTATTACCAGGATGCAGATGTTGTTATACTTCTTGTTGTCCACAATGTTTCTTAAGCTCTCCTCATTTTTTAAAAAAATTCTTTTTCTCTTTTTGCTGCTCTGCCTGGGTGCTTTTTTCTATCTTGTCTTCTAAACACTGATTCTATCCTCTGCTTCATCTAACCTACTGTTTATTCTCTTCAGTGTATTGTTTATCTCAGATATTGCATTCTTTATTTCTGACTGGGCCTTTCTTATGGTTTCTATGTTTGTTTGTTTTTTATTCTGTTAAGTATCCTTGTAATCATTACTCTGAACTCTATCTGATAAATTACTTGTCTTCATTTCATCTAGTTCTTCTGAAGAATTCTCTTTTTTCTTTCATTTGGGGTCTCTTTCTTTGTCTTCCCATTTTGGCTGTTTTTTTAATATTTTCTGCTTTAGATGTTAAACTAAATAGTCATTAAGCTGATCAGTTGTTAATTTAATCAAACTGTAATCAGCAGTCCAGCTTAAGCACCACAGGGTGGGGCAGAGTAAGTCCTGTGGACAGGGCTATTGCTTCCCCTAAGGCTATTGCCACTTTGGGAGAAGTGCTTTGCCTGAAAAAGATGGCTTCTGCAGTATAGGGAATAATTCATCATAGAGACCCTGGTAGCTGTTCCTTCAGTTCTCTCCCCAGAGCCAATATGCCAAGACTTCCCCAAAGGATGTCTAGTCCACTCTGCTCTCCCTCTGCTGGAGCCCACAGTAAGTGGCTGCAAATAAAATTTTGTGCATTGGCCTTTTAAGAAGATCTCTGCATCTCTAGCTGTCTCTCCCTGGTAGACACAATTCCTACTGCTTTTCACAGCTGGATATTGTCTGGGTTCCTTTCCAGCTCTGGTACTCTAGGATGGGGGGACCAGCTTGGGGTTTAGACTCCAGTCTTCTCAGGGGGAACCCTCTGGCTGCTGAAATATCCCTCCAGAACTTCATCTGCCATCCACAGGAGCCCAGCCAGCCTTCTCCTGCTTCCTCCACATTCCCTACCAATCACATTACGGTAAAGTGGTTTCTTCCAGCTGTCTGTGATTATAAAGCTTCTCTCCAGCTAGTGTTCAGTTGGTTATTCTGGATGATTTTTCTTCAATGTAGTTGTAATTTCAGATTGGTCCTGGCAGGAGGTCAGTTTAACTTCCACATACTCCTCCACTATCTTAGATCAACTTGCTGAGTTTTTTGTTGTTGTTGTTTGTTTCTTGAGATAGACCTTTAATGCTATTATTTTCTCTGTTAGAAATGCTTTTTTATGTCCTACAGATTTTGTGTTGTGTTCTCATTTTTATTTGTTTCAAAGTATCTTTTGATTTCTTGTTTGATCTCATTGTTAACCCATTCATATTTAATAACATGTTATTTGGCTTTTACGTCTTTATGTTTTTTTTCTTGTGATTGATTTGTAGTTTCATAGCATTATGGTCAAAGAAAAACAAATGCTGACAAGGATGTGGATAAAGGAAAACACTTGTGCACTGTTGGTGGGAATAAAGAATGAAGATTAGTGTCGTTGTCGTTGGCAGCCATCCGTCTCGAGAGACGATGGTGTAGCTTCTTAAGAGTCTATCTGCACTGCCGAGAATGGCTGTGCAGTCCGACTCGGGAGTGACACGGTATCTGTCTCCTCCCGTGTTGAATCGACATCTTGCGATGATGCTGGAGCGTCCTCTCCAGTGAAGCTGAAGCTACAGAGCCTGGGCAGGGTGATATGGAGGGTCTGCTGTTGCCCATGCAGCAGACCCCCCCCTCTCTTCGCAGCTGAAGGGTCCAAGGGAAAGACGGAGTCAATACAGCTTGGCTTCAGGTGCACCGCAGGAGTTGCCGGTGTTGACTACAACGTCAAACCGCCTTAGGGACTCCGGCTCCGGATTTTCTGTCGGGGTTTACTCCCTTAGCCTTTCCCCTGAAGAGGTATGCCGCAAGGCAGCGGAGGTTTTTTGGAGTCAGAGTTTTCCTTCTCTGATGTGCCCTGACTGGAAGATCGAAGATTAGTGTAGTACTATGCAAAGTCATATGGAGTTACCTCAAAATCTTAAAAATGGAACTCCCTTATGACCCAACAATTCCACTTGTGGAAATTCATGCAATAAAACCCAAAACAGCAATCAAAAGAATATATGCACCCCTATGTTCATTGCAATGTTATTTACAATAGCCAAGATCTGGAAGTAGCCCAAGTGTCCATCAGTAAATGACTGGGTAAAACAGCTATGGACATTTGCACATTGTAATACCACTTGGCTGTAAAAAGAAAAAAAGAAAAGAAAATTTTACTCTTTGTGACTGTATAGATGGACGTGGAGAGCATTATACAAAATGAAATAACTCAGTTCAAAAAAGACAAGTACCATATGATTTTACTCATATGTGGAATCTAATGAACAAACTGAACTAACAAGCAAAATAGAGGTAATTATTTTCACAGACAAGAAGTAGGTTAAGGGGGAGCTTTGGGGAATGGATGGATTGAGCAAAAAAAAAAAAGGAATTCATGGACCAGGACAATGGTACAGTGATTGTTTGGAGGAGGGGGATGGGTGAAAGTGGAAGATGGTATGGGGGGATAAGTGATAGTGGAAAGAAATACCATAAAAATGAAAAAAAAAAAAAATCATCACAAGTAAACAGGTGAAGGGTGTCAAGGAAATTCGGAGTTTATCAAGAAAAGATATTGCCACTTAATTTCATTAACAAGAAAAGAAAACATTGGTTTTATTTGCAAAGATATTTTCTTACTGGACTGGAAATAATAAAAGTGGTTACTTTAATAAAATACTCACAGACTTATTCTCTCCTGTGGTTTAAATTATTTAGAAGCACCATTATTAACACTTTAGTTGGTGGGAGAAAGACAGTGTAAAATACATTTTGGCTAAACCTAATGATAACACTATTCATGAGTTAACAAGTGAGAGGCTATTTTCTGACGTTCCCTAGAGGAGGGCCCTCTAACTGTGAGTCATTCCGTAGCACTGTGCATATTTCAACTTTCTTAATCAGAGTTGATAATTATTATAGAGTATAGGGTAATGTTTATATATTGTAAATAGTGAAAGCTCTTAGAAAAAAACCTGGCAATAATAATGAAATATAAATTGGTAGTGTATAGCAATAGAGATTTGCCATTTGTGGTTATCCAAAAATTTTAAAATACTTTTGTTCACATTTTGATAGTTCATTACATTCTGACATTGTTAATTACCTTTCCCAAAATAAAATAAAAATGAATAAATTTATCCCTGTTGCCAGCATGTGGTTATATTATCAATATCTCACAAAATAGACATATCCTTACAAGAGTTTGAATGAAGGTGAGCTTCATAAGAGATGACAGGGACTTCACTTCTTGCTGCTCGCATGGATGGAGGCAGGGGCTGGGCACTTCTATTCTCTGCAGTGGCAGCATCTTCTTAGCACACCAGCTGTGCAATGATGTTTGGGGAATTATTTTTGGAAGTCCGCCCTATGGTCTTTCTATAATGTGAGATTTCAAACATCCTTTAATAACTTGATTGGTGTTCAAACTAGATAGACTAGACTATTTGTTGTCTGCAAATAAAAGCTTATTTATTATTTAAAAATATTATATCTGGTGCTTTAATAAACCCAGAAAACCATACTGAACTTCACTCATAGTGAATTCTTTAAAAATATTGGTTGATGATGATAAAGATAATAAGCATGTTTGTTCAAAACATAATTTAATAGGCATTATTTTGCTGAAAAAAGTGTGCTTTTTATTTTCATCAATAATAATATACATACTCTGCACTTAAGTAGATCTCTGTCTTGTTAAGAAAGAAGATGCATGCATTATAAGGTTTTTCTTTTTAAATTCTGACTTAAAAGCATATCTTTAGTATGCCAAGAAATGTGTTTTCTGAAATCTCTGTGAGGATTAATATATGTATAAACCAAACATTTTCTTTTCCATATCTCTTTTTGGACTAGTTCAGAAACATTTCTTCAGCCAAATACATCTGTCAGTTTTTAAACTCCACAAAAGGCAAAATTAATGGATTTCAACAGCTACATTGCACAGTAAAATGAGAAAATAAAAATATGAATTATAAAAGTGGTCTTTTATCAATTCAGTGCTCCGATATTCCCTGTCTTCAATTTTGTACTATCTACATTAAAAAAAAAAAAGATTTATTATTTAAACCAGTCATTTTTTCTATAACATCTAGGAGAGGGAGATCATATGACAAAATCAATATTTTAATATAACATTACTCATCTTGCTGCTCCAACAAATTAAATTGCTTAAATTGTATTTTTTCTGCTCTATTAGGATCATAAGGAGTTTAAGTTTTATTGGTTTATTAGGAAGATTGAAACATCTTCCTGATATTTCTTTCTCCTTTACATCTCAAAAGCACACATTTGAATTGATTAAAACCTTATGATGCATTGTCATCATTGATTCATGTTTGGTCTTCATTTAATTATTCCTTATTCATTTGTTTTTATTATAATATAATGGATATCTACAGCACTTTCTGGTTATGGTTTTATGGTTTCCATATTTATACAATATGCACTCTGAAGAATATCAAACTACTATGGGAGATGAAACAGAAATGGGAGGTATAGCTTTAGCCTTTCAGTAAGTGACTCATAGTCTTTATATAGAAAGAACATTTTTACCATTAAACAGAAATGTATAATAGAAAATTCTGGTTAGTATAGCACTTCTGGTAAAGTTATTGTTCACAAATTCGAACTGTGAAAAGCTTAGAGGAATATTAAATTAGCAGATCAATCATTTGAAACCAAGGCTAAATTAAAATTTATAAGTCATGGTTGCTCTACCACATGAACCTAGGTGAGCAGATAAGCCATTCACTTATCCCCAAGTGTGATTAAGCTACAGATCACTCTTTAGAAACCCTAAATGGTATAGGAAGTAGGGGACCCTAAACAAACAAATACGTTATAAAGAATTCTAATAACCAAATACTTTACTTTCTAGAATTAAGCTTTATGAAATAATTTTATAAATATATTGTCCTTATTCATATTTTCACATATGTCTCATTAATTCATTTCATTATATATAGATATTTGTTAGCTTTCTTTGAGGTAGATTTTTCCAGGAGATCTGATCTGGTTGGAGTGACGTTACATATAGATGGTTTTAACATTTGGAGTCCTGTTATGGGTGAAAATGGAGTGACAGAGTATCATATAACAAGGAGCAAGTATTGGGGGTCTTCATGCTCATAACCAGCTGAGATGGAGACTAATAAATGCTTTAACAGAAAGTTTATAGCTAGTAAAAGGCAAAGAGTAATCATTCTTCATGTTTCTATTACATCTTTTTATTTTTCTGCAGAGGCTTCCATAACAAAATGCTACAGACTGGGTGGCTTAAATAGATTCTTCCCCCACCCCCCCAAACCCCCACAATTTTGGAGGCTGAAAGTCCTAGAAAAGATATGGCAGGTTTGGTTTCTCCCAAGGCAACTCCCATTGGCTTAGGATGGCTGCCTTCTCCAGGCTTCCTCAGATAGCCCTTTCACCCTGCTCACGCACCGCTGGTGTCTCTTCTGTCCATCTCAATCTCCTCTTTTTATAAGGACACCAGTAAAATAAAATTAGGGTTTAGAATCTGGCTTAATGGCTTGCTTTTAACTTATTGCTTGAAGGCTGTATCTACAAAAAATGTCACATTCTGGGGCACTAGGGTTTAAACTTTCAGAACAAGCATAACGGACCCATGCACGTGGATAACGGTGTGGGGATTGACTGTGGGAGCGAGGGAGGGGGTGGGCGGAGTGGGGAAGACCAATGTGGGGGAGGGGGGGTTGCTACCACTGTAATTGACCAACAATAAAATAAATGAAAAATAATCTTAGGGGGATATAATTTAGCCCATAACAATCCCCTTACTTGAAATATAAAATATAATCATCACCCAGGCATATTATGAACCCTATACTCCAACCAAGTTAGCAAACCTCTCTTTTCTTGACTAAGCCAAATTTTATTGCCTTCTCATTTTTGTAAAATATATTCTCTATTTTTCTCTGTTATAATTTTACTCATCTTCTTTCCAGACTTTATTGCTTCTTCTGGGGGCATTTTAAAAAATCTGGCTAGAAGTGATTCCTTTCCTTCGGGTTTCATTAGTCTTCTGTTTGTTGAACTCTACTAGAAAATTTATAAATGCCGTTTTCTTTCAAAACTGATGTGTACCTTATTTCCTTTTTCATACTATATTTTGTAGAGGTCTCGTCTTACTTATTCCCAAATCCCCACATTACATAGCATGATGCCTTGCTTGCAGTGGGTACTATACAAGTTTTCTTGACTGATTAAGAAAAAGGAAAATAGTTGGTTATATATATTTTTTCTAGTTTGTTAGCACTTTTCATAATGTTCTCAATGTTATCTAAATATGATTTACCATAAAAATTTACAATAATTCATGCTGTATTTTTCATAATTGCCTTGTTTAGAATATTTGTGCATATATAATGTAACTCAGCACTGTATTCGATAAATACACAGAAAAAGAGAGAGCAGCAAAGATATAGAAGATTTGGAGAACCAATTGACAAGCTTGATCTAATTAGTTTACATAGAACACAAATTATTACTTACTGGAAATAATATGAAGAAAAATTTCCTATTTTGATGGCATTCTTAGAATGGAAAGAAAATACCATGTAGTAAACATACAGGGACAAAAAAACCAAAACATTATAAGAATTTGCCTTAGGTAGATAAATGTGGGTAAAAGATTTCAGAGTTTCCATTTTTTGTTTTGGAGACAGTAAGCAACTATAGATCAAAAGCAATATAAAATGTGTAGCATTCTTATATTTTTAATTTGGAACCTCCTATTTCCTTATAGAAATTTGTAGCAGAATTATTTTTTTTAAAAAAAATGTGTCCTTCTCCTTGGAAATAGCACTAAAAGGGGCTGGAATGTGATGAAGGCAGGACTCTGGAAAGTACAGTTACTTCCCTGAGCAGGATTTTGGGGAAATGAATCACCTCACTTCTTTAGAGGTACAAAGAAGCTTATTTTTTCAGTACAAGAAACAAAGAAGAAGATTAGAAGAGGGACTTCTGAAGTGGTTATACTCTGTAATGCCACATTGGGGTTTCCACAGATGAATTTTTGTTCTGTTTTGTTGTCCCTTATGGTGTGAAAGAGAAGAAGCTTTTCTTTATTTCCTAGTTTTTAGCAACCCATCCAGGAGGCTAGTCTTTGAAGTCCTACAGATCCATTCCCACAGATACTAAATTTATCTGGAGCACATTTTGGCTCAAAACTCATAACAGATGGGGAATGATGCTGTCTAAGAAAAGCAGAAATGTCAGAATTAATTCTGGTTTGAATGTTTTTTATTAAGATAATTTATTGTGTTGATGCTGTGACTGCATCATCCTACTCCAAAAGTAAGTGACCACTGACCTAAGTATGATCAGAATAAATGTGCAATATCATTCCATTCTTTTCTTCTGGACAACAATAAATAAAAGATAGAAATGGAAATAAGTTAAGAAGCAGGGAAAGAAAGAAATACCTTTCTTTGGAAAGTCACATTCATAAGTGCATGTGGGCTAAGAGTGGGGAATTGCATATAGGAATCTGCATACAGTATTTAAATTTAGGCAGGCCTTATGAGCAAGCAACTGGAAAGAACATTGCCAAAATTTTCTTTTCTTATCTTTGAGTCTTGGTGACTATAAAAAACAAACAAACAAAACCCAAAACATCAGTAACTGTAGAAATGATCAATTAACCTGTATTGAATTTTAAAATGAAAAAATATGATAAGAAATATTGTAAGGAAATTCTCAGGGATGTGACCTTACAAAGTTATGCTAGATCAGGATTAATTTCTTTGTTCTGGAATATCTAAATTTCGATCTCATGAAGCATTTTTTTGATAAAGTAATCTCTTTTAAAGTAACCAAAATTACTATAGAATGCAAATCAAAGACATTTGGCACCTACTATTTCTGTCAAAAAATTTCTATAGAATTCATTCTTTTGATGATGTGAAAATATATTTGACATAAACAAACTTATGTTTTAATAAGATGTCTTTGAAACAGTGAAAGTTTATAATGAAATGGAAATTGACTCTGTATCATTTTAATATAAGTAAATTTTAAGGACCATGAAATTATATTCATGATGAATTATTATTAAATTTTTGAGCTTTTGAAGTAAATATTATTAAGTCAGAGGTTAATTATATGTATATTATTATATATAGGTGTCAACATTGTCTGCAATGGGTGTATCTTGGAAACAATTTCAAAAGTCTATGAGAACTTAATTTAGTATGTAAATATTTGTTTATCATTTGTTACAGTACAAATATTGGGTTGGACAATTTTTTTTTTTCTCACAACATGGCTCTAGTAGTGCTTAGTTATCTTTAACTTCATTTGAAACAATTTTGTTAGATTGTATTGTGACAGCTGCCGTATCAGGCTGTATTTAAAAAACATCAAATTGATGAATTTTTGTGTAGCCATTTTAATATTGAAGATGAAGGAAACTAAGCACCATTTTTGGCATATTATGCTTTATTATTTCAAGAAAGGTAAAAATGCAAAAAAAGATTTGTGCAGTATTTGGAGAAGGTGCTGTGACTCATTGAATGTGTCAAAAGTGTTCTGCAAATTTCCATATTGGAGATTTCTCACTGGACAATGCTCCCTGGTTAGGTAGAAGAGTTAAAGTTGATAAATGATCAAATTAAGACTTTAACTAAGAACAATGTTATCCCATGTGGGAGATAGCCAATATACTCAAAATATCCAAATCAGCAAAGTTATCAGTGAAAATGAAAAATGTCTCATTTGTTTTATGGAAAAAAGCATATGGTCTTTTTGGCTAACCAAATACTTAAGCTATTAAGAGAAAACTCAAACTCACATCAATTTACTTATGTAATATTTCTAAAATTGTCTACCAATTGATTGAATAAAGCTAAATTTTAGTTCAGATGGGTGCGCTATAAAGTATATTTCTGTATATAAAAGCCAAAAGATTCAGTGCAATTTTCAAATAATGTTATGAAAATCATATTTTTCCCAGGTAGTAAAGGTAACTTTATAAACTCTATAAATCAAAGAAAATTCATGAGTATCAACTACTTGAAGTAAGAGACACATAAACTAACTCTATTAAAATTGCCTTGAATTATTCCTGATTCTTTTTTTCTTTTAAAAATATTTTTATTTGTTTATTTTTATTGTTTATGCTATTACAGTTGTGTCAGTTTTCCCCTCTTTGCTCCTCGCCCCTCAAGACCCGCCTCCCACAGTCAATCCACACACTGTTGTTCATGTCCGTGGGTCATTCATACATGCTCCTTAACTAGTCCCTTCCCTTTTTTCCCACCACTATCACCCTCCACCCTCCCCTCTGGTCACTGGCAGTCTGTTCCATGTTTCTGTACCTGTGGTTCTCTTTTGTTTGTTAGTTTATTTTGTTCATTATATTCCTCTAATAGGTGAGATCATATAGTATTTGTCTTTCACCAACTGGCTTATTTCACCTAGCATAATATTCTCCAGTTCTATTTATGCTGTCACAAAAGGTAGGAGTTCCTTCTTTCTGCTGAGTAGTATTCCATTGTGTAAATGTAGCACTTATGGGCACTTAGGCTGTTTCCAGCACTTGGCTATTGTAAATAACACTGTTATGAACATAGGGATGTGTAAGTTCTTTTGAATTGGTGGTGAAATTCTTAGGGTATATTCCCAGAAATGGAATCGCTGGGGTTAAAGGCAGATCTACTTTAAATTTTTGAAGGAAATTCCATATTGTTTTCCTGAGTGGCTGCACCAGTCTGTATTCCCATCAACAGTGCACTAAGGTTCCCTTTTCTCTGCATCCTCACCAGTACTTGTTATTTGTTGATTTGTTAATGATGGCCATTTTTACAGATGTGAGATGATATCTCATTGTGATTTTAATTTGCATCTCTTTGATGGCTATAGAAGTTGAGCTTCTTTTTATATGTCTTATGGGCCCTCTGTATCTCCTCCTTGGAGATGTGTCTGTTCAGGTTCTCTGCCCATTTTTTAATTGGATTTTTTGTCTTCCTGGTATTGAATCATATAAGTTCTTTATATATTTTAGAGATGAAACTCTTACCTGATATATCATTGGCAAATATGTTCTCCCGTAGAGTTGGTTCCTTTTCCATTTTGATGATGGTTTCTTTAGCTGTGCAAAGCCTTTTTAATTTTTTGTAGTCCCATTTGCTTTTTTTTTTTTTTTTTTCTTTCTTTGCCCTAGAAGATATATTGGCGAAATATTGCTATGTGGGATATCTGAAATTTTCTGCCTGTCTGCCTCTGGGACTTTTATAATGTCATGGCTTATATGTAAGTCTTTTATCCATCTTGAGTTTATTCTGATGTATGGTGTAAATTTGTGGTCTAGTTTTATTTTATTTTATTATTTACCAGTCCAATTCTCCCAACATCATTTAGGGAAGAAGCTATTTTTACTTCATTGTATGCTCATGCCCCCTTTGTCAAATATTAATTGACCATAGACACTTGGGTTTATTTCTTGGTTCTCTATTCTGTTCCATTATCTATGGGTCTGTTCTTACACCAGGCTATTTTAATTACAGTGGCCTTGTATTATAGTTTGATGTCAGGTACTGAGATTCCCCCCTACTTTGTTCTTCTTTTCTCTCTCAAGATTCCTGGGGTTATTCTGGGTCTTTTTTGGTTCCATGTAAGTCTTTGAAACATTTCTTCTAGATCTGTGAAATATGCTATTGGTATTTTAATAAGAATTGTGTTTAATCTACAGATTGCTTTGGGTAATATGGTCTTTTCAATTATGTTAATTCTTCCAATCCATGGACATAGCATGTGCTTCCACTTATTTGTATCTTCCTTAAATCCTTTCTTCAGTGTTCTATAGTTTTCCAAGTAAAGGTCTTTTACCTCTTTGTTTAAATTTATTTCTAGGCATTTTATTTTTCTTGTCACTATAGTGAATGTGATATTGTTTCTAGTTTCTGTTTCTGATATTTCATTGTTGGTGTAAAAAAGTGCATTAATTTCTGAATATTGACTTTGTATCCTGCTAATTTGCCAATTTCACTTATTAGATTGAGTAGTTTTTTTTGTGGAGACTATAGGGTTATCTATGTACTCTATCATGTTGTCTGTGAATGATGACAGTTTTACTTCCTTCTTTCCAAGTTGTATGCCTTTTATTTCTTTTTCTTGTCTGATCGCTGTGGCTAGAACTTCCAGTACTATGTTGAATAAGAGTGGTGAAAGCTGGGTCAAGACACCCTTGTCTTGTTCCTGATCTTAAAAGGACAGCTTTTAGTTTTTGCCTTTTAAGTATAATGTTGGCTATAGGTTCTTGCCTATGGCTTTTATCATGTTGAGGTATGCTCCCTCTATTCCCACTTTGCTGAGTGTTTTTTATCATAAATGGGTGCTGTACTTTATCAAATACTTTTTCAGCATTGATATGATCATGTAGTTTTTGTCCATTTTGTTTATGTGGTATTACATGTATTGATTTGCAAATATTGTAACATCCTTGCATCCCTGGGATGAATCCTACTTGATCATGGTGTATGATCTTTTTAATGTATTGCTGAATCTGGTTTGCTAGTATTTTGTTGAGGATTTTAGCATCTATGTTCACCAGAGATATTGGCCCAGTAGTTTTCTTTCTTTCTTTGTTGTGTCTTTACCCCATTTTGGAATTAGTATAATACTGATCTCATAAAAAGAGTTTGGGAGTCTTCCCTCTTCTTGAATTTTTTGGAATAGTTTGAGAAGGATAGGAGTTAACTCTTTCTTACATGTATGATAAAATTTGCCTGCAAAGCTACCCAGTCCGGGGCTTTTGTGTGCCAGGAGTTTTTGGGTTACTGCTTCAATTTCACTAGTTGTTATTGGTCTATTCAGGCTTCCTGCTTCTTCTTGATTTAGTTTTGGAAGATTGTATGTTTCTAGAAGTTTGTCCATTTTGCCAGGTTATCAAATTTCTTGGCATGTAGTTGCTTATACTAAGTTCTTACAATCTTTTATAGTTCTGTGGTATTGGTTGTAACTTCTCTTTTATTTCTGATTTTATTTATTTGGGTCCTCTTTCTTTCTTAATATATCTGAAGAAGAACTTATTTCTGTAATGGTCTTTTGGGAATTATTATCACTATTAGTTCTATGTAAAACCAGCACAAATGCTTGAAATAAGGATAATAAAACATATTCACAACACAGTATCAATTGAAGGAGCCATTATACTTAATATAACTGAATGGTAGAATGATTTAATATAATAATTGTAATCTAAATTCTATGTATATCTTAGAAATTAAAGAAATCTCAGGGACCATTAGAATTAAATATGTAACATAAATGATCACATGTGTTTATATATTAATACAACAATTATATGTGTATATAAATAACTAATAAGGTTGTCTTAAGAGTCTCAAAAATTAACATAGGAAGGTGAGTTAACACATTTACTGATGCAATGTGTAATTCTTATTATATAATGGGCATTTTCTAAAATATGAGAAATAGCCTGTTAAAATTGACTACTAATCTAAAATATTATAAACATTAAAATATTACATTATATTATCAATGTAATTAGTGATATTTAATCATTTCATATCATATTATTCCTTTATAGCCTAACTCCTTCAAAATTATTTGTGGAAGTTCAAATAATTCTTTATATGTATGGTAAATTATTGCAAGTTATACCACTCAAACACATTTTCCTCTAGCTCCAAGTGATCTCTAAATTCTAAGACTGCTATCTTTTTTTTTCTTTCCCCAATTCTTGGCCTAGTTTCACTTTGGGTCTTTTTCTCAAGAAGCTTCATGGGGTCCTAGAAATTTAGCTATTTGCTCTCTAATTTAGTTGACTATTTCTGATGTTTAACCATGAGTAAAAATTTAATAAAAATTTTTGTTCTCACAAAATTAGGTATATACAAGAAAGCTTAGGAGTTCTCATAATGAAAAAAGTTAAAAATATGAAAAACTAAGATTAATAAGATTTTCAAGAACATAAGATGGATTATATAAATGATTTATTGGAACATTTCAAGAATAAATAAGAACTTTAAGTGGCACTTGTAAATACTTTCACCATCTGTTTAACTAAAAGTCATCCTGTTCCTAATTTTATTTTTGCTGTTTGTTTCACCTTGAAGTTGATACTATCTTAGTAATAAGATTTTGCTTTGTCAAAATATAAATTCTGAGTTTCTTTTGGATTTAATTATTCTTCAGATACAACATAGGAGAATTCTTTGTGGTGCAATGATGGTTAAATTTTTAATTTTCTTGGACAAATTAGAAGCCTGGATATTTTGATTATGAATATCAAATTATATGCCTTTATGCTCTATTGTCCTATTTCAATGTCAAGGAGAAAAACTGCAGAATTAAGGTCTTTTACAATAAACTTTTAGATGATTCATTTATGAAAAAGTCCTCTGTCTTTAAGAGAATTGTTAATTTTCTCTCTTCCTCTTTCTTCTGGAAGAGAAGGCTTTCCCAAGGGAAGAAAATACAAGAAACTAAACTTCGCTTTCGAAAGAGTCAGGATCACATAGACTTGAGTCACTGGGAAACAGAGTTGAGAGTGAAACGGGGGTTTCAATTTCAAAGTTCCAACATGACTTTTCTTGTTAAGGACACAATATGGGTTTAAAGTATACTAGAAGGTTGAAGGATGAGTGGGATTTTTACTGAAAATCTACCCCAGTGAATGGCCTTTTGGTGGTGAGTTATGGTAAATATCACATGGTGTTCTCAGATCCAGTAATGCTTTGGAGGTTGAAACCCCTCTTTCCAAATAGTGTCAACCCTTCATCCTTTCATTAAGTTACTGACAAGTTATTCTGAGTTAGTATGAACTTAAGAAGCTTTCAGAAATAGTTTTTTAATAAATACAGTGGATAAGATCTACTGACTTCTGATCCCAAATAGATGATTTTGTCAAAAAAAGTTGCCAGTTTCATTTGTACCTAGAATCATGTCATGTGGGAAGGAATACATTTTATTTCATGATTCAAGTAACATTTTAAGTGATATTACCTCAAAGTATGTTTAATTCATTTAATGTTTAATTCACAATATGTTGTAGTTGAATAATATCAGATCCATCCTTTAGAGAAGCTTTGACAGGAAAAGGAGTGAGAAGAACTGCCCTGCATCAGGTAAGAGGAGGAGCAGGAAAGCATTGTCCATTTGCTGAAGAACTTCTGTCCCCATGTAACTAAAATGTGGCAGCACTCTTGCTAATGGTCTCTGCTTCATCTCAGACCACCTGGGTACTCTATTCAGTACCCTAATCACAGATTTAACAGCCTGATGCATTAGCAATGATGATATTTTAATGAGATTTCACATAGAAACACAATAGTAAGATTTTATCGTATACCCAAGAGCAAAACTTGATATGATTCTCTCAGGTTCATACATCTTTGTCTCAAGTTTACCAGCCAACTCACTTTTCCTTTCTTTACCTCACATGGATTTTAAAATTATTTAGCTGGTCCTGAGTCATTCCACTCTTACATTGCCCACTTAGTAAGTCATAGATATTGCCTGACTTGGAATCATCAGTTATCACTTCATCAGGGAGCATCAGTTGTGCTCAGTATAAGATTGTGTTCTGATTTCCAGAGATTATGGTGACATAATGGTTCCCTGTAGATGTCCACATCCTCATCATGAGAACCTGTGGATATAGAACATAATGCAGTAAAGGGGAATTAAGGTTGAATTTAAGGTTGGAATCAGCTGAATTTATGATGAGGAGACTATCCTGGATTATCTAGGTGGACCCAATGTAATCACAAGGGTCACCAATTGGGGAAGAGGGAAACAGAAAAGTTGGAATCAGAGTGACAGCATCTTGACAAAGACTCAACTGGCCATTGCTGGGTTTGAAGATGGTATAGACCTACTATGAGCCAAAACATACAGACAGCCTTTGGAAGCTGTTTAGAAAGCTACTTACTTAAAAAAGAAAAAAGCCGTGGTTATGTGGCTCCTGCTGTTGCACTTTCAACTCTTACTTTGCAAAACTACCTATGCCTTTGCTTGTTTCTCTCTCCCTTAAAAGGAGAGTTCTGCCTAATTAATTAAAAGCCCACATTTTCAGTTCCTTGGCTGCCCTTCAAATTAAAAGATAGCCTGAAGTGAAAGCAGACATGAAAAGTTTTCTTGGCCTTGGCCATGTAGCTCAGTTGGTTAGAGCATTGGTCCTTATACACCAAGGTTGTAGGTTTGATTCCTGGTCATGGCACATACAAGAAACAACCAATGAATACATAAATAAGTAGAACAACAGATTGATATTTCTCTCTCTAAAAATAAATAAATAAAAAATATTATTAAAAAGTGCTTTCATTTCTAGAATCAGCCCTTTAGTTCTCATTACTTCATTAGTTCTCCAATATCTTTAAGTATTTGGTGTTTGTATTGACTTTGAGGTTATTTCCTCTGGAGGCAGAAGCCCCCTTCTGAACTTTTTTGTCTCATCTTGATTTACCTTAAATGTATTTTTTATATTAAATCTTTCAGTATTCTTCTTTTTATTCTGGTTGTTTCACAGAAATATTTATTACATTCTTATTTGCATTTGCAATACCATATATTTTCTTTGCTTCTGTTCTTTGCTTTTCCTCTACAACACTAATGTTATATTCTTCATTAACATATCTGGTCTTTATTGTTTCAAGTGCAAAATTTAAATCTATTGAATTATTACACTTTTTCAATGAAATTATTAAACTCATTAAAATACAGAGCATGAGTGCAAGGCTGGGAATTAAAGGACTTCTTATATTATGGATATGACTAGAATAATTTTCAAGTAGAGGTATGCAATCAGATTAGATGTGTATTTATATTTTTCTTATTGAACCTCTTTATTTTATATCCAAGTCCCCATCTTTATTTGATAAAATTCTTCTAACATTTAGCAATAGTTAGCATTAATTTGCTTCTACAGTGATTATCATATAACTAAGCTCAGAATTTAAAACCTCTTCAATTTATTTAACAAGTGACACTTTAGAAAGTGTCAAAATTTGTAACAGAAACCTTAACTTAGGAATGGGAGGATCTGTAAAGAGTTCTCATACTCTACATCCTGTCAAAAGCCCTGCAGGGGAAACTCCTGTTTACAACAGAGCTCTGTAGTATTATCCCTCCCCTTAACTTATTTTTTTCTCTCTGTAAAAAGAAGGCTTTCTGTTTTTTCTTGTGCAGTGTGTGCATGTAGCTCACCATGGCTGTGCATATGGAATTACAATTTTTTCTCCTTCCCTCAAATAAATCCTTGTTGGTGATGGTCAACAAAAGCTGGAAATGATCAAATAATTCCCAATTCAATTATTAGATCTAATAGAACATACTACACCACACCAACCTACACTGTAATTTCCTTCCCCAAAATTTATTTAGAATTTTATGTAGGGAAGGTCATGTAATCAGAGGGTATTTTAGTAAGCATGAACACTCTGATAAAGTTCTGGGGGTGCTAATAACATCCTTTTAAGGCATTTTACACTATCCAGCAAGCTTTCAGGTCTTTAGTGTTCATTAAACAAGATATACCTGATGTGAATAAATTTGCTTTGATGGGCAACATACTCCTAAATTAATTGAAAAATGATTAAATGAATTACATAATGAACTATACTGCATAGAAAAGTGGCTAAAAATTTCTATTCTAAATCTTCTCATTTAACTATGGCAGCTTTTAAACCAACCTCAGCAAGTGGCCTTTTTTATTTTTCACAGTCCCTCTTTATAAGCTCTTGTTGTTTGCTTTTGTAAGCTTTTAGAGTGATTTACTAAAGTTCAATTATTTCTTATAACGAGATCAATGTTACCACCAATCTGCTGCAGGCTTAAGTGTTCTGTTCAATGTCATATGAGTCAGAAGAGAGGATTATGCATTCTTTCATTTAAGGTGAGCACAGTACAAGAATTTAATTATAGTGAATATCATTTTATAGTGTTGCATTGCTTATATTGTAGTATCTTGTCATTTGTTTTGAAATTATAAATTTTTTTGTGTCATTGAATTAACCGATTTACTTAGTTTGTAAATAGGCATGTCATTCTTCTGGCACTGAAATATTAAGAAAACACCACTATCATGTGGCTGCACCTTAGATTTTATGCTGGAGAGGATAAAAGCTTACTGGAATCTGCCTGAGAAAGTTATCTTTTGCTACTTTGAGGGGAAAATAGTGGCAAATCATTTTTGCAAAACTCTGTGCCTTATAAGAAGTATCCCCCCCCCCCCCAAAGATACTTTTGGTTCTGGATTCTTCCACCAAAATTTGTCTTTGCCTAATGCTTCTCATTTTAGGAGCCACTTCAGAAATGGCTGGTACTGTTACAGAGTGGGGGTCTCAAAAAATTCCCAGATCCTGCGGGTTGGGGGATGGGGAAAAGGGAACAGTTTTTAAGATGCCTTTGCATGACTATGGCTAGTAGCAGCTTAATGTCTCAGTCATGCAAATGTTTTGGTTCTTCCAAAGCCCCAAGAAGATGGGAGGTGTTTTGACCACGGAATGGTGCAGAAAGAGAATACTGAGCCTGAGCAAGGGTCTGTGAATGGTCAGAACTGGTTACCACACCCACTGCATCACAGGACTCAATCAGGGATTTAAAAATAGGTGGCAGACATTTTGGCTAAGAGAACACCATGAGACTTAGAAAAGAAAGGGAGAACTCCATGCAGTTTACAAGGAGAGCAGAGGAGAACTCCATGTGGCTTTGAAAGGGCAAAGGGAGAACCATGTGTGATCCAGTGCAACATTGCACATGTTTTCCTGGACTGTTATATGGAGACTGATGACACTATACCCTAAATCCTGAAGGAGAGAGCTGCCAGATAAGGGATGGGGAACTTCTGAGCATGTTTTTGGCTTCTAGCCTTTTGGGGAGCAGGGCAAGTGCTGGGTCCCATGGGAGAACAGGGCTCTGAGCTGAAGTGCTCACTGTCCTCCCCAATTAGAATATTGTAAATAAAGACCTGTTTGCCTCAACACTAGTTGTTGGGTTTTACACCAAGGTGCCATGTGAAAGAACACCCTTTCATTCTGTAACAATACCATAAAGGTATCAGCTACAATAAGTATTAAAAATCTTGGATAACAATCAAATTTTTTTTAAGTTTTAGATATGTGTAGGGTTTAGTTCTTATCATAAAACAGAATATTTTAATAAATAAGAATTTATAGACTCTTACCTTGTGTAAAAACATATGATCATTCTTGAGGCTTCATCAAAAACATTTTTCATTTTCCTTTCAAGGTTTTATGGTAAATTTTCAAACTTTGTTTTCTTTTCTGTCCTGCTATGAAGAATGACTTTAAACTCTCAACTCTGTTAAGATTCTATGTCACATTTTATTCCATAAGGATATCTTGATAAATTCTGTTATCTACTGGACATATTCTACTTCAACCTGGTTGACCTAGTTAAATGCCATACAGAATTGAAATACTTTCAACAGAGGAAGAAATAATGACAAGCAGACTTTAAGTATATCTTTATCTCTATCCAAAATTCAGTCTGCAATCCTCATTGACACTGGAACAGGAAGTGCCCAATAATAGGACCTTAGGATTCTGAAAGAGAGACAACCTTAAAGATGGTTAGAACAAAATTTCCCTTCTCCACTCTAAATGTATCTAATTACATACACAGCAAGAAGATCCCATGGCAATATTTGACTCAACTTCCTCAACATCAAACTTATCATTATCTCCAATACCCTCACATTTTCTCATGTTTTGTGTAGCCATTTGTTGGAGCACCACTACCAATGCAGAAACCTTGATGTCCTTTCTTCATGACCCCTCTCACTCATGCTTTCTACATACTAGTCAACAAGACCTGAATAGCCTACTTTCTAAATTTCTTTCCAATGTATTATCTTTTCTCCCTCATTTAAACAGTATCTTGTTAGGCCTCTTCAAAATTCTTCTCAACATATCTTTTTCCTCCTTTGTTATTTTATTTTTAATTATATTTTATTGATTATGCTATGACAGTTGTCTCAATTTTTCCCCCTTAACCTCCCTCCATCCAGAACACCCCACTCCCTCAGGCAATCTCCACACTACTGTTCATGTCCATGGGTCACGCATATAAATTCTTTGGCTACTCAATTTCCTATATTGTACTTTATATTCCCATGGCTATTCTGTAACTACCAGTTTGTAATTCTTAATCCTCTCACTTCTTTACCCATTCCTCCACACCTCCTTTCCATTTGGCAACCATCAAAATGCTCTTTGTATCCATGATTCTGTCTCTGATCTTCTTGTTTGCTTATTTTGTTTTTCTAGATTCAGTTATTGATATATATATGTATATATAGGCAGTTTATTGTTCATAGTTTTGATCTTCTTCTTAAATATGTTCTTTTAACATTTCACATAACAATGATTTGGTGATGATGAATTTATTTAATTTTTTTCTTGTCTGGGAAGCTCTTTATCTGCCCTTTGATTCTAAATGATATCTCTGCTGGGTAGAGCAATCTTGGCTGAAGGTTACTGCTTTTCATAACTTTGAATATTTCTTGCCAATCCTTTCTAGCCTGTGAAGTGTTTTTTGAGAAATCAGCTGAAAGTTATGGAGACTTTCATAGAGGTAACTGCTCTTCTATTGCTACTTTTAAGATCCTCTCTTTAACATTTGGTATTTTAATTATTATGTATCTTGGAGTTGGCCTCTTTGCATCCATCTTGTTTGAGATTCTCCATGCTTCATGGACTTGCATATCTATTTCTCTCACTAAATTAGAGAAGTTTTCTCACATTATTTTTAAAAATAATTTCCAGTTTCTTGTCTTTCTTTTCTCCTTCTGGAATCCCTATGAGGTGAATGTTGGAATACTTCAGGTTTTCCAGAGGTTGCTTATACTATCCTCAGTTTTTTTAAATTCATTTTTCTTCTTGTTCTGATTGCTTGTTTTATGCTTCCTTATGTTCCAAGTCATTGATTTAATTCTCAGCTTCATCCACTCTACTGATGTTTCCCTGTAAATTGTTCATTTCAATTAGTGTAGCCTTTGTTTCATTTGGGCCATGTTTCTTTGTTTCCTCATTTTGGCAGCTTCTTTGTGTTTGTTTGTATTTGTTAGGTAGAGCTGCTATGACTCCCTATCTTGGTAGCATGGCGTAATGTAGTAGGTATCCTGTAGAGTCCAGTGGCACAGCCTCCCCTATCACCCAAACTGGGTTACTTGAGGGGCACCCTTCGTGTGGGCCGATTACACCCTCCTCTTGTAGCTGAGCCTTGGTTGCTGTTGGCAGATCAATGGGAGGGATTTATGTAGGCCAGTCAATTGCAAAGACTGGCTGTGACCATTGACACCAACCTCAGCTCTCCATAGGGGATCAGCTATGTGGGAACAGGGTGGTGGTGCTCTGACTTGGCCTGTAGCTGTCCACTGGGTGCACAGGCTCTGGGGGTTCTTGGGTGATGAGGGCCAAGGTCAGCCCCTTCCTGTGTTCTGCCTGTAGTCATCCTGTCTGAGCTATAGAGCAATCTGAGATGGCTTCTACTTATGCTGGGATTGGAGATTCCCAGGTGAAGCCAAGGTGTGAGTCTTAGCTGGTTATTGGTAGTGCCAAGCTTAGGACCACTTAGCAAGAAATAAGGGGTCTGAGGGCTCACTGAGGCCAGCTATTGCTTGTTTAATAGGATTAAGGAAGTTGTGAAGCATGAACCAAGATCAGCCATTTATATAGAAAAGTCTCTTAACAGCTTGGGTGGGCCCGTAAGTTCGGTGGGATGGAGTCTCTGGGGAACTTCAGGGAGAGACAAACAGTGTTAGCCAAGTTGATGGAATCTCAGATATGGTACCCACCTGCTGGCCCTGTGGCTCTGTTGGGGGGAGAGTTCAGAAAAGAGACAATGGCTTCTGCCTGCCTTTCTGTCTGGGAGAAAGCTATTGCCCAGTTTTTGCCTTGATTCCAGACACTTCAGTTCCTTCCTGTATGCTGCTACTCCAAGGCTGAAGCTCAAAGGAAGTGAATCTGAGTAAGTGCATGTGTGGATTCTTTGATAGGAACTGCTTGGGACTCCAGAAGTTTCTTCAACTGACTCAGTCTCCACTGGTTTTTATAGCCAGGAGTTATGGGGACTTACCTTCTTGGCACTATAACACTAGGCTAGGGGCCTAGTGTGGGGTGGGACTCCTCATTCCTGAAATATCCCTCCTGAAGTTTTATCCACCAGATGTGGATGTAGGTGGTTTCTTTAATTCTGTAGTTGTCAGATGCTATTCAACTTGATTTCTGATGGGTCTGAGTGATGGTAGTTCTATAATTTAGTTGTAATTTTGATGTGGTTGTGTAGAGGTGAACTGTGTTTACCTATGCCACCATCTTGACTGGAAGTTCTCAATATAGTTAAATCATAAGTTTAATAAGATCAATGATAATTTTTAACTTATGAAGTATTCCTTCCTGGAAGGGGAGAGAAAGGAAAATTCTTTTGCAGAGGCATGCACATTTCTCTCTTGGGTTGATTCCAAGAGATGCCCACTCCCTAGAGTTCAAAAAACAAAACAAACAACAACAAAAGTGGATTTGGTGAGTACTGTATATGATCCTTTCAATTGTCTGTTAGTATACAGACATTGTAAATCAGTTTTTAAAGAGCCATAAGAAGTGGTTTTCTTTAAAATAGTTTTCTTATGGAAGAAATATTAATACTCCTACACAATTTATTTGAATTTGAACCCTCTGAACCCCTCATTCTTGGTATTACTCACCAGTAACTCTGAACAAACTGCCCACCTCTGGATTTTGGTTAACTCAATCTGATATCATTCTGGTTGCATCACACATCCATAAATAGGCAAATGAAAGCCACAGGACACTGAATGGAAAGACAAAGGCTTTTTCTGTTTGTCTTGTTTGTAAGTGTATGCCAGAGTAGAGAAATCATCAAAGATTTTTTCTAAAAATAACTACAATTAACCACAGATATCTCACTTTGATATAATTCTGCTCATTGGTCTAATCTCATTATATCCACTTTTAACTATTTTTATTGTTGACACTACTTCCGGTCCTTCTTTGCTCCTCTCTTTGCCCGCCTCCACCCAGCCCTGCCCCATTTCCTCTGATCATCACCACACTGTTTTCTGTGTCTATGGGTTATATATATGTATATATATATACTTTTTTTTTTTTTTTTGGCTAAGGCTTGTTTTTTGTTTGTTTGTTTGTTTTCAGAACTCAAGATGAAAAATTGGAACTGGCTGGCTTTGTGGAAAGGATTGAAATTCCAGCCTTCAGCAACCATTAGCAAGCATCAAAGAACTTGTGCTCGCTAGATTTAATGCCTTAGTCATAAATAAGGGGTAGAGTCCATACCTGACTCCTGAGAAGTTATGAGATGACTAGCCCTCTGCTTCTCTGACAAACACCTCTGAGGTGCCTTAGGGCACAAAATAGTCTCAATCAAGTTAGGACCTAACCCATTTTCCTTTAGGATTTTGGCAGAATAGCATGCTCCTATCTATAAGGACACTGTAACTCTCTAAGCAGAACCATATTGGATATTTTCAGCATACACTCTATTAAAATGTGCTGTATAGGGGCCAAAGCAACTCTCTTCCACCAGCAGCAACACAGTAGTTGAGGATGTCTAGCACGCACATGACCACAAAAGGCACTGACAAATTTGATATGGAAGCTCAGAGTAACTGTCTAAACTATAGATGTGTTATCCATAAAATTTGAAAAAATTTTAGTGAAGATTAAATGAAGGTACACTTTAGAAATCATATAGTATAAGGTACATATTAAACGAAGACACACTTTTGTTATTCTTCTGCCTAGTATATAATAAATGTTTATAAACTATTGTTATGTGGTTGTTGGTATTATTTCCTATGTGCACAGCTGTGAAAATATATTCTTCATTTCCCTAAAACAACATTCTTCTCAGAATCATCCTTTATATTTTATGCAAACAGATCACTGGGTATCCATTCACTAGACATCTGAACTTTGGGATGAAATCAACTTACATCTTCAATCTAAAACACCTGTAACATCAGTTAACTCCTCAGCGCCACTTTTTTCCTCTTTGTAAAATGGGAGTTAAACTATCTGCCTTCTTCCTAAATATTATGACAAAAAAATTGCTTGTTATTTTTCCTTTTACTCTTTTATGTGAATTCAAAAACTCTTTCTGAATAAATATAATATGCCAGATGATGAACTGGGCAATGGGAGTAATAAGAACTAAATTCAGTGCTTGTCTTCAAGGGACAAAGGTATGAAAACAAAGGTATTTGAGGCAAAGTAGTATTAAGTATAATTAATTTTCTATGGACACATATTAAGTGTAAGAGTATGTGGAATAGGATTTTTCCCTTAAGCCTAAGTGTGTTTGTGTGATTTAGCTATTAATAATAAAGTTATAATAAAATTTATATCACAAAGTAGTTTAAATTTGATAATATCTATTTAAATAAGAGATGGGCATGAATATTTAAAATGTCTAATAGCACATTGACTCATTGACTAATTTGTATTCTCTTCATGAAAAAACATGATCATTAAAAGATACAAAGCTATTACTAAAATTTACCTAGGACTTAAACTTGCTTTAAATCTTCTTTAGAATAAATCACAATTTTTAGAATTTTTAGAATTTCTGATGCTGTATGAATCTACTATTATGCAAAAAGTCTCAAAATAAAATCATGACTCTTAAAGCCATAATATTTTTTTAAAGATTTTATTTTATTTTTAGAGAGAGGGGAAAGGAGGGAGAAAGAGAGGGAACAAAACATTGATGTGTGAGAGAAACATTGATCAGCTGCCTCTCACATACCCCCAACTGGGTACCTGGCCCACAGCTCAGGCATGTGCCCTGACTGGAAATCAAACCAGCAATCTTTTGGATCACAGACTGGCACTCAATCCACTCAAACCACATCAGCCAGGACTAAAGCCATAATATTTTAATACTAGTATTAAAATTATCTTTAACATGCTTATAACCCAAAATTGAATTTCTATCACAAAGTCCCATTATTTATCTCCATAAATACATAAAGTAACGTATGACTTCCCTTGCCATTGTCACATGCACTGCTTCCTGTAAGCAATAACTGCTGATGAATTCAAGACACTCCTGGTTATACACCTTTCAATTTTACATGAAGAGGTAAGAAGAATCTGTATTCTAACTTAATGGTTCTTTAAAGATGATGTTTTAGGAAAAAAAAGTTAGAAACATAGACTTAGGTTATATGAACATTAATTTAATAGATAAATAATTTAATTAATTAAGGCATGTAAACAAGGAGAAGACTAACAGTGATAAGGGGGAAGGAGGGAGGGAGAGAAGGAGGGTAAGAAAGGGAAAAGTCTAGTTAAAGAACATGTATAAATGACCCACAAACATGGACAACTGGGTGGGGACTGATGGTGGGAGAGGGGGTGGGCTGGGGTGGGCAATGGGGAAAAAGTGGGACAAGTGTAATAAAAAAATTAATAAATAATCAAATTTTCTTTTGCGTAATAGATAATTTAGTGGCTTAATTTACTTAAATTTGAGGGTGAATAATATTGATCTGAAGTAGTTTCTAATTTTAATGTTAGTATTTCTACTAAAGTGCTGAAACTTTTATAGATCAATATTTTTTTCCAGATATGTTCAAAGAGCCTATTTAGGTGTTTGAACTGTAACCTTGTTCACATTCTATTTTGAGTGTCCCTCCAAACTCAGATCCCTCCAATGTAGGGCAAGCTGAATGCCTGATCAGAAGAAATAAAGCGATAATGACCCACAGTTTTAAATCTTTTGAAAACTGTCAACTTCTTATTTTCTTGAAGATTTTATTCCTACATTTAAAAAAATTTTGTTTTTAGTTAAATGCAATTCAGTATTTTTTGAGGATGTAGTATATTCTTAGTACTTTGTTGGGTGTTGAGAGGGAAAACAACATATGAAATAAGGCTATAATAAAGGGCAATAATCACTCCTTTATGATTATAATTTCCACTCCAGTCTTAAAGTTGAATCTGATAATTTTGAACCATTTTCTCATATTGACTTGAACTATTTTATCACTTAAATTTTTTTCCTCAGCCTTCAATTTGACAGTCATTACTGGAGGAGCTACTCTTGGTTCCATAGCCATTCTTTGATTTGTAGGCCCTGATGATCTTATGTACTTTTTTTTGTCCATTTGTTTCTTCTACTTTGTTCGACAGATAATTTACTCCGTATAACTAGGCTCATTTGGGGAGAGAAACAAAAGAAATATGTTTTTTCAAAAACATATCAAAGAAAGTCTGTTATTTCAACACTTTTGGTGGTTTATCATCTGGATTGAGCCATAAAAATTCTTTATAAAAATATAATGTACCTGTATACTTTGTGGCTTAGATTGTACCACCAAAAACAAAGAAAAAAGAAAATATAAATGTGACCTTTGTTTCTAAAGCATACGATGATTTTTATTCAAATAACAAAGGAAGAGAATCACTTAAATACTTATGCTAAATATTTGTTTTAAAGAACCAAAAAAAAAAAGTCTTCAAAATTTATCATTAAAGTTCTGTCTAGCAATCATGCTTTCAGATTCTCTTTTGCCATAATTTGAAATTGACCTAAACAGATATGGATTTCCTAAAAATGAAAAACATATGATACAGAGTGACTGTTCAACAGGATATATATAAACTTTTTGTAGGCACTCTGTAGGCTCATAAAAATGAAACTGTATCTGCATTTATAATGTTAAGAATTATGTTTATCATATTTGTATTATATCCACTCCAGTACTTTATGGGAAATGAGCTCTGATAAAGTTATCAACCCAACAAAATTATGTGACATTTAAATTATTGGTCGTCGTCGGCAGCCGTCCGTCTCGAGAGACGATGGTGTAGCTTCTTAAGAGTCTATCTGCACCGCCGAGAATGGTTGTGCAGTCCGACTCGGGAGTGACACGGTATCTGTCTCCTCCCGTGTTGAATCGACATCTTGCGATGACGCTGGAGTGTCCTCTCCAGTGGAGCTGAAGCTACAGAGCCTGGGCAGGGTGATATGGAGGGTCTGCTGTTGCCCATGCAGCAGACACCCCCTCTCTTCGCAGCTGAAGGGTCCAAGGGAAAGACGGAGTCAATACAGCTTGGGTTCAGGTGCGCCGCAGGAGTTGCCGGTGTTGACTACAACGTCAAACCGCCTTAGGGACTCCGGCTCCGGATTTTCTGTCGGGGTTTACTCCCTTAGCCTTTCCCCTGAAGAGGTATGCCACAAGGCAGCGGAGGTTTTTTGGAGTCAGAGTTTTCCTTCTCTGATGTGCCCTGACTGGAAGATCGAACCAGCGACACTTAGCTCGCAGGCCGACGCTCAATCCACTGAGCCAAACCAGCCAGGGTTAAATTATTGGTAATTAAATAATTATTGCTAAAATCACTTTTTTCCATGCATTTCAGATATTTTCACTCATCTGAGTAGAGTAATGCAGAATTTATATTAATATAAATTTTGTTATGTTAATATAGTAAATATAACAGCATTATAAGTTGGAAAGTAAGAAAGCACTGTCAGAAATTTAAAATGCTCAGTAGCCAAAACATTTTCCAAACTAATTTTATTTTTTATTTTTTTCCAAATTAATTTTAAACATTATTTTTATAACTCATTATGCAATCATGTTATGAGGCAAACTCCATTTATCCTTTGTTGTTATTCTTCATGGCAACATTACAATGAACACTAAGTTCAAGAGATTAATCAAAAGCAAGATATGTAGCCAAATTTATTTGTATTTGGTAAGGCCTCTTTGAATTTAGAAAGAGATATCACTAGTCTTTTTTTTTCCAGTAACTTGGCCAAGGTACTGCCAATAGGAGGCAGGCCCAAGGAATTTCTTTCTTTCTTTTTCTTTAAAGTATATTTCATTGATTATTCTAATACGGTTGTCCCAATTTTACCCCCTTTGTACCCCCCCTGACCAGTACCTCCCTTCCCTCCAGCAATACCCCACCCTTAATTCATGTCCATGGGTTGTGCATATAAGTTCTTTGGATTCTTCATTTACTTTGCTATTCTTAACATCCCCCCATCTATTTTGTACCTACCAGTTATGCTTCTTGATCCCTGCACCTCTGTTTCCATTCTCTCTTTTCCCACTCAAATGATCTCCATATCTATGATTCTGTTTCTCTTCTGGTTGTTTGCTTAGTTTGTTTTTGTTTCTGTTTTTTTTTTTTTTTTAGATTCATTTGTTGATAGTTGTGGGTTTGTTGTTATTTTAATATTCATAGTTTTGATCTTCTTCTTAAATGTATCCCTTTAACACTTCATATAATAAGGGCTTGGTGAAAATGAAATCCTTTAGCTTTACTTTGTCTGAGAAGCACTTTATCTGCCCTTCTATTCTGAATAATATCTTTGCTGGATAGAGTAATCTTGGTTGTAGGTCCTCGCTTTTCATCACCTTGAATACTTCTTGCCAGTCCCTTCTTGCCTACAGTTTCTTTTGAGAAAGCAGCTGATAGTCTTATGGAAACTCCTTTGTAAGTAACTTTCTTTTTTTCTCTTGCTGCTTTTAAGATTCTCTATCTTTAAACGTAAGCATTTTAATTATGATGTGTCTTGGTGTGGTCCTCTTTGCATCTAGCTTGTTTGGGACTCTCTGTGCTTCCTGGACTTGTACATCTACTTCCTTCACCAAATTAGGGAAGTTTTCCTTCATTATTTTTTCAAATATATTTTCAATTTCTTGCTCTTCCACCTCTTCTTCTGGCACCTCTATGATTTAGATGTTGGTACATTTAAAGTTGTCCCAGAGGTTTCTAAGACTCTCCTCATTTTCTTTTTTTTTTTTTATTTCTTGTTTCTTCATTCTGTACTGGTTGACTGCATATTTCTTCCTTATGTTCCAAATCATTGATTTGAACCCCGGATTCATTCCCGTCACCTTTGGTTTTGTGTGAATTTTCCTTTGTTTCATTTAGTGTAGCCTTCACTTTTTCCCTATGCATTTGCCATACTTAATATTTCTGCAAGCATGTATGTTTGTTAGATTGGCTATCTCCCCCTTGCTTAGTTTTTCCTCTGGAGCCTTGATCTGCTCCCTCTTTGGGGCCATAGTTTTCTGTCTCCTCAACTTGACATCCTCCTGAGTTTGCCTCTGTGTGTGAGGTAGTGCTGCACACCTGTTACATTGTAAAGTGTAGAGCCTTAGGTATTTGTCAGTGCTGGGCAACTGGTTTCACAGCCTTTTGGGGCTATATGTGGGGGAGGCATCAGAGAGGGAACAACACTGCTTGCTTGGCACTAGCCCCTTTTCTAGTCACTTACCTGCTTCTTACATGCAACTGGCACCCCTCTAGTTGTCCTGGTGATGGTTCCCAGAGTGGGTAGTTTGCGTATGTTTTAGGATCATGAGGATCCTCTAAATGGACTCTCCTCACACTGGTAGTTTCTTCTGCCACTCCACCCCCACTGGTTTTCACAACCCGAAGCAATGAGGCTTTGACTTCCTGGCACTGGAACTGTGAGCTGCGTGTCTGGCCTGGAGCTTGGATTGCTCCCCAGGTGCCGCCTCTGGCTTTTATAATGTGTGACTGCTCTTTCTGCTGGCCAGCCACAGCCACTGCCTTGCCAAGCCATTGCCACACCACATCCTCTCCACCCCAGCTCCCTATCTCTACCCTTCCAACCTGTCTGGATGAGAATTACTTCTTTATATCTTTATTTGTTGCACTTTCATGCAGTTCAATTTTCTGGTAGTTCTTATATGAATTCCAATATACAAATATTGGCTCTCCTGCTGCCAGCAAGTGTCCTGAGACAGAAACCAAGAAGGTGAAGTTATACTGCTGGCCAGCCCAGCTTTTTAAAAGTTCTAAAATGATATAGAAATTATTTCAAATAATATCACTGACCTCTTGGTTTCCCTCAATATTATAGGAATAATTTCAAAAAGTGTCAGTGACCTTTTACTTTCCCTAAATGTTAGAGTAGAAAAAATGTGGTTTTGAGTCTCTATTCTACTTGTAACATGTAGTACAGTTCTAGATTGTATGAGGTATTTATATTCTTGTAGTAACCTTTATACAAGTCCTTACAAACTTATAGAATAATAATTTACAAAAGTGTAAGGTACATATTAAATAGTAGATAGAACAGTGCCTATGCCACTGATATAAGAATTTAAATACAATATGCAAATACTAATTTGGTAAGGATGATACTAATTTTGCTGGATTATTCAAGAAAAAGTTTATATAGGAGAATTCAAGTCACAGATTAATAAACTATTAGAAGTAGGACCAAAAACAGACACAACCTAATCTGACTTTCCATTTTAAAGATGAACAAAACAGAAGGATAAAAACCATATGACCATATCAATAGATGCAGAAAAAGCATTTGATAAAATCCATCATCCATTTCTGACCAAAATTATCAGCAAAGTAGGAATAGAGGGAATATACCGAAAGATAATAAAGGCCATATATGAAAAAATAGACTGGAGTGGAAGCATGTACTGGAACATTCATTGAAAGAAGAAGGTACTATCATTATAATGTTTGTGGAACATTAGGCTATGGAACTTAAGTTCTTTTATAGGCAATAAAAGTTTGGAGGTTTATAAATGGGAAAATGAGATGGAAAATGTGATTTGCAAATAATAACTTTGTGACAGTGGCCAGGGAGTTGGGGAAATATAAAATAAAGATGTGGAGAGTAGTTAGTATAGACTACTGTGTAACCCAAGCATGAAGCAGTAAAAGCTTTATTAAAATATGTTAAAGGTAAATCAAACTGTAACAATGTGCTGGGTTCATTAAGGAGGAGTGGGAGCAAAGTGTCAACAATGCATCTGAGCTTTAATTCACAACATTCCAGAAAGAAAAAAACTACATTAAAAAATGAAATCAGAAAGGGAATTTAGATTATTTTTTAGGGCAAGAGAGTGAGAGCAGAGAGGGTTGATTTAACTCTAGAATTACTAATTTTGAAAAAAATGGAAGTCTATCTAAAATTAAATATTAATAGAAATAATAACAGCACAATTAACTTCTGGAAACTTTTAAGGGTAGAATTTGCCATTTAAACAAGAATTTGTTTTTTGTTGAGAGTTACATACTTAGAAAGTTTTAGGTTCCACAAGTTAAGTCTAGAAAATGGAAAAAACTAGTTTAGCAATGCTAAGTGTGACCTTTTGGATTTCTCCTGTCATCTCAGAGGAGCCCAAGGGCAGAGGCAACAGAAACCAGACATAGATGCAGGACATTGTAAGGTGTTGTGTTAGGGATTTTTGTGAGTTTCTAATCTTCCTCTAAGGGTTAAATGGAAAACTGATTGACAGAGAAGTTTCCAAAAGATTTTAAGTCCTATAGAGGTATCTTCTCCAATAGAGTCAAATGAAGGAATGTCAGGAATCATTTATAGGGTTGACATGTCTGGCCTGAAAGTGGGGCATTTGCAGATTGATACCTGACTCACACCTTAAAAATGTCTAAGGGCAAGAAGCTGTAGAAACTATGCAGAGTGAATAGAGGAACAACAGTGAGAACAAGTGAGGTTAAACGTGTGGAATTTTGGTGGTCCAATCCATCAGTTCAGCCAGCTATGGTGGAAGAGAAACAGCTCTTTAATTTATTTTTTCTTAAATTATTTTCTCTGTAGTTCCAACAATGCAAGAGAATTATAAGTTCATGAACTTACAAGTTAACAAAACTAAGGATTAAGTTTTAAAAATGTAAACCCAGGGTGAGATAGGCATACACATATGTCTTCAGAATATATTTGATGAAAATTAGGGAAGGGCCATAAAAGTAGAACTTTAGGTGAACCTTCCATTTGTGACTCATTTTATTTATTAATCTGTTTGTTGCATTAGGAATGTCCTGATTTCCTCATGTGAACCAAAACAGAGCCATTCTATGGATTCTGAGAGGGCAGAACATCTTTTGTTTGGCCTTTTCTAGAATATCAGTCCCTTATTTTCTACACTAAATTTGTTTCTTCCACTTTTACTGAACAACATGTTTATTCTTACAACTGAATTTTCCCCCACATATAAAACTTTCTCTTTAGTATCTCTTATAATTTTCTTTATTCAGGTTATGCTTCCAATATGGGAAAATCCTTTATGCTCTTCTCAATGTGAGTTATTTTTTTTAATGTTTTTCAGTTTCCTTTATAAAAAATGAGAGAGAAAAGAGAAGTCAAGAAAAAAAAAATAGACATCCTGATATATTTCAGGGTTCTAGACAAATGTAAGGTCAATTTTAAGTCCTTCAGAGACTATTTGCCTTAAAATCCCACTAAGAGTTAAAACTTGTAAAAGGAATATAACTGCATAATGAATGATGATCAAACATTAGAACAATATGAAATTTACAATATTATTCATAAATATTTATTTGTATTTCTCAACAAACTGAATTAGGTTGGGTAAAAATTTTTACTTTCATTTCACATAGAAGGAATTGAGAGGGAGGGAGTGAGAGAAGAGAAGAAAGAGAATATGATGCCTTGTTAGGGAGGACTAAAGCTAGACATTTTTAAAGAAGATGTAATAGTCTGCTAGAACTGCCATAAAAAATACCAGAGACTGAATGACTTAAATCACAGAGGTTTATTTTCTCACAGTTTGGTGGACTAGAAGTCAAATATCAAGGTGTTGGCAGTTTGGTATCTCCCAAAGTCTGTCTTCCTGGCTTGCAGAAGGCTGCCTTCTCACTGTGTCCTCATGTGGTCTTGTGTATCCACATCCTTGGTGTCTTTTGTGTGTCATAATCCTGTTCTTCTAAAGACAGCAGTCAAATTGGACTGGGACTCACCTTAATAATGGCATTTTTACTTAATCACCTCTTTAAAGGCCCTGTCTCCAAGTGCAGTCACATTCTGAGGTAGTTGGGGTTAGAACTTCAACATATTATGTGGGGGTGGATGGGACACAATTTAGTCCATAATAGAAAATGTAACACTTCTGTTAAGGAAGACAAGAATATTCAGTGATAGTAGTAATAGAAAGGTGTAGATTACAGATAAATTTCTCATGTAGAACTAAGAGGATTTAGTCATTGATTTGATATAGTAGGGCAGATATAGGAAGAATTGAGAATGTCTTTAGGTTTTCTAGCCTGGCCAGCTGTATATATAGCAGTATGCTTAATTAAAGTAAAAAAAGTATATAGAAATTTGGGGCACAAATTAGGACAATTACTTATTAATTCATTCAACAAATATTTAACACGCTTTTATCACATACCAAGTCCTTTTAGAAAAACGAAGTTCCTGATCTTACATAGTTTACAATTAACAGTTCTCTAAATATATAACACTTGGGGATCAATTAAATATTGAAAAGATTAGATATAGAAAAGTAGAGATGTTGAATAAGCAGTTGAATGTATCAATCAGCGGTTGGGTTGGCACCACTGTTGTGAATTTGGACATCAGAGTATATACATTATTAAAGCCATAAGCCCAAGTGAGTGAGTTCACCTAAGAAATAAGAAGGCTGGGAACCAGTCTCTGAAACAGGTAACTGTGCATGGCTTATTAAGGGGGGAGAGAGAGATAGAGAGAGAGAGAGAGAGAGAGAGAGAGAGAGAGAGAGAGAGAGAGAGAGAGAGAGAGAATGAACCAGTAAATGATTTGGGGCAAGGGGAGAAGGAATCAGAGTTCAGAGAAGCTCAGGAAATTGCTCAAGATTATACCACATTAAAAAAAAAATCAGCCCTGGCTGCTGTGGCTCAGTGGATTGAATATTAGCCTGCGAGCCAAGTGTCACTGGTTCGATTCCCAGTCAGGGCACATGACTAGGTTGCATGTCAGGTTCCCAGTTGGGGGCACAAGTAAGAGGCAACCACACAGTGATGTTTCTCTCCCTCTCTTTCTCCTTTCCCCTCTCTCTATAAATAAATAAATAAATAAACAAACAAACAGATACATAAATTATAAAAAAAAAAATCAAGGTACACACTTGCAACTGGTAGATAAGTCTAGAGATCAAATGCACAGCATAGTGATTAAAGACAACAGTACTGTATTACAAACTTCAAAATTGCTAAAAGACTAGGTCTCACTTGTTTCTACCACAAAAAAAAGATAAGTATGTCATATGATAGACATGTTAGCTAAGCTACAGGGATAGACATGTTAGGTAAGCTATGGTGGTAATTATATTGCAATATATAAGTGTATGAAATCAAAACCTTCTACACTTTAAACATACAATGCTATATGTCAACTGTATCTCAATTTTAAAAATCCAAAACTTTTTTTTCTGAAGCTTATGCTAGACTCCATGTAATGAGCAGTATCTATGCAATCCTTTATACTTTTTTTGTAGTTTGGAATAATTTGAAGTACTTTATCTCCCCAGAGTTTAAGTATCTTATATCAACTTATATCAATATATCAACTTATGTCAACATATATTAGGATAGAAATTAAACTTCTGACACTATTTCAAAAGTTTCTTAGTTGGAAAGTAGTAAGGATAGAATACCTTAAAATTAATTTAAATAGTATTCTATTCATAGCTTCTAAAGGTGAAATGTAAATCTTTGCTTTCACTCCAAAAATGTGGTATTCAAGAACCATGAAAATGTGAGCACACTCAGTGTTGTTAGCACTGAGACCTGAATCCTGTGGCAGTAGTTTGACAATCCCACTTAGTCATCAAAAACAATATTTCAGTCAAGTACAAGGGAAGCATTTTTGTCATCATTACATTTTTATTTTTGTAGAACTATACTTCCAGAAAGCTTAATTATTAATTTTGAAGTCTTTACACAGATTTCAAGGTTTTAACAAGTGCTACACCCATGTTTATGTAAAAATTTATCTTAAAATTTCTTATAGGTGTTCAATGGAAGAGATCCAAAAAATAACAAGTAATGTAGTCCCTTGCCTAAGGCATCAAAATGTCTCATTTTATGCAAAGTGATGCAAAATAAATCTGCATGAATAAATGCCAAAACTAGTCTACCTTGAAATGACTTTGATTTGGTCGATGCTCTCATTTTTCTCCCTGAAATATAAATTAACAAATAAAATCCCCATCTCTGGCATTATTACCATCTCACTGGTACTTGGTTATTTTATTCCCTGTGTGAACTTTCACCCAGAGAAATCGAAATTATTTTAGTTCATATCTCAATATTTTTTCATTTAAAATTACAAGACAATAGCATAGTCGATTGTAAAATTAAAAGATATTTATTTCTTCATACTTTTCTATATATTTGGTTCTAAAATAATGGCACTGATTTGAAAACAAGGCTTAAAGATAATATTCTTTAATAGGTATCAAACATTAAAACTGCTTTATCTTAAACAATACCTATTACTTGCCCCAAATCACTTTATCAGATGATTTAGAAACTAAATGTACAAACATACAAACTAGATATCTGTGGAGTATAGAAAAAAATAACACTGTGTTTTAAAAATAAAATTATTTATAATAAAATAAATTTGGTTGTGGAAATTATCAAAATATAAATCAATACTTGAAATAGGCTGCAAGTATTATACTATATTAATTTATTATCACAAAATGATTCTAATGTTTTTATTAATATTTTTGGCATATTAAAGAATAAAAATTTTAAAACATATTCTAAGGTAAATTTAGTGATCATAAAATTTACCAAAATTGAGACTTCCAGCCAAGATGGAGGCTTAGACTGACATGCTCTGTCTCCTTCCACAACTAAGTAGAAATACAATGACCTCAAAACCAAAGATAACCAGAAATTCCAGAAAATAAAACTACATGGAAGCCAAACATATGAAGTTGTAAACCAGCAGTGCTTGTCAGAACGGGTAGGAAGGGCGATCGGAGCGGAAAAGTTGGGCAGTGCTGTCTGTGCTAGCAGCAGGGATAGCGGCAGGACTGCGAGAAATGCCAGGGGAGCAATCCTGGCTGCAGTTGAGACCCGGAAGCTTGCGATTCCAACGCTGGGGAAGGCAGACCCTCACATTGCCTCCTACTGTGATGCCCAGAGGGTGTGGGGATGGAGGAAGAGACTCCTGGTCTCTCAGCGGAGAGTAACAGCGTGAATCTATCTTGGATCCCCATCCCCACACAAAGTGCCACAGAGCAGTGAAAAAGATCGCTGGTCACCAAGTTTTGATCAGTGCACGGGGATCTGCCCCCTACAGTCGGCCCAGGAAACAAAGGTAAACAGAAAACTGTCAGGATGAAACAGGCCATGATTGAAATCCCAGTGACGCAGCTCATCAGGCAGCAGATGAGGGACCTAACTGATTAGCAAATAGGAAATATTTCTGAGGCTCAGTTCAGAGCTATGGTCATAAGCTGGCTTACAGAATTAACAAAAGATTTGGAACAAGACAGGGAAGGAATGAAAGCTAGTCATACTGAAATGAATGAAAACACATATGAGACAAGTGGTGAGGAAATGAAGACCAGAGATCAAATCAACAAATCAAAACATAGGGAAGAAACAAATAGTTGACCAGTGCAGAAAAAGGAAACAAAAAGTAAGGAAAGTGAGGAGAGGATCAGAAACCTCTGGGACAGCTATAAGCGAATGAACATTGAAATAATAGGATTGCCAGAGGGTGAAGAAGAAGAACTAGAAATTGAAAAATTATGTGAAAAAATAATGAAGCAGAACTTCCGAAACTTGAGGAAGGAAATAGACTTACAGGTCCAGGAAGCACAGAGAGTTCCAAAAAAACTGGACCCAGGGAGAACCACTCCAAGACACATTATAATCAAATTGTCAAAAATTAAGGATAAAGAGAGAATCTTAAAAGCAGCAAGAGAGAAGAAAAGAATTATGTACAAAGGGGTCCCAATTAGACTATCAGCTGATTTCTCAAAGGAGAACCTGCAGGCAAGAAGGGACTGGCAAGAAATATTCAAAGTAATGAAAAGCAAAAATCTACAGCTATGAGTACTCTATCCAGTGAAATTGTCATTCAGAATAGAAGGACAGAGAAAGTGCTTCCAGGACAAAGTAAAACTGAAGGATTTCATTAGATCCAAACCACTATTATATGAGATGTTAAAGGGACTGGTTTAGAAGAAGGAGGATCAAAGCTATGAACATTAAAATGAAAACTGTATCACAACAACCAACAACAGAAGGTAGGGAATCGAAACAAAGGCAAACTAAGTAGTTAACGAGAGTGGAAAAAAATTATAGGTATGGGGAACATATTGGGGGGAGGTCATCAGGGGGAGGGAAGGGGAAAAAGGAGGGAGATAGTACAGGATTAAGAAGTATAGTAGGAGGGAATGGAGTAGACAGGAAGAGGTTGAGAAGAGCTATATGTACAACCAATAGACATGGACTAAAAGTGGGGTACAACTGGAGGGAGGGGGGTCACTGGGTGGAGGGGAGCAAAGGGAAAAGAAATTGGGACAACTGTAACAGTATAATCAATAAAACATATAAAAAAATTCACCAAAATTTATGAATATATGTTAATAATGTGATATCTGATCTTGAAGGGTTATTAGAACTCCAAGTGCCAATACAATAAAATATCACTTAAAATAGTACTTTAGAACTTATGCTAAAAATCTGACATTACTATTCTAATAG